>NW_027362771.1:58181686-60778352 GCF_046119375.1 Phyllobates terribilis | reverse complement strand
CCCTCTACAGAAGGCCATCTAGTCCGGAATAGTGGGCTAAAAATTGCTGGACAACCAGGTTCAACACGTGAGCCATGCAAGGCACGTGTGTGACATTGCCGCGGCGAAGGGCCGCACCCAGGTTTGCAGCATTGTCGCACACGGCCTTCCCTGGTTTCAGGTCCAGTGGAGACAACCATTCATGAAATTGGTTCTCCAGAGCTGACCACAACTGGTCAGCTGTGTGACTCACATTTCCCAGACATTTCAAAGTAAAAACCACCTGATGATGTTGAGCCCTACTGCCAGCATAGTAAGGAGGTGTGGAGGATCCCTTCTGCGCAGTTAGAATGCTTGTGGCATGACCAGACAGGCTTTGGGTGCAGGTGGAGGACCGAGAGGAGGTTGAGGAGGCAGAAGCAGTGGAGGAACTTTGAGATAAAGAGGATTGACGCACAACTCGTGGGGACGGCAAGACTTGGACAGCAGCCCCTTGTCCTGCTGTCACCATAGTTACCCAGTGCCCAGTCAGCGACATGTAACACCCCTGTCCATGCCTACTCGTCCAAGTGTCTGTGGTGAAATGCACCCTGTCACACACAGAGTTTCTCAAAGAAGCGGTGATGTTGTGTGCGACATGCTGGTGGAGCGCAGGCACACCTTTCTTTGAGAAGTAATGCCGACTGGGCATCTGGAACTGGGGCACTACGACGGACATAAGGTCTCGAAAATCCTCTGTGTCCACCAGGCAGAAAGGCAGCATTTCGGTAGCCAAGAGCTTGCAGATGGTGAAATTCAACCTCTTAGCTTTCTCATGGCTAGGAGGAAATGGTCTTTTACTTGTCCACATCTGAGGGACCGAGGGCTGGCTATTGTGCTTAGACGGGGTTGATAAGGGTGTCCCCGGCAAACTGCCGGTCTGTGAGGAAGATGCAGGCGGACATGTTAGGTTGCCTTGATCCAAAGGTGGTGCTATCGATGTCGGACAGCGCTCAACACCAGCTGGTGTTACCACCTCCAAAGAAAATGATGACCTGCCAATCACGCTGGCTGTTGCGGGTAAAGAGGTGGCAGGTCTGTGCCATAAAACAGGTGTGACTGCTGTCCCCACAGTCACAGAGGATGAAGAGGCCGCGGATGCACAAGATATGGCAGACGGTGGTTGGCCCGGCCGGCTAGGCCGCATTGTAGCACAGTGAGCTTCCCACTGCAACTTATGCTTCATGTCCATGTGCCGGTTCATGCATGAAGTACTCAAACTATGTATTTTTTGGCCTCTACTTAGCTTTTGCTGACAAATGTTACAGATAACACGAGTTGGGTCATCTTTATCGATCTGAAAAAATGCCCAGGCTATGCAAGGCTTAGCACCCATGCGACCTGAAGAGCCACCACGACTTGTGGTGAGAGGCAGAGTTGTGTTTGAGGATGCAGTTGTTGACATGCTTCCAGTACTACGTCTCTGTCCAGGAAGGCACAACCTGACCTCGTCGTCACTAGCATCCTCCTCCACCTCCTCTGCTGACCTCATCTCTTGGCTGACTGTAGGTTGGCAGTAAGTGGGATCTCCAACCTCATCATCATCACCCTGTGCGTTATCACACCCGTCGTCCTCAGAGCCAACCTGTTCCTGCCCTGACAAAAAACTAAAGTTGTCGCTCCAATCTGGTTTGGGAATGAGGGTCTACATTATGGTCAGAACCTTCTGCGTCTGGTCCTGGATCCGACTCATAAAGATTCTGGGCATCAGTGCAGATCATTTCCTCGTCTGGATTCACAGAAGCGCTGGAGTCGACCTCTGATTCCCAGGCTATAGTATGAGTAAACAGCTCTGCAGACTCAACCATCTGTTCTACCTCATACTCAGACGGGCAGCTGGAGATTTGGGAGCTGTGAGGACGCAAGTGCGATTGGGGTGACACCTTTGAGGACTGGAGTATTTGTGATGTTGAAGTTGATGTGGAGGAGAGCCCACTTAAAGGAACACTTGATAAACGTTGAAGCACCTGCTGTTTTTGTGCCTCATCTGGAATTTGTAGCGATTGGCGTGGCCGTAAGAAAGGGATCTTATCACATTGTCCGCTAAAAGAAGTAGACATTTTAGTTTGGCTGGAAGATGGTCTTTCTTCTGCAGATGTTACTGTTGCTTTAACACCTACCCCACGGACACAACCTTTTTTCCCCTTCCCAACATGCCTATTCCCCTTTCCACCAGCAGCAGGCCTTTTTCCACTCATTTTGGTGGTTAACTAATTCACAACTCTGGAGTTGTTTGCACAAAAAAACAATGGATGGGAACCGAGCAGAGCTGAGTGGCCAAACTGTGGTATTAGGCCAAAACTATTGGCTGGGTTAGATGCAGAAAAAAATATATTCAGTTTGCAACCTGATGGAGGTCAGTATAGATGGACTAATAGAGAAAGTCCCACACACTGCTAGAAGGCCAAATATTTTTTCAGAGCTAGATGCAGATAAAAATTATTTTTAATTTGCAACCTGATGGAGGTCAGTATAGATGGACTAATAGAGAAAGTCCCACACACTGCTAGAAGGCCAAATATTTTTTCAGAGCTAGATGCAGAAAAAAATTATATTCAGTTTGCAACCTGATGGAGGTCAGTATAGATGGACTAATAGAACAAATCCCACACACAGCTAGAAGCCCAAATATTTTTTCAGAGGTAGATGCAGAAAAAAATTATATTCAGTTTGCAACCTGATGGAGGTCAGTAGAGATGGACTAATAGAACAAGTCCCACACACAGCTAGAAGCCAAATATTTTTTCAGAGGTAGATGCAGAAAAAAATATATTTAGTTTGCAACCTGATGGAGGTCAGTATAGATGGATTAATAGAGAAAGTCCCACACACTGCTAGAAGGCCAAATATTTTTTCAGAGCTAGATGCAGACAAAAAAATATTTTTAATTTGCAACCTGATGGAGGTCAGTATAGATGGACTAATAGAACAAGTCCCACACACTGCTAGAAGCCCAAATATTTTTTCAGAGCTAGATGCAGATAAAAATTATTTTGAATTTGCAACCTGATGGAGGTCAGTATAGATGGACTAATAGAACAAGTCCCACACACTGCTAGAAGCCCAAATATTTTTTCAGAGCTAGATGCAGATAAAAATTATTTTGAATTTGCAACCTGATGGAGGTCAGTATAGGTGGACTAATAGAACAAGTCCCACACACTGCTAGAAGGCCAAATATTTTTTCAGCGCTAGATGCAGAAAAAAATTATATTCAGTTTGCAACCTGATGGAGGTCAGTATAGATGGACTAATAGAACAAGTCCCACACACAGCTAGAAGTCCAAATATTTTTTCAGAGGTAGATGCAGAAAAAAATTATATTCAGTTTGCAACCTGATGGAGGTCAGTATAGATGGATTTATAGAGAAAGTCCCACACACTGCTAGAAGGCCAAATATTTTTTCAGAGCTAGATGCAGACAAAAAATTATTTTTAATTTGCAACCTGATGGAGGTCAGTATAGATGGACTAATAGAGAAAGTCCCACACACTGCTAGAAGGCCAAATATTTTTTCAGAGCTAGATGCAGACAAAAATTATTTTGAGTTTGCAACGTGATGGAGGTAAGTATAGATGGACTAATAGAACAAGTCTCACACACTGCTAGAAGGCCAAATATTTTTTCAGAGCTAGATGCAGAAAAATATTATATTCAATTTGCAACCTGATGGAGGTCAGTATAGATGGACTAATAGAACAAGTCCCACACACTGCTAGAAGCCCAAATATTTTTTCAGAGCTAGATGTAGAAAAAAATTATTTTCAATTTGCAACCAGATGGAGGTCAGTATAGATGGACTAATAGAATGATGCTATGCCCAAAAGATTTTACTTCACTAGGTGCAGTAAAAAAATTGGTATTCTATACACAGGTGGTATATCTTGCAACACAGATAGGCTACTCCACTGACTAACACACTCTGCAATAGGCCAAAAAGGATTAGCTTTGCTAGATTCAGCCAAATGCTGTGAAAAAAACTTGCACAGCACTGGCACAGACCTGCCTGGCAAAAACTGATAGGAACTGATGTAACCTAGTCCTGAAAAGGACTGCAATTACAATTAATCTTTACTCCCACAACCTATCTATTTAAGAGCACAGACCTGCCTGATAAAAGACGTAGGAAATGCTGTAACCTAGTCCTTAAAAGGACTGCAATCACAACTATTCCCTACTCCCAAGCTATCTGTAGATTTGTGCGAAAATTGGCTTGAAATTTACAAAGTATAGCGCACACAGCAACAGCGGTGCCGTCTAACACGCAGCTGCAGCAGTGAGAAAATGGTGGCGACGGGGAAAATGGCTTGGTCTTATAGGGCAAGGACATGTGACATACACTGCCAATGACACATGCCCTTGCTTGTGTGAAAAAAAGCACTTCGCTCCGTGTGTGCGCTGCTGATAGGCAGACAGATTGCACCTCCCCACTGTAAATGCGGGAAAGAGAAAAAAAAATGGAGATCTTCATTATTCCTGCAGAGATCCATCCCCTGCCCCTCCCCCCGCCCCGCTGTACACTTAAACTGCATATCAACATTAATTTTCATCATTACTGAGAAAAAATCCAGTTATGATTTTGGTGCACGAACAGTTATCGAACATAACCTCGAACAGCCGAATTTTTCTCAAATCGTTCGTGTTCGCCGAACGGCTCGAACACCGCCCAAAACAGCTCGAATTTGAGATTGGTGAACAGTTCGAGTCGAACAACGCTCATCTCTAGTCACCTTGGACTTTTCTTCTTATTATCACCCACAGTCCAATGGTCAAGTAGAACGGATCAACCAAAATTTAACCAGTTACCTCAGGCACTTTATTAATGCTCACCATTCCGACTGGGTGGATCTTTTACCATGGGCCGAATTTTCCTACAATAATCACGAGAGCGAATCTTCCTCCAAATCCCCGTTTTTTGTAGTCTATTGTCAGCATCCTCGGATCCCGTTTCCCGTCTCCACCTCGGTGGACAACCCGGCTGCGGAATCTATTGTTAGCGAATTTTCCTCCATTTGGGAGAGTACCAGGTCCGCACAACTTCAGTCATCCGAGCGGATGAAAAAACAGGCTGAAAAAAAACGTCTGGATCCACCGCAATTCCGTCCTGGAGATAAAGTCTGGCTCTCGTCCAAATATGTCCGGCTCAAGATTCCTTCCTACAAGTTAGGGCCTCGGTTCTTCGGCCCACTGGAAGTTATCAAGCAAATCAACCCGGTGGCCTATAAATTGAAACTCCCGGCCAACTTGCGGATCCCTAACTCCTTCCATGTATCTCTACTCAAACCCGTGGTACTTAACTCTTTTTCCAAGTCTACAGGTACGCCTCCTGCTCCGGTTTCCGCTGAAGACGAGTTTGAGGTAGAGAACATTCTAGCCACCAAAAGGGTAAGAGGAAAGACCTTTTTTCTAGTGAATTGGAAAGGGTTTGGTCCTGAGGAGAGAACATGGGAGCCCCGGGAGAACATCCATGCCCCTCTCATCCTTGATAAATTTCTCTCTGGCCTAAAAAAGGGGGGGGCCTAAAGGGGGGGTACTGTAGCATCGGCGTCCCTGCCTCCTGCTAGGCAGGGACGCCGTTCCCCTCACCTCTCCGCCCCGTGCCCGGCGTTTTCCTCCCACTCTGCTGGCAGCGCGCACTGCTTCCCGGTCACTGTGCTTAGGGCGCGCGCTCCCTCTCTCTTAAGGGGGCCGCGCACGCCGTCCTAAGGAGTCCCCGGCCAATGGCCGGAGGACCTCACCATATATAAGGCACCTCCTCCAAAATGGAGGAGCCCGAGCAATGTTGTTGCAAAGCCTTTCAACTCTGCTTCAGCCCTCAGGTCCCGTTGCCTGATACCTGCCTGATATCTGCCTGATTTCTGTCTATCTGCTTGCAATCCTGTGGTCCGACAGTCTGCCTACCAGCACCTGCCAGTCTGTCTATGGATCAGTCCGCCCGCGGACCAGGAAGTACCTGCCAGATACCTGCCTGATACCCACCTGCCTGTCCAGAGACTCTTACTCGCTCACCTGGGAGCGCTCACCTGCTACCTGCCTGCTAGCCTACCTGGAGGCTTAGCCGTCACTTGCAGTGACCACCTTCCTGTCCAGAGACTCTTACTTGCTCACCTGGGAGCGCTCACCTGCTACCTGCCTGCTAGCCTACCTGGAGGCTTAGCCGTCACTTGCTGTGACCACCTGCCTGTCCAGAGACTCTTACTCGCTCACCTGGGAGCGCTCACCTGCTACCTGCCTGCTAGCCTACCTGGAGGCTCTGCCATCACTTGCCGTGACCCCCTGCCTGCCTAGAGACTCTTACCCTGTTGTCACTTGCCGTGACCACCCGCCTGTCAAGAGACAGTCCCCGTCACTTGCCGTGACCACCCGCCTGTCAAGAGACTGTCCCCGTCACTTGCTGTGACCGCCCTGCCCTTCTGCCCTGAGACTGTCCTTGTCACTTGCCGTGTCTACCTACCCGCCTTCCCTGGGAGCCACCTGCTTCCTTACAAGGACTGCCCTTTGTATAGTAGCTCAGAGGTTCCACCTCCCAGACCCATTACACATACCACAAGGCAGCTGTGTTGCAGGCACCAAAGTTATGCAGCGTCCCTCAACACCTACGCACGTTTCATCTGTTGACTTCCTCAGGGCGCATGGAAATGCAGGAGAAGCAATTTCCTTTATATGTGTGGTTGGACCCTATCAGTGTAGGAGAGAGCGTGTCACAGGACTTAATTAGCGGGACCTAATGATCACAGTCTGTGAACGGCGGTACCCCTCAGCGCTTCCTGTGAAAGTGGCTTCCGGTTTCCGGCCTGTGGAGCGCACGCTAGCATAATCCCCATGGTAACAAGAGGCTTGCTGCGCATGCGCCCCTTCAGTGGCCGGACTGCCCGAAACCTGAAGCGCTAGCGTAAGGCGCACGCGCACCAGCTGGTCATGCATACCTGATGTGGAGAGCAGCGCTGGAAGGGAATCTAGGTAATATGAAGCTACATAGCTACATTATGATGCGCCAAGACAATGCAAATATATTATAGAGATGATATAAGTGCTAGATACAAGTGCATGTTGTGGACTAAGCATAAGTGTATGCTGTTAAGCATATAGAAAAAATGCTAATAAAGTGCAGTATGCATGAATAAAGAATGAAAAGATGTTGAATGAATATAAGTAATAAGTGCAAGTGTATTGTGCAAGTTAATAAAGATTAAATAATATTAAAATGTCATATATAGAGTCAACCATATGATATATATAAATATAAATTTTCTAATTTAGTGTATAACAAATAGTCACTGAATTCATGACGGGTAGATTAAAAAATACCATATACCTGGTTACACATCATCGACCCATATCCTTAACATACGACATATTAAGGTGCCATCACATATTTGCATGGTGCATACAACAGAGCATGTCCAGTGCATCATGCAATTATACAAAGTGCAGTGTGCATCATTTTGTTAAAATAAGATTTGATAAAAGTGCTAATCAGAAGTAATACAATTAGAGCAATAATATATTAACATAACATAGCACAGTGTGCAAACAGCCTATAAAGTGAAATTATGAAATATGTTGCATAGCCCAGCAGCATAAGGGAAAGATGTCCCAAAAATACTAAAAATAGTATATTAGAATATATAGGGTTGTCCAAAACAAAACAAAAACAAAAGTCCTTCTTAAAAGTACTTGGTCCATCTTTCAGCATATGAGATACATATATTTGTGGTGGCATTATCCGAAGAAAGTCTCTCTCACATGAGCAAAAATATAGACTTTTGACCTTGAGTGGACTGCACTCCCGATGGTGCAGAATGAGTGTATAGACCATCGGCGCCACATGAAACATGCATAACGACTCCAGTCATAGAGCTATGACCACACATAACTGTACAATCTGTTATAAAAGAAAAAAGAGTTAAAAACCAATAAAAGGCATAAAGCACTTCCCCTCCCAACCCATTAAAACCACATCTACCCCAAGATAGTTTAGAGAAAAGCATTAAACCCCAAATTTTCGTTGAGACCAAAAGGTGACACAGTTTTTAGCCTATAGATCAATTTACTTTCGGTTTGAGCTAATGTTCTGCCCAAATTTCCACCTCTAGAACCCATAGTTACCAGATCAAAAGCCTTAACTTTGAGTAGTTTAGCATCATTATGGTGATGAAGATAGAAGTGTTTTGGCAGTGTTTTCAATGAGGTTATATCTTCTGTCGTTTTACTCTTTTCAATGTCTCTCACATGCTCACGTGTTCTAACTCTTAATTCTCTGGTGGTAAGTCCTATGTATATCTTTTTACACGGACACTCAGCAAAATATACAACTCTTTTTGAAGAGCATGTCAAATGATGTCTGATTTTATAGTTTTTTGTGCTAGCTGAATTTCTGAAATCTTTCGCTTTTACCATGTTCGTTCATGCCTTACAATCATTACATGGAAAGAATCCAATACTGTCGAGCCAAGTTGTCATGTTCTGATGTCTCCCTTCATAGTGACTACGGACGAGAAGATCTTTTAAGTTTTTAGATCTTCGTGCTGTAATGGAAGGGTACTCCGGTAGGCACTTCTTAAGGACTGGATCGACTCGGAGCACGTTCCAATGTTTCTGTATAATTTTCTTAAAATCACTCCATTGATCATTATACGTCGTAATTAGTCGGATAGGATTGGTATCTGTAGGAGAATGGTTTGTTTTAGATCTATACAGGACATCATTGCGTGAGATTTGTTTGGCCCTAAGGTACCCTTTTTGAATCTGGTAACTATTGTACCCCCTTTCTTTGAATCGTCTTTTAAGATCTTCCGCCTGTCTTTCAAAAGAGTGATCATCCGAGCAGATTCGCCTCAATATCAGGAATTGGCCCAGTGCAATGGCTTTAATTGTAGAGGCTGGATGTGAGGAACTTGCTTGCAGGAGGGAATTAGTGGAGGTCGGCTTTCTAAAGATATCTGTATGCAAATTGCCATCCGGCAATGCAGCAATGTCGATATCAAGAAAGTCTACATTACTTCCTGCTTTATATGATAATTAGATGTTAAGATCATTACAATTTAATTTGTTCATGAAAGCTTCCAATTCCAAATTAGTCCCCTCCCAGATGAACCACACATCATCTATATATCTCATCCACTGTTGGATCTTCTCAATGCCCGGTAGTGGGTTAACCATAAAAATGTCCCTTTCCCATGCTCCGAGAAATAGATTTGCGTAACTGGGTGAGCATGCCGCACCCATCGCAGTTCCCTGGGTTTGTAAAAAGATTTGTGTCAAAAATGAAGTAATTATGCGTAAGGACAAATTCTAATAGAATTATTAGTAGCTCTATCAGTTCGGGTTCCATATCACTGGATTTCAAGAAGAAAGAAATCGCCCTCAAGCCATCCTCATGTTTTATTGAGGTATATAGAGACTCCACATCTGCCACCACCATAGTCATATTAGATGCCAGCTGAACACCGTCCAAGCGATGTAGAGCTGCAGTGGTGTCTTTAATATGGGATGGCAATGTAGATACAATCGGTTTCAAATAGAAATCAATAGTTACACATATCAATTCACATAAACTGCCGATACTCGCAACTATGGGTCTTCCAGGGGGGTCAGACTAATTTTTATGTACCTTAGGAATAATGTAAAAGGTTGAAATGCAAGGAAGTAATTCCCTGATACTATCCACCATTTTTTTGGGTATAATGCCTTGCCCAAAACCTTTCTCCAAAATTTGAACCAACTGTAACTGAAAATGGGTAGTAGGATTACTGGACAGTCTGCGGTAGCAGCGTGTATCATTAAGCAGTTTATAGGCTTGTCTCTCATAGGCCTCCTTTGGCCAAATGACGACATTGCCACCTTTATCTGCTGGCTTGTAGATAACATCCTGCCAGTTTTGTAATTCTTTTAAAGCTGATTGTTCAGTCTTATTGAGATTTTTATACGATTTATCCGGCACTGAAACCAAATTTTCTATATCAGCTGGCACTAATTTGGTAAAGACATCAACTGCCGGACAAAGACTAGTTGGTGGAAATCTTTTAGATTTACCGTATAGGTGCATGCGAAACTTACTCACCATGTTGGAGGTAGAATTCTCTTCAGAAAGGGATTCTAGGATGGCCAAAGCTTCCTGTTCTTCCCTAGTGGTAAAGCATTCTTCATTGGGTGAGTTCAAGTGTAGTTTCCTTAATATCACCTTTCGGGCAAAGAGGTGGACATCCTTTATAGCTATGAATGGGTCAAGAGATCGAGAGGGTGAAAACGAAAGGCCTTTCTCTAGCACCTGTAGTTTTACGGTGCTAAGAGAGTGTGTAGACAAATTAATTACCTTATTACGTTCTTTTCTTTGTTCCTTACTTCTTTGTTGTCCTATTGGAGACGTATGAGGTCCACGTTTGCCTGCATATCTAGTACGTGGGCCACCTTTATTAGACTTATTGGATTCCTCATTGGAGACATCTGAGATAGATTGTAATGAAATAAGAGAACTACTTCGGGATAATGATTTTTTTTCGTTTACTGACAGAATCACGGTATTGCCATCGAAACACCCTTTGATTTTCATAGTCAGTAACATCCCTAGTGAATTTTTTCATTTTCCCAGAACTGATCTCCTGCTCCCATTTCTCCAAGTCCTTTTCAAAATCTTTAGAGTATTTTTCAAGGGCCTCAGTGGATAATTCTTGCTTCATAGTTTTTTTAATTTGTTCAATCTCAGTGTCAATAGATTTTAAAGATAAAGTATTTTTCTCAATTATAATCTCCATAAAAGTAAACGAGCAGTGTGCAGCTGCTTCCATCCATCTTTTTAACAAGTCCTCATTGTCCAGGTCAAATGTAGGGAATAACTGGACTCTGAGGCCCCTAGGGACAATGTTACATTTATTATAGTTCTCCAATGTGGCTTTTGTCCACCATATTTTGGTCATTTTTTGTAATGCGTTTCTATACTTGCGTATAGTTTCTTTGTGACTGGATGTGGTTTCGTTAAAAACAGTGGAGGTGCTTGGCTTGAAAAGATCGGAGGCCTTAGTGAGCCATGAGAATTCTCTGGCTTTTAAATCCATAAGGCACTACACTTTAGGACTGTCTGTTTAAACAGAGAAGGAGTACAATTACAATCAAGAGAGCAAAAGTTGTCCTATAATGAAGACAGTTGCTGAAACAGCATAGCTATAAATATCAAGTAATTTGGTTCTTATCTGATAAACTCATCAGAGACCAAATAAGTTCAGAAACATTAAATTTTATTGTTAAAATATACATACAAACGAATCATAAGAGATAAAAAGCACCTCCATACTGTGAGAGATCGACATATGCATAAGAATGCCTATATTAATATATACCTTGTAAGAAATAGTTGCTATGATATAATGTAGTGCTATAATGCAGACTGTGAGTAAATAAAAAACCCTAACAGTACAACCTGCAGAGCATAGTTAAGCAAATGGTTAACATACCACAAGGCAGCTGTGTTGCAGGCACCAAAGTTATGAAGCGTCCCTCTACCCCTATGCACGTTTCATCTGTTGACTTCCTCAGGGGGCGTGGAAATGCAGGAGAAGCAATTTCCTTTATATGTGTGGTGGGACCCTATCAGTGTAGGAGAGAGCGTGTCACGGGACTTAATTAGCGGGACCTAATGATCACCATCTGTGAACGGCGCGTGCAGTACCCCCGCAGTGCTTCCTGTGAAGGTGGCTTCCGGTTTCCGGCCTGTGGAGCGCACGCTAGCATAATCCCCATGGTAACAAGAGGCTTGCTGCGCATGCGCTCCCTCTGTGGCCGGACTGCCCGAAACCTGAAGCGCTAGCGTAAGGCGCACGCGCACCAGCTGGTCATGCATACCTGATGTAGAGAGCAGCGCTGGAAGTGAATCTAGGTAATATGAAGCTACATACCTACATTATGATGCGCCAAGACAATGCAAATATATTATAGAGATGATATAAGTGCTAGATACAAGTGCATGTAGTGGACTAAGCATAAGTGTATGCTGTTAAGCATATAGAAAAAATGCTGATAAAGTGCAGTGTGCATGAATAAAGAATGAAAAGATGTTGAATGAATATAAGTAATAAGTGCAAGTGTATTGCGCAAGTTAATACAGATTAAATAATATTAAAATGTCATAAATAGAGTCAACCATATGATATATATAAATATAAATTTTCTTATTTAGTGTATAACAATTAGTCACTGAATTCATGACGGGTAGATTAAAAAATACCATATACCTGGTTATACATCATCGACCCATATCCTAAACATACGACATATTAAGGTGCCATCACATATTTGCATGGTGCATAGAACAGAACATGTCCAGTGCATCATGCAATAATACAAAGTGCAGTGTGCATCATTTTGTTAAAATAAGATTTGATAAAAGTGCTAATCAGAAGTAATACAATTAGAGCAATAATATATTAACATAGCATAGCACAGTGTGCAAACAGCCTATAAAGTGAAATTATGAAATATGTTGCATAGCCCAGCAGCATAAGGGAAAGATGTCCTAAAAATGCTAAAAATAGTATATTAGAATATATAGGGTTGTCCAAAACAAAACAAAAACAAAAGTCCTTCTTAAAAGTACTTGGTACATCTTTCAGCATATGAGATACATATATTTGTGGTAGCATTATCCGAAGAAAGTCTCTCTCACATGAGCAAAAATATAGACTCTTGACCTTGAGTGGACTGCACTCCCGATGGTGCAGAATGAGTGTATAGACCATCGGCGCCACATGAAACATGCATAACGACTCCAGTCATAGAGCTATGACCACACATAACTGTACAATCTGTTATAAAAGAAAAAAGAGTTAAAAACCAATAAAAGGCAAAAAGCACTTCCCCTCCCAACCCATTAAAACCACATCTACCCCAAGATAGTTTAGAGAAAAGCATTAAACCCAAAATTTTCGATGAGACCAAAAGGTGACACATTTTTTAGCCTATAGATCCATTTACTTTCGGTTTGAGCTAATGTTCTGCCCAAATTTCCACCTCTAGAACCAATAGTTACCACATCAATGGCAGTCCGGCCACTGATGGGGCGCACGCGCACAAGCCTCATGTTTCCATGGGGATTATGCTAGCGTGTGCTCCACAGGCCGGAAACCGGAAGCCACTTTCACAGGAAGCGCTGCGGGGGTACTGCACGCGCCATTCACAGACGGTGATCATTAGGTCCCGCTAATTAAGTCCCGTGACACGCTCTCTCCTACACTGATAGGGTCCCACCACACATATAAAGGAAATTGCTTCTCCTGCATTTCCACGCCCCCTGAGGAAGTCAACAGATGAAACGTGCGTAGGGGTTGAGGGACACTGCATAACTTTGGTGCCTGCAACACAGCTGCCTTGTGGTATGTTAACCATTTGCTTAACTATGCTCTGCAGGTTGTACTGTTAGGGTTTTTTATTTACTCACAGTCTGCATAATAGCACTACATTATAGCATAGCAACTATTTCTTACAAGGTAAATATTAATATAGGCATTCTTATGCATATGTCAATCCCTCACAGTATGGAGGTGCTTTTTATCTCTTATGATTCGTTTGTATGTATATTTTAACAATAAAATTTAATGTTTGCTGAACTTATTTGGTCTCTGATGAGTTTATCAGATAAGAACCAAATTACTTAATGTTTATAGCTATGCTGTTTCAGCAACTGTCTTCATTATAGGACAACTTTTGCTCTCTTGATTGTAATTGTACTCCTTCTCTGTTTAAACAGACAGTCCTAAAGTGTAGTGCCTTATGGATTTAAAAGCCAGAGAACTCTCATGGCTCACTAAGGCCTCCGATCTTTTCAAGCCAAGCATCTCCACTGTTATTATCGAAACCGCATCCAGTCACAAAGAAACTATACGCAAGTATAGAAACGCATTACGAAAAAAGACCAAAATATGGTGGACAAAAGGCACATTGGGAAACTATATTAAATGTAACATTGTCCCTAGGGGCCTCAGAGTCCAGTTATTTCCTACATTTGACCTGGACAATGAGGACTTGTTAAAAAGATGGAGGGAAGCAGCTGCACACTGCTCGTTTATTTTTATGGAGATTATAATTGAGAAAAATACTTTATCTTTAAAATCTATTGACGCTGAGATTGAACAAATTCAAAAAACTATGAAGCAAGAATTATCCACTGAGGCCCTTGAAAAATACTCTAAAGATTTTGAAAAGGACTTGGAGAAATGGGAGCAGGAGATCAGTTCTGGGAAAATGAAAAAATTCACTAGGGATGTTACTGACTATGAAAATCAAAGGGTGTTTCGATAGCAATACCGTGATTCTGTCAGTAAACGAAAAAAATCATTATCCCGAAGTAGTTCTCTGATATCATTACCATCTATCTCAGATGTCTCCAATGAGGAATCCAATAAGTCTAATAAAGGTGGCCCACGTACTAGATATGCAGGCAAACGTGGACCTCATACGTCTCCAATAGGACAACAAAGAAGTAAGGAACAAAGAAAAGAACGTAATAAGGTAATTAATTTGTCTACACACTCTCTTAGCACCGTAAAACTACAGGTGCTAGAGAAAGGCCTTTCGTTCTCACCCTCTCGATCTCTTGACCCATTCAAAGCTATAAAGGATGTCCACCTCTTTGCCCGAAAGGTGATATTAAGGAAACTACACTTGAACTCACCCAATGAAGAATGCTTTACCACTAGGGAAGAACAGGAAGCTTTGGCCATCCTAGAATCCCTTTCTGAAGAGAATTCTACCTCCAACATCGTGAGTAAGTTTCCCATGCACCTATACAGTAAATCTGAAAGATTTCCTCCAACCAGTCTTTGTCCGGCAGTTGATGTCTTTACCAAATTAGTGTCAGCTGATATAGAAAATTTGGATTCAGTGCCGGATAAATCGTATAAAAATCTCAATAAGACTGAACAATCAGCTTTAAAAGAATTACAAAACTGGCAGGATGTTATCTACAAGCCAGCAGATAAAGGTGGCAATGTCGTCATTTGGCCAAAGGAGGCCTATGAGAGACAAGCCTATAAACTGCTTAATGATACACGCTGCTACCGCAGACTGTCCAGTAATCCTACTACATATTTTCAGTTACAGTTGGTTCAAATTTTGGAGAAAGGTTTTGAGCAAGGCATTATACCCAAGAAAATGGTGGATAGTATCAGGGAATTACTTCCTTGCATTTCAACCTTTTACATTATTCCTAAGGTACATAAAAATTAGTCTGACCCCCCTGGAAGACCCATAGTTGCGAGTATCGGCAGTTTATGTGAATTGATATGTGTAACTATTGATTTCTATTTGAAACCGATTGTATCTACATTGTCATCCCATATTAAAGACACCACTGCAGCTCTACATCGCTTGGACGGTGTTCAGCTGGCATCTAATATGACTATGGTGGTGGCAGATGTGGAGTCTCTATAAAACATGAGGATGGCTTGAGAACGATTTCTTTCTTCTTGAAATCCAGTGATATGGAACCCGAACTGATAGAGCTACTATTAATTCTATTAGAATTTGTCCTTACGCATAATTACTTCATTTTTGACACAAATCTTTTTACAAACCCAGGGAACTGCGATGGGTGCGGCATGCGCACCCAGTTACGCAAATCTATTTCTCGGAGTATGGGAAAGGGACATTTTATGGTTAACCCACTACCGGGCATTGAGAAGATCCAACAGTGGATGAGATATATAGATGATGTGTGGTTCATCTGGGAGGGGACTAATTTGGAATTGGAAGCTTTCATGAACAAATTAAATTGTAATAATCTTAACATCAAATTATCATATAAAGCAGGAAGTAATGTAGATTTTCTTGATATCGACATTGCTGCATTGCCGGATGGCAATTTGCATACAGATATCTTTAGAAAGCCGACCTCCACTAATTCCCTCCTGCATGAAAGTTCCTCACATCCAGCCTCTACTATTAAAGCCATTCCACTGGGCCAATTCCTGATATTGAGGCGAATCTGCTTGGATGCTCACTCTTTTGAAAGACAGGCGGAAGATCTTAAAAGACGATTCAAAGAAAGGGGGTACAATCGTTACCAGATTCAAAATGGGTACCTTAGGGCCAAACAAATCTCACGCAATGAAGTCCTGTATAGATCTAAAACAAACCATTCTCCTACAGATACTAATCCTATCCGACTAATTACGACGTATAATGATCAATGGAGTGATTTTAAGAAAATTATACAGAAACATTGGAACGTGCTCCGAGTCGATCTAGTCCTTAAGAAGTGCCTACCGGAGTACCCTTCCATTACAGCACAAAGATCTAAAAACTTAAAAGATCTTCTCGTCCGTAGTCACTATGAAGGGAGACATCAGAACATGACAACTTGGCTCGACAGTATTGGATTCTTTCCATGTAATCATTGTAAGGCATGCGCGAACATGGTAAAAGCGAAAGATTTCAGAAATTCAGCTAGCACAAAAAACTATACAATCAGACATCATTTGACATGCTCTTCAAAAAGAGTTGTATATTTTGCTGAGTGTCCGTGTAAAAAGATATACATAGGACTTACCACCAGAGAATTAAGAGTTAGAACGCGCGAGCATGTGAGACATTGAAAAGAGTAAAACGACAGAAGATATAACCTCATTGAAAACACTGCGAAAACACTTCTATCTTCATCACCATAGTGATGCTAAACTACTCAAAGTTAAGGCTATTGATCTGGTAACTATGGGTTCTAAAGGTGGAAATTTGGGCAGAACATTAGCTCAAACCGAAAGTAAATGGATCTATAGGCTAAAAACTGTGTCACCTTTTGGTCTCAACGAAAATTTGGGGTTTAATGCTTTTCTCTAAACTATCTTGGGGTAGATGTGGTTTTAATGGGTTGGGAGGGGAAGTGCTTTATGCCTTTTATTGGTTTTTAACTCTTTTTTCTTTTATAACAGATTGTACAGTCATGTGTGGTCATAGCTCTATGACTTGAGTAGTTATGCATGTTTCATGTGGCGCCGATGGTCTATACACTCATTCTGCACCATCGGGAGTGCAGTCCACTCAAGGTCAAGAGTCTATATTTTTGCTCATGTGAGAGAGACTTTCTTCGGATAATGCTACCACAAATATATATATCTCATATGCTGAAAGATGGACCAAGTACTTTTAAGAAGGACTTTTGTTTTTGTTTTGTTATGGACAACCCTATATATTCTAATATACTATTTTTAGCATTTTTGGGACATCTTTCCCTTATGCTGCTGGGCTATGCAACATATTTCATAATTTCACTTTATAGGCTGTTTGCACACTGTGCTATGCTATGTTAATATATTATTGCTCTAATTGTATTACTTCTGATTAGCACTTTTATCAAATCTTATTTTAACAAAATGATGCACACTGCACTTTGTATTATTGCATGATGCACTGGAAATTCTCTGTTCTATGCACCATGCAAATATGTGATGGCACCTTAATATGTCGTATGTTTAGGATATGGGTCGATGATGTGTAACCAGGTATATGGTATTTTTTAATCTATCCGTCATGAATTCAGTGACTATTTGTTATACACTAAATTAGAAAATTTCTATTTATATATATCATATGGTTGACTCTATTTATGACATTTTAATATTATTTAATCTTTATTAACTTGCACAATACACTTGCACTTATTACTTATATTCATTCAACATCTTTTCATTCTTTATTCATGCACACTGCACTTTATTAGCATTTTTTCTATATGATTAACAGCATACACTTATGCTTAGTGTAGCGTCGGCGTCCCTGCCTCCTGCTAGGCAGGGACGCTGTTCCCCTCACCTCTCCGCTCCATGCCCGGAGTCCTCCTCCCGCTCTGCTGGCAGCGCGCGCTGCTTCCCGGCCACTGTGCTTAGGGCGTGCGCGCGCTCCTCCTCTCTTAAAGGGGCTGCGCGCGCCGTCCTAAGGAGTCCCCGGCCAATGGCCGGAGGACCTCACCATATATAAGGCACCTCCTCCAAAATGGAGGTGCCCGAGCAATGTTGTTGCATAGCCTATCACTCTGCTTCAGCCCTCAGGTCCCGTTACCAGTTACCTGCCAGTTACCTGCCAGATTCCAGCTTGATACCTGCCTGTTACTTGTCTTTCTACTTGCATTCCTGCGGTCCGACAGTCTGCCTACCAGCCCTGCCAGTCTGTCTATGGATCTGATTGCCCGCTCACCTGGGAGCGCCCGCCTGCTACTTGCCTGCTAGCCTACCTGGAGGCTCTGCCGTCACATGCTGTGACCACCTGCCTGTCCAGAGACTCTTGCCCGCTCACCTGGGAGCGTCCACCTGCTACCTGCCTGCTAGCCTACCTGGAGGCTTAGCCATCACTTGCTGTGACCACCTGCCTGTTCAGAGACTCTTGCCCGCTCACCTGGGAGAGTCCACCTGCAACCCACCTGCTAGCCTATCTGGAGGCTTGGCTGTCACTTGCCGTGACCACCCGCCTGTCAAGAGACTGTCCCCGCCACTTGCCGTGACCTCCTGCCCTTCTACCCAGAGACTGTCCCCGCCACTTGCCGTGACCTCCTGCCCTTCTACCCAGAGACTGTCCCCGTCACTTGCCGTGACCTCCTGCCCTTCTACCCAGAGACTGTCCCCGTCACTTGCCGTGACTACCTGCCCGCCTACCCTGGGAGCCACCAGCTTCCTTTCAAGGACTGCCCCTTTGTATCGTTGCTCAGAGGTTCCACCTCCCAGACCCGTTACAGTTTGCTCGGGTCATGGAACCCGGTGGCACCCAAGCTCCCTCGCTCTCGGACTTGTGTCATGAACTTTCCGTCAGAGGTCCCAACAGGAGTCCATCCTGAGTCATCTGTGTAGTGTTAACTCCCGCCTGGACACATTGTCTACCTCTTCGGGAGCTGCCTCCACACGCACACTTACTACCCCAGCACCGCCGCAGCCCATCAACACCAGGGCTTCTCTTCCCGGTCCCCGCCTCTCCGCTCCTCCTCGTTTTGGCGGAGATCCCAGCCAGGCACGGGGCTTCATTAACCAGTGCACTCTGCACTTCGAACTGTTGACACACCAGTTTTCCACCGACCGAGCCAAAGTAGCCTTCATCATCTCCCATCTCACGGGAGAGGCACTGGCTTGGCTAAATCCTCTATGGGAGAGAGGAGACCCCATGGTATCCAACCTGCCAGCCTTTCTCACGGCTTTCCGGAAAGTCTTCGACTAACCAGGATGGAAGACCTCATCCGCATCATCTCTGCTACGCCTCCGTCAAGGAAATCTCACCGTGGGCCAATATGCCATACCGTTCCGTACCCTTGCTTCGGAGCTTGCCTGGGATAACGACGCCCTGGTGTCAGTCTTTTGGGAGGGTCTGTCCGGCCGTATTAAAGATGAACTCGAAGGTCGGGACATTCCTACCACTCTCGACGACTTAATAACTCTTGCCACCCGGATAGACATCCGGTTCCAGGAGCGCGCCAAAGAGGTCACCCGTGAGAGGAGGTTTCCACGTCTAGCCCCTACCTTCCAGAAACTCGTCACTTCTCCCGTTACTCCCCAGCGCACTCACCCGAGCCTATGCAGGTCGACCAGACCAAGATGGTCAAGACCCGACAAGAGTTACGCCTTGGCGAGGGGAGCTGCTTCTACTGTGGCAGTAAGGAGCACCGGATCCGTTCCTGCCCGGAGAGGTCGGGAAACGCCTGTGTCTAGGATCGCTCAGAGAGGTCGTCCTAGATAAGAGTAAACCCTCTCCATCTCTGTTGCTGTCGGTCTCTATCATCTGCGGGGAGAACCGTTATTTTGAACTAGCCCAACTTGACTCTAGAGCTGCCGGAAATCTCATTTCTCAGTCCCTGGTAGAGAAATACCGCATTCCCACCAAACCTCTAGCTGTACCCTTATCTGTCGCTGCCGTAGATGGGGGCCTCTTACCACATCCCATCCAACTCATCACCGAATCCATAACCCTGCAGGTGGGAATGCTGCACTCAGAGAGCATCTTCTTTCATGTTCTGCCTGGACTCTCTCACGCCCTCTTGCTAGGCCTACCTTGGCTTCAGAAACATGCACCCGTGCTTGATTGGCAGACCAGAGAAGTCCTTCGCTGGGGACAGGACTGCCATAAGACTTGTTTAGTTCCCGTCCATCCTGTCCATCCTTCTCCTACCCCAGCCAATCTACCTGGTCTTCCGGTTCCCTATTGGTCTTATGCGGACGTCTTTAATAAAAAGGAGGCAGAGACATTACCCCCTCATAGACCATACGACTGCCCAATCGACCTGATGCCTGGCGCTACTCCTCCCCATGGGCGTATTTACCCTTTGTCCGCTGCTGAGACCCGGTCCATATCTGAATATATTGAGGAGAATCTGGCCCGGGGATTTATCCGGAAATCGACCTCCCCGGCGGGAGCAGGCTTCTTCTTCGTCAAAAAGAAGGATGGCTCACTCCGTCCCTGCACAGACTATAGAGGCCTTAACCAGATCAAGGTGAAGAATAAATACCCCCTTCTGCTCATTCCGGAATTATTTGACCGTCTGAGGGGGGCTAGAATCTTCACCAAGCTGGACCTCCGTGGGGCGTATAACCTGGTCCGTATCCGTCAGGGGGATGAATGGAAGACGGCATTCAACACCCGGGATGGCCACTATGAATACCTGGTAATGCCCTTCGGTCTCTGTAACGCTCCCGCAGTCTTTCAAGATTTGGTCAATGACATCTTCCGGGACCTTCTCTACTCCTGCGTAGTGGTGTACCTGGACGACATCTTGGTCTTCTCTCCGGATCTTCTCACTCACCGGAGGGATGTTCGTCAGGTCCTGCTCAGGCTCAGGCAGAACCACCTCTACGCTAAATATGAGAAGTACCTCTTTGAGCAGACCTCGCTTCCGTTCTTGGGCTACATAATCTCTCAGACCGGCCTACGAATGGATCCTGAGAAACTGTCTGCCATCCAGAAGTGGCCCCGACCAGAGGGGTTGAATGCTATTCAGCGGTTCCTGGGCTTCGCCAACTACTACCGCCTCTTCATACCGCACTTCTCTTCCCGGACTGCCCCAATCTCTGCGCTCACCCGTAAGGGCACTAATCCCAGAGAATGGCCGCCCGAAGCAGAGGAAGCCTTTCTTTCCTTAAAACAGGCTTTCTCTTCCTCCCCGGTGCTGCATCGTCCGGACAGCAACAAACAATTCTTCCTGGAAGTGGACGGCTCCTCCTCTGGAGCCGGAGCGGTGCTTACCCAAATGTTGTCTTCCGGAAGAATGGTAACTTGCGGCTTCTTCTCCGAACTCTTCTCCCCTTCTGAGCGCAATTATTCTATAGGAGACCGAGAGTTATTGGCCATTAAGCTGGCACTAGAGGAGTGGTGTTACCTGCTCGAGGGGGCTCTTCACCCGGTAATTATTTACACGGACCACAAGAACTTGGCTTACCTCCAGAGCGCCCAGACTTAACCCGCGCCAAGCCCGGTGGTCCTTGTCTTTTGCCCGCTTTGATTTCGTTCTTCATTTTCGCCCGGCAGACAAAAACATCAAAGCTGATGCCTTGTCCCGATCCTTCCTGGTGTCTGATCAAGAGGAGGAGCCTAACCACATTATTGATCCCACCAGAGTAATGCAGGTGGCCCCCGTGAATCTAAATCGTCTCCCTCCCGGTAAGACGTTCGTAACAGTACCTGATCGGAAGAAGATCCTACACTGGGGTCACTCGTCTAAGCTAGCTGGCCACGCCGGTCAGAAAAAGACCCTCCAGCTTATTACCCGGCATTACTGGTGGCCTACCCTGCACAAGGACGTAATAGACTTTGTTTCAGCCTGTGTGTCCTGCGCCCGCAACAAGGTTCCGAGACACCTGCCAGCCGGTCGCCTCCTTCCTCTTCCAGTGCCTGCTGCCCCGTGGCAGCATATAGCTATGGACTTTATAACGGATCTCCCTGTCTCTGCCGGTTGTACGGTCATTTGGGTGGTCGCTGACCGCTTTTCCAAGATGGCTCACTTCATTCCCCTGCCGGGCCTCCCGTCTGCACCCGAGCTGGCTAAAGACTTTATCCGCCACATCTTCCGTCTCCATGGCCTGCCCCTCCACATCGTGTCGGATCATGGGGTTCAGTTCACCTCACGCTTCTGGAGAGCCACATGTAAGCTGCTGGACGTCACCCTGGACTTCTCTTCCGCTTACCACCCACAGTCCAAGGGTCAAGTGGAGCGGATCAATCAGATCCTGACCAGTTACCTCCGGCAATTCGTTAATGCCCACCATTCGGACTGGGTGGATCTCCTACCATGGGCCGAGTTCTCTTACAATAATCACGAGAGCGAATCTTCCTCCAAATCCCCGTTTTTTGTAGTCTTCGGTCAGCATCCTCGGATCCCATTTCCCGTCTCCACCTCGGTGGACAATCCGGCTGCGGAATCTCTCGTTAGCGAATTCTCCTCCAATTGGGAGAGTACCCGATCCGCACTCCTTCAGTCGTCCGAGCGGATGAAAAGACACGCTGACAAAAAACGCCTGGATCCTCCACAATTTCGTCCTCGAGATAAAGTCTGGCTCTTGTCCAAGTATGTCCGGCTCAAGATTCCTTCCTACAAGTTAGGGCCTCGGTTCATCGGCCCACTGGAAGTTATCAAACAAATCAACCCAGTGGCCTATAAATTGAAACTCCCGGCCAACTTGCGGATCCCTAACTCCTTCCATGTATCTCTCCTCAAACCCGTGGTACTTAACTCTTTTTCCAAGTCTACAGGTACGCCTCCTGCTCCGGTTTCCGCTGAAAACGAGTTTGAGGTAGAGAACATTCTGGCTACCAAAAGGGTACGAGGAAAGACCTTTTTTCAAGTGGATTGGAAGGGGTTTGGTCCTGAGGAGAGAACGTGGGAGCCCCGGGAGAACATCCATGCCCCTCTCATCCTTGATAAATTTCTGTCTGGCCTAAAAAAGGGGGGGGGCCTAAAGGGGGGGTACTGTAGCATCGGCGTCCCTGCCTCCTGCTAGGCAGGGACGCTGTTCCCCTCTCCTCTCTGCTCCGTGCCTGGCGTCCTCCTCCCGCTCTGCTGGCACTGCGCGCTGCTTCCTGGCCACTGTGCTTAGGGCGCGCGCGCGCTCCTCCTCTCTTAAAGAGGCCGCGCGCGCCGTCCTAAGGAGTCCCCGGCCAATGGCCGGAGGACCTCACCATATATAAGACACCTCCTCCAAAATGGAGGTGCCCGAGCAATGTTGTTGCATAGTCTATCACTCTGCTTCAGCCCTCAGGTCCCATTACCAGTTACCTGCCAGTTACCTGCCAGATTCCTGTTTGATACCTGCCTGTTACTTGTCTTTCTACTTGCATTCCTGCGGTCTGACAGTCTGCCTACCAGCCCTGCCAGTCTGTCTATGGATCTGATTGCCCGCTCACCTGGGAGCGCCCGCCTGCTACCTGCCTGCTAGCCTACCTGGAGGCTCTGCCGTCACGTGCTGTGACCACCTGCCTGTCCAGAGACTCTTACCCGCTCACCTGGGAGCGTCCACCTGCTACCTGCCTGCTAGACTACCTGGAGGCTCTGCCGTCACGTGCTGTGACCACCTACCTGTCCAGAGACTCTTGCCCGCTCACCTGGGAGCGTCCGCCTGCTACCTGCCTGCTTGCCTACCTGGAGGCTCTGCCGTCACGTGCTGTGACCACCTACCTGTCCAGAGACTCTTGCCCGCTCACCTGGGAGCGTCCACCTGCTACCTGCCTGCTAGTCTACCTGGAGGCTTAGCCATCACTTGCTGTGACCACCTGCCTGTTCAGAGACTCTTGCCCGCTCACCTGGGAGCGTCCACCTGCTACCTGCCTGCTAGCCTATCTGGAGGCTTAACCGTCACTTGCCGTGACCACCTGCCTGTCAAGAGACTGTCCGGGCCACTTGCCGTGACCTCCTGCCCTTCTACCCAGAGACTGTCCCCATCACTTGCCGTGACCTCCTGCCCCTCTACCCAGAGACTGTACCCGTCACTTGCCGTGACTACCAGCCCGCCTACCCTGGGAGCCACCCGCTTCCTTACAAGGACTGCCCCTTTGTATCGTTGCTCAGAGGTTCCACCTCCCAGATCCTTTACACTTAGTCCACTACATGCACTTGTATCTAGCACTTATATCATCTCTATAATATATTTGCATTGTCTTGGCGCATCATAATGTAGCTATGTAGCTTCATATTACCTAGATTCCCTTCCAGCGCTGCTCTCCACATCAGGTATGCATCACCTGCTGGTGCGCGTGCGCCTTACGCTAGCGCTTCAGGTTTTGGGCAGTCCGGCCACTGATGGAGCGCACGCGCAGCAAGCCTCGTGTTACCATGGGGATTATGCTAGCGTGCGGAAGCCACTTTCACAGGAAGCGCTGCGCGGGTACTGCACGCGCCGTTCACAGAAGGTGATCATTAGATCCCACTAATTAAGTCCCGTGACACGCTCTCTCCTACACTGATAGGGTCCCACCACACATATAAAGGAAATTGCTTCTCCTGCATTTCCACGCCCCCTGAGGAAGTCAACAGATGAAACGGGCGTAGGGGTTGAGGGACGCTGCATAACTTTGGTGCCTGCAACACAGCTGCCTTGTGGTATGTTAACCATTTGCTTAACTATGCTCTGCAGGTTGTACTGTTAGGGTTTTTTATTTACTCACAGTCTGCATTATAGCACTACATTATAGCATAGCAACTATTTCTTACAAGGTATATATTAATCTAGGCATTCTTATGCATATGTCGATCCCTCACAGTATGGAGGTCCTTTTTATCTCTTATGATTCGTTTGTATGTATATTTTAACAATAAAATTTAATGTTTGCTGAACTTATTTAGTCTCTGATGAGTTTATCAGATAAGAACCAAATTACTTGATGTTTATTGCAACAATTAATGTCCACGTCCTTGTCTCAGTGCAGCGTTCAGTTGTCCATACCCCATTCCTTGGAATGCAAGCGCAAGTATGCAGCCAGCCACCCACCCACAGGCTGCAATACTCTACTGCCCAATTTTTGAAAGCTGCTTGCACTTGAAATGTGGCCTTTTATGCTCATGGAGGTGGAAGCTGTCCACAATCTTATGGCGGCGGTGACCGGGTATCAATACTCGGTCCCCAGCCGCCACTATTTGTCCCGGTGTCGGTATACATTTTGTGTCCCTAAATTATCTATAACCCACAATGTTATGTTTACTATAATGGAACCACAGTTCTGGCATCCCAAACATTGGATAGTTCCCTTCTTTTCACCATTCATAAAATTCTATCTACACATTTTTTTATTTCTAACATCAGGTCTCACTGGATGTGGAGAAGGGATATACATTTTTGGTAAACAAACCTAGAAAGAATGAAAAAGTGAGAAATAAGTTGTTTTTGTATCAACTATTGAAAGTCCTTGTTGATTGATTCATAAAATTTGGAAACATTGAAGTTTGTTAAGAAGAAAACCTATATGGAGTGGTTTACAGGATTTACCAAGGTTTGTTTATTGAAATACAGATTAAGGGATTTTTCACATGTAAAACTAAAAATGTTCCTTTTCCACTGTTGGATACATAATTACAGGATACTATTTACTGCTTGTGCAACAACTACAGTGCATGTCTGAGAAAGGGGCTTGACCCCGAAAATGTTCACACCGTCTTGCGTGTGGAAACATACCAAACTGGCTTCCAACAGCATCTCCATGTGGACTTGATGGAATAATAAAGCCGGCTTTATCACTTGGGGTGAAAACTTACTAATATGTTTTATTGTTTGAATGTGCATTTATATGTGATTTGCTAAATGATATAAATGGTATAAAGAGAAGATAAATATTGTAAAAAGTATTTCTATGGTGTGACATTCTTTGCTATTTCAAGATAATAAAGGGTTAAAAAGTGGTTAACAAATGGACCCAAATTAGATCACAAGTGGTTTTAAAAGAGTTTTGATGTGTATATGTGAAATAGTGGCTTCTACAACCAACATTTAAGTTCAGACCTGTCATTTTTCTCTTCATCTGCCCTCTTGATTCTGTAAATTCTAGTGTGCCTTGCCTTGCCTATTTTTGTCTGCTTTTCAGCATAGCTTATAGTCCATGTCTTTGCTGTTCCACGTACTTTTTAACCTACTTTGGCAATGCCGGGGTCCGTATGTCCATCTTGACCTGTGTGTTCATGAATTTACCTCACCAGTTGAGCACTAATCAGTGGAAAAAACAATGATGGAGCCCACAGAGGTAAAGTTCTTGAGTTCTGGATTTATGCGCACTTGTTACAAAAGTGACATGGTGTCAATTACCTACTGGAGATATGGTGCCTTCAGGTGGTGTTGGTTTCAGAATTGAAGTTGGTCATGTGTAGGTATTGATTTGAAGGTCATTTGGTATAAAATAAATCAAGCATCTTCAGAAAACACCTGCTTCTTTCTTCCCCATCAATATTTAGAAATTGATAGCCGTGAAAAATACATTATTTCAAGTCTAAAGTATCAGACTGTAATAGAACTATGATCATACTAGTTTTCATTATTTAGTAAAATTGCTAATAAGGATAAAGCTGCCAGGTAGTCCTTGTAATTTATTCCTGTCTATTAATTATTGCAGGTTTAATTAACAGATGCATTTAGAATATGAGCATTAAGTATACAAAACATTTGTTGATTATTAACTTGTCACATTTAAAAAAAACACCTTTCATCATTTGACTTGAGGTCACTGTTACAATTACAAGAAAAGCTAATTATACTTCAGAACTCTTAACACACAGTGCAGTAGAAAAAAATTATACATTTGCATGCACATGATAAGAAAAGGTGTGCACATACTGTAATTACACAGCCAGGCTAATCGCTCACACAGTAATGATTGATTTCACACTGCTCTATTCTACATTAGAATTTCTTTTTTCTTATACAACTGAAGCTTTTGTACTGTTATTTATTATATTAGTAAGTTAGTAGCCCATAAAGATGATATCACTGTTTGTTCCTACAGGTATCTCTGTATGACACATTAGTATACAAGTAAACTAATGAAACTGGTTGCTAAAGCATATGTGAGCAATGAATATGTGAATTTTGAACTGAAATACTGCTATATAGACTTTACTAATAAAATTGTGGGACTTAGCACACATTTTGGTCAAACTTTGTGAGCCCATCTGCCAGCAACAAGGTCTCCTCTTTTTAGATGGAAACACTATCAGACTTACTTCTCCTAAGCCTAGGTTTGCAAATATAAAGATCATATAGGATCCAGCATTAAAGTGGCTCTGCGCTCACTTTTAAACTTTGGCAGTGGCAAGCTAAGGTGGTAAGACAATAAAAAAGGCAAACTCAAACAGAACTACTTTGTTAAACAGAAATTAAAATTAGTGATGGATAGTGATGGGCGAACCCCTGACACTTTATTAAAAGTTTGGGTTCAGGTACCAGAACAGTAGCCGAACCTGAATCTGAACATGAACCCCATTCACATGAATGGGGGGCCCGAATATCCAGTGTTTGCCATGCTGTCATGTGCATGACAGCGCGGCAAACAATGCCTCTAATCGGCGGTAAGATCTGCGGTTCCCACACTGTCAGATTACAGCATGGGAATGGGGGGTCTGAAAATGGAGTGTTTGCCACACTGTCATGAGGATGACAGCATGGCAAACACTGCCTCTGATCGGTGGTAAGATTAATACCACCAGTCAGATAACAGCATGAGCAGGCAGCTGTGACTGAAGGTAAAAGGTTTACCTCCGGTAACAGGCGTCAGCAGATGGAACTACTACACCCATCAGTCTATGCCTGCTGTCGCAGATAACAGTGAGAGCATGCGCAGCTGATTGGAGTACTCATCTGCCTGCGCCTGTGTTGTAAATAAATTTTAAAAAAATGGCATGGTTTTCCCTGTATTTTTGATAACCAGCCAGGATACACTGACAGCTTAGATGCACCAAATCTGGCACTTTGCCCTGCTCTTCCCATTGCCCTGTGGTGGTGGTAAGTGGAATAATATTTGTGGAGTTGATGTCACCTTTGTATTGTCCAGTGACACCAACTCCACGCGATAGTAATGGAGAGGCATCTATAAGATGCCTCTCTACTACTAATTCTATAGTCAAATTGTTAAATAAAACACAGACACCCAGAATAAAGTCTTTTATTTGAAATAAAACAAACACACTTTTACTTTTTTATTTAAAAATAACAAACACAGTTATACTCACCTAACGCCCATTCCATTGAAGCCCTCGTCTCCTGTAAGAAAACAAAAATAAATAGCAATATCCCTCACTCCGAAGTTCTGTCCCACGCCGTAATCCAAGTTTATGATAAATAGTTTTCCTTCTGGACGGTGCCAAGATGCAGCCATCTCAGCTGAAAACCACTGAGTAATGAGCTGCTGTGAGCTCAGCCTCAGTGACTAGTGGTGATGTCATAGAGTTCACTGCCGGTCATTGAGGCTGCATTTAAAGCAGGGGCAATGAACTGCGGTGACCTTAGTGAGATCACCTCTCAGTGATATAACATGTCAGAGGAGAGAAAAATGATGTCCCCAAGCCCTCCATGGTACCTTAGTACTGGATTGGCAATCCCCCAGCTCCCTCCTTCTCCTGAAGCAAAATGGCGGGCGCAAGCAAGATCTCCTTGCCTGCATTCGGCTACCACAGAGATATTTCCTATTTGTTGCTGACTTTTGATCACTGTGATAAACCCTGTCACAGTGATCAAAAGCCCCCTTGATACCACACCCCACGTGTCATCACCTAGTCAGATTACATTTTTTTATTTTATAATTTTTATTTTATTATCTTTATTTTTTTCATGCTTTGCCATTAGGGTTAGGCTTAGGGTTAAGGTTAGGCTTAGGGTTAGGGTAATAAACTGTGGGGTCAACTTTTTGTTTTTACCTTTTGCAAAAGTGAAAAAATTGGGGGTAAAGCAGCATTTTAGAGGTAAAGGGTTTTTTTTTCATTCCACTTTGCATTAACTCCTGTGAAGCACCTGAAGGGTTAAAAAAAATTATTGACTGCAGTTTTCAAGTGTTTGGGGGGTGCAGTTTTTAAAAAAGGTATCACTTTTGGGGAGTTTCCAATATATAGGCCCGTCAAAGTCCATTGAAATCTGAATAGGTGCCTAAAGAAACAGGTTTTGTAAATTTGTTGAAAAAATGAGAAATTGCTGCTAAACTTTTAACCCCTGTAACATCCTACCTAAATAAAATGTCATTTGAAAAATTATACAGATGTAAAGTTGACATATGGGAAATGTTATGTATTAATTATTTTGTACAGCATGACTAAAAGGTTTAAGGATATAAAGATTGAAAGTTTGAAAATTGCAATTTTTTTTCAAAATGTTCAACAAAATTCTGATATTTTCACAATTAAAGGCAAGTCATATCAAATAAATTTTACCAGTTTCATGAAATACAATATGTCACGAAAAAACAGTCTCGGAATCACTGGGATGCATTGAAGCATTTGACAGTTATTATCACATAAAGTGACAGTAGTCAGATTTCTAAAATTTGGCCTGGTCATTAAGGTCAAAATTAGCTTGGTTACTAAAGGGTTAAAAAAGGAAACAAAAATATAAAATGCATACATTTAGGCAGCTCTCAAATAGAATGGTTTGCTTTATTCAAAAATGTAAGAAAGGGTTGCATATAAACCCATTTAAGAATGAATTAAAAAATAGTGTAATGACAAACAGTAGAATTGTAAACTAAAGATTAGTGATGATCATGCACTAAAATGCTCGAGTGCTCAGTACTCGAATCAAGCAAGTCGGACGCTCGGACAGGCTCGACTCGATTACCGAGTATAATGGAAGTCAATGGGAAACTCAAGCATTTTTCCAGAAGACCATAACAAGAGGGCTGGGGAGGCAGGAAAAATGTTGAAATGAATGGAAACAGCGCTTAAATGGAATGGAAACAGCATGGGGAAGACACCTGGATGCATCGCTGATTCCCAGTTCGCTGATAGGAACAATGTTGTCAGACTATTACTCCACTTTTATGGACTGACAATAAAACAAACAAAACCTAAGATAAGATGTATTTCATAGGAAAACATTTTAGGAAACATTCTTTCCTGTATAATGACTTGAATATAAGACAAAATTAAAAAGAGAAAAAAAAGCCTGCATCCTCTACCCCTTAGGCTGCATGCTCACAGTCAGTAATACTAGCATTCTGGACGCAGCATATTTTCTGGCATCAGCATCAGGATTGGCAGTCATGTGACTGCAAGCACATTATGTGATTTACATACTTACGGCCACAATCCTACGGTAGACGTGTCCGGCCTAATTCAATTTACTTGCACTGCGTGAGGCCACATCCATCTAGTCTGATTGTGGCTGGTAGTATGCAAATTACATATTTTCAGTCATAAGACCACCGTTCCCAGCACTGATGCCGGAAAATCCTCACAGCGCGCCGTGCATGTGCTGGGAGGATTCACAACTCTGCAGTCACATAGAGTGACTGCAGATTTGTAGTTTCGGACAGGGCAATACCTTTAATGCTCCTTAAAGTGGTTGTTTCAAGTTGGAAAGTTATCCCATATACGCAGGTGGTCGGCAGACCTCCAGTATTTCCGAGAACTGTAGAAGAGGTTGATCATCCGCAGTATTGCTCCATTCATTCTTAATGGGAGTGCGAGAGATTATGGAGCATAGTGCTCTGCTGATCTTTTTGACCACTGTTGTTCCCATTAAAATGAATGGAGCTGTAGTGTGGATGCCTTTGCTCAGGATCAGTGGGAATCATGGCAGTTGGACCCCCAGTGATTGGAAAATTATTCACTATCCTGTGAATAGGGAATAACTTTCAAACTTATGATATCCGCTTTAAAGAGTGTCTAAACTTTTGAGATATTTTCTTATGTTTTATGCATATTTTGAGCAGATCAGTGGGTCATCCAGTTCTGAGGCCCCCCCAGTCACTTAACAAAGACTTCCTAGAAGACTGCGGATCAGGAGACACGAGAGCATGCACACAGTGCAGAGTGGATCCAGTGAGTGGAAAGTCATAGTCTTATCTCCTGAGCTGTGTACTTCTAAGAGTTTTTTTGATTAATCAGTTGGAGTCTCAGATCCCATCCCATGATGTCACTTCTCCACACTGAGCCAACTTCAGACTCACACCAGTCTGCTGAGAATTAATGGACTTAAAACATATAAGATATCTTCCAAAAGCAAATTTATTCCTTAAATGTCTAATAAAGCTCCTGCCTCAGACTTTGCAATACTTTGGTTCCTGTATGGTCCGCAGTCTGATGATTGCCGGTAACAACAACTTCAAGCATCTCCATACCATTGTTAAGGACTAGAGATGAGCGTTGTTCTACTCGAACTGTTCGCCAATCTCAAATTCGAGCTGTTTTGGGCGGTGTTCGAGCCGGTCGGCGAACACGAACAATTTGAGAAAAATTCGGCTGTTCGAGGTTATGTTCGATAACTGTTCGTGCACCAAAATCATAACTGGACTTTTTCTCAGTAATGATGAAAATTAATGTTAATACGCAGTTTGAGTGTACAGCGGGGCGGGGGGAGGGGCAGGGGATGGATCTCTGCAGGAACAATGAAGATCTCCATTTTTTTTTCTCTTTCCCGCATTTGCAGTGGGGAGGTGCAATCTGTCAGCCTATCAGCAGCGCACACACGGAGCGAAGTGCTTTTTTTCACACAAGCAAGGGCATGTGTGATTGGCAGTGTATGTCACATGTCCTTGCCCTATAAGACCAAGCCATTTTCCCCGTCGCCACCATTTTCTCACTGCTGCAGCTGCGTGTTAGACGGCACCGCTGTTGCTGTGTGCGCTATACCTTGTTAATTTCAAGCCAATTTTCGCACAAATATACAGATAGCTTGGGAGTAGGGAATAGTTGTGATTGCAGTCCTTTTAAGGACTAGGTTACAGCATTTCCTACGACTTTTATCAGGCAGGTCTGTGCTCTTAAATAGATAGATTGTGGGAGTAAAGACTAATTGTAATTGGAGTCCTTTTCAGGACTAGGTTACATTAGTTCCTATCAGTTTTTGCCAGGCAGGTCTGTGCCAGTGCTGTGCAAGTTTTTTTCACAGCATTTGGCTGAATCTAGCAAAGCTAATCCTTTTTGGCCTATTGCAGAGTGTGTTAGTCAGTGGAGTAGCCTATCTGTGTTGCAAGATATACCACCTGTGTATAGAATACCAATTTTTTTACTGCACCTAGTGAAGTAAAATCTTTTGGGCATAGCATCATTCTATTAGTCCATCTATACTGACCTCCATCAGGTTGCAAACTGAATATAATTTTTTTCTGCATCTAGCTCTGAAAAAATATTTGGGCTTCTAGCGGTGTGTGGGACTTGGTCTATTAGTCCATCTATACTGACCTCCATCAGGTTGCAAATTAAAAATAATTTTTTTCTGCATCTAGCTCTGAAAAAATATTTGGGCTTCTAGCAGTGTGTGGGACTTGGTCTATTAGTCCATCTATACTGACCTCCATCAGGTTGCAAATTAAAAATAATTTTTTTCTGCATCTAGCTCTGAAAAAATATTTGGGCTTCTAGCAGTGTGTGGGACTTGGTCTATTAGTCCATCTATACTGACCTCCATCAGGTTGCAAATTAAAAATAATTTTTTTCTTCATTTATCTCTGAAAAAATATTTGGGCTTCTAGCAGCGTGTGGGACTTGTTCTATTAGTCCATCTATACTGACCTCCATCAGGTTGCAAATTAAAAATAATTTTTTTCTGCATCTAGCTCTGAAAAAAATATTTGGGCTTCTAGCAGTGTGTGGGACTTGGTCTATTAGTCCATCTATACTGACCTCCATCAGGTTGCAAATTAAAAATAATTTTTTTCTGCATCTAGCTCTGAAAAAATATTTGGGCTTCTAGCAGTGTGTGGGACTTGGTCTATTAGTCCATCTATACTGACCTCCATCAGGTTGCAAATTAAAAATAATTTTTTTCTTCATTTATCTCTGAAAAAATATGTCTATTAGTCCATCTATACTGACCTCCATCAGGTTGCAAATTAAAAATAATTTTTTTCTGCATCTAGCTCTGAAAAAATATTTGGGCTTCTAGCAGTGTGTGGGACTTGGTCTATTAGTCCATCTATACTGACCTCCATCAGGTTGCAAATTGAATAAAAAAAATTTCTGCATCTAGCTCTGAAAAAATATTTGGGCTTCTAGCAGTGTGTGGGACTTGGTCTATTAGTCCATCTATACTGACCTCCATCAGGTTGCAAATTGAATAAAAAAAATTTCTGCATCTAGCTCTGAAAAAATATTTGGGCTTCTAGCGGTGTGTGGGACTTGGTCTATTAGTCCATCTATACTGACCTCCATCAGGTTGCAAATTAAAAATAATTTTTTTCTGCATCTAGCTCTGAAAAAATATTTGGGCTTCTAGCAGTGTGTGGGACTTGGTCTATTAGTCCATCTATACTGACCTCCATCAGGTTGCAAATTAAAAATATTTTTTTTCTGCATCTAGCTCTGAAAAAATATTTGGGCTTCTAGCAGTGTGTGGGACTTGGTCTATTAGTCCATCTATACTGACCTCCATCAGGTTGCAAATTAAAAATAATTTTTTTCTTCATTTATCTCTGAAAAAATATTTGGGCTTCTAGCAGCGTGTGGGACTTGTTCTATTAGTCCATCTATACTGACCTCCATCAGGTTGCAAATTAAAAATATTTTTTTTCTGCATCTAGCTCTGAAAAAATATTTGGGCTTCTAGCAGTGTGTGGGACTTGGTCTATTAGTCCATCTATACTGACCTCCATCAGGTTGCAAATTAAAAATAATTTTTTTCTGCATCTAGCTCTGAAAAAATATTTGGGCTTCTAGCGGTGTGTGGGACTTGGTCTATTAGTCCATCTATACTGACCTCCATCAGGTTGCAAATTAAAAATAATTTTTTTCTGCATCTAGCTCTGAAAAAATATTTGGGCTTCTAGCAGTGTGTGGGACTTGGTCTATTAGTCCATCTATACTGACCTCCATCAGGTTGCAAATTAAAAATAATTTTTTTCTGCATCTAGCTCTGAAAAAATATTTGGGCTTCTAGCAGTGTGTGGGACTTGGTCTATTAGTCCATCTATACTGACCTCCATCAGGTTGCAAATTAAAAATAATTTTTTTCTGCATCTAGCTCTGAAAAAATATTTGGGCTTCTAGCAGTGTGTGGGACTTGGTCTATTAGTCCATCTATACTGACCTCCATCAGGTTGCAAATTAAAAATAATTTTTTTCTGCATCTAGCTCTGAAAAAATATTTGGGCTTCTAGCGGTGTGTGGGACTTGGTCTATTAGTCCATCTATACTGACCTCCATCAGGTTGCAAATTAAAAATAATTTTTTTCTGCATCTAGCCCAGCCAATAGTTTTGGCCTAATACCACAGTTTGGCCACTCAGCTCTGCTCGGTTACCATCCATTGTTTTTTTGTGCAAACAACTCCAGAGTTGTGAATTAGTTAACCACCAAAATGAGTGGGAAAAGGCCTGCTGCTGGTGGAAAGGGGAATAGGCGTGTTGGGAAGGGGAAAAAAGGTTGTGTCCGTGGGGTAGGTGCAGAAGAAAGACCATCTTCCAGCCAAACTAAAATGTCTACTTCTTTTAGCGGACAATGTGATAAGATCCCTTTCTTACGGCCACGCCAATCGCTACAAATTCCAGATGAGGCACAAAAACAGCAGGTGCTTCAACGGATATCAAGTGCTCCTTTAAGTGGGCTCTCCTCCACATCAACTTCAACATCACAAATACTCCAGTCCTCAAAGGTGTCACCCAAATCGCACTTGCTTCCTCACAGCTCCCAAATCTCCAGCTGCCCGTCTGAGTATGAGGTAGAACAGATGGTTGAGTCTGCAGAGCTGTTTACTCATACTATAGCCTGGGAATCAGAGGTCGACTCCAGCGCTTCTGTGAATCCAGACGAGGAAATGATCTGCACTGATGCCCAGAATCTTTATGAGTCGGATCCAGGACCAGACGCAGAAGGTTCTGACCATAATGTAGACCCTCATTCCCAAACTGTAACTCCTGTTGGTGGAGACAATGAGGAAGACGATGATAAGACTCAAATACCTGATTGGAGCGACAACTTTAGTTTTTTGTCAGGGCAGGAACAGGTTGGCTCTGAGGACGACGGGTGTGATAACGCACAGGGTGATGATGATGAGGTCGGAGATCCCACTTACTGTCAACCCACAGTCAGCCAAGAGATGAGGTCAGCAGAGGAGGTGGAGGAAGATGCTAGTGACGACGAGGTCAGGTTGCGCCTTCCTGGACAGAGACGTAGTACTGGAAGCACGTCAACAACTGCATCCTCAAACACAACTCTGCCTCTCACCACAAGTCGTGGTGGCTCTTCAGGTCGCATGGGTGCTAAGCCTTGCATAGCCTGGGCATTTTTTCAGATCGATAAAGATGACCCAACTCGTGTTATCTGTAACATTTGTCAGCAAAAGCTAAGTAGAGGCCAAAAAATACATAGTTTGAGTACTTCATGCATGAACCGGCACATGGACATGAAGCATAAGTTGCAGTGGGAAGCTCAGTGTGCTACAATGCGGCCTAGCCGGCCGGGCCAATCACCGTCTGCCATATCTTGTGCATCCGCGGCCTTTTCATCCTCTGTGACTGGGGGGACAGCAGTCACACCTGTTTTGGGGCGCAGACCTGCCACCTCTTTACCCGCAACAGCCAGCGTGATTGGCAGGTCATCATTTTCTTTGGAGGTGGTAACACCAGCTGGTGTTGAGCGCTGTCCGACATCGATAGCACCACCTTTGGATCAAGGCAACCTAACATGTCCGCCTGCATCTTCCTCACAGACCGGCAGTTTGCCGGGGACACCCTTATCAACCCCGTCTAAGCACAATAGCCAGCCCTCGGTCCCTCAGATGTGGACAAGTAAAAGACCATTTCCTCCTAGCCATGAGAAAGCTAAGAGGTTGAATTTCACCATCTGCAAGCTCTTGGCTACAGAAATGCTGCCTTTCCGCCTGGTGGACACAGAGGATTTTCGAGACCTTATGTCCGTCGCAGTGCCCCAGTACCAGATGCCCAGTCGGCACTACTTCTCAAAGAAAGGTGTGCCTGCGCTCCACCAGCATGTCGCACACAACATCACCGCTTCTTTGAGAAACTCTGTGTGTGACAGGGTGCATTTCACCATAGACACTTGGACGAGTAGGCATGGACAGGGGCGTTACATGTCGCTGACTGGGCACTGGGTAACTATGGTGACAGCAGGACAAGGGGCTGCTGTCCAAGTCTTGCCGTCCCCACGAGTTGTGCGTCAATCCTCTTTATGTCAAAGTTCCTCCACTGCTTCTGCCTCCTCAACCTCCTCTCGGTCTTCCACCTGCACCCAAAGCCTGTCTGGTCATGCCACAAGCTTTCTAACTGCGCAGAAGGGATCCTGCACACCTCCTTACTATGCTGGCAGTAGGGCTCAACGTCATCAGGCGGTTTTTACATTGAAATGTCTGGGAAATGTGAGTCACACAGCTGAGGAGTTGTGGTCAGCTCTGGAGAACCAATTTCATGAATGGTTGTCTCCACTGGACCTGAAACCAGGGAAGGCCGTGTGCGACAATGCTGCAAACCTGGGTGCGGCCCTTCGCCGGGGCAATGTCACACACGTGCCTTGTATGGCTCACGTGTTGAACCTGGTTGTCCAGCAATTTTTAGCCCACTATCCCAGACTAGATGGCCTTCTGCAGAGGGCACGGTCGCTGTGTGCTCACTTCCGCCGTTCGCATCCCGCAGCTCAGCGACTTACATCTCTACAGAAGTCGTTGGGCCTGCCACTTCACCGGCTAAAATGCGATGTGCCTACCCGGTGGAATTCAACTCTGCACATGTTGCAGCGACTGTGGCAGCACCGACAAGCCCTGGTGCAATACGTTCTGACGTATAGCCTGGGCCAACGAGATTCAGAGGTGGGGCAAATCACGCTGGAGGAGTGGTCTCAGATCAGGAACCTATGCACCCTTCTGCACAGTTTTGAAATGGCGACGAAGATGTTTAGTGCTGACGATGCCATTATCAGCATGACTATTCCGGTGATTTACATGCTGGAGCACATGTTAAACAGAATTCGGAGTCAGGTGGTGGCACAAGAGGAGGTGGAGGAAGTAGAGGAGGAGGAGTTGTATGCGGAAGGGCTAACATCTGCAAGGTCCAGACGGTCGGCAGCACCAAGGCGGCAGGCATGTGAGGGTGGGGGAGATGGTTTTACCAGGGCGCATGGTAGCAGCCAAACTAGTGAGGAAGGTGCAGGAGCCCAGGAAGAAGTGAAGGACGAACTGATGGAAGACTCATCAGATGAGGGAGACCTTGATCACATTTCTGTTGTGCGAGGTTGGGGGGAGAGGACAGAGGAAGGAAGCATGATTGTTACCTCGCCACCAACACAACAGGGACTTGGTGCTCCTGGATGCGCAACACACATGAGTGCCTTCTTGCTGCACTACCTGCAACATGACCCTCGAATTGTGAGAATTAGAAATAATCCTGACTACTGGGTTGCCACACTGTTAGATCCCCGGTACAAAAGTAAATTTGCAGAAATTATTCCTGCCATAGAAAAGGATGCACGCATGCAGGAGTATCAGCAGAGACTGTTGCAGAATCTTACATGTGCTTTTCCACAAAATACCAGTGGTGCACGTAGTGAATCTCACAGTTCCAACTTGCCAACCGTGGGACCGTCAAGTGTTCAGCACTCAAACCGTAACAGAACCACAGTATCTGCTGGTAACATCAATTTTGCGGAATCATTTCACCACTTTTTTAGCCCATCCTTTGCAAGGCCACAGGAGACAAGAAGTCTGACACATAGTCAACGCCTAGAGACGATGGTACAGGAGTATCTCCAAGTAAACATTGAAGCCCCGACTGTGTCACTGGACCCTTGCTCTTTTTGGGCTTCCAATCTGGATAAATGGCCGGAGCTAGCCACTTACGCCTTGGAGATCTTGTCATGCCCCGCAGCCAGCGTTCTGTCTGAACGTGTGTTCAGCGCTGCTGGTGGTGTGCTGACAGATAAGCGCACGCGGCTCTCCACTGATAATGTAGACAGACTCACGTTAATAAAGATGAACAAATCATGGATCCGAAACGACTTTTCTACCCCTGTGTCATCCTGGGGAGAGTAAAAGCTTGATGATTGGTTAAAATCACCCTACCAACCGTTTTAAGCTTTCAAATTACTAATCATGTTTATCTGTATCTTGACTGGAAAATAATTTGGGCTTTGTAGCAGTGTGCAGCACTGATCCTATTAGGCCATCTATAATAAGCTTCACCAGATTTAAAATTAAAAATAATTTTTAGCTGCATCTAGCCCGGAAAATAATTTTGGGGCTCCGAGATGCGCAAGACACATAAGTGCCTTCTTGCTGCACTACCTGCAGCATGACCCTCATATTGTCAGAATTCGAAGTAATCATGACTACTGGGTTGCCACACTCTTAGATCCCCCAAACTTTTCGATCAACCTTTTCATTTTAATAAAGACCAAAAAAATGGTCATTTTTGAAATTATAAGCATTAGCAGGTTGTTAGAAACTGAAATCAAACAGTTTTCAACTCAAAACTTTATTCTAGGTGATGTTACATTTTCACACAGGACTCCTTGTTCGAAAGGAGCTTCTGAACTCTCTCGCCCATTGAATTTGTCAGGTTTTGGATGGTTTCTGCTTCAATTGTTTTACATGAGGACAGAATACCCTCCCAGAGCTGTTGCTTAGATGTGAACTGCCTCCCGCCATCATAGACACTCCTTTTAATGATGCTCCAAAGGTTCTGAATGGGGTAGAGGTCAGGGGAGCATGGGGGTCACACCATAAGTTTGTCCCCTTTCATGCCCATATCAGCCAGAGATGCAGATGTTTTATGTGCAGCATGAGATGGTGCATTATCATGCAGAAAAATGATCTTGCTGTGAAATACACGGTTCTTCTTCTTGAACCATGGCAGGAAGTGCTGTTTGAGAAAATCCACATACATTATGGAGTTCATCTTTAGCGCCTTCAGGGATCCTAAAGGGGCCGACAATCTCTCTCCCCATGATTCCAGCCCAAAACATTACTCCACCTCCTCCTTGTTGGCGCTGTAGCCGTGTTTGCGTGGGGTGTCCATCAACCAGCCATCCTCCACTCCATTCATCTGGACCATCGAGCGCTGCACGGCACTCATCCGTGAACAAAACAGTTTTGAAATCAGTCTTCATGTAATGTTTGGCCCACTGGAGCCGTTTCTGCTTGTGTGAAGTGGATAGAGGAGGTCGACAGGATGGCATATGCACAGCTGCAAACCTCTGAAGGACTCTGCATCTTGTTGTTCGGGGGACGTTGGAGGCACAAGCAGCTTCAAAAACTTGTCTGCTGCTATGACAAGGCTTTTTTGCCGCTGCTGTTTCAACCTGACGTAATTGCCTGTAGGAAAGAGTCCTCAATTTGCCCTTATCAGCACGCACACGTGTGTACTGTGAATCAGCTACATACTTCTTGATTGCCAAGACACTTCATCCTGATCATCGCACAATGTTGATTGTAGTCATGCCTTGACCTAAACACTCCACAATTTGTTGCTTCTCAGCAGCCGACACATCCTTTTTCTTTCCCATTTTGGCAGAAAATGTAGGCTGCTTAATAATGTGAGAGAGCCTTCTTAAGTAGTCTTGCCTTTCATTGGACACACCTGCCAAACTAATTAGCACAGGTGTTTGCAATTGCTTACAGTGATATAAAGAGCCCTGACACACATCACCATCAATGAGTTTAACTGACAAACAAACAAATTCTTCCCTTATCACTCCTAAACACTTTTTGCATAATAATTTGGAACGCGGTGTACATGTGCTTTTCCACAAAACACCAGTGGTTCACGTAGTGAATCTTACAGTTCTAACTTGCCAACCTTGGTCTGTATGGAATTGTTCAATAAAGGGCCCAAAATTAAGATAACATAGATGGGAGAGGTCTCTATGAATAGGAATTCCTAAGTATTTGATACCCTGTGAGGGCCAGGCAAAGGGAAAGTTGGACTGGATGGAATCCTATATGGATTTAGGGAGGGAGACATCGAGGGCCTCAGACTTCGCTGCATTGATTTTAAAATTTTACCATGTAACAAAGTGATCTATTTCAGCCATAACAGCAGGGATGGATATATGTGATTGAGTGATATATACTAGGACATCATCAGCAAATAGAGAGCACTTGTACTCGGTGCCTCCCACCTCAATCCACCTAATATTGGGGTTATGGCGAATTGATGAGAGCAGGTGCTCCGTCACTAGGATGTATAAGAGAGGGGACAGAGGACATCCCTGCCTTGTCCCATTGGTGATTGTGAAAGGTGATGAAAATGTTCTGACGCACCCCCTGGGCCTTGGGACACCCGGAGCCGGACCCTTTTTGGTGGATGCTGGTGGTTGTAGTCTTCGTGGCGGCGATCCGGTTCCATGGCTCAGGGCGGTCAAACCAGTGGCGGAACTATTTATGTGGTTTTGATATTTAAATGTCCGACTACGCCACCCATGGATTGCGGTCAGAGTGAACCGCCGCTACAGGGCAGACCGCTAAGGCTGGTGTTGTGGGTGCAGCAGAGCGTAGCATAACTCCCCACAGGAGGAGTATAGCCTCAGGGCAGTGTATGCGGAGGATGGGGGTGCTGGTGCAGGGCAGCAGCAGTAACAACACGGAGTCAGTGATGCAGTTCAGGGCCTTTACTCACAGTTCTTATTATCCAGACCACGTCTGCAGGTAACTGCTGCCCACGTCGTACTGTGCTCACCAGGTGAGGGGCTCAGACAACTCCCAGATAACTTTGGAGCGCTTCACAGGACCCCCTTTGTGTGTCCTTTGTCTGGCCTTTCTTACCAACACTTCTGTCCGGCTGCCTCGGGCCTCCTCTTGGTAAACTTGGCGCCAGTTTCCCTGACCCTATGTGGTGCCTTCCTAGCGGGTGGAGCAAGGGGCTGCGCCACATAAAATGTCAGAGCCTCCGGTTTCTAGCTGAGGGTCGTTTCCTGCCTCCACTAGTTCGGGGACCGGTCTCCCCCTTTGGCCTGACCCCTCCACGCAGGTGGATTCGGGCGTGCGGTGGCGACTCGCCCGTCCGCACCCCTGGGATCCCTTCATTCCTCGTTCCTGGAGCCTTCTCCGCTCCTCTTCCTTCCTTCTCCCTCTTGCAGGCCTGGGCCTCTGTTACTAGGCCCGCCTCCGGAGCAGAGCTCATGCAGAGCCCCTGCTCCCTGCCACTTCTGCTCAGACTTCTCTGCACTGAACTAAGATGGTGCCCACCTTTTATACTCCCTTCTCAATGCACCCAGGAACTGCTTCCTCCCTGCTCCTGCACTGCAGGGTTCCCCTTCCTCAGTGTTCCCTCCCCCCACTCCAGCCAGGGACAGGGACTGTCGTGCCCATCTCAGGGGCATATTGGTCGCCCTGCCCCACGGCAATGTGGTGTAATGCATGCAGGTGTCGGGTCCTGATCCACACTCCATCCTTATCTGAGAGTGAGATATCACACCTCTGGGTGAGGTGCAATACGTCTGTAGCAACCGAGCCCTCGGTGCTACAGTTCCATTTATCTTCAGCCTAGGTGACGTATTGTGATACAGGGCCGTGATTTTGGCTATAAAAGGGTCCCCTAGACCCCTACCCCAAGCTTTTTAAGAGAATCATATATGGCGTGCCAGGAGACTCTATGGAATGCTTTCTCAGCATCCAACGAGAGTATCTACTTACAAATTTTTAACTGCATCTAGCCCAGGAAATACTTTGTGCCTAGTAGCAGTGTCTGCTAGTCAGCGGATTATCCCGGCTGTTAAGCAAGCTACACCATACATAGTGAAGAGCATCAGGAGGCACCCCAAGGCATAGGGGCTGGGACTGGCAGTAGGATGCCTTGCGGTGGACAGCCGAGCTCGATCCTTATAAAAGCTTTTTAACTGCAGCAGCTTTAGTGGACGCTACTGGAGCTGGAATTACGCGGCTGCTGGCATGAGACTTGCCCTCCAATAGATCCTTGTAAATGGATTTAAAGTGTATTTATTCAAATTAGAGGGACAATTTAAATTAAAAAGCTTAGAGCTGCCTCCACCACAGGGGGGCTCTCTCGACCCACCAGCGGACAGGCACCAGTATTGGGAGAGGGGGGCTGGCCGTCAGGGTTCACCGCGGCTCTGGCACAAACCCGGCGACACGGAGGTGGCACGGGCAGGAGCGGACTGGCCGTCTCGGCTTCTCACTTTTTGGATTTTAGAAGGGCATGACATGCCTATATCTGTGTCTCCCCCTCCTTTTACTCCTCCACCTCTTTTCTTTTCGCATGACTATATGTACTTGTCACTTTTCCATGTGTTAGTTGTGTCTTCTGAGCAGTTTGTCAGCTTTTGGACACCTTTGAAGGTGTTTTCTATGTGTTTCTATGTGTTTTTGTTTGCCTGCCATTGGTTTTAACGGTGTTCGAAGGTGTTCGACGAACAGTTCGACGAACAGTTCGGCGAACACACGGGTGTTCGACGAACCGAACCGAACTCGAACACTACGGGGGTGGCTCAACACTATTAAGGACATACTGGGAGTTGAAGGTTATTGCAATACAATTGAATATGGGGTTTACCTGACACTACAATTGATTTCTGTACTAAGCTTGGCAATGTATTCATGCACTGATAGAGATTCTGGTGATGTATTACTATACAAACTGTGGTTCTGGTGATGTATTACTATGTTGACAGTGGTTCTTGTGAAGTTTTACTGCATTGACAGTAATTCTGACGATGTTTTACTATACTGATGGTGGTTCTGGTGATGTGTTACTGTATTGACGGGGTTTCTGGTGATGTTTTACTGTATTGACGCTGGTTCTGATTATTCATTGTACTAACGGTGGTTCTCGTGATGTTTTACTGCATTTACGGTGGTTCTGGTGATGTTTTACTGTACTAATGGTGGTTCCGGTGCTGTATTACTGTATTGACAGTGGTTCTGGTGATGTATTACTGTATTGACAGTGGTTCTGGTGATGTTTTACTGTATGGATGGTGGTTCTGATTATTTATTGCACTGACAGTGGTTCTGGTGATGTTTTATTGCAGGGATGATGGTTCTTGTGATGTTTTACTGTACTGATGGTGGTTCTGGTGATGTAATTAAGTAGATGTTGTAATTTTTAATTTATCGGACTTGAATTAAAACATTTAAGGTCAATGTGCTGGATAAAAAATATAGCTGTCTGAATGTCTGTCAGCTGAACAAGAAATTGACTAAAGCCCTCATACAATATAGACAGCTGTCTGATTGTTTGGCTGCCAGCTATCTTTTTTGTTTCTTTGCCAGCTATCTTGTCCAGCTCTCTCAAAGACAGGAGCGCTCATTCTGCCGACCGCGCCCATGTTCCTTATGAGAGCCCTGTTAGATATCTCAGGCCATAACTTAAAACTTAGAGAACAAAAGAATTTACCATCTGAAATCAGACATGCTGGATTCTTATCTCCCCTGACAACCATCAGTCAGAGCCTCCCATACACATTGGACTGTCAGAGGAACCTGTTGATATCGGCGGGATTAGCCAGATTTACTCTAATATGTATAGGGGTCTTAACTAATATCTGAAGGGTATGGGCACTGTCAGGGTATGTTCACACAACTTCTTTTAGATGTCTGCAAATCCCTAGAGGTTTTCAGGTGGAAGACTATTCAGGAGTAGTGTTGAGCGAGCATGCTCGACACTGCTCGGTACTCACCTGAGCATTTCACTACTCGGGATGTTTGGCGAGCACCGAGCATTTTCGGGTTCCTCGGGCGAGAGCTCAGGTCTCCACCCTGCATGTTTGGCGCTCTTTACAGAGCCAATGAACATGCAGGGATTGCCAGCCAGTCACTGTAATGCCGCAGCCATGTTGGTTGTGGGCATTACAGTGATTGGCTGGCCGCACAGCGTCACCTCGAGTATTTAAAACCGGGTGCCGCCATCTTGGACACAGACGCTCCAGATTAGACAGTGTAGGGAGAGTGCTGCTGAGCTAGGGAGAGGTTTATACTGTGAAATAGGTAGTGTAAGGTCTCTAAAGCCAGCAAAATCAAGCAACAGTCCTTTTCAGGACTAATATCCATCCCAGATATCAGGCAGGCTGTATAGGAGACACAGTGGTTATACCAACAAACACGGCATTACAGTCCTGTGTGCTGCTTTTCAAATTGCTAGACTTAGCCCCAGGTCTCAGGGGCCAGGAAAAAGCCTTTTTTTTTATCTAAATCTTCTATTTTTTTCCCCTCAGTCAGACTGTACAAATACCCATCTTATTAAACTTTTGGTATCCCCCCCCCCAAAAAAAAAAAAATTGAGTGTGTCTGTGAGTGTTCAGACACAAATATATCTGTTTAAAAGAGTCTGGTGTAGGCCAGATAACTAGAACTGTGGTTTTGCAGTTCCACAGTTCAAATCTCTGTATTATCCACTTTTTTGCCATTTTCCATTAAAAAAAACAGTTTGAATGTCTCCCTGACTGTTCAGACACAAATGTATCTGTTTAAAAGATTCTGGTGTAGACCAGAGAACTAGAACTGTGGTTTTCCTCTTCCGCGGTTCAAATCTCCTTTTTATTACCCTTTTGCCATTGATAGTGCGAGTGTAAGCTATTTTACTTAATTTACAATGGGCAAGGCTTGTGGCAAGGGACGTGGAACTGGAGGTTCTAGTGATGGTGCGTGCAGAGGACAGGGCCATGGCCAAGGTAAAAATGTGCCACAACCAACAACCACATCTTTTCCCTCCCAGTTCTTGACCGAATTACTAGGGAAGCACACAACAGCACCACTATTGCGAACTGATCAGTGCGAACAGGTTATTAATGGATTGCAGATAATACTTCCAGTTACCTGGGCACAACCACCTCCGGTCTGTCTTCCACACGGTCAAGTGTTAGTAGCCGTAAGTCTCGACTGCATACTCCTCCTCACCCTGAAGCTCCTTCCTCCCACCATGCCAAGTGTCATCAGACAACAACTTATCCCACACTTGGACACTCTGAAGAGCTGTTCACTGGTCCATTTCCATATTTGGGCCCCTCGCATGCTCTGCTTGAAGTGGTGGAAGAGGAGATCCCATGTAGCGATGGCCAAATATTTGAACAGCCACGGCCACAGGAAGGCGACGCTGACAATTTGTCACAAGAGGTGGACGATGACGAGACACAATTGCCACGATGTGTGGAGGAGGACCGTGGTGTGGAAGATGTACCGTACCTGGCCACAAGCACTTGTCCACATGTCCGTTGTCAGGTGGACTCTCCCAGTAACTGCATTGTTGAGGACACGGCAGATGTTTTGGGACACGTGCTTGTATAGTGCGGGGATGGCACACCGGGCAAAATAGTGTCGGCTGGGGACCGAGTACCGAGTAACAGCCACCGCGATAAGGTTGCGGAAGGACTCCGTCTCCACCAGCCTAAAAGGCAGCATTTCCAACGCAAGCAGTCGTGAAATGTGCGAATTTAGGACTGCGGCCTGTGGGGCATTGGCTGCGAATTTGCGCTTTCATTCAAAGGTCTGGGATATGGACAATTGAATGCTGTGGTGGGACGTGGACGTTGATGCTGTTTCTTGAGAAAATGCCGTAACAATAGAAAACTGAGAGGAGGGGGCATCTTTGCATGCAGTATGGACAGGGGAGAGGCTAGCACGCACAACAGGGGGTTCTCTTACATGCACAACAGCGGAAGAAGCAGTGGTGACACCCGCTGACACTGGTTGTGGACCCTGGGGTTCGCCCCACAAAGTTGGGTGCTTTGCTGACTTGTGCCTGATCATGCTGGTGGTGGTTAGGCTGGTAGTTTTGTCACCCCTGCTGATGCTGACAGGGCAGGTGGTACAAATGGCCTTTTTGGGGTTATCAGCAAAGTCTTTAAAAAATTCCAGACTCTGAAAAACCTACCGGTTGTACTTGCAACGTCCCTCCTGTTGGTGTTACTGGGAATGGTTGTCCGCCTTCTGTCAGCGGCCACCACACTGCTTCTTTCTGCCTGTTGGGGTACTCTTCCTCCCTCCCCCTGTGTGCTGCTGGCCTCGCTCTGCGTGTCCTCCTGCCATGTTGGGTCAGTTACTAGATCATCCACCACCTCCTTAACTCATTAAAATCGTCTTGTTAAGCTACTGTGACCTCCACGTCTCTTCCAAGGGGCATTGATATTGTATTTTCATTCCAATGGGACCTCCACCACTCTTCCAAGGGGCATAGATATTGTCTTTTTATTCTACTGTAACCTCCACCACTCTTCCAAGGGTCATTGATATTGTCTTTTTATTCCACTGGGACCTCCACCACTCTTCCAAGGGGCATTGATATTGTCTTTTTATTCCACTGGGACCTCCACGTCTCTTCCAAGGGGCACTAAAACCGTCTTGTTAAACCACTCTGAACTCCACGTCTCTTCCAAGGGGCATTAAAAACGTCTTTTTATGCTACTGTGACTTCCACGTCTCTTCCAAGGGGCATTAAAAGCATCTTGCTAAACCACTCTGAACTCCACGTCTCTTACAAGCGGCATTAAAACTGTCTTGTTATCCTGCTGTGACCTCCACCACTCTTCCAAGGGGCGTTAAAACAGTCTTGTTAAACCACTCTGAACTCCACATCTATTCCAAGGGGCATTAAAACTGTCTTGTTATGCTACTGTGACCTCCACGTCTCTTCCAAGGGCATTAAAACCGTATTGTTAAACTACTCTGAACTCCACGTCTCTTCCAATGGGCATTAAAACCATCTTGTTAAGCTACTGTGACCTCCACGTCTCTTCCAAGGGACATTAGAACCGTCTTGTTAAACCACTCTGAACTCCACGTCTCTTCCAAGGGTCATTGATATTGTCTTTTTATTCCACTGTAACCTCCACCACTCTTCAAAGGGGCAATGATATTGTCTTTTTATTCCACTGCGACCTCCACCAGTCTTCCAAGGGGCATTAAAACCATCTTGTTAAACCACTCTGAACTCCACATCTCTTCCAAGAGGCATTAAAATCATCTTGTTAAGCTACTGTGACCTCCATGTCTCTTCCAAGGGGCATTAAAACCGTCTTGTTAAACCACTCTGAACTCCTCAGCTCTTCCAAGAGCCATTGAAATGTTGTTTTTAATTATCTCTAAGATCCACTACTCTTCCAACAGGCATTGCATTTCCTCCTAATTTTAGTCAGCTTTTGCTTTTCAATGCATAGGTGAACACTAAGGGAGACCCACTCCCCAATAATGGGTAGAAGGTTTTTAGAACCCTGTAATCCACGTCTGTTTCAAGGGGCATTGCAGTTCCTCATAATTATTGGAAAGCCTTCCATTCACTGCTTAGGCCAACAGTGTACAGGAGACCCAGTTGCAATAAATGGAAAAAACGGTTTAGTTAAGGCACTCTGACCTCCATGTCACTTCCAAGGGGCATTGGAGTGCCTCTAAATTTTTGGTAGGCATTGCACTCACTGTATGCCCTATAACTGTGTAGACGAACCATTCCTTTTGGTACAGAAACATATCCTACAAGACATGTGTGGTTGACTGGCCAGATATTGATGTGAATGGTCCCTGTTCCTCCTGCTCTTTCTCCTTTGCCACCACCTCATCCATCATTCATCATCTGAAGCTTTGTTTTAACAGGAGTCATAGAACTGGGATAGTAGCAGGAAAGCATCCAGCAATCCTCGGAGGAGGTAGGATATGCGCCAAAACTCTGACCACCTCAGGCCTAGCCGCTACTACATACATGCACTTGCATTCCAAGGAACAGAAAGCTAAGGAGATGGATGGCCTCATGATCATGAATAATTTACTCGTTGTGTAGGAGGCCGACAACTGCTGCTGTCTACCTTCTGAACTTTGTGTTGAAGCCTGATTGACCCAGGACCTGCAATCCTCTATGTCTGGAGGACGTGTTGCATCCCAGTGTCCAACTGTGTCCCGGCTTCCACAATATTAACCCAGTGTAAAGGCGTCAGTGAGATGGACCATCCCATGGCCACATTCACTTGTCCATGTGTTTGTGGTTAGGCTGTCCTTCCCACTAAATGCACTGGGGAGGGCACAGGTAATGTTTTGGTATGCGCGCTTGTGTATAAGGCGCACCGGGACAAATAGGGGCGGCTGGGGACCGTTTATGGACACCCGGCCGCCCCCTGGCGGCTGGGGACCCAGTGTGGACACCTGGCCGCCAGGCGGCTGGGGACTGAGTATGGATACCAGGCCGCCGACGCAGCCATGACGCGGTGGCCAGATTCCGCCTCCACATGTCTAAAAGGCCCAATTTCAAGTGCAAGCAAGCAGTATGGTATTGCAGCCTGGGGGTGGGTGGGTGGCAGGCTTCATACTTGCACTTGCATTGTAAGGAATGGGGGAGGTACAATTGAACACTGCCCTGGGACAAGGAATTGCACGGGGATAGTTGCAAGTCTGCATCTTCTGATGCGGCAAGGATCACTTCTTATGGGCCCACGTTTAGGCAGTGACCTGGGTGTCAGAGATGTTTCCAGGGGTCTTCCCTATGCTGTTCCCATGTCTTTTCAGCACTGTATGCATGTGTCACACAGCACATGGCCAGATAAGGTTGTAAAATGTTAAAATGACATTTCCCGGTGAATGCATTTGTCACAGTTGAAAGCAATACAAAAGTGCAAAAACACATAAAAAATGCTACTTGTGAACATAGCCCAAGGTGTAGAGGAGTATTTTTGTTTTTGGTTATTTATTTTACCTTATACACAAGTCTTTACCATGGAAAGGATGTTCCTTATCATATTTCACAAGAAAACAGTTTCAGTTTCATTTTTGTATGTTTTATTGTGAGCCCGTAAAAGTGCCTTAATACCTCTGACCACGTTGTTGACAGCAGTGACCTGGGGGTCAGAAATGCTTCCTGGGGCGATCCCCATGCTGTCCCCATGTCATTTGAGCACTGTCACGATCGTTTTGGGCACTTTTTAGGCTTTCTACAGACTGCCGGGAGTGCCGCCGCAAAAATGCTCGGGTCTCCCATAGACTAACATGGGGCTTGTTGATCGGGTAGAGCACCCGAGTATCACGGTGAGCTCGGCCTGAGCTTCGAGCACCCGAGCATTTTAGTGCTCGATCAACACTATTCAGGAGACATAGTCTTCATTTTGTCCTGAAGCAACTTTTTTTTGCTTCTTTTTGGTCATCTTTTCCAACATCTTTTAGCGATCAGTATTTATTTATTTATTTTTTTAATAAACCAGTAAGCGGCTTCCTATAATGGACCGGTCACTTTATTTAGCTGCATCATGTCTTAGGAAAAAAACTCAAAAGACCGAGTCTTTACATTGCAGTGAATGAGTTCATTGATTTTGGCATATATTTAGCACTTTTGGGTTACTAAGTGGATCTGCCTGAAAAAGATGTTGTGTGCACACATCCTTAGTCTTACTGATAAGTAGGGGATGTGACCACATAATGAACCTAGGGCAGCATGAATGCCAAAATACAGCCCTGATCACAGGCATTATAAAAGATGAGGGTCGGCCAAGCAGTGCTACTTTATGCTTTTACAGGTCAGGTATAGGAGTTTAGAATGCATTGCTAATTCCACATAAGGACAGAAAAACATCAAAAATTGAATTGTGTTGTACACTGCACTAGCACTGAATCACATTTAAAGTGGTAGTGACAGTCAATCTGTAAATAATGATTAGAGATGGGCGAACCTGAACAGTAAAGTTCGGGGTCTGTGCACGGATCCCGAACACGGACTTCTCCGGAAGTCCGTGTTACTGTTCGAGTTCCTGTGTGGGCACTTCCGGCCCCATCACAGCCATGTCAAGAGTCAACTCTAACAATAGATTAGTTGTGTGAAATATCTGTCACACAACTCATCTCAATCAAAGTGTGCGATCCCTGCCCAGTGCAGGTCAGAAAAGGAAAGTTTGTTTACAAGGGGTACATTTTTTAAAATTCTAAAACTAAATTATTTCATTTATCATTATGTCATTGTGACCATGGCTATGAATGCACTTTCCTTTCACAAAATTGTTAAAACATTTTTTGCAGCAGGTGAATTGGCGTTTTAACAGGAAAATCTGTTTTCTCTAATCGGTGAAGCTTTTTTACAATGGACAATTGACAACCGTAATAACTAATTGACCATTATACACTCCATGCAGCATCAGCACTTACCCGTGCGTGTGGCCCCGGCACAGGGAAGGTCAGAAAGGGAAAAAATGACAGAAAGGACTGAATTATTTAATAATTTTTCACAAAATTAACAATTTTACAAATAACCGGACAGCAGCTGCGCCAATTAGATTATATTTGACATGATGGGACAGATGGTTTATCTGCCTGTACACCAGGGTTCCCCAACTTCAGTCCTCAAGGCCCACCGACAGGCCATGTTTTCAGGATGTCCTTAATATTGCATAAGTGATAATTCCATCATCTGCACAGGCAATAATTGCACAGGCAATAATTCCATCATCTACTCAGGTAATAATTCCATCAGCTGCAGAGGTAATAATTCCATCATCTGCACAGGTAATAATTCCATCAGCTGCACAGGCAATAATTCCATCAGCTGCAGAGGCAATAATTCCATCATCTGCACAGGTAATAATTCCATCAGCTGCACAGGCAATAATTCCATCATCTGCACAGGTAATAATTCCATCAGCTGCACAGGCAATAATTCCATCATCTGCACAGGTAATAATTCCATCAATTGCACAGGCAATAATTCCATCAGCTGCACAGGCAATAATTCCATCATCTGCACAGGCAATAATTTCATCAGCTGCACAGGCAATAATTCCATCATCTGCACAGGTAATAATTCCATCAGCTGCACAAGCAATAATTCCATCATCTGCACAAGTAATAATTCCATCCGCTGCACAGGCAATAATTCCATCATCTGCACAGGCAATAATTCCATCAGCTGTGCAATACTAAGGAAATCCTGAAAACATGATCTGTTGGTGGGCCTTGAGGACTGGAGTTGGGGAACATTGCTGTTCACCACACTGATGCACAACAGCAAACAGAGTTGCATCGCCTAAACATGCAGCAACCATCATACCTGCACTTTGTCCTTTCTCTAGCAATTACCCTGATCTACGATCCCATGGAATTCTGGCTCAGCACATTGGACTAGTGTGAAGAAATGGCCCAGTTTGCTATCTTGTCAAGCCTCTAGTGTACTTTCAAAGAATCTATTCAACATTACAGGTGAACTTGTTACAGCCAAGCAGACCATATTATCTGCCACAAGCATGGAAAACATTACATGTGACAGAATGAATCAGGCAAGGATTAGTGTTGACATTTATGTATCTATGACTAATGCCAATGATTAAATCATCCTCAACATTTGCCTGCCTGTTTATAACCTGTCTTCTGAACAGTTCAGCTCCTAACAGTGCCAATGGCCAACACACAGCCAGGCATCTATTCCCTGTCCATTGAGTCATTTAGGCCACGTTCACACGTTCAGTATTTGGTCAGTATTTTAAGTATTTGTAAGCCAAAACCAGGAGAGGGTGACATGTTTGTTATAACTTTCCTCTGATTGTTCCACTCTTGGTTTTGACAAATACTGATATAAAATACTGACCAAATCCTGAAAGTGTGAACATGGCCTTATACTGTAGTACTTCTGCTGTATCATGTGAATTGAATTCTTACTTCCTGGTCACGCAAGGGTTATATGTGAACCAAAAGTTGCTTTTACATTGTACGCCTATACAATGTCAGAACTAGCTCCAAAGGCTTTCATTGTAAATGCGATTTCTGGTTCACACATAAACCTTTGTGTGATCCAGCAAGTCATAACTTCAGTCACGTGAGTGAGATGACCTGAGTAGCACTGGAAGCAAGATAATATAGCAATAAGGTTTTTTTTGGACTTACATTCTATTTCATACACATTTAGACAGGCTTAGGTAATAAAAAAATGTCTTGGGAGTGCTACTTTAAATAGTCTAATAAGTCTGATACTTCATTGTATTGTTAAACAGCATGCTATTTACCGCTAGTTACCATCCATTTTTACCTAGCCAAAAAGTAAGATGATTTAGACATTAATAAATCTATATTTGTGCTAAAAAGCTCAAAAGAGGCTCTATGTATTTCTAGGAGATCTCTGAGTATTATACACCTATTTCTCTAGGCAATAAGAGGCTCTGCAATATTGAAATTCACAGAAAATGTATTTGCTGTGAATCAAATTTTGTGGGAAAATTCAGCAAAGCCAGCAAATTTTTATTTCAAATGATTCAATCATCTATCTATTGTAAACCTTTAAAAAAATCTTACATGCAAAGTGATAAATAATTCTGAAGTTACAAATAAGCATATAATTAGGCAATTTAAATAATGTAAAATGAATAAATATATAAATCCCTATATAAGAAAGCAATCACAATAATAACAGTACAGTATGCGAAGATACAGAGGGTACGGAAAGTATTCAGACCCCCTTAAATTTTTCACTCTGTTTCATTGGAGCCATTTGGTAAATTCTAAATAGTTTAATTTTTTTCTCATTAAAGTACACTCTGCACCCCATCATGACTGACAAAAACAGAAATGTAGAAATTTTTGCAAATTTATTAAAAAATAAAAACTGAAATATCACATGGTCATAAGTATTCAGACCCTTTGCTCAGTATTGAGGAGAAGCATCCTTTTGAGCTAGTACAGCCATGAGTCTTCTTGGGAATGATGCAACAAGTTTTTCACACGTGGATTTGGGGATCTTCTGCCATTCTTCCTTGCAGATCCTCTCCAGTTCCATCAGGTTCGATGGTGAACGTTGGTGGACAGCCATTTTCAGGTCTCTCCAGAGATGCTCAATTGGGTTTAGGTCAGGGCTCTGGCTGGGCCAGTCAAGAATGGTCACAGAGTTGTCCTGAAGCAACTCCTTTATTATTTTAGCTGTGTGTTTAGGATCATTGTTTTGTAGGAAGATGGACCAATGGCCAAGTCTGAGGTCCAGAGCACTCTGAAAGAGATTTTCATCCAGGATATCTCTGTACTTTGCCGTTTTCATGTTTCCTTCAGTTGCAACCAGTCATTGCGTCCCTGCAGCTGAAAAACACCCCCATAGCATGATGCTGCCACCACCATGTTTCACTGTTGGGATTGTATTGGGCAGGTGATGAGCAGTGCCTGGTTTTCTCCACACATACCGCTTAGAATTATCACCAAAAAGTTCTATCTTCGTCTCATCAGACCAGAGAATCTTATTTCTTATTATTCTTTTTTTGTGATATTAGAGATATGCCATGTTTCAAGAATATGTTACAAAAAGTACTCCATCTACTATATACTGAATGAATAAAAGCACTCCCAAGAAGAAATCTTGTCAAATTAATTGTCCTATTGGTCTAATGACAACTAGTAAAAAGTGAATCTGATGAATTTCGATTCTTTCGATTTGCTTGTGTTTGACCAGAAAGTTCAATTTGCGTCAAATATATTTGATTTAAATTGAATTCTGTAAGAAGCTGTTTAGGGGTTAAAAATATACTCACTTATAGAGATGAGTGGATCGAACCACGGAGAATCGAGTTAGAGCAAATTTCAAGAAATTCATAGTTTCACGCAAATTCGAACATTTTGCGATTTGATTTGTGGTTTGTAAAAAAAACTGCAATCCATCATTTCCCATACTGCTGAAGCAGCTGAGTTAAGGCTATGGTCAATTTGCAGTGTTGCACCTATGTGCAAAATGCTCTGAAACTATGACATCATATAGATTGTCATATCTTGCACATTGGTGGTCATTACCTGGGCCACCACAGATCACTGGTTCCCAGTAGAACAGAATTTGAATATCAGAGTCATTTTCCATCTCCAGAGACAATTGGTAAGTCTTTCTCTTCCGCACAGTGTAAGCTCTTATGGTGATCAGGGTGGTCTTTCTTTCTCCTGTAAAGTGTAAGCTCTTAAGGTCATTTGAGTTCTCTCTCTTCTGTAGAATGTAAGCCCTTATAGCCAACTATTTCCTTTCTCTCCCTCGTCTGTGAAGTGTAAGTTCTAATTTTCAGCTAGGTTTTTTTCTTTTCTCTCATCCACATGTATGTTCTGAGTAATTACAAACTTTACAGTATTGAGATTTGTGTAAACGTATATGCCAGAAATCTAATTTTTGGGAAAAATTCAGCAAAGCTGGCAAACTTAATTTCAAAAGATCTGCTCATCTCTACTCAGTTTGCCTCTCAACTGTTCGGTTGCTGCACCCTTTGATGGTTTGATTCCTCTCTAAAGTTCCAACCTTCACTTCTTCATTTATCTTCACTACACTTCCAGCACTCATAAAGATTTTTCCCTTAACGACATAAAGTCAATATGAGGACTAGTCAGCTCCAAAGATTGCCCAAGAATGAAGATGGAAAAGATGAGTGAGTTCAAGGGAGGAAGCTGGGACAAGGTGAGCATTTTTTTTACTTTTTAAATGTATTCCCAGTCCTAAAATGAAATAAGCTAAATGAAAGGCAGTGGGCCATAATTTTACTTTATTTGAATGAAATGACTTGCCCAAAAATGTATTTATGGGCTTTTGGCAAAATATGGGTTTTATGAATTTACTCACTCATCTCTAGTGACAACCCAAGTCTACCTTGCAAATCTGAAGCTTTTTAATTTGTACACACTGATAACTTGTATTCACAACATTTGCCTACTGAAATTAATAGTCACTAAATGAATATCTTTTAATTGAATGAAAGTATTCAAGTAAAGGATTGCATAATAAGCAAAACATTGCACATGCAAAAAAGCCTCCTGTGGTTTTACTATTTTGTTGCACTGTCCAATTAAATAAATTGCTGCCTATGTGCACTTTTAAGACTCTTTGCTCATTAACATGGCGTATTGTAAGTGAAGATAGTTCTGTACTTGAAATTATCTTTTTTTTATTTGTATTTATTATTTATTGTTCTTTTCTACATAACAAGTGATTGTTTTGCAGGCTGAAACTCTTAAATTTCCTAATGTATTTGTAAAAGACTAAGTTAAAGTCTTAGCAAATGAGTCTGCACACACAAAAAATGTTCATAGTAAATTGAAGTGTTACAAATGCTTAACTTGCTCAAAGGTGTATTTATTTCAGCCTGAGCTTCTTGCCTTCCAGCTTAATTCCTACCTCAAGATTTACTTGCGCCCAAATTTATACTAACACTGTCCGTGCCTCTACCACCTCAGCTCATAGAGTCAGCAACATAGCTTAGCATAAGAATCATGTTCTCACTCTCCTCTGGATCCATGTCCTCCAAGAACAAAGGTTGATTTTTCATCTTTTCCAATGAATCAACTGGAATAATTTGTACTAACTTGTTATGCTCATTAGGCCCTGAGGTGCCATCGATTTGAGGACTATGGAACCCAACAGAAACAGGTGTTTTTGATGAAATGGAAATTTCATTCTGTACAACATTAGGTGTTATGGCAGCGGAGGAGGAGGACTGAGCAGAACACTGTTTCCAGCTGATGGTTTTGCAGCCATTGGCTACATCATCCCATTTTGACTCCAGCTGATTGTTTCGCTGTCAGAGGCAACATTATCCTGCTGTGATATGAGATATTGAGATGAGTGATAGGATATATGCTCTATTACACGCTCTGGACATTTAAAACAGGTATTCCAATAGTAAAAAGAGACATTTTATATTAGCTGTGATAAACTGAAGTAGTACACCATATTCAAATCAGGCCTTTTTCTATCCCTATCCTGTGCGCTCTGAGCTCCTACCACTACACAATACAGTCATAAAATGAAGTTTCTTGGTCAACTCCTATCTTCTATGCTGGCTATGATAGCCCTTCCTGACTGCCTAGGTTAGACCATATGATCTGACTGCTGCATGGCACCTTGTAATCAGCGGTTTTGACATGGCCCCAGCATTTTTTTCTTTTGCCAATCCTCACAAATTGAATCGCAGATCATAGAATTTGCATCTAATCGTGAATTTCAAGAAATTCGACTCAAACTTGATCCTCCATGGATTGATCAGTTCCTCCAAAAGTAGTAAATATCCAGTAAATAGTAATGCTGGTAATTCTCTTACCAGGTGCTTCATTTCTGATTTATGAAGCTCCTTACTTTTCCTCCATTATACTACATGATGCAATCAGTGTGGACGAGAAGTGAGGCTCTCTCTGCATATGTGAGACATTATTGGATAACAAGATAGGAAATCTCCCCAAAGTGCTTCTAAGCTATTCCAGGTTTGTACAGTCACTGTAGAGTGGGTAAGTTCTATAAAAATAAGCATTTGTGGTCTTCCTAGTCCTATACACAAATACAAGTTACTACCACTTGATACACCATACTCAGTCCAGATCTTGTTTCTGGTTAGTAAATTTTTAGTGCAACTGAATTATTGCTACTTACAACTATGAGAAAGCTTCCTTTGAAATGTAGTTATGGCTGTACTAGAGGGCTAAATTCCATATAACCTTTACGTGCAGTAGCAGTGTGCCTTATAAAAGAAACAGGGTTATTATTCCGGACTGCAAAGCAAATGCAATCTTCAAGCCCCCAGGGACAAAAGTGTCTCAGAAAACTGTAATCTGTTTGGAGAATGAGCTTTGACTGCATTTTTAAGCTGAAGCTTCAAATGTGAGCAGAGGTAATAGGATTTTACATGTGCTGTGAATTTTCTTAACCTTCTCTCTCACACACACTGGTTGACATGCAAAGCGCAACGTTGTCTTTTTTATTAATGCTGTTTTATGTCTGACATATCTCAGAGCCAGTGCTATGTGGATAGACATCTAAAAAGCGAGCTGTAATCAAAATTTAGTAAGGTGCAGACGAGAATTAGCTGTTTTTCTATTTATCTGAAAATGTCAGCAATTTAAGATTTTGATAGGAAAGCATTTGCTATTTCAGACTAAAATTACAAGATGGAGTTTGGAAATCATTGTTGCTTCAAAACAATGGTCACACATCCATAGAACAAAAAAATGCTGTGATCTGTTAACATGACCATAGAAATTCATAAACCTAATTCACAATTTTACATTAACGCTTACAGTACATAGAATTAATATAGGTCATCACTAGAGATTACTGAATTTGTTTGAGTAAAATTAAATACTCCTCAAATTTTACAAAAATTAGAATTTTCCAGTATGAAATTAATTTGCAACTTGCTCAATTTGAATGAATCAAAATGGCGACCAACTGGCCACAATTTTGCTGAACTGCTGAACCATAGATGTCTAGCAAAAGGTTAAAAAAACAACACTTGACAGCTCACCTGTTCAGCTGCCCCTGAAATTCACCATCTGATTCTACGTACCTCTGCATTTCACCATTCCTTGTTGTGCATTTTCTTTGGCCTGCTTCACCATGCGCCAGGACTTTTCTCTTTGATTAACAGCTTGCTCTACAGTCTACACATGTATGTACAGAGCGATCTGTAATTCTAAGTGTTGGGGCTTACAGCTGCCACTGCTCATAGTGAATGCACCCATGACCAAGTCAGTGACAAAGGGGAGGAAAAAAGATAATTTTAGGGAGGCAGACCAACAGCATTGTAATGCTATTTACCTGCAGATTAATTCTACATACCCAGGCAAATAGCGTTTTCTGAGATGACAGGTTCCCTTTAAATGGTTTCACAATTTTGAAAGTATTTGTACCCTCTAAAGTGCGCAGCCTGTATACATATGTATTTTAACGCTCTAAACACTTTGTAATTTGCTTTATTTGAAAATTATCTCCTCTAATCTCTAGTTAATCTTTATGTATGTTTTCTCCTTTTACTTTTTTCCTGTTATATTTCATATGAAGAGAGTCTCATATGGGACGCTATCGAGAGGATGACCCCACCGTCACTTTGTCATAGGGTTTATCACCCTAAGCAGCCCATCCCCTGAAACAGGACCTCATCAGAGTGTGCAGTCACTTATCAATGCTTCTTTCAATACCATATCCTGATGAGATCCACAATCAATCATGGCGATGGAGGAAGGGAGAAGTTACTGCAGCGCCTCAGCTTCTATCACCGTTGTCACATTTCTTGGCACTACTTCTGTTCCCAGTGACATAAAGCATCAATCCCTGCTGCCTCTATCACTGTAAGCAGTCGTCATCAGGGGGCATTGATAGAAGCAGGGTGAGTGACAGCAACGTCACTCCCTACAGCTTCAGACACCGCCCTGAAATTAATCAACATCATTTCTCTCCTAAAACAAAACATTATATGAATTAATGTACTTCACAAGAAGTAAAGTAAAAAAAAAACAGATATGGGGATTACTGGTTAAAGAATTTTCAAATAAATCAAAAAACCAAAGTGGTTAGAGCTTACCCTTTCACCCCCAAGCCTGTTTCACCTTCCTGACCAGGCCAAATTTTACAATTCTGACCAACGTCATTTATAAGGTAATAACTCTGGAATGCTTCAACGTATCCCAGTAATTTTCAGATAGTTTTTTCATGACATATTTATCTTCATGTTAGTGAACAATTTTGATAGATATGATTTGTGTTTATCTATGAAAATATCGAAAAAGGGACAAACGTGAATATTTAGCAATTTTCAAACTTTGAAATTGTGTACCCTTAAACCAGATAGTCATATCACCATGGGCAGCATGGTGGCTCAGTGGTTAGCACTGCAGCATTGCAGCACTGGGGTCCTGAGTTCAAATCCCACCAAGGACAACATCTGCAAGTAATTTGCATCTTCTCCCCATGTTTGTGTGGGCCTCTTCCAGGCTCCCCTGATTCCTCCTATCTCCTCCTCCTCCTTCCTCCAAATATAGGAATAGGGAATGTAGAATGTGAGCCACAATGGGGACAGGGCCAATTATTGTCTGAATTGTAAAGCACTGCAGAATGCATTGGCACTGTGTAAATAAAAAGATTATTATTAGTTTCATGTCTATTTGTGAAAAAATCGGAAATTTGGCAAACATTTAGAAAATGTAGTAATTTTCAAAGAGATTTGCCACATGTCTACTTTACATCAGCATAATTTTTGAAGCCATTTTATTTTGTTAGGAAGCTAGAAGGGTTAAAAGTTAATCAGAAATTTTTAATTTTTCCAACAAAATTTACAAAACCAATTTTTTTTAGGGACCACATCACATTTGAAGTGACTTTGAGGAGCCTATGTAACAGAAAATGCCCAAAAGTTACATCATTTTAAAAGCTGCACCCCTTAACCCCTTTAAAGCCCAAGATGTACTAATACGTATCTGTGCCCTGGGTTTAAGAGCCTGATATGTATTATTACGTCTTTGTGATCGCGCCCATACACAGGCTGTGCGGGCGAGATCGCCACCGGGTGTCAGCTGATAGTCACAGCTGACACCCGGTGCTATGTGCAGGGAGTGGTCCCGCACCGCTCCTGGCACATTAACCCCCGCAATGCTGTGATCAAAGTCGATCGCAGCATTGCAGGGGCAAGCGTAGGTGATCGGGATACTCACCTCTCCTTCCGGTCTCCAGCGCTGTCTGCTATGGCTTTCCGGATGTTGCCATGATAACCCGATATCATCATGACAACATCCGGGTCACCAGAGAGCAGGAAGATATTTTGGTCAAGAGCAGGGCATGACCAAAGTATCTTCTGCATCTGCAGCGTTGACAGCATGTATAGCACAGGGATGGTGCTCCATCCCTATGCTATATATGTGATCAGAATAAAAAAAAGTGAAAGTCCCATAGTGGGACAAAAAATAAAGGTAAAAAAAAGTGTCAGAAAGTGAAAAAAAAATTGTAAAAATATAAAATAATAATAATAATAATCCATCAAAAATAAAAATATAATGTACCCATCAATAAATATTATTATGAAAAAAAAACAAACAATAAAAGTGCACATATTTGATATCGCCGCGTTCGGAACGACCTGACCTATAAAACTGTCTCACTAGTTAGCCCCTTCAGTGAACACGGTAAAATAAATAAATAAAAAACAAAGCAAAAAACAATGCTTTATCATCATACCACCAAACATAAAATGAAATAACACGCGATCAAAATGACGAATATAAATAAAAATGGCACTGCTGAAAATGTCATCTTGTCCAGCAAAAAACAAGCTGCCATACAGTTCCATCAGCTGAAAAATAAAAAAGTTATAGCTCTCAGAATAAAGCAATGCAAACAAATTATTTTTTCTATAAAATAGCTTTTATTGTGTAAAAGCACCAAAACATAGAACAACGATATACATGTGGTACCGCTGTAAACGTACTGACCCGAAGAATAAAGCTGCCTTATCAATTTTACCACACGCTGAACAGCATAAAAAAATTTTTTAAAAAAACAATTCCTGAATGATTGGTTTTTGATTATTCTGCCTCCCAAAAATCGGAATAGAAAGCGATCAAAAAATGTCACGTGCCAGAAAATGGCACCAATAAAAACGTCAACTCATCCTGCAAAAACAAGCCGTCACATGACTCTATCGGCCAAAATCTGGAAAAATTATAGCTCTCAAAATATGGCGATGCAAAAACTAGATTTTCCAAAAAATTGGTCTTCTAGTGTGTGACAGATGTCAATCATAAAAACCCGATATGATTCTGGTATCACTGTAATCGCACCGACCCGAAGAATAAAGTCGTCTAATCACTTATACCGCATGAGAAACGGTGTAAAAAATAAACTCTCGGGTTAGGGTTCAGGTTGGGCTAGGGTTAGGGTTGGGGTTAGGGTTAGGGTTGGGCTAGGGTTGTGATAGACTAAGGGTTGGGGTTAGGGTTGGGCTAGGGTTGGGGCTATGTTTGGGCTAGTGTTGTGCTAGGGTTAGGGTTGGGGTTAGGGTTAGGGTTGGGCTAGGGTTGGGGTTAGGGTTAGGGTTTGGCTAAGGTTAGGGTTAGGGTTGGGCTAGGGTTGTGCTAGGGTTAGGGTTGGGGTTAGGGTTGGGCTGGGTTTGGGTTTGGGGTTAGGTTTGGGCTAGTGTTTTGCTAGGGTTAGGGTTGGGGTTAGGGTTAGGGTTGGGCTAGGGTTGGGGTTAGGGTTGGGCTAGGGTTGGACTAGGGTTAGGGTTGGGATTTTTTTCAAAGGTAAAAAAAGATTACGATATGGCGACTAGTGTTGAGCGCAAGTGCACGGGTGCTCGAGTGACATGCTCGAGTCTCCGCCCCATATGCTTCCCTGCCAAAAAAACCTCGTGGGGATTGCCTGCCATACCCGAGCGATCCCCGCATGTTTTTTTTGGGTGTCTAATAACTGTGAAACATGCGGGCGGGGACTCGAGCATGTCACTCAAGCACCCGCGATACATGGTGCATACCTGAGTACCCGATGAAAACTCAAGTAGTGAGCACTGGCGCTCAAGACTAATGACAACTTATTCAATATGATGACCTAATGTTATCAAATTCTATGTCGTACCTCTGGGTTCAAAATGTTTACTATACCCCTTGATAAAATCCTTGAGGGGTGTAGTTTCCAAAATGGGGTCAGTTGTGGGGGGTTTCCACTATTTAGGCACATCAGGGGCTCTCCAAACACGACATGGTGTCCTCTCTCGATTCCAGCCAATTTTGCGTTCAAAAAGTCACATAGTTCTCCTTCCCTTCTGAACTCTGCCGTGCACCCAAACACTGTATATTGACCACATATGGGGTACTGGCGTACTCAGGAGAAATTGCACAAAAGTTTTTAGGACCCATTTTCTCCTCTTACCCTTGTGAAAATAAAAAAATTGAGGTTAAAACATTTTTGTGGAAAAAGTTAGATTTTTTTATTTTCACGCCTCCATGTTATAAACTTCTGTGAAGCACCTGGGAGTTCAAGGTGCTCACCACACATCTAGATAAGTTCCCTGAGGGGTCTAGTTTCCAAAATGGTGTCATTTGTGGGGGATTTCCACTGTTTAGGCACATCAGGGGCTCTCCAAACGCAACATGGCATCCGCTAATTATTCAAGCAAATTTTGCAATCAAAAAGTCAAATGGCGCTCCTTCCCTTCCGAATTCTGCCGTGCACCCAAACAATGGTTTCCCCCACATATGGGGTATCTGCTACACAGGGGAAATTTCACAACAAATTTTGGGGTCCATTTTTTCCTGTTACCCCTGTGAAAATAAAAAAAATGGGTCTAAAATAACATTTTTGTGAAAAAAGTAAAATGTTAATTTTTTTCTTCCACATTCCAAAAATTCCTGTGAAGCACCTGAAGGGTTAATAAAGTTCTTTAATGTGGTTTTGAGCACATTGGGGGATGTGGTTTTTAGAATGGTGTCACTTTTGGGTATTTTCTGTCATAAAGACCCCTCAAAGTGACTTCAAATGTGATGTGGTCCCTAAAAAAAATGGTTTTGTAAATTTTGTTGGAAAAATGAGAAATCGCTGGTCAACTTTTAACCCTCATATCGTACCTAATAAAAAAAAATTTGGTTCCAAAATTGTGCTTATGTATAGTAGACATGTGGGAAATGTAATTTATTAACTATTTTGTGTGCCATACAGTACAGACCAAAAGTTTGGACACACCTTCTCATTTAAAGATTTTTCTGTATTTTCATAACTATGAAAATTGTACATTCACACTGAAGGCATCAAAACTATTAATTAACACATGTGGAATTATATACTTAACAAAAAAGTGTGAAACAACAAAAAATATGTCTTATATTCTAGGTTCTTCAAAGTAGCCCCCTTTTGCTTTGATGACTGCTTTGCACACTCTTGGCATTCTCTTGATGAGCTTCAAGAGGTAGTCACCGGAATTTGTTTTCACTTCACAGGTGTGCCTTGTCAGGTTTAATAAGTGGGATTTCTTGCCTTTTAAATGGGGTTGGGACCATCAGTTGTGTTGTGCGGAAGTCTGGTGGATACACAGCTGATAGTCCTACTGAATAGACAGTTAGAATTTGTATTATGGCAAGAAAAAAGCAGCTAAGTAAAGAAAAACAAGTGGCCATCATTACTTTAAGAAATGAAGGTCAGTCAAAGGGAAAAATTGGGAAAACTTTGAAAGTGTCCCCAAGTGCAGTTGCAAAAACCATCAAGCACTACAAAGAAACTGGCTCACATGAGGACCGCCCCAGGAAAGGAAGACCAAGAGTCACCTCTGCTTCTGAGGATAAGTTTATCCGAGTCACCAGCTTCAGAAATCGCAGGTTAACAGCAGCTAAGATTAGAGACCAGGTCAATGCCACACAGAGTTCTAGAAGCAGACACATCTCTTCAACAACTGTTAAGAGGAGACTTTGTGCAGCAGGCCTTCATGGTAAAATAGCTGCTAGGAAACCACTGCTAAGGACAGGCAACAATCAGAAGAGACTTGTTTGGGCTAAATAACACAAGGAATGGACATTAGACCAGTGGAAATCAGTGCTTTGGTCTAATGAGTCCACATTTGAGATCTTTGGTTCCAACCACTGTGTCTTTGTGCGACTCAGAAAAGGTGAACGGATAAACTCTACATGCCTGGTTCCCACCATGAAGCATGGAGGAGGAGGTGTGATGGTGTGTGGGGGCTTTACTGGTGACATTGTTGGGGATTTATTCAAAATTGAAGGCATACTGAACCAGCATGGCTACCACAGCATCTTGCAGCGGCATGCTATCCCATCCGGTTTGCGTTTAGTTTGACCATCATTTATTTTTCAACAGGACAATGACCCCAAACACACCTCCAGGCTGTGTAAGGGCTATTTGACCAAGAAATTGAGTGATGGGGTGCTACGCCAGATGACCTGGTCTCCACAGTCACCAGACCTGAACCCAATCGAGATGGTTTGGGGTGAGCTGGACCGCAGAGTGAAGGCAAAAGGGCCAACAAGTGCTAAGCATCTCTGGGAACTCCTTCAAGATTGTTGGAAGACCATTTCCGGTGACTACCTCTTGAAGCTCATCAAGAGAATGCCAAGAGTGTGCAAAGCAGTCATCAAAGCAAAAGGTGGCTACTTTGAAGAACCTAGAATATAAGACATATTTTCAATTGTTTCACACTTTTTAGTTAAGTACATAATTCCACATGTGTTAATTCATAGTTTTGATGCCTTCAGTGTGAATGTACAATTTTCATAGTCATGAAAATACAGAAAAATCTTTAAATGAGAAGGTGTGTCCATACTTTTGGTCTGTACTGTATCTCTCTGATTTAAGGGCATAAAAATTAAAATTTTGAAAATTGTGAAATTTTCTAACTTTTCGCCAAATTTCCGTTTTTTTCACAAATAAACGCAAGTGATATCAAAGAAATTTTACCACAATCATGAAGTTCAATATGTCACAAAAAAACAATCTCAGAATCAGGGGGATCAGTTGAAGCGTTTTAGAGTAATTACTCATTAAGGGACAGTGGTCTGAATTGTAAAAATTGTCCGGTTCATTTACGTGCAAACCACTTTGGGTTGTAAAGTGGTTAACCCTTTCGCAACCCTGGGATTTTCCGTTTTTGCATTTTTGTTTTTGCATTTTCGTTTTTTTCTCCCCTTGTTCCCCGAGCCATAACGTTTTTATTTTTTGGTTAATATGGCCGTGTGAGGGCTTATTTTTTGCAGGACGAGTTGTACTTTTCAACGCCATTACTAGATTTACCATATCGTGTATGGGAAAACGGGAAAAAATTTCCTAGTGCGGTGAAATTGAAAAAAAAGTGCAATACCACAAATGTTTTTTCTTTATTTTTTTTACTATGTTCTCTGAATGCTACAACTGACCTGCCATAATTATTCTCCAGGTCATTTCGAGTTTTTAGACACCAAACATGTATACGTTCTTTTTTATTTAAGTGGTGAAAAAAAATTAAAAAATAGGGCCATTTTCTAAGACTTGTAGCGTCTCCATTTTTCGGGATCTGGAACCGGATGAGGAGTTATATTTTGCGCACCGAGCTGACGTTTTTAATTATACCATTTTGGGGTAGATCCGATGTTTTGATCACCCGTTATTGCATTTTATTGCAATGTTGCGGCGACCAAAAAACGTAATTCTGGCGTTTAGAATTTTTTTCTCATTACGCCGTTTACCGATCAGATTAATTCTTTTTTATATTGATAGATCGGGCGATTCTAAATGCGGCGATACCATATATGTGTATGTAGGGATTTTTTTTTATTATTTTATTTTGAATGGGGCGAAAGGGGGGTGATTTAAACTTTTATATTTTTTAAATTTTTTTTATATTTTTAAAACCATTTTTTTTTCACTTTTTGCTTGCTTCTATAGTCTCCATAGGAGACTAGATGCAGCACTTGTCTGATTGCCTTTTCTACATACAGATGATCAGCAGATCACCTGTATGTAGCAGAAAAGGTCCTGTGCTATGAGTGCCGGCCACTAGGTGGCACTCATAGCGACCAGCTCATGACAACCACTGGAGTCTGCTGCAGACCCAGGGTTGTCATGAGCACCCATCAGTGACCCAGCAATCACGTGACGGGGTCACCGATGGGCGGGATAAGTGACGCGCTTTCTGCGAGGCGCTGTTAAATGCCGCTGTCAGCGATTGACAGCGGCATTTAACATGTTAACAGCCGCGGGTGGATTGAGATTCCACCCGTGGCTGTTGCGGGCACATGTCAGCTGTAATAATCTGCTGACATGTCCCCGATTCAGTGCGGGCTCAGCGCCGGAGCCCTCACTGAGCCGGGGGATTACAGCCTGCGCGTACTAATACGTCACAGGCTGTAAAGGGTAAAGTACTCAGAATCACATTCAAGAAGTTTATTCACCCTTTAGGTGCTTCACAGGAATTAAAATAATGGGGAAGGAAAAAAATGAAAATTTTTAATTTCCTCACAAAAATGTTGCTGTAGAATAAAATTTTTCACTTTTGGGCCATTCAATTTGTTATGCAATTTCTTCGGAGTACACCACTACCCCATGTGTGGTGGAGAACTACTGTTTGGGCAAAAGACAGGGCCTGGAAAGGAAGGAGTTCCATTTGAATTTTGTAGCGCAATTTTGGCTGAAATAAATTGGGGATGTCATGTCACATTTGAAGAGCCTCTGACATGCCATAACAACAGAAACCCCCAATAGTGACCCTATTTTGGAAATTACACCTTTCAAGGATTTGATCTAGGGGTGTACTGCCTTTGGCCCCAAGTTTTTAATTTTCAGAAGGGGTAATAGGAGAAAATGAATAGTACAATTTGTTAGGCAATTTCTCCTGAGTATGCCAATATCTCATATGTGATTAAAAACTACTTTTGAGACACGGTGCAAAGCTCAGAATGGAAGAAGCACCATATTGGAGTTCTAATTATGCTGATATACTTTGAGGGTGTCATGCCACATTGGTAGAGCTCCTGAGATGCCAGAACAGCAGAACTCATCCATAAGTGACCCCAGTTTACAAACTACCTTCCAATGAATTAATCTAGAGGTGCAGTGAGCATGTTGACACCTAACAGAATTTTATACCATTGGGCGGTGAAAAAAGAATAATTACATTTTTTCCACTAAAATGTTGTTTTAGCCTCTAGTTTTTAATTTTTATAAGAGCTAATAGGAAAAAATGGGCCTCACAGTTTGTTTTGCAATTTCTCCTGTGTGCGACAATACCCTACATGCAATCGGTAACTACTTTTCACGTACAATGGAAAGCTCAGAAAGGAAGGAGTCAGACTGTGCTGTCATGGTTGCGGGTGCCATGACCCACGGGAGAGCCCCTGAGGTGACATAACAGCAGAATCCCCCATAATTGACTCAATTTTACAAACTACACCTCTCAATGAATTCATCTAATAGTGCAGTGATCATTTTGACACCTCACAGAGTGTTTTACCATTGGGCAGTAAAAATAAATGAATTTCATTTTTACCACAAAAATTTTGCTTTAGATCACAATTTTACATTTTCACACTGAGACATGGGTGATTATGTCAAGAAAAATTTGTCACACAATTTCTGCTGAACCCCTTAATGTAGCAATACCCTATATGTAGTTGTACAGTATTGCTTAGCTATGCGGTGAGACTCGGGAAGGAAAGAGAGCTATTTGACTCTTGAAGAGCAAATTTTCGTAGAACTCCATTTACAGAGCCCTTATGTGCCAGAACAGCAGATTTCCCTTTAAGTGACCCCATTTTGAAACTTACATGTCTCTAAAAATTTATCTACTGGTGTAGTGACAATTTTGACTCCATGGGTTTTTTCCAACAGCAAACAACAGTGGATTATGCTGAGAGAAAATTGATCCCAGCTCATGCTTATGTAGACACACACCCATAAATTAAGCAAGCTCTCATCGCTATAGAAATGCCAAACATGTGGATGCTAAATGTGGTTAAGCACACTAGGTCTCAGAAGGGATAGAGACATTTAGAATTTGGAGTGCAGATTTTGCTGGATTGCTTTTTGTGGGGCGATCATCTGTAATTATTTTTCAGAGCATTTGTGCTACTAGTGACGTGGAAGCCTTCTGTATTTACGTTGACAGATGATGTAATGCGTAGGGACTTGCTTTTATGTAGGGATTGAGTTGAAGCTTTTATTGTGAACATTTTACATAGCATCCTGTGCTCTACGCTGAGCACTTATATCAAGGTTTCAATTAGTGTTGAGCGAGCACTAAAATGCTCGGGTGCTCGAAGCTCGGGCCGAGCTCACCGTGATACTCGGGTGCTCGACCCGAGCAACGAGCCCAATGTTATTGTAAGGGAGACTCGCACATTTTTGCGGCGGCACCCCTGGCAGTCTGTAGAATGCCTAAAAAGTGCCCAAAACAATAGTGACAGTGCTCAAATGACATGGGGACAGCATGGGGATCGCCCCAGGAAGCATTTATGATCCCCAGGTCACTACTGTCAACAACGAGGTCAGAGTTATTAAGCCACTTTTACTGGCTCACAATAAAACGTTCAAACACGAAACTGAAACTGCTTTCCTGTAAAAAATATTAAGGAGCATCCTTTCCAGGGTAAAGACTTGTGTATAAGGTAAAATAAATAACCAAAAACAAAAATACCTCTCCACACCTTGGGCTATGTTCACAAGTAGCATTTTTCTATGCGTTTTTGCACTTTTGTATTGCTTTCAACGTGACAAATGCATTCACCGGGAAATGTCATTTTTGCATTTTACAACCTTATCTGGCCATGTGCTGTGTGACACATGCATAAAGTGCTGAAAAGACATGGGAACAGCATGGGGAAGACCCCTGGAAGCATCTCTGACACCCAGGTCACTGCCTAACAGTGTGCCCATCAGAAGTGATCCTTGCCACATCAGAAATGCAGACTTGCAACTATCCCCTTGTCCCAGGGCAGTGTTCAATTGTACCTCCCCCATTCCTTGCAATGCAAGCGCAAGTATGCAGCCTGCCGCCCACCCACCCCCAGGCTGCAATACTATACTGCATGCTTGATTGCACTTGAAATTGTGCTTTTTAGGCATGTGGAGGCGGAATCTGGCCAACACGTCATGGCTGCGTCGGCGGCCTGGTATCCATACTCGGTCCCGAGCCTCCCTGCGGCCGGGTGCCCACACACGGTCCCCAGCCACCTGGGGGCGGCCAGGTGTCCATAAACAGTCCACAGCCGCCCCTATTTTGCCCGGTGCGCCTTATACACAAGCGCGCATACCAAAACATTACCTGTGCCCTCCCCAGTGCATTTAGTGGGAAGGACAGCCTAACCACAAATACGAGGACAAGTGAATGTGGCCAGGGATGGTTCATCTCACTGACGCCTTCACACTGGGTTAATATTGTGGAAGCCAATACACAGTTGGACACTGGGATGCAGCATGTCCTCCAGACATAGAGGATTGCGGATCCTGGGTCAATCAGGCTTCAACACAAAGTTCAGAAGGTAGACAGCAGCAGTGGTCGGCCTCCTACACAACGTGTAAATTATTCATGATCATGAGGCCATCCATCTCCTTAGCTTTCTGTTCCTTGGAATGCAAGCCCATGTATGAAGTAGTGGCTAGGCCTGAGGTGGTCAGCGTTTTGGCGCATATCCTACCTCCTCCGAGGATTGCTGGATGTTTTCCTACTACTATCCCAGTTCTATGACTCCCGTTAAAACAAAGCTTCAGGTAATGAATGATGGATGAGGTGGTGGCAAAGGAGAAAGAGCAGGTGGAACAGGGACCATTCACATCAATATCAGGCCAGTCAAACACACATGTCTTGTAGGATATGTTTCTGTAGCAAAAGGAGCAGTTCGGCTACACAGTTATAGGGCATACAGTGAGTGCAATGCCTACCAAAAATTTCGGGGCACTCCAATGCCCCTTGGAAGTGACATGGAGGTCAGAGGGCCTCAACTAAACCGTTTTTTCCATTTATAGCAACTGGGTCTCCTGTACACTGTTGCCCTAAGCAGTGAATGGAAGGCTTTCCAAAAATTATGAGGAACTGCAATGCCCCTTGAAACAGACCTGGATTACAGCGTACTAAAAACCTTCTACCCATTATTGGGGAGTGGGCCTCCCTTAGTGTTCGCCTATGCACTGAAAAGCAAAAGCTGACTAAAATTAGGAGGAAATGCAATGACCGTTGGAAGAGTCGTGGAGGATAGAGGTAATTAAAAACAACATTTCAATGCCCCTTGGAAGAGCTGTGGAGCTCAGAGTGGTTAAACAAGACGGTTTTAATGCCCCTTTGAAGAGACGTGGAGTTCAGAGTGGTTTAACAAGGCGATTTGAATGCCTCTTGGAAGAGACGTGGAGGTCACAGTAGCTTAACAAGATGGTTTTAATGCCCCTTGGAAGAAATGTGGAGGTCACAGTAGCTTAACAAGACGGTTTTAATGCCCCTTGGAAAAGATGTGGAGGTTACAGTAGCTTAACAAAACAGTTTTAATGCCCCTTGGAAGAGACGTGGAGGTCACAGTAGCTTAACAAGACGGTTTTAATGCCCCTTTGAAGAGATGTGGAGGTCACAGTAGCTTAACAAGATGGTTTTAATGCCCCTTGGAAGAGATGTGGAGGTCACAGTAGCTTAACAAGATGGTTTAAATGCCCCTTGGAATAGACGTGGAGGTCAGAGTGGGTTAACAAGATAGTTTTAATGCCACTTGGAAGAGACGTGGAAGTCAGAGTTGTTTAACAAGACGGTTTAATGCCCCTTGAAAGAGATGTGGAGTACAGAGTGGTTTAACAATACAGTTTTAATGCCCCTTGAAAGAGACGTGGAGTTCTGAGTGGTTAAACAAGATGGTTTTAATGCCCCTTGGAAGAGACGTGGAGGTCAGAGAGGTTTAACAAGATGGTTTTAATGCCCCTTGGAAGAGACGCGGAGGTCAGAGTGGTTTAACAAGACGGTTTTAATGCCCCTTGGAAGAGACGTGGAGGTCAGAGTGGTTTAACATGATGGTTTTAATTCCCCTTGGAAGAGACGTGGAGGTCAGAGTGGTTTAACAAGACGGTTTTAATGCCCCTTGGAAGAGACGTGGAGGTCACAGAAGCTTAAAAAGACAGATTTAATGCTGCTTGGAAGAGATGTGGAGTTCAGAGTGGTTTAACAAGATGGTTTTAATGCACCTAGGAAGAGACGTGGAGGTCAGATTGGTTTAACAAGATGGTTTAAATGCCCCCTGGAAGAGACGTGGAGGTTAGAGTGGTTTAACAAGACGGTTTTAATGCCCCTTGGAAGAGATGTGGAGGTCAGAATGGTTTAACAAGACGGTTTTATTGCCCCTTGGAAGAGATGTGGAGTTCAGAGTGGTTTAACAAGATGGTTTTAATGCCCCTCGGAAGAGACGTGGATGTCAGAGTTGTTTAACAAGACGGTTTTAATGCCCCTTGGAAGAGACGTGGAGGTCACAGTAGCTTAACAAGATGGTTTTAATGCCCCTTGGAAGAGACGTGGAGGTCACAGTAGCTTAACAAGACAGTTTTAATGCCCCTTGGAAGATATGTGGAGTTCAGAGTGGTTTAACAAGACGGTTTTTATGCCCCTTGGATGAGACGTGGAGGTCAGAGTGGTTTAACAAGACAGTTTTAATGCCCCTTGGAAGAGACTTGGAGTTCAGAGTGGTTTAACAAGACGGTTTTAATGCCCTTTGGAAGAGACGTGGAGGTCATAGTGGTTTAACAAGATATTTTTAATGCCCCTTGGAAGAGACGTGGAGGTCAGATTCGCTTAACAAGATGGTTTTAATGCCCCTTGGAAGAGACGGGGAGGTCACAGTAGCTTAACAAGACGGTTTTAATGCCCCTTGGAAGAGACGTGGAGGTCACAGTAGCCTAACAAGACTGGTTTTAATGCCCCTTGGAAGAGACGTGGAGGTCAGAGTAGTTTAACAAGATTGTTTTAATGCCCCTTGAAAGAGGTCAGAGTGGTTTAACAATACGGTTTTAATGCCCCTTGGAAGAGACGTGGAGGTCACAGTAGATTAACAAGACGGTTTTAATGCCCCTTACAAGAGCCATGCAGTACAGCATATTAAAAACATTATTCCCATTATTGGGGACTGGGTCTCCCATAGTCTTTGCCTATGCCTACCAAGCAAAAGCTGCCAAAAATTAGGATGGAGGAACTTGCAATGCCCCTTACAAGAGCCGTGCAGTACTGCATATTAAAAACTTTATTCCCATTATTGGGGAGTGGGTCTCCCATAGTCTTTGCCTTTGCCCTCCAAGTAAAAGCTGCCAAAAAATTAGGACGGAGGAAATTGCAATGCCCCTTACAAGAGCCATGCAGTACAGCATATTAAAAACATTATTCCCATTATTGGGGAGTGTGTCTCCCATAGTCTTTTCCTATGCCTTCCAAGTAAACCTGGCAAAAATTAGGATAGAGGAACTTACAATGCCCCTTACAAGAGCTATGCAGTACTGAATATTAAAAACATTATTCCCATTATTGGTTAGTGGATCTCCCATAGTCTTTTCCTATGCCTTCCAAGCAAAGCTGGCAAAAATTAGGATGGAGGAACTTGCAATGCCCTTTACAAGAGCCATGCAGTACTGAATATTAAAAACTTTATTCCCATTATTGGGGAGTGGGTCTCCCATAGTCTTTGCTTTTGCCTTCCAAGTAAAAGCTACCAAAAATTAGAACGGTGGAACTTGCAATGCTCCTTACAAGAGCCATGCAGTACAGCATATTAAAAACATTATTCCCATTATTGGGGAGTGGGTCTCCCATAGTCTTTGCCTATGAGTTGCAAGCAAAATCTGCCAAAAGTTAGGACGGAGGAACTTGCAATGTCCCTTACAACATCCATACACTACAGCATGTTAAAAACTTTATTCTCATTGTTGGGGAGTGGGTCTCCCATAGTCTTTGCCTATGCCTTCCAAGGAAAAGCTGCCAAAAATTAGGACGGAGGAACTTGGTATGCTGGCAACATGGACCACGGTCACGCTGGTGGTATAGTGGTGGTGGAGACTGAGGTTAAGGAGAAGAGCAAAAAACAGCCGAAATGAGGAAGCATATACCCATGTGTGGGTGTGAAGCGGTGCAAGGGAATACACCTCCTGAAATAACACAGTGGATTTGACTTTATATTACTCTGCTGTCATTTGGTGGTGATGAGAAGTCTGGCCCAATCCAGCCCTTGTTCTTTTTGATAATGGTCAGCTTGTCAGCATTGTCAGTTGACAGGCGAGTGCTCGTATCAGTTATAATTCCCCAGAGGCACTAAAAACACGCTCCGATAACACGCTAGGGGCAGGGCAGGCCAGGACCTCCAAGTCGTACAGAGCGAGTTCATTCCAAGGGTCCAGCTTGGATACCAAATAATTAAAATGCACAGAGGAATCACAGAGGATGCTGGTACGGTCGGCAAGGTACTCCCTCACCATCTTTTGAAACTTTGCACTCCTTGTGAGAGTACCCCGCGCCTCAGGGCCTGTAAGCTTGGGCGCTATCAGAAAACTGTCCCAGAACGTTGACAGTGTTCCACTGCCTCTCCTGGATTGGAGTTGCGTCTCTCTCGCCTGTACGCCTTGGTTGGGCAACAAACTGTGACCTCTGCTGCTAGCGTGTTCAGATGGGAATTTTTTTAACATTTCTGCAGCAAGAGCCTTCTGGTACTGCCACATTTTTGTAGACCTCTCCACCTCAGGAATAAGAGAGTGAAAGTTCTCCTTGTAGCGGGGTTCTAAAAGTGTCACCAACCAGTAATGACTGTCACCCAACATTTTGACAACGTGACGGTCACGGTTAAGGCAACGTAACATAAAGTCATTCATGCGTGCCAGACTGGTAACGGGCAAGACTTCCGTGTCCTCACCAAGATGACGACTGACCATGCTCTCCTCCTCCTCCTCCCCCCTGTCCTCAGGCCACCCACGCTGAACCGACGGTATGACAGTTGTACAGGTACTACCGTCTACAGAGCATGATACCAGCTCCTGTTCTTCCTCCTCCTCCTCCTCCTCTCCCTCATTGTCCCCCAATGCACATTGGGATGAGATGAGGCTGGGCAGTGTGTAATCGCTCGCTACAGCTTCTTGATTCATCTCATCATACTCTGGCTGCAATGCCTCCTCTTTACTCTCTGCAGAGAGCGTTGCAAAAGACAGACAAGTGGGATGCCACTCCCCATCTTGGTGGACTTCTCAAAGTTTGTCAGGATGGTGCATATGTCATACATCCAGGTCCACTCCTGAGGTCCTATGTGTGGAGTTTGACCTGAATAACGACGGCCTTGTTGCAGCTGTTACTCCACAACTGCTCTATTCTTCTCTCAAATCCTTTGGAGGGTAGAGTTCCATCGTGTGGGGACATCTCACACCAGTCGGTGTGCCGTAAGCTGCAAATGTTGCTGCAACACAGCAAGCACGGCGGAAGCTGTAGCCTACTTCCGAAAATGAGCAGACAGGCGGCATATTTTGACGAGCAGATCTGGCAACGATTTAAGAAACCGCTGAACCACGAGGTTAAGCACATGTGCCAGGCATGGTACGGGTAACATACCTGGCGGCGTCCTTGCATAGTGGTCCATCTCCCACTGTGCAAGAGCGTGCACTTGATTTCCAGTCCAGACTGCCACTCTGGCTTCTTTCCATGCTGTCTGCTTTGCTCTGCTCTGGCTGCTTAGGGCGACGCCCGCTGAACTTCCTGTTTCTTGTAGCTGCTGCGGACACACCCCTAATGCGTCCTCAGCCTATTGCTTCCTGTCACCTGGTATTTAAACCAGCTCCTCCTTGGAATCCTTGCCTGAGCTTCTTGTTCTGTCAGTTGGCTTCTAGTCACTGATGTGCAAGGTCCTGTCTATGTTTCCTGCCTTGCGGTATCAGTTCCCGTGTCTGAACTGTCTCCTAGCTTCTTACCTGTTTTGTCTTTATGTCCGTTTGCTCACTTTTTCTGTAGTGTCTGAACCAGCACTTGACTTTACCTAGGCTCGTTCCTGCATTTTGTTGCAGTTACTGTTCTTGTCTGAACTGTCTTCTAGCTTCTTATTTGTTTTGTCTTTATGTCCGTTTGCTCCCTTTTTCAGTAGAGTCTGAACCTGCACCTAACTTCAACTCGTTGTCATTGTACTTCCGTTTGTGAGTTGGAGTCCTTTCGCTACTTCTTTGCAAGTACCTTGTGTGTATCTGGTTCTGCCTTTATTTTCCAGTCTGTTCCGTGTGAACAGAGCCCTGTCCCCTTTGCTTTGTCTTTGTTTAAAGCTTCGGCGATTTATCTCTGTCCTGTCTTACTTACCGCTTCGGCGGTTCCTGCCCGCTCAGCCTTGTCTACCGCACTTGCAGTTTCGCCCTGCTCAGCCTTGTCTACCGCATCCGCGGATTCACTCTGCTCAGCCTTGTCTACCGCGTCTGCGGTTTCGCTCTGCTCAGCCTTGTCTACCGCATCTGCGGTTTCGCTCTGCTCAGCCTTGTCTACCGCGTCTGCGGTATCGCTCTGCTCAGCCTTGTCTACCGCGTCTGCGGTTTCGCTCTTCTCAGCCTTGTCTACCGCGTCTGCGGTTTTGCTCTGCTCAGCCTTGTCTACCGCGTCTGCGGTTTCGCTCTGCTCAGCCTTGTCTACCGCGTCTGTGGTTTCGCTTTGCTCAGCCTTGTCTACCGCGTCTTCGGTTTTGCTCTGCTCAGCCTTGTCTACCGAGTCTGCGGTTTTGCTATGCTCAGCCCTGTCCACCGCGTCTGCGGTTTTGCTCTGCTCAGCCCTGTCCACCGAGTCTGCGGTTTTGCTCTACTCAGCCTTGTCTACCGCGTCTGCGGTTTTGCTCTGCTCAGCCTTGTCTACCGCATCTTCGGTTTTGCTCTGCTCAGCCTTGTCTACCGCGTCTGCGGTTTCGCTCTGCTCAGCCTTGTCTACCGCGTCTACGGTTTCGCTCTGCTCAGCCTTGTCTACCGCGTCTGCGGTTTCGCTTTCCTCTGCTTGATTACTGCATCTGCGACTCTGAACCCGTCTCCCAGTCTGTACTGGACCCTACCCAGCCTGCGCTCTAGCCTGCCTGTTCATGTATTCCCCGGTGTTGGTCAACAGCCGTGTCCGGGGTCTGACCTGGAGTGGCACCTGGTCCCTCTACTCGGTTCCTCCCTGGTGCACTGGCGTCATATGCCGTCGTGCGACCTTGGTCAGATCGGGCAGATACTTAATTACGCCCCTCCTGGCACTCTCCGGTTCATGGCGCAGTGGAATCACTAATCACACACACGCCAGTCAGTCTGGGCGCTTGCATTACAGTACGTGTGTGATCTCGCCTCGCCACCAGGTTACGGCCATTGTCTCACACGACCATGCCTGGATGTAGGTTCAGCGGTCTCAGCCACAGATCTGCCTGCTCTTTCACAGCTGTCCACAACACACAAGCAGTGTGAGATTTATCACCTAAGCTTATGAGTTTCAGCACAGCCTGTTGCCGCTTAGCTGAGGCAGTACTGCAGTGCTTCCAGCTTGTAACTGATGTGGTGATATCTGAGATGGAGGCTGAATATGAGGAGGAGGAGGAGGATGATGCGCAGGAGCTGTACACTGTGGGGGCAACTCTGACTGACATAGGGCCCGCAATCCTCGGTGTGGGGAGGATGTGTTCCGTCCCAAGGTCCGACTGGGTCCCGGCTTCCACTATGTTTACCCAGTCTGCCGTCAGAGAGATGTCCCGTCCCTGGCCACAAGCACTTGTCCATGTGTCCGTTGTCAGTTGGACTCTCCCAGTAACTGCGTTGTTGAGGGCACGGCAGATGTTTTGGGACACGTGCTTGTGCAGTGGGGGGATGGCATGCTGGGCAAAATAGTGTCGGCTGGGGATCGAGTACCGAGGGATGGCCACCGCCATCAGGTTGGGGAAGGATTCTGTCTCCACCAGCCTAATAGGCAGCAATTCCAACGCAAGCAGTCGTGAAATGTGCGAATTTAGGACTGTGGCCTGTGGGGCATTGGCTGCGAATTTGCGCTTTCGTTCAAAGGTCTGGGATATGGACAATTGAACGCTGCGGTGGGACGTGGACATGGACGTTGATGCTGTTTCTTGAGAAACTACCATAACAAGTGAAGACTGAGAGGAGGGGGCATCTTTGCATGCAGTATGGACAGGGGATTGCCTTGCACACACAACAGGGGGTTCTCTTACATGCACAACAGCGGAAGAAGCAGTGGTTACACCCGCTGACACTGGTCGTGGACCCTGGGGTTTGCCCCACAAAGTCACGTGCTTTGCTGACATGTGCCTGATCATGCTGGTGGTGGTCAGCCTGGTAGTTTTGTCATCCCTGCTGATGCTGGCATGGCAGGTGGCACAAATGACCTTTTTGGGGTTATCAGCAGAGTCTTTAAAAAAAATTCCAGACTCTGGAACACCTACCGGCTGTACTGGCAACGTCACTTGTGTTGGTGTTACGGTGAACAGTTGCCCGCCTTCTGTCCGCGGCCACCACACTGCTTCTTCCTGCCTGTTGGGGTACTCTGCCTCCCTCCCCCTGTGTGCTGCTGGCCTCACTCTGCGTGTCCTCCTGCCACGTTGGGTCAGTTACTAGATCATCCACAACCTCATCCTCTTCCACTTCCGCACCACGGTCCTCCTCCTCACTTCGTGGCAATTGTTTCTCGTCATCGTCCACCTCTTGTGACAAATTGCCAGCGTCGCCTTCCTGTTGCCGTGGCTGTTCAAATATTTGGCCATTGCTACATGGGATCTCCTCATCCACCACTTCAAGTGGAGCAGGCGAGGGGCACAAATATGGAAATGGACCAGTGAACAGCTCTTCAGAGTGTCCAAGTGTGGGATCAGTTGCTGTCTGACGACACTCGGCATGGTGGTAGGAAGGAGCATCAGGGTGAAGAGGAGTATGCAGTCGAGACTTTCGGCTACTAACACTTGACCGTGTGGAAGACAGACCGGAGGTGGTGGTGCCCAGATTACTGGAAGTATTATCTGCTATCCAATTAATAACCTGTTCACACTGATCAGTTCTCAATAGTGGTGCTGTTGTGTGCTTCCCTAGTAATTCGGTCAAGAACTGGGAGCGAGAAGATGTGGCTGTTGGTTGTGCCACATTTTCACCTTGGCCACTGCCCGTTCTCTGCATGCAACATCACCAGAATGTCCAGTTCCACATCCCTTACCACACGCCTTGCCGATTGTGAATAAAGTAAAATAGCTTACACTCGCACTATCAATGGCAAAAAGGTAATAAAAAGAAGATTTGAACCGTGGAACTGCAAAACCACAGTTCTAGTTATCTGGCCTACACCAGACTCTTTTAAACAGATATATTTGTGTCTGAACAGTCAGCGAGACACTCACAATGTTTTTTTTTATGGAAAAAAGGTGAAAAGGTGGATTACACCCAGATTTGAACCGTGGGAGAGGAAAAACACAGTTCTAGTTATCTGGCCTACTCCAGACTCTTTTAAACAGATATATTTGTGTCTGAACAGTCAGCGAGACATTCAAAATTTTTTTTTTATGCAAAAAGGTGGATTACACCCAGATTTGAACATGCGGGAGAGGAAGACCACAGTTCTAGTTATCTGGCCTACACCAGACTCTTTTAAACAGATATATTTGTGTCTGAACAGTCAGCGAGACACTCAAAACGTTTTTTTATGCAAAAGGTGGATTACACCCAGATTTGAACCGTGGGAGAGGAAAACCACAGTTCTAGTTATCTGGCCTACCCCAGTCTCTTTTAAACTGATATATTTGTGTCTGAACAGTCAGCGAGACACTCTAAATGGTTTTTTTTTTATGCAAAACAGTGGATAATACAGAGATCTGAAGAGTGGAACTGCAAAACCACAGTTCTAGTTATCTGGCCTATACCAGACTCATTTAACCCTAGAACGCATGACCATAAAAATCTATACTTTCACATACCTGGGGCCTTTTAGGCCCGTGTGCAAATAACATGGAATAACTCAAACAAAAATGACAAACAACTATATACCTGAAGAATACCTAGAGTTTCAAAATTCTAACTAAAGTAATCTTGCAGAAAATAGAAAACAATTTACAGGGCGGGTCTGCGAGGCCCCAGGTATGCGTTCTAGGGTTAAACAGATATATTTGTGTCTGAACAGTCAGTTAGACACTCAAAATGTTTTTTTATGCAAAAAAGTGAATAATACAGAGATTTGAACCATGGAACTGCAAAACCACAGTTTTAGTTATCTGGCCTACACCAGACTCTTTTAAACAGATATATTTGTGTGTGAACAGTCAGCGAGACACTCAAATTGTTTTTTTTATGCAAAAAGGTGGATTACACCCAGATTTGAACCGTGGGAGAAGAAAACCACAGTTCTAGTTATCTGGCCTACACCAAACTATTTTAAACAGATATATTTGTGTCTGAACAATCAGCGAGACACTCAAAATGTTTTTTTTATGCAAAAAAGTGAATAATACAGAGATATGAACGGTGGAACTGCAAAACCACAGTTCTAATTATCTGGCCTACACCAGATTTTTTTAAACTGATATATTTGTCTGAACAGTCAGTGAGACACTCAAAACGTTTTTTTTTATGCAAAAATGTGGCTTACACCCAGATTTGAACCATGGGAGAGGAAACCCACAGTTCTAGTTATCTGGTCTACACCAGACTCTTTTAAATAGATATATTTGTGTCTGAACAGTCAGCGAGACACTCAAATTGTTTTTTTTTATGCAAAAAGGTGGATTACACCCAGATTTGAATTGTGGGAGAAGAAAACCACAGTTCTAGTTATCTGGCCTACCCCAGACGCTTTTAAACAGATTTATTTGTGTCTGAACAGTCAGCGAGACACTCAAAATGTTTTTTTATGCAAAAAAGTGAAAAATACAGAGATTTGAACGGTGGAACTGCAAAACCACAGCTCTAGTTATCTGGCCTACACCAGACTCTTTTAAACAGCTATATTTGTGTCTGAACAGTCAGCGAGACACTCAAATTGTTTTTTTTATGCAAAAAGGTGGATTACACCCAGATTTGAACCGTGGGAGAGGAAAACCACAGTTCTAGTTATCTGGCCAACACCAGACTCTTTTAAACAGATATATTTGTGTCTGAACAGTCACTCAAAATGTTTTTTTTATGCAAAAAGGTGGAATACAGACAGATTTGAACCGTGGGAGAGGAAAACCACAGTTCTATTTATCTGGCCTACACCAGACTCTTTTAAACAGATATATTTGTCTGAACAGTCAGCGAGACACTTAAAATGTTTTTTTTATGCAAAAGAGGCAAAAACATGGATAATACAGAGATTTGAACCGTGGAACTGCAAAACCACAGTTCTAGTTATCTGGCCTACACCAGACTCTTTTATACAGATATATTTGTGCCTAAACAGTCAGCGAGACACTCAAAATGTTTTTTTTTTATGCAAAAAAGTGGATAATACAGAGATTTAAACCATGGAACTGCAAAACCATAGTTCTAGTTAACTCGCCTACACCACACTCTTTTAAACAGATATATTTGTGTCTGAACACTCACAGACACACTCAATTTTTTTTTGGGGGGTGGGAGTAAAAAATGCCAAAAGGTTAATAAGACGGGTATTTGTACAGTCTGACTGAGGAAAAAAAAAAAAAGACGATTTAGATGCAAAAAAAAGGATTTTTCCTGTCCCCTGAGACCTGGGGCTAAGGCTAGCAATTTGAGCAGCAGTAGCACACAGGACTGTAATGCAGTGTTTGTTGGTATAACCACTGCGTCTCCTATACAGCCTGCCTGCCTGATATCTGGGATGGATATTAGTCCTGAAAAAGACTGTTTGTTTGATTTGGCAGGCTTTAGAGACCCTACACTACCTATTTTGCACTAAATATCTCTCCCTAACTCAGCAGCACTGACCCTACACTGTCTGATCCCTGGCGACTGTGTCCAAGATGGCGTCGCCTAGTTTTAAATACTCAAGGTGACGCTGTGCGGCCAGCCAATCACTGTAATACCCACAACCAACATGGCTGCGGCATTACAGTGACTGGCTGGCAATCCCTGCATGTTCATTGGCTCTGTAAAGAGAGCCACACGTGCAGGGCGGAGACCTGAGCTCCCGCCCGAATTACTCGGAAATGCTTGGTGCTCGCCGAACATCCTGAGTAGTGAGATGCTCGGGCGAGTACCGAGCAGTATCGATCATGCTCGCTCAATACTAGTTTCAATCTAAATCTCCGAATGACACAATTCAGATGAAGCGCAGGAGGGATCCAATCACTATAGTGAGACAGCAGAGAGCCTCTGTCTGGCCTCTTTTCAATGGTGTCCTTCTTTTCAAAGGTGCACAAACGTGTGACCAACCTTTTTTGCACGCTTAAAAAGATGAACACCATACTAAACTGCCACATTTCTGGACTGCTTTCACTTGAAATGTTGCCGTTTAGGCTCGTGGAGGCGGAAGCTTTCCAAAACCTCATGGCGGCGGCCGGAGGTCCATACTCAGTCCCCAGCTGTCACTATTTCTCCCGGTATCGTCTCTGCCTTCCACAAGCGCGGGTCCCAGAACATTACCCGTGCCCTCCCCATTGCACTTAAGTGGGAAGGACTGCCTAACCAGAAACAGGTGGGCAAGTTAATGTGGCCAGGGATGGTTCAGCTCACTGACGCATTCTACTGCGTTAATATTGTCTAAGCCGGGAGCCAGTGGGACCCTGGTATGGAACACGTCCTCCCAACGCAGAGGATTGTGGGCCCTGGATCAATCAAGGTTACCCCCACATTGTACAGCTCCTGCACTACCTCATCCTCCTTGTCTTCAGCCTCCATCTGCATCACTTGATTAATTTTTTCAGGACATACTCCAGATTATTTACTTAAACTTTGTGTGTGACAATAACAATAAGCAGGACTGTATGCTTAGGCGACAAACCTAACACCATTTCAGGTTCATTGAAAGCTGTATCAGAGAACCTGGTGGCGGCTCTAAAGCTAGGCAAGCTCGCACATGTACCATGTCTGGACCAGGTGCTCAACTTAGAGGTTCTGCAGTTTCTCAAAATCTACATGGATCTGCCAGAGCTACTTGTGAAAGTACGCCGAGTGTGTGCCCATTTCAGAAAGTAAGCTACAGCTTCCATCGCCTTGGCAGGGCTTCAGCAGCGTTTGCAGCTTCCAGCTCACCGACTGGTATGCGATGTGACTACATTTTGGAAATCAACCTTGCGTTACGCTCGCGCCCGGACTGACTGGCGTGAGCTTGATTAGTGATCCCACTGTACCATGAACTGAAGAGTGCCTTGAGGGGCGTAACTAAGTATCAACTCGGTCCGAACAAGGTCACACGGCAGCTCAGTCGACTCCGTGAACCAGGGAGGAACTGAACAGAGGGACAAGGTGCTACTCCAGGTCAGACCCCGGTCACAGCTGTTGACCCACACCGGGGAATGCAGGAACAGGCAGGTTAGACTGGCAAATTGACAGGTGGGTACTGGCAGGCACGGATGGTATGCAGACAAGTGGATATTGACAGGCACAGCTGGTATGCAGACAGGGGGGCACTGGCATACACGGCTGGCATGCAGACAGGTGGGCACAGGCAGGCATGGGTACTGACAGGTAGGAACATAGGCAGGATAGGGACCAGTGCAGACTGGAATACAGGAATGGAGCCGCAGGTGCGGTAGACAAGCAAAGCAAAGCAAAACCCGCAAGTGCGATAGACAAGCAGAGCAAAGCAAAACCCGCAGATGCGGTGAACAAGCAGAGCAGAGCAAAACCACAAGTGCGGTAAACAAGCAGAGCAAAGCAAAACCCGCAGATGCGGTGAACAAGCAGAGCAGAGCAAAAATGCAGGTGCGGTGAACAAGCAGAGCAAAGCAAAACCCGCAGGAGTGGTGAACAAGCAGAGCAGAGCAAAACAGCAGGTGCGGTAAACAAGCAGAGCAGAGCAAAACCCGCAGGAGCGGTGAACAAGCAGAGCAGAGCAAAACCGCAGGTGCGGTAAACAAGCAGAGCAGAGCAAAACCCGCAGATGCGGTGAACAAGCAGAGCAGAGCAAAACCCGCAGATGCGGTGAACAAGCAGAGCAGAGCAAAACCGCAGGTGCGGTGAACAAGCAGAGCAAAGCAAAACCCGCAGGAGCAGTGAACAAGCAGAGCAGAGCAAAACCGCAGGTGCGGTAAACAAGCAGACCAGAGCAAAACCCGCAGATGCGGTGAACAAGCAGAGCAGAGCAAAACCGCAGATGCGGTGAACAAGCAGAGCAGAGCAAAACCGCAGATGCGGTGTACAAGCAAAGCAGAGCAAAACCCGCAGATGCGGTGAACAAGCAGAGCAGAGCAAAACCACAGGTGTGGTAAACCAGCAGAGCAGAGCAAAACCCCCAGATGCGGTGAACAAGCAGAGCAGCGCAAAACTGCAGATGCGGTGAGCAAGCAAAGCAGAGCAAAACCAGCAGATACGGTGAACAAGCAGAGCAGAGTTAAACCGCAGATGCGGTGAACAAGCAAAGCAGAGCAAAAACCCGCAGATGCGGTGAACAAGCTGAGCAGAGCAAAACCGCAGGTGCTGTGAACAAGCAGAGCAAAGCAAAACCCTCAGATGCTGTAGACAGGGCAGGGCTCTGTTCACATGGAACAGACTGGAAAACACAAGAAGATAGCTGGAACACTGGAGTTAGATACAGAGGCAGGGCAACAGAACGAGCAGAACCAGATACACACAAGGTACTTGCAATGAAGTAGCGAGTGGACACAAAACTCACAAATAGAAGTAAAGAGACAATGAGTTGGAGTTAGGTGCAGGTTCAGAAACTGCAGGAAAAAAGGGAAGTTACAGACCCAGAGACAAACAGATAATGGACTAGGACACTGTTCAGCAGGATCTGAGACAGGAACAAGATACAGGGATGAGCCTGGGAACTCAGCCTCCAGGGTGGCGGAAACTGACTAGAAGACACAGGTACAGGAAACAGGCCTGGGTATACAGCCCCCAGGGTGGAAGAAACAGACTAGAGTAAGGACAGGACCTGACAACTCACAGTTGCACAGAACACACTGTAAGAAAGTGTTGCTCAGGCACCTCCAACAGGGTGGAGGGGGTTTAAGTATCCAGTGACTCAAAGCAATAGGCTGGGGATGCATTAGGACAGCTCACACTGTAGCTTTAAGAATCAGGAATCAACAGTGCCGACGCCCTAAGCCAGCAGACAAGAGACATACAAACAGCAGGTACTGGAGCAAAGTGTTCAGCCTGGCCTGATAGGTAAGATTGCAGTCTTGCATGGTGGGAGATGGTAAGACATGCAAGCACACTGCCAGGGATGTTACAGTACCCCCCCCTTTACGGCCCCTCTTCTTCAAGCCAGCAAGAATTTCCTGCAGAGAATTTGGAGGTCGAGCCTTCTCTTCAAGAAGATTACTTCTTTTGTCCACTAGAGGGAACGAAACTGGTCTCACCATCTTGGTGAGTAGGATGCTTCCTCCCATCGAGCCATCCTCAGCAACAGAGGAAGTGGGTGAAGTATCAGGAACAGGACACAGGAAAGTCTCTCTCCACTTGGTAATATTGGGTAGTACTCCAAAGGATTCACGGGACAAATGGAGGTCCTCCACCAGGGTGGAAGGGTGCAGAGACTCGGGGTTAACCACCGCTTTGACGTACACTTTGCCAAGATTACTGGATGAAGTGGGCGAAGTACCAGGTACAGTATGCAGAAAAGTCTCTCTCCATTTGTTATCAGGTAGCACCCCGGGGGATTCAGGGGACAACTGGATGTCCTCCGCCTGGTTGGAGGTGTGCAGAGACTCGGGGGTAACCACCGCCTTGACGTACACTTTGCCAAGCTTACTGGATAAAGTGGGCAGTTTACCAGGTACAGGGTGCAGAAAAGTCTGTCTCCATTTGTTATCAGATAGCACCCTGGAGGATTCAGGAGGCAAATGGAGGTCCTCCGCCTGGTTGGAGGGGTGCAGAGACTTGGAGGTAGCCACCACCTTGATGGACTTATTGCCAGATTTGTTAGATATGGAGGATCCTTGCTTAGGGACCAACTTCAGTCTGGTTTCTGAAATGACACGTCTGCGAGGCGGGGGGGTGCCTAAAGCCAGATCATTGATACAATCGTTGAGACTGTGTGGGGACAATGCCTCCGCTTCCCTTCCTTCAGAGACTTCAGCGCACAGCGAGTCAGCGACTAGCAGATCTGGTGAAGAAGAAGAAATTGCTGACTGTTCTGAAGATATGGGGACTGTACACCCCTTGCACCTCAGCAGTCCCCCAGGAAATACCATGCAGGATCTCCAGACCTGAGCGGGCACTAGATCTCTCGGCTCTGGATGACCTGTGGGTAAACCAGACAGCACCTGGAATGTGAACTTCTTCATGTGTAATGCTCCAATTTGGAGCTTAATTTGTACAGACATATTTTGACTGTTTATGAGTAGGGCTCTTCCTTCCGCTGACAATGCCCAAACCAGATTCTGCAGTTGTCGGACAGGAATCAGACACCGACTCTTCAAGGCTTTAAGCCCGAAACTTCCAGTTAATCTGAGGCCTTCACTTGCCACGGAGACAGTCATGATCATCTGTGGAGAGCAAACACTAACGCCAAGGGCAGCCTCTCCTACAGTCCTAAAGTCTTGGGATTTTCCAACCTTCGCTGGACAAAGACCATCAGGGGGTCCCAAACAACCGCAGCGGGACCGCAATCCGATTTTGTGACTGAGTTCTGGCCTCTGCTTTGTCTGACGAACATAGTCATCCTTCATGGATTCTGTGTGGATAGCTGCCTCTACAGGCTGGGGAACAGGAGGTCTTTGGGAGGACAGAACCTGGCGTGACGGTTTACCTCTACGCCTTGCACGTCTGGACTGCCTCTTGAGGTTGGGAAGAGAAGTATTCTGTGGAGCCTTGTCATCCTGTGTGGATTCTGTGTGGATAGTAGTCTCTTCAGGTTGGAGAACTGGTAGGCTGCCTACACACATCACCCATCGGGGCTACTCCAGGATATTGGGAAGGGAAGCTTTAGCAGAAGCTTCAGGATTAGGGTCATCGAAGACCATTAGAAAGGCCACCAGGAAGGCCTGCAGTCAGAGACGATAGGATCCCATGCTTCCCATAGTGGGGTGATCCATTTCAAGGCATCACCCGCTAGATAGGGCATCAGAAATGCTACTTTAACCCGATTGGTAGGAAAATAGTGAGCATAGAATTTGAAATGCAGCATGCATTGCTCCACAAATGCACAGCTTCATTTTGGATCCCCATAATACCGTGGTGCATCCGCAGGAACGAGTGCTGATAGCTCCATTTGGGCTGGTGTGTAAATCGTCTGGACCTCAGCTTGCGAAAAAAATTTTCCTTGGTGCACGTATTCACCAGACAAGGATTCAAAAGTCTCTGAGAGCAAAGGGCCATGGTGCTCAACGGGAACCATGGCCTGAGCAAACTTTTATGCTCGCACCCAGACAGACTGGCGTGAGCTTCATTAGTGATCCCACTGTACCATGAACCGAGGAGTGCCTGGAGGGGCGTAACTAAGTATCAACTCGGTCCGACCAAGGTCACATGGAGGCTTAGTCAACTCCGTGAACCAGGGAGGAACTGAGCAGAGGGACCAGATGCTACTCCAGGTCAGACCCCGGTAACAGCTGTTGACCCACACCAGGGAATGCAGGAACAGGCAGATTAGACTGGCATATTGACCGGTGGGTACTGGCAGGCACGGCTGGTATGCAGACAGGTGGATATTGACAGGCACAGCAGGTTTGCAGACAGGTGGGCACTGGCAGGCACGGCTGGCATGCAGACAGGTGGGGACAGGCAGGCACGGCTGACATGCAGACAGGCGGGTACTGGCAGGTAGGAACGTAGGCAGGATAGGGACCAGTACAGACTGGCATACAGGAACGGAGCCGCAGGTGCGGTAGACAACCAGAGCGGAGCAAAACCCGCAGGTGTGGTACACAAGCAGAGCAAAGAAAAACTCACAAGTGCGGTAGACAAGCAGAGCAAAGCAAAACCCGCAGATGCGGTGAACAAGCAGAGCAAAACCGCAGATGCGGTGAACAAGCAAAGCAGAGCAAAACCCGCAGATGCGGTGAACTAGCGTAGCAGAGCAAAACCGCAGGTGCGGTAAACAAGCAGAGCAAAGCAGAGACCGATTAGAAGAGAGTTGCACTAGTGAATAAGAGCGACATTAAGAGTTTTTGTAGTATCAAAGGTGAGAAAAGGTCGACTTCTGGAAAAGTTTTTAAGGTGCAGGTGATCTGAGCGAATGAGTGATTTTCCACCTTGAAAAAAGGAAAGTTGTGTGTCAAATATGACTCCAAGATAGCAGGCATGCCGAGTGGGAATTATGGTGGCACCACCTAAAGGAAATTGCAAAGTCAGGTATAGGTACAGTAGGTTAGTAGAGGGAGGAAACTGAAGGAGTTCATTTTTGGAGATATTAAGTTCAGGCTCTTGTTGAAGAAATATAACAAAAAAAAAATCCCATCTGACAATGCTGGCGTCAGAAGTCACAGTTAGAAAGTTCATTGGACAACCAGGGAGTACAAGCGAGGGAGACACAAACCAGATGCCGCAGAGGCAGGAGAATGCTGTCAAAGGTCTGGTACAGTTTTCTCAGACCCTCCCAGTGCCCAGGCCCTGATACATGGGGTACTCTGACAAGGAGGGAAAAGTTTTGGAAGATGCAAGCTGGACATGTGGCATGAACTGTCTTTCTACGCCTTGGAGGTCCTGGCTGCTAGCGTTTTGTCAGAGATGGTTTTTAGTGCCCCCGGATGCATTATAACTGATAAAACTGATAGGCGCATCCGCCTGTCAACTGAAAATGCTGACAGGCTGACTCTTCTAAAAATGAACAAGGACTGAATTGGGCCAGACTTCTCAACACCACCAGAGCAGAGAGGACCCTGCCAGTGAGGGCGCACAAACAGTCTATAAGGGATGGGTGAGGATAGAGTAGGTGAAGGTACAGCTGGTCGTGTAGCGGTATGGTGGAGCGAGGGTTAATGCAGGTTGTAGGCTTGTCGGAAGAGGTGGGTCTTCAGCTTCCTTTTAAAGGTTTCAACAGTAGGTGAGAGTCTGATATGTTGGGGTACAGAGTTCAAAAGTAAAAAGGATGCACGGGAAAAATCTTGTATGTGATTGTGGGAAGAGGAGAGAAGACTGGAGTAGAGAAAAATATCTTGTGAGGATCGGAGGTTGCATGCAAATATGTATCGGGAGCCTAGATCACAGATATATGGAGTAGACAGGTTGTGGATGGCTTTGCATGTCATGGTTACGGTTTTTAACTGAAGTCTCTGGCCAATGGGGAGCCAATGAAGGGATCATAGATTGCAATCTTATAGATTGCTGGAGCCAGCCCACAGTAAAAAAGCAGTCATAGAGTGTCCAGGAACCTTCCCACAGATATTTCTTAACTAGGGATGCTTCTCGGCAGGGGTGAGCGGGTCCACTAGAAAACTGGAGACTTCTCCGGTGGGCCCTGGCTTTTCCTTCAGGAGAGTTCATAGTGCCGAGGTAAGGTTGTAGTGATAATAGAGGCCATCATCTCCTCAGCTTGCTGCTGGTATTTTTCTATAAGAATCAGCTTGGCTCCAACCAGCCTGGAATATTTCCAGTGAAATATGGCACAACGCCATGGTATTAGCAGTGCCCCCAGTACCATTAGCGAAGCCATCCACAATTTGCTTTTCTTCTGTCCAAATACATTCGTTTCTCAAAAAGGAGCTGAAGATACTGAGTGGCAGTAGGTGCAAGTTTCTCCAGTATGTTAGATATCAGAGGGAGAACAAAGACAGCAGCACAGTGGCTCAGTGGTTAGCACTGAAGCCGTGCATCGCTGGGGTCCTGAGTTCAAATCCCACCAAGGACAACAGCTGCAAGGATTTTCTATGTTCTCCCCCTTTTTGCGTGGGTTTCCCTCTCAGTAAAAAAGCAGCCATAGAGTGTCCAGGAACCTTCCCACACACTTTTCTTAGCCAGGGGCACTTCTCGGCAGGGTTAAACGGGCCTACCAGAGAATCCTCGGGTGGGCCCAGGCTTATCCATCATGAGATTTCATGATAGCGCTAACGTTACAGCTGCTTTGGGGCTCTTGAGCGGGGGAGATAGATGGGCCCTCAGAATCAAATTTTCTGGTGGGCCCAATGTTTTTCAGTCTGACACTGCTTCTCGATGAGAGTTGCATTTCACCACCGCCATATTCTTTAGCTCGGTGAAAGGACTGGCATAGAGGGAAACCGTACCTACTCCAGCTGTCATTTCTCCACCACCAGGTTCCGCCCATTGTCACACACGACCATGCCTGGCTGTATGTTCAGCGGTGAGAGCCACAGATCAGGCTGCTGTATTACAGCTTTTAACAACTCTGCAGCTGGAGGAGCAGGTGCAGGAGCGGAACAATGTGATTACATTGAGGTTACATTGACGAGTCTGGTTTTTATACTAAAGAAAGATCCTATTGTGTTTTTATTTTTTTTATTCATTTTTTTTACATGTCTTCAAATGTGTATTGGCAAGTGTCCTAATTTTTGGCAGCCCTTGAAATTGTTGCATATGCAATAACAGTAAAAAAAGACACACTCCTAGGAAGGGCAATTCAAATAGATTCTATATGCACTTGGGCAGAGGAAATAAAATGTATAATTATATGCTTAATTGTAAAACACTGGGCAAAACTGTCACTGAAAAAGACCTGGGTGTATTGGTGGATGACAAGCTCACGTTTGGTGGCCAGTGTCAGGCAGCTGCTGCAAAGGCTCATGAGGAGAACATAATTTTACCTCTATACAAGTCACTAGTACGACCACACTTAGAATACTGTGTACAGTTCTGGTCTCCGGTGTATAAGAAAGACATAGCTGAACTAGAGTGGGTGCAGAGAAGAGAGACCAAGGTTATTAGAGGACTGGGGGGTCTGCAATACCAAGACAGGTTATTACTAGTGATGAGCGAGTATGTTCTGTTAACCCTTTCGCCGAGTATGCTCGGGCGAGTACCGAGTAGTTACAGCTGCACGGTGTTATGTTTGAATCACTCCCGTGTGCATGATTTTCGACTGTTTGACAGCTTTATTACATGTGAGGAATGTCTATTTCTTACACATTCCTCACAGGAAAGAAGGTTTAATCATAATCACAGATGCGGATTCTTTACTGTAAGAGCAGTGAGACTGTGTAACTCTCTGCCGCATGATGTTGTAATGAGTGATTCACTACTACAATTTAAGAAGGGCATGGATACCTTTCTTGAAAAGTATAATATTACAGGTTATATATACTAGATTCCTTGATAGGGCGTTGATCCTGGGAACTAGTCTGATTGTCGTATGGAGTCAGGAAGGAATTTTTTTCAACCATTGTGGATCTTAGTGTTTGCCACATGGGTTTTTTTTGCCTTCTTCTGGATCAACATGTTAGGCTATGGGTTGAACTAGATTGATTTAGTCTTCCTTCAACCTTAAAAACTATGTTACTATGTTACTATGTTATATTCTAGAATTTTAACTGTCTTATCTGAAATTCTTTTACTGGTGCGGTATCACAGTATGTTGGTATCATCACCAGCTACAGAGGAGTGTTCATTCTGGTCTCATAAAGGTGTTCCACAGTTCATAACTTTATTTTTTTTATTTCTTTGGCCTTATATACAAGTCATTACCCTGGAAAGAATGTTTCTTAACATTTTTTCCATTTTAGCTTCTTTTTTGTATGGGTTTTTTTTGTCAGTTCTCAAAAGTTTCATAATACTCTGACAACATTGTTCACAGATATGCTATTTGTCAGCGGCCAACTGAGAATAAGTTTGAACCCACAACTAGAGATGAGCGATGTTCGACTCGAACTGTTCGCCAATCTCAAATTCGAGCTGTTTTGAGCGGTGTTCCAGCCGTTCGGCGAACACGAACGATTTGACAAAAATCCGACTGTTCGAGGTTATGTTCGATAACTGTTCGTGCACCAAAATCATAACTGGATTTTTTCACAGTAATGCTGATAATCAATGTTAATACGCAGTTTGAGAGTACAGCGGGGCGGGGGGAGGGGCAGGGGATGGATCTCTGCAGAAATAATGAAGATCTCCTTTTTTTTTTCTCTTTCCCGCATTTACAGTGGGGAGGTGCAATCTCTCAGCTTATCAGCAGCGCACACACGGAGCGAACTGCTTTTTTTCACACAAGCAAGGGCATGTGTCATTGGCTGTGTATGTCACATGTCCTTGCCCTATAAGACCCAGCCATTTTCCCCGTCGCCACCATTTTCTCACTGCTGCAGCTGCGTGTTAGACGGCACCGCTGTTGCTGTGTGTGCTATACTTTCAGTGTTAATTTCAAGCCAATTTTCTCTGAAATATACAGATAGCTTGGGAGTAGGGAATAGTTGTGATTGCAATCCTTTTGAGGACTAGGTTACAGCATTTCCTACGACTTTTAGCAGGCAGGTCTGTGCTCTGAAATAGATAGGTTGGGAGTAGAGACTAATTGTAATTGCAGTCCTTTTGAGGACTATTTTACTGCATTTCCTAGGACTTTTTGCCAGGCAGGTCTGTGCCAGTGCTGTGCAAGTGTTTTTCACAGCATTTGGCTAAATCTAGCTAAGCAAATCCCTTTTGGCCTCTTGCAGTGTGTGTTAGTCAGTGGAGTAGCGTATCTGTGTTGCAAGCTACACCACCTGTGTATAGAATACAATTTTTTTTACTGCACCTAGCCAAGTAAAACCTTTTGGGCATAGCATCTTTCTATTAGGCCATCTATACTAAGCTCCACCAGCTTGCAAATTAGTAATAATTTTTATCTGCATCTAGCTCGGAAAATAATTTTGGGATTGTAGCAGTGTGTGGGACTTATTCTTAGTCCATCTAAACTAAGCTCCTCCAGCTTGCAAATTACAAATAATTTTTTCTTCATCTAGCTCAGAAAATAATTTTGGACATAGTAGTAGTGTGTGGTACTCATTGTATTAGGCCATCTATACCAAGCTCCACCAGTTTTGAAGTTAATAATAATTTTTAGCTGCATCTTGCCTGGAAAATAATTTTGGGCATTGTAGCAGTGTGTGGTACTCATTGTATAAGGCCATCTATACTAAGCTCCACCAGCTTTCAAATTACTAATAATTTTTAGCTGCATCTTGGCTGGAAAATAATTTTGGGCATAGTAGCAGTGTGTGGTACTCATTGTATTAGGCCATCTATACCAAGCTCCACCAGCTTTGAAATTAATAATAATTTTTAGCTGCATCTTGCCTGTAAAATAATTCTGGGCTTATTAGCAGTGTGTGGTACTCATTCTATTAGGCCATCTATACTAAGCTCCACCAGCTTGCAAATTACAAATAATTTTTATCTGCATCTAGCTCGGAAAATAGTTTTGGGCTTGTAGCAGTGTGTGGGACTTATTTTTAGTCCATCTATACTAAGCTCCTCCAGCTTGCAAATTACAAATAATTTTTATCTGCATCTAGCTCGGAAAATAATTTTGGGCTTGTAGCAGTGTGTGGGACTCATTCTATTAGTCCATCTATACTAAGCTCCACCACCTGTGTATGTAATAAAATTGTTTTACTGCATCTAACACAGCCAATGCTTTTGGGCTAATACCACAGTTTGGCCACTCAGCTCTGCTCGGTTCCCATCCATCGTTTTTTGTGCAAACAACTCCAGAGTTTTCAATTAATTAACCACCAAAATGAGTGGAAAAAGGCCTGCTGCTGGTGGAAAGGGGAATAGGTGTGTTGGGAAGGGAAAAAAAGGTTGTGTCCGTGGGGTAGGTGTTAAAGCAACAGTAACATCTGCAGAAGAAAGACCATCTTCCAGCCGAACTAAGATGTCTTTTTCTTTTAGCGGACAAAGTGATACGATCCCTTTCTTACGGCCACGCCAATCGCTACAAATTCCAGATGAGGCACTAAAACAGCAGGTGCTTCAACGGATATCAAGTGCTCCTTTAAGTGGGCTCTCCTCCACCTCAACTTCAACATCACAAATACTCCAGTCCTCAGAGGTGTCACCCCAATCGCACTTGCTTCCTCACAGCTCCCAAGTCTCCAGCTGCCCATCTGAGTATGGGGTAGAACAGATGGTTGAGTCTGCAGAGCTGTTTACTCATACTATAGCCTGGGAATCAGAGGTCAGCTCCAGAGCTTCTGTGAATCCAGACAAGGAAATGATCTGCACTGATGGCCAGAATCTTTATGAGTCGGATCCAGGACCAGACTCAGAAGGTTCTGACCATAATGTAGACCCTCGTTCCAAAACTGTAACTCCTGTTGGTGGAGACAATGAGGAAGATGATGATGAGACTCAAATACCTGATTGGAGCGACAACTTGAGTTTTTTGTCAGGGCAGGAAGAGGTTGGCTCTGAGGACGAAGGGTGTGAGAACACACAGGGTGATGATGACGAGGTTGCAGATCTCACTTACTGTCAACCCACAGTCAGCCAGTTGATGAGGTCAGCAGAGGAGGTGGAGGAGGATGCTAGTGACGACGAGGTCAGGTTGCGCCTTCGTGGACAGAGACGTAGTACTGGAAGCACGTCAACAACTGCATCCTCAAACACAACTCTGCCTCTGACCACAAGTCGTGGTGGCTCTTCAGGTCGCATGGGTGCTAAGGTTTGCATAGCCTGGGCATTTTTTCAGATCAATAAGGATGACCCAACTCGTGTTATCTGTAACATTTGTCACAAAAAGCTAAGTAGAGGCCAAAAAATCCATAGTTTGAGTACTTCATGCATGAAGCGTCACATGGATATGAAGCATAAGTTGCAGTGGGAAGCTCACTGTGCTACAATGCGGCCTAGCGGGCCGGGCCAACCACTGTCTGCCCCATCTTGTGCATCCGCGGCCTCTTCATCCTCTGTGACTGGGGGGACAGCAGTCACACCTGTTTTGGGACGCAGACCTGCCACCTTTTTACCCGCAGCAGCCAGCGTGATTGGCAGGTCATCATTTTCTTTGGAGGTGGAAACACCAGCTGGTGTTGAGCGCTCTCCGACATTGAGAGCATCACCTTTGAATCAAGGCAACCTAACATGTCCGCCTGCATCTTCCTCACAAACCGGCCGTTTGACGGGGACATCCTTCTCAACCCCATCTAAGCTCAACAGCCAGCCCTCGGTCCCTCAGATGTGGTCAAGTAAAAGACCATTTCCTCCTAGCCATGAGAAAGGTAAGAGGTTGAATTTCACCATCTGCAAGCTCTTGGCTATAGAAATGCTGCCTTTCCACCTGGTGGACACAGAGGATTTTTGAGACCTTATGTCCGTCGCAGTGCCCCAGTACCAGATGCCCAGTCGGTACATGGATTTACCAGGGTGCATGGTAGCAGCCAAACTAGTGAGGAAGGTGCAGGAGCCCAGGAAGAAGTGGAGGACGAACTGATGGAAGACTCATCAGATGAGGGAGACCTTGATCACATTTCTGTTGTGCGAGGTTGGGGGGAGAGGGCAGAGGAAGGAAGCATGATTGTTACCTCAACACCAACACAACAGGGACTTGGTGCTCCTGGATGCTCAAGACACATGAGTGCCTTCTTGCTGCACTGCCTGCAACATGACCCTCGAATTGTCAGAATTCAAAATAATCCTGACTACTGGGTTGCCACACTCTTAGATCCCCGGTACAAAAGTAAATTTGCCGAAATAATTCCTGCCATAGAAAGGGATTCACGCATGCAGGAGTATCAGCAGAGACTGTTGCAGAATCTTACATGTGCTTATCTACAAAACACCAGTGGTGCATGTAGTGAATCTCACAGTTCTAACTTGACAACCGTGGGACTGTCGAGTGTTCAGCACTCAAACCGTAACAGAAACACAGCATCTGCTGGTAACAGCAATTTTGCGGAATGATTTCACATCTTTTTTAGCCCATCCTTTGCAAGGCCACAGGAGACAAGAAGTCTGACACATAGTCAACGCCTAGAGACGATTGTACAGGAGTATCTACAAGTAAACATCGAAGCCATGACTGTGTCACTGGATCCTTGCTCTTTTTGGGCTTCCAATCTGGATAAATGGCCGAAGCTCACCACTTACGCCTTGGAGATCTTGTCATGCCCCGCAGCCAGCGTTCTCTCTGAACGTGTGTTCAGCGCTGCTGGTGGTGTGCTAACAGATAAGCGCACGCGGCTGTCCACTGAGAATGTAGACAGACTCACGTTCATAAAGATGAACAAATCATGGATCCACAAGGACTTTTCTACCCCTGTGTCATCCTGGGGAGAGTAAAAGCTTGAGGATTTCGTAAAATCACCTCACCAACCGTTTTAAGCTTTCAAATTACTAATAATTTTTAGCTGCATCTTGTCTGGAAAATAATTTTGGGCCTGTAGCAGTGTGCGGTACTCATTCTATTTTGCCATCTATACTAAGCTCCACCAGCTTGCAATTTACTAATAATTTTTAGCTGCATCTTGTCTGGAAAATAATTTTGGGACTGTAGCAGTGTGTGGTACTCATTCTATTATGCCATCTATACTAAGCTCCACCAGCTTGCAAATTACAAATAATTTTTAGCTGAATCTTGTCTGGAAAATAATTTTGGGCCTGTAGCAGTGTGCGGTACTCATTCTATTATGCAATCTATACTAAGCTCCACCAGCTTGCAAATTACTAATAATTTTTAGCTGCATCTTGTCTGGAAAATAATTTTGGGCCTGTAGCAGTGTGCGGTACTCATTCTATTATGCCATCTATACTAAGCTCCACCAGCTTGCAAATTACTAATAATTTTTAGCTGCATCTTGTCTGGAAAATAATTTTGGGCACAGTAGCAGTGAGTGGTACTCATTCTAACCAACCGTTTTAAGCAACTCTGGGGCAATTGATGCCACTTAAGTGGTGTCTGTGCCACAAATTTTTGGAAAAAATGTAGACTCTTTTTGGAGTCCCCTTGCTTTGTTTTACGTGACGTTGCCATCGTCAATTAGAGGTGGGTTGGGTCTCCCCCCCCTTTTAACCGTAAGAAAATACATACACTATGGAGTCTGAAGAGCTGTTTACTCAGAGGTCTGCTCTAAAGCTTCAGTGTCTGCTAGTCAGCGTAGTAACCCAGCTGCGAAGCAAGCTGCATCGCCTGTGTATCTAATAATGATTTTTAAATGCATCTAGCCTAGGCAGACTGTGGGGACCCCTAACCAAACCCAGACGCTCAGCCCCCTAACGCCCCCCTTTCATTGACAATACAATCATGTAACTCTTACAACTGGATGGGTGAGGATCGGTCACAGCTTTATTAACTGTTTATACTCATTCCATTAGAAATGCATTTTATTTCTAAAATAATTCAGCTTGTTGCAGCATGCCCTGTGTCTCCAGTCTCCACAACGGTAAGTTGGCCAACAAGTGTAACTCTGCAACATGTCCTTTCTATTTCCAGGCCATGGAGGATCCTGCTTACTCGTATGCAGGACTCCGACCCCCATCCATCACTCTTAACGCTTGTTCCACTCCGTCCTGGAGTCCTGACAGGAATATGTCCAGTCCAGTATCCATTAAGTGAACACCGTCGGGCCGTATGAGGCCCGCTTTATCTCCTTCCAGTTGCCGGTGTCGTATCACTACACAGCCTCAGTTTCTTATAAATTTTGCCATCCGAATATTTATTACCTGCCTTGTCCGTTCGATGGCCGTGATGTCTCACGCACCTTGCCATACCGTTCTGGGCACAATCTCTGACCATACTATAGTTAGTTTTGTGAAAATTTCTCTGAAGCGCTCAGTGTCTATTTTCATTATAGCCATAAGTTATGCGCCCTTGTGATAAGCTATGTCGTTTCCCCCGGCCTGTATAACTAAGATGACCGGAACTCTAGCCTCTCTCGCTACCTTGATTACCTCCATTAGTACCTGTGGCCATTGCAGGCCTCTAATACCTCTCCAGTTCAAATATGTGTTATGAAACTCCAATTTCCTCCCATCTGGGCGGACTTTCACCCTTCTTTCTGCACAATATATATACGAGTTCTTAATCATTGCATAACAAAAAAACAGCAAGGAAGTGGTATTTGTATGTCATGTCCTGCTATGCACCCATTCAAGGCTGAGTTAATCAGAAATTTAAACACACATACCATGTTAAAATCGTATAGCATAGAAACAATGCATATAAATGTAAATAATCAAAAAGAAGAAAAAACGAACATATGTAATAATAATCTATAAATGATCACTCATAATGATACATGAAATCATGTCTGATGTTTAAACCCGCTGGTACACGTGTATTTAAAGAATAAATCCACCAACTTTCTCTATTAAGGAGCTTTCTCCTAAAATCATCCACCAAATCTCCACCAATCGCCACGGCCCATGGAGGGGCCACCACAGTCAGTGAATCCTTCCTTATTTAGTATAGAGTCTACCAATATTTTGGGCGTATTAGCCCAGCTGCGAAGCCCGCCTGTGTATCTAATGAGAATTTTTAACTGCATCTAGCCTAGGCAGACTGTGGGGACCCCCAACCAAACCCAGACGCTCTGCATGTAACCCAGCCAATCATTTGATAGTATTGCTAGTAGCAGAGTCGCATGGGCTCTAAACCTTGCATAGCCTGTGCATTTTTTCCGATCTCTAAGGATGACCCAACTCGTGTTATCTTTAACATTTGTCACCAAAAGCTAAGTAGAGGCCAAAAAATCCATAGTTTGAGCTTTTCATCCATGAACCGTCACATGGATATGAAGCATAAGTTGCAGTGCGAAGCTCACTGTGCTACAATGCGGCCTAGCGGGCCGGGACAACCACCATCTGCCCCACCTGTGTCATCCTGGGGAGACTAAAAGCTACTGCGTAGTCTTTTCCAAAAATTTGAGGGAATTACCACGGGAATGGTTTGGAAGAGGTATAAGAGTTTAGGTAGGACGTTCATTTTTAGTATACTTATTCTGCCGAACCAGGAAAAATCCTTCACCGTCCAAGAAATAAGATCTTTATGGAGTTGTTCAATTAATGGCCCAAAATTAATATAAAATAGACGGGAGAGGTCTCTATGAATACGAATTCCTAAGTATTTGATACCCTGTGAGGGCCAGGCAAAGGGAAAGTTGGACTGGATGGAATCCTGTATGGATTTGGGGAGGGAAACATCGAGGGCCTCAGACTTTGCTGCATTGATTTTAAAATTTGACCATGTAACAAAGTGATCTATTTCAGCCATAACAGCAGGGATGAATATATGTGATTGAGTGATATATACTAGTACATCATCAGCAAATGCAGAGCACTTGTACTCGGTGCCTCCCACCTCAATCCACCTAATATTGGGGTTATCGCGAATTGATGAGAGCAGGTGCTCCATCACTAGGATGTATAAGAGAGGGGGCATAGGACATCCCTGCCTTGTCCCATTGGTGATTATGAAAGGTGATGAAAATGTTCCATTTATCTTCGGCCTAGCTGACGGATTGCAATACAGGGCCATGATTTTGGCTATAAAAGGGTCCCCTAGTCCCCTAGACCCCTACCCCAATCTTTTTAAGAGAATAATATATGGCGTGCCAGGAGACTCTATGGAATGCTTTCTCAGCATCCAACGAGAGGATCTAATTACAAATTTTTAACTGCATCTAGCCCAGGCAATACTTTGGGCCTAGTAGCAGTGTCTGCTAGTCAGCGGAGTAGCCACCGCCTGTAGATCTAATTACAAATTTTTAACTGCATCTAGCCCAGGAAATAATTTGGACCTAGTAGCAGTGTCTGCTAGTCAGCGGATTATGCCACCTGTTAAGCAAGCTACACCACCTGTAGTTTGGACACTTAATTTTTTCAAAGGAAATGCTTCGGGCCCCCACGACACTCTGTGAAGAGCATCGGGGAGGCACCCCAAGGCACAGGGGCAGGGACTGGTGGTAGGATGCCTTGCGGTGGACCGCCAAGCTCGATCCTTATAAAAGCTTTTTAACTGCAGCAGCCTTAGTGGATGCTACTGGAGCTGGAATTCCCGCGGCTGCTGGCATCAGACTTGCCCTCCAATAGATCCTTGTAAAAGGATTTATAGTGTACTCATTCAAATTACAGAGACAATTTAAATTAAAAAGCTTAGACCTGCCTCCACCGCAGGGGGGCTCGCTCGACCCACCAGCGAACAGGCACCAGTATTGGGAGAGGGGGGCTGACCGTCAGGGTCCACCGCAGCTCTGGCACAAACCCAGCGACACGGAGGTCGCACGGGTAGGAACGGACTGGCCGTGTCAGCTTCGCACTTTTTTGGTTTTAGAAGGGCATGACATGCCTATATCTGTGTCTCCCCCTCCTTTTACTCCTCCACCTCTTTTCTTTTCGCATGACTATATGTACTTGTCACTTTTCCATGTGTTAGTTGTGTCCTCTGAGCAGTTTGTCAGCTTTTGGACACCTTTGAAGGTGTTTTCTATGTGTTTCTATGTGTTTTTGTTTGCCTGCCATTGGTTTTAACGGTGTTCGAAGGTGTTCGATGAACAGTTCGACGAACAGTTCGACGAACATACGGGTGTTCGACGAACTGAACCGAACTCGAACACTACGGGGGTGGCTCAACTCTGCCCACAACTGCAATACTTTAAATGGAGTCTAATATTTGACACGCTCACAATAATTTCTGAATTATTAGGGCAGTCATATGGGATAACATCTGATGGCCACGGTTTCAGGAAGTCGCCTAATAGTATGGTATTTGTCAGCGACCAAGTGTCAATTGGTTCAACAAAACACAGGTGGCTAACTTTAAATGGAGTGGAATATTTTCCACGCTCCACAAAATTTCTGCATTATTACGGCAGTCATATGGATAATGTACATTTGAGCATTGAAAAAAGTTCCTCTGCTTCCACAATATAGTAATATGAATAAAACTAAAAAAATCTGGCTGTATTCTGAGAACAAGCAAATGGAGCTGTAAAATGGTGTACAATGACACACTGCTACAATCTATAAATGCAGAACAATATTTTCCACGTTCACTATAAATGGCTGGATTTAAACCACAGTTATATGTGATACTTCTGACAGGACAGAGATCCAAGTTTTTAAATAGCAGGCCTGTAGTTTGCTAATACTATTCTTCAGAGACCTAGTGTGAATAGCTTGACCGACACACTGCAACGAAATGGAAGGCAGAAATGACTGACTTTGGAACATTGTTATAAGTGATATGTCTGACACAAAACCACAGTTTTAAATAGCAGGCCTGTAATTTATTAATATTATTCTTCACATAGCTCTAGTGTGAATAGCTTGACTGATACACTGCAATGAAATGGAAGGCAGAAATGGATGATTTTGGAACACTGTTATATGTGATATGTCTGACAGAGAACCACAGTTTGAAATAGCAGGCCTGTAATTTACTAATATTATTCTACTAAGAAACCTAATGTGAATAGCTTGACCGACACACTGCAACGAAATTGAAGGCAGAAATGGATGATTTTCGAACACTGTTATATGTGATATCTCTGACAGAGAACCACAGTTTTAAATAGCAGGCCTGTAATTTACTAATATTATTCTACTAAGAGACCTGGTATGAATAGCTTGACTAATACACTGCAACAGAATGGAAAAGGAGGCCAATATTTTCCAGGTTCAGTTCAAATTTCTGGATTTTTATCGCTGAAATATGGAACAGATCTTGCTGTGTTCTGCAGTGCTAACAAACAAATGGAGCAGAAAAATGGTGTACTCTGGATTGCTTTTTAAGCAAATAACCAGGATTAAGATTAAAAAACTTTGCCCTGGCCCCTGATACCTGGGGGTATGTTTACAAATATTTCTGACAGCAGGATCAGTAAGAAATTGAACATGCAATGGATCCTCTTGCGATGTATCATGCACTGCAGTCTGTCACATACCCTGCCTGCCTTGACTTTAAGCAAATAACCAGGATTAAAATGAAAAAAAATTGTCCTGGCCCCTGACACCTGGGGCTATGTCTACAAACAACTGTAAGAACAGCAGCAGGTACGTGCTATGGACCCTCTTGCACTATATGCACTGCAGTCTGCCACATACACTGCCTGCCTGCCTAATTCCTGCTATCACCACTGAATATATGCAGCTGGATTAGTCCTCAGAAGGACTGTTAGTTCAGATGGATTTATAGATATGCTGTGGAATACCTATACTAACTATAAACAAGCAAATCTCTCCCTCAATCAGCAGCAGCTCTCCCTACTCTGCCTGGCTCCCGGGTATACTGTGACGAGCAAAGCAGCACCAGGTCTTATATAAACCTGATGACGCTGTGCAGCCAGCCAATCACTGCAATGCCCACAACCAACAGTGCATGGCAAGCAATCCCTGCATGCTTATTGGCTCTCTAAAGAGCACCAAACATGCAGAGCAAGGACCCGAGTTCCCGCCCGAGCAACCCGGAAATACTCGCGTAGCGCCGAGATGTTCGGGCAAGTAAGTTTGCTCATCACTAATTATAATCCTTTGAAATCAAAACTAACGGTCCACTACTGGGTCTTGAACCCATAACTCTCTGTCTGTAAGACAGCACACTTACCATTGCGCTATACACTCAGTTGAAAATCAATGTGCTACTGTTTGGTTATGTCCTTGAAGCCAAATGTAAATGACATCTGACTTTCCTTACACCATGTCCTAAAATGAACTTGGTTTCGGACAGTTAACTTTTTTATCATTATTATTAGCCTTTCAAACCAAAAGTATGTGTGACACAGATGCCTTACAATTAAGCTATATATTAATTATTTATTTGATTAGATGTTTAGGTAGTAATATATAATAAGAAAGCAATAAGTTAGGTGTCAGAGTCAGATATCAAAGTAAGATGTCAGAGTCAAATGTCAAAGTCACAAATCAAAGCCAGTTGTCAAAGTCAGATGTCAAAGTCACATATCAAAGTTAGACTTCAAAGACACCTATCAAAATCATATATCAAAGTCAGATGTCACAGTCACATTTTAAAGTCAGATGTCAGTCACATATCAAAGTAAGATGTCAAAATCACATATCAAAGTCAGATGTCAAAGTCACATATCAAAGTTAGATGTCAAAGTTAATTCTCAGGGTATTTATCCTCATGCTGACATTTTTCTGATGTTTGACTTCTGATATTTGATCATGTCCTAAAATGGACACTGTATTTCTGGCTTGAACTTAACAGCCGTATAGGCAAATATGAGTCTGTTGAGTTTGGATGAGGATACTTGCAACTGGTCTGAAAATTATAGTCTTAGACCATATAATACAGATGTCTGAATTTAGCCTTAGGCCTCCTGCACATGTCCTTATAAAATGCGTATGTGAAAAAACAGTACTGGTGTCATCAGTGTGTCATCCATATTTTTGTTTTTACCATCAGTGTCATCAATATTTTTCCAGTATGGTTAAAGAAAGAATTAAACTACGAAGTGTATCCTATACTTTGCAGTGCTAAACACAGACAGCACATGGATGCCATCTGTGTACAGTATATGTTTTTCACAGACCTATAGACTTGTACTGGCCCTTATCTTCTTTGCTGCCGGACAAAAACAGACATGTAGGTATTTTGCACGGACACACGGTTCGTGTAAAAACATAGACATGTGAATAACACCATAGGTTAAAATGGTTATGTATGGTATCCGTGAAAAAATATAGGCTATGGAAATATGGACACGTGAAAGCCTTAATGTGGGGGTAAAGTCAGATGGAATGGGTCTGGTGCAGAGGAGTCACAGCCGATAAGTGCAGCAAGCAGTAACTGATGTAGTTTTAAAATTACTCATTAAACAATTTTTTGATTTTTTAGGGGAACAGCTATATAACCCCCAAATCCAAGCTATTGATTGTAGTTTTGTTACATATGGTTAAACAATATAATTTAATACAATTTACAAATTTCAAAAATCTATAGAGCTTACGAAGTATTCATCTTTCAGCAAAAATTCTAAAATGATCCATTCAACGCAAATGAGGGGCTTATCAGTTTGCAAGTATAATATTCCTTAGCTCCATGCATGGAAAATAAACTATTGTATTTTCTCCCACTTATGTATGATTAGCCCAACGATAACAGTTAGCAACACCAACTCCCATGAATTCATAATATTTGTTCAATAAATTGCTAAATAACTTTTGTGCCCCACATGGACAGCAGGTATTAAAGACTTTTCACATATGATTGGGAAAGTACTGACAGCCAACCTCTCAGCATAGATCTATCAAATCATTGCAAATTAGTAAGGGCTCATCATATGTTTTGTCTTATTATTCTATGAGAAATGAAAAGTACTTAGCCCTACAAGTGATTTCTTACTGATTGGCTATTATATTTATAATTTAACTAAGGTTAAATTGCCACGATGAGTATTTGGTGCATTTTTGATTTTGTAGATTAACTAATTACATTACTTGTATTTTCATTGCATTTTTTAGTGCATTTTTTACATGTGTTTTTTAGCTCATTATTCTGCTGCAGGTTTTTGTCTGTTTTTCAGATGACACATTTTAAATAAAATTACTTTGTTTTAGAAACTTCCTGTTCTTATCTTTGATAAAACTTTATTAAAAATATATGAATAGGAAAAGACGGCACTTCATACCAGTCAATAAAATTCCAAAGTGCTTGTTTATTAATCCATGATTAGATGATGGAATACAGCCACATGTTACAAACAACTGACGTTTCTGGCGCTGGCACCTACCAGGACATTTAAACTGGAGCTGTTGAAATCATCTGCAGTGTGATGAGCTTTTCTCCCCTTTTTTTTCTAATAACTTTATTAATAAAGTAATTTGCTGATTGCATTACATTTTATTGCATTTCCTAGACAAAAATACAATTAAATGCATATGAATTTTTTTATCTGCAGATTTTTCTCAACTCATTCAAGTCTCTAGGGAAAATCCGCAAGTAGACGCAAAAAAGAAAACGCACAAAAGAAATTGACATGTTGCATATTTCAAAATCACTTTACAGGTCAGCATAAAAGTATAAAGCAGGCATGGGATTTCTATAACTTCCATACATTTTCCTAGAAATGTAATACACTGCATTTTTTTGTACACAAAAATGCACAGCGGAAAAAAATGCACCAAATGCTCAATGTTGGAACTAAACCTAAATGTTAATAATAGCTCAGAATTGGATAGACTATTGTGCCAAACTAGCTACTTAACATAGGAAAAGGCTTTTTGAATTGCTTAAAATGCATAACTGAATATTATACTTGTTTTATAAAATCAGAAAAGAAATGCGCAAATAGCTTAAATAACAAGCATAAAAAACAAAATAAAAATAGTAAAATTGCGTTAACAAGCTTTTTTGTTATCCAATGCAAAGTGTGTCTATGAAATTATTACCTTCCTTGTAAATCCTTGTTTTCATTACTTTTCATTAAATAAGCCTGCTAAATAAATTTTAACAACTTTCTCTGTCTTGGTAATCCTTATGGTTTCTAGCAGATAAATCTTAAATAATTAGCTTCACTCTTTATAAAGTTACACAGTATGACAAGAATGCAGCGAAGCATTACGCTAAGAGAAGGTGAGACAATAATGAACCTGACTAATATTTCATGTGCATCCCTTGTAGAGCAATAAGTCAGGGTGAAATGGCAAAATCATTTGTACATTTTTACTCCTAAAAAGGATCTATCCTCTTAAAAACTCAATTTCAAATACCTGCCAAAAATAAAATAATATCAATATGAAATCCTCAGTGATTTCATATCTGATCTGGCTAATCAATGTGCTTCGGTTAAACCATTAAAAACAACTGTGTAATTCAACCTTTTTGAATAGACACAATAGACACCCTGAAAGGAAATCTGTCAGCAGGTTTTTGCTATGTATTCTGAGGACAGCTTAAGGTAGCTAAAGCACTGAATTCAGTGTGTGCTGTTATTTATTTACAATGAAAGTTTTATCACCAGGAGATTATCGCTGCTCGGACTGCAGTGCATGCAAGACTTGATCCAACTCCACCCCCTCCTGTGATAAGCTGCTCACTGTCAATGGACTATTTACATACAAAGCCGGGTGAGGGTGGGGTCAGCTTTCTGAGCTCTACTACATGCTATATCTAACAAGTGGATTGTGTCAAAACTGCTGCACCCAGTAAACTAGGTGATACATCGTTGGAATCAGGGTCTTTCTGCCTCCATCATGCTGCTCTCAGATGAGGTAGCAAAAACCCACGGACAGATTTCCTTTAATTGAACTAATGTAACTAACATATAATATCATATATTGGTGTTCAGTTTGGTATGAAATAATTCTTCATGTCTACTGTATTACATTAGCATTTCTTCTAACTTGACTACTTGGTAACCATTGTGTTCCAAAAGTGTGTGGTTTCCCAAAAATTTCTCATACCTTGGATCCCTACTTTCTTGTATTCATGGACAACACGCATTCCAGATTCAAACTTATTCATATAATTTACCAGGATGTGCATTGTACAGTATCTCCACATGATCATAGACAATGTAAAGGTAATAAAAGTGTGATATAGCTAAGACTTTTTAAATATTTTGTCTACAGGTTCTTTTATTTAACCAAATACATTATTCTTTGCATTTTTCTACAGAATTTGGAAAATGCTTTGTGGTTTGGTAACAAAAAGCTCACACTTTGAGCTGTCTTCAGAAAACACATCAACTGCCATCAAGTTGAATGCATCCTTCAAATATTTGAGTAACATTTCTAAAGAATTTAACTTTGGTCTGCAGGTTCCTCAAAAGCACAATAATTGTTTATGTGATTATGTGAATCCACTTATTATTGTTGTGTTCTTCCGTGATGGTTTATTACGGATTGCTTAATCTTTACTTAAAATATCTAAATTTATGTATTAAAGAGGCTGTTGTGGCGCCCCTGAGGGTTCAGTCGCCACAGGGGTACTGCACCTCAGTACAGGTGTGGTATCTCCTCTTCCAGGTAAGGATGGAGCATTTCTCAGGACCCCGCTTCACCACTCAACACTACACCACTCCTGTCCTGTAGGGGGCCTAAATGCAACAGGGTGCTGCCCCGGCCCAGGATAGAGGAGATGGGGATAACCAAAAGATAGCGGGAACTATGTAGTGGGTGAGGGCGGAGGACACACTTTTAGGAAACACTAATTCATATTTAACCTACAGCCATATTAAGTTAAAGGTCTTTTGATTGTGATCTTCGTCTTTGATTGTGGTCCTCTGCTAGAGTCTGCAGCTGACTGAAGATACACGGTCCTCGTTCTCTGGCCTTGAGACGAGGAGCGGGTCAGAGTTAAGCACTGTCTCTACCAGGTCAAGGTCCTTACCTAAGAAGGCCTGGAGGGGAGCGGAGGAGATAGGCTCCACAGGCAAAAGGATCCCAGGGGGATACAGACGGAGCGGCATACGCCACCTGTATTTCTTACTCTGGCCTAGTCAGAGGGATTCCTGCTGCAAGAGGGGTGAACAGCCCCCGATATCTGACTTTGTCACTTCACGTCTCAGCCAGAAAAGCCCGGAGTGGGAGAACTCACCAAGAAGAGAAACACACACCAGAGGGGTCTCGACAGGTGCTCCTGATCTACCTGGAAAGTGCTGATCCCCCCTTCCCGCTGGCCACAGTACGCCGTGAGGAGCAGAGGGAAGCTTTGCGGCTAAAGTTCATCTGAATGTGAGTAAAAACCCTGGATGACTTCACACCCCGCTTCAGCCTGTTATTTCCTGCGCGGCACTGCACCCACCATTCCTCCTCACACTGCCCTGAAGCCTGCTCCGCCTGCGGGGAGCCGTCCCATCTTAGCTGCCCATAACACTGGCCTCAGTGGACTGAAGCAGCGCCGGTGCCCATCACCGGAAACCGTAGGTGGCGTAGTCGAAAAATACCATTCTTACTTGAAAGCCCATAGATTTTCATGTGACGGCCCTGGGCACGGAACGGGCCAGGCCACGACTGCCTCCCCCGCTACCCCTACACCGACCCGGCTCCGAGTAACCCCATTTCCCAGCGAGGGCTGTGAGCGTCACATTGTCAACTTATGACATTTCCTTTTTTTTAGAAGGATTAATGAGCTGAGCAGAGTGTAAGAAAGTAAGATTTTGATGCTTGCTCAATCACCAAAGAAAAAACATAAAATACAGATGTGTCCACTAAAGATGATCGTATCAGGCAAATTTCAAATTTGCCTGTTCTCACAGATTTTCCTGGGAAATTCAATACATAGAGGAGTTATTTTCCCTAAATTTAATATCCCTTATCATGTTCTGGATGCCATTTTGCTGATTCCACAATGAAGCAGATAACAAAATATCCTCCTTTGGAGAATGTAGATTTTTGTAAGATTCTAGTAGAATTCAATTCCACTTGCTCATTTCTAGTGTCTACTTTTACCTTTCTGTGAATTTTTTAATGGACTCCAATTTCTCAAAATTTAAACTCAATTCAACATTGCAGCATACTAGAAAAACTATCCACAGGTTGAAAATCACAACCATTGAGTGTTCACGCATAGACAGTCACACATATTATAAATAACACTCAGAGTATAGAAAAATGTTCTTTTTTTTCCAAAGCTGGTCACCTTGCAACACATCTTGTAAAGGATGCATCGGTTGTTCCCATTGAAATTCATTTCTACTCTTTGTAGTCATTTCAACTCTAAAAAAAAGTTACGTTCATTACTGGGGGAAACTCCTCTATATACTAAAACATTTTTATACGGAGTATGAAAATCTTTTTTATGTACATGAAGCTCTCCAGAGCCCAGAATATCCCTGTTACAATAGTCTATAAAAATAAAAGATATTAAATTATATTAATAGCACTGTTAATTTTCTTTACCATATGTAATTTATCCCTACAAAATTTCTATATGCATTGTGTATTTCGGGCTAATTATTATTTTTTTCTTAGTATCTATCTTCAATATGGAAATGCCCATTGTCATCATTACTTTGCATTAAATAAAATATTTGTATGGGAGGGTTCTGCTCATCTTGATGACTTTCCCTGTGTCGGGCATTGTATGTTTTTTAAACTTCTTTTTAATAATGTTTCAATAAAGAATATATTTTTGTTTACTAATTTAGCTCTGGACATTCTTTGTGTGAACATTTTTTTTATAGAAAAATAAAGACCATATTCATTAAGAATAGAGTATTCTTTGGCACTGTATGTTGGCATTAGTTAGCTGGGATTTTTTTTGTACATATTTGAGTACTATATGTTACGTTTATGCTCTGAATTTTGATATTGCTTTAGCTATGTACAGTGATTTTGTTTTGTATTATTTGAGCACTGTATATTAATTAATGGGAATTTTTGGTACATATTGGTATTTTTGGTATATTGATTAAAGTATAATAATCTCAGAGTTGCTCCATGTTGCTAAATCATGTTTAATAAAATTTGGAATTTTTTTCAAATTTTGTGTATGCACAGCTCTATTGGTCTTCCTCCGCTTTCTCTCATTATATTGCATATGTTTCGTATATTGAGAATTTTTTGAGCACTTTAGAATGGTATTATTTGGATTGGAATTCTTGGACATATTCAGGCACTCTATGTTGTTGGTAATTGTTTCACAGTATATTGGTATTATTTGTTTTTCATTAATTGAGCATTGTAATTTGGCAATATTTAGACTCTGTATATCAGAATTATTTTAGTACTGTATGTGTTACCGTGTAATTGTTATGTGTATTCTGTATTGTTGTCTGTATTGTGTGTTTGTTGTCTGTATTGTGTATTAATGTGTATTGTGTTTTTGTGTGGATTGTGTTTTTTGTTGTCAATGTTGTGATTTTGTTGTCCTTATACTCTGCTGAAACATCCCTCACTAAAATCTCTTATGATCTACTAACAGCTAAATCTAATGGTCACTACTCCTTGCTGATTCTCCTGGATCTCTTGCAGCATTCAACACTGTGGCTCACCAGCTCCTCCTCACTATGTGCCGCTATATTGGCCTGAAGGATACTGCTCTCTCCTGGTTCTCCTACTACCTCTCTGACCACTCCTTCACTGTATATTTTGCTGGCTCCTCTCCCCTTCCTCTTAATGTCAAGGTTCATTAATAGTCAGTCCTAAGCCCTCTTCTCCTTACATACTGCCACTATTGGACAAACCAAGAGTAGATTTGGTTTTCAGATAAAAGAAAGTTATACATGGAAAAGGGAATAAACCTTACTGATGCTGATGACACACCATCATACACATAGTCTCCTGACACCACCCCTGCATTTCTACAAATACCAGTGATTGTCTTTCCGCTATCTATAACATTATGTCCTCCCTCTATCTGAAACTGAATCTGTCAAAAACTGAACTCCTTGTATTTATTCCCTCCACTAACCTACCTATGCCCAATATTGCCATCTCCGTGTGTGGTTTCTACCATTACTCCACAATAACATGACCACTGTCTTGGGGTCATACTTGATCAGATTTTTCATTCACACCTACATCCAATCACTCGCTTGCTTGTGTCACCTACAACTCAAAAACATCTCTAGACATCAACCATTTCTTACCTTTGCAAAAACTCTTACTGTTGCTCTTATTCATTCTCATCTGGACTACTGCAACTTTCTACTAATCGGTCTCCCTCTTAGTAAACGCTTCCCTCTCCAATCTGTCCTGAATGCAGCAGCCAGGATCATATTCCTTTCTGTCCGCTACACCGATGCCTTTACCCCGTGCCAGTCCTTGCACTGTTTGCCCATCCGCTACAGAGTTTAATATAAACCTGAACCTCCCACCCCTGTCTACAAGACTTCTCATGTGCTATGCCAGTTCTTTGAAAGGCACTAGCCTGGACAATTTGATTACCATATTTTGCGGACTATAAGATGCACTGGACCATATGACGCACCCCAAATTTTGGAGAGGAGAATTATTTTTTAAATAAAATCGTGGTCCGTCTTATAGTCCCATTTTACGGTAGCTCACCAGGGATGGCCGGGCTGCAGTGGAGCGAGATCTCAGGAGTCAGGGTCTCTAATGCAGGAAAGCTGGCGGCGGCAGGAGTGGGGAGATGCTGTGGGCCTTGGGCTGGGAGGAGGGGATGTCCTGGCAGTGCAAAACTAAGAGCCCTGGTTTTCATAAAATGTCAGGAGCCGAGATCTGTTCTACTGATATTTTGGCTCCCTAAATCTCAATCTGTGCATGTGCCGCCTCCAGCAGCCATTTTCATGAAGCCCCCTGTAGGGAAATCTATGGTAAAGGGGACTCCGCTCGCCGGGTCTGACGACTTATGTGAGCCCAGGGTCCGCTGCATCGCCTCACTTCTGCTGACTCCGACCTCCTGAAGCAGAGATCATGCCTCCTGTGACCCTGCTCAACCACAGCGGGTAAGCTACAGTACAGACCAAAAGTTTGGACACACCTTCTCATTTAAAGATTTTTCTGTATTTTCATGACTATGAAAATTGTACATTCACACTGAATGCATCGAAACTATGAATTAACACATTTGGAATTATATACTTAGCAAAAAAGTGTGAAACAACTGAAAATTTGTCTTATATTCTAGGTTTTTCAAAGTAGCCACCTTTTGCTTTGATGACTGCTTTGCACACTCTTGGCATTCTCTTGATGAGCTTCAAGAGGTAGTCACCGGAAATGGTTTTCACTTCACAGGTGTGCCCTGTCAGGTTTAATAAGTGGGATTTCTTGCCTTATAAATTGGGTTGGGATTATCAGCTGTGTTGTGCAAAAGTCTGGTGGATACACAGCTGATAGTCCTACTTAATAGACTGTTAGAATTTGTATTATGGCAAGAAAAAAGCAGCTAAGTAAAGAAAAACGAGTGGCCATCATTACTTTAAGAAATGAAGGTCAGTCAGTGCGAAAAATTGGAAAAACTTTGAAAGTGTCCCCAAGTGCAGTTGCAAAAACCATCAAGCGCTACAAAGAAACTGGCTCACATGAGGACCGCCCCAAGAAAGGAAGACCATGAGTCACCTCTACTTCTGAGGATAAGTTTTTTCTGAGTCACCAGCCTCAGAAATTTCAGGTTAACAGCAGCTCAGATTAGAGACCAGGTCAATGCCACACAAAGTTCTAGCAGCAGACACATATCTACAACAACTGTTAAGAGGAGACTTTGTGCAGCTGCTAGGAAACCACTGCTAAGGACAGGCAACAAGCAGAAGAGACTTGTCTGGGCTAAAGAACACAAGGAATGGACATTTGACCCGTGGGAATCTGTGCTTTGGTCTGATCAGTCGAAATTTGAGATCTTTGATTCCAACCACCGTGTCTTTGTGCGATGCAGAAAAGGTGAATGGATGGACTCTACATGCCTGGTTCCCACCGTGAAGCATGGAGGAGGAGGTGTGATGGTGTGGGGGTGCTTTGCTGGTGACACTGTTGGGGATTTATTCAAAATTGAAGGTACAGTGAACCAGCATGGCTACCACAGCATCTTGCAGCGGCATGCTATTCCATCCAGTTTGCGTTTAGTTGGACCATCATTTATTTTTCAACAGGACAATGACCCCAAACACATCTCCAGGCTTTCTAAGGGCTATTTGACCAAGAAGTAGAGTGATGGGGTGCTACGCCAGATGACCTGGCCTCCACAGTCACCAGACCTGAACCCAATCGAGATGGTTTGCGGTGAGCTGGACTGCAGAGTGAAGGCAAAAGGGCCAACAGGTGCTAAGCATCTCTGGGAACTCCTTCAAGATTGTTGGAAGACCATTTCCGGTGACTACCTCTTGAAGTTCATCAAGAGAATGGCAAGAGTGTGCAAAGCAGTCATCAAAGCAAAAGGTGGCTACTTTGAAGAACCTAAAATATAAGACATATTTTCAGTTGTTTCACACTTTTTTGCTAAGTATATAATTCCACATGTGTTAATTCATAGTTTTGATGCCTTCAGTGTGAATGTACAATTTTCATAGTCAAGAAAATACAGAAAAATCTTTAAATGAGAAGGTGTGTCCAAACTTTTGGTCTGTACTGTACATTCAGATTATAAGACACACCCCCATTTTCCTCCTAAATATTTTGGAAGAAAGTGTGCCTTATAATCCGAAAAATACACTAATTCCCAATATCAACGGTTTTAAGCGTGCCCTAAAAATGCATTTCTTTAGACTTGCTTATCGCCTCACCACACTTACCTAACTATTACTGTTTTGCCCATGCAAAGTTTCTTCAAAATCAGCATTCTGTTCACACATTCTCCATGCACTTAATAGTCCTCTGTGTCTGTACTTGTACACATATTGGCTGGAGAACAGTTCATGCAGAATTATGTGAATACACTGTTTATTATATTGAGGACTGAGCCATACAATAAAAGCACTTTTTACCATTCACCTTTCATGTCTCCCTTATTTACTTAAAGATTGTTCGATGCCCTCACTCCTTTTGGTTGATTTATACAGTATGTTATTCTGTAATGTCGTTATTGTCTGTACAAGTCCCCTCAAAAATGTAAAGTGCTGTGGAATATGTTGGCGCTATAGAAATAAAAATTGTTATTATTATTATTACTGTATTGTGCATTTCATGTCAGTAAACTTGACATTGTCAAAGCTGAAATGGATAGAACAGGACTCGATTTACTTGGAATTAATGAACTAAGATGGATCCAATCAGGACATTTCCAGTCAAATGAACATTGGGTCTACTATTCTGGCAATGATAAGTGAAGATGAAAATGTGTCACTTTTATTCTCAACTGAAGATTTGCTGGCACTGTCCTAAAGTGATATGACTACAAGGGGCATCTCTACATGTCACAGTTATACAAATCTACTCACCAACAACAGATGCCGAGGAGATGGACATTTTACTATTCTACGATCAAGTTCAAGAAGAAATTGACAAGATGCTAAAACAAGACTTACTCATTATCATGGGAGGCTTGAATGGGCCACTGTAATCATGGAACCGTTGTTGGAAACTTTGGAGTTGGTGAATGAAACAAGACTGGCAGAAGATTTATTGATTTTTGCATGACAAATCAACTGTCCATCATGAATATCTTCTTCCAAAATCACAAACTGAGACTCTACACATGAGCATCACTAAAAGTGGCCTATAAGAATCAGATCGGAGGTCAACCATCATTATCATGATAACAAGGCCAGGAGCTGACTGTGGAACTGATCAAGAACTTTTGACAGCAAAGATTAGAGTCAAGCTGTGCAAACAGAATAGACAACAGGACGTTTCCAATTTCGATTTGACCAACATACCTGAAGTTTCTTGGAACGATCTGCACAACCAATTTGCATCACTGGACACAGATGAAAGAGAGTCTGAGGAATTATGGACATATATAAAATCACTGAAGAAGCCAGTAAGACAGTAATCAAGAGGCAGAAGAGACCCCCACAGCCATTGTTACGAGAAGAGTCCCTCAAGACCAAAAGGTAATTAGCAGTATGAATACAACATCAGTAAAAGACTAAAGAAAGCCATTCAAGCAGACAAAGAACTTTATTATCAAAAGATATGTACAGATATAGAAAGCGATCATTAGGAAGGCATAATAAAAGATCAAAGAGATATATGGAAATTTTCAACCAAGAGCACCTCTACAAGAATGACTCAGTGATACATGCCAGCAAAATACTACTGAAGAACCTACAAAAACAGTTACAGCCTTACTTTAACAAAGAGCTGTTAGAGGAAAAAACAGGATTCAGAAAAGGCAGAGGAATAAAAGATATAATTGCCAACATAAGATGGATAATGGAAAAGGTCAATTATTACAACAAGGAGCTCGATTTTTGCTTTATCGAAAAAGTGTTCGACTGTGTTGATCATCAGAAACTTAGGAATACCATGAAGGATATGGGTGATCAGTCTCATTAGGAACCTTTACATCAACCAAGAAACAACAGTTTGAACAGAACACAGCGAATGAACACGGTCCAAAGTAGAGTAAGGCGTCAGACAAAGGTGCATCCAGAAGCTATATGCAGAAGCTATTTTCCGAAAGTCTGGACTTAAAGAAAAACAATAAGGAATCAAAATTGCTGAACAAATCATCAACAATCTTAAATACGCAGACGATGTAACATTGATAGCAACAAGCGTAGATGGAATGAAGGACTTATTACAGAGTGTCAAGATAGTAAGCTTGAACATTGGACTGATACTCAATACAAAGAAGACAAAGATATTGACTACTTCCAGGTATGACCAAGGCACATTTGAGATGGATGGCAATGAACTAGAAGTTGTAAAGGACTTCAACCTACTCAGATAGGAGATTAGCTATGGGCAAATCAACAATGAAGTCACTGGACAAGGTCTTCAAATCTAGGAACATTTCACTGACAATGATGATACGTCTCGTGCATAGTCTGTTTTTACTGTAGTAACATATGGATGCGAAACCTGGACAATAAATAAATAAACAAGACAAGAACAATCAACGCCTTCAAAATGTGGCCTGAAAGAGGATGTTATCAATATCATGGATGGCAAGAAGAAAAAACAAATCAATTTTGGAACAAATCAGGCCAGATATGTCACTGAATGCAAGGATCACCAAGCTACAACTCGCCTACTTTGGACACATCATTCGAAGAGAGAAATTACTAATGGATACATTATGGTCAGAAGAACAGAAGGAACAAGGCGAAGAAGACCAGCAACCCGATGGCTTGATTCAATCTAAGTAACAGTGGAGAAGACCCTAGTGGACCTATCTAGGCTTGCACAAGATCGATCTCTCTACAGATCGTTCATCCATCAAGTCGCCATGGTTCGAGATTAAGCCAAAGGCCATTAAATAAAAATGATAAAAATTCTAAAAAGCTTTTCCCCTGTTCTTTATTCACATACATGAAGCGTTCCAGAGACATACAGATTCGTCTAGGCTGTTTAGCTACATATCATTAAATTAGACTAAACTAATTTTATCCACCTTATTATAAGTTTGAAAATACACAATATAAGTCTCAAGTGCATGTTGAATGTTTTATAGTTTTAAAGATATCAGATATAAAGATCATTGAAAATTTTACATAGCTTTCTTATTCTTCAACCTCTCCTTTCTTTACTATTGAAATATCAGGCAACCTCTTCAGTTTCTTCAATCTGCCAATGAGTACAGTTGTCTAGATAGATTGGCATAATTTGAATAACACAAACTTGGATACAGATCAGATGCTAATATTATTTTTACTGGCAAGAGCCAGTCTTACTAATATTTGAAGTCTCTCCAATGTACTTAATATCCTTCTATTGATGTCTTTTCTGTACTTTTTTTGTTTTCTATTAATGATTCTATGATTTGATTTGCCAATTGATAGAGATTATATTTCTTTTTGATCTTTGTCGCTGCAGTGCAAATATAGTTTTCCATATTCATTTTTATTTCAGATACCCATACAGAAGCAGTAGCTATGTTTGTCCTCATGCATACAGCAATCACAAATTCATGGTTCAGATCTCTATTTTTATTTTTTATTTTTCAGTTTTCTCAACTTTTTACCTTTTGATTGATCCTTGATGAAATAACTAAGTTACATCCAAAGCTCATCTGATTCCTTGTCAATTTGGTTAAAAATCTAAAACCATTTCTTATGTTTTCTTTGAAGATTGTGAACGGATATTTTCTCAAAAAAATCTCAAAAGGCTAACGAGAATATTCCTCGCTTAATTTCAAGCTTGCATATTATGAATTCATGTTCTGCTCCAGGCCATGTTTTTAATATTAAATTTGAAATCTCACATCACATGGCACAGAGAATGAAGTCTGCTTGATTTTGATGAACTTCAGCTAGTCAAATCCAGGTATAAAGATATTACTTTAGTTGATTGAATAATATATTGGCAATGATAAGGTCATTGTGTTCAGAGTAGCTGATTTGATATTTTCCTGCTCATTTATGCTTCCAAGTCTGATCTGCCAGATGTATTTTATTTTTTATTTCCCGCTAAGTCTGTAAATGTTTGTGCATTGGCTATGGGTGACTTTTTGTTTCTGTTTTATCTTCATTTGTATTAAATGAATATGTGTAAAGCTATACAAATCACACCTTCATGTGAACTCAGCTTAATCCCCTGAGCTACTTAGTAGGTTAATGACTAGTGTTGAGCCACCCCCATAGTGTTCGAGTTCGGTTCGGTTCGTCAAACACCCGTGTGTTCGTCGAACTGTTCGTCGAACACCTTCGAACACCGTTAAAACCAATGGCAGGCAAACAAAAACACATAGAAACACATAGAAAACACCTTCAAAGGTGTCCAAAAGCTGACAAACTGCTCAGAAGACATAACTAACACATGGAAAAGTGACAAGTACATATAGTCATGCGAAAAGAAAAGAGGTGGAGGAGTAAAAGGAGAGGGAGACACAGATATAGGCATGTCATGCCCTTCTAAAATCCAAAAAGTGAGAAGCCGACACGGCCAGTCCGTTCCTGCCCGTGCCACCTCCGTGTCGCCGGGTTTGTGCCAGAGCCGCGGTGGACACTGACGGCCAGCTCCCCTCTCCCAATACTGGTGCCTGTCCGCTGGTGGGTCGAGCGAGCCGCCCTGTGGTGGAGGCAGCTCTAAGCTTTTTAATTTAAATTGTCTCTCTAATTTGAATAAATATACTTTAAATCCTTTTACAAGGATCTATTGGAGGGCAAGTCTCATGCCAGCAACCGCATAATTCCAGCTCCAGTAGCGTCCACTAAAGGTGCTGCAGTTAAAAAGCTTTTATAAGGATCGAGCTCGGCTGTCCACCGCAAGGCGTCCTACCGCCACTCCCAGGCCCTATGCCTTGGGGTGCCTCCTGATGCTCTTCACTGAGTATCCTGTGGTCCCGAAGCATTTCCTTTGAAAAAATTAAGTGTCCAAACTACAGGTGGTGTAGCTTGCTTAACAGCCGGGATAATCCGCTGACTAGCAGACACTGCTACTAAGCACAAAGTATTTCCTGGGCTAGATGCAGTTAAAAATTTGTAATTAGATACTCTCGTTGGATGCTGAGAAAGCATTCCATAGAGTCTCCTGGCACGCCATATCTTATTCTCTTAAAAAGCTTGGGGTAGGGCTTTAGGGGACCCTTTTATAGCCAAAATCACGGCCCTGTATTACAATACGTCACCTAGGCTGAAGATAAATGGAACTGTAGCACCCTGAGGGCTCGGTTGCTACAGAGGTATTGCACCTCACCCAGAGGTGTGATATCTCACTCTCAGGTAAGGATGGAGTGTGGATCAGGACCCGACACCTGCATGCATTACACCACATTGCCGTGGGGCAGGGCGACCAATATGCCCCTGAGATGGGCACGACAGTCCTTTTCCCTGGCTGGAGTGGGGGGAGGGAACACTGAGGAAGGGGAACCCTGTAGTGCAGGAGCAGGGAGGAAGCAGTTCCTGGGTGCATTGAGAAGGGAGTATAAAAGGTGGGCACCATCTTAGTTCAGTGCAGAGAAGTCTGAGCAGAAGTGACAGGGAGCAGGGGCTCTTCATGAGCTCTGCTCCGGAGGCGGGCCTAGTAACAGAGGCCCAGGCCTGGAAGAGGGAGAAGGAAGGAAGAGAAGCAGAGAAGGCTCCAGGAACGAGGAACGAAGGGATCCCAGGTGTGCAGACGGGCGAGTCCCCACCGCACGCCCGAATCCACCTGCGTGGAGGGGTCAGGCCAAAGGGGGAGACTGGTCCCTGAAACTAGTGGAGGCGGGAAACGACCCTCAGCTAGAAACCGGAGGCTGTGACATTTTATGTGGCGCAGTCCCTCGCTACACCCGCTATGAAGGCACCATATAGGGTCAGGGAAAATGGCGCCAACTTTACAAAGAGGAGGCCCGAGGCAGCCGGACAGAAGGGTTGGTAAGAAAGGCCAGACAAAGGACACACAAAGGGGGTCCTGAGAAGCGCTCCAAAGTAATCTGGGAGTTGTCTGAGTCCCTCACCTGGCGAGCACAGTACGACGTGGGCAGCCGTTACCTGCAGAAGTGGTCTGGATAATAAGAACTGTGAGTAAAGGCCCTGGACTGCATCACTGACTCCGTGTCGTTACTGCTGCTGCCCTGCACCATCACCCCCATCCTCCGCATACTCTGCCCTGAGGCTATTCTCCTCACGTGGGGAGTAGTGCTACGCTCTGCTGCACCCACAACACCAGCCTCAGCGGTCTGCCCTGCAGCGGCGGTTCACTCTGACCGCAATCCACGGGTGGCGTAGTCGGACATTTAAACATCAAAACCACATAAATAGTTCCCCCACTGGTTTGACCGCCCTGAGCCACGGAACCGGGTTGCCGCCACGGAGACTACAACCACCAGCATCCACCAAAAAGGGTCCGGCTCCGGATGTCCCAAGGCCCAGGGGGCGCGTCAGAACATTTTCATCACCTTTCACAATCACCAATGGGACAAGGCAGGGATGTCCTCTGTCCCCTCTCTTATACATCCTAGTGACGGAGCATCTGCTCTCATCAATTCGCCATAACCCCAATATTAGGTGGATTGAGGTGGGAGGCACCGAGTACAAGTGCTCTGCATTTGCTGATGATGTCCTAGTATATATCACTCAATCACATATATCCATCCCTGCTGTTATGGCTGAAATAGATCACTTTGTTACATGGTCAAATTTTAAAATCAATGCAGCGAAGTCTGAGGCCCTCGATGTCTCCCTCCCCAAATCCATACAGGATTCCATCCAGTCCAACTTTCCCTTTGCCTGGCCCTCACAGGGTATCAAATACTTAGGAATTCCTATTCATAGAGACCTCTCCCATCTATGTTATCTTAATTTTGGGCCCTTTATTGAACAACTCCATACAGACCACGGTTGGCAAGTTATAACTGTAAGATTCACTACGTGAACCACTGGTGTTTTGTGGAAAAGCACATGTACACTGTGTTCCAAATTATTATGCAAAACGTGTTTAGGAGTGATAAGGGAAGAATTTGTTTGTTTGTCAGTTAAACTCATTGATGGTGATGTGTGTCAGGGCTCTTTATATCACTGTAAGCAATTGCAGACACCTGTGCTAATTAGTTTGGCAGGTGTGTCCAATGAAAGGCAAGACTAATTAAGAAGGCTGTCCAACATTATTAAGCAGCCTACATTTTCTGCCAAAATGGGAAAGAAAAAGGATGTGTCGGCTGCTGAGAAGCAACAAATTGTGGAGTGTTTAGGTCAAGGCATGACTATAATCAACATTGTGCGATGATCAGGATGAAGTGTCTTGGCAATCAAGAAGTATGTAGCTGATTCACAGTACACATGTGTGCGTGCTGATAAGGGCAAATTGAGGACTCTTTCCTACAGGCAATTACGTGAGGTTAAAAGAGCAGCGGCAAAAAAGCCTTGTCATAGCAGCAGACAAGTTTTTGAAGCTGCTGGTGCCTCCAACATCCCCCGATCAACAAGATGCAGGGTCCTTCAGGGGTTTGCAGCTGTGCGTACGCCATTCTGTCGACCTCCTCTCTCCACTGCACACAAGGAGAAACGGCTCCAGTGGGAGAAACAATACATGAAGACTGACTTCAAAACTATTTTGTCCACGGATGAGTGCCGTGCAATGCTCGATGGTCCAGATAGATGGAGTGGAGGATGGCTGGTTGATGGACAACCCTCGCAAACACGGCTACAACGCCAACAAGGAGGAGGTGGAGTAATGTTTTGGGCTGGAATCATTGGGAGAGAGATTGTCAGCCCCTTTAGGATCCCTGAAGGGGTAAAAATGAACTCCATAATGTATGTGGAGTTTCTCAAACAGCACTTCCTGCCATGGTTCAAGAAGAAGAACCGTGTATTCCACAGCAACCTCATTTTCATGCATGATAATGCACCGTCTCATGCTGCACATAACACAACTACATCTCTGGCTGATATGGGCAAAAAAGGGGACAAACTTATGGTGTGACCCTATGCTCCCCTGACCTCTACCCCATTCAGAACCTCTGGAGCATCATCAAAAGGAGTGTCTATGTTGGCGGGAGGCAGTTCACATCTAAGCAACAGCTCTGGGAGGGTATTCTGTCCTCATGCAAAACAATTGAAGCAGAAACCATCCAAAACCTGACAAATTCAATGGACGAGAGAGTTCAGAAGCTCCTTTAGAACAAGGGGTTCTATGTGCAAATGTAACATAACCTAGAAAAAAGTTTTGAGTTGAAAACTGTTTGATTTCAGCTTCTAATAACCTGCTAATGCTTATATTTTCAAAAATGACCATTTTTTTTGGTCTTTATTAAAATGAAAAGGTTGATCGAAGAGTGTGGGGGATCTAAGAGTGTGGCAACCCAGTAGTCAGGATTACTTCGAATTCTGACAATCTGAGGGTCATGTTGCAGGTAGTGCAGCAAGAAGGCACTTATGTGTCTTGCGCATCTCGGAGCCCCAAAATTATTTTACGGGCTAGATGCAGCTAAAAATTATTATTAATTTTAAATCTGGTGGAGCTTAGTATAGATGGCCTAATAGAATCTGCACTGCACACTGCTACAAAGCCCAAATTATTTTCCCGCCAAGATACAGATAAACATGATTAGTAATTTTAAATCTGGTGGAGCTTTGTATAGATGGCCTAATAGAATCAGTGCTGCACACTGCTACAAAGCCCAAATTATTTTCCAGCCAAGATACAGATAAACATGATTAGTAATTTGAAAGCTTAAAACGGTTGGTGAGGTGATTTTAACCACTCATCAAGCTTTTACTCTCCCCAGGATGACACAGGGGTAGAAAAGTCGTTTCGGATCCATCATTTGTTCATCTTTATGAACGTGAGTCTGTCTACATTATCAGTGGAGAGCCGCGTGCGCTTATCTGTCAGCACACCACCAGCAGCGCTGAACACACGTTCAGACAGAACGCTGGCTGCGGGGCATGACAAGATCTCCAAGGCGTAAGTGGCTAGCTCCGGCCAGTGACACAGTCATGGCTTCAATGTTTACTTGGAGATACTCCTGTACCATCGTCTCTAGGCGTTGACTATGTGTCAAACTTCTTGTCTCCTGTGGCCTTGCAAAGGAAGGGCTAAAAAAGTGGTGAAATGATTCCGCAAAATTGATGTTACCAGCAGATAATGTGTTTCTGTTGCGGTTTGAGTGCTGAACACTCGACGGTCCCACGGTTGGCTAGTTGGAACTGTGAGATTCACTACGTGCACCACTGGTGTTTTGTGGAAAAGCACATGTAAGATTATGCAACAGTCTCTGCTGATACTCCTGCATGCGTGCATCCCTTTCTATGGCAGGAATAATTTCTGCAAATTTACTTTTGTACCGGGGATCTAACAGTGTGGCAACCCAGTAGTCAGGATTATTTTTAATTCTCACAATTCGAGGGTCATGTTGCAGGTAGTGCAGCAAGAAGGCACTCATGTGTCTTGCGCATCCATGAGCACCAAGTCCCTGTTGTGTTGGTGGCGAGGTAACAATCATGCTTCCTTCCTCTGTCCTCTCCCCCCAACCTCGCACAACAGAAATGTGATCAAGGTCTCCCTCATCTGATGAGTCTTCCATCAGTTCGTCCTCCACTTCTTCCTGGGCTCCTGCACCTTCCTCACTAGTTTGGCTGCTACCATGCGCCCTGGTAAAACCATCTCCCCCACCCTCACATGCCTGCCGCCTTGGTGCTGCCGACCATCTGGACCTTGCAGATGTTAGCCCTTCCGCATACAACTCCTCCTACTCTTCTTCCTTCACCTCCTCTTGTGCCACCACTTGACTCCGAATTCTGTTTAACATGTGCTCCAGCATGTAAATCACCGGAATAGTCATGCTGATAATGGCATTGTCAGCACTAAACGTCTTCGTCGCCATTTCAAAACTGTGCAGAAGGGTGCATAGGTCCCTGATCTGAGACCACTCCTCCAGCGTGATTTGCCCCACCTCTGGATCTCGTTGGCCCAGGCTATACGTCAGAACGTATTGCACCAGGGCTTATCGGTGCTGCCACAGTCGCTGCAACATGTGCAGAGGTGAATTCCACCGGGTAGGCACATCGCATTTTAGCCGGTGAAGTGGCAGGCCCAACGACTTCTTTAGAGATGTAAGTCACTGAGCTGCGGGATGCGAACGGCAGAAGTGAGCACACAGCGACCGTGCCCTCTGCAGAAGGCCATCTAGTCCAGGATAGTGGGCTAAAAATTGCTGGACAACCAAGTTCAACACGTGAGCCATACAAGGCACGTGTGTGACATTGCCCCGGCGAAGGGCCGCACCCAGGTTTGCAGCATTGTCGCACACGGCCTTCCCTAGTTGGTCCAGTGGAGACAACCATTCATGAAATTGGTTCTCCAGAGCTGACCACAACTCCTCAGCTGTGTGACTCAAATTTCCCAGACATTTCAAAGTAAAATCCGCCTGATGACGTAGAGCCCTACTGCCAGCATAGTAAGGAGGTCTGCAGAATCCCTTCTGCGCAGTTAGAAAGCTTGTGGCATGACCAGACAGGCTTTGGGTGCAGGTGGACGACTGAGAGGAGGTTGAGGAGGCAGAAGCAAGACTTGGACAGCAGCCCCTTGTCCTGCTGTCACCATAGTTACCCAGTGCCCAGTCAGCGACATGTAACGCCCCTGTCCATGCCTACTCGTCCAAGTGTCTGTGGTGAAATGTACCCTGTCACACACAGAGTTTCTCAAAGAAGCGGTGATGTTGTGTGTGACATGCTGGTGGAGCGCAGGCACACCTTTCTTTGAGAAGTAGTGCTGACTGGGCATCTGGTACTGGGGCACTGCAACGGACATAAGGTCTCGAAAATCCTCTGTGTCCACCAGGCGAAAAGGCAGCATTTCTGTAGCCAAGAACTTGCAGATGGTGAAATTCAACCTCTTAGCTTTCTCATGGCTAGGAGGAAATGGTCTTTTACTTGTCCACATCTGAGGGACTGAGGGCTGGCTGTTATGCTTAGACGGGGTTGAAAAGGGTGTCCCCGGCAAACTGCCGGTCTGTGAGGAAGATGCAGGCGGACATGTTAGGTTGCCTTGATCCAAAGGTGGTGCTATCGATGTCGGACAGTGCTCAACACCAGCTGGTGTTACCACCTCCAAAGAAAATGATGACCTGCTAATCACGCTGGCTGTTGCGGCTAAAGAGGTGGCAGGTCTGCGTCCCAAAACAGGTGTGACTGCTGTCCCCCAAGTCACAGAGGATGAAGAGGCCGCAGATGCATAAGATGGGGCAGACGGCGGTTGGCCCGGCCGGCTAGGCCGCATTGTAGCACAGTGAGCTTCCCACTGCAACTTATGCTTCATGTCCATGTGCCGGTTCATGCATGAAGTACTCAAACTATGTATTTTTTGGCCTCTACTTAGCTTTTGTTGACAAATGTTAGAGATAACACGAGTTGGGTCATCTTTATCGATCTGAAAAAATGCCCAGGCTATGCAAGGCTTAGCACCCATGCGACCTGAAGAGCTACCACGACTTTTGGTCAGAGGCAGAGTTGTGTTTGAGAATGCAGTTGTTAACGTGCTTCCAGTACTACGTCTCTGTCCAGGAAGCCGCAACCTGACCTCGTCGTCACTAGCATCCTCCTCCACCTCCTCTGCTGACCTCATCTCTTGGCTGACTGTGGGTTGACAGTAAGTGGGATCTCCAACCTCATCATCATCACCCTGTGTGTTATCATACCCGTCGTCCTCAGAACCAACCTGTTCCTGCAATGACAAAAAACTAAAGTTGTCGCTCCAATCAGGTATTTGAGTCTCATCATCATCTTCCTCATTGTCTCCACCAACAGGAGTTACAGTTTGGGAATGAGGGTCTACATTATGGTCAGAACCTTCTGCATCTGGTCCTGGATCCGACTCATAAAGATTCTGGGCATCAGTGCAGATCATTTCCTCGTCTGGATTCACAGAAGCACTGGAGCCGACCTCTGATTCCCAGGCTATAGTATGAGTAAACAGCTCTGCAGACTCAACCATCTGTTCTACCTCACACTCAAATGGGCAGCTGGAGATTTGGGAGCTGTGAGGAAGCAAGTGCGATTGGGGTGACACCTCTGAGGACTGGAGTATTTGTGATGTTGAAGTTGATGTGGAGGAGAGCCCACTTAAAGGAGCACTTGATATCCGTTGAAGCACCTGCTGTTTTTGTGCCTCATCTGGAATTTGTAGCGATTGGCGTGGCCGTAAGAAAGGGATCTTATCACATTGTCCGCTAAAAGAAGTAGACATTTTAGTTTGGCAGGAAGATGGTCTTTCTTCTGCAGATGTTACTGTTCCTTTAACACCTACCCCACGGACACAACCTTTTTTCCCCTTCCCAACATGCCTATTTCCCTTTCCACCAGCAGCAGGCCTTTTTCCACTCATTTTGGTGGTTAACTAATTCACAACTATGGAGTTGTTTGCACAAAAAAACAATGGATAGGAACCGAGCAGAGCTGAGTGGTCAAACTGTGGTATTAGGCCAAAACTATTGTCTGGGTTAGATGCAGAAAAAAATTATATTCAATTTGCAACCTGATGGAGGTCAGTATAGATGGACTAATAGAACAAATCCCACACACTACTAGAAGCCCAAATATTTTTTCAGAGCTAGATGCAGAAAATAATTATATTCAATCTGCAACCTGATGGAGGTCAGCATAGATGGACTAATAGACCAAGTCCCACACACTGCTAGAAGCCCAAATATTTTTTCAGAGCTAGATGCAGAAAAAAATTATATTCAATTTGCAACCTGATGGAGGTCAGTATAGATGGACTAATAGACCAAGTCCCACACACTGCTAGAAGCCCAAATATTTTTTCAGATCTAGATGCAGAAAAAAATTATATTCAATTTGCAACCTGATGGAGGTCAGTATATGTGGACTAATACAACAAGTCCCACACACTGCTAGAAGCTCAAATATTTTTTCAGAGCTAGATGCAGAAAAAAATTATATTCAATTTGCAACCTGATGGAGGTCAGTATAGATGGACTAATAGAACAAGTCCCACACACTGCTAGAAGCCCAAATATTTTTTCAGAGCTAGATGCAGATAAAAATTATTTTTAATTTGCAACCTGATGGAGGTCAGTATAGATGGACTAATAGACCAAGTCCCACACACTGCTAGAAGCCCAAATATTTTTTCAGAGCTAGATGCAGATAAAAAATATTTTTAATTTGCAACCTGATGGAGGTCAGTATAGATGGACTAATAGACCAAGTCCCACACACTGCTAGAAGCCCAAATATTTTTTCAGAGCTAGATGCAGAAAAAAATTATATTCAATTTGCAACCTGATGGAGGTCAGTATAGATGGACTAATAGACCAAGTCCCACACACTGCTAGAAGCCCAAATATTTTTTCAGAGCTAGATGCAGAAAAAAATTATATTCAATTTGCAACCTGATGGAGGTCAGTATAGATGGACTAATAGAACAAGTCCCACATACTGCTAGAAGCCCAAATATTTTTTCAGAGCTAGATGCAGATAAAAATTGTTTTTAATTTGCAACCTGATGGAGGTTAGTATAGATGGACTAATAGAGAAAGTCCCACACACTGCTAGAGGGCCAAATATTTTTTCAGAGCTAGATGCAGACAAAAAATTATTTTCAGTTTGCAACCTGATGGAGGTCAGTATCGATGGACTAATAGACCAAGTCCCACACACTGCTAGAAGCCCAAATATTTTTTCAGAGCTAGATGCAGAAAAAAATTATATTCAATTTGCAACCTGATGGAGGTCAGTTTAGATGGACTAATAGAACAAGTCCCACACACTGCTAGAAGCCCAAATATTTTTTCAGAGCTAGATGCAGATAAAGTTAATTTTAATTTGCAACCTGATGGAGGTCAGTATAGATGGACTAATAGACCAAGTCCCATACACTGCTAGAAGCCCAAATATTTTTTCAGAGCTAGATGCAGATAAAAATTATTTTTAATTTGCAACCTGATGGAGGTCAGTATAGATGGACTAATAGAACAAGTCCCACACACTGCTAGAAGCCGAAATATTTTTTCAGAGCTAGATGAAGAAAAAAATTATATTCAATTTGCAACCTTATGGAGGTCAGTAAAGATGGACTAATAGAATGATCCTATGCCCAAAAGGTTTTACTTCACTAGGTGCAGTAAAAAAATTGGTATTCTATACACAGTTGGTGTAGCTTGCAACACAGATAGGCTACTCCACTGACTAACACACTCTGCAATAGGCCAAAAAGGATTAGCTTTGCAAGATTTAGCCAAATGCTGTGAAAAAAACTTGCACAGCACTGGCACAGACCTGCATGGCAAAAACTGATAGGAACTGATGTAACTTAGTCCTGAAAAGGACTGCAATTACAATTAGTCTTTACTCCCAACCTATCTATTTAAGAGCACAGACCTGCCTGATAAAAGTCGTAGGAAATGCTGTAACCTAGCCCTTAAAAGGACTGCAATCACAACTATTCCCTACTCCCAAGCTATCTGTAGATTTGTGCGAAAATTGGCTTTAAATTAACAAGGTATAGCGCACACAGCAACAGCGGTGCCGTCTAACACGCAGCTGCAGCAGTGAGAAAATGGTGGCGACGGGGAAAATGGCTGGGTCTTATAGGGCAAGGACATGTGACATACACTGCCAATGACACATGCCCTTGCTTGTGTGTAAAAAAGCAGTTCGCTCCGTGTGTGCTCTGCTGATAGGCGGACAGATTGCACCTCCCTACTGTAAATGCGGGAAAGAGAAAAAAAAATGGAGATCTTCATTATTCCTGCAGAGATCCATCCCCTGCCCCTCCCACCACCCCGCTGAACACTCAAACTGTGTATTAACATTAATTTTCAGCATTACTGAGAAAAAATCCAGTTATGATTTTGGTGCACGAACAGTTATCGAACATAACCTTGAACAGTCGAATTTTTTTCAAATCGTTCGTGTTTGCCGAACTGCTCGAACACCGCCCAAAACAGCTCGAATTTGAGATTGGCGAACAGTTCGAATCAAACAATGCTTATCTCTACTAATGACTAGTGTTGAGCCACCCCCGTAGTGTTCGAGTTCGGTTCGGTTCGTCGAACACCCGTGTGTTCGCCGAACTGTTCGTCGAACTGTTCGTCGAACACCTTCGAACACCGTTAAAACCAATGGCAGGCAAACAAAAACACATAGAAACACATAGAAAACACCTTCAAAGGTGTCCAAAAGCTGACAAACTGCTCAGAAGACACAACTAACACATGGAAAAGTGACAAGTACATATAGTCATGCGAAAAGAAAAGAGGTGGAGGAGTAAAAGGAGGGGGAGACACAGATATAGGCATGTCATGCCCTTCTAAAATCCAAAAAGTGAGAAGCCGAGACGGCCAGTCCGCTCCTGCCCGTGCCACCTCCGTGTCGCCGGGTTTGTGCCAGAGCCGCGGTGAACCCTGACGGCCAGCCCCCCTCTCCCAATACTGGTGCCTGTCCGCTGGTGGGTCGAGAGAGCCCCCCTGTGGTGGAGGCAGCTCTAAGCTTTTTAATTTAAATTGTCCCTCTAATTTGAATGAATACACTTTAAATCCATTTACAAGGATCTATTGGAGGGCAAGTCTCATGCCAGCAGCCGCGTAATTCCAGCTCCAGTAGCGTCCACTAAAGCTGCTGCAGTTAAAAAGCTTTTATAAGGATCGAGCTCGGCTGTCCACCGCAAGGCATCCTAGTGCCAGTCCCAGCCCCTATGCCTTGGGGTGCCTCCTGATGCTCTTCACTAAGTATCCCGTGGTCCCGAAGCATTTCCTTTGAAAAAATAAAGTGTCCAAACTACAGGTGGTGTAGCTTGCTTAACAGCCGGGATAATCCGCTGACTAGCAGACACTGCTACTAGGCACAAAGTATTTCCTGGGCTAGATGCAGTTAAAAATTTGTAAGTAGATACTCTCGTTGGATGCTGAGAAAGCATTCCATAGAGTCTCCTGGCACGCCATATATGATTCTCTTAAAAAGCTTGGGGTAGGGGTCTAGGGGACCCTTTTATAGCCAAAATCACGGCCCTGTATCACAATACGTCACCTAGGCTGAAGATAAATGAAACTGTAGCACCGAGGGCTCGGTTGCTACAGACGTATTGCACCTCACCCAGAGGTGTGATATCTCACTCTCAGATAAGGATGGAGTGTGGATCAGGACCCGACACCTGCATGCATTACACCACATTGCCGTGGGGCAGGGCGACCAATATGCCCCTGAGATGGGCACGACAGTCCCTGTCCCTGGCTGGAGTGGGGGAAGGGAACACTGAGGAAGGGGAACCCTGCAGTGCAGGAGCAGGGAGGAAGCAGTTCCTGGGTGCATTGAGAAGGGAGTATAAAAGGTGGGCACCATCTTAGTTCAGTGCAGAGAAGTCTGAGCAGAAGTGGCAGGGAGCAGGGGCTCTGCATGAGCTCTGCTCCAGAGGCGGGCCTAGTAACAGAGGCCCAGGCCTGCAAGAGGGAGAAGGAAGGAAGAGGAGCGGAGAAGGCTCCAGGAACGAGGAATGAAGGGATCCCAGGGGTGCGGACGGGCGAGTCGCCACCGCACGCCCGAATCCACCTGCGTGGAGGGGTCAGGCCAAAGGGGGAGACCGGTCCCCGAACTAGTGGAGGCAGGAAACGACCCTCAGCTAGAAACCGGAGGCTCTGACATTTTATGTGGCGCAGCCCCTTGCTCCACCCGCTAGGAAGGCACCACATAGGGTCAGGGAAACTGGCGCCAAGTTTACCAAGAGGAGGCCCGAGGCAGCCGGACAGAAGTGTTGGTAAGAAAGGCCAGACAAAGGACACACAAAGGGGGTCCTGTGAAGCGCTCCAAAGTTATCTGGGAGTTGTCTGAGCCCCTCACCTGGTGAGCACAGTACGACGTGGGCAGCCGTTACCTGCAGACGTGGTCTGGATAATAAGAACTGTGAGTAAAGGCCCTGAACTGCATCACTGACTCCGTGTCGTTACTGCTGCTGCCCTGCACCATCACCCCCATCCTCCGCATACACTGCCCTGAGGCTATACTCCTCCCGTGGGGAGTTATGCTACGCTCTGCTGCACCCACAACACCAGCCTTAGCGGTCTGCCCTGTAGCGGCGGTTCACTCTGACCGCAATCCACGGGTGGCGAAGTCGGACATTTAAACATCAAAACCACATAAATAGTTCCGCCACTGGTTTGACCGCCCTGAGCCACGGAACCGGATCGCCGCCACGAAGACTACAACCACCAGCATCCACCAAAAAGGGTCCGGCTCCGGGTGTCCCAAGGCCCAGGGGGTGCGTCAGAACATTTTCATCACCTTTCACAATCACCAATGGGACAAGGCAGGGATGTCCTCTGTCCCCTCTCTTATACATCCTAGTGACGGAGCACCTGCTCTCATCAATTCGCCATAACCCCAATATTAGGTGGATTGAGGTGGGAGGCACCGAGTACAAGTGCTCTCTATTTGCTGATGATGTCCTAGTATATATCACTCAATCACATATATCCATCCCTGCTGTTATGGCTGAAATAGATCACTTTGTTACATGGTAAAATTTTAAAATCAATGCAGCGAAGTCTGAGGCCCTCGATGTCTCCCTCCCTAAATCCATATAGGATTCCATCCAGTCCAACTTTCCCTTTGCCTGGCCCTTACAGGGTATCAAATACTTAGGAATTCCTATTCATAGAGACCTCTCCCATCTATGTTATCTTAATTTTGGGCCCTTTATTGAACAATTCCATACAGACCACGGTTGGCAAGTTAGAACTGTAAGATTCACTACGTGAACCACTGGTGTTTTGTGGAAAAGCACATGTACACCGCGTTCCAAATTATTATGCAAAAAGTGTTTAGGAGTGATAAGGGAAGAATTTGTTTGTTTGTCAGTTAAACTCATTGATGGTGATGTGTGTCAGGGCTCTTTATATCACTGTAAGCAATTGCAGACACCTGTGCTAATTAGTTTGGCAGGTGTGTCCAATGAAAGGCAAGACTACTTAAGAAGGCTCTCTCACATTATTAAGCAGCCTACATTTTCTGCCAAAATGGGAAAGAAAAAGGATGTGTCGGCTGCTGAGAAGCAACAAATTGTGGAGTGTTTAGGTCAAGGCATGACTACAATCAACATTGTGCGATGATCAGGATGAAGTGTCTTGGCAATCAAGAAGTATGTAGCTGATTCACAGTACACACGTGTGCGTGCTGATAAGGGCAAATTGAGGACTCTTTCCTACAGGCAATTACGTCAGGTTGAAACAGCAGCGGCAAAAAAGCCTTGTCATAGCATCAGACAAGTTTTTGAAGCTGCTTGTGCCTCCAACGTCCCCCGAACAACAAGATGCAGGGTCCTTCAGAGGTTTGCAGCTGTGCATATGCCATCCTGTCGACCTCCTCTATCCACTTCACACAAGCAGAAACGGCTCCAGTGGGCCAAACATTACATGAAGACTGATTTCAAAACTGTTTTGTTCACGGATGAGTGCCGTGCAGCGCTCGATGGTCCAGATGAATGGAGTGGAGGATGGCTGGTTGATGGACACCCCACGCAAACACGGCTACAGCGCCAACAAGGAGGAGGTGGAGTAATGTTTTGGGCTGGAATCATGGGGAGAGAGATTGTCGGCCCCTTTAGGATCCCTGAAGGCGCTAAAGATGAACTCCATAATGTATGTGGATTTTCTCAAACAGCACTTCCTGCCATGGTTCAAGAAGAAGAACCGTGTATTTCACAGCAAGATCATTTTTCTGCATGATAATGCACCATCTCATGCTGCACATAAAACATCTGCATCTCTGGCTGATATGGGCATAAAAGGGGACAAACTTATGGTGTGACCCCCATGCTCCCCTGACCTCTACCCCATTCAGAACCTTTGGAGCATCATTAAAAGGAGTGTCTATGATGGCGGGAGGCAGTTCACATCTAAGCAACAGCTCTGGGAGGGTATTCTGTCCTCATGCAAAACAATTGAAGCAGAAACCATCCAAAACCTGACAAATTCAATGGACGAGAGAGTTCAGAAGCTCCTTTCGAACAAGGGGTCCTATGTGAAAATGTAACATCACCTAGAATAAAGTTTTGAGTTGAAAACTGTTTGATTTCAGTTTCTAACAACCTGCTAATGCTTATAATTTCAAAAATGACCATTTTTTTGGTCTTTATTAAAATGAAAAGGTTGATCGAAAAGTTTGGGGGATCTAAGAGTGTGGCAACCCAGTAGTCATGATTACTTCGAATTCTGACAATATGAGGGTCATGCTGCAGGTAGTGCAGCAAGAAGGCACTTATGTGTCTTGCGCATCTCGGAGCCCCAAAATTATTTTCCGGGCTAGATGCAGCTAAAAATTATTTTTAATTTTAAATCTGGTGAAGCTTATTATAGATGGCCTAATAGGATCAGTGCTGCACACTGCTACAAAGCCCAAATTATTTTCCAGTCAAGATACAGATAAACATGATTAGTAATTTGAAAGCTTAAAACGGTTGGTGGGGTGATTTTAACCAATCATCAAGCTTTTACTCTCCCCAGGATGACACAGGGGTAGAAAAGTCGTTTCGGAACCATGATTTGTTCATCTTTATGAACGTGAGTCTGTCTACATTATCAGTGGAGAGCCGCGTGCGCTTTTCTGTCAGCACACCACCAGCAGCGCTGAACACACGTTCAGACAGAACGCTGGCTGCGGGGCATGACAAGATCTCCAAGCCGTAAGTGGCTAGCTCCGGCCATTTATCCAGATTGGAAGCCCAAAAAGAGCAAGGGTCCAGTGACACAGTCGTGGCTTCAATGTTTACTTGGAGATACTCCTGTACCATCGTCTCTAGGCGTTGACTATGGGTCAGACTTCTTGTCTCCTGTGGCCTTGCAAAGGATGGGCTAAAAAAGTGGTGAAATGATTCCGCAAAATTGATGTTACCAGCAGATACTGTGGTTCTGTTACGGTTTGAGTGCTGAACACTTGACGGTCCCACGGTTGGCAAGTTGGAACTGTGAGATTCACTACGTGCACCACTGGTATTTTGTGGAAAAGCACATGTAAGATTCTGCAACAGTCTCTGCTGATACTCCTGCATGCGTGCATCCCTTTCTATGGCAGGAATAATTTCTGCAAATTTACTTTTGTACCGGGGATCTAACAGTGTGGCAACCCAGTAGTCAGGATTATTTCTAATTCTCACAATTCGAGTGTCATGTTGCAGGTAGTGCAGCAAGAAGGCACTCATGTGTGTTGCGCATCCAGGAGCACCAAGTCCCTGTTGTGTTGGTGGCGAGGTAGCAATCATGCTTCCTTCCTCTGTCCTCTCCCCCCAACCTCGCACAACAGAAATGTGATCAAGGTCTCCCTCATCTGATGAGTCTTCCATCAGTTCGTCCTCCACTTCTTCCTGGGCTCCTGCACCTTCCTCACTAGTTTGGCTGCTACCATGCGCCCTGGTAAAATCATCTCCCCCACCCTCACATGCCTGCCGCCTTGGTGCTGCCGACCGTCTGGATCTTGCAGATGTTAGCCCTTCCGCATACAACTCCTCCTCCTCTACTTCCTCCACCTCCTCTTGTGCCACCACCTGACTCCGAATTCTGTTTAACGTGTGCTCCAGCATGTAAATCACCGGAATAGTCATGCTGATAATGGCATCGTCAGCACTAAACATCTTCGTCGCCATTTCAAAACTGTGCAGAAGGGTGCATAGGTCCCTGATCTGAGACCACTCCTCCAGCGTGATTTGCCCCACCTCTGAATCTCGTTGGCCCAGGCTATACGTCAGAACGTATTGCACCAGGGCTTGTCGGTGCTGCCACAGTCGCTGCAACATGTGCAGAGTTGAATTCCACCGGGTAGGCACATCGCATTTTAGCCGGTGAAGTGGCAGGCCCAACGACTTCTGTAGAGATGTAAGTCGCTGAGCTGCGGGATGCGAACGGCGGAAGTGAGCACACAGCGAACGTGCCCTCTGCAGAAGGCCATCTAGTCTGGGATAGTGGGCTAAAAATTGCTGGACAACCAGGTTCAACACGTGAGCCATACAAGGCACGTGTGTGACATTGCCCCGGCGAAGGGCCGCACCCAGGTTTGCAGCATTGTCGCACACGACCTTCCCTGGTTTTAGGTCCAGTGGAGACAACCATTCATGAAATTGGTTCTCCAGAGCTGACTACAACTCCTCAGCTGTGTGACTCACATTTCCCAGACATTTCAATGTAAAAACCGCCTGATGACGTTGAGCCCTACTGCCAGCATAGTAAGGAGGTGTGCAGGATCCCTTCTGCGCAGTTAGAAAGCTTGTGGCATGACCAGACAGGCTTTGGGTGCAGGTGGAAGACCGAGAGGAGGTTGAGGAGGCAGAAGCAGTGGAGGAAAAATGACATAAAGAGGATTGACGCACAACTCGTGGGGACGGCAAGACTTGGACAGCAGCCCCTTGTCCTGCTGTCACCATAGTTACCCAGTGCCCAGTCAGCGACATGTAACGCCCCTGTCCATGCCTACTCGTCCAAGTGTCTGTGGTGAAATGCACCCTGTCACACACAGAGTTTCTCAAAGAAGCGGTGATGTTGTGTGTGACATGCTGGTGGAGCGCAGGCACACCTTTCTTTGAGAAGTAGTGCCGACTGGGCATCTGGTACTGGGGCACTGCGACGGACATAAGGTCTCGAAAATCCTCTGTGTCCACCAGGCGGAAAGGCAGCATTTCTGTAGCCAAGAGCTTGCAGATGGTGAAATTCAACCTCTTAGCTTTCTCATGGCTAGGAGGAAATGGTCTTTTACTTGTCCACATCTGAGGGACCGAGGGCTGGCTATTGTGCTTAGACGGGGTTGATAAGGGTGTCCCCGGCAAACTGACGGTCTGTGAGGAAGATGCAGGCGGACATGTTAGGTTGCCTTGATCCAAAGGTGGTGCTATCGATGTCGGACAGCGCTCAAGACCAGCTGGTGTTACCACCTCCAAAGAAAATGATGACCTGCCAATCACGCTGGCTGTTGCGGGTAAAGAGGTGGCAGGTCTGCGCCCCAAAACAGGTGTGACTGCTGTCCCCCCAGTCACAGAGGATGAAGAGGCCGCGGATGCACAAGATATGGCAGACGGTGGTTGGCCCGGCCGGCTAGACCGCATTGTAGCACACTGAGCTTCCCACTGCAACTTATGCTTCATGTCCATGTGCCGGTTCATGCATGAAGTACTCAAACTATGTATTTTTTGGCCTCTACTTAGCTTTTGCTGACAAATGTTACAGATAACACGAGTTGGGTCATCTCTATCGATCTGAAAAAATGCCCAGGCTATGCAAGGCTTAGCACCCATGCGACCTGAAGAGCCACCACGACTTGTGGTGAGAGGCAGAGTTGTGTTTGAGGATGCAGTTGTTGACGTGCTTCCAGTACTACGTCTCTGTCCAGGAAGGCGCAACCTGACCTCGTCGTCACTAGCATCTTCCTCCACCTCCTCTGCTGATCTCATCTCTTGGCTGACTGTGGGTTGACAGTAAGTGGGATCTCCGACCTCATCATCATCACCCTGTGCGTTATCACACCCGTCGTCCTCAGAGCCAACCTGTTCCTGCCCTGACAAAAAACTAAAGTTGTCGCTCCAATCAGGTATTTGAGTCTTATCATCGTCTTCCTCATTGTCTCCACCAACAGGAGTTACAGTTTGGGAATGAGGGTCTACATTATGGTCAGAACCTTCTGCGTCTGGTCCTGGATCCGACTCATAAAGATTCTGGGCATCAGTGCAGATCATTTCCTCATCTGGATTCACAGAAGCGCTGGAGTCGACCTCTGATTCCCAGGCTATAGTATGAGTAAACAGCTCTGCAGACTCAACCATCTGTTCTACCTCATACTCAGACGGGCAGCTGGAGATTTGGGAGCTGTGAGGAAGCAAGTGCGATTTGGGTGACACCTTTGAGGACTGGAGTATTTGTGATGTTGAAGTTGATGTGGAGGAGAGCCCACTTAAAGGAGCACTTGATATCCGTTGAAGCACCTGCTGTTTTTGTGCCTCATCTGGAATTTGTAGCGATTGGCGTGGCCGTAAGAAAGGGATCTTATCACATTGTCCGCTAAAAGAAGTAGACATTTTAGTTTGGCTGGAAGATGGTCTTTCTTCTGCACCTACCCCACGGACACAACCTTTTTTCCCCTTCCCAACACGCCTATTCCCCTTTCCACCAGCAGCAGGCCTTTTTCCACTCATTTTGGTGGTTAACTAATTCACAACTCTGGAGTTGTTTGCACAAAAAAACAATGTATGGTAACCGAGCAGAGCTGAGTGGCCAAACTGTGGTATTAGGCCAAAACTATTGGCTGGGTTAGATGCAGAAAAAAATTATTTTTAATTTGCAACCTGATGGAGGTCAGTATAGATAGACTAATAGACCAAGTCCCACACACCGCTAGAAGCCCAAATATTTTTTCAGAGCTAGATGCAGAAAATTTTTTTATTCAATTTGCAACCTGATGGAGGTCAGTATAGATGGACTAATAGACCAAGTCCCACACACTGCTAGAAGCCCAAATATTTTTTCAGAGCTAGATGCAGAAAAAAATTATTTTTAATTTGCAACCTGATGGAGGTCAGTATAGATGGACTAATAGACCAAGTCCCACACACTGCTAGAAGCCCAAATATTTTTTCAGAGCTAGATGCAGAAAAAAATTATTTTTAATTTGCAACCTGATGGAGGTCAGTATAGATGGACTAATAGAACAAGTCCCACACGCTGCTAGAAGCCCAAATATTTTTTCAGAGATAAATGAAGAAAAAAATTATTTTTAATTTGCAACCTGATGGAGGTCAGTATAGATGGACTAATAGACCAAGTCCCACACACTGCTAGAAGCCCAAATATTTTTTCAGAGCTAGATGCAGAAAAAAAATATTTTTAATTTGCAACCTGATGGAGGTCAGTATAGATGGACTAATAGACCAAGTCCCACACACTGCTAGAAGCCCAAATATTTTTTCAGAGCTAGATGCAGAAAAAAATTATTTTTAATTTGCAACCTGATGGAGGTCAGTATAGATGGACTAATAGAACAAGTCCCACACGCTGCTAGAAGCCCAAATATTTTTTCAGAGATAAATGAAGAAAAAAATTATTTTTAATTTGCAACCTGATGGAGGTCAGTATAGATGGACTAATAGACCAAGTCCCACACACTGCTAGAAGCCCAAATATTTTTTCAGAGCTAGATGCAGAAAAAAAATATTTTTAATTTGCAACCTGATGGAGGTCAGTATAGATGGACTAATAGACCAAGTCCCACACACCGCTAGAAGCCCAAATATTTTTTCAGAGCTAGATGCAGAAAAAAATTATATTCAATTTGCAACCTGCTGGAGGTCAGTATAGAAGGACTAATAGAACAAGTCCCACACACTGCTAGAAGCCCAAATATTTTTTCAGAGCTAAATGAAGAAAAAAATTATTTTTAATTTGCAACCTGATGGAGGTCAGTATAGATGGACTAGTAGACCAAGTCCCACACACTGCTAGAAGCCCAAATATTTTTTCAGAGCTAGATGCAGAAAAAAATTATTTTTAATTTGCAACCTGATGGAGGTCAGTATAGATGGACTAATAGACCAAGTCCCACACACCGCTAGAAGCCCAAATATTTTTTCAGAGCTAGATGCAGAAAATTTTTTTATTCAATTTGCAACCTGATGGAGGTCAGTATAGATGGACTAATAGACCAAGTCCCACACACTGCTAGAAGCCCAAATATTTTTTCAGAGCTAGATGCAGAAAAAAATTATTTTTAATTTGCAACCTGATGGAGGTCAGTATAGATGGACTAATAGAACAAGTCCCACACACTGCTAGAAGCCCAAATATTTTTTCAGAGCTAGATGCAGAAAAAAATTATTTTTAATTTGCAACCTGATGGAGGTCAGTATAGATGGACTAATAGAACAAGTCCCACACGCTGCTAGAAGCCCAAATATTTTTTCAGAGATAAATGAAGAAAAAAATTATTTTTAATTTGCAACCTGATGGAGGTCAGTATAGATGGACTAATAGACCAAGTCCCACACACTGCTAGAAGCCCAAATATTTTTTCAGAGCTAGATGCAGAAAAAAATTATTTTTAATTTGCAACCTGATGGAGGTCAGTATAGATGGACTAATAGACCAAGTCCCACACACCGCTAGAAGCCCAAATATTTTTTCAGAGCTAGATGCAGAAAAAAATTATATTCAATTTGCAACCTGCTGGAGGTCAGTATAGAAGGACTAATAGAACAAGTCCCACACACTGCTAGAAGCCCAAATATTTTTTCAGAGCTAAATGAAGAAAAAAATTATTTTTAATTTGCAACCTGATGGAGGTCAGTATAGATGGACTAATAGACCAAGTCCCACACACTGCTAGAAGCCCAAATATTTTTTCAGAGCTAGATGCAGAAAAAAATTATATTCAGTTTGCAACCTGATGGAGTTCAGTATAGATGGACTAATAGAATGATGCTATGCCCAAAAGATTTTACTTCACTAGGTGCAGTAAAAAAATTGGTATTCTATACACAGGTGGTATATCTTGCAACACAGATAGGCTACTCCACTGACTAACACACTCTGCAATAGGCCAAAAAGGATTAGCTTTGCTAGATTCAGCCAAATGCTGTGAAAAAAACTTGCACAGCACTGGCACAGACCTGCCTGGCAAAAACTGATAGGAACTGATGTAACCTAGTCCTGAAAAGGACTCCAATTACAATTAGTCTTTACTCCCACAATCTATCTATTTAAGAGCACAGACCTGCCTGATAAAAGTCGTAGGAAATGCTGTAACCTAGTCCTTAAAAGGACTGCAATCACAACTATTCCCTATTCCCAAGCTATCTGTATATTTGTGCGAAAATTGGCTTGAAATTAACAAGGTATAGCGCACACAGCAACAGCGGTGCCGTCTAACACGCAGCTGCAGCAGTGAGAAAATGGTGGCGACGGGGAAAATGGCTTGGTCTTATAGGGCAAGGACATGTGACATACACTGCCAATCACACATGCCCTTGCTTGTGTGAAAAAAAGCACTTCGCTCCATGTGTGCGCTGCTGATAGGCTGACAGATTGCACCTCCCCACTGCAAATGCGGGAAAGAGAAAAAAAAATGGAGATCTTCATTGTTCCTGCAGAGATCCATCCCCTGCCCCTCCCCCCGCCCCGCTGTACACTCAAACTGCGTATTAACATTAATTTTCATCATTACTGAGAAAAAATCCAGTTATGATTTTGGTGCACGAACAGTTATCGAACATAACCTCGAACAGCCGAATTTTTCTCAAATTGTTCGTGTTCGCCGACCGGCTCGAACACCGCCCAAAACAGCTCGAATTTGAGATTGGCGAACAGTTCGAGTAGAACAACGCTCATCTCTACTAATGACCAGGCCACATTTTTTAAATCTGACCACTGTCACTTTGAGGTAATAACTCTGGAATGCTTCAACAGATCCCCCTGATTCTGAGAATATTTTTTCATGACATACAGTACTTTATGATAGTGGGAAAATTTCTTTGATATGATGTGCATTTATTTGTGAAAAAAACGGTGATTTGGCGAAATTTTGGAAATTTTGCAATTTTCAAACGTTGAATTGTTATGCCCTTAAATCATAGAGATATGTCACACAAAATAGTTAATAATAACACTAACCACATATCTACAGTATCCGTTGTTTCAGATGCTCCACATCTCGTATCTTCACAGCATAGACAATTGGCTTCAGATGACCACAAAGATAAAAGTCTAAGGGGGTCAGAACGGGAGACCTTGGTGGCCATTCAACTGGCCCACGATGACCAATCCACTTTACAGGAAATTGTTCATGTAGGAATGCTCGGACCTGACACCCATAATTTGGTGGTGCAGCATCTTGTTGGAAAAACTCAGGGAACGTGCCATCTTCAGTGCATAAAGAGGGCAACACATCATCATGTAGCAATTTCAGATATCCAGTGGCATTTAGGTTTCCATTTATGAAGAATGGCCCCACTATCTTTGTACCCCATATACCACACCATACCATCAAGATACGAGATGTGCAGCATCTGAAACAACGGATACTGGAAGCCTGTGCTAGCATTTCTTTTGCGGTGTTGCTATCAGTGTCTCAAGAGAGGGAGAAGAGGGTTGCATTGACAATGCAACACAATGGGCAGCACTTTGAACACATTTTATAAGAGGTCGTAAACTTGTAAAAAACTCATGAAAGAATAAAGTTACGGTAAAACCAACCATACCATTGTTTTTCATATGAGATTCTCAATGAGTTTGATGTGTCACATGACCCTCTTCCCATTGAAAAAAATAAAGTTGGATCCAAAATGGCCAACATCAAAATGGCCGCCATGGTCACCACCCATCTGGAAAAGTTTCCCCCCTCCCATATACTAATGTGCCACAAACAGGAAGTTGATGTCACCAACCATTCCCATTTAATTTAGATGTATCCATATAAATGGCCCACCCTGAACTTTACATCAGCACAATTTTTTAAACAAATTTTTTTAGGGACCACATCACATTTGAATTGATTTTGAGGTATCTATATGACAAAAAATACCCAAAGGTGACACCATTTTAAAAACTGCACCCCTCAAGGTGCTAAAAACCACATTCAAGAAGCTTATTAACCCTTCAGGTGCTTCACAGGAACTGAAGCAATGAGGAAGAAAACAATTAACATACAACTTTTTTCACAAAAAAATAAATTTAGACGCAATTTTTTTTATTTTCACAAGGGTAACTGATAAAAATTGACCCCAAAATGTATTGTGCAATTGCTCCTGAGCATGCCGATACCCAACATGTGGCGAAAAAAATAATGTTTGGGCACATGGCAGGGCTCGGAAGGGAAGGAGCATCATTTGACTTTTTGAATTCAAAATTTTCTGGAATAATAAGCGGCCCCTGATGGGCCTTAAAATTATAACCCCCCCCCCAAGTGACCACATTTTGGTAACTAGACCCCTCAATGAACTTATCTAGATTTTTGGTGAGCACTTTGAACTTCTATGGTGTTTCATAGAAGTTTATAACGTAGAGCCGTGAAATTAAAAAATCTAATTTTTTCTACAAAAATGAACTTTCAGCCCAAATTTTTTATTTTCAAATAATGAGAGAAAATTGACCCCAAAAGTTGTTGTGCAATTTTTCCCAAGTATGTTGATACCCAATATGTGGGGGAAAAATACTGTTTGGGCGCACAGCAAGGCTCGGAATGGAAGGAGCACCATTTGACTTTTTGAACTCAAAATTGGCTTTAAATAAGAGCGGACGCCATGTCGAATTTAGTGAGCCTAAACAGTGGAAACCCCCCATAAATGACCCCATTTTGGAAACTATACCCCTCAAGGAACTTATCTAAATGCGTGGTGAGCATTTTGAACCCCCAAGTGCGTCACAGAAGTTTATAACGTAGAGCCGTAAAAATAAAAAAATCAAATTTTTTCCACAAAAATTTTCTTTTAGCCCCAATTTTTTTATTTTCACAAGGGTAACAGAAGAAAATGGACCTCTCATTTTGTTGTGCAATTTCTTGTGAGTATGCCAATACCCTAAATGTATTTGAGAACTACTTTTGAGACACAGTGCAAAGATCAGAAGTGAAGGAGCACCATATTTGAGTGCAGATTTTACTGTTATGGTTTGAGGGTGCCCCTGAGGTGGAAGAACAGCAGAATCCCTCACACGTGACCTAATTTTAGAAACTACACCTCTCAATGAACTTATCTAGGGGTGCAGTGATCATACTGACACCACAGATGTGTCAGAATTTTATACCACTGAGCAGTGAAGAAAAAATAATTACATTTTTACCGCAAAAATTTTGATTTAGCTACAGATTTTACATTTTCACATGGGGATAATTGATAAAAATGGCACCAAAATTTGTCGCACAATTTCGGCTGAACGTGGCAATACCTCATATGTGGCTGTACAGTATTGCTTAGCCACACGGCGACACTCGGGAAGGACGGAACGCTATTTGCCTCCTGGAGCACAGATTTTCGTTGAATTGCTTGCAGACTCCATATACAGAGCCCCTAAATGCTAGAAGAACAAAATACCCCCTCAAGTGACCCCATTTGGGAAATTTTACCCCTGCTAAACATGTGGACGAGTGTTGAGCGAGCACTAAAATGCTCGGGTGCGTGAAGCTTGGGCCGAGCTTACCGTGATACTTGGGTGCTCGACCCAAGCAACAAGCCCAGTTTTAGTCTATGGGAGATGTGAGCATTTTTGGGCGGTACCCCGGCAGTCTGTAGAAAGCCTAAAAAGTGCCCAAAACTATAGTGACAGTGCTCAAATGACACGGGGACAGCATGTGGATCGCCCCAGGAAGCATTTCTGACCCCCAGGTCACTGCTGTCAACAACGTGGTCAGAGATATTAAGCCACTTTTACGGACTCACAATAAAACGTACAAAAACTAAACTGAAACTGTTTTCCTGTGAAATATGTTAAAGAACATCCTTTCCAGGGTAAAGACTTGTGTATAAGGTAAAATAAATGACCAAAAACAAAAATACTCCTCCACACCTTGGTCTATGTTCACAAGTAGTGTTGAGCCACCCCCGTAGTGTTCGAGTTCGGTTCGGTTCGTCGAACACCCGTATGTTCGCCGAACTGTTCATCGAACTCTTTGTCGAACACCTTCGAACACCGTTAAAACCAATGGCAGGCAAACAAAAACACATAGAAACACATAGAAAACACATAGAAAACACTTCAATGGTGTCCAAAGGCTGACAAACTGCTCAGAAGACACAACTAACACCTGGAAAAGTGACAAGTACATATAGTCATGCGAAAAGAAAAGAGGTGGAGGAGTAAAAGGAGGGGGAGACACAGATATAGGCATGTCATGCCCTTCTAAAACCAAAAAAGTGCGAAGCCTGCACGGCTAGTCCGTTCCTGCCCGTGCGACCTCCGTGTCTCCGGGTTTGTGCCAGAGACACGGTGGACCCTGACGGCCAGCCCCCCTCTCCCAATACTGGTGCCTATCAGCTGGTGGGTCGAGCAAGCCCCCTGCGGTGGAGGCAGGTCTAATCTTTTTAATTTAAATTGTCTCTCTAATTTGAATGAGCACACTTTAAATCCTTTTACAAAGATCTATTGGAGGGCAAATCTCATGCAAGCAGACAAGGTAATTCCAGCTCCAGTAGCGTCCACTAAAGCTGCTACAGTTAAAAAGCTTTTATAAGGATCGAGCTTGGCGGTCCACCGCAAGGCGTCCTACCGCCAGTCCCAGCCCCTGTGCCTTGGGGTGCCTCCCCGATGCTCTTCACTGAGTGTCCCGGGGGCCCGAACCATTTCCTTTGAAAAAATTAAGTGTCCAAACTACAGGTGGTGTAGCTTGCTTAACAGCTGGGATAATCCGCTGACTAGCAGACACTGCTACTAGGCACAAAGTATTTCCCGGGCTAGATGCAGTTAAAAATTTGTAATTAGATACTCTCGTTGGATGCTGAGAAAGCATTCCATAGAGTCTCCTGGCACGCCATATATTATTCTGTTAAAAAGCTTGGGATAGGGGTTTGGTGGACCCTTTTATACGCAAAATCACGGCCCTGTATCGCAATACGTCACCTAGGCTGAAGATAAATGGAACATTTTCATCACCTTTCATAATCACCAATGGGACAAGGCAGGGATGTCCTCTGTCCCCTCTCTTATACATCCTAGTGACGGAGCACCTGCTCTCATCAATTTGCCATAACCCCAATATTAGGTGGATTGAGGTGGGAGGCCCCGAGTACAAGTGCTCTGCATTTGCTAATGATGTCCTAGTATATATCACTCAATCACATATATCCATCCCTGCTGTTATGGCTGAAATAGATCACTTTGTTACATGTTCAAATTTTAAAATCAATGCAGCGAAGTCTGAGGCCCTCGATGTCTCCCTCCCCAAATCCATACAGGATTCCATCCAGTCCAACTTTCCCTTTGCCTGGCCCTCACAGGATATCAAATACTTAGGAATTCGTATTCATAGAGACCTCTCCCGTCTACGTTATTTTAATTTTGGGCTCTTTATTGAACAACTCCATACAGACCACGGTTGGCAAGTTAGAACTGTAAGATTCACTACATGAACCACTGGTGTTTTGTGGAAAAGCACATGTACACTGTGTTCCAAATTATTATGCAAAAAGTGTTTAGGAGTGATAAGGGAAGAATTTGTTTGTTTGTCAGTTAAACTCATTGATGGTGATGTGTGTCAGGGCTCTTTATATCACTGTAAGCAATTGCAGACACCTGTGCTAATTAGTTTGGCAGGTGTGTCCAATGAAAGGCAAGACTACTTAAGAAGGCTGTCCCACATTATTAAGCAGCCTACATTTTCTGCCAAAATGGGAAAGAAAAAGGATGTGTCGGCTGCTGAGAAGCAACAAATTGTGGAGTGTTTAGGTCAAGGCATGACTACAATCAACATTGTGCGATGATCAGGATGAAGTGTCTTGGCAATCAAGAAGTATGTAGCTGATTCACAGTACACACGTGTGCGTGCTGATAAGGGCAAATTGAGGATTCTTTCCTACAGGCAATTATGTCAGGTTAAAAGAGCAGCGGTAAAAAAGCCTTGTCATAGCAGCAGACAAGTTTTTGAAGCTGCAGGTGCCTCCAACGTCCCCCGAACAACAAGATGCAGGGTCCTTCAGAAGTTTGCAGCTGTGCATACGCCATCCTGTTGACCTCCTCTATCCAATTCACACGAGCAGAAACGGCTCCAGTGGGTCAAACATTACATGAAGACTGATTTCCAAACTGTTTTGTTCACGGATGAGTGCCGTGCAACGCTCGATGGTCCAGATGGATGGAGTGGAGGATGGCTGGTTGATGGACACCTCACGCAAACACGGATACAGCGCCAACAAGGAGAAGGTAGAGTAATGTTTTGGGCTGGAATCATGGGGAGAGAGATTGTCGGCCCCTTTAGGATCCCTGAAGGGGTAAAGATGAACGCCATAATGTATGTGGAGTTTCTCAAACAGCACTTCCTGCCATGGTTCAAGAAGAAGAACTGTGTATTCCACAGCAAGATCATTTTTATGCATGATAATGCACCATCTCATGCTGCACATAAAACATCTGCATCTCTGGCTGATATGGGCATAAAAGGGGACAAACTTATGGTGCGACCCCCATGCTCCCCTGACCTCTACCCCATTCAGAACCTCTGGAGCATCATCAAAAGGAGTGTCTATGATGGCGGGAGGCAGTTCACATCTAAGCAACAGCTCTGGGAGGGTATTCTGTCCTCATGCAAAACAATTGAAGCAGAAACCATCCAAAACCTGACAAATTCAATGGACGAGAGAGTTCAGAAGCTCCTTTCGAACAAGGGGTCCTATGTGAAAATGTAACATCACCTAGAATAAAGTTTTGAGTTGAAAACTGTTTGATTTCAGATTCTTATAACCTGCTAATGCTTATAATTTCAAAAATGACCATTTTTTTGGTCTTTATTAAAATGAAAAGGTTGATCGAAAGGTTTTGGGGATCTAAGAGTGTGGCAACCCAGTAGTCAGGATTACTTCGAATTCTGACAATATGAGGGTCATGTTGCAGGTAGTGCAGCAAGAAGGCACTTATGTGTCTTGCGCATCTCGGAGCCCCAAAATTATTTTCCGGGCTAGATGCAGCTAAAAATTATTATTAATTTTAAATCTGGTGGAGCTTAGTATAGATGGCCTAATAGAATCAGTGCTGCACACTGCTACAAAGCCCAAATTATTTTCCAGCCAAGGTACAGATAAACATGATTAGTAATTTTAAATCTGGTGGAGCTTATTATAGATGGCCTAATAGAATCAGTGCTGCACACTGCTACAAAGCCCAAATTATTTTCCAGCCAAGATACAGATAAACATGATTAGTAATTTGAAAGCTTAAAACGGTTGGTGAGGTGATTTCAACCAATCATCAAGCTTTTACTCTCCCCAGGATGACACAGGGGTAGAAAAGTCATTTCGGATCCATGATTTGTTCATCTTTATGAACGTGAGTCTGTCTACATTATCAGTGGAGAGCCGCGTGCGCTTATCTGTCAGCACACCACCAGCAGGGTCCAGTGACACAGTCATGGCTTCAAGGTTTACTTGGAGATACTCCTGTACCATCGTCTCTAGGCGTTGACTATGTGTCAGACTTCTTGTCTCCTGTGGCCTTGCAAAGGATGGGCTAAAAAAGTGGTGAAATGATTCCGCAAAATTGATGTTACCAGCAGACACTGTGGTTCTGTTACGGTTTGAGTGCTGAACACTCGACGGTCCCATGGTTGGCAAGTTGGAACTGTGAGATTCACTACGTGCACCACTGGTGTTTTGTGGAAAAGCACATGTAAGATTCTGCAACAGTCTCTGCTGATAATCCTGCATGCGTGCATCCCTTTCTATGGCAGGAATAATTTCTGCAAATTTACTTTTGTACCGGGGATCTAACAGTGTGGCAACCCAGTAGTCAGGATTATTTCTAATTCTCACAATTCGAGGGTCATGTTGCAGGTAGTGCAGCAAGAAGGCACTCATGTGTGTTGCGCATCCAGGAGCACCAAGTCCCTGTTGTGTTGGTGGCGAGGTAACAATCATGCTTCCTTCCTCTGTCCTCTCCCCCCAACCTCGCACAACAGAAATGTGATCAAGGTCTCCCTCATCTGATGAGTCTTCCATCAGTTCGTCCTCCACTTCTTCCTGGGCTCCTGCACATTCCTCACTAGTTTGGCTGCTACCATGCGCCCTGGTAAAACCATCTTCCCCACCCTCACATGCCTGCCACCTTGGTGCTGCCGACCGTCTGGACCTTGCAGATGTTAGCCCTTCCGCATACAACTCCTCCTGCTCTACTTCCTCCACCTCCTCTTGTGCCACCAACTGACTCCGAATTCTGTTTAACATGTGCTCCAGCATGTTAGTCACCGGAATAGTCATGCTGATAATGGCATCGTCAGCACTAAACATCTTCGTCGCCATTTCAAAACTGTGCAGAAGGGTGCATAGGTCCCTGATCTGAGACCACTCCTCCAGCGTGATTTGCCCCACCTCTGGATCTCGTTGGCCCAGCTATACGTCAGAACGTATTGCACCAGGGCTTGTCGGTGCTGCCACAGTCGCTGCAACATGTGCAGAGTTGAATTCCACCGGGTAGGCACATCGCCTTTTAGCCGGTGAAGTGGCAGGCCCAACGACTTCTGAAGTGAGCACACAGCGACCGTGCCCTCTGCAGAAGGCCATCTAGTCCGGGATAGTGGGCTAAAAATTGCTGGATAACCAGGTTCAACACGTGAGCCATAAAAGGCACGTGTGTGACATTGCCCTGGCGAAGGGCCGCACCCAGGTTTGCAGCATTGTCGCACACTGCCTTCCCTGGTTTCAGGTCCAGTGGAGACAACCATTCATGAAATTGGTTCTCCAGAGCTGACCACAACTCCTCAGCTGTGTGACTCACATTTCCCAGACATTTCAAAGTAAAAACCGCCTGATGACGTTGAGCCCTACTGCCAGCATAGTAAGGAGGTGTGCAGAATCCCTTCTGCGCAGTTAGAAAGCTTGTGGTATGACCAGACAGGCTTTGGGTGCAGGTGGAGGACCGAGAGGAGGTTGAGGAGGCAGAAGCAGTGGAGGAACTTTGAGATAAAGAGGATTGACGCACAACTCGTGGGGACGGCAAGACTTGGACAGCAGCCCCATGTCCTGCTGTCACCATAGTTACCCAGTGCCCAGTCAGCGACATGTAACACCCCTGTCCATGCCTACTCGTCCAAGTGTCTGTGGTGAAATGCACCCTGTCACACACAGAGTTTCTCAAAGAAGCGGTGATGTTGTGTGCGACATGCTGGTGGAGCGCAGGCAACACCTTTCTTTGAGAAGTAGTGCCGACTGGGCATCTGGTACTGGGGCACTGCGCCGGACATAAGGTCTCGAAAATCCTTGTGTGTCCACCAGGCGGACAGGCAGCATTTCTGTAGCCAAGAGCTTGCAGATGGTGAAATTCAACCTCTTAGCTTTCTCATGGCTAGGAGGAAATGGTCTTTTACTTGTCCACATCTGAGGGACCGAGGGCTGGCTATTGTGCTTAGACGGGGTTGATAAGGGTGTCCCCGGCAAACTGCCGAACTGTGAGGAAGATGCAGGCGGACATGTTAGGTTGCCTTGATCCAAAGGTGGTGCTATCGATGTCGGACAGCGCTCAACACCAGCTGGTGTTACCAACTCCAAAGATATTGATGACCTGCCAATCACGCTGGCTGTTGCGGGTAAAGAGGTGGCAGGTCTGCGCCCCAAAACAGGTGTGACTGCTGTCCCCCCAGTCACAGAGGATGAAGAGGCCGCGGATGCACAAGATATGGCAGACGGTGGTTGGCCCGGCCGGCTAGGCCGCATTGTAGCACAGTGAGCTTCCCACTGCAACTTATGCTTCATGTCCATGTGCCGGTTCATGCATGAAGTACTCAAACTATGTATTTTTTGGCCTCTACTTAGCTTTTGCTGACAAATGTTACAGATAACACGAGTTGGGTCATCTTTATCGATCTGAAAAAATGCCCAGGCTATGCAAGGCTTAGCACCCATGTGACCTGAAGAGCCACCACGACTTGTGGTGAGAGACAGAGTTGTGTTTGAGGATGCAGCTGTTGACGTGCTTCCAGTACTACGTCTCTGTCCAGGAAGGCGCAACCTGACCTCGTCATCACTAGCATCTTCCTCCTCCTCCTCTGCTGACCTCATCTCTTGGCTGACTGTGGGTTGACAGTAAGTGGGATCTCCAACTTCATCATCATCACCCTGTGCGTTATCACACCCGTCGTCCTCAGAGCCAACCTGTTCCTGCAATAACAAAAAACTAAAGTTGTCGCTCCAATCAGGTATTTGAGTCTCATCATCGTCTTCCTCATTGTCTCCACCAACAGGAGTTATAGTTTGGGAATAAGGGTCTACATTATGGTCAGAACCTTCTGCGTCTGGTCCTGGATCCGACTCATAAAGATTCTGGGCATCAGTGCTGATCATTTCCTCGTCTGGATTCACAGAAGCGCTGGAGTCGAATTCTGATTCCCAGGCTATAGTATAAGTAAACAGCTCTGCAGACTCAACCATCTGTTCTACCTCATACTCAGACGGGCAGCTGGAGATTTGGGAGCTGTGAGTAAGCAAGTGCGATTGGGGTGACACCTTTGAGGACTGGAGTATTTGTGATGTTGAAGTTGATGTGGAGGAGAGCACACTTAAAGGAACACTTGATATCCGTTGAAGCACCTGCTGTTTTTGTGCCTCATCTGGAATTTGTAGTGATTGGCGTGGCCGTAAGAAAGGGATCTTATCACATTGTTCGCTAAAAGAAGTAGACATTTTAGTTTGGCTGGAAGATGGTCTTTCTTCTGCAGATGTTACTGTTGCTTTAACACCTACCCCATGGACACAACCTTTTTTCCCCTTCCCAACACGCCTATTCCCCTTTCCACCAGCAGCAGGCATTTTTCCACTCATTTTGGTGGTTAACTTATTCACAACTCTGGAGTTGTTTGCACAAAAAAACAATGGATGGGAACCGAGCAGAGCTGAGTGGCCAAACTGTGGTATTAGGCCAAAACTATTGGCTGGGTTAGATGCAGAAAAAAATTATATTCAATTAGCAACCTGATGGAGGTCAGTATAGATGGACTAATAGAACAAGCCCCACACACAGCTAGAAGCACAAATATTTTTTCAGAGGTAGATGCAGAAAAAAATTGTATTCAGTTTGCAACCTGATGGAGGTCAGTATAGATGGACTAATAGAACAAGTCCCACACACAGCTAGAAGCCCAAATATTTTTTCAGAGGTAGATGCAGATAAAAATTATTTTTAATTTGCAACCTGATGGAGGTCAGTATAGATGGACTAATAGAGAAAGTCCCACACACTGCTAGAAGGCCAAATATTTTTTCAGAGCTAGATGCAGACAAAAAATTATTTTGAATTTGCAACGTGATGGAGGGCAGTATAGATGGACTAATAGAACAAGTCCCACACACTGCTAGAAGGCCAAATATTTTTTCAGAGGTAGATGCAGAAAAAAATTATATTCAGTTTGCAACCTGATGGAGGTCAGTATAGATGGACTAATAGAACAAGTCCCACACACAGCTAGAAGCCCAAATATTTTTTCAGAGGTAGATGCGGAAAAAAATTATATTCAGTTTGCAACCTGATGGAGGTCAGTATAGATGGACTAATAGTACAAGTCCCACACACAGCTAGAAGCCCAAATATTTTTTCAGAGGTAGATGCAGAAAAAAATTATATTCAGTTTGCAACCTGATGGAGGTCAGTATAGATGGACTAATAGAGAAAGTCCCACACACTGCTAGAAGGCCAAATATTTTTAGAGAGCTAGATGCAGATAAAAATTATTTTTAATTTGCAACCTGATGGAGGTCAGTATAGATGGACTAATAGAGAAAGTCCCACACACTGCTAGAAGGCCAAATATTTTTTCAGAGCTAGATGCAGAAAAAAATTATATTCAGTTTGCAACCTGATGGAGGTCAGTATAGATGGACTAATAGAACAAGTCCCACACACAGCTAGAAGCCCAAATATTTTTTCAGAGGTAGATGCAGATAAAAATTATTTTTAATTTGCAACCTGATGGAGGTCAGTATAGATGGACTAATAGAGAAAGTCCCACACACTGCTAGAAGGCCAAATATTTTTTCAGAGCTAGATGCAGACAAAAAATTATTTTGAATTTGCAACGTGATGGAGGTCAGTATAGATGTACTAATAGAACAAGTCCCACACACTGCTAGAAGGCCAAATATTTTTTCAGAGGTAGATGCAGAAAAAAATTATATTCAGTTTGCAACCTGATGGAGGTCAGTATAAATGGACTAATAGAACAAGTCCCACACACAGCTAGAAGCCCAAATATTTTTTCAGAGGTAGATGCGGAAAAAAATTATATTCAGTTTGCAACCTGATGGAGGTCAGTATAGATGGACTAATAGAACAAGTCCCACACACAGCTAGAAGCCCAAATATTTTTTCAGAGGTAGATGCAGAAAAAAATTATATTCAGTTTGCAACCTGATGGAGGTCAGTATAGATGGACTAATAGAGAAAGTCCCACACACTGCTAGAAGGCCAAATATTTTTTCAGAGCTAGATGAAGATAAAAATTATTTTGAATTTGCAACCTGATGGAGGTCAGTATAGATGGACTAATAGAGAAAGTCCCACACACTGCTAGAAGGCCAAATATTTTTTCAGAGCTAGATGCAGATAAAAATTATTTTTAATTTGCAACCTGATGGAGGTCAGTATAGATGGACTAATAGAGAAAGTCCCACACACTGCTAGAATACCAAATATTTTTTCAGAGCTAGATGCAGAAAAAAATTATATTCAGTTTGCAACCTGACGGAGGTCAGTATAGATGGGCTAATAGAACAAGTCACACACACAGCTAGAAGCCCAAATATTTTTTCAGAGCTAGATGCAGATAAAAATTATTTTTAATTTGCAACCTGATGGAGGTCAGTATAGATGGACTAATAGAGAAAGTCCCACACACTGCTAGAAGGCCAAATATTTTTTCAGAGCTAGATGCAGATAAAAATTATTTTTAATTTGCAACCTGATGGAGGTCAGTATAGATGGACTAATAGAATGATGCTATGCCCAAAAGATTTTACTTCACTAGGTGCAGTAAAAAAAATGGTATTCTATACACAGGTGGTATATCTTGCAACACAGATAGGCTACTCCACTGACTAACACACTTTGCAAGAGGCCAAAAAGGATTAGCTTTGCTAGATTCAGCCAAATGCTGTGAGAAAAACTTGCACAGCACTGGCACAGACCTGCCTGGCAAAAACTGATAGGAACTGATGTAACCTAGTCCTGAAAAGGACTGCAATTACAATTAGTCTTTACTCCCACAACCTATCTATTTAAGAGCACAGACCTGCCTGATAAAAGTCGTAGGAAATGCTGTAACCTAGTCCTTAAAAGGACTGCAATCACAACTATTCCCTACTCCCAAGCTATCTGTATATTTGTGCGAAATTGGCTTGAAATTAACAAGGTATAGCGCACACAGCAACAGCGGTGCCGTCTAACACGCAGCTGCAGCAGTGAGAAAATGGTGACGACGGGGAAAATGGCTTGGTCTTATAGGGCATGGACATGTGACATACACTGCCAATGACACATGCCCTTGCTTGTGTGAAAAAAAGCACTTCGCTCCGTGTGTGCGCTGCTGATAGGCTGACAGACTGCACCTCCCCACTGTAAATGCGGGAAAGAGAAAAAAAATGGAGATCTTCATTATTCCTGCAGAGATCCATCCCCTGCCCCTCCCCCCGCCCCGCTGTACACTCAAACTGCGTATTAGCATTAATTTTCATCATTATTGAGAAAAAATCCAGTTATGATTTTGGTGCATGAACACTTATCGAACATAACCTCGAACAGCCAAATTTTTCTCAAATCGTTCGTGTTCGCCGAACGGCTCGAACACCGCCCAAAACAGCTCGAATTTGAGATTGGCGAACAGTTCGAGTCGAACAACACTCATCTCTATTTAGGAGTGATAAGGTAAGAATTTTTTTGTTTGTCAGTTAAACTCATTGATGGTGATGTGTGTCAGGACTCTTTATATCACTGTAAGCAATTGCAGACACCTGTGCTAATTAGTTTGGCAGGTGTGTCCATTGAAAGGCAAGACTACTTAAGAAGGCTGTCCCACATTATTAAGCAGCCTACATTTTCTGGCAAAATGGGAAAGAAAATGGATGTGTCGGCTGCTGAGAACCAAAAAATTGTGGAGTGTTTAGGTCAAGGCATGACTACAATAAACATTGCCAAGACACTTCATCCTGATCATCGCACAATCAAGAAGTATGTAGCTGATTCACAGTACACAAATGTGCGTGCTGATATGGGCAAATTGAGGACTCTTTCATAAAGGCAATTACGTCAGGTTAAAAGAGCAGCGGCAAAAAAGCCTTGTCATAGCAGCAGACAAGTTTTTGAAGCTGCTGGTGCCTCCAACATCCCCCGAACAACAAGATGCAGGGTCCTTCAGAGGTTTGCAGCTGTGCGTAAGCCATCCTGTCGACCTCCTCTATCCTCTGTACACAAGCAGAAACGGCTCCAGTGGGCCAAACAATACATGAAGACTGACTTCAAAACTGTTTTGTTCACCGATGAGTGCAGTGCAACGCTCGATGGTCCAGATGGATGGAGTGGAGGATGGCTGGTTGATGGACACCCCATGCAAGCACGGCTACGGCGCCAACAAGGAGGAGGTGGAGTAATGTTTTGGGCTGGAATCATGGGGAGAGAGATTGTCGGCCCCTTTAGGATCTCTGAAGGGGTAAAGATGAACTCCATAATGTATGTGGAGTTTCTCAAACAGCACTTCCTGCTATGGTTCAAGAAGAAGAACCGTGTATTACGCAGCAAGATCATTTTCATGCATGATAATGCACCGTCTCATGCTGCAAATAACACATCTGCATCTCTGGCTGATATGGGCATAAGAGGGGACAAACTTATGGTGTGACCCCCATGCTCCCCTGACCTCAACCCCATTGCGAACCTCTGGAGCATCATCAAAAGGAGTGTCTATGATGGCGGGAGGCAGTTCACATCTAAGCAACAGCTCTGGGAGGGTATTCTGTCCTCATGCAAAACAATTGAAGCAGAAACCATCCAAAACCTGACAAATTCAATGGACGAGAGAGTTCAGAAGCTCCTTTCGAACAAGGCGTCCTATGTGCAAATGTAACATCACCTAGAATAAAGTTTTGAGTTGAAAACTGTTTGATTTCAGTATTTAATAACCTGCTAATGCTTATAATTTCAAAAATTACCATTTTTGTGTTCTTTATTAAAATGAAAGGGTTGATCGAAGAGTGTGGGGGATCTAAGAGTGTGGCAACCCAGTAGTCAGGATTACTTCGAATTCTGACAATCTGAGGGTCATGTTGCAGGTAGTGCAGCAAGAAGGCACTCATGTGTCTTGCGCATCTCGGAGCCCCAAAATTATTTTCCGGGCTACATGCAGCAAAAAATTATTATTAATTTGAAATCTGGTGGAGCTTAGTATAGATGGCCTAATAGAATCAGTACTGCACACTGCTACAAGGCCCAAATTATTTTCCAGCCAAGATACAGATTAACATGATTAGTAATTTTAAATCTGGTGGAGTTTGGTATAGATGGCCTAATAGAATCAGTACTGCACACTGCTACAAGGCCCAAATTATTTTACAGCCAAGATACAGATAAACATGATTAGTAATTTTAAATATGGTGGAGTTTAGTATAGATGACCTCATAGAATCAGTATTGAACTCTGCTACAAAGCCCAAATTATTTTCCAGCCAAGGTACAGATAAACATGATTAGTAATTTTAAATCTGGTGGAGTTTAGTATAGATGGCCTAATAGAATCAGTACTGCACACTGCTACAAGACCCAAATTATTTTCCAGCGAAGATACAAATAAACATGATTAGTCATTTGAAAGCTTAAAACGGTTGTTGAGGTGATTTTAGCAAATCATCAAGCTTTAACTCTCCCCAGGATGACACAGGGGTAGAAAAATCATTTCGGATCCATGATTTGTTCATCTTTATGAACGTGAGTCTGTCTACATTATCAGTGGAGAGCCGCGTGTGCTTATCTGTCAGCACACCACCAGCAGCGCTGAACACACGTTCAGACAGAACACTGGCTGCAGGGCATGACAAGATCTCCAAAGCGTAAGTGGCGAGCTCGACCATTTATCCAGATTGGAAGCCCAAAAAGAGCAAGGGTCCAGTGACACAGTCATAGCTTCAATGTTTACTTGGAGATACTCCTGTACCATCGTCTCTAGGCATTGACTATGTGTCAAACTTCTTGTCTCCTGTGGCCTTACAGATGATGGGCTAAAAAAGTGGTGAAATGATTCCGCAAAATTGATGTTACCAGCAGATACTGTGCTTCTGTTACGTTTTAAGTGCTGAACACTCGACGGTCCCACGGTTGGCAAGTTGGAACTGTGAGTTTCACTACGTGCACAACTAGTGTTTTGGGGAAAAGCACATGTAAGATTCTGCAACAGTCTCTGCTGATACTCCTGCGTGCGTGCATCTCTTTCTGTGGCAGGAATAATTTCTGCAAATTTACTTTTGTACCGGGGATTTAACAGTGTGGCAACCCAGTAGTCAGGATTATTTCTAATTCTCACAATTCGAGGGTCATGTTGCAGGTAGTGCAGCAAGAAGGCACTCATGTGTCTTGCACATCCAGGAGCACCAAGTCCCTATTGTGTTGGTGGCTAGGTAACAATCATGCTTCCATCCTCTGCCCTCTCCCCCCAACCTCGCACAACTGAAATGTGATCAAGGTCTCCCTCATCTGATGAGTCTTCCATCAGTTCGTCCTCCACTTCTTCCTGGGCTCCTGCACCTTCCTCACTAGTTTGGCTGCTACCATGCGCCCTGGTAAAACCATCTTCCCCACCCTCACATGCCTGCCGCCTTGGTGCTGCTGACCGTCTGGACCTTGCAGATGTTAGCCCTTCCGCAAACAACTCCTCCTCCTCTACTTCTTCCACTTCCTCTTGTGCCACCACGTGACTCCGAATTCTGTTTAACATGTGCTCCAGCATGTAAATCACCGGAATAGTCATGCTAATAATGGCATTGTCAGCACTAAACATCTTCGTAGCCATTTCAAAACTGTGCAGAAGGGTGCATAGGTCCCTGATCTGAGACCACTCCTCCAGCGTGATTTGCCCCACCTCTGGATCTCGTTGGCCCAGGCTATACATCAGAACCTAATGCACCAGGGCTTGTCGGTGCTGCCACAGTCGCTGCAGCATGTTCAGAGTTGATTTCCACTAGGTAGGCACATCGCATTTTAGCCGGTGAAGTGGCAGGCCCAACGACTTCTGTAGAGATGTAGGTCGCAGAGCTGCGGGATGCGAACGGCAGAAGTGAGCACACAGCGACCGTGCCCTCTGCAGAAGGCCATCTAGTCAAGGATAGTGGGCTAAAAATTGCTGGACAACCAGGTTCAACACGTGAGCCATACAAGGCACCTATGTGACATTGCCCCGGCGAAGGGCCGCACCCAGGTTTGCAGCATTGTCGCACACGGCCTTCCCTGGTTTCAGGTCCAGTGGAGACAACCATTCATGAAATTGGTTCTCCAGAGCTGACCACAACTCCTCAGCTGTATGACTCACATTTTCCAGACATTTCAAAGTAAAAACCGCTGATAACGTTGAGCCCTGCTGCCAGCATAATAAGGAGGTGTGCAGGATCCCTTCTGTGCAGTTAGAAAGCTTGTGGCATGACCAGACAGGCTTTGGGTGCAGGTGGAGGACCAAGAGGAGGTTGAGGAGGCAGAAGCAGTGGAGGAACTTTGAGATAAAGAGGAATGACGCACAACTCGTGGGGGCGGCAAGACTTGGACAGCAGCCCCTTGTCCTGCTGTCACCATAGTTACCCAGTGCCCAGTCAGTGACATGTAACGCCCCTGTCCATGCCTACTCGTCCAAGTGTCTGTGGTGAAATGCACCCTGTCACACACAGAGTTTCTCAAAGAAGCGGTTGTGTTGTGTGCGACATGCTGGTGGAGCGCAGGCACACCTTTCTTTGAGAAGTAGTGCCGACTGGGCATCTGGTACTGGGGCACTACGACGGACATATGGTCTCGAAAATCCTCTGTGTCCAACAGGCGGAAAGGCAGCATTTCTGTAGCCAAGAGCTTGCAGATGGTGAAATTCAACCTCTTAGCTTTCTCATGGCTAGGAGGAAATGGTCTTTTCCCTGTCCACATCTGAGGGACCGAGGGCTGGCTGTTGTGCTTAGATGGGGTTGAGAAGGGTGTCCCCGGCAAACTGCCGGTCTGTGAGGAAGATGCAGGCGGACATGTTAGGTTGCCTTGATCCAAAGGTGGTGCTATCGATGTCGGACAGCGCTGAACACCAGCTGGTGTTTCCACCTCCAAAGAAAATGATGACCTGCCAATCACGCTGGCTGTTGCGGGTAAAGAGTAGAGATGAGCGCTGTTCTACTCGAACTGTTCGCCAATCTCAAATTCGAGCTGTTTTGGGCGGTGTTCGAGCCGTTCGGCGAACACGAACATTTTGAGAAAAATTCGGCTGTTCGAGGTTATGTTCGATAACTGTTCGTGCACCAAAATCATAACTGGATTTTTTCTCAGTAATGATGAAAATTAATGTTAGTACGAAGTTTGAGTGTACAGCGGGGTGGGGGGAGGGGCAGGGGATGGATCTCTGCAGGAATAATGAAGATCTCCATTTTTTTTTCTCTTTCCCGCATTTACAGTGGGGAGGTGCAGTCTGTCAGCCTATCAGCAGCGAACACACGGAGCGAAGTGCTTTTTTCACACAAGCAAGGGCATGTGTCATTGGCAGTGTATGTCACATGTCCTTGCCCTATAAGACCAAGCCATTTTCCCCGTCGCCACCATTTTCTCACTGCTGCAGCTGCGTGTTAGACGGCACCGCTGTTGCTGTGTGTGCAATACCTTGTTAATTTCAAGCCAATTTTCGCACAAATCTACAGATAGCTTGGGAGTAGGGAATAGTTGTGATTGCAGTCCTTTTAAGGACTAGGTTACAGCATTTCCTACGACTTTTATCAGGTAGGTCTGTGCTCTTAAATAGATAGATTGTGGGAGTAAAGACTAATTGTAATTGCAGTCCTTTTCAGGACTAGGTTACATCAGTTCCTATCAGTTTTTGCCAGGCAGGTCTGTGCCAGTGCTGTGCAAGTTTTTTTCACAGCATTTGGCTGAATCTAGCAAAGCTAATCCTTTTTGGCCTATTGCAGAGTGTGTTATTCAGTGGAGTAGCCTATCTGTGTTGCAAGATATACCACCTGTGTATAGAATACCAATTTTTTTACTGCACCTAGTGAAGTAAAATCTTTTGGGCATAGCATCATTCTATTAGTCCATCTATACTGACCTCCATCAGGTTGCAAATTGAATATAATTTTTTTCTGCATCTTGCTCTGAAAAAATATTTGGGCTTCTAGCAGTGTGTGGGACTTGTTCTATTAGTCCATCTATACTGACCTCCATCAGGTTGCAAACTGAATATAATTTTTTTCTGCATCTAGCTCTGAAAAATATTTGGCCTTCTAGCAGTGTGTGGGACTTTCTCTATTAGTCCATCTATACTGACCTCCATCAGGTTGCAAACTGAATATATTTTTTTTCTGCATCTACCTCTGAAAAAATATTGGGCTTCTAGCTGTGTGTGGGACTTGTTCTATTAATCCATCTATACAGACCTCCATCAGGTTGCAAACTGAATATAATTTTTTTCTGCATCTACCTCTGAAAAAATATTTGGGCTTCTAGCTGTGTGTGGGACTAGTTCTATTAGTCCATCTATACTGACCTCCATCAGGTTGCAAATTAAAAATAATTTTTTGTCTGCATCTAGCTCTGAAAAAATATTTGGCCTTCTAGCAGTGTGTGGGACTTTCTCTATTAGTCCATCTATACTGACCTCCATCAGGTTGCAAACTGAATATATTTTTTTTCTGCATCTACCTCTGAAAAAATATTGGGCTTCTAGCTGTGTGTGGGACTTGTTCTATTAATCCATCTATACAGACCTCCATCAGGTTGCAAACTGAAGATAATTTTTTTCTGCATCTACCTCTGAAAAAATATTTGGGCTTCTAGCTGTGTGTGGGACTTGTTCTATTAGTCCATCTATACTGACCTCCATCAGGTTGCAAACTGAAAATAATTTTTTGTCTGCATCTAGCTCTGAAAAAATATTTGGCCCTCTAGCAGTGTGTGGGACTTTCTCTATTAGTCCATCTATACTGACCTCCATCAGGTTGCAAATTAAAAATAATTTTTATCTGCATCTACCTCTGAAAAAATATTTGGGCTTCTAGCTGTGTGTGGGACTTGTTCTATTAGTCCATCTATACTGACCTCCATCAGGTTGCAAAATGAATATAATTTTTTTCTGCATCTAGCTCTGAAAAAATATTTGGCCTTCTAGCAGTGTGTGGGACTTTCTCTATTAGTCCATCTATACTGACCTCCATCAGGTTGCAAATTAAAAATAATTTTTATCTGCATCCAGCTCTGAAAAAAATATTTGGCCTTCTAGCAGTGTTTGGGACTTTCGCTATTAGTCCATCTATACTGACCTCCATCAGGTTGCAAATTAAAAATAATTTTTATCTGCATCCAGCTCTGAAAAATATTTGGCCTTCTAGCAGTGTGTGGGACTTTCTCTATTAGTCCATCTATACTGACCTCCATCAGGTTGCAAATTCAAAATAATTTTTTGTCTGCATCTAGCTCTAAAAAAATATTTGGCCTTCTAGCAGTGTGTGGGACTTTCTCTATTAGTCCATCTATACTGACCTCCATCAGGTTGCAAATTAAAAATAATTTTTATCTGCATCTAGCTCTGAAAAAATATTTGGCTTTCTAGCTGTGTGTGGGACTTGGTCTATTAGTCCATCTATACTGACCTCCATCAGGTTGCAAATGAAAAATAATTTTTATCTGCATCTAGCTCTGAAAAAATATTTGGCCTTCTAGCAGTGTGTGGGACTCATTGTATTAGTCCATCTATACCAAGCTCCACCAGCTTTTAAATTAATAATAATTTTTAGCTGCATCTAGCCCTGAAAATAATTTTTCTTCCTAATAGTGGTAGCAATAGAAATATGGGGCGCGCGCCTGGCTTACAAAAATATACGCTTCATAACAAAAAACACCAGCCTAGCGCGCTGCATTAATAAGATGGCATCATCGTCTCCCCCAGTGCTAGGCCTACTACCCAGGTTAGCATTCCTGTGCCTAAAACACAATGTATGGGTCCGCGCTAGCCACTATGCTGAGGGGTCTAAAGCTGCTGCTAACGCTTTATAACAATTCAATTGGCAGATTTTCACAGAGCTCTTCCACAAAGCCCACCCATCGGGCAACAGTTGCCCACCTTCCCTATGGGATCTAGTGGCGAATAGTTGATGCCATTAATCAGAGTGTCAGTTGCCCCGTCGACGTGGCAAGCATACGGTAAGGCATGGGAAGAGTGGACACGACTAGTAGCAGGCAGACGGGTTGACCAATGTGAACAAGCCAGATCACAAGTCACCATAGAATTTCTCCACCAGCTTATTATGAGGGGCATATCAGGGGCGTCAGCGCAGCGGTGTCTGACCGGAGTAGCATTTCACTTCCATCTACTGAATTGGGGAGATGTGACAAAGGTTCATCATCAGACAATCCATAAAAGGGTGGAAAAGGGGACAGCCAAGTCAGGAGTGTAGACGTCCCGTCCCGTGTCACTAAAACTGATTTCTCACATCATATCCCTAACACCATTAACATGACACTCACAATTTGAAGCAACACTACTGTCTACTGCATTTGTGATCTCCTTCTTTGGGGTGCTATGCATAAGCGAATTAGTCCATCAATCCAAAATTACCACCAGTGGAGGCTTATTACACCAGGACGTAGTCATAGCCAATAATGCAATACGTCTACGCATACACAAATCGAAAACGGTTCCAGCGGGCAGGGGCACTTGGGTACTTCTACAACCCACAAACGGTACACTGAGTTGGGTAACAATAGTAAAAACATATCTAACCATCAGATCACAAAGTAATTTCTTCCTATCACACATTGATGGAATGCCATTATCAAGATACCAGTTCCAAGCTATATTTAATAAATGCATAACATCGGCAGGGAACCACCCCAAAGATTACGGGACACACTCATTCCGCATAGGCGCGGCCACGGCAGCAGCAAGAGCAGGACTGTCAGAAACGGAAGTTCAGAGGATAGGGAGGTGGCGATCCACGTGTTTGGCAAGATACATAAGACCGGACTTGTTATCCTAACGTGGTTTGTTTCTTTTACAGGTGACGCTAAGCCAACAGTGTGGGTGATAGGCCACTCGTATATGTATTGGGCAGAAAAAAGGGCGAAAGTCTGCCCAGGCGGGAGGAAATTAGAGTTTCATAACACATATTTCAACTAGAGAGGTATTAGAGGCCTGCTATGGCCACAGGTACTAATGGAGGTAATCAAGGTAGGGAGAGAGGCAAGATGTCCGGTCATCTTAGTTATACAGGCCGGGGGAAACAACCTAGGTCATCATAACAGCGCATAACTAATGGCAATAATGAAACTAGACACTGAGCGCTTCAGAGAATTTTTCACAAAACTAGCGATAGTATGGTCAGAGATTGTGCCGATAGCGGTATGGCAAGGTGCGCGAGACATCACGGCCATCGAACGGACAAGGCGGGTAATAAATATTCGGATGGCAAAATTTAGAAGAGACAGAGGCGGTGTAGTGGTACGACACTGACAACTGGAAGGAGACAAAGCAGGCCTCATACGGCCCGACGTTGTTCACTTAATGAATATTGAACTGGACATATTCCTGTCAGGACTCCAGGACGGAGTGGAACAAGCGTTAAGAGTGATGGGTGGGGGTCAGAGTCCTGCATACGAGTACGCAGGATCCTCCGTGGCCTGGAAATAGAAAGGACATGTTGGAGAGTTACACTTGTTGGCCAACTTGCCGGAGTGGAGACCCAGGGCATGCTGCAACAAGCTGAATTATTTTAGAAATAAAATGCCTTTCTAATGGAATGAGTATAAAGAGTTAATAAAGCTGTGACCGATCCTCACCCATCCAGTTGTAAGAGTTACATTATTGTATTGTCAAGGAAAGGGGGGCGGTAGGGGGGCTGAGCGTCTGGGTTTGGTTGGGGGTCCCCACAGTCTGCCTAGGCTAGATGCATTTAAAAATTCTTATTAGATACACAGGCGGTGCAGCTTGCTTCGCAGCTGGGCTACTACGCCCAAAGTATTGCCTAGGCTAGATGCAGTTAAAAATTCTACGCTGACTAGCAGACACTAAAGATTTGGAGCAGACCTCTGAGCTCTTCAGACTCAACCATCTGTGTTACCCCAAGCCATAGTGTATCTAGTTTTTACAGTTAAAAAGGGGGGGGAGCGACCCAACCCACCTGGAATTGACGATGCCAACGTCACGTAAGACACAGCAAGGGGACTCCAAAAAGAGTCTCCATTTTTTCCCAAAATTGTGGCACAGACACCACTTAACCCTAGAACGCATACCTGGGGCCTCGCAGGCCCGCCTTGTTAATTGTTTTCTATTTTCTGCAAGATTACTTTAGTTAGAATTTTGAAACTCTAGGTATTCTTCATGTATATAGTTGTTTGTCATTTGAGTTTGAGTTATTCCATGTTATTTGCACACGAGCCTAAAAGGCCCCAGGTATATGAAAGTGTAGATTTTTATGGTCATGCGTTCTAGGGTTAAGTGGCATCAATTGCCCCACAGTTGCTTAAAACGGTTGGTGAGGTGATTTTACCAAATCCTCAAGGTTTTAGTCTCCCAAGGATAACACAGGGGTAGAAAAGTCCTTGCGAATCCATGATTTGTTCATCTTTATGAACGTGAGTCTGTCTACATTCTCAGTGGACAGACGCGTGCGTTTATCTGTCAGCACACCACCAGCAGCGCTGAACACACGTTCAGAGAGAACACTGGCTGCAGGGCATGACAAGATCTCCAAGGCGTGAGTGGCGAGCTCCGGCCATTTTTCCAGATTGGAATACCAAAATGAGCAAGGGTCCAGTGACACAGTCATGGCTTCGATGTTCACTTGGAGATACTCCTGCACCATCCTCTCTAGGCGTTGACTATGTGTCAGACTTCTTGTCTCCTGTGGCCTTGCAAAGGATGGTCTAAAAAAGTGGTGAAACGATTCCACAAAATTGCTGTTACCAGCAGATACTGTGTTACTGTTACGGTTTGAGTGATGAAGACTCGACAGTCCCACGGTTGGCAAGTTAGAACTGTGAGAGTCACTACGTGCACCACTGGTGTTTTGTGGAAAAGCACATGTAAGATTCTGCAACAGCGTCTGCAGATACTCCAGCATGCGTCAATCCCTTTTTATGGCAGGAATTATTTCGGCAAATTTACTTTTGTACCGGGGATCTAACAGTGTGGCAACCCAGTAGTCGGGATTACTTCGAATTCTGACAATCTGAGGGTCATGTTGCAGGTAGTGCAGCAAGAAGGCACTCATGAGTCTTGCGCATCCAGGAGGACCAAGTCCTTGTTGTGTTGGTAGCGAGGTAAGAATCATGCTTCCTTCCTCTGCCCTCTCCCCTCAACCTCGCACAACAGAAATGTGATCAAGGTCTCCCTCATAAGATGAGTCTTCCATGCCCATCGCCAGTTCGTCCTCCACTTCTTCCTCGGCTCCTGCACCTTCCTCAACAGTTTGGCTGCTACCATGCGCCCTGGTTAATCCCTCTCCCCCACCCTCCCATGCCCGCTGCCTTGGTGCTGCCAACCGTCTGGACCTTGGAGATGTTATCCCTTCCGCATACGACTCCTCCTCTACTTCCACCACCTCCTCTTGTCCCACCACCTGACTCTGAATTCTGTTTAGTGTGTGCTCCAGCATGTAAATCACCGGAATAGTCATGCTGACAATGGCATCGTCGTCAGCACTAAACATCTTCGTCGCCATTTCAAAACTGTGCAGAAGGGTGTGTGGCGCCCCTGAGGGTTCAGTCGCCACAGAGTTACTGCATCTCACCCAGAGGTGTGGTATCTCACCCTCAGGTAAGGAAGGCATATGGCTCGGGACCCTAACACCTGCATCCAACACATACCCGCAGTGGGGGTAGGGCAAGATTGCTCCTAAGGGAGAGCACAGTCCCAGGTCCCTAGCTGGTGGAAGGGTCCTATGTAGTGGGTGCTTAGGGGAGCAGCTTAGCAGAGCACATGACAGGGAGAGTATAAATAGGAAGCTATCTTAGAAAGAGCAAGCCAGTCAGAGGAGGAAAAGTGACAGGAGCAGAGGCTCGGCATGAGCTCTGCTCCAGAGAAGGGCCTAGCCTGGGAGGCCCAGGACTGAAGGAGAGAAGAGAGGAGTGGGAGCAGGAAGGCTCCAGGAACCGAAGGGACCCTAGGGCTATGGGCCGTGCAGAAGGCCACCCGTACTCCTGCTGCTACCAGGAGGTAGAGGGGTCAGACCAGATATGGGGAACCGGTCCCTCAACTAGCGGAGAAACAGCAAGGCTCAACTAGAAACCGGAGGCTGCAGCATTTCATGTACTGCAGGTAAAAGTCCACACCAGTCTCACTAAGAAGGTAGCCACATAGGACCAGGGGACGGAACACAAGTCGCCCGCCAAGGCCTGAGGATACCGGATAGAAGTGTCACTGGGTGTGAGGTGCAGGTAGAAGGCCAGAGAAAGGACACACAGAAGGGGGTCCTGCTAAGTACTCCGGAGCTATCTGGGGGTGGACTGAGCCCCTCACTGAGTACGCACAGCACAACGGGTGAGATTGCTCTGGTACCTGTAACTGGACTGCAACAACTATGAGTAAAGATCTTGGGACTACATCACACGGACTCTGTGTTCATTACTGACTCCCTGCACTACAACCACCATCATCCACCCACACTGCCCTCAAGCTACACTCTTCCTGTGGTGAGTAATAATACCATTGCTGCAAAACCACCAGCTTTAGAGGACTGTTCCGCAGCGGCGGCCCCTTTTGCCCCACTCCAGAGGTGGCGTAGTCGGACATTATAAAACCCAATATACAAATTACCCTTGGATTGACCACCCTGGATCAGGGTCACCGCCACAGTGACTACAACCCCCAGCGTCTACCGGCCCGGCTCAGGGTACCCCACGGCCCAGGGGGCGCGTCAACTTCATAGGTCCCTGATCTGAGACCACTCCTGCAGCGTGATTTGCCCCACCTCTGGATCTCGTTGGCCCAGGCTATACGTCAGAACGTATTGCACCAGGGCTTGTCGGTGCTGCCACAGTCGCTGCAACATGGTCAGAGTTGAATTCCACCGTGTCGGCACATCGCATTTCTGCCGGTGAACTGGCAGGCCCAACGACTTCTGTAGAGATGTAAGTCATTGAGCTGCGGGATGCGAACGGCGGAAGTGAGCACACAGCGACTGTGACCCCTTCAGAAGGCCATCTAGTCCGGGATAGTGGGCTAACAATTTATGGACAACCAGGTTCAACACGTGAGCCATACAAGGCACGTGTGTGACATTGCCCCGGCGATGCAGCATTGTCGCACACGGCCTTCCCTGGTTGCAGGTCCAGTGGAGACAACCATTCATGAAACTGGGTCTCCAGAGCTGACCACAACTCCTCAGCTGTGTGACTCACATTTCCCAGACATTTCAAAGTAAACACTGATGCCTTGAGCCCTGCTGCCAGCATAGTAAGGAGGTGTGCAGGATTCCTTCTGCGCAGTTAGAATGCAGGTGGCATTACCAGACAGGCTTTGGGTGCAGGTGGAGGACCGAGAGGAGGTTGAGGAGGCAGAAGCAGTGGAGGAACTTCGAGATAAAGAGGATTGACGCACAACTCGTGGGGACGGTAAGACTTGGACAGCAGCCCCTTGTCCTGCTGTCACCATAGTTACCCAGTGCCCAGTCAGCGACATGTAATGCCCCTGTCCATGCCTACTCGTCCAAGTGTCTGTGGTGAAATGCACCCTGTCACACACAGAGTTTCTCAAAGAAGCGGTGATGTTGTGTGCGACATGCTGGTGGAGCGCAGGCACACCTTTCTTTGAGAAGTAGTGCCGACTGAGCATCTGGTGCTGGGGCACTGAGACGGGCATAAGGTCTCGAAAATCCACTGTGTCCTCCAGGTGGAAAGGCAGCATTTCTGTAGCCAAGAGCTTGCAGATGGTGAAATTCAACCTCTTAGCTTTCTCATGGCTAGGAGGAAATGGTCTTTTACTTTTCCACATCTGAGGGACTGAGGGCTGGCTGTTGTGCTTAGACGGGGTTGAGTAGGATGTCCCCGGCAAACTGCCGGTCTGTGAGGAAGATGCAGGCGGACATTTTAGATTGCCTTGATCCAAAGCTGGTGCTCTCGATGTCAGAGAGTGCTGAACACCAGCAGGTGTTTCCACTTCCCAATGAACTGATGACCTGCCAATCACACTGGCTGTTGCAGGTAAAGAGGTGGCAGGTCTGCGTCCACAAACATGTGTGACTGCTGTCCCCCCAGTCACAGAGGATGAAGAGGCCGCGGATGCACAAGATGGGGCAGACGGTGGTTGGCCCAGCCTGCTAGGCCGCATTGTAGCACAGTGAGCTTCCCACTGCAACTTATGCTTCATATCCATGTGCCGGTTCATGCATGAAGTACTCAAACTATGGATTTTTTGGCCTCTACTTATGTTTTGGTTACAAATATTACAGATAACACGAGTTGGGTCATCCTTATCATTCTGAATAAATGCCCAGGCTATGCAAGGCTTAGAGCCCATGCGACCTGAAGAGCCACTACGACTTGTGGTCAGAGGCAGAGTTGTGGTTGAGGATGCAGTTGTTGACGTGCTTCCAGTACTCCATCTGTGTCCAGGAAGGCGCAACCTAACCTCGTCGTCAATAGCATCTGTGACGCCCCGCTGTGCGTGGTATCACATATCCTAGAAGAGTGTATTGATGGACTCCTCCACAAGAGGCCCCCATAAACATTCACACATCTCCACCTTCCACCTCAGACCAGCAGAGGGAGCCCGTTAGGGATATAAATAGGGAAGGTGGAGCTAGGCAGTTCAGTTCCTCTGAAGAGTTCCTGCAGTAGAGAAGCCTAAGAGAGGTCAGTCTGCAGTGGAGCTCAGTCTAGTCTAGAGAACTCAGTTAATAGTTCAACAGTGGAGCACGAGGCTCCTGCTAACTAGATTCAGTAAGGCATAACCGGAATCCCTGGAGAACTACAAGTCCCAGGATGGCAAAGGTGCTGATACGTAACAGAGCCAGGAGACGCTTAGGCCCCGCATAGTGGGAGCGTGAACTCCAAGAGAAGGCCTTACCACAAGGTCAGCCAGCGCAGGACAGAGACAAAGTTAGGCCTAGCTCCAGGCAGGTCAGAAACTTACTACGCAGAGGCAAGAAACAGGAGGCCCTACACCCGCTCATTGGGGAGGATCCTGATATTCACCCTTCACCCTACAGTGCTCCGGGATGTGCCTGAATTTCCTCCAGTAAAAGGTACTGAAGTGACTACCGTGTCCGTTCCCGTTCTTGCTCTGACCCAGCTGGGTCTCGCCTGTCCTGCATTCCCCCTGCATACGCTGCCCTGAGACCTAGCTTCACCTGTGGGGAGCTATACCATCGAGCAGCCTTATTACGGGTCTCAGTGGACTGCTGCAGCGCTGGTGCTTCTCACCAGATACCACAGGTGGCATCACAAACTCTTATAAAATTAACAATTATCCACTCTTTTAAAGAGTGACCCCAGGGTACGGGCCAGGGAGCCGACCACCGCGACATCCCCAAGGCCAGGCAAAGGCCCGGGTACCGAGTCATCCCCATCCCCTGGGCTAGTCACATCCTCCTCCACTTCCTCCGTTGACCTCATCGACTGGCTGACTGTGGGTTGACAGTAAGTGGGATCTCCAAGCTCGTCATCATCACCCTGTGTGTTATCACACCCGTCGTCCTCAAAGCCAACCTCTTCCTGCCCTGACCGAAAAGTCAAGTTGTCGCTCCAATCAGGTATTTGAGTCTCATCATCGTCTTCATCATTGTCTCCACCAACAGGAGTGACAGTTTGGGAACGAGGGTCTACATTATGCTCAGAACCTTCTTCATCTGGTCCTGGATCCGACTTATAAAGATTCTGGGCATCAGTTCAGATCATTTCCTCGTCTGGATTAACAGAAGCTCTGGAGCAGACTTACGTTTCCCAGGCTATAGTATGAGTAAACAGCTCTGCAGACTCAACCATCTGTGTTACCCCATACTCAGACGGGCAGCTGGAGACTTGGGAGCTGTGAGGAAGCAAGTGCGATTGGGGTGACACCTCTGAGGACTGGAATATTTGTGATGTTGAAATTGAGGTGGAGGAGAGCCCACTTGAAGGAGAACTTGATATCCGCTGAAACACCTGCTGTTTTTGTGCCTCATCTGGAATTTGTAGCGATGGACGTGTCCGTAAGAAAGGGATCGTATCACATTGTCCACGAAAAGAAGTCGACATCTTAGCTTGGCTGGAAGATGGTCTTTCTTCTGCAGATGTTACCCCCCCCCACTGCGGGGGGGCTCGACCCACCGGCGGACAGGCACCAGTATTGGGAGAGGGGGGCTGGCCGTCAGGGTCCACCGCGGCTCTGGCACAAACCCGGCGACACGGAGGTGGCACGGGCAGGAACGAACTGGCCGTGTCAGCTTCTCACTTTTTGGACTTTAGAAGGGCATGACATGCCTATATCTGTGTCTCCCCCTCCTTTTACTCCTCCACCTCTTTTCTTTTCGCATGACTATATGTACTTGTCACTTTTCCATGTGTTAGTTATGTCTTCTGAGCAGTTTGTCAGCTTTTGGACACCTTTGAAGGTGTTTTCTATGTGTTTCTATGTGTTTTTGTTTGCCTGCCATTGGTTTTAACGGTGTTCGAAGGTGTTCGACGAACAGTTCGGCGAACACACGGGTGTTCGACGAACCGAACCGAACTCGAACACTACGGGGGTGGCTCAACACTAGTAAAGAGGTGGCAGATCTGCGTCCCAAAACAGGTGTGACTGCTGTCCCCCCAGTCACAGAAGATGAAGAGGCCACGGATGTACAAGATGTGTCAGACGGTGGTTGGCACGGCCGGCTAGGCCGCATTGTAGCACAGTGAGCTTCCCACTGCAACTTATGCTTCATATCCATGTGCCGGTTCATACATGAAGTACTCAAACTATGTATTTTTTGGCCTCTACTTAGCTTTTGCTGACAAATGTTACAGATAACATGAGTTGGGTCATCTTTATCGATCTGAAAAAATTCCCAGGCTATGCAAGGCATAGCACCCATGCGACCTGAAGAGCCACCACGACTTGTGGTCAGAGGCAGAGTTGTGTTTGAGGATGCAGTTGTTGACGTGCTTCCAGTACTACGTCTCTGTCCAGGAAGGCGCAACCTGACTTCGTCGTCACTAGCATCCTCCTCCACCTCCTCTGCTGACCTCATCGACTGGCTGACTGTGGGTTGACAGTAAGTGGGATCTCCAACCTCGTCATCATCACCCTGTGTGTTATCACACCAGTCGTCCTCAGAGCAAACCTCTTCCTGCCCTGACAAAAAACTCAAGTTGTCGCTCCAATCAGGTATTTGAGTCTCATCATCGTCTTCCTCATTGTCTCCACCAGCAGGAGTTACAGTTTGGGAACAAGGGTCTTCAATATGGTCAGAACTTTCTGCGTCTGGTCCTGGATCTGATTCTGGGCATCAGTGCAGATCAATTCCTCGTCTGGATTCACAGAAGCTCTGGAGCCGACCTCTGATTCCCAGGCTATAGTATGAGTAAACAGCTCTGCAGACTCAACCATCTGTTCTATCCCATACTCAGACGGGCAGCTGGAGACTTGGGAGCTGGGAGGGATCAAGTGCGATTGGGGTGACACCTCCGAGGACTGGAGTATTTGTGATGTTGAAGTTGAGGTGGATGAGAGCCCACTTAAAGGAGCACTTGATATCCTTTGAAGCATCTGCTGTTTTTGTGCCTCATCTAGAATTTGTAGCTATTGGCGTGGCCGTAAGAAAGGGATCTTATCACATTGTCCGCTAAAAGAAGTAGAAATCTTAGTTAGGCTGGAAGATGGTCTTTCTTCTGCAGATGTTACTGTTGCTTTAACACCTACCCCACGGACACAACCTTTTTTTCCTGTCCCAACACACCTATTCCCCTTTCCACCAGCAGCAGGCCTTTTTCCACTCATTTTGGTGGTTAACTAATTGACAACTCTGGAGTTGTTTGCACAAAAAACAATGGATGGGAACCGAGCAGAGCTGAGTGGCCAAACTGTGGTATTAGCCCAAAAGTATTGGCTGGGTTAGATGCAGATAAAAATTATTTTGAATTTGCAACCTGGTGGAGGTTAGTATAGATGGACTAATAGAACAAGTCCCACACACTGCTACAAGCCCAAGCCCAAATATTTTTTCATAGCTAGATGCAGATAAAAATTATTTTTAATTTGCAACCTGGTGGAGGTTAGTATAGATGGACTAATAGAACAAGTCCCACACACTGCTACAAGCCCAAATTTTTTTTTAGAGCTAGACGCAGATAAAAATTATTTTGAATTTGCAACCTGGTGGAGGTTAGTATAGATGGACTAATAGAACAAGTACCACACACTGCTACAAGCCCAAATTTTTTTTCAGAGCTAGATGCAGATAAAAATTATTTTGAATTTGCAACCTGGTGGAGGTTAGTATAGATGGACTAATAGAACAAGTCCCACACACTGCTACAAGCTCAAATTTTTTTTTAGAGCTAGATGCAGATAAAAATTATTTTGAATTTGCAACCTGGTTGAGGTTAGTATAGATGGACTAATAGAACAAGTACCACACTCTGCTACAAGCCCAAATTTTTTTTTAGAGCTAGATGCAGATAAAAAAATTTTTGAATTTGCAACCTGGTGGAGGTTAGTATAGACGGACTAATAGAAAAATTCCCACACACTGCTACAAGCCAAAGCCCAAATATTTTTCAGAGCTAGATGCAGATAAAAATTATTTTGAATTTGCAACCTGGTGGAGGTTAGTATAGATGGACTAATAGAACAAGTCCCACGCACTGCTACAAGCCCAAGCCCAAATATTTTTTCAGAGCTAGATGCAGATAAAAATTATTTTGAATTTTCAACCTGGTGGAGGTTAGTATAGATGGACTAATAGAACAAGTCCCACACACTGCTACAAGCCCAAGCCCAAATATTTTTTCAGAGCTAGATGCAGATAAAAATTATTTTGAATTTGCAACCTGGTGGAGGTTAGTATAGATGGACTAATAGAACAAGTCCCACACACTGCTACAAGCCCAAGCCCAAATATATTTTCAGAGCTAGATGCAGATAAAAATTATTTTGAATTTGCAACCTGGTGGAGGTTAGTATAGATGGACTAATAGAAAAAGTCCCACACACTGCTACAAGCCCAAACCCAAATATTTTTTCAGAGCTAGATGCAGATAAAAATTATTTTGAATTTGCAACCTGGTGGAGGTTAGTATAGATGGACTAATAGAACAAGTCCCAAACACTGCTACAAGCCCAAATGATTTTTCAGAGCTAGATGCAGATAAAAATTATTTTGAATTTGCAACCTGGTGGAGGTTAGTATAGATGGACTAATGGAACAAGTCCCACACACTGCTACAAGCCCAAGCCCAAATATTTTTTCAGAGCTAGATGCAGATAAAAATTATTTTGAATTTGCAACCTGGTGGAGGTTAGTATAGATGCATTAATAGAACAAGTCCCACACACTGCTACAAGCCCAAATATTTTTTCAGAGCTAGATGCAGATATAAATTATTTTGAATTTGAAACCTGGTGGAGGTTAGTATAGATGGAATAATAGAAAAAGTCCCACACACTGCTACAAGCCAAAATATTTTTTCAGAGCTAGATGCAGAAAAAAATTATTTTGAATTTGAAACCTGATGGAGGTTAGTATAGATGGACTTATAGAATGATGCTATGCCCAAAAGGTTTTACTTGGCTAGGTGCAGTAAAAAAATTTGTATTCTATACACAGGTGGTGTAGCTTGCAACACAGATAGGCCACTCCACTGACTAACACACACTGCAAGAGGCCAAAAAGGATTTGCTAAGCTAGATTTAGCCAAATGCTATGAAAAAATCTTGCACAGCACTGCCACAGACCTGCCTGGCAAAAAGTGATAGGAACTGATGTAACCTAGCCCTCAAATGGACTGCAATTACAATTAGTCTTTACTCCCAACCTATCTATTTAAGAGCACAGACCTGCCTGATAAAAGTGATAGGAACTGATGTAACCTAGCCCTGAAAAGGACTGCAATTACAATTAGTCTTTACTCCCAACCTATTTATTTAAGAGCACAGACCTGCCTGATAAAAGTGATAGGAACTGATGTAACCTAGCCCTCAAAAGGACTGCAATTACAATTAGTCTTTACTCCCAACCTATCTATTTAAGAGCACAGACCTGCCTGATAAAAGTCGTAGGAAATGATGTAACCTAGTCCTCAAAAGGACTGCAATCACAACTATTCCCTACTCCCAAGCTATCAGTAGATTTGTGCGAAAATTGGCTTGAAATTAACACTCAAAGAATAGCGCACACAGCAACAGCGGTGCCATCTAACACGCAGCTGCAGCTGTGAGAAAATGGTGGCTACGTGGAAAATGGCTGGGTCTTATAGGGCAAGGACATGTGACATACACTGCCAATGACTCATGCCCTTGCTTGTGTGAAAAAAAGCAGTTCGCTCCGTGTATGCGCTGCTGATAGGCTGACAGATTGCACCTCCCCACTGTAAATGCGGAAAAGAGAAAAAAAATGGAGATCTTCATTATTTATGCAGAGATCCATCCACTGCCCCTCCCCCCGTCCTGCTGTACACTAAAACTGCGTATTAACATTAATTTTCAGCATTACTGAGAAAAAATCCAGTTATGATTTTGGTGCACGAACAGTTATCAAACATAACCTTGAATAGCCAAATTTTTTTCAAATTGTTCGTGTTCGCCGAACGGCTCGAACACCGCCCAAAACAGCTCGAATTTGAGATTGGCGAACAGTTCAAGTCGAACACCGCTCATCTTTATTCACAAGTAGCATTTTTTATGCGTTTTTGCACTTTAGTATTGCTTTCAACCGTGACAAATGCATTCACCGGGAAATGTCATTTTAACATTTTACAACCTTATCTGGCCATGTGCTGTGTGACACATGCATACAGTACTGAAAAGACATGGGATCCACATGGGGAAGACCCAGGTCACTGCCTAAAAGTGTGCCCATCAGAAGTCATCCTTGCCGCATCAGAAGATGCAGACTTGCAACTATCCCCGTGCAAGTCCTTGTCCCAGGGCAGTGTTCAATTGTACCTCCCCCATTCCTTGCAATGCAAGCGCAAATATTTAGCCAACCACCCACCCACCCGCAGGCTGCAATACTATACTGCTGGCTTGCACTTGAAATGAGGCCTTTTAGTTTGGAGGAGGCCGAAGCTGGCCACTACCTCATGGCTGCATCGGCGGCGAGGTCTCCAGACTCAGTTCCCAGCCGCCACTATTTGTCCCGGGAACCTTCCCCACACTTTTTTTAGCCTGGCCTGCTTTAGGGCAGCATTGGACGAGCCCACCAGACAACCAAAGACTCCTCCGGTGGGCCCTGGCTTCTCCATCAGGGGAGTTAAGAGTGCCAAGGTGAGGAGCATGATGATGATGATAGAAGTTAGCATCTGCTCTGTTTACTTGAAACGCAAGCGTAAGTGTGCAGCCTGCCACACACTCACCCCCAGGCAGCAATACCATACTGCTAGCTTGCTTGCACTTGAAATGAGGCCTTTTAGGCTTGTGGAGGCAGATGCTGGCCACCATGTCATGGCTGCGTCGGTGGCCTGCTATCCATACTCAGTCCCCAGCTGCCCGGCGGCCGGGTGTCCATACTCGATCCCCAGCCTCCCCTATTTGTCCCGGTGCACCTTATACACAAGCGCTCATACCAAAACATTACCTGTGCCCTCCCCAGTGCATTTAGTGAAAAGGACAGCCTAACCACAAACACGTGGACAAGTGAATGTGGCCAGGGATGGTCCATCTCACTGACGCCTTCACACTGGGTAAATATTGTTGAAGCCGGAACACAGTTGGACACTGGGATGCAACATGTCCTTCAGACATAGAGGATTGCGGGTCCTGGTTCAATCAGGCTTCAACACAAAGTTCAGAAGGTAGACAGCAGCAGTGGTCGGCCTCCTACACAATGAGTAAATTATTCATGATCATGAGGCCATCCATCTCCTTAGCTTTCTGTTCCTTGGCATGCAAGCGCATGTATGTAGTAGCGGCTAGGCCTGAGGTGGTCAGCGTTTTGGCTCATATACTACCTCCTCCGAGGATTGATGGATATTTTCCTGCTACTATCCCAGTTCTCTGACTCCCGTTAAAACAAAGCTTCAGGTGATGAATGATGGATGAGGTGGTGGCAAAGGAGAAAGAGCAGGAGGAACAGGGACCATTCACATCAATATCAGGCCAGTCAACCACACGTCTTGTAGAATATTTTTCTGTACCAAAAGGAGCGGTTCGGCTACACAGTTATAGGGCATACAGTGAGTGCAATGCCTACCAAAAATTTTGAGGCACTCCAATGCCCCTTGGAAGTGACATGGAGGTCAGAGGACCTGAACGAAACCGTTTTTTCCATTTATAGCAACTGGTTCTCCTGTACACTGTTGGCCTAAGCAGTGAATAGAAGGCTTTCCAAAAATTATGAGGAACTGCAATGCCCCTTGAAACAGACGTGGAATACAGCGTACTAAAAACCTTCTACCCATTATTGGGGAGTGGGTCTCCCTTAGTGTTCGCCTATGCATTGAAAAGCAAAAGCTGACTAAAATTAGGAGGAAATGCAATGCCCCTTGGAAGAGTCGTGGAGGTTAGAGGTAATTAAAAACAACATTTCAATGCCCCTTGGAAGAGCTGTGGAGTTCAGAGAGGTTTAACAAGACTGTTTTAATGCCCCTTGCAAGAGACGTAAAGGTCACAGTAGCTTAACAAGACGGTTTTAATGCCCCTTGGAAAAGACGTGGAGGTCCCAGTGGAATAAAAATACAATGTCAATGCACCTTGAAAGAAGAGTGGTGGAGGTCCCAGCGGAATAAAAAGACAATATCAATGCCCCTTGGAAGAGAGCTGGAGGTCGCAGTGGAATAAAAAGACAATATCAATGCCCCTTGGAAGAGTGGTGGAGGTCCCAGTGGAATAAAAAGACTTTATCAATGCCCCTTGGAAGAGTGGTGGAGGTTACAGTGGAGTAAAAAGACAATATCAATGCCCCTTGGAAGAGTGGTGGAGGTCACAGTGGAATAAAAAGACAATATCAATGCCCCTTGGAAGAGTGGTGGAGGTCGCAGTGGAATAAAAAAGACAATATCAATGCCCCTTGGAGAAGTGGTGGAGGACCCAGTGGAATAAAAAGACAATATCAATGACCCTTGGAAGTGTCGTGGAGGTCACAGTAGCTTAACACGATGATTTTAATGCCCCTTGGAAGAGACATGGAGTTCAGAGTGGTTTAACAAAATGGTTTTAATACCCCTTGGAAGAGACGTGGAGGTCACAGTAGCTTAACAAGGCGGTTTTAATGCCCCTTGGAAGAGACGTGGAGGTCACAGTGGAATAAAAAGACAATATCAATGACCCTTGTAAAAGACATGGAGGTCACAGTAGCTTAACAAGAAGATTTTAATGCCCCTTACAAGAGCCATGCAGTACAGCATATTAAAAACATTATTCCCATTGTTGGGGAGTGGGTCTCCCATAGTCTTTGCCTATGCCTTCCAAGCAAAAGCTGCCAAAAATTAGGACAGAGGAACTTGCAATGCCCCTTACAAAAGTCATGTAGTACAGCATATTAAAAACATTATTCCCATTATTAGTGAGTGGGTCTCCCATAGTCTTTGCTTATGCCTTCCAAGCAAAAGCTGCAAAAAATTAGGACGGAGGAACTTGCAATGCTGGCAACACGGACCACAGTCACCCTGGTGGTATAGTGGTGGTGGAGGCTGAGGATAAGGAGAAGAGCAAAAAACAGCCGAAATGAGGAAGCGTATACCCATGTGTGGGTGTGAAGCAGTGCATGGGAATACACCTCCCAAAATAACACAGTGGATTTGACTTTATGCAACTCTGCTGTCATTTGGTGGTGATGAGAAGTCTGGCCCAATCCAGCCCTTGTTCGTTTTCATGAGGTTCAGCTTGTCAGCATTGTCAGTTGACAGGCAAGTGCGCTTATCAGTTAAAATTCCCCCAGCGGCACTAAAAACACGCTCTGATAACACACTAGCAGCAGGGCTGGCCAAGACCTCTAAGGCTTACAGAGCGAGTTCATTCCAAGTTTCCAGCTTGGATACCCAATAATTAGAAGGCACAGAGGAATTATGGAGGATGCTGTTACGGTCGGCAAGGTACTCCCTCACCATCTTTTGAAACTTTCCACTCCTTGTGAGAGTACCCCGCACCTCATGGCCTGTAAGCTGGGCGGGTCTCAGAAAACTGTCCCAGAACGTTGGCAGTGATCCCCTGCCTCTGCTGGATTGGAGTTGCGTCTCTCTCGCCTGTACGCCTTGGTTGGGCAACGAACTGTGACCTCTGCCGCTAGCGTGTTCAGATGGGAATTTTTTTAACAGTTCTGCAGCAAGGGCCTTTTGGTACTGACACATTTTTGTAGACCTCTCCACCTCAGGAATAAAAGATTGAAAGTTCTACTTGTAGTGGGGTCTAAAAGTGTCACCAACCAGTAATGACTGTTACCCAACATTTTGACAGTTAAGGCAGCATAATATAAAGTCAGCCATGCATGCCAGACTGGTAATGGGCAAGACTTCCGTGCCCTCACCAAGATGACGAATGACCATGCTCTCCTCCTCCTCTTCCTCCCTGTCCTCAGGCCACCCACGCTGAACCGACGGTATTACAGTTGTACAGGTACTACCGTCTACAGTGCATGATACCAGCTCCTGTTCTTCCTCCTCCTCCTCCACCTCTCCCTCATTGTCCCCCAATGCACGTTGGGATGAGATGAGGCTGGGCTGTTTGTAATCGCCTGCTATGGCTTCTTGATCCATCTCATCATACTCTGGCTGCAATGCCTCCTCTTTAATTCTCTGCAGAGAGCGTTGCAAAAGACAGACAAGTGGGATGCTGACGCTAATGATGGCGTCATCGCCACTCACCATCTTGGTGGACTCCTCAAAGTTTGTCAGGATGGTACATATGTCAGACATCCAGGTCCACTCCTGAGGTTTTATGTGTGGAGTCTGACCTGAATATCGATGGCCATGTTGCAGCTGGTACTCCTCAACTGATCTCTTCTGCTCACAAATCTTTTGCAGCATTTGGAGGGTAGAGTTCCAACGTGTGGGGACATCACACACCAGTCAGTGTGCTGGATGCTGCAAACGCTGCTGCAACACAGCAAGGGTGGCGGAAGCTGTAGCCGACTTCTGAAAATGAGCTGACAGGTGGCATACTTTAACGAGCAGATCTGGCAACTCGGGGTACGATTTAAGAAACCGCTGAACCACGAGGTTAAGCACATGAGCCAGGCATTGTACATGTGTGATCTCACCTCGCCTCAGAGCCGCCACCAGGTTATGGCCATTGTCACATACGTCCATGCCTAGATGTAGGTTCAGCGGTCTCAGCCACAGATCTGACTGCTCTTTCATAGCTGTCCACAACTCACAAGCAGTGTGAGGTTTATCAACTAAGCTTATGAGTTTTAGCACAGCCTGTTGCCGCTTGGCGGAGGCAGTACTGCAGTGCTTCCAGCTTGTAACTGATGTGGTGATATCTGAGATGGAGGCTGAACATAAGGAAGAGGAGGAGGATGATGCGCAGGAGCTGTACACTGTGGGGGCAACTCTGACTGACATAGGGCCCGCAATCCTCGGTGTGGGGAGGATGTGTTCCGTCCCAAGGTCCAACTGGATCACGGCTTCCACTATGTTTACCCAGTGTGCCGTCAGGGACATGTACCGTCCCTGGCCACAAGCACTTGTCCACGTGTCCATTGTCAGGTGGACTCTCCCACTAACTGCGTTGTTGAGGGCACAGCAGATGTTTTTGGACATGTGCTTGTGTAGTGCGGGGATGGCACACCGGGCAAAATAGTGAAGGCTGGGGACCGAGTATCGAGTGACAGCTACCTCCATAAGGTTACGGAAGGATTCTGTCTACACCAGCCTAAAAGGCAGCATTTCCAACGCAAGCAGTCGTGAAATGTGTGAATTTAGGACTGTGGCCTGTGGGGCGTTGGCTGCGAATTTGCGCTTTCGTTCAAAGGTCTGTGATATTGACAATTGAACGCTGCGGTGGGACGTGGACGTGGACGTTGATGCTGTTTCTTGAGAAACTGTCATAACAAGTGAAGACTGAGAGGAGGGGGCATCTTTGCATGCAGTATGGATAGGGGATTGCCTTGCACGCACAACAGGGGGTTCTCTTACACGCACAACAGCGGAAGAAGCAGTGGTGACACCAGCTGACACTGGTCATGGACCCTGGGGTTCGCCCCACAAAGTCGGGTGCTTTTCTGCCATGTGCCTGATCATGCTGGTGGTGGTCAGGCTGGTAGTTTTGTCACCCCTGCTGTTGCTGGCCTGGCAGGTGGTACAAATGGCATTTTTGGGGTTATCATCTGAGTCCTTAAAAAAAATGTCAGACTCTGGAATACCAACCGGTTGTACTGGCAACGTCCTTCGTGTTGGTGTTATGGGGAACGGTTGCCCGCCTTCTGTCTGCGGCCACCACACTGCTTCTTCCTGCCTGTTGGGGTATTCTGCCTCCCTCCCCCTGTGTGCTGCTGGCGTCGCTCTGCGTGTCCTCCTGCCTTGTTGGGTCAGTTACTAGATCATCCACCACCTCCTCCTCTTTCTCTTCCGCACCACGGTCCTCCTCCTCACTTCGTGGCAATTGTCTCGTCATAGTCCACCTCTTGTGACAAACTGCCAGCATCGCCTTCCTGTGGCCGTGGCTGTTCAAATTTTTGGCCATCGCAACATGGGATCTCCTCTTCCACCACTTCAAGCGGAGCAGGCGAGTGGCCCAATTATGGAAATGGACCAGTGAACAGCTCTTCAGAGTGTCCAACTGTGGGATCAGTTGCTGTCTGATGACACTCGGCATGGTGGGAGGAAAGAGCATCAGGGTGAGGAGGAGTAAGCGGTCGAGACTCACGGCTACTAAGACTTGACCGTGTGGAAGACAGACCGGAGGTGGTGGTGCCCAGGTGACTGGAAGTATTATCTGCTATCCAATTAATAACCTGTTCACACTGATCAGTGGGCAATAGTGGTGTTGTTGTGTGCTTCCCTAGTAATTCGGTCAAGAACTGGAAGCGAGAAGATGTGGCTGTTGGTTGTGGCACATTTTCACCTTGGCCACGGCCCTGCCCTCTGCACGCACCATCACCAGAATGTCCAGTTCCACGTCCCTTGCCACACGCCTTGCCCATTGTAAATAAAATAGCTTGCACTCCACTATCAATGGCAAAAGGGTAATAAAAAGGAGATTAGAACCGTGGAACAGGAAAACCACAGTTCTATTTCTCTGGCCTACACCAGAATCTTTTAAACAGATATATTTGTGTCTGAACAGTCAGCGGAACACTTAAACTGTTTTTTTTTATGTAAAAAAGGCAAAAAGGTGGATTACACGCAGATTTAAACCGTGGAAGAGGAAAACCGCAGTTCTAATTCTCTGGCCTACACCAGAATCTTTTAAACAGATATATTTGTGTCTGAACAGTCAGCGAGACACTCAATCTGTTTTTTTCTATGGAAAAAAGGCAAAAAGGTGGATTACACCCAGATTTGAACCGTGGAAGAGGAAAACCACAGTTCTAGTTCTCTGGTCTACACCAGAATCTTTTAAACATACATATTTGTGTCTGAACAGTCAGCGAGACACTCAAAATGTTTTTTTTTTTTTATGTAAAAAAGGCAAAAAGGTGGATTACACCCTGCTTAGAACCGTGGAGGAGGAAAACCACAGTTCTAGTTCTCTAGCCTACCCCAGAATTTTTTAAACAGATATATTTGTGATCGAACAGTCAGCGAGACACTCAAGCTGTTTTTTCTATGGAAAAAAGGCAAAATGGTGGATTACACCCAGTTTTGAATCGTGGAAGAGGAAAACCACAGTTCTAGTTCTCTGGTCAACACCAGAATCTTTTAAACATACATATTTATGTCTGAACAATCAGCGAGACACTCAAACTGTTTTTTTTTTATGGAAAATAGGCAAAAAGGTGGATTACACTAAGATTTGAACCGTGGAAGATGAAAACCACAGTTCTACTTCTCTGGCCTACACCAGAATCTTTTAAACAGATATATTTGTGTCTGAACAGTTAGCGAGACAATCAAACAGTTTTTTTTTATGGAAAAAAGGCAAAAAGGTGGATTACACCCAGATTTGAAGCGTGGAAGAGGAAAACCACAGTTCTTGTTCTCTGGCCTACACCAGAATCTTTTGAACAGATATATTTGTGTCTGAACAGTCAGCGAGACACTCAAACTGTTTTTTTTATGTAAAAAAGGCAAAAAGGTGGATTACACCCAGATTTGAACTGTGGAAGAGGAATACCACAGTTCTATTTCTCTGGCCTACACCAGAATCTTTTAAACAAATATATTTGTGTCTGAACAGTCAACGAGACACTCAAACTGTTTTTTTTTTATGTAAAAAAAGGCAAAAAGGTGGACTACATCCAGATTTGAACCATGAAATAGGAAACCACAGTTCTAGTTCTCTGGCCTACGCCGGAATCTTTTAAACTGATATATTTTTGTCTGAACAGTCAGCGAGACACTGAAACTGTTTTTTTTTTTATGGAAAAAAGGCAAAAAAGTGGATAATACAGAGAGATACAGACACACTCATTTTTTTTTTGGGGGGGGAATACCAAAAGGTTAATAAGACGGGTATATATACAGTCTGACTGAGGGGGAAAAATAAAAGAGGATTTAGATGGAAAAAAAGGATTTTTCCTGGCCCCTGAGACCTGGGACTAAGTCTAGCAATTTGAGCAGCAGCACACAGGACTGTAATGCAGTGTTTGTTGGTATAACCACTGCGTCTCCTATACAGCCTGCCTGCCTGCCTGCCTGATATCTGGGATGGATATTAGTCCACAGAAGGACTGTTTGTTGGATTTTGCAGGCTTTAGAGACCCTACATTACCTATTTTGCAGTATAAATCTCTCCCTAGCCCAGCAGCACTCTCCCTACACTGTCTGATCTGGAACGACTGTGTCCAAGATGGCGTCGCCCGGCTTTAAATACTCAAGGTGACGCTGTGCAGCCAGCCAATCACTGTAATGCCCACAACCAACATGGCTGCGGCATTACAGTGACTGGCTGGCAATCCCTGCATGTTCATTGGCTCTGTAAAGAGCGCCAAACATGCAGGGCGGAGACCTTAGCTACCGCCCGAGTTTCCCGAAAATGCTCGGTGCTCGCCGAACATCCCGAGTAGTGAGATGCTCGGGCGAGTACCGAGCAGTGTCGAGTATGCTCGCTCAACACTAATGTGAACGCTAAATGTGGTTTTAGATAATCTAGGGCTCAGAAGGGAGAGGGGCATTTGGAGTTAGGAGTTCAGAATTCACTTGAATTCTTTTGGGGGAGGAAGAGCCATTTCGCTTTTCCAGAGCCTTTGAACTACCAGTAATGTGGAAGCCCCTATTTTTCCGATAATAGATGACTGATCTGAGTGGGGACTTTTTTTTGTAGATTGATTTGAACCTTTTGTTAGACACTTTTTTCATAACATTTTGGATCACATTTATCCTGCGCTCTCCGCTGAGCACTTACATCTGGGTTTCCATCTAAATCTCTGATTGATGTGATTCAGATGAAACCCCAGAGGGTTCCATTTACTATAATGAGGCAGCAGAGTTACTCTCATCTCATCTGGCCTCTGTTCAGTGTTGTGCTTCTTTTCAGAGGTGCACAAAACTGGGTCTGATGGCACTTTTATACACTCCTTCAAAGACAGACACCGCAAGATCACAGGCCAGACGGAGTCCACAGGGCCTCCATCTGCCTCATTATAGGGAATCTTCCACCGGGGTACCGTCTGAATCACGTATTTCAGAGATTTAAAAAGAAAACCCTGAGTAAATTCTCAGCTCAGGGCGCAGGATAAATGTGAGACGGGCCATACTGCGATCTTTGTGAGGCAGAATAAACAAATCAACAGCAGGTAAAGAATTGGTTTTATTTATTTTTTACGCTGTTCCTCATGGGGTATTAGTGATTAGATGACTTCATTCTTTTGGCAGTGCGATTACAGCGATACAGCACAGACCAAAAGTTTGGACACACCTTCTCATTTAAAGATTTTTCTGTATTTTCATGACTATGAAAATTGTACATTCACGCTGAAGGCATCAAAACTATGAATTAACACATGTGGGATTATATACTTAACAAAAAGTGTGAAACAACTGAAAATATGTCTTATATTCTAGGTTCTTCAAAGTAGCCACCTCTTGCTTTGATGACTGCTTTGCACACTCTTGGCATTCTCTTGATAAGTTTCAAGAGGTAGTCACCGGAAATGGTCTTCCAACAATCTTGAAGGAGTTCCCAGAGATGCTTAGCACTTGTTGGCCCTTTTGCCTTCACTCTGCGGTCCAGCTCACCCCAAACCATCTCGATTGGGATCAGGTCTGGTGACTGTGGAGGCCAGGTCATCTGGCGTAGCACCCCATCACTCTCCTTCTTGGTCAAATAGCCCTTACACAGCCTGGTGGTGTGTTTGGGGTCATTGTCCTGTTGAAAAATAAATGATGGTCCAAGTAAACGCAAACCGGATGGAATAGCATGCCGCTGCAAGATGCTGTGGTAGCCATGCTGGTTCAGTATGCCTTCAATTTTGAATAAATCCCCAACAGTGTCACCAGCAAAGAACCCCCACACCATCACACCTCCTCCTCCATGCTTCACGGTGGGAGCCAGGCATGTAGAGTCCATCGTTCACCTTTTCTGCATCGCACAAAGACACGGTGGTTGGAACCAAAGATCTCAAATTTTGACTCATCAGACCAAAGCACAGATATCCACTGGTCTAATGTCCATTCCTTGTGTTCTTTAGTCCAAACAAGTCTCTTCTGATTGTTGCCTGTCCTTAGCAGTGGTTTCCTAGCAGCTATTTTACCATGAAGGCCAGCTGCACAAAGTCTCCTCTCAACAGTTGTTGAAGAGATGTATCTGCTGCTAGAACTCTGTGGCATTGACCTGGTCTCTAATCTGAACTGCTGTTAGCCTGCAATTTCTGAGGCTGGTGACTCGGATACAGTTATCCTCAGAAGCAGAGGTGACTCTTGGTCTTCTTTTCCTGGGGCGGTCCTCATGTGAGCCAATTTCATTGTAGCGCTTGATGGTTATTGCAACTGCACTTGGGGACACTTTCAAAGTTTTCCCAATATTTCGCACTGACTGACCTTCATTTCTTAAAGTAATGATGGCCACTTGTTTTTCTTTACTTAGCTGTTTTTTTCTTGCCATAATACAAATTCTAACAGTTTATTCAGTATCCAGTATTCAGCTGTGTATCCACCAGACTTCTGCACAACACAACTGATGGTCCCAACCCCATTTATAAGGCAAGAAATCCCACTTATTAAACCTGACAGGGCACACCTGTGAGGGGAAAACCATTTCCGGTGACTACCTCTTGAAGCTCATCAAGCGAATGCCAAGAGTGTGCAAAGCAGTCATCAAAGCAAAAGATGGCTACTTTGAAGAACCTAGAATATAAGACATATTTTCAGTTGTTTCTCACTTTTTTGTTAAGTATATAATTCCACATGTGTTAATTCATAGTTTTGATGCCTTCAGTGTGAATGTACAATTTTCACAGTCTTGAAAATATAGAAAAATCTTTAAATGAGAAGGTGTGTCCAAACTTTTGGTCTGTACTGTATGTCTAAGAAATATCTATATACAGTGGGTACGGAAAGTATTCAGACCCCTTTAAATTTTTCACTCTTTGTTTCATTGCTGCCATTTATTAAATTCTAAAAAGTTAATTTTTTTTTCTCATTAAGGCTGTGTGCCCACGATGCGTTTTTTAAGCGTTTCCGCAGCGGCAAAAATGTTGCAGAAGCGCTTAAAAAACGCATGGTAGAAGGCCTGCCATGTTTCCCTATGATAATCCGCATGTGCTGTGCACATGCTGCGGAAATTTCCGCTGCGAATTATAATTGCGGAAAAAAAACGCAGCACTACCAATTATTTTGTGGTAGTGCTGCATTTTCACCGCCATTGACTTGCATCAGAACGCATGGATTACGCATCACTGTATATGAAGATGCGCATTCCATGCATTCTAATGTGCGGATGGTACCCAGGTCTAGAGAAGAGGAGACTCTCCTCCGGACCTGGGTACCATAGAACCTGTAAAAAAAAAAAGAATAAAATAAAAATTAAATATATACTTACCTTCTGGCAGCCCGCGGTGCGCTCCTCCTCTCATGCCGGCAGTTCGCGATGGACTATAGGACCTGCGCTGATGTCATAGTCATGTGATGGGTCACGCGACGCTGACGTCAGCAGGTCCTTCAGTGTAACGCGATCTGCCAGCAGCCGGGACGGTGAAGCAAGACTCCGGGGGCCATCGGAAGGTAAGTATAGATTTATTTTTTACTTTTTGACATTCTCTCGGGTCACATTATGTAAATCCATGCTGTTTGCATGGATTTGTATAGTGTAACCAAGTTGTCAAGCACTTTCCAAGTGATGCTAAAATCGCTTGGAAAGAGCTTGTCAACCCGCATGCGGAAATGCATGTGAAGAACGCTTCACATCCGCATGTCCCTGGCAGGAAAAACGCATGTACAATCCGCATGCGTTTTTTTGTGCGAGAGGAGATGCAGAAACGCTCAGGAAAAATCCGGAGCATTTCTGCATCGTGGGCACATAGCCTAAAGTACACTCTGCACTCCATCTTGACTGAAAAAAACAGAAATGTAGAAATTTTTGCAAATTTATTAAAAAAGAAAAACTAAAATATCACATGGTCATAAGTATTTAGACCCTTTGCTCAGACATTCATATTTAAGTCACATGCTGTCCATTTCTTTGTGATCCTACTTGAGATGGTTCTACTCCTTCATTGGAGTCCAGCTGTGTTTAATTAAACTGATAGGACTTGATTTGGAAAGGCACACACCTGTCTATATAAGACCTCACAGCTCACAGTGCATGTCAGACCAAATGAGAATCATGAGCTTAAAGGAACTGACCAAGGCGCTCAGAGACAGAATTGTGGCAAGGCACAGATCTGGCCAAGGTTATAAAAGAATATCTGCATTACTCAAGGTTCCTAAGAGCACAGTGGCCTCCATAATCCTTAAATGGAAGAAGTTTGGGACCACCAGATGTCTTCCTAGAACTGGCCATCCAGCCAAACTGAGCAATCGTGGGAGAAGAGCCTTGGTGAGAGAGGTAAAGAAGAACCCCAAGATCACTGTGTCTGAGCTTCAGAGATGCAGTAGGGAGATGGGAGAAAGATCCACAAAGTCAACTATCACTGCAGCCCTCCACCAGTCGGGCCTTAATGGCAGAGTGGTCAGACGGAAGCCTCTCCTCAGTGCAAGACATATGAAAGCCCGCATAGAGTTTACTCAAAAACACATGAAGGACTCCCAGACTATGAGAAATAAGATTCTCTGGTCTGATGAGACAAAGATAGAACTTTTTGGTGATAATTCTAAGTGGTATGTGTGGAGAAAACCAGGCACTGCAAATCACCTGTCCAATACAATCCCAACAGTGAAACATGGTGGTGGCAGCATCATGCTATGGGGGTGTTTTTCAGCTGCAGGGACAGGATGATTGCTTGCAATTGAAGGAAACATGAATGCGGCCAAGTACAGAAATATCCTGGATGAAAACCTCTTCAAGAGTGCTCTGCACCTCAGACTTGGCCGAGGGTTCACCTTCCAACAAGACAATGACCCTAAGTACACAGATAAAATAACAAAGGAGTGGCTTCAGAGCAACTCTGTGACCATTCTTGACTGGCCCAGCCAGAGCCCTGACCTAAACCCAATTGAGCATCTCTGGAGAGACCTGAAAATGGCTGTCCATCAATGTTCACCATCCAACCTGACGGAACTGGAGAAGATCTGCAAGGAAGAATGGCTGGATCCCCAAATCCAGGTATGAAAAACTTGCTGCATCGTTCCCAAGAAGACTCATGGCTGTACTAGCTCAAAAGCGTGCTTCTACTCAATACTGAGCAAAGGGTCTGAATACTTACGACCATGTGATATTTCAGTTTTTCTTTTTTAATAAATTTGCAAAAATTTCTACATTTCTGTTTTTTTCAGTCAAGATGGGGTGCAGTGTGTACTTTAATGAGAAAAAGAATGAACTTTTTAGAATTTACCAAATGGCTGCAGTGAAACAAAGAGTGAAATATTTCAAGGGGTCTGAATACTTTCCGTATCCACTGTATATGAGTGTCGATGAAGAAATAAACAGAGATTTGACTTGATGCTCAGTGTATCAGCATGGCTCTCTCCGTGCACGTATTTGGACTTTACAATTTAATTTGAAACAGGCACACACTAAGTGGCGACAACAATGGTGCCATTAATTCCACAGCATTTTACAGATATTATCATTATTTTGACTGGATTCACTATAATGTAAAAAAAAAATGTTTGTATTTAAACAGCATAAATATATACAGTACAGACCAAAAGTTTGGACACACCATCTCATTTAAAGATTTTTATATATTTTCATGACTATGAAAATTGTATATTCACACTGAAGGCATAAAAACTATGAATTAACACATGTGGAATTATATACTTAACAAAAAAGTGTGAAATAAATGAAAATATGTCTTATATTCTAGGTTCCACAAAGTAGCCACCTTTTGCTTTGATGACTGCTTTGCACACTCTTGGCATTCTCTTGATGAGCTTCAAGAGGTAGTTAACGGAAATGGTCTTCCAACAATCTTGAAGCAGTTCCCAGAGATGCCTAGCACTTGTTGGCACTTTTGCATTCACTCTGCAGTCCAGCTCACCCCAAACCATATCGATTGGGTTCAGGTCTGGTGACTGAGGAGGCCAGGTCATCTAGCATAGCACCCAATCACTCTCCTTCTTGGTCAAATAGCCCTTACAGATCCTGGAGGTGTGTTTGGGGTCATTGTCCTGTTGAAAAACAAATGATGGTCCAACTAAACGCAAACTGGAGGGAATAGCATGCCACTGCAAGATGCTGTGGTAGTCATGCTGGTTCAGTATACCTTCAATTTTGAATAAATCCCCAACAGTGTCACCAGCAAAGCACCCCCACACCATTACACCTCCTCCTCCATGCTTCACGGTGGGAACCAGGCATGTAGAGTACATCCGTTCGCCTTTTCTGCGTCGCACAAAGACACGGTGGTTGGAACCAAAGATCCCAAATTTGGACTCATCAGACCAAAGCACAGATTTCCACTGGTCTAATGTCCATTCCTTGTGTTCTTTAGCCCAAACCAGTTTCTTCTGCTTGTTGCCTGTCCTTAGCAGTGGTTCCTAGCAGCTATTTTACCATGAAGGCCTGCTGCACAAAGTCTCCTCTTAATAGTTGTTGAAGAGGTGTGACTGCTGCTAGAACTGTGTGTGGCATTGACCTGGTCTCTAATCTGAGCTGCTGTTAACCTGCGATTTTCTGAGGCTGGTGACTCGGATAAACTTATCCTCAGAAGCAGAGGTGACTCTTGGTCTTCCTTTCCTTGGGCGGTCCTCATTTGAGCCAGTTTCTTGATGGTTTTTGCAACTGCACTTGAGGACACTTTCAAAAATTTCCCAATTTTTCGCAATGATTGACCTTCATTTCTTAAAGTTTTGATTGCCACTTGTTTTTCTTTCCTTAGCTGCTTTTCTCTTGCCATAATACAAATTCTAACAGTCTATTCAGTAGGACTATCAGCTGTGTATCCACCAGACTTCTGCACAACACAACTGATGGTCCCAACCCAATTCATAAGGAAAGAAATCTCACTTATTAAACCAGACAGGGCACACCTGTGAAGTGAGAAGCATTTCCGGTGACTACCTCTTGAAGCTCATCAAGAGAATGCCAAGAGTGTGCAAAGCAGTCATCAAAGCAAAAGGTGGCTACTTTGAAGAACCTAGAATGTAAGACATATTTTCAGCTGTTTCACACTTTTTTGTTAAGTATATAATTCCACATGTGTTAATTCATAGTTTTGATGCCTTCAGTGTGAATGTACAATTTTCATAGTCATGAAAATACTGAAAAATCTTTAAATGAGAAGGTGTGTCCAAACTTTTGATCTGTACTGTATATGTAGTGCCAATATCTCTGCCTCCTGTATCCCTCCCTCGGCAGAGACGTCATCCCAGACTGTCTGCTCTTCAACTCTATGGTGGGAATCCTGCTCTATGTTGGAGATTCATAAATCAGTGCACGCTACACTTTGACACAACATTGCAGGACGTCCCGCACTAAGTGGCTTTGGCAATGGTTGCATTAATTCCACAGAACTTTACAGATATCATCATTATTTTGACTGGATTCACTATAATTTAATAGATATAAAAATGTATAAAGTAATGTAATAAAAAAATAAAATTGTTTGTATTTAAACAACATTTATATATACTGTATCGCCGGCATCTCTACCTTCTGTCTCCCTCCTCCAGCAGAGATGCCGACCTCCTCATTGCCGTAGGCTGAAGCCAGAATGTCCCACTGCTTCTTCCTACCTGTACGCTAACGTTGCCCGGGGTACACGCAAAGCACGCAGATCTCCGGCCACTGTGCTTAGGGTGCAAATGATCCCCTCCTCTTAAAGGGGCAGCGTGCGCCATCCTAAATTGTCCCCGGCCAATGGCTATGTAAGGCACCTTCTCCAATATGAAGGTGACTGTGCAACATTGTAAAATTGTTTGTTAACAATCTTGGTAGCTCTCAGGTCCCAGAGTATGTATATCCATTTACTTGCCTGTTTAACAGCCGTGCCTGCCTGTGTACCAGTCGTGCCCGCCTGCCTGTCTACCAGCCGTGCCCGTCTGCCTGTCCAAGGCCGGCTCCAGGTTTTCGTGGGCCCCGGGCGAAAGAGTCTCAGTGAGCCCCTTTAACACATACATTCATGATGCACAGATACCGCAGAGAAATAGAGGTATCCAACACAGGGCCCAGGCTGCCTCCTCATCCCTCACATATGCAAACATGCACGCACACACACACACGGTACGCAGACATGCACGCACGCATGCACACAGTATTCAGACAAGTATACACACACACAGTATGCAGACATGCACACACAGTACGCAGACATGCACACACAGTACACAGGCATGCACACACATACACGCTTTATGCAGACATGCGCACACATGCAGGCATGCACACACATACGCACATGCACATGGTACACATATATGCACACATACAATACGCAGACAGACACATACACCAGCATACACAGATAAGTACACATATAGTCATACGTACATATTTGAACACAAATTCTTAAAAACACATAAAATAGACATAAATATATATACACAGTCATACACCCTGGCATATACAGACATACACATCATACATGCACACACACACATTAGAAATATTTTTAATATGGGGATTGGGGAAGCCTTGCTCACCTGTCCCCGATCCTGTGTCCTGTCCAGCAGCTCCTCAGGAATGTGGCTGTTCAGGGCCTCCGGCGTGTCACAGTCATCACGGCCCTGGACCATCAGAGGGGCCCACTGGCTGTCAAGGCCCGGGCTGCTCCCCTTATCTGTGCATTGCCGCTGGCATGTCATAAACATGGCCCTGCACCATCAGATGGGCCCACTTGCCTTCGGGGCCCGGGCCGCTTCCACGGCACCTGTTCTGGACTGCCAGCGCTGCTGCTTGATTGCCGGAACTTCAGACATGGCATCGTGCAGTGCTCTGTGCGGCTGTGTCTGGTAGTAATGATGCTGCGGGGCGACACACAAGCACAATTAAAGACGCAGTGTCACCCCTGCTGTGTCATTGCTACCAGACACAGCCGCACAGAGCACTGCACTCGGCCATGTCTGAAGTGCCGGCAATCAAGCAGTAGTGCCGGCGGTCCTGAACGGGTGCCGGGGAAGTGGCCCAGGCCCCCGACAGTGAGTGGACCCTTCTGAAGGTCCCCTCTGTGCCTGTCCATCCACCTGCCTCACCATCAGTCATGCCAGCTTGTGCCTGCCTCCTGTCTCTTGGGGTTCAGCTGCCATCAACCTGAGGTCAGTCCCGGAGTAGCACCTGGTCCACCTTTTTTGTCTAGCTGTTGTCACACACTAAAATACGCTTTTTTTTGCAAAAACTAGTTTTTGAATCACCATGTTTTGAGAGCTATGATTTTTTGTTGTTGCAGCTGACAGAATCATTTGAGAGCTTTTTTTTTGCGGGTCGAGTTGATGTTTTGATTGGTACTCTTTTCGGGCACATGACATTTTTTGATCGCTTTCTATTGAGATTTTTGGGAAGGCAGAATGAACAAAAAACAACAATTCAGGAATTGGTTTTTTTATGCTGTTCTTCGTGTGGTAAAATTGATAAGGCAGGTTTATTCTTATGGGTCAGTACGATTACAGAGATACCACATTTATATTGTTTTTTTATATTTTGACGCTTTTACACAATAAAAACTTTTTTAGAAAAAATAATTATTTTTGCATCCCTTTATTCTGAGAGCTATAATGTTTTATTTTTTGGCTGATGGAGCTGTATGGCAGCTTGTTTTTTTGCGGGACAATATGAAGCTTTCAGTGGTTAACGTTATTATCTATATTCTTTTTTTTATTGCGTTTTATTCCACTTTTAGTCCAGTGTAATATTCATATATATTCATACAATATTCACCTCGATGGGACTTTCACTGTTTTCACTTTTATCACAGGTGTAATGCATTGCAATGCACTAGCACCCAGCTAGCATGCCTGCCGGTCTGGGAGCTCTACTGCTACGGGCAACACACATGAAGGAGACCCAACTTGGAGTCTCCACATTTCAAAAAATGATTGCCATACACCACCAAAGTTGCATCAATTTCACCAGAGTAGAAATAATATAATGAGGACTGACGCATACATACCATGCCACTACAGGAAACACACCAGATGGAGAACCAACCAGGAGTCTCCACATTTCCAAAAATTAGGGCAATGCACCACTAAAAGTGGCATCAATTTCAGCAGAGTAGAAATTGTATAATGGGGACTGACACACCTTACACTACAGTCAACCCACCAGATGGAGACCAAACTAAGAGTCTTCACTAGTGTTGAGCGATACCTTCCGATATCAGGAAATATCGTATCGGATTGGATCGGGCCGATACCCAAAAAGTATCGGATATCGCCGATTCCGATACCGGAAACCAATGCAAGTCAATGGGACACAAATATCGGAATGAAAATAAACCCTTTCTTTCCTTGTAGGTTAATTCTACATGAAGTAAAACAACTAAGAATAATGTAGAATGACATGAAAAGCCGGCAATTCATCAGCGGCATTCACCGGTACCCGACAATTTACAACAGAAAGAATAGAGCTTCACACATAGATTAGATAGATAGAAACATGTCAGTCACATATCTATGAAGCACAGTGACAGTGTTGCTTACTGTACTTGTCATTTAGTGTAAAGGATTTATTTAAAAAAATATTAGTGTTTTCGTGCACCGTCTCTTTAAGAAAGTCGGCCGGCAATTCAGCAGCGGTACCCGACAATTTAGAATAGAAAGAATAGAGAATCACACATAGATTAGATAGATAGAAACATGTCAGTCACATATATATGAAGTACAGTGACAGTGTTGATTACTGTACTTGTCATTTAGTGTTAAAATAAAGGATTTATTTAAAAAAAAATTGGCGTGGGGTTCCCCTTAATTTTAGGCTCTAGCGGAGGTTAAGCAGACAGCTGGGGCAAATGTTTGAAGCCTGGGAAGGGGGTAATACCCACGGAGCTTCCCAGGCTACTAATATCAGCCCCCAGCTGAATACCTAGCCTTTACTAGCTATTAAAATGGGGGAACCCCCCCAAAAAAATAACGTGGGGTCCCCCCTAATTTAATAGCTAGCAAAGGCTAGGCAGACAGCTGGGGGCTGATTTTAATAGCCCAGGAAGGGTGCCATGAATATTGGCCCCCTCCCAGGCTAGAAACACCAGCCGTCAGCCGCCCCAGAAATGGCGCATCCATAGGATGCGCCAATTCTGGCACTTAGCCTCGCTCTTCCCACTGCCCTGTAGCGGTGGCAGTGGGGTAATAGGGCTGGGGTTGATGTCAGCTTATAATGCCAGCTGACATCAAGCCCAGGTTAGTAATGGAGAGGCGTCTATAAGACACCCCCATTACTAACCCCATAGTCAAAGTTAAAGAAAAACACAAACACCCAGAATAAAGTCCTTTAATTGAAATAAACACACAATTCTTTATTGTTCTAAATTAAACCATACTTACCGTCACGCCCATTCCAGCTGAAGCCAACGATCTCCTGCAATAAAAGAAAAATAATAAAGCAACCTCATCCTTACCTTTCCATGGTTCCCACGACAGCTTCAGCTCTGCTACATCGAGATGACAGGCTGGACCGCAGCAGAACGCTGCCATCCAGCCTGTCATCCCGTAGACACTGAGAAGCGCAGGCTTGCTTGCGCTCCTCAGTGTCTGGCTGTGATGGCATAAAGATGAGCCGAGGTCATGTCCAATGAACTCAGCTCACCTCATGCACGTCACTGACAGCGTGGGAAAATTCTCCTGCACTCAGCGCTTCAGCGTGAGAATTTTCCCACGCTGTCAGTGACGTGCATGAGGTGAGCTGAGTTCATTGGACATGACCTCGGCTCATCTTTATGCCGTCACAGCCAGACACTGAGGAGCGCAAGCATGCCTGAGCTTCTCAGTGTCTGCGGGATGACAGGCTGGATGGCAGCGTTCTGCTGCGGTCCAGCCTGTCATCTCGATATAGCAGAGCTGAAGCTGTCGTGGGAACCATGGAAAGGTAAGGATGATGTTGCTTTATTATTTTTCTTTTATTGCAGGAGATCGTTGGCTTCAGCTGGAATGGGCATGATGGTAAGTATGGTTTAATTTAGAACAATAAAGAATTGTGTGTTTATTTCAATTAAAGGACTTTATTCTGGGTGTTGTGTTTTTTTTAAATACTTTACTAGAAATTCATGGTGGTCATGTCTAATATTGGCGTGACCCCATGAATTTCGGGCTTAGGGCCAGCTGATAATGCCAAGCTGGCCTTAACCCCTTTATTACCCAGTGAGCCACCGCACCAGGGCCCTGGATGAGTTGGGTACAGCGCCAGAAGATGGCGCTTCTATGAACGCGCCATTTTCTGGGGCGGCTGCGGACTGCAATTTGCAGCGGGGGTGGCCCAGAAAGCTTGGGTCTCCCTGCGCTGCGGATTCCAGCCCCCAGCTGCCTAGTTGTACCTGGCTGGGCACAAAAATAGGGCGAAGCCCCACGCATTTTTTTTTTTAATTATTTCATGAAATTCATGGAATAATTAAGAAAAAAAGGGCTTCCCTATATTGTTGTGTCCGGCCAGGTACAAATAGGCAGCTGGTGGTTGGGGGCAGCCCGTTACTGCCTGCTGTACCTGGCTGGACACAAATATAGTGCGAAGCCCCACGTCAATTTTTTTTTAATTATTTCATGAAATAATTTTTTTAAAAAAGGGCTTCCCTATATTGTTGTGTCCGGCCAGGTACAAATAGGCAGCTGGTGGTTGGGGGCAGCCCGTTCCTGCCTGCTGTACCTGGCTGGACACAAATATAGGGCAAAGCCCCACATCAATTTTTTTTTAAATAAATCCTTTATTTTAACACTAAATGACATTTGAGGAGTTAATAAAGATGCAGTCCCTAAATTATTATTTATTTTTTAATTAATTTTTCCCAAAACTTTTGACGTGGGCTTCGCCATATTTTTGTATGCCAGCCAGGTACAGCATCCAGCTTCTATGAACGCGTCATTTTCCGGGGTGGCTGCGGACTGCAATTTTCAGCGGGGGGGCAGAAAGCTTGGGCCTCCCTGCGCTGCAGATTCCATCCACCAGCTGCCTAGTTGTACCTGGCTGGACACAAAAATAGGGAGAAGCTTCACGTATTTTTTTTTTTAAATTATTTCATGAAATTCAGGAAATAATTAAGAAAAAAAGGGCTTCCCTATATTGTTGTGTCCAACCACGTACAAATAGGCAGCTGGTGGTTGGGGGCAGCCCGTTCCTGCCTGCTGTACCTGGCTGCACACAAATATAGTGCGAAGCCCCACGTCAATTTTTTTTAATTATTTCAGGAAATTCATGAAATAATTAAAAAAAATGTATGTGGGGCTTCGCCCTATATTTGTGTCCAGTCAGGTACAGCAGGCAGGAACGGGCTGCCCCCAACCACCAGCTGCCTATTTGTACCTAGCCGGACACAACAATATAGGGAAGCCCTTTTTTTCTTAATTATTCCATGAATTTCATGAATTTAAAAAAAAAATACGTGGAGCTTCGCCCTATTTTTGTGTCCAGCCAGGTACAACTAGGCAGCTGGGGGCTGGAATCTGCAGCGCAGGGAGGCCCAAGCTTTCTGGGCCCCACCCGCTGCAAATTGCAGTCCGCAGCCGCCCCAGAAAATGGCGCGTTCATAGAAGCGCCATCTTCTGGCGCTGTACCCAACTCATCCAGGGCCCTGGTGCGGTGGCTCACTGGGTAATAAAGGGGTTAAGGCCAGCTTGGCATTATCAGCTGGCCCTAAGCCCGAAATTCATAGGGTCACGCCAATATTAGACATGACCACCATGAATTTCTAGTAAAGTATTTAAAAAAAACACAAACACCCAGAAAAAAGTCCTTTAATTGAAATAAACACACAATTCTTTATTGTTCTAAATTAAACCATACTTACAGTCACACCCATTCCAGCTGAAGCCAACGATCTCCTGCAATAAAAGTAAAATAATAAAGCAACATCATCCTTACCTTTCCATGGCTCCCACGACAGCTTCAGCTCTGCTACATCGAGATGACAGGCTGGACCGCAGCAGAATGCTGCCATCCAGCCTGTCATCCCGCAGACACTGAGAAGCGCAGGCATGCTTGCGCTCCTCAGTGTCTGGCTGTGACGGCATCCAGATGAGCCGAGGTCATGTCCAATGAACTCGGCGCACCTCATGCACGTCACTGACAGCATAGGAAAATTCTCACGCTGAAGCGCTGAGTGCAGGAGAATTTTCCCATGCTGTCAGTGACGTGCATGAGGTGAGCTGAGTTCATTGGACATGACCTCACCTCATGTATGTCACTGACAGCGTGGGAGAATTCTCACGCTGAAGCGCTGAGTGCAGGAGAATTTTCCCACGCTGTCAGTGACGTGCATGAGGTGAGCTGAGTTCATTGCACATGACCTCGGCTCATCTGGATGCCGTCACAGCCTGACACTGAGGAGCGGAAGCATGCCTGCGCTTCTCAGTGTCTGCGGGATGACAGGCTGAATGGCAGCATTCTGCTGCGGTCCAGCCTGTCATCTCGATGTAGCAGAGCAGAAGCTGTCGTGGGAACCATGGAAAGGTAAGGATGAGGTTGCTTTATTATTTTTCTTTTATTGAAGGAGATCGTTGGCTTCAGCTGGAATGGGCGTGACTGTAAGTATGGTTTAATTTAGAACAATAAAGAATTGTGTGTTTATTTCAATTAAAGGACTTTATTCTGGGTGTTGTGTTTTTTTTAAATACTTTACTATAAATTCATGGCGGTCATGTCTAATATTGGCGTGACCCCATGAATTTCGGGCTTAGGGCCAGCTGATAATGCCAAGCTGGCCTTAACCCCTTTATTACCCAGTGAGCCACTGCACCAGGGCCCTGGATGAGTTGGGTACAGCGCCAGAAGATGGCGCTTCTATGAACGTGCCATTTTCCGGGGCGGCTGCGGACTGCAATTTGCAGCGGGTGGGGCCCAGAAAGCTTGGGCCTCCCTGCACTGCAGATTCCAGCCCCCAGCTGCCTAGTTGTACCTGGCTGGACACAAAAATAGGGCGAAGCCCCACGTATTTTTTTTTTTAATTATTTCATGAAATTCATGGAATAATTAAGAAAAAAAGGGCTTCCCTATATTGTTGTGTCCGGCTAGGTACAAATAGGCAGCTGGTGGTTGGGGGCAGCCCGTTCCTGCCTGCTGTACCTGACAGGACACAAATATAGGGCGAAGCCCCACATAAATTTTTTTTAATTATTTCATGAATTTCCTGAAATAATTAAAAAAAAATTGACGTGGGGCTTTGCACTATATTTGTGTCCAGCCAGGTACAGCAGGCAGGAACGGGCTGCCCCCAACCACCAGCTGCCTATTTGTACCTGGTTGGACACAACAATATAGGGAAGCCCTTTTTTTCTTAATTATTCCATGAATTTCATGAAATAATTTAAAAAAAAAAAAAGGTGGAGCTTCTCCCTATTTTTGTGTCCAGCCAGGTACAACTAGGCAGCTGGGGGATGGAATCTGCAGCGCAGGGAGGCCCAAGCTTTCTGCCCCCCCCCGCTGAAAATTGCAGTCCGCAGCCGCCCCGTAAAATGGCGCATTCATAGAAGCTGGATGCTGTACCTGGCTGGCATACAAAAATATGGCGAAGCCCACGTCAAAAGTTTTGGGAAAAATTAATTAAAAAATAAATAATAATTTAGGGACTGCATCGCAGATGGCTGGGGCAGATGTTTGAAGCCTGGAAAGGGGGTAATACCCACGGAGCTTCCCAGACTACTAATATCAGCCCCCAGCTGAATACCCAGCCTTTACTAGCTATTAAAATGGGGGACCCCCCCCAAAAAAATTACGTGGGGTCCCCCCTATTTTAATAGCTAGCAAAGGCTAGGCAGACAGCTGGGGGCTGATATTAATAGCCCAGGAAGGGTGCCATGAATAATGGCCCCCTCCCAGGCTAGAAACACCAGCCGTTAGCCACCCCAGAAATGGCGCATCCATAGGATGCGCCAATTCTGGCACTTAGCCTCGCTCTTCCACGCTGCCCTGGTGCGGTGGCAGGGGGTAATAGTGGTGGGGTTCATGTCAGCACCAGCTGCCATGAAGCCCAGGTTAGTAATGGTGGGCGTCTATAAGACACCCCCATTACTAACCTATAAAGTGTTAAAAAGAAAAAACACACTACACCCAGAAAAAAATAATTGATTTGAAATAAAACAGACCATTTTATTTAATTCTTAGTTTACTAAAAATAATAGTTACCTGTCCACGTTCCTGCGCTGATCTCCCATGCACAGCTGTCACATCTGGAGATAGTGACAGCTGTGCATGGCTGCTGTAAAGTCACGCTGCTGGGAACACGTCCGCTCCTGGCAGCGGGAGCCACTGACTGAGGTCACCGGAGTGCATTCAGTCAGTGCTGCTCCGGAGACCTCCTTTACGGCAGTGCTGTACTGTGGGAATTTCTCACGATGCAGCAGGGCCGTAAAGGAGCTAACCGGAGCAGCGCTGCCTGAACTCCGGCGAACCCGCTTATGCAATGACAGGGCTGCTTTACGGCCCCTTCATTCTAGCGGCGGCAGCGGTTCAGAGCGGTCACATTCTATGTGGCTGCTCTGAACTGGAGATCTTCGTGGGACACTCGTGGACTACTACGGAGGGGTAAAGATAAGGTTGTGGTTTATTATTTCATATTTTATTACAGGAGATCGATGGCTTCGGGGAATTAGGTGTCTAGGTGAGTATAGGTGTAGTTTTTTATTTTTTACTTTATTTTAGGTGGCGATCGGCGGGGACAGGTAATGTATGAACTAATTTATTGTAGGTAACCACTGGCCACCAATGACATGTATTTAACATTTATTGGGGCACAGTAGGGCAATTTAAATAGCAGGATCAGGCTGATGGGAACTACTGCTCTCATCGAGCTGATCCTGCTGCCACGAGTGGACGGGGGACAGACATAGGCCGATGGGAGTAGTAGTGTCACATCGGCCTATGTCTGCCTGCACGCACAGACACCGCGCACACCCGCACAAACATCGCACAGACATCCCACACACACACGCAGACATCACACGCAGACATCGCACACACACCCCGCACACACCCGCACACATCGCACAGACATCGCGCACACCCGCACACATCGCACAGACACCCACACACACCAATCATGACGGGTCTGGGAGGTGAGGCTGACCTGTGCGGCTGTGGGAAAGTTCATGTGAGTTCATGCAGTCAAGCATGAACTCACATGAACCCTCTGAGGGCACCGCGGCTACTTCAAATGAACAGCTGATCGGCATCAGCTGATACCTCAGCTGTTCATTTGAAATAACCGGCAGGAAAGCGCAGCACAGAACGGGAAATCCGGCGGTGAAGTCTTTTCACTGCCGGCTTCCCCGCCCGGGTCCTTCGCTCCCCGCTCCTTGGTGCTGCGCTCCCCGCCCGGTCCTAACTTACGATCGGGATGGGAGGTGGCGAGGGGAGCGGAGGATCGGGGTGGGAGGCTGCGGGGAAGCAGTATGGGGCTGTGTGATTGTTTAAAAGCCGGCGGCTTTTTACCGCGCGCCGGCTTTTAAACAATCAGGAGAATTCTCCCCCGCTGGGATGGCATTCTGATGACAGGCTGGATCGCGCTGCCATCCAACTTGTCATCCTTCACAGACACTGCAGAGTGCAGGCATTATGGGAACTTCCGATTCCGGTATTCGATATTGTAAAAGTATCGGAATTAAGTATCGGAATTCCGATACCGCGAATATCGGCCGATACCCGATATTTCAGTATCGGAATGCTCAACACTAGTCTTCACATTTTCAAAAATTAGGACCATACACCTCTAAAGTGGCATCAATTTCACCAGAGTAGAAATAGCATAATGGTGTAAAGTTGCTAACAAATAGTTGATGGGAGGTATGTATTATAGAGGTGACTTTCCTCTGTGAGGTAATCCAGAATGTTGCTCTTATCCACCTAAGCACTAAGAAGGCTGTTTGGTGCACCTGGGACCAGGTTAAGGGTAGTTGGAGAGATGGGCGGGTCTAGATACCCCCATATCTCATCTCTGGGTGTAGTTAACCTATGAAATGGAGGCCACTGTTTGGCACATGGTCTGTGTTTGGAGAGACAAGGCCTCCTGTGTGTTGTTGTCTACAGACAGAGCCAGGGTACTGGCCTCTACAAGGGTTCTTGTTATGATCTGCAACATAAACTAAGGAAAGAAAGGGAAAAGCTGTCCCTACAGTAAGACTAGGCTGAATCCCTATGATGTAGTGGGCAGCCTGTTCCTTGTGAACAGACCCGCCTTCGTCCTCGGCTAGTCTGAACGGAGACCTATAGAATAAATGGAGGGGTCCATAAAAGAACTAAGGACTGGGGCAAAAAATGGGAAACCTCCTAACAGAAGTTGTTGCAGAGCAAAAAGACAAACTGACAAAAAGTACTAGAGGTCCTAGAGGACCAAGCAAACTGACAGAGATAAGCACCGAAGCACCAGGCTAGAAAGACAGGCAAAAAACACTGAAGTCCAGCAAAGCCAGAAGGGCGGAGCTGGAATATATAGGCAGCTGGTCACGTGACCACAAAACACATGATATCAAAAACTAACATGAGGGTTCTAACAGTTCTCGCCATTTGAACTCATGTATGGCCGACATCTGCAGAGTCTCCTGGATGTAGCAAAGGAAACCTGGGAAGCCGAAGTCACGCCCCATAAGAGCGTCATCGAGCACGTCGCCCTGATGCAGGAGAGGATTGCGAAGGTGATGCCCATCATAAAAGAACATCTCCTCCAGGCACAAAAGGCCCAAACCAAGGTCTACAAGCCAGGGTGCGGCAGTTCAATCTGGGAGACCGAGTCCTCATGTTGATTACTACCATGGAAAGCAAATTCTTGGCCAAGTGGCAAGGGCTGTATGAGGTGGTGGAAAAGATTGGGGAAGTGAATTACAAGATTAATCAACCCGGAAGAAATAAGCCATACCAGATCTACCACATGAATCTTATCAAGCCATGGGAAGACAGAGAGTCTGTTGAAGCTCGGTGCTTACTGGTAAAATCAGACGGCAAGGTTGGAGGAGTCACAATAGTGGAGACGCTTAACGAGGGCCCAAAAACAGCAGTGTTGGGAATTGCTGCAGAAGAACAGAGATCTGTTCTCGAAATTGTCAGGGTACACAAAGGTCATAGAACACAAGGTTCTGACAGAGCCACATGTGAGGGTGAACTTGAAGCCCTATCGAATTCCTGAGGCCCGACGAGAGTTGATCTCCAAATAAGTGAGTCATGTGTTGATACTCGGGGTCATTGAGGAATCCAAGAGTGGTTGGTCGAGCCTGATTGTCCTGGTCCCAAAACCCGATGGCGAATGGAGATTCTGCAATGACTATCGGATGTTGCATGAGGTCTCCAAATTTGACACATATCCGTTGCTGCGTGTCGATGAGCTGATCGAGAGACTTGGGCCAGCAAGGTACATAACCACCCTGGATTTAACAAAGGGATATTGGCAGATCCCCATGTCACAGGGAGCAAAGGAGAAGGCTGCGTTTACTACGCCGGATGCTTCCAATAAGTCAAGATGCCGTTTGGACTGCAGGGTGCCCATGCCACCTTCCAGAAAGCCTTGAATCAAATTCTTGCACCCCATAATAAATATGCCGCGGCATACCTGGATGATATAGTAATCTTCAGCCCAGACTGGGAAAGTCATCTGGAAAAGGTCCAAGTGGTATTTGATGCTCCAATGAAGGCAGGGTTTTCAATAAATCTGAAAAAATGTGCCATGGGGAAAGAAGAAGCCAAATACCTGGGATATGTAGTGGGTAGAGGCGAGACCTAACCCCAAATCACTAAACTGGAAGCAATCCAAACTTGGCCGCAACCGCTGTCGAAGAAGCAAGTTGAAGCCTTTCTGAGAATCGTAGAATCGTGGAATATTACATGAGGTTCATCCCAAACTTCGCCAGGATGGCCACACCCCTGACTGACCTCTTTAAAGGGATAAAATCAGCAATGGCCAAATGGTCTGAAGAGGCAGAGGCGGCCTTTCAAGAAATGAAAGGTGCTTTGGATAAGCAACTAGTTCTGGTTGCCCCTGACTGTAAGAGGGCATTTCAAACAGATGCCTCAGATGTCGGTCTAGGAGCCGTTCTGTCCCAGGAGGTACACAGGGAGGAGCACCCTGTTCTCTATCTGAGTAGGAAGCTGTCTTCTTGCGAGAAAAATTATTCGGTCATAGAGAAGGAGTGCTTGGCCATAAAGTGGGCAGTGGACACGCTACGGTACTATCTGTTAGGGCAAAAGTTTAGATTGGTATCCGACTATGCCCCACTCAGATGGATGAGGGAAAAAAGGGAAGAAATGCTAGGGTCACCCGCTGGTTTTAAGCCCTACAGGATTTCAACTTTCATGTGGAACATAGAGCAGGGAAACTACATGGTAATGCCAATGCCCTCGCGAGAGTCTCCTGTCTAGTAGTAGAAAGTGCCAAAACCCATGGCTTTAGGCAGAGGGGGAGGTATGTAAGGTTGCTAACGGACACATAGTTGATGGGAGGTATGTATCACAGAGGTGACTGTCCTCTGTGAGGTAATCTGGAATGTTGCTCTAGTGCACCTAAGCACTAAGAGGACTTTTTGGTGCACCTGTGACCGGGTTACGGGTAGTTGGAGATATGGGCGGGTCTAGCTACCCACATACCACATCTCTGGGTGTAGTTAACCTATAAAATGGAGGCAGTTGTTTGGCACATGGTCTGTGTTTGGAGGGAGAAGGCCTCCTGTGTGTTGTTGTCTCCAGACAGAGCCAGGTTACTGGACGCTATCCAGCCTGTGTGCCCACATGACTGGTTAACCAGAGACTTTGCCTAAAGGACTGTTTATTTTTGTTTTGCCTGCACTAAAGGCTGTTTGATTTCCTTTTGCTTTTTGCCAGTTTATGAAGTAATAAAACGACATGGACATTTCAATGAAAACTCTTCCTGTTTGCCTTCCGACGCACCAAAGTGAGTAGAAGCCCTACAATGGGTACCAACACCCCCTACACTACAGGAAACACACCAGATGGAGACCCAGCCAGGAGTCTCCACATTTTAAAAAATTAGTGCCGAACACCACTAAAGTGGCATCAATTTCATCAGAGTAGAAATTGTACAATGGGGACTGACACACCTTCCACTACAGCCAACTCACTAGATGGAAACCCAACCAGGAGTCTCCACATTTAAAAAAAATATTGGTAATATCAGCAGCAGAAGCAACAGGAGGCACAGAAGCCATGATAAAGATGTCATGGACTGCAATAATGTGAGATCAATGCAGCACACTAAAAATTACACAATCGCCTAGTCTGCATAGTTTGCAATTGGGGTGCAAAAGTCCTTGGAGATCCATGACTTGTTCATTTTTATGAAAGTTAGGTGGTCTACACTTTCGGGGGACAGCCGGATGCCCTTATCCATCAAGACACCACCAGCAGCGCTAAAGACATGTTCTGAGAGAACGCTGGCTAACGGGCATGATAAAACCTCCAGGGCTTGACAGGTGAGCTCAGGTCACAATTCCATTTTTGAAGACGAAAATGTAAAAGGGTCCAAACCCTCCCTGATGGCATTGATATTGAGCTCCAGACACTCCTGCACCATCCTTTCCAGTCATTCACTATGTGACAAACTTGTACTCTGTTATGCTGGTGCACGGACTGGTCTAAAAAATCTGTGAAACGACTCATAGAAATTGCATCTGCCACTTACACTGCTGCTGTTTTTGCATTGACAAATTGATGTTCCCGGGGTTGGAAGTCTACAACTGCAATGCACACTGTGTGCCTCACTGTTGTCTTGGGGAAAACCATTCTTAAGGTTGTCTAAAAGCATCTGGCAAAATTTACTCTGGTACCGTGGATCTAACAGAGTGGCAACCCAGTAGCCAGCACTATTTCAAATCCTAACAATACGGGGCTCATGTTGCATATAGTGCAGCAAGAAGGCATTCATGTGTCAGGTGCTTCCATGAGGTCCAAGCCCATGGTGTGCTGGTGGCAGGGTAACACTGAAGCTTGCTTCCTCCATCCCCTCCCGCCAACCACCGACAACAGAAAGGGAATTATTATCCGCTTCATCTCCTCACTGTTTCACGCCCATCACCTCTTCCTCCTCATCCTCCATTTGTTCCTCGGTTCCTGCACCTTCACTAACAGTTTGTCTGGTACCACGAGACCCCCTCAATCACTGTAATCCACCCTCCCTTAGCACCCACCCGTGCGACGACAGTCTGGAACTTAGAGATATTGTTTGTTATCCCTTCCTCATCCTCCTCTGCTTCCTTCTCTTCCTCTGGAACCACCATGTCCTCCCGCAGACTATTCAAAGTGTGCTCCAGCATGTAGATGACCGGAATAGTGATGCTGATGATGGCATCGTCAGCGCTAACCATCTTAGTAGCAATTTCAAAACTGTGTAGATGAGTGCAGAGGTCCTTAATCTGTGCCCATTCCACAAACATGATTTGCACCACTGTTATCGCACACGGACTTGCCTGGCTCTAGGTTCAGTGGCGGCAGCCATTGTTCAAACTCGGCCTGGATAGCTGTCCACAACTCTTGTGCTGTATAACTGCGATCTACAAAGCATATTCATTTTAACACTGATTGCGGTGAGCCCTAGCTGTGCAGTATGGAGGTGGGAGGGATCCTCTCTGCACTGTTGGAATGTGTGTCTCATTAAGGCACAGGTTGAGGGTGCAGGTGGAGGTCCTAGAAGAGGGGGAGGAAGCAGGAGCTGTGGAGGAAGTGTTACATACAGAGGTTTGTCCCGCAAGCCTTGGAGATTCCAAAACTTGTGGAGCTGCCCCTTCCCCACCTGCCCCCAGAGCCACCAGAGTCACCCAGTGCCCATTCAGTGAGATGTAACTCCCCTGGCCATGCTTGCTTGTCCAGGTGTCTGTGGTGAAATGCACCCTATCAGACATAGATTTTTTTCAAGAAATGGGTGATATTTTCTGTGAAATGCTGGTGTAGTGCAGGCACAGCTTTCTTAGAGAAGTAATGGTGACTGGGCAGCTGGCACCTTAGGACTGTGATGACCATCAGCTTTTGGAAACCACCTGTATCAACCAGTCAGAAAGGCAGCATTTCCGTGGCCAGCAGATTGGAGATGGTAAAGATCAAGCACTTAACTTTGGATGTGTAATGTGAAATAATCTTTTTTGTGAACACAACTGCGGGACTGAGGGCTGGCTGCAGTGCTGAGAGAGGGTAGAGTAGGGTGAACAGGACAAACTACTGGACTGTGAGTGAGGTGCAGGCGGAGATGTTACAGTGAATTGAGAAAGATGTGGTGTGCTCAGTGAAACAAAAACAGCAGGCATATCCACTTCTGTAACAGCTGATGGACTTTCACTCACCAGCTGTTTAACAAACCTATGCCCAGACCTGTGAGTCACCTGTCACTAAATTATCAAATCAGTATTTATTTGTTCAGATAGTGTGGCTGGAGCACACTATTAGCAACAAACAATTAGATTTTGTACTGGATAGAGCAGAATCTCAGCAAAACAATTATAAGCTCAGATGTGGCCTTGTTTCAGGACCCCAGTATTAGCAGAAAAAAATAGAGTTTCACAGGTGCACTCCTGCATGGAGCACTATATCAACACAACAGAGTTCTATGATGAAATGTGGCCTGGTGTATCTGTCTGGACCACACTATTAGCAAAAACTATTGATCTGCTGGAAGGTCTATTTCACAGCCACACAGGATCCTATCTATAGAAACTATCTGACTTACAAGCAACCGCCTATATAGCTATCTCACTCTCTCATTATTACTCATTATCCAGGAGCAGCAGCAGCAGGAGCAGCCTCTCTGCACTGTTACACTGTCAAAATGGTGCCAAAACAACATGTCCACTCTTTATATAGAGAGGGACATGTGACTTCAGCAGCCAATGACACAAGCCCTTGTGACTGGACATTGTGAATGTTTCATGCGCCCTGATTGGCTGCCGGAATCTCCACACATTAAGTTCAGAAAAAAAAAAGTAAGAATAACAGTCCACCGCTCCTCTCACATCTACCCACCCTCTTCCCGCATCAAACACATCCCTCGCTCATCATACTGCACCACTATCCTAGCCAAAGTACTAAAAAATACACTAGTGGAAACGCAATCATTTATTGAACTTTGGCTGAATTTTGCCTATTTTGAGTAAAAACTCTCAGGGGTCCGATCACGAATCAGAATATGCAATGTTATTGCAGAATTTGAAATTACCAAATGTTTTCCAAACATATTCCTCATCTCTAGTCCTGATAGTAATAAGCAGTTCTTCCTGGAGGTGGATGCGTCTTCCTCAGGGACCGGAGTTGTCCTCACCCAGAAGTCCTCGTCCAGTCGCATGATGACCTGCGGTTTATTTTCCAAACTCTTCTTTTCTTCGGAGCGCAATTATTCTATTGGTGATTGCGAACTGCTGGCGATCAAACTGGTGTTGGAGGAGTGGCGATACTTACTAGAGGGGGCTTAGCTTCCAGTGGTTATCTCCACGGAGCATAAGAATCTTGCCTACTTGCTTTCCACCTTAATCCTCGACAGGCCAGATGGTCTCTGTTCTTTGCCTGCTTCCACTTCACTCTTCACTTTCGGGCGGGATAAAAACATCAAGGCAGATGCACTTTCCAGATCATTTCTGTCGTCCGATCAGGAGGGGCCTAAACGCATTTTTGAGTCCTTCAAAATAATTACAGTCGCTTTGTTGAATTTTTCTCATCTTCCCCCCTGTAATATGTATTTTGCGGCACCAGATAGGAAGTGGGTCCTCCTCTATGGTCACTCGTCTAAACTGGCGGGCCATGCCAGACAAAAGAAGACAGTTGTCCTCATTTCTCGACATAATTGGTGGCCGACCCTCCGCAAGGATGTTGTGGAGTTTGTCTCTGCCTTCTCCTCTTGTGCCCAAAATAAAACTCCTAACCAACTTCCGACCGGTCGGTTTCTTCCATTGCCAGTACCTTCCGCTCCCTGGCAGCATATTGAGATGGATTTCTTCATGGATGTTCCTCTATCGGCTGGTTGTACTGTCATCTGAGTGTGGATCACTTCTCCAACATGGCTCACTTCATTTCTCTGTCCAGTCTTCCATCCTCAACAGTGCTTGCTGAGAAATTTATTCTTCATATTTTCCGCCTCCATGGCCTGCCTCTTCATACTGTCTCGGATAAAGGTGTCCAGTTTACTTCACGCTTCAGGAGGGCCACATGCAAGATTCTGAATGTCACATTGGATTTTTCATAAGCCTATCATCCGAAGTCCAATGGCCAGGTAGAGCGAACCAATCAGATCCTCACAAACTTCCTCCGGCACTTCGTGAATGCCCACAACATTGACTGGGTTGAACTCCTGCCTTGGGATGAATTTTCCTAGAATAAACATGTGAGTGAATCCTCTGCCAAGTCTCCATTCTTTGTGGTATACGGTCAACATCCCAATATTCCATTCCCTGTCTCAACTTCCGCTGAGATGCCTGCTGCTGAATCCCTCGTCAAAAGCTTCTCTGAAGTCTGGGAGGACACCAAGTCTACATTACTGAAGTCCTCTGAGCGTATCAAGAGACATGCAGACAAGAGACGTCTGAATTTGCCTCTGTTTCGTACTGGGGACAATGTCTGGTTGTAGTCCAAGTATGTCCATCTCAATGTACCCTCACATTAACTGGGCCCTTGCTTCATTGGTCCCTTTGAAGTTCTAAAACAGATTAATTTGGTGGCTTACAAACTCAAACTTTCTGCCTCCTTATGGATGCCCAATTCCTTTCATGTGTCTCTCCTTAAGCCTGTCATTCTCAGTCCTTTTCTTCAAAGACCCTGGTACCACTCCTGCTCCACTCAGCACTGAAGATATTTTTGAGGTAGGGAATATTCTGGCTACCAAGAGAGTAAGAGAAAAGACCTTTTTTCTTGTAGATTGGAAGGGGTTTAGTCCTGAGGAGAGGTCCTGGGAGAACATCCATGCCCCTCTCCTCCTGGAGAGGTTTCTTGCGGGCTTGAAAAAGAGGGGGCGTGAAGGGGAGTTACAGTTGCACCGGCATCTCTGCCTCCTGCCTCCCTCCTCTGGAAGAGACGCCATCCACCTCACCACTATGGGCAGTAATAACATCCCACTCTTTGGTCACCTGATTACTGTGGCCTGTGATTGGCAGGAATAGTCAGGTGACTGCAACTTTGTGTCATCTAATGAAATTTCCTGCAACATGACCACTGCTACCAATTACAGACCTCAGCGGGCAGTATCACCAATGCATCCTTCTATATGTTTATGATAAAGGCCAGATAAGAGCCCTGCCAGACATTGAGAGGGAGGACAAGGGAAGTGAGCAGTTAACTGCTGTATAGAAACTATTGAACTTTGATAAATCTAGGAAGTATCAGAGTTTACATGTTGATTTCCTAAGGGTGTGTGCAGACGATCTGGAGCTGCTGCGGGTTTGACACTGCGGACTTATGCAGCGTCAAACCTGCAGCAGCCAGCTGTTACAGCATAGTGGATGGGATTTGTGCAAATTCCATGTCCACCATGCGTCTCTGTGCACCCTCGGAAACTGACATGTGGCGCGTCTTTCCAGACCACAGCATGTCAATTTCTCCTGCGGGTCCTCAAGTGGACTTTCCCCATAGACCTAATCTCTATGGGGAAAGTCCGTAGGTTAAAAAAAGAAAAAAAAAAAGCCGGAGCACATTTGCATATCCACGAGTGGCTCCTCTGCAGCGTCGGGGCTTCAGGCTGGGAGATATGTCTGCACATACCCTAAGAGAATGGTGGTTTACATAATTACATCTACAGTAGTCTACTTAATAGGTATGCATGTACAATACTGCTAGGTATATACCATAACAACAATTCAAATGGAAAAACATTTGTGTTTGATAAAGCATCATGAATAGACGTGTCTGATTATTTCTCTTATGGTGGTTTTGACACTTATTTTCTCCTTCTTCTCTATATGAAAATGAAAAGGCCTCAATGTACACAAAAAGAGGACATTAAAAGAAACTAACATTCAGCAATGTGACCAATTTCTTAGCAGTAGGGTTTAGCTTTCATTGAAATGCTTCATGGGAAAAATTACAAAGATGAAATCAGCTCACAAATGTTCTTCAAATCCAGGTGTTTCAAGCACAATAGACTGCAATGAATGTATCACAGATAAAGTGGAGAACAAAGAATTCCAAAGGAGGTCAAGTTTATCATTATCTATAATGACAGGAAGAAATCCATACAACATGTACTGAATAGGCATTGGTATACAATATACCTGATAATAACCTTGCTTTTTACAATACTCCAACTCATTATACAGTGTGCAAAATGTGCCTCAATTAGACAAACCACATTTCACCTGAGATATGGGATGTTACCTGTCCTCCACCTCACTGAACAATGTATCTAAAACATGTCTTGTGTAAATCACCCAAGAATAGAAAGTACTTTTTATATAAAACAGTAGACAAGAACGAACATGATACACATGTAATAAAGAGCAGAAAAACGACACACTACAGAAATATTCAAAGCTGATATGAAATAAAGCATGTACCGTATATATAGTATAGATTTCAGTGTCCAATTTTTCAATGTGGAAAATCAGACAATTTTAAAATTGTAAGCCTTAATAAGGCCTTATTCAGAATGACATTTTGAACAATGTCCAGTTTCCATACAGAATTGTGCTTTTTGACATTCATTTTGAAAATGTTTTTTAGACCTCTACTTGTCTGTCTTAGGTCCATATGTCTGTATTAGGTCAGTATTTTGATCTTTATCACATGCATATTATATCTGTTTTTGTATACCAAAATTTGTTCCTCTTTTGCCCCAACACCTTTTTTCTTGAAACTAATCAGAATTGCATGCCTCTTAATGCACCCAAATTTTTTGGTCGCCATTGATTTCAGTGGCAAGTCGATTCAATTTGTGAATGTTGCTCATAAAAACCAAAAGTGGATTGGGATATCAGCCATTATTATATCATAAGCTTGAACTGATAGACTGTCTTTAAACCTTCAAAAAACGTATACAATACAATACTGATACAATTCTGATTACATGCAAATGAATCCACATCCTACACAATTTCCATATATTTCAATTGGTTTTATTACCTGCAAAATCGAATGAAAGCACTGCAAGCTGTGGTTGTATAATATGCACGTATTTATGTGCCCATGCAAATAAACTAATAGATTAACATTAGCTCAGTATTATGGACAGAAATAAACAGATGGAATGATGTATAAAAATGCTCATTTGTGGCTACAGTCAAAGACTGCTCACATCCCGTTTGGAGGGGATGTCAGGAGTATTATATATACGTACTATATGTACCTCCAAAGTATGCCAGTTCATGGTCGTACAGTGGCATGCATTAACAATTACCCACAATGCATAAAAAACTATGCTGTCTGGATAGGAGAGTACTGTCTGATACACTGTCAGAAATATGGCTATTCACATATACTATCCTCACTAGAATTATTTATCCAGGTACCTTTTTCATCGGAATGACACAAGTGAGATCAGAGCAAGGCAAAGTTGAATAAAAAGGTCCAACGGGAAAAAAAGATAAAATACAACTTTACTGCATGTACGATCTTTAGAGCAAAATCCATATCAAGTAGAATTCAGCCTCTTCATCACACTTCCACTGCATTCATTCAATGATGTTGCAGTCAGTCCTGATGAGACCAGTATTCACACAAGCAATTGTCACCAACAATACTTTCAAGTTTCTCTTGACACGTTGGTCTTGTCTCATGGGTCAGCAACCTTTTTTGCGTGGTGTGACAATTTTAAGCCCTTCCAGCTGAAGCTAAATTTTGCTCTTTTAACACTTTTATTGTTTCCTCTTCTTTTTCCAAGAGCCATGATTTTTTTCTTATTTTTCCATCATGACATGAAGGCTTGTTTATTAAAGGATAAGATGTAGTGTTGAGTAACACTATTTACTTTACCAAGTACTGTACTTAAAACTAGTAAAAAAAAACAATAAGAAAATAATTTTGGTGAGTTCCAAAAATCATTAAAATCCTCAATTTATTTCAAAATAATTTAAAAGATCATACAGGTTGGGGATACATCTCAACACGTTTCTGGCAAAAAGCCCTTATTCACTGAGATTCACTGAGGGCTTTTTGCCAGAAACGTGTTGAGATGTATGACCAACCTGTATGATCTTTTAAATTATTTTGAAATAAATTGAGGATTTTAATGATTTTTGGGACTCACCAAAATTATTTTCTTATGTGAAGCCATAAGTCACGGCTACTGGTTGGAGACCCATAACATTGTAAGACGGACTGAGTCATATAAATAGGACACGGTGAGGCTGCTTTTTTGTTTAAAAAAAAACAAGTGAAGTGAAATATTGAAGAAAAAAAAATGCAATTCCAACATAATTTTTTCATTTTTCTTTTTACGATGTTCATTATAAAATCTGGTTTATGTTGCTATTCTCAGTCATGACAATCCATTGACAACCCATTTACTTGAGTCATGTGCAACATAAAGGAAACTCTGCACACTACTGTACAGTACCAGGATGTGGATAAGATTTTCAAAATTATTATCCAGACACTAATGAAAAGATTTGTAGCATAAATCCACACAGTGAAGCCTCAACATTTACTTTTCTACTCACACACCCTAAACACTTAGAGGTAAAGATAAGCAAATCTGTTCATATCTAATCAAATTTGTTCGGAATTTCCAAACAATTTCTGTTTCCAACATTTCTTTGTGATTCGATTCACAGAAGTATAACAAAATGGTACACACGCATTGCTATTTATCTGTATTTATTTGAGACCTTGGAAGGGGTTAAGATAATAAACACCATGTACAATGTAATTTCAGCTTCCCTAGATCTCCACGCAGGTCTTCAGAGGAACCATAGATTTGCGTGAATTACCAGAGAAGCTGATGGCATGGTGAAGTGGTGTAAGTAGTAAGGTGGGTGTCACGATTGTGAGTGACAGTTCAGCCATCCTGGAGGCTCTGCAGTGTGCGAGACTGTCAGTATTGTGAGTGACAGCCCAGTCATCCAATCTGAGGCTGAGGCATGCTGAGCTGTCAGCATTTTGATTGACATCCCTGTTACTCAATCTGGCTGAGCCTGCATGCTTTCCTCCAGGTGTTTCTCATTCTTGTTAACTTCCTGGCTTTTTAGCTGTCTAGCTATGAGCAGACCATTGTCAACTGTAGCTTTGCTCAGTGATGTGTGTGCTTTGCTCTGTATCTGATTTCCTGATCTTGTTGCCGGACCTTGGATTTATAATAATATTAATTTTTATTTATATAACACCAACATATTCCGCAGCACTACAATTAGGTAGGGACATGTAACACATTTCAACAGTTACAGGAGTGAGGGCCCTTCTCACAAGCTTACTTTCTATATGGAAATAGGGGGGAAATAGGGATTTGTCTTGACTATTCGTGTGTGTTATCCCTTTTGCTTTTGACGCTCTCTGACTTTAAGTACCTCACCCGGATTTGGCCTCTGACTATCCATTTCTCTTTTCCTCTAATCTTGACGTGACCTCCTGGTATCTAACCTCTGACCTCATGACTACCCTGTCACATGAATTGTCCGTGAGTAGTGACTCAGCATCACAATACAGCTGACCATTTACTATTTTTCGCCAGCATTGATCCCATTCACATGCTTGATGATCATGTGGTGAACCTAACTCAAATGATTCAAGATCTGGCTGAAAGGCACCAGAAGATTGAATTTTCACAGGGCCAAGTGGCTAGCTTTTTGAAAACTCCTCGTAGCTCTTCGCTGCTAGCGGAAACTGCAATGTCTGCACCTTATGATGTTCAGTTGGTCTCCCCTGAACCAGTTGTGGCACTTCCTGATAAATTTTCAGGGTAGAAAAAACAGTTCATGGTGTTCAGGGAGAGCTGTAGGCTATTTTTTACCCTTATACCCCGGTCTTCAGGTGATGACTCGAAGGGGATTGGAATAGTTATGTCCCTCTTGTGAGGGGGGCCTCAGACTTGGGCATTTTCTTTCTCTCCGCAATTAACAGAATGGTCTTCGATTGACTCCTTTTTTGATGCCTTAGGGGTTGACTTTGACAAACCCGACAGAATACAGGTTGCTGAGACTAGTATCATGAACCTGACACAGGGGAGCCGCACCACTGGGGACTACTGTATTGAATTCTGACAGTGGTCCACTGACATTCAGTGGAACAATGCGGCCCTCAGGTGCCAATTTCATAGAGGTCTGTCTGAATCCCTGATTGACGCTATTGCTCTGCATAATCCTCCTAGTTCTTTGACAGAGGCCATAACCCATGCCTTATGAATGGACTGCAGAATTCATGAGAGGCATGAGGCCAGTGGAATGCCTTGTTTACTCCCCCGTAGCAAGCCTATTTACCTGCGATAGAGCCAATGGAGGTTGGAGCTGAAAGTTTTTGTGCCATGGAGAAGAAACATAGACTTGATCTTGGACTCTATTTCTACTATGGTCTCGCAGGACATTTTTAGAAGGACTTTTCAACTCACCCTCAAGAAAGCAAGCCATTGGGAAAACATCTAAGTCTCAATGATTGTCGAGGAGGTCACCTAGATTTCCAGGTACCCTTTTTATCCTTAGATAAAGTATTGCTTATGATGGTTTTGTCTTTCAAGAACCAGGTATTGCCAGCATTGGCTTCCATTAACTGCGGGTCTGCAGCTAGCTTTATTGATTCTGGACTGGTTAGGAAATTAGGATTAGGGACAGTTAGCATGGAAAACCCATTCACATTTTAGCTATTGATAAAACCCTGCTACTTCAGAACTTTGTCAAATTGGTAACGGTGGAATTCACGCTTCAAGTGGAAGCACTTAACTATGAATCCATTTCCTGTTTTGTCTTGGATAAGTTACCTACTGGGGTGGTATTAAGGCTTCTATGGTTGCTCATTCACAATTCTACTGTATTGTTGATTGATGTCAGAAGGAAATTGTTAAGTGGGGCCCCAATTGTCATAAGAAATGTCTAAATTCTATACAAGTATGCTCTGCAAGTCTGGAGGATATACTAAGGTACCTGAAAGACTTCGGAGATGTGTTTTCAGAAAAAAATATGGGCACATTACCTCCCCAACGTCCTTATCATTGTGCTTTTGATCTTGTACCTGTTGCAAAATTACCTAAAGCTTGTCTTTACAATTTAACTGGGCCTGAGCATACCACCATGAAAAATTATGTGAACAACAGTTTACAGAAGGGTCATATCTTTCCTTCTTCCTCCCCTATGGCTGCTGGATTTTTCTTTGCAAGAAAAGAAAGATGGTGGCCTATGTGATTGCCTCGATTTCCGAGAACTGAACAAAATCATGGTTAAGAATACTTACCTACTTCCACTAATCCCTGACCTTTTTAATCAACTTACTGGGGCTAAATGGTTTCTAGAGTGGCATACAATTTGATATATCAAGAAGGGAGATAAGTGGAAACAGGTGTTTTTAACATTGGAAGGTTTATTCGAAAATCTTGTCATGTCTTTTGGGTTAACCAATGCACCAGTAGTATTTGAAAACTTTATGAATGATGTCTTTTCTGATTGCATTGGGAGATTTGTTGTGATTTACCTTGATAATATTTTAATTTTTTCTCCTGATTTGAAATCACATCAGGAAAATGTTCATGTAGTATTACAAATATTGTGGGAGAATTCTTTGCAAAAATTGAGAAATTTTATTTTTTCTGCTCACGAGATTTCATTTCTGGGATACATTATATCATCTGATGGATTAATGGGTTTAAAATGGATGCTTAGAAGGTGCAAGCTATAATAGATTTCGTTCAACCTAGTGACTTGAAAGCGTTACAACATTTTCTAGGATTTGCCAACTATTAGATGACAGACAGGGTAAATCAATCTTTGGACCAAATTTTGAGGTGTTTGTTGCAGCTTAACAGGAGGACTGGTCCTCATTCCTACCTTTGGCTGAGTTCACCTTCAACAGTCAGGTCAATCAATCCACTGGATCTCGCCATTTTTCTGTAATTATGGTTTTCATCCCCATTTTGATGACTTTTCCAGGATAAGTTCTGAGTGTCCTGTGGCTGAGGTCGACATACAGAAGCTCAGGGATGTCTGGAAGGAGGTTCAGAAAAATGTTGGGGCTATTCAAGTTCGCCAAAAATGGAAGGCTGATAGACGTTCGGTGGTTCCTGTTTTTAAAGTAGGTGATAGGGTTTTCTTGTCATCCAGAAACATTAAACTTAGGGTATCATCGGCGAAGTTGAGTCTGAAGTTCATTGGTCCCTATGAGATTCTGGAAGTGGTCAATCCAGTGGCATTTACTTCATCCATCTCTCTGCATCCCTAACGTTTTCCATAGATCCCTTTTTAAGGAGTTTGTCTCTTCGGTGGTGCCACCTTCATCACTGCCTTTGGTTGCTGTCAATGACATTTTAGAGTACGACGTGCTGAGAGATGTGGATATTCGGAGGGTCGGAAATAGTTAAACTGCAGCGATCGGAGCAGGTTCTGACTGCTGTAGTTACAGGGAAGGAGATGCTGGCTTAGTAGCACAGTCATCATCTGGTGCATATGTAACAGACTCAGCTCCTAAGCTGGCTTCACACTTTCTTTAATTCCCTCACCCCAAGCCTGTTTTCACGTTACTGATCAGGTGAAATTTCACAATTCAGACCAGTGTCATTTTATGTGGTAACAACTCTAGAACGCTTCAATGTATCCCAGTGATTCTGAGATTGTTTTTAGTGACATAGTGTACTTCATGTTAGTGGTAAATTTAGGCTGATATGTTTTGCATTTATCTGTGAAAATATAGGAATTTTGTCAAAAAATTTGGAATTTTCAAACTTTTAATTTTTATACCTTTAAACCAGATAGTTATATAACACAACATAGTTAACAAATAATATTTCCCACATGTCTGCTTTACATCAGCATCTTTTTAAACATATTTTTTTATTGTTAGGAAGTTAGAAGGCTTAAAAGTTGATCATCAATTTCTCAATTTTCCAACAAAATTTACAAAAAACAATTTTTTTAGGGACCAGATCAGATTTGAAGTGACTTTGAGAGGTGTATATAGCAGAAAACACCTAAAACTGACACCATTTTAAAAACTGCACCCCTCAAAGTTCTCAAAACCCCATTCAATAACTTTATTTGCCCTTCAGGTGATTCACAGAAATTAAAGCAATGTGGATGGAAGAAATGAAAATTCTACTTTTAGCCCCAAACTTTTAGGTTTATTTAGCCCCAAATTTTGAATTTTAACAAGGGTAACAGGAGAAAATGGACCATACAATTTGTTGTGCAATTTCTACTGAGTGCCCCATATGTGGTGTAAAACATTATGCCCAGCTCGTTCTTCTTAATTTTCTTTCCTGTAAATTAAGTGGGCTCTCATCGCTACAGAAATGCCAAACAAGTGAATGCTAAATGGTTTAGGCACACTGTGGGACTCAGAAGGGATTTGGATTTGGGAGCGCAGAATTTGCTGGATTTCTTTGGGGGGGGAAAGAGCCATGGCAGTTTTCCAGAGCCTTTGTGCTACCAGTAAAGTAGAAGTCCCCTATATTTCCAATGACAGATGACGGATCTGAGTGGGGTCTCACTTTTTTGTGAATTGAGTTAAATCTTTCATTGTTAACATTTTACATAACATTCTAGATTGCATATGTCCTGTGCTCTACTCTGAGCACTACGGTGATGCGGATATATGTGCAAGCAGATCAAAGAAAAGTTGTCTTAATGTATGGCATGCAAGGTAAATAACAATTAATATTTAAAAGTGTACAGTATACATTACAGACCAAAAGTTTGGACACACCTTCTCATTTAAAGATTTTTCTGTATTTTCATGACTTTGAAAATTGTATATTCTCATTGAAGGCATCAAAACTATGAATTAACACATGAGGAATTATATACTTAACAAAAAAGTGTGAGACAACTGAAAATATGTCTTATATTCTAGGTTCTTCAAGGTTGCCACCTTTTGCTTTGATGACTGCTTTGCACACTCTTGGCATTCTCTTGATGAGCTTCAAGAGGTAGTCACCGGAAATGGTCTTCCAACAATCTTGAAGGAGTTCCCAGAGATGCTTAGCACTTGTTGGCCCTTTTCCTTCACTCTGCGGTCAAGTTCACCCCAAACCATCTCGATTGGGTTAAGGTCTGGTGACTGTGGAGGCCAGGTCATCTGGCGTAGCACCCCATCACTCTCCTTCTTGGTCAAATAGCCCTTAAACAGCCTGGAGATGTGTTTGGGGTCATTGTCTTGTTGAAAAATAAATTATGGTCCAACTAAACGCAAACCGGATGGAATAGCATGCCGCTGCAAGATGCTGTGGTAGCCATGCTGGTTCAGTATGCCTTCAATTTTGAATAAATTCCCAACAGTGTCACCAGCAAAGCACCCCCACACCATCCCACCTCCTCCTCCATGCTTCACGGCGGGAACCAGGCATGTAGAGTCCATCCGTTCACCTTTTCTGCGTCGCACAAAGACACGGTGGTTGGAACCAAAGATCTCAAATTTGGACTCATCAGACCAAAACACAGATTTCCACTGGTCTAATGTCCATTCCTTGTGTTCTTTAGCCCAAACAAGTCTCTTCTGCTTGTAGCCTGTCCTTAGCAGTGGTTTCCTAGCAGCTATTTTACCATGAAGGCCTGCTGCACAAAGTCTCCTCTTAACAGTTGTTGTAGAGATGTGTCTGCTGCTAGAACTCTGTGTGGCATTGACCTGGTCTCTAATCTGAGCTGCTGTTAATCTGCGATTTCTGAGGTTGGTGACTCGGATAAACTTATCCTCAGAAGCAGAGGTGACTCTTGGTCTTCCTTTCCTGGGGCGGTCCTCATGTGAACCAGTTTCTTTGTAGCGCTTGATGGTTTTTGCAACTGCACTTGTGGACACATTCAAAGTTTGCCCAATTTTTTGGACTGACTGACCTTCATTTCTTAAAGTAATGATGGCCACTAGTTTTTCTTTACTTAGCTGCTTTTTTCTTGCCATAATACAAATTATAACAGTCTTTTCAGTAGGACTATCAGCTGTGTATCCACCTGACTTCTGCACAACACAACTGATGGTCCCAACCCCATTTATAAGGCAGGAAATCCCACTTATTAAACCTGACAGTGCACACCTGTGAAGTGAAAACCATTTCCGTTGACTACATCTTGAAGCTCATCAAGAGAATGCCAAGAGTGTGCAAAGCAGTCATCAAAGCAAAAGGAGGCTAGTTTGAAGAACCTAGAATATAAGACATATTTTCAGTTGTTTCACACTTTTTTTTAAGTATATAATTCCACATGTGTTAATTCATAGTTTTGATGCCTTCAGTGTGAATGTACAATTTTCATAGTCATGAAAATACAGAAAAATCTTTCAAATGTGTTGTTTGGCAAGATGAATATTAGATACATGGTGCTGTATATATCGTACACGTACGTGTAATTCTTGAGAGGTCTGTCCTACATATACCTTGGGACAAGGACATGTTAGGGCATAGATTACATTACATGTTGTACAGTTTATATAATCATTTAATTGAAATTCTCTTTGGTCGACAGGATTACAAAAAACTGTATTACGTTCCATCAGATGCCATATATTATATTCGCCGCAAGGGAAAGACCCTTAAAGTCTAAATCCAGAGCCTATTCTGTTCATTGGCCTGGAAAAATGAGTCCTTGAGAGGCAATCACGAAGGTTATGTGTACGCCTCGCTGTGATAGCAGGAGAACCGAGTAGTAGAGATGAGATCCTGTTGTCCATTTTCAAAATTTTCCAGTGTGTATTGAAAAATTTGTGGATGGCCCCCCATTAATAATTAACCCCTTTACAACCCAAGGTGGTTTGCACGTTAATGACCAGGCCAATTTTTACAATTCTGACCACTGTCAATTTATGAGGTAATTACTCTGGAACGCTTCAACGGATCCCCCTGATTCTGAGACTGTTTTTTCGTGACATACTGTACTTCATTACTGTGGTAAAATTTCTTCGATATCACTAGCGTTTATTTGTGAAAAAAAACAGAAATTTGGCGAAAATGTTGAAAATTTTGCAATTTTCAAAATTTGAATTTTTATGCCCTTAAATCAGAGAGATATGTCACGCAAAATAGTTAATAAATAACATTTGCCACATGTCTACTTTACATCAGCACAATTTTGGAACCCAAATTTTTTTTTGTTATGGAGCTATAAGGGTTAAAAGTTGACCAGCGATTTCTCATTTTTCCAACAAAATTTACAAAACCATTTTTCTAGGGACCACATCACATTTGAAGTCACTTTGAGAGGTCTTTATGACAGAAAATACCCAAAAGTGACACCATTCTAAAAACTGCACCCCTCAAGGTGCTCAAAACTACATTCCAGAACTTTATTAACCCAACCCTTCAGGTGCTTCACAGGAATTTTTGGAATGTGGAAGAAAAAAATGAGCATTTAACTTTTTTCACAAAAATGTTACTTTAGACCCAATTTTTTTATTTTCGCAGGGGTAACAGGAAAAAATGGACCCCAAAATTGTTGTGCAATTTCCCCTGGGCACTCACATTCCCCATATGTGGGGAAAAACCACTGTTTGGGCGCACGGCAGGGCTCGGAAGGGAAGGAGCGCCATTTGAATTTTCGATTGTAAAATTTGCTTGAATAATTAGCGGACGCCATGTTGCGTTTGGAGAGCCCCTGATGTGCCTAAACAGTGGAAACCCCCCACAAGTGACCCCATTTTGGAAACTAGACCCCCCTGGGAACTTATCTAGATGGGTGGTGAGCATTTTGAACCCCCAGGTGCTTCACAAATTAATCCGTAAAAATGAAAAAGTTTTTTTTTCCAGCTTTTCATTTTTACGAATCAATTTGTGAAGCAAATGGGGGTTCCAAGTGCTCACTATGCATCTAGATAGGTGCCTTGGGGGGTCTAGTTTCCAAAATGGGGTCACTTGTGGGGGAGATCCAATGTTTAGGCACACAGGGGCTCTCCAAACTCGACATGGTGTCCGCTAACAAATTGAATGGAAAATCGGCTCAAATTGTTAGCGGACACCATGTTGCGTTTGGAGAGCCCCTGTGTGCCTAAAAATTGGAGCTCCCCCACAAGTGACCCCATTTTGGAAACTAGATCCCCCAAGGCACCTATCTAGTTGTATAGTGAGCACTTGGAACCCCCAGGTGCTTCACAAATTAATCCGTAAAAATAAAAAAGTGTTTTTTTTCCCACTTTTTAATTTTTACGAATCAATTTGTGAAGCACCTGGGGGTTCCAAGTGCTCACTATGCATCTAGATAGGTGCCTTGGGGGTTCTAGTTTCCAAAATGGGGTCACTTGTGGGGGAGCTCTAATGTTTAGGCACACAGGGGCTCTCCAAACGTGACATGGTGTCTGCTAACAAATTGGAACCATGTCGCGTTTGGAGAGCCCCTGTGTGTCTAAACATTGGAGCTCCCCCATAAGTGACCCCATTTTGGAAACTAGACCCCCCAAGGCACCTATCTAGATGCATAGTGAGCACTTGGAACCCCCAGGTGCTTCACAAATTGAATCGTAAAAATTTAAAAGTATTTTTTTTTCCACTTTTTAATTTTTACGAATCAATTTGTGAAGCACCTGGGGGTTCCAAGTGCTCACTAGGCATCGAGATAGATGCCTTGGGGGGTATAGTTTCCAAAATGGGGTCACTTGTGGGGGAGCTCCAATGTTTAGGCACACAGGGGTCTCCAAACGCAACATGGTGTCCGCTAACAATTTGAGCCGATTTTCCATTCAATTTGTTAGCGGACACCATGTCGCGTTTGGAGAGCCCCTGTGTGCCTAAACAGTGGAAACCCCCCAGAAGTGACCCCATTTTGGAATCTAGACCCCTCAAGGATTTTATCAAGGGGTATAGTGAACATTTTGAACCCCGAGGTACGACAGAGAATTTGATAATATTAGGTCATCACATTGAATAAGTTGTCATTAGTCTTGAGCGCAAGTGCTCGCTACTTGAGTTTGCATCGGGTACTCAAGTATGCACCATGTACTGCGTGTGCTCGAGTGACATGCTCGAGTCCCTGCCCCTCATGTTTCACGGTTATTAGACACCCAAAAAAAAACATGCAGGGATCGCTCGTGCATGGCAGGCAATCCCCGCAAAGTTTTTTTGGCCACGAAGCATAAGGGTCGGAGTCTCGAGCATGTCACTCAAATACCCACAATACTCAATGCATACCAGAGCACCCGATGCATACTCAAGCAGCGAGGACTTGCGCTCAACACTAGTCACCATATCGTCATGTTTTTTTCTTACTTTTGAAAAAAATCCCAACCCCAACCCCAACCCTAACCCCAACCCCAGCCCTAACCCTAGCCCAACCCTAACCCTAGCACAACCCTAACCCTAGCACAACCCTAACCCGAGAGTTTATTTTTTACGCCGTTCCTCGTGCGGTATTGGTGCCATTTTCAGGCACGTGACATTTTTTGATCGCTTTTTATTCCGATTTTTGGGAGGCAGAATAAACAAAAAACAACAATTCAGGAATTGTTTTTTTTTTTTTTTTTTTATTGTGTTCCGCGTGTGGTAAAATTGATAAGGCAGATTTATTCTTTGGGTCAGCACGTTTACAGCGGTACCACATTTATATCGTTTTTCTATGTTTTGGCGCTTTTACACAATAAAAGCTATTTTATAGAAAAAAATATTTTTTTGCATTGCTTTGTTCTGAGAGCTATAACTTTTTGATTTTTCGGATGATGGAGATTGTTTTTTGCAGGACAAGATGACGTTTTCAGCAGAACCATTTTTATTTATATTCGTCTTTTGGATCGCGTGTTATTCTATTTTTTGTTTGGCGGTATGATGATAAAGCATTGTTTTTTGCTTGGTTTTTTATTTTTATTTTTTACCATGTTCACTGAAGGGGTTAACTAGTGGGACAGTTTTATAGGTCAGGTCGTTCCGGACGCGGCGATACCAAATATGTTTACTTTTATTGTTTGTTTGCTTTTTTTTTCATAATAATATTTATTGATGGGTACATTATATTTTTATTTTTGGTGGATTATTTTTTTTATTTTTTTTTAAATAGTTTTACAATTTTATTTTATTTTTTTTTCATTTTCTGGAAGTTTTTTTACTTTTTTACTTTGTCCCACTCTGGGACTTTAACTTTTTTTATTCTGATCGCCTGCACAGCATAGGGATGGAGCACCATCCCTGTGCTATGCAGGCAGTCAGCGCTGCACAGTGAGAACATTGTGTGGTCGTGCACTGCTCATGACCAAACAATGTTCCTGCTGCCTGGTGACCCGGATGTTGTCATGATGACATCGGGTCGTCATGGCAACACCCGGGAAGCCGTGGCAGACAGCGCTGGAGGCCAGAAGAGGAGGTGAGTATACCGATCACCTCCCCTTGCCACCGCAATGCTGCGATTGACTTCGATCGCAGCATTGCGGGGGTTAATGTGCCGGGAGCGGTGCGGGACCGCTCCCTGCACATAGTACAGGGTGTCAGCTTTGACAATCAGCTGACACCCGGCGGCGATCGCGCCCACACAGCCTGTGTGCGCGCGCGATCGCGATGACGTACTAATACGGGTCAGGCTCTTTAAGCCCAGGGCACTGACGCATATTAATACGTCATGGGCTGTAAAGGGGTTAAAGGTGGTAATAAATCTCTGCCTATCATCGGGAGCCAGTAAAGCCAGAATTAGTAATGATTCTCTTGTTGTGTACTGAATTCTTTGATGGGCATTTGAAATTACAGCCCTAGGATAACCTCTTGCACGAAAGTGAGCCGTCAATGACTTAGCCTGTAGTCTATAATTATCGGGTTCCGAACAGTTCCGTTTAAGTACGGAAAACTGACCAACAGAAATGCCATTTTTTAGATGACGTGGGTGGAAGCTTTAGTAATGTAACAGACTGTTAGTAGCTGTGTCTTTTCTAAACAAGCCTGTGCCAAGGGGTTCTCCATTCCTGAAGTGTCATAAATCCAAAAAGTCAACTGTGGAGGGAGAGATGTGATGAGTAAGATGTATATTGAGAGAGTTGTTATTCAATTCTGTTGTGAAATTTTCACATTCCTCCACTGATCCAGTCCAAATATAGAAAATATCAATAAACCTAAACCAGTGTAAAACAAAATGTTGAAATGCTGTAGATGGGTACATGTGTGCCTCCTCCCACCAACCGAGAAAGAGGTTGGCAAAGGAGTGGGCACAACGTGCACCCATCGCTGTTCCCGAGATAAAATGAAGTAAATCCAACAGAAAAGAATCATGTAATCAGTAGTGTTGAGCGATACCTTCCGATATCAGGAAATATCGTATCGGATTGGATCGGGCCGATACCCAAAAAGTATCGGATATCGCCGATTCCGATACCGGAAACCAATGCAAGTCAATGGGACACAAATATCGGAATGAAAATAAACCCTTTCTTTCCTTGTAGGTTAATTCTACATGAAGTAAAACAACTAAGAATAATGTAGAATGACATGAAAAGCCGGCAATTCATCAGCGGCATACACCGGTACCCGACAATTTACAACAGAAAGAATAGAGCTTCACACATAGATTAGATAGATAGAAACATGTCAGTCACATATATATGAAGTACAGTGACTGTGTTGCTTACTGTACTTGTCATTTAGTGTAAAGGATTTATTAAAAAAAATATTAGTGTTTTCGTGCACCGTCTCTTTAAAAAAGCCGGCCGGCAATTCAGCATCTGTACCCGACAATTTATAACAGACAGAATAGAGAATCACACATAGATTAGATAGATAGAAACATGTCAGTCACATATATATGAAGTACAGTGACAGTGTTGCTTACTGTACTTGTCATTTAGTGTAAAGGATTTATTAAAAAAAAATATTAGTGTTTTCGTGCACCGTCTCTTTAAAAAAGCCGGCCGGCAATTCAGCAGCGGTACCCGACAATTTATAACAGAAAGAATAGAGCTTCACACATAGATTAGATAGATAGAAACATGTCAGTCACATATATATGAAGTACAGTGACAGTGTTGCTTACTGTACTTGTCATTTAGTGTAAAGGATTTATTTAAAAAAATAATAGTGTTTTCATGCACCGTCTCTTTAAGAAAGCCGGCCGGCAATTCAGCATCTGTACCCGACAATTTAGAATAGAAGGAATAGAGAATCACACATAGATTAGATAGATCGAAACATGTCAGTCACATATATATGAAGTACAGTGACAGTGTTGATTACTGTACTTGTCATGTAGTGTTAAAATAAAGGATTTATTTAAAAAAAAATTGGCGTGGGGTTCCCCTTAATTTTAGGCTCTAGCGGAGGTTAAGCAGACAGCTGGGGCAAATGTTTGAAGCCTGGGAAGGGGGTAATACCCACGGAGCTTCCCAGGCTACTAATATCAGCCCCCAGCTGAATACCTAGCCTTTACTAGCTATTAAAATGGGGGAACCCCCCCAAAAAAATAACGTGGGGTCCCCCCTAATTTAATAGCTAGCACAGGCTAGGCAGACAGCTGGGGGCTGATATTAATAGCCCAGGAAGGGTGCCATGAATATTGGCCCCCTCCCAGGCTAGAAACACCAGCCGTCAGCCGCCCCAGAAATGGCGCATCCATAGGATGCGCCAATTCTGGCACTTAGCCTCGCTCTTCCACGCTGCCCTGGTGCGGTGGCAGGGGGTAATAGGGTTGGGGTTGATGTCAGCTTATAATGCCAGCTGACATCAAGCCCAGGTTAGTAATGGAGAGGCGTCTATAAGACACCCCCATTACTAACCCCATAGTCAAAGTTAAAAGAAAACACAAACACCCAGAGTAAAGTCCTTTAATTGAAATAAAGACACAATTCTTTATTGTTCTAAATTAAACCATACTTACCATCACGCCCATTCCAGCTGAAGCCAACGATCTCCTGCAATAAAAGAAAAATAATAAAGCAACCTCATCCTTACCTTTCGATGGTTCCCAGGACAGCTCCAGCTCTGCTACATCGAGATGACAGGCTGGACCGCAGCAGAAAGCTGCCATCCAGCCTGTCATCCCGCAGACACTGAGAAGCGCAGGCATGCTTGCGCTCCTCAGTGTCTCTCTGTGACGTCATCCAGATGAGCCGAGTTCATGTCCAATGAACTCAGCTCACCTCATGCACGTCACTGACAGCGTGGGAAAATTCTCCTGCACTCAGCGCTTCAGCGTGAGAATTCTCCCACGCTGTCAGTGACATACATGAGGTGAGGTCATGTCCAATGAACTCAGCTCACCTCATGCACGTCACTGACAGCGTGGGAAAATTCTCACGCTGAAGCGCTGAGTGCAGGAGAATTTTCCCACGCTGTCAGTGACGTACATGAGGTGAGCTGAGTTCATTGGACATGACCTCGGCTCATCTGGATGCCGTCACAGCCAGACACTGAGGAGTGGAAGTATGCCTGCGCTTCTCAGTGTCTGCGGGATGACAGGATGGATGGCAGCGTTCTGCTGCGGTCCAGCCTGTCATCTCGATGTAGCAGAGCTGAAGCTGTCGTGGGAGCCATGGAAAGGTAAGGATGATGTTGCTTTATTATTTTACTTTTATTGCAGGAGATCGTTGGCTTCAGCTGGAATGGGCGTGGTGGTAAGTATGGTTTAATTTAGAACAATAAAGAATTGTGTGTTTATTTCAATTAAAGGACTTTTTTCTGGGTGTTGTGTTTTTTTAAATACTTTACTAGAAATTCATGGTGGTCATGTCTAATATTGGCGTGACCCCATGAATTTTGGGCTTAGGGCCAGCTGATAATGCCAAGCTGGCCTTAACCCCTTTATTACCCAGTGAGCCACCGCACCAGGGCCCTGGATGAGTTGGGTACAGCGCCAGAAGATGGCGCTTCTATGAACGCGCCATTTTCTGGGGCGGCTGCGGACTGCAATTTGCAGCGGGGGTGGCCCAGAAAGCTTGGGTCTCCCTGCGCTGCGGATTCCAGCTCCCAGCTGCCTAGTTGTACCTGGCTGGGCACAAAAATAGGGCGAAGCCCCACGCATTTTTTTTTTTTAATTATTTCATGCAATTCATGGAATAATTAAGAAAAAAAGGGCTTCCCTATATTGTTGTGTCCAACCAGGTACAAATAGGCAGCTGGTGGTTGGGGGCAGCCCATTCCTGCCTGCTGTACCTGGCTGGACACAAATATAGGGCGAAGCCCCACGTCAATTTTTTTTAAAATAAATCCTTTATTTTAACACTAAATGACATTTGAGGAGTTAATAAAGATGCAGTCCCTAAATTATTATTTATTTTTTAATTAATTTTTCCCAAAACTTTTGACGTGGGCTTCGCCATATTTTTGTATGCCAGCCAGGTACAGCATCCAGCCATTTTCCGGGGTGGCTGCGGACTGCAATTTTCAGCGGGGGGCAGAAAGCTTGGGCCTCCCTGCGCTGCAGATTCCATCCCCCAGCTGCCTAGTTGTACCTGGCTGGACACAAAAATAGGGAGAAGCTTCACGTATTTTTTTTTTTTTTAATTATTTCATGAAATTCATGAAATAATTAAGAAAAAAAGGGCTTCCCTATATTGTTGTGTCCAACCAGGTACAAATAGGCAGCTGGTGGTTGGGGGCAGCCCGTTCCTGCCTGCTGTACCTGGCTGGACACAAATATAGTGCGAAGCCCCACGTCAATTTTTTTTAAATCATTTCAGGAAATTCATGAAATAATTTAAAAAAATTGATGTGGGGCTTCGCCCTATATTTGTGTCCAGTCAGGTACAGCAGGCAGGAACGGGCTGCCCCCAACCACCAGCTGCCTATTTGTACCTGGCCGGACACAACAATATAGGGAAGCCCTTTTTTTCTTAATTATTCCATGAATTTCATGAATTTAAAAAAAAAAAACGTGGAGCTTCGCCCTATTTTTGTGTCCAGCCAGGTACAACTAGGCAGCTGGGGGCTGGAATCTGCAGCGCAGGGAGGCCCAAGCTTTCTGGACCCCACCCGCTGCAAATTGCAGTCCGCAGCCGCCCCGGAAAATGGCGCATTCATAGAAGTGCCATCTTCTGGCGCTGTACCCAACTCATCCAGGGCCCTGGTGCGGTGGCTCACTGGGTAATAAAGGGGTTAAGGCCAGCTTGGCATTATCAGCTGGCCCTAAGCCCGAAATTCATGGGGTCACGCCAATATTAGACATGACCACCATGAATTTCTAGTAAAGTATTTAAAAAAAACACAAACACCCAGAAAAAAGTCCTTTAATTGAAATAAACACACAATTCTTTATTGTTCTAAATTAAACCATACTTACAGTCACGCCCATTCCAGCTGAAGCCAACGATCTCCTGCAATAAAAGAAAAATAATAAAGCAACCTCATCCTTACCTTTCCATGGCTCCCACGACGGCTCCAGCTCTGCTACATCGAGATGACAGGCTGGACCGCAGCAGAACGCTGCCATCCAGCCTGTCATCCCGCAGACACTGAGAAGCGCAGGCATACTTCCACTCCTCAGTGTCTGGCTGTGACGGCATCCAGATGAGCCGACAATGAACTCGGCTCACCTCATGTACGTCACTGACAGCGTGGGAGAATTCTCCTGCACTCAGCGCTTCAGCGTGAGAATTTTCCCACGCTGTCAGTGACGTGCATGAGGTGAGGTCATGTCCAATGAACTCGGCGCACCTCATGCACGTCACTGACAGCGTGGGAGAATTCTCACGCTGAAGCGCTGAGTGCAGGAGAATTTTCCCACGCTGTCAGTGACGTGCATGAGGTGAGCTGAGTTCATTGGACATGACCTCGGCTCATCTGGATGACGTCACAGAGAGACACTGAGGAGCGCAAGCATGCCTGCGCTTCTCAGTGTCCGCGGGATGACAGGCTGGATGGCAGCGTTCTGCTGCGGTCCAGCCTGTCATCTCGATGTAGCAGAGCTGAAGCTGTCCTGGGAACCATGGAAAGGTAAGGATGAGGTTGCTTTATTATTTTACTTTTATTGCAGGAGATCGTTTGCTTCAGCTGGAATGGGCGTGGCGGTAAGTATGGTTTAATTTAGAACAATAAAGAATTGTGTCTTTATTTCAATTAAAGGACTTTTTTCTGGGTGTTTGTGTTTTTTTTAAATACTTTACTAGAAATTCATGGCGGTCATGTCTAATATTGGCGTGACCCCATGAATTTCGGGCTTAGGGCCAGCTGATAATGCCAAGCTGGCCTTAACCCCTTTATTACCCAGTGAGCCACCGCACCAGGGCCCTGGATGAGTTGGGTACAGCGCCAGAAGATGGCGCTTCTATGAACGCGCCATTTTCCGGGGCGGCTGCGGACTGCAATTTGCAGCGGGTGGGGCCCAGAAAGCTTGGGTCTCCCTGCGCTGCAGATTCCAGCCCCCAGCTGCCTAGTTGTACCTGGCTGGACACAAAAATAGGGCGAAGCGCCACACATTTTTTTTTTTAATTATTTCATGAATTTCCTGAAATAATTAAAAAAAAATTGACGTGGGGCTTCACACTATATTTGTGTCCAGCCAGGTACAGCAGGCAGGAACGGGCTGCCCCCAACCACCAGCTGCCTATTTGTACCTAGCCGGACACAACAATATAGGGAAGCCCTTTTTTTCTTAATTATTCCATGAATTTCATGAAATAATTAAAAAAAAAAAAACGTGGAGCTTCTCCCTATTTTTGTGTCCAGCCAGGTATAACTAGGCAGCTGGGGGATGGAATCTGCAGCGCAGGGAGGCCCAAGCTTTCTGCCCCCCCCCCCCCGCTGAAAATTGCAGTCCGCGGCCGCCCCGGAAAATGGCGTGTTCATAGAAGCTGGATGCTGTACCTGGCTGGCATACAAAAATATGGCGAAGCCCACGTCAAAAGTTTTGGGAAAAATTTATTAAAAAATAAATAATAATTTAGGGACTGCATCTTTATTAAGTCCTCAAATGTCATTTAGTGTTAAAATAAAGGATTTATTTTAAAAAAAAATGGCGTGGGATCCCCCATAATTTTAGTCTCTAGCGGAGGTTAAGCAGACAGCTGGGGCAGATGTTTGAAGCCTGGGAAGGGGGTAATACCCACGGAGCTTCCCAGGCTACTAATATCAGCCCCCAGCTGAATACCTAGCCTTTACTAGCTATTAAAATGGAGGACCCCCCCCAAAAAAATGACGTGGGGGCCCCCCTAATTTTAGTCTCTAGCGGAGGTTAAGCAGACGGCTGGGGCAGATGTTTGAAGCCTGGGAAGGGGGTAAAACCCACGGAGCTTCCCAGGCTACTAATATCAGCCCCCAGCTGAATACCTAGCCTTTACTAGCTATTAAAATGGGGGACCCCCCCAAAAAAAATGACATGGGGTCCCCCCTATTTTAATAGCTAGCAAAGGCTAGGCAGACAGCTGGGGGCTGATATTAATAGCTCAGGAAGGGTGCCATGAATATTGGCCCCCTCCCAGGCTAGAAACACCAGCCGTCAGCCGCCCCAGAAATGGCGCATCCATAGGATGCGCCAATTCTGGCACTTAGCCTCGCTCTTCCACGCTGCCCTGGTGCGGTGGCAGGGGGTAATAGTGGTGGGGTTCATGTCAGCGCCAGCTGCCATGAAGCCCAGGTTAGTAATGATGGCCGTCTATATGACACCCCCATTACTAACCTACAAAGTGTTAAAAAGAAAAAACACACTACACCCAGAAAAAAAAAATTTATTTGAAATAAAACACCATTTTATTTAATTCTTAGTTTACTAAAAAAAAAATAGTTACCTGTCCACGTTCCTGCGCTCATCTCCCATGCACAGCTGTCACATCTGGAGATGGTGACAGCTGTGCATGGCTGCTGTAAGCTCACGCTGCCGGGAACACGTCCGCTCCCGGCAGCGGGAGCCACTGACTGAGGTCACCGGAGTGCATTCAGGCAGCGCAGCTCCGGAGACCTCCTTTACGGCAGTGCTGTACCGTGGGAATTTCTCACGATACAGCAGTGCCGTAAAGGAGCTAACCGGAGCAGCGCTGCCTGAACTCCGGTGAACCCTTACGGCCCCGTCATTCTAGCGGCGGCAGCGGTTCAGAGCGGTCACATTCTATGTGGCTGCTCTGAACTGGAGATCTTCGTGGGACACTCGTGGACTGCTACGGAGGGGTAAGGATAAGGTTGTGGTTTATTATTTTATATTTTATTACAGGAGATCGATGGCTTCGGGGAATTAGGTGTCTAGGTGAGTATAGGTGTAGTTTTTTATTTTTTACTTTATTTTAGGTGGCGATCGGCGGGGACAGGTAATGTATGAACTAATTTCTTTTAGGTAACCACTGGCCACCAATGACATGTATTTAAAATTTATTGGGGACACAGTAGGGCAATTTAAATAGCAGGATCAGGCTGATGGGAGCTACTGCTCCCATCGAGCTGATCCTGCTGGCAGGAGTGGACGGGGGACAGACATAGGCCGATGGGAGTAGTAGTGTCACATCGGCCTATGTCTGCCTGCACGCACAGACACCCCGCACACACACACCCCGCACACACACACACCCCGCACACACACACACACCCCGCACACACACACACACCCCGCACACACACCCCGCACACACTAATCATGACGGGTTTGGGAGGAGTGGCTGACCTGTGCGGCCGTGGGAAAGTTGATGTGAGTTCATGCAGTCAAGCATGAACTCACATGAACCCTCTGAGGGCACCGCGGCTACTTCAAATTAACAGCTGATCGGCATCACCTGATACCTCAGCTGTTCATTTGAAATAACCGGCGGGAAAGCGCAGCACAGAACGGGAAAGCCGGCGGTGAAGTCTTTTCACTGCCGGCTTCCCCGCCCGGGTCCTTCGCTCCTTGGTGCTGCACTCCCCGCCCGGTCCTAATTTACGATTGGGATTGGAGGTGGCGAGGGGAGCGGAGGATCGGGGTGGGAGGCTGCGGGGAAGCAGTATGGGGCTGCGTGATTGTTTAAAAGCCGGCGGCTTTTTACCGCGCGCCGGCTTTTAAACAGTCAGGAGAATTCTCCCACGCTGGGATGGCATTCTGATGACAAGCTGGATCGCAGCTGAGCGCTGCCATCCAGCTTGTCATCCTTCACAGACACTGCAGAGCGCAGGCATTATGGGAACTTCCGATTCCGGTATTCGATATTATAAAAGTATCGGAATTAAGTATCGGAATTCCGATACAGTGAATATCGGCCGATACCCGATATTTCAGTATCGGAATGCTCAACACTAGTAATCAGTTCTCAATGCTTTGATGATCCAAAAAGTGAGTCACTGCTCTTATGCCACAATCATGGCGAATGTTAGTGTAAAGTGACTCAACATCAATTGCTACTAATAATTAGTGTTGAGCCACCCCCGTAGTGTTGGGGTTTGGTTCGGTTCGTCGAACACCGGTATGTTCGCCAAACTGTTCGTCGAACTGTTCGTTGAAAATCGTCGAACACCGTTAAAACCAATGGCAGGCAAACAAAAACACATAGAAAACACCTTCAAAGGTGTCCAAAAGCTGACAAACTGCTCAGAAGATGCAACTAACACATGGAAAAGTGACAAGTACATATAGTCATGCGACAAGAAAAGAGGTGTAGGAGTAAAAGGAGGGGGAGACACAGGTATAGGCATGTCATGCCCTTCTAAAATCAAGAAAGGCTGGAGTAAAAATCTAAAATCAGCCTACCAATACCCAGACGTCGTGATTAGAAAATTAAAAAAAGAAATATCTTTAGGTAGAATAGCGGTTCCATTCAGAACACTTTCCTTACAAGACGTAGTGGTATCTCCGTTGAGAGTTGTGCCAAAAACGGGACCTAATACATTTGGACTAATCCACCATTTGTCATATGCAAGGGGCAGGTCGGTAAGCGACAACATCGACGCGGTACCATGTACAGTAGTATATACTGTACATCCGTTGACAAGGCAATCAGGCGGATCAAGAAGTTGGGAAGGGTCACCCTAATGGCCAAAACAGACATTGATGCGGCATTCCAGTTACTTACTACCTGTGCCTCCGAATAGTGTCCAGCTATTGGGCTGCTTCTGGGAAGGAGCATACTATATAGATCGCTGTTTGCCCATGGGGTGGTCCAGATCCAGCTCACTATTTGAGGCGTTTAGTTGCTTCCTCGAATGGGTTGTAATGGACGTTTCTAAGGGGGAACATATTATCCATTACCACGACAACTTCTTATGCCTGGGGCCAAAAGATTCGCCACAGTGTGAATACACGCGGTAGTCCACCTGTGAGAAGGAGAGAGCTGGAGGGAGAGCGGACACCACAGAGCCGAGGGGTTAGATGGAGAACGGAAGAAGGAAAGAGGGCAAGGGAGGTAAGGGAGTACAGTGGAAAGCTGACCTGAGCTCCCCCACGTTCCTGCTGGGTGGGGAACAACCCTGGGAAGAAAAGCCGCTTGCGCATCCCTTTGAGGTTACGGACGCAAGCGGGCAGAGGGACTACGCTGGAGTGCGAAGCCGACACGGCCAGTCCGTTCATGCCTGTGCGACCTCCGTGTCGCCGGGTTTGCGCCAGAGCCGCGGTGGACCTGGACGGCCAGACCACCTCTCCCAATACTGGTGACTGTCCGCTGGTGGGACGAGCCCCCCTGCGGTGGGGGGGTAACATTTGCAGAACAAAGACCATCTTCCAGCCAAACTAAGATGTCTACTTCTTTTCGTGGACAATGTGATACGATCCCTTTCTTACGGACACGCCCATCGCTACAAATTCCAGATGAGGCACAAAAACAGCAGGTGCTTCAATGGATATCAAGTGCTCCTTCAAGTGGGCTCTCCTCCACCTCAACTTCAACATCACAAATACTCCAGTCCTCAGAGGTGTCACCCCAATCGCACTTGCTTCCTCACAGCTCCAAAGTCTCCAGGTGCCCGTCTGAGTATGGGGTAACACAGATGGTTGAGTCTGCACAGCTGTTTACTCATACTATAGCCTGGGAAACGGAGGTCTGCTCCAGAGCTTCTGTTAATCCAGACGAGGAAATGATCTGCACTGATGCCCAGAATCTTTATGAGTCGGATCCAGGACCAGATGAAGAAGGAGCATAATATAGACCCTCGTTCCCAAACTGTAACTCCTGTTGGTGGAGACAATGATGAAGATGATGGTGAGACTCAAATACCTGATTGGAGCAACAACTTGACTTTTCGGTCAGGGCAGGAAGAGGTTGGCTCTGAGGACGACGGGTGTGAGAACACACAGGGTGATGATGACGAGGTTGGAGATCACACTTACTGTCAACCCACAGTCAGCCAGTCGATGAGGTCAGCAGAGGAGGTGGAGGAGGATGCTATTGACAACGAGGTCACGTTGCACCTTCCTGGACAGAGACGGAGTACTGGAAGCACGTCAACAACCGCATCCTCAACCACAACTCTGCCTCTGACCACAAGTCGTGGTGGCTCTTCAGGTCGCATGGGCTCTAAGCCTTGCATAGCCTGGGCATTTTTTCAGATCGATAAAGATGACCCAACTCGTGTTATCTGTAATATTTGTCACCAAAAGCTAAGTAAAGGCCAAAAAATCCATAGTTTGAGTACCTCATGCATGAACCGTCACATGGATATGAAGCATAAGTTGCAGTGGGAAGCTCACTGTGCTACAATGCGGCCTAGCCGGCCGGGCCAACCACCGTCTGCCCCATCTTGTGCATCCGCGGCCTCTTCATCCTCTGTGACTGGGGGGACAGCAGTCACACATGTTTTTGGACGCAGACCTGCCACCTCTTTACCCGCAACAACCAGTGTGATATTGGTAGGTCATCATTTCATTTGGAAGTGGAAACACCAACTGGTGTTGAGCGCTCTCCGACATCGAGAGCACCACCTTTGGATCAAGGCAACCTAACTTTTCCACCTGCATCTTCCTCACAGACCGGCAGTTTGCCGGGGACACCCTACTCAACCCCGTCTAAGCACAACAGCCAGTCCTCGGTCCCTCAGATGTGGACAAGTAAAAGACCATTTCCTCCTAGCCATGACAAAGCTAAGAGGTTGAATTTCACCATCTGCAAGATGTTGGCTACAGAAATGCTGCCTTTCCGCCTGGTGGACACAAAGGATTTTCGAGACCTTATGTCCATCTCAGTGCCCCAGTACCAGATGCCCAGTCGGCACTACTTCTCAAAGAAAGGTGTGCCTGTGCTACACCAGCATGTCACACACAATATTACTGCTTCTTTGAGAAACTCTGTGTGTGACAGGGTGCATTTCACCACAGACACTTGGACGAGTAGGCATGGACAGGGGCATTACATGTCTCTGACTGGGCACTGGGTAACTATGGTGACAGCAGGACAAGGGGCTGCTGTCCAAGTCTTGCCGTCCCCACGAGTTGTGCGTCAATCCTCTTTATCTCGAAGTTCCTCCACTGCTTCTGCCTCCTCAACCTCCTCTTGGTCCTCCACCTGCACCCACAGCCTGTCTCTTAATGCCACCCGCTTTCTAACTGCAAAGAAGGAATCCTGCATACCTCCTTACTATGCTGGCAGCAGGGCTCAACGGCATCAGGTGGTTTTTACTTTGAAATGTCTGGGAAATGTGAGTCACACAGCTGAGGAGTTGTGGTCAGCTCTGGAGACCCAGTTTCATGAATGGTTGTCTCCACTGGACCTGCAGGGAAGGCCGTGTGCAACAATGCTGCAAACCTGGGTGCGGCCCTCCACCGGGGCAATGTCACACACGTGCCTTGTATGGCTCACGTGTTGAACCTGGTTGTCCAGCAATTTTTTGCCCAGTATCCCAGACTAGATGGCTTTCTGCAGAGGGCAAGGTCGCTGTGTGCTCACTTCCGCCGTTCGCATCCTGCAGCTCAACGACTTACATCTCTACAGAAGTCGTTGGGCCTGCCAGTTCACCGGCTGAAATGCGATGTGCCGACACGGTGTAATTCAACTCTGCATATGTTGCAGCGACTGTGGCAGCACTGACAAGCCCTGGTGCAATACGTTCTGACGTATAGCCTGGGCCAACGAGATCCAGAGGTGGGGCAAATCAAGCTGGAGGAGTGGTCTCAGATCAGGGACCTATGCACCCTTCTGCACAGTTTTGAAATGGCGACGAAGATGTTTAGTGCTGACAATGCCATTATCAGCATGACTATTCCGGTGATTTACATGCTGGAGCACACATTAAACAGAATTGGGAGTCAGGTGGTGGGACAAGAGGAGGTGGAGGAAGTAGAGGAGAAAGGGATAACATCTCCAAGGTCCAGACGGTCGGCAGCACCAAGGCGGCAGGCATGGGAGGGTGGGGGAGAGGGATTAACCAGAGTGCATGGTAGCAGCAAAACTGTTGAGGAAGGTGCAGGAGCTGAGGAAAAAGTGGAGCACGAACTGGCGATGGGCATGGAAGACTCATCAGATGAGGAAGACATTGATCACATTTCTGTTGTGCGAGGTTGGGGGGAGAGGGCAGAGGAAGGAAGCATGATTCTTACCTCGCTACCAACACAACAAGGACTTGGTCCTCCTGGATGCGCAAGACACATGAGTGCCTTCTTGCTGCACTTCCTGCAACATGACCCTTGGATTGTCAGAATTCAAAGTAATCCCGACTACTGGGTTGCCACACTGTTAGATCCCCGGTACAAAAGTAAATTTGCCGAAATAATTCTTGCCATAGAAAGGGATTCACGCATGCAGGAGTATCAGCAGAGGCTGTTGCAGAATCTTACATGTGCTTTTCCACAAAACACCAGTGGTGCACGTAGTGAATCTCACAGTTCTAACTTGCCAACAGTGGGACTGTCGAGTCTTCATCACTCAAACCGTAACAGCAACACAGTATCTGCTGGTAACAGCAATTTTGTGGAATCATTTCACCACATTTTTAGACCATCCTTTTCAAGGCCACAGGAGACAAGAAGTCTGACACATAGTCAATGCCTAGAGAGGATGGTACAGGAGTATCTCCAAGTGAACATCGAAGCCATGACTGTGTCACTGGACCCTTGCTCATTTTGGGCTTCTAATCTGGAAAAATGTCCGGAGCTTGCCACTCAAGCCTTGGAGATCTTGTCGTGCCCTGCAGCCAGCGTTCTCTCTGAACGTGTGTTCATAGCTGCTGGTGGTGTGCTGACAGATAAGCGCACGCGGCTGTCCACTGAGAATGTAGACAGACTCACGTTCGTAAAGATGAACAAATCATGGATCCGCAAAGACTTTTCTACCCCTGTGTCATCCTGGGGAGACTAAAAGCTTGAGGATTTGGTAAAATCCCTCAACAACTGTTTTAAGCAACTCTGGGGCAATTGATGCCACTTAAGTGGTGCCTGTGCCACAATTTTGGAAAAAAAGGATACTCTTTTTGGAGTCGCCTTGCTGTGTTTTACGTGACATTGGCATCGTCAATTCCAGGTGGGTTGGGTCACTCCCCCCCTTTAACCGTAAGAAACTACATACACTATGGCTTGGGGTAACACAGATGGTTGAGTCTGAAGAGCTGTTTACTCAGAGGTCTGCTCCAAAGCTTCAGGGTCTGCTAGTCAGCGTAGTAGCCCATCTCTGAAGCAAGCTACACCGCCTGTGTATCTAATAAGAATTTTTAACTGCATCTAGCCTAGGCATTACTTTGGGCGTAGTAGCCCAGCTGAGAAGCAAGCTGCACCGCCTGTGTACCTAATAAGAATTTTTAACTGCATCTAGCCTAGGCAGACTGTGGAAACCCCTAACCAAACCCAGACGCTCAGCCACCCTACCGCCCCCCATTCCTTGACAATACAATAATGCAACTCTTACAGCTGGATTGGTGAGGATCGGTCACAGCTTTATTAACTCTTTATACTCATTTCAATAGAAAGGTATTTTATTTCTAAAATAATTCAGCTTGTTGCAGCATGCCCTGTGTCTCCACACTGGCAAATTGGCCAACAAGTGTAGCTCTCCAGCATGTCCTTTCTATTTCCAGGCCACGGAGGATCCTGCGTACTCGTATACAGGACTCTGACCCCCATCCATCACTCTTAACGCTTGTTCCACTCTGTCCTGGAGTCCTGACAGGAATATGTCCAGTCCAATATCCATTAAGTGAACACCGTCAGGCCGTATGTGTTATGTTCTGCTACCAGAGCTAAGGAAAGAGAGGAGATCTGTCCCTACGATAGAACTCAGCTGAATCCCTACGATGTAACAGGGAACCTGATCCTGCGATCAGACCTGCTAAAGTCCTAAGCTAGTCTGTACGGAGACCTATAGATGTGGGGAAGGAATCCCTACAAGTACTAAGGACTGGGAGGAATATGGGACACCTCCTAACAGAAATAGTAGCAGACAGACGAACAAACAAAATATATAGAACATAGAGGTCCGTAGACCAAGCAAACTAACAGAGTTAGATACAGAGCACAGGCTAGCTAGAAAGTAGTTATACAATGAAGTCCAGCAAAGCCAGAAGGGCGGAGCAGGATTAAATAGGCCAACAAGGTCATGTGACCAGCAAAGGAAAAAAAACCTAAGAGCAAGGTTCTAACAGTACCCCCCCTTCTAAGAGGATCCTCTGGATCCCCTAGGACCAGGCTTATCAGGAAATCTCCTGTGAAACGCTCTGATAAGTCTGGACGCGGAAACATCATCCGACCTCACCCAAGAGTTATCCTCGGGTCCGAAACCTTTCCAGGCCACAAGATACTGCAAACTACCTCTATACCGTCTAGAGTTAAGGATGCGAGAAATTTCATATTCCCCGTCCTCCACCACCGGAGGAACAGAGGCAGAGGCGTCACAATCCGATACAACAGCTTTTTTCAACAGAGAGACATGAAATACCGGATAAATTCTCCAGGAGGTAGGAACCTCCAACCTAACAGCAGATTGGTTGACAACCTGAAGCACCTTAAAGGGCCCTACAAACTTGGGACCCAATTTCTTAGAAGGAATCCTCAACCGCAGATTCCTAGAGGACAACCAAACCATGTCACCAACAGCGAACAAAACCTCCTGTCGTTTCCTATCAAAGTAGTCTTTAGATTTTCTGTTGGCCTCCTGAAGATTACCACGCACATCCCTCCAAACTCTCTCCAAATCACCGGAAAAATTCTCCTCCTCAGGCACGGCAGATACCAACTTGGAGAACGACCCAAACGACGGATGTCTCCCAGAACAACAAAAAAAAGGCGAACAACCAGCAGAAGAAGATGTATGATTGTTCAGAGCAAATTCAGCAAGTGGCAGAAACTCAGACCACCCCTCTTGATTGTCTGCCACAAAACAACGCAAGAACTGCTCAACATCCTGGTTTTTCCTTTCTGTCTGGCCATTAGATTCAGGATGATATCCGGACGAGAACGACAAATGAACTCCCAACCTGTCACAAAAGGCACGCCAAAAACGAGCCACGAACTGAGGACCCCTATCAGAAACAATGTCAGTAGGAACGCCATGAAGTCTGACAATTTCCTTGACAAAGGCCTTAGCGAGAGTTTTAGCGCAGGGCAGTTTGATGAAGGGAACCAAGTGACACATCTTGCTAAAACGGTCCACGACCACCCAGATGACAGTAAAACCCTCAGAGGGGGAAGGTCAGTTATAAAGTCCATAGCCAAATGTGTCCAAGGAGCACTGGGAACCTCCAAAGGACAAAGCAACCCTGCAGCAGGAGTATGTGAGGACTTAGATCTAGCACATATAGTACATTGACGCACCCACTTAATGACTTCCTTCTGCCATCCAGGCCACCAAAAACTGCGACCCACCAGTCTCTTGGTCTCAGAGATTCCGGGATGACCTGCCAACCGAGATTCGTGACACTCAACAAACAAATCTCTCCTAAAGGTCCCAGGTACAAACAACCTCCCATGAGGAGTGTTAGATGGGGCATTCTCCTGTGCTTTAAGAATCTCATCTTCCAAAACGGAGTCCAAAGCAGCTATCACAACACCTTCTTGTAAAATGTTCTCCTCTTTCTCAGCACCGACTATGGGAGAAAAACTGCGAGACAAGGCATCCGCCTTAACATTCTTAGTACCAGGGATGTAAGTAACGGAGAAATTAAACCGCGAGAAAAACAGTGCCCACCTAGCCTGACAGGCATTCAGGCGCTTGGCAGCATCAAGATATATCAGATTTTTATGATCCGTAAGAACCTGAACGGGAAATTCCGCACCTTCCAAGAAGTGGCGCCAGTGTTCAAATGCGAGTTTAATAGCCAATAATTCCCGATTACCAATATCGTAATTCAGTTCAGTCTCCGAAAATTTTTTTGAAAAAAAGGCACAGGGATGTAATCCATCCCCGTTATCCTGAGACAATACTGCGCCAACCCCCACAGAGGAAGCATCAACCTCAACCAAAAACGGCTTAGTCACATCAGGCTGCATAAGGATGGGAGCAGAGGTGAACCTCTCCTTGAGATACACAAAAGCTTCAATGGCCTCAGAAGACCACTGAACCGCATCAGCACCTTTCCTGGTGAGATCGGTCAGAGATTTGACAATACTAGAAAATTTTTTTATGAATTTTCTGTAATAATTGGCGAAACCTAAAAACCTCTGTATCGATTTCAGACCAATAGGCCTAGGCCATTCCTGTACAGCTTGAACTTTAACCGGGTCCATCTCAAAACCTTCGCTGGAGATAATGTAACCCAAAAAACTCATTCTCTGTACAGCGAACTCACATTTCTCCTGCTTAGCAAAAAGCGAATTGTCCATTAATAACTGTAATACCTCACGTACGCTCCGCCAATGAGACTCCAGATCCGGCGAATAAATCAAAATGTCATCCAAATACACAACCACATTTTTGCCGATCAAAGGTCTAAGGATGTCATTAATAAGATTCTGAAAAAATGCAGGAGCATTAGTAAGACCAAAAGGCATAACGAGATTCTCAAAATGACCCACAGGAGTGTTAAAAGCAGTCTTCCATTCGTCACCCTCCTTCATGCGCAACAGATTGTATGCCCCCTTAAGGTCAATTTTAGAGAACCACTTGGCCCCCATTAACTGGTTAAACAGATCAGGAATAAATGGCAGTGGGTAAGGATTGCGTACAGTAATTTTGTTAATCTCACGAAAATCCAGACAAGGACGTAAACCGCCGTCCTTTTTTTTTACAAAAAAAAATCCAACCGCCACAGGAGACTTAGAGGGCCTAATGTGACCGGCGGCCAAACTTGTCTGTATGTATTCCTCCAAAGCCTTCCTCTCAGGAATAGTAAGGTTAAATAAACGACTTTTAGGAAGAGTCGCTCCTGGGACAAATTCAATAGAACAATCATAGTCTCTATGGGGAGGCAAAACCTGCGATTCCTTCTCAGAAAAAACTCTCCAAAAATCCTGAATAGGAACAGGCAATTCTCCCCTATCCAAAGCTGCAATACGCCCGTTACAACACTTGTCATAACATTTATGGCTCCAGGATTTAATTTCACTGGTAGACCAATCCAGTACAGGATTGTGAAATTTTAACCAGGGCAATCCCAATATTACTGGAGAAGGCAAGTTATTCAAAACTACCAAATCCAATTTCTCATGGTGAACACCATTAATAGTGAGAGGAAATTCACAGACCTTGAGAGTAATATTCTTCAAAGGGGAACCATCCACAGAAACCACAGCAATGGGGGATGATAAAGGTTCGGGTTTTAAATTGAGTCTTTCCAAGAATCCCCCATCAATTACATTCAGAGTAGACCCACAATCAACAAACACCCGAAATTCCATTAATTTTTCCTGAGCAATCGTGGAAGCAGCTAAAAATACACCCTTGGAATTTAAACAGGCAATACGGGCATGACTGACCATTTTTTTTTCTTTCTTCATACGAAGCTCACAGCCTTTAATCAAATGACCAGATTTTCCGCAATAAAAACACAAGCCTTCAGAAAATCTACGATCTTTTTCTTGAGAGCGAGGTGCCACCGATCCAATCTCCATCGGTTCACCACTGTTAGTACACACATTCTCATAACCAGAAACTGACATAGCAGAGGATTTGCTCTCATTAACCCTTGCACGAAGTCTCCTATCCACCCGTATAGCTAATTGCATAGCCTGTTGCAAATCTTCAGGTGTAGGATAAGCAATTAGCAGGTAACCCTTTCATTGAGCCCAGCAAGAAATAGACTTTTCAGAGCAGAATCGTTCCACCCTGTTTGAGTAGACCAACGATGGAAATGAGTACAATATTTTTCCACATTACCTGATCCCTGTTTCAAACGTCTCAACTCAGTCTCAGCTGATGCGACACGATCAGGATCATCATATAATAGTCCCAAAGCAGAAAAAAAACTATCCACTGATCTGAAGCATGTATCACTAGGTTGCAAAGAAAAGGCCAACTCCTGAGGCTCTTTGCGCAAAAGTGACATTATGAACCCTATGCGCTGGGATTCATCCCCAGAGGACTTGGGCCTCAAACGAAAATACAATAAGCAAGCATTTTTAAATGAAAAAAATTCTCGGTGTTCACCAAAAAATAAATCCGGCAAACATACCTTAGGCTCCAAGAAATGTGCTCCAGGACAGTTACTCACGTGCTGACGGAGCTCGGCCACTTCCAGAGAGAGTCCCTGCAGGTGTTTAGCCAAATCCTGAACCAACACCATGATGGAACAGAAAAATCTTTCCTTAGAGAATTTGCGGGCTGGACTTACTGTTATGTTCTGCTACCAGAGCTAAGGAAAGAGAGGAGATCTGTCCCTACGATAGAACTCAGCTGAATCCCTACGATGTAACAGGGAACCTGATCCTGCGATCAGACCTGCTAAAGTCCTAAGCTAGTCTGTACGGAGACCTATAGATGTGGGGAAGGAATCCCTACAAGTACTAAGGACTGGGAGGAATATGGGATACCTCCTAACAGAAATAGTAGCAGACAGACGAACAAACAAAATATATAGAACATAGAGGTCCGTAGACCAAGCAAACTAACAGAGTTAGATACAGAGCACAGGCTAGCTAGAAAGTAGTTATACAATGAAGTCCAGCAAAGCCAGAAGGGCGGAGCAGGATTAAATAGGCCAACAAGGTCATGTGACCAGCAAAGGAAAAAAAACCTAAGAGCAAGGTTCTAACAGTATGAGGCCTGCTTTATCTCCTTCCAGTTGTCGGTGTCGTATCACTACACCGCCTCTGTCTCTTCTAAATTTTTCCATCCGAATATTTATTACCCACCTTGTCCGTTCGATGGTCGTGATGTCTCGCGCACCTTGCAATACAGCTATCGGCACAATCTCTGACCATACTATAGTTAGTTTTGTGAAAAATTCCCTGAAGCGCTCAGTGTCTAGTTTCATTATTGCCATTAGTTATGCGCTCTTGTGATAACCTAGGTCGTTTCCCCCGACCTGTATAACTAAGACCTCTTGCCTCTCTCCCTACCTTGATTACCTCCATTAGTACCTGTGGCCATTGCAGGCCTCTAATACCTCTCCAGTTGAAATATGTGTTATGAAACTCTAATTTCCTCCCACCTGGGCGGACTTTCGCCCTTTTTTCTGCCCAATATATATACAAGTGGCCTATCACCCACACTGTTGGCTTAGCGTCACCTGTGAAAGAAACAAACCACATTAGAATAACAAGTCCGGTGTTATGTAACTTGCCAAACACGTGGATCGCCATCTCCCTATCCTCAGAACTTCCCTTTTGGACAGTCCTGCTCTTGCTGCTTCTGTGGCCGCGCCTTTGCGGAATGAGTGTGTCCCGTAATCTTTGGGGTGGTTCCCTGCCAATATTAGGCATTTATTAAATATAGCTTGGAACTGGTATCTTGATAATGGCGTTCCATCAATGTGTGATAGGAAGAAATTACTTTGTGATCAGATGGTTATATATGTTTTTACTATTGTTACCCGACTCAGTGTACCGTTTGTGGGTTGTAGAAGTACCCAAGTGCCCCTGCCCGCTGGAACCGTTTTTGATTTGCGTATGCGTAGATCTATTGCATTATTGGCTATGACTACGTCCTGGTGTAATAAGCCTCCACTAGTGGTAATTTTGGATTGAGGGACTAATTCGCTTATGCATAGCACCCCAAAGAAGGCGATCGCAAATACAGTAGACAGTAGTGTTGCTTCGAATTGTCAGTATCATGTTAATGGTGTTAGGGATATGATGTGAGGAATCAGTTTTAGTGACACGTGACAGGACGTCTACACTCCTGACTTGGCTGACCCCTTTTCCACCCTTTTATGGATTGTCTGATGATGAATCTCTTTGTCACATGTCCCCAATTCAGTAGTTGGAAGTGAAATGCTACTCCGGTCAGCCACCGCTGCGCTGACGCCCCTGATATGCCCCTCATCATTAGCTGGTGGAGAAATTCTATGGTGACTTGTAATTAGTGTTGAGCCACCCCCGTAGTGTTCGAGTTCGGTTCGGTTCGTCGAACACCCGTGTGTTCGCCGAACTGTTCGTCGAACTGTTCGTCGAACACCTTCGAACACCGTTAAAACCAATGGCAGGCAAACAAAAACACATAGAAACACATAGAAAACACCTTCAAAGGTGTCCAAAAGCTGACAAACTGCTCAGAAGACCCAACTAACACATGGAAAAGTGACAAGTACATATAGTCATGCGAAAATAAAAGAGGTGGAGGAGTAAAAGGAGGGGGAGACACAGATATAGGCATGTCATGCCCTTCTAAAATCCAAAAAGTGAGAAGCCGACACGGCCAGTCCGCTCCTGCCCGTGCCACCTCCATGTCGCCGGGTTTGTGCCAGAGCCGCGGTGAACCCTGATGGCCAGCCCCCCTCTCCCAATACTGGTGCCTGTCTGCTGGTGGGTCGAGCGAGCCCCCCTGTGGTGGAGGCAGCTCTAAGCTTTTTAATTTAAATTGTCTCTCTAATTTGAATGAATACACTTTAAATCCATTTACAAGGATCTATTGGAGGGCAAGTCTCATGCCAGCAGCCGCGTAATTCCAGCTCCAGTAGCGTCCACTAAAGCTGCTGCAGTTAAAAAGCTTTTATACGGATCGAGCTCGGCTGTCCACCGCAAGGCATCCTACTGCCAGTCCCAGCCCCTATGCCTTGGGGTGCCTCCTGATGCTCTTCACTGAATATCCCATGGTCCCGAAGCATTTCCTTTGAAAAAATTAAGTGTCTAAACTACAGGTGGTGTAGCTTGCTTAACAGCCGGGATAATCCGCTGACTAGCAGACACTGCTACTAGGCACAAAGTATTTCCTGGGCTAGATGCAGTTAAAAATTTGTAATTAGATACTCTCGTTGGATGCTGAGAAAGCATTCCATAGAGTCTCCTGGCACGCCATATATGATTCTCTTAAAAAGCTTGGGGTAGGGGTCTAGGGGACCCTTTTATAGCCAAAATCATGGCCCTGTATCGCAATACGTCACCTAGGCTGAAGATAAATGGAACTGTAGCACCCTGAGGGCTCGGTTGCTACAGACGTATTGCACCTCACCCAGAGGTGTGATATCTCACTCTCAGGTAAGGATGGAGTGTGGATCAGGACCCGACACCTGCATGCATTACACCACATTGCCGTGGGGCAGGGCGACCAATATGCCCCTGAGATGGGCACGACAGTCCCTGTCCCTGGCTGGAGTGGGGGGAGGGAACACTGAGGAAGGGGAACCCTGTAGTGCAGGAGCAGGGAGGAAGCAGTTCCTGGGTGCATTGAGAAGGGAGTATAAAAGGTGGGCACCATCTTAGTTCAGTGCAGAGAAGTCTGAGCAGAAGTGGCAGGGAGCAGGGGCTCTGCATGAGCTCTGCTCCGGAGGCGGGCCTAGTAACAGAGGCCCAGGCCTGGAAGAGGGAGAAGGAAGGAAGAGGAGCGGAGAAGGCTCCAGGAACGAGGAATGAAGGGATCCCAGGGGTGCGGACGGGCGAGTCGCCACCGCACGCCCGAATCCACCTGCGTGGAGGGGTCAGGCCAAAGGGGGAGACCGGTCCCCGAACTAGTGGAGGCAGGAAACGACCCTCAGCTAGAAACCGGAGGCTCTGACATTTTATGTGGCGCAGCCCCTCGCTACACCCGCTAGGAAGGCACCACATAGGGTCAGGGAAACTGGCGCCAAGTTTACCAAGAGGAGGCCCGAGGCAGCCGGACAGAAGTGTTGGTAAGAAAGGCCAGACAAAGGACACACAAAGGGGGTCCTGTGAAGTGCTCCAAAGTTATCTAGGAGTTGTCTGAGCCCCTCACCTGGTGAGCACAGTACGACGTGGGCAGCCGTTACCTGCAGACGTGGTCTGGATAATAAGAACTGTGAGTAAAGGCCCTGGACTGCATCACTGACTCCGTGTCGTTACTGCTGCTGCCCTGCACCATCACCCCCATCCTCCGCATACACTGCCCTGAGGCTATACTCCTCCCGTGGGGAGTTATGCTACGCTCTGCTGCACCCACAACACCAGCCTCAGCGGTCTGCCTTGTAGCGGCGGTTCACTCTGACCGCAATCCACGGGTGGCGTAGTCGGACATTTAAACATCAAAACCACATAAATAGTTCCGCCACTGGTTTGACCGCCCTGAGCCACGGAACCGGGTCGCCGCCACGAAGACTACAACCACCAGCATCCACCAAATAGGGTCCGGCTCCGGGTGTCCCAAGGCCCAGGGGGTGCGTCAGAACATTTTCATCACCTTTCACAATCACCAATGGGACAAGGCAGGGATGTCCTCTGTCCCCTCTCTTATACATCCTAGTGACGGAGCACCTGCTCTCATCAATTCGCCATAACCCCAATATTAGGTGGATTGAGGTGGGAGGCACCGAGTACAAGTGCTCTCTATTTGCTGATGATGTCCTAGTATATATCACTCAATCACATATATCCATCCATGCTGTTATGGCTGAAATAGATCACTTTGTTACATGGTAAAATTTTAAAATCAATGCAGCGAAGTCTGAGGCCCTCGATGTCTCCCTCCCCAAATCCATATAGGATTCCATCCAGTCCAACTTTCCCTTTGCCTGGCCCTCACAGGGTATCAAATACTTAGGAATTCCTATTCATAGAGACCTCTCCCATCTATGTTATCTTAATTTTGGGCCCTTTATTGAACAATTCCATACAGACCACGGTTGGCAAGTTAGAACTGTAAGATTCACTACGTGAACCGCTGGTGTTTTGTGGAAAAGCACATGTACACCGCGTTCCAAATTATTATGCAAAAAGTGTTTAGGAGTGATAAGGGAAGAATTTGTTTGTTTGTCAGTTAAACTCATTGATGGTGATGTGTGTCAGGGCTCTTTATATCACTGTAAGCAATTGCAGACACCTGTGCTAATTAGTTTGGCAGGTGTGTCCAATGAAAGGCAAGACTACTTAAGAAGTCTCTCTCACATTAGTAAGCAGCCTACATTTTCTGCCAAAATGGGAAAGAAAAAGGATGTGTCGGCTGCTGAGAAGCAACAAATTGTGGAGTGTTTAGGTCAAGGCATGACTACAATCAACATTGTGCGATGATCAGGATGAAGTGTCTTGGCAATCAAGAAGTATGTAGCTGATTCACAGTACACACGTGTGCATGCTGATAAGGGCAAATTGAGGACTCTTTCCTACAGGCAATTACGTCAGGTTGAAAGAGCAGCGGCAAAAAAGCCTTGTCATAGCAGCAGACAAGTATTTGAAGCTGCTTGTGCCTCCAACGTCCCCCGAACAACAAGATGCAGGGTCCTTCAGAGGTTTGCAGCTGTGCATACGCCATCCTGTCGACCTCCTCTATCCACTTCACACAAACAGAAACGGCTCCAGTGGGCCAAACATTACATGAAGACTGATTTCAAAACTGTTTTGTTCACGGATGAGTGCCGTGCAGCGCTCGATGGTCCAGATGGATGGAGTGGAGGATGGCTGGTTGATGGACACCCCACGCAAACACGGCTACAGCGCCAACAAGGAGGAGGTGGAGTAATGTTTTGGGCTGGAATCATGGGGAGAGAGATTGTCGGCCCCTTTAGGATCCCTGAAGGCGCTAAAGATGAACTCCATAATGTATGTGGATTTTCTCAAACAGCACTTCCTGCCATGGTTCAAGAAGAAGAACCGTGTATTTCACAGCAAGATCATTTTTCTGCATGATAATGCACCATCTCATGCTGCACATAAAACATCTGCATCTCTGGCTGATATGGGCATAAAAGGGGACAAACTTATGGTGTGACCCCCATGCTCCCCTGACCTCTACCCCATTCAGAACCTTTGGAGCATCATTAAAAGGAGTGTCTATGATGGCGGGAGGCAGTTCACATCTAAGCAACAGCTCTGGGAGGGTATTCTGTCCTCATGCAAAACAATTGAAGCAGAAACCATCCAAAACCTGACAAATTCAATGGACGAGAGAGTTCAGAAGCTCCTTTCGAACAAGGGGTCCTATGTGAAAATGTAACATCACCTAGAATAAAGTTTTGAGTGGAAAACTGTTTGATTTCAGTTTCTAACAACCTGCTAATGCTTATAATTTCAAAAATGACCATTTTTTTGGTCTTTATTAAAATGAAAAGGTTGATCGAAAAGTTTGGGGGATCTAAGAGTGTGGCAACCCAGTAGTCATGATTACTTTGAATTCTGACAATATGAGGGTCATGCTGCAGGTAGTGCAGCAAGAAGGCACTTATGTGTCTTGCGCATCTCGGAGCCCCAAAATTATTTTCCGGGCTAGATGCAGCTAAAAATTATTTTTAATTTTAAATCTGGTGGAGCTTATTATAGATGGCCTAATAGGATCAGTGCTGCACACTGCTACAAAGCCCAAATTATTTTCCAGTCAAGATACAGATAAACATGATTAGTAATTTGAAAGCTTAAAACGTTTGGTAGGGTGATTTTAACCAATCATCAAGCTTTTACTCTCCCCAGGATGACACAGGGGTAGAAAAGTCGTTTCGGATCCATGATTTGTTCATCTTTATGAACGTGAGTCTGTCTACATTATCAGTGGAGAGCCGCGTGCGCTTATCTGTCAGCACACCACCAGCAGCGCTGAACACACGTTCAGACAGAACGCTGGCTGCGGGGCATGAAAAGATCTCCAAGGCGTAAGTGGCTAGCTCCGGCCATTTATCCAGATTGGAAGCCCAAAAAGAGCAAGGGTCCAGTGACACAGTCGTGGCTTCAATGTTTACTTGGAGATACTCCTGTACCATCGTCTCTAGGCGTTGACTATGTGTCAGACTTCTTGTCTCCTGTGGCCTTGCAAAGGATGGGCTAAAAAAGTGGTGAAATGATTCCGCAAAATTGATGTTACCAGCAGATACTGTGGTTCTGTTACGGTTTGAGTGCTGAACACTTGACGGTCCCACGGTTGGCAGGTTGGAACTGTGAGATTCACTACGTGCACCACTGGTATTTTGTGGAAAAGCACATGTAAGATTCTGCAACAGTCTCTGCTGATACTCCTGCATGCGTGCATCCCTTTCTATGGCAGGAATAATTTCTGCAAATTTACTTTTGTACCGGGGATCTAACAGTGTGGCAACCCAGTAGTCAGGATTATTTCTAATTCTCACAATTCGAGGGTCATGTTGCAGGTAGTGCAGCAAGAAGGCACTCATGTGTGTTGCGCATCCAGGAGCACCAAGTCCCTGTTGTGTTGGTGGCGAGGTAACAATCATGCTTCCTTCCTCTGTCCTCTCCCCCCAACCTCGCACAACAGAAATGTGATCAAGGTCTCCCTCATCTGATGAGTCTTCCATCAGTTCGTCCTCCACTTCTTCCTGGGCTCCTGCACCTTCCTCACTAGTTTGGCTGCTACCATGCGCCCTGATAAAACCATCTCCCCCACCCTCACATGCCTGCCGCCTTGGTGCTGCCGACCTTCTGGACCTTGCAGATGTTAGCCCTTCCGCATACAACTCCTCCTCCTCTACTTCCTCCACCTCCTCTTGTGCCACCACCTGACTCCGAATTCTGTTTAACATGTGCTCCAGCATGTAAATCACCGGAATAGTCATGCTGATAATGGCATCGTCAGCACTAAACATCTTCGTCGCCATTTCAAAACTGTGCAGAAGGGTGCATAGGTCCCTGATCTGAGACCACTCCTCCAGCGTGATTTGCCCCACCTCTGAATCTCGTTGGCCCAGGCTATACGTCAGAACGTATTGCACCAGGGCTTGTCGGTGCTGCCACAATCGCTGCAACATGTGCAGAGTTGAATTCCACCGGGTAGGCACATCGCATTTTAGCCGGTGAAGTGGCAGGCCCAACGACTTCTGTAGAGATGTAAGTCGCTGAGCTGCGGGATGCGAACGGCGGAAGTGAGCACACAGCGACCGTGCCCTCTGCAGAAGGCCATCTAGTCTGGGATAGTGGGCTAAAAATTGCTGGACAACCAGGTTCAACACGTGAGCCATACAAGGCACGTGTGTGACATTGCCCCGGCGAAGGGCCGCACCCAGGTTTGCAGCATTGTTGCACATGGCCTTCCCTGGTTTCAGGTCCAGTGGAGACAACCATTCATGAAATTGGTTCTCCAGAGCTGACCACAACTCCTCAGCTGTGTGACTCACATTTCCCAGACATTTCAATGTAAAAACCGCCTGATGACGTTGAGCCCTACTGCCAGCATAGTAAGGAGGTGTGCAGGATCCCTTCTGCGCAGTTAGAAAGCTTGTGGCATGACCAGACAGGCTTTGGGTGCAGGTGGAAGACCGAGAGGAGGTTGAGGAGGCAGAAGCAGTGGAGGAACTTTGACATAAAGAGGATTGACGCACAACTCGTGGGGACGGCAAGACTTGGACAGCAGCCCCTTGTCCTGCTGTCACCATAGTTACCCAGTGCCCAGTCAGCGACATGTAACGCCCCTGTCCATGCCTACTCGTCCAAGTGTCTGTGGTGAAATGCACCCTGTCACACACAGAGTTTCTCAAAGAAGCGGTGATGTTGTGTGCGACATGCTGGTGGAGCGCAGGCACACCTTTCTTTGAGAAGTAGTGCCGACTGGGCATCTGGTACTGGGGCACTGCGACGGACATAAGGTCTCGAAAATCCTCTGTGTCCACCAGGCGGAAAGGCAGCATTTCTGTAGCCAAGAGCTTGCAGATGGTGAAATTCAACCTCTTAGCTTTCTCATGGCTAGGAGGAAATGGTCTTTTACTTGTCCACATCTGAGGGACCGAGGGCTGGCTATTGTGCTTAGACGGGGTTGATAAGGGTGTCCCCGGCAAACTGCCGGTCTGTGAGGAAGATGCAGGCGGACATGTTAGGTTGCCTTCATCCAAAGGTGGTGCTATCGATGTCGGACAGCGCTCAACACCAGCTGGTGTTACCACCTCCAAAGAAAATGATGACCTGCCAATCATGCTGGCTGTTGCGGGTAAAGAGGTGGCAGGTCTGCGCCCCAAAACAGGTGTGACTGCTGTCCCCCCAGTCACAGAGGATGAAGAGGCCGCGGATGCACAAGATATGGCAGACGGTGGTTGGCCCGGCCGGCTAGGCCGCATTGTAGCACACTGAGCTTCCCACTGCAACTTATGCTTCATGTCCATGTGCCGGTTCATACATGAAGTACTCAAACTATGTATTTTTTGGCCTCTACTTAGCTTTTGCTGACAAATGTTACAGATAACACGAGTTGGGTCATCTTTATCGATCTGAAAAAATGCCCAGGCTATGCAAGGCTTAGCACCCATGCGACCTGAAGAGCCACCACGACTTGTGATGAGAGGCAGAGTTGTGTTTGAGGATGCAGTTGTTGACGTGCTTCCAGTACTACGTCTCTGTCCAGGAAGGCGCAACCTGACCTCGTCGTCACTAGCATCTTCCTCCACCTCCTCTGCTGACCTCATCTCTTGGCTGACTGTGGGTTGACAGTAAGTGGGATCTCCGACCTCATCATCATCACCCTGTGCGTTATCACACCCGTCGTCCTCAGAGCCAACCTGTTCCTGCCCTGACAAAAAACTAAAGTTGTCGCTCCAATCAGGTATTTGAGTCTTATCATCGTCTTCCTCATTGTCTCCACCAACATCAGTTACAGTTTGGGAATGAGGGTCTACATTATGGTCAGAACCTTCTGCGTCTGGTCCTGGATCCGACTCATAAAGATTCTGGGCATCAGTGCAGATCATTTCCTCGTCTGGATTCACAGAAGCGCTGGAGTCGACCTCTGATTCCCAGGCTATAGTATGAGTAAACAGCTCTGCAGACTCAACCATCTGTTCTACCTCATACTCAGACGGGCAGCTGGAGATTTGGGAGCTGTGAGGAAGAAAGTGCGATTTGGGTGACACCTTTGAGGACTGGAGTATTTGTGATGTTGAAGTTGATGTGGAGGAGAGCCCACTTAAAGGAGCACTTGATATCCGTTGAAGCACCTGCTGTTTTTGTGCCTCATCTGGAATTTGTAGCGATTGGCGTGGCCGTAAGAAAGGGATCTTATCACATTGTCCGCTAAAAGAAGTAGACATTTTAGTTTGGCTGGAAGATGGTCTTCTTCTGCAGATGTTACTGTTGCTTTAACACCTACCCCACGGACACAACCTTTTTTCCCCTTCCCAACACGCCTATTCCCCTTTCCACCAGCAGCAGGCCTTTTTCCACTCATTTTGGTGGTTAACTAATTCACAACTCTGGAGTTGTTTGCACAAAAAAACAATGGATGGTAACCGAGCAGAGCTGAGTGGCCAAACTGTGGTATTAGGCCAAAACTATTGGCTGGGTTAGATGCAGAAAAAAATTATTTTGAATTTGCAACCTGATGGAGGTCAGTATAGATGGACTAATAGAGAAAGTCCGATACACTACTAGAAGGCCAAATATTTTTTCAGAGGTAGATGCAGAAAAAAATATATTCAGTTTGCAACCTGATGGAGGTCAGTATAGATGGATTAATAGAACAAGACCCACACAGAGCTAGAAGCCCAATATTTTTTCAGAGGTAGATGCAGAAAAAACTATATTCAGTTTGCAACCTGATGGAGGTCAGTATAGATGGACTAATAGAACAAGTCCCACACACTGCTAGAAGCCCAAATATTTTTTCAGAGGTACTGTAGATGCAGATAAAAATTAGTTTTAATTTGCAACCTGATGGAGGTCAGTATAGATGGACTAATAGAGAAAGTCCGACACACTACTAGAAGGCCAATTATTTTTTCAGAGGTAGATGCAGAAAAAAATATATTCAGTTTGCAACCTGATGGAGGTCAGTATAGATGGATTAATAGAACAAGACCCACACACAGCTAGAAGCCCAATATTTTTTCAGAGGTAGATGCAGAAAAAAATATATTCAGTTTGCAACCTGATGGAGGTCAGTATAGATGGACTAATAGAACAAGTCCCACACACTGCTAGAAGCCCAAATATTTTTTCAGAGGTACTGTAGATGCAGATAAAAATTAGTTTTAATTTGCAACCTGATGGAGGTCAGTATAGATGGACTAATAGAGAAAGTCCGACACACTACTAGAAGGCCAAATATTTTTTCAGAGGTAGATGCAGAAAAAAATATATTCAGTTTGCAACCTGATGGAGGTCAGTATAGATGGACTAATAGAGAAAGTCCGACACACTAATAGAAGGCCAAATATTTTTTCAGAGGTAGATGCAGAAAAAAATATATTCAGTTTGCAACCTGATGGAGGTCAGTATAGATGGATTAATAGAACAAGACCCACACACAGCTAGAAGCCCAATATTTTTTCAGAGGTAGATGCAGAAAAAACTATATTCAGTTTGCAACCTGATGGAGGTCAGTATAGATGGACTAATAGAACAAGTCCCACACACTGCTAGAAGCCCAAATATTTTTTCAGAGGTACTGTAGATGCAGATAAAAATTAGTTTTAATTTGCAACCTGATGGAGGTCAGTATAGATGGACTAATAGAGAAAGTCCGACACACTACTAGAAGGCCAAATATTTTTTCAGAGGTAGATGCAGAAAAAAATATATTCAGTTTGCAACCTGATGGAGGTCAGTATAGATGGATTAATAGAACAAGACCCACACACAGCTAGAAGCCCAATATTTTTTCAGAGGTAGATGCAGAAAAAACTATATTCAGTTTGCAACCTGATGGAGGTCAGTATAGATGGACTAATAGAACAAGTCCCACACACTGCTAGAAGCCCAAATATTTTTTCAGAGGTACTGTAGATGCAGATAAAAATTAGTTTTAATTTGCAACCTGATGGAGGTCAGTATAGATGGACTAATAGAGAAAGTCCGACACACTACTAGAAGGCCAAATATTTTTTCAGAGGTAGATGCAGAAAAAAATATATTCAGTTTGCAACCTGATGGAGGTCAGTATAGATGGATTAATAGAACAAGACCCACACACAGCTAGAAGCCCAATATTTTTTCAGAGGTAGATGCAGAAAAAAATATATTCAGTTTGCAACCTGATGGAGGTCAGTATAGATGGACTAATAGAACAAGTCCCACACACTGCTAGAAGCCCAAATATTTTTTCAGAGGTACTGTAGATGCAGATAAAAATTAGTTTTAATTTGCAACCTGATGGAGGTCAGTATAGATGGACTAATAGAGAAAGTCCGACACACTACTAGAAGGCCAAATATTTTTTCAGAGCTAGATGCAGAAAAAAATTATATTCAGTTTGCAACCTGATGGAGGTCAGTATAGATGGACTAATAGAGAAAGTCCGACACACTAATAGAAGGCCAAATATTTTTTCAGAGGTAGATGCAGAAAAAAATATATTCAGTTTGCAACCTGATGGAGGTCAGTATAGATGGATTAATAGAACAAGACCCACACACAGCTAGAAGCCCAATATTTTTTCAGAGGTAGATGCAGAAAAAACTATATTCAGTTTGCAACCTGATGGAGGTCAGTATAGATGGACTAATAGAACAAGTCCCACACACTGCTAGAAGCCCAAATATTTTTTCAGAGGTACTGTAGATGCAGATAAAAATTAGTTTTAATTTGCAACCTGATGGAGGTCAGTATAGATGGACTAATAGAGAAAGTCCGACACACTACTAGAAGGCCAAATATTTTTTCAGAGGTAGATGCAGAAAAAAATATATTCAGTTTGCAACCTGATGGAGGTCAGTATAGATGGATTAATAGAACAAGACCCACACACAGCTAGAAGCCCAATATTTTTTCAGAGGTAGATGCAGAAAAAACTATATTCAGTTTGCAACCTGATGGAGGTCAGTATAGATGGACTAATAGAACAAGTCCCACACACTGCTAGAAGCCCAAATATTTTTTCAGAGGTACTGTAGATGCAGATAAAAATTAGTTTTAATTTGCAACCTGATGGAGGTCAGTATAGATGGACTAATAGAGAAAGTCCGACACACTACTAGAAGGCCAAATATTTTTTCAGAGGTAGATGCAGAAAAAAATATATTCAGTTTGCAACCTGATGGAGGTCAGTATAGATGGATTAATAGAACAAGACCCACACACAGCTAGAAGCCCAATATTTTTTCAGAGGTAGATGCAGAAAAAAATATATTCAGTTTGCAACCTGATGGAGGTCAGTATAGATGGACTAATAGAACAAGTCCCACACACTGCTAGAAGCCCAAATATTTTTTCAGAGGTATTGTAGATGCAGATAAAAATTAGTTTTAATTTGCAACCTGATGGAGGTCAGTATAGATGGACTAATAGAATGATGCTATGCCCAAAAGATTTTACTTCACTAGGTGCAGTAAAAAAATTGGTATTCTATACACAGGTGGTATATCTTGCAACACAGATAGGCTACTCCACTGACTAACACACTCTGCAATAGGCCAAAAAGGATTAGCTTTGCTAGATTCAGCCAAATGCTGTGAAAAAAACTTGCACAGCACTGGCACAGACCTGCCTGGCAAAAACTGATAGGAACTCATGTAACCTAGTCCTGAAAAGGACTGCAATTACAATTAGTCTTTACTCCCACAACCGATCTATTTAAGAGCACAGACCTCCCTGATAAAAGTCGTAGGAAATGCTGTAACCTAGTCCTTAAAAGGACTGCAATCACAACTATTCCCTACTCCCAAGCTATCTGTATATTTGTGCGAAAATTGGCTTGAAATTAACAAGGTATAGCGCACACAGCAACAGCGGTGCCGTCTAACACGCAGCTGCAGCAGTGAGAAAATGGTGGCGACGGGGAAAATGGCTTGGTCTTATAGGGCAAGGACATGTGACATACACTGCCAATGACACATGCCCTTGCTTGTGTGAAAAAAAGCACTTCGCTCCGTGTGTGCGCTGCTGATAGGCTGACAGATTGCACCTCCCCACTGTAAATGCGGGAAAGAGAAAAAAAAATGGAGATCTTCATTGTTCCTGCAGAGATCCATCCCCTGCCCCTCCCCCCACCCCGCTGTACACTCAAACTGCGTATTAACATTAATTTTCATCATTACTGAGAAAAAATCCAGTTATGATTTTGGTGCACGAACAGTTATCGAACATAACCTCGAACAGCCGAATTTTTCTCAAATTGTTCGTGTTCGCCGAACGGCTCGAACACCGCCCAAAACAGCTTGAATTTGAGATTAGCGAACAGTTCGAGTAGAACAACGCTCATCTCTCCTTGTAATCTGGCTTGTTCACATTGGTCAACCTGTCTGCCTGCTACTAGTCGTGTCCACTGTTCCCATGCCTTACCGTATGCTTTCCACATCGACGGGGCAACTGATGCTCTGATTATTGGCATCAACTATTCTCCACTAGATCCCATAGGGAGGCAGGGCAACTGTTGCCCGATGGGTGGGCGTTGGGGAGGAGCTCTGTGAAAATCTGCCAATTGAATTGTGATAAAGCGTTAGCAGCAGCGTTAGACCCCTCAGCATCGTGGCTAGCGCGGACTCATACATTGTGTTTTAGGCACAGGAATGCTAGCCGGCGTAGTAGGCCTAGCACTGGGAGAGACGATGATGCCATATTATTAATGAAGTGCGCTAGGCTGGTGTTTTTTGTTATGAAGAGTATATTTTTGTTAGCCAGGCGCGCGCCCCATATTTCTATTGCTACCACTATTGGGAAGAGTTCCAGGAGTGTCTGTTTTTTTGACAGCACTTGTTGTGCCCAATACGGAGGCCATAACCTTGTGCACCATTGGTTATTTAGTATCGCTGCATATCCGCCTGATTCTGCCGCCCCGGTGAATAATCTTAGTTCAATGTTGGACTGTTCTGCTGACATAAATAACGTGTGACCGTTGAATGATTATAAGAAGGTTTTCCACACCTCTAAGTCCGCCCGTAGCTGCCTGCTGATTCTGATTCTATGACTCGGTTTTGATGCCCCTTTTTTTGCGGGCGATAAATGACGGGAAAAAACCCTTCCGACTGGCATCACCCGGCTCGCAAACACGAGGAGACCTAGTAATACTTGCATCTGCTGTAGTGTTACTTTCCATACTGTGCAAAAACCCTCGATCAGGAGTAATGTTTTGGTATTTTTTCCCATGGGAGGTGGAACAACCTTGCTGTGGTGTCGATTTCGATGCCTAAGAATGATAGCGTTGTTGTGGGGCCTATGGTTTTTGTTGGGCATAATGGGACTCCAAACCAATGGGAGATGTTTGTGAATTCGTTGAGTAAGGGGCAGCGAAAGGGGATGACCAATCGCCACGGCCCGAGGAGGGGCCACCACAGTCAGTGACTCCTTCCTTATTTATTATAGAGTCTACCAATACTTTGGGCGTAGTAGCCCAGCAGTGATGCATGCTACACCGCCTGTGAATCTAATAAGAATTTTTAACTGTATCTCGCCCAGGCAATACTTTGGGTGTAGTAGCCCAGCTGTGAAGCAAGCTGCACCGCCTGTGTATCTAATAACAATTTTTTACTGCATCTAACCCAGCCAATCATTTGCTAGTATTGCTAGTAGCAGTGTCGCATGGGCTCTAAACCTTGCATAGCCTGGGCATTTTTTGAGATCGCTAAGGATGGCCCAACTCATGTTATCTGTAACATATGTCACCAAAAGCTAAGTAGAGGCCAAAAAAACAATAGTTTGAGTACTTTATGCTTGAACCGTCACATGGATATGAAGCATAAGTTGCAGTGCGAAGCTCACTGTGCTACAATGCGTCCTAGCGGGCCGGGCCAACCACCATCTGCCCCACCTGTGTCATCCTGGGGAGACTAAAGGCTTGAGGATTTTGGAAAATCACCTCACCAACCATTTTAAGCAACTCTGGGACAATTGATGCCACTTAAGTGGTGTCTGTGCCACAATTTTTGGAAAAAATGGAGACTCTTTTTGGAGTCCCCTTGCTGTGTTTTACATGACGTTGGCATCGTCAATTCCAGGTGGGTCGGGTCTCTCCACCCCTTTTAACCGTAAGAAACTACATACACTATGGCTTGGGGTAACACAGATGGTTGAGTCTGAAGAGCTGTTTACTCATACTATAGCCTGGGAATCAGAGGTCTGCTCCAAAGCTTCAGTGTCTGCTAGTCAGTGGAGTAGCCACCGCCTGTAGATCTAATTACAAATTTTTAACTGCATCTAGCCCAGGCAATACTTTGGGCCTAGTAGCAGTGTCTGCTAGTCAGCGGAGTATCCCAGCTTTTAAGCAAGCTACACCACCTGTGGTTTGGACACTTAATTTTTTCAAAGGAAATGCTTCGGGCCCCCGGGACACTCAGTGAAGAGCATCGGGGAGGCGCCCCAAGGCAAAGGGGCAGGGACTGGCGGTAGCACGCCTTGGGGTGGACTGCCAAGCTCGATCCTTATAAAAGCTTTTTAACTGCAGCAGCTTTAGTGGACGCAACTGGAGCTGGAATTACCACGGCTGCTGGCATCAGACTTGCCCTCCAATAGATCCTTGTAAAAGGATTTAAAGTGTACTCATTCAAATTACAGAGCCAATTTAAATTACAGAGCGTAGACCTGCCTCCACCGCAGGGGGGCTCGACCCACCAGCGGACAGGCACCAGTATTGGGAGAGGGGGGCTGGCCATCAGGGTCCACCGTGGCTCTGGCACAAACCCGGCGACACGGAGGTCGCACGGGCAGGAACGGACTGGTCATGTCGGCTTCGCACTACAGCGTAGTCCCTCTGCCCGCTCGTGCCCGTAACCTCAAAGTTATGCGCACGTGGCTTTTCTTCCCAGGGCTGTTCCCTGCCCAGCAGGAACGTGGGGGAGCTCAGGTCGGCCATCCACTGTACTCCCTTACCTCCCTCGCCCTCTTTCCTTCTTCCGTTCTCCATCTAACCCCTCGGCTCTGTGGTGTCTGCTCTCCCTCCAGCTCTCTCCTTCTCACAGGTGGACTACCGCGTGTATTCACACTGTGGCAAATCTTTTGGGCCCAGGCATAAGAAGTTGTAATGGATAATGGATAATGGATATGGGGTAATGGATAATATGTGCCTCCTTAGAAACGTCCATTACAACCCATTCAAGGAAGCAACTAAACGCCTCAAATAGTGAGCAGGATCTGGACCACCCCATGGGCAAACAGTGATCTATATAGTATGCTCCTTCCCAGAAGCAGCCCAATAGGTGGACACTATTCGGAGGCACAGGTAGTAAGTAACTGGAATGCCGCATCAATATCTGTTTTGGCCATTAGGGTGACCCTTCCCAACTTCTTGATCTGCCTGATTGCCTTGTCAAAGGATGTACAGTATATACTACTGCACTTGGTTCCGTGTCGATGTTGTCATTTACTGACCTGCCCCTTGGATATGACAAATGGTGGATTAGTCCGAATGTATTGGGTTCCGTTTTTAGCACAACTCACAACGGGGATACCACTACATCTTGTATGGAAAGTGTTCTGAATGGAACCGTCATTCTACCTAAAGATATTTCTTTTTTAATTTTCTTGTCATGACGTCTGGGTGTTGGTAGGCTGATTTTAGACTTTTACTCCAGCCTTTCTTGATTTTAGAAGGGCATGACATGCCTATATCTGTGTCTCCCCCTCCTTTTACTCCTCCACCTCTTTTCTTTTCGCATGACTATATGTACTTGTCACTTTTCCATGTGTTAGTTGTGTCTTCTGAGCAGTTTGTCAGCTGTTGGACACCTTTGAAGGTGTTTTCTATGTGTTTCTATGTGGTTTTTTGCCTGCCATTGGTTTTAACGGTGTTTGACGAACAGTTCGATGAACAGTTCGGAGAACGTACCGGTGTTCGACAAACCGAACCGAACCCGAACACTACGGGGGTGGCTCAACACTAATTATTAGTAGCAATTGATGTTGAGTCACTTTACACTAACATTCGCCATGATTTGGCATAAGAGCAGTGACTCACTTTTTGGATAATCAAAGCAATGAGAACTGATTACATGATTCTTTTCTGCTGGATTTACTTTATTTTATCTCGGGAACAGCGATGGGTGCACCTTGTGCCCCCTCCTTTACCAACCTCTTTCTCGGTTGGTGGGAGGGGGCACACATGTACCCATCTACAGCATTTCAACATTTTGTTTTCCACTGGTTTAGGTTTATTGATCTTTTCTTTATTTGTACTGGATCAGTGGAGGAATGTGAAAATTTCACAACAGAATTGAATAACAACTTTCTCACACGAGAGACGAACCGAACCGAACCCGAACAATACGGGGGTGGCTCAACTCTACTATCCAGTCAAGTGATAGTAACTGGCAGCTTTTTTTGTCTTATGAGATAAATCATGAAAATACTCAGGGTGAAAAAAAGTCATTGTGATTCTGATGTTTGAAGAAAGTCACACATCAGACTCACACATCAAAATCAAACATCATTTGAATTTGGCTTGCTTGCAGTCTATGCATAAGTCCCAATAAGTTTCAATCAGGTTTGCACTGAAAATCATATAACAAAATAGAACTCCTAGGTTTCTTCAACTGAGTTAATACCTCAGTGGTTAGTGCACTGGTTTCTGGACACAGAAGTTTGAGTTTAAGTCCCATCAGCGAACAGTGGCTTTTTTTAATTATTATTAATATTATTACAATTGTAAAAGTCACTTGTAAAAGTCACTTGTCAAAGTCACTTGTCAGAATCACTTGTCAGGATCACTTGTCAGAATCACTTGTCAGAATCACTTGTCAAAATCACTTGTCAGACAGGGTATTTAGCCTGAAACTGACATCACTCTGATGTTTGATTTTGAAATCTGATCATGTCCTAAAATGGACACTGTAGTTTTGGGTTGGTTTTTTTTTAATAAAAAAAAGTTTTTTGCATTGCCATATTTTGAGAACTTTAATTTTTCTGGATTTCTGCTGATAGAGTCATGTGAGGATTTGCTTTTTGCGGCAACATTTTCGGGCATATAACATTTTTGATCGCTTTCTATTCTAATTTTTGGGAGACCAAATGAACGAAAGTTAGCAATTCAAGAATTGTTTTTTTCTTTTTTATGCCGTTCAGCATATGGTAAAGTGATAAGGCAGCTTTATTCTTTGGATCAGTACGATTACAGAGATACCACATTTATATATTTTATTTACGTTTGGGCACTTTTACACAATAAAAACTATTTTATAGAAAAAAGACTTGTTTTGGCATTACTATATTCTGAGAACTATAACTTTTTATTTTTCCACTGATGGAGCTGTATGGTGGTTTGTTTGTTTTTTGCTTAACAAGATGACACTTTTAGTGATTCTTTTTAATTTACCGTACATTCGACATTTTTATTGCTTTTTATTCCAGTTTTTTTTTTTGCAGTATGATGAAAACCATAGTTTTTTTGCCACATTTTTTATAAAAAAAAATTAAGCCGTTCACTGAAGGGGTTAAACAGTGTGACAGTTTTATAGGTCGGGTCATTCTGGTATACCAAATATGTGCATTTTTTTGTTTATTTTTCTTTTACAAAAATATGTCTATTTTTTGGTTTAATATTTTTTCATTTTTTTTGTTTATATTATGATTTTTTCTATATAGTTTTTACAAATTTTTTACCTTTTTTTCACACTTTTACTTAGTCTTTCTATGGGACTTTAACTTTTATGCCTATGATCACTTATATAATGCACCAGCATTGCAATGCATTATATCTGTCAGTGCTGCACTGACAGAAGCCTACTAGACCATCCTCTGGGCATGGTCTAAACAGGTCTCCATAGCTGGCAGACCTGGATGTCATCATGACTACCATGGCAACGATCAAGCTCTTGCAATGACATTGTGGGGGTGCCGATCGCATGGGAGAGGAAGCCCCCTCCCTCTCCCAGCCTTCTAAATGCTGTGATCGCTATGGATCGTGGCATTTAGGGGGTTAAATGGCCCAGGGCGGTGCATGCACCACTCCTGGCCATGACAAAATGAGTTTGTCATGCCAATAACTTAGGCCAAACTCTCGGTGGCAATCATGAGGGCACAGCTCCTGTGCCCGCATGAATGCCGTAACCTAAATTTATGTCATTTTGCGGGAACCCCTTGCCGACCCCTTGACGATGTAAACTTGCAACAAATGTCATGAAGGTGTTAATGACATACAGTGATGTTTGAAAATTTGTGAACCATTCAGAACTTTTCAGATTTCTTTATAAATTTGGCCAAAATCTACATCAGATTTTCACACACATCTTATAACTTGTTAAAAAGAACCAAATCAAACAAAGGAATTAAAAATATTAGACTTTTTTTAAATGAGGAAAATTATTGAATATCATGTCTGTGAGTGGCAAAAGTATGTGAATCTTTTCTTTCAATATCTGGTGTGACCCCCTATTGGCAAAATACTTTTAGATGCACAAAGGTTTCACAATAGTTTGGTGCAACCCACTTGCATAACTACACTTTTAATCTGTGTTTGGAAGAATGTGGCAAACGATGCATTTTCTTGTTAACGTTGTGACAAAAAAATGCACCTCGGCCCCAATTTGTGAGCCTAGCCTTACACAACCAGCATCTGCCATGTATGGGATGAGCTTCCGCTCTGTTTATGATGTGACTTATATGTAAATCATACACTACTCACAAAAAGTTAGGATATTTGGCTTTTGGGTGAAATTTATGGAAAAAGTAAAAAGTTCACACTTCAGGACATGAAAGTAGGACATGCAATGGTGATTTCCTCATCTCAAACAATTTATTGAAACAAAAGCCAATAAAACAACAGTGGTGGGTAGACCCCAACAAAAAATGTCAATGCTCAATAACTTGTCATATGGCATTGAGCATCAATTGCAGCTTGACAATGACGTCTCATGCTGTTCACAAGTCGAGCTATTGTCTGCTGAGGTATGGTATCCCACTCTTCTTGAAGTGCTGCCTTCAGGTCATTGAGATTCTGGGGTACAAAGTTATGAGCCTACACGGCAACTCAGCTGATCACATAGGTTTTCTATGGGATTCAGGTCTGAAGAAAGTGCAGGCCACTCCATTTGAGGTACCCCAGCCATTCCCTAATGATGCGACCTTGTGAGCAAGAGCATTGTCATCCATGAAAATAAAATTAGGCCTCTGTTGTTCGTGCAGAGGCACAATGACTGGATCAATTATGTTATTCAAGTAGTAGGGGCTTGTCACAAAGTGTATGGCAGTTCTGTATTGACTAGACGCACCTGCCCACACTGTAACACCTCCACCAAAGACTCGTCTGGTGATAACAGTGGCTGATGAATAGCGCTCTCCTTGACTTCTCCAACATCGTTGGCAGCCATTATTTCCACTCAGTGTGAATCCACTTTAATCAGTGAACAGCACTGAGGCCCACTGTTCCCTTGTTCTGCTTAGTTGCTTCCTGGCCCATACAAGATGATGGCGCCTGTGCCTGGTGGTGTGGTCAGGTACCCTTACATGTCATCTAGCATTGTTGATGAAGGGCGTTGTTCACAATGAAGTGGTCATTTGTGTGGGTTGTGGCCAAAGGACGTCCACTTCTCTTCCTTTCTGTGACTCTTCCAGTCTCTCTGTATCTTTGTTGCAACCTGCTGATGACATTCTGTGACACTCTAAGCTCAGGGCCACTTCCATCTGAGAACATCCTGCTTGAAACTCCGCAATGGCGAGGCACTGTTGATCAATTGTTAGGTGTTGCCTTGGTCTCATGATGTCAAAATGTGAACAGCATAATGATGAGGACTGTTTAAATGCCAATTCTAATTAAACCCTGAAATTTATTATTAATTGTTGTGAATTTTGCCATTAAGCTACTTGTTAGAGAACAGCAAGTTGTGCAGAAAGTACTGAAACATTGAACAGTTGGACATGTGTATTCAAAAGTTTAGAGAAGGTCACAATAAGTTCACCTTAAAAGATTAGAGTACATTTTAGGATCATCCTGAAATTTCACCTGAAAGCCAAATATCCCTAGCTTTTTGTAAGTAGTGTATGTTGGGAAGGTTTATATTCCTTGGTAGCCCATAACAGTAAAAGTGACATGCTCCAGGCTTAATATCCACCTAAGTAACTACTCACACTTTGGCACCAGAGAAAAACTGTGTATTTTCCTTGCAGTCACTGCAGCACAAACTCAGGTTTCTACATAAAGCAGGACCACATGGTGCTTATTGAAAGGAGAGGGCTACCATGTTATGCTATTTTAATGCACACTCAAAGTTTTAGTGATACCCATACTGCTTATCTGAACTCCAAATAACAAGGAAAATTCTCATATGACATTCATGTCATTAAAAGGGAATAAGGTTGTCCTGGTAAAGCATTTACAATATAAAATTTCATCAGCAAAAAGACTTAACAGAGATTGTAGTGTGGGCAGATCTGTAAGCTGCTATATTAGATGAATATAAGATATAGTAAATGCAGTATTCCAACTTAAATACTGTTTAGATCACTCTAAAAATGAAACATAAAATTGCAAAGGCATTCAATTATTTCAATTTGGAAGCAATCTTCCTATTGTGACTAGATAAGAAAGTGGCACAGAAAGCATTACATTCAGGGAAAAAGCGACATGTTGTAATTGCATGTCTTTGTGACAGCAGGAAAAAGGCAAAAAATGTTCTGAATTTGACAAAATACCTCTATAGCTTGAACCCCTATTTGTCCTGCCTCATAAGGTAATGGTAGTTCTATCTCCAGTACAGTTTTGTGTTTTTCACAAAGCTATATGGCAAAAGGATGCAGGATATTACATAGAAAGTACTTGTGGGTGAATTTAATTTTATAATACACTATATTATGAAATGTTTTGAAATCTTTCTGAATGTATAGATAATGGAGAAGAAGGAGAAATAAAAAAATATCAAATGTCTAGCTTCTGTAATAATGAAGTTAGGTATTCACATCACTAATTGTTTAAATAACTATATAGTTTGTTACGCCAGTAACTCGCATGCATTCTAAGCGCCGCCCTACTCTCCACTAGTGATGAGCGCAAGTGCTCATTACTCGAGTTTGCCGAGGGTGCTCGCGTATGCACCAAGTATCGCGGGTTCTCGAGTGACATGTTCGAGTCCCTGCGGCCACATGTTTAATGGCTGTTAGACAGCCACAAAACATGTGGGGATTGCCCGTGTTTGTCAGGCCATCCCCGCATGTTTTGTGGCTGTCTAACAGCTGAAATCAAGCGGCTGCAGGGACTCAAACATGTCACTCGAGCACTTGTAATACTCGGTGCATACCTGAGTACCCTCGGCAAACTAGAGTAACAAGAACTTGCGCTCATCATTACTCGCCAGGAGTTCTGCTCTGCTACACCCAGTACCTGACTATTGGCAGAACTGCCTTGTGCAACATTTCCTGCTCCACTGTTTCTACCTGTTGCTGTAAGTCTCTGTCTGGCTATAGGGAGGCACAGCCAAACTCTGTAGGAATTTGTATCCACTCTGTCCTGCAGAGATCTGCTTCCCTGGTATATCATGTTCCAGAAGGTGATATATCAGGCAACTCCATCTTCCACTCCTTGCCTGAACTTAGGTTACTAGTAGCTTGTCTCTAGTTCCTGTTTGTGCACGTTCGTTTTCCCTTGTGTTATTGTCTCAGCTCACTTACTATTTATCCAGATTTCTCTGTTTCTGACCTCTGCTGCACATATTGAACCTGTGCTGCATTCCCTGATCTTGGATTGTCTGACCACATATTTGCCTATACCTCATACCCATGTCTCTGACACTCTGGTCAGCTGTAGCAGACCAGGGGACAGCCCTGTAGTAGTATCTGGTGTCTACAGGTGGCCAAGCCTATCATCCGCATCAGAGGCTCTAGTGAATACCTTGTAGTCACTTAGTCACACCCCTCCTCTGTAATCCCAGCCCATGGTACATTTCCACACCCACCAGTGTTGCACAGTTATTATGGTTAATATTTTATTCCTTGCTTTGTTTATCATTTAAAACAAATTTATAAATCTATAAATTGCTTAAGTTTCTGTTGTAACATGAAGGTAACTGACCAGGACAACAGTTTGCTGGTCAGATTTCCTGACAGGTGAATGTAGTTTTAGCCAAGAAAATCTGTTTGCTCTTCTTACAATTTATACAGTAGTTTCTCTTTTTAAAAATGTACTGTAACTTCCTGTTCTTCTGAAAAGGAATAAAGCTCAGTGCATGTAGGGGAGGAGCAAAATAGGGCTTTAATATGCAAACACGTGTGTAATCTTTGCTTTGTCTCCATTGATGGATGACTTGAATTCTGAAACAGCTGACAACATGCAGACCCTTTGTGTCTATCCTAAAAGATCTCTCAAAAGAAGGAGTTTGACAACAGTACATTGTAGCTGGAACCCAGGATTGTCCTAACTGGACCTACAGTGGGTCCTTAACTTTCTATAGCTGTAAAGATGTGACGCTATGCGCCAACCACCATCGCAGCGGCAGTGCACCAGCAACACTGTGCGACCTGGCAATGGGCTTCATTCAGTCTGATCAGAAATTGAAACTAAGAACCTCATGTTCAGTTTTGTAAATTTTTGCCTAGCGGCATTAGATCAACGTATGAATTTTACATGTGCGGGTCATGTCTTTTTCTACAGCTATGGTCTGTTTTGTGTGAACTCAAGAGAGGAACAATCATAGTAGTTGAAGGTCTTGATCAGGAAAAATACATTATAAGAAGTAAAACTTGTCACAGATCTTGGTAGTAAAAGCATACTAATATGCCCCCACCTGGGTGACATCCCTCGTTAGTCCAGGAACTTACCCAGTTAAAGGAGAAACTGCAGAGGCAGCTATTAAATAATTGCAGATTACCTCAGGAGATGTTAAATGACCACATAGAAACAGATGCAATAGTAATTGGGGCAGTAGGTTTGGTATTGTTGGTTATTTGGTTGTGTGTAAGAATCTCCCTAGCTCACAGGGCTGGACAGTCGGTGTTAGTACATCCTCAAAACACCTATTGTGCGAGTCTCAAAGGAGACTGGGACAGGATTGAATTAAGAGTTTGAGAGACTCAAGTTGTGCCAAAAGAGAGTTTCCCAATTATCTCAGGCACAGGAAGAATATTGGGCCACATGGGATCACCTCGTCTTAGTCATTTTACAGAAAGGGAGTGACCCATTACATATAGAAATCACTCAGATGATACCGAGGCAGGACTCCTCTGTTAAAAATACCGTATTCTGCTGATTATGAGACACACTTTTTTCCCCCAAAATTTGGGAGGGGGTGCGTCTAATAATGCAAACTTACGGTTTACCTGGGAAGGGGCGGCGTCGGATTGGGGCCCTCTATGACCTAGTATCTATACATGAGGTTGGTGGTGGCTGCGGCGGTAGCAGGGCAATGCTGTGGGCCCCTGTTGAAGGTGGGGCAATGCTGCGACCCCGGTGGTGGCGGGGCGAGGCTGCGGTCCTGTCCTGAGAAGTCGGCGGTGAGCGGATGCAAAGTTCCCTATCCGGCACATAGCACTGAGCTTCGGCAAAATGGCCACTGGGGCATGCGCAGATTGAGATCTCGGGAGACGAGATCTCGGGAGACGAGATCTCGTCTCTCGAGATATTGATCTGTGCATGCTCCGGTGGCCATTTTACCGAAGAACAGCGCAGGGCTATGTATGGGGTAGGGAACTTTGCCTCTACTCACCGCCGACTTCTGAGGATGGGGCCGCAGCATCGACCCGCCACCACCGGGGCCACAGCATCACCCCACCACCACAGGTGGCCCGCAGCATCGCCCTGCCACCGCAGGTGGCCCGCAGCATCACCCTGCCACCACCGGTGGACTGCAGCATTGCCCCGCCACCACCAGTGGCCCGCAGCATTGCCTTGCCACCACCGGGGTCACCACTGACTTGAATAAGCCACACTTTTTCTGAGGACGGGGTCTGCAGCATTGCCAATCTCCGGTATGTGTGACCCCTGCTCCACCACCGCTGCCACCCATGTAAAATGGATTATAAGGCGCACCATTTTATTTAAAAAATATATATTTTTTCCTATTTTGCACCCCAAGATTTGGGGTGCGTTTTCTAATATGCAAAATACGGTACATCAGATTCAGATTGGGAGTTTCTAAAGAGGTTACAAAACTGGTCTTGGGCAGAACAAGTTAAAAACAGGACCTGTTGCAAACAGTAATACAGAATAAGGCTCAATCAGTAAAGGTGCAGCCACAGACTCACTTGGTGCAATCTGCCCACTTAGGCAAGCCCTTGAGGGCCGGGAATACTATTCACCCATCCCCCAGTAACTGGAAGGGAGACTTTAGCAGAGCTCTTCCCAGGCCCATTCAATTGAATCTGAGGCGGATGTGCAGTACACCGCAGTGGCTACTACCACTTGATGGTGGAGCCCCGCAATTGACCACTTCCGGCCGCTGGCATCGGTAGCTGATCGGCGGGGGTGCCATGTGCGGGACCCCGGCCGATCATACATTGATGTCCTATCCTATATATAGGGCATCAATGTAAAAGTAGTGGACAACTTCTTTAATTTGGCCCCCAGTAGCCTATGAAGGAAAGAGGAAGGAGGAGAGGGAGGAGTAACTAATAAGGAGGAAATAGGGACTACAGCAAAAGTCCCACAAAATCAACAGCTACTATCCTGACCCCCCATATGAAAACTGGCAATCCAGATGTATCCCTCTGCCCCATTGTCATCCCCCCAGGGATGCATGTTCATTTTTAATGTTTCCCTGGGTGATGGACAAACTTTTTTATTCATGGTAGAAACTAGAGCAGCCCGTACAGTATTAATGCAAAGACTTGTTCCAGAGGACATATTGACCCCAAATATGTGACTTGTGAGGGGTTAGAGGGACGACCTACTAAATTACAGCCCCACCAACTGAATTTGCATGACACATTTTCAATTGTGACCCAAGTTTCAATTTCCCCTGATGCACCTTTTCATTTGTTCGGGACAGTCATATTGCAGAAAATCAGGGACTGAATAAAATTGACTACAAATGACCACAAGATGACCCACACCTTTGATGAAGGCACACTTTGTAGTCTCCTGTCCATGATAATTCACACAGCCCTGGACAGCACACGCTCAGAGCCACATTCCGTACATACTACAATATACTAGAATATACCCAGCGAATTGTGAGCACATAGCAAACTTGATGTTTGAAAACTACCAATTTTCCCTTTAAGGATGGGTGGATACATGAAAATGTCCAAAGATCTCCTGATAAGAGGTCTTATTGTCTCTATAACCTAAAACTGGTTCTCTCCGGGGTTCCCAAATGCAACTGCAACGTGTGTCCAAGAATGTCTCATTTGTGTGAAACATGACCCCAGTAGGCCTATTCGAATCCCGCAGAAATGCACACCAAAACCAGGTTACCTGTTTCATAGCCTGCAGGTAGCCTACATACTGTTACCTAACATAGGTACTTATGAATACGCCCTGGTATTCATTGACCATTTCTATGGGTGGCCTGAAGATTGGTCAGTGAGGTGGTTTGTAGATATGGGATGCCTGAAACGATAGAGAGTGAAAAAGGCATACATATTACTGGGGAATTGATTAAACAAATCATGGTCACTCTCGGGATAGGGAACATGGAAAGTCTGTTCTGTCACCCACAAAGAAGTGGAAAGGTGGAATGCCTCAATGGCACCCTGAAATTAAAAATCTAGAAGTGCATAGAAGAAACACACTTGTCCTGGGTAGATTGCTTGCCATTGCATTGTATCCACTGAAGACCGTCAGATGGGTAGAGAGAAGCTGTCCCCATATGAAATATTATTTGGTAGTGTCCATAAGACAGGGTTGTATTTCCCACAACAGCTGCAGGCTTCCTACAGTACCCTCACTGACTATGTCCTGGAATTGCGCAAACATCTGACTGTTGCTCATAACCGTGTTCTTTCCTTTATTCCAGACCCCAACTGCCTAAGCAGCACCCACGCTTTGGTACCAAGAGACTTGGTCGTGGTCAAGAGACATATGAGGAGACCACTGGAACTTGGATACAGTGAGCCATTCCAAGTACTGCTAAACACTACCAATTCTGTCAAGCTCCAAGGAAAGGACAGTTGGATCCATGCCACCTATTGCAAAACGGTCCTAAACCCCGATGGTAGCAAAGATGACAACCCTGCTCCTTCGGACAATGCTGATTGCAGCTGTAACTCTTGCCCTAACTCTCAATGAGGAATTAAAAGAGGACAAGGACAACACACTGATAAAAAAAATCACCAAATTTTGCTCTGAGACATGGCCTCTAACGACCATCCTAAGAACTGTTGGATATGCACCAATAGTCCAATATCCTCCAATACTATACCTTACTTTGCCATTTCAGTGACTTTGAAAGAAATGTTCCACTTACGCTACCGTTCAAAAGTTTGGGGTCATTTAGAAATGTCATTATTTTTGAAAGAAAAGCACATTTTTTTTCAATGAAGCTAACATTAAATTAATCAGAAATACACTCTATACATTGTTTATGTGGTAAATGACTATTATAGCTGTAAACATCTTGTTTTTATTGCAATATCTACTGTACATAGGTGTATAGAGGCCCATTTCCAACAACCACCACTCCAGTGTTTTAAATGGTACATTGTGTTTGCTAACTGTGTAAGAAGGCTAATGGATGTTTAGAAAACCCTAGAAAACCCTTGCACAAGTATGTTAGCCCAGCTGAAAACTGTTTTGCTGATTTGAGAAGCTATCAAATTGACCTTCCTATTAGCTAGTTGAGTATTTGGAGCATTACATTTGTTTTTTCTATGAAACTCTCAAAATGGTGAGAAAAAGAGAACTTTCATGTGAAACTCGACAGTCTATTCTTGTTCTTAGACATGAAGGATAATCCAAGGAAGAAATTGCCAAGAAACTGAAGATTTCCTACAACGGTGTGTACTACTCCCTTCAGAGGAGAGCACAAACAGGCTCTAACCAGAGTAGAAGGAGAAGGAGGCACTGCTGCACAACTGAGCAACAAGACAAGTACATTAGAGTCTCTAGTTTGAGTAATTGACGCCTCACAGCTCCTCAACTGGCAGCTTCATTAAATAGTACACGCAAAATGCCAGTGTCAACGTCTACAGTGAAGAGGCGACTCTGAGATGCTGGCCTTCAGGGAAAAGTGACAAAGAAAAAGCCATATCTGAGACTGGCTATTAAAAGGAAAATATTATTATGGGCAAAAGAACACAGACATTGGACAGAGGAAGATTGGAAAAAAGTTTTATGGACAGACTAATCAAAGTTTGAGGTGTTTGGATCACACAGAAGAACATTTGTGAGATGCAGAACAACTGAAAAGATGCTGGAAGAGTGCCTGATGCCATCTGTCAAGCATGGTGGAGGTAATGTGATGGTCTGGGGTTGCTTTGGTTCTGGTAAAGTGGGAGATTTGTACAAGGTAAATGGGATTTTAAATAAGGAAGGCTATCACTCCATTTTGCAACGCCATGCCATACCCTGTGGACAGCGCTTGAATGGAGCCAATTTCATTCTTCAACAGGACAATGACCCAAAACACACCTCCAAATTATGCATGAACTATTTAGGGAAGACGCAGGCAGCTGGTATTCTATCTATAATGGAGTGGCCAGCGTAGTCACCAGATCTCAACCCAATTGAGCTGTTGTGGGAGCAGCTTGACCGTATGGTACGCAAAAAGTGCCCATCAAGCCAATCCAACTTGTGGGAGGGGCTTTAGGAAGCATGGGGTGAAATTTCTCAAGATTACCTTAGCAAATTAACAGCTAGAATGCCAAAGGTCTGCAATGCTGTAATTGCTGCAAAGGGAGCATTCTTTGACGAAAGCAAAATTTGAAGGAGAAAATTATTCTTTCAAATAAAAATCATTATTTCTAACCTTGTCAATGTCTGAACTATATTTTCTAATCATTTTGCAACTCATTTGATAAATAAAAGTATGAGTTTTCATGGAAAACACAAAATTGTCTGGGTGACCCCAAACTTTTAAACGGTAGTGTATACGTTTTCACAAAATACTGCCATTTCTGGCCTCCATTAAAAAAAAAATTCAGTGTGTCAGTGAATCAATTCACAGCAGTTTGCTGTTCAAACTACTTACCTACAGGCCAGGTATTTAAAATTGTGTTTTCTCCGTCAAACGGCTCACATAAAAATTTGTTCCAAACTCAGTCATTTGTAGTGAGCGAGGAAGATATTGTCCTCCATTTAAAATGGGCAAGGCACGTAGCAAGGAATTGGGAACTGGACGTGATGGTAATGGTGCATGCAGAGGCTGAGGACAAGGCCGTGGGCAAGCTGAAATTGGGCCACAACAAACACCCACATCTTCTCGCCTGACCTTCCTGTCACAATTTCTAGGGGAACGCAGAACACCACTATTGAAACCAGAGCAGTGTCAAAAGGTTGTTGGTTGGATAGCGGATAATGCTTCCAGTCACTTAACCACCACCATCACCACCCTGTCTTCCACATGGTCAAGTCTCAGTAGCTGTGAGTCTGGACCGCATATTCCTCACCCTGATCCTCCTTCCTCCCACCATGCCGAATACCCAGAGACAACTGATCCCACACTTGGACACTCTGAAGAGCTGTTCACTTTTCCATTTATAGATTCGGGCCTCTCGCCCGGTCCACTTGAAGTGGGGCAAGAGGAGATTGCGTGTAGCGATGCCCAAATATTTGAGCAGCCACTGTCACATGAAGGCGACGGTGGGAAAGTGTCAAAAGAGGTGGACAATGATGAGACACAATTGCCAGAAAGTCAGGAGGAGGACCAGGGTGCGGAAGTGGAAGACGAGGTGGTGGACAATATAATAACTGACCCATCCTGGCAGAAGGACATGCAGAGTGAGGACAGCAGCACACAGGGGGAGGGAGGCTGGCCACCCCAACAGACAGGAAGAAGCAGTGTGGTGGCCGCAGAAATAAGGCAGGCAACCGTTCCCCTTAACACTAACACAAAGGAACTTGCCAGTACAACTGTTAGGTCTTCCCGAGTCTGGTTGTTTTTTAAAGACTGTGCCGATAACCACAAAAAAGCCATTTGCACCACCTGCAAGGCCATCATCAGCAGGGGTGGCAAAAGGACCAGCCTGACCACCACCAGCATGATCAGGCACATGGCAGCAAAGAACCCGACTTTGTGGGCCGAACCCCAGGGTCCAGGAACAGTGTCTGCGGTTGGCACCATTGCTTCTTCCGTTGTTGTGGATGCAAGCCAATCCCCTGTCCGTGGTGCATGTGACGCACCCCTGGGCCTTCGTCGCGCGGCATCGCGCGCACGGGAGCTTACCCGGAGCCGGATCTGTTGAGGGTTGTAGTCTCGTGGCGGTGACCCGGTCCGTGCCCAGGGAGTCAAACTGAGCGGCGATGTATTAGCGGTAGATGTTGGACGACTACGCCACCCGTTGAATGCAGCGAAGGAGCTGCCGCTGCAGGGCAGACCGCTGAGGCCGGTGGTAGGATTGTGCAGCGTGATAGTATCACCCCCAACGGGAGGGGTATGGCCTCAGGGCAGCCGACGTGGATGATGGGGGTAGCAGGAATCACTCAGAGACGATGCGGTGTAATTCAGGGTCTTTACTGGTGATAAAGATAGACCCTCCCGGAGTACTGGCTAGCGATCGGGGCCTGGTCAGTCCTTGAGCAGATGGGATCTCCCCTGGCCAGGCGGAGTTGTAGGCCTCCCAAACTGACTGTACTCTTCTGGCTACCTTGCTAGAGGCGGGTATAAGTAGCCCACATCCCTGAGTGTACCGTGTGGTGCTCACCCGTATGGCCAGTGACTCGGGGCCTTCTAGTGGCGTCCGCTCCACGACGGCGGTGCTGGTCCCACGCGTGTGACCGTGCCTTCGGGTTTCTTGGCCAGAGGACCTGAAATCCCCTGCCGGGCGGTTTCTGCTGCTGGGTAAAGATTAGTCCCCACAGCCTCGGACTCCGGGTCCGGTGATAGCTTCTCAGTCAGGGCGAGCTCTGCAGCTGCCAGCCCCTGACTCCTTATAGCACTGCTCCCACAGAGCTCCTGATGTTCTTTTCCTAGATCTGCTTCTCTTCTCTGTCTCTACTCCTTCTCTACTCTCTCTCCCTGCCTCAGCCCTAGGTTTATATAGGGGAAGTTCTTCCCCTCCCAGGACTGGGCAGGAGGTGTGGCATGCACAGGATCCCTGACCAAGAGACCTCCCACCTGCTCTCAGACATAACATTGCTGTTACTGTGGAAACCAGACCCCTGGGGTGCCACATTCCCCCCTAGTGAAATTTAGTACTCCGGGACTAAACATATTTTTAGAAAAACATAACAAGGTATAAACAATAATAATACAATAAGAAAAACACGTAAAGATGGTTACGGCGTGTCCGCAACCGGGTGCAGTCTTTGAAGAAAACAAAGGTGTCCATTTCACCAAAACAGGGAGACGTAACCAGGTAGGGGTCTGTCCTGCCCCGAGTCCTTAACAGTCTTTTAGTCCATTCCTGGGTTACGCTCCAACCAATTGTACAAGGATTCCCGGTAAATCCACCAAGGACTCCTAAAAATAACTAGAAACACATAATTATTTACAAGTAACAGACAGGTGACCACAAATAAAACAATTTAAACACTTCAAATCCTCCAACGTGCGGGTAACTGGCCTCTAGTGGCCCTAGTGGACCTACGGAGTTGACTGTCTGGCCCTGAACTACAGGGTGTAGGAGCTGTCAAGGGTAAACTGGGCAGCTGTCTACGGGCTCTTTGGCTCACTAGGGGTACGGCAGGCTCACTATGAGCAGAGGGTTGATCCTCCTGTTCTGCTTGTGTGGAGTCTGCTGCCTCCTGGACCGGCTGCTCTTCCAGCTCTACCTGTTGCTCCATAGGCACTTGGGATGCTGGTTGGAGGAACATGAGGACGGGTACCACAACTGCACCATTGACTTGAGTCCAGGATCGAGGGAAGTCTCCGAGCACAGTACTAACCATATCTTCCCTTTCCTCTACGGGTCGAGGGTCTTCTTGCTCTCCTTCTGGGTTCCGTAGCTGTTCGGGACACTTCTTCAGGTGATCCCGGGATACAATGGCTGTGGTTTCCCCTCCGTCTTTACTGATGGTACAAACCTTTGGGTTGTCGTGGCTTGAGGGCAGTACGGTGTACGGGTCCTTCTCCCACTGGTCGTCCAACTTGTGGAGCCGTCTCTTCCTCTTCAAGACCTGCTCTCCGGGTACCAGGGGAACAGTGGGAGCATACTGGTTGTAATTTTTCTCTTGTCTTTCCCTAGCGAGACAGAGACTTCGCTCCACGCTCTCCTGTACTTTCCGGTACTGCTGCTGCCTCTCTGTGTCCCAGTCTGCTTCCGGTGAAGTGTCCTCGGGTGTCAGGACTCCCATCTCCAGGTCAACAGGTAGCTTACCAGGCCTTGCCCTCATTAGGTAAGCCGGGGTACAGTTGGTGGAACCTACAGGGATGTAGTTATATAGGTCCACCAGGTCGGGCAGCTTCTCAGGCCACAGACTGCGTTCTTCCAGGGGCAACGTTTTCAGAAGATCCATTACCACCTGGTTCATTTTCTCACAAAGTCCATTAGTTTGCGGATGATAGGGTGTCGTCCTTATCTTCCGGCAGCCATACAGATTGCAGAATTCCTGGAAGACCTCCGCTTCAAAGGCAGGTCCCTGGTCCGTCAGCACTTGGTCCGGGTACCCGTGTGGACGGCAGAAGTGCTGCTGGAAGGCTCTAGCTGCTGTTTGAGCTGTTAAGTCCTTAACGGGGACGACAACCAAGAACCGGGAGTAATGATCCACAATGGTTAACGCGTAGACGTAGCCACTTCTGCTTGGGGTCAGTTTTACATGATCCAAGGCTACCAGTTCCAACGGCTGCTTGGTGACAATGGACTGAAGAGGGGTCCTCTGGCTGGCACGGTCCTTCCTTCTTAGGTTGCACGGGCCACAGTCTCTGCACCACCTCTCGATGGTTCCCCTCATGCCTACCCAGTGGAACCGCCCGCGCAGCAGGAACTCCAGCTTCTTCCATCCGAAGTGTCCAGCCCCGTCGTGGTATGCCTCCATCACCATGGCTGCGTCTCTTCGTGGCACCACTACTTGCCAGATTAGTTCATGCGTCCGGGAGTTAACCATTCTGCGGCACAACTTCCCCTTGTAAAGGAACAGTCGACTCTTCTCAGCCCACAGTTGTTTGGCTTCCTCCGGAGCGTCTGGGTCAAGGCGGGCATCTGGCTGAGTGAGCATCTCCTTCACCAGTCGGACGGCAGGGTCACTGTCTTGCGTTTCCTCCCAGTTGTAGTGAGGCAAGGGGTTAAACGTAGCGGCTTGCTTACTCCTTACCCGATGGGAATACTGGATAGTCCCATGACGGTGGAACGCGGGGAGTTCGAATTCTTCCAATCCCTCTGGATCTTCTCCTACGTCCGGTAGGTTTGGCATCCTGGACAGGGCGTCCGCGTTGGTATTGGAGCGTCCTGCCCGGTATTTGATTGTGAACTCGTAGTTGGACAGACGGGCCATCCATCTCTGCTCTAGGGCACCGAGTCTTGCTGTGTCCAGGTGTGTCAACGGGTTGTTATCCGTGTACACGGTGAACCGGGAAGAAGCGAGGTAGTGCTTAAAGCGTTCGGTGACTGCCCACACCACGGCCAGGAACTCTAGCTTAAATGAGCTGTAATTCTCAGGGTTTCTTTCGGTGGGTCGCAGTTTTCGACTGGCGTAAGCGATTACTCGTTCTTTCCCCTGCTGGATCTGGGACAGTACGGCTCCTAGCCCGATGTTACTTGCGTCGGTGTAGAGGATAAAGGGCTGGCTGTAATCAGGGTACGCCAGGATTTCATCCCCCGTGAGGGCCATCTTCAGCTGGCGGAAGGACTCTTCTTCTAACTTCTCCCATTTGAAGGGCGGCTTCTGGTTCTTGGCCTTCCGGGACTGGCCTATCAGGAGGTCCTGCATAGGAGCTGCCTTTTTGGTGAAACCGGGGATGAATCTGCGGTAATAGCCTACCAACCCGAGGAACTGCCGCACTTCCTTTACACTGGAGGGACTTGGCCATTCCTTAATTGCGGTGATCTTATCAGGGTCGGGAGCCACTCCGTCAGCGCTCACCACGTGTCCCAGGTACTGCACCTTTGGTTTCAAGAGGTGACACTTGGAGGGTTTTACCTTTAAGCCGTAGCTTGCCAGAGCTTCGAACACTTCCGCCAGGTGTTTCAGGTGGTCCTCATAAGTCTTGGAATATACGATGACATCGTCCAGGTACAACAGGACCGTCTCGAAGTTTCTGTGGCCCAGACAGCACTCCATTAATCGTTGGAAGGTTCCCGGTGCGTTGCAGAGTCCGAACGGCATGCAGGTAAACTCGCTAAGTCCCATCGGGGTGGTGAATGCGGTCTTCTCCCGGTCCGCCTCTGCTACAGGAACCTGCCAGTACCCACTAGTGAGATCCAAGGTAGAGAAGAAGTTAGCAGATCTTAAAGCAGCCAAAGACTCCTCTATCCTTGGTAAGGGGTACGCATCCTTGTGTGTGATACGGTTAATTTTCCGGTAATCTACACACATCCTCATGGTGTTGTCTTTCTTTTTGACTAAGACTAGTGGAGCTGCCCAGGGGCTACAGCTATCCCTGATCACCCCAGCCTCCTTCATGTCCCTAAGCATCCCCTTGGCGTGTTGGTAGTGTGCAGGGGGTACGGGTCGATACCTCTCTTTTATGGGAAGATGGTCTCCTGTGGGGATGTGGTGTTCTACCCCTTTGACTCGCCCGAAGTCTAACGGGTGTTTACTAAACACTCTCTCGTACTCTTGAACCACCCGATAGACTCCCTGTTTCTGGTGTGAGGGAGTGGAGTCAGTACCCAAATGTAGTTGCTGACACCAGTCCTCCATTGTTTCCTTAGAGCCGTTACCTTCCTCCGGGGAAGATGGAGGCAAGGGCTCCACGGACTGTATGGAATTTTGATTGATGGTATACAATTTGGCTAGCGTGGCATACCGGGGCAGGTACACTTCCCTCTTCCCGATATTTATTATGCGAACGGGCACCCTCCCATGGCGTACATTGACCACCCCCCGTGCTGTCAAAATGGTGGGCCTACTGTCTGAGTAAACTGGTTCTACCATTGCCTGGTAATCTCTACCTCTCAGACCAATAGCTGCCCGGCACCAAATCATCATTTCACTTTTTGGGGGCATGGCAATAGGGAAAGGGTCACACATTCTTACGCTACCAATCTCACCACCGGAGAGTTCTATCTGTTGCCGTCGCATCAGTGCCCGGATCTCTTTCTGGAGCACTCGCTGCTGGCCGGAGCTGGCGTTCTTGGCAACCTGTTGTAAAAGGAAAATCACCTCTGCAAGACAATTTTCAATTACATTAGTTCCTAGAGTTATCTTTGGGTGACTCTCGTGTTTATCAATGTCTACAATGATCAGTCCCTGTGCTGCCAGTTCGACTCTACCGATTTTAATGGTCACCTCTTTAAATCCAATCTGTGGCACGGGCTGACCATTGCTGGTGATGATACTCAAGTCGTCGTCAGGGTAGCGGGTGATATCCGAGTCATTCCAGTACTGCTTGAAGAGCACAGTGGTGACCTGTGACCCGGTGTCCAATAGGGCACTCATAGGGATGCCATCCAGTACCACAGGCAAGACTGGACGTCCTCCCACATATCTGTCGCGCCAGTTCGATGGGCCTGATGATCTTTTTCCTGGGGGTTGGCCCTCTACCCCAGGTTGTGCCAGTTTAAAGGACAGTACCTTGCCATATGTCCGGGTTGATTGCAGCGGCGGCAGATGGGTTGTCCGTCCTCGTTGTATCGGTCACTGGGTCTTCCTCTGGCCGGTGGGGTCCTCCTTGGTCGACGCCACGGGATGTCCTCCGGTCCGGATGCCAGCTGGATCTTCCCTGGAGTGGAAACCTGTAAAGACTGCACAGTTTGGGTTAGCGCAGCAACGCTTTTAGCTAGCTCTTGGACCTGATGGTGCAGGTCTGGAGCCGGGTCATTGTTCAAAGCCTGCGCATCAGCTCCCACAGGCCCTGCCGACAAGGGCGCCGCCTCCTGGTGGTAAGTGGTAGTGGGGCGTCTGTGGGTCACAACGCCACCTGGTGCTGGTTCTCGGAGCACCCGGATGGCTCTGTCCTTGAACTGTGCAAATCCCAGATGAGGGTCCTGTAAGGCCATTGCCCGCAACTGGGTTCGGTGGGCATTGCAATATAAACCCTCTATAAATTGTTCAGTCAACAGCCTGTCCTCGTCTCCCACGCCGTCAGGGTCGGTCTGCTTAATGGCTCTCAGGGCCTCTTGTAGGTTCAGGGCATAGTCCCTTATACTCTCATGTGCCCGCTGTTTGCACCCGTAGAATCTAAGCTTGATCTCGGCTGAGGTGCGGGTATCAAAGGTGTCCCTCAGCCGGGTTAGTATCTCTGCGACAGTCCTCCTCCCAGGTGGCCAGGACTTTACCTCCCTTTGGGCTGCCCCGGTTAATTGGGCCACCAGGATGCTCACTTTTTGCTCCTCTGTGAGGGGATACACCTGGAAGAGGCTATCCAGCTTTTCTCTAAAGTCATGCAGGGTATGTGACTCCCTTGAGTACTGGGGTAGCCAGGCTGCCCCCGGGATATAGGGCATGGTGAAAGGCATGACCGCAACAGCGGTGGCGCTGGCGGGGGTTGAAGCGGTGAAGCTCTCCTCCGTATCCGACATCCTTCTCCCCCCTAGTGGACCGTGGCCTACCTTGCGATGATCCTCTTCCGTAGGCCGCGGCTCCGCAGTGGATCGTCAGGGTTGAGGACCTTCCGTCGCGCTCCTGTGACGTCGGCGTCTGCTGGGCTCCCTCCAGGACCTTACGCAACGTCCGGACGTGAGGCGGGGCTTCAGCTTCTCGCGCGCTTTCGTAGTCCACGCCCCTCTTCTTCCCGCGCGGCGTCCTCAAGATGGCGTCCAATGGCGGGAAAACTCCACGGCTGGCGGGAAGAAGGCCGAAGATGGCGCCGAATGGCGGGAATCTTCACCACAGGTAAGTTTGAACAGTCTTTTTCAGGCACGCAGTACCCGGTGGTTGCGGGCACGAGATCCTGCCGACTACGCCAAAAGTTGACGCACCCCTGGGCCTTCGTCGCGCGGCATCGCGCGCACGGGAGCTTACCCGGAGCCGGATCTGTTGAGGGTTGTAGTCTCGTGGCGGTGACCCGGTCCGTGCCCAGGGAGTCAAACTGAGCGGCGATGTATTAGCGGTAGATGTTGGACGACTACGCCACCCGTTGAATGCAGCGAAGGAGCTGCCGCTGCTGGGCAGACCGCTGAGGCCGGTGGTAGGATTGTGCAGCGTGATAGTATCACCCCCAACGGGAGGGGTATGGCCTCAGGGCAGCCGACGTGGATGATGGGGGTAGCAGGAATCACTCAGAGACGATGCGGTGTAATTCAGGGTCTTTACTGGTGATAAAGATAGACCCTCCCGGAGTACTGGCTAGCGATCGGGGCCTGGTCAGTCCTTGAGCAGATGGGATCTCCCCTGGCCAGGCGGAGTTGTAGGCCTCCCAAACTGACTGTACTCTTCTGGCTACCTTGCTAGAGGCGGGTATAAGTAGCCCACATCCCTGAGTGTACCGTGTGGTGCTCACCCGTATGGCCGGTGACTCGGGGCCTTCTAGTGGCGTCCGCTCCACGACGGCAGTGCTGGTCCCACGCGTGTGACCGTGCCTTCGGGTTTCTTGGCCAGAGGACCTGAAATCCCCTGCCGGGCGGTTTCTGCTGCTGGGTAAAGATTAGTCCCCACAGCCTCGGACTCCGGGTCCGGTGATAGCTTCTCAGTCAGGGCGAGCTCTGCAGCTGCCAGCCCCTGACTCCTTATAGCACTGCTCCCACAGAGCTCCTGATGTTCTTTTCCTAGATCTGCTTCTCTTCTCTGTCTCTACTCCTTCTCTACTCTCTCTCCCTGCCTCAGCCCTAGGTTCATATAGGGGAAGTTCTTCCCCTCCCAGGACTGGGCAGGAGGTGTGGCATGCACAGGATCCCTGACCAAGAGACCTCCCACCTGCTCTCAGACATAACATTGCTGTTACTGTGGAAACCAGACCCCTGGGGTGCCACACATGCAAAGATGCCTCCTGCCCTGCACCTGTCATTGCGCACTCTCAAGTAGCAGCATCAGGAAGCACATCCATGTCCTTGTCCCAGCGCAGCATTCAGTTGTCCATACCCCAGTCCTTGGAATGCAAGCGCAAATATGCAACCAACGCCCCATAGGCCACACTACTAAATTTTCACATTTCACGACTGCTTGCGCTCGAAATGTTGCCTTTTAGGCTTGTGGAGATGGAAGCATTCTGCAACCTGATGGCGGAGGCCATCCCGCGGTACTCGGTCCCCAGCCGCCACTGTTTCTCCCGTTGTGCCATCCCAGCAATACACAAGCATGTGTCCCAAAACATTAGCCGTGCTCTCAACAATGCAGTTACCGGCAAAGTCCACCTAACCACGGACACGTGGACAAGTGCTTGTGGGCAGGGACGGTTCATATCGCTGATGGCATTGGGTTAACATAGTGGAAGCTGGGACCCAGTCGGACCTTGGGACGGAACACGTCCTCCCTACTCCAAGGATTACGGGCCCTAGGTCAATCAGGGTTGCCCCCATGGTCTACAGCTCCTGCACCTCATCCTCCTCAGCGTCCTCCTCCTCTTCAGCCTCCATCTCCGATATGCCCACATCAGTCACAAGCTGGAAGCACTGCCTCGGCCAAGCGGCAACAGGCTTTGCTGAAGCTAATATGCTTAGATGAAAAACCGCACAATGCTGAAGAGTTGTGGACAGCTCTGAAAGAGCAGGCAGATCTGTGGCTCACACCGCTGAACCTACAGCCAGGCATGGTCGTGTGTGACAATGGCCGGAACGGTGGCGGCTCTGAGGCGAGGCCCATGTGCTTAACCTCGTGGTTCAGCAATTTCTGAAATCCTAACCGGAGCTGCCGGATCTGCTTGTTCAAGTACGCCGCCTGTGTGCCCATTTTAGAAAGTCAGCTACAGCTTCCGCCGCCCTTGCAGTGTTTCAGCAGCGTTTGCAGCTTCCGGCCCACTGACTGGTGTGTGATGTCCTCACGCGTTGGAACTCTACACTGTAGATGTTGGGAAGGATTTGTGAGCCGAAGAGGGCAGTTGTTGAGTACCAGCATCCACAAGGCCATCGGTATTCAGGACAGACTCCACACATAAGACCTCAGGAGTGGACATGGATGTCAGACATATATAGCATCCTCCAAAACTTTGATGACTTCACCAAGATGGTGAGCGGTGATGATGCCATAATTAGCGTCACCATCCCGCTTCTCTGTCTTCTGAAACGCTTTCTGTTCACAATGAAAGAGGATGCATTGCAGGTGTAGCACGATGAGATTGAGCGAGCAACTATACAGGGTGATTACACACAGCCAAGCCTCATCTCATCCCAGCGTGGATTGGATGACAATGAGGAAGAGGAGGAGGAGGAGGAAGGACAGGAGCTAGTTTCATGCACTATACACGGTACTACCTGCACAGCTGTCATACTGTCTGTTCAGCGTGGATGGCCAGAGGACAGAGAGGAGGAGGAGGAGAGCATGGTCAGTCATCCTCTTGGTGAGGACACGGAAATCTTGCCTGTTAGTAGTCTGGCACGCATGGCTGAGTTTATGTTATGCTGCCTTTCCAATGACCCTCGTATTCTCAAAATTTTGGGTGACAGCCATTACTGGTTGGTGACACTTCTAGACCCACGCTGCAAGGAGAACTTTATATCTCTTATTCCTGAGGTGGACAGGTCTACAAAAATGGGGCTGTACCAGAAGGCCCTTGTTGCGGAAATATTAAAAAAATTCCCATATGAAAATGCTGGTGGCAGAGGGCACTCTTCGTTGGATAACCAAGGAGTACAGGCGAGAGAGACACAACTTCAATCCAGCAGAGGCAGGGGAACACTGTCAAAGTTCTGGGAGAGTTTTCTCAGACCCTCCCATCGGACAGGCCCTGAGGCACGGGGTACTCTCAGAAGGAGTGCAAAGTTTGGGAAAATGCTGAGGGAGTACCTTGCCGACCGTACCAACGTCCTCCGTGATTCCGCTGTGCCTTATAATTATTGGGTATCCAAGCTGGATACGTGGAATGAACTGGCTCTCTATGCCTTGGAGGTCTTGGCCTGCCCTGCCGCCAGCGTTTTATCAGAGCGGGTTTTTAGTGCCGCTGGGTGAAATTATAACTGATAAGCGCATCCGCCTGTCAACTGAAAATGCTGACATGCTGACTCTTATAAAAATGAACAAGGGCTGGATTGTGCCAGACTTCTCAACACCACCGAATGATAGCAGCGTAACATAAACTCCAATCCAGTGTCTTTTCTTGAGAGGTGTATTCCCATGCACCTTTTCACACCCACACATGGGTACACGCTTCCTGATTTTGGCTATTTTCTTTTGTCCTCCTCATTCTCCTCATCCTCCACCACCATATCACCAGGGTGACCATGGTCCGTGATGCAACACGCACCTAATTTTTTTAAAGGGTGTTTATGATGCCCGTAAAAAAAAATTTTGACACAGTATGTTCATGTGTACCCCCCAGGGGTAAATGTTTGTCAGCCCATACACTTAGTGCATGGGCATTACAAGTATAGGAGGCCCGCTCCTTTCTAATGGGAACATTTTTTTATGAGTCCCTCCTCCACGTCTCTTCCAAGGGGCATTGAAGTGCCTCCAAATTTTTGGCAGCCCTGGCATTAACTGCATAGGCCAATACTATGGGAGACTCTCTCCTTTCTAATGGGAATTTGTCATTACTGTGGCCCTGCTCTATGTGTCTTTAAATTCTTAGTGGGGTTTTTCCTAAAATTAGTCAGCAGTTGGACTCACTGCATACCCTATAACTGTATAGCAGACCCTCTTCTTTCTAATGGGAACATGTCATACCTTGCTACTGGGCCCTGCTCCGTGTGTCTTTAAATTCTTAGTTGGGTTTTTCCTAAAATTAGTCAGCCGTTGAACTCACTGCATACCCTATAACTGTATAGCAGACCCTCTCCTTTCTAATGGGAACATGTCGTACCTTGTTACTGTGGCCCTGCTCCGTGTGTCTTTAAATTTTTAGTGGGGTTTTTCCTAAAATTAGTCAGCCGTTGGACTCACTGCATACCCTATAACTGTATAGCAGACCCTCTCCTTTCTAATGGGAACAAGTCGTACCTTGCTACTGGACCCTGCTCCGTGTGTCTTTAAATTCTTAGTGGGGTTTTTCCTAAAATTAGTCAGCCGTTGGACTCACTGCATAACCTATAACTGTATAGCAGACCCTCTCCTTTCTAATGGGAACATGTCGTACCTTGTTACTGGGCCCTGCTCCGTGTGTCTTTAAATTCTTAGTGGGTTTTTCCTAAAATTAGTCAGCCGTTGGACTCACTGCATACCCTATAACTGTATAACAGACCCTCTCCTTTCTAATGGGAACATATCGTACTTTGTTACTGTGGCTCTGCTCCGTGTATCTTTAAATTCTTAGTGGGGTTTTTCCTAAAATTAGTCAGCCGTTGGACTGTCTGCATACCCTATAACTGTATAGCAGACCCTCTCCTTTCTAATGGGAACATGTCGTACCTTGTTATTGTGGCCCTGCTCCGTGTGTCTTTAAATTCTTAGTGGGATTTTTCCTAAAATTAGTCAGCCGTTGGACTCACTGCATACCCTCTAACTGTATAGCAGACCCTCTCCTTTCTAATGGGAACATGTCGTACCTTGTTACTGTGGCCCTGCTCCGTGTGTCTTTAAATTCTTAGTGGGGTTTTTCCTAAAATTAGTCAGCCGTTGGACTCAATGCATAGCCCATAACTGTATAGCAGACCCTCTCCTTTCTAATGGGAACATGTCGTACCTTGTTACTTTGGCCCTGCTCCGTGTGTCTTTAAATTCTTAGTAGGGTTTTTCCCAAGTTTTGCCAGCCCTTGCAGTCACAGCATGGGCATTACCACTATAGGAGACCCGCTCCTTTATATTGGAAACATTTTTTTTACTGAGACCCTCATCTATGTCTCTTCAAAGGGGTATTTGGTTGCGTCCAAATTTTTGGCAGCCCTTGCAGTTACTGGATATGCAGTAACAGTATAGGAGACCCACTTGTTAATAATGGGAACAACAAAGCATAGCCGGCTGATGGCTCTCTAACAATAGCTAGGGCCAACTGCTGGCCTTTTAAGAATAGTAAGGGCCGTCTGATGACCCTATAAAAATAGGCTTTATGGCTTTCAGAGTCCCTCCATCATAAATAAAACAGGAAGTGTCTGATGTTGTGTCACACACCACATGGCCAGCTAAGGTTGTAAAATGTTAAAATGACATTTCCCGGTGAATGCCTTTGTCTTAAAAAAAAAAACGTAAAAAAAACAAAACAATAGGATCTTTCTTTAGTATAAAAAACAGCGTCACCAATTTAACAACAATGTAATCACATTGTTCAGCTCATGCACCTCCTCCTCCATCTCCGAAATGACCACATCAGTCACAAGCTGACAGGACTGCAGCACTGCCTTGGCCATGCGGCAACAGGCTGTGCTGAAGATAACATGCTTAATGCTTAATTGACAAACTGCCCTGCCCTGCAGAGTTGTTGAAAGCTGTAACACAGCAGCCTGATCTGTGGCTCTCGCCGCTGAACATACAGCCAGGCATGGTCGTGTGTGACAATGGGTGGAACCTGGTGACGGAGAAATGACAGCCGGGGTAGATACGGTTTCCCTCTATGCCAGTCCTTTCACCGAGCTAAAGAATATGGCTGTGGTGAAATACAACTCCCACTGAGAAGCTGTTTCAGATTGAAAAACATTGTGCCCACCAGAGGATTTGATTCTGAGGGCTAACCTTTCTCCCTCGCTCAAGAGCCCCATAGCAGCTGCAAAGTTAGCTCTATCATGAACTCTCCTGAGGTAGAAGCCAAGGCACACCAGAGGATTCTCTGGTGGGACCGTCCAACCCTGCTGAGAAGCAGTTCTGGCTAAGAAAAGTGTATGGAAAGGCTCCCGGACACTCTATGGCTGCTTTTTTTACTGAGGTGGAAACCCACGCAAACACGGGGAGAGCATACAAAGTCCTTGCAGATGTTGTCCTTGCTGGGATTTGAACCAAGGATCCCAACGCTGCAAGTCTTCAGTGCTAACCACTGATCCAATGTGCTGCCATTCACCCTCTAATATCTAACAGGTTGGAGAAACTTGCACCTGCTGCCACTCTATCTTCAGCTCCTTTGTGAGAAAATGTATTTGGGCAGCCACTCATTCTACCAAATAAAATTCCTGAGAAGGAAATTGGGGATGGCTTCGCTACTGGTACTGGGGGCAGTGCTAATACCATGGCGTGGTACCATAGTTTTCTGGAAATATTCCAGGCTGTTAGGAGGTAAGCAAATTCCCACAGAAAAGTACCAGCAGTAATGTTCAGGGACCCGCGCTTGTAGAAGACGGAGACAACACCGGGAGAAATAGTGACGGCTGGCGACCGAGTTTGGACACGAGGCTTGAGGCATGTGGTTGTGAAAGGCTTCTACCTCCATGAGCCTAAAAGGCCACATTTCAAGTGCAAGCAGCTTTACAGGACTTCCTGTGATAAATGACATGCAGGCAAGATAGGGTTTCCCTCTATGCCAGTCCTTTCACCGAGCTAAACACAACTGTCAGCAAAAAAAGTTGTGGACTGGCTCCGTACCATCCCTGGCCACATTCACCTGTCCACGTGATTGTGGTTAGGCGGTCCTTCCCAGTAAGTGCACTGGGGAGGGCACGAGTAATGTTGTGGGACCCCTGCTTGTGGAAGGCGGAGGCGATACCGGGAAATATAGTGGCGGCTGGGGATCGAGAATGGACACCCGGCCGCCGCCGGCATGAGGTTGTGAAAAGCTTTCGCCTCCACGAGCTTAAAAGGCCTTATTTCAAGGGCAAAAAGCTGCCCAGAAATCTGGCAGTTTTGTGTTGCGGCCTGTGGGTGGGTGGATGTTTGGCTGCATACTTGCACTTGAATTCCAAGTAACAGAAAACTAAACAGATGGTGGCCTCTATCATCGTCATGGCCTCACGTCGGCACTATGAACTCTCCTGAAGGAGAAGTCAGGGCCCGCCGGAGGAGTCTCCAGTTCTCTGGTGGGCCAGTCCAACCCTGCCAAAATGCAGCCCTGGCTAAGAAAAGTGTGGGGGATGGTTCCCGGACACTCTATGGCTGCTTTTTTAATGTGGATCGGCCATGCTTATGCATGTTATTTCTCAAACCGCATTACAGATCAGGCCATTGTCCAACTCTGTATTCAAGAAATGAAATACGCAAAGAAAGATGTGTGTGTGTGTGTGTGTCAAAGCACCACCGACAAGGGCGAATAGATGTTGGACGGGCTGCCATTGCTTCTGCAACAAGCTGCATTAATGGACTTCCTGTGAGAAATTACATGCAGGCTAGATAGGGTTTCCCTATATGCCAGACCCGTGCTTGTGGAAGGCGGAGGCGATACCGGGAAATATAGTGTCGGCTGGGGACCGAGTATGGACACTATGAGGCAAGAGGTTGTGAAAAGCTTCCGCCTCCACGAGCTTAATAGGCCACATTTCACGTGCAAGCAGCTGTCAAAAATTCGGCAGTATAGTATTGTGGGTGGGTGGGTGGCTGGCTGCCTGCATACTTGCGCTTGCATTCCAAGGAATGGGGTCGGGACAACTGAACGCTGCAGTGGGATAAGGACATGGACGGTGATTGTTGCAAGTCTGCAACGACAGGTGCATGGCGGGAGGAATCTTCGCATGTGCCAAGGATCACTTATGATGGTCACACTTTAGGCAGTGACCTGGAAGTCAGAGATGCTTCCAGAGGTCTTCCCCATGCTGTTCCCATGTCTTTTCAGCACTGTATGCATGTGTCTGATGATGTGTCACACACTACATGGCCAGATAAGGTTGTAAAATGTTAAAATTACATTTCCTGGTGAATGCATTTGTCTTGGTTGAAAGCAATGCAAAAGTGCAAAAATGCATCAAAAATGCAACGTGTGAACATAGTCCAAGGTGTGGAGGAGTATTTTTGGTTTTGGTTATTTATTTTTCCTTCTATACAAGTCATTACCCTGGAAAGGATGTTCCTTAACATATTTCCCAGGAAAATCCATTTTGGTTTCGTTTTTGTATGTTTTATTGTGAGTCCGTAAAAGTGGCGTAATACTCTGACAACATTGTTAACAGCAGTGACTTGGGAGTCAGAAATGCTTCCAGGGGTCTTCCCCATGCTGTTCCCATGTCATTTGAGCACTGTTCCCATCGATTTGGGCAATTTTTAGGCCCTCTGCAGACCGCCAGGGGGAGCTGCCTGAAAAATGCTCGAGTTTCCCATAGACTTACATAGGGCTCGTTCCTCGGGTCGAGCACCCGAGTATTCCAATTTGCTCGACCCGAGCAACGAGTACCCGAGCATTTTAGTGCCCGCTCATCACTAGTGATAACATAATCTAATGTGGGTCAGTAAGTGCTGGATGCAGGACATTTGCACTCCCTGGTTGAAATGAAAGTCTGAGAGGCCAGTCTCTTTGATTGTAGTGATATTTTCTTGCACAACTATCACATAGGCTTCTTGCATGTGCACTGTATAACCAACTGGAATTGAAGTTAGTGCTTTGCTATTATGCAGCAAAGATGGTTTTTAGGCTTGTTTTAGACGAATTGATGAAGAACCTCCATGCCTCTGGACTATGACTTATCTTCGAGCTTCCATTAAAATGTTGATGTTGTTGCATGCCAAGATCACTCTCTATGAAGAAGTATTGGACAAGATTTTATCATGGATGTCGAACAAAGAGATCCGAACATCATCCGGTAGGAGATTCCACTGCTGCAGCCTGCGACCTAAGGACTCAGCCTTACTCTTGGCCATATCCAAATCTCTAACAAGATCGTTCAGTTTACTTTGTGTTATAAGTAGTGATGAGCGAGCAAGCTCGCTACTGCTCAGTGCTCGCCCGAGCATCCCACTGCTCGGGATACTCGAAGCTCGCAGAGTATTTTTGGGGTTGCTCAGCGGGAGCTCGGGTTCCCTCCCTGCATGTTTGGTGCTCTTTACAGAGCCAATGAATATGCAGGGATTGCCTGCCACTCACTGTAATGCCGTAGCCATGTTGGATGTGGCATTACAGTGATTGGCTTGCCGCACAGCGTCATCAGGTCTATATCAGACCTGGCGCCGCCATGCTCGTCACAGTCACTATGGAATCAGACAGTGTAGGGAGAGGTGCTGCTGAGCTAGGGAGAGATTTGCTTGTTTCTAGTTAGCGTACCAAACTATATTAGATACACATATCCATCTCAACAAACAGTCCTTCTGAGGACTAATCCATCTGCAGAGATATCAGACAGGCAGTGTATATAGGCAGGCAGGGTATATAGCAGACTGCAGTGCACATAGCACAAGAGGCTCCATTCCAGTTTTGTCTGATGCTTCTGTTAGATATTCAATAGACAGCAAGAGTGTGAAAACCTTAAAACATAACTTTTAATATTAATATGATAAAAAATATGCCACTCAAAAAAATAGAAACGAGTCACTAAGCCAAACTGATAGCTGCCAGTAATATAGCTCAGAGACCGCTCCTATATATTAAAATATGTTTTGATACAGCCCTGCAGTATGGAGATCAAAAATTCCGGATAGATTTTATAACCGAGGGAGAGTCGATGGGCAGGGATCAGTGCAACAACCCTATGTCGAACAAAAACCCTCTGACATATAGATTTTTCTCAATAGGTATATAAAGATAATCACTAAACATGTACTCATAAACCACCAATTTGTCCAGTATCTAAGAGTCCATGATAATAAAAATGACATGAGAAAGTAATTGCATAATGTGAAGTCTGAGTGCAGACACAGTTATCACAATTCAAATACAATAGAAGAAAATGGAATTTTCTCACCCATTTTTTCTTTCTTTCCGAGGGAGGAGGTTTATGTCCAGAGATTCCTTCTGAACAAGAATGTGGCCCTATTTAATCCCTGCCAGCTCACAATTAGACTGACCCCACAAAACTCCCGCCCTCGCAAGGGCAGTCCACAGCTAGCCCTGTATGGAGACCCTGCACCCTCCCTATTGCATGTCCCTACACGTTTCATCCAAGTAGAATCCTCAAGGGACGACTATCTTGTATCCAGGGTATTAAAGTGCTAGGTGCATAAGATAAAAATGGATCCCTCCACTCTCTGTCCTAATCTGCTGTTAGATATTCCTAGAAATAGGCCCAGGTATCAGGAGCCAGGAATAATTTTTTTTTGGATCTTAATCCTCATTATTTGCTTAAAAATCAATCCAGAGAACACCGTTTTTCTGCGCCATTTGCTTGTTGGCACTTCAGAATACAGCCAGGTCCTTTCCATATTACAGCGCAAAAAATCCAGTTATTTAAAACTGTGGTTTGTCCATAACACGGATCACATATAATTGCGCTGAAAATACTGCCATTTCTGGCCTCCATTAAAAATTTGTTTCTGTATGTCAGTGAAGCAATTGACACCAGTTTTCTGTTCAAAATAGTTACCTACAGGCCAGGTATTTAAAACTGTGTTTTCTCCGTCACACGGATCACATATTCATTTTCAGAAAATACTGCCATTTCTGGCCTCCATTAAAAAAAAATTTCAGTGTGTCAGTGAAGCAATTGACACCAGTTTGCTGTTCAAATTAGTTACCTACAGGCCAAATATTTAAATCTGTGGTTTGTCCGTCACACGGATCACATATAAGTTTGCTCCAAATTCAATCATTTGTAGTGAGCGTGGAAGATATTGTCCTCCATTTAAAATGGGCAAGGCACATGGCAAGGGAAGGGTAACTAGATGTGATGGTGTTGGTGCATGCCGCGGGCAAGCTGAAATTGTGCCACAATTGTGTCCCAATTAATAGGGGACCGCAGAACACCACTATTGAAAACAGAGCAGTGTGAAAAGGTTATTGGTTGGATAGCAGATAATGCTTCCAGTCACTTAGCCACCACCACCACCTTGTCTTCCACATGGTAAAGTTTCAGTAGCTATGAGTCTGGACCGCATATTCCTCACCCTGAACCTCCTTCCTCCCACGATGCCGAGTGCCCAGAGACAACTGATCCCACACTTGGACACTCCAAAGAGCTGTTCACTTTTCCATTTATAGATTCGGGCCTCTCGCCTGGTCCACTTGAAGCGGGGCAAGAGGAGATCGCATGTAGCGATGCCCAAATATTTGAGCAGCCACGGTCACACGAAGGCGATGGTGGGAAAGTGTCACAAGAGGTGGACGATGATGAGACACAATTGTCAGAAAGACAGGAGGACCAGAGTGCGGAAGTGGAAGACAAGGTGGTGGATGATATAGTAACTGACGCAACCAGGCAGGAAGACATGCAGAGCGAGGAGAGCAACACAAAGGGGGAGGGAGGCAGAGCACCCAAACAGGCAGGAAGAACCAGTGTGGTGGCCGCAGAAGTAAGGCAGGCAACCATTCCACGTAACACCAACATGAAGGAACTTGCCATTACAACTGTTAGGTCTTCCCAAGTCTGGTTGCTTTTAAAAGACTCTGCCAATAACCACAAAAAGGCCATTTGCATCACCTGCCAGGCCAGCATTAGCAGGGGTGGCAAAACTAGCAGCCTGACCACCACCAGTATGATCAGGCACATGGAAGCAAAGCACCCGACTTTGTGGGCAGAACCCCAGGGTCCAGAAACAGTGTCTGCGGTTGGCACCAATGCTTCTTCCGCGTGCATGCAAGCCGATCCCCTGTCCGTGGTGCATGCGAAGATGCCTCCTGCCCTGCACCTGTCATTGCACACTCTCAAGTAGCAGCATCAGGAAGCACACCCACGTCCTTGTCCCAGCGTATCGTTCAGTTGTTCATATCCCAGTCCTTGGAACGCAAGCACAAATATGCAGCCAACACCCCACAGGCCACACTACTAAATTCCCACATTTCGCAACTGCTTGTGCTAGAAATGTTGGATTTTAGGTTTGTGGAGATGGAAGCATTCCGCAACCTGATGGCAGAGGACGTTCCTCGGCACTTGGTCCCCAGCCAATAATATTTCTCCCGGTGTGCCGTCCCCGCATTACCCAAGCACGTGCCCCAAAACAGTAGCCGTGCCCTCAACAACGCAGTTGCCGGAAAAGTCCACCTAACCCCAGACCCATGGACAAGTGCTTGTGGGCAGGGACGGTACATCTCGCTGACGGCACACTGGGTTAAACTAGTGGAAGCTGGGACCCAGTCGGACCTTGGGATGGAACACGTCCTCCCGACGCCAAGGATCGCAGGCACTAGGTCAATCAGGTTTGCCCCCACAGTCTACAGCTCCTGCATCTCATCCTCCTCAGCCTCCTCCTCCTCTTCAGCCTCCATCTCGAAATGACCACATCAGTCACAAGCTGGAAGCACTGCAGCACTGCCTCAGCCAAGCGGCAACAGGCGGTGTTGAAGCTAATATGCTTAAGTGACAAACAGCACAATGCTGAAGAGTTGTGGACAGCTCTGAAAGAGCAGGCAGATCTGTGGCTCACACCACTGAACCTACAGAAAGGCATAGTCATATGTGACATTGGCCGGAACCTGGTGGCAGCTCTGAGGCAAGGCGAGCTCACACATACCATGCCTGGCCCATGTGCTTAACCTCATGGCTCAGCGATTTCTCAAATCCTACCCGGAACTGCTGGATCTGCTTGTTAATGTACGCCGCCTGTGTGCCCATTTTAGAAAGTCACCTACAGTTTCCGCCGCCCTTGCAATGTTTCAGCAGCATTTGCAGCTACCGGCTCACAGACTGGTGTGTGATGTCCCCACGCGTTGGAACTCTACACTGCAGATATTGGGAAGGATTTGTGACCAGAAGAGGGCAGTTGTTGAGTACCAGCATTCACAAGGCCGTCGGTATTCAGTTCAGACTCCACACATAAGACCTCAGGAGTGGACATGGATGTCAGACATATGTACCATCCTCCAAAACTTTGAGGACTCCACCAAGATGGTGAGCGATGATGACGCCATAATTAGCGTCACCATCCCGCTTCTCTGTCTTCTGAAACCCTGTCTGCTCTCAATCAAAGAGGATGCATTGCAGGTGGAGCACAATGAGATGGAGCAAGGAACCATACAGGGTGATTACACACAGCCAAGGCTCATCTCATCCCAACGTGGATTGGGTGACAATGAGGAAGAGGAGGAGGAAGAACAGGAGCTAGTTTCATGCGCTATAGATGGTGCTACCTGCACAACTGTCATACCGTCTGTTCAGCATGGATGGCCTGAGGACAGAGAGGAGGAGGAAGAGGAGAGCATGGTCAGTCTTCCATTTGGTAAGGACACGGAAATCTTGCCTGTTAGCAGTCTGGCGCGCATGGCTGATTTTATGTTACGCCGCCTTTCCCATGACCCTTTCACTCTCAAAATTTTGGGTGACAGTCATTATTGGTTGGTGACACTTCTAGACCCAAGCTACAAGGAGAACTTTATATCTCTTATTCCTGAGGCGGACAGGTCTACAAAAATGGGGCAGTACCAGAATGCCCTTGTTGCGAAACTATTAAAAAAATTCCCATCTGAAAACGCTGGCAGCAAAGGTCATAGTTTGTTTGACAACCAAGGACTACAGGCGAGAGAGACACAACTCCAATCCAGCAGAGGCAGGGGAACACTGTCAAAATTCTGGGAGAATTACCATTGCACAAGCCCTGGGGTGCGGGGTACTCTCACAAGGAGTGCAACATTTGGGAAGATGCTGAGGGAGTACCTTGCCGACTGTACCAACATCCTCCGTGATTCCTCTGTACCTTATAATTATTGGGTATCCAAGGTGGATGCGTGGAATGAACTGGCTCTCTAGGCCTTGGAGGTCCTGACATGCCCTGCCGCTAGCGTTTTTTCAGAGCGGGTTTTTTGTGCCGCTGGTGGAATTAAAACTGATAAGCCCATCTGCCTGTCAACTGAAAATGCTGACATGCTGACTCTTATAAAAATGAACAAGGGCTTGATTGGGCCAGACTTCTCAGCACCACCGAATGATAGCAGCGTAACATAAACTCAAATGCAGTTGGGAGTTGTATTCCCATGCACCTTTTCACACCCACACATGGGTATACACTTCCTGATTTTGGCTATTTGCACTTGTCCTCCTCCTTCTCCTCATCCTCATCCTCCACCACCATATCACCAGGGTGACCGTGGTCCGTGATGCAACACCCACATAATTTTTTAAAGAGTGTTTATGATGCCCATAAAAAACATTTTTATACAGTATGTTCATGTATACCCCCCTGGGGTAAATGTTTATCAGTCCATACACTTAGTGCATGAGCATTACAAGTATAGGAGACCGGCTCCTTTCTTATGGTAATTTTTTTTATGAGGCCCTCTAAGTCTCTTTCAAGGGACATTGGAGTGCCTCCCAATTTTTGGCAGCCCTTGCATTCACTGCATAGGTCAACACTATGGGAGACCCTCTCCTTTCTAATGGGAATTGGTCGTTACTGTGGGACTGCTCTATGTGTCTTTAAATTCTTAGTGGGGTTTTTCCTAAATTTGGTCAGCCGTTTGACTCACTGCATACCCTATAACTGTATAGCAGACCCTCTCCTTTCTAATGGGAACATGTCGTACTCATTACTTTGGCCCTGCTCTATGTGTCTTTAAATTTTTAGTGGGGTTTTTCCTAAATTTGGTCAGCCTTTGGACTCACTGCATACCCTATAACAGTATAGCACACCCGCTCCTTTGTAATGGAAGCATGTCATTACTGTGGCCCTGCTCTATGTGTCTTTAAAATTCTTAGTGGGATTTTTCTCAAATTTTGGCAGCCCTTACAGTCACAGCATGGGCATTACCACTATAGGAGACCCGCTCTTTTACTGTATAATGGGAACATTTTTTTTACTGAGACCCTCCTCTATGTCTCTTCAAAGGGGTATTGGGTTGCATGCGAATTTTTGGCATCCCTCGCAATCACTGCATATGCAATAACAGTATAGGAGACCTACTCATTAAAAATGGGAACAACAAAGCATAGCTGGCTGATGGCTCTCTAACAATAGCGAGGTCGACTGCTGGCCTTTTAAGAATAGTACGGGCCGACTGATGGCCCTATAAAAATAGGCTTTTTGACTTTCAGAGTCCCTTCATCATAAATGAAACAGGGTGAATCTGATGATGTGTCACACACCACATGGCCAGATAAGGTTGTAAAATGTTAAAATGATATTTCCCGGTGAATGCATTTGTCTTAAAAAATAACGTAAAAAAACAAACACAGTAGGATCATTCTTTACTATAAATAACAGAGTCGCCAATGTAACCTCAATGTAATCACATTGTTCAGCTCCTGCACCTCCTCCTCCATCTCCGAAATGACCACATCAGTCACAAGCTGAAAGCACTGCAGCACTGCTTTGGTCAAGCAGCAACAGGCTGTGCTGAAGATAACATGCTTAATGCTTAGGTGACAAATTGCCCAGTCCTGCAGAGTTGTTGAAAGCTGTAACACAGCAGCCGGATCTGTGGCTCTCACCGCTGAACATACAGCCAGGCATGGTCGTGTGTGACAATAGGCGGAACCTGGTGATGGAGAAATGACAGCTGGAGTAGATACGGGTTCTCTCTATGCCAGTACTTTCACCAATCTAAAAAATATGGCTGTGGTGAAATACAACTCCCACTAAGAAGCTGTTTCAGATTGAAAAACATTGGACCCCCTAGAGGATTTGATTCTGAGGACTCACCTTTCTCCCCCGCCGAAGAGCCCCATAGTAGGTGCAAAGTTAGCGCTATCAAGAACTCTCCTGATGTAGAAGCCAGGGCACACCAGTGGATTGTCTGGTGGGACCGTCCAACCCTGCCGAGAAGCAGTCCTGACTAAGAAAAGTGTGTGGGAAGGTTCCCGGACACTCTATGGCTGCTTTTTTACAGAGGTGGAAACCCACACAAACACGAGGAGAACATACAAAATCCTTGCAGATGTTGTCCTTGCTGGGATTTGAACCCAGGATCCCAGCTGCAAAGCTTCAGTGCTAACCACTGATCCAATGTTCTGCCGTTCACCCTCTGATATTCAACAGGCTGGAGAAACTTGCACCTACTGCCACTCTGTCTTCAGCTCCTTTGTGAGAAACTAATGTATTTGGGCAGCCACTCAGTCTAGCAAATAACATTCCTGAGAAGGAAATTGGGTATGGCTTCGCTGCTGGTACTGGGGCAGTGCTAATACCATGGCATTGTACCATAGTTTACTGGAAATATTCCAGGCTGGTAGGAGGCAAGCAGATTCCCACAGAAAAGTTCCAGCAGTAATGTTGTGGGACCTGTGCTTGTGGAAGGCGGAGGCGATACCGGGAAATATAGTGACGGCTGGGGACCGAGTATGGACAACCGGCCGCCGCCGGCATGAGGTTATGAAAAGCTTTCACCTCCACGAGCCTAAAAGGCTGCAATTCAAGTGCAAGCAGCTGCCCAGAAATCTGGCAGTTTAGTATTGCAGCCTGTGGGTGGGTGGGGGTGCTTGGCTGACTGCATACTTGCACTTGCATTCCAAGTAACAGAAAACTAAGCAGATGGTGGCCTCTATCATCATCATGGCCTCACCTCGGCACTATGAACTCTCCTGAAGGAGAAGCCAGAACCCTCCGGAGGAGTCTCCGATTCTATGGTGGGCCCGACCAACCTTGCCGAGAAGCAGCCCTGGCTAAGAAAAGTGTGTGGGAAGGTTCCAGGACACTCTATGGATGCTTTTTTAATGTGGATTGGACGTGCTTATGCATGTTATTTCTCAAACCGCATTGCAGATCAGGCCATTGCCCAATTCTGTAGTCATGAAATTAAAGGCGCAAAGAAAGATGTTTGTATGTCGAAGCACCACCGACAAGTGCGAGCTGATGTTGGATCGGTTCAGTTGAGATTGCTGGCAGAAAGTCTGGGTCATGAAAGGAAGATGCTTCATGATAACAAGCGCTCTCTTCTTCCTCACTTGACTAGACTGAAAATGTTCCTGGTGCTTTTGGAACCAGCAGTTCTTCTGTATGTGGTACTGAGGGTATTGCAAACTGAATGTTTGGATAATGCAAACTCCACTTCTTCTTCCTTGAAACTACTTTCCTAATGGGGGGCACCATGCAGAAATAGCAATTGGTAGTGTGATTGGTTGGCTCTCTCCAGATCATTGGGACTGCAAAAGGTATAGATTGCCTCTTCCCCATGCAACCATTGTGTAAGATGTGATGAAGTAGGGCGAAACAGTGATGCACATCTACTGCAGCATATGTGTGGAGCCTAAATCTTGTCCTGATCTCCTATTCTGCAGCCAAAATACAAGTTGTAGGCTTTTCTTATCATGGTGATCAAGTTTCGCCTATGTGACGCAATAATGTCTTCTCTGCATATGTAGCAAAAGCTATCCACTTTGTTAATGTAAGAACAAGGCATATCTGAAAAAAAACAAATAGAAACATGGCTATATGCTAAGAAACTAAGGTAAGTAATGCTAAAACTGTATACCTTACAGAAAGAGCATTTATAAAAACAAGTAATGTAACTGTAATTAGGATTAAATCATCGGAGCAGAGTTGGCCTTTTTTGATTGAGTCACCAGAAGATGATAGAATACTGAAGGCTCAATAGACTAAATAGATGATGTAACAGACTAGCTACTAATAATGCAATAATGATGATGAAATAATGACACCATTTTTGTATAAGCCTGCATGAAAGGTGACATAAGTCACTACAACCTCTTCTGTATCTTGAAAATTAGAGCCAATCGGTATCATATTCATTTTCAGCACCACAAAATTAGGTAAAGTGCACCTGTCAGCAGGATTGTGCTCAGTAAACTACATACACTGTCATGTGGGCGACATTAAACTGATTAAAATGTGTAATCTTTACTTTTAGTTTGGAGATAATGATATGCTCGCACTTCTGGGTGGCCTGTGGGGGGCGCTCTATCTGGTACTCTGCTTACATATTTATCTGTATGCTCTTATGACAGCTCACTCATCGTTCACTGACCTGCCTCCTATTTTACCTAGCCCCGCACTACTAGATACATTATGTAAAATAGGAGGCTGGTCAGTGAAGGATCAGTGAGCAGTTATAAGAGCATACAGATGAATATGTAAGCAGAACACCAGATAGAGTGCACCCCACAGGCCGCCCCGAAGCACGAGCATATCATTATCTCCAAACTGAAAGTAAAGATTACACAAGAACCACTGGACGGATTTAATCAACCAAGGTATCATTTTAATCAGTAAATGTCGCCCACCTGACTCTCTCTGTAGTTTACTGAGCACAATCCTGCTGACAGGTGCGCTTTAATTTCAATTGCTTTTGTCTCTCAACCAATTTGGCTGTAGAACAGGGTTATTTTTACTTATGCTTACTATTCTCTGGAGTCAGAAGAAGCCCCAAAGCATAATAAGAGACATTAAATTCATAAAGAATAACTTCTTTGCAAATCAAATTTCATGGTAAAATCCATGCAAACATTTAAATTTGAATTTTGCTGATCCGCTTATCTCTACAAGCTATCTTTATTGTATAGATTATTACAATTGTTGGAACTCTATGTAAATTATTTTATATCAAAATGAAATATTTCTTTTTAAAAAAATTTACTTTTTTTCATATTTTTTGAGACTTTTTTAATTTAAGTTCATTTAACTAGATTTTACATTCCCTCTTCTACCTTTAGAACCAGCATTCACCTGATTGACAAGTGCTTGTTTTAACATAGACCACTAGATAACACTTCCCAATGCTAACTCCCCCACAGTGATTTAAACTGATTGTGCTCAGCTTGCAGATTCAGAGGTCCGTTGCACATCATAATGATGCTGGAACAGTAAAGCACAGCCTTACCAGCTTCCCCCCACTCCTCCTACACATGCATGTACAGACACAGATACATACAGACACCATGGTGACCAACTTGACTTTTGATTTTTTTCTGTACAGCTTATCAAAAAATCATGGAGTGACTATTTTTTATGGACACATTGTAAAACCATAATAAATCATCGATAGTAAGTGATAGATGACTTCGGACCATAAATCTGATATGAAGACATTAGTTTCATTTACTGTAAACTGATGATACTTACATTCAAAATATTCTGTAGAAGTTTCTTCAGCTTCAAAAAAAATTATGGACGGCTGACATTTTTTTGTGGACAGGGCAAAATAATGCCCTATTTTTACAGACTGTCCTTGACTTTCTGGATGGTTGGCAACCCTGCCACACACAGACCTATACAAACATGCACACAACCACAGTGTTCATACTCTTTTTTAATTGATGCTGGAGGTAGGCAGTCACATCTACCGCTAATGCTTTCTTTGCGATTTGAGTGCATTGCATGGGGCTGGTGAGTATACTGATGTATATACATCAGTATATATTTACAGTCTAACTGCAGTATGAATGTAAATGAATGTACACTTTGTACATAATGTACTGTAGGGATTTGCTCTGGTAGGCAGCAGCAGGAACGCAGTAGTGAGGCAACACATAGGCTGAAAGGCCAAACTTCAGTGTTTTATTCACACTTTAAAGAGCAGGTGGCAGAAAGAGAAAAAAAAACAATGTAAATATACTCTAACTTGGAGAACCACCAGTCTCAGACTCACCCTTGCATGGGAAGGGCTTATCTAAGCGGCCGCCTGGTCACCACTAGCGATGTGGTTAGTTGCAGGCCACAGGTGACCACCAGGTGACATTCCCACGGTTGTTTGCATCTTTGTCATAGATCTTTCCAGCATGTATCCAAACAACAATACAAATTCAGGCTCACTCCAGCCTAGCTCCACAAACCCAGAGAATCCCCACTAACTGGCTTATGCAGGCTTAATTGCTGCAGCTATGTATGTCAGATATTGCACTGGAAACCCAGAGAACTAGGGAAAATCCAGGCCACATTTTATTTTGCTGGGAGAAATATATCTTCCATCCAGCACTACACCTTTCACTGCACCACAGTACATACAGTAAAAGATGAGTACCTCCCTCCCATCACAGGAAATGCTATAAACACTGTCCCCAGTCACGACCACCAGATTGCACTGCCTCATGCCTCATACTCTCTTCCACCAAACACAATGATGCTAGCATAGTCAGTGGTGCAAACTAACCATGCACAAAGGGCCAAATCATATATCCAGAGGACCCCTGCACATTATGCACAATGATGCTGGAACAGCACAGCCCAGATACCCCTCTCCTCCTTCTACACACACACACACACAATGTTGTCAATGTGACATACTTGTTTTGAAGGTGATGCTGGAACTCTGGAGGTGAGCAGTCGCATCCTCCACCAATGCTTCCTCTGCGGTCTGAGTACACTGAGCTCTCATTGGTGAATTAGCCATGAGTATTCTGCTGCACTTGTAACAGTGCCCATGGTGGTAGCTGTAGGTGAGAGACATGTGTCTGACACCCCAGCACATTACAGACAATTGTGGGTCCTGGCAGGGTGTTAGTGTTGTGAGGGCCTTGTGCCTGAGCACAGATCCGGGGGCCCACTCGCCGTCGGGGACATTGGTGCACTATAGGGCCAGTGACTCGGGGGAACCTGGTGCTAGCGCCTGCGAGTGGTTCCCCTCCACTTCCTCAGGGCCCTGGAACTTGGAAAACGTACTTCTCCCCATTCCTCCACAGGTCCTGTCTCTTCCACGTCTCCTGATTGTGATGTCTCAGGGCAGAGGGCGCAATAATGTCACTACAGTGTGCCTTGTGCTGAGCAGCCACAGTGCAGAGAGCGAGCAGGAAGAAGGTGACACAGAGGTGTCCGGAGCAGTGGCCAGCAAGTAGAGGTGAGTATTTGATTTTTTTCTGTATAGAGCATATTATGGGGCCTATAATGTATGGAGCATTATATGGGACTAGTGTTGAGCGAGCATGCTCGACACTGCTCGGTACTCGCCCGAGCATCACGCTACTCAGGATGTTCGGCAAGCACCAAGCATTTCCGGGTTACTCGGGCGGGAGCTCGGGTCTCCGCCCTGCATGTTTGGCGCTATTTACAGAGCCAATGAACATGCAGGGATTGCCAGCCAGTCACTGTAATGCCGCAACCATGTTGTTTGTGGGCATTACAGTGATTGGCTGGCTGCACAGCGTCACCTCGAGTATTTAAAACCGGGCGCCGCCATCTTGGACACAGTCGCTCCTGATCAGACAGTGTAGGGACAGCGCTATTGATTTAGGGAGAGATATATCCTGCGAAATAGTTAGGGTAGGGTCTGTAAAGGCTGCCAGATCAAACAAACAGTCCTTCTCAGGACTAATATCCATCCCAGATATCAGGCAGGCAGGCAGGCTGTATAGGAGACGCAATGGTTATACCAGCAAATGCTGCATTACAGTCCTGTGTGCTCCTGTTGCTGAAATTGCTGGACTTAGCTCCAGGTACTGGGGGCCAGGAAAAATCCTTTTTTTTCATCTAAATCCTCTTTTTTTTTCCTCCTTAACACTTTGCAAACACCCGTCTTATTAACCTTTTGGTGTCCCCCCCTCAAAAAAACCCCCACAACTATATCTGTTGAAAATAATCTGGTGTAGGCTAGAGAAATAGAAGTGTGGTTTTGCAGTTCCATGGTTCAAACCTCTGTATTATCCACTTTTGGGCCATTTGTATCTAAAAAAAATCAGTTTGAGCGTGTCGCTCACTGTTCAGCCGCAAATATATATATTAAAAAAAGTCTGGTATACACCAGTAAATTATAACTGTGGTTTTGCTGTTCCATGGTAAAAAATCTCTATTATCCTGCTTTTGGCATTTTTTACCGTAAAAAAAACTAATAGTGTCTCCCTGATTTTTCAGACACAAATATATCTGTTGAAAATAGTCTGGTGTAGGCCCGAGAAATAGAAGTGTTGTTTTGCAGTTCCATGGGTCAAATCTCTGTATTATACTGCTTTTGCCATTTTTTGCTGTAAAGAAAAACAGTAGTAGTGTCTCCTGATTGTTCAGACACAAATATATCTGTTGAAAATAGTCTGGTATACACCAGTAAATTATAACTGTGGTTTTGCTGTTCCACGGTAAAATATCTCTATTATCCTGCTTTTGGCATTTTTTGGCGTAAAAAAAAAATAATGGTGTCTCCTGATTGTTCATACACAAATCTATCTGTTGAAAATAGTCTGGTATACACCAGTAAATTATAACTGTGGTTTTGCTGTTCCACGGTAAAAAATCTGTATTATCCTGCTTTTGGCATTTTTTGTCGTAAAAAAAAAACTAATAGTGTCTCCTGATTGGTCAGACACAAATATATCTGTTGAAAATAGTCTGGTGTAGGCCAGAGAAACAGAAGTGTGGTTTTGCAGTTCCATGGGTCAAACCTCTGTATTATCCACTTTTGGGCCGTTTGTAATTAAAAAAAAACAGTTTGAGTGTGTCCCTCACTGTTCAGCCGCAAATATATATATTTAAAAAAGTCTGGTATACACCAGTAAATTATAACTGTGGTTTTGCTTTTCCACGGTAAATAATCTATATTATCCTGCTTTTGGCATTTTTTGCTGTAAAAACAAAAATAATAGTGTCTCCTGATTGTTCAGACACAAATATATCTGTTGAAAATAGTCTGGTGTAGGCCCAAGAAATACAAGTGTGGTTTTGCAGTTCCACGGGTCAAATCTCTGTATTATCCTGCTTTTTTTTTATTTTTTCCCGTAAAGAAAAACAGAAGTGTCTCCTGATTGTTCAGACACAAATATATCTGTTGAAAGTAGTCTGGTGTAGGCCCGAGAAATACAAGTGTGGTTTTGCAGTTCCACGAGTCAAATCTCTGTATTATTCTGCTTTTTTTGCATTTTTTGCCGTAAAGAAAAACAGTACTGTCTTCTGATTGTTCAGACACAAATATATCTGTTGAAAATAGTCTGGTGTATGCCCAAGAAATACAAGTGTGGTTTTGTAGTTCCACGTGTCAAATCTCTGTATTATCCTGCTTTTTGCATTTTTTGCTGTAATGAAAAACAGTAGTGTCTCCTGATTTTTCAGACACAAATATATCTGTTGAAAATAGTCTGGTCTAGGCCCTAGAATTACAAGTGTGGTTTTGCAGTTCCTCGGGTCAAATTTCTGTATTATCTTGCTTTTTTGCTTTTTTGCCGTAAAGAAAAAAGTAGTGTCTCCTGATTGTTCAGACACAAATAGATCTGTTGAAAATAGTCTGGTGTAGGCCCGAGAAATACAAGTGTGGCTTTGCAGTTCCACGGGTCAATTCTCTATATTATCCTGCTTTTGGCATTTTTTGCTGAAAAAAAAAAACTAATAGTGTCTACCTAATTTTTCAGACACAAATATATCTGTTAAAAATAGTCTGGTGTAGGTCCGAGAAATACAAGTGTGGTTTTGCAGTTCCACAGGTCAATTCTCTGTATTATCCTGCTTTTTCCATTTTTTGCTATAAAGAAAAACAGTAGTAGTGTCTCCTGATTGTTCAGACACAAATATATCTGTTGAAAATAGTCTGGTATACACCAGTAAAATATAACTGTGGTTTTGCTGTTCCACGGTAAAAAATCTCTATTATCCAGCTTTTGACATTTTTTGCCGTAAAAAAAAAATAATAGTGTCTCCTGATTGTTCATACACAAACATATCTGTTGAAAATAGTGTGGCATACACCAGTAAATTATAACTGTGGTTTTGTTCTTCCATGGTAAAAAGTCTCTATTATCCTGCCTTTGGCATTTTTTGCCATAAAAAAAAACTAATCGTGTCTCTCTGATTTTTCAGACACAAATATATCTGTTGAAAATAGTCTGGTGTAGGCCCGAGAAATACAAGTGTGGTTTTGCAGTTCCACAGTTCAAATCTCTTTATTATCCTGCTTTTTTGCATTTTTTGCTGTAAAGAAAAACAGTAGTGTCTGCTGATTGTTCAGACACAAATATATCTGTTGAAAATAGTCTGGTGTAGGCTCGAGAAATACAAGTGTGGTTTTGCAGTTCCACGGGTCAAATCTCTGTATTATCCTGCTTTTTTGCATTTTTTCCCGTAAAGAAAATCAGTAGTGTCTCCTGATTGTTCAGACACAAATAGATCTGTTGAAAATAGTCTGGTGTAGGCCCGAGAAATACAAGTGTGGCTTTGCAGTTCCACGGGTCAATTCTCTATATTATCCTGCTTTTGGCATTTTTTGCTGAAAAAAAAAACTAATAGTGTCTACCTGATTTTTCAGACACAAATATATCTGTTGAAAATAGTCTGGTGTAGGTCCGAGAAAGAGAAGTGTGGTTTTGCAGTTCCACAGGTCAATTCTCTATATTATCCTGCTTTTGCCATTTTTTGCCGTAAATAAAAAACTAATAGTGTCTTCCTGATTTTTCCGACACAAATATATCTGTTAAAAATAGTCTGGTGTAGGTCCGAGAAATACAAGTGTGGTTTTGCAGTTCCACAGGTCAATTCTCTGTATTATCCTGCTTTTTCCATTTTTTGCTATAAAGAAAAACAGTAGTAGTGTCTCCTGATTGTTCAGACACAAATATATCTGTTGAAAATAGTCTGGTATACACCAGTAAAATATAACTGTGGTTTTGCTGTTCCACGGTAAAAAATCTCTATTATCCAGCTTTTGACATTTTTTGCCGTAAAAAAAAAATAATAGTGTCTCCTGATTGTTCATACACAAACATATCTGTTGAAAATAGTGTGGCATACACCAGTAAATTATAACTGTGGTTTTGTTCTTCCATGGTAAAAAGTCTCTATTATCCTGCCTTTGGCATTTTTTGCCATAAAAAAAAACTAATCGTGTCTCTCTGATTTTTCAGACACAAATATATCTGTTGAAAATAGTCTGGTGTAGGCCCGAGAAATACAAGTGTGGTTTTGCAGTTCCACGGGTCAAATCTCTGTATTATCCTGCTTTTTTGCATTTTTTCCCGTAAAGAAAATCAGTAGTGTCTCCTGATTGTTCAGACACAAATATATCTGTTGAAAATAGTCTGGTGTAGGCTCGTGAAATACAAGTGTGGTTTTGCAGTTCCACGGGACAAATCTCTGTATTATCCTGCTTTTTTGCATTTTTTCCCGTAAAGAAAAACAGAAGTGTCTCCTGATTGTTCAGACACAAATATATCTGTTGAAAATAGTCTGGTGTAGGCCCGATAAATACAAGTGTGGTTTTGCAGTTCCAAGGGTCAAATCTCAGTATTATCCTGATTTTTTGCATTTTTTGCTGTAAAGAAAAACTGTAGGGTCTCCTAAATGTTCAGACAAAAATATATGTGTTGAAAATAGTCAGATGTACGCCAGAGAAATACAAGTGTGGTTTTGTAGTTCCACGGGTTAAATCTCTGTATTATCCTGTTTTTTGCATTTTTTGCTGTAATGAAAAACAGTACTGTCTCCTGATTTTTCAGACACAAATATATCTGTTGAAAATTGTCTGATCTAGGCCCTAGAATTACAAGTGTGGTTTTGCAGTTCCTCGGGTCAAAGTTCTGTATTATCTTGCTTTTTTGCATTTTTTGCCGTAAAGAAAAAAAGTAGTGTCTCCTGATTGTTCAGACACAAATAGATCTGTTGAAAATAGTCTGGTGTAGGCCCGAGAAATACAAGTGTGGCTTTGCAGTTCCACGGGTCAATTCTCTATATTATCCTGCTTTTGGCATTTTTTGCTGAAAAAAAAAACTAATAGTGTCTACCTGATTTTTCAGACACAAATATATCTGTTGAAAATAGTCTGGTGTAGGTCCGAGAAAGAGAAGTGTGGTTTTGCAGTTCCACAGGTCAATTCTCTATATTATCCTGCTTTTGCCATTTTTTGCCGTAAATAAAAAACTAATAGTGTCTTCCTGATTTTTCCGACACAAATATATCTGTTGAAAATAGTCTGGTATACACCAGTAAAATGTAACTGTGGTTTTGCTGTTCCACGGTAAAAAATCTCTATTATCCTGCTTTTGGCATTTTTTGCCTTACAAAAAAAGCTAATAGTGTCTCCCTGATTTTTCAGACACAAATATATCTGTTGAAAATAGTCTGGTGTAGGCCAGAGAAAAAGAAGTGTGGTTTTGCAGTGCCACGGGTCAAACCTGTGTGTTATCCACTTTTGGGCCATTTGTATTTAAAAAAAAAAACAGTTTGAGTGTGTCCCTCACTGTTCAGCCGCAAATATATATATTTAAAAAAGTCTGGTATACACCAGTAAATTATAACTGTGGTTTTGCTGTTCCACCATAAATAATCTCTATTATCCTGCTTTTGGCATTTTTTGCCATAAAAAAAAATAATAGTGTCTTCTGATTGTTCAGACACAAATATATCTGTTGAAAATAGTCTGGTGTAGGCCAGAGAAACAGAAGTGTGGTTTTGCAGTTCCATGGGTCAAATCTCTTTATTATCCATCTTTTTTGCATTTTTTGCTGTAAAGAAAAACAGTAGCGTCTCCTGATTGTTCAGACACAAATATATCTGTTGAAAATAGTCTGGTGTAGGCCGGAGAAATACAAGTGTGGTTTTGCAGTTCCACAAGTCAAATCTCTGTATTTTTCTGCTTTTTTGCATTTTTAGCCGTAAAGAAAAACAGTACTGTCTCCTGATTGTTCAGACACAAATATATCTATTGAAAATAGTCTGGTATAGGCCCGAGAAATACAAATGTGGTTTTGCAGTTCCAAGGGTCAAATCTCTGTATTATCCTGCTTTTTTGCATTTTTTGCTGTAAAGAAAAACTGTAGGGTCTCCTAAATGTTCAAACACAAATATATGTGTTGAAAATAGTCTGGTGTACGCCCGAGAAATACAAGTGTGGTTTTGTAGTTCCACGGGTTAAATCTCTGTATTATCCTGCTTTTTGCATTTTTTGCTGTAATGAAAAGCAGTACTGTCTCCTGATTTTTCAGACACAAATATATCTGTTGAAAATAGTCTGGTCTAGGCGCTAGAATTACAAGTGTGGTTTTGCAGTTCCTCGGGTCAAAGTTCTGTATTATCTTGCTTTTTTGCATTTTTTGCCGAAAAGAAAAACAGTACTGTCTCCTGATTTTTCAGACACAAATAGATCTGTTGAAAATAGTCTGGTGTAGGCCCGAGAAATACAAGTGTGGCTTCGCAGTTCTACGGGTCAACTCTCTATATTATCCTGCTTTTGGTATTTTTTGCTGAAAAAAAAAACTAATAGTGTCTACCTGATTTTTCAGACACAAATATATCTGTTGAAAATAGTCTGGTGTAGGTCCGAGAAATAGAAGTGTGGTTTTGCAGTTCCACAGGTCAATTCTCTGTATTACGCTGCTTTTGCCATTTTTTGCCGTAAATAAAAACAGTAGTAGTGTCTCCTGATTGTTCAGACACAAATATATCTGTTGAAAATAGTCTGGTGTAGGCCCAAGAAATACAAGTGTGGTTTTGCATTTCCACGGGTCAATTCTCTGTATTATCCTGCTTTTTTGCATTTTTTGCTGTAATGAAAAACAGTACTGTCTCTTGATTGTTCAGACACAAACATATCTGTTGAAAATAGTCTGGTGTAAGCCCTAAAATTACAAGTGTGGTTTTGCAGTTCCACGTGTCAAATCTCTGTATTATCCTGCTTTTTTGCATTTTTTGCCGTAAAGAAAATCAGTAGTGTCTCCTGATTGTTCAGGCACAAATACATCTGTTGAAAACAGTCTGGTGTAGGCCCGAGAAATACAAGTGTGGTTTTGCAGTTCCAAGGGTTAAATCTCTGTATTATCCTGCTTTTTTGCATTTTTTGCTGGAAAGAAAAGCAGTAGTGTCTCCTGATTGTTCAGACACAAATATATCTGTTGAAAATAGTCTGGTTTAGGCCAGAGAAATACAAGTGTGGTTTTGCAGTTCCACGGGTCAAATCTCTGTATTATCCTGCTTTTTTGCATTTTTTGCCGTAAATTAAAACAGTAGTGTCTCCTGATTGTTCAGACACAAATATATCTGTAGAAAATAGTCTGGTGTAGGCCCGAGAAATACAAGTGTGGCTTTGCAGTTCCACGGGTCAATTCTCTGTATCATCCTGCTTTTGGCATTTTTTGCTGAAATAAAAAAACTAATAGTGTCTCCCTGATTTTTCAGACACAAATATATCTGTTGAAAATAGTCTGGTGTAGGCCCGAGAAATTGAAGTGTGGTTTTGCAGTTCCACAGGTCAATTCTCTGTATTATCCTGCTTTTTGGCATTTTTTGCCGTAAAAAAAAAATTAAAGTGTCTCCTGATTGTTCATACACAAATATATCTGTTGAAAATAGTCTGGCATACAACAGTAAATTATAACTGTGGATTTGCTCTTCCATGGTAAAAAGTCTCTATTATCCTGATTTTGGCATTTTTTGCCGTAAAGAAAAGCAGTAGTAGTGTCTCCTGATTGTTCAGACACAAATATATCTGTTGAAAATAGTCTGGTATACACCAGTAAACTATAACTGTGGTTTTGCTGTTCCACAGTAAAAAAACTCAGTTATCCTGCTTTTGGCATTTTTTGCCTTAAAAAAAAAAGCTAATACTGTCTCCCTGATTTTTCAGACACAAATATATCTGATGAAAATATTCTGGTGTAGTCCAGAGAAACAGAAGTGTGGTTTTGCAGTTCCACGGGTCAAACCTGTGTATTATCCACTTTTGGGCCGTTTGTATTTAAAAAAAAAACAGTTTGAGTGTGTCCCTAACTATTCAGCCGCAAATATTTATATTTTAAAAAGTCTGGTATAAACCAGTAAATTATAACTGTGGTTTTGCCCTTCCACGGTAAATAATCTCTAATATCCTGCTTTTTGCATTTTTTGCTGTAAAAAAAAAATAATAGTGTCTCCTGATTGTTCAGACACAAATATATCTGTTGAAAATAGTCTGGTGTAGGCCCGAGAAATACAAGTGTGGTTTTGCAGTTCCACGGGTCAAATCTCTTTATTATCCTTCTTTTTTGCATTTTTTGCTGTAAAGAAAAACAGTACTGTCTCCTGATTGTTCAGACACAAATATATCTGTTGAAAATTGTCTGGTGTAGGCCCTAGAATTACAAGAGTGGTTTTGCAGTTCCACGGGTCAAATCTCTGTATTATCCTGCTTTTGCCATTTTTTGCCGTAAAGAAAAGCAGTAGTAGTGTCTCCTGATTGTTCAGACACAAATATATCTGTTAAAAATAGTCTGGTATACACCAGTAAACTATAACTGTGGTTTTGCTGTTCCACAGTAAAAAATCTCTGTTATCCTGCTTTTGGCATTTTTTGCCTTAAAAAAAAAGCTAAAACTGTCTCCCTGATTTTTCAGACACAAATATATCTGATGAAAATAGTCTGGTGTAGTCCAGAGAAACAGAAATGTGGTTTTGCAGTTCCACGGGTCAAACCACTTTTGGGCCGTTTGTATTTAAAAAAAAAACAGTTTAAGTGTGTCCCTCACTATTCAGCCACAAATATTTATATTTAAAAAGTCTGGTATAAACCAGTAAATTATAACTGTGGTTTTGCTCTTCCACGGTAAATAATCTCTAATATCATGCTTTTGGCATTTTTTGCTGTAAAAAAAAAATAATAGTGTCTCCTGTTTGTTCAGACACAAATATATCTGTTGAAAATAGTCTGGTGTAGGCCCGAGAAATACAAGTGTGGTTTTGCAGTTCCACGGGTCAAATCTCTTTATTATCCTTCTTTTTTGCATTTTTTGCTGTAATGAAAAACAGTACTGTCTCCTGATTGTTCAGACACAAATATATCTGTTGAAAATTGTCTGGTGTAGGCCCTAGAATTACAAGAGTGGTTTTGCAGTTCCACGGGTCAAATCTCTGTATTATCCTGCTTTTGCCATTTTTTGCCGTAAAGAAAAACAATAGTAGTGTCTCCTGATTGTTCAGACACAAATATATCTGTTGAAAATAGTCTGGTGTAGGCCCGAGAAATACAAGTGTGGTTTTGCAGTTCCACGGGTCAATTCTCTGTATTATCCTGCTTTTGGCAATTTTTGCCCAAAAAAAAAAAACTAATAGTGTCTCCTTATTTTTCAGACACAAATATATCTGTTGAAAATAGTCTGGTATACACCAGTAAATTGTAACTGTGATTTTGCTGTTCCACGGTAAAAAATCTCTATTATCCTGCTTTTGTCATTTTTTGCCTAAAAAAAAAAAGCTAATAGTGTCTCCCTGATTTTTCAGACACAAATATATCTGATGAAAATAGTCTGGTGTAGGCCAGAGAACAGAAGTGTGGTTTTGCAGTTCCACGGGTCAAACCTGTGTATTATCCACTTTTGGGCCGTTTGTATATATATAAAAAAAAACAGTTTCAGTGTGTCCCTCACTGTTCAGCCGCAAATATATATATTTAAAAAAGTCTGGTATACACCAGTAAATTATAACTGTGGTTTTGCTGTTCCACGGTAAATAATCTCTATTATCCTGGTTTTGGCATTTTTTGCCGTAAAAAAATAATAATAGTGTCTCCTGATTGTTCAGACACAAATATATCTGTTGAAAATAGTCTGGTGTAGGCCGGAGAAATAAAAGGGTAGTTTTGCAGTTCCACGGGTCAAATCTCTTTATCATCCTGCTTTTTTGCATTTTTTGCTGTAAAGAAAATCAGTAGTGTCTCCTGATTGTTCAGCCACAAATATATCTGTTGAAAATAGTCTGGTGTAGGCCCGAGAAATACAAGTGTGGATTTGCAGTTCCACGGGTCAAATCTCTGTATTATCCTGCTTTTTTGCATTTTTTGCCGTTAAGAAAAATAGTACTGTCTCCTGATTGTTCAGACACAAATATATCTGTTGAAAATAGTCTGGTGTAGGCCCGAGAAATACAAGTGTGGTTTTTCAGTTCCACGGGTCAATTCTCTGTATTATCCTGCTTTTGGCATTTTTTGCTGTAAAAAAAAAACTAATAGTGTTTCCCTGATTTTTCAGACACAAATATATCTGTTGAAAATAGTCTGTTGTAGGCCCGAGAAATAGAAGTGTGGTTTTGCAGTTCCATTTGTCAATTCTGTGTATTACCCTGCTTTTGCCATTTTTTGCCGTAAATAAAAACAGTAGTAGTGTCTCCTGATTGTTCAGACACAAATATGTCTGTTGAAAATAGTCTGGTATACACCAGTAAATTATAATTGTGGTTTTGCTGTTCCACGGTAAAAAATCTCTATTATCCTGCTTTTGGCATTTTTTGCCTTAAAAAAAACCTAATAGTGTCTCCCTGATTTTCAGACACAAATATATCTGATGAAAATAGTCTGGTGTAGGCCAGAGAAACAGAAGTGTGGTTTTGTAGTTCCACGGGTCAAACCTGTGTATTATCCACTTTTGGGCCGTTTGTATTTAAAAAAAAAACAGTTTGAGTGTGTCCCTGTTTGTTCAGCCGCAAATATATATATTTTAAAAAGTCTGGTATACACCAGTAAATTATAACTGTGGTTTTGCTGTTCCACGGTAAATAATCTCTATTATCCTACTTTTGGCATTTTTTGCCATAAAAAAAAATAATAGTGTCTCCTGATTGTTCAGACACAAATATATCTGTTGAAAATAGTCTGGTGTAGGCCCGAGAAATACAAGTGTGGTTTTGCAGTTCCAATGGTCAAATCTATGTATTATCCTGCTTTTTTGCATTTTTTGCTGTAAAGAAAAGCAGTAGTGTCTCCTGATTGTTCAGACACAAATATATCTGTTGAAAATAGTCTGCTGTAGGCCCTAGAATTACAAGTGTGGTTTTGCAGTTCCACGGGTCAAATCTCTGTATTATCTTGCTTTTTTGCATTTTTTGCCGTAAGGAAAAACAGTAGTGTCTCCTGATTGTTCAGACACAAATATATCTGTTGAAAATAGTCTGGTGTAGGCCTGAGAAATACAAGTGTGGTTTTGCAGTTCCACGTGTCAATTCTCTGTATTATCCTGCTTTTGGCAATTTTTGCCGAAAAAAAAAAAACTAATAGTGTCTCCTTATTTTTCAGACACAAATATATCTGTTGAAAATAGTTTGGTATACACCAGTAAATTGTAACTGTGATTTTGCTGTTCCACGGTAAAAAATCTCTATTATCCTGCTTTTGGCATTTTTTGCCTCAAAAAAAAAAGCTAATAGTGTCTCCCTGATTTTTCAGACACAAATATATCTGATGAAAATAGTCTGGTGTAGGCCAGAGAACAGAAGTATGGTTTTGCAGTTCCACGGGTCAAACCTGTGTATTATACACTATTGGGCCGTTTGTATATATATATAAAAAAAACCAGTTTCAGTGTGTCCCTCACTGTTCAGCCGCAAATATATATATTTAAAAAAGTCTGGTATACACCAGTAAATTATAACTGTGGTTTTGCTGTTCCACGGTAAATAATCTCTATTATCCTGGTTTTGGCATTTTTTGCCGTAAAAAAATAATAATAGTGTCTCCTGATTGTTCAGACACAAATATATCTGTTGAAAATAGTCTGGTGTAGGCCCTAGAAATACAAGTGTGTTTTTTCAGTTCCACGGGTCAATTCTCTGTATTATCCTGCTTTTGGCATTTTTTGCTGTAAAAAAAAAACTAATAGTGTTTCCCTGATTTTTCAGACACAAATATATCTGTTGAAAATAGTCTGTTGTAGGCCCGAGAAATAGAAGTGTGGTTTTTCAGTTCCACGGGTCAATTCTCTGTATTATCCTGCTTTTGCCATTTTTTGCCGTCAATAAAAAGAGTAGTAGTGTCTCCTGATTGTTCAGACACAAATATATCTGTTGAAAATAGTCTGGTATACACCAGTAAACTATAACTGTGGTTTTGCTGTTCCACAGTAAAAAATCTCTGTTATCCTGCGTTTGGCATTTTTTGCCTTAAAAAAATAGCTAAAACTGTCTCCCTGATTTTTCAGACACAAATATATCTGATGAAAATAGTCTGGTGTAGTCCAGAGAAACAGAAGTGTGGTTTTGCAGTTCCACGGGTCAAACCTGTGTATTATCCACTTTTGGGCCGTTTGTATTTAAAAAAAAACAGTTTGAGTGTGTCCCTCACTATTCAGCCGCAAATATTTATATTTAAAAAAGTCTGGTATAAACCAGTAAATTATAACTGTGGTTTTGCTCTTCCACGGTAAATAATCTCTAATATCCTGCTTTTGGCATTTTTTGCTGTAAAAAAAAAATAATAGTGTCTCCTGATTGTTCAGACACAAATATATCTGTTGAAAATAGTCTGGTGTAGGCCCGAGAAATACAAGTGTGGTTTTGCAGTTCCACGGGTCAAAATCTCTTTATTATCCTTCTTTTTTGCATTTTTTGCTGTAAAGAAAAACAATACTGTCTCCTGATTGTTCAGACACAAATATTTCTTTTGAAAATAGTCTGGTGTAGGCCCGAGAAATACTAGTGTGGTTTTGCAGTTCCACGGGTCAAATCTCTGTATTATCCTGCTTTTTTGCATTTTTTGCTGTAATAAAAAACAGTACTGTCTCCTGATTGTTCAGACACAAATATATCTGTTGAAAATTGTCTGGTGTAGGCCCTAGAATTACAAGAGTGGTTTTGCAGTTCCACGGGTCAAATCTCTGTATTATCCTGCTTTTGCCATTTTTTGCCGTAAAGAAAAACAGTAGTAGTGTCTCCTGATTGTTCAGACACAAATATATCTGTTGAAAATAGTCTGGTGTAGGCCCGAGAAATACAAGTGTGGTTTTGCAGTTCCACAGGTCAAATCTCTGTATTATCCTGCTTTTGGCAATTTTTGCCGAAAAAAAAAAAACTAATGGTGTCTACTTATTTTTCAGACACAAATATATCTGTTGAAAATAGTCTGGTATACACCAGTAAATTGTAACTGTGATTTTGCTGTTCCACGGTAAAAAATCTCTATTATCCTGCTTTTGGCATTTTTTGCCTCAAAAAAAAAAGCTAATAGTGTCTCCCTGATTTTTCAGACACAAATATATCTGATGAAAATAGTCTGGTGTAGGCCAGAGAACAGAAGTGTGGTTTTGCAGTTCCACGGGTCAAACCTGTGTATTATCCACTTTTGGGCCGTTTGTATATATATAAAAAAAAACAGTTTCAGTGTGTCCCTCACTGTTCAGCCGCAAATATATATATTTAAAAAAGTCTGGTATACACCAGTAAATTATAACTGTGGTTTTGCTGTTCCACGGTAAATAATCTCTATTATCCTGGTTTTGGCATTTTTTGCCGTAAAAAAATAATAATAGTGTCTCCTGATTGTTCAGACACAAATATATCTGTTGAAAATAGTCTGGTGTAGGCCCGAGAAATACAAGGGTGGTTTTGCAGTTCCACGGATCAAATCTCTTTATCATCCTGCTTTTTGGCATTTTTTGCTGTAAAGAAAATCAGTAGTGTCTCCTGATTGTTCAGACACAAATATATCTGTTGAAAATAGTCTGGTGTAGGCCCGAGAAATACAAGTTTGGTTTTGCAGTTCCACGGGTCAAATATCTGTATTATCCTGCTTTTTTGCATTTTTTGCTGTAATTAAAAACAGTACTGTCTCCTGATTGTTCAGACACAAATATATCTGTTGAAAATTGTCTGGTGTAGGCCCTAGAATTACAAGAGTGGTTTTGCAGTTCCACGGGTCAAATATCTGTATTATCCTGCTTTTTTGCATTTTTTGCCGTAAAGAAAAACAGTACTGTCTCCTGATTGTTCAGACACAAATATATCAGTTGAAAATAGTCTGGTGTAGGCCCGAGAAATACAAGTGTGGTTTTGCAGTTCCACGGGTCAAATCTCTGTATTATCCTGCTTTTTTGCATTTTTTGCCGTAAAGAAAAACAGTACTGTCTCCTGATTGTTCAGACACAAATATATCAGTCGAAAATAGCCTGGTGTAGGCCCGAGAAATACAAGTGTGGTTTTGCAGTTCCAAGGATCAAATCTCTGTATTATCCTGATATTTTTCATTTTTTGCTTTAAAGAAAAACAGTAGTGTCTCCTGATTGTTCAGACACAAATATATCTGTTGAAAATAGTTTGGTGTAGGCCCGAGAAATACAATACTATCCTGCTTTTGGCATTTTTTGCCGTACGAAAAAAACTAATAGTGTCTCCCTGATTTCTCAGACACAAATATATCTGTTGAAAATAGTCTGTTGTAGGCCCGAGAAATTGAAGTGTGGTTTTGCAGTTCCACAGGTCAATTCTCTGTATTATCCTGCTTTGGCCATTTTTTGCCTTAAAAAAACAGTAGTAGTGTCTCCTGATTGTTCAGACACAAATATATCTGTTGAAAATAGTCTGGTATACAACAGTAAATTATAACTGTGGTTTTGCTGTTCCACGGTAAAAAATCTCTATTATTGTGCTTTTGGCATTTTTTGCCATAAAAAAAAAACTAATTGTGTCTCCCTGATTTTTCAGACACAAATATATCTGTTGAAAATAGTCTGGTGTAGGCCAGAGATACAGAAGTGTGGTTTTGCAGTTCCACGGTTCAAACATCTGTATTATCCACTTTTGGGTCGTTTGTATTTAAAAAAAAGCAGTTTCAATGTGTCCCTCACTGATCAGCCACAAATATATATAATTAAAAACGTCTGGTATACACTAGTAAATTATAACTGTGGTTTTGCTGTTCCACGGAAAAAAATACCTATTATCCTGCTTTTGGCATTTTTTGCCATAAAAAAATATATATGTTGAAAATAGTATGTTGTAGGCCAGAGAAACAGAAGTGTGGTTTTGCAGTTCCACGGTTCAAACCTCTGTATTATCCACTTTTGGGCCGTTTGTATTTAAAAAAAAACAGTTTGAATGTGTCCCTCACTGTTCAGCCGCAAATATGTACAGTACAGACCAAAAGTTTGGACACACCTTCTCATTTATAGATTTTTCTGTATTTTCATAACTTTGAAAACATTAGTGTCTCCTGATTATTCAGACACAAATATATCTGTTGAAAATAGCCTGGCGTAGGCCCGAGAAATAAAAGTGTTGTTTTGCAGTACCACGGGTCAAATCTCTGTATTATCCTGCTTTTTTGCATTTTTTGCTGTAAAGAAAAACAGTAGTGTCTCCTGATAGTTCAGACACAAATATTTTTGTTGAAAATAGTCTGGTGTAGGCCCGAGAAATACAAGTGTGGTTTTGCAGTTCCATGGGTCAAATCTCTGTATTATCCTGCTTTTGCAATTTTTTGGCAAAAAGAAAAAGAGTAGTAGTGTCTCCTGATTGTTCAGACACAAATATATCTGTTGAAAATAGTCTGGTATACACCAGTAAATTATAACTGTGGTTTTGCTGTTCCACGGTAAAAAATCTTTATTATCCTGCTTTTGGCATTTTTTGCCATAAGGAAAAAACTAATAGTTTCTCCCTGAGTTTTCAGACAAATATATCTGTTGAAAATAGTCTGGTGTAGGCCCGAGTAATACGAGTGTGGTTTTGCAGTTCCACGGGTCAAATCTCTGTATTATCCACTTTTGGGCCATTTTTACCTATAAAAAAACAGTTTGAGTGTGTCGCTCACTGTTCAGCCACAAATATATCTATTTAAAATGTTCTTGTATACCCCAATAAACAATAACTGTGGTTCTGCCGTTCCACGGTAAAAAATTTCTATTATCCAGCTTTTGGTATTTTTTCCGTAAAGAAAAACAGTAACAGTTTCTCCCTGATTATTCAGATTGTTTAAAAGAGTCTGGTGTAGGCCAGAGAAATAGAACTGTGGTTTTCCTCTTCCACGGTTCTAATCTACTTTTTATTACCCTTTTTAAATTGATAGTGCGGGTCTAAGCTATTTTACTTCCTTTACAATGGGCAAGGCACGTGGCAAGGGACGTAGAACTCAATGTTCTGGTGATGGTGCATGCAGAGGACGGGGCCGTGGCCAAGGTGAAAATGTGCCACAACCAACAGCCACTTCTTCTCACTCCCACTTCTTAAATGAATTACTAGGGACGCACAGAACAACACCAGTATTGCTAATTGATCAGTGTGAACAGGTTATTAATTGGATAGCAGATAATACTTCCAGTTACCTGGGCACCACCACCTCCGGTCTGTCTTCCACACAGTCATCTCTTAGTAGCTGTGAGTCTTGACCGCATACTCCTCCTCACCCTGATGCTCCTTCCTCCCACCATGCCGAGTGTCATCAGACAGCAACTGATCCCACACTTGGACACTCTGAAGAGCTGTTCACTGGTCCATTTCCAGATTTGTGCCCCTCGCCTGCTCCGCTTGAAGTGGTGGAAGAGGAGATCCCATGTAGCAATGGCCAAATATTGGAACAGCCACGGCCACAGGAAGTCGACGCTGGCAATTTGTCACATGAGGTGGACGATGACGAGACACAATTGCCAGGAATTGAGGAGGAGGATCGTGGTGCGCAAGTGGAAGAGGAGGAGGTGGTGGATGATCAAGTAACTGACCCAACGTGGCTGGAAGACATGCAGAGCAAGGCCAGGAGCACACAGGGTGAGGGAGGCAGAGTACCCCAACAGGCAGGAAGAAGCAGTGTCGTGGACACACACAGAAGGCGGGCAACAGTTCCCCGTAACACCAACACGAGGGACGTTGCCAGTACAATCGGTAGGTCTTCCAGAGTCTGGAATTTTTTTAAAGACTCTGCTGATAACCCCAAAAAGGCCATATGTTCCACCTGCCATGCCAGCATCAGCAGGGGTGACAAAACTACCAGCCTGACCACCACCAGCATGATCAGGCACATGGCAGCAAAGCACCCGACATTGTGGGGCGAAACCCAGGGTCCACGACCAGTGTCAGCAGGTGTCACCACTGCTTCTTCCGCTGTTGTGCGTGCAATAGAACCCCCTCTTGTGTGTGTAAGGCAATCCCCTGTCCATACTGCATGCAAAGATGCCCCCTCCTCTCAGTCTTCACTTGTTATGGCAGTTTCTCAAGAAACAGCATCAACGTCTACGTCCACGTCCCACCGCAGCGTTCAATTGTCCATATTCCAGACCTCTGAGCGAAAGTGAAAATTCGCAGCTAACGCCCCACAGGCCACAGTCCTAAATTCGCACATTTCACGACTGCTTGCATTGGAAATGTTGCCTTTTAGGCTGGTGGAGACGGAATCCTTCCGCAACCTTATGGCGGTGACCGTCCCTCGGTACTCGGTCCCCAGCCAACACTATTTTGCCCGGTGTGCCATCCCCGCACTACACAAGCACGTGTCCCAAAACAGCTGCCGTGCCCTCAACAACGAAGTTACTGGGAGAGTCCACCTGACAACGGTCACGTGGACAAGTGCTTGTGGCCAGGGATGGTACATCTCACCGACGGGTAAACATAGTGGAAGCCGGGACCCAGTCGGACCTTGGGACGGAACACATCCTCCCCACACTGAGGTTTACGGACCCTATGTCAGTCAGAGTTGCCCCCACAGTGTACAGCTCCTGCGCATCCTCCACCTCCTCCTCATGTACAGCCTCCATCTCAGATATCACCACATCAGTTACAAGCTGGAAGCACTGCAGTACTGCCTCCGCCAAGCGGCAACAGGATGTGCTGAAACTCATAAGCTTAGGTGAGAAACCTCACACTGCTTGTGAGTTGTGGACAGCTGTGAAAGAGCAGGCAGATCTGTGGCTGAGACCACTGAACCTACATCCAGGCATGGTCATGTGTGACAATGGCCGTAACCTGGTGGCGGCTCTGAGGGGAGGCGAGATCACACATGTACCATGCCTGGCTCATGTGCTTAACCTCGTGGTTCAGCGGTTTCTTAAATCGTACCCCGAGTTGCCAGATCTGCTCGTCAAAGTACGCCGCCTGTCAGCTCATTTTCGCAAGTAGGCTACAGCTTCCACTGCCCTTGCTGTGTTGCAGCAGCGTTTGCAGCTTCCGTCACACCGACTGGTGTGTGATGTCCCCACAAGTTGGAACTCTACCTTCCACATGTTGCAAAGGATTTGTGAGCAGAAGAGAGCAGTTGTGGAGTACCAGCTGCAACAAGGCCGTCGATATTCAGGTCAGACTCCACACATAAGTCCTCAGGAGTGGACCTGGATGTCTGCCATATGTACCATCTTGAGAAACTTTGAGGAGTCCACCAAGATGGTGAGTGGCGATCACGCCATCATTAGCGTCAGCATTCCACTTGTCTGTCTTTTGCAACGATCTCTGCAGAGAATAAAAGAGCAGGCATTGCAGCCAGAGTATTATGAGATGGATCAAGAAGCCGTAGCGGTCGATTACACAAAGCCCAGCCTCATTTCATCCCAAAATGGATTGGGGGACAATGAGGGAAAGGAGGAAGAGGAGGAGGAAGAACAGAAGCTTGCATCATGCTCTGTAGACGGTAGTACCTGTACAACTGTCATACCGTCGGTTCAGCGTGGGTGGCCTGAGGACAGGGGGGAGGAGCAGGAGGAGGAGGAGGAGAGCATGGTCAGTCGTCATCTTGGTGAGGACACAGAAGTCTTGCCTGTTACCAGTCTGTCACGCATGGCTGACTTTATGTTACGCTGCCTTAACCGTGACCCTCGCGTTGTCAAAATGTTGGGTGACAGTCATTACTGGTTGGTGACACTTTTAGACCCCCGCTACAAGGAGAACTTTCACTCTCTTATTCCTGAGGTGAGAGGTCTACAAAAATGGGGCAGTACTAGAAGGCCCTTGCTGCAGAACTGTTAAAAAAATTCCCATCTGAACACGCTAGCAGCAGAGGTCACAGTTCATTGACCAACCAAGGTGTACAAGCGAGAGAGAGGCAACTCCAATCCAGCATAGGCAGGGGATCACTGTCAACGTTCTGGGACAGTTTTCTCAGACCCTGAGGCGCGGGGTACTCTCACAAGGAGTGGAAAGTTTCAAAAGATGGTGAGGGAGTATCTTGCCGACCGTACCAACGTCCTCCGTGATTCCTCTGTGCCTTTTAATTATTGGGTATCCAAGCTGGACACTTGGAATGAACTCGCTCTGTACGCCTTGGAGGTCCTGGCCAGCCCTGCCGCTAGCATGTTATCGGAGCGTGTTTTTAGTGCCGCTGGGGGAATTATAACTGATAAGTGCTCTCGCCTGTCAACTGACAATGCTGACAAGCTGACCCTTATCAAAATTAACAAGGGCTGGATTGGGCCAGACTTCTCATCACCACCAAATGACAGCAGAGTAGCATAAAATCAAATCCACTGTGTTATTTCGGGAGGTGTATTCACATGCACCGCTTCACACCCACATATGGGTTTATGCTTCTTCATTTCGGCTGTTTTATGTTCTTCTCCTTATCCTCGGCCTCCACCACCACTATACCACCAGGGTGACCGAGGTCCGTGTTGCCATTATTGAAAGTTCCTCCGTCCTTATTTTTGTCAGATTTTGCTTGGAAGGCATAAGCAAAGACTGTGGGAGACCCACTCCCCAAAAATGGGAATAATATTTTTAAGATGCTGTACTTTATGGCTCTTGGAAGGGGCATTAAAAGCATCTTGTTAAGCTACTGCGACCTCCACCATTTTTCCGATGAGCATTAAAAGCTTCTTGTTAAACCACTCTGAACTCCACAGCTCTTCCAAGGGGCATTGAAATGTTGTTTTTAATTAACTATAACCTCCACGACTCTTCGAATGGGCATTGCATTTTCTCCTAATTTTTGGCAGCTTTTGCTTGGAAGGCATAAGCAAAGACTATGGGAGACACACTCCCCAATAATGGGAATAATGTTTGTAATATGCTGTACTGTATGGCTGTTGGAAGGGGCATTAAAAGCATCTTGTTAAGCTACTGCGACCTCCACCACTTTTCCGAGGGGCATTAAAACCGTCTTGTTAAGCTACTGGGACCTCCACGTCTCTTCTAAGGGGCATTAAAAGCGTCTTGTTAAGCTACTGGGACCTCCACGTCTCTTCTGAGGGGCATTAAAATCATCTTGTTATGCTACTGTGACCTTCACCACTTTTCCGAGGGGCATTAAAATCATTTTGTTAAGCTACTGGGACTTCCACGTCTCTTCCAAGGGGCATTCAAACCGTCAAGTTAAACTACTGTGACCTCCACCACTTTTCCGAGGGGCATTAAACCGTCTTGTTACGCTACAGGGACCTCCACGTCTCTTACAAGGGGTATTCAAACCATCTTGTTAAGCTACTGCGACCTCCACCACTTTTCCAAGAGGCATTAAAAACATCTTGTTAAACCACTCTGAACTCCACAGCTCTTCCAAGGGGCATTGAAATGTTGTTTTTAATTAACTCTAACCTCCACGACTCTTCGAACGGGCATTGCATTTCCTCCGAATTTTTGGCAGCTTTTGCTTGGAAGGCATAAGCAAAGACTATGGTAGACACACTCCCCAATAATGGGAATAATGTTTGTAATATGCTGTACTGCATGGCTCTTGTAAGGGGCATTGCAAGTTCCTCCGTCCTAATTTTTGGCAGCTTTTGCTTGGAAGGCATAAGCAAATACTATGGGAGACCCACTCCCCAATAATGGGAATAATGTTTGTAATACGCTGTACTGCATGGCACTTGTAAGGGGCATTGCAAGTTCCTCCGTCCTAATTTTTGGCAGCTTTTGCTTGTAAGGCATAAGCAAATACTATGGGAGACCCATTCCCCAATAATGGGAATAATGTTTGTAATATGCTGTACTGCATGGCTCTTGTAAGGGGCATTGCAAGTTCCTCTGTCCTAATTTTTGGCAGCTTTTGCATGGAAGGCATATGCAAAGACACACTCCCCAATAATGGGAATAATGTTTGTAATATCCTGTACTGCATGACTCTTGTAAGGGGCATTGCAAGTTCCTCCGTCCTAATTTTTGGCAGCTTTTGCTTGGAAGGCATGAGCAAAGACTATGGGAGACACACTCCCCAATAATGGGAATAATGTTTGTAATATGCTGTACTGCATGGCTCTTGTAAGGGGCATTGCAAGTTCCTCCGTCCTAATTTTTGGCAGCTTTTGCTTGGAAGGCATAAGCAAATACTATAGGAGACCCATTCCCCAATAATGGGAATAATGTTTGTAATATGCTGTACTGTATGGCTCTTGGAAGGGGCATTAAAAGTGTCTTGTTAAGCTACTGCGACCTCCACTACTTTTCCGAGGGGCATTAAAACCATCCTGTTAAGCTACTGTGACCTCCACGTCTCTTCCAAGGGGCATTCAAACTGTCTTGTTAAGCTACTGGGACCTCCAATTCTTTTTCGAGGGGCATTAAAACCGTCTTGTTAAGCTACTGTGACCCCCACGTCTCTTCAAAGGGGCATTAAAAGCGTCTTCTTACACCACTCTGAACTCCACAGCTCTTCCAAGGGGCATTGAAAAGTTGTTTTCAATTACCTCTATCCTCCACGACTTTTCCAACGGGCAATGCATTTACTCCTAATTTTAGTCAGCTTTTGCTTTTCAATTCAAAGGCGAAAACTAATGGAGACCAACTCCCCAATAATGGGTAGAAGGTTTTTAGTATGCTGTAATCCACGTCTGTTTCAAGGGGCATTGCAGTTCCTCACAATTTTTGGAAAGCCTTCCATTCACTGCTTAGGTCAGCAGTGTACAGGAGACCCAGTTGCTATAAATGGAAAAAAACAGTTTAGTTAAGGCCCTCTGACCTCCATGTCATTTCCAAGGTGCATTGGAGTGCCTCAAAATTTTTGGTAGGCATTGCACTCACTGTATGCCCTACAGCTGTGCAGCCGAACCCTCCTTTTGTTACAGAAACATATCCTACAAGACATATGTGGTTGACTGGCCTGATATTGATGTGAATGGTCCCAGTTCCTCCTGCACTTTCTCCTTTGCCACTACCTCATCCATCATTTATCACCTGAAGCTTTCTTTTATCAGGAGTCATAGAACTGGGATAGTAGCAGGAAAACATCCAGCAATCCTCGGAGGAGGTAGGATATGCACCAAAATGCTGACCACCTCAGGCCTAGCCGCTACTACATACATGCGCTTGCATTCCAAGAAAACAAAGCAGATCCTAACTTCTATCATCATCATCATGCTCCTCACCTTGGCACTCTCAACTCCCCTGTTGGAGAAGCCAGGGCCCACCGGAGGAGTCTCGTTCTCTGGTGGGCTCATCCAATGCTGCCCTAAAGCAGGCCGGGCTAAGAAAAGTGTGGGGGGATATTCCAAGGAGAAATAGGGGCGGCTGGGGACCGTGTGTGGACACCCGGCCGCAGGGCGGCTGGGGACCAAGCGTGGACACCCGGCCGCCGGGCGGCTGGGGACTGAGTATGGATACCTCGCTGCCGAAGCAGCCATGAGGTAGTGGCCAGCTTCGGCCTCCTCCAAACTAAAAGGCCCCATTTCAAGTGCAAGCAAGCTAGCAGTATGGTATTGCAGCCTGGGGGTGGGTGGGTGTCAGGTTGCACACTTACGCTTGCATTCCAAGAAAACAAAACAGATGCTAACTTCTATCTTCATCATCATGCTACTCACCTTGTCACTCTCAACTCCCCTGATGGAGAAGCAAGGGCACACCGGAGGAGTCTGGTTCTCTGGTGGGCTCGTCCAAGGCTGCCCTAAAGCAGGCCGGACTAAGAAAAGTGTGTGGGGGGAAGTTGACAGGAGAAATAGGGGTGGCTGGGAACCGTTTATGGACACCCGGCTGCCCCCTGGCGGCTGGGGACCGAGTGTGGACACCCGGCCGCCGGGCGGCGGGGGACTGAGTATGGATTCCAGGCCACCAACACCGCCATGATGTGGTGGCCAGATTCCGCCTCCACATGCCTAAAAGGCCCAATTTCAAGTGCAAGCAAGCAAGCAGTGTGGTATTGCAGCCTGGGGGTGGGTGGGTGGCAGGCTGCACACTTACGCTTGCATTCCAAGAAAACAAAGCAGATGCTAACTTGTATCATCATCATCATGGTCCTCACCTTGGCACTCTCAACTCCCCTGATGGAGAAGCCAGGGCCCACCGGAGGAGTCTGGTTCTCTGGTGGGCTTGTCCAATGCTGCCCTAAAGCAGGCCGGGCTAAAAAAAGTGTGTGGGGTGAAGTTGACATGAGAAATAGGGGCGGCTGGGGACCATGTGTGGACACCCAGCCACGGGGCGGCTAGGGACCGAGTGTGGACACCCGGCTGCCTGGCGGCTGGGGACTGAGTATGGATACCAGGCCGCCAACGCAGCCATGACGTGGTGGCCAGATTCCGCCTCCACAAGCCAAAAAGGCCCAATTTCAAGTGCAAGCAAGCAGTATGGTATTGCAGCCTGGGGGTGGGTGGTTGGCTGCATATTTGCGCGTGCATTGCAAAGAATGGGGGAGGTACAATTCAACACCGCCCTGGGACAAGAACTTGCACGGGGATAGTTGCAAGTCAGCATCTTCTGATGCGGCAAGGATGACTTCTGATGGGCACACTTTTAGGCAGTGACCTGTGTGTCAGAGATGCTTCCAGGGGTCTTCCCCATGCTGTTCCCATGTCTTTTCAGCACTGTATGCATGTGTCACACAGCACATGGCCAGATAAGATTGTAAAATGTTAAAATGGCATTTCCCGGAGAATGCATTTGTCACGGTTGAAAGCAATACAAAAGTGCAAAAACGCATAAAAAATGCTACTTGTGAACATAGCCCAAGGTATGGAGGAATATTTTTTTTTTGGTTATTTATTTTACCTTATACACAAGTCTTTACTAGTGTTGAGCCACCCCCGTAGTGTTCGAATTCGGTTCGGTTCGTCGAACACCCGTGTGTTCGCCGAGCTGTTCGTCGAACTGTTCGTCGAACACCTTTGAACACCGTTAAAACCAATGGCAGGCAAACAAAAACACATAGAAACACATAGAAAACACCTTCAAAGGTGTCCAAAAGCTGACAAACTGCTCAGAAGACATAACTAACACATGGAAAAGTGACAAGTACATATAGTCATGCGAAAATAAAAGAGGTGGAGGAGTAAAAGGAGGGGGAGACACAGATATAGGCATGTCATGCCCTTCTAAAATCCAAAAAGTGAGAAGCCGACACGGCCAGTCCGCTCCTGCCCGTGCCACCTCCGTGTCGCCGGGTTTGTGCCACAGCCGCGGTGAACCCTGACGGCCAGTCCCCCTCTCCCAATACTGGTGCCTGTCCGCTGGTGGGTCGAGCGAGCCCCCCTGTGGTGGAGGCAGCTCTAAGCTTTTTAATTTAAATTGTCTCTCTAATTTGAATGAATACACTTTAAATCCATTTACAAGGATCTATTGGAGGGCAAGTCTCATGCCAGCAGCCGCGTAATTCCAGCTCCAGTAGCGTCCACTAAAGCTGCTGCAGTTAAAAAGCTTTTATAAGGATCGAGCTCGGCTGTCCACCGCAAGGCATCCTACTGCCAGTCCCAGCCCCTATGCCTTGGGGTGCCTCCTGATGCTCTTCACTGAGTATCCCGTGGTCCCGAAGCATTTCCTTTGAAAAAATGAAGTGTCCAAACTACAGGTGGTGTAGCTTGCTTAACAGCCGGGATAATCCGCTGACTAGCAGACCCTGCTACTAGGCACAAAGTATTTCCTGGGCTAGATGCAGTTAAAAATTTGTAATTAGATACTCTCGTTGGATGCTGAGAAAGCATTCCATAGAGTCTCCTGGCACGCCATATATGATTCTCTTAAAAAGCTTGGGGTAGGGGTCTAGGGGACCCTTTTATAGCCAAAATCACGGCCCTGTATCGCAATACGTCACCTAGGCTGAAGATAAATGGAACTGTAGCACCCTGAGGGCTCGGTTGCTACAGAGGTATTGCACCTCACCCAGAGGTGTGATATCTCACTCTCAGGTAAGGATGTAGTGTGGATCAGGACCCGACACCTGCATGCATTACACCACATTGCCGTGGGGCAGGGCGACCAATATGCCCCTGAGATGGGCACGACAGTCCCTGTCCCTGGCTGGAGTGGGGGGAGGGAACACTGAGGAAGGGGAACCCTGTAGTGCAGGAGCAGGGAGGAAGCAGTTCCTGGGTGCATTGAGAAGGGAGTATAAAAGGTGGTCACCATCTTAGTTCAGTGCAGAGAAGTCTGAGCAGAAGTGGCAGGGAGCAGGGGCTCTGCATGAGCTCTGCTCCGGAGGCGGGCTTAGTAACAGAGGCCCAGGCCTGGAAGAGGGAGAAGGAAGGAAGAGGAGCGGAGAAGGCTCCAGGAACGAGGAACGAAGGGATCTCAGGGGTGCGGACGGGCGAGTCGCCACCGCACGCCAGAATCCACCTGCGTGGAGGGGTCAGGCCAAAGGGGGAGACCGGTCCCCGAAACTAGTGGAGGCAGGAAACGACCCACAGCTAGAAACAGGAGGCTGTGACATTTTATGTGGCGCAGCCCCTCGCTACACCCGCTAGGAAGGCACCACATAGGGTCAGGGAAACTGGCGCCAAGTTTACCAAGAGGAAGCCCGAGGCAGCCGGACAGAAGGGTTGGTAAGAAAGGCCAGACAAAGGACACACAAAGGGGGTCCTGTGAAGCACTCCAAAGTTATCTGGGAGTTGTCTGAGCCCCTCACCTGGTGAGCACAGTACGACGTGGGCAGCCGTTACCTGCAGACGTGGTCTGGATAATAAGAACTGTGAGTAAAGGCCCTGGACTGCATCACTGACTCCGTGTCATTACTGCTGCTGCCCTGCACCATCACCCCCATCCTCCGCATACACTGCCCTGAGGCTATACTCCTCCCGTGGGGAGTTATGCTACGCTCTGCTGCACCCACAACACCAGCCTCAGCGGTCTGCCCTGGAGCGGCGGTTCACTCTGACCGCAATCCACGGGTGGCGTAGTCGGACATTTAAACATCAAAACCACATAAATAGTTCCGCCACTGGTTTGACCGCCCTGAGCCACGGAACCGGGTTGCCGCCACGGAGACTACAACCACCAGCATCCACCAAAAAGGGTCCGGCTCCGGGTGTCCCAAGGCCCAGGGGGCGCGTCAGAACATTTTCATCACCTTTCACAATCACCAATGGGACAAGGCAGGGATGTTCTCTGTCCCCTCTCTTATACATCCTAGTGACGGAGCACCTGCTCTCATCAATTCGCCATAACCCCAATATTAGGTGGATTGAGGTGGGAGGCACCGAGTACAAGTGCTCTCTATTTGCTGATGATGTCCTAGTATATATCACTCAATCACATATATCCATCCATGCTGTTAAGGCTGAAATAGATCACTTTGTTACATGGTCAAATTTTAAAATCAATGCAGCGAAGTCTGAGGCCCTCGATATCTCCCTCCCCAAATCCATATAGGATTCCATCCAGTCCAACTTTCCCTTTGCCTGGCCCTCACAGGGTATCAAATACTTAGGAATTCCTATTCATAGAGACCTCTCCCATCTATGTTATCTTAATTTTGGGCCCTTTATTGAACAACTCCATACAGACCACGGTTGGCAAGTTAGAACTGTAAGATTCACTACGTGAAACACTGGTGTTCTGTGGAAAAGCACATGTACACTGTGTTCCAAATTATTATGCAAAAAGTGTTTAGGAGTGATAAGGGAAGAATTTGTTTGTTTGTCAGTTAAACTCATTGATGGTGATGTGTGTCAGGGCTCTTTATATCACTGTAAGCAATTGCAGACACCAGTGCTAATTAGTTTGGCAGGTGTGTCCAATGAAAGGCAAGACTACTTAAGAAGGCTCTCTCACATTATTCAGCAGCCTACATTTTCTGCCAAAATGGGAAAGAAAAAGGATGTGTCGGCTGCTGAGAAGCAACAAATTGTGGAGTGCTTAGGTCAAGGCATGACTACAATCAACATTGTGCGATGATCAGGATGAAGTGTCTTGGCAATCAAGAAGTATGTAGCTGATTCACAGTACACACGTGTGCGTGCTGATAAGGGCAAATTGAGGACTCTTTCCTACAGGCAATTACGTCAGGTTGAAAGAGCAGCGGCAAAAAAGCCTTGTCATAGCAGCAGACAAGTTTTTGAAGCTGCTTGTGCCTCCAACATCCCCTGAACAACAAGATGCAGGGTCCTTCAGAGGTTTGCAGCTGTGCATACGCCATCCTGTCGACCTCCTCTATCCACTTCACACAAGCAGAAACGGCTCCAGTGGGCCAAACATTACATGAAGACTGATTTCAAAACTGTTTTGTTCACGGATGAGTGCAGTGCAGCGCTCGATGGTCCAGATGGATGGAGTGGAGGATGGCTGGTTGATGGACACCCCACGCAAACACGGCTACAGCGCCAACAAGGAGGAGGTGGAGTAATATTTTGGGCTGGAATCATGGGGAGAGAGATTGTCGGCCCCTTTAGGATCCCTGAAGGCGCTAAAGATGAACTCCATAATGTATGTGGATTTTCTCAAACAGCACTTCCTGCCATGGTTCAAGAAGAAGAACCGTGTATTTCACAGCAAGATCATTTTTCTGCATGATAATGCACCATCTCATGCTGCACATAAAACATCTGCATCTCTGGCTGATATGGGCATAAAAGGGGACAAACTTATGGTGTGACCCCCATGCTCCCCTGACCTCTACCCCATTCAGAACCTTTGGAGCATCATCAAAAGGAGTGTCTATGATGGCGGGAGGCAGTTCACATCTAAGCAACAGCTCTGGGAGGGTATTCTGTCCTCATGCAAAACAATTGAAGCAGAAACCATCCAAAACCTGACAAATTCAATGGACGAGAGAGTTCAGAAGCTCCTTTCGAACAAGGGGTCCTATGTGAAAATGTAACATCACCTAGAATAAAGTTTTGAGTTGAAAACTGTTTGATTTCAGTTTCTAACAACCTGCTAATGCTTATAATTTCAAAAATGACCATTTTTTTGGTCTTTATTAAAATGAAAAGGTTCATCGAAAAGTTTGGGGGATCTAAGAGTGTGGCAACCCAGTAGTCATGATTACTTCGAATTCTGACAATATGAGGGTCATGCTGCAGGTAGTGCAGCAAGAAGGCACTTATGTGTCTTGCGCATCTCGGAGCCCCAAAATTATTTTCCGGGCTAGATGCAGCTAAAAATTATTTTTAATTTTAAATCTGGTGGAGCTTATTATAGATGGCCTAATAGGATCAGTGCTGCATACTGCTACAAAGCCCAAATTATTTTCCAGTCAAGATACAGATAAACATGATTAGTAATTTGAAAGCTTAAAACGGTTGGTAGGGTGATTTTAACCAATCATCAAGCTTTTACTCTCCCCAGGATGACACAGGGGTAGAAAAGTCGTTTCGGATCCATGATTTGTTCATCTTTATGAACGTGAGTCTGTCTACATTATCAGTGGAGAGCCGCGTGCGCTTATCTGTCAGCACACCACCAGCAGCGCTGAACACACGTTCAGACAGAACGCTGGCTGCGGGGCATGACAAGATCTCCAAGGCGTAAGTGGCTAGCTCCGGCCATTTATCCAGATTGGAAGCCCAAAAAGAGCAAGGGTCCAGTGACACAGTCGTGGCTTCAATGTTTACTTGGAGATACTCCTGTACCATCGTCTCTAGGCGTTGACTATGTGTCAGACTTCTTGTCTCCTGTGGCCTTGCAAAGGATGGGCTAAAAAAGTGGTGAAATGATTCCGCAAAATTGATGTTACCACCAGATACTGTGGTTCTGTTACGGTTTGAGTGCTGAACACTTGACGGTCCCACGGTTGGCAAGTTGGAACTGTGAGATTCACTACGTGCACCACTGGTATTTTGTGGAAAAGCACATGTAAGATTCTGCAACAGTCTCTGCTGATACTCCTGCATGCGTGCATCCCTTTCTATGGCAGGAATAATTTCTGCAAATTTACTTTTGTACCGGGGATCTAACAGTGTGGCAACCCAGTAGTCAGGATTATTTCTAATTCTCACAATTCGAGGGTCATGTTGCAGGTAGTGCAGCAAGAAGGCACTCATGTGTGTTGCGCATCCAGGAGCACCAAGTCCCTGTTGTGTTGGTGGCGAGGTAACAATCTTGCTTCCTTCCTCTGTCCTCTCCCCCCAACCTCGCACAACAGAAATGTGATCAAGGTCTCCCTCATCTGATGAGTCTTCCATCAGTTCGTCCTCCACTTCTTCCTGGGCTCCTGCACCTTCCTCACTAGTTTGGCTGCTACCATGCGCCCTGGTAAAACCATCTCCCCCACCCTCACATGCCTGCCGCCTTGGTGCTGCCGACCGTCTGGACCTTGCAGATGTTAGCCCTTCCGCATACAACTCCTCCTCCTCTACTTCCTCCACCTCCTCTTGTGCCACCACCTGACTCCGAATTCTGTTTAACATGTGCTCCAGCATGTAAATCACCGGAATAGTCATGCTGATAATGGCATCGTCAGCACTAAACATCTTCGTCGCCATTTCAAAACTGTGCAGAAGGGTGCATAGGTCCCTGATCTGAGACCACTCCTCCAGCGTGATTTGCCCCACCTCTGAATCTCGTTGGCCCAGGCTATACGTCAGAACGTATTGCACCAGGGCTTGTCGGTGCTGCCACAGTCGCTGCAACATGTGCAGAGTTGAATTCCACCGGGTAGGCACATCGCATTTTAGCCGGTGAAGTGGCAGGCCCAACGACTTCTGTAGAGATGTAAGTCGCTGAGCTGCGGGATGCGAACGGCGGAAGTGAGCACACAGCGACCGTGCCCTCTGCAGAAGGCCATCTAGTCTGGGATAGTGGGCTAAAAATTGCTGGACAACCAGGTTCAACACGTGAGCCATACAAGGCACGTGTGTGACATTGCCCCGGCGAAGGGCCGCACCCAGGTTTGCAGCATTGTCGCACACGGCCTTCCCTGGTTTCAGGTCCAGTGGAGACAACCATTCATGAAATTGGTTCTCCAGAGCTGACCACAACTCCTCAGCTGTGTGACTCACATTTCCCAGACATTTCAATGTAAAAACCGCCTGATGACGTTGAGCCCTACTGCCAGCATAGTAAGGAGGTGTGCAGGATCCCTTCTGCGCAGTTAGAAAGCTTGTGGCATGACCAGACAGGCTTTGGGTGCAGGTGGAAGACCGAGAGGAGGTTGAGGAGGCAGAAGCAGTGGAGGAACTTTGACATAAAGAGGATTGACGCACAACTCGTGGGGACGGCAAGACTTGGACAGCAGCCCCTTGTCCTGCTGTCACCATAGTTACCCAGTGCCCAGTCAGCGACATGTAACGCCCCTGTCCATGCCTACTCGTCCAAGTGTCTGTGGTGAAATGCACCCTGTCACACACAGAGCTTCTCAAAGAAGCGGTGATGTTGTGTGCGACATGCTGGTGGAGCGCAGGCACACCTTTCTTTGAGAAGTAGTGCCGACTGGGCATCTGGTACTGGGGCACTGCGACGGACATAAGGTCTCGAAAATCCTCTGTGTCCACCAGGCGGAAAGGCAGCATTTCTGTAGCCAAGAGCTTGCAGATGGTGAAATTCAACCTCTTAGCTTTCTCATGGCTAGGAGGAAATGGTCTTTTACTTGTCCACATCTGAGGGACCGAGGGCTGGCTATTGTGCTTAGACGGGGTTGATAAGGGTGTCCCCGGCAAACTGCCGGTCTGTGAGGAAGATGCAGGCGGACATGTTAGGTTGCCTTGATCCAAAGGTGGTGCTATCGATGTCGGACAGCGCTCAACACCAGCTGCTGTTACCACCTCCAAAGAAAATGATGACCTGCCAATCACGCTGGCTGTTGCGGGTAAAGAGGTGGCAGGTCTGCGCCCCAAAACAGGTGTGACTGCTGTCCCCCCAGTCACAGAGGATGAAGAGGCCGCGGATGCACAAGATATGGCAGACGGTGGTTGACCCGGCCGGCTGGGCCGCATTGTAGCACACTGAGCTTCCCACTGCAACTTATGCTTCATGTCCATGTGCCGGTTCATGCATGAAGTACACAAACTATGTATTTTTTGGCCTCTACTTAGCTTTTGCTGACAAATGTTACAGATAACACGAGTTGGGTCATCTTTATCGATCTGAAAAAATGCCCAGGCTATGCAAGGCTTAGCACCCATGCAACCTGAAGAGCCACCACGACTTGTGGTGAGAGGCAGAGTTGTGTTTGAGGATGCAGTTGTTGACATGCTTCCAGTACTACGTCTCTGTCCAGGAAGGCGCAACCTGACCTCGTCGTCACTAGCATCTTCCTCCACCTCCTCTGCTGACCTCATCTCTTGGCTAACTGTGGGTTGACAGTAAGTGGGATCTCCAACCTCATCATCATCACCCTGTGTGTTATCACACCCGTCGTCCTCAGAGCCAACCTGTTCCTGCCCTGACAAAAAACTCAAGTTGTCGCTCCAATCAGATATTTGAGTTTTAACATCGTCTTCCTCATTGTCTCCACCAACAGGAGTTACAGTTTGGGAATGAGGGTCTACATTATGGTCAGAACCTTCTGCGTCTGGTCCTGGATCCGACTCATAAAGATTCTGGGCATCAGTGCAGATCATTTCCTCGTCTGGATTCACAGAAGCGCTGGAGTCGACCTCTGATTCCCAGGCTATAGTATGAGTAAACAGCTCTGCAGACTCAACCATCTGTTCTACCTCATACTCAGACGGGCAGCTGGAGATTTGGGAGCTGTGAGGAAGCAAGTGCGATTTGGGTGACACCTTTGAGGACTGGAGTATTTGTGATGTTGAAGTTGATGTGGAGGAGAGCCCACTTAAAGGAGCACTTGATATCCGTTGAAGCACCTGCTGTTTTTGTGCCTCATCTGGAATTTGTAGCGATTGGCTTGGCCGTAAGAAAGGGATCTTATCACATTGTCCGCTAAAAGAAGTAGACATTTTAGTTTGGCTGGAAGATGGTCTTTCTTCTGCAGATGTTACTGTTGCTTTAACACCTACCCCACGGACACAACCTTTTATCCCCTTCCCAACACGCCTATTCCCCTTTCCACCAGCAGCAGGCCTTTTTCCACTCATTTTGGTGGTTAACTAATTCACAACTCTGGAGTTGTTTGCACAAAAAAACAATGGATGGTAACCGAGCAGAGCTGAGTGGCCAAACTGTGGTATTAGGCCAAAACTATTGGCTGGGTTAGATGCAGAAAAAAATATATTCAGTTTGCAACCTGATGGAGGTCAGTATAGATGGACTAATACAACAAGTCCCACACACAGCTAGAAGGCCAAATATTTTTTCAGAGCTAGATGCAGAAAAAAATATATTCAGTTTGCAACCTGATGGAGGTCAGTATAGATGGACTAATACAACAAGTCCCACACAGCTAGAAGCCCAATATTTTTTCAGAGGTAGATGCAGAAAAAAATATATTCAGTTTGCAACCTGATGGAGGTCAGTATAGATGGACTAATACAACAAGTCCCACACACAGCTAGAAGCCCAATATTTTTTCAGAGGTAGATGCAGAAAAAAATATATTCAGTTTGCAACCTGATGGAGGTCAGTATAGATGGACTAATACAACAAGTCCCACACACAGCTAGAAGCCCAATATTTTTTCAGAGGTAGATGCAGAAAAAAATATATTCAGTTTGCAACCTGATGGAGGTCAGTATAGATGGACTAATACAACAAGTCCCACACACAGCTAGAAGCCCAAATATTTTTTCAGAGGTACTGTAGATGCAGATAAAAATTAGTTTTAATTTGCAACCTGATGGAGGTCAGTATAGATGGACTAATAGAGAAAGTCCGACACACTGCTAGAAGGCCAAATATTTTTTCAGAGCTAGATGCAGAAAAAAATTATATTCAGTTTGCAACCTGATGGAGGTCAGTATAGATGGTTAATAGAACAAGACCCACACACAGCTAGAAGCCCAATTTTTTTTCAGAGGTAGATGCAGAAAAAAATATATTCAGTTTGCAACCTGATGGAGGTCAGTATAGATGGACTAATACAACAAGTCCCACACACAGCTAGAAGCCCAAATATTTTTTCAGAGGTACTGTAGATGCAGATAAAAATTATTTTTAATTTGCAACCTGATGGAGGTCAGTATAGATGGACTAATACAACAAGTCCCACACACAGCTAGAAGCCCAAATATTTTTTCAGAGGTACTGTAGATGCAGATAAAAATAAGTTTTAATTTGCAACCTGATGGAGGTCAGTATAGATGGACTAATAGAGAAAGTCCGACACACTGCTAGAAGGCCAAATATTTTTTCAGAGCTAGATGCAGAAAAAAATTATATTCAGTTTGCAACCTGATGGAGGTCCGTATAGATGGATTAATAGAACAAGACCCACACACAGCTAGAAGCCCAATATTTTTTCAGAGGTAGATGCAGAAAAAAATATATTCAGTTTGCAACCTGATGGAGGTCAGTATAGATGGACTAATACAACAAGTCCCACACACAGCTAGAAGCCCAATATTTTTTCAGAGGTAGATGCAGAAAAAAATATATTCAGTTTGCAACCTGATGGAGGTCAGTATAGATGGACTAATACAACAAGTCCCACACACAGCTAGAAGCCCAAATATTTTTTCAGAGGTAGATGCAGAAAAAAATATATTCAGTTTGCAACCTGATGGAGGTCAGTATAGATGGACTAATACAACAAGTCCCACACATAGCTAGAAGCCCAAATATTTTTTCAGAGGTACTGTAGATGCAGATAAAAATTATTTTTAATTTGCAACCTGATGGAGGTCAGTATAGATGGACTAATACAACAAGTCCCACACACAGCTAGAAGCCCAAATATTTTTTCAGAGGTACTGTAGATGCAGATAAAAATTAGTTTTAATTTGCAACCTGATGGAGGTCAGTATAGATGGACTAATAGAGAAAGTCCGACACACTGCTAGAAGGCCAAATATTTTTTCAGAGCTAGATGCAGAAAAAAATTATATTCAGTTTGCAACCTGATGGAGGTCAGTATAGATGGATTAATAGAACAAGACCCACACACAGCTAGAAGCCCAATATTTTTTCAGAGGTAGATGCAGAAAAAAATATATTCAGTTTGCAACCTGATGGAGGTCAGTATAGATGGACTAATACAACAAGTCCCACACACAGCTAGAAGCCCAATATTTTTTCAGAGGTAGATGCAGAAAAAAATATATTCAGTTTGCAACCTGATGGAGGTCAGTTTAGATGGACTAATACAACAAGTCCCACACACAGCTAGAAGCCCAAATATTTTTTCAGAGGTACTGTAGATGCAGATAAAAATTATTTTTAATTTGCAACCTGATGGAGGTCAGTATAGATGGACTAATACAACAAGTCCTACACACAGCTAGAAGCCCAAATATTTTTTCAGAGGTACTGTAGATGCAGATAAAAATAAGTTTTAATTTGCAACCTGATGGAGGTCAGTATAGATGGACTAATAGAGAAAGTCCGACACACTGCTAGAAGGCCAAATATTTTTTCAGAGCTAGATGCAGAAAAAAATTATATTCAGTTTGCAACCTGATGGAGGTCAGTATAGATGGATTAATAGAACAAGACCCACACACAGCTAGAAGCCCAATATTTTTTCAGAGGTAGATGCAGAAAAAAATATATTCAGTTTGCAACCTGATGGAGGTCAGTATAGATGGACTAATACAACAAGTCCCACACACAGCTAGAAGCCCAATATTTTTTCAGAGGTAGATGCAGAAAAAAATATATTCAGTTTGCAACCTGATGGAGGTCAGTATAGATGGACTAATACAACAAGTCCCACACACAGCTAGAAGCCCAAATATTTTTTCAGAGGTACTGTAGATGCAGATAAAAAGTATTTTTAATTTGCAACCTGATGGAGGTCAGTATAGATGGACTAATACAACAAGTCTCACACACAGCTAGAAGCCCAAATATTTTTTCAGAGGTACTGTAGATGCAGATAAAAATTAGTTTTAATTTGCAACCTGATGGAGGTCAGTATAGATGGACTAATAGAATGATGCTATGCCCAAAAGATTTTACTTCACTAGGTGCAGTAAAAAAATTGGTATTCTATACACAGGTGGTATATCTTGCAACACAGATAGGCTACTCCACTGACTAACACACTCTGCAATAGGCCAAAAAGGATTAGCTTTGCTAGATTCAGCCAAATGCTGTGAAAAAAACTTGCACAGCACTGGCACAGACCTGCCTGGCAAAAACTGATAGGAACTGATGTAACCTAGTCCTGAAAAGGACTCCAATTACAATTAGTCTTTACTCCCACAACCTATCTATTTAAGAGCACAGACCTCCCTGATAAAAGTCGTAGGAAATGCTGTAACCTAGTCCTTAAAATGACTGCAATCACAACTATTCCCTACTCCCAAGCTATCTGTATATTTGTGCGAAAATTGGCTTGAAATTAACAAGGTATAGCGCACACAGCAACAGCGGTGCCGTCTAACACGCAGCTGCAGCAGTGAGAAATTGGTGGCAACGGGGAAAATGGCTTGGTCTTATAGGGCAAGGACATGTGACATACACTGCCAATGACACATGCCCTTGCTTGTGTGAAAAAAAGCACTTCGCTCCGTGTGTGCGCTGCTGATAGGCTGACAGATTGCACCTCCCCACTGCAAATGCGGGAAAGAGAAAAAAAAATGGAGATCTTCATTGTTCCTGCAGAGATCCATCCCCTGCCCCTCCCCCCACCCCGCTGTACACTCAAACTGCGTATTACCATTAATTTTCATCATTACTGAGAAAAAATCCAGTTATGATTTTGGTGCACGAACAGTTATCGAACATAACCTCGAACAGCCGAATTTTTATCAAATTGTTCGTGTTCGCCGAACGGCTCGAACACCGCCCAAAACAGCTCGAATTTGAGATTGGCGAACAGTTCGAGTAGAACAACGCTCATCTCTAGTCTTTACCCTGGAAAGGAACTTCCTTAACATATTTCACAGGAAAGCAGTTGCAGTTTCGTTTTTTAACGTTTTATTGTGAGACCTTAAAAGTGGCTTAATACCTCTGACCACGTTGTAGACAGCAGTGACCTGGGGGTCAGAAATGCTTCCTCGGGCGATCCCCATGCTGTCCCCATGTCAGTTGAGCACTGTCACTATCGTTTTGGGCACTTGTTAGGCTTTTAAAGACTGCCGGGGGTGCCGCTGCAAAACTGCTCGGGTCTCCCATAGACTAACATTGGGCTCGTTGCTCGGGTCGAGAACCCGAGTATGACGGCGAGCTCGGCCCAAGCTTCGAGCACCCGAGCATTTTATTGCTCGCTCAACACTATATGGGACCCATTATTCTATATGGAGCATTATATGGGGTCCATTATTCTGTATGAACCAATATATGAGGCCCATTATTCTGTGTGGAGCAATATATGGGGGCCATTATTCTGTATGGAGCATTGCATGGGGTCAATTATTCTGTGTAAAGCAATATATGGGGTCCATTATTCTGTATGAAGCAATGTATGGGGCTCCTTATTATGTATGGAGGACTATGTGGTGCGGGGATGCTTGTCTCTGTCTGAAGCCTTAATAGACTGCTCATGCACGACGCACAGTCTGGTTCCAGACAGAAGCAGGCATCCAGCCGTTACAGGTAAAATGAGTGTGTATGGCGCCGGAGATCGCGGTATGCATAGGCACTGAACGCATACCGCAATCTCCGGCGCCATACTTACATATTTACCTGACCGGGAGGAGCTTTGCTGTGGCGCGTCGCTTCGCCGGAGGTCGGGGCAGGAGTGAGACGTCAGATCGGCGCATGCGCATGGCGCTATCTGGCACCATTTTACTGAAGAGACATTTACAGTGTGTCTTCAGCAAAATGGCGCCGGACAGCTCGGTGCTCCGGCACCGCACTCCTCCCCCGGCCTCCGGCAGAACAGGACGCAGCAGCGCTGGAGCACAAAGAAGAAAGGTGAGTATAACTGTTTATTTTTTTGTATGTGTGTACAGTGTGAAAGGGATGAGGGGCCACACATACCAGGATTGGGGGGTGAGGGGGCCAAACATACCAGGATGAGGGGTACCACACATATCAGGATTGGGGGGTGAGGGGATCGTGCATACCAGAATTGGGGGTGAGGGAACCATGCAAACCAGGATTTGGGCGTGAGGGGTACCCCTCATACCAGGATTCGGGTGTGAGGGGTACCACACATACCAGGATTGGGGGGTGAAGGGTACCACACATACCAGGATTGGAGGGTTAGGGGGCCACACATACCAGGATGAGGGGTACCACACATACCAGGATTGGGGGGTGAGGGGACCATGCATACCAGGATTGGGGGTGAGGGGACCATGCGTACCAGGATTGGGGGGTGAGTGGTACCACACATACCAGGATTGGGGGTGAGGGGTACCACACATACCAGGATTGGGGGGGTGAGGGGTACCATGCATTCCAGGATTGGGGGGTGAGGGGTACCACACATACCAGAATTGGGGGGTGAGGGGACCATGCATACTAGGATTGGGGGTGAGGGGACCATGCATACCAGGATTTGGGGGTGAGGGGTACCACACATACCAGTATTGGGGGGTGAGGGGTACCATGCATACCAGGATTGGGGGGTGAGGGGTACCACACATACCAGGATTGGGGGGTGAGGGGACCATGCATACCAGGATTGGGGGGTGAGGGGTACCACAAATACCAGGATTGGTGGATGAGGGGACAATGCATACAAGGACAGGGGGGTGAGAGCTACCACATATACCAGGATTGGGGAGTGAGGGGACCATGCATACCAGGATTGTGGGGTGAGGGGACCATGCATAACAGGATTGGGGGGTGAGGGGTACCACACATACCAGGATTGGGGGTGAGGGGACCTCATACCAGGATTTGGGGTGAGGGATACCACGCATACCAGGATTGGGGGGTGAGGCGTACCACACATACCATTATTGGGGGATGAGGGGACCATGCATACCAGGATTGGGGGATGAGGGGACCATGCATACCAGGATTGGGGGATGAGGGGACCATGCATACCAGGATTGGGGGGTGAGGGGACCATGCATACCAGGATTGGGGGGTGAGGAGTGCCATGCATACCAGGATAGGGATGAGGGGTACCATACATAACAGGATAGGAATGCAGGGTATCATGCATACCAGGAAGAGGGATGGGATGCCATGCATACCAGGATGAGGGGTATCATGCATACCAGAATAGGGATGAGGGGTGCCATGCATACTACGATGAGGGATTGGGTGCCATGCATACTAGGATGAGGGATTAGGTGCCATGCATACCAGGTTTCTGGGATGAGGAGGCCATACAGACCAGAATTGGGATGAGGGGCATAAAAGGATGGGGATGAGGGCTGCCATGTATGCCAGGATAAGGATGAGGGGTACCATGTATACCAGGATTGGGAATGAGGGGCCCATGCATACCAGGATAGGGATGAGGAGTGCCATGCATACCAGGATGGGGGTGAGGGAGCCATGCATACCAGGATTGGGGATGAGGGGTGCCATGCATTTCAGGATTGGGGATGAGGGGTGCCATGCATACCAGGATTGGGGATGAGGGAGCCATGCATACCAGGATTGGGGATGAGGGAGCCATGCATACCAGGATTGGGGATGAGGGGTGCAATTCATACCAGGATTGAGGAAGAGGGGTGCCATGCATACCAGGATTGGGGATGAGGGAGCCATGCATACCAGGATTGGGGATGAGGGAGCCATGCATACTAGGATTGGGGATGAGGGGTGCCATGCATACTGGGATGTGGGTGAGGGGCCCATGCATACCAGGATGAGGGATACCATACATACCAGAATAGGGAAGAGGGATGGGGTACCATGCATACCAGGATAGAGATGAGGAGTACCACACATACCGAGATTGGGGATGAGGGGTGCCATGCATACCAGGATTCGGATGAGGGGCCATGCATACCAGGAAAGGGATGAGGAGTGCCATGCATACCAGGATTCGAATGAGGGGCCATGCATACCAGGATGGGGATGAGGGGTGCCCTACATACCAGGATGTGGGTGAGGGGTCCATACATAACAGGATGAGGGATACCATACATACCAGGTAAGGGATGAGGGATGGGGTACCATGCATACCAGGATAGAGATGAGGAGTACCACACATACCAGGATTGGGGATGAGAAGTGCCACACATACCAGGATTGGGGGTGAGGGGTGCCACGTATACCAGGATTGGGGATAAGGGGCGCCATGCATACCAGGATTGGGGGTGAGGGGTGCCATGCATACCAGGATTGGGGTTGAGGGGTGCCATGCATACCAGAATTGGAGATGAGGGGTGCCATGCAGACCAGGATAGAATGGTGGGGACAGGATGGGGGCAGCTCAAATACCAGGAGGGGGGCAGCACATACCAGCATGGGAGACCATATACCAATAAAAATGATCGCCACCCGGGCGTAGAACAGGTTCAATAGCTAGTACTATATGGAGGACTATACTGTCCGGTCTAAAATGAAAACTTTTGAATCCTCCCAGGGCACGCACTGTGCGCTGCGAGGATTCGTCGGTTTCTGAGCTATTGTAGAATTTACAACAGATATCACTCATGTAATGTAAGAAGTAAGTGAAATCTTTGGCTTTGTACTATACCTATATTTCTCTGACGTATCTGTGCATCATGAATCGTTTTATGTGTTAAAGGAGCCCACTGAGATTCTTTTGCCCGGGGTCCACAAAAAGCTGGAGCCGGCCCTGATCGAGCAGGCCGCCGGTAGCCGATGTTATTGGATGGCCAGAACCATGAGTTCCACAGATTAATAAAGGAGACTTCCATTCAAACATGGGAACTTTACTGAATTTGATGAGGGCTATGTACAAAGGATAGCGAGTACACAGTCTTAAGCATGTTTCTTTCACAGCAAGAAGCCTTTTCACCGACGTCGTTTTCTTCCTCTGTAGTCTACTCCAGGGCTGATGTAACACATTATTTCGCCCCACTTCATCACAGCCTGGCCTGTCGCCCAGTCCTCCTCAGCTAGTTTCTCTACCCCTGCCCAGCGGTTCCACGTCCTATCACTAAGGACGCCCTGGACCCTCACTAGTCCAACAATCTCAGTCCTCTTTAGGTCCGCACCTTCGAGCTTTATCAAGCTCATGTTTTCTCGTGACACATCGTCCTATCCAAGGCCCCTTTAAGATGGAAGGCCACACGTCAGTTTTCCGTCGCGTTACCTCATTATCCCGATGTCTTCTTTGCTGCCTTTCACCAAACAAGCAGAACTGAGCACTTGTCACTTCTTCAAACTCTAACTCCTATCTAACTAACTTCAAGAAGCAGGTCCCTTGTCCTAGCACTAAGAGCTGCCCCTGAGGGCTGGTCCCAACATTAACTCTCTCTCCGACTCTGCAGTCTGATGCTGGTGAAACTTACATTTTCACCTACATTCTGTGCAAACACTACCTTATGTCCTAAGCCCTAACCTATGTCTTTTATGCATAACATCACTATACATTATAATATCTTACATTATTACATTACCAACATTACCTATAACATTGCTACACACTATGGATTACATTATACTATCAATACTTATCCCACTCTAAATATATATTGTAATATTTGTTAAACACGCATTAAACTTATTCACATATTGAGAACTTGACAGTCATTGTCTACACCTCTCAGGCTGTGTGCACGCAGTGCATTTTTGGTGCGTTTTCACGGTGTTTTTTCCTCGCGGAAATGGGGCAAAAAAAAATCTTTGTGCCAGCTAATGCAATGAGAATCCTGAAGTGCTGTGCACATGATCAGAAATTGTTTGTGCGCTTTTGCCTCCTTTTCACCCATTAAATTCAATTGAGTCAGTCAAATCTGCAGCAAAAATACAGGTATAAAAATATTTGCTTTTTTTGCTGTGGATTTTAGCTGCGGATTGGACTGAATTGAAGTCAATGGGTGAAAAATGTGACAAAAACGCACAAGAATTGACCGCGGGTGACAGCCATCGGCTGATGAGAGACTACTCCTCCCGTAAGTGTACAGCTGCTGCCGCTGATAATAGCAAGAGCAGGCGCCGCTGATGGGAGCTGTCATCAGCCAACATCTGTGCTCGCCGTGAAAAAAAAAAAGCTAAAATAAAAGAATGTTAAAATAAAAAACACATTATATTCACCTATCTGCCATAATCCCAAGTGTCCCACGACAATCTGATCACCCGGCAGCATGTTATACACTGACATGAGTGCGATCACTCCCAACAGTGTATGGCGCTGAGCTGCTGCCAGGACAGAGGTCACATGAGTTCATCAGCTGATGATCAGCAGATGAGCTCCGGTGACTTCACTTACTGCACCAATACTGCATGAGAAAATTCTCACACTGCGGTGGTGCCGTAAGTGAGGTCACCTGATCATCAGCTGATGAACTCATGTGACCTCTGTCTTGGCAGCTCAGTGCTGTACACTGACACAGGAGTGATTACACTCTTGTCTGTGTATAGCCTGCTGTCCTCTAGCACAGTTACATCAGTGATTGCTGATGTAACTGCTCTAGAAGTGAACCAGATCTTTATGGAACAGTATGGGTTATGTCATCACGTCGGACCGGTGAGGGATATGGTCATTTTTTATTTTTGCTTTTTTTACAGGTGACAATGGCTTCAGCAGATTAGGCATTAGATGAGTATACTGTGTTTTTTATTTTTAATAAATGATTAAAACAGTGTGGACTTTTATTTCAAATTAAGGATTTTTTTTCTGGTCATGTGTTTATTGCAAAACGTTTACTATGGGATTAGTAATGGGGGCATCTTATAGACGCCTCTCCATTACTAACCTGGGCTCCATGTCAGCTGCCAATAAAAGTCTGACATGAACCCCATCCCTATTACCCCACTTGCCACCACATCAGGGCAAGAGGGAAGAGTGAGGCTAAACGCCAGATTTGGCACATCTTATGGATGCGCTATTTCTGGGGCCTTTGAGGGCTGATATTATTAGTCTCTGAGGGGTCTAGTATCCATGCCCCCTTACCTGGCTATTAATATCATCTCACAGCTGTCTTTTTAGCCTTTACTGGTTACATTTTATAGGGGGGGGACCCTATATCAATTTTTTTGGGGGTGCCCCTGTAATCTAGCCAGTAAATGCTAAGCAAACAGCTTTAAGCTGTTATTAATTAACCAGGAAACATTTTTGGCTAATGGACCTTTCCATGGTTATTAATAATCAGCCCCCAGTGGTTGCTTTTAATTAAAATGACATGGGAACCCACGCCATTTTTTAAATTTAATTCTTCATTTTATTTTATTCTTAAGAAATCACATGCCTACTGTGTTTGTTTTTGACGCTGCGTAAACTCACCCGCAGCATGTCAATTTCTGTAGCAGAAAGACTAGTCTCTGCTGCAGACTTTGACGAATTGAAATGTCATTATATGAGGTGGATCCGCATGTACTGACAAAACAAGTGCAACATTAGAATGCAGCGTTTTGGACACAGAAAAAATGTGCTGCATCCAAAGCACTGCTGGTTCCTGATCGTGAAGACGAAGAATAAAGGCTAACCAAACAGCTGTGAGCTGTTATTAATAGCCAGGGAACATGTTGGTCTAATTGCCCCATCCTAGGCTAAAAATAACAGCCCTTAGCTGCCCCAGAAATGACACTTCATATTTGAATGGGATTAGGGGTAATGGGATTAGGTAATGGGATTCAGTGTCATTGACACCAAGCCTTAGGTTTAGAGATGAAGACTTGTTAACCAGACACCCTCATTACTAAACCTGTAAGTAAAGAGTTAAATAAGCACACACACCAAGAATAAAACACTTTATTTGAAATACAACAGACACATTATTTAATCATTTAAATTAACCAATATACTCATCCCAGGTCTGACTGTAATCGAAGGGTTAAAGCGATGTCCCACGTTTGTTTTTTCAAATATCTTTATTTAGCTCCAAAAAGCATTCATTCTATACAAAAAAACACATAAAAATGCATGCAAAAATGCATCAAAATCGTGGCAAAATGTGCATTTTTCAGCAGTGTGTTTGCTGACAAGAGATACAGAAACCTTGCAGAAATTTCTGCAACCAAATACTCAATGTGTGCACATAGCCTAACAGTGCTGTTTGCAAGCATGAACTCTTCTTCTCTGACCCAGTATCCTGGCTGTTCCATTGCTTCAATTAGCTGAGAGTTGCAAGTAACTGCACCTGTATCCAATGGGGAAAAGGCAATTCCAGGCACTAGTAGGAGCCCAGGACCTCTTCCCAGTGAACAGTCTCCTGGAAAATCAACTGCAAGAGGCCCATGCCAATTTTTAGAAAGGTCCCTGTACACTTTACATCGTGTAGCCATTTTTACTTTGTATGTGCTTGGAAACATATTAGAATGGCATGCAGGCTTTGATTACAGGCTTACTTGAACGTTATTAGAAGCCTTAGGCTGAGTTCACACGATGCGGTTTTAATACGTTTCTGCAGCGGTTCTTGTATCTATACATGCGGATTTGCTGTGTTTCAATGTAAAACAATAGGCGCAAAATCGCGCTGTGGTTGGCACTCGGTTTGGGAGAAGAGGCTGCTACTCGTCTCATCCGACCTCTGCTCTGGCTGATAACAGCGAGAGCAGCGTGGATGGGAGAAGCAGCAGCCTGCTTCTCTCAGCCCGCGTGCCAGCGCCAGTGTAAAAAAGAATCAAAAAGTAAAAGTTAAAAAATAAACCTTCATATTCACCTCTCCGTCGGCCCCCGGTGTCCTCCTGGGCGATGCTGTCCCATCGGCGGCTCGCTGTACACTGCGGCGCCCCGCAGTGTACTTCCAGGACCTGCGGTGACGTCACTGATCATCTAATGGTCATGCGACCATCAGGTGATCAGTGACGTCACAGATCAGCTGATGGTTGCATGACCATCAGGTGATCAGTGCCACAGCAATCAGCTGATGGTCACGTGACCATCAGCTGATTGCTAAAGCCGGTAATCAGCTTATCAGCTGATGCTGGAAGATTCACAAGAATTTTCTCACGCTCTCTAGCTCACTAGGGCTCATGAGCTGATCTTCAGCTGATGAACCACAGTGACCTCTCCTTCAGCACTGTACAGTCATGGCCAAAAGTTTTGAGAATGACACCAAAATTATATTTTCACATGATCTGCTGGCCTCTGGTTTTTATTAGTGTTTGTCTGATGTTTATATCACAAACAGAAATATAATTGCAATCATATTATGAGTACCCATAGGTTATATTGACAGTTAGAGTGAGTTAATGCAGCAAGTCAATATTTACAGTGTTGCCCCTTCTTCTTCAAGACCTCTGTAATTCTCCCTGGCATGCTCTCAATCAACTTTTGGACCAAATCCTGACTGATAGCAGTCCATTCTTGCATAATCAATGCTTGCATTTTGCCAGAATTTGTTGGTTTTTGTTTGTCCACTCGTCTCTTGATGATTGACCACAAGTTCTCAATGGGATTAAGATCTGGGGAGTTTCCAGGCAATGGACCCAAAATCTCTATGTTTTGTTCCATGAGCCATTTAGTCATCACCTTTGCTTTAAGGCAAGGTGCTCCATCATGCTGGAAAAGGCATTGTTGGGCGCCAAACTGCTCTTGGACGGTTGGGAGAAGTTGCTCTTGGAGGACATTCTGGTACCATTCTTTATTCATGGCTGTGTTTTTAGGCAAGACTGTGAGTGAGCCAATTCCCTTGGCTGAGAAGCAACCCCACACATGAATGGTTTCAGGATGCTTTACAGTTGGCATGAGACAAGACTGGTGGTAGCGCTCACCTCTTCTTCTCCGAATAAGCTGTTTTCCAGATGTCCCAAACAATCGAAAAGGGGATTCATCAGAGAAAATGACTTTGCCCCAGTCCTCAGCAGTCCACTACCTGTACCTTTTGCAGAATATCAGTCGGTCCCAGATGTTTTTTCTGGAGAGAAGTGGCTTCTTTGCTGCCCTCCTTGAAACCAGCCCTTGCTCAAAGAGTCTCCGCCTCACAGTGCGTGCAGAAGCACTCACACCAGCCTGCTGCCATTCCTGAGCAAGCTCGGCACTGCTGGTAGTCCGATTCCGCAGCTGAAACAGTTTTAAGATACGGTCCAGGTGCTTGCTGGTCTTTCTTGGGCACCCTGGAGCCTTTTTGACAACAATGGAAGCTCTCTTCTTGAAGTTCTTGATGATGCGATAGATTGTTGACTGAGGTGCAATCTTTATAGCTGCGATACTCTTCCCTGTTAGGCCATTTTTGTGCAGTGCAATGATGGCTGCACGTGTTTCTTTAGAGATAACCATGGTTAACTGAAGAGAAACAATGATACCAAGAACCAGCCTCCTTTTAAAGTGTCCAGTGATGTCATTCTTACTTAATCATGACTGATTGATCGCCAGCCCTGTCCTCATCAACAAACCTATAAATAAACATCCGACAGAAAGGCCATATGTATTCAATGAAACAGACCTTTATTGGAACAAGTAAGGTATATAGTGACAAAGAAAAAAGAGCATACACCTAATACAATTTTTTATATATATCGCATTAAAAATAGCTAATAATATGCACACAGGAAATCAAAGTAATACTGCCACTGCCCTTAAATATAACCAACACTGCTACATCTGACCTGCTGCAATAGCAGTATGTCAATATCAATGGCAATGTAGCTTGTACTACATTAGAGCACCATCCAAAGTATATAATCAGCGGTATATGGACTTAATTGTTTAACATGTTTCCATGTCCACTAATTTTTGCTGTATTGTAATACATATTCAGCAATATACCCATGTATAAACATTATATGTCCTCATACCTGCTGGTTAGGGTGTCCAAATATAGCGGTGGCTATTCCTGCTGCATGTGTAATGCCCACCCCGACGCGCATTTCGTTGCGTCCTTCCTCAGGGGGTGACGTCAGATTCCAGGTGTGTGATTAAAAAGAGGCTGTCAGCCAATGGAGATGAGTCAGAAGGGGGTGTGTCGCGTGAGTCACTCCCACTGCTAGCCGGAGTCCGCACGCGCCTGGCGTCATGCAGCTAAGGAGACCAGAGCACGTGAGGAGTCACATGCTCCGTCTACCCGGAAACACGGTCACGTGAGAACACGTGACCGCAGGTCCTGCGCTGCATAAAGAAGCCGGCAACGCCAGACTCCGAAGCGCTGCAAGGAAACCCGCGCGTCGCTGCTCATCAACATTGTGGTGAGAGAGTATATGTGTACCATGATGGATATACAGTGCTATGGTCCCAACACTATAATAAATCTGCGATACACAGTATTTAGTTGGCAACATTCCTATTAGGGTCAATGTGTAATAAAATGTGAAAATATGAAAATACATATATATACATGGGCCGCCCAAATCTACATAGCCTACAAAAACCCTGCAAATACAAGGCGCTAAATAGCAACATAAATAATACAATAAATATACGATAAAGTGCAAAACGTGCAAAGAGATCAATAGATCTATACATAAATTACATATATATACATTAATTTGTGAAAATCTAGCAGTACAAAGAACTGGATGGCAGCAATAATAATATAAAAATGTGCAAAAAAGTGCAATAAAGTGCTAAAAATATATAGTGCAAAGAATACACATATGCATATATATATACACATACACCTGAATATATACACATGCATATATATATGAACAGCATAGACATGCATATATTACCCACAATTAATTAAAATAAATATGATGAATACCTATTGGCACATATATCATGCCAACCAATGCATAAATTAATATAGTGACCATAATATAAATGGTAAATACAAAATGTATATACACACACCAACGCGATTAACAATAATTAGCATGCATAAAGTGAAAAAAATGCACAAAAATTACAACAAATAGTATATAATTCAATGGAGTGATGTAAAACATATAATACATAATGTAGTTAAACATACCAGTAAAATATAACCAAAAATTAAAAAAAAAATTAAATTTTTTTTAACAAAAAATATTCAAAAATTACGTCAGAAAATAACAAGGCACATAATACAGTATATATTTAGGCATACCACCAATAAAATAAACACATAATACTCATATAATCTCATAACTTCACATAAGACCTTCCAACATCTTCATCATGGGGTAACACATATGTAGAAGTATTTCACATTTGTCCGGCCCAACCGACCAATATACATATGTACGGAAATGAAAGTCTCTTCACCAGATGCAAAGCATAAGATGTATGACAGCTACAAATAAAAAGACCATAAAAAATTAAAAACCATAAAAATATAAAATAGAGAGTAGAACAAATCATCTAGACATTATATAAACAATATGGTGGAAAAGCTCACAAAAATGGGGTAAAACACAAACTCTCATTGAGACCCAGGGGATAAACAGTGTCAAGGGCCCATATCCATTTTGCTTCTAATCTAGCGAGACGGTTACTCACATTCCCACCTCGTATGTTTGAGATAATCCTGTCAATCCCTCTCACTTTAAATCCAGAGGCATCACAATTGTGATGAATCTTAAAGTGCTTAGGGATTGTTTTTAACGTGAGTGGATCTTCATTCTCCTTAGCCGCATTTATCCCATTAATGTGTTCCCTCACTCTCACTTTCAATTGACGAGTTGTTAGGCCTACATAAATTTTATTGCAGGGACATGTGGCAAAGAAGATGACAGCTGTGGTGGTGCATTTGATTTGGTGTGTTATGTTAAATGTTATAGTATTTGCACTATTATGGAAAGTTTTGGCACAAACAATATTGGGGCACGCAACGCATTTGCCACAGGGTGTACATCCCCAGGGAGGTTTTTTAGCATCTAGAAATGTAATCTTTTCATTAACGAAGTGGCTTTTCACCAGTGTGTCTCGTAAATTATTTGCCCGTCTAAAAGTAAAACTTGGTTTTTGTCCGAGATATTTAGCCAAAATTGGATCGGCCATTTATTGGCCATGATTTTTCTACACATTTACGTGTCATCTCAGAATTGGCATGATATTGGGTTATGAGTCTCACTTCATTCTTATTTGTTCTCTGTTTATCATTGTTAGAGTATAGCAGCTCATGTCTTGGAGTATACCTCACTCGATTGTAGGCTCTTTTTATTGACCTCTTACTATAGCCTCTATTTAGAAACCTCTCTTTCAGGTCTTTAGATTGCTGTTCAAAGTCTTCTTCATTAGAACAAATGCGTTTGAGGCGTAAGAATTGACCGATAGGAATCGATTGAATCATCTTAGGAGGATGGGATGATGAAGCGTGTAAAAACGCATTTACAGATGTGGATTTCCGAAACAAATCGGTCTGTAGGCAATTTTGAGTTTCTCTGTACACCCTAACATCAAGGAAGTCAATCATATTTGCATCACAATGGTACGTCAGATGAATATTGCATTCATTTTGATTCAGTTCAGACATGAATTGAGTCAACTCATCTTCTGAATCCTGTCAGACAAAAAATACATCATCAATGTACCGCGTCCAAAACGGGACGCGGTCCATCGACGCGTATCTGTCTGACAGGAAAAGGTCCCTTTCCCACAGCCCCAGGAACAGGTTGGCATACGAGGGCGCAAAAGCCGCCCCCATAGCTGTTCCCTGGAGCTGTAGGAAGAAGGACCCCTTAAAGGTAAAGAAGTTGTGCGACAAAGTGAATTCAAGGAGTTGCAAGATAAAACTTATCATATTTGATGATGTATCAGATGAATCCAAAAAGAATTTCACTGCTCTCAATCCATCCCTGTGTCTAATATTTGTGTACAATGATTCGACATCACAGGTTGTCAACAGTGTATTAGTGTCCACATGTAAACTATCAATCTTCCTAAGGAATTCACTTGTATCCTTGATGAAAGAAGGTATTGTTTCAACCATCGGTTGTAAGAGAGAATCAATATATTTATTCACATTCTCTAGATAATTCCCTCGCCCCGATATGATAGGCCTACCTGGTGGGGTACTAGCATTTTTGTGGATCTTCGGTAATAAGTATAACGTTGGAATGGTAGGTTCCTTGACCAACAGTGCCTCAACTAATTCCTTCGAAATTATCCCATCCTCTCTGGCTTTATTTAGGAGTTTATTCAATTCCGTATTAAATTTTAATAACGGATTAAATGTCAATTTCTTGTAACAGTTACCATTACGTAGCTGTCTGAATGCTTCTGCCTCATACATATCCTTTGGCCAGATCACTATGTTTCCGCCTTTATCAGCGGGTTTATACACTACATCGTTCAAACCCTGGAGTGTTTTGATCGCTGCCCTCTCATCTATACTTAAATTGTCCATTTTAGGGCGCGATGGTATTTGATCTAAATCTTTGCTAACTAATTTAACAAAGAGTTCAACATTAGGACAAGAGGAAAGGGGGGGAAATTTTTTTGATTTAGGTTGAATTAATGGTGGTATCTTACCTCCCTCCTTCATGTTGTGCTCATGAGCAAGTTCCTCCAAAATCCCTAATGCTTCCTGTTCTTTTTCTGTGGGGAACATAGTATGTACATCTTCATTATGAAAGAAGCGCTTAAATATTAGTGATCTCGCGAAAATATGCAAATCTTTTACCATCGTGAATTTATCAAAATTAGCCGTCGGGCAAAATGTAAGACCCCTCTGCAATACATTTAATTCAATGTCAGACAAAGTATGTTTACTCAGATTAATTACCTTAAAACTGGGTCGTTTGATCTCTGGTGATTGTCCATAGTAGCGTTTGTTTGGTAAATATCTAAGATTGTGTTTGCGTTTGGGAGTGCCAAACACTTGGACTGAAGTCGATGAGGAGGCCTCAGATATATCGCTGACAGAAATATTGGAGGAAAATGATGCAAGACGATCTCTACTTTGAGTTTGATTAATTGGTTTCCTCCATTTATATATTAGATTCAGGGCCAAATCCTTTTGGTCACGTCCTAATTTCATTGCCTGATTCTCTTGAATTTTTTTGACCTATATATCAAGGGATTGCTCCATTGATACATTGATAGATTCAAATTGTTCTTTTGGTAATTTTGTCTTTGCCATTGAATATGTTTCATCCAGGGTTGTATCGATCTCCTCTAAATTTTTAATATTAAGTTTTATCAATAAGTCCATAAATTTTCGCGATGCCTCATTACAGACATTTTCCCACCCCTTAATAAATTCATCGTCTGAAACGGGAAAGGAGGGGATAACTCGGACCCGTAATCCTCTGGGAATCAATTGTTTTAAGAGATAGTTATCAAGAATAGAGATGAGCGTTGTTCTACTCGAACTGTTCGCCAATCTCAAATTCGAGCTGTTTTGGGCGGTGTTCGAGCCGGTCGGCGAACACGAACAATTTGAGAAAAATTCGGCTGTTCGAGGTTATGTTCGATAACTGTTCGTGCACCAAAATCATAACTGGATTTTTTCTCAGTAATGATGAAAATTAATGTTAATACGCAGTTTGAGTGTACAGCGGGGCGGGGGGAGGGGCAGGGGATGGATCTCTGCAGGAACAATGAAGATCTCCATTTTTTTTTCTCTTTCCCGCATTTGCAGTGGGGAGGTGCAATCTGTCAGCCTATCAGCAGCGCACACACGGAGCGAAGTGCTTTTTTTCACACAAGCAAGGGCATGTGTGATTGGCAGTGTATGTCACATGTCCTTGCCCTATAAGACCAAGCCATTTTCCCCGTCGCCACCATTTTCTCACTGCTGCAGCTGCGTGTTAGACGGCACCGCTGTTGCTGTGTGCGCTATACCTTGTTAATTTCAAGCCAATTTTCGCACAAATATACAGATAGCTTGGGAGTAGGGAATAGTTGTGATTGCAGTCCTTTTAAGGACTAGGTTACAGCATTTCCTACGAATTTTATCAGGCAGGTCTGTGCTCTTAAATAGATAGATTGTGGGAGTAAAGACTAATTGTAATTGGAGTCCTTTTCAGGACTAGGTTACATCAGTTCCTATCAGTTTTTGCCAGGCAGGTCTGTGCCAGTGCTGTGCAAGTTTTTTTCACAGCATTTGGCTGAATCTAGCAAAGCTAATCCTTTTTGGCCTATTGCAGAGTGTGTTAGTCAGTGGAGTAGCCTATCTGTGATGCAAGATATACCACCTGTGTATAGAATACCAATTTTTTTACTGCACCTAGTGAAGTAAAATCTTTTGGGCATAGCATCATTCTATTAGTCCATCTATACTGACCTCCATCAGGTTGCAAACTGAATATAATTTTTTTCTGCATCTAGCTCTGAAAAAATATTTGGGCTTCTAGCAGTGTGTGGGACTTGGTCTATTAGTCCATCTATAGTGACCTCCATCAGGTTGCAAATTAAAAATAATTTTTTTCTTCATTTAGCTCTGAAAAAATATTTGGGCTTCTAGCAGTGTGTGGGACTTGTTCTATTAGTCCTTCTATACTGACCTCCAGCAGGTTGCAAATTGAATATAATTTTTTTCTGCATCTAGCTCTGAAAAAATATTTGGGCTTCTAGCGGTGTGTGGGACTTGGTCTATTAGTCCATCTATACTGACCTCCATCAGGTTGCAAATTAAAAATAATTTTTTTCTGCATCTAGCTCTGAAAAAATATTTGGGCTTCTAGCAGTGTGTGGGACTTGGTCTATTAGTCCATCTATACTGACCTCCATCAGGTTGCAAATTAAAAATAATTTTTTTCTTCATTTAGCTCTGAAAAAATATTTGGGCTTCTAGCAGTGTGTGGGACTTGTTCTATTAGTCCTTCTATACTGACGTCCAGCAGGTTGCAAATTGAATATAATTTTTTTCTGCATCTAGCTCTGAAAAAATATTTGGGCTTCTAGCGGTGTGTGGGACTTGGTCTATTAGTCCATCTATACTGACCTCCATCAGGTTGCAAATTAAAAATAATTTTTTTCTGCATCTAGCTCTGAAAAAATATTTGGGCTTCTAGCAGTGTGTGGGACTTGGTCTATTAGTCCATCTATACTGACCTCCATCAGGTTGCAAATTAAAAATAATTTTTTTCTTCATTTAGCTCTGAAAAAATATTTGGGCTTCTAGCAGTGTGTGGGACTTGTTCTATTAGTCCTTCTATACTGACCTCCAGCAGGTTGCAAATTGAATATAATTTTTTTCTGCATCTAGCTCTGAAAAAATATTTGGGCTTCTAGCGGTGTGTGGGACTTGGTCTATTAGTCCATCTATACTGACCTCCATCAGGTTGCAAATTAAAAATAATTTTTTTCTGCATCTAGCTCTGAAAAAATATTTGGGCTTCTAGCGGTGTGTGGGACTTGGTCTATTAGTCCATCTATACTGACCTCCATCAGGTTGCAAATTAAAAATAATTTTTTTCTGCATCTAGCTCTGAAAAAATATTTGGGCTTCTAGCAGTGTGTGGGACTTGGTCTATTAGTCCATCTATACTGACCTCCATCAGGTTGCAAATTGAATAAAAAAAATTTCTGCATCTAGCTCTGAAAAAATATTTGGGCTTCTAGCGGTGTGTGGGACTTGGTCTATTAGTCCATCTATACTGACCTCCATCAGGTTGCAAATTAAAAATAATTTTTTTCTGCATCTAACCCAGCCAATAGTTTTGGCCTAATACCACAGTTTGGCCACTCAGCTCTGCTCGGTTACCATCCATTGTTTTTTTGTGCAAACAACTCCAGAGTTGTGAATTAGTTAACCACCAAAATGAGTGGAAAAAGGCCTGCTGCTGGTGGAAAGGGGAATAGGCGTGTTGGGAAGGGGAAAAAAGGTTGTGTCCGTGGGGTAGGTGCAGAAGAAAGACCATCTTCCAGCCAAACTAAAATGTCTACTTCTTTTAGCGGACAATGTGATAAGATCCCTTTCTTACGGCCACGCCAATCGCTACAAATTCCAGATGAGGCACAAAAACAGCAGGTGCTTCAACGGATATCAAGTGCTCCTTTAAGTGGGCTCTCCTCCACATCAACTTCAACATCACAAATACTCCAGTCCTCAAAGGTGTCACCCAAATCGCACTTGCTTCCTCACAGCTCCCAAATCTCCAGCTGCCCGTCTGAGTATGAGGTAGAACAGATGGTTGAGTCTGCAGAGCTGTTTACTCATACTATAGCCTGGGAATCAGAGGTCGACTCCAGCGCTTCTGTGAATCCAGACGAGGAAATGATCTGCACTGATGCCCAGAATCTTTATGAGTCGGATCCAGGACCAGACGCAGAAGGTTCTGACCATAATGTAGACCCTCATTCCCAAACTGTAACTCCTGTTGGTGGAGACAATGAGGAAGACGATGATAAGACTCAAATACCTGATTGGAGCGACAACTTTAGTTTTTTGTCAGGGCAGGAACAGGTTGGCTCTGAGGACGACGGGTGTGATAACGCACAGGGTGATGATGATGAGGTCGGAGATCCCACTTACTGTCAACCCACAGTCAGCCAAGAGATGAGGTCAGCAGAGGAGGTGGAGGAAGATGCTAGTGACGATGAGGTCAGGTTGCGCCTTCCTGGACAGAGACGTAGTACTGGAAGCACGTCAACAACTGCATCCTCAAACACAACTCTGCCTCTCACCACAAGTCGTGGTGGCTCTTCAGGTCGCATGGGTGCTAAGCCTTGCATAGCCTGGGCATTTTTTCAGATCGATAAAGATGACCCAACTCGTGTTATCTGTAACATTTGTCAGCAAAAGCTAAGTAGAGGCCAAAAAATACATAGTTTGAGTACTTCATGCATGAACCGGCACATGGACATGAAGCATAAGTTGCAGTGGGAAGCTCAGTGTGCTACAATGCGGTCTAGCCGGCCGGGCCAACCACCGTCTGCCATATCTTGTGCATCCGCGGCCTCTTCATCCTCTGTGACTGGGGGGACAGCAGTCACACCTGTTTTGGGGCGCAGACCTGCCACCTCTTTACCCGCAACAGCCAGCGTGATTGGCAGGTCATCATTTTCTTTGGAGGTGGTAACACCAGCTGGTCTTGAGCGCTGTCCGACATCGATAGCACCACCTTTGGATCAAGGCAACCTAACATGTCCGCCTGCATCTTCCTCACAGACCGGCAGTTTGCCGGGGACACCCTTATCAACCCCGTCTAAGCACAATAGCCAGCCCTCGGTCCCTCAGATGTGGACAAGTAAAAGACCATTTCCTCCTAGCCATGAGAAAGCTAAGAGGTTGAATTTCACCATCTGCAAGCTCATGGCTACAGAAATGCTGCCTTTCCGCCTGGTGGACACAGAGGATTTTCGAGACCTTATGTCCGTCGCAGTGCCCCAGTACCAGATGCCCAGTCGGCACTACTTCTCAAAGAAAGGTGTGCCTGCGCTCCACCAGCATGTCGCACACAACATCACCGTTTCTTTGAGAAACTCTGTGTGTGACAGGGTGCATTTCACCACAGACACTTGGACGAGTAGGCATGGACAGGGGCGTTACATGTCGCTGACTGGGCACTGGGTAACTATGGTGACAGCAGGACAAGGGGCTGCTGTCCAAGTCTTGCCGTCCCCACGAGTTGTGCGTCAATCCTCTTTATGTCATTTTTCCTCCACTGCTTCTGCCTCCTCAACCTCCTCTCGGTCTTCCACCTGCACCCAAAGCCTGTCTGGTCATGCCACAAGCTTTCTAACTGCGCAGAAGGGATCCTGCACACCTCCTTACTATGCTGGCAGTAGGGCTCAACGTCATCAGGCGGTTTTTACATTGAAATGTCTGGGAAATGTGAGTCACACAGCTGAGGAGTTGTGGTCAGCTCTGGAGAACCAATTTCATGAATGGTTGTCTCCACTGGACCTGAAACCAGGGAAGGCCGTGTGCGACAATGCTGCAAACCTGGGTGCGGCCCTTCGCCGGGGCAATGTCACACACGTGCCTTGTATGGCTCACGTGTTGAACCTGGTTGTCCAGCAATTTTTAGCCCACTATCCCAGACTAGATGGCCTTCTGCAGAGGGCACGGTCGCTGTGTGCTCACTTCCGCCGTTCGCATCCCGCAGCTCAGCGACTTACATCTCTACAGAAGTCGTTGGGCCTGCCACTTCACCGGCTAAAATGCGATGTGCCTACCCGGTGGAATTCAACTCTGCACATGTTGCAGCGACTGTGGCAGCGCCGACAAGCCCTGGTGCAATACGTTCTGACGTATAGCCTGGGCCAACGAGATTCAGAGGTGGGGCAAATCACGCTGGAGGAGTGGTCTCAGATCAGGGACCTATGCACCCTTCTGCACAGTTTTGAAATGGCGACGAAGATGTTTAGTGCTGACGATGCCATTATCAGCATGACTATTCCGGTGATTTACATGCTGGAGCACATGTTAAACAGAATTCGGAGTCAGGTGGTGGCACAAGAGGAGGTGGAGGAAGTAGAGGAGGAGGAGTTGTATGCGGAAGGGCTAACATCTGCAAGGTCCAGACGGTCGGCAGCACCAGGGCGGCAGGCATGTGAGGGTGGGGGAGATGATTTTACCAGGGCGCATGGTAGCAGCCAAACTAGTGAGGAAGGTGCAGGAGCCCAGGAAGAAGTGGAGGACGAACTGATGGAAGACTCATCAGATGAGGGAGACCTTGATCACATTTCTGTTGTGCGAGGTTCGGGGGAGAGGACAGAGGAAGGAAGCATGATTGTTACCTCGCCACCAACACAACAGGGACTTGGTGCTCCTGGATGCGCAGCACACATGAGTGCCTTCTTGCTGCACTACCTGCAACATGACCCTCGAATTGTGAGAATTAGAAATAATCCTGACTACTGGGTTGCCACACTGTTAGATCCCCGGTACAAAAGTAAATTTGCAGAAATTATTCCTGCCATAGAAAGGGATGCACGCATGCAGGAGTATCAGCAGAGACTGTTGCAGAATCTTACATGTGCTTTTCCACAAAATACCAGTGGTGCACGTAGTGAATCTCACAGTTCCAACTTGCCAACCGTGGGACCGTCAAGTGTTCAGCACTCAAACCGTAACAGAACCACAGTATCTGCTGGTAACATCAATTTTGCGGAATCATTTCACCACTTTTTTAGCCCATCCTTTGCAAGGCCACAGGAGACAAGAAGTCTGACACATAGTCAACGCCTAGAGACGATGGTACAGGAGTATCTCCAAGTAAACATTGAAGCCACGACTGTGTCACTGGACCCTTGCTCTTTTTGGGCTTCCAATCTGGATAAATGGCCGGAGCTAGCCACTTACGCCTTGGAGATCTTGTCATGCCCCGCAGCCAGCGTTCTGTCTGAACGTGTGTTCAGCGCTGCTGGTGGTGTGCTGACAGATAAGCGCACGCGGCTCTCCACTGATAATGTAGACAGACTCACGTTCATAAAGATGAACAAATCATGGATCCGAAACGACTTTTCTACCCCTGTGTCATCCTGGGGAGAGTAAAAGCTTGATGATTGGTTAAAATCACCCTACCAACCGTTTTAAGCTTTCAAATTACTAATCATGTTTATCTGTATCTTGACTGGAAAATAATTTGGGCTTTGTAGCAGTGTGCAGCACTGATCCTATTAGGCCATCTATAATAAGCTTCACCAGATTTAAAACTAAAAATAATTTTTAGCTGCATCTAGCCCGGAAAATAATTTTGGGGCTCCGAGATGCGCAAGACACATAAGTGCCTTCTTGCTGCACTACCTGCAGCATGACCCTCATATTGTCAGAATTCGAAGTAATCATGACTACTGGGTTGCCACACTCTTAGATCCCCCAAACTTTTCGATCAACCTTTTCATTTTAATAAAGACCAAAAAAATGGTCATTTTTGAAATTATAAGCATTAGCAGGTTGTTAGAAACTGAAATCAAACAGTTTTCAACTCAAAACTTTATTCTAGGTGATGTTACATTTTCACATAGGACCCCTTGTTCGAAAGGAGCTTCTGAACTCTCTCGTCCATTGAATTTGTCAGGTTTTGGATGGTTTCTGCTTCAATTGTTTTGCATGAGGACAGAATACCCTCCCAGAGCTGTTGCTTAGATGTGAACTGCCTCCCGCCATCATAGACACTCCTTTTAATGATGCTCCAAAGGTTCTGAATGGGGTAGAGGTCAGGGGAGCATGGGGGTCACACCATAAGTTTGTCCCCTTTTATGCCCATATCAGCCAGAGATGCAGATGTTTTATGTGCAGCATGAGATGGTGCATTATCATGCAGAAAAATGATCTTGCTGTGAAATACACGGTTCTTCTTCTTGAACCATGGCAGGAAGTGCTGTTTGAGAAAATCCACATACATTATGGAGTTCATCTTTAGCGCCTTCAGGGATCCTAAAGGGGCCGACAATCTCTCTCCCCATGATTCCAGCCCAAAACATTACTCCACCTCCTCCTTGTTGGCGCTGTAGCCGTGTTTGCGTGGGGTGTCCATCAACCAGCCATCCTCCACTCCATTCATCTGGACCATCGAGCGCTGCACGGCACTCATCCGTGAACAAAACAGTTTTGAAATCAGTCTTCATGTAATGTTTGGCCCACTGGAGCCATTTCTGCTGGTGTGAAGTGGATAGAGGAGGTCGACAGGATGGCGTATGCACAGCTGCAAACCTCTGAAGGACCCTGCATCTTGTTGTTCGGGGGACGTTGGAGGCACAAGCAGCTTCAAAAACTTGTCTGCTGCTATGACAAGGCTTTTTTGCCGCTGCTCTTTCAACCTGACGTAATTGCCTGTAGGAAAGAGTCCTCAATTTGCCCTTATCAGCACGCACACGTGTGTACTGTGAATCAGCTACATACTTCTTGATTGCCAAGACACTTCATCCTGATCATCGCACAATGTTGATTGTAGTCATGCCTTGACCTAAACACTCCACAATTTGTTGCTTCTCAGCAGCCGACACATCCTTTTTCTTTCCCATTTTGGCAGAAAATGTAGGCTGCTTAATAATGTGAGAGAGCCTTCTTAAGTAGTCTTGCCTTTCATTGGACACACCTGCCAAACTAATTAGCACAGGTGTCTGCAATTGCTTACAGTGATATAAAGAGCCCTGACACACATCACCATCAATGAGTTTAACTGACAAACAAACAAATTCTTCCCTTATCACTCCTAAACACTTTTTGCATAATAATTTGGAACGCGGTGTACATGTGCTTTTCCACAAAACACCAGTGGTTCACGTAGTGAATCTTACAGTTCTAACTTGCCAACCGTGGTCTGTATGGAATTGTTCAATAAAGGGCCCAAAATTAAGATAACATAGATGGGAGAGGTCTCTATGAATAGGAATTCCTAAGTATTTGATACCCTGTGAGGGCCAGGCAAAGGGAAAGTTGGACTGGATGGAATCCTATATGGATTTAGAGAGGGAGACATCGAGGGCCTCAGACTTCGCTGCATTGATTTTAAAATTTTACCATGTAACAAAGTGATCTATTTCAGCCATAACAGCAGGGATGGATATATGTGATTGAGTGATATATACTAGGACATCATCAGCAAATAGAGAGCACTTGTACTCGGTGCCTCCCACCTCAATCCACCTAATATTGGGGTTATGGCAAATTGATGAGAGCAGGTGCTCCGTCACTAGGATGTATAAGAGAGGGGACAGAGGACATCCCTGCCTTGTCCCATTGGTGATTGTGAAAGGTGATGAAAATGTTCTGACGCACCCCCTGGGCCTTGGGACACCCGGAGCCGGACCCTTTTTGGTGGATGCTGGTGGTTGTAGTCTTCGTGGCGGCGATCCGGTTCCGTGGCTCAGGGCGGTCAAACCAGTGGCGGAACTATTTATGTGGTTTTGATGTTTAAATGTCCGACTATGCCACCCGTGGATTGCGGTCAGAGTGAACCGCCGCTACAGGGCAGACCGCTAAGGCTGGTGTTGTGGGTGCAGCAGAGCGTAGCATAACTCCCCACGGGAGGAGTATAGCCTCAGGGCAGTGTATGCGGAGGATGGGGGTGATGGTGCAGGGCAGCAGCAGTAACGACACGGAGTCAGTGATGCAGTTCAGGGCCTTTACTCACAGTTTTTATTATCCAGACCACGTCTGCAGGTAACGGCTGCCCACGTCGTACTGTGCTCACCAGGTGAGGGGCTCAGACAACTCCCAGATAACTTTGGAGCGCTTCACAGGACCCCCTTTGTGTGTCCTTTGTCTGGCCTTTCTTACCAACACTTCTGTCCGGCTGCCTCGGGCCTCCTCTTGGTAAACTTGGCGCCAGTTTCCCTGACCCTATGTGGTGCCTTCCTAGCGGGTGGAGCAAGGGGCTGCGCCACATAAAATGTCAGAGCCTCCGGTTTCTAGCTGAGGGTCGTTTCCTGCCTCCACTAGTTCGGGGACCGGTCTCCCCCTTTGGCCTGACCCCTCCACGCAGGTGGATTCGGGCGTGCGGTGGCGACTCGCCCGTCCGCACCCCTGGGATCCCTTCATTCCTCGTTCCTGGAGCCTTCTCCGCTCCTCTTCCTTCCTTCTCCCTCTTGCAGGCCTGGGCCTCTGTTACTAGGCCCGCCTCCGGAGTAGAGCTCATGCAGAGCCCCTGCTCCCTGCCACTTCTGCTCAGACTTCTCTGCACTGAACTAAGATGGTGCCCACCTTTTATACTCCCTTCTCAATGCACCCAGGAACTGCTTCCTCCCTGCTCCTGCACTGCAGTTTTCCCCTTCCTCAGTGTTCCCTCCCCCCACTCCAGCCAGGGACAGGGACTGTCGTGCCCATCTCAGGGGCATATTGGTCGCCCTGCCCCACGGCAATGTGGTGTAATGCATGCAGGTGTCGGGTCCTGATCCACACTCCATCCTTATCTGAGAGTGAGATATCACACCTCTGGGTGAGGTGCAATACGTCTGTAGCAACCGAGCCCTCGGTGCTACAGTTCCATTTATCTTCAGCCTAGGTGACGTATTGTGATACAGGGCCGTGATTTTGGCTATAAAAGGGTCCCCTAGACCCCTACCCCAAGCTTTTTAAGAGAATCATATATGGCGTGCCAGGAGACTCTATGGAATGCTTTCTCAGCATCCAACGAGAGTATCTACTTACAAATTTTTAACTGCATCTAGCCCAGGAAATACTTTGTGCCTAGTAGCAGTGTCTGCTAGTCAGCGGATTATCCCGGCTGTTAAGCAAGCTACACCACCTGTAGTTTGGACACTTAATTTTTTCAAAGGAAATGCTTCGGGACCACGGGATACTTAGTGAAGAGCATCAGGAGGCACCCCAAGGCATAGGGGCTGGGACTGGTGTAGCACCCTGAGGATTCGGCTGCTACAGGGGTATTGCACCTCAACCCAGAGGTGTGATATTCCACTCCCGGGTAAGGAAGGAGTGTGGAACTGAGCTCAGATAGACTGCATGCACTACATACATCCCATTCCAGAGGAGCAGGCCGACGGTACTCCCACTTAGAAATGTGCAGGTACAACCGAGCCTGTTCCTGGCTGGAGTGGGAGGGGGGTGGTACATCCCATGTAGTGTAGGGGCAGATAGGGGGAGCAGTCTGGGTAGTGATAGGAGCTCATTGGGTGCTGGTCACCTGAGCTCACACATAGAGGGATATATAAGGAGGGCACCAACTTAGATCAGGGTCAGACGCTGAGAACAAGTCAGTTGGAGAGGAGAGAGAAGGAAACAGCAGCCCTGGAGAGAGAGAGAGTGGAGCAGAGAAAGACCCAGAGGGGGAAGACTGAAGGGACCCAAGAACCCAAATTAGAGCACCGGGTGAGGAGTCAGCAAGAGGGTACCGGAACCCAAGCTGGTGGGGGCAAAGACATTCCCCAGCCAGAGACCGGAGACCGTGGGCAGTGTCTGTCACGGTCACCCACCACATTCACCCCGAAGGCACACCACGTGGAGGGTCAGGGAACCCAAGGCCAAGGGTGTCCCAAAAGAAGGCCCGAGGGAGCTGGACCTAGGTGAATCACTGGTGGGGACGGCTGAAGAAAGGACAGAGGGAGAGCTCAGGGCCACGCTCTGGACTTGTTTGGGGGTTGGCCGGATCCAGGACCTGGTGGACGCAGCACGGCTCGGGTGGTCACTAGCAGCTGGAGTGACCAGTACAACATCAGCAGTAAGTAAACACCCTTAACTGCAATACCCGACTCTGTCTTCACTGCCGTCTGCACTACACCACCACAACCCCCATCCTCTGCGCCTGTCCCCTCTGAGGCTATACCCCTCCCGTTGGGGGTTATCCCATCAAGCTGCGCACCCACCATCAGCCTCAGCGGACCCTGCTGCAGCGGCGGCCACAGTGACCGCATCACAACGGGTGGCGTAGTCGACACAAAAGAACTTTAGTAACATCTGTAAAGCTGCCACATAACACTTAGCTTGACGCCCTGGGCACGGGACCGGGTCACAGCCGCTCGGAGACTACAACCCCCCATCTGATCCGGTGCCGGGTATTCCCCTCAAAAAGGAATATGTCCCAGGGGGCGCGTCAACTTTGGCGTAGTCGGCAGGATTACGTGCCCGCAACACCCGGGTACTGCGTGCCTGAAGAAAAGTGCAAGTTTACCTCAGAAAGAAGTCTCCCGCCGGTTCCGGAGGGTCCACGCCATCGGACTCCATCACCAGTCGTTTCCCGCCGATTGTCCGCCATTTCCAGCTTGTTCCCGCCATCTGCAGAGTTTCCCGCCACTGGGCGACGCTTCCCGCCAAAACCGCAGATTTCCCGCCTTGGAAGAGCAGCGGACGCCATTATGGGCGTGCCAAAGGAGGGCAAGAGGCCACCTCCCATCGTGGGCCGGGACAGAAAATGGCGCCAAAAGTGGAAACCGCCCCCACCAACAGAGACTGTGATGCTAGAGGTGTCTGTCAGCGTGAAAGAACTCCCCCTGGAGCTGACAGTCACCGAGTTGCCCCGGGACCGCCCTCTAAGTGGGAGGAGACGAAAGAGAAGAGAAAAGATGGGTGTCGCTTGGAGGAGTCTGGAGCGAGCGCACCCGGAGGCAAGAGGTCTAACAAGGAGTAGCGGAGGAGCTCACCCGGAGATGGAAAGAAAGCAGAACAGCACCGGCCCGCTGGCCAGGAGTCTGCTAGAGACCGAGGAAGGAGGGCAGAGCAGCACCGGCCCGCTGGCCAGGAGCCTGCCGGAAGCCGAGCAGAGCAGCACCGACCCGATGGTCAGGAGCCTGCTAGAGTCCACAACCCCGCTAGGTCTAGCGGAGATCCTAGCGCAGCTCCCCCGAGACCGGGAGTGTGCACAAACTGCCCTGGAGGGCCTCGCACGGAGGATGGCCCGGGTACAGCGCGAGATACTGGCGGAGTGGAGCCGGGAGATGGCCCAGCAAGCAGAGACCAGTCAACGGAGCACGCTACCCTGGAAGAGGAAGCAGACCGCCTCTGAGGATGGCGCGGGAGGACCCAAGGCCGGAGACGGCGCCGAGGAGGGAGCCGAACGCATGGAGGCAGGTAAAGGGGACGTCTATACCCCAAGCAGTGACACCGCTTACCTGCCCCAGCTCCCCGTCGCAGAGCCCGAAAGTCCCCCTGCTGTGCCCGTAGCCGCCAGGTCACCGCCATGGACTAGGCCCCGACCGGAAGCCGCCGCAGCGACCCCTGTGACGTCACGCGCCCCGACCCGGAGCGTGACAAAGCAGGAAGTACCACCAGCCTGGTCGCAAGGCCTAGTACCCCCGGGCGCCGCATCACCAACAGCGCCCCCTACCTCCGCGGAGCCTCCGGCCTGGCCGCAAGGCCAGGTAGCCCAGGGCGCCGCCGTCCTAACGGTGCCCTTCACCTTCCAGGTGCCCCAGGCCTGGCCGCAAGGCCTGGGCAACCCGGGCGCCACCACCACCGCGCCCGCGCCCGCAATACCTAGGGTGCCACACCTGGGGGAGGACCTCTTCGGCCAGCTCACATGGCCGGACGGGCGGCCCTTCATCTGGCCCGAAGGGTACCCTGAGCTGGAGCGGCAGCAAAGACTAGGGCCCTTGTGTGAGCCCCTAATCCCGGCTCCGAAGCCCGTGGCTCGGGTCTCGCCTCCTCTAGCAGAAGCCCAATTCGTGTGGGACCCCACGGGAGAAGATTTGATGGGGTTCACCGGAGAAACTCGGGCAGCCGCAGCTGAACGTACAGAGTGTTGCCGTCAACAGCTGGCAGAGTTTAAGAGAGAACGGGAGGAGAGGCGGGTCAGAGAACAACAGGCCCAAATCCAGAGCGCGGAGCAGAAGAGCCGGACTAGGAGGAACCCCCGTGCAGCGCATTGTCCCCGCACCATCGGGACAGTGATAAAGTTCAACCCGCAGCATGGGTGGGGCTTTATTCGGGACCGTAACAACCGCGGTGACGTTTTTGTGACCCGCAGAGACGTCGAGTCCCACCTGCCGGAAGGTCACAAAGGCCGTGACCTCTACATCGGAGACGAGGTCACTTTCACCCGGCACAAGTGTGCCAAAGGACCTTACGCCCTCCACGTGCACCGCTTGACGGAGGAGGAGTTGCGGTACGGGGAGGAGGAGCCAGAGGACCCGGACGGGTCTGAAGAAACATCATATCAAGAAAGAGCAGGAGGAAGACGCCGTTGAGTGCGGCAGAGCAGGAGTTGTAAATAGTTACCCAATCGGGGTATAAAGGAACTGAAACTGGAACTGTTGCTGCTGCTAAAATAGTCCCCGTTGGGACCAGTGAACTGTTTTACCCGTTAACCCCTTCATCCTACAGGCTGAGGACTGTGAGCAGCCATTCCCTTCCCTCTACCTGGCCGAGGACTGAGAGCGGCCAACTTCCAACTTCCCTGTATATAGTTGCGCGTCCTAAAGCGCCCCCTACCGGTTTTATAAGAAAACCAGATTTTTCTAAGAGACTGTCGCACTTTTCCCGGACACACGTTGCACAGTGTCCGGAGGAGGAATCAGAGACAAGAGAAGTCTACGAGAATGTTTATATAAAAAAGTTTTATATATATAATGTTTTATATGTTTTATATGTTTATATGAAAAATTTTGTATGTTTTGGTGTTTTATGTCTTACAGCCCGAGGACGTGCTGTGATTTACCAGGGGGGAATGTAGCACCCTGAGGATTCGGCTGCTACAGGGGTATTGCACCTCAACCCAGAGGTGTGATATTCCACTCCCGGGTAAGGAAGGAGTGTGGAACTGAGCTCAGATAGACTGCATGCACTACATACATCCCATTCCAGAGGAGCAGGCCGACGGTACTCCCACTTAGAAATGTGCAGGTACAACCGAGCCTGTTCCTGGCTGGAGTGGGAGGGGGGTGGTACATCCCATGTAGTGTAGGGGCAGATAGGGGGAGCAGTCTGGGTAGTGATAGGAGCTCATTGGGTGCTGGTCACCTGAGCTCACACATAGAGGGATATATAAGGAGGGCACCAACTTAGATCAGGGTCAGACGCTGAGAACAAGTCAGTTGGAGAGGAGAGAGAAGGAAACAGCAGCCCTGGAGAGAGAGAGAGTGGAGCAGAGAAAGACCCAGAGGGGGAAGACTGAAGGGACCCAAGAACCCAAATTAGAGCACCGGGTGAGGAGTCAGCAAGAGGGTACCGGAACCCAAGCTGGTGGGGGCAAAGACATTCCCCAGCCAGAGACCGGAGACCGTGGGCAGTGTCTGTCACGGTCACCCACCACATTCACCCCGAAGGCACACCACGTGGAGGGTCAGGGAACCCAAGGCCAAGGGTGTCCCAAAAGAAGGCCCGAGGGAGCTGGACCTAGGTGAATCACTGGTGGGGACGGCTGAAGAAAGGACAGAGGGAGAGCTCAGGGCCACGCTCTGGACTTGTTTGGGGGTTGGCCGGATCCAGGACCTGGTGGACGCAGCACGGCTCGGGTGGTCACTAGCAGCTGGAGTGACCAGTACAACATCAGCAGTAAGTAAACACCCTTAACTGCAATACCCGACTCTGTCTTCACTGCCGTCTGCACTACACCACCACAACCCCCATCCTCTGCGCCTGTCCCCTCTGAGGCTATACCCCTCCCGTTGGGGGTTATCCCATCAAGCTGCGCACCCACCATCAGCCTCAGCGGACCCTGCTGCAGCGGCGGCCACAGTGACCGCATCACAACGGGTGGCGTAGTCGACACAAAAGAACTTTAGTAACATCTGTAAAGCTGCCACATAACACTTAGCTTGACGCCCTGGGCACGGGACCGGGTCACAGCCGCTCGGAGACTACAACCCCCCATCTGATCCGGTGCCGGGTATTCCCCTCAAAAAGGAATATGTCCCAGGGGGCGCGTCACTGGCACTAGGATGCCTTGCGGTGGACAGCCGAGCTCGATCCTTATAAAAGCTTTTTAACTGCAGCAGCTTTAGTGGACGCTACTGGAGCTGGAATTACGCGGCTGCTGGCATGAGACTTGCCCTCCAATAGATCCTTGTAAATGGATTTAAAGTGTATTCATTCAAATTAGAGGGACAATTTAAATTAAAAAGCTTAGAGCTGCCTCCACCACAGGGGGGCTCTCTCGACCCACCAGCGGACAGGCACCAGTATTGGGAGAGGGGGGCTGGCCGTCAGGGTTCACCGCGGCTCTGGCACAAACCCGGCGACACGGAGGTGGCACGGGCAGGAGCGGACTGGCCGTCTCGGCTTCTCACTTTTTGGATTTTAGAAGGGCATGACATGCCTATATCTGTGTCTCCCCCTCCTTTTACTCCTCCACCTCTTTTCTTTTCGCATGACTATATGTACTTGTCACTTTTCCATGTGTTAGTTGTGTCTTCTGAGCAGTTTGTCAGCTTTTGGACACCTTTGAAGGTGTTTTCTATGTGTTTCTATGTGTTTTTGTTTGCCTGCCATTGGTTTTAACGGTGTTCGAAGGTGTTCGACGAACAGTTCGACGAACAGTTCGGCGAACACACGGGTGTTCGACGAACCGAACCGAACTCGAACACTACGAGGGTGGCTCAACACTAATCAAGAAAAGCCTTGTTCCACCATATTTTGGTTCTTTTGAATAATAGATCTTTAATTTTATTTGAGATGATGTCCATTTGATCATCATTGGAACCTGATTCCACAGTGCCACTACTACCAAATACTTGATTAATCTGATTGAGCCAAGATTGTTCCCAGGCCTTAAAGTCCATGTCCTTTGCTGTAAGATTGCCTGTGCGGAACACAGTATGAAGACAATTAGAGGATTGCAAAGAGCAAGCAGATAATACACATTTGAATTTATGTACAATGTTAATACTCCTAACCATCCACATCATGTATAATGTGTCTCTGCTGACTAGATTGGATTGACCAATCGGAAAAAAATCGAAAAAAAACTATAAATAAACATCCGACAGAAAGGCCATATGTATTCAATGAAACAGACCTTTATTGGAACAAATAGGGTATATAGTGACAAAGAAAAAAGAGCATAGATTTTCACAAATTAATGTATATATATGTAATTTATGTATAGATCTATTGATCTCTTTGCACGTTTTGCACTTTATCGTATATTTATTGTATTATTTATGTTGCTATTTAGCGCCTTGTATTTGCAGGGTTTTTGTAGGCTATGTAGATTTGGGCGGCCCATGTATATGTATATATATATGTATTTTCATATTTTCACATTTTATTACACATTGACCCTAATAGGAATGTTGCCAACTAAATACTGTGTATCGCAGATTTATTATAGTGTTGGGACCATAGCACTGTATATCCATCATGGTACACATATACTCTCTCACCACAGTGTTGATGAGCAGCGACGCGCGGGTTTCCTTGCAGCGCTCCAGAGTCTGGCGTTGCCGGCTTCTTTATGCAGCGCAGTACCTGCGGTCACGTGTTCTCACGTGACCGTGTTTCCGGGGAGACGGAGCATGTGACTCCTCACGTGCTCTGGTCTCCTTAGCTGCATGACGCCAGGCGCGTGCGGGCCCCGGCTAGCAGTGGGAGTGACTCGCGCGACACACCCCCTTCTGACTCATCTCCATTGGCTGACAGCCTCTTTTTAATCACACACCTGGAATCTGACGTCACCCCCTGAGGAAGGACGCACCGAAACGCGCGTCGGGGTGGGCATTACACATGCAGCAGGAATAGCCACCGCTATATTTGGACACCCTAACCAGCAGGTATGAGGACATATAATGTTTATACATGGGTATATTGCTGAATATGTATTACAATACAGCAAAAATTAGTGGACATGGAAACATGTTAAATAATTAAGTCCATATACCGCTGATTATATACTTTGTATGGTGCTCTAATGTAGTACAAGCTACATTGCCATTGATACTGACATACTGCTATTGCAGCAGGTCAGATGTAGCAGTGTTGGTTATATTTAAGGGCAGTGGCAGTATTACTTTGATTTCCTGCGTGCATATTATTAGCTATTTTTAATGCGATATATATAAAAAATTGTATTAGGTGTATGCTCTTTTTTCTTTGTCACTATATACCCTACTTGTTCCAATAAAGGTCTGTTTCATTGAATACATATGGCCTTTCTGTCGGATGTTTATTTATAGGTTTTTTTCGATTTTTTTCCGATTGGTCAATCCAATCTAGTCAGCAGAGACACATTATACATGATGTGGATGGTTAGCAGTATTAACATTGTACATAAATTCAAATGTGTATTATCTGCTTGCTCTTTGCAATCCTCTTACTGTCCTCATCAACACCCACACCTGTGTTAATTGATCAATCACTAAAACGATGTTAGCTGCTCCTTTTAAGGCAGGACTGCAATGATGTTGAAATGTGTTTTGGGGGTTAAAGTTCATTTTCTGGGCAAATATTGACTTTGCAAGTACAGTAATTGCTGTTAAGCTGATCACTCTTTGACATTCAGGAGTGTATGCAAATTGCCATTACAAAAAATGAAGCAGTAAACTTTGGAAAAATTACTATTTGTCTCATTCTCAATACTTTTGGCCATGACTGTATACTGATAGGGGTGATTTTACACCCCTGTCAGTATACAGTGCTGTATTCTACAGCTGTGACATCAGTGATTCCTGATGTCACAGCTGTAGAAATTATCCTGATCGTCGTGGGACCTTGGCGTTACATGGATTACGTCGTTGACAGCGGAAAAGTGAGGAATATTGTTGTTTGTTTTTTATGTTTTTTTCAGGAGATCGAGGGCTTAGCGGAAGCGGGTAATAAAATAAATTGTAGAACCGTGTCTATTTTATTTCATTAAAATTCTTTATTCTGGCTGTGTCTTTTATTGAAAATGCACTGACCATTTTACTATGCGGTTAGTAATGGGGGAGTCTTATAGACCCTGGTTATAAAAATGACATGGGAGCCCAAGCCATTTTTTTTTTAATTTTAGGCTTTGTGCCCATAATTCAGATGTAGCAGGACTTTGGACGCAAATTTTTGCTGCATTCTATTGAACGCAGGTATATCCACATGTGTTCACTGAACCATGTGTATTTACCACATTCAATACTTTCTAGTGGTCAAATTTCTGTTGCGGAGACTAGCGACTCCACAAGAGAAATTGACATGCTGCAGTCCTGAAAGATGCGCCACATTTCAGTGTCCACGGGTGATCCGCAGCCTCAGATGAATGCAAGAATTTTCTCACGCTCTCTAGCTCACTGGGGCTCATGAGCTGATCTTCAGCTGATGAACCACAGTGACCTCTCCTGCAGCACTGTATACTGATAGGGTTGATTTTACACCCCTGTCAGTATACAGTGCTGTAATCTACAGCTGTGACATCAGTGATTCCTGATGCCACAGCTGTAGAAATGATCCTGATCGTCGTGGGACCTTGGCGTTATGTGGATTCGTTGTTGACAGTGGACAGGTGAGGAATATTGTTGTTTGTCTTTTACGTTTTTTTCAGGAGATCGAGGGCTTGGAGGAAGCGGGTAATAAAATAAATTGTACAACCGTGTCTATTTTATTTCATTAAAATTCTTTATTCTGGCTGTGTCTTTTATTGAAAATGCACTGACCATTTTACTATGCGGTTAGTAATGGGGGCGTCTTATAGACGCTGGTTATAAAAATGACACGGGAGCCCACGCCATTTTTCTTTAAATTTTATGCTTTGTGCCCATAATTCAGATGTAGCAGGACTTTGGACGCAAATTTTTGCTGCATTCTATTGAACGAAGGTAAATCCACATGTGTTCACTGAACCATGTGTATTTACCACATTCAATACCTTCTAGTGGTCAAATTTCTGTTGCGGAGACTAGCGACTCCACAAGAGAAATTGACATGCTGCAGTCCTGAAAGATGCGCCACATTTCAGTGTCCACGGGTGATCCGCAGCCTCAGATGCACGCATAGCGGACATGGGATTTCTAGAGATCCCATCCACTATAACGTAACATCTGTACGGTGCGGGTTTGACGCTGTATATACACGCAGCATCAAACCTGCAGTGGCTCCTGACCGTGCCCACATACACAGTGAATCAATTTCTTTAGCGGACATGCTAGTCTCTGTTGCAGATTTTGACCGATTGAAGTGTCATTATATGCAGTGGATTCACATGTAACGACAACAAAAGTACGGCATTAGAACACCGCATGTTGGATGCAACATAAATACGTTGTGTCCAAAGCACTGCTGAGTGCTGATCGAGGTAGGAGGGACGTAGGGGCTAACGAACCAGCTGTGAGATGTTAATTATGGCCAGGGAAATGTTTGCCTCTTGGCACCTTCCCAGGCTAAGAAAAAATATCTCACAGCAGATGCATAAATTGCGTGAATAGAAATGCTAATGAAGATTGGGTGAAATGGACTAGCTGACACCCAGCTCTTTTGTCTGGTGATGTCAAGGTGTCAATCAGACTGTTTCATGACCAAAGTAAAGAAACAGACAGACACAGTGTAAACACTTTATTTGAAATACAACAGACACATTCTTTAATCATTTAAATGAACCAATATACTCACCCCAGCTCTTAGGTAATCCAAGGGTTTAAGCAATGTCGCGCCAACTTTATTTAGCTCCAAAAATCATTCATTGATGCTCAAAAACGCTTCAATATAATGCTTCAAAAAACGCATGTAAAAATGCGTCAAAAACGCATGTAAATACACATGCATTTTTTTCTGCCAGGGAGAGGCAAAAACGCTCAGGAAATTTCTGCTTCAAATCTGCATCGTGGGCACATACCCTTAAAGAGAATCTTTAATGGGGCAGCGTGGTGGCTCATTGATTAGCACTGCCACCTTGCAGCACTGGGGTCTTAGGACAACATATGCAAATGTGACACCCTGAGCACAGGGCACTCAGTACACCAGGCAAGGGTCTGATCCTTCCTACTGTAACATGGGGGTTTGGTACCCATGCCTGGCGCTCTGGTGCCAGTGACAAAATGGGCACATGGCTATGAGTGTGCTGTGCAGACCAGGTTTCTTCTGGTCAGTCCATCTCTATTCGTCCCACTGGAAAGTGGACAAATAATCCCCTCACATGTTTTCTGGCTGGATCTCTGGCTGGTCCCCAACTGTACTCTGATGTGCTCACTGGAACCCTGACTGGAATAACGGTTAATGGTATTTTTAATACACCAAAGGCTCCACTCTCTAAGACATGCGTCTAGCAACTACTTCAGTAAGGAGCCTAACTGCTTTCTACCTGGGCTGCTGCAATAAATGCTGACATACAGTTACAGTAATATAAATCATAAATCCCTACATGAAATAGTACTAAACTTCAATAAAATAAATAACAGTACACAGAGTTATAGTAATACCCAACTCTTGGGTATTACACAAGGAGTTTGTATCTTCTCCCTGAGTTTGTGTGGGTTTCCTCCGGGTTCTCAGGTTTCCTCCCACACTCCAAAGACATACTGATAAATGAAATCTGTTAACAGGTTTTCATATCCTTATCTGAGAGCAGCATGATGTAGACAAAGAGAAGCTGAATCCAACTGCTGCATGAATCACTTAGTTTACTTGGTGCTTCAGTTCTGACACAATCAGAGTTTTTAGATTTAGCAATGCAGTAGGGCTGAGAAAGTTAACCCGCCAATACTAGGCTCTCTGTGTACATAGCTATAGACAGGGTCGGACTGGGCTGGCGGGGTACCGGGAATTTTCCCGGTGGGCCCCGCCTCCTGCTGCAGAAGAGAGCGGGAGAAGAGAATGAAAAAAGAAAACCTGCGGTTTTAAGGTGCACAGGCCCTTTAAAAGCGCAGGCACAGTGTATGCAGGGACGAGCGCACGCGGCGTTCATTACCTGAACCGCCGCGGCGCACGTCCCAGTGAAGCAGCTGAAGCTGCGCGTCCCCCTTCGCCGGCCAGCGTATGACGTCATCGTCATGCACCTGCTGTGAAGGAGGCGCCAACTCAGCCGCCGGAGGAGGACACCGTACGGGAGCGCAGGAAGGTAAGAGGTATCTGTGTGCCTGTCTGTGTGTGTGTATGTTCATGTATATGAGTGGATGCAGAATGGGATGGGCCCCTGGCTGGACACACAAGGGGGGGCCTGGCTGGACACACAAGGGGGGGCCTGTATGGACACAAAAAGGGGAGCCCTGGCTGGACGCAAAAGGGGGAATCCTGGCTGGACACACAAGGGGGGACCCGGGCTGGACACACAAGGGGGGAGCCGGTGGACACACAAGAGGGAACCCTGGCTGGACACACAAGGGGACGCCCAGCTGGACGCACAAGGAGGAGCCCTGGCTGGACACACAAGGGGGAACCCTGGCTGGACACACAAGGGGGGACCCTGGATGGACACACAAGGGGGGAGCCTCATGGACACACAAGAGGGAACCCTGGCAGGACACACAAGAGGGAACCCTGGTTGGACACACAAGGGGGCGCCCAGCTTGACACACAAGGGGGGAGCCCTGGCTGGACACACAAGGGGGAGCCCTGGATGGACACACAAGGGGGAACCCTGGCTGGACACACAAGGGGGGACCCTGGCTGGATACACAAGGGGGAGCCGGATGGACACACAAGAGGGAACTCTGGCTGGACTCACAAGGGGGAGCCCTGGGTGGAGACACAAGGGGGATCACTGGCTGGACACACAAGTGGGAGCCATGGTTGGACACACAAGGGGGGACCCTGGCTGGACACACAAGGGGGGATCAGGCTGGACACACAAGAGGGAACCCTGGCTGGACACACAAGGGGGGGCCCGGCTGGACACACAAGGGGGGCTAGGATAGATATGTGGGGGGGCCGGCTCGATACATGTCGGCTAGGATAAATATATGGAGGGGCCACACTGGACATATGGGGGCCAGAAGGGATATATGGGGGGGTGTCAGGATGGATATATTAAGGGGGGAAGGGCAGGATGGATATATGAGGGGGCAGGCTGGACACATGGAGGTCAGGATGGATATATAGGGGGGCAGGCTGGAAACATGGAGGCCAGGATGGATATATGGGGGGCAGGCTGGAAACATGGAGGCCAGGATGGATATATGTGGGGGCAGGCAGGACACATGGAGGCCAGGATGGATATGTAGGGGGGCAGCCTGGACACATGGAGGCCTGGATGGATATATGGGGGGCAGGCTGGAAACATGGAGGCCAGGATGGATATATGGGGGGAAGGCTGGACACATGGAGGCCAGGATGGATATGTAGGGGGGCAGGCTGGACACATTGAGGCCAGGAAGGATATATGGGGGGACAGGCTGGACACATGGGGCGTTAGGACTGATATATGGGAGGGGGCAGGCTGGACACATGGAGGCCAGGACAGATATATGGGGGGGCAGGCTGGAAACATGGAGGCCAGGATGGATATGTGGGGGGGGCAGGCAGGCCACATGGGGGACTAGGATGGGCATATGGGAGGGGGCAGGCTCAATACACGTGGGCTAGGATAAATATATGGAGGGGTCACACTGGACATATGGGGGCCAGAAGGGATATATGGGGGGGTGTCAGGATGGATATATGCAGGGAAGGGGGCACCAGGATGGATATATGGGGGTGCCAGGCTGGACAAGGGACTTATTTACTGTTTGGGGGCCAGATTGAGGAACATACTTTATTAGTTTATGTTGGCCAGTCGGGAACATTATTATTTTAGAGTCAAATTAGGGACATTATTACTTCTGTAATATAATTTACTTTTTAGAAAATTGTTTTCCATGGGATGGGGCAAAAGAGGGGTCCTGTTACTGTGCAGGGCGGCACTATATCGCTTTTTTTCTTCAACTACAGTAGTGTAGTGTAGAAGTCGGGGGGGGGGTTGTGGGAATGTGCTCTAGAAGAGATCAGTTATTGATAACTGTGTGTTATTTTCTGCAGAGATGATTCCTGGCTGGAAGAAGGGATGGCTGCCTGATAAAGAAGAAAAGAGAAGGTGAAGGACTTCACCTAGAGACGTCACTGGTGAGTCAGTGTATTACATGTACACTTACACTACGCACGTGGTCAAAATTGTTGGTAGCCCTCGTTTAATGAAAGAAAAACCCACAATGGTCACAGAAATAACTTGAATCTGGCAAAAGTAATATTAAATTAAAAATCTATGAAAATGAACAAATGAAAGTCAGACATTGCTTTTCAACCCTGCTTCCACAGAATTTAAAAAAAAATTAAACTGATGAAATAGGCCTGGACAGAAATGATGAGACTCTTCTTAACTTAATATTTTGTTGAACAACCTTTTGAGGCAATCACTGCAATCAAAAGATTCCTGTAACTGTCAATGAGACTTCTGCACCTCTCGACAGGTATTTTGGCCCACTCCTCATGAGCAAACTGCTCTAGTTGTCTCGTGTTTGAAGGTTGCCTTTTCCATATGGCATGTTTCAGCTCTTTCCAAAGATGCTCAATAGGATTTAGGTCAGGGCTCATAGAAGGCCACTTCAGAATAGTCCAATGTTTTCCTCTTAGCCATTCTTGTGTGTTTTTAGCTGAGTGTTTTGGGTCATTATCCTGTTGCAAGACCCATGACCTGTGACTGAGACCAAGCTTTCTGACACTGGGCAGCACATTTCTCTCTAGAATCCCTTGATAGTCTTGAGATTTCATTGTACCCTGCACAGATTCAAGACACCCTGTGCCAGATGCAGCAAACCAGCCCCAGAACATAAAAGAGCCATCTCCATGTTTCACAGTAGGGACAGTGTTCTTTTCTTGATATGCTTCATTTTTCCATCTGTGAACATAGAGCTGATGTGCCTAGCCAAAAACTTCCATTTTTGTCTCATCTGTCCATAGGACATTCTCCCAGAAGCTTTGTGGCTTGTCAACATGTAGTTTGGCAAATTCCAGTCTGGCTTTTTTATGATTTTTTTTCTCCTTGGTCGCCTCCACATTAGATCAAACAACGACGGATGTGCGATCTGACACTGATGTTCCTTGAGCTTGAAGTTCACCTTTAATCTCTTTAGAAGTTATCCTGGGCTCTTTTGTTACCATTCATATTATCCGTCTCTTTGATTTGTTATCAATTTTCCTCCTGCGGCCACGTCCAGGGAGGTTGGTTACAGTTCCATGGATCTTAAATTTAAGAATAATATGTGCAACTGTAGTCACAGGAACGTCAAGCTGCTTGGAGATGGTTTTATATCCTTTACCTTTAACATGCTAATCTATAATTTTTTTTCTAATCTCCTGAGACAACTCTTTCCTTTGCTTCCTCTGGTCCATGTTGAGTGTGGCACACACCATGTCACCAAACAGCACAGTGAGTATCTGTAGCCCTATATACAGGCCCACTGACTGATTACAAGATTGTAGACACCTGTGATGCTAATTAGTGGACACAACCTGATTTAACATGCACCTTTTGTCACATTATTTTCAAGGGTACCATCATTTCTGTCCAGGCCTATTTCATGAGTTTATTTTTTTTTTAATTCTGTGGAAGCAGAAAAGCAATGTCTGACTTTCATTTGTTCATTTTCATAGATTTTTAATTTATTATTACTTTCGTCAGATTCAAGTTTTTTCTGTGACCATTGTGGGTTTTTCTTTCATTAAACGAGGGGTACCAACAATTTTGACCACGTGTGTATATAGTATATACAGAGATCCTGTGTATGTCACTGGTGATCACTGTATTACCTATACACTATATACAGAGCCCCTGTGTATAATGTCACTGGTGATCACTGTGTTACCTGCAAACTGACACTATACACAGAGCTCCTGTGTATAATGTCACTGGTGGTAATAACAGTGTTGTTAGTATTGTGGTTTGTATTCATGATCAGTATTGTAGTATTTGGTCACTTTGGGGTGGTAATATATGGTCTGGTCATGGTGTGGCCATATTTGTTCCTTGTATGTGGTATTATTCGGTCACTATGTGGTGGTAATATGTGATCTAGCCATGGTGTGGCGATATTTGTCCCTTTTGTATGTGGTATTATTGGTGTTGATATAGTGGACTGTGTTGTGCATGGCGGTCATTTTGTTCTCGCTGATATTAACTAGGAAAAGATTTTTTTCCATTAGGCCACAGCCCCACCATCAGTATTTGGTCAGTATCTTTCTCAGGAGTGGCTGCCAAAACCAGGAGTAGTTGATAAATGCAAAATTGGTGACTTGTTTCTATTAGCCCTTTCTCTGACTGTTCATCACCTGGTTTTGGCTCCCACTTCTTAGCAATTAAATACTTGGACCAGAGCGGCAGAGATGCACTTACAGGGGTTCTCCGGTGAAAACAGGTAATCACCTCTCCACAGGATCAGTGATAATATTGATTGGTGGGGGTCTGACTGCTGGCACACACTGGCAGAATGTGGAGCTTTTCTCCCCATTAGACTGGAGCAGCATGTGAGATGCGACCACTGATCCATTCATTCTCTCAGTGGCTGTGAGCGCTGCTCTTTTTTGCAAGTCTCTAAGAGAATGAATAGAGCTGCGGTCAGACGTCCCACCTGTCGCTGCATTTTAAAATAGGGATAAGTGTCCTGACAGGGATAAAACGTCCCCATTCTTCCGATAGGCGCGTTTTCCAATGTTCGGACCCAAACGATCAATAAGTGATCACCGATCCTGTAGAGCCCATGGATCGGTGATAACTTGTTTTAACCAAAGAAGCCCTTTAATGCAAACATGTACATCCCAGTTATAGTGTCGCACAGTAGATGCGCAGGAACCGCCAGTCTATGCTCCACTATAACAGGGATAGCGGATAACAGATATTTGCATATTGCTGTAGGGTGGGCCTCTAGAGTTAATTTCCCCTGTGGGCCCCAGACACCACAGTCCGACCCTGGCTATAGACAGTGAGGTGCATATCACACAGGGGGGCAGAGTCGGGCTAGCACATGCCAGATAGTCACAGCAATGATAATGTCCTAATGATAAAACCTTCAGTAAGTAAACAACTGCACACAGTCTGATAATTGACACATTGTTGAATTCTGTGTTTTCACCCGTACCTCTTGCTGTCCTCAGATTACATAACAAAAATCTGAAGACAGATTCCCTTTAAAAAAAACAATTTGTAAAGTAGATTTTATAGTTAGTTTGTCGCAGTCTAGCTTTGACATATGCAGCTCTTAAACAATTACAACAACAATGTTGTTAAGGAAAAAGTATGACTATGTTTATATACTGTAATACTGGCTGTATTCAATATCTAGAAAGCATCAGACTGAGATCGCATTTGATCTCTATATAAGCCTTTATGTGGAATACTTGTTCTGATGCTTTTGGATAATTCTAGACAGTGTGATCCATATTGTAATGAGATCTGTCAAACAGCACTTATTTCATTGTATTTGAAATATGAATAGACAGCCACATTACCAGATAGCTTTTGCTATTACTGGGAAAGAGGAAAGGTGACAGTTACGTCCCTATTTTGGTGAGCAATGGTCACATTTCATTTTAATGTGATTAGAGGCCATTTGGCACCTTAATCAGTGCGATATATCATATGCCTGGAGCATTTACCTACAAAATAGAGGCTGGGAGACAACCTTTTCCCCGTGCTAATAAAATCTAGCAGAAAATTCAACTTTTGATTTCCAAAAAAGATGCTGCAGTCTGTGTGCAACATTGACCCAAGGGAATACTAAGCAATTACATATGAAATGATGAGAATAAATCTGTGAAAACTAAACAAAAAAATACATTTAAGCAACGATTCAAGCTGCAGTAGAACAGAAATTGCTCACCTTTGACAGATTTTCCCTTGACACTGCCCTCCCGTACTCAGTCTGTACAAGGACTAAAAAATAAAAAAGGAACTTACACTGTTTTATGGATTTCTGCATTGAGATATCTGTTAGGAAAGAAGCCAAAAATATTATTGAAGTGATGCAAATTAAAGAGGATGGTGCATGGACATCATTTTGCACCTGTCCTCAGAAGAGTTGATAAATATATGATAGCTGAGTGTCATAGGTCCCCATTTGAATAGAACAATGATCCTCTCCATTCATTTATTTTAAAAATCCTGGGGATGACCATGTTACAGATACATACTTCAATTCTGCATTGTGTAGGTAGACACTGCAGCAGAGTGTGTGATTTATAGCAGTTCAACGAATAGGAATCAATTGACAAGGAAATGTTAGAAAATGAAGTAAAATATAAATATTTCAGCATCAAACCAAGAAAAATAGGTTGAAGTTTCAGGACCTCAATGAAAAAGCTATTATATAGTTACATAGTTACATAGTTTATAAGGCCGAAAAAAGACAAGCGTCCATCCAGTTCAGCCTATTTCTTGTGCACTGCAGCTATTCCGCAGCGTTGATCCAGGGGAACGCAAAAAAAAAACAAGAAAAAAAAAAAAAAAACATGCTGTATAGGCCAATTGACATCATTGAGGAAAAAATTCACTTCCCGACACCAATCTGGATTAATTAACTATCACTAAGCATAAGATGTAATTTTATTGTTCTCAAGAAAGGCGTCCAGGCCTCTCTTGAACTCATTAAGTGAGTTGGACATCACCACTTCCTCTCCCAGAGAGTTCCAGAGTCTCACGGCTCTGACCGTAAAGAATCCCCTTCTATGCTGGTGCAGGAACCTCCTTTCCTCCAGACGCATAGTGTGACCCCTCGTCTTTGTCACCATCCTTGGTATAAACAGGTCATGGGAGAGATCTCTGTACTGCCCCCTGATGTATTTATACATGTTTATGAGGTCTCCCCTAAGCCTTCTCTTTTCCAACGTAAATAGGCCTAATTTTGACAACCTCTCTGGGTATTCTAGTCCCTCCATTCCCTTTATTACCTTAGTCGCCCTCCTTTGTACCCTCTCTAGCTCCAATATGTATTTCCTGAGCACCGGAGCCCAGAACTGTGCACAATATTCTAAGTGCGGCCTTACCAGCGCTTTATACAGAGGAAGAACAATGTTCTCATCATATGCCCCTATTCCTCTTCTGATGCATGCCATGACTCTATTTGCCTTCGCAGCTGCTGCCTGACACTGGGCACTCCAATTTAATTTGCTATTAACCAAGACGCCCAGGTCCTTCTCCATGTCAGATTTCCCCAACGTTTTCCCATTTAATATGTATGGGTGACTGCTGTTTTTCTTTCCCATGTGCATGACCTTACATTTATCGGCATTGAACCCCATTTGCCATTTTTTGGCCCAACTCCCCAATTTATCTAAATCCTCCTGTAGCTGTAGCTAATGCAAGATCAATTTCATAGTGCCAGCTGGAGTCACAGTTATCCACCTTATGTGTCAACGTCTTTCATAGACCCAATATACTATACAACAATAATGTTGTTTGTGACATTTTCATATTTTTTTTGCTATGAATATTTGCATGTGTATGTGTGTGCATAAGTACGATTTTTATGTAATCTTCACATTTACTGTTGTTTGTCATACAGAGAAAGCTCAGTTTAGTTCAAAGGTCAGCAACTGAAGGCTTTTCCAAATGTTGGGAAACTACAACCTCCATCAGGGGTTGTCCACTACTTTATATGATCCCCCAATGTATTCCCCCAGGGCCCAAAAGTGTTTCTCTAAATACCTTGTGGTGCCTTTTCTGCCTGTGAGCGGCGCTATCACTGGCCGCTCACAGACAACACGTGACCCATCCGTTGACGTCACGACAAGTCCAGGCTGCAGCCGAGGGTCCCTTTTCCGCGTTCCACCAGTGGCTGCTGAGCTGTGGGCTGGGATACCCCACACGTCACACCCAGCATCCACCACGCGCTCTCCCTCTCCCCATTCACTGGGAAAACGCGCAGTGGATGCTGGGCGTGACGCATGGGGTAACCCCACCCACAGCCCAGCATCCACCGCAGGGAGCGCATCACTGATGTCACGCCTCACTTGATGTGACATCAGTGACGGGTCACGTTATGCCTCTGAGCGGCCAGCGATAGCGTCACTCAGAGGCAGAAAAGGTACCGTAAGGTATTTAAAAAAACAGTTCTGGGCCCTGGGGGGATACATTGGGGGGTTCATATAAAGTAGTGGACAACTTCTTTAATTTATTTCAGTTCTTCAATACAAAAAGTGAAACTCATATATTATATAGAGTTATTTCAAACAGAGTGATCTATTTCAAGTGTTTATTTCTGTTAATGTTAATGATTATGGCTTACACCCAATGAAAACACAAAAGTCATTATCTCAGTAAATTAAAATAATTAACAAAAAACACCTTAAAAGGCTTTCTACATGTTTAAAAAGGTCCCTTAGTCTGTTTCAGAAGGCTCCACAATCATGGGCAAGACTGCTGACTTGACAGATGTACAGAAGGTAGTCATTGACACACTCCTCAAGTTTCATTTGGAAATCAAGGTCCCAGAGTCTGGAGGAAGAGTGGAGAGGCACATTATCCATTGTAACATACCTGGCGGCGTCCTTGCATGGTGGTCCATCTCCCACTGTGCAAGAGCGCGCACTTGATCTCCAGTCCAGAATGTCTCTCTGGCTTCCCTCCATGCTGTCTGTTTGTGTCTGTTTCTGCTGCTTAAGGGCGGCGCCCGATCACTTCCTGCTTTTTGTACCTGCTGTGGGTCACACCCCTTGTGCGTCCTCAGCCTATTGCTGTCTGTCACCTGGTATATAGCTCAGCTGCTCCCATCTATTCCTGCCTGAGCATAGTGTTTCATTCAGTGTGTGCTTGCACTCTGAAGGTGCCAGGTCCCGTTCTGTGTTCTCTTGTCTGCCTATCCTGGAGGCTGTTTTTCCAGGCCTGTCTGAACACGCTCCTAGCCTGTTCCTCCTGCCTTCTAGGGGCCGATTACCTAGACCCGTTCCTGTATCTTGTCTGACCTGTCTGAACACGCTCCTAGCCTGTTCCTCCCGCCTTCTAGGGGCTGATTACCTAGACCCGCTCCTGTATCTTGTCTGTCCTGTCTGAACACGCTCCTTGCCTGTTCGTCCTGCCTCTCTGGGGGCCGTATTCCCAGACCCGCTCCTGTATTCCGCTGCAGTGTCGGTCTCCTCCGTACACTCAGTTCCAGTCTGAACTCTCTCCTATCCTTTACCTGTTTTGCCTCTATGTCCGTTCCCTTCCTTTTTCTGCAGAGTCTGAACTCGTACCTAACTCCTGCTTGTTGTCTCTGTACTCCCGTTTGTGAGTTTGTGGTCCACTCGCTACTTCTCTGCTAGTACCCTGTGGGTGTCTGGCTCTGCCTTTCCCTTCCTGTCTGTTCCGTGTGAACAGAGCCCTGTCCCCCCTACTCAGCCTAGCCTGCTCTGACTCCTTTGCTCACCGCTCCGGCGGTTCTAGCCTGCTCTGACTCCTTTGCTCACCGCTCCGGCGGTTCTAGCCTGCTCTGACTCCTTTGCTCACCGCTCCGGCGGTTCTAGTCTGCCCTGACTCCTTTGCTTACCGCTCTGGCGGTTCTAGCCTGCTCTGACTCCTTGCTCACTGCTCCGCAGCCTTGCTCCGCTCTGACCCTTTTGCTCACTGCTCCGGCAGCCTTGCTCCGCTCTGACCCTTTTGCTCACTGCTCCGGCAGTCCTGTCCTGCCCTGCTTCTGCCCGCTGCTCCGGCAGTCCTGTCCTGTCCTGCCCTGCTTCTGCCCGCTGCTCCGGCAGTCCTGTCCTGCCCTGCTTCTGCCCGCTGCTCCGGCAGTCCTGTCCTGCCCTGCTTCTGCCCGCTGCTCCGGCAGTCCTGTCCTGTCCTGCCCTGCTTCTGCCCGCTGCTCCGGCAGTCCTGTCCTGCCCTGCTTCTGCCCGCTGCTCCGGCAGTCCTGTCCTGTCCTGCCCTGCTTGTGCTCGCTGCTCCTGCAGCCCCGTCCTGCTCTGTTCTTGCCCACCACTTCGGGCGTTCCCTCTCTGCTGTGGTTGTCTACCGCATCTGCGGTTCTGTGACCCAGTCTGTACTGGGTCTTAACCTTTCTGTGCTCCAGCCCGTCCTTTCGGCCAGTACCTCCCTGCCTGCATACTCGCCTGTATCCACCCATCTGCATACCTGCCGTGTTTGCTTACATCCACCAGTCTGTGCCAGCCTAACCTGCCTGTTCCTGAGTCCCAGTGTGTACTGGGTCCTATCCCGCCTGTGTTCCTACCTGCTAGTGCCTCCCTGTCTGCACTCTAGCTGTGCTTGCCTGTACCCCTCTGCCTGTATTGTTCCTGAGTCCCAGTGTGTACTGGGTCCTATCCCGCCTGTGTTCCTACCTGCTAGTGCCTCCCTGTCTGCACTCTAGCTGCGCTTGCCTTTACCCGCCTGCCTGCATACCAGTCGTGCCTGTCTATACCCTCCAGTCTGTGCGCCAGCCTAACCAGCCTGTTCCAGTAATCCCTGTGTGGGTCAACCCCCGTGTCCGGAGTTTGACCTGGAGTAGCACCTGGTCCCTCTGCCCGGTTTCTCCCTGGTGCACTGGCGTCGTATGCCGTCGTGCCATCTTGGTCGGATCGGCCAGATACTTAGTCACGCCCCTCCAGGCACTCTCCGGTTCATGGTCCAGTGGAACCACAACACCCGCACACGCCAGTCAGTCCGGGCGTGTGCATAACAGCATGCTCAGGCCATGGTTCCCGTTGAGCCCCACGGCCTTCGCTCTCTGAGAAGTTTTCCAGCGAATACATGCATTAAAAATAAATAAATAAATTTTTTTTTTTTTTTTTTCTCAGCTGAGTTCCAGGCGAATTACGCACACGTCCAGATGGATCTATCTGCTCTCGTTCCTGCGGATCCGCCACGTTACTATGGGGATCCAAGACAAAGTTGTGCATTTGTGGAGCAATGCATGCTACACTTCAAGTTCTACCCTCTATGTTTTCCCACCGATCGGGTTAAGGTGGCATTCATTATGTCTTACCTGGCGGGTGATGCCTTGGAATGGATCAACCCCCTATATGAAACACAGGATCCGATCCTCCTGGACCTAATGGCCTTCCTGGTGGCCTTTCTAATGGTCTTCGATGATCCTAGCCCGGAGGCTCCTGCTGAAGCTTCACCTCCCAATATCCCGGAGCAGCCCCGATGGGTAATGTGTGTGGGTAGCGCAATAGTCCTCCAGCCCAATGAGACTACTGTCCACCCAGAATCTTCACAGGGTGACTACGCTTTCCGGAATACATCTCCCAACCTCAAGAGGCAGTCCAGACGTGCTAGACGTAGAGACAAGCCGTCACGCCAGGGTCTGTCCTCCCTGAGACCTCCTGACCCCAACCTTGAAGTCCCTACTGAAGCTTCATCTCCCTGTATCCCGGAGAAGATCCAACGGGTAATGTGCGTGGGTAGTGCTCCGGTTCTCCTGCCCGAAGAGACTTCTGCCCATCCAGACTCCACACAGGAGAACTTCCTGCACCCGGCATCAGATGCTTCACCCACTTTAACCGGTGTGCAAGTCCAAGGATGCTCCAAAGCTGTGGTTACCTCTGAGTCTGTGCACCTCTACTACCTGGTGGAGGACCCCCTGTTGCCTCCTGAATCCTCCGGGATACCACTCGATGACAAATGGAGAGAGACTTCTCTACACTCGGTACTCGATACTTTGTCCGCTTCGTCCTGTGAGCCTGACAATCGGTACCCCAAAGTGGTAGTTACCCCCGAGTCTCTACACCCCTCCGACCAGGCGGAGGACCTCCAGTTGTCTCCAGAACCCTTCGGGGTGCTACCTGGTAGCGAAATGACAGAGACTCTCCTATACTCTGTACCTGATACCTCGCTCGCTTCGTCCAGTGAGTACAACCTAGTGTACTCCGAAGCAGAGGTTACTCCCGAGTCTCTACACCCCTCCGACCAGGCGGAGGACCTCCAGTTGTCTCCAGAACCCTTCGGGGTGCTACCTGGTAGCGAAAGGACAGAGACTCTTCTTTACTCTGTACCTGATACCTCGCTCGCTTCGTCCAGTGAGTCCAACCTAGTGTACTCTGAAGCAGAGGTTACCCGTGAGTCTCTACACCCTTCTGACCAGGCGGAGGACCGCCAGTTGTCTCCAGAACCCTTCGGGGTGCCACCTGGTGGTGAATGGACAGAGACTTTCCTATACTCGGTACCCGATACCTCGTCTGCTTCGTCCAGTGAGTCCGACCTAGTGTACTCTGAAGCAGATGTTTTCTCTGAGCCTCTGCACTCTTCTGACCCGGCGGAGGACCTCCAGTTGTTTCCTGAATCCTCCGGGGTACCACCAGATAACAAAGAGACAGTGACTTTTCCTCATTATGTACCTGATAACTCGTCTATTTCTTCCTGTGAGCTTGACAAGATGTACCTCGAAGCAGAGATTACCCCCAAGTCTCTGTCCCCCTCCAACCCGGTGAAGGACTTCCAGTTGTCTCCTGTACCCTCTGGGGTGCCACCTGAAAATATGTGGAGAGAGACTTCCTTGTGTGCTGTTCCTGGTACTCCACCCGTTTCGTCTGTTGCTGAGGATGGCTGGATAGGAGGTAGCATCCTAGCTAACCAGATGAGATCAGTTTTTCCTGTGGACAGTGGAAGTGATCTCCTTGAAGTGAACGACTGGTCCTCGAATTCCCTGCGGAAGATTCTGGCAGGCCTGAAGAAGAGGGGGCGTAAGGGGAGGGTACTGTAACATACCTGGCGGCGTCCTTGCATGGTGGTCCATCTCCCACTGTGCAAGAGCGCGCACTTGATCTCCAGTCCAGAATGTCTCTCTGGCTTCCCTCCATGCTGTCTGTTTGTGTCTGTTTCTGCTGCTTAAGGGCGGCGCCCGATCACTTCCTGCTTTTTGTACCTGCTGTGGGTCACACCCCTTGTGCGTCCTCAGCCTATTGTTGTCTGTCACCTGGTATATAGCTCAGCTGCTCCCATCTATTCCTGCCTGAGCATAGTGTTTCATTCAGTGTGTGCTTGCACTCTGAAGGTGCCAGGTCCCGTTCTGTGTTCTCTTGTCTGCCTATCCTGGAGGCTGTTTTTCCAGGCCTGTCTGAACACGCTCCTAGCCTGTTCCTCCTGCCTTCTAGGGGCCGATTACCTAGACCCGTTCCTGAATCTTGTCTGACCTGTCTGAACACGCTCCTAGCCTGTTCCTCCCGCCTTCTAGGGGCTGATTACCTAGACCCGCTCCTGTATCTTGTCTGTCCTGTCTGAACACGCTCCTTGCCTGTTCGTCCTGCCTCTCTGGGGGCCGTATTCCCAGACCCGCTCCTGTATTCCGCTGCAGTGTCGGTCTCCTCCGTACACTCAGTTCCAGTCTGAACTCTCTCCTATCCTTTACCTGTTTTGCCTCTATGTCCGTTCCCTTCCTTTTTCTGCAGAGTCTGAACTCGTACTTAACTCCTCCTTGTTGTCTCTGTACTCCCGTTTGTGAGTTTGTGGTCCACTCGCTACTTCTCTGCTAGTACCCTGTGGGTGTCTGGCTCTGCCTTTCCCTTCCTGTCTGTTCCGTGTGAACAGAGCCCTGTCCCCCCTACTCAGCCTAGCCTGCTCTGACTCCTTTGCTCACCGCTCCGGCGGTTCTAGCCTGCTCTGACTCCTTTGCTCACCGCTCCGGCGGTTCTAGTCTGCTCTGACTCCTTTGCTTACCACTCTGGCGGTTCTAGCCTGCTCTGACTCCTTGCTCACTGCTCCGCAGCCTTGCTCCACTCTGACCCTTTTGCTCACTGCTCCGGCAGCCTTGCTCCGCTCTGACCCTTTTGCTCACTGCTCCGGCAGTCCTGTCCTGCCCTGCTTCTGCCCGCTGCTCCGGCAGTCCTGTCCTGCCCTGCTTCTGCCCGCTGCTCCGGCAGTCCTGTCCTGTCCTGCCCTGCTTCTGCCCGCTGCTCCGGCAGTCCTGTCCTGCCCTGCTTCTGCCCGCTGCTCCGGCAGTCCTGTCCTGTCCTGCCCTGCTTGTGCTCGCTGCTCCTGCAGCCCTGTCCTGCTCTGTTCTTGCCCACCGCTTCGGGCGTTCCCTCTCTGCTGTGGTTGTCTACCGCATCTGCGGTTCTGTGACCCAGTCTGTACTGGGTCTTAACCTTTCTGTGCTCCAGCCCGTCCTTTCGGCCAGTACCTCCCTGCCTGCATACTCGCCTGTATCCATCCATCTGCATACCTGCCGTGTTTGCTTACATCCACCAGTCCGTGCCAGCCTAACCTGCCTGTTCCTGAGTCCCAGTGTGTACTGGGTCCTATCCCGCCTGTGTTCCTACCTGCTAGTGCCTCCCTGTCTGCACTCTAGCTGTGCTTGCCTGTACCCCTCTGCCTGTATTGTTCCTGAGTCCCAGTGTGTACTGGGTCCTATCCCGCCTGTGTTCCTACCTGCTAGTGCCTCCCTGTCTGCACTCTAGCTGCGCTTGCCTTTACCCGCCTGCCTGCATACCAGTCGTGCCTGCCTATACCCTCCAGTCTGTGCGCCAGCCTAACCAGCCTGTTCCAGTAATCCCTGTGTGGGTCAACCCCCGTGTCCGGAGTTTGACCTGGAGTAGCACCTGGTCCCTCTGCCCGGTTTCTCCCTGGTGCACTGGCGTCGTATGCCGTCGTGCCATCTTGGTCGGATCGGCCAGATACTTAGTCACGCCCCTCCAGGCACTCTCCGGTTCATGGTCCAGTGGAACCACAACACCCGCACACGCCAGTCAGTCCGGGCGTGTGCATAACATCCATTCTGCTAGTGTGAAGTTTCCACAATCAGTGATGGCTTGGGGAGCCATGTCATCTGCTTGTGTAGGTCCACTGTGTTTTATCAAGACCAGGAAATTTTAGAGCACTTCATGCTTCTCTCTGCCGACAAGCTTTTTGGAGATGGAAATTTCATTCTCCAGCAGGACTTGGCACCTGTCCTCACTTCCAAAAGTATCAATATCTGGTTTGAAAACAACATTATCACTGTGCTCGATTGTCCAGCAAACTCGCCTGATCTTAACCCGATAGAGAATCTATGGTGTATTGTCAAGAGAAAGATGAGAGACACCAGACCCAACAATGCAGACGAGCTGAAGGCTGCTATCAAAGCAACCTGGGCTTCCATAACACCTCAGCAGTTACCACAGGCTGATCGCCTCCATGCCACGCCGCATTTATGCAGTAATTGAGGCAAATGAGCCTCAACCAAGTATTGAGTGCATTTACTGAACATACATTTCAGTAGGCCAACATTTCAGATTTTAAAAACATTTTTCAAGCTGGTGTTATAAAGTATTCTAATTTACTGAGATAATGAGTTTTGTGTTTTCATTGGCTGTAAGCCATCATCAACATTAACAGAAATAAACACTTGAAATAGATCACTCTGTTAGTAATGACTCTATATGAGTTTCACTTTTTGTATTGAAGAACTGAAATAAATTAACTTTTTGATTATATTGTAATTTAGTGAGATGCACTTATATACACTGCTTAAAAAAATCAAGGGTACACTTAAATAAGGAAATGTAGAAAGAAAGGGTATCCAGCTTCATGAATAGTTCCAAAAAATTATTTTATTGTAGAAAAATATTAAAATTCAGATTCCATAGTCATGGTGTATAGCGAGGGCAAAGCGTTTCGAACGCAAAGGGTGCGTTCTTTGTCAAGACTGGCTTGTGAAAGGCATTGCTAAGGTATATAAACCATTGTTCACCAATGAACATACAGAATAGAGGTCACATGATACAAACATTCACATGCAAATATATAAAACTCTTTTAGCAAAACAAAATCACAAATAATATGACAAAGAAGATAACGCATATGTGGATAATTCATTCACTATAATGAAATAATAATTTTCTCCGTAAATTTAAACAGTTTGGTTGACAAGTATCTAAATGATACATCCAGAATGCTTCTCGATCAAGTAGACGTCTCCTATTATCTCCACCCCGTGGATTTAAGGTTAGTTTTTCGATACCAAAAACCTGAAATGAAGATGTTTCTCTATTATGCTGTTCAATGAAATGTCTAGAGGCACAAGAAATATTATGATTAGTGCCATTACCAATATTACTTAGATGTTCACTCACCCTATGTTTTAACTTTCTTATAGTGCATCCAACATATGATAAATTACAAATAGTACATTTAATTATATGTACTACATAACTGCTATTGCAGTTTAAGTAACTCCTTATGTTGTGTGTTTCACTTGAATCAGCATTGGAAAAGGTTTTAGTGATTTTTATATAACGGCAAATGCCGCATCTAGTGTGAACACATCTATAAAAACCTTTACAATTAAGCCAAGTTTGGCGTTTGTGACTGTTATTGGGGATACTAGATGATAATAATCCTCCCATTGTTTGTGCTTTTTTTGCAACCACTAACACTCCTGAATCAAGTTTTGATAATACAACATATAAAATATATATATATAAAATAGGGAGATGTTTTAATATGATGTTTTTAATTACATCGAACTGCACACTATATTTAAAAGAGATAACATTTTGTTTTGTTTGGGGTATTTTCAAAGAGTTGTTAGTTTTTGTCCTTGAGACATCAATCAGATTCAATCTATTTTTTTTAAGAACTATTTTTTTCTGCTCTCTCTAGAGACCAATCCGGATAACCCCGAGTTTTCAATTTATTTTTACATTTATTTATTTCCTCATCCAATTTTTCAATACTATTACAATTGTGTTTAATTCTTGTTAATTCTCCTACGTGTATTGCTTTTATGGTGTGCTGCGGGTGTCCACTTTTAGTGTGTAAAATAGTATTTTCTGAGATAGGCTTTGAGAAAATAGAAGTAATGATTGAATTATTGAGAATTTCTAATTTCAAATCAAGGAACGATATACATTTAGAATCAAAAGTGTGAGTAAATGACAGATTAAATTTGTTATTATTCAGGTACCTGATGAATTCCGGAATGGCAGACACATCGCCCCTCCAAATGAAGATTAAATCATTGATGCATCTGCCATACCAGAAAACATCTCGGGACCAAGGATTGGCATGAGTATATAATGTGACATATTCCCAATGGGACATTACCATATTAGCTAAAGATGGAGAATAACTGGATCCCATAGATACTCCTCTACATTGGAGATAAAATTCCTGGTTATACATAAAAAAGTTGTTAGTCATCTAATATTGTGTACAAGACAGAAGATAATTGGTTAAATCCAAGGTATAATTGCTGTACTTCTTAAGATGAAACTCCAATGCTTGCAAAGCAACACTATAAGGTATACTTGTACACAACGATATTACATCACAGCTTAAGCACATGAAATTCTTCTGCCACGTAATGTGTGTTAATTGATCCAATATATCCCGGAAGTCTTTAAGAAAACCCGTTGATCTTTGTACTAGCGGTTGAAAAAGTGCATCCTTCCAATTCCCAAGATGTTCAGTCACTGAGTTGATACTGGAAATGATTGGCCTCATTGACGGAGGATTCATACCTTTGTGCGTTTTCGGTAACCCATGTAAACATGGTAACATAGGATGTTCCACAATAAGAAAATCTTTTTGTTTATGTTAAATGGTTAATTATGGAAATCCATTTGGAATGTTAATCGATAATCATTTTTCTGAGTTCTATGCCTCAGCCATCGTGTCTAGTTGACATGCGCTATTTGTGTGTGTATTTTTGGTTCACTACCATATGTAGAACAGGTGTGCCATACGACTGGCTATAAAAGCCCATGGTACAGAAAGGGGGGGCTCTCTTGCTCTTCCCACCCCACAAGACACAGAATCTTCATGCTGAGAAGCAGATGACATGTAGGCCGGGACACGTGCTGGACAAAGACATGATTTACCAGCCAGGATCCAAGGAAAGATGGGTGAATCTCAACAATTAAGCTAATTATGGACAAATGGACAATTACTTTATAACTAATTATTGTATGTACCTGCTGCAATCTGATTCTTTTTAATGGACAATCCAAGAATAAATAGATACATTTTTTATAAGAATATCGTGATATTGATACTTTGAGAAGTCCTCAGTAGAAAAAAATAATACAGGAAGAGTATTATTTTAAAATGGTGAGCCAGCCAGTCCTGTTTTTCGTTTTTTTAATTAAGTAAGTGAATTTCTTCCGTGAACACGGGGGGGAAGTCCTGACGAGCTGAACAGCTGTTGTTTACGTGTCAGTAAATTCACTAATTTGTCACGAGAAGCAGAAAGAATCTACAGACTGAGGTACTAACAAGGAACAGAATCACACAGGAAAAGAATCAGATGAACTGAAGACAGGACGTGCTGATAAAGAGAAGCTAAGGAATCTTAAGGTAAGCAAAATATGGATATAATTTCGTCTTTTGCTAAACAAAGTAATATTAATTTCAAAGTTAATGTAGGAGATGACATAGAAGTTTTGTGGATCAGTTTATACAAAGAATGTGAATTGCAGAATTTACAGTTAACTTCTAAATTGGTAAATAAAGACAAACAGAAATTGAGAAATATTCTACATTTGGTAGATTTTTTTCATAGTCCTGTGTTAGAGATTTCTAAGCAGAAAAATAGTGTAGAAGTGTCAGACGGTGATACTGATTCTGACTGTAATGTGGAAAATGAACAAGACGTAAGACACGTGTCTGTAACTGAAGGTGACCTTGGGTCTGACCAAGAGACGGACATACAGAAACCTGACATGGGAGGAGACATGACTGACATACGACAAACCGACATACTAGGTGATGTGGGAGGAGACGTGAGTGACGTAGGAGGAACGGACGTACAAGAGCCACTAAAAATATCAGAGAATTCAGGAATTACCCAGGCTCAACTCCAAATTAAAATGAGGAAAAATTTGCTGAAATTATACAAAATCATGCCAAAATATTATGTCAAAATCCATGCCTGTAGAAATTCAGAGACATTTGAGAGCTTCTCTGATAAGTTTGATTTATCCAATGAGGAGAGGAATCAATTATTTAAAATATGGATTCCTGTGACATTGTCCAGACGTTTACATTTAATGCCCTGTGAAAATGACTCTCCTAATGGATGGGAAAATGATTCGGACAGATTAAGATATTTGATTTATTGTGTCACAAAGGATTTTCCCAACATAGAAGATCTGCAGAAACTAAGGATTGGTAGGAGGGAATGTACATATACATTCATGTCCATATTTGAACGGTTGTACAAAGCTCTCATCAAAAATGGAAAAGTACAACATATGATAAAAACTTTTGTACAAAAATTCAAATTCCTAGATCCAGTATCTAGAGTTATAGCGTCACAAAAAGAATCCCTATTCAAATGTGCGCAGTTGCTGGATTCTGTTAGAAAACATGAGAATCGTGCAAAGAAAATAAATCAAGTTAAGTTTATAAAACCAGGAAAGGTAAAATCTTACCAAAAGCCAATATCAAACTCTCCTAGACTGAGTCATCCCCATAGTGAACTCTATCAAATACGCAGGAGATTTCATATCTGTTATAAGTAGTGTTGAGCCACCCCCATAGTGTTCGGGTTCGGTTCGGTTCGTCGAACACCGGGATGTTCGAGGAACTGTTCGTCGAACTGTTCGTAGAACACCTTAGCACACCATCGAACACCGTTAAAACCAATGGCAGGCAAACAAAAACACATAGAAACACATAGAAAACACCTGCAAAGGTGTCCAAAAGCTGACAAACTGCTCAGAAGACACTCTCTTTAAAAAAGCCGGCCGGCAAATTCAGCAGCGGCATACACCGGTACCCGACAATTTAGACAAGAAGGAATAGAGCATCACACATAGATTAGATAGATAGAAACATGTCAGTCACACATATAAGAAGCACAGTGACAGTGTTGGTTACTGCACTTGTCATTTAGTGTAAAGGATTTATTAAAAAAAAATTAGTGTTTTCATGCACCGTCTCTTTAAAAAAGCCGGCCGGCAATTCAGCATCTGTACCCGACAATTTAGAACAGAAAGAAGAGAGCTTCACACATAGATTAGATAGATAGAAACATGTCAGTGTAACATACCTGGCGGCGTCCTTGCATAGTGGTCCATCTCCCACTGTGCAGGAGCGCGCACTTGATCTCCTGTCCAGAGTGTCTCTCTGGCTTCCCTCCATGCTGTCTGTTTGTGTCTGTCTCTGCTGCTTAAGGGCGGCGCCCGATCACTTCCTGCTTTTTGTACCTGCTGTGGGTCACACCCCTTGTGCGTCCTCAGCCTATTGCTGTCTGACACTTGGTATATAGCTCAGCAGCTCCCTTCTATCCCTGCCTGAGCATATTGTTTCCTTCAGTGTGTGTTTGCACTCTGAAGGTGCCAGGTCCCGTCTTTGTTTCCTTGTCTGCCTTTCCTGGAGGCTGTATTTCCAGGCCTGTCAGAACTGAGTCCTGTATGTCTCCTGCTTTTTGTATCAGTTCCCGTGTCTGAACTGTGTCCTGTATGTCTCCTGCTTTGCGGTATTAGTTCCCGTGTCTGAACTGAGTCCTTTCTGTGTATCTTTTCTGTCCTGTCTGAACACGCTCCTAGCCTGTTCCTCCCGCCTTCTAGGAGCCGATTACCTAGACCCGCTCCTGTATCTTGTCTGTCCTGTCTGAACACGCTCCTTGCCTGTTCGTTCCGCCTCTCTGGGGGCAGTATTCCCAGACCCGCTCCTGTATCCCGCTGCAGTGTCGGTCTCCTCCGTACACTCAGTTCCAGTCTGAACTCTCTCCTATCCTTTACCTGTTTTGCCTCTATGTCCGTTCCCTTCCTTTTTCTGCAGAGTCTGAACTCGTACCTAACTCCTGCTTGTTGTCTCTGCAAGTACTGTGTGAGTATCTGGCTCTGTCTTTCCCTTCCTGTCTGTTCCGTGTGAACAGAGTCCTGTCCTGCCCTGCTTCTGCCCGCTGCTCCGGCAGTCCTGTCCTGCCCTGCTTCTGCCCGCTGCTCCGGCAGTCCTGTCCTGCCCTGCTTCTGCCCGCTGCTCCGGCAGTCCTGTCCTGCCCTGCTTCTGCCCGCTGCTCCGGCAGTCCTGTCCTGCCCTGCCTGTACCCCTCTGCCTGTAATGTTCCTGAGTCCCAGTGTGTACTGGGCCCTATCCCGCCTGTGTTCCTACCTGCTAGTGCCTCCCTGTCTGCACTCTAGCTGTGCTTGCCTTTACCCCCCTGCCTGCATACCCGCCTGCCTGCATACCAGTCGTGCCTGCCTATACCCTCCAGTCTGTGTGCCAGCCTACCAGCCTGTTCCTGTATTCCCCTGTGTGGGTCAACAGCCGTGTCCGGGGTCTGTCCTGGAGTAGCACCTGGTCCCTCTGCTCGGTTCCTCCTTGGTGCACTGGCGTCGTATGCCGTCGTGCGACCCTGGTCGGATCGGGTGAATACTTAGTCACGCCCCTCCAGGCATTCACTCTCCGGCACGGTCCAGTGGAATCACTACCAATCACACGCACACGCCGCTTAGCCCGGGCGTGTGCATAACAGCATGCTCAGGCCATGGTTCCCGTTGAGCCCCACGGCCTTCGCCCTCTGAGAAGTTTTCCAGTGAATATATGCATTAAAATAAATAAATAAATTTTTTTTTTCTCTTAGCTGAGTTCCAGGCGAAATTACGCACCGTCCAGATGGATCTATCAGCTCTCGTTCCTGCGGATCCGCCACGTTACTATGGGGATCCAAGACAGTGTCGTGCATTTGTGGAGCAATGCATGCTACACTTTAAGGCCTACCCTCTCTATTTTCCTTCCGATTGGGCTAAAGTGGCCTTTATTATGTCTTACCTGGCGGGTGATGCCTTGGAATGGATCAACCCCCTATATGAAACACAGGATCCGATCCGCCGGGACCTAATGGCCTTCCTGGTGGCCTTTCTAATGGTCTTCGATGATCCTAACCCGGAGGCTCCTGCTGAAGCTTCACCTCCCAATATCCCGGAGCAGCCCCGATGGGTAATGTGTGTGGGTAGCGCAATAGTCCTCCAGTCCAATGAGACTACTGCCCACCCAGAATCCTCACAGGGTGACTACGCTTTCCGGAATACTTCTCTCAACCTCAAGAGGCAGTCCAGACGTGCTAGACTTAGAGGCAAGCCGTCACGCCAGGGTCTGTCCTCCCTGAGACCTCCTGACCCCAACCTTGAAGTCCCTACTGAAGCTTCATCTCCCTGTATCCCGGAGAAACCCCAATGGGTAGTGTGCGTGGGTAGTGCACCAGTTCTCCTGCCCGAAGAGACTTCTGCCCATCCAGACTCCACACAGGAGAACTTCCTGCACCCGGCATCAGATGCTTCTTTCTCTTTAACCGGTGTGCATGTCCAAGGATGCTCCAAAGCTGTGGTTACCTCAGAGTCTGTGCACCTCTACTACCTGGCGGAGGATCCCCTGTTGCCTCCTGAACCCTCCGGGATACCACTCGATGACAAATGGAGAGAGACTTCTCTACACCCGGTACTCAATACTTTGTCCGCTTCGTCCTGTGAGCCTGACAATGGGTACCCCGAAGTGGTAGTTACCTCCGAGTCTCTACACCCCTCCGACCAGGCGGAGGATCTCCAGTTGTCTCCTGAACCCTTCGGGGTGCTACCTGGTAGCGAAAGGACAGAGACTCTCCTATACTCTGTACCTGATACCTCGCTCGCTTCGTCCAGTGAGTCCAACCTAGTGTACTCCGAAGCAGAAGTTACTCCCGAGTCTCTACACCCCTCCGACCAGGCGGAGGACCTCCAGTTGTGTTCAGAACCCTTCGGGGTGCCACCTGGTGGTGAATGGACAGAGACTTTCCTATACTCGGTACCCGATACCTCGCCTGCTTCCTCCAGTGAGTCCAACCTAGTGTACTCCGAAGCAGAGGTTACTCCCGAGTCTCTACACCCCTCCGACCAGGCGGAGGACCTCCAGTTGTGTTCAGAACCCTTCGGGGTGCCACCTGGTGGTGAATGGACAGAGACTTTCCTATACTCGGTACCCGATACCTCGCCTGCTTCCTCCAGTGAGTCCGACCTAGTGTACTCTGAAGCAGTTGTTTTCTCTGAGCCTCTGCACTCTTCTGACCCGGCGGAGGACCTCCAGTTGTTTCCAGAATCCTCCGGGGTACCACCAGATAACAAAGAGACAGTGACTTTTCCTCATTATGTACCTGATAACCCGTCTATTTTTTCCTGTGAGCTTGACAAGATGTACCTCGAAGCAGAGATTACCCTTAAGTCTCTGTCCCCCTCCAACCCAGTGAACGACTGGTCCTCGAATTCCCTGCGGAAGATTCTGGCAGGCCTGAAGAAGAGGGGGCGTAAGGGGGGAGGTACTGTAACATACCTGGCGGCGTCCTTGCATAGTGGTCCATCTCCCACTGTGCAGGAGCGCGCACTTGATCTCCTGTCCAGAGTGTCTCTCTGGCTTCCCTCCATGCTGTCTGTTTGTGTCTGTCTCTGCTGCTTAAGGGCGGCGCCCGATCACTTCCTGCTTTTTGTACCTGCTGTGGGTCACACCCCTTGTGCGTCCTCAGCCTATTGCTGTCTGACACTTGGTATATAGCTCAGCAGCTCCCTTCTATCCCTGCCTGAGCATATTGTTTCCTTCAGTGTGTGTTTGCACTCTGAAGGTGCCAGGTCCCGTCTTTGTTTCCTTGTCTGCCTTTCCTGGAGGCTGTATTTCCAGGCCTGTCAGAACTGAGTCCTGTATGTCTCCTGCTTTTTGTATCAGTTCCCGTGTCTGAACTGAGTCCTGTATGTCTCCTGCTTTTTGTATCAGTTCCCGTGTCTGAACTGAGTCCTGTATGTCTCCTGCTTTTTGTATCAGTTCCCGTGTCTGAACTGTGTCCTGTATGTCTCCTGCTTTGCGGTATTAGTTCCCGTGTCTGAACTAAGTCCTGTATGTCTCCTGCTTTGCGGTATTAGTTCCCGTGTCTGAACTAAGTCCTGTATGTCTCCTGCTTTGCGGTATTAGTTCCCGTGTCTGAACTGAGTCCTTTCTGTGTATCTTTTCTGTCCTGTCTGAACACGCTCCTAGCCTGTTCCTCCCGCCTTCTAGGAGCCGATTACCTAGACCCGCTCCTGTATCTTGTCTGTCCTGTCTGAACACGCTCCTTGCCTGTTCGTTCCGCCTCTCTGGGGGCAGTATTCCCAGACCCGCTCCTGTATCCCGCTGCAGTGTCGGTCTCCTCCGTACACTCAGTTCCAGTCTGAACTCTCTCCTATCCTTTACCTGTTTTGCCTCTATGTCCGTTCCTTTCCTTTTTCTGCAGAGTCTGAACTTGTACCTAACTCCTGCTTGTTGTCTCTGCAAGTACTGTGTGAGTATCTGGCTCTGTCTTTCCCTTCCTGTCTGTTCCGTGTGAACAGAGTCCTGTCCTGCCCTGCTTCTGCCCGCTGCTCCGGCAGTCCTGTCCTGCCCTGCTTCTGCCCGCTGCTCCGGCAGTCCTGTCCTGCCCTGCTTCTGCCCGCTGCTCCGGCAGTCCTGTCCTGCCCTGCTTCTGCCCGCTGCTCCGGCAGTCCTGTCCTGCCCTGCCTGTACCCCTCTGCCTGTAATGTTCCTGAGTCCCAGTGTGTACTGGGCCCTATCCCGCCTGTGTTCCTACCTGCTAGTGCCTCCCTGTCTGCACTCTAGCTGTGCTTGCCTTTACCCCCCTGCCTGCATACCCGCCTGCCTGCATACCAGTCGTGCCTGCCTATACCCTCCAGTCTGTGTGCCAGCCTACCAGCCTGTTCCTGTATTCCCCTGTGTGGGTCAACAGCCGTGTCCGGGGTCTGTCCTGGAGTAGCACCTGGTCCCTCTGCTCGGTTCCTCCTTGGTGCACTGGCGTCGTATGCCGTCGTGCGACCCTGGTCGGATCGGGTGAATACTTAGTCACGCCTCTCCAGGCATTCACTCTCCGGCACGGTCCAGTGGAATCACTACCAATCACACGCACACGCCGCTTAGCCCGGGCGTGTGCATAACAGTCAGTCGCATATATAATAAGTACAGTGACAGTGTTGCTTACTGTACTTGTCATTTAGTGTAAAGGATTTATTTAAAAAAATAATAGTGTTTTCATGCACTGTCTCTTTAAAAAAGCCGGCCGGCAATTCAGCAGCGGTACCCGACAATTTAGAACAGAAAGATAGAGCATCACACATAGATTAGATAGATAGAAACATGTCAGTCACATTTATAATAAGTACAGTGACAGTGTTGGTTATTGTACTTGTCATTTAGTGTTAAAATAAAGGATTTATTAAAATAAAAATTGGCGTGGGGTTCCCCCATAATTTTAGGCTCTAGCGGAGGTTAAGCAGACGGCTGGGGCAGATGTTTGAAGCCTCGGAAGTGGGTAATACCCACGGAGCTTCCCAGACTACTAATATCAGCCCCCAGCTGAATACATAGCCTTTACTAGCTATTAAAATGGGGGACCCCCCCAAAAAAATGACGTGGGGTCCCCCCTATTTTAATAGCTAGCAAAGGCTAGGCAGACAGCTGGGGGCTGATATTAATAGCCCAGGAAGGGTGCCATGAATATTGGCCCCCTCCCAGGCTAGAAACACCAGCCGTTAGCCGCCCCAGAAATGGCACATCCATAGGATGCGCCAATTCTGGCACTTAGCCTCGCTCTTCCCACTGCCCTGTAGCGGTGGCAGTGGGGTAATAGGGCTGAGGTTGATGTCAGCTTATAATGCCAGCTGACATCAAGCCCAGGTTAGTAATGGAGAGGCGTCTATAAGACACCCCCATTACTAACCCCATAGTCAAAGTTAATAAAAAAACACAAACACCCAGAATAAAGTCCTTTAATTGAAATAAAGACACAATTCTTTATTGTTCTAAATTAAACCATACTTACCGTCACGCCCATTCCAGCTGAAGCCAACGATCTCCTGCAATAAAAGTAAAATAATAAACCAACATCATCCTTACCTTTCCATGGTTCCCACGACAGCTTCAGCTCTGCTACATCGAGATGACAGGCTGGACCGCAGCAGAACGCCGCCATCCAGCCTGTCATCCCGCAGACATTGAGAAGAGCAGGCTTGCTTGCGCTCCACAGTGTCTCTCTGTGACGGCATAAAGATGAGCCGAGGTCATGTCCAATGAACTCGGCTCACCTCATGCACGTCACTTACAGCATGGGAGAATTCTCACGCTGAAGCGCTGAGTGCAGGAGAATTTTCCCACGCTGTCAGTGAGGTGCATGAGGTGAGCTGAGTTCATTGGACATGAGCTCACCTCATGCACGTCACTAACAGCGTGGGAGAATTCTCCTGCACTCAGCACTTCAGCGTGAGAATTTTCCCACGCTGTCAGTGACGTGCATGAGGTGAGCTCATGTCCAATGAACTCAGAGCTTCAGCTCTGCTACATCGAGATGACAGGCTGGACCGCAGCAGAACGCTGCCATCCAGCCTGTCATGCCGGAGACACTGAGAAGAGCAGGCATGCTTGCGCTCCTCAGTGTCTCGCTGTGACGGCATCCAGATGAGCCGAGGTCATGTCCAATGAACTCGGCTCACCTCATGCACGTCACTGACAGCGTGGGAAAATTCTCCTGCACTCAGCGCTTCAGCGTGGGAGAATTCTCACACTGAAGCGCTGAGTGCAGGAGAATCTCCCACGCTGTCAGTGACGTGCAGGAGGTGAGCTGAGTTCATTGGACATGAGCTCACCTTATGCACGTCACTGACAGCGTGGGAAAATTCTCCTGCACTCAGCGCTTCAGCATGGGAGAATTCTCACGCTGAAGCGCTGAGTGCAGGAGAATTCTCCCACGCTGTCAGTGACGTGCAGGAGGTGAGCTGAGTTCATTGGACATGAGCTCACCTTATGCACGTCACTGACAGCGTGGGAGAATTCTCCTGCACTCAGTGCTTCAGCGTGAGAATTTTCCCACGCTGTCAGTGACGTGCATGAGGTGAGCCGAGTTCATTGGACATGAACTCGGCTCATCTGGATGCCGTCACAGAGAGACGCTGAGGAGCGCAAGCAAGCCTGCGCTTCTCAGTGTCTGCGGGATGACAGGCTGGATGGCAGCTTTCTGCTGCGGTCCAGCCTGTCATCTCGATGTAGCAGAGCTGAAGCTGTCGTGGGAACCATGGGAAGGTAAGGATTATGTTGCTTTATTATTTTTCTTTTATTGCAGGGGATCGTTGGCTTCAGCTGGAATGGGCGAGATGGTAAGTAGAGTTTAATTTAGAACAATAAAGAATTGTGTCTTTATTTCAATTAAAGGACTTTATTCTGGGTGTTTGTGTGTTTTTTTAACTTTGACTATGGGGTTAGTAATGGGGGTGTCTTATAGACGCCTCTCCATTACTAACCTGGGCTTGATGTCAGCTGGCATTATAAGCTGACATCAACCCCAGCCCTATTACCCCACTGCCACCGCTACAGGGCAGTGGGAAGAGCGAGGCTAAGTGCCAGAATTGGCGCATCCTATGGATGTGCCATTTCTGGGGCGGCTGACGGCTGGTGTTTCTAGCCTGGGAGGGGGCCAATATTCATGGCTCCCTTCCTGGGCTATTAATATCAGCCCCCAGCTGTCTGCCTAGCCTTTGCTAGCTATTAAAATAGGGGGGACCCCACGTCAATTTTTTGGGGGTCCCCCATTTTAATAGCTAGTAAAGGCTAGGCATTCAGCTGGGGGCTGATATTAGTAGCCTGGGAACCCTTCCCAGGCTTCAAACATCTGCCCCAGCCGTCTGCTTAACCTCCGCTAGAAACTAAAATTATGGGGGATCCCACGCCAATTTTTTTTTAAATAAATCCTTTATTTTAACACTAAATGACAAGTACAGTAATCAACACTGTCACTGTACTTCATATATATGTGACTGACATGTTTCTATCTATCTAATCTATGTGTGATGCTCTATTGCTTCCATTCTAAATTGTCGGGTACCGCTGCTGAATTGCCGGCCGGCTTTTTTAAAGAGACGGTGCATGAAAACACTAATATTTTTTTTTATAAATCCTTTACACTAAATGACAAGTACAGTAATCAACACTGTCACTGTACTTCATATATATGTGGCTGACATGTTTCTATCTATCTAATCTATTTGTGATGCTCTATTCTTTCGGTTCTAAATTGTCGGGTACCGGTGTATGCCGCTGCTGAATTGCCGGCTTTTCATGTTTCACTGTGAGCACTGTTCCCATCGATTTGGGCAATCACTGTAATGCCACAACCACCATGGCTGTGGCATTACAGTGAGTGGCAGACAATCCCTGCATGATTGGTGCTCTAAATAGCGCCAGACATGCAGGACACGCTTTTGGTGCACGAACAGTTATCGAACATAACCTCGAAGAGCCGAATTTTTTGCAAATCGTTCGGGTTCGTCGAACAACTCGAACACCGCCCAAAACAGCTCGAATTTGAGATTGGCGAACAGTTCTAGTCGAACACCGCTCATCTCTAGTTATAAGCCATATCAGCCAGTGCAAAGATCCATCTCTCCACAGAATGAGTTAATTCTCAGTCAGAACTGTGATTCTCTAAAAAGGAAAATGGCCGAAACTGATGAACAGAGGCAGGTGAGACGACCGGCTCACAGTGACGTCATGGAATGTGGACAGAAGGACAGACAGTTCTCTGAGGTTTTGAAGGATAGAAAAATGTCTTTCCTAAATAGGGCGTTCCTGGAGATATTTGAGAGAGACAGAAGATTTGGTTTAGGGAGTGGCTAAGGAAAAACTGTAATTATGATGTTGTATCAAAATGTTATACAATGTCTCAATATTTATTTATAATCTTATGCAGTAAAATTGTAGTTACATAGTTTCTAGTAGTTCATGTATGTATATATATATATATACACTTGTCTAAGTAGAGATTGTGTATAATTGTATTTATATATATGTTTATAAAATATATATATATTAATTAATAAATTAGAACTTCATATATAAATTTAAGTAACAATATTTTGAATTACATTAGAACCAACCAATATATGTATAAGATATTTAAATAATTCTGTTTCTGTATGAATTTGATATTTAATTTTGTTTTCTTATATTTCCTTAGAGTTTTCATTCCAAAGCAGGATTTGATCAAACAACTCTAAAATGGATTTATGTTTTTATTCACACAGGAAGTGGAAAAAATTGCATGATTTTATGAATATAACATTTTAAAATAATAACAATATAACTAGTTGGATTATTATGTGTAGCACTTATGAATTAATATTTTCTGTGCATGAAGTGTTCGTTTTAACCTGTAGCTTTACAGCATGACGTGTGACAGCTGCGGCCTTTGAACTTTGAACTAATAGTATAGGATCCCATTCATTCTATTTCCATTCTATTTCCAGCTGATGTAACTTAAAACCTGGCAGCCAGTGAGTAAAAAAAAAAAGGAACCTAAGGACATTTCTATTTTTTGCAAGACAAAAGTTTTTTTAAGTGTCTGAAATTTAAGTGACTTACTCTCATATTATATAATATGTATTTGGGGAATATTCAAAGAAATATTAAGATATTAAATGCGCATTAATAAATTGGGATAATACAATTTTGGGTTAAATATATATATCTAAAACTTCATATGTGGAATGTTTGAGTTGAACAGATCTGTGAATGTCAGAGTGAAGGTGACAGATGAGTAAATCAGCAGCTGCTAAGTGTGATTGATGTGACAGAGGCCTCGTACGTTTGTATGTTTGAAAAAAAAAAAAAAGTTTCTTTATGTGAAGGTACACAAATATATTTAATTCTGAGAAAAATTATAATACATAATTAGGTATTATCTACATATATATATATATATATATATATACATATATATATATATATATATATACTTCTATATTTCTTAATAATTATTATTGCTTGATTTAACTAATAGTGGATAAGAGCAACCACACATCAAAATGGTTTACAAAGCAAATTTATATTTAGAATAATTTTCCACATGATAATATTCTTGAATAACTATGATATTATTTTTAATGGTTACCTAAATAGGTACACACCTCTCTTTAGACAAATCTATGCTACTCATCGATATGAAATTTATGCACAATATTTCTAGAAGAATAACTATTTTTAATTTGGTTTTGATATATACATAAATTTTATAAAATAATATTTTTGGTATTAAGGGGGAAAATGTGTTTTTGATCCTGATTAAATAATCACTTTTGATCAATACTTATTTTCCACACATTTTAATAAAGAAGAAACAATAATAAGGTACAATGATATAATTAAGAAGGGTGTTACATGCAAAGTTGCATAGTTTAATAATTTTTTGGTGGTACAAGGTTATGACAAATATGAAATCATCCAAATAATGGAGATATAAGGGTATTTTTATGGAGAATATAATTACTCTGCATTTGTCATTAAAATTTAAAGGCCTTATTTTTATTCTTATTTTTCTTCTTAATTTTATTTTTCATTTTTAAAATTTTATTCTTACTTATTTTCTTATTTTTCCATTTTTCATTTTTAATTCTCAATTTTTTATTTTAATTCAGTTCAATATTTCAATTGAGAAAACACATTAATATTTAATGGGGTAATGTCAAGTACAAAGAATATTGCTTCATTAAATATAATGATGATATGAATTAATATAAGAAAAATGTTTACATTTTCTGAGTAAACACAACAATTCATTCATTCAATTATTCATTCATTCATTCATTTATTCATTCATTCATTCATTCATTCATACATTCATATATTTATTCATTTTGGTTCAGGAGTATATATTCTTTGATATTATTGGTATAATAAAGATATAAAAACTTGTTGCTTCAAAATACACTGACACCTATGGGTTGGAAAAGGTAATTACACCTATGACATAAAAATGTTCTCTCATATGGAGAACTTGATTGATAATGAATTATTATCTATTATTGTTTATTATTCCAAACATAATTTATTTTAATATTTTGATAATAATTAGATGGATATTATTGATTGCTATGGTACGCTGTGATATTATAGGTTAGGAAAGTTGCCAGATTTGGTATCAGATTAGGGAATGAAGACTTCAATCAAGACATCGCAATTATGAATTCTATCTTAATAAAGACTTTTCATATTTATAAATCAAAGAGACTCTCAAAAGTTACAAGAAAAAGCGACTGATATCCGGACGTCTCAGAAGGTAACAGGTGTGAATGCTGAGTGATAATAGACTGTGTCAGATACAATTCTCACCACTGATCACCAGGACGGCAGAGGACGATGATCCTATATGTACTGGGTTGTGTTCAAGTTTCATCACGTTCCAGTGGTTTCTTATCACCTGCAACGCTTCAATGAAAGCTGGTGAACAGGTTATTCCTGGCATATGTGTCCTGTATATAAAGGACTGAGTACTGGTTATGGTGCTATATAAAGCAGGGAAGTGTCAAGTTAACCCTTGCTTTACTAACCAAAGACGTCACATCTGTTCCAAAAGTGACACGAGACCAGTGCGGACGACACAGAAGATTCCAAAGACGATTCAAAGACAACGTAAGTCCAGGTGACATCGCACAGATATTAAAGCTACATTTCATCCATGGACTTTGTTTTCTTATCAATTGATACACATGATCTTTCTAATAAAGAGTACAGTTTATGGACTGCACAATAATGAACACAATTATGGACTGTACAATATCTACACGTTGTAATTTATTTCAAAGGAGTTTTCATCTAAAGACTGTGTTATAAAAGAACCAAGAAGAAGACGAGACGACGACCCGATGACATCAGATGATGACGATTGAACCCGCAATTGCTTCAATTTAGATATAGGGAAGTACAATTATACATATTAAATGAATATTAGTCACAGCTTACCATAACATGAATTCACATCATTATATAACAATAATCCGATATTGATACTATTATTGCTATTATTATTATTATGGAAATTTAATGATATTGCCAAGGTAGAAGGAAAGAAAAAATGATTGATGAATGTATCTTCTTTTGAGATTTTTCAGTTAAAGTCCTTTTATTCTCAAAAAAGGGGGAAATGTTAAATGGTTAATTATGGAAATTCATTTGGAATGTTAATCGATAATCATTTTTCTGAGTTCTATGCCTCAGCCATCGTGTCTAGTTGACATGCGCTATTTGTGTGTGTATTTTTGGTTCACTACCATATGTAGAACAGGTGTGCCATACGACTGGCTATAAAAGCCCATGGTACAGAAAGGGGGGGCTCTCTTGCTCTTCCCACCCCACAAGACACAGAATCTTCATGCTGAGAAGCAGATGACATGTAGGCCGGGACACGTGCTGGACAAAGACATGATTTACCAGCCAGGATCCAAGGAAAGATGGGTGAATCTCAACAATTAAGCTAATTATGGACAAATGGACAATTACTTTGTAACTAATTATTGTATGTACCTGCTGCAATCTGATTCTTATTAATGGACAATCCAAGAATAAATAGATACATTTTTTTATAAGAATATCGTGATATTGATACTTTGAGAAGTCCTCAGTAGAAAAAAATAATACAGGAAGAGTATTATTTTACAGTTTAGCACTAATAACTCCCAATGTGAAGCCTTCATTTATTATAGCATGGGTTGCTGTCTTTTGTTTCATGGAGGGATTAAATGATATTTTCATGTAAGTGGTTGTATCGGATAAAAGTTCCAACATTTGATTATGATAAATATCTGCATCCATAACCACCACCAATCCTCCTTTATCGGACTTCTTAATAATAATGTCCTCCATGTATTTCAGGTCTTGTAGTGCATTAATTTGTTTTTTATTTAAATTGCCTTTAAAGCTATTATTTTCCACTTGCGTGTAGAGATTCTTAAGTTCACGCTGAATTGTTTCCTGAAATGTGTCCATGGCTCCCGTTCTCGATTGTAAAGGATAGAAAAAAGGATTCCGCCCTGTAAAAAATCGGGCTGAACTGGTGCTAGATCCTAGGGAGAGATTTTCCTCTCCTAAATCTTGAAGGTGCATTAGTGCTGATTGCTCCTGAAAATTAAGAGTGCGAAATTCATTATTTAGTTGTTCATAGTCCATATTATTTTATACATCTGTATTTTCCTCAAAAAAAATGTCTTTTCACAGTCAAATTTCTAACAAATTTATTAACATCCTTCAGAGTATTAAAAAGGTCAAATTTCCTTTCCGGTGCAAAATTTAACCCATACGATAGAACTTGGATTGGTTCATTTGTAAGTTGGCGTTTCGATAGATTAAGGACATTCTTGATAAGAGATAAATCATGTGTTACTTTCTGTGACGAGTCAGCATTCTTGAGGTGCTTAGTGTGTTTCCGTCCACCTCGTTTGCGTTTCTTCTGCGCTTTTTTATATTTTGGTAGTAGGAAAAATCCTTAATTAAATGACTGGAATCTGAATCATTAGTATTACTGTCCGATAAATCTGGATCAGAAGAACTGAAACTGACATGCAAATTTTGTGGAGTTTTTTTATATGTAGGTATACGCTTCAATATTGATTTGGGTGTGTGGGCTTTGTCCCACCTTCCCCATTCATACACCTGATCCAGCTGATAATCATTATTGTCTCTGATGAATTTAGATTTTTTCCTGGAGGTGATAACTCCTTCTAATTCAGAGACATGGGATCAGGGTCGCTAGATTTTATCTAAGCATGACTAACTTGGATCCCAATTTGATTACTTTTATCGTATCATTATTACAATTTGTCTTGACACACAATTTTTTCGTGTTTAAGGACCACCCCTTCCTACAGCTCCAGGGGATGGCGATGGGGGCCACTTGCGCATCCTCATACGCCAACCTTTTCTTGGGGCTGTGGGAGAGGGACACGGTCCTTGGCACGCCTGGTCATGAACATGTGGTCTCGTGGTCGCGGTATATTGACGACATACTATTTGTTTGGCAGGGCTCCGCGTCGCGACTGGACACATTCCTCAATCAGCTCAATATCAATGACATTAACGTCAGGCTTACCTGGAAATATAGCCAAGTCCAGATTGATTTTCTTGACTTGCTTGTCACCAAATCTCCGGGCGGCACTATTAGCACATATATTTTTAGGAAAGAGACATCAGTCAATGCACTTTTGCACTTTGAGTCATCACATCCACCCAATTTGAAAAAATCCATCCCAGTAAGCCAATACCTCAGAGCACGTCGTATCTGCTCTGATGACACACGATTCGGTGAACAGGCAGAGGAGTTATCCTGTAGATTTAGGAACAGGGGTTATAAATACCGGGACATTTGTAGAGGTATCAATTGCGCTAAGGGAACTAATAGACAAACCATCCTCATGAGACAAGGTAAGAATAAATCTCCCTCAACGCATGTCCCACCAAGATTCATTACTACCTTCAATACTAACTGGAAGGACATTAAGGGTATCTTATCTAAACATTGGTCAGTACTACGTACTGACAGAAGTTTACAATATGAACTTCCAAAATACCCTCCTATTACATGGCGTAAATCGCACACATTGGGAGATATACTCTGCAAAAGCCACTATGTGCCACCTAGAAGCAAGTTTCTGTTTGATAGTCCTGGCCCCCCCTGGGGCTGTTTTTCTTGCGGGGGTTGTTCGGTATGTAAGTATATTTTGAGGACCAAGCCCTTCTCAAATTCCAAAAATGACAGAAACTTCAAAATAGTTCATCATATCACATGTGAGACCGAAGCAGTGGTCTACCATGTAAAATGCCCTTGCGGGCTTATATATATAGGTATGACCACCAGAGCACTAAAAATAAGGATATAGGAACATATTCGGGACATCAAGAATGCAGTGAATTGCATGGAGCCCCAGTCACTAAAAACTATCCCCAGACATTTTTTTGAATGTCACAGCTGCAATCCTAATGGTTTCACGGCCTGCGGCATTGACTGCATATATATAGGGATCAGGGGCGGGAATATCAAGCAAAGACTGCTTCAAAAAGAAACTAAATGGATGGTCACATTGGATACGCTTGTCCCCAATGGCCTCAATGAAGCCATCAGTTTCAAGTCTTTTCTCTAATCTCTCTCGAGTGCTTTTTGTTTTAACTGTAGGAGCTATTAATGTTTTTATGTTCATTTGTGTTTGTTTTTGATTTTGTCTATTGACTTTTTCTTTAGTGTTAGAACTCTTCTTGCCATGATTTTCCACTGCACAGTTATCTGGAGAATATAAGTCATACGGTCTGCCCGTATCTATCGAATCAACTATTTTGATTAATCTGCTTTTACCGTACAAGCATCTTTAAAGAAGATCTTTTACTGCTTCCATAAAAGGGTCCAGACAATTATTTTATTTGATCTGCATACTATGCTTTATTATCATACCGACCTATATTGTGGTCAGCTATATATACAACCATTTTTTGTCAGTACGATATTTACTACCGCTTATTTTACCAATATTATTTGTGATTTGGCCATCGGTGAGTGCATGGTGCCGGGGTGCACATAATTTGGCCATGGCACACGGCTTTCGTGCACTCATCGATACATATATGTGGGAAGACACAGTCAGTATGGTTGGTGATGACTATATTTCATCTGAGGATGTCAGTGTCCCCACACATATGGTGCTGATAAGTGTATTGTGAGTATAATAATTTATATGTGCTGGAATATGCAATCATTATGGCCAGAGATGATGACAGCATATCGGAGGATGTAATTGTTTCCACACTTATAATGCTGACCTGTTCATTTTTAATAAATGCGCATAATTTTCCATTTTTATATGGATGCCCATATACATTCTAGCAGTTATTACATTTTGACTTCTTTAGCTCTTTTTGATATTACATTACTGCGGATTATACTCTGGCTTGTTATCAGCTAGATGACTGTTTACAAATTTAAGGGTGATATCTGTCATTTATTGGGGATATGGCTTTATATTGCACTTTTTGATCTATTTCCTATAGTGTTGACGATGCTGTCACCTGTGATACAAGATTTGTTCTGAATACTATGAAGTTTCAATCAGCTTACAATGATGTATATATAATATCTGCTCCTGACTATCCCTTAAAACCCTCCGTACAATTATACTGGCAGGGAATAGTTTAGTCCTGCAGAGTGATGGCATGTCAGTTTTCACCCTCTACTATTATACATTGATCAAATTTATGCGGGCAAAGGCACACATACTTTGACACACTTACCTAGAATTTATTCTACCCTCCTCATAGCGCAGACGCGCCTCGTGCATGCGCTGTCCGCGCCGTGTGGCGTCACTGGCCAGACGGGTTGCTGGGGTAACGGGGGGGATGACGCATGCTGTCCTCCTCCTCGTCACCTCCTGCGGACGCTGGCTGGCCGCGCCACGGGGCGGGACAACATGACGTGTTGCGCGACGATTCGCTCTTGGCTTGGACTCATTCATTCAAATAGCCCCTGTTTTTAAATCACAACCATGCCTCCTGATGAATCCGGAAGGTGAAACGCGCGTCGAGGCCACTGCACGGGTCCCACAGACGCTTTGCTTCACTTGAGAACATGGCACAAGGTAATCCCCTTACTTTGCACCTCTTTTAGTTTGTTATTTAAATACACAGAGGATTAATATGGCCTCACACAATGCTTTTGACTAATTGCTGGCATTTAATCCAGCTGCCATTCAATAACTCAGCATAGTTAGTGGCTCACCTTAAATCTTTACATGTCTTGTTCTTACTGGATGGGACCCAATGTGTCTCTATGATTTTCTTAGTGTAATAGACATTCTATCACGTTCTCCATAGGGCCACAGCAGCACCTTTCCCTATTCCAAAACTTTTAGATGATTTGTTTTCATGTTATATATTTACATTATTCTGAATAAAATAAATTTCACTTTTGTATAAAACTGACTCCACAGTTTTGTTTTGATTCCCGTTAGTCTCTAATGTAATATTATAATGATGTATTACCAATATGTGACATAGACCTGGGAATGTTTTTTCGGTTTTTCTACTAACTTTGCGACTGATTTCACGTTTGAGTGTTTTCTTTATAGGTTTATACATATGTTTTGCAATTTGTTGTCAAAGATGCTTGTGTCAAATCGTTCTTTGAGTGAATTTTTGAGGGATTCAATCTCTGTATTTAATTCAGCCAATTTTATTTCTTCCTCTGCAATGATTATTTTATTTTTTAACAAAAGCAGGGGAATATACCGTAGTCGGTACTTTTTTGAGTCGAAGTCCCCTAGGTATCATATTTTTGGAGACATAGTTTTCAAGAGTCTTATGATCCCACCATACTTTTGTTTCACTCATAATTAATTTTTCCATATTATGAAATTCATCAGACAAATTAGTAGGAAAGTTAGTGCTGGAATTAGCATCTAATGTGAATACTTCCACTGCTTTGCGAGCTCTATTTTCATTCATGTCAGTCATATTTGTACTATACAAAACGTCTTATATTTGACTTGTTTTGTATTCAACAATTGCAATGAACTTCCATATATATAGTTTTGATATTCTTGCAATAAACTGCCAGGAGTGCACGGTGATAAAGTTCAATATACGACATAAGAAGAAGGGAGTTTCACCAGCTCACAACTTTTTTATGTATAACCAAGAATTTTATCTCTAATGTAGAGGAGTATCTATGGGATCCAGTTATTCTCCATCTTTAGCTAATATGGTAATGTTCCATTGGGAATATGCCACATTATATACTCATGCCAATCCTTGGTCCCGAGATGTTTTCTGGTATGGCAGATGCATCGATGATTTAATCTTCATTTGGAGGGGCGATGTGTCTGCCATACTGGAATTCATCAGGTACCTGAATAATAACAAATTTAATCTGTCATTTACTCACACTTTTGATTCTAAATGTATATCGTTCCTTGATTTAAAATTAGAAATTCTCGATAATTCAATCATTACTTCTACTTTCTCAAAGCCTATCTCAGGAAATACTATTTTACACACTAAAAGTGGACACCCGCAGCACACCATAAAAGCAATACATGTAGGAGAATTAACAAGAATTAAACACAATTGTAATAGTATTGAAAAATTGGATGAGGAAATAAATAAGTGTAAAAATAAATTGAAAACTCGGGGTTATCCGGATTGGTCTCTAGAGAGAGCAGAAAAAATAGTTCTTAAAAAAATAGATTGGATCTGATTGATGTCTCAAGTAGTGTTGAGCCACCCCCGTAGTGTTCGAGTTCGGTTCGGTTCGTCGAACACCCGTGTGTTCGTCGAACTGTTCGTCGAACACCTTCGAACACCGTTAAAACCAATGGCAGGCAAACAAAAACACATAGAAACACATAGAAAACACCTTCAAAGGTGTCCAAAAGCTGACAAACTGCTCTGAAGACACAACTAACACATGGAAAAGTGACAAGTACATATAGTCATGCGAAAAGAATAGAGATGGAGGAGTAAAAGGAGGGGGAGACACAGATATAGGCATGTCATGCCCTTCTAAAATCCAAAAAGTGAGAAGCCGACACGTTCAGTCCGCTCCTGCCCGTGCCACCTCCGTGTCGCCGGGTTTGTGCCAGAGCCGCGGTGAACCCTGACGGCCAGCCCCCCTCTCCCAATACTGGTGCCTGTCCGCTGGTGGGTCGAGCGAGCCCCCCTGTGGTGGAGGCAGCTCTAAGCTTTTTAATTTAAATTGTCTCTCTAATTTGAATGAATACACTTTAAATCCATTTACAAGGATCTATTGGAGGGCAAGTCTCATGCCAGCAGCCGCGTAATTCCAGCTCCAGTAGCGTCCACTAAAGCTGCTGCAGTTAAAAAGCTTTTATAAGGATCAGCTCGGCTGTCCACCGCAAGGCATCCTACTGCCAGTCCCAGCCCCTATGCCTTGGGGTGCCTCCTGATGCTCTTCACTGAGTATCCCGTGGTCCCAAAGCATTTCCTTTGAAAAAATTAAGTGTCAAAACTACAGGTGGTGTAGCTTGCTTAACAGCCGGGATAATCCGCTGACTAGCAGACACTGCTACTAGGCACAAAGTATTTCCTGGGCTAGATGCAGTTAAAAATTTGTAATTAGATACTCTCGTTGGATGCTGAGAAAGCATTCCATAGAGTCTCCTGGCACGCCATATATGATTCTCTTAAAAAGCTTGGGGTAGGGGTCTAGGGGACCCTTTTATAGCCAAAATCACGGTCCTGTATCGCAATACGTCACCTAGGCTGAAGATAAATGGAACTGTATTACCCTGAGGGCTCGGTTGCTACAGAGGTATTGCACCTCACCCAGAGGTGTGATATCTCACTCTCAGGTAAGGATGGAGTGTGGATCAGGACCCGACACCTGCATGCATTACACCACATTGCCGTGGGGCAGGGTGACCAATATGTCCCTGAGATGGGCAAGACAGTCCCTGTCCCTGGCTGGAGTGGGGGGAGGGAACACTGTAGTGCAGGAGCAGGGAGGAAGCAGTTCCTGGGTGCATTGAGAAGGGAGTATAAAAGGTGGGCACCATCTTAGTTCAGTGCAGAAAAGTCTGAGCAGATGTGGCAGGGAGCAGGGGCTCTGCATGAGCTCTGCTCCGGAGGCGGGCCTAGTAACAGAGGCCCAGGCCTGGAAGAGGGAGAAGGAAGGAAGAGGAGCGGAGAAGGCTCCAGGAACGAGGAACGAAGGGATCCCAGGGGTGCGGACGGGCAAGTCGCCAACGCACGCCCGAATCCACCTGCATGGAGGGGTCAGGCCAAAGGGGGAGACCGGTCCCCGAAACTAGTGGAGGCAGGAAACGACCCTCAGCTAGAAACAGGAGGCTGTGACATTTTATGTGGCGCAGCCCCTCGCTACACCCGCTAGGAAGGCACCACATAGGGTCAGGGAAACTGGCGCCAAGTTTACCAAGAGGAGGCCCGAGGCAGCCGGACAGAAGGGTTGGTAAGAAAGGCCAGACAAAGGACACACAAAGGGGGTCCTGTGAAGCGCTCCAAAGTTATCTGGGAGTTGTCTGAGCCCCTCACCTGGTGAGCACAGTACGACGTGGGCAGCCGTTACCTGCAGACCTGGATAATAATAACTGTGAGTAAAGGCCCTGGACTGCATCACTGACTCCGTGTCGTTACTGCTGCTGCCCTGCACCATCACCCCCATCCTCCGCATACACTGCCCTGAGGCTATACTCCTCCCGTGGGGAGTTATGCTACGCTCTGCTGCACCCACAACACCAGCCTCAGTGGTCTGCCCTGGAGCAGCGGTTCACTCTGACCGCAATCCACGGGTGGCGTAGTCGGACATTTAAACATCAAAACCACATAAATAGTCCCGCTACTGGTTTGACCGCCCTGAGCCACGGAACCGGGTCGCTGCCACGGAGACTACAACCACCAGCATCCACCAAAAAGGGTCCGGCTCCAGGTGTCCAAGGCCCAGGGGGCGCGTCAGAACATTTTCATCACCTTTCACAATCACCAATGGGACAAGGCAGGGATGTTCTCTGTCCCTTCTCTTATACATCCTAGTGACGGAGCACCTGCTCTCATCAATTCGCCATAACCCCAATATTAGGTGGATTGAGGTGGGAGGCACCGAGTACAAGTGCTCTCTATTTGCTGATGATGTCCTAGTATATATCACTCAATCACATATATCCATCCATGCTGTTATGGCTGAAATAGATCACTTTGTTACATGGTCAAATTTTAAAATCAATGCAGCGAAGTCTGAGGCCCTCGATGTCTCCCTCCCCAAATCCATATAGGATTCCATCCAGTCCAACTTTCCCTTTGCTTGGCCCTCACAGGGTATCAAATACTTAGGAATTCCTATTCATAGAGACCTCTCCCATCTATGTTATCTTAATTTTGGGCCCTTTATTGAACAACTCCATACAGACCACGGTTGGCAAGTTAGAACTGTAAGATTCACTACGTGAACCACTGGTGTTTTGTGGAAAAGCACATGTACACTGTGTTCCAAATTATTATGCAAAAAGTGTTTAGGAGTGATAAGGGAAGAATTTGTTTGTTTGTCAGTTAAACTCATTGATGGTGATGTGTGTCAGGGCTCTTTATATCACTGTAAGCAATTGCAGACACCTGTGCTAATTAGTTTGGCAGGTGTGTCCAATGAAAGGCAAGACTACTTAAGAAGGCTGTCTCACATTATTAAGCAGCCTACATTTTCTGCCAAAATGGGAAAGAAAAAGGATGTGTCGGCTGCTGAGAAGCAACAAATTGTGGAGTGTTTAGGTCAAGGCATGACTACAATCAACATTGTGCGATGATCAGGATGAAGTGTCTTGGCAATCAAGAAGTATGTAGCTGATTCACAGTACACACGTTTGCGTGCTGATAAGGGCAAATTGAGGACTCTTTCCTACAGGCAATTACGTCAGGTTAAAAGAGCAGCAGCAAAAAAGCCTTGTCATAGCAGCAGACAAGTTTTTGAAGCTGCTGGTGCCTCCAACGTCCCCCGAACAACAAGATGCAGGGTCCTTCAGAGGTTTGCAGCTGTGCATTCGCCATCCTGTCGACCTCCTCTATCCACTTCACACAAGCAGAAACGGCTCCAGTGGGCCAAACATTACATGAAGACTGATTTCAAAACTGTTTTGTTCACGGATGAGTGCCGTGCAGCGCTCGATGGTCCAGATGGATGGAGTGGAGGATGGCTGGTTGATGGACACCCCACGCAAACACGGCTACAGCGCCAACAAGGAGGAGGTGGAGTAATGTTTTGGGCTGGAATCATGGGGAGAGAGATTGTCGGCCCCTTTAGGATCCCTGAAGGCGCTAAAGATGAACTCCATAATGTATGTGGATTTTCTCAAACAGCACTTCCTGCCATGGTTCAAGAAGAAGAACCGTGTATTTCACAGCAAGATCGTTTTTTTGCATGATAATGCACCATCTCATGCTGCACATAAAACATCTGCATCTCTGGCTGATATGGGCATAAAAGGGGACAAACTTATAGTGTGACCCCCATGCTCCCCTGACCTCTACCCCATTCAGAACCTCTGGAGCATCATCAAAAGGAGTGTCTATGATGGCGGGAGGCAGTTCACATCTAAGCAACAGCTCTGGGAGGGTATTCTGTCCTCATGCAAAACAATTGAAGCAGAAACCATCCAAAACCTGACAAATTCAATGGACGAGAGAGTTCAGAAGCTCCTTTCGAACAAGGGGTCCTATGAGAAAATGTAACATCACCTAGAATAAAGTTTTGAGTTGAAAACTGTTTGATTTCAGTTTCTAATAACCTGCTAATTCTTATAATTTCAAAAATGACCATTTTTTTGGTCTTTATTAAAATGAAAAGGTTGATCGAAAAGTTTGGGGGATCTAAGAGTGTGGCAACCCAGTAGTCATGATTACTTCGAATTCTGACAATATGAGGGTCATGTTGCAGGTAGTGCAGCAAGAAGGCACTTATGTGTCTTGCGCATCTCGGAGCCCCAAAATTATTTTACGGGCTAGATGCAGCTAAAAATTATTATTAATTTTAAATCTGGTGGAGCTTAGTATAGATGGCCTAATAGGATCAGTGCTGCACACTGCTACAAAGCCCAAATTATTTTCCAGCCAAGATACAGATAAACATGATTAGTCATTTTAAATCTGGTGGAGCTTATTATAGATGGCCTAATAGAATCAGTGCTGCACACTGCTACAAAGCCCAAATTATTTTCCAGCCAAGATACAGATAAACATGATTAGTAATTTGAAAGCTTAAAACGGTTGGTAGGGTGATTTTAACCAATCATCCATCTTTTACTCTCCCCAGGATGACACAGGGGTAGAAAAGTCGTTTCAGATCCATGATTTGTTCATCTTTATGAACGTGAGTCTGTCTACATTATCAGTGGACAGCCGCGTGCGCTTATCTGTCAGCACACCACCAGCAGCGCTGAACACACGTTCAGACAGAACGCTGGCTGCGGGGCATGACAAGATCTCCAAGGCGTAAGTGGCTAGCTCCGGCCATTAATCCAGATTGGAAGCCCAAAAAGAGCAAGGGTCCAGTGACACAGTCATGGCTTCAATGTTTACTTGAAGATACTCCTGTACCATCGTCTCTAGGCGTTGACTATGTGTCAGACTTCTTGTCTCCTGTGGCCTTGCAAAGGATGGGCTAAAAAAGTGGTGAAATGATTGCGCGATACTGTGGTTCTGTTATGGTTTGAGTGCTGAACACTTGATGGTCCCACGGTTGGCAAGTTGGAACTGTGAGATTCACTACGTGCACCACTGGTGTTTTGTGGAAAAGCACATGTAAGATTCTGCAACAGTCTCTGCTGATACTCCTGCATGCGTGCATCCCTTTCTATGGCAGGAATAATTTCTGCAAATTTACTTTTGTACCGGGGATCTAACAGTGTGGCAACCCAGTAGTCAGGATTATTTCTAATTCTCACAATTCGAGGGTCATGTTGCAAGTAGTGCAGCAAGATGGCATTCATGTGTGTTGCGCATCCAGGAGCACCAAGTCCCTGTTGTGTTGGTGGCGAGGTAACAATCATGCTTCCTTCCTCTGTCCTCTCCCCCCAACCTCACACAACAGAAATGTGATCAAGGTCTCCCTCATCTGATGAGTCTTCCATCAGTTCGTCCTCCACTTCTTCCTGGGCTCCTGCACCTTCCTCACTAGTTTGGCTGCTACCATGCGCCCTGGTAAAACCATCTCCCCCACCCTCACATGCCTGCCGCCTTGGTGCTGCCGACCGTCTGGACCTTGCAGATGTTAGCCCTTCCGCATACAACTCCTCCTCCTCTACTTCCTCCACCTCCTCTTGTGCCACCACCTGACTCCGAATTCTGTTTAACATGTGCTCCAGCATGTAAATCACCGGAATAGTCATGCTGATAATGGCATCGTCAGCAATAAACATCTTCGTCGCCATTTCAAAACTGTGCAGAAGGGTGCATAGGTCCCTGATCTGAGACCACTCCTCCAGCGTGATTTTCCCCACGTCTGGATCTCGTTGGCCCAGGCTATACGTCAGAATGTATTGCACCAGGGCTTGTCGGTGCTGCCACAGTTGCTGCAACATGTGCAGAGTTGAATTCCACCGGGTAGGCACATCGCATTCTAGCCGGTGAAGTGGCAGGCCCAACGACTTCTGTAGAGATGTAAGTCGCTGAGCTGCGGGATGCGAACGGCGGAAGTGAGCACACAGCGACCGTGCCCTCTGCAGAAGGCCATCTAGTCTGGGATAGTGGGCTAAAAATTGCTGGACAACCAGGTTCAACACGTGAGCCATACAAGGCACGTGTGTGACATTGCCCCGGCGAAGGGCCGCACCCAGGTTTGCAGCATTGTCGCACACGGCCTTCCCTGGTTTCAGGTCCAGTGGAGACAACCATTCATGAAATTGGTTCTCCAGAGCTGACCACAACTCCTCAGCTGTGCGACTCACATTTCCCAGACATTTCAAAGTAAAAACCGCCTGATGACGTTGAGCCCTACTGCCAGCATAGTAAGGAGGTGTGCAGGATCCCTTCTGCGCAGTTAGAAAGCTTGTGGCATGACCAGACAGGCTTTGGGTGCAGGTGGAAGACCGAGAGGAGGTTAAGGAGGCAGAAGCAGTGGAGGAATTTTGACATAAAGAGGATTGACGCACAACTCGTGGGGACGGCAAGACTTGGACAGCAGCCCCTTGTCCTGCTGTCACCATAGTTACCCAGTGTCCAGTCAGCGACATGTAACGCCCCTGTCCATGCCTACTCGTCCAAGTGTCTGTGGTGAAATGCACCCTGTCACACACAGAGTTTCTCAAAGAAGCGGTGATGTTGTGTGCGACATGCTGGTGGAGCGCAGGCACACCTTTCTTTGAGAAGTAGTGCCGACTGGGCATCTGGTACTGGGGCACTGCGACGGACATAAGGTCTCGAAAATCCTCTGTGTCCACCAGGCGGAAAGGCAGCATTTCTGTAGCCAAGACCTTGCAGATGGTGAAATTCAACCTCTTAGCTTTCTCATGGCTAGGAGGAAATGGTCTTTTACTTGTCCACATCTGAGGGACCGAGGGCTGGCTATTGTGCTTAGACGGGGTTGATAAGGGTGTCCCCGGCAAACTGCCAGTCTGTGAGGAAGATGCAGGCGGACATGTTAGGTTGCCTTGATCCAAAGGTGGTGCTATCGATGTCGGACAGCGCTCAACACCAGCTAGTGTTACCACCTCCAAAGAAAATGATGACCTGCCAATCACACTGGCTGTTGCGGGTAAAGAGGTGGCAGGTCTGCGCCCCAAAACAGGTGTGACTGCTGTCCCCCCAGTCACAGAGGATGAAGAGGCCACGGATGCACAAGATATGGCAGACGGTGGTTGGCCCGGCCGGCTAGGCCGCATTGTAGCACACTGAGCTTCCCACTGCAACTTATGCTTCATGTCCATGTGCCGGTTCATGCATGAAGTACTCAAACTATGTATTTTTTGGCCTCTACTTAGCTTTTGCTGACAAATGTTACAGATAACACGAGTTGGGTCATCTTTATCGATCTGAAAAAATGCCCAGGCTATGCAAGGCTTAGCACCCATGCGACCTGAAGAGCCACCACGACTTGTGGTGAGAGGCAGAGTTGTGTTTGAGGATGCAGTTGTTGACGTGCTTCCAGTACTACGTCTCTGTCCAGGAAGGTGCAACCTGACCTCGTCGTCACTAGCATCTTCCTCCACCTCCTCTGCTGACCTCATCTCTTGGCTGACTGTGGGTTGACAGTAAGTGGGATCTCCAACCTCATCATCATCACCCTGTGCGTTATCACACCCGTCGTCCTCAGAGCCAACCTGTTCCTGCCCTGACAAAAAACTAAAGTTGTCGCTCCAATCAGGTATTTGAGTCTCATCATCGTCTTCCTCATTGTCTCCACCAACAAGAGTTACAGTTTGGGAATGAGGGTCTACATTATCGTCAGAACCTTCTGCGTCTGGTCCTGGATCCGACTCATAAAGATTCTGGGCATCGGTGCAGATCATTTCCTCGTCTGGATTCATAGAAGCGCTGGAGTCGACCTCTGATTCCCAGGCTATAGTATGAGTAAACAGCTCTGCAGACTCAACCATCTGTTCTAAATCATACTCAGACGGGCAGCTGGAGATTTGGGAGCTGTGAGGAAGCAAGTGCGATTGGGGTGACACCTTTGAGGACTGGAGTATTTGTGATGTTGATGTTGATGTGGAGGAGAGCCCACTTAAAGGAACACTTGATATCCGTTGAAGCACCTGCTGTTTTTGTGCCTCATCTGGAATTTGTAGCGATTGGCTTGGCCGTAAGAAAGGGATCTTATCACATTGTCTGCTAAAAGAAGTAGACATTTTTGTTTGGCAGAAGATGGTCTTTCTTCTGCAGATGTTACTGTTGCTTTAACACCTACCCCACGGACACAACCTTTTTTCCCCTTCCCAACACGTCTATTCCACTTTCCACCAGCAGCAGGCCTTTTTCCACTCATTTTGGTGGTTAACTAATTCACAACTCTGGAGTTGTTTCCACAAAAAAACAATGGATGGGAACCGAGCAGAGCTGAGTGGCCAAACTGTGGTATTAGGCCAAAACTATTGGCTGGGTTAGATGCAGAAAAAAATTATATTCAATTTGCAACCTGATGGAGGTCAGTATAGATGGAGTAATAGAACAAGTCCCACACACAGCTAGAAGCCCAAATATTTTTTCAGAGGTAGATGCAGAAAAAAATATATTCAGTTTGCAACCTGATGGAGGTCAGTATAGGTGGACTAATAGAACAAGTACCACACACTGCTAGAAGGCCAAATATTTTTTCAGAGCTAGATGCAGAAAAAAATTAGATTCAGTTTGCAACCTGATGGAGGTCAGTATAGATGGACTAATAGAGAAAGTCCCACACACTGCTAGAAGGCCAAATATTTTTTCAGAGCTAGATGCAGAAAAAAATTATATTCAGTTTGCAACCTGATGGAGGTCAGTATAGATGGAGTAATAGAACAAGTCCCACACACAGCTAGAAGCCCAATATTTTTTCAGAGGTAGATGCAGAAAAAAATATATTCAGTTTGCAACCTGATGGAGGTCAGTATAGATGGACTAATACAACAAGTCCCACACACAGCTAGAAGCCCAATATTTTTTCAGAGCTAGATGCAGAAAAAAATTATATTCAATTTGCAACCTGATGGAGGTCAGTATAGATGGAGTAATAGAACAAGTCCCACACACAGCTAGAAGCCCAAATATTTTTTCAGAGCTAGATGCAGATAAAAATTATTTTTAATTTGCAACCTGATGGAGGTCAGTATAGATGGACTAATAGAGAAAGTCCCACACACTGCTAGAATGCCAAATATTTTTTCAGAGCTAGATGCAGACAAAAAATTATTTTGAATTTGCAGCGTGATGGAGGTCAGTATAGATGGACTAATAGAACAAGTCCCACACACAGCTAGAAGCCCAAATATTTTTTCAGAGGTAGATGCAGATAAAAATTATTTTTAATTTGCAACCTGATGGAGGTCAGTATAGATGGACTAATAGAAAAAGTCCCACACACTGCTAGAAGGCCAAATATTTTTTCAGAGCTAGATGCAGAAAAAAATTATATTCAGTTTGCAACCTGATGGAGGTCTGTATAGATGGATTAATAGAACAAGTCCCACACACAGCTAGAAGCCCAATATTTTTTCAGAGCTAGATGCAGAAAAAAATTATATTCAGTTTGCAACCTGATGGAGGTCTGTATAGATGGATTAATAGAACAAGTCCCACACACAGCTAGAAGCCCAATATTTTTTCAGAGGTAGATGCAGAAAAAAATATATTCAGTTTGCAACCTGATGGAGGTCAGTATAGATGGACTAATACAACAAGTCCCACACACAGCTAGAAGCCCAATATTTTTTCAGAGCTAGATGCAGAAAAAAATTATATTCAATTTGCAACCTGATGGAGGTCAGTATAGATGGAGTAATAGAACAAGTCCCACACACAGCTAGAAGCCCAAATATTTTTTCAGAGCTAGATGCAGATAAAAAATATTTTTAATTTGCAACCTGATGGAGGTCAGTATAGATGGACTAATAGAGAAAGTCCCACACACTGCTAGAAGGCCAAATATTTTTTCAGAGCTAGATGCAGAAAAAAATTATATTCAGTTTGCAACCTGATGGAGGTCTGTATAGATGGATTAATAGAACAAGTCCCACACACAGCTAGAAGCCCAATATTTTTTCAGAGGTAGATGCAGAAAAAAAAATATTCAGTTTGCAACCTGATGGAGGTCAGTATAGATGGACTAATACAACAAGTCCCACACACAGCTAGAAGCCCAATATTTTTTCAGAGCTAGATGCAGAAAAAAATTATATTCAATTTGCAACCTGATGGAGGTCAGTAAAGATGGAGTAATAGAACAAGTCCCACACACAGCTAGAAGCCCAAATATTTTTTCAGAGCTAGATGCAGATAAAAATTATTTTTAATTTGCAACCTGATGGAGGTCAGTATAGATGGACTAATAGAGAAAGTCCCACACACTGCTAGAAGGCCAAATATTTTTTCAGAGCTAGATGCAGAAAAAAATTATATTCAGTTTGCAACCTGATGGAGGTCTGTATAGATGGATTAATAGAACAAGTCCCACACACAGCTAGAAGCCCAATATTTTTTCAGAGGTAGATGCAGAAAAAAATATATTCAGTTTGCAACCTGATGGAGGTCAGTATAGATGGACTAATACAACAAGTCCCACACACAGCTAGAAGCCCAATATTTTTTCAGAGCTAGATGCAGAAAAAAATTATATTCAATTTGCAACCTGATGGAGGTCAGTATAGATGGAGCAATATAACAAGTCCCACACACAGCTAGAAGGCAAAATATTTTTTCAGAGGTAGATGCAGAAAAAAAATTATATTCAGTTTGCAACCTGATGGAGGTCTGTATAGATGGATTAATAGAACAAGTCCCACACACAGCTACAAGCCCAATATTTTTTCAGAGGTACATGCAGAAAAAAATATATTCAGTTTGCAACCTGATGGAGGTCAGTATAGATGGACTAATAGAGAAAGTCCCACACACTGCTAGAAGGCCAAATATTTTTTCAGAGCTAGATGCAGAAAAAATTATATTCAATTTGCAACCTGATGGAGGTCAGTATAGATGGACTAATAGAATGATGCTATGCCCAAAAGATTTTACTTCACTAGGTGCAGTAAAAAAATTGGTATTCTATATACAGGTGGTATATCTTGCAACACAGATAGGCTACTCCACTGACTAACACACTCTGCAATAGGCCAAAAAGAATTAGCTTTGCTAGATTCAGCCAAATGCTGCGTATTAACATTAATTTTCATCATTACTGAGAAAAAATCCAGTTATGATTTTGGTGCACGAATAGTTATCGAACATAACCTCGAACAGCCGAATTTTTCTCAAATCGTTCGTGTTCGCCGAACGGCTCGAACACCGCCCAAAACAGCTCGAATTTGAGATTGGCGAACAGTTCGAGTAGAACAACGCTCATCTCTAGTCTCAAGGACATAAACTAACAACTCTTTGAAAATACCCCAAACAAAACGAAATGTTATCTCTTTTAAATATAGTGCGCTGTTCGATGTAATTAAAAACATCATATTAAAACATCTCCCTATTTTATATGAGGATGTTGTTTTATCAAAAATCCTTGATTCAGGAGTGTTAGTGGTTGCAAAAAAAGCACAAACAATAGGAGGATTATTATCATCTAGTATCCCCAATAACAGTCACAAATGCCACACTTGGCTTAATTGTAAAGGTTTTTATAGATGTGGTCACACTAGATGCGGCATTTGCCGTTATATAAAAATCACTAAAACCTTTTCCAATGCTTATTCAAGTGAAACACACAACATAAGGAGTTACTTAAACTGCAATAGCAGTTATGTAGTACATATAATTAAATGAACTATTTGTAATTTATCATATGTTGGATGCACTATAAGAAAGTTAAAACAAAGGGTGAGTGAACATCTAAGTGATATTGGTAATGGCACTAATCATAATATTTCTTGTGCCTCTAGACATTTCATTGAACAGCATAATAGAGAAACATCTTCATTTCAGGTTTTTGGTATCGAAAAACTAACCTTAAATCCACGGGGTGGAGATAATAGGAGACGTCTACTTGATCGAGAAGCATTCTGGATGTATCATTTAGATACTTGTCAACCAAACGGTTTAAATTTACGGAGAGAATTATTATTTCGTTATAGTGAATGAATTATCCACATATGCGTTATCTTCTTTGTCATGTTATTTGTGATTTTGTTTTGCTAAAAGAGTTTTATATATTTGCATGTGAATGTTTGTATCATGTGACCTCTATTCTATATGTTCATTGGTGAACAATGGTTTATATACCTTAGCAATGCCTTTCACAAGGCAGTCTTGACAAAGAACATAGCCTTTGCGTTCGAAACGCGTTGCCTTGGCTATACACCATGACTATGGAATCTGAATTTTAATATTTTTCTACAATAAAATAATTTTTTGGAACTATTCATGAAGCTGGATACCCTTTCTTTCTACATTTTCTGGAATTATTGCGAATGGTTCATCACATCCGTGCTTTAGAAACGTCTATGCTCAGGTGAGCTGGTGAAACTCCCTAACACTCAAGTAACACATCCTAGATCTGAATGAATGAAATATTCTCATTGAATACTTTGTTCTGTACAAAGTTGAATGTGCTGACAACAAAATCACAGAAAAATCATCAATGGAAATCAAATTTATTAACCAATGGAGGCCTGGATTTGGAGTCACCCTTAAAATTAAAGTGGAAAAACACACTACAGGCTGATCCAACTTTGATGTAATGTCCTTAAAACAAGTCAAAATGAGGCGCAGTATTGTGTGTGACCTCCACGTACCTGTATGACCTCCCTACAACGCCTGGGCATGCTCCTGATGAGGTTGCGGATGGTCTCCGGCGGGATCTCCTCCCAGACCTGGACTAAAGCATCCGCCAACTTCTAGACAGTCTATGGTGCAACGTGATATTGTGGATGGAGCAAGACATGATGTCCCAGATGTGCTCAATCGATTCCGGTCTGGGGAATGGGCGGGCCAGTCCATAGCTTCAATGCCTTCATCTTGCAGGAACTGCTGACACACTCCAGCCACATGAGATCTGGCATTGCCTGCATTAGGAGGAACCCAGGGCCAACCGCACCAGCATATAATCTCACAAGGGGTCTGAGGATCTCATCTTGGAACCTAATGGCAGTCAGGCTACCTCTGGCGAGCACATGGAGGGCTGTGAGGTCCTCCAAAAAAATGTCACCCCACACCATTACTGACCCACTGCCAAACCGGTCATGCTGAAGGATGTTGCAGGCTGCAGATGGCTTTCCACGGTGCCTCCAGACTCTGTCACGTCTGTCACATGTGCTCAGTGTGAACCTGCTTTCATCTGTAAAGAGCATAGGTCGCCAGTAGCGACTTTGCCAATCCTGGTGTTTTGTGGCAAATGCCAAGCGTCCTGCACGGTGTTGGGCTGTGAACACAACCCCTATCTGTGGGCTTCAGCCCCTCATACCACCCTCATGGAGTCGGTTTCTAACCGTTTGTGCAGACACATGCACATTTGTGGTCTGATGGAGGTCATTTTGCAGGGCTCTGGCAGTGCTCCTCCTGTTCCTCCTTGCACAAAGGAGGAAGTATCGGTCCTGCTGCTGGGACATTGCCCTCCTATGGTTCCCTCCACATCTCCTGGTATTTGCTCCATGCTCTGGACACTGTGCTGACAGACACAGCTACCCTTCTTGCCACAGCACGCACTGATGTGCCATCCTGGATGAACTGCACTAACTGAGCAACTTCTGTGGGTTGTGCTGTAGACACCGCCTCATGTTACTGTACCTCTAGGGGTGAGAACAATGGCAAAATGAAAAAGTGACCAAAACAACAGCCAAAAAGGATGAGAACAGAGAAATAGTCTGTGGTCACCATCTGCAGAATCACTCCTTTATAGGGGGTATCTTGCTAATTGCCTATCAGTTCTACCAGCTGTCTGTTCCATCTGCACAATAGCAGGAGAAATTGATTCACAATCAGTGCTGCTTCATAACTGGACAGGTAGATTACACAGAAGTGTTATTAACTTGGAGTTACACTGTGTTATTTAAGTGTTCCCTTTATTTTTTTGAGCAGTGTATATCTATATATATATAGATATATATATATATATATCTATATATATATATATATATATATACAGTCCCTGAGAAGTTATGTCGCTTATCCATGTTATGTAAATAAAACTTATAACCTGACGTTAAATTTATCCATTGGTTTTATAAATTACTCTTTTGAAAGCTGAAATCCTCCCAAATTTGGTTTGGGTTAAGAAAATAATTTGGCATCAATGCTGAAATATTGATCATTTCATGAACACAGAATGGTCAGATTTTGGCAAGACAAAAGTTTTGTCGCCCACAGAAAGTAATGTGATATTCAAACAAATAATTATCTTAAAATACAAATATATGTTGCATAACATTTGTGAATGAAGTTGTGCTGTTATTAGAGTTATATTTAATATTTTGTGTGACTTCCATGAGCTTGAAGGACTGCATCCATGCGGTTCAACAATGTTTCATACAATTTATTAATGAAGTCAACAGGAATAGCAGAGAATGCCGTCTTACATGCCTACCAGAGTTCATCTAGATTCTTTGGGTTTGTCTTCCAAGCTTCCTCTTTCATCCTACCCCAAACATGCTGAATGATGTTCATGTCTGGTGACAGGGCTGGATAGTCCTTGGGCACCTTGATCTTTTTTGCCTGGAGGAACTTTGTTGTAGAGATGGATGTATGAGATGGAGCACCATCCTGCTGCAGAATTTGACCCCTTTTATGATTTGGAATGTAAGTGGTAGCTAATAATTCTTGATATTTTAGGCTATTGATATTGCCTTCCACCTTGCAAATGTTTCACACACCCCCATACTGAATGTAACCCCAGACCATGATCTTTCCACCACCAATTAGTGTTGGCTTCTGGGCACTGATTCGACCATGGAGGCCATTTCAAGACAGAATCCTACAAACTGTTCTAGTTGACACAGGGACTTAAGGTGACCAGGCCTGTTGGAGCTCTGCTGCAGTGGAAGAGGGGCTTGCTTTGGATTTTCTAACCAACAAACGTTCCTCCTGAGCAGTTGTCTTGCCGGGTCTGCTGGACCTGGGCTTGTCAAACACATCTCCAGTATCTTCAAATCTTTTTTTAATTCTTTGTACTTGAAGCTAAGACACATTAATAGTGCCAGCCACCTCTGCAGTGGATCTGGTCTTCAGCCTCTTGATAATTAAGGCTTTGGTCGCAGGGTGGATTTTTGGCATGTTGTCAGAGTTCAAGTTGCAGTTAAAGTGAAGGTCTGGGGTGCTGGGTTTCTTTTTATACACACCCACTATTTAATCGATCATTTACTGAGCACTGGTGAGGATGTAAACTAGGAATTGGGTGCATTATATCACCAGGCGACAAAACTTTTGTCTTGCCAAAATCTGACCATTCTGTGTTCATTAAATGATCAATATTTCAGCATTGATGCCAATTTATATTCTTAACCTAAACCAAATTTGGGAGGGTTTCAGCCTTTCAAAAGAGTAATTTATAAAACCAATGGATGAATTTAACGTCAGGTTATAAGCTTTTATTTACATAACATGGATAAGCGACATAACTTCTGTCAGGGAGTGTATACATATATATATATATATATATATATATGTACTAGCTATTGAACCTTTTCTACGCCTGGATGGCGAGCATTTTTATTGGTATATGGTCTCCCATACTGGCATGTGCTGCCCCCCTCCTGGTATTTGTGCTGCCCACATCCTGTCCCCACCATCCTATCCTAGTATGCATGGCACACCTCACCCCCAATCCTGGTATGCATGGCACCCCTCACCCACAATCCTGGTATGCATGGCACCCCTCATCCCCAATCCTGGTATGCATGGCACCCCTCACCCCCAATCCTGGTATACATGTCACCCTTTACCCCCAATCCTGGTATGCATGGCACCCCTCACCCCCAATCGTGAAATGCATGGCACCCCTCAACTCCAATCCTGGAAGGCATGGCACCCCTCATCCCCAATCCTGGTATGCATGGCTCCCTCATCCCCAATCCTGGTATGCATGGCACCCCTCACCCCCAATCCTGGCATGTATGGTACCCCTCATCCTGGTATGCATGGCACCTCTCATCCCAATTCTGGTATGTATGGCCTCCTCATCCAGGAAACCTGGTATGCATGGCACCCAATCCCTCATCCTAGTATGCATGGCACCCCTCATCCTTATCCTGGTATGCATGGCACCCCATCCCTCATCCTGGTATGCATGTTACCCCGCATTCCTATCCTGGTATGTATGGTACCCCTTAACCCTATTTTGGTATGCATGGCACCCCTCATCCCCCAATCCTGATATGCATAGTCCCCTCATCCCCCAATAATGGTATGTGTGGTACCCCTCATCCTGGTATGCATGGTCCCCTCACCCAGCAATCCTGGTATGTGTGGTACCCCTCACCACCAATTCTGGTATGCACGGTCCTCTCACCCCGCAATCCTGGTATGCATGGTTCCCTCACCCCACAATCCTAGTATGTGTGGTACCCCTCATCCTGGTATGCATGATCCCCTCACCCCACCCCACAATCCTGGTATGCATGGTCCCCTCACCCCCCAATCCTGGTATGCATGGTCCCCTCACCCCACAATCCTGGTATGTGTGGCCCCCTCATCCCTTTCACACTGTACACACATACAAAAAATAAACAGTTATACTTACCATTATTTTCTGTGCTCCAGTGCTGCTGTGTCCTGTTCTGCTGGAGGCCGGGGAAGGAGTGCAGCGCTGGAGCACCGCGCTGTCTGGTGCCATTTTGCTGAAGACTCACTGCAAATGTGTCTTCAGTAAATTGGCGCCGGATAGCGCTATGCGCATGCGCTGATCTGACGCCTCACTCCTGCCCCGGTCTCCGGCGAAGAGAGGCGCCGCGGCAACGTTCCTCCCGGTCAGGTTAGTATGTAAGTGTGGCGCCGGAGATTGCGGTATGTGTCTACGCATACTGTGATCTCTGGCGCCATACACTCCTCTTACCTGTAACGGCTGGATGCGGTCTTCTGTCTGGAGCCAGACTGCGCATCTCGCATGCGCAGTCTATAAAGGCTTCAGACAAAGACACACAACCCCGGTTATATTATTGATCCCTCTCTCTCTCTCTCTCTATCTATATATATATATATATATATATATATATATATATATAGCCACACACATATGTATATCTTACATAGTCTTCTTTATTGTATATTACTGTCTCATATTACACAGTGCCCTCTCTTATGTACTGCACCATCCCTTCATATCAGATTATATTGAGCCCTGTCTTTATTACAAACGATCCTCTCTTGTTAAATATAAACTGAAATGACTGCTGATGGAGCATGGAAAAGCTTCTCTTCTGATGGAGGTCGGCTGATGGACTGGTCTCTTGGTCAGATACTGTTCAATAAGCAGTCATTTTATATCTAACAAGAGAGGACTATGTAATAAAGGGAGGGCTCTGTGAATAACAAAAATATCAAGAATATGCTATGTAAGGGACAGCACTGTATATAAAAAGCAGAGGACTCATTATAATAAGAGACCGCCCCATACGTAACTAGAGAGCATAGTACATAATATTGGACTGTGTTATACATAATAAAAGATGAAAGTATGTAACTAAATATTTAAAGACTGAGCTATACATAATAAGTGATGATTCCTGGGTCATCTTGCATGCGCTAATATTTTGAGGTCTAGCCACAGATTTTCAATGATATTCATATCAGGGGACTGTGAGGGCTATTGTAAAACTTTCAGCTTGCGCCTTTTGAGGTAGTCTATTGTGGATTTTGATGTGTGTTTAGGATCAATATCCATTTGTAGAGGTCACCCTCTTTTCAACTTCAGCTTTTTTACAGATGGTGTTATGTTTGCATCAAGAATTCGTTGAAATTTCATTGAATCCATTCTTCCCTCTACCCGTGAAATGTTCCCCGTTGCATTGGCTGTAACACAACCCCAAAGTATGATTGATTCACCCCCTTGTTTAATGGATGATCTTTTCCTGAAATTCTGTGGCCTTTTTTCTCTACACATACCTTTGATGATTGTGGCCACATAGTTGTATTTTAACCTCATTGGTTAACAGAAATTGTTATCAAAAGTCATCAGGCTTGTTTAGATGTTCTTTTGCATACTTCTGACACTGAAATTTATGGTGAGGACGCAGGAGAGGTTTTTTTTCTGATGACTCTTCCATACAGGTCATATTTGTGCAGGTGTCTCTGAACAGTAGAACAATGTACCACAAACCCAGAGCCTGCTAAATCTTTCTGAAGGTCTTTTGCAGTCAAGTGGGGGTTCTGATTTGCATCTCTAGCAATCCTATGAGCAGCTCTCACTGAAATTTTGCTTGATCTTAAACAACTTATCTTGATCTCCACTTTTCTTTTTAACTGCCATTTCTTAATTACATTTCGAACTGAGGAAAGGGCAACTTCAAAACGCTTTGCTATCTTCTTATAGCCTTCATCTGCTTTGTGGGCCTCCACTATTTTCATTTTCAGAGTGCTAGGCAGCTGCTTAGAAGAACCCATGGCTGCTGGTTTTTAGCACAAGATTAGGGGAGGCTTTCACCTTCAACCTGCTTAACTGTTCACAATAACAGTAATTTTGACCAGGGGTGCCCAAAGTTTTACATGCCACTGTAATAAGGCTACATTCCTGTATGGATATGCAGTGTTGGTGTGCTATGCTACTTGATTTTGCACACACAGTGAGCATGTCCTATTCTGATCCTCAAAATCGGATCAGAACAGGACATTCTCTGACCCTCACGGATCAAATTCTCAGATCTGTGATTTTCATGGATGTTTGAATGGATCTATAAAACTCTGAGTCCATGTGCCATCCGATAAAAAAATCAGGCAGCACACGGACATATCATATGAATGTGAGAATGCAGCCTAAGTGATTTTACAAATAACATTATTACTCCAAGTCATACAGTACTGTTACAGAATAAATACTTGCATCCAGTGACCACTGACGTCTCGTACGATTAGAGCCATTTCTGTTGTTTCTTCTCCATCTGGTCAGACCTTCATGTCAACATTTTCCAGCCACGACTCATCTTGTTACACTGATCAGTGCAACCCTGAAAATCACAAGGTGACATACAGTGCATTGTGAAAGTATTTGGCATTGGAACGAAATTTATTGGATATTTTAAACTTTTTTAACAAATTAAAAACTGAAAAGTGGGGCGTGCAATATTATTCGGCCCCATGAGTTAATACTTTGTAGCGCCACCTTTTGCTGCGATTACAGCTGCAAGTCGCTTGGGGTATGTCTCTATCAGTTTTGCACATTGAGAGGCTGAAATTATTGCCCATTCTTCCATGCAAAACAGCTCGAGCTCATTGAGGTTGGATGGAGGGCGTTTGTGAACAGCAGTTTGCAGCTCTTTCCACAGATTCTCGATTGGATTTAGGTCTGGACTTTGACTTGGCCATTCTAACACCTGGATACGTTTATTTTTGAACCATTCCATTGTAAATTTTGCTTTATGTTTGGGATCATTGTCTTGTTGGAAGATAAATCTCTGTCCCAGTCTCAGGTCTTTTGCAGACTCCAACAGGTTTTCTTCCAGAATGGTCCTGTACTTGGCTCTCGTCCATCTTCCCATCAATTTTAACCATTTTCACTGTCCCTGCTGAAGAAAAGCAGGCCCAAACCATGATGCTGCCACCACCATGTTTGACAGTGGGAATGGTGTTTAGAGGGTGATGAGCTGTGTTGCTTTTACGCCGAACATATCGTTTTGCATTGTGGCCAAAAAGTTCGATTTTGGTTTCATCTGATCAGAGCACCTTACTTCACATGTTTGGTGTGTCTCCCAGGTGGCTTGTGGCAAACTTCAAACGAGACTTTTTATGGATATCTTTGAGAAATGGCTTTCTTCTTGCCACTCTTCCATAAAGGCCAGATTTGTGCAGTGTATGACTGATTGTTGTCCTATGGACAGACTCTCCCACCTCAGCTGTAGATCTCTGCAGTTCATCATGGGCCTTTTGGCTGCATCTCTGATAAGTCTTCTCCATGTTTGAGATGAAAGTTTATAGGGACGGCCTGGTCTTTGTAGATTTGCAGTGGTCTGATACTCCTTCCATTTCAATGTGATCGCTTGCACAGTGCTCCTTGAGATGTGTAAAACTTGGGAAATCTTTTTGTATCCAAATCCGGCTTTAAACTTCGCCACAACAGTATCTCGGACCTGCCTGGTGTGTTCCATGGTCTTCATGATGCTCTCTGCACTTGAAACAGAACCCTGACACTATCATAGAGCAGGTGCATTTATACTGAGACTTGATTACACACAGGTGGATTCTATTTATCATTACCAGTCATTTAGGACAACATTGGATCATTCAGAGATCCTCACTGAACTTCTGGAGTGAGTTAGCTGCATTGAAAGTAAAGGGGCCGAATAATATTGCACGCCCCACTTTTCAGTTTTTAATTTGGTAAAAAAGTTTAAAATATCCAATAAATTTCATTTCACTTCACGACTGTGACCCACTTGTAGTTGATTCTTCCCCCCAAAATTAGAATTTTATATCTTTATGTTTGAAGCCAGAAATGTGGCAAAAGGTAGAAAAGTTCAAGGGGGCCAAATACTTTCACAACGCACTGTATATTGTATACATATATGCGTCTCCCCCGCACTGCGCCCCTGACTACAGATATGTACCCCATTATTAATATGTTATTAGCCAAGCCCCAATCAAAATATAAAGTGATAAGCAGCACTGCCCCCCCCATTAACTATAACCTCCACTGCCCAATAAATATAAATTATTCAGTCTCTGTGATGCTCCCCAATTAACTTTAAGGCTTTATGCACATGCTATGTTTTTGTTGTGTAAAATATGCAAGGTTTTTCAGTACAAGCAAAGTAAATGAGATCCCTTAAGTCTCATGCACACGTTGCTAATTTTTTCCTTGCAGATTTGCAGCAGATTAAAATCGGCATAATGTCAATTCTTACATCCTATTTCTCCCATACTAATGAGTAGTGAAAATACGCAACAAAAGCATGTAAAATATGTGGCAAAAATGTATTTTATGCAGCGTTCTTCCTGCCAACACATTAGGCTATGCAGCAGAATTTTCTTCTGAAAATCATGAACTTATAGACAAATCCCTAGTCTTTTCTGTGCCCCCTATTCATTATAAGTCCTTGTTAGCATCATAATGAATTTATGGGTTGGTAGAAGACTTTGTCAGGTACTTAACATCCTACGCCACCTCCCATTTCATTACAAGTACCTGACAGCGTCTTCTCCCACCAATTCATTATAAAGTGTCCTATGCACCTTACCCCCTTCCCTCCCACTCCCCAATATATTTTAAGTTCCCGATAGCATCATAGAAAATGCTGTAAAATATTGAAAGCAGACACTCATCTGGTCCCAAATTTTGACACTGATCATTTTTGCCCAAATATTTGTAACTTTTACAAATTTACGCTACTTTTTTGTTTTCAAAAAGTGGCCACTGCCAGAGTTTTGTACACACGCGAGGTTTTAGTCAGATTTATGAATTGCAACTTTTAAAAAAGTTTACTCCATTTAGAGGGTGAGGTAAAAAGTAGTCTAACATTTTTAGACAGAAGGGTACAGTACAGACAAAAAGTTTGGACACACCTTCTCATTTAAAGATTTTTCTGTATTTTCATGACTTGGAAAATTGTACATTCACACTGAAATCATCAAAACTATGAATTAATACATGTGGATTTATATACTTAACAAAAAAGTGTGAAACAACTGAAAATATGTCTTATATTCTAGGTTCTTCAAAGTAGCCACCTTTTGCTTTGATGACTGCTTTGCACACTCTTGGCATTCTCTTGATGAGCCTCAAGAGGTAGTCACCGGAAATGGTTTTCCAACAATCTTGAAGAAATTCCCAGAGATGCTTAGCACTTGTTGGCCCTTTTGCCTTCACTCTGCGGTCAAGCTCACCCCAAACCATCTCGATTGGGTTCAGGTCTGGTGACTGTGGAGGCCAGGTCATCTGGCGTAGCACCCCATCACTCTCCTTCTTGGTCAAATAGCCCTTACACAGCCTGGAGGTGTGTTTGGGGTCATTGTCCTGTTGAAAAATAAATGATGGTCCAACTAAACGCAAACCGGATGGAATAGCATGCATTGCAAGATGCTGTGGTAGCCAAGCTGGTTCAGTATGCCTTCATTTTTGAATAAATCCCAACAGTGTCACCAGCAAAGCACCTCCACACCATCACATCTCCTCCTCTATGCTTCACGGTGGGAACCAGGCATGTAGAGTCCATCCATTCACCTTTTCTGCGTCGCACAAAGACACGGTGGTTGGAACCAAAGATCTCAAATTTGGACTCATCAGACCAAAGCACAGATTTCCACTGGTCTAATGTCCATTCCTTGTGTTCTTTAGCCCAAACAAGTCTCTTCTGCTTGTTGCCTGTCCTTAGCAATGGTTTCCTAGCAGCTATTTTACCATGAAGGCCTGCTGCACAAAGTCTCCTCTTAACAGTTATTGTAGAGATGTGTCTGCTAGAACTCTGTGTGGCATTGACCTGGTCTCTAATCTGAGCTGCTGTTCACCTGCGATTTCTGAGGCTGGTGACTCAGATAAATTTATCCTCGGAAGCAGAGGTGAATCTTGGTCTTCCTTTCCTGGGGTGGTCCTCATGTGAGCCAGTTTCTTTGTAGCACTTGATGGTTTTTGCAACTGCACTTGTGGACACTTTCAAAGTTTTCCCAATTTTTCGGACTGACTGACCTTCATTTCTGAAAGTAATGATGGCCACTCGTTTTTCTTTACTTAGCTGCTTTTTTCTTGCCATAATACAAATTCTAACAGTCTATTCAGTAGGACTATCAGCTGTGTATCCACCTGACTTCTGCACAACACAACTGATGGTCCCAACCCCATTTATAAGGCAAGAAATCCCACTTATTAAACCTGACAGGGCACACCTGTGAAGAGAAAACCATTTCCGGTGACTACCTCTTGAAGCTCATCAAGAGAATGCCAAGAGTGTGCAAAGCAGTCATCAAAGCAAAAGGTGGCTACTTTGAAGAACCAAGAATATAAGACATATTTTCAGTTGTTTCACACTTTTTTGTTAAGTATATAATTCCACATGTGTTAATTAATAGTTTTGATGCCTTCAGTGTGAATGTATAATTATCCAAGTCATGAAAATACAGAAAAATCTTTAAATGAGAAGGTGTGTCCAAACTTTTGGTCTTTAATGTATATCATCAGAATCACCAAATTTATCAAATATTGGGCAACACTTTGACAAATTTGATGCAAGCTCTGTCAAACAAGGAGGTAGGATCGAAGCGAAGTGCCCCACCTGACTGCGGGTTCACCAAGTATCGAATTCGCATTCCTCATAAAAGTTGTTTTGCTGGACATAAGTCCACCAAATTTGGGGAAAAACGGTATCACCCTCTACGTGCTGATGTGTCTGACTCCCAATAATGTTAGAACAAGCAATAGTGCCCCACTATTCCTGATAATTCTGCTCTGCAATATTCATCTATCTCGATAAATGATTTAATTTTAACACCAGTTTCAAATTGCTTTGTCAAATGATGTAAAAATCTTATTATTAGTGAACATAAAGAAAATGTCACAAAATACATCATGTTAAAGAAAATTATGAAATCAAAGTGTTGTGGAACTGAGAATAAAATGCTAGTCAATTTCAGTAATATAAACAAAGAAATATAATCAGTCATGAATGATTAAAATGGTAATGTGCTAATACTAAGCAACTCTGCTAAGTCCCATATGTTCATTGTAACAATCAACACTGCGCTCCCAATTCAATTAAATGCATTTTAATCAATGTTTTGATTAAAATGCTCATTCAGGATTTTCTATGGAATGACTAGAGACCAGTATATTTTAGAATTAATTGAATTTTAATAGTTAAAGTACGTAATTGCTTTTGTTCCTTTCTATAAACTATTTTATTTGACTGTAACACTGATTATTAGTTTACAGATATAATGTATGCAAATAAATGGGAACCGATTGAATGCAACTCAGTTTTCTCTAGGGTTTAGACATTTTCTTGTCCTCACAGTAAGATGTATTACATATGCAGACCAGTATTCCTTGACGATTCTTTTTTACAATCCTAGTTCTGCATGTTGAGTAAGAAACTTGTCCCTACTGTATATTTAAGCAAAGAAATAATGGAAAAGCCCATGATATTAAGTTTAGGGTCCCATCAAAGAAAGGTATGCCTTGACATGGCTGTTAGATTCTCATGAATTAGCTAATTTAGCCGTTAAGTACCTTCATTTTATAAGTAAATTCTATACAGCAGGAATGTGGTCCAAATTTCATATATTCAACATTTGCATACATTTTAGTGTTTACAGTGTGCTGCTGTATTCTCTTATTTGTATATCATCCAGTCATAGTAGCTAGCATTTGTTCACACTTGCTTTATTTTGTTCTGAGATGCTGGTCAGTTTTTTGTAGTATAATACTGGAGCTGTTGACTGCCTCCTCTTAAAACTGAGCACTCCTCCCATCAGCTTATGGCTATTTTAGATCTGCTGGATCCAACATACCATTTAAAATTGCTGGTTTTTAGCCCGTGAAGGCGTGATTTTAGGTTAGGGTCCTATCAAAGCAAGGCATGCATTGTCGCGGTTGGTGGGCTCTTATGAATTGGCCAATTAATGCCCTAATTACCTCAATTTTTATAAGTATATTCTATGTAGTGGTGCTGCGGTCTAAATTTAATTTATTCAATGTTTGCATACATCTTAGTGCTTACAGTGTGCTACTTTTGTTTGTATACAATAGAGGCTGTGAATGAGTCCTGTTCATCTCACTCGCTTTAATGGGAGTTATTGAGCTTGCTGAACATGCTTACTCCATAGCTCCCTAAGAACAAAATGGAAAAAGTCAAGCACTTGCAGCCTCCTCTCCATTTTCTTTCAACCTTGATGTGGCAGTGAACTTCCTCATCAGGCTAGATAGACCAAGTAGACATTTGCAACATGGTATGGGTCCCCTAGTTGGTAACTCATCACATTGGATGTTCTCTTCTCTTTAACTGTGAAGTTGCTCTGATTTTCCAGTTCCCTCTGAGCTTTCTAGGCTGTACTGCCTTCTTAGCCTTCCCCTTCCTTTTCATCCAGCTGAAATGCTTGTAACTTGCTACTGGGGCGTGTTATGTAAAATATAAAAGAAAATACAGATGAAGGATCAGTCAGTAGAAGACAGTGGGAAATCATCTATTTTGATCTGAATTGTACTTGGTTCTCAACCATGATTAGAAAATAATTTTCAATCAATGCAACAGACAACACACTCATAGATTTTAAGGCCCCCATGCACATTGAACAAAAGTTGGCTGAACTCTATGATATTGATGGTATTGGCTGACAATCAAATGTGTATGAGGGCCTCCTGACTGGATCTATCTTGCTGAATTCCTTTTGTTCAGGGCAGAAATAAGTTGCTGCCAGAGGAGTCTAGAAGCAGCTTTCTGATAGAGAACACTAGAGTGCTCAGCCGAGTTGAGCATTCCTTTATATGGAGAAGTTAGGAAAGATAGACCTTGGATGAATAATCGTTCAGCCTACAGCTGTCTAATGCATATGGCGACCATTACACTTTTATTAAGCAGATGAGATTACAGTACATACAGAGAGGTTGTTAGAAGCTATTCTGCATGTGGCTAATATGTGATTATGTGAGATAAGTCACATTTTGTGAAAATATCTAATATATGAATATATACATATATATACAGTGCATTGTGAAAGTATTTGGCCCCCTCGAACTTTTCTACCTTTTGCCACATTTCTGGCTTCAAAGATAAAGATATAAAATTCTAATTTTTTGGGAAGAATGAACAACAAGTGGGACACACTTGTGAAGTGGAACGAAATTTATTGGATATTTTAAACTTTTTTAACAATTTAAAAACTGAAAAGTGGGGCGTGCAATATTATTTGGCCCCGTTGAGTTAGTACTTTGTAGCGCCACCTTTTGTTGCGATTACAGCTGCAAGTCGATTGGGGTATGTCTCTATCAGTTTTGCACATCGAGAGGCTGAAATTCTTGCCCATTCTTCCTTGCAAAACAGCTCGAGCTCATTGAGGGTGGATGGAGGGCGTTTGTGAACAGCAGTTTGCAGCTCATTCCACAGATTCTCAATTGGATTCAGGTCTGGACTTTGCCATTCTAACACCTGGATACGTTTATTTTTGAACCATTCAATTGTAGATTTTGCTTTATGTTTGGGATCATTGTTTTGTTGGAAGATAAATCTCCGTCCCAGTCTCAGGTCTTTTGCAGACTCCAACAGGTTTTCTTCCAGAATGGTCCTGTATTTGGCTCCGTCCATCTTCCCATCAATTTTAACGATCTTCCCTATACCTGCTGAAGAAAAGCAGGCCCAAACCATGATGCTGCCACCACCATGTTTGACAGGGGGGATGATGTTTTGAGGGAGATGAGCTGTGTTGCTTTTACGCCAATCATATCGTTTTGCATTGTGGCCAAAAAGTTCGATTTTGGTTTCATCTGACCAGAGCACCTTATTCCACATGTTTGGTGTGTCTCCAAGGTGGCTTGTGGCAATCTTCAAACTAGACTTTTTATGGATATCTTTGAGAAATGGCTTTCTTCTTGCCACTCTTCCATAAAGGCCAGATTTGTGCAGTGTACGACTGATTGTTGTCCTATGGACAGACTCTCCCACCTCAGCTGTAGGTCTCTGCAGTTCATCCAGAGTGATCATAGGGCTTTTGGCTGCATCTCTTATCAGTCTTCTCCATGTTTGAGATGAAAGTTTAGAGGGACGGCCCGGTCTTGGTAGATTTGCAGTGGTCTGATACTCGTTCCATTTCAATATTATCGCTTGCACAGTGTTCCTTGAAATGTATAAAACTTGGGAAATCTTTTTGTATCCAAATCTGGCTTTAAACTTCGCCACAAGAGTATCTCGGACCTGCCTGGTGTGTTCCTTGGTCTTCATGATGCTCTCTGCAATTGAAACAGAACCCTGAGACTATCATAGAGCAGGTGCATTTATACTGAGACTTGATTACACACAGGTGGATTCTATTTATCATTACCTGTCATTTAGGACAACATTGGATCATTAAGAGATCCTCACTGAACTTCTGGAGTGAGTTTGCTGCACTGAAAGTAAAGGGGCCGAATAATATTGCACGCCCCACTTTTCAGTTTTTAATTTGTTAAAAAAATGTAAAATATCCAATAAATTTCGTTCCACTTCACGATTGTGTCCCACTTTTTGTTGATTCTTCCCAAAAAAATTCGAATTTTATATCTTTATGTTTGAAGCCAGAAATGTGGCAAAAGGTGGAAAAGTTCAAGGGGGGCAAATACTTTATATATATATAAAACATCAGTGCTGCCTTTGAATTTGTATCCCATTGCTAGTTATATTAAATGTACTTTCACTAACATTTTCATATTATGTATTTGATCATCATTTTTTTGTTTTCTTTTATTGGATTTTCTTACCTGTTTCCACTTGCTGGCTTTGATTATTAAAATAAAAAAAACTTTGTACCCCAGCTGTTCCTGTATAAATTGGCACAGATTTGTTATCATGGCTTAGGCAGTTTTCACCCTCTGGAGGGGTATATTAACGGAATGGCAAGCATTTACGCATGTTTATTATCTTCCCAATTAAGAGTTTAGATGTTACCAGCTGAAAATCTCATCAAAATGATTCTCTTGGCAAGTCACCTGAGAAATTTTATTGAGTTTTGAAATTTGATGGCAATTGTTCTCTCTCCAAGTGCTTATCCTTGAGGTCTTTGCATGATAAAGACATTATACGGCTTTGAGAACAGTTTACAACTCAGAATATAGCCTCATCAATTGCAGAGTAAGTTAGGGGTTTATTTCTGGAAGCTATGATGTGGAAAATCTTTACTCAGTAGCATTTGTAAAAAAATTGTGTTAATCTAAAAATTAACAGTCTATTTCTAAAGTTGCTCTCCTCTGTCGGGCTCTGTCATTTTTTTCAGCCATGTGTTAGTTACATTCATGGGCGTAATGATTGCGGTTGCAGTGGCCTGCCGATGCCAGTGCGAACTTTAACTGGATGTGCATCCTCAGATACACATTCAGCTGTATTGGGGCACTGCAAATCATGCTGCCAGACAATCAAAGGCCAGCAGCTGACGTTAGCGTGCATGTAACTGAGGGCGCATGGTATTTACATCATGCGCTCCCGTTGCTCGCACGCTGATATCAGTTGACTGCTTCAGAAGAGGATGCAGGTGGGGAGCGGAGGAAAGTTGAGTGGAATCATTTATTTTTTTCTCTGCATTAAAGAACAGCAACAGAATGGCAGACTTATACCAGAATTGGGTATATATATAGCGGGAAGAAGCCCATTATAAGAGACATGTATACCAGGATGGGGCCCAGGATAAGGGACATATAAACTAGGATTAATATCATATATACCAGGATGGGCCCAAGATGGAAAAGATATGTACCAGGCTGGGGAACAAATACAACAGGATGGGACCCAGGCTGGGGAACATATACAACAGGATGGGACCCAGGATGGGGAACATAAATTCCAGATGAAGGTCATATTTACTAGGGTGGAGAACATAAATGTAGCGTCGGCGTCCCTGCCTCCTGCTAGGCAGAGACGCCGTTCCCCTCACCTCCCTGCTCCATCCTCGGCGTCCTCTTCCCGCGCTGCTGGCAGCGCTCACTGCTTCCCGGGCACTGTGCTTAGGGCGCGCGCTCCCTCTCTCTTAAAGGGGCCGCGTGCACGGTCCTAAGGAGTCCCCGGCCAATTGCCGGTGGAGCTCCCATATATAAGGCACCTCCCCCAAAATGGAGGTGCCCGAGCAAAGTTGTTGCAAAGCCTTTCACCTCTGCTTCAGCCCTCAGGTCCCGTTGCCAGTCTGTTTTCCAGCTCTGTCTACCTGCTTGCATTCCCTGCGGTCCGACAGTCTGTCTACCAGCATCCGCCAGTCTGTCTATGGACCAGTCCGCCTGTGGATCAGGAAGGGCCTGCCTGATACCTGCCTGAGACCACCTGCCAGCCAGCCGAGAGACTCTTACCCGCTCACCTGGGAGCGCTCACCTGCTAACCGCCTGCTAGCCTACCTGGAGGCTTTGCCGTGACCACCTGCCTGTCTAGAGACTCTTACCCTGCTGTCACTTGCCGTGACCACCCACCTGTCAAGAGGCTTTCCCCGTCACTTGCCGTGACCACCTGCCCTTCTACCCAGAGACTGTTCCTGTCACTTGCCGTGTCTACCTGCCCGCCTTCCCTGGGAGCCACTCGCTTCCTTACAAGGACTGCCCCTTTGTAAAGTAGCTCAGAGGTTCCACCTCCCAGACCCGTTACAATATATATCATGATGAAGGACATATATACCAGGAAGGAGTCAAGAATTGGGGACATTAATACATAATGGGAGAGGGTGGGCAGCTCGTATGTTTTTATAGGATTTAGAATGCTACAAGGGGCCACACATCTGACCAACATTCAGGGAAAAATGGGGCAAAGGGTGTGTGGTTGTGTGTGTGGGGAAGGGACTCAGGTCCAAATTTTGCATCGGGGCCCATCGGACTCTAGGTATGCCACTGGATTCATCTTTGTTCTGTTGATGATGATAACTGATATGGCCATTGTCAGGTTTCGAACCCAGCAGCTCTTGTGCACTAGGCGGCAGCTCTTGTTATGTTCTGCTACCAGAGCTAAGGAAAGAGAGGAGATCTGTCCCTACGATAGAACTCAGCTAGATCCCTACGATGTAACAGGGAACCTGATCCTGCAATCAGACCTGCTAAAGTCCTCAGCTAGTCTGTACGGAGACCTATAGATGTGGGGAAGGAATCCCTACAAGTACTAGGGACTGGGAGCAAAATGGACACCTCCTAACAGAAATAGTAGCAGAAAGACGAACAAACAAAATATATAGAACACAGAGGTCCGAAGACCAAGCAAACTAACAGAGTTAGTTTCAGAGCACAGGCTAGCTAAAGAGTAGCAATACAATGAAGTCCAGCAAAGCCAGAAGGGCGGAGCAGGACTAAATAGGCCAACAAGGTCATGTGACCAGCAATAGAAAAAACCTAAGAGCAAGGTTCTAACAGCTCTTCCTTCTGAGCTATTCAGCTCGCTGGACAGTTCCTGGCTAACCTAGATTCTAGTACCTGTGTTGTTCCTGAGCGGCTCCACTCTGTGTTGTTCCTGATTGGCTTCATCCTGTGAGTTCCTGATTGAACACTCTATGTAAACCTAGCCTGGCGTCCCCTTCCTTGCGAGATAATTGAGCTTCCAGCCTTTAGTCAAGCTCTTTCTTCACCTGCTGCATCATACAAGATTATACTGCTGTTTCTGTGTACTGATTCTTGACTCATTCCTGACTACGCAACCTGCTAAATTCTTCAAGCCTATACTGCTGTTCCTGTGTACCGATTCCTGTCTTTTCCTGACTATGCTACCTGCTGGTGTTGCCCCAAATGGTTGCAATACTAGTACTCCATTCTGTTTGGGCAGATTTACAATCTTTCTGAACCAGAATTGAAGGTACTAAAAGAGTACATAGATGAAAACTTAGAGAAAAGCTTCATTCAACCTTCTTCTTCGCCAGCTGGAGCCCCCTTGCTTTTTATAGATAAAAGGACTCAACCCTGCCACCGTGTATTGATTACAGAGAAATAGAGAGGCTGACTAACAATCACAAATAATGTATTTGCAGTGACTCGAACTTAATATATGAGTACGTCAAAGATACTCGGAAAGCACCCAAGCGTGCTAGGTGAAAGGGTTAAATGAGCACTACTGGACATTAAAGAAATATTAACAAAAATTAAAGATGGATACCAAACTGACTTTTATCTTAACCATCTTTCTAAATATGTTGATCTTTCTTTTAAGGAGGGGCTTTGGATGCAGAAGCACAAAATATATGTCCCCAAATCTGCTCGACTTGCAGTCCTCGAACTTGTCCATGTTTCCAAACTTGTAGTACACCCTGGAGTTATGAATACTCAAGAACTAATGCTCTGTTCTTTTTGGTGGCCTAATTTTAGGAGGGATGTAAGAAAATATGTTTAACATGTGCATAGAACAAGACGCCATGTTCTTCTCCTTTAGGACTCTCTGAGCCTGCTCCAGTTCTATCCAGGCCTTGGGGATCAATCTCAATGGATTTTTTCATGGAACTACCTCCAACTAAAGAAATAACTGTTGTGGTGGATTGGCTCATGAAGATGACCCATTGTATTCCAACTAAAAAGATTCCTACCACTGAAAATACCAGAGAACAAATGGTCAGAGAGATATTTAGGCTGCATGGAATTCCTGACAATTTAATTTCTGATAGAGGTGTTCAATTTACATCAACATTTTGGAAAAGCTTCTGTTCAACTTTAGGAGCTACTATCAATTTGTCTACTGCATTCCATCCACAATCTAATGACCAGACTGGAAGATCTAACCAAACTCTCGACCAACATCTGTGCTGTTTTATTTCTTACCTGCAGGATGACTAGGTGGACTATTTACCAACAGCAGAATTTGCCTATAATAACTCCAAACACAGTTCTACATCCCAAAGTCCATTTTTTTGCTAATCATGGCTTGCATCCAGTATTTATTCCTAATCTTCCATTTAATACTTCGGTTCCAGCTGTCACTGACAGACTGATAAAGCTGCAGAAAGTTCAGAAAGAACTAATTGAGAAGTTACATAAGATTATAAAAAAACAGCAGATAAACATCGCAAAGCCCCTCCTTCCTTTCAGGTCGGTGACAAGATTTGGCTATCTATAAAAAATCTGAAAACAAAGGTACAGTCGTTTAAATTGGGTCAAAAATTCATAGGACCTTTTCAAATTTGATGGTGAGATCTGAATTTATGGATTAGATACCATCTACCATTTCTAAATTCAGATAATAATCTCACCCTTTGATTTCCAACAAGATTGGTGACCAGAGTGAATCCCGATCAGCAGGTATTTAGTGTCCTCAAGATAAGGTGACTATGACTAAGTGTCAAATGTGATACAGTGCAATAAAAACATGAACAAATAAGTCTATACAACCCTATCTCGGCTATCCAGGCCCTATGATAAAAGGCTACAAAATATACCCTGCCTAGCAGAGGAGGTTGGCACCATAGGTAAAGATGACAATGTGGCGTCCCTGCTCCTCGGCGGCTCTCCCTTATATTCAGAGGTTAGACAAATATAAAACTATATGAGTCCTATAAAAGGGAAGTGCTAATACTATTATTATGTATGTACACAGGATATATATGGCTGTATATTATACACTAAATCACCATTGGATAGGCCCTTCATGTGTTAACATGGACTGACCGATCGTAGCCAGACATATGCATGAATATGCAAAATAAACTTGACATGCACAGTTGGGTTAATAGAAAACATATAAATATACAGTACAGACCAAAAGTTTGGACACACCTTCTCATTTAAAGATTTTTCTGTATTTTCATGACTTGGAAAATTGTACATTCACACTGAAGGCATCAAAACTATGAATTAACACATGTGGAACTATATACTTAACAAAAAAGTGTGAAACAACTGAAAATATGTCTTATATTCTAGGTTCTTCAAAGTAGCCACCTTTTGCTTTGATGACTGCTTTGCACACTCTTGGCATTCTCTTGATGAGCCTCAAGAGGTAGTCACCGGAAATGGTCCTCCAACAATCTTGAAGCAGTTCCCAGAGATGCTTAGCACTTGTTGGCCCTTTTGCCTTCACTCTGCGGTCCAGCTCACCCCAAACCATCTAGATTGGGTTCAGGTCTGGTGACTGTGGAGGCCAGGTTATCTGGCGTAGCACCCCATCACTCTCCTCCTTGGTCAAATAGACCTTACACAGCCTGGAGGTGTGTTTGGGGTCATTGTCCTGTTGAAAAATAAATGATGGTCCAACTAAACGCAAACCGGATGGAATAGCATGCCGCTGCAAGATGCTGTGGTAGCCATGCTGGTTCAGTATGCCTTCAATTTTGAATAAATCCCCAACAGTGTCACCAGCAAAGCACCTCCACACCATCACAACTCCTCCTCCATGCTTCACGGTGGGAACCAGTAATGTAGAGTCCATCTGTTCACCTTTTCTGCATCACGCAAAGACATGGTGGTTGGAACCAAAGATCTCAAATTTGGACTCATCAGACCAAATCACAGATTTCCATTGGTCTAGTGTCCATTCCTTGTGTTCTTTAGCCCCAACAAGTCTCTTCTACTTGTTGCCTGTCCTTAGCAGTGGTTTCCTAGCAGCTATTTTACCATGAAGGCCTGCTGCACAAAGTCTCCTCTTAACAGTTGTTGAAGAGATGTGTCTGTTCCTAGAACTCTGTGTGGCATTGACCTGGTCTCTAAGCTGAGCTGCTATTAAGCTGCGATTTCTGAGGCTGGTGACTCGGATAAACTTACCCTCAGAAGCAGAGGTGACTCTTGGTCTTTCTTTCCTGGGGCGGTCCTCATTAGTGTTGAGCCACCAGTGTGTTCGCCGAACTGTTCGTCGAACACCGTCGAACACCATTAAAACCAATGGCAGGCAAACAAAAACACATAGAAACACATAGAAAACACCTTCAAAGGTGTCCAAAAGCTGACAAACTGCTCAGAAGACATAACTAACATATGGAAAAGTGACAAGTACATATAGTCATGCGAAAAGAAAAGAGGTGGAGGAGTAAAAGGAGCAGGAGACACAGATATAGGCATGTCATGCCCTTCTAAAACCCAAAAAGTGAGAAGCCGACACGGCCAGTCCGTTCCTGCCCGTGCGACCTCCGTGTCGCCGGGTTTGTGCCAGAGCCGCGGTGGACCCTGACGGCCAGTCCCCCTCTCCCAATACTGGTGCCTGTCCACTGGTGGGTCGAGCGAGCCCCCCTGTGGTGGAGGCAGGTCTAAGCTTTTTAGTTTAAATTGTCTCTCTAATTTGAATGAATACACTTTAAATCCTTTTACAAGGATCTATTGGAGGGCAAGTCTCATACCAGCAGCCGCGTAATTCCAGCTCCAGTAGCATCCACTAGAGCTGCTGCAGTTAAAAAGCTTTTATAAGGATCGAGCTCGGAGGTCCACCGCAAGGCGTCCTACCGCCAGTCCCAGCCCCTATGCCTTGGGGTGCCTCCTAATGCTCTTCACTGAGTATCCCGGGGTCCCGAAGCATTTCCTTTGAAAAAGGAAGTGTTCAAACTACAGGTGGTGTAGCTTGCTTAACAGCTGGGATAATCCGCTGACTAGCAGACACTGCTATTAGGCACAAAGTATTTCCTGGGCTAGATGCAGTTAAAAATTTGTAATTAGATACTCTCGTTGGATGCTGAGAAAGCATTCAATAGAGTCTCCTGGCACGCCATATATTATTCTCTTAAAAAGCTTGGGGTAGGGGTCTAGGGGACCCTTTTATAGGCAAAATCATGGCCCTGTATCGCAATACGTCACCTAGGCTGAAGATAAATGGAACTGTAGCACCCCGGGGGCTCGGTTGCTACAGAGGTATTGCACCTCACCCAGAGGTGTGATATCTCACTCTCAGGTGAGGATGGAGTGTGGATCAGGACCCCGACACCTGCATGCATTACACCACATTGCCGTGGGGCAGGTCGACCAATATGCCCCTGAGATGGGCATGACAGTCCCTGTCCCTGGCTGGAATGGGGGGAGGGAACACTGAGGAAGGGGAACCCTGTAGTGCAGGAGCAGGGAGGAAGCAGTTCCTGGGTGCATTGAGAAGGGAGTATAAAAGGTGGGCACCATCTTAGCTCAGTGCAGAGAAGTCTGAGCAGAAGTGACAGGGAGCAGGGGCTCTGCATGAGCTCTGCTCTGGAGGCGGGCCTAGTAACATAGGCACAGGCCTGGAAGAGGGAGAAGGAAGGAAAAGGATTGGAGAAGGCTCCAGGAATGAGGAACGAAGGGATCCCAGGGGTGCGGACGGGCATGTTGCCACCGCACGCCCGAATCCACCTGCGTGGAGGGGTCAGGCCAAAGTGGAGGCGGGAAACGACCCTCAGCTAGAAACCGGAGGCTGTGACATTTTATGTGGTGCAGCCCCTCGCTACATCCGCTAGGAAGGCACCACGTAGGGTCAGGGAAACTGGTGCCAAGTTTACCAAGAGGAGGCCAGAGGCAGCCGGACAGAAGCATTGGTAAGAAAGGCCAGACAAAGGACACACAAAGGGGGTCTTGTGAAGCGCTCCAAAGTTATCTGGGAGTTGTCTGAGCCCCTCACCTGGTGAGCACAGTACGACGTGGGCAGCCGTTACCTGCAGAAGTGGTCTGGATAATAAGAACTGTGAGTAAAGGCCCTGGACTGCATCACTGACTCCGTGTCGTTACTGCTGCTGCCCTGCACCATCACCCCCATCCTCCGCATACACTGCCCTGAGGCTATACTCCTCCCGTGGGGAGTTATACTATGCTCTGCTGCACCCACAACACCAGCCTCAGCGGTCTGCCCTGCAGCGGCGGTTCACTCTGACCGCAATCCATGGGTGGCGTAGTCAGACATTTAAACATCAAAACCACATAAATAGTTCCGCCACTGGTTTGACCGCCCTGAGCCACGGAATCGGGTCGCCGCCACGGAGACTACAACCACCAGCATCCACCAAAAAGGATCCGGCTCCGGGTGTCCCAAGGCCCAGGGGGCGCGTCAGAACATTTACATCACCTTTCATAATCACCAATGTTTAGGTCAAGGCATGACTACAATCAACATTGTGCGATGATCAGGATGAAGTGTCTTGGCAATCAAGAAGTATGTAGCTGATTCACAGTACACACGTGTGCATGCTGTTAAGGGAAAATTTAGGACTCTTTCCTACAGTCAATTACGTTAGGTTAAAAGAGCAGCGGCAAAAAAGCCTTTTCATAGCAGCAGACAAGTTTTTGAAGCTGCTGGTGCCTCCAACGTCCCCCGAACAACAAGATGCAGGGTCCTTCAGAGGTTTGCAGCTGAGCGTAAGCCATCCTGTTGACCTCCTATATCGACTGCACACAAGCAGAAACGGCTCCAGTGGGCCAAACAATACATGAAGACTGACTTCAAAACTGTTTTGTTCACGGATGAGTGCCGTGCAACGCTCGATGGTCAAGATGGATGGAGTGGAGGATGGCTGGTTGATGGACACCCCACGCAAACACGGCTATAGCGCCAACAAGGAGGAGGTGGAGTAATGTTTTGGGCTGGAATCATGGGGAGAGAGATTGTCGACCCCTTTAGGATACCTGAAGGGGTAAAGATGAACTACATAATGTATGTGGAGTTTCTCAAACAGCACTTCCTGCCATGGTTCAAGAAGAAGAACCGTGTATTCCACAGCAAGATCGTTTTCATGCATGATAATGCACCGTCTCATGCTGCACATAACACATCTGCATCTCTGGCTGATATGGGCATAAAAGGGGACAAACTTATGGTGTGACCCCCGTGCTCCCCTGACTTCTACCCCATTCAGAACCTCTGGAGCATCATCAAAAGGAGTGTCTATGATGGCGGGAGGCAGTTCACATCTAAGCAACAGCTCTGGGAGGGTATTCTGTCCTCATGCAAAACAATTGAAGCCTAAACCATCCAAAACCTGACAAATTCAATGGACGAGACAGTTCAGAAGCTCCTTTCGAACAAGGGGTTCTATGTGCAAATGTAACATCACCTAGAATAAAGTTTTGAGTTGAAAACTGTTTGATTTCAGTTTCTAATAACCTGCTAATGCTTATAATTTCAAAAATGACCATTTTTTTGTTCTTTATTAACCCCTTAATAACATCTGACGTACTAATATGCGTCTGTGCCCTGGGACTTAAGAGCCAGACCCGTATTAGTACGTCATCGCGATCGCGCGCGCACACAGGCTGTGCGGGCGCGATCGCCGCCGGGTGTCAGCTGATTGTCACAGCTGACACCCGGTACTATGTGCAGGGAGCGGTCACGCACCGCTCCCAGCACATTAACCCCCACGATGCTGCGATCGAAGTCGATCGAAGTCGATCGCAGCATTGCGGGGGCAAGGGGAGGTGATCAGCGATACTCACCTCCTCTTCCGGCTTCCAGCGCAGTCTGCAAAGGCTTCCCGGGTGTTGCCATGACGACCCGATGTCGTCATGACAACATCCGGGTCACCAGAGAGCAGGAAGATTGCTTGGACATGCGCAGTGCATCTCCAAGCAATCTTCACACTGTGCACTTCTGACAGCCTTCATGGCATAGGGATGGTGCTCCATTCCTGTGCCATGCAGGCGATCAGAAAAAAAAAAGTGAAAGTCCCAGAGTGGGACAAAGTAATAAAGTGTATAAACTGTGTGAAAGTGGAAAAAAAAAAAAAAAAAAAATGTGCAAAAATATTATAAAAAAATAAAAAAAATAATACACCAAAAATAAAAATATAATGTACCCATCAATAAATATTATTATAAAAAAAATAAAAAAAAACAATAAAAGTACACATATTTGGTATCGCCGCGTCCGGAACAACCTGACCTATAAAACTGTCCCACTAGTTAACCCCTTCAGTGAACACGGTAAAAAAAAAAAAAAAAAAACAAGCAAAAAACAATGCTTTATCACCATACCGCCAAACAAAAAGTGGAATAACACACGATCAAAAAGACGCATATAAATAAAAATGATACCGCTGAAAACGTCATCTCGTCCCGCAAAAAACAAGCCACAATATAGCTCCATCAGCCGAAAAATAAAAAAGTTATAGCTCTCAGAATAAAGCGATACTAAAAAATATTTTTTTCTATAAAATAGCTTTTATTGTGTATAAGCGCCAAAACATAGAAAAATGATACAAATGTGGTACCGCTGTAAACGTACTGACCCGAAGAGTAAAGCTGCCTCATCAATTTTACCACACGCGGAACAGAATAAAAAAAAAAAAAAAAAAAAAACAATTCCTGAATTGTTGGTATTTGTTTATTCTGCCTCCCAAAAATCGGAATAGAAAGCGATCAAAAAATGTCACGTGCCTGAAAATGGCACCAATAACAACGTCAAGTCATCCCGCAAAAAACGAGCCGTCACATGACTGTCTGCCAAAATCTGGAAAAATTATAGCTCTCAAAATATGGTGATGCAAAAACTAGATTTTACAAAAAATGCGTCTTTTAGTGTGTGACAGCTGTCAGTCATAAAAACCCCATATGATTCTGGCATTGCTGTAATCACACCGACCCGAAGAATAAAGTCATCTAATCACTTATACCGCACAAGGAACGGCGTTAAAAATAAACTCTTGAGTTAGGATTGGGCTAGGGTTAGGGCTGGGTTTGGGGCTAGGGTTGTGCTGGGGCTAGGGTTGTGCTGGGGCTAGGGTTGTGCTGGGGTTAGGGCTGGGGTTGGGATTTTTTTCAAAAGTAAGAAAAAAAGATGACGATATGGCGACTAGTGTTGAGAGCAAGTGCTCGCTACTTGAGTTTGCATCGGGTGCTCTGGTATGCATTTAGTATCGTGGGTATTTGAGTGACATGCTCGAGTCTCTGCCCCATATGCTTCGCGGCCAAAAAACTTTACGGGGATTGCCTGCCATGCACGAGCGATCCCCGCATGTTTTTTTTTGGGTGTATAATAACCGTGAAACATGCGCAGCAGGGACTCGAGCATGTCACTCGAGCACACGCTGTACATGGTGCATACCTGAGTACCCGATGCAAACTCAAGTAGCGAGCACTTGCGCTCAAGAATAATGACAACTTATTCAATATGATGACCTAATGTAAACAAATAATGTGCCGTACCTCTGGGTTCAAAATGTTCACTATACACCTTAATAAAATCTTTGAGGGGTATAGTTTCCAAAATGGGGACACTTGTGGGGGAGCTCCACTGTTTAGGCACATCACGGGCTCTCCAAACGCGACATGGTGTCCGCTAACAAATTGAATGGAAAATCGGCTCAAATTGTTAGCGGACGCCATGTTGCGTTTGGAGAGCCCCTGTGTGCCCAAACATTGGAGCTCCCCCACAAGTGACCCCATTTTGGAAACTAGACCCCCCCAAGGCACCTATCTAGATGCATAGTGAGCACTTAGAACCCCCAGGTGCTTCACAAATTGATTCGTAAAAATGAAAAAGTGAAAATAAAACACTTTTTCATTTTTATGAATCAATTTGTGAAGCACCTGGGGTTCCAAGTGCTCACTATGAATCTAGATAGGTGCCTTGGGGGTCTAGTTTCCAAAATGGGGTCACTTGTGGGGGAGCTCCAATGTTTGGGCACACAGGGACTCTCTAAATGCAACATGGTATCCGCTAACAAATTGAATGGAAAATCGGCTCAAATTGTTAGCGGACACCACATTGCGTTTGGAGAGCCCCTCTGTGCCCAAACTTTGGAGCTCCCCCACAAGTGACCCCATTTTGGAAACTAGACCCCCCAAGGCACCTTTCTAGATGCATAGTGAGCACTTGGAACCCCCAGGTGCTTCACAAATTGATTCGTAAAAATGAAAAAGTGAAAAAAAAAACACTTTTTCATTTTTATGAATCAATTTGTGAAGCACCTGGGGTTCCAAGTGCTCACTATGAATCTAGATAGGTGCCTTGGGGGGTCTAGTTTCCAAAATGGGGTCACTTGTGGGGGAGCTCCAATGTTTGGGCACACAGGGACTCTCCAAATGCAACATGATATCCGCTAACAAATTGTCGGCTCAAATTGTTAGCGGATATCATGTTGCATTTGGAGAGTCCCTGTGTGCCCAAACATTGGAGCTCCTCCACAAGTGACCCCATTTTGGAAACTAGACCCCCAAAGGAACCTATCTAGATGCATAGTGAGCACTTGGAACCCCTAGGTGCTTCACAAATTAATTCGTAAAAATGAAAAAGTGTTTTTTTTTTCACTTTTTCATTATTACGAATCAATTTGTGAAGCACCTGGGGGTTCCAAGTGCTCACTATGCATCTAGAAAGGTGCCTTGGGGGGTCTAGTTTCCAAAATGGGGTCACTTGTGGGGGAGCTCCAAAGTTTGGGCACAGAGGGGCTCTCCAAACGCAATGTGGCGTCCGCTAACAATTTGAGCCGATTTTCCATTCAATTTGTTAGCGGATACCATGTTGCATTTAGAGAGTCCCTGTGTGCCCAAACATTGGAGCTCCCCCACAAGTGACCCCATTTTGGAAACTAGACCCCCCAAGGCACCTATCTAGATGCATAGTGAGCACTTGGAACCCCTAGGTGCTTCACAAATTGATTCGTAAAAATGAAAAAGTGTTTTTTTTTTCACTTTTTCATTATTACGAATCAATTTGTGAAGCACCTGGGGGTTCCAAGTGCTCACTATGCATCTAGAAAGTTGCCTTGGGGGGTCTAGTTTCCAAAATGGGGTCACTTGTTGGGGAGCTCCAAAGTTTGGGCACAGAGGGGCTCTCCAAACGCAATGTGGTGTCCGCTAACAATTTGAGCCGATTTTCCATTCAATTTGTTAGCGGATACCATGTTGCATTTAGAGAGACCCTGTGTGCCCAAACATTGGAGCTCTCCCACAAGTGACCCCATTTTGGAAACTAGACCCCCCAAGGCACCTATCTAGATGCATAGTGAGCAGTTGGAACCCCCAGGTGCTTCACAAATTGATTCATAAAAATGAAAAAGTGTTTTTTTTTTCACTTTTTCATTGTTACGAATCAATTTGTGAAGCACCTGGGGGTTCCAAGTGCTCACTATGCATCTAGATAGGTGCCTTGGGGGGTCTAGTTTCCAAAATGGGGTCACTTGTGGGGTAGCTCCAATGTTTGGGCACACAGCAGCTCTCCAAACGCAACATGGTTTCGCTATCAATTTGAGCCAATTTTGCGTTAAATTTGTTAGCGGACACCATGTTGCATTTAGAGAGCCGCTGTGTGCCCAAATATTGGAGCTCCCCCACAAGTGACCCCATTTTGGAAACTAGACCACCCAAGGCACCTATCTAGATGCATAGTGAGCACTTGGAACCCTCAGGTGCTTCACAAATTGATTCATACAAATGAAAAAGTGTTTTTTTTTTCACTTTTTCATTGTTATGAATCAATTTGTGAAGCACCTGGGGGTTCCAAGTGCTCACTATGCATCTAGATAGGTGCCTTGGGGGGTCTAGTTTCCAAAATGGGGTCACTTGTGGGGGAGCTCCAATGTTTGGGCACACAGGGACTCTCTAAATGCAACATGGTGTCCTCTAACAAATTTAACGGAAAATCGGCTCAAATTGTTAGCGACACCATGTTGCGTTTGGAGAGCCGCTGTGTGCCCAAACATTGGAGCTCCCCCACAAGTGACCCCATTTTGGAAACTAGACCCACCAAGGCACCTATCTAGATGCATTGTGAGCACTTGGAACCCTCAGGTGCTTCACAAATTGATTCATAAAAATGAAAAAGTGTTTTTTTTTTCACTTTTTCATTGTTACGAATCAATTTGTGAAGCACCTGGGGGTTCCAAGTGCTCACTATGCATCTAGAAAGGTGCCTTGGGGGGTCTAGTTTCCAAAATGGGGTCACTTGTGGGGGAGCTCCAAAGTTTGGGCACACATGGGCTCTCCAAACACAACATGGCGTCCGCTAATTATTCAAGCAAATTTTACAATCAAAAAGTCAAATGGCGCTCCTTCCCTTCCGAGCCCTGCCGTGCGCCCAAACAGTATTTTTTCCCCAAATATTGGGTATCTGCGTGCCCAGGGGAAATTGCACAACAAATTTTGGGGTCCATTTTTTCTTGTTACCCCTGTGAAAATAAAAAAAATTGAGTCTAAAGTAACATTTTTGTGAAAAAAGTTAAATGTTCATTTTTTTCTTCCACATTCAAAAAATTCCTGTGAAGCACATGAAGGGTTAATAAAGTTCTTGAATGTGGTTTTGAGCACCTTGAGGGGTGCAGTTTTTAGAATGGTGTCAATTTTGGGTATTTTCTGTCATAAAGACCTCTCAAAGTGACTTCAAATGTGATGTGGACCCTAAAAAAATGGTTTTGTAAATTTTGTTGGAAAAATGAGAAATCGCTGGTCAACTTTTAACCCTTATAGCTCCCTAACAAAAAAAAATTTTGGTTCCAAAATTGTGGTGATGTAAAATAGACATGTGGGAAATGTTATTTATTAACTTTTTTGTGTGACATATCGCTCTGATTTCAGGGCTTAAAAATTCAAATTTTGAAAATTGCAAAATTTTCAAAATTTTCGCCAAATTTCCATTTTTTTTCACAAATAAACGCAAGTGATATCGAAGAAATTTTTCCACAATCATGAAGTACAATATGTCACGAAAAAACAGTCTCAGAATCAAGGGGATCCGTTGAAGCGTTCCAGAGTAATTACCTCATAAATTGACAGTGGTCAGAATTGTAAAAATTGGCCCGGTCATTAACGTGCAAACCACCCGCGGGGCTTAAGGGGTTAAAATGAAAATGTTGATCGAAGAGTGTGGGGGATCTAAGCGTGTGGCAACCCAGTAGTCAGGATTACATCGAATTCTGAGAATCTGAGGGTCATGTTGCAGGTAGTGCAGCAAGAAGGCACTCAGGTGTCTTGCGCATCTAGGAGCCCCAAAAATATTTTCCGGGCTAGATGCAGCTAAAAATTATTATTAATTTTAATTCTGGTGGAGCTTAGTATAGATGGCCTAATAGAATCAGTACTGCACACTGCTACAAAGCCCAAATTATTTTCCAGCCAAGATACAGATAAACATGATTAGTAATTTTAAATCTGGTGGAGCTTAGTATAGATGGCCTAATAGAATCAGTACTGCACACTGCTACAAAGCTCAAATTATTTTCCAGAAAAGATACAGATAAACATCATTAGTAATTTTAAATCTGGTGGAGCTTAGTATAGATGGCCTAATAGAATCAGTACTGCACACTGCTACAAAGCCCAAATTATTTTCCAGCCAAGATACAGATAAACATGATTAGTAATTTGAAAGCTTAAAACGGTTGGTGAGGTGATTTTAACAAATCATCAAGCTTTTACTCTCCCCAGGATTACACAGCGGTAGAAAAGTCGTTTCGGATCCATGATTTGTTCATCTTTTTGAACGTGAGTCTGTCTACATTATCAGTGGAGAGAAACGTGCGCTTATCTGTCAGCACTCCACCAGCAGCGCTGAACACACGTTCAGACAGAACACTGGCTGCAGGGCATGACAAGACTCCAAGGCGTAAGTGGCGAGCTCTGGCCATTTATCCAGATTGGAAGCCCAAAAAGAGCAAGGGTCCAGTGACACAGTCATGGCTTCAATGTTTACTTGGAGATACTCCTGTACCATCGTCTCTAGGCGTTGACTATGTGTCAGACTTCTTGTCTCCTGTGGCCTTGCAAAGGATGGGCTAAAAAAGTGGTGAAATGATTCTGCAAAATTGATGTTACTAGCAGATACTGTGTTTCTGCTACGGTTTGAGTGCTGAACACTCGACGGTCCCACGGTTGGCAAGTTGGAACTGTGAGATTCACTACGTGCACCACTGGTGTTTTGTGGAAAAGCACATGTAAGATTCTGCAACAGTCTCTGCTGATACTCCTGCATGCGTGCATCCCTTTCTATGGCAGGAATAATTTCTGCAAATTTACTTTTGTACCAGGGATCTAACAGTGTGGCAACCCAGTAGTCAGGATTATTTCTAATTCTCACAATTCGAGGGTCATGTTGCAGGTAGTGCAGCAAGAAGGCACTCATGTGTCTTGCGCATCCAGGAGCACCAAGTCCCTGTTGTGTTGGTGGCGAGGTAACAATCATGCTTCCTTCCTCTGTCCTTTCCCCCCAACCTCGCACAACAGAAATGTGATCAAGGTCTCCCTCATCTGATGAGTCTTCCATCAGTTCGTCCTCCACTTCTTCCTGGGCTCCTGCACCTTCCTCACAAGTTTGCCTGCTACCATGCGCCCTGGTAAAACCATCTCCCCCACCCTCACATGCCTGCCGCATTGGTGCTGCCGACCCTCTGGACCTTGCAGATGTTAGCCCTTCCGCATACAACTCCTCCTCTACATCCTCCACCTCCACTTGTGCCACCACCTGACTCCGAATTCTGCTTAACATGTGCTCCAGCATGTAAATCACCAGAATAGTCATGCTGATAATGGCATCGTCAGCACTAAACATCTTCGTCGCCATTTCAAAACTGTGCAGAAGGCTGCATAGGTCCCTGATCTGAGACCACTCCTCCTGCGTGATTTGCCCCACCTCTGGATCTCGTTGGCCCAGGCTATACGTCAGAACGGATTGCACCAGGGCTTGTCGGTGCTGCCACAGTCACTGCAACATGTGCAGAGTTGAATTCCACCGGGTAGGCACATCGCATTTTAGCCGGTGAAGTGGCAGGCCCAACTACTTCTGTAGAGATGTAAGTCACTGAGCTGCGTAATGTGAACGGCGGAAGTGATCACACAGCGACCGTGCCCTCTGCAGAAGGCCATCTAGTCCGGGATAGTGGGCTAAAAACTGCTGGACAACCAGGTTCAACATGTGAGCCATACAAGGCACGTGTGTGACATTGCCCCGGCGAAGGGCCGCACCCAGGTTTGCAGCATTGTCGCACCCGGCCTTCCCTGGTTTCAGGTCAAGTGGAGACAACCATTCATGAAACTGGTTCTCCAGAGCTGACCACAACTCCTCAGCTGTGTGACTCACATTTCCCAGACATTTCAAATTAAAAACCGCCTGATGACGTTGAGTCCTGCTGCCAGCATAGTAAGGAGATGTGCAGGATCCCTTCTGCGCAGTTAGAAAGCTTGTGGCATGACCAGACAGGCTTTGGGTGCAGGTGGGGGACCGAGAGGAGGTTGAGGAGGCAGAAGCAGTGGAGGAACTTTGAGATAAAGAGGATTGACGCACAACTCGTGGGGACGGCAAGACTTGGACAGCAGCCCCTTGTCCTGCTGTCACCATAGTTACCCAGTGCCCAGTCAGCGACATGTAATGCCCCTGTCCATGCCTACTTGTCCAAGTGTCTGTGGTGAAATGCACTCTGTCACACACAGAGTTTCTCAAAGAAGCGGTGATGTTGTGTGCGACATGCTGGTGGAGCGCAGGCACACCTTTCTTTGAGAAGTAGTGCCGACTGGCCATCTAGTACTGGGGCACTGCGACGGACATAAGGTCTCGAAAATCCTCTGTGTCCACCAGGCGGAAAGGAAGCATTTCTGTAGCCAAGAGCTTGCAGATGGTGAAATTCAACCTCTTACCTTTCTCATGGCTAGGAGGAAATGGTCTTTTACTTGTCCACATCTGAGGGACCGAGGGCTGGCTGTTGTGCTTAGACGGGGTTGAGAAGGGTGTCCCCGACAAACTGCCAGTCTGTGAGGAAGATGCAGGCGGACATGTTAGGTTTCCTTGATCCAAAGGTGGTGCTATCGATGTCGGACAGTGCTCAACACCAGCTGGTGCTGGTGCTTCCACCTCCAAAGAAAATGATGACCTGACAATCACGCTGGCTGTTGCGGGTAAAGAGGTGGCAGGTCAGCGTCCCAAAACAGGTGTGACTGCTGTAACAGAGGAAGAAGAGGCCGCGGATGCACAAGATGTGGCAGACGGTGGCTGGCCCGGCCGGCTAGGCCGCATTGTAGCACAGTGAGCTGCCCACTGCAACTTATGCTTCATGTCCATGTGCCGGTTCATGCATGAAGTACTCAAACTATGTATTTTTTGGCCTCTACTTAGCTTTTGCTGACAAATGTTACAGATAACACGAGTTGGGTCCTCTTTATCGATCTGAAAAAATGCCCAGGCTATTCAATTCTTAGCACCTATGCGACCTGAAGAGCCACCACGACTTGTGGTCAGAGGCAGAGTTGTGTTTGAAGATGCAGTTGTTGACGTGCTTCCAGTACTACGTCTCTGTCCAGGAAGGCGCAACCTGACCTCGTCGTCACTAGCATCCTCCTCCACGTCCCCTGCTGACCTCATCTCTTGGCTGACTGTGGGTTGACAGTAAGTGGGATCTCCAACCTCATCATCATCACCCTGTGTGTTATCACACCCGTCGTCCTCAGAGCCAACCTGTTCCTGCCCTGACAAAAAACTAAAGTTGTCGCTCCAATCAGGAATTTGAGTCTCATCATCGTCTTCCTCATTGTCTCCACCAACAGGAATTACAGTTTGGGAATGAGGGTCTAAATTATGGTCAGAACCTTCTGCGTCTGGTCCTGGATCCGACTCATAAAGATTTTGGGCATCAGTGCAGATCATTTCCTCATCTGGATTCACAGAAGCTCTGGAGCTGACCTCTGATTCCCAGGCTATAGTATGAGTAAACAGCTCTGCAGACTCAACCATCTGTTCTACCCCATACTCAGACGGGCAGCTGGAGATTTGGGAGCTGTGAGGAAGCAAGTGCGATTGGGGTGACACCTCTGAGGACTGAAGTATTTATGAAGTTGAAGTTGAGGTGGAGGAGAGCCCACTTAAAGGAGCACTTGATATCCGTTGAAGCACCTGCTGTTTTTGTGCCTAATCTGGAATTTGTAGCGATTGGCGTGGCCGTAAGAAAGGGATCTTATCACATTGTCCGCTAAAGGAAGTAGACATTTTAGTTTGGCTGGAAGATGGTCTTTCTTCTGCAGATGTTACTGTTGCTTTAACACCTACCCCACGGACACAACCTTTTTTCCCCTTCCCAACACGCCTATTCCCCTTTCCACCAGCAGCAGGCCTTTTTCCACTAATTTTGGTGGTTAACTAATTCACAACTCTGGAGTTGTTTGCACAAAAAAACAATGGATGGGAACCGAGCAGAGCTGAGTGGCCAAACAGTAGTATTAGGCCAAAAGTATTGGCTGGGTTAGATGCAGAAAAAAATGATATTGAATTTGCAACCTGATGGAGGTCAATATAGATGGACTAATAGAACAAGTCCCACACACTGCTACAAGCTGAAATATTTTTTCAGAGCTAGATGCAGAAAAAAATTACATTGAATTTGCAACCTGATGGAGGTCAGTATAGATGGACTAATAGAACAAGCCCCACACACAGCTAGAAGCCCAAATATTTTTTCAGAGATAGATGCAGATAAAATTATTTTAATTTGCAACCTGGTGGAGGTTAGTATAGATGGACTAATAGACCAAGTCCCACACACTGCTAGAAGCCGAAATATTTTTTCAGAGCTAGATGCAGATAAAAATTATTTTTAATTTGCAACCTGGTGGAGGTTAGTATAGATGGACTAATAGACCAAGTCCCACACACTGCGAGAAGCCAAAATATTTTTTCAGAGCTAGATGCAGAAAAAAATTACATTGAATTTGCAACCTGATGGAGCTCAGTATAGATGGACTAATAGAACAAGTCCCACACACTGCTAGAAGCCCAAATATTTTTTCAGAGCTAGATGCAGATAAAAATTATTTTTAATTTGCAACCTGGTGGAGGTTAGTATAGATGGACTAATAGACCAAGTCCCACACACTGCTAGAAGCCGAAAAATTTTTTCAGAGCTAGATGCAGAAAAAAATTATATTGAATTTACAACCTGATGGAGGTCAGTATAGATGGACTAATAGAACAAGTCCCACACATTGCTGGAAGCTCAAATATTTTTTCAGAGCTAGATGCAGATAAAAATTATATTGAATTTGCAACCTGATGGAGGTCAGTATAGATGGACTAATAGACCAAGTCCCACACACTGCTAGAAGCCCAAATATTTTTTCAGAGCTAGATGCAGATAAAAATTATTTTTAATTTGCAACCTGGTGGAGGTTAGCATAGATGGACTAATAGACCCATTCCCACACACTGCTAGAAGCCGAAAATATTTTTTCAGAGCTAGATGCAGAAAAAAATTATATTGAATTTGCATCCTGATGGAGGTCAGTATAGATGGACTAATAGAACAAGTCCCACACATTCCTAGAAGCCCAAATATTTTTTCAGAGCTAGATGCAGATAAAAATTATATTTAATTTGCAACCTGGTGGAGGTTAGTATAGATGGACTAATAGACCAAGTCCCACACACTGCTTGAAGCCCAAATATTTTTTCAGAGCTAGATGCAGCAATAAATTATATTGAATTTGCAACCTGATGGAGGTCAGTATAGATGGACTAATAGACCAAGTCCCACACACTGCTAGAAGCCCAAATATATTTTCAGAGCTAGATGCAGAAAAAAATTATTTTTAATTTGCAACCTGGTGGAGGTTAGTATAGATGGACTAATAGACCAAGTCCCACACACTGCTAGAAGCCGAAATATTTTTTCAGAGCTAGATGCAGAAAAAAATTATATTGAATTTGCAACCTGATGGAGGTCAGTATAGATGGACTAATAGAACAAGTCTCACACACTGCTAGAAGCCGAAATATTTTTTCAGAGCTAGATGCAGAAAAAAATTATATTGAATTTGCAACCTGATGGAGGTCAGTATAGATGAACTAATAGAACAAGTCCCACACACTGCTAGAAGCCGAAATATTTTTTCAGAGCTCGATGCAGAAAAATATTATATTGAATTTGCAACCTGGTGGAGGTTAGTATAGATGGACTAATAGAATGATGCTATGCCCAAAATGTTTTACTTCACTAGGTGCAGTAAAAAAATTGGTATTCTATACACAGGTGGTGTAGCTTGCAACACAGATAGGCTACTCCACTGACTAACACATTCTGCAATAGGCCAAAAAGGATTTGCTTTGCTAGATTTAGCCAAATGCTGTGAAAAAAACTTGCAGAGCACTGGCACTGACCTGCCTGGCAAAAACTGATAGGAACTGATGAAACTTAGTCCTGAAAAGGACTGCAATTACAATTAGTCTTTACTCCCAACCTATCTATTTAAGAGCACAAACATGCCTGATAAAAGTCGTAGGAAATTATGTAACCTAGTCCTTAAAAGGACTGCAATCACAACTATTCCCTACTCCCAAGCTATCTGTATATTTGTGCGAAAATTGGCTTGAAATTAACAAGGTATAGCGCACACAGCAACAGCGGTGCCGTCTAACATGCAGCTGCAGCAGTGAGAAAATGGTGGCGACGGGGAAAATGGCTGGGTCTTATAGGGCAAGGACATGTGACATACACTGCCAATGACACATGCCCTTGCTTGTGTGAAAAAAAGCAGATCGCTCCGTGTGTGCGCTGCTGATAGGCTGACAGATTGCACCTCCCCACTGTAAATGTGGGAAAGAGAAAAAAAAATGGAGATCTTCATTATTCCTGCAGAGATCCATCCCCTGCCCCTCCCCCCGCCCCGCTGTACACTCAAACTGCGTATTAACATTAATTTTCAGCATTACTGAGAAAAAATCCAGTTATGATTTTGGTGCACGAACAGTTATCGAACATAACCTCGAACAGTTGAATTTTTTTCAAATCGTTCGTGTTCGCCGAACGGCTCGAACACCGCCCAAAACAGCTCGAATTTGAGATTGGCGAACAGTTCGAGTCGAACACCGCTCATCTCTAGTCCTCATGTGAGCCAGTTTCTTTGTAGCGCATGATGGTTTTTGCAACTGCACTTGGGGACACTTTCAAAGTTATCCCAATTTTTCGCAATGACTGACCTTCATTTCTTAAAGTAATGATGGCCACTCGTTTTTCTTTACTTAGCTGCTTTTTTCTTGCCATAATACAAATTCTAACAGTCTATTCAGTAGGACTATCAGCTGTGTATCCACCAGACTTCAGCTCAACACAACTGATGGTCCCAACTACATTTATAAGGCAAGAAATCCCACTTATTAAACCTGACAGGGCACACCTGTTTAGGGAAAACCATTTCCGGTGACTACCTCTTGAAGCTGATCAAGAGAATGCCAAGAGTGTGCAAAGCAGTCATCAAAGCAAAAGGTGGCTACTTTGAAAAACCTAGAATATAAGACATATTTTCAGTTGTTTCACACTTTTTTGTTAAGTATATAATTCCACATGTGTTAATTCATAGTTTTGATGCCTTCAGTGTGAATGTACAATTTTCCAAGTCATAAAAATACAGAAAAATATTTAAAAGAGAAGGTGTGTCCAAACTTTTGGTCTGTACTGTATATGACTCGCCCCCTGGGCCGTCGGGCACTCGGAACCGGGCAGCAGGGAAACGATGGGGGTAGTAGTGGCGACCCGGTCCCGTGGCTCAGGGTGGTCAGACCAGTGGCAGTCTTTTAGATGTTTTAAGTGATGTCCGACTACGCCAACCGTGGATTTCGGTTATTAGGAACCGCCGCTGCAAGGCAGACCGCTGGGGCTGATGATGTATGCAACTGGGATGGTGTGACTCCCCAGGGGAAGAGTGCGGCCCCAGGGCAGTGTAGTGGATGGTGGGAGTGATGGTGGTGAGAGTCCCAGTATCGGTAGTGCCAGAGGAGCAAAAAAGCATACAGACAACGTACTGCAGTCCAGGGTCTTTACTCACGGTTAATATCCAAGTCACTTCAGCTGGTAATGACTGCCTGAGCCGTGCTGCGTCCACCAGGTGAGGGGCTCAGTCAACTCCCAGGCAGCTCGGAAGTATGGCTCAGGACCCCCTTCAATCCTTCCTCTGGCCTGCCTCACCAGTGGCCCACTTTTGTCCAGCTGCCGCAAACTCGTGCGGGTAAACGTGGATCCCGTTCCCCGCTGTTCTATATGGTGCCTTCCTAGCAGGTTTAATGAGGTGTCGCACCAATAAATGATCACGACGTCCGGTCTTTGGCTGAGGGTAGTTTCTCCTCCACCAACTTGGGATCCGGCACCCTTAATCTGCCTGACCCTTCACCCTGTATTCTCGTGGGTTCTTAGGGTCCCTTCTTCCTTCTTGTTCCTGAGCCCTTCTGTTTCTTTCTCTTCTTTTCCCTTCTATGTTCCTCCTTCTTCTCCTTTCTCGTGGAGCTGGGCTGAGAGAAAACCACAGCTCCCCTTCACCTCCTCTCTCTCTCTCTCCACTCCACTCTCTTCCTCGGCCTCTCCCTAGGCCCACTCTGGAGTAGAGCTCCTACAGAGCCTCTACTCCCTGTCTTCTCCTCTCTCTGCACAGACTGTCCTGAACTGACTGAACTGAACTGACTGAACTCACTGTCCTAAGATGGTGCCCACCTTTTATACCTCGCTCTAGCCATGAGCCCAGGTGACCAGCAACCAATGGGCTCCTACCTACGCTCAGGAACCGTCCCCTATCTGCTCCTACATCACTGGGTATTTCTCCCCCCTTCCCACTCCAGCCAGGGACATGGTCTGTCGTACCTGCATTTCTGTCTAATGAGAGTACCGTTGAGCTGTCCCTCGGAAATGGGGTGAGTGTACTGTATGCAGCTAACTGAGCCCTGGTCCATACTCCATCCTCACCCGGGAGTGGAATATCACAGCTCTGGCAGAGGTGCAATACCCCTGTAGCGGCCGAGCCCTCGGGGCGCTACATTCCCCCCTGGTAAACCACAGCACGTCCTCAGGCTGGAAAAGAGCAAACACAGTTAATTACAGGACATGCAAAACTTTTTAAAACTTTTCACATCAGGAAACAGGCAATACGGTTCAATTCCCTTTATGGGAAACACTTTTCTTTTCTTGTCACACTATTATAAAACACATACTAATACTTCTTGAACTCTTTTGACATATAAACACTATAGAAAACATTCACAACACTATTTAGCAGCATATAAAAACTTTTCATATAAAACATTTGCAAGAAAACATTTTCAAAACACATTCTTGGATCCTGGCGGCGGTGCAACTTGCGACCAGGTGTGCGTTCTCCTTTTAAGTGCAGGAACCTTGGCAAACTTGTAAACATGAGGGACTCATTGTCCCGAGGTAGACGTTGTAGTCTTTTTATAAAACCAGTAGGGGGCGCTTTAGGAAGCGCAACTATTTACAGGGGGTTGGAAAGGGGGGAGGGAAATGGCTGCTCACAGTCCTCAGCCTGGTAGGGAATGAGGGGCACACAGGTAACAGTCTCTTAACAGTCCCAACGGGGACCACACACTCTCTGGAAACAGTTCTTTTACCCCGACGGGTAACTATTTACACATATGCTTTTGCTACTTACTAGTAGCGGTGTCCTCCATATGCTCCTTCTTCCTCCTCATACGGTTCTTCAGACCCGTCCGGGTCCTCTTGGCTCTCCTCACAGCCGTAGTGCTGCAGCTCCTCCTCGGTGAGCCGATGGACATGTAGGGTATATTGTCCTTTTGCGCCCTCGTGTCGGGTAAAGGTGACCACATCACCAGGGTAGAGGTCACGGCCACGGTGTCCCTCCGGTAGGTGGTTTTCAACGTCCCTGCGGGTTACAAAGATGTCGCCTGCCATTTCCGGGCCCCTGATGAAGCCCCAACCGTTCTCCATATGGAATTTGATTATGGTCCCGGTGATTCGGGGACTGCGGGCGGCCCGGGGGTCTTGACGGGCTTTGCGTTTTTGCTCCGCGCTTCGGGCCTGGAGCCGCTCCTCCCTGACGCGCCTCTCCCGCCGTTCCCGTTCGAAGGTCGCCAGTTGCTGCTGACAAGCCTCCAGACGACGGACTGCGTCTGCCCGGGTCTCTTGAGTGAACCCCATCAAGTTCTTGTCGGCGGGGTCCCACTCAAATTGGGCGTCCTCCAGTGGGGGTAGGGTGACCTCTACGGGCTCTGGAGCCGGTATCAGAGGCTCGCGCGGGGGCTGGGTTTTCCATGGCTGACTGCTGGTCACTTCAGCCGGCCACTCCAGCGGCAGTCCATCCGGACCGGTATGATGTGCAAATAGGTCCACGCCCAGCGATGGTATAGTGGGGGGACCTGGTCTGGGAGCAGCGCCCGGGGGCACTCGGCCTTGCGACCAGGCCGGGGGTCTTCTGGTCACGTCTGGTGGCGGCCCAGCCCGGATAGGGGGTGCCGGTGGGGTAGCGGCGCCCGGGTTGACCAAGCCTTGCGACCAGGTCGATGACGCTTCCTTCTTTGCGGTGCCCGGGGTCAAGGGGCGTGGCATCGGGCGGGGCGCGGCCGCGGCGATCGGCGCTTGAGGCCTAGCTGGGAGCAGTGGTGGCGCGGCAACAGGCGCGGTGAGTGGGGCTTCGGGTTCTGCGATGGGAGGCTGGGGCAGGCTTGCGGTTGCTGGGCCTGGGGTGGTGACGTCCCCTTTACTTGCCTCAGTCCTCGTGGCTCCCTCCACGGCGTCGCCTCCGGTCCTCTCTCCTCCTGCGCCGTCCTCAGAGGCAGGCAGACTCCGGGGTGTGGTTGAGGCATGTCGCTGGTGGGTTTCGGCCTGCCGGGCCAGTTCCTCTCTCCATTCGGTGAGTGCACCCCGCTGCGCCTGGACCATCCTCCGCTCCAGGTCCTCCAGTGCAGCTTGCGCACGCTCCGGGTCTCTAGGGAGCTGCGCTAGGACCTCAGCCAGGCTGCAGGGGGGTTCAGCCTGCAGCAGGCTCCGGGCCTAAAGGTTAGTGTTCTGCAAAGCGTCCATTCCCGGGTGCAGTCTGTCTAGACTGATCCAGACTGCGCCCTGCCCCACAGTTTTTTCTCTTCCCACCCCCATTGGGGGTGGTCCCGGGGCAACTTGGTAACGATCACTTTCAGGGGCAGGCCCCCCACTTTGATGGACATCTCCACAGCCGCGCTCATGGCTGTTGGGGGCGGGCTCCTTCTTTGGCGCCATTCTGGGACCTGGCCCACGATGGGAGGCGGCCTCCTGTGGTCTTTTGGCGCGCACATTATGGCGCTCGTTCTTCTGGGGCGGGCGCCATTTTCCAACACAGTCAATCTCAATAAAACAGTCTCTTTCTCTTCAGGCGCGTACTACCCGTTGTTAGCGGGCACGAAATCCTGCCGACTACGCCAAAGCTGACTCGCCCCCTGGGCCGTGGGGCACTCGGAACCGGGCAGCAGGGAGACGATGGGGGTAGTAGTGGCAACCCGGTCCCGTGGCTCAGGGTGGTCAGACCAGTGGCAGTCTTTTAGATGTTTTAAGTGATGTCCGACTACACCATCTGTGGATTGCGGTTATTAGGAACCGCCACTGCAAGGCAGACCGCTGGGGCTGATGATGTATGCAGCTGGGATGGTGTGACTCCCCACGGGAAGAGAGCGGCCCCAGGGCAGTGTAGTGGATGGTGGGTGTGATGGTGGTGAGAGTCCCAGTACCAGTAGTGCCGGTGGAGCGAAAAAGCACACAGACAACCTACTGCAGTCCAGGGTCTTTACTCATGGTTAATATCCAAGTCACTTCAGCTGGCAATGACTGCCCGATCCGTGCTGCGTCCACCAGGTGAGGGGCTCGGTCAACTCCCAGGCAGCTCGGAAGTATGGCTCAGGACCCCCTTCAATCCTTCCTCTGGCCTGCCTCACCAGTGACCCACTTTTGTTCAGCTGCCGCGAACTCGTGCGGGTAAACGTGGATCCCGTTCCCCGCTGTTCTATATGGTGCCTTCCTAGCAGGTTTAATGAGGTGTCGCACCAATAAATGATCACGATGTCCGGTCTTAGGCTGAGGGTAGTTTCTCCTCCACCAACTTGGGATCCGGCAACCTTAATCTGCCTGACCCTTCACCCTGTATTCTCGTGGGTTCTTAGGGTCCCTTCTTCCTTCTTGTTCCTGAGCCCTTCTGTTTCTTTCTCTTCTTTTCCCTTCTCTGTTCCTCCTTCTTCTCCTTTCTCATGGAGCTGGGCTGAGAGAAAACCACAGCTCCCCTTCACCTCCTCTCTCTCTCTCCACTCCACTCTCTTCCTCGGCCTCTCCCTAGGCCCACTCTGGAGTAGAGCTCCTACAGAGCCTCTACTCCCTGTTTTCTCCTCTCTCTGCACAGACTGTCCTGAACTGACTGAACTGAACTGACTGAAATCACTGTCCTAAGATGGTGCCCACCTTTTATACCTCGCTCCAGCCATGAGCCCAGGTGACCAGCAACCAATGGGCTCCTATCTACGCTCAGGAACCGTCCCCTATCTGCTCCTACATCACTGGGTATTCCTCCCCCCTCCCCACTCCAGCCAGGGACATGGTCTGTCGTACCTGCATTTATGTCTAATGAGAGTACCGTTGAGCTGTCCCTCGGAAATGGGGTGAGTGTGCTGTATGCAGCTAACTGAGCCCTGGTCCATACTCCATCCTCACCCGGGAGTGGAATATCACACCTCTGGCAGAGGTGCAATACCCCTGTAGCGGCCGAGCCCTCGGGGCGCTACATATATATATATATATATATATCTGTTAAATACACAAAGGGATGGGGGGTCCAAAAAGCAAAAAAGCCCTCCAGACCCCTTGTATTAGAGATGTTGGTCAGTTCCAATATATTAGTAAGATAACGGAGCAAAAATGACAAAAAAATAGAGATAAAATGTTGAATTATGATACGGGTGTCCAAAAATGTACCACCCCTGAATCATGGCAGTTAACTTCATTGTGGTCACCACCACCAGGATGTAGCGCAAACATGGCCCAATCACTGCCTTACAAAAACGGGGCAAATGATAGTTGTTCATTTAATCCCCTGGGTGACAAACTTTGTAATCTAAAGATCCATTCGCTTTCTTTTTTGAGTATCTGTTTGTTATGGTCACCCTTCCTTATGTTACATTTAACCACCTCTATCACACTAAACAAAATCTCTTTACTATTTCCATGGTGGACACCATTGATATGTTTAGCTAATGGGGAGTCTCGTTTGTGGCGTATATCGTCTAGGTGTTCCCCCACCCTCCGTCTGAATTCTCTTGATGTTTTTCCTACATAGTCAAGTGAGCAAGTGCATGTGCCTTTATAGACTAACCCCTCAGTTTTGCGATTAGAAAAATCTCGCAAAAAGAAGTTTCTCCTCGTGTAGGCACTTTTGAAATATTTTCCGGGGGTCATCCACTCCCACATTTGTTTGTGAGTCCGTTTTTAACATTATATAATAAAGTATAAGTTTTATTTTTGAGGTCACATGTTAACTTGATTATATTCCGCAAAACCATTCATAAAATGGTTTGCTTACTGACATTAGTTGATTATGGCAAGTTTTTTAACAGTGCCCATAAATACTGACTCATGGTTTTGACCCCTGTTTGAACAGGGGTCAAAATCCAGTAATTCCCTTTCACTTAAATCTTTATTCAATGAACTCTACTCTACATATAAGGAGCAAATCAGATCTTGGTGGGAGGTGAAAGCACTAGAAAATTACATCAAAAATAAAATAGTACCTAAAGGGCTAAGTATCAACATTCAACCCTCACCAAGATTGAATAACCCAAGCTTCTTATCACTCTGATTAAAGGAATCTGTGGATTCTTCTCTACGGCTTATGCAAATACTTGTGGAGGAGGAAAAGAAAAACTTTGAGGAATGCAATAGGTTTTTAAACTCTAAAATAGATAGTATACTGAAATACAAGTCTGACCCCGAGTATAATAAAAGTGAGAACATTCTACAAACTTCAGTGTAAAAATTCCAATCTATTCTCAAGAAAACATAGTCAATTCCTTCATGATTTTAAGGAATTTAAAGAGAATCAGTTTTACCATTTTGGAGTGGATAAACCTAACTTAGTGACATCCTCTGATTTAGAATCATCGTATAGTGACAGATCAGAGAGGGGTGATTTTACATCCTTCAGGGGTAGAGGGAGACCGAGTAGACAAAGATGGAGAAACAGAGAAGTGGGACCCGGACGGAGAGATTTTCCGAAAAGCAGGACATGCATGGGGGTTTTATACTCAAGCAGATCACCATCCCTCTCAAATGAATTATTATCCCCCTCCTTTTCCTCTTTTTTTGGAGCAGGATGCCCTCAGCAGGGCCTGTGCCAGTACCTGGCACACCAGAGCAAGTTCCGGGGCCCTGAGCAGGCAGGGGGGCCCACTCGCCGTCGGGCACCCTGCCGCGTTATGGGACCCATGAGCGGAGGAGAGCGGTGTCAGCGCCCGCTCCCCCCCTCTTGCTCAGGGCCCCAGCAGCCGGCGAAACAATACTTACCTCTCCCTGTGCCTTCGCAGCAGCTCCGGTCTCTTCCGCATCCTCTGACTGTGACGGCTCAGGTCAGAGAGTGCGGTGACGTCTTTACACCACGCTCTCTGCTGAGCCATCACAGCACAGAGCGGGAAGACGCCGGCGACGTTGAGGAGTCCGGAGCAGTGGCAGCAGGTGAGAAGTGAGGTATTTGATTTTTTTTTTTTATATTTTTTAATGTATGGAGGCATGGGGCATTATAAGGGAGGAGGGGAGTGACATACTGCTTGGGGTATTATAAGGGAGGGGGGAGTAACATCCTGCAGGGGGCATCATAAGGGAGGGGGGGAGTAACATACTGCATGGGGCATTATATGGGAGGGGGTGTGTGACATCCTGCATGGGGCATTAAAAGGGGGGTGACATCCTGCATGGGGCATTAAAAGGGGGGGGACATCCTACATGGGGCATTAAAAGTGGGGGTGACATCCTGCATGGGGCATTATAAGGGGGGAGTCACATCCTGCATGGGGCATTATAAGGAAGGGGTGGAGAGGTGACATCCTGCATGGGGCATTAAAAGGGGGGAAGTGACATCCTGCATGGAGCATTATAAGGGGGGTGACATCCTGCATGGGGTATTATAAGGGGGGGTGACATAATGCATGGGGCATTATAAGTGGGTGACATCCTGCATGGGGCATTATATGGGGGGAACTGCCTGCGTGGGGCATTATAAGGGGGGAACAGCCTGCATGAGGCATTATGTGGGGGTAACAGTCTGCATGGAGCATTATGTGGGCGGACAGCCTGCATGGAGCGTAATATGGGGGCCAGTATCCTGAATGGAGCGTTATAAGGGGGCCAGTATCCTGTATGGAGCGTTATATGGGGACCAGTATCCTGTATGGAACGCTATATGGGGGCCAATATCCTGTATTTAGCGTCATATGGGGGCCAGTATCCTGTATGGAGCGTTTATATAAGGGCCAGTTTTTTGTATGGAGCATTATATGGGGGCCAGTATCCAGTATGGAGGGTTATATGGGGGCCAGTATCCTGTATGGAGAGTTATATGGGGGCTAGTATCCTGTATGGAGAATTATATGGGGGCCAGTATTCTGTATGGAGAGATTCGCCGGTTTCTGAGCTATTGTGCAATTTACAATAGATATCTGTCATGTAATGTAAGAAGTGAAATCTTTGGCATTGTACTATATATATATTTCTCTGCGGTATCTATGCATCATGAATCGTAGTATGTGTTAAAGGGGCCCACTGAGACTCTTTCGCCCGGGACCCACAAAAACCTGGAGCCGGCCCTGGCCCTCAGAATATATCTACTAAGGAACAGACTCCACTGAATATGAATAAAATAATTAATTTATCCAGTCACATCTTAAATGACTCAGAAACTAGTCTTTTGAAAATAAATTATCTTTTGTGCCAACTAATTGCTTTAATTATTTCCAATGGGTAAAGGATGTACATAAATCTTTTTGGTCGTAAATTAAAGTGGAAGAAAGTCTTCAAAGAACACAATAGGGAAGAATGCAAAGCTTTAGGTATCACATAGGAGGAAAAGGATAATTTTAATACCCTGGTTGAATTAGAAAGGGATAATATGAGAGAGAGTGGTACTGGTCCCTTTACAGATTTAAAAAACAGGAGTAAAAAAATGCCGCCACCAGGTGATTTTTAAAGTGACATTTTTTTGAACCTTGTTGAAAGAGATCTCTGTAAGATTTCAGGCACTAATGGAGGTGCTCCGTCCAATGTCAGTGAGGGAGAGGAGTATTCTCTTAAGTCACTTGAAGAAAATAAGCAGATAGTTATTAAGGCATCTAATAAGGGTGGCAATTTTGTCTTAATGGACCACCAGCAGTATCTTACCATGTTTGACACTATCCTCAGTGATAAGGATACTTGTGAGATATTACCTGGTGATCCCTTAACAAAATACAAAGATACTCTTGTAACATATCTGGCGGCGTCCTTGCATAGTGGTCCATCTCCCACTGTGCAAGAGCGTGCACTTGATTTCCAGTCCAGACTGCCTTCCATACTGTCTGCTTTGCTCTACTCTGGCTGCTTAGGGCGATGCCCGCCAAACTTCCTGTTTCTTGTAGCTGCTGCAGACACACCCCTAATGCATCTACTGCCTATTGCTGTCTGTCACCTGTTATTTAAACCAGCTCCTCCTTGGAATCCTTGCCTGAGCATCTTGTTCTGTCAGTCGGCTTCTGATCACTGATGTGCAAGGTCCTGTCTATGTTTCCTGCCTTGCGGTATCAGTTCTCATGTCTGAACTGTGTCCTGTATGTGTACTCTAGCCAGCTGTCTTTCTGCCTTTCCTGGAGGCTGTATTTCCAGGCCCGTGTGAACACGCTCTTAGCCTGTTCCTTCTGCCCTCTAGGGGCCGCATACCTAGATCTGTTGTCTGTGTCTTTTCCCAGTGTCTTTTCCTGCCCTAACTATCTTCCAGCCTGTTTCCCGTCTCTCTCTACGCCCATATCTTCCCTTTTTCTGCAGAGTCTGAACTCGAACCTAACTCCTGCTCGTTGTCACTGTACTTCCGTTTGTGAGTTTGTGGTCCACTCGCTACTTCACTGCAAGTACCCTGTGGTTATCTGGTTCTGCCTTTCGCTTCCTGTCTGTTCCGTGTGAACAGAGCCCTGTCCCCTCTGCCCTGCCTTGCTCGCCGCACCGGCGGTTTCTGCCTGCTCTGCCTTGCTCACTACTCCGGCGGTTCTTGCCTGCTCTGCCTTGCTCTCCGCTCCAGCGGCTCTTGCCTGCTCTGCCTTTGCTCACCGCTCCAGACGGTCTCGCTCTGCTCTGCCTTTGCTCACCGCTCCAGGCGGTCTCGCTCTGCTCTGACCGTTTGCTCACTGCTCCGGCAGTCTCGCTCTGCTCTGACCCTTTGCTCACTGCTCTGGCAGTTTCGCTCTGCTCTGACCCTTTGCTCACTGCTCCGGCAGTCTCGCTCTGCTCTGACCCTTTGCTCACTGCTCCGGCAGTCTCCCTCTGCTCTGACCCTTTGCTCACTGCTCCGGCAGTCTCGCTCTGCTCTGACCCTTTGCTCACTGCTCCGGCAGTCTCGCTCTGCTCTGACCCTTTGCTCACTGCTCCGGCAGTCTCGCTCTGCTCTGACTCTTGCTCACTGCTCCAGCAGTCTCGTCCTGCTCCACTCTTGCTCACTGCTCCAGGCGGCCTCGTCCTGCTCTACTCTCGCTCACCGCTCCAGGCGGTCTCGTCTTGCTCTGCTCTTGCTCGCCACTATGGGCGGCCTCACTCTGCTGTGTTTGTCCACCGCATCTGCGATTCTGTTCCTGAGTCCCAGTCTGTACTGGGACCTATCCACTCTGTGCTCCAACCTGTCGTACCTGCCAGTACCTCCCTGCCTGCATACCAGTCATGCTTACCAGCATCCACCTGCCTGCATACCGGCCATACCTGTCAGTACCTCCCTGTTTGCATAACAGTCGTGCTTGCCAGCAGCCACCCGTCTGTGTGCCAGCCTAATCTACCTGTTCCTGTATTCCTCAGTGTGGGTCAACAGCCGTGTCTAGGGTCTGACCTGGAGTAGCCCCTGGTCCCTCTGCTCGGTTCCTCCTTGGTGCACTGGCGTCGTATGCCATCGTGGATCGGGTGGATACTTAGTTACGCCCCTCCAGGCATTCACTCTCCGGTACGGTCCAGTGGAATGACTACATATACACGCACACGCCAGTCAGTCCGGGCGTGTGCATTACAGCATGCTCAGGCCATGATTCCCTTTGAGCCCCACGGCCTTCGCTCTCTGAGACGTTTTCCAGCGAATACGTGCATCTTGAAGAAATTTTTTTTTTTGCTACTAGCTGAGTTCCAGGCGAATTATGCACCCATCCAGATGGAGCTTTCTGCACCCTTTCCTGCGGATCCGCCACGTTACTATGGGGATCTAAGACAGAGTTGTGCATTTGTGGAGCAATGCATGCTACACTTCAAGTTCTACCCTCTTTATTTTCCCACTGATCGGGTTAAGGTGGGATTCATGATGTCTTACCTAGCGGGTGATGCCTTGAAATGGATCACCCCCCTATGGGATGCACAGGATCCTATCGTCCTGGACCTGCAGGCCTTCCTGGTGGCCTTTCTAATGGTCTTCGATGACCCTAACCTGGAAGCCCCTGCTGAAGCTTCACTTCCCAATATCCCTGAGCAGCCCCGATGGGTAATGTGTGTGGGTAGCGCACTAGTCCTCCTGCCCAAAGAGACTACTGCCACCCAGAATCCACACAGGATGACTATGCTCTCCGGAATATTTCTCCGAACCTCAAGAGGCAGTTCAGACGTCCTAGGCGTAGAGGAAAGCCGTCATGCCAGGGTCTGTCCTCCCAAAGACCTCCTGACCCCAACATTGAAGTCCCTGCTGAAGCTTCACTTCCCAGTATCCTGGAGCAGCCCCGACAGGTAATGTGCGTGGGTAGCGCACCAGTTCTCCTGCCCAAAGAGACTGCTGCCCACCCAGAATCCACACAGGAGGACTTCCTACACCCAGTATCTGATACTTCACCCACTTTACCCGGTGAGCTTGTCCAAGGGTACTCCGAAGCAGTGATTAACTCCGAGTCTGTGCACCTATACAACCTGGCGGAGGACCCCCTGTTCCCTCCTGAATCCTCCGGGATACCACCTGATGACAAATGGAGAGAGACTTCCCTACACCCGGTACCTGATACCTCGCCCGCTTCGTCCAGGGAGTCCGACCTAGTGTACTCCGAAGCAGAGGTTACCCCCGAGTTTCTAACCCCTCCGACCAGGCGGAGGACCTCCAGTTGTCTCCTGAACCCTTCGGGGTGCTACCTGGTAGTGAATGGACAGAGACTTTCCTATACTCTGTACCTGATACCTCGCCCGCTTCGTCCAGTGAGTCCAACATAGTGTACTCCGAAGCAGAGGTTACCCCCGAGTCTCTGCACTCTTCCGACCCGGCAGAGGACCCCCAGTTGTTTCCTGAATCCTCCGGGGTACCACCAGATAACAAAGGGACAGTGACTTTCTACACCTTGTACCTGATACCTTGCCCATTTCATCCTGTGAGCTTGACAAGATGTACCCAGAAGCAGAGGTTACCCCCGAGTCTCTGCACCCCTCCAACCCGGCGGAGGACTTCCAGTTGTCTCCTGAACCCTCTGGGGTGCTACCTGATAATAAGTGGAGAGAGACTTCCTTGTGTGCTGTTCCTGGTACTCCACCCGTTTCGTCTGTTGCTGAGGATGGCTGGATAGGAGGCAGCATCCTAGCTACTCAGATGAGACCAGTTTTGCCTCTTCCTGTGGACAGTAGAAGTAACCTCCTTGAAGAGAAGGATTGGCACTCAAATTCCCTGCGGAATATTCTGGCAGGCCTGAAGAAGAGGGGGCGTAAGGGGGGGGTACTGTAACATACCTGGCGGCATCCTTGCATAGTGGTCCATCTCCCACTGTGCAAGAGCGCGCATTTGATTTCCAGTCCAGACTGCCTTCCATACTGTCTGCTTTGCTCTGCTCTGGCTGCTTAGGGCGACGCCCGCCAAACTTCCTGTTTCTTGTAGCTGCTGCAGACACACCCCTAATGCATCATCTGCCTATTGCTGTCTGTCACCTATTATTTAAACCAGCTCCTCCTTGGAATCCTTGCCTGAGCATCTTGTTCTGTCAGTCGGCTTCTGGTCACTGATGTGCCAGGTCCTGTCTATGTTTCCTGCCTTGCGGTATCAGTTCCCGTGTCTGAACTGTGTCCTGTCTGTGTACTCTAGCCAGCTGTCTTTCTGCCTTTCCTGGAGGCTGTATTTCCAGGCCCGTGTGAACACGCTCTTAGCCTGTTCCTTCTGCCCTCTAGGGGCCGCACACCTAGATCTGTTGTCTGTGTCTGTTCCCAGTGTCTGTTCCTGCCCTAACTATCTTCCAGCCTGTTTCCCGTCTCTCTCTACGCCCATATCTTTCCTTTTTCTGCAGAGTCTGAACTCGTACCTAACTCCTGCTCATTGTCACTGTACTTCCGTTTGTGAGTTTGTGGTTCACTCGCTACTTCACTGCAAGTACCCTGTGGTTATCCGGTTCTGCCTTTCCCATCCTGTCTGTTCCATGTGAACAGAGCCCTGTCCCCTCTGCCCAGCCTTGCTCGCCGCTCTGGCAGTTTCTGTCTGCTCTGCCTTGTTCACCGCTCCGATGGTTCTTGCTTGCTCTGCCTTGCTCACCGCTCCGGCGGTTCTTGCCTGCTCTGCCTTGCTCTCCGCTCCGGCCGCTCTTGCCTGCTCTGCCTTTGCTCACCGCTCCAGACGGTCTCGCTCTGCTCTGCCTTTGCTCACCGCTCCAGGCGGTCTCGCTCTGCTCTGACCGTTTGCTCACTGCTCTGGCAGTCTCGCTCTGCTCTGACCGTTTGCTCACTGCTCCGGCAGTCTCGCTCTGCTCTGACCCTTTGCTCACTGCTCCGGCAGTCTCCCTCTGCTCTGACCCTTTGCTCACTGCTCCAGCAGTCTCGCTCTGCTCTGACCCTTTGCTCTCTGCTCCGGCAGTCTCGCTCTGCTCTGACCCTTTGCTCACTGCTCCGGCAGTCTCGCTCTGCTCTGACTCTAGCTCACTGCTCCGGCAGTCTCGTCCTGCTCCACTCTTGCTCACCGCTCCAGGCGGCCTCATCCTGCTCTACTCTCGCTCACCGCTCCAGGCGGTCTCGTCTTGCTCTGTTCTTGCTCGCCGCTCCGGGCGGCCTCACTCTGCTGTGTTTGTCCACCGCATCTGCGGTTCTGTTCCTGAGTCCCAGTCTGTACTGGGACCTATCCACTCTGTGCTCCAACCTGTCGTACCTGCCAGTACCTCCCTGCCTGCATACCAGTCGTGCTTACCAGCATCCACCTGCCTGCATACCGGCCGTACCTGTCAGTACCTCCCTGTTTGCATACCAGTCGTGCTTGCCCGCAGCCACCCGTCTGTGTGCCAGCCTAACCTGCCTGTTCTTGTATTCCCCAGTGTGGGTCAACAGCCATGTCAGGGGTCTGACCTGGAGTAGCCCCTGGTCCCTCTGCTCAGTTCCTCCTTGGTGCACTGGTGTTGTATGCTGTCGTGCGACCTTGGTCGGATCGGGTGGATACTTAGTTACGCCCCTCCAGGCATTCACTCTCCGGTACGGTCCAGTGGAATCACTACATATACACGCACACGCCAGTCTGTCCGGGCGTGTGCATTACAACTCTCACAAGGATCGTAGAAAGGGCTCTGTTAGAAAAACTAATATCAATATCAAAGTACACAAGGGTCTCTCCCCTCTCAAGGGTCGCCCGATAGTTTCAGGGACAGATAGTCTTACACAAAATAGCGGCATGTATATTGACCGGATTCTCCGTCCATACGTTGCAACACTTCCTTCGGATATTAAAGACACCACTGATTTTTTAAACAACTTGAAGGTGTTTCAGTTGATACCAATGGTATTTTAGCATCAATAGATGTTGAAACTTTGTACAGCAACATACCTCACAGTGCAGGCATGGTTACGGTGGAGCATTACCTAATATCTAGAGCTATGTAATGTGATAGGCATAGTCCATTTACGGTCAATCTACTTGAGTTCACACTGACTCACAACTATTTCCTCTTCAATGGAAGTACTTCCACCAGCTCAGGGGTACTGCGATGGGGAGCCCGTGTGCCCCCTCATATGCTAACATCTTCCTGGACTGGTGGGAGGAAACCCACATAGCTGGAGAGGAAGCTAAATAGTGGCATAGTAAGATCATGTTGTGGGTCAGATTCATAGATGACATCTTTGTTTTGTGGACAGGCTCGAGTGGAGATTTTCTGGAGTTTGTGAGAAGTATTAACAGCAATAAGGTGGGACTGAAATTGACTTCAGAATCAGATCCAACTATGTTATCTTTTTTGGATCTGGTAGTCATGAAGCATGGAATGGTAGGTTTAAAAACAGTTACATATTGAAAACCCACAGCCTCAAACAGCCTTTAAGGTTTGACAGCCACCACCCTGCTGCTCTCAAAAAAGGAATACCCAAAGGGCAAATTCTCCGTATCCGAAGAAACTGCTCGGAGATTACAGATCCCTTATGAGGGAGTGATGGTTATATAATTACAGTGATGTTTTGAAATGTTGTTTGTCTATTTTCTGCCCAGCATTAGTGAGTTAGCAGCAGTCAGGGTTCACAGGTTGTGAACAGCCCAGGATAAGAGGACTTATATGGGCATACAGGTTTGCAATTTCATGTTTGTTAGCAGTCATAGACACTACTTGAGAAGTAACATACCTAATATTTAGCTGCTTGCAGACTTACATGGAAACGGTGTTGTGTGCAAAAAGGGAAGACCACGGTATGTCAGATACTAAGTTCTGAAGGAAATCAAGGACCTAGTGGCAGCAGGAGTGCGCATTGCTGGTAGGAAGCCTAACGAAGAAATAGGGATGAATGAATCCTCAGCCCAGGCCAGGAGGTCAAATTAATGGAACCGAATATTGCTCAGGTGAGCAGCAGGATGAGGTCTTTAGCCTAGGTCAGGAGGCCTAATTTACGGAACGGAATATTACTCAGGTGAGCAGCAGGATGACGTCCTTAGCCCTGGTCAGGAAGCCTAATTAAAGGGATAAAACATTGCTCAGATGAGCAGTGGGATAAGGTTCTTAGTTTAGGCCAGGAGGACTACTTAAATGGTATGAAGTTTTGCCCAGGGGGAGCAAAGGCCAGTAGGTCCAATTAAAGGGGATTAAGCTGAAGGAATGATTCATTATCTCAGATAAACAGGACTTAAGCAAACAATTATTTGCACTAGAGAGAAAGCTAGAGTGTCTCAACAATTGGACACAAGTTCTTCTATGTAGAGCTGAAGATACAGTGGCGCAGCAAGGACATTGTAGCCCTCATCGAATGGACTTTGAGGGTACTAGTGAGTTGTACTGATTCACCTCAGCCAGTGAGGTCCTCACAAATCAACTAAGAGTTCAGACTAGCCTCAGTATTACACCTCGACCCGTGCGTTCCTAACAGGGGAAGTTGGATCTTCCCATAATGGTTTGCAGGACTGTTCTGACCTTTAACTAAAGTAATGTACCACCATTTGTTATCATACAGTTACTGTCTGTGCATAATGTTGAAGAAGCATTCATAAAAAGTTGCACCTGATTTCTGATGTATATGCTTCTCATCAAATTCTTGATAAGAAAAGTTTATTTTTGGACTTTGGTCTCCCTCATTCATCTCAATACCATCTGGTCCTGGCCTGCCAATCCAACGGTAGTATGCAGTCTGCAGAGGCATATCGTTAAGGTAACATCAGCACTAGTGATGAGCGAATATGTTTTGTTAACCCTTTCGCCGAGTATGCTCAGGCGAGAACCGAGTAGTTATAGCTGCTCGGTGATATGTTTGAATCACTCCCGTGTGGATGATTTGTGACTGTTTGACAGCTTTAATACATGTGAGGAATGTGTAAGAAATAGACATTCCTCACATGTATTAAAGCTATCAAACAGTTGCAAATCATGCACACGGGAGTGACGCAAACATAACACTCAGCGAAAGGGTTAACAGAACATACTCGCTCATCACTAATCAGCACACAAACCTAACTAAGACCCCCATTTTCATGTAGCGTGGCGGGGCATGGATGATGCTCCCCTCACCCATGACTGCCACCTCGCACCACATTACACAATTGTGGGAGCTCGCCATTACAGCTGCAATGTTATACTGTATATCATTAATCATTCTCTTAAAAAAGGATAAAGAATGATAAAACTTTCTAGAGTTTCATGTCAAACTGTTTCCATAAAGCTAGAAGCCCCCAATTCTTTAGCAATTCTTTAGTATCCTGTAACATATTTCTATATTGAAACTGAAGTGCCTGCCTAGTCTAAACCATGCACAACATTAAGCAATTATATACCCTCCATTAAGTTTTACAGTTAATAATCTTCAGTAAGCCCCAAACAAAAATTTCAATAAGCAGGAACTGGAAAGATAATAGAACAATTGGGTCTTAACTGGGGAGAGGATATCAATTCATAAGGAGAAATGCTCACCTTGCACAGTTGTGTGACCACAAGCATTTATTTTGCTTAGATACAGGCTATTGACACCCACAAACTTGCCAAGATACTGATAGTGGAGAATGGATTAATTCCTGTGCTGCATGAAAGTATGAGGCCATTAATGGATGGAGTTAGAGACGCATATATGTTAAATGCGGTTTATTTGTCAATGCGTTTCAAAGTAACACAAACATAGGTTTGTCCTGAAGATGAAGCGTGTTACTTCAAAATGCATTGACAAATAAACCGCATTTTACCTACATGGGTCTTTGACTCCATCCATTAACGGTCTCCTCCGTTCAGGCAGTGCAGGAATTAACCCATTCTTCTCCACTATCAGCATCCAAAAAAAATTTATCAGTTAAACTGCCATCTTACCAGTTTTCCAGTGTCCAATAGTGTAATATTGCAGAAAGTGATCTCTTGGTAATAGAAACCCATGCCATGAAATTCACTTCATGTCGAATTAACTTATTCTGTTTGTAGATATTAGCATCACAATAGGAAAACTATTAGGAGAGCAAATCAAATCACAAAGCAAATCACTTCAATGGGGAGTTAGAAATATTGCAAATTGATTTTAGGTGGAATAACATAAATGTAAAAAAAGTATATTCCTCATCTATTTTCAATAACACAAATCATTATTTAGCATCCCATCTGAAAGGGTTTATCTGTGACTATTTTAATTATTTTTTTAAGGTGCTAAGAACTGACCGCCTATCTGAGTTATCACTCTGAGCCAACACCTGGCAGGACAGGGAGGTAGTAGCTACAGTATCTACCTGGCTGTTCTGCCGAATTCCAGCTCTTAGCCATCATGGACAGCTCCAGACAGAGATTTTGCTGCTTCAAGTTAACAGAGCAGCTCTTCTTCTTCAAGGCTGCTCTGCTGATGAGGCATGACTACCCTCATCATGCTAATTGACAGCTGACCCCCCATAGTTATGCAGCGGGAAGACAGCTGTCAGTCAACATGACATTGACAGTCACACCCATTCGACAGAGCAGAGCAGAAAAGAAGCAACTGCTCTATAGACATGACATCACCAAAAGCCACAGAATTACTGTCAGGAGCGGCCTGAGCCTGTATGTAAGTTCTTAGATCCACAAATTTTAGTACCAACCCCTTAAAGCCTAACAAGTCTTTTCTACCATCTCTATAGGTTCTCCAAAATATTAAGTACTCTGATTTTTTGTTGTGGCAAATCAATTCTACCATGAATGCTTTCCTATAGCAGTGAAACATAGCTCCTTAATATAATACACTGGATACTTTTTGTTTATCTTGAAGATTGTATGGCTGAAAGCTTGATTTAATGCATCTATCATCAAAGGATATGCTGTAAATGTTAACAATGCATACTTTCTATGAAGACTTTGTTGCTAGGAAACATTGATATAAAATAAAGTAACACATGGTTCTTCACGTCTAATAATCATTATGATGAAAAAGATTTATTTGGGTATCACTGTAATTGTATTTACCCATACTATAAACTATATGATTATTTATCCTGCATGTTAAACAATGCATAAAAATGCAAAAATAATGCCAAAATTAAAGAATTGTTGTTTGTTCATCACTCCTAAAAAAAGGAACAAAAGGTGATCTAAAAGATATTACTCAAACGTAGCACTAATGAAAACTACCCAGAAATAACACAAGCCAAAGCAAGTTTGTCCTGCAAAAAAATAAGTGCCTGCACAGCTTTGCTTCTGGAAACAAAATATATATGTCTCAGAATATAGAGACAAAATAGTAATAGTAGTAACAAATCTATATAAATGTGATGCTGTCATTTTTGTATCGACTCACAGTACAGTTAACATGTCAATTATATTGAACAATGACAAGAGTTTAAAATAAATCCTGAATTGCTGTTTTCTTTATTCATTCCACCTTGAAAAATGTAACCAAAGATTTGTATGTATCAGAAAATGGTACAACTGAAAACTACATCTTGTCACACAAAAATTAACATACAGCATTGTCAATGGCCAAATGTAAAACATATGGCTCTCAGATTATGGCGATACAAAATGCATATGATTTTTTTCACTGACACACAATTACTCCTGAAAAAAATATACAGCTAGATCAATGACAAAATACCAAAAATGATAACTCATGAAAAAGTGAAAAAAAAAATGTGGTCATTAAAATCAAATTTGGACTAATCTTTCAAGGATGAAAAAAGTACATCTGTACATCTTAGGGTTTACAATAAACTCTACTAAATGAGTGGAAAAGAGGAAAATGTAAGACAAAACCAGTTTACAAGCAGAGCTTACCTTATATGCTTTACTTTCTTATCCAGCAGGCATTACGTGTATATCTGTGAATACATAATTCTATAACGATGAAGTATTTCAGGTTAATTCATGATGCCATATCATAACTTTGGCAGGTAGCCCTTTAATTGCCACTCTTTCTGTGTAATTATACTAAATAAAAATTATCCCTTCGCCTCATTAGATATAGTTGCCATTCAGGTTACATTTTTCCATTTCCATTAATGTCAAGAGATTTCACATTTCAGAAAATCATGGGCTCTAAATTAAATAACTGTTTTATTGCAAAAGATGTGTTTTATTTCTTATTCTCCACTATTCTCTTCTTTAAAGAATGTAAAAGTTGTGAAACTGATTCACCAGCAAATGTTCTTTCAAGTACATTTCACAATGGCTGACCTAGGAGGTCGTCTATTTCTGGCGGGCTCACTTTTTGACTACAAAGATTTAATTGGCCATCAATGCTACACCTTAACACAATTCCTTAACAAAAATCTTTGTGGAATTAGCTAGGAGTCTTTGCTTTATACTAAATAATGGGTAACTGGTATCATATGCCCTTCTAGGACAGACAGGGTCACAATCTTGGCTACATGGGTGGTCATGCTAATGCCCACACTAATCTGCCTTTACCATCACTTAAAATACAAGGTATTATTTGGAGAAAATGATTAATAGAAAATATTACTCATTTTTATTCTCCCATGTGGGCACACATAATGTTTTGTTAACTTTACATTTCATTGTGATCATGTGGTAATACCCCTGATAAAAAAAAACAATCCCTTAAAACAGACCTGGGCAAAGTGTAGTCCGGGCCAGACAGGAACAGCCGAAGGACCGAGACAGATGAATGGCTGAAAATAATGGCCCACAGGCCGCACTATGTGGGGCTGTGAAAATCATCATAGCATGAGTGGGAGGCTGTGAGATTTGTCATACCATGTGTAGTACACTATGAGCACCATCCATGTGTGGGGAGCTGTGGTCGCCATCATACTGTGTGGGGTGCTGTGTGTAGAAGTCTGTATGTCAGGGGAATTTGAGGGGATCATACTGGGCATATGGGGCCTGTGAGGACATACCAAATGGGGGGGGCTGTAAGAACATCATACCATGTGTGCGAAGCTGCGAGTACCATCATACCATGTATAGGGGGATGTCACAACCATCATACCATGTGTGATTGGTTGTCAGGACCCTGATATCATGTGTGGGGGGCTGTGAGGCTACACATACCATGTGTGAGGGGGCTGTGAGAAACCCTCATACCATGTGGGGGGGCACTGTGAGGATAATCATACTGTGTGTGGAGAGCTGTGAGGACCATCATACTGTGTGTGGGGGCTGTGAGAAATATCAAACTATATATAGGGGGCTGCGAGGTCCATCATAGTGTGTGTTGGGGCTGCGGGGTCCAACATGCTGTCTATGGGTGGGCCATCATGCTGTATATGGGGGCCATCTTTCAGTGTTGGGGAGCTGTGGGGGCATCATAATATGTTGAGCAGCTGTCGGGGTATCATACTTTGTGTGGGGTGGCTATGTGGACATCATACTCTTTGGGGAGCTGTGTGGGCATAATTTTTTCTTGCTGGAGATATTGAAGTACAAGCACTGAATAACAATAGCATTATGATTTACAAATTTTATTAAAAGCAGTAAATTATTTGGTTTTGATTGGCTGTTAATGATCAGAATACATGTTGCCATTAGCCAAATTGTAACATGTATTAGCAGCATCAGCAAGTCAATAGACTTATATTACTCAATACTCAATATTAAGTGATACAATTAATATAAAATAAAAATTATAATTAATATGTTAATATTAATATTGAGCAGACATAATTTCAGCTTATTGGTTCAGTCCTCTAGAACAGTCATGGTCTCTCACATGACACCTCAGGAAAATTAATTGCCCACCCCAGCCTTAAAACACCTTATATCATGTAGCAGCTTTATAGGTCATGTGTGAGAGGGCACATGACCTCCTTCTGTTTAGAACTTTTTAGAATGCCTGCATTAGAACAATTGGCCATGTGACCCTACAAGAGGCTAATTCTGTGATCCAACTACTGGACTATAGCCCATACGCATATTTTCGTAAGGTCAGACAACACAAAACCTAAATTCTAATTCACAGCTTCCTCATGTAATAAAGAAAACATGTATATTTAGATTATGGTTCATGTATTTATAGCACATTTATAAGTGTGAAATATAGAACATAAAGTCAAAATGTTAAGTGAATAAAAACTACAAGATGACTTTTAACTGTTCCTGTCTTGTCTTTTCCAGAGGACATCTCTCTCTCTCTCCATGCGGCGCCCGGCACAGATGATTGAAATGAGCTTCTTATGAAGACTCGAGCACCACGTGATACTCGATTGAGCTCCCCAATCCCCAATGCTCCATTGAGTATCGAGCAGTGCCGAGCACACTCGCCCATCACAATAGTTGACCAATTGATTTGATGAAAATCAAATTCAAAGTCGTAAATAAGAACAAATTACCACTGTGCTAAAAATATTCAAAGTACACACTTGTATTAAAAACTGCTCAAGTGGCCACTGAAGGGACAAGCAACCGATATTTAAAAAAATTATATAGAAAAAAGTGAGTCTGTAATATTCAATTGCGAGCATACATTCAGTAATGCCACCACTATCAGGGTGATTAACATACAATAAAATGCAATAATGTCAGAGGCCCAAACACATACGGGCTCAACAACACATATGGATAAGCATATAATGTCTGTGCAAACACATGACTATAATACCCTACAATTAGATTGCACAACAACAGAATAATGACAAAATGGAAAAACTTTATTTGATAAAATTAAACATATAGGATCAACAGAACAGACTTCAGACAAGTGGTATACAAAGGTGGGGTACTAGGATCATAGTAAATTCACATAATGGGTACATATATATTAATACATGATTGGTCATACTTAGTGTTGAGCAAGCATGCTCGACACTGCTCGGTATTTGCCTGAGCATCTCACTACTCGGGATGTTCGGCGAGCACCGAGCATTTCCGGGTTATTCGGGTGGGAGCTCGGTTCTCCGCCCTGCACGTTTGGCGCTCTTTACAGAGCAAATTAACATGCAGGGATTGCCAGCCAGTCACTGTAATGCCACAGCCATGTTGTTTGCGGGCATTACAGTGATTGGCTGGCCGCACAGCGTCACCTCGAGTATTTAAAACCGGGCGCCGCCATCTTGGACACAGTCGCCCGGGATCAGACAGTGTAGGGTCAGTGCTGCTGAGTTAGGGAGAGATATATAGTACGAAAAAGGTAGTGTAGGGTCTCTAAAGCCTGCCAAATCAAACAAACAGTCCTTCTCAGGACTAATATCCATCCCAGATATCAGGCAGGCCGGAAGGCAGGCTGTATAGGAGACGCAGTGGTTATACCAGCAAACAGTGCACTACAGTCCTGTGTGCTATTGTTGGTCAAATTGCTAGACTTATCCCCCGGTCTCAGGGGCCAGGAAGAATACTTTTTTTTTCATCTAAATCCTGTATTTTTTTTTCCTCAGTCAAACTGTACAAATACGCATCTTATTAACCTTTTGGTATTTTCCCGCCCCCCCAAAAAAATTGAGTGTGTCTGTGACTGTTCAGACACCAATATATCTGTTTAAACGATTCTGGTGTAGGCCAGATAACTAGAACTGTGGTTTTGCAGTTCCACAGTTCAAATCTCAGTATTATCCAGCTTTTGGCCTTTTTTCCGTAAAAAAAAACAGTAATAGTGTCTCCCTGACTGTTGAGACACAAATATATCTGTTTAAAAGATTCTGGTGTGGGCCAGATAACTAGAACTGAGGTTTTGCAGTTCCACGGTTCAAATCTCTGTATTATCCAGCTTTTGGCCCATTTTCCGTAAAAAAAATACAGTAATAGTGTCTCCCTGACTGTTCAGATACAAATATATCTGTTTAAAAGATTCTGGTGTAGGCCACATAACTATAACTGTGGTTTTGCAGTTCCACGGTTCAAATCTCAGTATTATTTAGCATTTGGCCCTTTTGCCGTAAAAAAAAACAGTAATAGGGTCTCACTGACTGTTCAGACACAAATATATCTGTTTAAAAGATTCTGCTGTAGGCCAGATAACTAGAACTGTGGTTTTGCAGTTCCACGGTTCAAATCTCAGTATTATCCAGCTTTTGGCCTTTTTTCCGTAAAAAAAAACAGTAATAGTGTCTACCTGACTGTTCAGACTCAAATATATCTGTTTAAAATATTCTGGTGTAGGCCAGATAACTAGAACTGTGGTTTTGCAGTTACATGGTTCAAATCTCTGTATTATCCAGCTTTTGGCCTTTTTTCCGTAAAAAAAAACAGTATTAATGTCTCGCTGACTGTTCAGACACAAATATATCTGTTTAAAAGATTCTGGTGTAGGCCAGATAACTAGAACTGTAGTTTTGCAGTTCCATGGTTCAAATCTCTGTATTATCCAGCTTTTGGCCTTTTTTCTGTAAAAAAAAACAGTAATAGTGTCTCCCTGACTGTTCAGACACAAATATATCTGATTAAAAGATTCTGGTGTAGGCCACATAACTATAACTGTGGTTTTGCAATTCCACGGTTCAAATCTCAGTATTATCCAGCTTTTAGCCTTTTTTCCGCAAAACAAAAACAGTAATAGTGTCTCTCTGACTGTTCACACACAAATATATCTGTTTAAAAGATTCTGGTGTAGGCTACATAACTATAACTGAGGTTTTTCAGTTCCAAGGTTCAAATCTCTGTATTATTCACCGTTTTGCCTTTTTTACTTAAAAAAAAAATAAAATAAATTGTTCAGACACAAATATATCTGTTTAAAAGATTCAGGTGTAAGCCAGAGAAATAGAACTGTGGATTTCCTCTTCCACGGTTCTAATCTCCTTTTCATTACCCTTTTTCCATTGACAGTGCGAGTGTAAGCTATTTTACTTCACTTACAATGGGCAATGCGCGTGGCAAGGGACGTGGAACTGGGCATTCTGGTGATGGTGCGTGTATAGGACGGGGCCGTGGCCAAGGTGAAAATGTGCCACAACCAACAGCCACATTTTCTCGCTCCCACTTCTTGACCGAATTACTAGGGAAGCACACTACAACACCAGTATTGCGAACTGATCAGTGTGAACAGGTTATTAATTGGATAGCACATAATACTTCCAGTTACCTGGGCACCACCACCTCCGGCCTGTCTTCTACACGGTCAAGTTTTAGTAGCCGTGAGTCTTGACCACATACTCCTCCTCACCCTGATGCTCCTTCCTCCCACCATGCCGAGTGTCGTCAGACAGCAACTGATCCCACAGTTGGACACTCTGAAGATCTGTCCACTGGTCCATTTCCATATTTGTGCCCATCGCCTGCTCTACTTGAAGTGGTGGAAGAGGAGATCTCATGTAGCGATGCCCAAATATTTGAACAGCCACGGACACATGAAGTAGACGCTGGCAATTTGTCACAAGAGGTGGACGATGACGAGACCCAATTGCCACGAAGAGAGGAGGAGGATCGTGGTGCGCAAGTGGACGAGGAGGAGGTAGTGCATTATCTAGTAACTGACCCAACGTGGCAGGAGGACACGCAGAGCGAGGCCAGCAGCACACAGGGGAAGGGAGGCAGAGTACCCCAACAGGCAGGAAGAAGCAGTGTGGTGGCCGCACACAGAAGGCGGGCAAAAGTTTAACGTAACACCAACAGGAGGGACGTTGCCAGTGCAACCGGTAGGTCTTCCAGAGTCTGGAAATTTTTAAAGACTCTGCTGATAACCCCAAAAAGGCCATTTGTACCAGCTGCCAAGCCAGCATCAGCAGGGATGACAAAACTACCAGCCTGACCACCACCAGCATGATCAGGCACATGTCAGCAAAGCACCCGACTTTGTGGGGCGAACCCCAGGGTCCACGACCAGTGTCAGCGGGTGTCACCACTGCTTCTTCCGCTGTTGTGCATGTAAGAGAACCCCCTGTTGTGCGTGCAAGGCAATCCCCTGTCCATACTGCATGCTAAGATGCCCCCTCCTCTCAGTCTTCCCTTGTTATGGCAGTTTCATAAGAAACAGCATCAACGTCCACGTCCCACCGCAGCGTTCAATTGTCCATATATCAGAGCTTTGAACGAAAGCGCAAATTCGCAGCCAACGCCTCATGGGCCACAGTCCTAAATTCGCACATTTCACGACTGCTTGCGTTTGAAATGCTGCCTTTTCGGCTGGTGGAGACGGAATCCTTCCGCAACCTTATGGCGGTGGCCGTCCCTCGGTACTCGGTCCCCAGCCGACACTATTTTTCCCGGTGTGCCATCCCCGTACTACACAAGCACGAGTCCCAAAACATCTGCCATGCCCTCAACAACGCAGTTACTGGGAGAGTCCACCTGACAACGGACATGTGGACAAGTGCTTGTGGCCAGGGACGGTACATCTCCCTGACGGCACACTGGGTAAACATAGTGGAAGCCGGAACCCAGTCGGACCTTGGGACAGAACACATCCTCCCCACACCGAGGATTGAGGGCCCTATGTCAGTCAGAGTTGCCCCCACAGTGTACAGCTCCTGCGCATCATCCTCCTCCTCCTCATGTTCAGCCTCCATCTCAGATATCACCACATCATTTACAAGCTGGAAGCACTGCAGTACTGCCTCAGCCAAGCGGCAACAGGCAGTGCTGAAACGCATAAGCTTAGGTGATAAACTTCACAATGCTTGTGAGTTGTGGACAGCTGTGAAAGAGCAGGCAGATCTGTGGCTGAGACCGCTGAACCTACATCCAGGCATGGTCGTGTGTGACAATAGCCGTAACCTGGTGGCGGCTCTGAGGTGAGGCAAGATCACACACGTACCATGCCTGGCTCATGTGCTTAACCTCGTGGTTCAGCGGTTTCTTAAATCGTACCCGAGTTGCCAGATCTGCTCGTCAAAGTACGCCGCATGTCAGCTCATTTTCGGGAGTCGGCTACAGCTTCCGCCGCCCTTGCTGTGTTGCAGCAGCGTTTGCAGCTTCCGGCACACCGACTGGTGTGTGATGTCCCCACACATTGATACTCTACCCTCCACATGTTGCAAAGTATTTGTGAGCAGAAGAGAGCAGTTGTGGAGTACCAGCTGCAACAAGGCCGTCGATATTCAGGTCAGACTCCACACATAAGACCTCAGGAGTGGACCTGGATGTCTGACATATGTACCATCCTGACAAACTTTGAGGAGTCCACCAAGATGGCGAGTGGCGATGACGCCATCATTAGCATCAGCATCCCACTTGTCTGTCTTTTGCAACACTCTCTGCAGAGAATTAAAGAGGAGGCATTGCAGCCAGAGTATGATGAGATGGATCAAGAAGCCGTAATGGGCGATTACACACAGCCCAGCCTCATCTCATCCCAATGTACATTGGGGGAAAATGAGGGAGAGGAGGAGGAGGAGGAGGAGGAAGAACAGGAGCTGGTATCATGCGCTGTAGACGGTAGTACGTGTACGACTGTCAAACAGTCGGTTCAGCGTGGGTGGCCTGAGGACAGGGGGGAGGAGGAGGAGGAGGAGGAGAAGGAGAGCATGATCAGTCGTCATCTTGGTGAGGACACGGAAGTCTTTCCCGTTACCAGTCTGGCACGCATGGCTGACTTTATGTTACGCTAGAACTACTGATGGAGTCATTTTGACTCCTTTCGTTTTTTATTTCTCTTCTGTGACTACATTTTTCAGAATTCCGGCTTGAAACTCGGTGACTTTTCCTCAAATATGATGTGAAAAAAGATTTTGTGAGAATAAATAATTTTGGTGAAAAATTTGCGCGTTTTTTTCAAAATTTACCAAGAACTACTGAAGGGAGTCATTTTGACTCCCTACTATATTTTGAGGTCCTTTTGTCACTAAATGTTGCTATAAAGTTTTGTGCATAATTTTTTCACTCTGTCTTATTTACCCTGATGTTCATATAGATGTAGTTCAATTTACATGTCAACTTTTCACATTTTCCTTGTGTTTTACCTGCTTGTATTACTGTGTAATGCTGAACAAAATAGCTTGTTTACTCTAGGCTCTTATCTTATGCTAATGAAGGGTGGTGTTTTTCTAAGGTCCTAGCAGGAGACAGTATTCTGGATAGTAACTTTACTTTCAGTTCAGCTGAAGAGACAAAGAGAACAGACGCAGACATACGAGCTCTGAAGACTCATACAGGTATGAATTGTTATGAAATAGTTTAGCTGTCTGTCAACTGATTCAGCCCACCTACTTTTGAAGGTGCCAGAACAGTTATTATTTCTTTTAGTTTTCATTTCATTTCTATTTTTCAGCAGGGAACTATATAGAATTATGGAATTTGTGAGGAATATGGAGAGAAGACATTTGATAAAGCCTCAGGATATTCTGGCTACTTTGCAATCCATACCGGAGGATGAGTCGGAATCTGAATTGCAGGAACATGTATTTGATTCTGACAGTGATGAAGATTTCATTCCTCAGAACATATCAAGTGAATCTGAAGACTCAGAAGGAACAAATCCAGAAGGTAAGTAGTTATGTGTATTTATTTGTTCTTCCACACACTGAGTTAGGGCCTGTGCACACTAGCAGAATTCTGGCTGAATAGCCATCTGGATATTCTTGCCGCAATACAGGCCGTACCTGCCCGCTCATGCCTGAAGCTCCGCTCCAAACCCCGGGCTGGAGCCGCTGTCAGGGACAGAGCAGCGCTTGCTTACGCGCGAGCACGGCTCCGTCCCAGACAGCGGCTCCAGCCCGGGGTTCGGAGCGGAGCTTCAGGTATGAAACTCCGCTCTGTACCTGAGCGGGCAGGTACGGGCCGGATTGTGGTGAGAATATCCGGTCGGATATTCCGCCGCTAATCCAGCCAGTGTGCACGGACCCTTACAAAACAAAAATTCTAAATATTCATCAACTTTTTTACAGATATTCCAAGCACATCAACTGGGGATCGGGCTCATGCAGTTATGTTGCCTCGTGACCATCCTCCTGGTCGTGGACAGAAAAAATCAGCAAAACGTCCCAGAAATGAAAGAACAACAGATAACGATGGCGGCGAAGGTAATGCAACAACAAACACCAGAGAAGGCGAATCTGAAGGAATACTAGTTTCAGCGGATGGTATTCAATGGAAACCTGTTGAAATTGAAGAACACTTGCCTGGTAGGCGTGACAGCCAAAATATTCTTCGAGAAGCACCTGGCCCTACAGGATACGCCAGAAGAAATATCATTATCGATAGTCCTTTGAGCGCATGGCGTTTATTTTTTTATTCATATATATTGACACATATAAAGAACTGTACGCTTGCAGAAGCATGCAGGAACAATAATTTACAGTTTACTCTATCTGATGAGGAGCTAGATGCATTCATTGCGATATTCTATGCTCGTGGAATATCTGGCACGAACCGTCACTCGATTAGCAGTATTTGGTGTAATGACTGGGGAATACCGTTTTGCAAAGCGACAATGTCTAGGGACCGCTTTGTTGAAATTATGAGGTTTCTCAGATTTGATGAGAAATCTACTCGATCGGACAGACTGCAAACGGACAAGTTTGCTCTATTTTCTACTGTGTGGGACAGGTTTATTGAAAATTGTATTGCGTGTTACAAACCTGGCCCATACATAACGGTGGATGAGCAACTTTTTCCAAGCAAAACTAGGTGTCCATTCACGCAGTACATGCCTTCCAAACCAGATAAATATGGCCACAAATATTGGCTAGCTGTTGATAAGAGGAGCAAATATCTGGCAAATGGCTTCCCTTATCTAGGCAAAGATGACACACGCCGTGCTGAGGACCGTTTAGCTGACCATGTGGTAATGAAGTTATTGGACCCGTTTTTGAAAAAAGGTCGCAATGTTACAACCGATAATTATTTTACTTCAGTAAAATTAGCTAAACAGCTAAAAAGCAAAGGAACAACCATCGTGGGAACACTGAACAAGATAAGGCGAGAAGTGCCTAAAGAAATAAAATCCATGAAAGAGGAATTGTACAACACTAAAGTGTTTAGAAATGAAGACAATTTTATACTTACAGTATATCAAGGAAAGCCCAACAAAAATGTTGTCATTTTGAGTTCCGTCCATCCAGATTTTGTTGTTGCGTCTGATTCCGCTAAAAAAACTCCAGAAACGGTAAAGTTTTACAATGAAACAAAATATGGAGTAGATGTAGTGGATCAGATGGCACGAAAATATACCACACGAACATGCACAAGGAGATGGCCTGTTCATGCATTTGAAAATGCCTTAGACTTTGCGGGTATAAATGCATGGATAATATTCAAGGAGATTACCCACCAAAAAATGTCACGCAAGGCATTTTTGCAAACGCTTGTGAGAGAGTTGAGTGGTCCTTATGTCACAGATAGGGAAAAGGGTTCCACGTCCCAAGTTTCTACATGCTCAGAAGTGATGGTTCAAACAAAATTTTGCCAGATCAAAGAAAAGTGCAAGAAAAATAGATCTGTTGGAAATTGTAAGACTTGTGGTAAGTCTTTGTGTGGGCAATGTACTGCCATAAATCAAAGGCAATGCCTAAAATGCGAAACAGCAAATGTTTAGAAGGTGAATTCTGCGCCATATTTTCATTTTTATGCTCCTCCACCTACATTTTCCCTGCTTTTTGTTCTTCAGTTGTTGTTTATATGTGTGCACTTGAATAAAAAAAAATGTTAGAAAAACGTCTATTATAATTATTGTTATTTTCTGTAGAAAAATAAGAAAAGCAGAAAAAAAACAATCAAAAGCATTACTGTTGGATCTCACAATAATAATACATTACAAAAAATATAATTATTAATAAATAACCACAAATGAAACTCTAAAAATAAACGAAAACAAGCAAGGAGTCAAAATGACTCCTTTCAGTAGTTCTAGGCGGGGTCACGAGTCCAGTAGTCCTAGTGTTAACCGTGACCCTCGCGTTGTCAAAATGTTGGGTGACAGTCATTACTGGTTGGTGCCACTTTTAGACCCCTGCTACAAGGAGAACTTTCACTCTCTTATTCCTGAGGTGGAGAGGTCTACAAAAATGGGGCAATACAATAATCCCTTGCTGCAGAACTGATAAAAAAATTCCGATCTGAACACTCTAGCGGCAGAGGTCACAGTTCGTTGCCTAACCAAGGCGTACAGGCGAGAGAGATGCAACTCCAATCCAGCAGAGGCAGGGGAACACTGTCAACGTTCTGGGACAGTTTTCTGAGACCCGTCCAGCTTACAGGCCCTGTGGCGCGGGGTACTCTCACAAGTGGAAAGTTTCAAAAGATGGTGAGGGAGTACCTTGCCGACTGTACCAGCGTCCTCCGTGATTCCTCTGTGCCTTTTAATTATTGGGTATCCAAGCTGGACACTTGGAATGAACTCGCTCTGTACGCCTTGGAGTTCATGGCCTGCCCTGCCGCTAGCATTTTATCGGAGCGTATTTTTAGTGCCACTGGGGGAATTATAACTGATAAGCACACTTGCCTGTCAACTGACAATGCTGACAAGCTGACCCTCATCAAAATGAACAAGGGCTGGATTGGGCCAGACTTCTCTTCACCACCAAATTACAGCAGAGTAACATAAAGTCAAATCCACTGTGTTATTTCGGGAGGTGTATTCCCATGCACGGCTTCACACCCACACATGGGTATACGCTTCCTCATTTCGGCTGTATTTTGCTCTTCTCCTTATCCTCAGCCTCCACCACCACTATACCACCAGGGTGACCGTGGTCCGTGTTGCCAGCATTGCAAGTTCCTCCATCCTAATTTTTGGCAGCTTTTGCTGGGAAGGCAAAGGCAAAGACTATGGGAGATGCACTCCCCAATAAAGGGAATAATGTTTTTAATATGCTGTACTGCATGGCTCTTGTTTGCCAGCATTGCAAGTTCCTCTGTCCTAATTTTTGGTAGCTTTTGCTTGGAAGGCATAGGCAAAGACTATGGGAGACCCACTCTCCAATAATGGGAATAATGTTTTAAATTTGCTGTACTGCATGGCTCTTGTAAGGGGCATGAAAACTGTCTTGTTAAACCACTCTAAACTCCACAGCTCTTCCAAGGGGCATGAAAACAGTCTTGCTAAGCTACTGTGACCTCCACCACTCTTCCAAGGGGCATTGATATTGTCTTTTTATTCCACTGCGACCTCCACCACTCTTCCAAGGGGCATTAAAACTGTCTTGTTAAACCACTCTGAACTCCACAGCTCTTCCAAGGGGCATTAAAGCCATCTTGCTAAGCTACTGTGACCTCCACCACTCTTCCAAGGGGCATTGATATTGTCTTTTTATTCCACTTCGACCTCCACCACTCTTCCAAGGGGCATTAAAACTGTCTTGTTAAGCTACTGTGACCTCCACGTCTCTTCCAAGGGGCATTAAAACCGTCTTGTTAAACCACTCTGAACTCCACAGCTTTTCCAAGGGGCATTAAAACCATCTTGTTAAGATAGTGTGACCTCCACGTCTCTTCCAAGGGGCATTAAAACTGTCTTGTTAAGCTACTGTGACCTCCACGTCTCGTCCAAGGGGCATTAAAACCATCTTGTTAAACCACTCTGAACTCAACGTCTCTTCCAAGGGGCATTAAAACCGTCTTGTTAAGCTACTGTGACATCCGCTTCTCTTCCAAGGGGCATTGATATTGTCTTTTTGTCCACTGCGACCTCCACCACTCTTCCAAGGGGCATTAAAACTGTCTTGTTAATAGTGTTGAGCGATACCTTCCGATATCGGGAAATATCAGATCGAATTGGATCGGACCGATACCGAAAAAGTATCGGATATTGCCGATTCCGATACCGGAAACCAATGCAAGTCAATGGGACAGAAATATCGGAATGTAAATAAACCCTTTCTTTCCTTGTAGGTTAATTCTACATGAAGGAAAACAACTAAGAATAATGTAGAATGTATTGGGGGAGGTGGGGGAGACAATAAAGGCATAGAGGTTAAGCCCAATCAAATGGAATAGCAGGAATTAATATTTTTTTAAAGACGTTCTGAGTTACGGAAATATTGACTATGTTAAGTATTTTTATATTTTGTCAGATATTTATGTTTCACTACTTCCATGCTCTTCACCTTCTTTTTTACTTCTCCCACACTTTCTCCTTCATCATCCTCAGCATCTTTTTCATCCACTTCTTCTTCACCTTCTTCATCTTCTTCTTCTTCACCTTCTTCGTATTATTATTTTTTTTTACATTCTTCATATTCTACTTCTTCATATTCTTCTTCTTCATCATATTCTTATTTGTGACAGGCATTCCTGTAGTTGTTATCTATAAAAGGTTGGACATTACACCTTTCGTTCTTCCCGTCACAAAAGATTTACAACAGGATTTGTCCGCGTTCAGTTTGGCCTGCAGCAGCAGGTCTTTTCCAGGGGCACCACGAGGAGGAACGGACTCACCCCCATACAATGCTTAGTCATCTTTTGCTTATAATTTAGATATTATCTTTTGCTCTGATTTTTAGTCTTATGCTTAATGTTCTTCCGCTTTTTGTTCTGCAGCTTCTTGTATTTCTGCTTCTTGGTTTTCTCTCTCTTGTTCTTCTGTATCTTGGTGCTTGTCTTCTCTTCTTTGTCCTCTTGGTCAACTTCTTCAGGGTCATCTTCTTGGTCTTCTTCGGGGTGGTCTTCAGGGTCGTCGTCTTCGGGGGTCGTCGTTTTCAGGGTCCTCGTCTTCTTCGGGTTGGTCTTCTAGGTCCGCGTCTTCGGGGTCCTCGTCTTCTTCGAGGTGGTATTCAGGGTCCTCGTCTTCTTATGGGTGGTATTCAGGGTCCTCGTCTTCTTTGGGGTGGTCTTCAGTGTCCTCGTCTTCAGGGTCATCAACTTCAGGGTCCTTGTCTTCTTCGGGTTGGTCTTCAGGGTCCTCGTCTTCAGGGTCCTCATCAGGGAGATCCAGAGTGATTACCAAGAACCATTTCAAAAAGCTTGAACTTGGAAATGTAGCAGAAGGTACAAGAAGGCTGAGGAACTACCGAGGACCAGCTGACGGTACTGGAACCCGGATGGGTAGCAGAAGGTGCCCATGTAAAAAAAAGTTTCAAGGCCGCGAGCCGGCCGCAGTTACCAAAACCCACAGTCCTACAGGGGGTGCTTGTCCTATTGGCACTATGGAACCAGCCTTCATTGCCAGATCCCGCAGCCCACATAGGAGTCACCTAAACTGCAGGCACCATAGAGTCGGCTAACCTGACCGCAACACGACAGGACAACGCATTGGAGGCAAAGTGACGTTGACACTACCCGGAAGCAGCTGGCGTGCTGGAACCAGGCTGGGCAGGAGGGAGTACCCGTGCCAAAGACACTGCCGAGAACTAGCTGACGGTACTGGAACCCAGATGGGTAGTAGAAGGTACAAGAGCAAATGGAACTACCGCGGACCAGCTGACGGTACTGGAACCCGGATGGGTAGCAGAAGGTACAAGAGCCAATGGAACTGCCGAAGACCAGCTGACGGTACTGGAACTCGGTTACTAAGCAGGAGGTACCTGTGCCAGAAAGCACTACCAAGGACCAGCAGACATTGGTGGAACTTGGATACCGAGAAGGAGGCACCTAATCCAAAGGCACTGCCGAGAACCAACTGACGGTACTGGAACCCGGATGGGTAGCAGAAGGTACCCATGTAAAAAAAAGTTTCAATGCCGCGAGCCGGCCGCAGTTACCAAAACCCACATTCCTACAGGGGGTGCTTGTCCTATTGGCACTATGGAACCAGCCTTCATTGCCAGATCCCGCAGCCTACATAGGAGTCACCTAAACTGCAGGTAACATAGAGTCGGCTAACCCGACCACAACACGACAGGACAACGAACTGGAGTCAAAGTGACGTTGACACTACCCGGAAACAGCTGGCGTGCTGGAACCAGGCTGGGCAGGAGGGAGCACCCGTGCCAAAGACACTGCCGAGAACCAGCTGACGGTACTGGAACCCGGATGGGTAGTAGAAGGTACAAGAGCAAATGGAACTACCGAGGACCAGCTGACGGTACTGGAACCCGGATGGGTAGCAGAAGGTACAAGAGCCAATGGAACTGCCGAAGACCAGCTGACGGCACTGGAACTCGGTTACTAAGCAGGAAGTACCTGTGCCAGAAAGCACTACCAAGGACCAGCAGACGTTGGTGGAACTTGGATACCGAGAAGGAGGCACCTAATCCAAAGGCACTGCCGAGAACCAGCTGATGGTACTGGAACCTGGAAGGGTAGCAGAAGGTACGCATGTAAAAAAAAGTTTCAAGGCTGCGAGCCGGCCACAGTTACCAAAACCCACAGTCCTACAGGGGGTGCTTGTCCTATTGGCACTATGGAACCAGCCTTCATTGCCAGATCCCGCAGCCCACATAGGAGTCACCTAAACTGCAGGCACTATAGAGTCGGCTAACCCGACCGCAACACGACAGGACAACGCATTGGAGGCAAAGTGACGTTGACACTACCCGGAAACAGCTGGCGTGCTGGAACCAGGCTGGGCAGGAGGGAGTACCCGTGCCAAAGACACTGCTAGGAAACAGCTGACGGTGCTGGAACCCAGTGTAAATACTAAAAACAGAGTGGAGCCAGAGGCGTAATTGGAGCAACTTTAAAATCTGTAGTAGTGTGAATGTGGACAGAGCAGGAGAATTTGCCGAACACACAGCTGGGGAACAGCTGACGTTACTGAACCCCAATAACACTGGAGCAAGCGTTGACTGTGCAGACGGCACTTCTGAGCAGCAACTAGCGGTATTGGAGCCCAGGGTAAATACTAAAAACAGTGGAGCCAGAGGTGTAATTGGAGCAAGTTTTAAATCAGTAGTACAGTGGATGTGGACAAAGCAGGAGAATTTGCCGGACACACAGCTGGGAAACAGCTGACGTTACTGAACCCCAATAACACTGGAGCAAGCGTTGACTGTGCAGACGGCACTTCTGAGCAGCAACTAGCGGTATTGGAGCCCAGGGTAAATACTAAAAACAGAGGAGCCAGAGGTGTAATTGGAGCAAGTTTTAAATCAGTAGTACAGTGGATGTGGACAAAGCAGGAGAATTTACCGGACACACAGCTGGGGAACAGCTGACGTTACTGAACCCCAATAACACTGGAGCAAGCGTTGACTGTGCAGACGGCACTTCTGAGCAGCAACTAGCGGTATTGGAGCCCAGGGTAAATACTAAAACAGAGGAGCCAGAGGTGTAATTGGAGCAAGTTTTAAATCAGTAGTACAGTGGATGTGGACAAAGCAGGAGAATTTGCCGGACACACAGCTGGGGAACAGCTGACATTACTGAGCCCCAATAACACTGGAGCAAGCGTTGACTGTGCAGACGGCACTTCTGAGCAGCAACTAGCAGTATTGGAGCCCAGGGTAAATACTAAAAACAGAGGAACCAGAGGTGTAATTGTAGCAACTTTAAAATCTGTAGTAGTGAGAATGTGGACAGAGCAGGAGAAATTGCCGTCCGCACAGCAGGGGAACAGCTGACGTTACTGAACCCCAATATCACGGCAGCAAGTGTTGACTTTGCAGACGGCACTTCTGAGCGCCAACTGGCGGTGTTGGAGCTCAGGGATAATACTGAAAACAGAGGAGCCAGAGGTGCAATTGGAGCAACTTTAAAATCTGTAGTAGTGAGAATGTGGACAGAGCAGGAGAAATTGCCGTCCGCACAGCAGGGGAACAGCTGACGTTACTGAACCCCAATAACACGGCAGCAAGTGTTGACTTTGCAGACGGCACTTCTGAGCGCCAACTGGCGGTGTTGGAGCTCAGGGATAATACTGAAAACAGAGGAGTCAGAGGTGTAATTGGAGCAACTTTAAAATCTGTAGTAGTGAGAATGTGGACAGAGCAGGAGAAATTGCTGTCCGCACAGCAGGGGAACAGCTGACGTTACTGAACCCCAATAACACGGCAGCAAGTGTTGACTTTGCAGACGGCACTTCCGAGCGCCAACTGGCGGTGTTGAAGCTCAGGGATAATACTGAAAACAGAGGAGCCAGAGGTGTAATTGGAGCAACTTTAAAATCTGTAGTAGTGAGAATGTGGACAGAGCAGGAGAAATTGCCGTCCGCACAGCAGGGGAACAGCTGACGTTACTGAACCCCAATAACACGGCAGCAAGTGTTGACTGTGCAGACGGCACTTCCGAGCGCCAACTGGTGGTGTTGGAGCTCAGGGATTACAGTTCAGGTGGTAGAAACATGAACACAACAGGAGACCTGGATACTGTTGCCAACCAATTATTTATTCTGGAAGAGGACTGGCAAATTCATGAGAGATCCAGGCCTTGTTCATTTTGAGAAAAGTAAGCCGGTCAACGTTATCGGAGGATAGTCGCATGCGACGGTCTGTTAGTACACCACCTGCGGCACTAAAGACGCGTTCCGATAATACACTAGCAGCAGGGCAAGCTAGCACCTCCAATGCATACTGACTAAGCTCTGGCCATGTATCCAGCTTACAGACCCAAAACTTGAAGGGAGAAGAGCCGTCTGGGAGTACACTAAGAGGGCAAGACATGTAGTCTGTCACCATCTGACGGAAACGTTGCCTCCTGCTGACTGGAGCCGTCTGTGATGGTGTAGACATTTGTGGCGGCGGAGACACAAAACTTTGCCACATTTCGCAAATGTGCGACTTGTTTGCGCCTGCTGCAGCTGGTACTCCATTACTGCTGCCTGCTGCTCACACAACCTCTCCAACATATGTAGCGTTGAATTCCACCTGGTGGGTAGGTCACATATGATGCGATGTTCCGGAAGACGTAATCGGCGCTGCAGAGCTGCAATGCGTGATCTTGCGTTGCTGGAACGCCGCAAGTGAGCGCACTCTATGAGGACCTTGTGAAGCAGTGCATCAAGATCCGGATAGTCCCTCAAAAAACTCTGCACGACCAAGTTGAGCACATGTGCCAGACATGGGATGTGAGTGAGGTTGCCTAGGCCCAGAGCTGCCACCAGATTTCGGCCATTGTCACACGCAACCATGCCTGGCTGGAGATTCGCTGGCACAAACCACACGTCGCTCTGCTGCTTGATGGCATTCCAGAGCTCCTGCGCTGTGTGGCTTCGATTCCTCAAATAAATTAATTTTAATACGGCCTGTTGAGGTTTGGCCACGGCTGTGCTCATATCGGTCATCATAACAGGTAACCGTTCACGGGTCGATGTGGAGGTAGACCGTGACTTCTCCTGCAGCGCTGATTCAGAGGAACTGGAGTATGAGGAGGAGTCAATGTGTACAGACTGGATTCCTGCAATCCCTGGAGTTGGCAGAACACGTACAGCGCCACTCTCAAGATCTGTACCCGGCTCCACAACATTTACCCAATGGACAGTGAGGGAAAGGTATCGTCCCTGTCCATGCTTACTGGTCCACGCATCAGTGGTCAGGTGGACCTTGCTACTGACGGTGTTTTGTAGCGCATGTTTAATTTTTCCCTCCACATGATGTTGCAGGGCAGGGACGGCTTGCCTGCTGAAATAAAAGCGGCTGGGCACGTTGTATTGTGGGACTGCCAATGCCATAAAGTTACGGAAGGTGTCAGTCTCCACCAGCCTGAATGATAGCATTTCAAGGGCCAGTAGTTTAGCAATGCCAGTGACGCGCCCCTGGGCCTGTGTCGCGCTGCGGTGCGCACGCGGGAGCTTACCCGGAGCCGGATCCGTGGAGGGTTGTAATCTCGTGGCGGTGACCCGGTCCGTGCCCAGGGAGTCAAACTAGACGGCAGTCTATTAGTAGTAAATAGTTGATGACTACGCCACCCGTTGAGTGCAGCCAGGAAGCTGCTGCTGCAGGGCAGACCGCTGAGGCCGGTGGTAGGATTGTGCAGCGTGATAGTATAACCCCCAACGGGAGGGGTATGGCCTCAGGGCAGCCGACGTGGATGATGGGGGTAGCAGGAACCACTCAGAGACGGTACGGTGTAGTTCAGGGTCTTTACTGGTAACAACGACAGACCCTCCCGGAGTACTTGCTAGCAAACGGGGCCTGGTCAGTCTTTGAGCAGATGGGATCTCCCCTGGCCAGGCGTAGTTGTAGGCCTCCCAAACTGACTGTACTCTTCTGGCTACCTTGCTAGAAGCTGATGTAAGTAGCCCACGTCCCTGAGTGTACCGTGTGGTGCTCACCCGTATGGCCGGTGACTCGGGGCCTTCTAATGGCTTCCGCTCCACGATGGCGGTGCTGGTCCCACGCGTGTGACCGTGCCTTCGGGCTTCTGGGCCAGAGGACCTGAAATCCCCTGCCTGACGGATTCTGCTGCTGGGTAGGAGTTAGTCCCCACAGCCTCGGACTCCGAGTCCGGTAAAGAATCTTCTTAGTCAGGGCGAACTCTGCAGCTGCCAGCCCCTGACTCCTTGTAACTCTGCTGTTTCCTATGCTGCTTCTCTTCTCCACTCTCCTTGTCTGACTCACCCTGCCTCAGCCCCGGGTTTATACAGGGGAAGTTCTTCCCCTCCCAAGACTGGGCAGGAGGTGTGGCATGCACAGGATCCCTGACCAAAGGACCTCCCACCTGCTCTCAGACATAACATTACATTACTGTGGAAAACCAGACCCCTGGGGTGCCACATTCCCCCCTAGTGAAATTTAGTACTCCGGGACTAAACACATTTAGAAAATCATAACAAGGCAAAAACATTAATAATACAATAAGAAAACATATAAAGATGGTTACGGCGTGTCCGCAACCGAGTGCAGTCTCTGAAGAAAGCAAGGTGTCCATTTCACCAACACAGGGAGACGTAACCAGGTAGGGGTCTGTCCTACCCCGAGTCCTTAACAGTCTCTAGTCCATCCTGGGTTACGCTCCAACTATGTACAAGGATTCCCGGTAAATCCACCAAGGATCCCTAAAAATAACTAGAAACACAAAATTATATACAAGCAACAAGACACAGAAAAACATAAATAAAACAATTTACACACTTCAAATTCTCCAGCGTGCGGGTAACTGGCCTCTAGTGGCCCGAGTGGACCTACGGAGCTGACTGTCTGGCCCTGAACTACAGGGTGTAGGAACTGTCAAGGGTAAACTGGGCAGCTGTCTACCGGCTCTTTGTCTCACTAGGGGTACGGCAGGCTCACTATAAGCAGAGGGTTGATTCTCCTGTTCTGCTTGTGTGGAGTCTTCTGCCTCCTGGACCGGCTGTTCTTCCAGCTCTACCCGTTGCTCCGTAGGTTCTTGGGATGATGGTTGGAGGAAGGTGAGTACGGGTACCACAACTGCACCATTGACTTGAGTCCAAGACTGAGGGAAGTCCCCGAGCACGGTACTAACCATATCTTCCCTTTCTTCCACGGGTCGATGGTCTTCTTGTTCCTCTTCAGGGTTCCTCAGTTGTTCGGGACACTTCTTCAGGTGGTCCCGGGATACAATGGCTGTGGTTTCCCCTCCGTCTTTACTGATGGTACAGACCTTCGGGTTCTCGTGGCTTGAGGGCAGTACGGTGTACGGGTCCTTCTCCCACTGGTCGTCCAACTTGTGGAGCCGTCTCTTCCTCTTCAAGACCTGCTCTCCGGGTACCAGGGGAACAGCGGGAGCATACTGGTTGTAAGTTTTCTCTTGTCTTTCCCTAGCCTGACAGAGACTTCGCTCCACGCTCTCCTGTACTCTCCGGTACTGCTGCTGCCTCTCTGTGTCCCAGTCTGTTTCTGGTGAAGTGTCCTCGGGGGTCAGGACTCCCATTTCCAGGTCAACAGGTAACTTACCAGGTCTTGCCCTCATTAGGTAAGCCGGGGTACAGTTGGTGGAACCTACCGGGATGTGGTTGTATAGGTCCACCAGGTCGGGCAACTTTTCAGGCCACAGACTGCGTTCTTCCAGGGGCAACGTTTTTAGAAGATCCATTACCACCTGGTTCATTTTTTCACAAAGTCCATTAGTCTGCGGATGGTAGGGTGTCGTCCTTATCTTCCGGCAGCCATACAGATTGCAGAATTCCTGGAAGACCTCCGCTTCAAAGGCAGGTCCCTGGTCCGTCAGCACTTGGTCCGGGTACCCGTGTGGACGGCAAAAGTGCTGCTGGAAGGCTCTAGCTGCTGTTCGAGCCGTTAAGTCCTTGACGGGGACGACAACCAGAAACCGGGAGTAATGATCCACGATGGTTAACGCGTAGACGTAGCCACTTCTGCTGGGGGTCAGTTTTACATGATCCAAGGCTACCAGTTCCAACGGTTGCCGGGTGACGATGGACTGCAGGGGAGTCTTCTGGCTGGCCCGGTCCTTCCTTCTCAGATTGCACGGGCCACAGTCTCTGCACCACTTCTCGATGGTTCCCCTCATGCCTACCCAGTGGAACCGCTCGCGCAGCAGGAACTCCAGCTTTTTCCACCCGAAGTGTCCAGCTCCGTCGTGGTATGCCTCCATCACCATGGCTGCGTCTCTTCGTGGCACCACTACTTGCCAGAGTAGTTCATGCGTCCGGGAGTTGACCATTCTGCGGCACAACTTCCCCTTGTAAAGGAATAGTCGACTCTTCTCCGCCCATAGTTGTTTGGCTTCCTCCGGAGCGTCTGGTTCAAGGCGAGCCTCCGGCCTAGTCAGCATTTCCTTCACTAGTCGGACGGCAGGGTCGCTGTCTTGCGTTTCCGCCCAGTTGTAGTGGGGTAAGGGGTTCAACGTAGCAGCCTGCTTACCCCTTACCCGGTGGGAATACTGGATAGTCCCATGACGGTGGAACGCAGGGAGTTCAACTTCTTCCAGTCCCTCCGGATCTTCTCCTTCGTCCGGCAGGTTGGGCATCCTGGACAGGGCATCCGCGTTAGTATTGGAGCGTCCTGCCCGGTATTTGATTGTGAACTCGTAGTTGGACAGACGGGCCATCCACCTCTGCTCCAGGGCACCGAGTCTTGCCGTGTCCAGGTGTATCAACGGGTTGTTATCCGTGTATACGGTGAACCGGGAAGAAGCGAGGTAATGCCTAAAGCGCTCGGTGACTGCCCATACTACGGCCAGGAACTCTAGCTTAACTGAGCTGTAATTCTCGGGGTTCCTTTCGGTGGGTCGCAGTTTTCGGCTGGCATAGGAGATTACTCGTTCTCTCCCCTGCTGAATCTGGGACAGTACGGCTCCTAGCCCGATGTTACTGGCGTCGGTGTAGAGGATGAAGGTCTGGCTATAGTCCGGGTACGCCAAGATTTCATCCCCCGTGAGGGCCATCTTCAGCTGGCGGAAGGACTCTTCTTCTAGCTCTTCCCATTTGAAGGGCGGCTTCTGGTTCTTGGCCTTCCGGGACTGGCCTATCAGGAGGTCCTGCATAGGCGCTGCCTTTTTGGTGAAACCGGGAATAAACCTTCGGTAGTAGCCTACCAACCCTAGGAACTGCCGCACTTCTTTTACGCTGGAGGGGCTTGGCCATCCCTTAATTGCGGTGATCTTATCGGGGTCGGGAGCCACTCCGTCAGCGCTCACCACGTGTCCCAGGTATTGCACCTTTGGTTTCAGGAGGTGACACTTGGAGGGTTTCACCTTTAGGCCGTAACTCGCCAGAGCTTCGAACACCTCCGCCAGGTGTTTCAGGTGGTCCTCATAAGTTTTGGAGTATACGATGACATCGTCCAGGTACAACAGGACCGTCTCGAAGTTTCTGTGGCCCAGACAGCACTCCATTAATCGTTGGAAGGTTCCTGGGGCGTTGCAGAGTCCGAACGGCATGCAGGTGAACTCGCTAAGTCCCATCGGGGTGGTGAATGCGGTCTTCTCCCGGTCCGCCTCTGCTACAGGAACCTGCCAGTACCCGCTAGTGAGATCCAAGGTAGAGAAGAAGTTAGCAGATCTTAAAGCAGCCAATGACTCCTCTATCCTTGGTAAGGGGTACGCATCCTTGTGTGTGATACGATTGATTTTCCGGTAATCTACACACATCCTCATGGTGTTGTCTTTCTTTTTGACTAAAACTAGTGGGGCTGCCCAGGGGCTACAGCTATCCCGGATTACCCCAGCCTCCTTCATGTCTCGAAGCATCCCCTTGGCGTGTTGGTAGTGTGCAGGGGGTACGGGTCGATACCTCTCTTTTATGGGAGGATGATCTCCCGTGGGGATGCGGTGTTCTACCCCCTTGACCCGCCCAAAGTCTAACGGGTGTTTACTAAACACTCTCTCGTACTCTTGAACCACCCGATAGACTCCTTGTTTCTGATGTGAGGGAGTGGAATCAGTACCCAAATGTAGTTGCTGACACCAGTCCTCCATGTCTTTCTTAGAGCCGTTACCTTCCTCCGGGTGAGATGGAGGCAAGGGTTCCACAGATTGTATAGAATTTTGATTAGTGGTATATAATTTGGCTAGCGTGGCATACCGGGGCAGGTACACTTCCCTCTCCCCGATATTTATTATGCGAATGGGCACCCTCCCATGGCGTACATTGACCACCCCCCGTGCTGTCAAAATGGTGGGCCTACTGTCTGAGTAAACTGGTTCTACCATTGCCTGGTAATCTCTTCCTCTCAGACCAATAGCTGCCCGGCACCAAATCATCATTTCACTTTTTGGGGGCATGGCAATAGGAAAAGGGTCACACATTCTTACGCTACCAATCTCACCGCCGGAGAGTTCCACTTGTTGCCGTTGCATCAGTGCCCGGATCTCTTTCTGGAGCACCCGCTGCTCGCCGGAGCTGGCGTTCTTGGCAACCTGCTGTAAAAGGAAAATCACCTCTGCAAGACAATTTTCAATTACGTTAGTTCCTAGAGTTATTTTTGGGTGACTCTCATGTTTATCAATATCTACAATGATCAGTCCCTGTGCGGCCAGTTCGACTCTACCGATTTTGAGGGCCACCTCTTTAAATCCGATCTGTGGCACGGGCTGGCCATTGCTGGCGATGATACTCAAGTCGTCGTCAGGGTAGTGGGTAATATCCGAGTCATTCCAGTACTGCTTGAAGAGCACGTACGGGATGGTGGTGACCTGTGACCCGGTATCCAGTAGGGCACTCATGGGAATGCCATCCAGTACCACAGGCAAGACTGGACGTCCTCCCACATATCTGTCGCGCCAGTTCGATGGGCCTGGTGATCTTTTTCCTGGGGGTTGGCCCTCTACCCCAGGTTGTGCCTGTTTAAAGAACAGTACCTTTCCATATGTCCGGATTGATTGCAGCGGCGGCAGATGGGTCGTCCGTCCTCGCTGTATCGGTCACTGGGTCTTCCTCTGGCCGGTGGGGTCCTCCTTGGTCGACGCCACGGGATGTCCTCCGGTCCGGATGCCAGCTGGATCTTCCCTGGGGTGGAAACCTGTAAAGACTGCACAGTTCGGGTTAGCGCAGCAACGCTCTTAGCTAGCTCTTGGACCTGATGGTGTAGGTCTGGAGCCGGGTCATTGTCCAAAGCCTGCGCATCAGCTCCCACAGGCCCTGCTGACAAGGGCGCCGCCTCCTGGTAGTAAGTGGTAGTGGGGCGTCTGTGGGTCACAACGCCACCTGGTGCCGGTTCTCGGAGCACCCGGATGGCTCTGTCCTTGAACTGTGCAAAGTCCAGATGGGGATCCTGTAAGGCCATTGCCCGCAACTGGGTTCGGTGGGCATTGCAATATAAACCCTCTATAAATTGTTCAGTCAACAGCCTGTCCTCGTTTCCCACCCCATCAGGGTCGGTCTGCTTTATGGCCCTCAGGGCCTCTTGTAGGTTTAGTGCATAGTCCCTTATACTCTCATGCGCTCGCTGCTTGCACCCGTAGAATCTAAGCTTAATCTCGGCTGAGGTGCGGGTATCAAAGGTGTCCTTCAGCCGGGTTAGTATCCCTGCGACAGTCTTCCTCCCAGGTGGCCAGGATTTTACTTCCCTTTTGGCTGCCCCGGTTAGTTGGGCCACCAGGATGCTCACTTTTTGCTCTTCTGTGAGGGGGTACACCTGGAAGAGGCTATCCAGCTTTTCTCTAAAGTCATGCAGGGTATGTGACTCCCCTGAGTACTGGGGTAGCCAAGCTGCTCCCGGGATATAGGGCATGGTGAAGGGCATAACTGCAGCAGCGGTAGCGCTGGCGGGGGTTGGGGCAGTGAAGCTCTCCTCCGTATCCGACATCTTCCTCCCCCCTAGTGGACCGTGGCCTACCTTGCGATGATCCTCTTCCGTAGGCCGCGGCTCCGCAGTGGATCGTCAGGGTTGAGGACCTTCCGTCGCGCTCCTGTGACGTCGGCGTCTGCTGGGCTCCTTCCAGGACCTTACGCAACGTCAGGACGTGAGGCGGGGCTTCAGTTCTCGCGCGCTTTCAGAGTCCACGCCCCTCTTCTTCCCGCGCGGCGTCCCCAAGATGGCGTCCAACGGCGGGAAAACTCCACGGATGGCGGGAAGAAGGTAGAAGATGGCGCCGGATGGCGGGAAACCTCCACGGATAGCGGGAATCTTCACCACTGGTAAGTTTGAACAGTCTTTGCTTTTCAGGCACGCAGTACCCGGTGGTTGCGGGCACGAAATCCTGCCGACTACGCCAAAGTTGACGCGCCCCTGGGCCTGTGTCGCGCTGCGGTGCGCACGCGGGAGCTTACCCGGAGCCGGATCCGTGGAGGGTTGTAATCTCGTGGCGGTGACCCGGTCCGTGCCCAGGGAGTCAAACTAGACGGCAGTCTATTAGTAGTAAATAGTTGATGACTACGCCACCCGTTGAGTGCAGCCAGGAAGCTGCTGCTGCAGGGCAGACCGCTGAGGCCGGTGGTAGGATTGTGCAGCGTGATAGTATAACCCCCAACGGGAGGGGTATGGCCTCAGGGCAGCCGACGTGGATGATGGGGGTAGCAGGAACCACTCAGAGACGGTACGGTGTAGTTCAGGGTCTTTACTGGTAACAACGACAGACCCTCCCGGAGTACTTGCTAGCAAACGGGGCCTGGTCAGTCTTTGAGCAGATGGGATCTCCCCTGGCCAGGCGTAGTTGTAGGCCTCCCAAACTGACTGTACTCTTCTGGCTACCTTGCTAGAAGCTGATGTAAGTAGCCCACGTCCCTGAGTGTACCGTGTGGTGCTCACCCGTATGGCCGGTGACTCGGGGCCTTCTAATGGCTTCCGCTCCACGATGGCGGTGCTGGTCCCACGCGTGTGACCGTGCCTTCGGGCTTCTGGGCCAGAGGACCTGAAATCCCCTGCCTGACGGATTCTGCTGCTGGGTAGGAGTTAGTCCCCACAGCCTCGGACTCCGAGTCCGGTAAAGAATCTTCTTAGTCAGGGCGAACTCTGCAGCTGCCAGCCCCTGACTCCTTGTAACTCTGCTGTTTCCTATGCTGCTTCTCTTCTCCACTCTCCTTGTCTGACTCACCCTGCCTCAGCCCCGGGTTTATACAGGGGAAGTTCTTCCCCTCCCAAGACTGGGCAGGAGGTGTGGCATGCACAGGATCCCTGACCAAAGGACCTCCCACCTGCTCTCAGACATAACATTACATTACTGTGGAAAACCAGACCCCTGGGGTGCCACACCAGCATTCAGAGCCTGTGCTCGGGGGTGGTTTGCCGAGTATGGGCGCCTTTTCTCCCATGCCTGTGCTAACGATGGCTGTAGACTGGCCTGGGAGTGTGAGGATGACTGGGAAAGTGGTGCTGTGGGTGGAATTACACTGTGTCTCTGTACAACAGTGCCAGAGATTCTTCCATGCGATCCTGTGAGGAAGCCGAACCAGCTGTGTGTGAGCTGGAGGAAGATGCTACAACACGAGCTGAAGAGGTGGTAGGTGGCGCTGTAGGTTGGCCTAGGTCTTCAGTGTGTTTTTGTAACTTCACCACGTGCTTGGTCCGCACATGTTTCCACATATTTGTGGTATTGAGATTGCTGACACTTTTCCCTCTTTTCACCTTCTGATTACACAGCTTGCATTTGACAAAGCAAATGTCATCTGCAACTGTGTCAAAAAAGGACCAGGCACTGCAAGTCTTGGGAGCGCCCGCTTTGGATTTTGGAAAAGCCATGCTCCTAATGGGTGCCGAAGTGGAGGCTACAGGCAACCAAGTCTTCCCCCTCCCTCTCCCTCCTTTTTGGGCTGTTCGGGGAATCTCTTCCTCAGAGCTGCTCCCACAACCTTCCTGTCCCTCACGCCATGATGGGTCAAGGACCTCATCATCTACACCACCCTCTTCAAACAACTGCTTCTCCTGGGTAGTCTCGACAGCACAGTACGCACCAGAAAGTGGCACCTGAGTCTCATCATCAGATGCGTACTGAGGTGTGCTGCTGACCATAGGCACTGGCCCACCCGCCTCTTCAGATTCAGAGAGACAAAACGGTTGCGCATCACTGCATACTACCTCTTCTTCAAATTCTCGAATTCTGCTTGGCTGGCCCCCTCTTTCCAAGCCAAGAGATTCAGAGAACAGAAGTAGAGATGGCTCCTGTCCAGGGCTCTCTGACTGCCTGGGCAATTTGGCAGGTGGTGAAGAGACAGATGGGTGCTCTTCAGTGCTCAGGACCTGAGAGGATTTGGAACTAATTGAAGTCGATGCGTTAGCTGCCATCCATCCAACAACGGCTTCAATTTGGTCCTCCTGCAGCAGTGGGGTACAGCTAGCTCCATAAAGCTGCGCATAAAGGACTGTTCCCTGGTAAAACTGGGGGATGCTGAGTCACTGGTGCCCGCAGCAGGCACAGAATCCCCACGTCCTCTCCCTGCAGGCACAGAATCCTCACGTCCTCTCCCTGCAGAAACTCCATGCCCACGTCCACGACCACGACCACATGCCTTACTCCCTGCCTTCTTCATCTTGGTAGACTGATAAAGATAGGCAGAAAAGTACTAAGGGCTTAGTGTGCTTATTCCTGAACAGCTGCTAACAGGTATAAGAAACACTAATTTTATAAAGTGTGGACTAGACTTTAATATGAGCTAATGTGGCCTACACAACTGTCAAGTGGAGTGTTTGGTGAACTTTATTTAGGTTTTTTTTGTCACAAAAAGACACTGGATGTGCCTAAAGATGTAATACCGATAGTATCACAAACTTTTTGTAGCTATTACAATGTAGGAAGGTAACCTACAATGCAATAGATGAGGCTACAAAAAATAGGCTAATACTAATCTGGCTGTGGCTGCAGGGCCCAATGCTGCAGAAAGGCTCCTCTAACTACTCCTATATAGTGTGTTTGGAACCAATTTAGCTGAATACGGATGGAACCACCACACTAATAGGAGAAATCAGGAAAAATTATGAATTGGCAAAAAAGGACAATGTATGAGGCAGTGACACACACTGAGTGCACTACAACCAGACGTGGTTGAAGCACACACTACAGGGTGAGCTGCACTCACACACACAGACCTTGCAGAAAGCGGTGAACAGCACAGCGATTTATAAAGTAGCTTGGGTAAAGCAGAATAGACCAAATAGGTAGCTAAAACTGTCCCTCAGAACAACAGCGTCCTATCCCTAACTGAATTCACAGCAGAGTGAGCTCAAAATGGCGGCCGCGGCTTTTATAGTGCATCATGACATCATTTCAGCAGCCATGCCATTAGTTAAGATGCCTACATGCCTAACAGGATGTGCCCACAGTTCTTAGGATTCTCATTGGCTGAATAAAATGAAACTGGCTCATTGCATTATGGGAACTTCCGGTATACGATATTGCAAAAGTATCGGAATTAAGTATCGGAATTCCGATACCGCGAATATCGGCCGATACCCGATATTTCAGTATCGGAATGCTTAACAATACTTGTTAAGCTACTCTAACCTCCACGTCTCTTCCAAGGGGCATTAAAACCATCTTGCTAAACCACTCTGAACTCCACAGCTCTTCCAAGGGGCATGAAAACCGTCTTGTTAAGCTACTGTGACCTCCACGTCTCTTCCAAGGGGCATTAAAACCGTCTTGTTAAACCACTCTGAACTCCACAGCTCTTCCAAGGGGCATGAAATCCATCTTGTTAAGCTACTGTGACCTCCACGTCTCTTCCAAGGGGCATTAAAACCGTCTTGTTAAACCACTCTGAACTCCACAGCTCTTCCAAGGGGCATCAAATCCATCTTGTTAAGCTACTGTGACCTCCACGTCTCTTCCACGGGGCATTAATATTGTCTTTTTATTCCACTGCGACCTCCACCACTCTTCCAAGGGGGATTAAAACCGTCTTGTTAAACCACTCTGAACTCCACAGCTCGTCCAAGGGGCATTGAAATGTTGTTTTTAATTACTTCTAACCTCCATGACTCTTCCAACGAGCATTGCATCTCCCCCTAATTTTAGTCAGCTTTTGCTTTTCAATGCAGAGGCGAAAAGTAATGGAGACCCTCTCGCCAATAATGGGTAGAAGGTTTTTAGTACGCTGTAATCCACGTCTGTTTCAAGGGGCATTGCAGTTCCCCATAATTTTTGGAAAGCCTTCCATTCACTGCTTAGGCCAATAGTGTACCGGAGACCCAGTTGCTCTAAATGGAAAAAACGTTTTAGTTAAGGTCCTCTGACCTCCATGTCACTTCCAAGGGGCATTGGAGTGCCTCAAAATTTTTGGTAGGCATTGCACTCACTGTATGCCTTATAACTGTGTAGCCAAACCGCTCCTTTTGGTACAGAAACATATCCTACAAGACATGTGTGGTTGACTGGCCTGATATTGATGTGAATGGTCCCTGTTCCTCCTGCTCTTTCTCCTTTGCCACCACCTCATCCATCATTCATCACCTGAAGCTTTGTTTTAACAGGAGTCATAGAACTGGGATAGTAGCAGGAAAACATCCAGCAATTCTCGGAGGAGGTAGGATATGCGCCAAAACGCTGACCACCTCAGGCCTAGCCACTACTATATACATGCGCTTGCATTCCAAGGAACAGAAAGCTAAGGAAATGGATGGCCTTATGATCATGAATAATTTACTTGCTGTGTAAGAGGCCAACCACTGCTGCTGTCTACCTTCTGAACTTTGTGTTGAAGCCTGATTGACCCTGGACACGTAATCCTCTATGTCTGGAGGACGTGTTGCATCCCAGTGTCTGTGTCCCGGCTTCCACAATATTAAGACAGTGTAAAGGCGTCAGTCAGATGGACCATCCCTGGCCACATTCACTTGTCCACGTGTTTGTGGTTAGGCTGTCCTACAAATAGGGGCAGCTGGGGACTGTGTGTGGGCACCCGGCCGCCCCCTGGTGGCTGGTGACCAAGCGTGGACACCCGGCCGCCGGGTGGCTGGGGACTGAGTATCAATACCAGGCCGCCGACGCAGCCATGACGTGGTGGCCACATTCCGCCTCCACATGCCTAAAAGGCCCAATTTCAAGTGCAAGCAAGCAGTATGGTATTGCAGCCTGGGGGTGGGTGTGTGGCAGGCTGCATACTTGCACTTGCATTGCAAGGAATGGGGGAGGTACAATTGAACACTGCCCTGGGACAAGAACTTGCACGGGGATAGTTGCAAGTCTGCATCTTCTGATGCGGCAAGGATGACTTCTGATGGGTTCACTTTTAGGCAGTGACCTCGGTGTCAGAGATGCTTCCAGGGGTCTTCCCCATGCTATTCCCATGTCTTTTCAGCATTGTATGCATGTGTCACACAGCACATGGCCAGATAAAGTTGTAAAATGTTAAAATGACATTTCCCGGTGAATGCATTTGTCATGGTTGAAAGCAATACAAAAGTGCAAAAACGCATAGAAAATGCTACTTGTGAACATAGCCCAAGGTGTGGAGGAGTATTTTTGTTTTTGGTTATTTATTTTACCTTATACACAAGTCTTTACCCTGGAAAGGAAGTTCCTTAACATATTTCACAGGAAAACCGTTTCAATTTCGTTTTTGAACGTTTTATTGTGAGCCCGTAAAAGTGGCTTAATACGTCTGACCACGTTGTTGACAGCAGTGCCCTGGGTGTCAGAAATGCTTCCTGGGGCGATCTCCATGCTGTCCCCGTGTCATTTGAGCACTGTCACTATCGTTTTGGGCACTTTTTAGGCTTTCTACAGACTGCTGGGGGTGCCGCTGCAAAAATGCTCGGGTCTCCCATAGACTAACATTGGGCTCATTGCTCAGGTCGAGCACCCAAGTATCACAGTGAGCTCGGCCCGAGCTTCGAGCACCCGAGCATTTTAGTGCTCGCTCATCACTAGTCATACTATATAATGTGAAATAAAGTGCCCATAGACAAAAATATTAATATTCATATGGTAGGTAAGAAATAGACAACATGATATAAGTTCATCCGTACAGAAGAGGAGATGGTATCAAGAGCTCAAAAATAAAGGATTAACACTATCCAGGTATATAGTAAGAAAAAAAGTTCAATATAATATAATCCACCAGGTAATGGAAAAATATAGCACGGACTGTAGTTATTTCATATGGTAGTGAAAAAAAAGCTTATTATAAATAAAGTGGCCATGCATTGAAAGTGCAAATATGCATAGATTAATAAATAAAGGCTAGAAAATTCATAGGCTTTTTGAGCAGACACTGTCAAAGTTGAAACAGAATTGGCAACATATGGTTGAGGAGGAACCAATATGGTTAGATAGACATGCTTACCACCAAAGCGCTAGTACCACACACCATGTTTCCCGACGCGCGTTTCTCCACTGCGGGCTTTGACAATTGATTTGATGCAAATCAAATTCAGAGTCATAAACAAGAACAAATTACCACTGTGCTAAAAAAGTTCAAAGTACACACTTGTATTAAAAACTGCTCAAGTGGCCACTGAAGGGACAAGCAACCGATATTTCAAAAAATTATATAGAAAAAAAGTGAGTCTGTAATATTCAATTGCGAGCATACATTCAGTTATGCCACCACTATCAGGGTGATTAACATACAATAAAATGCAATAATGTCAGAGGCCCAAATACATACGGGCTCAAGTAGGCAAACACTGAAAACGAAACAGGTTATCTGATCAAATATTATGTTAGTGATATGCTTATAAAAATTGAACCTGTTTGGTGCACAAAATTAATTTGATAATGATCACCCTTCAGGGTTAAAACTAGTGTTGCCATTTGTACAAAGATACTAGTACAAAAATGTATAATCAAGATGGATCGTCTATGGTATAACTCAGTGCGTTAAATGTAAAGTTCTGTAACAGGTATGCAGGCGCTTCAGATCCAAACCGCGATGAAAGCATTTAGGGAGACCCGACCCATGACTCACCCGAAGCTATGCAGGACCACGAGTGGGAGCAGCCAGCGTGTGATCTCACACTACTTCTGATGGAAACCTCAAGGATCTGCACTTCCCTTACGCATTTTGGAGATATAGCAGTCTCCTTCGTCACAGGGTGATGTGAAGTCATTGCTCCTTGGCGTATATATAGCCTGTAGCTTCTTTATGCAATGATAAGCGCATAATGCATGTCCTAAGCTGTTGCTTCTGCACATATGTTTTTAGTAGTCAAATTTCACATCCATACCCACCACATTAACACTGCGACCTGTTGCAGCTGGTTTTTCTTGGACAAGTAACTAGTATTTCTTATTCAGTCCTTGGGAAAGGCAAGAATTGAGGTTTAAAACAGTGTCAAAATTGAATTATAGTGTAGTAAAAAAGTATGGAAAAAGAAAGAGGTAATATCAATGGAAATAGTTCTGTTCAGTTCACCTCCTTCGCAGTAGAAATAAAATCTTTTACATTGCGGACTTTTGGTGTTGTTAATGACAACTCTTTCTTTTCTACCCCTAAGGCACAACAATCCGATGACTAAAGATGATATTTCCAACAACACCTTCATCCAGTTGATATAGTGGACGAGATGAATAGTCAGTGATTGTACTCTGATGAAATGGAGTACAATACTCAAACCATTTATTTTGAAAGAATGTTGACAAAAGCCTGGGATGGGCTGAAATGCATCCTTATTAGATTTATGTGTTTATAGGATTAAAAGCCTGATTCATTAGTACATGAGTGTGGGGACCTTGTTGCCTATACTTCAGAATCCTCTCACATTTGTCTGGTTCTGAGAGCCAGCCTGTGGGATTTCAGCATGGTGACTCCTACAAGCATGGTCCTATATATACATGATGCTCCAGAACTCTCTACAGCTGACTTCTTTTTTTTAAACCCTTGGGTTCCTGTATGATGAACCACACCATGTAGTCATAGCAGAGAGTAAATTAATCCCTCTACACCACGGGTGACGTACTGCTCAAGAATATTGTACTAGGTACTGACGCTGAGTCATAGATTCATAGTGGAATGATCAGGCCCTTTGAAATAGATTTCATACTGGACTTTCTGACCAAATCAAGGACATGTAAATAAAGTTCATTCCTTCAGTTTCCTGTGACAAAAAAAAACATGTCCTTGGCAATTAATCTGTATACATGGCTGTGTAAACACAAACAAAACTGCAAGTTTAACTCTGCACCTACACCTACGTTTTGTCTATCTACTAGAGCCCATGCAGGTTGGGATAACTTATTCCCATCTATAATAATGTAAGTTGAAAAAAGCCAAATTTTTGTTGATATTGTGGAGAGTTTTGACATGAGATACATGACTGCCGAAGACTGCCACTTCCGGAAAGATACCAGTTTCAAGGTTGGTTCAAGGATGCCCAGCTTGGCATATAGTTATTGCAGCATCTCTGGGAAGGACAGGGTTGAATCCCAGCTCTGCAGTTCTTGATTAGATGCACCTGCAGTGTTTTTCTAAGTAGCGGGAAGTAGATTCATTGTGTGACAATCTCCTGTGGGAGTGTCAGTATGCTGAATGAAACAGAGTTGAGTGTTCTACTGATGAGTGATCAGTTAAAATGTGAACTATAGCTAAGAGAAAGACATGACGGTTTCTCTCTCTGAATGGAGTCTGAGCTAAGCAGGCTGTTTGTGAGAGCTGCAGAGAACCATGTAGCAGCTGCAGCCTGTTCAGTGTGAACCGTGCCCAGAGTTAAACACTTCTGTTTGGTGCTGGAAGCTGCTGGTGGGATCATGCCTCTTCTGTTTTTGAAGTTTGCTCCTGGAGAAAGGATTGTAATCTGTTCGGGTGACCCCACACTGACATATGTAATCATGATTGCACAGGTCATGACATTTATTATACCTCTTACAGTTAGTTTTAAATTATATAAAAAGTCTACCATTTTAAATAATGTCTACAGCTCATGGACAAAGGATTCACATTATCCATAAGAAGCATAATTAATACCACACATTGTTTTATGCCAGAACTGTACCCATATCTTTTTTACATCTCACTTCCAACTTCCAAATCAATTGAAACATGACAAATTATTTATTTCTGCATTAGTGTATCTATCTATCATAGTAACATAGTAACATAGGTTGAATAAAGACCTAGGTCCATCAAGTTCAACCTCCCTCCCCCAATTGTACTCTCTACACTAACACTGCACTACCTTACTGGGACTAGGCCTCACAAATGTATTATTACCATTTTTATTAATACTACACTATTACAATTAAAAATGTACTGGTTTATAATTTTTTAATTAGTTTTATATTTTGTATTACGCTTGTGATTCTAATAATGGTATTGCTAAAATCCCTATGCCTAAATCTGTTGATCCAGAAGAAGGCAAAAACCCCAGGACACCTTCAGCCAATTTGCATCATGGGGAAAAATTTCTTCCTGACCCTGAGAAAAGGTGATCAGTCCTAGAACCCTTGATCAAACCTAATTAAAATACTAGTTATGTAATTACTATTACCGTAGTAAATGTACTACTATAGTTGTAACATTTTGTCTAATTTAACTGTAACCCACAATGTTACCTGTATTGAGGAAATCGTCCAGCCCTTTTTTGAAAGCTGGTATAGTGTTGGCCATCCATTACTATCTCTTGTGGTCGGCATTCCACAGTCTGACTGCTCTGACTATAAAGAACCCTTTCCTGTTTAGGTGCCGGAATCGCCTTTCTACCACCCATAATGAGTGCCCCTTGATCCTTAGTAGAGATGAGCGATGTTCAACTCGAACTGTTCGCCAATCTCAAATTCGAGCTGTTTTGGGCGGTGTTCGAGCTGTTTGGCGAACACGAACAATTTGAAAAAAATTCGGCTGTTTGAGGTTATGTTCGATAACTGTTCGTGAACCAAAATCATAACTGGATTTTTTCTCAGTAATGCTGAAAATTAATGTTAATACGCAGTTTGAGTGTACAGCGGGGCGGGGGGAGGAGCAGGGGATGGATCTCTGCATAAATAATGAAAATCTCCATTTTTTTTCTCTTTCCCGCATTTACAGTGGGGAGGTGCAATCTTTCAGCCTATCAGCAGCGCACACACGGAGCAAACGGCTTTTTTTCACACAAGCAAGGGCATGTGTCATTTTCAGTGTATGTCACATGTCCTTGCCCTATAAGACCCACCCATTTTCCATGTAGCCACCATTTTCTCACTGCTGCAGCTGCGTATTAGACGGCACAGCTGTTGCTGTGTGCGCTATACTTTGAGTGTTAATTTCAACTTTCGCACAAATCTACAGATAGCTTGGGAGTAGGGAATAGTTGTGATTGCAGTCCTTTTGAGCAGTAGGTTACATCATTTCCTATTTCCTACGACTTTTAGCCGGCAGGTCTGTGCTCTTAAATAGATAGGTTGGGAGTAAAGACTAATTGTAATTGCAGTCCTTTTGAGGGCTAGGTTACATGAGTTCCTATCACTTTTTGCCCGGCAGGTTTGTGCAAGTGCTGTGCAAGTTTTTTTCACAGCATTTGCTAAATCTAGCAAAGCAAATCCTTTTTGGCCTCTTGCAGTGTGTGTTAGTCAGTGGAGTAGCCTATCTGTGATGCAAGCTACACCACCTGTGTATAGAATACAATTTTTTTTACTGCACCTAGTGAAGTAAAACCTTTTGGGCATAGCATCATTCTATTAGTCCATCTATACTAACCTCCACCAGGTTGCAAATTCAAAATAATTTTTATCTGCATCTAGCTCTGAAAAAATATTTGGGCTTGTAGCAGTGTGTGGGACTTGTTCTATTAGGCCATCTATACTAAACTCCACCAGGTTGCAAATTCAAAATAATTTTTACCTGCATCTAGTTCTGAAAAAATATTTGGGCTTGTAGCAGTGTGTGGGATTTGTTCGATTAGTCCATCTATACTAACCTCCACCAGGTTGCAAATTCAAAATATTTTTTACTGCATCTAGCTCTGAAAAAATATTTGGGCTTGTAGCAGTGTGTGGGACTTGTTCTATTAGTCCATCTATACTAACCTCCACCAGGATGCAAATTCAAAATAATTTTTATCTGCATCTATCTCTGAAAAAATATTTGGGCTTGTAGAAGTGTGTGGGACTTGTTCTATTGGTCCATCTATACTAACCTCCACCAGGTTGCAAATTCAAAATAATTGTTATCTGCATCTAGCTCTGAAAAAATATTTGGGCTTGTAGCAGTGTGTGGTACTCATTGCATTAGGCCATGTATACCAAGCTCCACCAGCTTTGAAATTAATAATAATTTTTAGCTGCATCTTGCCTGTAAAATAATTTTGGCCATATTAGCAACGTGTGGTACTCATTGTATTAGGCCATCTATACCAAGCTCCACCAGCTTTGAAATTAATAATAATTTTTAGCTGCATCTAGCCCGGAAAATAATTTTGGGCATATTAGCAGTGTGTGGTACTCATTCTATTAGGCCATCTATACTAAGCTCCACCAGCTTTCAAATTACTAATAATTTTTAGCTGCATCTTGCCTGGAAAATAATTTTGGGCATAGTATCAGTGTGTGGTACTCATTGTATTAGGCCATCTATACCAAGCTCCTCCAGCTTTGAAATTAAAAAAAAAATTTAGCTGCATCTTGCCTGTAACATAATTTTGGGCATATTAGCAGTGCGTGGTACTCATTGTATTAGGCCATCTAAACTAAGCTCCACCAGCTTTGAAATTAATAATAATTTTTAGCTGCATCTTGCCTGTAAACTAATTTTCGGCATATTAGCAGTGTGTGGTACTCATTCTATTATGCCATCTATACTAAGCTCCACCAGCTTTCAAATTACTAATAATTTGTTGCTGCATCTTGCCTGGAAAATAATTTAGAGCATAGTAGCAGTGTGTGGTACTCATTGTATTAGGCCATCTATACCAAGCTCCACCAGCTTTGAAATTAATAATAATTTTTAGCTGCATCTAGCCAGGAAAATAATTTTGGGCTTAGTAGCAGTGTGTGGTACTCATTGTATTAGGCCATCTATACCAAGCTCCATCAGCTTTGAAATTAATAATAATTTTTAGCTGCATCTTGCCTGTAAAATAATTTTGGGCATATTAGCAGTGTGTGGTACTCATTGTATTAGGCCATCTATACCAATCTCCATCAGCTTTGAAATTAATAATCATTTTTAGCTGCATCTTACCTGTAAACTAATTTTGGGCATATTAGCAGTGTGTGGTACACATTCTATTAGGCCATCTATACTAAGCTCCACCAGCTTTCAAATTACCAATAATTTTTAGCTGCATCTTGCCTGTAACATAATTTTGGGCATATTAGCAGTGTGTGGTACTCATTGTATTAGGCCATCTATACTAAGCTCCACCAGCTTTGAAATTAATAATAATTTTTAGCTGCATCTTGCCTGTAAACTAATTTTGGGCATATTAGCAGTATGTGGTACTCATTCTATTAGGCCATCTATACTAAGCTCTACCAGCTTTCAAATTACTAATAATTTTTAGCTGCATCTTGCCTGGAAAATAATTTTGGGCATAGTAGCAGTGTGTGGTACTCATTGTATTAGGCCATCTATACCAAGCTCCACCAGCTTTGAAATTAATAATAATTTTTAGCTGCATCTTGCCTGTAAATTAAGTTTGGGCATATTAGCAACGTGTGTTACTCATTCTATTAGGCCATCTATACTAAGCTCCACCAGCTTTCAAATTACTAATGATTTTTAGCTGCAACTTGCCTGGAAAATTAATTTGGGCATAGAAGTAGTATGTGGTACTCATTGTATTAGGCCATCTATACCAAGCTCCACCAGCTTTGAAATTAATAATAATTTTTAGCTGCATCTTGCCTGTAAATTAATTTTGGGCATATTAGCAACGTGTGGTACTCATTCTATTAGGCCATCTATACTAAGCTCCACCAGCTTTCAAATTACTAATGATTTTTAGCTGCATCTTTCCTGGAAAATAATTTTGGGCATAGAAGTAGTATGTGGTACTCATTGTATTAGGCCATCTATACCAAGCTCCACCAGCTTTGAAATTAATAATAATTTTTAGCTGCATCTAGCCCGGAAAATAATTTTGGGCTTAGTAGCAGTGTGTGGTACTCATTGTATTAGGCCATCTATACCAAGCTCCACCAGCTTTGAAATTAATAATAATTTTTAGCTGCATCTTGCCTGTAAACTAATTTTGGGCATATTAGCAGTGTGTGGTACTCATTCTAATAGGCCATCTATACTAAGCTCCACCAGCTTTCAAATTACTAATAATTTTTTGCTGCATCTTGCCTGGAAAAGAATTTTGGGCATAGTAGCAGTGTGTGGCTCTCATTGTATTAGGCCATCTATACCAAGCTCCACCAGCTTTGAAATTAATAATAATTTTTAGCTGCATCTAGCCCGGAAAATAATTTTTCTTCCCAATAGTGGTAGCAATAGAAATATGGGGCGTGCTCCTGCCTAACAAAAATATACGCTTCATAACAAAAAACACCACCCTAGCGCACTGCATTAATAAGTTGGCATCATCATCTCTCCCATTGCTAGGCCTACTACGCCGGCTAGCATTCCTGTGCCTAAAACACAATATATGGGTCCGCGCTAGCCACGATGCTGAGGGGTCTAAAGCTGCTGCTAACGCTATATCACAATTCAATTGGCAGATTTTCACAGAGCTCCTGCCCAACGCCCACCCATCGGGCAACAGTTGCCCACCCTCCCTATGGGATCTAGAGGCGAATAGTTGATGCCATTATTCAGAGCGTCAGTTGCCCCGTCGTCGTGTCAAGCATACGGTAAGGCATGGGAAGAGTGGACACGACTAGTAGCAGGCAGACGGGTTGACCAATGTGAACAAGCCAGATTACAAGTCACCAGAGAATTTCTCCACCAGCTAATGATGAGGGGCATATCAGGAGCGTCAGCGCAGCGGTGTCTGACCGGAGTAGCATTTCACTTCCAACTACTGAATTGTGGAGATGTGACAAAGAGATTCATCATCAGACAATCCATAAAAGGGTGGAAAAGGGGTCAGCCAAGTCAGGAGTGTAGACGTCCCGTCCCGTGTCACTAAAACTGATTTCTCACATCATATCCCTAACACCATTAACATGACACTCACAATTTGAAGCAACACTACTGTCTACGGCATTTGCGATCGCCTTCTTCGGGGTGCTATGCATAAGCGAATTAGTCCCTCAATCCAAAATTACCACCAGTGGAGGCTTATTACACCAGGACGTAGTCATAGCCAATAATGCAATACGTCTACGCATATGCAAATCGAAAACAGTTCCAGCGGGCAGGGGCACTTGGGTACTTCTACAACACACAAACGGTACACTGAGTCGGGTGACAATAGTAAAAACATATATAACCATCAGATCACAAAGTAATTTCTTCCTATCACACATTGATGGAACGCCATTATCAAGATACCAGTTCCAAGCTATATTTAATAAATGCATAACATCGGCAGGGAACCACCCCAAAGATTACGGGACACACTCATTCCGCATAGGCGCGGCCATGGAAGCAGCAAGAGCAGGACTGTCTGAAACGGAAGTTCAGAGGATAGGGAGATGGCGATCCACTTGTTTGGCGAGATACATAAGACCGGACTTGTTATCCTAACGTGGTTTGTTTCTTTTACAGGTGACGCTAAGCCAACAGTGTGGGTGTGTGGGTGATAGGCCACTCGTATATATATTGGGCAGAAAAAAGGGCGAAAGTCCGCCCAGGCGGGAGGAAATTAGAGTTTAATAACACATATTTCAACTGGAGAGGTATTAGAGGACTGCAATGGCCACAGGTACTAATGGAGGTAATCAAGGTAGGGAGAGAGGCAAGAGGTCCGGTCATCTTAGTTTTACAGGCCAGGGGAAATGACCTAGGTCATCACAAGAGCGCATAACTAATGGCAATAATGAAACTAGACACTGAGCGCTTCAGAGAATTTTTCACAAAACTAACTATAGTATGGTCAGAGATTGTGCCGATAGCGGTAAGGCAAGGTGCGCGAGACATCATGGCCATCGAACGGACAAGGCGGGTAATAAATATTCGGTTGGCAAAATTTAAAAGAGACAGAGGCGGTGTAGTGATACAACACCGACAACTGGAAGGAGATAAAGCAGGCCTCATACGGCCTGACGGGGTTCACTTAATGGATATTGGACTGGACATATTCCTGTCAGGACTCCAGGACGGAATGGAACAAGCGTTAAGAGTGATGGATGGGGGTCAGAGTCCTGCATACGAGTACGCAGGATCCTCCGTGGCCTGGAAATAGAAAGGACATGTTGGAGAGTTACACTTGTTGGCCAACTTGCCGGTGTGGAGACCCAGGGAATGCTGCAACAAGCTGAATTATTTTAGAAATAAAATGCCTTTCTAATGGAATGAGTATAAAGAGTTAATAAAGCTGTGACCGATCCTCACCCATCCAGTTGTAAGAGTTACATTATTGTATTGTCAAGGAAAGGTGGGCGGTAGGGGGGCTGAGCGTCTGAGTTTGGTTGGGGGTCCCCACAGTCTGCCTAGGCTAGATGCATTTAAAAATTGTTATTAGATACACAGGCGGTGCAGCTTGCTTCGCAGCTGGGCTACTACGCCCAAAGTATTGCTTAGGCTAGATGCAGTTAAAAATTCTACGCTGACTAGCAGACACTGAAGCTTTGGAGCAGACCTCTGAGTAAACAGCTCTTCAGACTCAACCATCTGTGTTACCCCAAGCCATAGTGTATGTAGTTTCTTACAGTTAAAAGGGGGGGGGGGGGAGTGACCCAACCCATCTGGAATTGATGATGTCACGTAAAAGACAGCAAGGGGATTCCAGAAAGAGTCTCCATTTTTTGCAAAAATTGTGACACAGACACCACTTAAGTGGCATCAATTGTCCCAGAGTTGCTTAAAACGGTTGGTGAGGTGATTTTACCAAATCCTCAAGCTTTTAGTCTCCCCAGGATGACACAGGGGTAGAAAAGTCCTTGCGGATCCATGATTTGTTCATCTTTATAAACGTGAGTCTGTCTACATTCTCAGTGGACAGCCGCGTGCGCTTATCTGTCAGCACACCACCAGCAGCGCTGAACACATGTTCAGAGAGATCGCTGGCTGCAGGGCATGACAAGATCTCCAAGGCGTGAGTGGCGAGCTCCGGCCATTTTTCCAGATTGGAAGCCCAAAATGAGCAAGGGTCCAGTGACACAGTCATAGCTTCGATGTTCACTTGGAGATACTCCTGTACCATCCTCTCTAGGCGTTGACTATGTGTCAGTCTTCTTGTCTCCTGTGGCCTTGCAAAGGATGGTCTAAAAAAGTGGCTTTGGGTGCAAGTGGAGGACCGAGAGGAGGTTGAGGAGGCAGAAGCAGTTGAGGAACTTCGAGATAAAGAGGATTGACGTACAACTCGTGGGGACGGCAAGACTTGAACAGCACCCCCTTGTCCTGCTGTCACCATAGTTACCCAGTGCCCAGTCAGCGACATGTAACGCCCCTGTCCATGCCTACTCACCCAAGTGTCTGTGGTGAAATGCACCCTGTCACACACAGAGTTTCTCAAAGAAGCGGTGATGTTGTGTGCGACATGCTGGTGGAGCGCAGGCACACCTTTCTTTGAGAAGTAGTGCCGACTGGGCACCTGGTACTGGGGCACTGCGACGGACATAAGGTCTCGAAAATCCTCTGTGTCTTCCAGGTGGAAAGGCGGCATTTCTGTAGCCAACAGCTTGCAGATGGTGAAATTCAACCTCTTAGCTTTTTCATGGCTAGGAGGAAATGGTCTTTTACTTGTCCACATCTGAGGGACCGAGGGCTGGGTCTTGTGCTTAGACGGGGTTGAATAGGGTGTCCCCGGCAAACTTGCCGATCTGTGAGGAAGATGCAGGCAGAAAAGTTAGGTTGCCTTGATCCAAAGGTGGTGCTCTCGATGTCGGAGAGCGCTCAACACCAGCTGGTGTTTCCACTTCCAAATGAAATGATGACCTGCCAATCACCCTGGCTGTTGTGTGTAAAGAGGTGGCAGGTCTGCGTCCAAAAACATGTGTGACTGCTGTTCCCCCAGTCACAGAGGATGAAAAGGCCGCGGATGCACAAGATGGGGCAGACAGTGGTTGGCCCGGCCCGCTAGGCCGCATTGTAGCACAGTGAGTTTCCCACTGCAACTTATGCTTCATATCCATGTGACGGTTCATGCATGAAGTACTCAAACTATGGATTTTTTGGCCTCTACTTAGCTTTTGGTGACAAATATTACAGATAACACGAGTTGGGTCATCCTTATCGATCTGAAAAAATACCCAGGCTATGCAAGGCTTAGAGCCCATGTGACCTGAAGAGCCACTACGACTTGTGGTCAGAGGCAGAGTTGTGGTTGAGGATGCAATTGTTGACGTGCTTCCAGTACTCCGTCTCTGTCCAGGAAGGCCCCACCTAACCTCGTCGTCAATAGCATCTGTGACGCCCAGCTGCGCTTGGTATCACAGACTCTAGAAGAGTGCATTGATGGAATCCTCCATAAGAGGCCCCCATAAACATTCACACATCTCCACCTTCCACCTCAGACCAGCAGATGGAGCCCGTTAGGGATATAAATAGGGAATGTGGAGCTAGGCAGTTCAGTTCCTCTGAAGAGTTCCTGCAGTAGCGAAGCCTAAGAGAGGTCAGTCTGCAGTGGAGCTCAGTCTAGTCTAGAGAACTCAGTTAATAGTTCAGAAGTGGAGCACGAGGCTCCTGTTAGCTAGATTCAGGGAGCCCAGTTAGAGCTTAAGGTTTGCCGGTGCCATAAGATTGGTGAAGAGCGGCAAGCTGCCGTTAGTGTGTATAGCCTAGTGAGGGCCCGAGTAGGCCGAAGGCGAGTGGAGAGTTAGTACATAGGGGGCAGAGGAGCTTAATCAGCTCACCCTGAAGCATTTACCGGCCACCGGATCCGAGCTTACCGGGATCTCTATGACCCAGTAAGGCATAACCAGAATCCCTGGAGAACTACAAGTCCCAGGATCGCTAAGGTGTTGATACGTAACAGAGCCAAGAGACGCTTAGGCCCCGAATACTGGGAGCGTGAACTACAAGACAAGGCCCTACCACAAGGTCAGCCAGCGCAGGACAGAGACAAAGTTAGGCCTAGCTCCAGGCAAGGCAGAAACGTACTACGCAGAGGCAAGAAACAGGAGGCCCTACACCCGCTCATTGGGGAGGATCCTGATATGCACCCTTCACCCTACAGTGCTCCGGGATGTGACTGAATTTCCACCAGTAAAAGGTACTGAAGTGACTACCGTGTCCGTTCCCGTTTTTGCTCTGACCCAGCCGGGTCTCGCCTGTCCTGCATTCCCCCTGCATATGCTTTTCTGAGGCCTAGCTCCACCTGTTGGGAGCTATACCATCAAGCTGCCTTATCACCGGCCTCAGTGGACTGCTGCAGCGCTGGTGCTTCTCACCAGATGCCACAGGTGGTGTAACGAACTCTTATAAAATTAACAATTATCCACCCTTTTAAAGAGCGACCCCAGGGTACGGGCCCGGGAGCCGACCACCGGGACATCCCAAAGGCCAGGGAAAGGCCCTGGTACCGAGTCATCCCCATCCCCTGGGCTTGTCATATCCTCCTCCACCTCCTCTACTTACCTCATCGACTGGCTGACTGTGGGTTGACAGTAAGTGGGATCTCCAACCTCGTCATCATCACCATGTGTGTTCTCACACCCGTCGTCCTCAGAGCCAACCTCTTCCTGCCCTGACCGAAAAGTCAAGTTGTCGCTCCAATCAGGTATTTGAGTCTCATCATCGTCTTCATCATTGTCTCCACCAACAGGAGTTACAGTTTGGGAACGAGGGTCTACATTATGCTCAGAACCTTCTTCATCTGGTCCTGGATCCGACTCATAAAGATTCTGGGCATCAGTGCAGATCATTTCCTCATCTGGATTAACAGAAGCTCTGGAGCAGACCTCCTTTTCCCAGGCTATAGTATGAGTAAACAGCTGTGCAGACTCAACCATCTGTGTTACCCCATACTCAGACGGGCAGCTGGAGACTTGGGAGATGTGAGGAAGCAAGTGCGATTGTGGTGACACCTCTGAGGACTGGGGTATTTGTGATGTTGAAGTTGAGGTGGAGGAGAGCCCACTTGAAGGAGCACTTGATATCCGTTGAAGCACCTGCTGTTTTTGTGCCTGATCTGGAATTTGTAGCGATGGGCGTGTCCGTAAGAAAGGGATCGTATCACATTGTCCATGAAAAGAAGTAGACATCTTAGTTTGGCTGGAAGATGGTCTTTCTTCTGCAGATGTTACTCCCCCCCACCGCGGGGGGGCTCGACCCACCAGCGGACAGGCACCAGTATTGGGAGAGGGGGCTGGCCGTCAGGGTCCACCGCGGCTCTGGCACAAACCCGGCAACACGGAGGTCGCACAGGCAGGAACGGACTGGCCCTGAAAGCTTCGCACTCCAGCGTAGTCCCTCTGCCCACTCGCACCCGTAACCTCAAAGGGATGTGCAAGCAGCTTTTCTTCCCAGGGCTGTTCCCCGCCCAGCAGGAACGTGGGGGAGCTCAGGTCCGCCTTCCACTGTACTCCCTTACTTCCCTCGCCCTCTTTCCTTTTTCCGTTCTCCATCTAACCCCTCGGCTCTGTGGTGTCCGCTCTCCCTCCAGCTCTCTCCTTCTCAAAGGTGGACTACCGTGTGTATTCACACTGTGGCAAATCTTTTGGGCCCAGGCATAAGAAGTTGTCGAGGTAATGGATAATATGTGCCCCCTTAGAAACGTCCATTACAACCCATTCGAGGAAGCAACTAAAAGCCTCAAATAGTGAGCAGGATCTGGAGCACCCCATGGGCAAACAGCGATCTATATAGTATGCTCCTTCCCAGAAACAGCCCAATAGGTGGACACTATTCGGAGGCACAGGTAATAAGTAACCGGAACACCGCATCAATGTCTGTTTTGGCCATTAGGGTGACTCTTCCCAACTTCTTGATCCGCCTGATTGCCTTGTCAAAGGATGTACAGTATATACTACTGTACTTGGTTCCGCATCGATGTTGTCGTTTACGGACCTGCCCCTTGGATATGACAAATGTTGGATTAGTCCAAATGTATTGGGTTCCGTTTTTAGCACAACTCACAACGGGTATACCACTACGTCTTGTAAGGAAAGTGCTCTGAATGGAACCGCCATTCTACCTAAAGATATTTATTTTTTTAATTTTCTTGTCACGACGTCTGGGTGTTGGTAGGCTGACTTTAGATTTTTACTCCAGCCTTTCTTGATTTTAGAAGGGCATGACATGCCTATATCTGTGACTCCCCCTCCTTTTACTCCTCCACCTCTTTTCTTTTCGCATGACTATATGTACTTGTCACTTTTCCATGTGTTAGTTGTGTCTTCTGAGCAGTTTGTCAGCTTTTGGACACCTTTGAAGTGTTTTCTATGTGTTTTCTATGTGTTTCTATGTGTTTTTGTTTGCCTGCCATTGGTTTTAATGGTGTTCGAAGGTGTTCGACGAACGGTTCGACGAACCGAACCGAACTCGAACACTACGGGGGTGGCTCAAAACTAGTCCTTAGTACTTTTTTTGTGTAATATAAGAAAACAAGAATGAAATGATTTGTAAATCTCTTGTAGCCATTTTGTATTCACAACAGAACATAAAACACAATACAGTCCTGTGTCTTCTTTGACAGATGTTTTCTTTTATAGTGTGCCAATTTTTTTCTATTAGTAAAAAGTGTTAACTGCTGGCAGGACAATTCCTCATCTGAACTTTTCTTTTATGAAGCCATGCTGTTGTGATGAATGCAGTATATGGTTTAGCATTGTCTTACTGAAGAAACATGCAAGGCCATCCCTGTCTGGATGAGAGAATATGTTGTTCTAAAATCTTTATATAATGCTCAGCATTGATTGTGCCTTTCAAGATGTGGAAATTGCACATACCATAGGCACTAATGCAACTCTAAATTATCAGAAATGCAGGCGTGTGACCTGTGGGCTAATAACAAGTTGGAAATCCCTTTCCTCTTGAATCCTCAGGACATCCAATGATGACAGCAGCATTTCCGAATTGTATTGATATATGGCATCGTCTTTGCACATGATAGAGCTTAAATTTGCATTTGGGAATTATACAGAGTACTGTGTTCATGAAATATAATTTCTAGAATTATTCCTGTGTTCAAGCAGTGATTTGGATGACTGAACCATACCTTTGTAAATGCAGTGCCATCTGAGGGCCCATTGTTTATGAGCATCCACTATTGACTGTTGGCTTTGTCACATATGCACATGGATGTCTCCAGAATCTCTCAATTTTTTGATGATGTTATATGTTCTAGATGGTGGGATATTCAAAGTCATTGAAATTTTACATTGTGAAATATTACACTCAGTTTTTCACAGATTGGCATAGCTCTAACCTTCTGAGAGGTTCTGCCTCTCTAACAAGCTCCTTTTATGCATAGTCAAGTGATTTAGTTGAAAGACTATGCTCCATCTGTTTATCAACAGTATCACTTTCTTTAATAGCCTTTTGTTAGCCCTGTGTAAAGTTTTATGAGATGAGTTGCTAACATCGATGTCTTAATTAGTAATTAGAAATGGACAAATGTTTATATTTAAATTTCTGACATGTGTTCTAAGTTCTGTTTTTTAAAAAATGCAACTATAAGATTTCTAAATCATTGCATTCCTGTCTTTTTTACATTTTACCTAACATCCTATCCTTTTTGGAATTGGGTTTGTATAGGGAATAAAAGGGGAGGAGGAAGCGGAGGGTGTTATGGAATATGAAATATAAGACACATCACTCATCTCGATCACAGCAGAATGTTACCTCTGACAGGTACACTGTCTGGACAAGGAAGGATAATTTTTGACCATTGTTTAATTTAAAAAAAATATGAAAAGCATGTCCGCGTCCCACAGTCCCGTGTTATTAAATGGGCTGCTGGTTATTATTATTATTATTATTATTATTATTATCATAGCGCCATGGCGCTTCACATGTGAAAAAGAGGTATACATAGAAAAAACAATTACAATAATCTTGAAAACAATGTGACAGCGACAGGTACAAGAGGAGCGAGGACCCTGCCCGCGAGGGCTCACAATCTACAAGGGATGGGTGAGAATGCAGTAGGTGAGAGTAGAGCTAGTCATGCAGCGGTATGGTGGAGTGGTTGTTACTGCAGGTTGTAGGCTTGTCAGAAGAGGTGGGTTTTCAGGCTCCTTTTGAATATTTCCACGGTCGACGAGAGTCTGATGTGTTGGGGTAGAGAGTACCAAGTAGGGGGGATGCACGGGAGAAATCTTGTATGCGATTGTGGGAGGAGGAGATAACAGGGGAGTAGAGAAGGAGATCTTGTGAGGATCGAAGGTTGCGTGCGGGTATGTAACGGGAGTCTAGGTCAGAGATATATGGAGGAGACAGGTTGTGAATGGCTTTGTATGCCATGGTTAGGGTTTTGAACTGGAGTCTCTGAGCAATGGGGAGCCAGTGAAGAGATTGACAGAGAGAAAAGGCCGGGGAATAGCGGGGGGACAGGTGGATTTGTAGGGCAGCAGAGTTTAGGATGGATAGGAGGGGTGCGAGAGTGTGCGAGAGGCCACAGAGCAGGAGGTTGCAGTAGTCAAGGTGATAATGAGGGCGTGCACTAGTGTTTTTGCAGATTCATGGTTGAGGAATGTGCAGATCCGGGAAATATTTTTGAGTTGGAGTCAGCAGGAAGTGGAATGGGCTTGGATATGTGGTTTGAAGGAGAGTTCAGAGTCCAGGGTTACCCCAAGGCAGCGAGCTTGAGGGACTGGGGAGAGTGGGCAGCCATTGACATTGATAGATAGGTCAGTTGGGGCAGTTGAATAAGATGGCAGAAAGATGAAGAATTCTTTTTTTGTCCATGTTAAGTTTTAGAAATCTAGCAGAGAAGAAGGATGAAATAGGGGACAGACATTGTGGGATTTTGGTTAGTAGGGAGGAGATATCGGGTCCAGAGAGGTAGATCTGTGTGTCATCAGCATAGAGGTGATAATAAAAGCCATGAGACTCTATGAGCTGTCCCAGGCCTAAGGTGTAGATGGAGAAGAGTAGGGGTCCTAGAACTGAACCTTTTCGGACACCAACAGATAGGGGGCAAGATGAGGAGGTGGTGTGTGAGTGGGAGACACTGAATGTCCTGTCTGTTAGGTATCATAGAATCATAGAATCATAGAATGGTAGAGTTGGAAGGGACCTCCTGGGTCATCTGGTCCAACCCCCTGCTCAAAGCAGGATTCACTAGATCATCTCAGACAGATGTCTGTCCAGCCTCTGTTTGAAGACGTCCATTGAAGGGGAACTCACCACCTCTCGTGGCAGCCTGTTCCACTCATTAATCACCCTAACTGTCAAAAAGTTTTTTCTAATATCTAATCTGTGTCTCCTCCCATTTAGTTTCATCCCATTGCTTCTAGTCTTTCCTTGTGCAAATGAGAATAAAGATGATCCTTCTACAATGTGACAGCCCTTGACATATTTGTAGACAGCTATTAAGTCTCCTCTCAGTCTTCTTTTTTGCAAGCTAAACATTCCCAAATCCTGCAACCGTTCCTCATAGGACATGGTTTGCAGACCAGTCACCATTCTGGTCGCTCTTCTCTGAACTTGCTCCAGTTTGTCTATGTCTTTTTTAAAATGTGGTGCCCAAAACTGTACACAGTATTCCAGATGAGGTCTGACCAAAGAGGAGTAAAGACCGATAATGACTTCACGTGATCTAGACTGTATGCTTCTGTTAATACATCCCAGAATTGTATTTGCCTTTTTTGCTGCTGCATCACACTGTTGACTCATGTTCAGTCTATGATCTATTAGTATACCTAAGTCTTTTTCACATGTACTGTTGCTTAGCTCTATTCCTCCCATTCTGTATATGCTTTTTTCATTTTTATTGCCCAGATGTAGTACTTTGCATTTTTCCCTGTTAAAAACCATTCTGTTGGTTGCTGCCCACTGCTCCAGTTTATTTAGGTCTTTTTGAATCCTCTCTCTCTTCTCTAGTATTAGCTATCCCTCCTAGCTTTGTGTCATCAGCAAATTTAATCAGTTTACCCTCAATTCCTTCATCTAAATCATTGATAAAGATGTTGAACAATACAGGTCCCAGGATGGAGCCCTGTGGTACCCCACTTGAGACATTCATCCAGCTGGATGTGAAGCCGTTTACAACCACCCTTTGAGTCCGATCACTAAGCCAGTTATGAATCCACCTAACAGTTGCCTGGTCCATTGCATACTTGGTCATTTTTTCAATAAGGATGGTGTGAGATACTTTGTCAAATGCTTTGCTGAAGTCAAGATATACTATATCTACAGCATTTCCCTGATCCACCCAGTCAATGATTCTGTCATAGAAGGAAATTAAGTTAGTCTGACATGACTTGTTAGTTACAAACCCATGCTGACTCTGGTTAATCACTTCATTCTTATCCATGTACTTACATACATGTTGTTTAATAATTTGTTCAAAGATCTTTCCTGGTATAGAAGTCAGACTCACCGGCCTATAGTTCCCTGGGTCCACCTTCTTCCCCTTTTTGAAGATAGGAACAACATTTGCTCTTCTCCAGTCTTCTGGGACTTCTCCTGTTCTCCAAGAATTTTCAAAGATTATGGAGAGTGGTTCTAAAATTTCTTCTACGATCTCCTTCAGTACTCTGGGGTGTAATTCATCTGGACCTGGAGACTTGAACTCATTTATGTTAGCTAAATATTCCCTCACAATCTTTCTGTTTACAGATAACTTGGATTCCTCTATTCCTTTAAAAGGACAGCGAAGATCAGTTGATGTTACATTTTCTTTCTGAGAGAAAACAGATGCAAAATAGAAATTAAAAAGTTCGGCCTTCTCAACATCCTCTCTTACCATTTCTCCATTTTCATCCTGTAAAAATCCTATAGCATCTTTGACTTTTCTTTTACTTTTGACATAACCCCAAAATCCTTTTCTATTGCTTTTGACATCTCTTGCAAGCCTTAATTCATTGTCAGCTTTAGCTAACCTGATACGTGCCCTGCATGATCTGCAGACTGCATTATAATCTTCTTTAGATATGCCTCCCTCTTTCCATTTAATAAACATTTCTTTCTTTCTTTTTAGCATGTGTTTAAGTTCTGTGTTCATCCATCCTGGTTTCCTTAAATGCTTCCCATTCTTCCTACTTTTCGGGATTGTTAACGATTGTGCTCTGAGAATCTCATTTTTAAAAATTTCCCATCCTTCCTGGACATTTTTGTCCTTAAGGACATCCAGCCATTGGATCCCTCCTATTCTCTTTCTGAGTCTCTTAAAATCTGCCTTTCTAAAATCTAACCTTGAAGTTTGAGTCTTCACATGTCTTCCTCCTCTAGTTATCCAAAATTCTATAATAGCATGATTGCTGCCTCCTAGGGTCCCAGCCACCTTTACCTCCTCAACCATTTCCTCCCTGTTTATAAGGATTAGATCCAAAGTAGCAGATCCCCTTGCTTTCTCCCCTACCCTTTGGAAGATAAAGTTGTCAGCAAGAGAGGATAAGAATTTGCTTGACCTGTTAGTTTTACTTGAGAGAGATTCCCAACAAATGTCTGGATAGTTGAAATCTCCCATGACCACTACGTCATATTTTTTGGAGAACTTGGTCATTTGATACATAAAGAGTTCATCCATATCTTCAGCTTGCCCAGGTGGCCTGTAGTAAATGCCTACAATGGTGTCCTTTCCGTTGTTCTCTCCTTGTATTCTTACCCAAACAGTTTCCACAGAACTCCCAGTCTCTGAAGCTTCAATCTCTGTGCAGATATACGCTTTTCTAACATACAATGCAACACCTCCTCCTCGTTTATCAAGTCTGTTTCTTGCAAATAAGTTGTATCCTTTTAGCCTTTTATTCCAATCATGTGTATCGTCCCACCAAGTTTCAGTGATTCCAATGACATCATATTCCTTTTCCTGCATTAGTAGTTCCAATTCTCCTTGTTTGTTGCCCATGCTTTGTGCATTTGTATAAAAACATTTTAGTTTGTGATTGGTTTCTCTTCCTCCCATATTTTTATTATTTAAATTGTTTTGTCTTTGTTCTTCCTTTCCACTTCCAGTAGCAGAGATCTCAATAGTATTTGTCAGCTGTTTGGCTTTTTCTGGCCTTTTGCTTCCCTTCCCACATTGTTCTAGTTTAAAGCTATTCTGATGAGTGCAGCAAGGCGACTTCCAAATACATGTTTTCCAGTCTTCGTAAGGTGCACCCCATCTCTAGCAAGTAGTCCATCGTATAGGTAATTCATTCCGTGATCCAGAAATCCAAATCCTTGTTGACGGCACCATCGACGTAGCCAGTTGTTCACCTGTAGAATCTTATTCCACCTCATTGTTCCATGGCCATCCACTGGGAGGATGGATGAGAAGACCACCTGCGCTCCCAATTCTTTCACTTTCTTGCCTAAGTCTTCAAAGTCACTGCAGATGGTTTCCAGGTCCTTTCTTGCGGTGTCATTTGTCCCCACATGTATTAGCAGGAATGGGTAGTGATCTGTAGGTCTGAAGAGTCTTGATATCCTGTCAGACACATCTTTAATTTTTGCTCCTGGAAGACAGCACATTTCTCTTGAGGTTATGTCTGGTCTGCAGATAGTGGCCTCTGTTCCTCTTAACAGGGAATCCCCCATGACCACCACTCTCCGTTTTTTCTTCACAACATTCTTCTTTCTCCATCCAGGAGGATTCTGAGGGCTTACAAGGTTATTCATTGCTGGCAAAGTCTTATTTTGCTGTATTTCTTCATGGTTCTCCTGCGTGAGAGCCTGGTACTGGTTCCTGAGCAGTATGGGTGCTGACTGCCTCTCGATCCTCCTGCTTCTGTGGGTCACATGCTTCCATTCCTCTGTTTCGTCAGGTGCAGTTTGAATTTCTTCTCTTTCTGAATCATGAAGAGATAATTCTGCTCTGTCTAAGAACTCTTCACCTTCCTTAATGATTTTCAAGGTAGTTAACCTCTCTTCTAGATTTCGCAACTTTTCCTCCAATAGGGACACAAGCTTGCATTTCTAGCATGTGAAGTTTGGCTTTTCCACTGGCAAGTCTGTGAACATGTAGCAGGATATGCAGCTCACCAAATGGCTCCTGGACTCTTCCATGTTCTTATTGTTAATGTTCTGAAAACAGTGAAAAAAGCTTAAAAAAAAAAGCTTCAAAATGCGTGCGCTGGTAGGCGCGCGGTTTACCGATGTTCTCTTTTCAGCTCCAACAGCCAAAATCCAGTGTTCTTTGAGCTCGCCTAGACTCTTCACTTACCCCAAAATGCAGTGGGAATATGCAAATTATCTCCTCAGGACTCCTCCCCTGGTTTACCGATGTTCTCTTTTCAGCTCCAACAGCCAAAATCCAGTGTTCTTTGAGCTCGCGGAGACTCTTCACTTACCCCAAAATGCAGTGGGAATATGCAAATTATCTCCTCAGGACTCCTCCCCTGGTTTACCGATGTCCTCTTTTCAGCTCCAACAGCCAAAATCCAGTGTTCTTTGAGCTCGCGGAGACTCTTCACTTACCCCAAAATGCAGTGGGAATATGCAAATTATCTCCTCAGGACTCCTCCCCTTGTTTATCTCCTCAGGACTCCTCCTGAGGAGATAAACCAGGGGAGATCCAGGATAGGGCCAAGTCTGTGATGCCGAGAGATGAGAGAGTTTGTAGTAAGAGGGAATGGTCCACTGTGTCGAAGGCAGATGACAGGTCTAGGAGAAGAAGGACAGAGTAGTGTCCCTTGGATTTGGCGGTTAGTAGGTCGTTGGTGACTTTAGTCAGTGCAGTTTCAGTAGAATGGTGCGGTCGGAAACCAGATTGTAGGCGGTCGAAGAGGGAGCAGGAGGAGAGGTGGGAGGACAGTTCAGAATTGTTGTTCCAGTAGTTTTGAGGCAAAGGGGAGAAGTGATATGAGGCGATAGCTAGTCAGAGAGGATGGGTCAAGGGAGGGCTTTTTGAGGATGGGAGTGATTGAGGCATGTTTGAAGAATGAGGGGAAGATGCCAGTTGTTAATGACAGGTTGAAGAGGTGAGCTAGGGTTGGGATGAAGATAGTGGTAAGGTTTGGGATGAGGTGGGACGGGATTGGGACAAGTTTACAGGTGGTGAGGTGTGATTTGGAGAGTAAAGAGGAAAGTTGATCTTCCGTAATGGTGGAGAAGGTGGTTTTGGAGGAGGAGGGTTGAGTAGGTGTGGGGAGGGGCTGTGGGGGCTTTAGGCAAAAGCCTGGTCTGATGGTATCAATCTTCTGCTTGAAGAATGAGGCAAAGTCTTCGGCTGAATTAAGTGGAGAGGAAGGGGTCACTGGGGGACGGAGGAGAGAATTGAAGGTGTTGAATAGTTGTTTGGGGCTGTGAGACAGGGAGGATATGAGAGATGTGAAGTATGTTTGTTTTGCTGTAGTGAGTATGGTCTTGAAGGTAGTGAGGAACTGTTTGAATACGATGAAGTGCTCTTTGGAGTGGGACCTTTTCCATCTATGCTCAGCAACCCTGGAGGCCCGTCGCAGTTCTTTAGTTAGGCTGGTGTTCCAGGGTTGTCTTTTGATTGTGCGAGCTTTGGTATGTGTGAGTGGGGTGACTGAATCGAGAGCTGCAGCTGTTGTGGTGTTGCATCATGTAAGGAGCTAATGTCTGTAAGAGGGAGAAGGGATTCAGAGAGTGAGTGTAGGTCAAGTTGTTTAAGATTTCTGCGAGGGTATGCAAGTTTGTGGAGTGGGGATTGTTGCCCTGGAGAGCAGAGGGTAGAGAATGTAAGTAGGTTGTGGTCAGAGAGAGGGAGAGCTGAGTTAGAGAGGTTACATAGGGAACAGAGGCGGGTGAAGATGAGGTCCAGTGTATGGCCATCTTTGTGGTTGGGTGCGGAAGACCACTGAGTAAGGTCGAAGGAGGAAGTGAGGGATAGAAGCTTAAAGGCAGCTGAGAGTGAAGTGTCAATGGGAATGTTGAAGTCGCCCATGAGGATAGTGGGAATGTCAACGGAGAGGAAATTAAGTAGCTAAGTGGTCAAGTGGTCAAAGAAAGTGGTGGTTGATCCTGGGGGGCAGTAAATGACAGCCATTTGGTGGTTGGAGGGGGAGTGGATGCGCATGCAGTGCACTTCAAAAGAGGGGAGAGTAATGGAGGGCGGCAGTGGGATATGGGTGAAGGGGTAATAATCTCATAGGAGGAAACCTATTCCTCCACCACGCTTGCCGGTGGGGCGGGGGGCATGGGAAAGGTGGATTCCGCCGTACGAAAGTGCAGCAGGAGAGGCCGTGTCGGAGGGGGTGAGCCAGGTTTCAGTGATGCCGAGGAAGGAAAGCTTGTTAGTGATGAAGAGATCATGAATGTAGGAAAGTTTGTTGCAAATGGAGCGAGCGTGCCATAGAGCTCCTGTTAGAGGGACTGCGGAAGAGGGGGCTGGGCGGATGGATGTAAGGTTAGAAGGGTTACTACAGTTTGGGATAGATCGTGGGTAGGAGGTGGAAGTGATTGTAGGGATGTGGTGAAGAGGGCTAGGATGTGTAGAGAGGTGGGGGCAGGAGAGGGCATGAAGTGGCTGTCTGTGTTTGAAGACAAAGGATTGTATGTTGAGGAATAGCTCTGAGGAGGAGGTGAGATGGGTTGGGAGAATGGAGGGAGAGATGAAGAGTTCATTACTAGGTGTAGGGATTAGGGGTGGTTGTAAGAAGTGAGAGTGAAAACAAATGCAAACATTGTTTACTGTGACTTAGTATCAAGTTACCTTCAGTTCCCTTTGGCTTCAATTCTGGATTAATTCATATGTCTCACACTTAAGCAATGGACACACTTAAGGTGATGGTCACAGACTAAAGTTTAACAGACTCCTGGCCCACAATATATTTGGTACAGAATGCATTCAGCTGTGAACCAGAGGAGAGTGGTCTGTGCTCATCTTGATCAGCTGATTAAGGCTGAAATAGATGCTGTATAGTCAAAGGCTAAGTAAATAAGGTCATAAATGAAAGTGTGGGGTAGCTGGTGTTACTTGGGGAACATACCATTAATGAAAAGGAGCAGACAGGTATAGAGAAATCTGCATGGAATCAGGATGGGAAAGCTGAGTCACGTACCATTAGTAAATAGGAGCAGAGAGGTATAGAGAAATCTGCATGGAAATCAGGATGGGAAAGCTGTGTCACGTACCATTAGTAAATAGGCCTCCTGGCCCACAATATATTTGGAACAGAAAGGCTACTATTAGGTTTGAGCGAACATGCTCGACACTGCTCTGTACTCGCCCGAGCATCACGCTACTCGGGATGTTCGGCGAGCACCGAGCATTTCCGGGTTACTCGGGCGGGAGCTCGGGTCTCCGCCCTGCATGTTTGGCGCTCTTTACAGAGCCAATGAACATGCAGGGATTGCCAGTCAATCACTGTAATGCTGCAGCCATGTTGGTTGTGGGCATTACAGTGATTGGCTGGCCGCACAGCGTCACCTCGAGTATTTAAAACGGGGCGCCGCCATTTTGGACACAGTCGCTCTGGATTAGACAGTGTAGGGACAGCGCTGCTGATTTAGGGAGAGATATAAACAGCAAAATAGTTAGTGTAGGGTCTGTAAAGGCTGCCAGAACAAATAAACAGTCCTTTTCAGGACTAATATCCATCCCAGATACCAGGCAAGCAGGCTGTATAGGAGACACAGTGGTTATACCAGCAAACGCTGCATTACAGTCCTGTGTGCTCCTGTTGCTGAAATTGCTGGACTTAGCACCAGGTGTCGGGGGCCAGGAAAAATCCTTTATTTTTCATCTAAATCCTCCTTTTTTTTTCCTCCTTCACACTGTACAAATACCCGTCTTATTAACCTTTTGGTGTATTCCCCCCCTCAAAAAAAAAGCGTGTCTCTGATTTTTCAGACACAAATATAACTGTTGAAAATAGTCTGGTGTAGGCTAGAGAAACAGAAGTGTTGTTTTGCACTTCCAAGGTTCAAACCTCTGTATTATCCATTTTGGGCCATTTGTATCTAAAAAAAAAAAACAGTTTGAGTGTGTCGCTCACTGTTCAGCCGCAAATATCTCTATTTAAAAAAGTGTGGTATACCCCAGTAAACAATAACTGTGGTTTTGCCATCACACGGTAAAAAATCTCTATTGTTCAGGTTTTGGTAGTTTTTCCGTAAAGAAAAACAGTAGTGTCTCCTGACGGTTGTGACACAAAAATATATCTGTTGAAAATAGTCTTGTGTAGGCCCGACATCCCAGTGTGGTTTCGCAGTTCCACGGGTCAAATCGCTGTACTATCCAGTTTTGGGCCTTTGGTATCTAAAAAAAAAGCAGTTTGAGTGTGTCGCTCACTGTTCAGCCGCAAATATCTCTTTTTAAAAAAGTGTGGTATACCCCAGTAAACAATAACTGTGGTTTTGCCATCCCACGGTAAAAAATCTCTATTATTCAGCTTTTGGTAGTTTTTTTCCATAAAGAAAAACAGTAGTGTCTCGTGACTGTTGTGACACAAAAATATATCTGTTGAAAATAGTCTTGTGTAGGCCTGACATCCCAGTGTGGTTTCGCAGTTCCACGGGTCAAATCGCTGTACTATCCAGTTTTGGGCCTTTGGTATCTAAAAAAAAAGCAGTTTGAGTGTGTAGCTCACTGTTCAGCCGCAAATATCTCTATTTAAAAAAGTGTGGTATACCCCAGTAAACAATAACTGTGGTTTTGCCATCCCACGGTAAAAAATCTCTATTATTCAGCTTTTGGTCGTTTTATCCGTAAAGAAAAACAGTAGTGTCTCCTGACTGTTGTGACGCAAAAATATATCTGTTGAAAATAGTCTTGTGTAGGCCCGACATCCCAGTGTGGTTTCGCAGTTCCACGGGTCAAATCGCTGTACTATCCAGTTTTGGGCCTTTGGTATCTAAAAAAAAAGCAGTTTGAGTGTGTCGCTCACTGTTCAGCCACAAATATCTCTATTTAAAAAAGTGTGGTATACCCCAGTAAACATTAACTGTGGTTCTAATCTACTCTTTATTACCCTTTTTCCATTGATAGTGCAAGTGTAAGCTATTTCACTTCATTTACAATGGGCAAGGCGCGTGGCAAGGGACGTGGAAGTGGACGTTCTGGTGATGGTTCGTGCAGAGCACGGGGCCGTGGCCAAGGTGAAAATGTGCCACAACCAACAGCCACATCTTCTCGCTCCCACTTCTTGACCGAATTACTAGGGAAGCACAGAACAACACCAGTATTGAGAACTGATCAGTGTGAACAGGTTATTAATTGGATAGCAGATAATACTTCCAGTTACCTGGGCACCACCACCTCCGGTCCGTCTTCCACACGGTCAACTCTTAGTAGCCGTGAGTCTCGACCGCATACTCCTCCTCACCCTGATGCTCCTTCCTCCCACCATGCCGAGTGTCGGCAGGCAGAATGTGATCCCACACCTGGACACTCTGAAGAGCTGTTCACTGGTCCATTTCCATATTTGGGCCCCTTGCCTGATACGCTTGAAGTGGTGGAAGAGGAGATCCCATGTTGCGATGCCCAAATATTTGAACAGCCACAGCCACAGGAAGTCGACGTTGGCAATCTGTCACAAGAGGTGGACGATGACGAGACACAATTGCCAGGAAGTGAGGAGGAGGATCGTGGTGCGCAAGTGGAAGAGGAGAAGGTGGTGGATGATCTAGTAACTGACCCAACGTGGAAGGAGGACATGCAGAATGAGGCCAGCAGCACACAGGGGGAGGGAGGCAGAGTACCCCAACAGGCAGGAAGAAGCAGTGTGGTGGCCGCAGACAGAAGGCAGGCAACCGTTCCCCGTAACACCAACACGAGGGACATTGCCAGTACAAGCGGTAGGTCTTCCAGAGTCTGGAATTTTTTTAAAGACTCTGCTGATAACCCCAAAAAGGCCATATGTTCCACCTGCCATGCCAGCATCAGTAGGGGTGACAAAACTACCAGCCTGACCACCACCAGCATGATCAGGCACATGGCAGCAAAGCACCCGACTTTGTGGGGCGAAACCCAGGGTCCACAACCAGTGTCAGCGGGTGTCACCACTGCTTCTTCCACTGTTGTGCGTGCAATAGAACCCCCTGTTGTGTGTGCAAGGCAATCCCCTGTCCATACTGCACATAAAGATGCCCCCTCCTCTCAGTCTTCGCTTGTTATGGCAGTTTCTCAAGAAACAGCATCAACCTCCACGTCCACGTCCCACTGCAGCGTTCAATTGTCCATATCCCAGACCTTTGAACGAAAGCGGAAATTCGCAGCTAACGCCCCACAGGCCATAGTCCTAAATTCGCACATTTCACGACTGCTTGCATTGGAAATGCTGCCTTTTAGGCTGGTGGAGAAGGAATCCTTCCGCAATCTTATGGCGGTGGCCGTCCCTCGGTACTCGGTCCCCAGCCGACACTATTTTGCCCAGTTTGCCATCCCCGCACTACACAAGCACGTGTCCCAAAGAATCTGCCGTACCCTCAACAACGCAGTTACTGGGAGAGTCCACCTGACATCGGACACGTGGACAAGTGCTTGTGGCCAGTGACGGTACATCTCTCTGACGGCACACTGGGTAAACATCATGGAAGCCAGGACCCAGTCGGACCTTGGGACGGAACACATCCTCCCCACACCGAGGATTGCGGGCCCTATGTCAGTCAGAGTTGCCCCCACAGTGTACAGCTCCTGCACATCCTCCTCCTCCTCCTCATGTTCAGCCTCCATCTCAGATATCACCACATCAGTTACAAGCTGGAAGCATTGCAGTACTGCCTCCGCCAAGCGGCAACAGGCTGTGCTGAAACTCATAAGCTTAGATGATAAACCTCACACTGCTTGAGAGTTGTGGACAGCTGTGAAAGAGCAGGCAGATCTGTGGCTGAGACCGCTGAACCTACATCCCGGCATGGTCGTGTGTGACAATGGCCGTAACCTGGTGGCGGCTCTGAGGCGAGGTGAAATCACACACGTACCATGCCTGGCTCATGTACTTAACCTCGTGGTTCAGCAGTTTCTTAAACCGTACCCCGAGTTGCCAGATCTGCTCGTGAAAGTACGCCGCCTGTCAGCTCATTTTTCTCAAGTCGGCTACAGCTTCCGCCGCCCTTGCTGTGTTGCAGCAGCGTTTGCAGCTTCCGGCACACCGACTGGTGTGTGATGTCCCCACACGTTGGAACTCTACCCTCCTCATGTTGCAAAGGATTTGTGAGCAGAAGAGAGCAGTTGTGGAGTACCAGCTGCAACAAGGCCATCGATATTCAGGTCAGACTCCACACATAAGACCTCAGGAGTGGACCTGGATGTCTGACATATGTACCATCCTGACAAACTTTGAGGAGGCCACCAAGATGGTGAGTGGCGATGACGCCATCATTAGTGTCAACATCCCACTTGTCTGTCTTTTGCAACGCTCTCTGCAGAGAATTAAAGAGGAGGCATTGCAGCCAGAGTATGATGAGATGGATCAAGAAGCCATAGCGGGCGATTACACACAGCCCAGCCTCATCTCATCCCAACGTGCATTGGGGGACAATGAGGGAGAGGAGGAGGAGGAGGAAGAACAGGAGCTGCTATCATGCATTGTAGACGGTAGTACCTGTACAAGTGTCATACCGTCGGTTCAGCGTGGGTGGCCTGAGGACAGGGGGGAGGAGGAAGAGGAGGAGGAGGAGGAGAGCATGGTCAGTCGTCATCTTGGTGAGGACACGGAAATCTTGCCCGTTACCAGTCTGGCACGCATGACTGACTTTTTGATACGCTGCCTTAACTGTGACCCTCGCGTTGTCAAAATGTTGGGTGACAGTCATTACTGGTTGGTGACATTTGTAGACCCCCGCTACAAGGAGAACTTTCACTCTCTTATTCCTGAGGTGGAGAGGTCTACAAACATGGGGCAATACCAGAAGGCCCTTGCTACAGAACTCTTAAAAAAATTCCCATCTGAACACGCTAGCGGCAGAGGTCACAGTTCGTTGCCCAACCAAGGCGTACAGGCGAGAGAGATGCAACTCCAATCCAGCAGAGGCAGGGGAACACTGTCAACGTTCTGGGACAGTTTTCTGACACCGGCCCAGCTTACAGGCCCTGAGGCGCGGGGTACTCTCACAAGGAGTGGAAAGTTTCAAAAGATGGTGAGGGAGTACCTTGCCGATCGTACCAGCGTCCTCCGTGATTCCTCTGTGCCTTTTAATTATTGGGTATCCAAGCTGGACACTTGGAATGAACTCGCTCTGTACGCCTTGGAGGTCCTGGCCTGCCCTGCCGCTAGCGTGTTATCGGAGCGTGTTTTTAGTGCCGCTGGGCGAATTATAACTGATAAGCGAACTCGCCTGTCAACTGACAATGCTGACCCTTATCAAAATGAACAAGGACTGGATTGGGCCAGACTTCTCATCACCACCAAATGACAGCAGAGTAACATAAAGTCAAATCCACTGTGTTATTTCGGGAAGTGTATTCAAATGCACCGCTTCACACCCACACATGGGTATACGCTTCCTCGTTTCGGCTGTTTAATCTTCTTCTCCTTATCCTCAGCCTCCACCACCACTATACCACCAGGGTGCCAGCATTGCAAGTTCCTCCGTCCTTATTTTTGGCAGCTTTTGCTTGCAAGGCATAAGCAAATACTATGGGACACCCACTCCCCAATAATGAGGTTTATGTTTGTAATATGCTGTACTGCATGGCTCTAGTAAGGGGCATTGCAAGTTGCTCCGTCCTAATTTTTGGCAGCTTTTGCTGGGAAAGCATAAGCAAATACTATGGGACACCCACTTCCCAATAATGGGACTTATGTTTGTAATATGCTGTACTGCATGGCTCTTGTAAGGGGCATTGCAAGTTGCTCCGTCCTAATTTTTGGCAGCTTTTGCTGGGAAAGCATAAGCAAATACTATAGGACACCCACTCCCCAATAATGGGACTTATGTTTGTAATACACTGTACTGCATGGCTCTTGTAAGGGGCATTGCAAGTTGCTCCGTCCTAATTTTTGGCAGCTTTTGCTTGGAAAGCATAAGCAAATACCATGGGACACCCACTCCCCAATAATGGGACTTATGTTTGTAATATGCTGTACTGCATGTGACGCGCCCCCTGGTCCATGTGTACACGTGTGTGGGATACCTGGTGCTGGGTCTCTGGGGTCTGTAGTCTCCGTGGCGGTGAACCGGTCACGTGGCTCAGGCTGGTCAAACCAGTGGCAGTCTTTCTTAGGTTTTGAGGTTAATTGTCCGACTGCGCCACCCGTGGATTGCGGTCAGGGAGTACCACCGCTGCGAGGCAGACCGCTGAGGCTGGTGTTGTGTGCGCAGCATAGAATGGGATAACTCCCCTCGGGAGGAGTATAGCCTCAGGGCAGTGACTGTGGATGATGGGGGTGATGGTGCACGAGCGCAGCAGGAATGACTCAGAGTCTTTGCAGTGCAGTTCAGGGTCTTTACTGATGATTATAAGGTAGACCCTCCCGGGAGTACTGGCTAGCATAAGAGGCCTGGTCAGTCTGTGAGCAAGCAGGAGTTCCCCTGGCCAGGTGGAGTTGTAGGCCTCCCCGTCTGTCTGCACTCTTCCTGGCTACCTTTCTGTAAGCGGGTAGAAGTAGCCCACGTCCCTGAGTGTACCGTGTAGTGCTCACCCGTATGGCTGGTGACTTGGGGCCTTCTGTTAGCCTCCGCTCCACGACGGCGGTGCTGGTCCCTTGCTTGTGACTGAGCCTCCGGGCTTCTATGGCCAGAGGACCTGAAATCCCCTGCCGGCTGGTTTCTGCTGCTGGATATATAAGTCCTCACAGCTTTGGACTCCTGTGTCCGGTTCCTATTGTCTTCTGCCAGGGCGAGCTCTGCTCAGCTTCCAGCCCCTGGTCTTTAGCTCCTAGCTCCTACAGAGCTCCTTGCTGTTACTTTCCCTTGCTCTCACTCTGACTCTGACTGTTCTCGGACTCACTCAACCCCGCCCCAGATCCAGTTTATAAGGGCAGAATTCTCCCCTCCCAGGATTGGGGCAGGAGGATGTTGCATGTTTAAGGGATCCTGACCAGGAAACCTCCCACTTGCTCTCCGACGTAACATCTCTATTACTGTGGTGACCAGACCCCTGGGGTGCCACACATGGCTCTTGTAAGGGGCATTGCAGTTCCTCATAATTTTTGGAAAGCCTTCCATTCACTGCTTAGGCCAACAGTGCATGGGAGACCCAGTTGCTATAAATGGAAAAAAAGGTTTAGTTAACGCCCTCTGACCTCCATGTGATTTCCAAGGGGCATTGGAGTGGCTCGAAATTTTTGGTAGGCATTGCACTCACTGTATGCCCTATAACAGTGTAGCCGAACCGCTCCTTTTGTTACAGAAGCATATCCTACAAGACATATCTGGTTGAATGGCCTGATATTGATGTGAATGGTCCCTGTTCCTCCTGCTCTTTCTCCTTTGCCACTACCTCATCCATCATTTATCACCTGAAGCTTTGTTTTAACGGGAGTCATAGAACTTGGATAGTAGCAGGAAAACATCCAGCAATCCTCGGAGGATGTAGGATATGCGCCAAAACGCTGACCACCTCAGGCCTAGCCGCTACTACATACATGCGCTTGCATTACAACAAAACAAAGCAGATGCTAACTTCTATCATCCTCATCATGCTCCTCACCTTGGCACTCTCAACTCCCCTGATGGAGAAGCCAGGGCCCACCGGAGGAGTCTGATAGTCCGGTGGGCTCGGCCAATGCTGCCCTAAAGCAGGCCAGGCTAAGAAAAGTGTGGGAAAGGTTACCGGGACAAATAGGGGTGGCTGGGGACCGAGTATGGACACCCGGCCACCCCCTGGAGGCTGGGGAGCAAGAGGGGACACCCGGCCACCAGGCGGCTGGGGACTGAGCATGGATACCAGGCCGCCGACACAGCCATGGCGTGGTGGCCAGATTCCGCCTCCACATGCCTAAAAGGCCCAATTTAAAGTGCAAGCAAGCAGTATGGTATTGCAGCCAGGGGGTGGGTGGGTGGCAGGCTGCATACTTGCGCTTGCATTGCAAGGAATGGGAGAGGTACAATTGAACACTGCCCTGGGACAAGGACTTGAATGGGGATAGTTGCAAGTCTGCAACGACAGGTGCAAGGTGGGAGGCATCTTCGCATGTACCATGAACAGGGGTTTGGCATGCACACACTACAGCGGAATAGGCTCTCCTTCCCACTAAATGCACTGGGGAGGGCACAGGTAATGTTTTGGTATACACGCTTAATCTTATGTATAAGGCACACCAGGACCAATATGGGCGGCTGGGGACTGAGTATGGATACCTCGCTGCCGAAGCAGCCATGAGGTAGTGGCCAGCTTCGGCCTCCTCCAAACTAAAAGGCCCCATTTCAAGTGCAAGCTAGCAGTATGGAATTGCAGTCTGGGGATGGGTGGGTGGCAGGCTGCACACTTACACTTGCATTAAAAGAAAACATAGCAGATGCTAACTTCTGTCATCATCATCATGCTCCTCACCTTGGCACTCTCAACTCCACCGATGGAGAAGTCAGGGCCCACCGGAGGAGTCTGGTTCTCTGGTGGGCTCGTCCAATGCTGCCTAAAGCAGGCCGGGCTAAGAAAAGTGTGTGGGGGGATGTTCCAAGGAGAAATAGGGGCGGCTGGGGACCGTTTATGGACACCCGGCTGCCCCCAGGCGGCTGGGGACCGTGTGTGGACACCCGGCCGCGGGGCGGCTGGGGACCGAGTATGGACACCCGGCCGCCGGGTGGCTGGGGACTGAGTATGGATTCCAGGCCGCCAACACAGCCATGACGTGGTGGCCAGATTCCGCCTCCACATGCCTAAAAGGCCCAATTTCAAGTTCAAGCAAGCTAGCAGTATGGTAATGCAGCCTGGAGGTGGGTGGGTGGCAGGCTGCATACTTGAGCTTGTATTGCAAGGAATGAGGGAGGTACAATTGAACACTGCCCTGGGACTAGAACTTGCATGGGGATAGTTGCAAGTCTGCATCTTCTGATGTGGTAAGGATCACTTATGATGGGCACACTTTTAGACAGTGACCTGGGAGTCAGAGATGCTTCAAGGGGTCTTCCCCATGCTGTTCCCTCGTCTTTTCAGCACTTTATGCATGTGTCACACAGCACATGGCCAGATAAGGTTGTAAAATGTTAAAATGGCATTTCACGGTGAATGCATTTGTCATAGTTGAAAGCAATACAAAAGTGCAAAAACGCATAAAAAATGCTACTTGTGAACATAGCCGAAGGTGTGGAGGAGTATTTTTGTTTTTGGTCATTTATTTTAACTTATACACAAGGCTTTACCCTGGAAAGGATGTTCCTTAACATATATCACAGGAAAATAGTTTCACTTTCGTTTTTGAACGTTTTATTTTGAGCCTGTAAAAGTGGCTTAATACCTCTGACCACGTTGTTGACAGCAGTGACCTGGGGGTCAGAAATGCTTCCTGGGGCGATCCCCATGCTGTCCCCATGTCATTTGAGCACTGTCACTATTGTTTTGGGCACTTGTTAGGCTTTTAAAAGACTGCTGGGAGTGCCACCGCAAAAATGCTCGAGTCTCCCATAGACTAACATTGGGGTCGTTGCTCGGGTCGAGCACCCGAGTATCACGGCGAGCTCGGCCCGAGCTTCGAGCACCCGAGCATTTTAGTGCTCGCTCAACACTAGCTACTATCTATCTACCATCTGTTTCTATGGTGAAGCCACTTTGGCATTTCTTTTCCAATAATTTTTATTAAATTTAGATTTAACAAAGGAAGGGAATGATAAAGATGGGAAGGAAAGGGAGGGGGAGGGAGGGGAGGTGAGAAATGTATTTACTTTTCCAGAGGACAAGGAAAAAGGAGGGGGGAGGGTAGGGAAAAAGGGAGACCTTAATTTGTTACAAAGTAGATAGTAACAAGAGCAGTATTGCAGTGAACGAATTAGAGATAAAAAAGAAACAAAAACGTTTGAGAATTATCATTAGGTTTATACTATATATAATCAATATTTAAATTACCCACGAGAGTACCAATTGAAAAAAGTGAAGTATTCAAATAACAATGTCAAAGAGAAGAGAATCAAGGGAATTTTGAGGTCCAGCAGTTCAATTTTTTGCAATATTTAGGAAGATAGTTATTGATTAGGGCATATCTAGATTCTAATGAGCTATGGAGAGAGATTTTTCAATGATGTCACAAAGTTTAGGAGGTTTAGAATCCTTCCAAAGTGCGGCAATATAATTTATGGTTATGAGAAAGATGTGTATCAGAAATTGTCTTTGAAAAGGTTCAACATTTTCTAAATCTAGAGAAAGGAGTGCCATTTGAGGAGTAATTGGGAAATTATTATTGAATAAATTTGTTATCAGAGAAAAAACCTGGCTCCAAAGCAATTTAATTTTGGGGCATCTCCAAAAAATGTGAAAACGTGTGCCTGGTTGGCCGCAGTTTCTCCAACAAAGAGAGGAACCATCATTAGAAAAATGAGCGAGTCTAACAGGGGTGAGGTACCATCTGGATAAAATTTTGAAGAAAGACTCATGAAAGAGCATAAAGATATTTGAAGAATAGGAGTAATCTATTGCATTCTCCCATTGTTCAGGGGTGAATATTTTGTTTAGATCTATTTCCCACTTGTGCATGTAGGAAAGTTTGAAAAAAGAAGGGTCGTCATTAAAAGTATTGTAAAGATATTTAGTGCTCCAGAAGACCTTGTGATCCCCATCATTAATTAGGTTACATGTAACCTCAGATAGAGGAGCTTTGTTAGATAAGATAGTGTTTATATTATCCTTCAGAGATGTATAATGTAAAAAATCAGTCATAGAAAGATTATGTTTCTTTTTTAAATCTTTGAAGGGAGTAAAACTGGAGCCATTATAAATATCTTTTATTTTTTGGAGTTCAACTGAATTCCACGAAGGGAGTTAATGTTGATTAAGAATTAAATTGACAGACAGGAAGGAGAGGTTTTTGATTTGGTCTGATTTTTTTTTTTTTTCTAGGTTTGGCCAATGTTTTCCAAGCGAATATGGCAGCTTGTAAAATGGGACGGGTTGCTTCGTGAGACTTTGGATTAAGCAAATGTTTAAATAGAAGGTTTCTCAAGGGTTGGTAATTGTTATGAGCTAATTCTAGGTCTAGCCAAGCAGGAGTGAATTTAAGGTTAAACCACCCGTTACTTTGTTTAACTAAATTAGTGAGGTAGTATGCGTGAAGGTTTGGAAGATTCAATCCCCACCATAAAGTTTGTTTTTATACAGCACCTTAGAAGCTACTCTCATTTTTTTATGATTCCAAATAAAGCCGTTTAGTAATTTCTGTAGCTTGGAGAGATAGAACATAGGAATGATAATGGGGAGAGTCCTAAATATATAGTAGATTTTAGGGAGTATATAGGTTTTGACTACCATTACCTACCTACCCAAGATAATTCGGAGGTGTTAAAAAAGATTAGGTCATTAGAAATAGTTTTAGAAATATTATCCATGTTTGTAGGAATAAGGGATTACAAATTTTTAATTAGGAAGAATCCCAGATACGGTATTTCTTTATTTTCCCAGTTGAAAGAGAATAAATTCCTGATGTCGTCGGTGGTAGAGCTTTTTAGATTAAAGTAAAGAATTTGAGATTTGTCAGAATTGATTTTAAAGTGTGAGACTTCAGAAAAGGTTTTTAGAGTAATTAAAAGTTCTTTTATAGAGGTAACGGGGTCAGTTAAGGAGAGAATCAAATCATCAGCAAAAAGTCCAATTTTGAAGTGACGAATAGGAGTATGGATACCCTTGACAGCAGGGTTATCTCTTATAGATTAGGCTAAGGGTTCAAGAGCAAGGACAAATAATAGAGGAGATAGGGGGCAACCCTGCCTAGTGCCGTTTGATATCTGAATGGGGTTTGAAAGGTCATTGTTTGAGTATACTTTAGCCTTAGGGGAAGAATAAAGTGCATAAATAGAGGATAGACTTTTATTATTAAACCCAAATTTAGCAAGGGTAAGTTTGAGGAATCTCCAATTTAGTCTATCAAAGGCCTTTTCAGCGTCTAAGGAAAGGATGATAGATGAAAGATTAGAGGTATTAATTTTATTTATAATATTTAGAAGTCTCCTCATACTATCGGTCGATTGATGACCCACAATGAATCCTATCTAATCGTTATTAATGAGTTTGGGTAAGATTGTTTCTAATCTATTTGCTAATATTTTTGCATGTATTTTTAAGTCGGAATTAATTAAAGAGATCGGTCTGTAATTTTTAACCTGGTCAAGATCTTCTTTAGATTTGTAAATGAGAATGATTGTAGCTTCCAGCATTTCTGTTGGAAAGGAGCCATGAGCCAAGGCCAAATTAAAGACTGTTGCAAGATGAGGAGCAAGGAGGGTGTCAACATTTTTATAATACTCGTTGAATCCGTAAGGATCAGGAGACTTCATAGATTTGAGTTTTTGTATTGTGGCTAGAATTTCATTAGCTGAGAATGGAAGATTAAGAGATTCTAGGTCTAATGGATTGATTTTAGGGAGATTAATACAGAAGAGAAAGTTGTTAATGGATTCCTCGTTTGGGGGTTTAATGGAAGGGTCAGAATCAAAATTATTTAAGTTTAAGTAATATTTGGCTAATGATTCAGCAATATCTTTAGGATGATATTTAATTTCGCCTGATGGAGATAGGATTCTATCAATTCTTTGTTTGATTCTGGAATGTTTAATTCTTTGGGACAAGAATTTAGATGGTTTGTTAAGGGAATAATAAGATTTAAATTTACATGATTTGACGTATGTATCGTATGAGGAAAAGAGTTCTTTTTTGAGTTCTTGTCTGAGTATAATTATTTCTTGTTGAAGGGTGGGTGAGGGAGAGGCTAAGTTAGATTGTGAGGCTATTTTAACATTTAATTGGGTTTGTAAATAGGAAATGTTTTCTCTGTATTTCTTCTTGTGAATGGAGGATAATTTCATCAGGATACCTCTTAAAATCGCTTTATGAGCGTTCCAAATATGGAAGTACTGTTTAATAGATGATTCAATTTCAGATTTATAGGAGGGAAAATGTAGGAGGGAAGAGTTACATTTCCATAATTGTTTAGTAGATTAGGACCAATTAGAATTTTTCCCAAAACTGGGGAGTGATCAGAGATGGATTTTGGTAGGATTGAGACCTCTACAAATTTGAAAATAGAGAAGGTGTCAGTAAACAGTAAATCAATTCTAGAAGAGGAGTTGTGGACAGCAGAGAAATGTGTGTATTCTCTAGAAGATGAGTTGATACATCGAAAGATATCAAAAAACTCATTTCTTGTCAAACAGGAATTTAGACTAGGGGAGGATTGTCTTTTGGAAGAGGAGGAGTCAATAAAGCAATCAGGCACTATATTAAAGTCACCGAGTAAAATTAGATCACCTTTTCTTATTAGTTGAATTTTTTTAATAAGTTTATCCAGGAATTTGAAAATTCTTTTGTTAGGGGCGTAGATATTGACAACGGTGCATGGGCAATTATTAAGATAACAAACTAATATGTGGAATTGACCCAAATCATCCCCTAGTTCCTCTATCAATTTGAAAGGGATAATATTCTTTATAATTGTAATAACCCCTGCTTTTTTATTATCATTGAGAGCTTTAAAAATATGGGGAAAGTCTCTTTGATGGAAAGATGGGTGGTTAGATTTACTAAATTTGGTCTCTTGAAGGCAAATTATGTCGGCATGGCTTTTTTTGATCTCTCTCCAAATTGTGAACATTTTCATGGGACTGTTTAGGCCTCTGACATTGTATGAGAGAAAATTGGTACTCATGATGGGATGTAATGTTTTTGTGGGTAAGAGGATATTAATTAAATAATGATGGAGCCAAGCAAAATTAAGTCAAACTAAGAGATGGAATATAGGCAGTAAGTGCTGTGAAGAATGGCAAAAGTCTCAGACTGCAGAACAAACACGTTCTGAATCGCAGAGTGAGACCGCAGTAAGTCACAGCAGTCACGGTCTACAATAGAAATTTATTTAAATATGAACTATAAAATCTTACTTGAGATATTTAAAAGGAAACAAACATAGAAGAAAAAGTTCTCCTGAAAGAGCACGGTCAAACAAAGGGATCTCTCCTCTTGGTGGGGGAAAGTTCAGTGAAGAGGTCCATGAGGGACATCCCGATAACTTTTCGGAAGCCTTGTAATGTAATTTGAAATAGAGAAAAATTCAAACAACATATAGCTAAAATTACATTAAAGACCTGCGTAACAAAAAATATCTACGCAATATTTCAAGTCAAAGAGACTAGGTCTGGAATGCAGAGTTCAACAAGTGAGGAAACATAGTGGATTGTCAAAGGTTAGCAATGACATGAAGGGTGTTATCAATATGAAAAATGTTTATGAATGGTGGTGAGGAAGTCCCCAAAAAAAAAACAAAGTCTCACTCAGCGATTCACTCTGGTTGGAGAGACAGATTTTAATGAAGAAATAAATTTGATGCCTTCTTCTGGAGTGAATAGGGGTATAGTCTTTCCTTTGAAAAAAAAACAAGGAACTTAGTAGGAAAGCCCCACCTGTAGGGAACCTCCAAAGATCTCAGCAAAGAGGTGGCTTCACCGAAGGATTTCCGAGTGTTTATAGTGTCTTTAGATAGATCCACAAACAATTTAATATGGGAGAATGGATCTGGGAAAGATGTATTCTGTTTGATGAAATTTTGGATCTTCTCTTTGGTGGTATAAAAGTGGATTTCTAAAATTGTATCTCTTGGGGAATCTGGATGAAGACCAGGGGGACGAGGTAGGCGATGGATTCTGTCAATATACATGTCTAGGTCAGAAAATCTCGGAATAGTTTTATGAAATAGGTCTTTGACATAGTTTGTTAACTTATTTTGCGAGATGTTATCAGAAATCCCTCGGAGTTTGATGTTATTTCTCCGGTTACGATCCTCTAGATCTGACAGCTTAGATCTAAGTTTAGAAATTTCCTGATGCAAATCTTGGTGAGATTTTGACAAATGGTCTGTTTTTTTTTCAACGGAAGTGATTCTTATTTCAGTAGCTCCAATTCTCTGACTGATGGCATTAAGAGTGGATTGGAGAAGATTTGCTTGTCGTTCAAAGCCTAGTTCGATATTGTTGTTTAAAGCTTTTGTCAATTCCCTCATAAAGTTTTCAGAGGCGTTTTTATCAGAAGAGTTAATGTCTTCCAATCTGATTGAGGATTTTAGTTTATTATCTGGAGATTGGGAAGAAAAAGTAAATTGATTTTGCCTATGACGGTGTCTATCCGGACTTTGAGTGGGAGAGGTGACGTCATCTTCAATCCCAGAAAACCCCTGACAGGTAGAGTCTTTGACTTCTCTGTCATCAGGTTCCTTCCTCTTTGACGATACAGAAAAATCCATTTCATCGACAGGAGGGTCTTCAGTAGCAGAAAGATGGTGTTTGTTTATACCAGATTTAATAGAATTAATAAGATGTGTGTTGGATTTTGGTGGTCCTCCATAAGAGGAGTATTGTTTTTGTCTGGAAGACTCAGGGTTGTTATCTAGTCTCCTTAAGGGAGACCTGGATTTCAAAGGGCTAATCGAGTTAGGAAATTCTTCTGAAATAGATGAGAGAGAAGTGTGTCTAGTGTTTTGAAGAAGGCTCTGATTTTCTTTCTGAGAGCCCATTTTTATGTTATGTGCAGATTTAATATTTTTGGAGCCTGTGGATTTAGATTTACGACCATTTTGGAGGATGGAAAAGGAAGTTGGAAAAGTGTAATAAGATAATTGTTGATGAGATCCTGAATAGGGAGGATAAAGCATAGGTTAGGATTAGGGCTGTATATGATGAGGGGTAACCCCGGATCAGAGCCTCCACCAGAAGAGACAGAGTTGTTGCTCACTCCTATAATGGATTCAGATGAGATTTATTATTGATTAGTAGGTGAATTCAGTGCCGAATGTAATAGTTTCACAGAGTAGAGTAAGTCACTTGAATACTTCACTGGTGAAAGATATTGACCAAAGGAACTATAGTGGATAGGTTTATTATTGACTGTGAGAACCTAATACAGAGTGTATGGCACGGAAATTGAGGGTTTTTTCTTCATTTACTAAGACTGATTCACATAGAGCTTCCACATCTGGTAGATATTGAGTGGATGGAAGCAGAGGTATTATCTATGGTTTTTGTAGTCCATTCACACCTAAGATATTAACCACTGTTTAAGAGGGAGCAAGAGGAAAATGGTTGCTATGAAGTAATAAACTGCGGAGTGATTTCTTTTGAGGTGCTGCAGTTAAACAGCAATTTTTTAGATTGCAATATTTAGATCTGGCCAAAATCTTACAATTTTTTTTAGGGTTCCTCTCTAATAAAATAAAGAGGAGGGTGATCTGATACTTTAGATTAAATCCCTGGTGTCTGTAGGGGTCTTGAGTCTTCACTTGTAGCGCTCCTCAGCGTGTATGACAGAGCTGGATGGAGACCGCAGGCAGGCGCAATGATCTGCAGCAGGGACTTTCTCGGATCGTCGCGGCAGATGCGCTCTATGGAAGGGATATTGCTCCGGTGTGCCACTTACAGGGGAGGTGGGAGCAGGCTGGGGATGGTCCCCCCCGATTGTTAGAGGTGGAAGAGATGAATTTTCGGCATGACCATCGCCAGATGGCCACGGAAATAGACGAGAACAGGGGACTATTTTGGGCGCAAGGATTTGAACTGCGGCTCTTCTTCCCAGACCACAGCGTCTGTACCCGCTTGTTAAGAGCAGTAACCACTTGGGTGTGCCAGAGTATAGGGAGATGAGGATGGTTTAATAAGGACCCATTGAGGTCCAGAGGCAGATTATATAAATAAAATAAGTGACCATCACTTGATGGCCACACTGGCAGCTGAAGCTCATCAAGAGAATGCCAAGAGTGTGCAAAGCAGTCATCAAAGAAAAAGGTGGCTACTTTGAAGAACCTAGAATATAAGACTAGAGATGAGCGTTGTTCTACTCGAACTGTTCGCCAATCTCAAATTCGAGCTGTTTTGGGAGGTGTTCGAGCCGTTCGGCGAACACGAACAATTTGAGAAAAATTCGGCTGTTCGAGGGTATGTTCGATAACTGTTCGTGCACCAAAATCATAACTGGATTTTTTCTCAGTAATGATGAAAATTAATGTTAATACGCAGTTTGAGTGTACAGCGGGGTGGGGGGAGGGGCAGGGGACGGATCTCTGCAGGAACAATGAAGATCTCCACTTTTTTTCCTCTTTCCCGCATTTACAGTGGGGAGGTGCAATCTGTCAGCCTATCAGCAGCGCACACACGGAGCGAAGTGCTTTTTTTCACACAAGCAAGGGCATGTGTCATTGGCAGTGTATGTCACATGTCCTTGCCCTATAAGACCAAGCCATTTTCCTCGTCGCCACCATTTTCTCACTGCTGCAGCTGCGTGTTAAATGGCACCGCTGTTGCTGTGTGCGCTATACCTTGATAATTTCAAGCCAATTTTCGCACAAATCTACAGATAGCTTGGGAGTAGGGAATAGTTGTGATTGCAGTCCTTTTAAGGACTAGGTTACAGCATTTCCTACGACTTTTATCAGGCAGGTCTGTGCTCTTAAATAGATAGATTGTGGGAGTAAAGACTAATTGTAATTGGAGTCCTTTTCAGGACTAGGTTACATCAGTTCCTATCAGTTTTTGCCAGGCAGGTCTGTGCCAGTGCTGTGCACGTTTTTTTCACAGCATTTGGCTGAATCTAGCAAAGCTAATCCTTTTTGGCTTATTGCAGAGTGTGTTAGTCAGTGGAGTAGCCTATCTGTGTTGCAAGATATAACACCTGTGTATAGAATACCAATTTTTTTACTGCACCTAGTGAAGTAAAATCTTTTGGGCATAGCATCATTCTATTAGTCCATCTATACTGACCTCCATCAGGTAGCAAATTGAATATAATTTTTTTCTGAATCTAGCTCTGAAAAAATATTGGGCTTCTAGCTGTGTGTGCGACTTGTTGTATTAGTCCATCTATACTGACCTCCATCAGGTTGCAAACTGCATATATTTTTTTCTTCATCTACCTCTGAAAAAATATTGGGCTTCTAGCTGTGTGTGGGACTTGTTCTATTAATCCATCTATACAGACCTCCATCAGATTGCAAACTGAATATATTTTTTTCTGCATCTACCTCTGAAAAAATATTGGGCTCCTAGCTGTGTGTGGGACTTGTTCTATTAATCCATCTATACAGACCTCCATCAGGTTGCAAGCTGAATATATTTTTTTCTGCATCTACCTCTGAAAAAATATTGGGCTTCTAGCTGTGTGTGGGACTTGTTCTATTAATCCATCTATACAGACCTCCATCAGGTTGCAAACTGAATATATTTTTTTCTGCATCTACCTCTGAAAAAATATTGGGCTTCTAGCTGTGTGTGGGACTTGTTGTATTAGTCCATCTATACTGACCTCCATCAGGTTGCAAACTGAATATATTTTTTTCTGCATCTACCTCTGAAAAAATATTGGGCTTCTAGCTGTGTGTGGGACTTGTTCTATTAATCCATCTATACAGACCTCCATCAGGTTGCAAACTGAATATATTTTTTTCAGCATCTACCTCTGAAAAAATATTGGGCTTCTAGCTGTGTGTGGGACTTGTTCTATTAATCCATCTATACTGACCTCCATCAGGTTGCAAACTGAATATATTTTTTTCTGCATCTACCTCTGAAAAAATATTGGGCTTCTAGCTGTGTGTGGGACTTGTTCTATTAATCCATCTATACAGACCTCCATCAGGTTGCAAACTGAATATATTTTTTTCTGCATCTACCTCTGAAAAAATATTGGGCTTCTAGCTGTGTGTGGGACTTGTTGTATTAGTCCATCTATACTGACCTCCATCAGGTTGCAAACTGAATATATTTTTTTCTGCATCTACCTCTGAAAAAATATTGGGCTTCTAGCTGTGTGTGGGACTTGTTCTATTAATCCATCTATACAGACCTCCATCAGGTTGCAAACTGAATATATTTTTTTCTGCATCTAGCTCTGAAAAAATATTTGGCCTTCTAGCAGTGTGTGGGACTTTCTCTATTAGTCCATCTATACTGACCTCCATCAGGTTGCAAATTGAATATAATTTTTTTCTGCATCTAACCCAGCCAATAGTTTTGGCCTAATACCACAGTTTGGCCACTCAGCTCTGCTCGTTTCCCATCCATTGTTTTTTTGTGCAAACAACTCCAGAGTTGTTAATAAGTTAACCACCAAAATGAGTGGAAAAAGGCCTGCTGCTGGTGGAAAGGGGAATAGGCGTGTTGGGAAGGGGAAAAAAGGTTGTGTCCGTGGGGTAGGTGTTAAAGCAACAGTAACATCTGCAGAAGAAAGACCATCTTCCAGCCAAACTAAAATGTCTACTTCTTTTAGTGGACAATGTGATAAGATCCCTTTCTTACGGCCACGCCAATCGCTACAAATTCCAGATGAGGCACAAAAACAGCAGGTGCTTCAACGGATATCAAGTGCTCCATTAAGTGGGCTCTCCTCCACATCAACTTCAACATCACAAATACTCCAGTCCTCAAAGGTGTCACCCCAATCGCACTTGCTTCCTCACAGCTCCCAAATCTCCAGCTGCCCGTCTGAGTATGAGGTAGAACAGATGGTTGAGTCTGCAGAGCTGTTTACTCATACTATAGCCTGGGAATCAGAGGTCGACTCCAGCGCTTCTGTGAATCCAGACGAGGAAATGATCTGCACTGATGCCCAGAATCTTTATGAGTCGGATCCAGGACCAGACGCAGAAGGTTCTGACCATAATGTAGACCCTCATTCCCAAACTGTAACTCCTGTTGGTGGAGACAGTGAGTAAGACGATGATAAGACTCAAATACCTGATTGGAGCGACAACTTTAGTTTTTTGTCAGGGCAGGAACAGGTTGGCTCTGAGGACGATGGGTGTGATAACGCACAGGGTGATGATGATGAGGTTGGAGATCCCACTTACTGTCAACCCACAGTCAGCCAAGAGATGAGGTCAGCAGAGGAGGTGGAGGAAGATGCTAGTGACGACGAGGTCAGGTTGCGCCTTCCTGGACAGAGACGTAGTACTGGAAGCACGTCAACAACTGCATCCTCAAACACAACTCTGCCTCTCACCACAAGTCGTGGTGGCTCTTCAGGTCGCATGGGTGCTAAGCCTTGCATAGCCTGGGCATTTTTTCAGATCGATAAAGATGACCCAACTCGTGTTATCTGTAACATTTGTCAGCAAAAGCTAAGTAGAGGCCAAAAAATACATAGTTTGAGTACTTCATGCATGAACCGGCACATGGACATGAAGCATAAGTTGCAGTGGGAAGCTCAGTGTGCTACAATGCGGCCTAGCCGGCCGGGCCAACCACCGTCTGCCATATCTTGTGCATCCGCGGCCTCCTTATCCTCTGTGACTGGGGGGACAGCAGTCACACCTGTTTTGGGGCGCAGACCTGCCACCTCTTTACCCGCAACAGCCAGCGTGATTGGCAGGTCATCATTTTCTTTGGAGGTGGTAACACCAGCTGGTGTTGAGCGCTGTCCGACATCGATAGCACCACCTTTGGATCAAGGCAACCTAACATGTCCGCCTGCATCTTCCTCACAGACCGGCAGTTTGCCGGGGACACCCTTATCAACCCCGTCTAAGCACAATAGCCAGCCCTCGGTCCCTCAGATGTGGACAAGTAAAAGACCATTTCCTCCTAGCCATGAGAAAGCTAAGAGGTTGAATTTCACCATCTGCAAGTTCTTGGCTACAGAAATGCTGCCTTTCCGCCTGGTGGACACAGAGGATTTTCGAGACCTTATGTCCGTCGCAGTGCCCCAGTACCAGATGCCCAGTCGGCACTACTTCTCAAAGAAAGGTGTGCCTGCGCTCCACCAGCATGTCGCACACAACTGGGTAACTATGGTGACAGCAGGACAAGGGGCTGCTGTCCAAGTCTTGCCGTCCCCACGAGTTGTGCGTCAATCCTCTTTATGTCAAAGTTCCTCCACTGCTTCTGCCTCCTCAACCTCCTCTCCTCTCAGTCTTCCACCTGCACCCAAAGCCTGTCTGGTCATGCCACAAGCTTTCTAACTGCGCAGAAGGGATCCTGCACACCTCCTTACTATGCTGGCAGTAGGGCTCAACGTCATCAGGCGGTTTTTACATTGAAATGTCTGGGAAATGTGAGTCACACAGCTGAGGAGTTGTGGTCAGCTCTGGAGAACCAATTTCATGAATGGTTGTCTCCACTGGACCTGAAACCAGGGAAGGCCGTGTGCGACAATGCTGCAAACCTGGGTGCGTCCCTTCGCCGGGGCAATGTCACACACGTGCCTTGTATGGCTCACGTGTTGAACCTGTCCAGCAATTTTTAGCCCACTATCCCAGACTAGATGGCCTTCTGCAGAGGGCACGGTCGCTGTGTGCTCACTTTCGCCGTTCGCATCCCGCAGCTCAGCGACTTACATCTCTACAGAAGTCGTTGGGCCTGCCACTTCACCGGCTAAAATGCGATGTGCCTACCCGGTGGAATTCAACTCTGCACATGTTGCAGCGACTGTGGCAGCACCGACAAGCCCTGGTGCAAAACGTTCTGATGTATTGCCTGGGCCAACGAGATCCAGAGGTGGGGCAAATCACGCTGGAGGAGTGGTCTCAGATCAGGGACCTATGCACCCTTCTGCACAGTTTTGAAATGGCGACGAAGATGTTTAGTGCTGACGATGCCATTATCAGCATGACTATTCCGGTGATTTACATGCTGGAGCACATGTTAAACAGAATTCGGAGTCAGGTGTTGGCACAAGAGGAGGTGGAGGAAGTAGAGGAGGAGGAGTTGTATGCGGAAGGGCTAACATCTGCAAGGTCCAGACGGTCGGCAGCACCAAGGCGGCAGGCATGTGAGGGTGGGGGAGATGGTTTTACCAGGGCGCATGGTAGCAGCCAAACTAGTGAGGAAGGTGCAGGAGCCCAGGAAGAAGTGGAGGACGAACTGATGGAAGACTCATCAGATGAGGGAGACCTTGATCACATTTCTGTTGTGCGAGGTTGGGGGGAGAGGACAGAGGAAGGAATCATGATTGTTACCTCGCCACCAACACAACAGGGACTTGGTGCTCCTGGATGCTCAACACACATGAGTGCCTTCTTGCTGCACTACCTGCAACATGACCCTCGAATTGTGAGAATTAGAAATAATCCTGACTACTGGGTTGCCACACTGTTAGATCCCCGGTACAAAAGTAAATTTGCAGAAATTATTCCTGCCATAGAAAGGGATGCACGCATGCAGGAGTATCAGCAGAGACTGTTGCAGAATCTTACATGTGCTTTTCCACAAAATACCAGTGGTGCACGTAGTGAATCTCACAGTTCCAACTTGCCAACCGTGGGACCGTCAAGTGTTCAGCACTCAAACCGTAACAGAACCACAGTATCTGCTGGTAACATCAATTTTGCGGAATCATTTCACCACTTTTTTAGCCCATCCTTTGCAAGGCCACAGGAGACAATAAGTCTGACACATAGTCAACGCCTAGAGACGATGGTACAGGAGTATCTCCAAGTAAACATTGAAGCCATGACTGGGTCACTGGACCCTTGCTCTTTTTGGGCTTCCAATCTGGATAAATGGCCGGAGCTAGCCACTTACGCCTTGGAGATCTTGTCATGCCCCGCAGCCAGCGTTCTGTCTGAACGTGTGTTCAGCGCTGCTGGTGGTGTGCTGACAGATAAGCGCACGCGGCTCTCCAATGATAATGTAGACAGACTCACGTTCATAAAGATGAACAAATCATGGATCCGAAACGACTTTGCTACCCCTGTGTCATCCTGGGGAGAGTAAAAGCTTGATGATTGGTTAAAATCACCCTACCAACCGTTTTAAGCTTTCAAATTACTAATCATGTTTATCTGTATCTTGGCTGGAAAATAATTTGGGCTTTGTAGCAGTGTGCAGCACTGATTCTATTAGGCCATCTATAATAAGCTCCACCAGATTTAAAATTATTAATCATGTTTATCTGTATCTTGACTGGAAAATAATTTGGGCTTTGTAGCAGTGTGCAGCACTGATCCTATTAGGCCATCTATACTAAAGCTTCACCAGATTTAAAATTAATAATAATTTTTAGCTGCATCTAGCCCGGAAAATAATTGCGCGATGCGCAAGACACATAAGTGCCTTCTTGCTGCACTACCTGCAGCATGACCCTCATATTGTCAGAATTCGAAGTAATCATGACTACTGGGTTGCCACACTCTTAGATCCCCCAAACTTTTCGATCAACCTTTTCATTTTAATAAAGACCAAAAAAATGGTCATTTTTCAAATTATAAGCATTAGCAGGTTGTTAGAAACTGAAATCAAACAGTTTTCAACTCAAAACTTTATTCTAGGTGATGTTACATTTTCACATAGGACCCCTTGTTCGAAAGGAGCTTCTGAACTCTCTCGTCCATTGAATTTGTCAGGTTTTGGATGGTTTCTGCTTCAATTGTTTTGCATGAGGACAGAATACCCTCCCAGAGCTGTTGCTTAGATGTGAACTGCCTCCCGCCATCATAGACACTCCTTTTAATGATGCTCCAAAGGTTCTGAATGGGGTAGAGGTCAGGGGAGCATGGGGGTCACACCATAAGTTTGTCCCCTTTTATGCCCATATCAGCCAGAGATGCAGATGTTTTATGTGCAGCATGAGATGGTGCATTATCATGCAGAAAAATGATCTTGCTGTGAAATACACGGTTCTTCTTCTTGAACCATGGCAGGAAGTGCTGTTTGAGAAAATCCACATACATTATGGAGTTCATCTTTAGCGCCTTCAGGGATCCTAAAGGGGCCGACAATCTCTCTCCCTATGATTCCAGCCCAAAACATTACTCCACCTCCTCCTTGTTGGCGCTGTAGCCGTGTTTGCGTGGGGTGTCCATCAACCAGCCATCCTCCACTCCATCCATCTGGACCATAGAGCGCTGCACGGCACTCATCCGTGAACAAAACAGTTTTGAAATCAGTCTTCATGTAATGTTTGGCCCACTGGAGCCGTTTCTGCTTGTGTGAAGTGGATAGAGGAGGTCGACAGGATGGCGTATGCACAGCTGCAAACCTCTGAAGGACCCTGCATCTTGTTGTTCGGGGGACGTTGGAGGCACAAGCAGCTTCAAAAACTTGTCTGCTGCTATGACAAGGCTTTTTTGCCGCTGCTCTTTCAACCTGACGTAATTGCCTGTAGGAAAGAGTCCTCAATTTGCCCTTATCAGCACGCACACGTGTGTACTGTGAATCAGCTACATACTTCTTGATTGCCAAGACACTTCATCCTGATCATCGCACAATGTTGATTGTAGTCATGCCTTGACCTAAACACTCCACAATTTGTTGCTTCTCAGCAGCCGACACATCCTTTTTCTTTCCCATTTTGGCAGAAAATGTAGGCTGCTTAATAATGTGAGACAGCCTTCTTAAGTAGTCTTGCCTTTCATTGGACACACCTGCCAAACTAATTAGCACAGGTGTCTGCAATTGCTTACAGTGATATAAAGAGCCCTGACACACATCACCATCAATGAGTTTAACTGACAAACAAACAAATTCTTCCCTTATCACTCCTAAACACTTTTTGCATAATAATTTGGAACACAGTGTACATGTGCTTTTCCACAAAACACCAGTGGTTCACGTAGTGAATCTTACAGTTCTAACTTGCCAACCGTGGTCTGTATGGAGTTGTTCAATAAAGGGCCCAAAATTAAGATAACATAGATGGGAGAGGTCTCTATTAATGTTGAGCCACCCCCGTAGTGTTCGAGTTCGGTTCGGTTCGTCGAACACCCGTGTGTTCGCCGAACTGTTCGTCGAACTGTTCGTCGAACACCTTCGAACACCGTTAAAACCAATGGCAGGCAAACAAAAACACATAGAAACACATAGAAAACACCTTCAAAGGTGTCCAAAAGCTGACAAACTGCTCAGAAGACACAACTAACACATGGAAAAGTGACAAGTACATATAGTCATGCGAAAAGAAAAGAGGTGGAGGAGTAAAAGGAGGGGGAGACACAGATATAGGCATGTCATGCCCTTCTAAAATCCAAAAAGTGAGAAGCCGAGACGGCCAGTCCGCTCCTGCCCGTGCCACCTCCGTGTCGCCGGGTTTGTGCCAGAGCCGCGGTGAACCCTGACGGCCAGCCCCCCTCTCCCAATACTGGTGCCTGTCCGCTGGTGGGTCGAGAGAGCCCCCCTGTGGTGGAGGCAGCTCTAAGCTTTTTAATTTAAATTGTCCCTCTAATTTGAATGAATACACTTTAAATCCATTTACAAGGATCTATTGGAGGGCAAGTCTCATGCCAGCAGCCGCGTAATTCCAGCTCCAGTAGCGTCCACTAAAGCTGCTGCAGTTAAAAAGCTTTTATAAGGATCGAGCTCGGCTGTCCACCGCAAGGCATCCTAGTGCCAGTCCCAGCCCCTATGCCTTGGGGTGCCTCCTGATGCTCTTCACTAAGTATCCCGTGGTCCCGAAGCATTTCCTTTGAAAAAATTAAGTGTCCAAACTACAGGTGGTGTAGCTTGCTTAACAGCCGGGATAATCCGCTGACTAGCAGACACTGCTACTAGGCACAAAGTATTTCCTGGGCTAGATGCAGTTAAAAATTTGTAAGTAGATACTCTCGTTGGATGCTGAGAAAGCATTCCATAGAGTCTCCTGGCACGCCATATATGATTCTCTTAAAAAGCTTGGGGTAGGGGTCTAGGGGACCCTTTTATAGCCAAAATCACGGCCCTGTATCACAATACGTCACCTAGGCTGAAGATAAATGGAACTGTAGCACCGAGGGCTCGGTTGCTACAGACGTATTGCACCTCACCCAGAGGTGTGATATCTCACTCTCAGATAAGGATGGAGTGTGGATCAGGACCCGACACCTGCATGCATTACACCACATTGCCGTGGGGCAGGGCGACCAATATGCCCCTGAGATGGGCACGACAGTCCCTGTCCCTGGCTGGAGTGGGGGGAGGGAACACTGAGGAAGGGGAACCCTGCAGTGCAGGAGCAGGGAGGAAGCAGTTCCTGGGTGCATTGAGAAGGGAGTATAAAAGGTGGGCACCATCTTAGTTCAGTGCAGAGAAGTCTGAGCAGAAGTGGCAGGGAGCAGGGGCTCTGCATGAGCTCTGCTCCGGAGGCGGGCCTAGTAACAGAGGCCCAGGCCTGCAAGAGGGAGAAGGAAGGAAGAGGAGCGGAGAAGGCTCCAGGAACGAGGAACGAAGGGATCTCAGGGGTGCGGACGGGCGAGTCGCCACCGCACGCCTGAATCCACCTGCGTGGAGGGGTCAGGCCAAAGGGGGAGACCGGTCCCCGAACTAGTGGAGGCAGGAAACGACCCTCAGCTAGAAACCGGAGGCTCTGACATTTTATGTGGCGCAGCCCCTTGCTCCACCCGCTAGGAAGGCACCACATAGGGTCAGGGAAACTGGCGCCAAGTTTACCAAGAGGAGGCCCGAGGCAGCCGGACAGAAGTGTTGGTAAGAAAGGCCAGACAAAGGACACACAAAGGGGGTCCTGTGAAGCGCTCCAAAGTTATCTGGGAGTTGTCTGAGCCCCTCACCTGGTGAGCACAGTACGACGTGGGCAGCCGTTACCTGCAGACGTGGTCTGGATAATAAGAACTGTGAGTAAAGGCCCTGAACTGCATCACTGACTCCGTGTCGTTACTGCTGCTGCCCTGCACCATCACCCCCATCCTCCGCATACACTGCCCTGAGGCTATACTCCTCCCGTGGGGAGTTATGCTACGCTCTGCTGCACCCACAACACCAGCCTTAGCGGTCTGCCCTGTAGCGGCGGTTCACTCTGACCGCAATCCACGGGTGGCGTAGTCGGACATTTAAACATCAAAACCACATAAATAGTTCCGCCACTGGTTTGACCGCCCTGAGCCACGGAACCGGATCGCCGCCACGAAGACTACAACCACCAGCATCCACCAAAAAGGGTCCGGCTCCGGGTGTCCCAAGGCCCAGGGGGTGCGTCAGAACATTTTCATCACCTTTCACAATCACCAATGGGACAAGGCAGGGATGTCCTCTGTCCCCTCTCTTATACATCCTAGTGACGGAGCACCTGCTCTCATCAATTCGCCATAACCCCAATATTAGGTGGATTGAGGTGGGAGGCACCGAGTACAAGTGCTCTCTATTTGCTGATGATGTCCTAGTATATATCACTCAATCACATATATCCATCCCTGCTGTTATGGCTGAAATAGATCACTTTGTTACATGGTAAAATTTTAAAATCAATGCAGCGAAGTCTGAGGCCCTCGATGTCTCCCTCCCTAAATCCATATAGGATTCCATCCAGTCCAACTTTCCCTTTGCCTGGCCCTCACAGGGTATCAAATACTTAGGAATTCCTATTCATAGAGACCTCTCCCATCTATGTTATCTTAATTTTGGGCCCTTTATTGAACAATTCCATACAGACCACGGTTGGCAAGTTGGAACTGTGAGATTCACTACGTGCACCACTGGTATTTTGTGGAAAAGCACATGTAAGATTCTGCAACAGTCTCTGCTGATACTCCTGCATGCGTGCATCCCTTTCTATGGCAGGAATAATTTCTGCAAATTTACTTTTGTACCGGGGATCTAACAGTGTGGCAACCCAGTAGTCAGGATTATTTCTAATTCTCACAATTCGAGGGTCATGTTGCAGGTAGTGCAGCGAGAAGGCACTCATGTGTGTTGCGCATCCAGGAGCACCAAGTCCCTGTTGTGTTGGTGGCGAGGTAACAATCATGCTTCCTTCCTCTGTCCTCTCCCCCCAACCTCGCACAACAGAAATGTGATCAAGGTCTCCCTCATCTGATGAGTCTTCCATCAGTTCGTCCTCCACTTCTTCCTGGGCTCCTGCACCTTCCTCACTAGTTTGGCTGCTACCATGCGCCCTGGTAAAATCATCTCCCCCACCCTCACATGCCTGCCGCCCTGGTGCTGCCGACCGTCTGGACCTTGCAGATGTTAGCCCTTCCGCATACAACTCCTCCTCCTCTACTTCCTCCACCTCCTCTTGTGCCACCACCTGACTCCGAATTCTGTTTAACATGTGCTCCAGCATGTAAATCACCGGAATAGTCATGCTGATAATGGCATCGTCAGCACTAAACATCTTCGTCGCCATTTCAAAACTGTGCAGAAGGGTGCATAGGTCCCTGATCTGAGACCACTCCTCCAGCGTGATTTGCCCCACCTCTGAATCTCCTTGGCCCAGGCTATACGTCAGAACGTATTGCACCAGGGCTTGTCGGTGCTGCCACAGTCGCTGCAACATGTGCAGAGTTGAATTCCACCGGGTAGGCACATCGCATTTTAGCCGGTGAAGTGGCAGGCCCAACGACTTCTGTAGAGATGTAAGTCGCTGAGCTGCGGGATGCGAACGGCGGAAGTGAGCACACAGCGACCGTGCCCTCTGCAGAAGGCCATCTAGTCTGGGATAGTGGGCTAAAAATTGCTGGACAACCAGGTTCAACACGTGAGCCATACAAGGCACGTGTGTGACATTGCCCCGGCGAAGGGACGCACCCAGGTTTGCAGCATTGTCGCACACGGCCTTCCCTGGTTTCAGGTCCAGTGGAGACAACCATTCATGAAATTGGTTCTCCAGAGCTGACCACAACTCCTCAGCTGTGTGACTCACATTTCCCAGACATTTCAATGTAAAAACCGCCTGATGACGTTGAGCCCTACTGCCAGCATAGTAAGGAGGTGTGCAGGATCCCTTCTGCGCAGTTAGAAAGCTTGTGGCATGACCAGACAGGCTTTGGGTGCAGGTGGAAGACCGAGAGGAGGTTGAGGAGGCAGAAGCAGTGGAGGAAAAATGACATAAAGAGGATTGACGCACAACTCGTGGGGACGGCAAGACTTGGACAGCAGCCCCTTGTCCTGCTGTCACCATAGTTACCCAGTGCCCAGTCAGCGACATGTAACGCCCCTGTCCATGCCTACTCGTCCAAGTGTCTGTGGTGAAATGCACCCTGTCACACACAGAGTTTCTCAAAGAAGCGGTGATGTTGTGTGCGACATGCTGGTGGAGCGCAGGCACACCTTTCTTTGAGAAGTAGTGCCGACTGGGCATCTGGTACTGGGGCACTGCGACGGACATAAGGTCTCGAAAATCCTCTGTGTCCACCAGGCGGAAAGGCAGCATTTCTGTAGCCAAGAGCTTGCAGATGGTGAAATTCAACCTCTTAGCTTTCTCATGGCTAGGAGGAAATGGTCTTTTACTTGTCCACATCTGAGGGACCGAGGGCTGGCTATTGTGCTTAGACGGGGTTGATAAGGGTGTCCCCGGCAAACTGCCGGTCTGGGAGGAAGATGCAGGCGGACATGTTAGGTTGCCTTGATCCAAAGGTGGTGCTATCGATGTCGGACAGCGCTGAAGACCAGCTGGTGTTACCACCTCCAAAGAAAATGATGACCTGCCAATCACGCTGGCTGTTGCGGGTAAAGAGGTGGCAGGTCTGCGCCCCAAAACAGGTGTGACTGCTGTCCCCCCAGTCACAGAGGATGAAGAGGCCGCGGATGCACAAGATATGGCAGACGGTGGTTGGCCCGGCCGGCTAGACCGCATTGTAGCACACTGAGCTTCCCACTGCAACTTATGCTTCATGTCCATGTGCCGGTTCATGCATGAAGTACTCAAACTATGTATTTTTTGGCCTCTACTTAGCTTTTGCTGACAAATGTTACAGATAACACGAGTTGGGTCATCTTTATCGATCTGAAAAAATGCCCAGGCTATGCAAGGCTTAGCACCCATGCGACCTGAAGAGCCACCACGACTTGTGGTGAGAGGCAGAGTTGTGTTTGAGGATGCAGTTGTTGACGTGCTTCCAGTACTACGTCTCTGTCCAGGAAGGCGCAACCTGACCTCGTCGTCACTAGCATCTTCCTCCACCTCCTCTGCTGACCTCATCTCTTGGCTGACTGTGGGTTGACAGTAAGTGGGATCTCCGACCTCATCATCATCACCCTGTGCGTTATCACACCCGTCGTCCTCAGAGCCAACCTGTTCCTGCCCTGACAAAAAACTAAAGTTGTCGCTCCAATCAGCTATTTGAGTCTTATCATCGTCTTCCTCATTGTCTCCACCAACAGGAGTTACAGTTTGGGAATGAGGGTCTACATTATGGTCAGAACCTTCTGCGTCTGGTCCTGGATCCGACTCATAAAGATTCTGGGCATCAGTGCAGATCATTTCCTCGTCTGGATTCACAGAAGCGCTGGAGTCGACCTCTGATTCCCAGGCTATAGTATGAGTAAACAGCTCTGCAGACTCAACCACCTTTTCTACCTCATACTCAGACGGGCAGCTGGAGATTTGGGAGCTGTGAGGAAGCAAGTGCGATTTGGGTGACACCTTTGAGGACTGGAGTATTTGTGATGTTGAAGTTGATGTGGAGGAGAGCCCACTTAAAGGAGCACTTGATATCCGTTGAAGCACCTGCTGTTTTTGTGCCTCATCTGGAATTTGTAGCGATTGGCGTGGCCGTTAGAAAGGGATCTTATCACATTGTCCGCTAAAAGAAGTAGACATTTTAGTTTGGCTGGAAGATGGTCTTTCTTCTGCACCTACCCCACGGACACAACCTTTTTTCCCCTTCCCAACACGCCTATTCCCCTTTCCACCAGCAGCAGGCCTTTTTCCACTCATTTTGGTGGTTAACTAATTCACAACTCTGGAGTTGTTTGCACAAAAAAACAATGGATGGTAACCGAGCAGAGCTGAGTGGCCAAACTGTGGTATTAGGCCAAAACTATTGGCTGGGTTAGATGCAGAAAAAAAATATTTTTAATTTGCAACCTGATGGAGGTCAGTATAGATGGACTAATAGACCAAGTCCCACACACCGCTAGAAGCCCAAATATTTTTTCAGAGCTAGATGCAGAAAATTTTTTTATTCAATTTGCAACCTGATGGAGGTCAGTATAGATGGACTAATAGACCAAGTCCCACACACTGCTAGAAGCCCAAATATTTTTTCAGAGCTAGATGCAGAAAAAAAATATTTTTAATTTGCAACCTGATGGAGGTCAGTATAGATGGACTAATAGACCAAGTCCCACACACCGCTAGAAGCCCAAATATTTTTTCAGAGCTAGATGCAGAAAAAAAATATTTTTAATTTGCAACCTGATGGAGGTCAGTATAGATGGACTAATAGACCAAGTCCCACACACCGCTAGAAGCCCAAATATTTTTTCAGAGCTAGATGCAGAAAAAAATTATATTCAATTTGCAACCTGCTGGACGTCAGTATAGAAGGACTAATAGAACAAGTCCCACACACTGCTAGAAGCCCAAATATTTTTTCAGAGCTAAATGAAGAAAAAAATTATTTTTAATTTGCAACCTGATGGAGGTCAGTATAGATGGACTAATAGACCAAGTCCCACACACTGCTAGAAGCCCAAATATTTTTTCAGAGCTAGATGCAGAAAAAAATTATTTTTAATTTGCAACCTGATGGAGGTCAGTATAGATGGACTAATAGACCAAGTCCCACACACCGCTAGAAGCCCAAATATTTTTTCAGAGCTAGATGCAGAAAATTTTTTTATTCAATTTGCAACCTGATGGAGGTCAGTATAGATGGACTAATAGACCAAGTCCCACACACTGCTAGAAGCCCAAATATTTTTTCAGAGCTAGATGCAGAAAAAAATTATTTTTAATTTGCAACCTGATGGAGGTCAGTATAGATGGACTAATAGACCAAGTCCCACACACTGCTAGAAGCCCAAATATTTTTTCAGAGCTAGATGCAGAAAAAAATTATTTTTAATTTGCAACCTGATGGAGGTCAGTATAGATGGACTAATAGAACAAGTCCCACACGCTGCTAGAAGCCCAAATATTTTTTCAGAGATAAATGAAGAAAAAAATTATTTTTAATTTGCAACCTGATGGAGGTCAGTATAGATGGACTAATAGACCAAGTCCCACACACTGCTAGAAGCCCAAATATTTTTTCAGAGCTAGATGCAGAAAAAAATTATTTTTAATTTGCAACCTGATGGAGGTCAGTATAGATGGACTAATAGACCAAGTCCCACACACCGCTAGAAGCCCAAATATTTTTTCAGAGCTAGATGCAGAAAAAAATTATATTCAATTTGCAACCTGCTGGAGGTCAGTATAGGAGGACTAATAGAACAAGTCCCACACACTGCTAGAAGCCCAAATATTTTTTCAGAGCTAAATGAAGAAAAAAATTATTTTTAATTTGCAACCTGATGGAGGTCAGTATAGATGGACTAATAGACCAAGTCCCACACACTGCTAGAAGCCCAAATATTTTTTCAGAGCTAGATGCAGAAAAAAATTATATTCAGTTTGCAACCTGATGGAGGTCAGTATAGATGGACTAATAGAATGATGCTATGCCCAAAAGATTTTACTTCACTAGGTGCAGTAAAAAAATTGGTATTCTATACACAGGTGGTATATCTTGCAACACAGATAGGCTACTCCACTGACTAACACACTCTGCAATAGGCCAAAAAGGATTAGCTTTGCTAGATTCAGCCAAATGCTGTGAAAAAAACTTGCACAGCACTGGCACAGACCTGCCTGGCAAAAACTGATAGGAACTGATGTAACCTAGTCCTGAAAAGGACTCCAATTACAATTAGTCTTTACTCCCACAATCTATCTATTTAAGAGCACAGACCTGCCTGATAAAAGTCGTAGGAAATGCTGTAACCTAGTCCTTAAAAGGACTGCAATCACAACTATTCCCTACTCCCAAGCTATCTGTATATTTGTGCGAAAATTGGCTTGAAATTAACAAGGTATAGTGCACACAGCAACAGCGGTGCCGTCTAACACGCAGCTGCAGCAGTGAGAAAATGGTGGCGACGGGGAAAATGGCTTGGTCTTATAGGGCAAGGACATGTGACATACACTGCCAATCACACATGCCCTTGCTTGTGTGAAAAAAAGCACTTCGCTCCGTGTGTGCGCTGCTGATAGGCTGACAGATTGCACCTCCCCACTGCAAATGCGGGAAAGAGAAAAAAAAATGGAGATCTTCATTGTTCCTGCAGAGATCCATCCCCTGCCCCTCCCCCCGCCCCGCTGTACACTCAAACTGCGTATTAACATTAATTTTCATCATTACTGAGATAAAATCCAGTTATGATTTTGGTGCACGAACAGTTATCGAACATAACCTCGAACAGCCGAATTTTTCTCAAATTGTTCGTGTTCGCCGACCGGCTCGAACACCGCCCAAAACAGCTCGAATTTGAGATTGGCGAACAGTTCGAGTAGAACAACGCTCATCTCTAGTCTCTATGAATAGGAATTCCTAAGTATTTGATACCCTGTGAGGGCCAGGCAAAGGGAAAGTTGGACTGGATGGAATCCTATATGGATTTGGGGAGGGAGACATCGAGGGCCTCAGACTTCGCTGCATTGATTTTAAAATTTGACCATGTAACAAAGTGATCTATTTCAGCCATAACAGCATGGATGGATATATGTGATTGAGTGATATATACTAGGATATCATCAGCAAATAGAGAGCACTTGTACACGGTGCCTCCCACCTCAATCCACCTAATATTGGGGTTATGACGAATTGATGAGAGCAGGTGCTCCGTCACTAGGATGTATAAGAGAGGGGACAGAGAACATCCCTGCCTTGTCCCATTGGTGATTGTGAAAGGTGATGAAAATGTTCTGACGCGCCCCCTGGGCCTTGGGACACCCGGAGCCGGACCCTTTTTGGTGGATGCTGGTGGTTGTAGTCTCCGTGGCGGCGACCCGGTTCCGTGGCTCAGGGCGGTCAAACCAGTGGCGGAACTATTTATGTGGTTTTGATGTTTAAATGTCCGACTACGCCACGCGTGGATTGCGGTCAGAGTGAACCGCCGCTCCAGGGCAGACCGCTGAGGCTGGTGTTGTGGGTGCAGCAGAGCTTAGCATAACTCCCCACGGGAGGAGTATAGCCTCAGGGCAGTGTATGCGGAGGATGGGGGTGATGGTGCAGGGCAGCAGCAGTAATGTCACGGAGTCAGTGATGCAGTCCAGGGCCTTTACTCACAGTTCTTATTATCCAGACCACGTCTGCAGGTAACGGCTGCCCACGTCGTACTGTGCTCACCAGGTGAGGGGCTCAGACAACTCCCAGATAACTTTGGAGTGCTTCACAGGACCCCTTTGTGTGTCCTTTGTCTGGCCTTTCTTACCAACCCTTCTGTCCGGCTGCCTCGGGCCTCCTCTTGGTAAACTTGGCGCCAGTTTCCCTGACCCTATGTGGTGCCTTCCTAGCGGGTGTAGCGAGGGGCTGCGCCACATAAAATGTCACAGCCTCCTGTTTCTAGCTGAGGGTCGTTTCCTGCCTTCCACTAGTTTCGGGGACCGCTCTCCCCCTTTGGCCTGACCCCTCCACGCAGGTGGATTCGGGCGTGCGGTGGCGACTCGCCCGTCCGCACCCCTGGGATCCCTTCATTCCTCGTTCCTGGAGCCTTCTCTGCTCCTCTTCCTTCCTTCTCCTTCTTCCAGGCCTGGGCCTCTGTTACTAGGCCCGCCTCCGGAGCAGAGCTCATGCAGAGCCCCTGCTCCCTGCCACTTCTGCTCAGACTTCTCTGCACTGAACTAAGATGGTGCCCACCTTTTATACTCCCTTCTCAATGCACCCAGGAACTGCTTCCTCCCTGCTCCTGCACTACAGGGTTCCCCTTCCTCAGTGTTCCCTCCCCCCACTCCAGCCAGGGACAGGGACTGTTGTGCCCATCTCAGAGGCATATTGGTCGCCCTGCCCCACGGCAATGTGGTGTAATGCATGCAGGTGTCGGGTCCTGATCCACACTCCATCCTTACCTGAGAGTGAGATATCACACCTCTGGGTGAGGTGCAATACCTTTGTAGCAACTGAGCCCTCAGGGTGCTACAGTTCCATTTATCTTCAGCCTAGGTGACGTATTGTGATACAGGGCCGTGATTTTGGCTATAAAAGGGTCCCCTAGACCCCTACCCCAAGCTTTTTAAGAGAATCATATATGGCGTGCCAGGAGACTCTATGGAATGCTTTCTCAGCATCCAACGAGAGTATCTAATTACAAATTTTTAACTGCATCTAGCCCAGGAAATACTTTGTGCCTAGTAGCAGTGTCTGCTAGTCAGCGGATTATCCCGGCTGTTAAGCAAGCTACACCACCTGTAGTTTGGACACTTAATTTTTTCAAAGGAAATGCTTCGGGACCACGGGATACTCAGTGAAGAGCATCAGGAGGCACCCCAAGGCATAGGGGCTGGGACTGGCAGTAGGATGCCTTGCGGTGGACAGCCGAGCTCGATCCTTATAAAAGCTTTTTAACTGCAGCAGCTTTAGTGGACGCTACTGGAGCTGGAATTACGCGGCTGCTGGCATGAGACTTGCCCTCCAATAGATCCTTGAAAATGGATTTAAAGTGTATTCATTCAAATTAGAGAGACAATTTAAATTAAAAAGCTTAGAGCTGCCTCCACCACAGGGGGGCTCGCTCGACCCACCAGCGGACAGGCACCAGTATTGGGAGAGGGCGGCTGGCCGTCAGGGTTCACCGCGGCTCTGGCACAAACCCGGCGACACGGAGGTGGCACTGGCAGGAGTGGACTGAACGTGTCGGCTTCTCACTTTTTGGATTTTAGAAGGGCATGACATGCCTATATCTGTGTCTCCCCCTCCTTTTACTCCTCCACCTCTTTTCTTTTCGCATGACTATATGTACTTGTCACTTTTCCATGTGTTAGTTGTGTCTTCTGAGCAGTTTGTCAGCTTTTGGACACCTTTGAAGGTGTTTTCTATGTGTTTCTATGTGTTTTTGTTTGCCTGCCATTGGTTTTAACGGTGTTCGAAGGTGTTCGACGAACAGTTCGGCGAACACACGGGTGTTCGACGAACCGAACCGAACTCGAACAATACGGGGGTGGCTCAACACTATGTAAGACATATTTTCAGTTGTTTCACACTTTTTTGTTAAGTATATAATTCCACATGTGTTAATTCATAGTTTTGATGCCTTCAGTGTGAATGTACAATTTTCATAGTCATGAAAATACAGAAAAATCTTTAAATGAAAAGGTGTGTCCAAACTTTTGGTCTGTACTGTATATGGAGGCTTTTACTGATACCCTGTCTGTATGGTGTTTTTACCTTATAATAGATTAAAGTACATTTATCCACTTGAATGTGGATGAAGGGGTGCCATTTGCTGGTGTGTGATATAACATGCTCCCAACCTCAGCACTATGTTTTCCCTTTTTTATACTGCTCTTTGGACCAGTATGAAGAATAAGCTGCTCATCTGTAATAAGATTGAGATTAATGGACAATGGGTCTACAGATTTACTTCATATGCTGGATTCTTCTTTTTTTTTTTCTATAGACAGTACTGTGCAAATGTTTTATACAGTGTGGAAAAAATGCTGGAAAATAAGAATGCTTTCAAAAATAAAAATGTTAATAGTTTATTTTTATCAATTAACAAAATTCAAAGTGAATGAATGGTGCGCCCCCAGGGGCCATGGGGTACTCGGAAGCCGGGCCAGTCGGTTCCTTTGGATAGATAGTCACGGCGGCGTGACCCGGTCCGTGGCCCCAGGCGGTCAATAAATGAAGAAAAGAGGGGAATAAAGTTTTGGGGATAAAGTTTTGTGACGCCACCCGTGTTATGCGGCTATAGGTGGCCGCTGCTGTTGTTTATATCCACTGGGGCCCTTGGTGACGCAGCAGAGTTGGTTCAGCTCTCCACGGGTAGAGCTAGGTCCCAGGGCTGTTAAATAGGTGATTTTGGATGTTGTTGGTGTATTGCAAGGCAGGTGACGCAGTAATTGAGTAAAGGTCACAGCGTGGTAAAGTCTTCAAGTGTTGACTCACAGTTTTTGTACAATACTGAAATGACTTTTCCTTCTTGGTGTTGTAAGTTCATTGTTGAGGAGTCTTTATATGTATATACGCAAGAAATATTCACTCTAATTTATTGCATTTCTTTTTTAGATAGAAAAGTAGGACTGTTTCTGGACAAGAGATAAGAACTAAGCCCTATGTGTATCGCCCCTCCTCTTTTCAATGTCCTTAAGTACTATGCACTGATTAGATAGTGCCTTGACAAGAAACATGACCAATTATATCTAGTTAATTAATTTCTAAGCAACATACTTATACCTGCAGGCTGGTATCTTTCACTCATGCTGCAAAGAGTCAGATCTGAAAATAATGTTTCGATAGCATTAATGACTGGGCTGCACTTTAGAAACAGAAAAAACTGACGACACTTCCAATTAATACAAGAAATAGGTGTAAACAGGTGCTTACTAGGAGAAGCTACCTCCATATACAATTAACAAATAAAGTAGCACTCTGCAACGCTAAGTATATAAACATGAAGTATGAAATATGAATAGCATTACTGCTGTAGAAAATAGAAATAAACGAGAAATCTTAGCGCATAAATTGGCCAATTCATGTGTACCTGACAGCTGCGGTAAGACGTTTCTCAGTGCCAGGAACCTACCTAATGTGAATACCTCTCTAAGGGACATCCATCTGCTTATGTGTGGGAAAGTAAGATCCTACTGCAATTAAAGCCACCTATGGCATAGAGGTGGAGTGCTCAGTCAAAGCTTAAATATAGAAACAGAAAAAACTGGCCGGCACTCCAATGCAAGAAATAGGTGTGAATAGGTGCTTGCTAGGAGAAGCTACCTCCATACACAACTAACAAACAAATCAGCACACTGTAACGCTAAGTATGTAAACATGAAGTCTGAAATATGAATAGCATTACTGCTGTAGAAAATAGAAATAAATGAGAAATCTTAGCGCATAAATTGGCCAATTCATGTGTACCTGGCAGCCGCGGTAAGGCGTTTCTCAGTGCCAGGACCCTACCAACATGAATACTTCTCTAAGGGACATCCATCAGCTTATGTGTGGGAAAGTAAGAGCCTACTGCAATTAAAATCACTTTTGGCATAGAGGCGGAGTGCTCAGTCAAAGCTTAAACATAGGAACAGAAAAAACTGGCCGGCACTCCAATGCAAGAAATAGATGTGAACAGGTGCTTACTAGGAGAAGATACCTCTATATACAATTAATAAATAAAGTAGCACTCTGCAACACTAAGTATGTAAACATGAAGTATGAAATATGATTAGCATTACTGCTGTAGAAAATAGAAATAAATGAGAAATCTTAGCACATAAATTGGCCAATTTATGTGTACCTGGCAGATCAGTATTACTGGTCTTCCGTAATGTGGAACAAGGTTTGCCTCCATGATGCTTCCATGGAAAACTATTCAATGAAAAGTTGCTAATCATATTTTGTTTCTGTTTTTTTTACTTTTTACAGAAATATTGGCATTTTTAAATGTGTCATCTTCAATGACTATTTTTGTAAAAGTAACAACAGGACTTGCATCAATATTGGTGTTACTTTTGGAAAAGCTTTTCAGAAAGTCAAGGTAAAATTCATTAAACATGCTGACAGTTAACTGTCTATTGAGTGGATGCAGGCTGGTATCTTTCACTCATGCTGCAAAGAGTCAGATCTTTAAATAATGTATCAATAGTATTAATGATTGGGCTGCACTTTAGGCAGAAAGTTCCCACTGTGTAACTAAGAATTCTTACAAGAACATGACAGTTTAAGGAAAACTTGGCACGTTTCTGCCCAGGAGGCCCCCTTGATTGATGACGAGAAAAAAATGGAGGTGCTATTAAGGAAAAGACAGGAACAGTGCTGTAAGTATTAGAAGCTGGACTGTTTCAGTCAATGGCTTAATTACCTCCTTTAGATAAATGTGCTTACAATTAATACTATAAACTAACTTATATGGCCTATTTTTTGCATGTACATGGTAGTTAATTTTTAAGATCGTGCCAAAAAGAGCTTTTTATTGGCTAAAAAATTACCTATTACAATAAAACTAAAAACAAAATATTGAGAAGTTCACGTATCTGTATAATTCACTATATTTGTTTCAATTATACATTTTTATTTTAAAAGAAATACTATGGATTTCTCATACTTAGACAAGTAGACAAGTAGACAAGACAAGTAGACAAGTGAATGGCATAAAATACAGAAATAATCTAATAATTATTTACGATAATGATATTTGAAAGAGGATGAAAGAAAATCTAAGACATCTCATTTTACATGGCTTGTTATTACTTTGAAGGAAATGTATCTATTTTTTACAAAGAGAATTTCTAATTTTATGTGAAGCCACATACGGGGTGTGTAAAAGCAAGAAGAAAATTATGTACTGTTTTATCTTGTAGTTAAATCATTCATGTGATTAAGGTAAAAGGTTTAAATAGGACAAAAAAATACAAATTTAGAGTTCATTTACATAGCAGTTTTTTTTTGTCAGACATGTTCCATCCATTTTTTTTAACAGACAGAACACGGACGTGTTAATTTCAATTGTTATAATCATATGGTCAAAATCAGAGATGTAGATTAAAGAGGTTCATGAAATAAATGGATAGCAGTTTGATGTCATCCATGTGTCACCTGAATATTGTCCATTGTTCATTAGTAGATAATAGGACAAATTTGAAAATCCTCTATAACTTTTGTTTATCATAGAAAAAAAATAAATTAGTTTTTTTAACAAATGAGAAATATATAACTGTCAATTCAATCTATAGAATAACAAAAGGGCTACTGAATCTAACATCCACAGAATGTAAAAGCAATGTTAATAAATTCACAAACATGTACTTAAATGTGTTTAGAACTAAAAATCATTGATTAAAAGGACAAACATTTTACTAGGCTTCCTGGCAGTGATCCTGTTGAAGAATAAGTTGCTCATACCACTAATTCATGAAAGGGTAATAAAAAAGGCTAACATAAATAAACCCCTAAAAACATATACTTTATTCAAAATTTGTTATTAAAAACTTCCCCAAAAGAAAAAATGTGTAGTGAATATTTACATGTTTAAGTTTAGATAATAACCACAGCAATATATGTTATACTTAATGGCCCAGGTTGTTGGGGACCTATCTTTCCCTATTCATTCCCTATTCAAGTGGTGCCCTCACTCTATGGTGTCTCACCCTAATGTACCCAGGATAGTCCTTCATTTAGTAACAGTCAGTAGACAGTAATTCACTCCACATGAATTTTGCAAAATGGCATCTGGCTTGCCACCATTTCGCTGAATCTCTCTGCTCACCTCCACTGCTCGTTCCTTCTCATAAGTGCGTAGTATGGTTGCGATGACATTATAATGTCACAATGTGTGCTGTGACCTTATAGCACGACTCTATATCTTGTTATGTACACGCCCGGACTGTCTGGCGTATGCGTGTTTAGTGATCCCACTGGACCATGAACCGGAGAGTGCCTGGAGGGGCTTAACTAAGTATCTGCCCGATACGACCAAGGTCGCACGACGGCATACGACACCTGTGCACCAGGGAGGAACCGGGCAGAGGGACCAGGTGCTACTCCAGGTCAGACCCCGGACACGGCTGTTGACCCACACCGGGGAATACAGGAACAGGCAGGTTCGGCTGGCACACTGACTGGTGGGTATAGGCAGGCACGACTGGTATGCAGGCAGGCGGGTACTGATAAGCACGACTGGTATGCAGGTCGGGGGTACAGGCAAGCACGGCTGGAATGCAGACAGGGAGGCGCTAGCAGGTTGGCGCACAGACGGGATAAGGTCCAATACAGACTGGGGCTCAGGAACAGAACCACAGATGCGGTAGACAAGCGGAGCAGAGCGAGACCGCCGGAGCGGTGAGCAAGAGCAGCGCAGGGCGAGACCGCCAAAGCGGTGGGCAAGAGCAAAGCAGGGTGAGACCGACACGAGCGGTGAGCAAGAGCAAAGCAGGGTGAGACCGCCTGGATCGGTGAGCTAAGGCAGAGCAGAGCGAGACGGCCTGGAGCGGTGAGCAAAGGCAGAGCAGAGCGAGACCGACTGGAGCGGTGAGCAAAGGCAGAGCAGGCAGAAACCACCGGAGCGGTGAGCAAGGCAGAGCAGGCAAGAACCGCCGGAGCGGTGAGCAAGGTAGAGCAGGCAAGAACCGCCGGAGCAGAGAGCAAGGCAGAGCAGGCAAGAACCGCCGGAGCGGTGAGCAAGGCAGAGCAGGCAAGAACCGCCGGAGCGGTGAGCAAGGCACAGCAGGCAAGAACCATCAGAGCGGTGAGCAAGGCAAAGCAGGCAAGAACCGCCGGAGCGGTGAGCAAGGCAAAGCAGGCAGAAACCGCCGGAGCGGCGAACAAGGCAGAGCGGGCAGAAACCGCCGAGGCAGCGAGCAAGGCAGAGTAGAGGGGACAGGGCTCTGTTCACACGGAACAGACTGGAAGGGAAAGGCAGAACCAGATACACACAAGATACTTGCAATGAAGTAGCGAATGGACTCTAAACTCACAAACGGAAGTACAGCGACAACGAGTAGGAGTTAGGAGCAGGTTCAGACTCTGCAAAAAAAGGGAAGGTATGGACATAGAGAAAAACAGGAAACAGGTTAGGAGACAGTTCAGACAGGAACTGTTACTGCAAAAAATACAGGAACGAGCCAAGGTAAAGCCAAGTGCTGGTTCAGACAATGCAGGAGAAAGGGAAGGTACGGACATAGAGAAAAACAGGAAACAGGTTAGGAGACAGTTCAGACAGAAACTGTTACTGCAGCAAATACTGGAACGAGCCAAGGTAAAGCCAAGTGCTGGTTCAGACAATGCAGGAGAAAGGGAAGGTACAGACATAGAGAAAAACAGGAAGCAGGTTAGGAGACAGTTCAGACAGGAACTGTTACTGCAGCGAGATACAGGAGCGAGTCTGGGTATGCGGCCCCCAGAGGGCTGGGCGAACAGGCTAGGAGCGTGTTCAGACAGGCCTAGAAATACAGCCTCCAGAAAGGCAGACAGGCAGGCAAGAAAACACAGAATAGGACCTGGCACATTCGGAGTGAAAGCACACACTGAATGAACACGTTGCTCAGGCACCAGCTTCCAGGTGAAGCTGGTTTAAATATCCAGTGACGGACAGCAATAGGCTGAGGACGCATTAGGGGTGTGCCCACAGCAGCTACAAGAAGCAGGAAGAGATCGGGTGACGCCCTTAAGCAGCCAGAACAGAGGCAAGCAGACAGCATGGAAAGAAGCCAGGCTAGCAGACTGGACTGGTGATCAAGTTTGCGATCTTGCATAGTGGGGGATGGAGCACTATGCAATAATGCCACCAGGTATGTTACATTAGCCCCCCCGTTACGCCCCCTCTTTTTCAAGCCTGCAAGGGTGTTCTGCAGAGAATTAGGAGGCCAATCCTTCTCTTCAAGAGGACTACCTCTTCTGTCCACCCGAGGAAACGAACCTGGTCTCATTATCTTGGTAGCTAGGATGCTTCCTCCCATCAAGTCATCCTTAGCAACAGAAGAAATGGGTGAAGTACCGGGAACAGCACACAGAAAAGTCTCTCTCCATTTTTTATCAGATAGCACCCCGGTGAATTCAGGAGACAACTGGAAGTCCTCCAGCTGGTTGGAGGGGTGCAGAGACTCAGGTGTAACCATAGCTTCAGACAGCACTTGGTCCTGTTCACTGGATGAAGTGGGCGAAGCACCAGGTACAGAGTGTAAGAAAGTCCTTGTCCATTTGCTATCAGGAAGCATTCCGGAGGGTTCCGGAGAGAGCTGGAGGTCCCCCGCCTGGTTGGAGGAGTGCAGAGACTCGGGGGTAGCCACAGCTTTGAGGTACCCGTTGTCAAGCTCACTAGACGGAGCGGGCGAAGTATCGGGTACCGGGTGAAGGAAAATCTCTCTCCATTTGCCATCAGGTAGTACCCCGGAGGATTCAGGAGACAACAGGGGGTCCTCCGCCAGGTTGGAGGGGTGCAGGGACTCGGGGGTAACCACTGCTTTGGAGTACCCTTTGTCGAGCTCATTGGATGGAGCGGGCGAAGTATCGGGTACCGGGTGTAGGAAAGTCTCTCTCCATTTGCCATCAGGTGGTAACCCGGAGGAATCAGGAGGCAACTGGAGGTCCTCCGCCTGGTCAGAGGGGTGCAGAGACTTGGGAGCATCCTCCGCCTCGATGGACGTATCGCCAGATTCACTAAAGATGGAGAGTCCCTGCTTTGGGACCATCTTCAGTCCGGCTTCTGGGTGGGCAGCAGTCTCTTCGGGCAGGAGAACTGGTGAGCTACCTACACACATCACCCATCGGGGCTGCTCCGGGACACTGGGAAGGGAAGCTTCAGCGGAGGCCCCAGGATTAGGGTCATCGAAGACCATTAGAAAGGCCACCAGGAAAGCCTGAAGGTCAAGGACGATGGGATCCTGTGCTTCCTATAGGGGGGTGATCCATTTCAAGGCATCTCCCGCCAGGTAGGACATAATAAATCCCACTTTAATCTGGTCGGTAAGAAAATCGGGAGCATAGAAATGGAACTGCAGCATGCATTGCCATAGAAACGCACAGCTTAGTTTTGGATCCCCATAGTACCGTGGCAGATCCGGAGGATAGAGTGCCGATAGCTCCATTTCGACTGGTGCGTAATTCACCTGGGCCAAAGCTAGAGAAATTTTTTTTTTAATCTATTTATTTTTAATGCACGTATTCGCTAGACACGGATTCAAAATGTCTCAGAGAGCGAAGGGCGGTGGGGCTCAACGGGAACCATGGCCTGAGCAAACTGTTATGCACATGCCCAAACTGACTGGCGTGTGCATGTTTAGTGATCCCACTGGACCATGAACCGGAGAGTGCCTGGAGGGGCGTAACTAAGTATCTGCCCGATCCGACCAAGGTCGCACGACGGCATACGACGCCTGTGCACCAGGGAGGAACCGGGCAGAGGGACCAGGTGCTACTCCAGGTCAGACCCCGGACGCGGCTGTTGACCCACACTGGGGAATACAGGAACAAGCAGGTTCGGCTGGCACACTGACTGGTGGATATAGGCAGGCACGACTGGTATGCAGGCAGGCGGGTACTGATAAGTACGACTGGTATGCAGGTCGGGGGTACAGGCAAGCATGGCTGGAGTGCAGACAGGGAGGCACTAGCAGGTTGGAGCACAGACGGGATAAGGTCCAATACAGATTGGGGCTCAGGAACAGAACCGCAGATGAGGTAGACAAGCGGAGCAGAGCGAGACTGCCAGAGCAGTGAGCAAGAGCAGAGCAGGGCGAGACCGCCAGAGTGGTGAGCAAGAGCAAAGCAGGGTGAGACCGACATAAGCGGTGAGCAAGAGCAAAGCATGGTGAGACCGCCTGGAGCGGTGAGCTAAGGCAGAGCAGAGCGAGACCGCCTGGAGCGGTGAGCAAAGGCAGAGCAGAGCGAGACCGCCTGGAGCGGTGAGCAAAGGTAGAGCAGGCAGAAACCGCCGGAGCGGTGAGCAAGGCAGAGCAGGCAAGAACCGCCGGAGCAGCGAGCAAAGGCAGAGCAGGCAAGAACCGCCGGAGCGGTGAGCAAGGCAGAGCAGGCAAGAACTGCCAGAGCGGTGAGAAAGGAAGAACAGGCAAGAACCGCCGGAGCGGAGAGCAAGGCAGAGCTGGCAAGAACCGCTGGAGCGGTGAGCATGGTAGAGCAGGCAAGAACCGCCGGAGCGGTGAACAAGGCAGAGCAGGCAAGAACCGCCGGAGAGGTGAGCAAGGCAGAGCAGGCAAGAACCGCCGGAGCGGTGAGGAAGGCAGAGCAGGCAGAAACCGCCGGAGCGGCGAACAAGGCAGAGCGGGCAGAAACCGCTGAGGCGGCGAGCAAGGCAGAGCAGAGGGGACATGGCTTTGTTCACACGGAACAGACTGGAAGGGAAAGGCAGAACCAGATACACACAAGATACTTGCAATGAAGTAGCGAGTGGACTCTAAACTCACAAACGGAAGTACAGCGACAACGAGTAGGAATTAGGAGCAGGTTCAGACTCTGCAGAAAAAGGGAAGGCACGGACATAGAAAAAAAACAGGAAACAGGTTAGGAGACAGTTCAGACAGGAACTGTTACTGCAACAAATACAGGAACGAGCCAAGGTAAAGCCAGGTACTGGATCAGACAACGCAGGAGAAAGGGAAGGTACGGACATAGAGAAAAACAGGAAACAGGTTAGGAGACAGTTCAGACAGGAACTGTTACTGCAACAAATACAGGAACGAGCCAAGGTAAAGCCAAGTGCTGGTTCAGACAATGCAGGAGAAAGGGAAGGTATGGACATAGAGAAAAACAGGAAGCAGGTTAGGAGACAGCTCAGACAGGAACTGTTACTGCAGCAAGATACAGGAACGAGTCTGGGTATGCGGCCCCCAGAGGGCGGGACGAACAGGCTAGGAGCGTGTTCAGACAGGCCTGGAAATACAGCCTCCAGGAAGGCTGACAGGCAGGCAAGAAAACACAGAATAGGACCTGGCACATTCAGAGTGAAAGAGCTCACTGAATGAACACGTTGCTCAGGCACCAGCTTCCAGGTGAAGCTGGTTTAAATATCCAGTGACGGACAGCAATAGGCTGAGGACGCATTAGGGGTGTGCCCACAGCAGCTGGACTGGTGATCAGGTTTGCGATCTTGCATAGTGGGGGATGGAGCACTATGCAAGAACGCCACCAGGTATGTTACATATCTCTTGCAAACTACAGTTGGTCCGAGCAATCCTGCACAGAGTCATCCCAAGCTTAGTCATGGCCATAAAGTCCTGGCCTAGCATGAACATGCAGTGCATGACGGTCTTAAGAAGATGCACCGAGGATGGTACGGTGGAGAGCTAGCTACAGAATGAGCAGTGAGGTCTTAGGTTTTTTTTCTACATCTTTAGTTTATTTTGCCCTGGGATCTCTCCTCACCCAAGAGCATAATAATTGTAAAGTGCTGTGGAATATGTTGACGCTATATAAATAAAATTATTATTATTATAATAAGACACATTTAATTTATAGAGAAAAAAAATGCTGAAAATTGAGTTTCCCAGTAAAATCCACGCCATTTGGGGAATTCAGATCTGCTCATCTATAGTTAACTCGTGTCTGAGTTGTACTTATAGCCATGTCTACTGATGCACAAGAGCACAGAGAATCCTCTAGTGAGCTTGGATTGTGACTAGAACACTTTGCAATTCGAATTGTGGGGATCGCAAAATAAATAATGCCCAATGCCTTGTCACACACTGGTAAAGTATCAAGCAGCAAGCTTTTGATGTTTTATATGGCTGTGCACCTTTCTAATAATGCCCTGCAGCAATAACATCACTTGCTCTAGCGCAGCCAATCAGGTGGATCAGACTTTGTATAAAAGACTAGGCAGGGAATCCAGCAGCCATTATAGAGTAATTTTAGTCTCTCTATCTCATGCTGCTGCAAGTTCACCTAAAAGAATAGTTACACTTTAAATTTCTATATCTTAAATGGGTTTCCAAAACTAGACATACATTTCTACAATGCCTCTATCTAACTGCAGATTGCCATTTACTCACCTGTCTTGGCTCGAGCACCAAGCTTTTTTCTTTTTTCCGCATGGTCAGCTCTCTTTATTCTAGTCCATACCTGGTTATCTGGTAACCCAAAAAACTCTGACAATATCAATCAAGGCCTTTTAAGACTGACTATGGTGGCTGTGTACTGCCTGTGTACTCAGGAAGTAGAGCATCCTAATACTACTGGCTTTTATAAAAGTTTTCCTCACCATCCACTTGTCTCAGCTCTAGCCAGGTGTCTAATTTATCTTCACAGTTATTCCTGACTGCAATCTAGCAACCAACTGCTACTTCTAAGCTCAGTCCAGCTAATCTGAGTGCTTTTGCACTCTCACCTCTGCTATGTTACTCTACAAGCCCATCTCTGCTATTAAGGTACCTGATAATTTATTTGTTTTTGCAATCCTGGTGATATCTCACACATTTATCTATTCCAGTTTATAAAAGCACTTTTGCCTGAAGATATCAGTTTGCCTATATATCAGCTATTCCCATGTGTACTGCTCTTATGCAAGGAAGATAACAGCTTGCCTATACGTCTCTGCTATTCTGGTGTGCAGGAAGATACTAGTTGCCTATTCATCTCTGCTGTTTTTGTTCAAATAGAACTTCTGCCTCTTTTATATTTAGTTCTCCAAGCTCCACTTGCTCTTCTGCCATTTTATATACCCTGTTGTCCTGATTCTCACTGATCTATGTGTAGTTCGTCAAGTCCATTTCTGCTGCTTCATCATCACCTCCAGTCCATGTTGCTCACCCTGACATACAGCTCTGAAAACCCACCTCAGCAAGTGAGCCCATAACATTGTTGAATCCCATCAGTGTGCAATATGAATGCTATCAGGTTTCTGCTTTGTTATCAGCTGAAGTAGATGTGACGTGATGGTTGCATTCTTGAGATACCGCGACAACTAGCTTCTTATCCACTTCTCTGAAAAGAACATTGAGAGAAGCAGGAGAACTTGCTAGTCAGCATGTGACTTTCAGTAATGCATATGCATGTTTCACACTATCAGAGCTGTGCAGCAATATATATTTGGCCCAAAAAACCCTTTAAAGTCTCTCAAATTGCCAATGGACCTCATTATGGTAAATGAAGTGTAAGGGATCCAGTACTGTCATTAATTTTGTTGTCCAATTCCTATGAAGGAGCAGAACAACAGAATAAAAAAAAATCCAGATGTGAACCCATCCAACAATGCAAGTGATTTACAGTACACAATAATGATATGCAGATTCAAGTTATGGAACATAAAATCAGCAAGGAAAGCGAGTTTTACAAATATTAAACTAAAAAAAAATCGTAAAAGTAGCATTGAACAACTTAATCACTTAACATTTTTCTAATGGATGTTTATTTTTCAAATTAAAACTAATTCAGCGTCATGCTGATCTAATGTGATTTTGTATTCCCATCAGGGTAAATGCTAAATATTTCATTGTAAAATCGTAATGTGACATTCCTTTATGATTACAGTATTCCCTTGGCTATCTGTGCTGTCAGAAAGCCTGATATGTAAATTTAAATGTACGAGATTTAAGGAAGTAATGAACCATAAGAAATACACCAGAGTCCTATAAACTATCAGGACTCCATCTGTGAATGTAGTGCAGCCTGGGAAAAGGACAAGCTAGAAATAAGCCATTCTGCTGATCTACAGCGTGGAACAATACAGTTAATATAATGACAAAAGCTCTTAAATATTCGATTTATGTTCATGGTAGAGACATAAATATTTTATTAAGCTGAGTGCAGTATACTTTGTACTGTGTCCCTGTTATACCACTCTTTACACCAGACATTAATATTATATTATAAGCATTTTAAATGTATCTTTAGAATATTTATATCCATCCTCATGGTCACGCTCACATGCTACTGTATGTATCCATAATATGAAGCTGATTGTCTATGGGACCATATTGTATGTCTGTATTCCTCTGATCCCATAATGGGTCAAACAAAAGCTTTTCCCTTGGAGTTCAATGGTATGTGGCAGAAAAAAAATATGCCATATTCCTTTGAATGCCTACTTAAAATTCTATTACAATGCATGTGAGTACCTGAACTAATGAATTTCATGGCTCCGAATTACTCTTGAATTGTAAAAGAGAAATGAGGTTTTGCTTGATGATATGCCATTTGACAGCAACCTCTAGAGTAAACCTAACGGCACTGTTTTCCTTGTTTTGGCGAAGTGGAATTTGAGCTGATTTTTTTCTGCTGCAGCACCTCTTTCCTCCGTCCTCACATTTTTCAGTTCATTCCCTGTATTCAAAAATAGTTCCAAGTCCCAAGTGTCAATGACCTTTAGGGCAAATATAGTATAAGCATTGGTATATTATATCTCAAAACCAATACAAAATAAAATATGAAGAAATGGTAACAGCTCAAAAGAGACCAAAGCAATAATATAGATGAAGAGGAGATGGAGGAAGAAGGACTGTAAATTCAATAATATCCATTACTGATCCTGAGAATATTATGGAATAAGTCCCATTGGACATCACTTTCATCATTTTACAGTTTAAAGCAATTCAATTTAGTTTGTTTGCCAGTTGAGCCAATGCATTATGCAGGGAGACTCTAAATATATATATATATATATATATATATATATATATATATATATATATATATATCAATGTGTAGGATATATACAGGTATCTAAGATATATTCCCAGATGAATTTAACTTTGTATGAGGAAGTATTTATCTCATATGGTGTCATTTATGTTCTGACCACAAGAAAGGATATTGTGAAGGAAAACACATAGAAAAATAGCATCAGGATACTATTGCAACATAAAGCCACAATGGCTCAATGTTCTACATTGGTTTTACATTAATTTTGGGGATTGTACTGACAAACAAGGCAAAAAAATTGGTAAATCAAGCTATAATTGTTATGACCCCAGCTTGTAAAGTTGGCAAATATATCTAGCTACTAAAGTCAATATTATGAGTAGTGTTGAGCAATACCTTCCGATATCAGGAAATATCGGATCGGATTGGATCGGGCCGATACCCAAAAAGTATCGGATATCGCCGATTCCGATACCGGAAACCAATGCAAGTCAATGGGACACAAATATCGGAATGAAAATAAACCCTTTCTTTCCTTGTAGGTTAATTCTACATGAAGGAAAACAACTAACAATAATGTAGAATGTATTGGGGGAGGTGGTTGCCCAAATCGATTGGAACAGTGCTCACAGTGAAACATGAAAAGCCGGCAATTCAGCAGCGGCATACACCGGTACCCGACAATTTATAACAGAAAGAATAGAGCTTCACACATAGATTAGATAGATAGAAACATGTCAGTCACATATATATGAAGTACAGTGACAGTGTTGCTTAATGTACTTGTCATTATTAAAAAAAATATTAGTGTTTTCATGCACCGTCTCTTTAAAAAAGCCGGCCGGCAATTCAGCATCTGTACCCGACAATTTAGAATAGAAAGAATAGAGAATCACACATAGATTAGATCGATAGAAACATGTCAGTCACATATATAATAAGTACAGTGACAGTGTTGCTTACTGTACTTGTCATTTAGTGTAAAGGATTTAATTAAAAAAATATTAGTGTTTTCATGCACCGTCTCTTTAAGAAAGCCAGCCGGCAATTCAGCATCTCATGTTAGTCACATATTTATGGAGTACAGTGATAGTGTTGATTACTGTACTTGTCATTTAGTGTTAAAATAAAGGATTTATTAAAAGAAACATTGCCGTAGGGTTCCCTGTAATTTTAGTCTCTAGCGGAGGTTAAGCAGATGGCTGGGGCAGATGTTTGAAGCCTGGGAAGGGGGTAATAATTTAAAAAAAAAAAAAATACGTGGGGCTTCTCCCTATTTTTGTGTCCAGCCAGGTACAACTAGGCAGCTGGGGGATGGAATCTGCAACGCAGGGAGGCCCAAGCCTTCTGGGGCCCCCCCCCGCTGCAAATTGCAGTCCGCAGCCACCCCGGAAAATGGCGCGTTCATAGAAGCGCCATCTTCTGGCGCTGTACCCAACTCATCCAGGGCCCTGGTGCGGTGGCTCACTGGGTAATAAAGGGGTTAGGGCCAGCTTTGTATTATCCGCTGGCCCTAAGCCCGAAATTCATGGGGTCACGCCAATATTAGACATGACCGCCATGAATTTCTAGTAAAGTATTTAAAAAAAACACAACACCCAGAATAAAGTCCTTTAATTGAAATAAACACACAATTCTTTATTGTTGTAAATTAAACCATACTTACCATCATGCCCATTCCAGCTGAAGCCAATGATCTCCTGCAATAAAAGAAAAATAATAAAAAACCAACATCATCCTTACCTTTCCATGGTTCCCAGGATAGCTCCAGCTCCGCTATATCGAGAAGACAGGCTGGATCGCAGCAGAAAGCTGCCATCCAGCCTGCAATCCCGCGGACACTGAGAAGCGCAGGCATGCTTGCGCTCCTCAGTGTCAGGCTGTGACGGCATCCAGATGAGCCGAGTCTCTCACGCTCACCGCATGCGCAGGAGAATTCTCCCACGCTGTCAGTGACGTGCATGAGGTGAGCTGAGTTCATTGTCGGCTTATCTGGATGCCGTCACAGCCAGACACTGAGGAGCGCAAGCATGCCTGCGTTTCTCAGTGTCTGCGGGATGACAGGCTGGATGGCAGCTTTCTGCTGCGATCCAGCCTGTCATCTCGATGTAGCAGAGCTGAAGCTGTCCTGGGAACCATGGAAAGGTAAAGATGATATTGCTTTATTGTTTTACTTTTATTGCAGGAGATCGTTGGCTTCAGCTGGAATGGGCGTGACGGTAAGTATGGTTTAATTTAGAACATTAAATAATTGTGTGTTTATTTCAATTAAAGGACTTTATTCTGGGTGTTGTGTTTTTTTAAATACTTTACTAGAAATTCATGGCGGTCATGTCTAATATTGGCGTGACCCCATGAATTTCGGGCTTAGGGCCAGCGGATAATACAAAGCTGGCCCTAACCCCTTTATTACCCAGGGAGCCACCGCACCAGGGCCCTGGATGAGTTGGATACAGCACCAGAAGATGGCGCTTCTATGAACGCGCCATTTTCTGGGGTGGCTACGGACTGCAGTTCGCAGCAGGGGGGGCCCACAAAGCTTGGGCCTCCCTGCGCTGTGGATTCCAGCCCCCAGCTGCTTAGTTGTACCTGGCTGGACACAAAAATAGGGTGAAGCCTCACATATTTTTTTTTTTTACTTATTTCATGAAATTCCTGAAATAATAATAAAAAAATGGCTTCCCTATATTGTTGTGTCCGGCCAGGTACAATTAGGCAGCTGGGAGTTGGGGGCAGCCCGTTCCTTGATGCTGTACCTGGCTGGCATACAAAAATATAGCAAAGCCCATGTCAAAATTTTTGGGAAAAATTAATTAAAAAATAAATAATAATTTAGGGACTGCATATTTATTAACTCCTCAAGTGTCATTTAGTTTTAAAATAAAGGATTTATTAAAAAAAAATTGGCATGGGATCCCCCATAATTTTAGTCTCTAGCGGAGGTTAAGCAGACGGCTGGGGCAGATGTTTGTAGCCTGGGAAGGGGGTAATACCCACGGAGCTTCCCAGGCTAATAATATCAGCCCCCAGCTGAATACCTAGCCTTTACCAGCTATTAAAATGGGGGACCCCCCCAAAGAAATGACGTGGGGTCCCCCCTATTTTAATAGCTAGCAAAGGCTAGGCAGACAGCTGGGGGCTGATATTAATAGCCCAGGAAGGGTGCCATGAATATTGGCCCCCTCCCAGGCTAGAAACACCAGCCGTCAGCCGCCCCAGAAATGGCGCATCCATAGGATGCGCCAATTCTGGCACTTAGCCTCGCTCTTCCACGCTGCCCTGGTGCGGTGGCAGGGGGTAATAGTGGTGGGGTTCATGTCAGCGCCAGCTGCCATGAAGCCCAGGTTAGTTATGATGGGCGTCTAGAAGACATCCCCATTACTAACCTACAAAGTGTTAAAAAGAAAACACACACTACACCCAGAAAAAAATAATTTATTTGAGATAAAACACACCATTTTATTTAATTCTTAGTTTACTAAAAAAAATTAGTTACCTGTCCACGTTCCTGCGCTGATCTCCCATGCACAGCTGTCACATCTGGAGATGGTGACAGCTGTGCATGGCTGCTGTAAGCTCACGCTGCCGGGAACACGTCCGCTCCCGGCAGCGGGAGCCACTGACTGAGGTCACCGCAGTGCATTCAGGCAGCGCTGCTCCGGAGACCTCCTTTACGGCACTACTGTACCGTGGGAATTTCTCACTGTACAGCAGGGCCGTAAAGGAGCTGACCGGAGCAGCGCTGCCTGAACTCCGGCGAACCCGCTTATGCAATGACGGGGCTGCTTTACGGCCCCATCATTCTAGCGGCAGCAGCGGTTTAGAGCGGTCACATTCTATGTGGCTGCTCTAAACTGGAGATCTTCATGGGACTTTCGTGGACTACTACGGAGGGGTAAGGATAAGGTTGTGGTTTATTATTTTACATTTTATTACAGGAGATCGATGGCTTTGGTGAATTAGGTGTCTAGGTGAGTATAGGTTTAGTTTTTTATTTTTTACTTTATTTTAGGTGGCGATCGGCGGGGACAGGTAATGTATAAACTAATTTATTGTAGGTAACCACTGGCCACAAATGACATGTATTTAAAATTTATTGGGGACCAAAAAAACATGTATAGGGGCAAAAATAGCACATGGGGCAGTTTAAATAGCAGGATCAGGCTGATGGGAACTACTGCTCCCATCGAGCTGATCCTGCTGGCACGAGTGGACAGGGGACAGACATAGGCTGATGAGAGTAGTAGTGTCACATCGGCCTATGTCTGCCTGCACGCACACACTCGCAGACATCGCACAGACACCGCGCACACCCGCACACACTCGCAGACATCGCACAGACACCGCGCACACACCCACAGACATCGCACAGACACCGCACACACCCGCAGACATCGCACAGACACCCCGCACACACTAATCATGGCGGGCTGATGGTCTGGGAGGTGAGGCTGACCTGTGCGGCTGTGGGAAAGTTCATGTGAGTTCATGCAATGCAGGCAAGCATGAACTCACATGAACCCTCTGAGGGCACCGCGGCTACTTCAAATGAACAGCTGATCGGCATCACCTGATACCTCAGCTGTTCATTTGAAATAACCGGCGGGAAAGCGCAGCACAGAACGGGAAAGCCGGCGGTGAAGTCTTTTCACTGCCGGCTTCCCCGCCCGGGTCCTTCGCTCCCCGCTCCTTGGTGCTGTGCTCCCCGCCCGGTCCTAACTTACGATCAGGATGGGGGGAGCGGAGGATCGGGGTGGGAGGCTGCGGGGAAGCAGTATGGGGCTGTGTGATTGTTTAAAAGCCGGCGGCTTTTTACCGCCGCCGGCTTTTAAACAATCAGGAGAATTCTTTCAAGCTGGGATGGCATTCTGATGACAGGCTGGATCGCAGCTGAGCGCTGCCATCCAGCTTGTCATCCTTCAGAGACACTGCAGAGCGCAGGCATTATGGGAACTTCCGATTCCGGTATTCGATATTGTAAAAGTATCGGAATTAAGTATCGGAATTCCGATACCGCGAATATCGGCCGATACCCGATATTTCAGTATCGGAATGCTCAACACTAATTATGAGACAATACAAAAGATTGGTGACTTTATCTGTGAGCTCTACAGTCATTCATCAGCTGATGCTTCTTAATAGACAATGATGTCTCTTTTTACAAGTGTTTTTGGTAGCAATTTTTATTTTGTAATAATTTGTACCTGTGCTTTTTTACCTTCCTATAGAAAAACCTGTAGGTAGAAAGCTATAAAAAATGCAATATCAATGCTAGATCACTGGGAACTTTGCTTAGTTAACCCATATACACCAAGGTGAGGTGACTATGCTGTGCCTATGCTCATAAGTGTCAATGTGCTACATCTTCCTTTAACGCTTTGAAAAATACAGCCATATTTATAACTATGAGGAGAAAAAATGCATTAATTAAACTAAGTAAAGTGAAAAGACATTACTTTAGAGGAGCATTCCTATGATGTGCCTTAATGGCGATTCCATAGCTAAAGATTCTGTGGCCTCCGGATAATGACCACACTACTTTCTACATTGAGGTCTTTGAGAATTGCCAAACAATGTCATCTCCATTTATTCAATTTGTAAGAATGGGGGTCTTTGGATTTTAGTCCTCTCGATAATGAAGATCTTAAAGAACCTAAAGATGTACTAAAGTTGTACTTCCACCTATCAACTGTAGCTTTAATATTTGGTAGTATAAATGACATATTCTTGTGGATTATGCTTGAGACAAATTGCAAAAATGGCACAGTGTTAATATGATGTGAAATGTATTTTATTTCCACATTAGAATTCCTTATTCACATTAAAGCATGGAAGCTTTGAGAAATGTATATGGCAATAAAGACGACAAATGTTCTTGCAGTCATTTAACATATCTCACTCTTTTTACATTTCTAAATAATACAGTATCTAATATTTTATTTGAACTGTAATAAAATGTATTGTGATCCAATATTTTAATATATATCTATAAACAATATTTTTAACAATTAATAAAGCAATTATTTCCAAAATCCCCAAGAATAATTCTATTTTTTACTCTTCAAATGTGTCTACTATTTACTGTCATCAGGTATTAGGCATTTTCACAGATGAGTTGTGTAAGGAAGCAAAAAAGGAAAGAAGGAACTTTTCTATACTTTCTTCGAAAATATATTTTTCCCACCTGAAGAGCAGCTCAACAATTATGAGAGAGGCACTTTTCAATGTAATTCTTAACAACTGCCTTTTATTCACACTACAGTTGTTTTCTCTCCCTTTTCTCAAAGAAAGCTTTAGTCTTTGAATCAATACACTTCTACAGCGTATTCTAACATGAACAATTATACCTACCCTATAGAGCAGAACATTGAAATTCTCACAATTCAGTTTGTAGGTTTGATTCGAGCCTTACAATGGCCTGTAAAGAAGTAGGCTATTTAATTATGTTTCATTTGTATCTTTTCTGATGGTTACTGGTTCATCTCCTCAGATTCTTGGAAGCATATGTGACGGTAGACAATTTACTCATTTGGTCCGTTCGTTTTATATGCAGCTGTTGATTCTGTAAGTCTTTTTTAATTTATTGTAAATGTTGAATAGTTTGAGATCTGTTTGTGTAGATGATTACAAGTTGTTCATACAGGAATGAATGGACACAGTATCATTATAGCTTGATTTACTCATTCATGTAATACGGTACAGGATTATGTTCTACATCTGTACTTATTTTATAGGTTAAGGTCCAGCCACCTGGAAAGTATATTAAGAGATTCTATTCAAAGAGCTGTCTAAAATGATCGCCGACATACACCATGGCTCTTTACTACGATAGATATTGTTTATCTTGGTTGTGATATTGCCATATTTATATTGTATCAACCTTTTTATTATTAGTAGAGATGAGCTGATCGATTAGCGGAAAATATAGATAAATTTCCTGAAATTTGCAATTTACGAACATTCTGAGATTTTTTGGTTTGTGGTTTGCAAAAAAAGCTTGCCTGGAACCATTTCCCACATTGCTGAAGCATAAGAGGGCAGGAGAGAGAACATAAGTTTGCATTGCTGCATGGATTTCCCAATTATGCCCTGCATCTGTAAGATCTAACTGTTTATCATGCCTTGTACAGTGATAGTCAGTACATGGGCCTTCTGAGATCTGCGGTTCCCAGTGGAGGACAGTTTGTATGGCAGAGTAATTTTCCATCTCCAGTGTCGCTGGCTAAGTCTGTATCTTTGGTAGAGTATAAGCTCTTATTGTCAGTGGGGTCCTTTCTCCCTCTCGCCTTTTCAGTGTAAGCTCTTATGACCAGGGGGGTTCTCTCTCTCCTATGGTGTATAAGCTCTTATGGTCAGTGGGGTCCTCTCCTCTAAACTGTTAGCTCTTATGGCCAACAGGATCCACTCTACTAAAGTTTAAGCTTTTATGGCCAGCGGGGTCCTCTCTCACTTTTATCTTTATAGCATAAGCTCATATGATCAGCTGGGTCATCTCACTCCAGTGGAATGTAAGCTCTTATGGTCAGAGGGATTCTGATTACAAGTTCTCTCAAGATGCCTTTTTTAGTGGTAACAGTAGTAATAAGTCAAATGGGTAACTAAGTGGTACAGTACATCAGTTTCAGTGCTGGAAAGTACAGTTTATATTGACCCATTAAATATATATGCCATTTGTGCAAATGTTAATGTTTACATAAATGTGTTAGATGACTCACTATTGGATTAGTCTGAAATGGAAAATGGTAGCAAAACATACGAGTGCAATGCGAGACAAAATCTGACCAATGTTATTCAATGAGTCAGTAGTGCTGATCTGTGAGTTTTTCCTCAGCTCTTGGTGCCATATCGGACAAGACGTGCCAATGCAAGTCAAAAGGTGCGAGAAAAAAAGCGGACAGCGCATGAACCATGTGTATTTCGTCCGATTTTTAAGCACACATCTCAAAGAAACGAAGAAATTGAATCAGCCAAGCACAGCAAGATAAAGCCAGAACATTGAGAATAGATAGATGGATATATTGATGAAAGGGTGGAATAGAATATATAATTTCACAAGTTCCCTACATATTATAAACTTGCACCCTTTAGTGCCTTTCATGTGCAGTTCTAAATTTTTTCAGCCTTGTTTAACCTAGTAAATAATTTTTTTCATTTATTTATTTATGCGAGGTCCCCATTATTTTATGAAACCAGCAAAGGTAAAGTAGACAGCTGTGAGCTGATATTATCAGGCTGGAAAGATCCATGGTTATTGGGCCATTCCCAGCCTAAAACTAACAGCCCACCGCTGCCTCAGAAATGGCGCATCATATGAGATCCTCCAAATCAGGTGCTTTGCCTTTGCTCTTCCCGATTGCCCTGGTGCTGTGACAATCTGGGTAATGGGGCTTGGGGTTGATAACAGCTGTGATTTGTCAAAAAATCACAGCTGGCATCAAGCCCTTTGTTACCAATGGAGAGACACCCCATTAGTAACCTAGTAATAAAAAAAATACACACATTTCTAAAAAAAACAGTTTATTTGAATAAACACTCTTCAAAACATTCCCTGGTTCAACAGGGAATCCGAAGTAATCCACTAAATCCGCCATAGTCCACGAATGGAAACCTGAAAAACATAAAAAGAGAGAAATAAAAACAAGACACTGTCCCTTGTTCATCAATTCACCAATAGAAAATAAGGGTCCCAAGCAGTTCCGACATAGTCTAGCACTTCCCTCGATGTTCCCCTATTCGCTCGTTAAAAACCTATGGAGACTCATTCTGAGGCTCCTTAGTCTTTTAGCAGCAGTCACTCCTGGCTCACGCTGCGCTCCGCGAGACACGGCACCTCTGAACAGCGATGACGTCAGTAATAGTGTTGAGCCACCCCCGTAGTGTTCGAGTTCGGTTTGGTTCGTCGAACACCCTTGTGTTCGCCGAACTGTTCGTCGAACTGTTCGTCGAACACCTTCGAACACCGTTAAAACCAATGGCAGGCAAACAAAAACACATAGAAACACATAGAAAACACCTTCAAAGGAGTCCAAAAGCTGACAAACTGCTCAGAAGACATAACTAACACATGGAAAAGTGACAAGTACATATAGTCATGTGAAAAGAAAAGAGGGGGAGGAGTAAAAGGAGGGGGAGACACAGATATAGGCATGTCATGCCCTTCTATAATCCAAAAAGTGAGAAGCCAACACGGCCAGTCCGTTCCTGCCCGTGCCACCTCAGTGTCGCCGGGTTTGTGCCAGAGCCGCGGTGGACCCTGACGGCCAGCCCCCCTCTCCCAATACTGGTGCCTGGCCGCTGGTGGGTCGAGCGAGCCCCCCGGTGGTGGAGGCAGCTCTAAGCTTTTTAATTTAAATTGTCTCTCTAATTTGAATGAATACACTTTAAATCCTTTTACAAGGATCTATTGAAGGGCAAGTCTCATGCCAGCAGCCGCGTAATTCCAGCTCCAGTAGCATCCACTAAAGCTGCTGCAGTTAAAAAGCTTTTATAAGGATCGAGCTCGGCTGTCCACCGCAAGGCGTCCTACCGCCAGTCCCAGCCCCTATGCCTTGGGATGCCTCATGATGCTCTTCACTGAGTATCCCGTGATCCCGAAGCATTTCCTTTGAAAAAATTAAGTGTCCAAACTACAGGTGGTGTAGCTTGCTTAACAGCCGGGATAATCCGCTGACTAGCAGACACTGCTACTAGGCACAAAGTATTTCCTGGGCTAGATGCAGTCAAAAATTTGTAATTAGATACTCTCGTTGGATGCTGAGAAAGCATTCCATAGAGTCTCCTGGCACGCCATATATTATTCACTTAAAAAGCTTGGGGTAGGGGTCTAGGGGACCCTTTTATAGCCAAAATCACGGCCCTGTATCGCAATGCGTCTCCTAGGCTGAAGATAAATGGAACTGTAGCACCCTGAGGGCTCGGTTGCTACAGAGGTATTGCACCTCACCCAGAGGTGTGATATCTCACTCTCAGGTAAGGATGGAGTGTGGATCAGGACTCCGACACCTGCATGCATTACACCACATTGCCATGGGGCAGGGCGACCAATATGCCCCTGAGATGGGCACGACAGTCCCTGTCCCTGGCTGGAGTGGGGGGAGGGAACACTGAGGAAGGGGAACCCTGTAGTGCAGGAGCAGGGAGGAAGCAGTTCCTGGGTGCATTGAGAAGGGAGTATAAAAGGTGGGCACCATCTTAGTTCAGTGCAGAGAAGTCTGAGCAGAAGTGACAGGGAGCAGGGGCTCTGCATGAGCTCTGCTCCAGAGGCGGGCCTACTAACAGAGGCCCAGGCCTAGAAGAGGGAGAAGGAAGGAAGAGGAGCGGAGAAGGCTCCAGGAATGAGGAACGAAGGGATCCCAGGGGTGTGGACAGGCGAGTTCTCCACCGCACGCCCAAATCCACCTGCGTGGAGGGGTCAGGCCAAAGGGGGAGACCGGTCCCCGAAACTAGTGGAGGCGGGAAACGACCCTCAGCTAGAAACCGGAGGCTGTGACATTTTATGTGGCGCAGCCCCTCGCTACACCCGCTAGGAGGGCAGCACATAGGGTCAGGGAAAGTGGCGCCAAGTTTAACAAGAGGAGGCCCGAGGCAGCCGGACAGAAGGGTTGGTAAGAAAGGCCAGACAAAGGACACACAAAGGGGGTCCTGTGAAGCGCTCCAAAGTTATCTGGGAGTTGTCTGAGCCCCTCACCTGGTGAGCACAGTACGACGTGGGCAGCCGTTACCTGCAGAAGTGGTCTGGATAATAAGAACTATGAGTAAAGGCCCTGGACTGCATCACTGACTCCGTGTCGTTACTGCTGCTGCCCTGCACCATCACCCCCATCCTCCGCATACACTGCCCTGAGGCTATACTCCTCCCGTGGGGAGTTATGCTACGCTCTGCTGCACCCACAACACCAGCCTTCTGACACTCTCGAGCCACATGAGGTCTTGCATTGTCCTGCATTAGGAGGAACCCAGGACCAACCGCACCAGCACATGGTCTCACAAGGGGTCTGAGGATCTCATCTCGGTACCCAATGGCAGTCAGGCTACTTCTGGCGAGCACATGGAGGGCTGTGCGGTCCTCCAAAGAAATACCACCCCACACCATTACTGACCAACTGCCAAACCAGTTATGCTGAAGGATGTTGCAGGCATCAGATCACTCTTCACGGCTTCTCCAGACTCTATCATGTCTGTCACATGTGCTCAGTGTGAACGTGCTTTCATCTGTGAAGATCACAGAGCGTCAGTGGCGACTTTGCCAATCCTGATGTTCTGTGGCAAATGCCAAGCGTCCTGCACGGTGTTGGGCTGTGAGCACAACCCCCATCTGTGGATGTCAGGCCCTCATACCACCCTCATGGAGTCGATTTCTAACCATTTTTGCAGACACATGCACATTTGTGGCTTGTTGGAGGTCATTTTGCAGGGCTCTGGCAGTGCTCCTCCTGTTCCTCCTTGCACAAAGGCGGAGGTAGTGGTCCTGCTGCAGGGTTGTTGCCCTCCTATGGCCCCCTCCACGTCTCCTGGTGTATTGGCCTGTCTCCTGGTAGTGCCTCCAGCCTCTGGACACTACGCTGACAGACACAGCAAACCTTCTTGCCACAGCTCGCATTGATGTGCCATCCTGGATGAGCTGCACTACCTAAGCAACTTCTGTGGGTTGTAAAGTCCGTCTCAGGATACCACGAGTGTGAAAGCACAACCAACATTCAAAAGTGACCAAAACATCAGCCAGAAAACATTGGTACTGAGATGTGGTCTGTGGTCCCCACCTGCAGAACCACTCCTTCATTGAGGGTGTCTTGATAATTGCCAATAATTTCCATCTATTGTGTATTCCATTTGCACAACAGCATTTGAAATTGATTGTCAATCAGTGTTGCTTCCAAAGTGGGCAGTTTGATTTCACAGAAGTTTGATTTACTTGGAGTTATATTCTGTTGTTTAAGTGTACCCTTTATTTTTTTGAGCAGTGTACTAAGAACTTGTATCTTTTTGTGAGGAGAATACATGAGAAATATGTTCCTTTAGATCTGTGGCGTAACTAGAGTCCCATGGACCCCGATGCAAAATTTGGACCTGGGCCCCCACCTTCATGTTCGTGGGATGTAAGGACCTTTGTAGTGTTCTAGATTGTATAAAGACATATGTGTAATAGTGTCCCCATCATGGCACCTTGCTGTAATAGTGTATCCTGTCCTGGCCCCTTCCTGTAATAATGTCTTTTGTCCTGTCCCCTTCTTGTAATAAAGTCCCTCATCCTGGTCTCGTTTCTGTAAGATTGCCACCTGTCCTGGCTCTCATCCTGTAATAATGTTTCTCATCATAAACCATTTCCTGTTATAATATCCCCTGTCCTAGACCTCTTCCTGTTATAATGTTCCCCATCCTGGGTCCCTTCCTGGTATAATATGCCTCATCCTGAGTCCCTTCCAGTAATAATGTCCCCCACCCTGGTATAATGTGTGCAATACTGGACCCCTTCCTGGTTCAAGGTATAATGGCCCCCATCCTGGTCTCTTCATGGCATAAACACCCCCATCCTGGGCCCCTTACTGGTATAATGACCTCAATCATGGCCCCTTCCTTGTATGATGACCCCCATCCTGGGCCCCTTCTTTGAATAATAACCCCCGTCCTTGGCCTTTTCTTGTTTTAATGTCCGTTCTTTTTTCCACACCATAAAACACATGAATGATTCTTCTTAGCTTCCTCCACTCCTACAAAGTGTGGCATCCTCTTCTGTAGCCAGCAGCTGACTTCAGTGCGCCACCACAGGCAGTGCATGATTTCACTGCCATGTGGCACTCATGATTAGCAAGCTGACCTCAGCTGCCTGCCTCTGATTGGCTGGCGGTGTGTATTGCAGCTCAGAAAGCCAGAGTATCCTTGCGCTGCAATATACTTTAACTGAATGTGCATCCTTCAACTGAATGTGCCACACAACCTGCTGAAGCAGGCTCCTCTCCAGCATGCCCCTGGTCGTAGGTGCACCTTCTGACTGTTACGCACCTGCTTTTGATAACATATATAACGTCTTACGATAATAGTTCCCTGTATAAACAATACTTAGTATACGTCAAAACATTGACTTTTTATGAGATGCTTAAAGCATATTTTTATTCTGCTGCTATAGTGGTGATACTAATCTAAGTTCCCTGTACCTAGTATTATACTTACCAGCCGCCATCTTCTCCTGTTCTCGGCACCACTCTGGCTGGTCTTCTTCAGGTTGTGACCTGCCAAATTGCTACAGTGTTTGCTGGGGAAGTCCATGAAAGCAAGAATGATGGTCTCTTTCTTTGAGAGCTTGTGACCGTTACCTATGACTTCCGGTCAGTCAGAAGTCAGGATCACAAGATAGCAGCTTGGGATTGAAGCAGTGCTGGGTCAGGTGAAGACAGTGGCTGGTAAGTATAATACTAGGTCAGCAGACTTACATTAGTGACACCACTCCAGCACTAAACTAAAAAATTAAAAACACTGGAGTGATGCTTTAATATGCCAGTGAACAGCCACTTTAGATTTTCGATGGGCATGTCGGTAAAACACAAAAATGCCACAATCTGTTTTCCTTTGCAAAAAATATTTAAAAATACTGACAATTTTTATGTATGAACCCATTGAAATAGTAGTTAGATGAAAATGTTTTCCTTTAGTCCCTTAGTAATGTCTATTGTGTATAAAATGCTTACAGTATGTTAATAAACACAACCATTTGGTACACACAAGTACTTCTTTCCATTCCTCATCTCACTTTGTACACAATAAACACTAGAAAGTGGCTAAAAGATAAGTTCTAGCTAGAATGATACTTTCAGGTATAGGTTGTTTTCTAATCAGAAAAATAGACTTTCTTATTTGCTTTGTGGGTGTTTTCTATACAATGCTCTAAAGGTTCATGACGATTTCAAGTAGTTCTAGATTTGTCTTTTTTTTATTAGATTAATGATATATAGGCAAAGATTACAAATATGACACATGCAGAGTTGTAATTAAAAAAACAATAACTCATTAGCAAATTATAGCTGTGGTTACATGAATCTTCTGTTTAATCTGCTGTTTGGGATAAACTTTGTTTGCAGCAGCATTGACAAAACCATGTTTTATTGATTGCTTAATAATAAAGGGTAAACAGTAAGTCACAGGTGTAAGAAAAAACTCTGATCCACTAATTCTTCTTAATTCTTCACTCGAAAAGAAACCTGTATCCTATAAAGTAAGACACCTACTGTCATAAAACCCAGCAAACATTATGTGGGCTGCAGTGTGGATAATGTTTATTACTTTACCGTATTTATAATACATTGTTTTAAACAAATATAAAGCTGTGCTGTTTTTTTTGTTATGACAATGATGTGACTTTTCTATTTTTGACTTATTAAATTATGATTGTTCACATGTACCGTTTTTTTCTGTAGCCAAAACCTGCTCACTTGGCAGCAAAAATGGTGCATTCAAGGCATTTGTTTTTCAGTGTTTTCATGGCATTTTTCATAGCATATTCGCTGCATTTTCTCAGCATTTTTTGGGTGTGAATTACATGTGGGTTTTGTCTATAGTACATATTTAATAAAGTTCATTTTATTCGCCTAAAAAATGATTCAAAAACACCAGTGAAAAATGTCTGCATTTTTTGCAACTTTTTTCACTTTCTCATTGCTTTTTATAGGCGAAAAAATGCTGCAAAAACAATGAAAGAATTGACATGCTGCAAATTTAAAAAACACTGCAGCTTTCAAAATCAGTCAGGAAAAAAACAAGCTTGTGCATAAGATTTCAGAAATCTCAGAGCTTTGGCAGGTACTGTAAAAAGCAGATTCTAATTTGCATAAAAAATGGCAAAAAAACGCTGCATTTGAGTATAGCCTAAGGCTAATAAATAACTTGAGAATAAGTCATGTTCTATAGGATCGGAAAAACTGAGATCAAAGAGTTTGTCCTCCAAATTCTTTGCCTAATTAAAATGAAGCCTGAAACAGTTTTATGACAAAATGTGATTTGGTCCCAGTGCCCTGAATGCCTCCTCCCCTGAAAAAAGGAACATACTGTATATAGTATCTGTAGAAAAATAAAAATATTTTGGCTTTTGGAACACATTTTTATTTCAATGAAAATTATTTTTGATGCAATTACCTAAAAAACTACACATATCTGGAAGGAAATGAATTATAAACATAAATAAACAGTAGAGAAATAGCTGTTTATTATTTTCATTGTTCCGTTCCAAAAAAAGTTAATAAAAGTCAAAAAGTTATAGGCCTAAAATGACTGAAAATACTCACCTTGCATAAAAAAGTCTTCACACAGCTTTGTTGATTTAAAAAAATATGTCTCTCTATGCGAGGCTGTGTAAAAAAATAATTTATGGAATCCTTATGCCAAAATAGGCATGAGCGTTAAGAGATTAAAAAAAACAGAAGTGGAGGTTTCTTTTTTAAAGAAGCATATCAATATTTTTTCCCTAAGATTACACTCTTTTCTTTTCCCACATAATTAAATAGCAATGACTGCTCTGTATTAATGTTCCCAAATATTTTTTTAAATAAAATATCAATAATCTGCACACTGTAAGGCTTCATTCACACATTAGTATTTTTGCATCAGTGTTTGTATGCCAATGACAGGAGTGGAAAAACTATAATTGAAAGATTGACACCTGTTCTGTGTTTCGGATACACTCCTGGTTTTAGCATGCAAAGGTCACTGCCCCACTATCAGTATTTGGCCAGTATTTTTTCTCAGGAGTGGGAGACAAAACTAGGAGGGAAACAATCAGAGAAAAGGTATAATAGAAACAAGTCACCAATTCTGCATTTAACACCCACTCCTGAGAAAAAATACTGACCGAATACTGACCAAATTCTGATAGTGGGGCTATGGATAAAATACTGATGAAATGCTGATGCAAAAATACTGATGTGTTAATGACACCTAAGATGGTAAACTTGCTATTGTAACATGCAGAACTTTGTCTCAAAATTAATTAGGCATAAGTCACACTTTCTCAATGTATGGCGAATCATGCTACAACCTATAATTTATTCTCACAGAGTCAAACATACAGTTAGAATAACAAAGCTATCAGAACTTTATAACTATAACACAAAACCAGTAAAAAACATTGCTGTTGAGCTATGAGTCCAAAAGTTTAGCCAAACTGGGCATAATTGCACGTAGTGTGTTCCTTAGGAATAATGTCTGGCCAATGATCATTTGGCTACCTTTACTGTCATACCAGGTACGTACTTAGATTTTCTTGCTTTTTTCAACAACCGCTTTTCACAAGACTTTTTTTTCCACGTAAAAGGTTAAGAAAAAAAGCTTTAGAAAGCTTTTATTGCAATTGTGCAAGTACAAATTGAACACTTCAGACATAGACATCAATCCAAAAGAGTAAAACACAAGCTGCCTTGATGTCAGATGAGGAGACCTTCTGATACTAATTATACAGAACATGGCTTTTCAAACTAAATAAAACCACATATTATGCAGTTTAAGCCAACATAACTACAAAGTGGATAAGAATGTAAAGGTCACCATTTATTCTGTGTTTTTTTCATTTAAATTAGAAAAATATAGATCCATTAACCTTTCATTTATTTGTATTCTCTCATTTTTTAGAGTCAAAAGGGTAAAACTCATCAGTTTAAAAGGGCACATTTGAAGTTTACAATTAAAAGATAATGTGAAATACACTTTACGTTCTTCGTTTCTCATTTCAAATCTCTCTTAAATACTCTGTGGTTCTGTATCTACTTCTTGATTTGGCATTTGAAGTAACAGTAGTAAATTTAATTTACGTCTAAACCAAATGGCTTACCTTCCCTAAGCATTGCAACGACGTAGTGTAGTTTATCATCTTATTTAGTTTGTTCTGTTGTTTATTCAGTGAAAAGATATCCTGCAGCACTTTTCACAAATTGTTATTGCCCCAGTCGGGCTCACAAGCCAAATCTTTAGTTTCAGCAAACATGCTAAATATTAAAGATGCATATAAACAAGCACCTGTTGGGAATTAAACTGATTTTAGCTAGATTGGTGTCTATAAAGAGATGTTAGTTTCAGTAATCATGTTGCTGGGGCAGTTGATAATTGATCAACAAAACTAAGGGGTCATCATTGAACAATACTGTTGATAAGTTGGTGGCATTGAAGATTTCTAGTACAGGATATTCTTCAGATTCTAACAGTTGTAACAGGAGTTTGAAAGTTTAAAACATGTGCTACTGATAAAGTGCACATAGTGGCAGTGCCTACCTGATCACCCTGACATACAACAGTGACTTGTCATAGTGCTTTTACTGTACTACCTCATACCCTGGAATCAATATATCAATGCGTGGAAAGGGGATAAAAAAAAGGAGCAACCCTATTAATAATATTCCAGTTTGTTATCATAGCATTTCACAAAACTGAACTTTATATGTGAGCATGGCATGGTGCATTGTAACTATTGTACATTTAAACTTGCACAATGACCGGCACTCACATAAGCTTGAAGTGAATTCAACGTTTATTCCATATTCTTCAAAGCATCAAATGTGATGCATATTGGCTTAACCAAAGTCTTTTCCAAACAGAATACAACACATTGATAGACACAAACTTTCAAAGGTTTGTCGGCGCTATAGAGTAATCTACCTAGTCATTAACATATTCCAAATGGTAGAGATTAATGAAATTGATCAATTAAGTCAAAATCAATTTTAACCCCTTTACCACCTTGGGTTTTTCCGTTTTTCCGTTTTCGTTTTTTGCTCCCCTTCTTCCCAGAGCCAGAACTTTATTTTTCTGTCAATATGGCCATGTGAGGGCTTGTTTTATTGCGGGACGAGTTGTACTTTTGAATAACATCATTGGTTTTACCATATAGTGTACTGGAAAACAGGAAAAAAAATCCAAGTGCTGTGAAATTGCAAAAAAAGTGCAATTCCACAATTGTTTTTTTTTTTACCATGTTCACTAAATGCTAAAACTGACCTGCTGTTATGATACTCCAGGTCATTATGAGTGCAAAGATACTAAACATTCATAGGTTCTTCATATTTATGTGGTAAAAAAATCCAAAGTTTGTAAAAAAAATAAAAAATAAAATGGCGCCATTTTCCGAGATCCATTGTTTCTCCATTTTTTGGGATCTACTGTAGGGCCTGGTGAGGGCTTATTTTTTGCGCGCCAAGAGGATGTTTTAATTTATATTATTTTAGGGTAGATACATTGTTTTGATCGCCTATTATTGCTATTTAGTGCAATATTGCGGCGACCTAAGAAACGTAATTCTGACGTTTTTTTATCTTGTTATGCCGTTTACAGATTAATTATTTTTTTATTTTGATAGATCGGGCGTGGTAATACAAATGTGTATTTTTTATTTTTTATTGTTTTATTTTGAATGGGGCAATAAGGGGGGTGATTTGAACTTTTAGGATTTTTTTTAATTTTTTGGAATAATTTAAAAATCTTTTTTTTTTTAGTTTTTACATGCTTCAATAGTCTCATGCTTCAATAGTTAAAGCTTCGATCAAACAACGGAATTTAACATGCTATCAGCCATGGGTGGATTGCGATTCCACTCGTGGCTGTTAGGAGCACATGTCAGCTGATTAACAATTTAGTTTGCAAATGTTAATGCATGATTATAGCATCAAAAAGAAAAAAATAAATGAAATTGAACAGGTACTTTTTGTATGTAAAAAAAAAAAATTACAGTGACATCGAACAAATGAGCTAGAGTGTTGCCAAAATAGAGAGTTTAAACATTCAAATTATGTTAGGAGATATCGCAACATGCTAAAGAGATTTTTTTTCTACATATAAAAAGTGCCTGTTAAACAAAATGTATTTTTTTCTTTTTGATGCCATAATCATGCATTAAAAGGAACCTGTCACCAGCAAAAACACTATTATCCTTCAGAAATGGGCTTAATCTGACACTCGTTCTGGATTGGGGCCAGCTGACAGTCAGCGCCAGATGCCGCTCTGTATTCTCACAGCGGTGACTGAATCTGCACCGGTGCTGCCCCGTGACTGAAACTGAATGCTGCCGGGGAGAATAAAGATCTTTTTCTCCTTAAAACATTCGGCTACGTGCAGGCGCCGGGCAGGTTAGTAACGCTATTAACCTGCAGATTAACCCTATATCTGCAAGTTAATAATGGTTTTGCTGGTGACAGGTGCCCTTTAACATTTGCAAACTAAATGGTTAAGGTTCTCTTTGATTAAAGTGACCAATTTAATCTCTACCACTTGATGTATTAATGACTAGAGAGATCATCCTATAGCGCCATCAAACCTATTTAGGTTTATGTCTATCACTGTGTTATATTCTGTTTGAAAAAGGGTTTGGTTAAGCCGAAAAGCATCACATTTGATGCTTTGAAGAATATGGAATAAACCTTGAATTCACTACAAGCTTACGTGAGTGCCGGTCTTTGTGCAAGTTTAAGTGTGGGACGCCATCCCTTGACACGAGCACCACCATTCGTAAGAGTGCTGACTTGAATTATACTTGGACTATTGTATATTTACTGACATTAGTTTAGCAATGAAAGGCTATGTTCATACACGTTGTGTTTTGCTGTGTATTTTGCAGCAGATTTTTATGGAAATTTTAGGCTGCATCTAGCAGTACCAGCAAAGGCTGTGAGAAACCAGAATTCCCTGTTCACACATGTTGCTTTTTGTTTGCTGCGTATTTTCGGCCTTGCTTGCGTATTTGGAAAATAGAGCGTGTCACTTCTTTCAGCGTTTCTGCAGCAGAAAACGCACCTGCATTTTTCCTGCATATTTGCTGCGTTTTTTCACCCATAGGAATTAATGAGTAGTCAAAAATACGCAACAAATACTCAGCAAAAAACGAAACAAATACGCAGCAAATACGCACGTTTTTTACGCATCTGTTTTCCTGCCAGAGAAAAGTTAGCAGCAGATTTGCAGCAGAAAAAACACAACATGTGTGAACATAGCCTAAATATGCAGTCTGAAAATGTATAGGACTTGTCCTACTGAAGCCGCATAACAGTCCAGTGCATAAGCTTGTAGGATTTAGTTTCAAAGAGTGATGGCAACAGATCTTGACCTGGATATAAGGAAAGGTTTTCTCAAAACTTTCTCGAGGTCTTTCTGATCTAAAAAAAAAATGCTTGGGCATTTTATTCTATAATATTAGAAATGTTTATTTGTGAAAAAAACGGAAATTTGGCGAAAATTTTGAAAATTTCTCAATTTTCAAAATTTTAATTTTTATGCCCTTAAATCAGAGAGATACAGTACAGACCAAAAGTTTGGACACACCTTCTCATTTAAAGATTTTTCTGTATTTTCATGACTATGAAAATTGTATATTCACACTGAAGGCATCAAAACTATGAATTAACACATGTGGAATTATATACTTAACAAAAAAGTGTGTAACAACTGAAAATATGTCTTATATTCTAGGTTCTTCAAAGTAGCCACCTTTTGCTTTGATGACTGCTTTGTACACTCTTGACATTCTCTTGATGAGCTTCAAGAGGTAGTCACCGGAAATGGTTTTCACTTCACAGGTGTGCCCTGTCAGGTTTAATAAGTGGGATTTCTTGCCTTATAAATGGGGTTGGGACCATCAGTTGTGTTGTGCAGAAGTAAGGTGGATACACAGCTGATAGTCCTACTGAATAGACTGTTAGAATTTGTATTATGGCAAGAAAAAAGCAGCTAAGTAAAGAAAAACGAGTGGCCATCATTACTTTAAGAAATGAAGGTCAGTCAGTCTGAAAAATTGGACAAACTTTGAAAGTGTCCCCAAGTGCAGTTGCAAAATACATCAAGCGCTACAAAGAAACTGGCTAACAGGAGGACCGCCCCAGGAAAGGAAGACCAAGAGTCACCTCTGCTTCTGAGGATAAGTTTATCCAAGCCACCAGCCTCAGAAATCGCAGGTTAACAGCAGCTCAGATTAGAGACCAGGTCAATGCCACACAGAGTTCTAGCAGCAGACACATCTCTACAACAACTGTTAAGAGGAGACTTTGTGCAGCAGGCCTTCATGGTAAAATAGCTGCTAGGAAACCACTGCTAAGGACAGGCAACAAGCAGAAGAGACTTGTTTCTGCTAAAGAACACAAGGAATGGACATTAGACCAGTGGAAATCTGTGCTTTGGTCTGATGAGTCCAAATTTGAGATCTTTGTTTCCAACCACCGTGTCTTTATGTGACGCAGAAAATGTGAACGGATGGGCTCCACATGCCTGTTTCCCACCGTGAAGCATGGAGGAGGAGGTGTGATGGTGTGGAGGTGCTTTGCTGGTGACACTGTTGGGGATTTATTCAAAATTGAAGGCATACTGAACCGGCATGGCTACCACAGCATCTTGCAGCGGCATGCTATTCCATCCGGTTTGCGTTTAGTTGGACCATCATTTATTTTTCAACAGTACAATGACCCCAAACACACCTCCAGGCTGTGTAAGGGCTATTTTACCAAGAAGGAGAGTGATGGGGTGCTACACCAGATGACCTGGCCTCCACAGTCACCAGACCTGAACCCAATCGAGATGGTTTGGGGTGAGCTGGACCGCAGAGTGAAGGCAAAAGGGCCAACAAGTGCTAAGCATCTCTGGGAACTCCTTCAAGATTGTTGGAAGACCATTTCCAGTGACTTCCTCTTGAAGCTCATCAAGAGAATGCCAAGAGTGTGCAAAGCAGTCATCAAAGCAAAAGGTGGCTACTTTGAAGAACCTAGAATATAAGACATATTTTCAGTTGTTTCACACTTTTTTGTTAAGTATATAATTCCACATGTGTTAATTCATAGTTTTGATGCCTTCAGTGTGAATGTACAATTTTCATAGTCATGAAAATACAGAAAAATCTTTAAATGAGAAGGTGTGTCCAAACTTTTGGTCTGTACTGTATGTCACACAAAATAATTAATAATTAACATTTCCCACATGTCTACTTTACATCAGCACAATTTTGGAACCAACATTTTTTTTTATTGGGGAGCTATAAGGGTTAAAAGTTGACCAGCAATTTCTCATTTTTCCAACAAAATTTACAAAACAATTTTTTTAGGGACCACATCATATTTAAAGTCACTTTGAGGGATCTTTATGACAGAAAATACCCAAAAGTGACACCATTCTTAAAACTGCACCCCTCAAAGTGCTCAAAACCACATTCAAGAACCTTATTAACCCTTCACGTGCTTCACAGGAATTTTTAGAATGTGGAAGAAAAAAATTAACATTTAACTTTTTTCACAAAAATGTTACTTTAGGCCCAATTTTTTTTATTTTTGCAGGGGTAATAGGAAAAAATGGACCCCAAAATTTGTTGTGCAATTTCCCCTGGGCACGCAGATACCCCATATGTTGGGAAAAACCACTGTTTGGGCGCACGGCAGGGTTCGGAATGGAAGGAGCGTCATTTGACTTTTTGAATGTAAAATTTGCTTGAATAATTAGCGGACGCCATGTTGCATTTGTGGAGCCCCTGATGTGCCTAAACAGTGGAAACCCCCCACAAGCGACACCATTTTGGAAACTAGACCCCTCAGGGAACTTATCTAGATGTGTGGTGAGCACCTTGAACCCCCAGGTGTTTCACAGAAGTTTATAACATTGAGCCGTAAAAATAAAATTTTCACATTTTTCCCACAGAAATGTTTTTCAGCCCCCACTTTTGAATTTTCATAAGGGTAACAGAAGAAATTGCACTATGCACTTTGTTGTTCAATTTCTCCTGAGTTAGCAGATACCCCATATGTGGGGGAAAACCACTGTTTGGGCGCGCGGCAGGGTTTGGAAGGGAAAGAGCACCATTTGACTTTTTGATTGCCTGCTTGTTTAGACAAGTCGATAATCGGGAATGAGCATTATTATGAATGTGATTTAAGAATAACTCCTATAATGGGCGTTAACTCATAAGTAGAAAGATGGAGGAGTGTTTTTCAATAAAACCATGTAACTTGTTAATATCTTTAATATTTTGTGTAAAGAGCAGGATATTAGGCAGCACCATAAGTAGTCAAGTATTTGGTAAGCAACAATACAACTGCCAAATATCTGTGCTGCTAAAATGGCAACTTGAACCCAACTTTCACAAATAACTTATTTTCCAACTCATCTGAGTATATCATGACCTCTACGCAATACAAATGTACTAGTCGGTCACATTCATAGGGTAGTTTTGAAGTTCAAAGCTTTCATTTTCAAGAAAGATAAAGGAAAGGAAATGCCCTATCTATTTTTGAGCTGTCACAGTTTGAAATGTAAGCTGCACTGGGAATCAAAGGAAATAATTGTTGAAGTGTTCTTAGTGAATATGTGATTTGACTGGGATTTAGTGATAAAGTTGGTAACTGAACTCCATTTAGAAAATTGAATAAGTTTTCTTTATGGTCATAGATATACATATTGAGCCCACATGTTGGTTTACTGATACTGAACAAAATTAAATAATTTAAAGTTAGTTTAAAAGCAGAATAAAAAAAGTTGCTTCTTTTTTTATTTCACCTCCATTGCGGGGATATTAGCAATCTAGTGATTTAACTTTTGTTAAGTCCTCTTTAAATGTTATTTTATGATGTGGAACTAGTTTAAAGATAATGTATCATTTTTTCATTACTTTATCAAATAATTAAAAAAATAATTTTGTTGATCTGTTTTTATTAATTGTAGATTTTTCTTGCCTTAGTTGCTACATCATACTGTATGAAAATGCAAATTTGCAATTGAGAAAATTGGATGTTCTCCCTTGTGTTTAAACCCTTAACTCCTTAATAGTGATGAGCGAGCATGCTCGCTATTGCTCGGTGCTCGCCAGAGCATCTCACTGATCGAGATGCTCGGCGCTCGCCGAGTATTTCCGGGGTTGCTCGGCGGGAGCTCGGGTCCCCTCCCTGCATGTTTGGTGCTCTTTAGAGAGCCAATCAACATGCAGGGATTGCCTGCCACTCACTGTAATGCCGTAGCCATGTTGGTGGTGACATTACAGTGATTGGCTGGCCGCACAGCGTCATCAGTAGAGATGAGCGTTGTTCTACTCGAACTGTTCGCCAATCTCAAATTCGAGCTGTTTTGGGCGGTGTTCGAGCCGGTCGGCGAACACGAACAATTTGAGAAAAATTCGGCTGTTCGAGGTTATGTTCGATAACTGTTCGTGCACCAAAATCATAACTGGATTTTTTCTCAGTAATGATGAAAATTAATGTTAATACGCAGTTTGAGTGTACAGCGGGGCGGGGGGAGGGGCAGGGGATGGATCTCTGCAGGAACAATGAAGATCTCCATTTTTTTTTCTCTTTCCCGCATTTGCAGTGGGGAGGTGCAATCTGTCAGCCTATCAGCAGCGCACACACGGAGCGAAGTGCTTTTTTTCACACAAGCAAGGGCATGTGTGATTGGCAGTGTATGTCACATGTCCTTGCCCTATAAGACCAAGCCATTTTCCCCATCGCCACCATTTTCTCACTGCTGCAGCTGCGTGTTAGACGGCACCGCTGTTGCTGTGTGCGCTATACCTTGTTAATTTCAAGCCAATTTTCGCACAAATATACAGATAGCTTGGGAGTAGGGAATAGTTGTGATTGCAGTCCTTTTAAGGACTAGGTTACAGCATTTCCTACGACTTTTATAAAGCAGGTCTGTGCTCTTAAATAGATAGATTGTGGGAGTAAAGACTAATTGTAATTGGAGTCCTTTTCAGGACTAGGTTACATCAGTTCCTATCAGTTTTTGCCAGGCAGGTCTGTGCCAGTGCTGTGCAAGTTTTTTTCACAGCATTTGGCTGAATCTAGCAAAGCTAATCCTTTTTGGCCTATTGCAGAGTGTGTTAGTCAGTGGAGTAGCCTATCTGTGTTGCAAGATATACCAACTGTGTATAGAATACCAATTTTTTTACTGCACCTAGTGAAGTAAAATCTTTTGGGCATAGCATCATTCTATTAGTCCATCTATACTGACCTCCATCAGGTTGCAAATTAAAAATAATTTTTTTCTGCATCTAGCTCTGAAAAAATATTTGGGCTTCTAGCAGTGTGTGGGACTTGGTCTATTAGTCCATCTATACTGACCTCCATCAAGTTGCAAATTAAAAATAATTTTTTTCTTCATTTATCTCTGAAAAAATATTTGGGCTTCTAGCAGCGTGTGCGACTTTTTCTATTAGTCCATCTATACTGACCTCCATCAGGTTGCAAATTAAAAATAATTTTTTTCTGCATCTAGCTCTGAAAAAATATTTGGGCTTCTAGCAGTGTGTGGGACTTGGTCTATTAGTCCATCTATACTGACCTCCATCAGGTTGCAAATTGAATAAAAAAATTTTCTGCATCTAGCTCTGAAAAAATATTTGGGCTTCTAGCGGTGTGTGGGACTTGGTCTATTAGTCCATCTTTACTGACCTCCATCAGGTTGCAAATTAAAAATAATTTTTTTCTGCATCTAACCCAGCCAATAGTTTTGGCCTAATACCACAGTTTGGCCACTCAGCTCTGCTCGGTTACCATCCATTGTTTTTTTGTGCAAACAACTCCAGAGTTGTGAATTAGTTAACCACCAAAATGAGTGGAAAAAGGCCTGCTGCTGGTGGAAAGGGGAATAGGCGTGTTGGGAAGGGGAAAAAAGGTTGTGTCCGTGGGGTAGGTGCAGAAGAAAGACCATCTTCCAGCCAAACTAAAATGTCTACTTCTTTTAGCGGACAATGTGATAAGATCCCTTTCTTACGGCCACGCCAATCGCTACAAATTCCAGATGAGGCACAAAAACAGCAGGTGCTTCAACGGATATCAAGTGCTCCTTTAAGTGGGCTCTCCTCCACATCAACTTCAACATCACAAATACTCCTGTCCTCAAAGGTGTCACCCAAATCGCACTTGCTTCCTCACAGCTCCCAAATCTCCAGCTGCCCGTCTGAGTATGAGGTAGAACAGATGGTTGAGTCTGCAGAGCTGTTTACTCATACTATAGCCTGGGAATCAGAGGTCGACTCCAGCGCTTCTGTGAATCCAGACGAGGAAATGATCTGCACTGATGCCCAGAATCTTTATGAGTCGGATCCAGGACCAGACGCAGAAGGTTCTGACCATAATGTAGACCCTCATTCCCAAACTGTAACTCCTGTTGGTGGAGACAATGAGGAAGACGATGATAAGACTCAAATACCTGATTGGAGCGACAACTTTAGTTTTTTGTCAGGGCAGGAACAGGTTGGCTCTGAGGACGACGGGTGTGATAACGCACAGGGTGATGATGATGAGGTCGGAGATCCCACTTACTGTCAACCCACAGTCAGCCAAGAGATGAGGTCAGCAGAGGAGGTGGAGGAAGATGCTAGTGACGACGAGGTCAGGTTGCGCCTTCCTGGACAGAGACGTAGTACTGGAAGCACGTCAACAACTGCATCCTCAAACACAACTCTGCCTCTCACCACAAGTCGTGGTGGCTCTTCAGGTCGCATGGGTGCTAAGCCTTGCATAGCCTGGGCATTTTTTCAGATCGATAAAGATGACCCAACTCGTGTTATCTGTAACATTTGTCAGCAAAAGCTAAGTAGAGGCCAAAAAATACATAGTTTGAGTACTTCATGCATGAACCGGCACATGGACATGAAGCATAAGTTGCAGTGGGAAGCTCAGTGTGCTACAATGCGGCCTTGCCGGCCGGGCCAACCACCGTCTGCCATATCTTGTGCATCCGCGGCCTCTTCATCCTCTGTGACTGGGGGGACAGCAGTCACACCTGTTTTGGGGCGCAGACCTGCCACCTCTTTACCCGCAACAGCCAGCGTGATTGGCAGGTCATCATTTTCTTTGGAGGTGGTAACACCAGCTGGTCTTGAGCGCTGTCCGACATCGATAGCACCACCTTTGGATCAAGGCAACCTAAGGGACACCCTTATCAACCCCGTCTAAGCACAATAGCCAGCCCTCGGTCCCTCAGATGTGGACAAGTAAAAGACCATTTCCTCCTAGCCATGAGAAAGCTAAGAGGTTGAATTTCACCATCTGCAAGCTCTTGGCTACAGAAATGCTGCCTTTCCGCCTGGTGGACACAGAGGATTTTCGAGACCTTATGTCCGTCGCAGTGCCCCAGTACCAGATGCCCAGTCGGCACTACTTCTCAAAGAAAGATGTGCCTGCGCTCCACCAGCATGTCGCACACAACATCACCGCTTCTTTGAGAAACTCTGTGTGTGACAGGGTGCATTTCACCACAGACACTTGGACGAGTAGGCATGGACAGGGGCGTTACATGTCGCTGACTGGGCACTGGGTAACTATGGTGACAGCAGGACAAGGGGCTGCTGTCCAAGTCTTGCCGTCCCCACGAGTTGTGCGTCAATCCTCTTTATGTCAAAGTTCCTCCACTGCTTCTGCCTCCTCAGCCTCCTCTCGGTCTTCCACCTGCACCCAAAGCCTGTCTGGTCATGCCACAAGCTTTCTAACTGCGCAGAAGGGATCCTGCACACCTCCTTACTATGCTGGCAGTATGGCTCAACGTCATCAGGCGGTTTTTACATTGAAATGTCTGGGAAATGTGAGTCACACAGCTGAGGAGTTGTGGTCAGCTCTGGAGAACCAATTTCATGAATGGTTGTCTCCACTGGACCTGAAACCAGGGAAGGCCGTGTGCGACAATGCTGCAAACCTGGGTGCGGCCCTTCGCCGGGGCAATGTCACACACGTGCCTTGTATGGCTCACGTGTTGAACCTGGTTGTCCAACAATTTTTAGCCCACTATCCCAGACTAGATGGCCTTCTGCAGAGGGCACGGTCGCTGTGTGCTCACTTCCGCCGTTCGCATCCCGCAGCTCAGCGACTTACATCTCTACAGAAGTCGTTGGGCCTGCCACTTCACCGGCTAAAATGCGATGTGCCTACCCGGTGGAATTCAACTCTGCACATGTTGCAGCGACTGTGGCAGCACCGACAAGCCCTGGTGCAATACGTTCTGACGTATAGCCTGGGCCAACGAGATTCAGAGGTGGGGCAAATCACGCTGGAGGAGTGGTCTCAGATCAGGGACCTATGTGAATCTCACAGTTCCAACTTGCCAACCGTGGGACCGTCAAGTGTTCAGCACTCAAACCGTAACAGAACCACAGTATCTGCTGGTAACATCAATTTTGCGGAATCATTTCACCACTTTTTTAGCCCATCCTTTGCAAGGCCACAGGAGACAAGAAGTCTGACACATAGTCAACGCCTAGAGACGATGGTACAGGAGTATCTCCAAGTAAACATTGAAGCCACGACTGTGTCACTGGACCCTTGCTCTTTTTGGGCTTCCAATCTGGATAAATGGCCGGAGCTAGCCACTTACGCCTTGGAGATCTTGTCATGCCCCGCAGCCAGCGTTCTGTCTGAACGTGTGTTCAGCGCTGCTGGTGGTGTGCTGACAGATAAGCGCACGCGGCTCTCCACTGATAATGTAGACAGACTCACGTTCATAAAGATGAACAAATCATGGATCCGAAACGACTTTTCTACCCCTGTGTCATCCTGGGGAGAGTAAAAGCTTGATGATTGGTTAAAATCACCCTACCAACCGTTTTAAGCTTTCAAATTACTAATCATGTTTATCTGTATCTTGACTGGAAAATAATTTGGGCTTTGTAGCAGTGTGCAGCACTGATCCTATTAGGCCATCTATAATAAGCTTCACCAGATTTAAAATTAAAAATAATTTTTAGCTGCATCTAGCCCGGAAAATAATTTTGGGGCTCCGAGATGCGCAAGACACATAAGTGCCTTCTTGCTGCACTACCTGCAGCATGACCCTCATATTGTCAGAATTCGAAGTAATCATGACTACTGGGTTGCCACACTCTTAGATCCCCCAAACTTTTCGATCAACCTTTTCATTTTAATAAAGACCAAAAAAATGGTCATTTTTGAAATTATAAGCATTAGCAGGTTGTTAGAAACTGAAATCAAACAGTTTTCAACTCAAAACTTTATTCTAGGTGATGTTACATTTTCACATAGGACCCCTTGTTCGAAAGGAGCTTCTGAACTCTCTCGTCCATTGAATTTGTCAGGTTTTGGATGGTTTCTGCTTCAATTGTTTTGCATGAGGACAGAATACCCTCCCAGAGCTGTTGCTTAGATGTGAACTGCCTCCCGCCATCATAGACACTCCTTTTAATTATGCTCCAAAGGTTCTGAATGGGGTACAGGTCAGGGGAGCATGGGGGTCACACCATAAGTTTGTCCCCTTTTATGCCCATATCAGCCAGAGATGCAGATGTTTTATGTGCAGCATGAGATGGTGCATTATCATGCAGAAAAATGATCTTGCTGTGAAATACACGGTTCTTCTTCTTGAACCATGGCAGGAAGTGCTGTTTGAGAAAATCCACATACATTATGGAGTTCATCTTTAGCGCCTTCAGGGATCCTAAAGGGGCCGACAATCTCTCTCCCCATGATTCCAGCCCAAAACATTACTCCACCTCCTCCTTGTTGGCGCTGTAGCCGTGTTTGCGTGGGGTGTCCATCAACCAGCCATCCTCCACTCCATCCATCTGGACCATCGAGCGCTGCACGGCACTCATCCGTGAACAAAACAGTTTTGAAATCAGTCTTCATGTAATGTTTGGCCCACTGGAGCCGTTTCTGCTTGTGTGAAGTGGATAGAGGAGGTCGACAGGATGGCGTATGCACAGCTGCAAACCTCTGAAGGACCCTGCATCTTGTTGTTCGGGGGACGTTGGAGGCACAAGCAGCTTCAAAAACTTGTCTGCTGCTATGACAAGGCTTTTTTGCCGCTGCTCTTTCAACCTGACGTAATTGCCTGTAGGAAAGAGTCCTCAATTTGCCCTTATCAGCACGCACACGTGTGTACTGTGAATCAGCTACATACTTCTTGATTGCCAAGACACTTCATCCTGATCATCGCACAATGTTGATTGTAGTCATGCCTTGACCTAAACACTCCACAATTTGTTGCTTCTCAGCAGCCGACACATCCTTTTTCTTTCCCATTTTGGCAGAAAATGTAGGCTGCTTAATAATGTGAGAGAGCCTTCTTAAGTAGTCTTGCCTTTCATTGGACACACCTGCCAAACTAATTAGCACAGGTGTCTGCAATTGCTTACAGTGATATAAAGAGCCCTGACACACATCACCATCAATGAGTTTAACTGACAAACAAAGAAATTCTTCCCTTATCACTCCTAAACACTTTTTGCATAATAATTTGGAACGCGGTGTACATGTGCTTTTCCACAAAACACCAGTGGTTCACGTAGTGAATCTTAGAGTTCTAACTTGCCAACCGTGGTCTGTATGGAATTGTTCAATAAAGGGCCCAAAATTAAGATAACATAGATGGGAGAGGTCTCTATGAATAGGAATTCCTAAGTATTTGATACCCTGTGAGGGCCAGGCAAAGGGAAAGTTGGACTGGATGGAATCCTATATGGATTTAGGGAGGGAGACATCGAGGGCCTCAGACTTCGCTGCATTGATTTTAAAATTTTACCATGTAACAAAGTGATCTATTTCAGCCATAACAGCAGGGATGGATATATGTGATTGAGTGATATATACTAGGACATCATCAGCAAATAGAGAGCACTTGTACTCGGTGCCTCCCACCTCAATCCACCTAATATTGGGGTTATGGCGGATTGATGAGAGCAGGTGCTCCGTCACTAGGATGTATAAGAGAGGGGACAGAGGACATCCCTGCCTTGTCCCATTGGTGATTGTGAAAGGTGATGAAAATGTTCTGACGCACCCCCTGGGCCTTGGGACACCCGGAGCCGGACCCTTTTTGGTGGATGCTGCTGGTTGTAGTCTTCGTGGAGGCGATCCGGTTCCGTGGCTCAGGGCGGTCAAACCAGTGGCGGAACTATTTATGTGGTTTTGATGTTTAAATGTCCGACTACGCCACCCGTGGATTGCGGTCAGAGTGAACCGCCGCTACAGGGCAGACCGCTAAGGCTGGTGTTGTGGGTGCAGCAGAGCGTAGCATAACTCCCCACGGGAGGAGTATAGCCTCAGGGCAGTGTATGCGGAGGATGGGGGTGATGGTGCAGGGCAGCAGCAGTAACGACACGGAGTCAGTGATGCAGTTCAGGGCCTTTACTCACAGTTCTTATTATCCAGACCACGTCTGCAGGTAACGGCTGCCCACGTCGTACTGTGCTCACCAGGTGAGGGGCTCAGACAACTCCCAGATAACTTTGGAGCGCTTCACAGGACCCCCTTTGTGTGTCCTTTGTCTGGCCTTTCTTACCAACACTTCTGTCCGGCTGCCTCGGGCCTCCTCTTGGTAAACTTGGCGCCAGTTTCCCTGACCCTATGTGGTGCCTTCCTAGCATGTGGAGCAAGGGGCTGCGCCACATAAAATGTCAGAGCCTCCGGTTTCTAGCTGAGGGTCGTTTCCTGCCTCCACTAGTTCGGGGACCGGTCTCCCCCTTTGGCCTGACCCCTCCACGCAGGTGGATTCGGGCGTGCGGTGGCGACTCGCCCGTCCGCACCCCTGGGATCCCTTCATTCCTCGTTCCTGGAGCCTTCTCCGCTCCTCTTCCTTCCTTCTCCCTCTTGCAGGCCTGTGCCTCTGTTACTAGGCCCGCCTCCGGAGCAGAGCTCATGCAGAGCCCCTGCTCCCTGCCACTTCTGCTCAGACTTCTCTGCACTGAACTAAGATGGTGCCCACCTTTTATACTCCCTTCTCAATGCACCCAGGAACTGCTTCCTCCCTGCTCCTGCACTGCAGGGTTCCCCTTCCTCAGTGTTCCCTCCCCCCACTCCAGCCAGGGACAGGGACTGTCGTGCCCATCTCAGGGGCATATTGGTCGCCCTGCCCCACGGCAATGTGGTGTAATGCATGCAGGTGTCGGGTCCTGATCCACACTCCATCCTTATCTGAGAGTGAGATATCACACCTCTGGGTGAGGTGCAATACGTCTGTAGCAACCGAGCCCTCGGTGCTACAGTTCCATTTATCTTCAGCCTAGGTGACGTATTGTGATACAGGGCCGTGATTTTGGCTATAAAAGGGTCCCCTAGACCCCTACCCCAAGCTTTTTAAGAGAATCATGTATGGCGTGCCAGGAGACTCTATGGAATGCTTTCTCAGCATCCAACGAGAGTATCTACTTACAAATTTTTAACTGCATCTAGCCCAGGAAATACTTTGTGCCTAGTAGCAGTGTCTGCTAGTCAGCGGATTATCCCGGCTGTTAAGCAAGCTACACCACCTGTAGTTTGGACACTTAATTTTTTCAAAGGAAATGCTTCGGGACCACGGGATACTCAGTGAAGAGCATCAGGAGGCACCCCAAGGCATAGGGGCTGGGACTGGCACTAGGATGCCTTGCGGTGGACAGCCGAGCTCGATCCTTATAAAAGCTTTTTAACTGCAGCAGCTTTAGTGGACGCTACTGGAGCTGGAATTACGCGGCTGCTGGCATGAGACTTGCCCTCCAATAGATCCTTGTAAATGGATTTAAAGTGTATTCATTCAAATTAGAGGGACAATTTAAATTAAAAAGCTTAGAGCTGCCTCCACCACAGGGGGGCTCTCTCGACCCACCAGCGGACAGGCACCAGTATTGGGAGAGGGGGGCTGGCCGTCAGGATTCACCGCGGCTCTGGCACAAACCCGGCGACACGGAGGTGGCACGGGCAGGAGCGGACTGGCCGTCTCGGCTTCTCACTTTTTGGATTTTAGAAGGGCATGACATGCCTATATCTGTGTCTCCCCCTCCTTTTACTCCTCCACCTCTTTTCTTTTCGCATGACTATATGTACTTGTCACTTTTCCATGTGTTAGTTGTGTCTTCTGAGCAGTTTGTCAGCTTTTGGACACCTTTGAAGGTGTTTTCTATGTGTTTCTATGTGTTTTTGTTTGCCTGCCATTGGTTTTAACGGTGTTCGAAGGTGTTCGACGAACAGTTCGACGAACAGTTCGGCGAACACACGGGTGTTCGACGAACCGAACCGAACTCGAACACTACGGGGGTGGCTCAACACTAGTCATCAGGTCTATATCAGACCTGGCGCCGCTGTGCTCGTCACAGTCACTCAAGAATCAGACAGTGTAGGGAGAGGTGCTGCTGATCTAGGGAGAGATTTCATTGTGTATTAGGTAGTGTAGGGAGAAAAACCGTACATTACCCATATCCATCTTAACAAACAGTCCTTTTGAGGACTAACTAATCCATATGCAGAGATATCAGGCAGGCAGTGTATATAGGCAGGCAGGCAGGGTATATAGCAGACTGCAGTGCATATAGCACAAGAGGCTCCATTCCAATTCTGCCTTCTGCAGCTGTTAGATATTTCTATACAAAGGCCCAGGTCTCAGGGGCCAGGAATACCTTTTTTTTTGGATCTTAATCCTCATTATTTGCTTAAAAATCAATCGAGAGAACACTGTTTTTCTGCGCCATTTGCTTGTTGGCACTGCAGAATATAGTCAGGTCCTTTCCATATTACAGCGCTAGAAATCCAGCTATTTACACTGTGTTCAGAATTATTAGGCAAATGAGTATTTTGATCACATGATACTTTTTATACATGTTGTCCTACTCCAAGCTGCCTAGGCTTGAGAGCCAACTACCAATTAAGTAAATCTGTAATGAGGAGGGGTGTTGACTAATGACATCAACACCCTATATAAGGTGTGCTTAATTATTAGGCAACTTCCTTTCCTTTGGCAAAATGGGTCAGAAAATAGTTTTCACGGGCTCTGAAAAGTCCAAAATTGTGAGATGTCTTGCAGAGGGATGCAGCAGTCTTGAAATTTCCAAACTTTTGAAGCGTGATCACCGAACAATCAAGTGTTTCATGGAAAATAGCCAACAAGGTCGCAAGAAGCGTGTTGGCCAAAAAAGGCACAAAATAACTGCCCATGAATTGAGGAAAATCAAGCGTGAAGCTGCCAAGATGCCATTCGCCACCATTTTTGCCATATTTCAGAGCTGCAACGTTACTGGAGTACCAAAAAGCACATGGTGTGCAATACTCAGGGACATGGCCAAGGTAAGGAAGGCTGAAAAACCACCACCTTTGAACAAGAAACATAAGATAAAACTTCAAGAATGGTTCAAGAAATATCTTAAGACTGATATTTCAAAGGTTTTATGGACTGATGAATTGAGAGTGACTCGTGATGAGCCAGAGGCTGGATCAGTAAAGGGCAGAGAGCTCCACTCCGAAACAGAAGCCAGCAAGATGGAGGTGGGGTACTGGTATGAGCTGGTATCATCAAAGATGAACTTGTGGGACCTCTTCGGGTTGAGGATGGAGTGAAGCTCAACTCCCAGACCTACAGTCATGGCCAAAAGTATTGAGAATGAGACAAATAGTAATTTTTCCAAAGTTTACTGCTTCATTTTTTGTAATGGCAATTTGCATATACTCCTGAATGTCAAAGAGTGATCAGCTTAACAGCAATTACTGTACTTGCAAAGTCAATATTTGCCCAGAAAATGAACTTTAACCCCCAAAACACATTTCAACATCATTGCAGTCCAGCCTTAAAAGGAGCAGCTAACATCGTTTTAGTGATTGATCCATTAACACAGGTGTGGGTGTTGATGAGGACAGGGCTGGCGATCAATCAGTCATGATTAAGTAAGAATGACATCACTGGACACTTTAAAAGGAGGCTGGTTCTTGGTATCATTGTTTCTCTTCAGTTAACCATGGTTATCTCTAAAGAAACACGTGCAGCCATCATTGCACTGCACAAAAATGGCCTAACAGGGAAGAGTATCGCAGCTACAAAGATTGCACCTCAGTCAACAATCTATCGCATCATCAAGAACTTCAAGGAGAGAGCTTCCATTGTTGTCAAAAAGGATGCAGGGCGCCCAAGAAAGACCAGCAAGCGCCAGGACCATATCTTAAAACTGTTTCAGCTGTGGGATCGGACTACCAGCAGTGCCGAGCTTGCTCAGGAATGGCAGCAGGCTGGTGTGAGTGCTTCTGCACGCACTGTGAGGCGGAGACTCTTTGAGCAAGGGCTGGTTTCAAGGAGGGCAGCAAAGAAGCCACTTCTCTTCAGAAAAAACATCAGGGACTGACTGATATTCTGCAAAAGGTACAGGGAGTGGACTGCTGAGGACTGGGGCAAAGTCATTTTCTCTGATGAATCCCCTTTTCGATTGTTTGGGACATCTGGAAAACAGCTTATTCGGAGAAGAAGAGGTGAGCGCTACCACCAGTCTTGTCTCATGCCAACTGTAAAGCATCCTGAAACCATTCATGTGTGGGGTTGCTTCTCAGCCAAGGGAATCGGCTCACTCACAGTCTTGCCTAAAAACACAGCCATGAATAAAGAATGGTACCAGAATGTCCTCCAAGAGCAACTTCTCCCAACAGTCCAAGAGCAGTTTGGCGCCCAAAAATGCCTTTTCCAGCATGATGGAGCACCTTGCCATAAAGCAAAGGTGATAACAAAATGGCTCATGGAACAAAACATAGAGATTTTGCGTCCATGGCCTGGAAACTCCCCAGATCTTAATCCCATTGAGAACTTGTGGTCAATCATCAAGAGACGGGTGGACAAACAAAAACCAACAAATTCTGGCAAAATGCAAGCATTGATTATGCAAGAATGGACTGCTATCAGTCAGGATTTGGTCCAAAAGTTGATTGAGAGCATGCCAGGGAGAATTACAGAGGTCATGAAGAAGAAGGGGCAACACTGCAAATATTGACTTGCTGCATTAACTCATTCTAAGTGTTAATATAACCTATTGGTACTCATAATATGATTGCAATTATATTTCTGTATGTGATATAAACATCAGACAAACACTAATAAAAACCAGAGGCCAGCAGATCATGTGAAAATATAATTTTGGTGTCATTCTCAAAACTTTTGGCCATGACTGTACTGCCAGTTTCTGGAAGACAACTTCTTCAAGCAGTGATACAGGAAGAAGTCAGTATCGTTCAAGAAAAACATGACTTTCATGCAGGACAATGCGCCATCACATGCATCCAACTACTCCACAGCATGGTTGGCCAGTAAAGGTCTAAAAGAAGAAAAAATAATGACATGGGCCCCTTGTTCACCTGATCTGAACCCCATAGAGAACCTATGGTCCATCATAAAATGTGAGATCTACAGGGAGGGAAAACAGTACACCTCTCGGAACAGTGTCTGGGAGGCTGTGGTGGCTGCTGCACGCAATGATGATCGAAAACAGATCAAGCAACTGACAGAATCTATGGATGGAAGGCTGTTGAGTGTCATCATAAAGAAAGGTGGCTATATTGATCACTAATTATTTAGTTTTTTGTTTTTGCATGTCAGAAATGTTTATTTCTAAATTTTGTGCACTGATATTGGTTTACCTGGTGAAAATAAACAAGTCAGATGGGATTATATTTGTTTTTTATTAAGTTGCCTAATAATTCGGGACAGTAATAGTTACCTGCACAAACAGATATCCTCCTAAGATAGCCAAATCTAAAAAAAAAACACTCCAACTTCCAAAAATACTAAGCTTGGATATTTATGAGTCTTTTGGGTTGATTGAGAACATAGTTGTTGATCAATAATAAAAATAATCCTCTAAAATACAACTTGCCTAATAATTCGGCACACAGTGTAAAACTGTGTTATCTCGGTCAAACAGATCACATATATGTAGTCAGAAAATACTGCTATTTCTGGCCTCCATTAAAAATTTCTTTCAGTGTGTCAGTGAAGCAATTCACAGCAGTTTGCTGTTCAAACTACTTACCTACAGGCAAGGTATTTAAAACTCTGTTTTCTCTGTCACGCGGATCACATATAAGTTCACTCCAAATTCAGTCATTTTTAGTGAGTGTTGAAGATACTGTCCTCCATTTAAAATGGGCAAGGCACGTGGCAAGGGACGGGGAACTGGACGTGATGGTGATGGTGTATGCAGAGGCCGAGGACAAGGCCGTGGGCAAGCTGAAATTGTGCCACAACAAACACCCACATCTTCTTGCCTGATGTTCATGTCCCGATTCCTAGGGGACCGCAGCATACCACTATTGAACCCAGAGCAGTGTCAAAAGGTTGTTGGTTGGATAGCGGATAATGCTTCCAGTCACTTTGCCACCACCACCACCACCCTGTCTTCCACACGGTCAAGTCTCAGTAGCCATGAGTCTGGACCGCATATTCCTCACCCAGATCCTCCTTCCTCCCACCATGCCGAGTGCCCGGAGACAACTGATCCCACACTTCGACATTCTGAAGAGCTGTTCACTTTTCCATTTATAGATTCAGGCCTCTCGCCCGGTCCACTTGAAGTGAGGCAAGAGGAGATCACGTGTAGCGATGCCCTAATATTTGAGAAGCCACGGTCACATGAAGGCGACTGTGGTAAAGTGTCACAAGAGTTGGACGATAATGAGACACAATTGTCAGAAAGTCAGGAGGAGGATCAGTGTGCGGAAGTGGAATACGAGGTGGTGGATGATATAGCAACTGACCCAACCTGGCAGGAAGACATGCATAGGGAGGACAGCAGCACACAGGGGGAGGGAGGCAGAGCACTCCAACAGGTAGGAAGAAGCAGTGTGGTGGCCACAGACAGAAGGCAGGCAACCGTTCCCCGTGACACCAGCATGAAGAAAGTTGCCAGTACAACTGTTAGGTCTTCCCGAGTCTGGTTGTTATTTAAAGACTGTGCCGATAACCCCAAAAAGGCCATTTGCACCACCTGCCTGGCCAGCATCAGCAGGGGTGGCAAAACGACCAGCTTGACTACCACCAGCATGATCAGGCACATGGCAGCAAAGCACCCGACTTTGTGGGCCGAACCCCAGGGTGCAGGAACAGTGTCTGCAGGTGGCACCATTGCTTCTTCCCCTGTTGTGCATTCAAGCCAATCCCCTGTCGATGGTGCATGCGAAGATGCCTCCTTCCCTGCACCTGTCTTTGCACACTCTCAAGTAGCAGCATCAGGAAGCATGTCCATGTCCTTGTCCCAGCACAGCGTTCAGTTTTCCATACCCCAGTCCTTAGAACGCAAGCGGAAATATGCAGTCAATGACCCACAGGCCACACTACTAAATTCTCACATTTCACAACTGCTTGCGGACGTCCCTCGGTACTCGGTCCCCAGCCGCCACTATTTCTCCCGGTGTGCCGTCCTCGCATTACACAAGCACGTGTCCTCAACAACGCAGTTACCAGGAAAGTCCACCTAACCACTGACACGTGGACAAGTGCTTGTGGGCAGGGACAGTGCATCTCGCTGATGGTATACTGGGTTAACATAGTGGAAGCCGGGACCCAGTCGGACCTTGGGATGGAATACGTCCTGCCGATGCCAAGGATTGCGGGCCCTTGGTCAATCAGGGTTTGCCGCCATGGTCTACAGCTCCTGCACCTCATTCTCCTCAGCCTCCTCCTCCTCTTCAGCCTCCATCTCCGAAATGACCACATCAGTCACAAGCTGGAAGCACTGCAGCACTTCCTCGGCCAAGCGGCAACAGGCTGTGCTGAAGCTGATATGCTTAGGTGACAAACTGCACAATGCTGAAGAGTTGTGGACAGCTCTGAAAGAGCAGGCAGATCTGTGGCTCACAGCGCTGAAACTACAGCCAGGCATGGTCATGTGTGACAATGGCCAGAACCTGGTGGCGGCTCTGAGGCGAGGCGAGCTCACACACTTACCATGCATGGCCCATGTGCTTAACCTCATGGTTCAGAGGTTTCTCAAATCCTACCAAGGGGCTGCCAGATCAGCTTGTTAAAGTATGCCGCCTGTGTGCCCATTTTAGAAAGTCAGCTACAGCTTCCACCACCCTTGCTCTGTTTCAGCACCGTTTGCAACTTCTGGCTCACAGACTGGTGTGTGATGTCCCCACGAGTTGGAACTCACACACAACCAAGCCTCATCTCATCCCAATGTGGATTGGGTGACAATGAGGAAGAGGAGGAGGAGGAAGGACAGAGCTAGTTTCATGCACTTTAGACGGTACTACCTGCACAGATGTCATACCGTCTGTTCAGCGTGGATGGCCAGAGGACAGAGAGGAGGAGGAGGAGAGCATGATCAGTCATCCTCTTGATGATGACACAGAAGTCTTGCCTGTTGGTAGTCTGGCACACATGGCTGAGTTTATGATGCACTGCCTTTCCCATGACCCTCGCGCTCTCCAAATTTTGGGTAACAGTCATAACTGGTTGGTGACACTTCTAGACCCACGCTACAAGGAGAACTTGATATCTCTAATTCCTGAGGTGGACAGGTCTACAAAAATGGGGCTGTACCAGAAGGCCCTTGTTGCGGAACTATTAAAAAAATTCCCATCTGAAAATGCTGGCATCAGAGGGCACACTTCGTTGGACAACCAAGGAGTACAGGCGAGAGAGACACAACTTCATTCCAGCAGAGGCAGGGGAACACTGTCAAAGATATGGGAGAGTTTTCTCGGACCCTCCCATCGCAAAGGCTCTGAGGCGCGGGGTACTCTCACAAGGAGTGCAAAGTTTTGGAAGATGCTGAGGGAGTACCTTGCCGACCGCACCAACGTCCTCCGTGATTCCTTTGTGCCTTCTAATTATTGGGTATCCAAGGTGGATACGTGGAATGAACTGGCTCTCTATGCCTTGGAGGTCTTGGCCTGCCCTGCCGTCAGCGTTTTATCAGAGCGGGTTTTAATGACGCTGGTGGAATTTTAACGGAAAATGCTGACAGGCTGACTCTTAAAAAAATGAACAAGGGCTGGATTGGGCAAGACTTCTCAACAATGCCGAATGATAGCAGCGTAACATCAACTCAAATCCAGTGTCTTTTCTTGGGAGGTATATTCCCATGCACCTTTTCACACCCACACATGGGTATCCGCTTCCTGATTTTGTCTATTTGCTCTTGTTCTCCTCCTTCTCCTCATCCTCCACCACCATATCACTAGGGTGACCCACATAATTTTTTTAAATGGTGCTTATGATGCCTGTAAAAAAAATTTTTTATACAGTATGTTCATGTATACCCCCCGGGGTAAATGTTTGCCAGCCCATACACTTGTGCATGGGCATTACAAGTATAGGAGGCCCGCTCCTTTCAAAAGGGAACATTTTTTTCTGAGGCACTCCTCCACGTCTCTTCCAAGCGGCATTGAAGTGCCTCCAAATTTTTGGCAGCCCTTGCATTCACTGTATAGGCCAACACTATGGGAGATTCTCTCCTTTCTAATGGGAATTTGTCGTTACTGTGGTCCTGCTCTATGCCTCTTTAAATTGTTAGTGTGGTTTTTCCTAAATTTGGTCAGCCGTTGGACTCACTGCATACCCTATAACTGTATAGCACACTCTCTCCTTTCTAATGGGAACATGTCATACCTTGTTACTGTGGCTCTGCTCTATGTGTTTTTAAATTCTTAGTGGGGTTTTTACTAAAATTGGTCAGCCGTTGGACTCACTGCATACCCTATAACTGTATAGCAGACTCTCTCATTTTTAATGGGAATTTGTCATTACTGTGGCCCTACTCTATGTGTTATGATCTGCAACATAGGTTAAGGAAAGATGGGCAGAGCTGTCCCTACAGTAAGACTAAGCTGAGCCCCTACGTTGTAGCGGGATACCTGTTCCTTGTGAACAGACCCGCCTTCGTCCTCGGCTAGTCTGAACGGAGACCTATAGAGAAAGGGAGGGGTCCCTAAAGGAACTAAGGACTGGGACAAAAATGGGACACCTCCTAACAGAAGTTGTTGCAGAGCAAAAGATAAACTGACAAAAAGTACTAGAGGTCCCAGAGGACCAAGCAAGCTAGAGAGAGATAGGCACAAAAGCACCAGGCTAGAGAGACAGTCAAAACAACACTGAAGTCCAGCAAAGCCAGAAGGGCGGAGCTGGAATATATAGGCAGCTGGTCACGTGACCGCAAAACACAAGATAGCAAAAACTAACAGGAGAGTTCTAACAGTACCCCCTCTTCTATGAGGATCCTCCGGATCCTCCAGGCCCAGGCCTATCAGGAAACCTCCTGTGGATAGCTCTGACAAGTCTAGAGGCAGAGACATTATCCGCCCTTACCCAGGAGTTATCCTCGGGACCGAAACCTTTCCAAGCGACGAGATACTGCAATCTCCCTCTATGCCCTCTGGAATTCAGGATACGAGAAATTTCATATTCGCCGTCTTCCACCACCGGAGGAACTGTGACAGTGGCATTTCTATCCGATACATCAGCCTTTTTCAACAAGGAAACCTGAAACACAGGATTAATCTTCCAGGAGGTGGGGACCAACCTAACAGCAGACTGGTTAACCACCTGAAGCACCTTAAATGGCACCACAAACTTCAGACACAATTTTTTAGAGGGAATCCTCAACTGCAGATTCTTTGAGGACAACCAAACCATGTCACCCACAGTAAACAAAACCTCTTTATGTTTCCTGTTAAAATACTTCTTGGACTTTTTGTTAGCCTCTTGAAGGTTACAACGTACATTAGTACAAACTCTCTACAAATCACCGGAAAAATTCTCCTCCTCCGGCACAGCCGACCCCAATTTGTAGAACGAACCAAAAGATGGATGTCTCCCAGTACAAAAAAAAAAGGAGAACACCCAGCAGAGGAGGATGTATGGTTGTTAAGAGCAAATTCTGCGAGTGGCAGAAACTCAGACCACCCCTCTTGATTGTCTGCCACAAAACAACGCAAAAACTGTTCAACATCCTGGTTCTTTCTTTCTGTCTGTCCATTAGACTCAGGATGATAACCAGACGAAAATGACAAATGGACTCCCAACCTGTCACAAAAAGCACGCCAAAAGCGAGCCACAAACTGAGGTCCCCTATCAGAAACAATGTCGGTGGGAACGCCATGAAGCCTGACAATTTCCTTAACAAACGCCTTAGCGAGTGTCTTAGCGCAGGGTAGCTTAATGAATGGAACCAAATGACACAGCTTGCTAAAACGGTCCACGACCACCCAGATGACAGTGAAACCCTCGGACACAGGAAGGTCAGTAATAAAATCCATTGCCAGATGCGTCCAAGGCGCACTAGGTTGTTTATGGAGTATCATGAGTCTCGGTTGGCAGGTCATCCAGGAATTTCTGAGACTAAGAGACTTATCAGTCGCAGTTTTTGGTGGCCTGGGTGGCAGAAGGAAGTCATCAAGTGGGTGCATCAATGTACGGTGTGTGCTAGGTCAAATGCTTCACATACCCCAGCGGTGGGGTTGCCTGAGGATAGAAAGGAGGAGGAGGAGAAGAGCATGGTCAGCCGTCCTCTTGAAGAGGACACGGAAGTATTGCCTGTTAGCAGTCTGCATGCATGGCTGAGTTTATGTTATGCTGCCTTTCCCGTGACTCTCGCGGTCTCAAAATTTTGGGTGAAAGTCATTACTGGTTGGTGACACTTCTAGACCCACGCTACAAGGAGAACTTGATATCTCTTATTCCTGAGGCGGACAGGTTTACAAAAATGGGGCAGTTCCAAAAGGCCCTTGTTGCGGAACTATTAAAAAAATTCCCATCTGAAAACGCTGGCGGCAGAGGGCACACTTCGTTGGACAACCAAGGACAACAGGCGAGAGAGACACAACTCCAATCCTGCAAACAGCAGGGGAACACTGTCAAAGTTCTGGGAGAATTTTCTCAGCCCCTCCCATCGCACAGGCCCTGAGACACGAGGTGCTCTCACAAGGAGTGTAAAGTTTGGGAAGATGCTGGGGGAGTACCTTGCTGACCGTACCAATTTCCTCTGTGATTCCTCTGTGCCTTATAATTATTGGGTATCCAAGCAGGATACGTGCAATGAACTGGCTATCTACGCCTTCGAGGTCCTGGCCTGCCCTGCCGCCAGCGTTTTATCAGAGCGGATTTTAATGCCGCTGGTGGAATTATAACTGACAGGCTAACTCTTATAAAAATTAACAAGGGCTGGATTGGGCCAGACTTCTCAACACCACCGAATGATAGCAGCGTAACATAAACTCAAATCCTGTGTCTTTTTTTGGGAGGTGTATTCCCATGCACCTTTTCACAGCCACACATGGGTATACGCTTCCTGATTTTGGCTATTTGCTCTTGTCCTCCTCCTCCTCATCCTCCACCACCATATCACCAGGGTGACCGTGATCCGTGATGCAACACCCACATAGTTTTTTAAAGGGTGTTTATGATGACCGTAAAAAAAAAAAATGTATACAGTATGTTCATGTATACCCCCAGGGGTAAATGTTTGTCAGCACATTCAGTTAGTGCATGCGCATTACAAGCATAGGAGACCCGCTCCTTTCTAATGGGAACATTTTTTATGAGGCTCTCCTCCACGTCTCATCCAAGGGGCATTGTAATGCCTCCCAATTTTTGGCAGCCCTTGCATTCACTGCATAGGCAAACACTATGGGAGACCCACTTCCTAATAATAGGAACATTTTTTCATGAGGCCCTCTACGTCTCTTCCAAGGGGCATTGGAGTGCCTCCCAATTTTTTGCAACCTTTGCATTCACTGCATAGGCCAACACTCTGGGAGACCCACTTCCTAATAATGGAAACATTTTTTTTCAGGAGGCCCTCCTCTACGTCTCTTCCAAAGGGCATTGGAGTAGGTCCAAATTTTTGGCAGCCCTTGCATTCACTTCATATGCCAACACTATGGGAGACCCACTTCCTAATAATGGAAACATTTTTTCATGAGGCCTTCTACGTCTCTTGCAAGGGGCATTGGAATGCCTCCCAATGTTTGCTACCTTTGCATTCACTGCATAGGCCAACACTATGGGAGACCCACTTCCTAATAATGGAAACATTTTTTTCTCAGGAGGCCCTCCTCTACGTCTCTTCCAAGGGGCATTGGAGTAGGTCCAAATTTTTGGCAACCCTTGCATTCACTGCATAGGCAAACACAATGGGAGACCCACTTCCTAATAATGGGAACATTTATTTTCAGAAGGCCCTCCTCTACGTCTCTTCCAAGGGGCATTGGAGTAGGTCCAAATTTTTGGCAGCCCATGCATTCACTGCATAGGCAAACACAATGGGAGACCCACTTCCTAATAATGGGAACATTTTTTTCAGAAGGCACTCCTCTATGTCTCTTCCAAGGGGCATTGGAGTAGGTCCAAATTTTTGGCAGCCCTGCCACTCACTTCATATGCAATAACAGTATAGGAGACCCACTCTTTAGTAATGGGAACAACAAAGCATAGCCAGCTGATGGCTCTCTAAGAATAGTGAGGGCCGACTATTGGCACTTTAAGAATAGTAAAGGCCACTTGATGGCCCTATAAAAATAGGCTTTGTGACTTTCAGAGTTCTTCCATCATAAATGAAACAGGATGTGTCTGATCATGTCTCATACACCACATAGCTAGATAAGGTTGTAAAATGTTAAAATTACATTTCCCGGTGAATGCATTTGTCACGGTTGAAAGCAATACAAAAGTGCAAAAACGCATCAAAAATGCTACATGTGAACATAGCCTATGGTGCGGAGGAGTATTTTATATACAAATCATTACCCTGGAAAGGATGTTCCTTAACATATTTCCCAGGAAAATCCATTTTGGTTTTGTTTTTGTATGTTTTATTGTGAGTCTGTAAAAGTGGCGTAATACCTCAGACAACATTGTTGACCGTAGTGACCCGGGAGTCAGAGATGCTTCCTGGGGTCTTCCCTATGCTGTTCCCATGCCTCTTGAGCACTGTCCCCATCGATTTGGGCAATTTTAGGCGTTCTGCAGACCGCCGGGGTGAGCCGCCTGAAAAATGCTCGAGTTTCCTATAGACTTACATTGGGCTCATTGCTTGGGTCGAGCACCCGAGTATTCCAATGTGCTCAACCCGAGCAACGAGCACCCGAGCATTTTAGTGCTCGCCCTTCACTAGCCATAATATTATTATTTTTTCATCTACATAGTTATATGAGGGCTTGATGTTTGCAGGATGACTTGTTTTTTCACTACTTTGTCGTACAGTACAAAATATTATCACCAAACTTTTATTAACGCTTTATGAGATGAAATAGAAAAAAACAACAACCATTTTTTCTGTTGATTTTAATGTTAAAAATGTTGTGCTTTTCATGTTTTGCACAAATAAAATGTTAACTTTATTCTGTTGGTCAGCATTATTAAAGCATTAATAAATTTCCAAAAGTATAGTTTTATTAACATTTTAAGTTTTTTGTACACTATATGCAAAAACAGAACCAAAATTGTTTGCTTTTGTCTCCTGTCTCCATAGGTTTTTACATTTTTCTATCAAAGGAACTGTATGATTTTTTTTTTTTTTGCGTGATAAGATGCAGTTTATAGGGAAAGCATTTTGTTATACATAAGACTTTTGGATTACTTTTTACTATGCTTTTGGGAGACGTGTTGAAGAAAAAAATAGCACTTCTCAAATGTTTTTTGTTCTTTTTAAACATTCTTCACCTTTTAATACAATTGAAAGGTAGATACCAGGGTTGGAGTCACAACTAGAGCTATTGCCGTGGCCCTGGACAAGTGGGGGAGGCCCACTCGCCATCTTGGTTGCTATGTGAGTGCCGCGGTGTCCTTGGTTACCGGGCGGCAAATCCTCTTATGTATCCATGCATCCTTCGCCTCCTGGCTCCAGCTATCGTGTGCGCATGAGCCGGCCAACATCCAGTCTGATGGCACTACTGGCATCATCTCGACTACAGTGCATGCGCTACCTTTATATCTGGCTCCCTCCTCTGAATTCAAGCGCCAGACCGCAACCACTAACACCACGGGTAACTTATTACTTTATGTGTCACAGACTGAATGTCTTATGTAATGTCTATATATACAGTAGATACATGATGATGTGACTGTCACGTCATCATGTATCTATTATATAGACATCACATAAGACATACAGTCAGCACTGCAGCATCTTACAGGAAACCCTGGCCCTATCGGTGTGAAATGGCAGAGAAGGAAGGGGCTGTTAGAACCTTGCTGTTAGGTTTTTTTTCCTTTGCTGGTCACATGACCTTGTTGGCCTATTTAATCCTGCTCCGCCCTTCTGGCTTTGCTGGACTTCATTGTATATCTACTTTCTAGCTAGCCTGTGCTCTGTGTCTTGCTCTGTTAGTTTGCTTGGTTTACTGACCTCTATGTTCTTTTTATTTTGTTTGTTCGTCTGTCTGCTACTATTTCTGTTAGGAGGTGTCCCATATTCCTCCCAGTCCTTAGTACTTGTAGGGATTCCTCCCCCACATCTATAGGTCTTCGTACAGACTAGCTTAGGACTTTAGCAGGTCTGATCGCAGGATCAGGTTCCCTGTTACATCGTAGGGATTCAGCTGAGTTCTATCGTAGGGACAGATCTCCTCTCTTTCCTTAGCTCTGGTAGCAGAACATAACAGTAAGTCCAGCCAGCAAATTCTCTAAGGAAAGATTTTTTTTGTTCCATCATGGTGTCGGTTCAGGATTTGGCTAAACACCTGCAGGGACTCTCTCTGGAAGTGGCCGAGCTCCGTCAGCACGTGAGTAACTGTCCTGGAGCACATTTCTTGGAGCCTAAGGTATGTTTGCCGGATTTATTTTTTGGTGAACATCGAGAATTTTTTTCATTTAAAAATGCTTGCTTATTGTATTTTCGTTTGAGACCCAAGTCCTCTGGGGATGAATCCCAGCGCGTAGGGTTCATAATGTCACTTTTGCGCAAAGAGCCTCAGGAGTGGGCCTTTTCTTTGCAACCTAGTGATACATGCTTCAGATCAGTGGATAGTTTTTTTTCTGCTTTAGGACTATTATATGATGATCCTGACCGTGTCGCATCAGCTGAGACTGAGTTGAGACATTTAAAACAAGGATCAGGTAATGTCGAAAAATATTGTACACATTTTCGTCGTTGGTCCACTCAAACAGGGTGGAACGATTCTGCTCTGAAAAGTCTATTTCTTGCTGGGCTCAGTGAAAGGGTTAAAGACCTGCTAATTGCTTATCCTACACCTGAGGATTTGCAACAGGCTATGCAATTAGCTATACGGGTGGATAGAAGACTGCGTGCTAGGGTTAATGAGAGCAAATCCTCTGCTATGTCAGTTTCTGGTTATGATAATGTGTGTACTAACAGTGGTGAACCGATGGAGATTGGATCGGTGGCACCTCGCTCTCAAGAAAAAGACCGTCGTTTTTCGAAAGGCTTGTGTTTCTATTGCGGAAAATCTGGTCATTTGATTAAAGGCTGTGAGCTTCGTATGAAGAAAGAAAAAAAAATGGTCAGTCACGCCCGTATTGCCTGTTTAAATTCCAAGGGTATATTTTTAGCTGCTTCCACGATTGCTCAGGAAAAATTAATGGAATTTCGGGTGTTTGTTGATTGCGGGTCTACACTGAATGTAATTGATGGGGGATTCGTGGAAAAACTCAATTTAAAACCTGAACCTTTATCATCCCCCATTGCTGTGGTTTCTGTGGATGGTTCCCCTTTGAAGAAAATTACTCTCAAGGTCTGTGAATTTCCTCTCACTATTAATGGTGTTCACCATGAGAAATTGGATTTGGTAGTGTTGAATAACTTGCCTTCTCCAGTAATATTGGGATTGCCCTGGTTAAAATGTCACAATCCTGTACTGGATTGGTCTACCAGTGAAATTAAATCCTGGAGCCATAAATGTTATGACAAGTGTTGTAACGGGCGTATTGCAGCTTTGGATAGGGGAGAATTGCCTGTTCCTATTCAGGATTTTTGGAGAGTTTTTTCTGAGAAAGATTCGCAGGTTTTGCCTCCCCATAGAGACTATGATTGTTCTATTGAATTTGTCCCTGGAGCGACTCTTCCTAAAAGTCGTTTATTTAACCTTACTATTCCTGAGAGGAGGGCTTTGGAGGAATACATACAGACAAGTTTGGCCGCCGGTCACATTAGGCCCTCTAAGTCTCCTGTGGCGGTTGGATTTTTTTTTGTAAAAAAAAAGGACGGCGGTTTACGTCCTTGTCTGGATTTTCGTGAGATTAACAAAATTACGGTACGCAATCCTTACCCACTGCCATTGATTCCTGATCTGTTTAACCAGTTATTGGGGGCCAAGTGGTTCTCTAAAATTGACCTTAAGGGGGCATACAATCTGTTGCGCATGAAGGAGGGTGATGAATGGAAGACTGCTTTTAGCACTCCTGTGGGTCATTTTGAGAATCTGGTTATGCCTTTTGGTCTTACTAATGCTCCTGCATTTTTTCAGAATCTGATTAATGACATCCTTAGACCTTTGATCGGTAAAAATGTGGTTGTGTATTTGGATGACATTTTGATTTATTCGCCAGATCTGGAGTCTCATTGGCGGAGCGTGCGTGAGGTATTACAGTTATTAATGGACAATTCGCTTTTTGCTAAGCTGGAGAAATGTGAGTTCGCTGTACAGAGAATTAGTTTTTTGGGCTACATTATCTCCAGCAAAGGTTTTGAGATGGATCCGGTTAAGGTTCAGGCTGTGCAGGAATGGCCTAGGCCTATTGGTTTGAAATCGATACAGAGGTTTTTGGGTTTCGCCAATTACTATAGAAAATTCATAAAAAATTTTTCTAGTATTGTCAAACCTCTGACTGATCTCACCAGGAAAGGTGCTGATGCGGTTCAGTGGTCTTCTGAGGCCATTGAAGCTTTTGTGTATCTCAAGGAGAGGTTCACCTCTGCTCCCATCCTTATGCAGCCTGATGTTACTAGGCCGTTTTTGGTTGAGGTTGATGCTTCCTCTGTGGGGGTTGGCGCAGTATTGTCTCAGGATAACGGGGATGGATTACATCCCTGTGCCTTTTTTTCAAAAAAAATTTCGGAGACTGAATTGAATTACGATATTGGTAATCGGGAATTATTGGCTATTAAACTCGCATTTGAACACTGGCGCCACTTCTTGGAAGGTGCGGAATTTCCCGTTCAGGTTCTTACGGATCATAAAAATCTGATATATCTTGACGCTGCCAAGCGCCTGAATGCCCGTCAGGCTAGGTGGGCACTGTTTTTCTCGCGGTTTAATTTCTCCGTTACTTACATCCCTGGTACTAAGAATGTTAAGGCGGATGCCTTGTCTCGCAGTTTTTCTCCCATAGTCGGTGCTGAGAAAGAGGAAAACATTTTACAAGAAGGTGTTGTGATAGCTGCTTTAGACTCCGTTTTGGAAGATGAGATTCTTAAAGCTCAGGAGAATGCCCCATCTAACACTCCTCATGGGAGGTTGTTTGTGCCTGGGACCTTTAGGAGAGATTTGTTTGTTGAGTGTCACGAATCTCGGTTGGCAGGTCATCCCGGAATCTCTGAGACCAAGAGACTGGTGGGTCGCAGTTTTTGGTGGCCTGGATGGCAGAAGGAAGTCATTAAGTGGGTACGCCAATGTACTGTATGTGCTAGATCTAAGTCCTCACATACTCCTGCTGCGGGGTTGCTTTGTCCTTTGGAGGTCCCCAGTGCTCCTTGGACACATTTGGCTATGGACTTTATAACTGACCTTCCCCCCTCTGAGGGTTTTACTGTCATCTGGGTGGTCGTGGACCGTTTTAGCAAGATGTGTCACTTGGTTCCCTTCATCAAACTGCCCTGCGCTAAAACTCTCGCTAAGGCCTTTGTCAAGGAAATTGTCAGACTTCATGGCGTTCCTACTGACATTGTTTCTGATAGGGGTCCTCAGTTCGTGGCTCGTTTTTGGCGTGCCTTTTGTGACAGGTTGGGAATTCATTTGTCGTTTTCGTCCGGATATCATCCTGAATCTAATGGCCAGACAGAAAGGAAAAACCAGGATGTTGAGCAGTTCTTGCGTTGTTTTGTGGCAGACAATCAAGAGGGGTGGTCTGAGTTTCTGCCACTTGCCGAATTTGCTCTGAACAATCATACATCTTCTTCTGCTGGTTGTTCGCCTTTTTTTTGTTGTTCTGGGAGACATCCGTCGTTTGGGTCGTTCTCCAAGTTGGGATCTGCCGTGCCTGAGGAGGAGAATTTTTCCGGTGATTTGGAAAGAGTTTGGACGGATGTGCGTGGTAATCTTCAGGAGGCCAACAGAAAATCTAAAGACTACTTTGATAGGAAACGACAGGAGGTTTTGTTCGCTGTTGGTGACATGGTTTGGTTGTCCTCTAGGAATCTGCGGTTGAGGATTCCTTCTAAGAAATTGGGTCCCAAGTTTGTAGGGCCCTTTAAGGTGCTTCAGGTTGTCAACCAATCTGCTGTTAGGTTGGAGGTTCCTACCTCCTGGAGAATTAATCCGGTCTTTCATGTCTCTCTGTTAAAAAAAGCTGTTGTGTCGGATGGTGACGCCTCTGCCTCTGTTCCTCCGGTGGTGGAGGACGGGGAATATGAAATTTCTCGCATCCTTGACTCTAGACGGTATAGAGGTAGTTTGCAGTATCTTGTGGCCTGGAAAGGTTTCGGACCCGAGGATAACTCTTGGGTGAGGTCAGATGATGTTTCCGCGTCCAGACTTATCAGAGCGTTTCACAGGAGATTTCCTGATAAGCCTGGTCCTAGGGGATCCGGAGGATCCTCTTAGAAGGGGGGGTACTGTTAGAACCTTGCTCTTAGGTTTTTTTTCCTTTGCTGGTCACATGACCTTGTTGGCCTATTTAATCCTGCTCCGCCCTTCTGGCTTTGCTGGACTTCATTGTATATCTACTTTCTAGCTAGCCTGTGCTCTGTGTCTTGCTCTGTTAGTTTGCTTGGTTTACTGACCTCTATGTTCTTTTTATTTTGTTTGTTCGTCTGTCTGCTACTATTTCTGTTAGGAGGTGTCCCATATTCCTCCCAGTCCTTAGTACTTGTAGGGATTCCTCCCCCACATCTATAGGTCTTCGTACAGACTAGCTTAGGACTTTAGCAGGTCTGATCGCAGGATCAGGTTCCCTGTTACATCGTAGGGATTCAGCTGAGTTCTATCGTAGGGACAGATCTCCTCTCTTTCCTTAGCTCTGGTAGCAGAACATAACAGGGGCAGCAATGTTGGTGTGTTGATCCAGAGCACGGATATACTGTTATGTGGCGCTTCTCCTGGCACTGACCACACTGGTGCCTGTCTACACTATGTGGGATGAGTTACTGCCATGGCTCCTGTCAGCACTTCAGCATCTTACAGGAAACCCACAGCCCTATCTCTATGAAATGGCAGAGAAGGAACGGCAGGGATGTTATTATTATTATTATTTATTATATGTTATTATATATTATTTATATTTTGGTGACAGTCTGCTGAACCAGATGATGGATATACCGTAATGTTGCCCCTGGCACTGACCATCCTCGTGCCCATCTCCAGTAGGTGGGGTGAGTTACTGCCATGGTGCCTGGTATGATGTGGGGGGTTAGCTGCTGCCAGAAACACTGGTGTCCCTGTGACATCTGTAATAGCGGTGCCTGGCTGTCCTGTAATAGCTGTGCCCATCTCCATTATATGAGCAGAGTTACTGCCATGGCACCTGGTATGATATGATGGGGCCCAGGAGTTATCTGCTGCCAGCAACACTGGTGTCCCTGTGCAGTCCTGGTGAGGACTGTGTGTGACATCTGTAATAGCAGTGTCTGGCCGTGCTGTTATAACATTACCTATCCTGTGTGGTGCATATTGTGCTGCTGTCCTGTTATAACAGTACCTGTCCTGTATAACACCATGGCTTGTCCTGTAATAAACCTCCCTGTCCTATGTGAGCCTTGTTCTGCCCTTGTCCTGTAAGACCTTGTCCTGTGTGATTTACACTCTGCTGTGTAACGCCATCGTCTGGTGTTATACATACAATCTGTCCTGTGTGATACATACAGTCCTGTAATGACAATATCTGTCCTGTGTAAAAACAATTTTTGTCTCGGAATAACACTGTCTTGTGTGACGCTTATTCTCCTGTTGTCCTGTAAAAACTAGTCCTGTGTGAATCATGATTTACACTTTGCTGTAATGCTATGGTATTGACAATCTGTCTTGTATAATACACATAGTCCTATAATAACAGTGCCTGTCCAGGGTGGTGTTGCTGTCCTGTAATAACAGTGCCTGCCCTGTGTATTATCATGTCCATTCATGCTGTAATAACAGTACCTGTACTGTAGAGAAGCATCTAAGGCTATGTTCACACATGACTTTTTTTAATGCTTTTTTATGCAAATTTTCAGCTGCGTTTCACAGTACCAGCAAAGTCTATGAAATTCCAGAAATCTCATGCACACAGCCTGTTTTTTATTTGATCAGTATTTTGTGCTTCGCATGTTTTTTTGCAGAATAGAGCATGTCACTTCTTTCAGCGTTTTTTCACCCATTAGAAGTAATAGGTGGTGAAAAAAACGCAGAAAAAAAGCACCAAAAACGCAGGTATCAGGTTTTTCAGCATTTTTTCAGCTTTTTTTGGGCTAAAACCAGTATGAGATTTTTTTTTTTTCACTGAACTTTATGTACATGCATAAGAGAGACGAAAGGACAGTGAAAAAAACGCACCAAACATACACCAAAAAACAACCAAAAAAGCAAGAAAAATCCTGAACAAACTTCCTGCTAAGAGATCTGGTTTTGCTGCAGAAAAAAAACGCTGAAAAATGCAATGTGTGAACATAACCTTATACTGTGTCTTACAAATTGTATTGTATTGTCCTATATTATTAGCTCCAGTCTTTTGTGCTATAGTTAAGGAGCAGTCAGTAGCTCCATCTTTGTGCCACATCTTTTTATGTTGTGGACGGCTGTAGTTCAGACCATATCTGTAAACCCTATGGATTATGATGGCATTACATAAGTAAGCATAATAAATAATCTGCACCTCACCATAATGCTATTTTACCTAGCTGTTATCTCTGGTATTCTGCATTAGTAATTCTGTGAAACGGTGACCAGTGCCGGCGTCACAACCTGGCATTGATGCATTTAGAAAATGGTTGCAGGTGGTCCCTGTTGGTCTTTATTGTTGTTTTCCGTCCCCGTGAGCACTGGGGCAAATCACTGGCCTTTCATGTCATGCTGTACAAGCAAGAATTGATTTATTTATTTATTTTACTCACTTATATAGCGCCATTTATTCCACAGCGCTTTACAGACATTATGGGCACTGTCCCCAATGGGGCTCACAATCTACATTCCCTATCAGTATGTCTTTGGAGTGTGGGAGGAAACCGGAGAACCCGGAGGAAACCCAAGCAAACACGGGGAGAACATTCAAACTCCTTGCAGAATCAGAGCTGATGCTTGTTATACCTGGCAGCTGAAATGCATGTAAAAATCTGATGATGGAAGAAGGAATATTTGCAGGTTCAACATGGAATACAGTAGATGGTCTGAGTCTCCATTTTTGCAAAGGGTACACTGCTGAGGACAGTTTTTACTGGTAGGTTACATCTATCAATATTCCGTTTACCTCTAATACTACAATTACTGAAACCCTGAAACCTGTGGACCCTAGATCACAGCATCTACGTGGCACCTACTCAAATAGTGGTGCAGAGCAGAAACACCACTATCAGGGTTTGTTTTCCAGAACCCAAGCGTGGACTGGTGCAGGTTTGTGACCAATCATTAGTAAATATTACCATGCCAATATGAACTCAGCCAAACAACATTACCTGTTAGGGGGGCGGTTGCAAACAACTTTAATTTAATGGAACGCAACCGACCCCGGGGTCCGCAATGCAGCCTGGTGGACTGCTGCCGAACACTTCCCGGGTGGAAAGAAAGCGACAACTAAAATATTAAACCCTTCTGTGTTTCTCCACACAGGAACGGGTATAGCGGTACACTCTATCTCCGTTAACAGCACGGGAGATGAGCAATCGGAAAACTATCTGTAGCCCTGTTACTGCACAGAGACTACAGTGGCGGCGCTAAAATGCGTGTGTGACTACGCCAACGGGTACATGTGCCTCCAGCCGGCGTCCTACTGGACTGAAGAGCTCAACTCCGCGTGGCTGACAGGCGTTAGCCGAGATCAGGACGTCTGCAGGCTGCTCGGGGTGTTAGGTGACCCCTTTGACTGAGCCTGGCTGCTAGACGAAGCTACCTGCCTCTATGGAGCTAACCTGCCTCTATGGAGCTAACCTGCCTAGGCGACCTGTGCTAATTAGCCGAGCAAACTCTGGCATTGGCAGGTCACGGAGTGAACAGCTAGAGAGCACGTGGAACACAGTTGTCCACACAACCGCATCGCTTGCATAAATGATCTGAGTGCGCCGCCATGTTTGTGGGCGGGCCTTTTAAAGATTAAGCCCTGCCCCACTGTCGCACCATTGGTGTCGTCACCTGTGACCAATCAGGCGGTGCCAGGTCACCGGATCAGCTGGTTCCCGAACCACCAATCACGGTCCGCCAAGTCACGGGCATGCTCAGTGCGGCGCATCTCGGAATTAGGCTGCCGGAGCCCCGACTCCCTCCACAACCTATACTTCATAGTGCTAGGCACAAATACCCGAGATACAACCCGAGTATCTTGTGCACTAGCTAGGCGTTGGGACTGAAGGAAATGCTGTGCAACATCAGCCCCAGCTGGACCTGAATGGGAGACTACAGAATCCTCAGATGGCTCTGAACCCATTTCAGATCCAGCAAACGCCCGACGCCTAACATTACCATTACAAAAATACATTCTCCTTTGCATATTATGTGGGCAAGGAACTTCAGCAGATGTTCTATAAAAATCAGTCTATGTAATTATAATAACACCTGCCCATATTCAATCATCAAGCAGACCACAACTTAAAAGCAGCTAGTGGAAAAAGTACACCACTGTAAGTGTACAAAGATATAGAAATAAATAAAGATAGATTACCACTGTGCTATCAAAGTCACAAGTATATAATACGTACTATTGTGCTAACAAGGTCACAAAAGCGCAATGTATCACAACAAACCCTACACAGGTGGCCACTGAAAAAACAAGCAACCAAAGTCCCAAATATAGAAAAAAAGTGAATGATAGTTAAATGGTTGTGAGCGTGTTTTCAGTAGTGCCACTAGTGGTAGTGTCATTAATATACAATGCAAACATACATTAAAAATCCCAATGCACACGGGCTTACAGGAAACAAATCCCTCAAAAAAAAAAAAAAAACAGGTTATATAATCAAATAACTTATATGTGCGATAGATTTCTAAAAATATGTATAACCTGTTTGGTGAACAACAAATGCATATAATGATAATGATGACCCCTCAGGTTTAAGACAACGGTGTTACCACTGCTTTATAAACACTGATCATGAATGCGTGGAAAAAAGATCAATCATTCATATTAAAAACTCAATGCGTAAAGGATAGAGACCTGTATCATATAGAATGGAAGCTTCAGGTGTAGCTATGCAGGTGTGGGAGCAGCCAGCGTGTCATGTCACACAAACTTCAGATGTATGGATACCACAAGGGGCTGCACTTTCCCTTATGTGTTTTGGAGATACCGTTATCTCCTTCATCAGACGGTGATGCAAATTCATTGCTTCCTATGATGTACAGGTGCATCTCTCTAAATTAGAATATCATCAAAAAGTTAATTTATTTCAGTTCTTCAATATAAAAAGTGAAACTCATATATTATATAGAGTGATTACAAACAGAGTGATCTATTTCAAGTGTTTATTTCTGTTAATGTTGATTATGGCTTACAGCCAATGAAAACACAAAAGTCATTATCTCAGTAAATTAGAATAATTAACAAAAAACACCTGCAAAGGCTTCCTAAGCGTTTAAAAAGGCTCCTTAGTCTGTTTCAGTAGGTTCCACAATCATGCGGAAGACTGCTGACTTGACAGATGTCCAGAAGGCAGTCATTGACACACTCCACAAGTTTCATTTGGAAATCAAGGTCCCAGAGTCTGGAGGAAGAGTGGAAAGGCACACAATCCAAGCTGCTTGAGTTCTAATGTGAGGTTTCCACAATCAGTGATGGTTTGGGGAGCCATGTCATCTGCTGGTGTAGGTCCACTGTGTTTTATCAAGACCTAAGTCAGCGCAGCCATCTACCAGGAAACTTTAGAGCACTTCATGATTCTCTCTGCTGACAAGCTTTTTGGAGATGGAAATGTCATTCTCCAGCAGGACTTGGCACCTGTCTACACTGCCAAAAGTACCAATACCTTGTTTAAAAACAGCAGTATCACTGTGCTTGATTGGTCAGCAAACTTGCCTGACCTTAACCCCATAGAGAATCTAAGGGGTATTGTCAAGTGGAAGATGAGAGACACCAGACCCAACAATGCAGACGAGCTGAAGGCTGCTATCAAAGCAACCTGGGCTTCCATAACACCTCAGCAGTGCCACAGGCTGATCGCCTCCATGCCACGCCGCATTGATGCAGTAATTGATGCAAAAGGAGCCCCGACCAAGTATTGAGTGCATTTACTGAACATACATTTCAGTAGGCCAGCGTTTCGGATTTTAAAAACATTTTTCAAGCTGTTGTTATAAAGTATTCTAATTTACTGAGATAATGACTTTCGTGTTTTCATTGGGTGTAAACCATAATCATCAACATTAACATAAATAAACACATGAAATAGATCACTCTGTTTGTAATGACTCTATATAATATATGAGTTTCACTTTTTGTATTGAAGAACTGAAATAAATTAACTTTTTGATGATATTCTAATTTAGTGAGATGCACCTGTATATAGCCTGCAGCTCCATTTCTACTACAGTGATTGATTAATGGGGATAGCTGTGTATAACTTCAACAATATGTCTTGCGATATCGATTATAAAACCATTCTAATCACACTGTCAATTTTATTACTACAATAAACAATCATATATTTATAACCTACATTCAATATATAAAATAAAATAAATAAGAAACATATATATGACAATTCAAAAACACTTATATGCATTAAAAAGCGAACAATTCTATATCATAATTTAATCCTTTAGGGGCTAAAGTATTCAGGTTAAAAATCCATTTGGATTCAGTACAGGACATTAAAATTAAATGATACCCCCCTCCTTCCAATTTCTTGGTACATATTCCAATCCCAAAAAATATGTCATTCTTAAAAATAGATTGTGCTTAATTAAAAAATGATGGGATAAGGGATGGCCTTTAAATCCCCGTTTGATATTGTAAATATGCTCCCTAACCTGTTGAGAGGGTTTCTTTAGTGCAACTTACCTAAATCTTCCCACATGTTCAGATGATCGCGTAAACGACCCCCTTAGTTTTACATGATATGATCATTAATAGGAAAGGTTTTAGTACCTGTTGAATTCATGATTTCTTTAAAGGCTTTATTCTTACTAAAAGTGTGCCTACACCCATAACAATGGCGACATCGGAAAAAGCTTTTAGGTATATATAAAAGTTTTTTCCTTCCCTTGTGTCGCCCATCATCTTTTTATTACTATTTTTATTCTTATTTTTATGTTTATAATCTTGAATAGTTGGAGCTACAAGATTACCCAAATTTTGGGCTTTATGGAAAACAAATCAATTTTTTTCTAAATTAATAGACCTATAGTAGGGTCTTGCTGCAAAATCGACCAATTTTTTTTTTACAACATTCTTGAACAAACCTACTTGTGCATTATATTGTGTAACAATGGGAATGTTAATTAATTCTTGTGTTACTTGATTGCATAATTCTTTTGATTCTCTCAAAAAGTGTAAACCTTTATAGTTTTGAGTATTAGTAACTGGCTTCTTTACCACAAAACTCTCTCTCGGTTGGGATACCACTTCTTGGATAGCTATATCCAAAGGACCCTGTTCATTCCCTCTATTTTGAAATTGCCACTTTAAAAAAGTGGCTTCTTCAAAGAAGTCCCTAGTGTAGGTGCAATTGCGTTGAATCCTAGTAAATTGACTTTTTGGTATATTGGCTAACCAGACAGGTAAGTGGCAACTCATGGTGTTGATATAGCTGTTTGAGTCAATTGGTTTTCTCTAGCATTTTGTACAAAGTGATTTTTCATCAATAAAGACATTCAAATCCAAAAAATTAACATGACCTTGTTAGCGCAATAGTGCGTATTGTATACTTGTGACTTTGTTAGCACAGTGGTAATCTATCTTTATTTATTTCTAAAAATAAGCATCACCAAAAAAATCAATTGCAAGCTAGAAGAATCAAGCAGAAGTAATGAGTTTCTGTACAGACAAAATGGTTGCTGTGAAAAATGATAATGTTGACACCTACAGACTAAAATGGCCTTGATTTCATTGATTCTTTAGAACAAAATGGATAGCAGTGATCAAGCCCAAGAACCTTCAGGTGAACAGGCACTTCCATCCAAGAAGTAAAAGTCTGGAAGTCAGAAAAGAAAAGAGAAGCATTTATTGGAAGAGAAAGTGAAGAAGCTTACTACCATTGATCACTTCTTTAGGAAGCCCACACAAAAGGACAATGGAGAGTCTATCATTTGCACTACATAACATATTCAACTAGCTATAAGTGTGTCTGTGGAAGCTTTTTCCAGAACTGATGATGTTACTGAAGAAATTGAAGATTCTTCACATCAGCAACTCTTACACTTTCTTTCAGAACCTCTGCCGGACCTAACCGATGATCCTGCGAAATGGCCTGATATCATTTTTGATATGCTGAGATGCTGGGTAATCAAAAGGGGTCCTAAAGGAGTGAGACTAGAAAGTTTTCCTCTTAGACTTTTCTGATGGCTCAAAGAGATGCTTCGCTTGTACTCATTACTACAGGTTGATGGGAACTCGAATAAAGGTTGCAGGAGACTAGCTTGTTTACTCAATGGTTGGAAATTGCATATATTGTTTCTGTTGCTGGTTGTTTGACAATAAAGCAAAATCTGTGTTCTTGAGTCCTGGTGGTTTCAGAGACTGGAAACATGTCAGTGGTAAGGGATCTTTACACTCCCATGAAATATCAAGCTCTCATTTCTCTAATTATGCAAAATGTAAAGAGCTGGAAGCGAACTTAACATGTGAGAGAGCCATTAACTAAGATTTGCATTGGCAAATCCATTTGGAAGAGGAACATTGGCGTGAAGTTTAGTTGCGGATAAAGGAGGTGATTCGATGGTTGGCAAAAATCAGTTTCCCATTTAGAGGATCATCAGATACTGTATTCACAGAACACAATGGGATTTTTCTCTAGTTACTGGAACTGATCTCTAAATTTGATTTGGTTCTGAAGGAACACTTGCCGCGTGCTAAAGAAGGTACACATGTGCATAATTTGAGCAAAGATATGCAAAACACCTTTTTAAAGTTGATTGGACATGCAGTAATTAAAATAATAATTGAAAAAGTAAAGCAAGCAAAATTTTTCAGCATAAGCTTAGACTACACTCTAGACTTCTCTAAGCAAGAGCAGTTGTCCCTTGTGCTGCAATATGTGGACATGGATGAAATACATGGAGTAAAACATTGGAGATCAAAAAAAGTTTCTTGGAATTTCTGCATGCCGCAGACACAATTGGAAGAGGCCTAGCAACAGATGTGTTAGAAAGATTGACAGACCAACATCAGTTGCATTATGTCTCGGATATTTGTGGCCAGTGCTGTGACAATGAAGATAACATGAGGGGACAATACAAAGGAGTGCAGGCCATTGTTTTGGAGAAAAACCCTCATGCATTATTTGTGCTATGTTCTCCACATAAATGGAATCTTGTAGTGGAACATGCTGCAGAGAGTTCCAGCCTATCAAAACAGTTTTAGGACCTTTTGAGTCGCATTTATGCATTCTTATCTGGAACAACTAAGAGGTGGGAAGTGGCCTCTGAACATTCTTCACAATTAACACTGAAGGCTCTGTCTCAGACACAATGGTGTGCTCAGGTTGAATCAAAGCCATTTTGCTTCAGTTTCCTCAGCTTGTTGAAGCTTAAAAGTTTGTGTACATGGCACTAAATATTCCAGTGAAACATACAGAGAAGCAAAGATTCTATTGGATTCACTATGCACGTACCCTTTTGTTGTATCATTATGTGTTTGGTATGATATTTTGCTGCAGGTCAACCAAACAGGCCTGGCTGTACAGGCGAAAAAATATGAACCTTTCCAACACTGTTCCATTGGTTGAGTCCACAACTATTGCCTTCACAGAGTATTTGGCATTGGGGTTCAAACAAGCAGAAAGTAGAGCTGCAAATATATTTAAGAAGCTTGCTATACCTACTAAGTACCCAGAAAACAGAATTAGGAAAAAAACAGCAATGCCATGATAAAGATTGCCAAGAGCCAGCATGCCAGCAAGCAAGTGGAACATTATTATGCAAGAACAGAGTTTGAAGAAACATTTTTCAAGCCTTTACTTAAAATTGTGCTTGAGGAAATAGAAGCAAGATTAATTTTCTTAAAAAAAATCACTGCCAAGTTTGGATTTCTCAATGACATCAAGAAAGCAACAACTGACTTGCTGACATTAAAACAACAGTGTTTAAACTTTGCTGATCCAGCAGTTGATGGAGAGATTCTGCTGGAAGAACTAAAGAGACTGGGTCTGAAACTTTTCAATATGTATTCTCTAGTTTATTGAACCTCGCATTCCCAAATCTGGTATTGGCATTGAAGCTACTGCTAATGGTGCCCGTTTCAGTTGCTTCAGCTGAAGAAGCTTCAGCAAACTGAAGCTGATTACAAACTTCCTCAGGTTCCAGATGTCTCAAAATAGGTTATATGCATTGGCAATTCTTTCAATTGAGTCACAAGAAGCAGAATGTGCAGATTTTAAACAAGTAATACGTTGTTTTGCTGCTGAAAAAAAAAGGAGAAACATTTTTTAGTGATCATCTCTTGTTTGCCACCTAATTGCACTCCTTGTTTTGTTTTTTTTATGGCTCTTGGTCTGCATTGTTGCGCATGGCACTATTGGGGTCAATGTTTTGCATCAGTATTGCAAACCCAACCTGGAGCACATTCAAAACACAGAATTGGGACAACAAATACTGATGTGATGCTGCAACCCATTTTGTAGTTCCTTCAGTTTTTGCATTTTTACAAATGTTCTGCGTTAATGTTTTCCAATTTTACTTTCAAAAGTTTTCCATTAAAAAATTTTCGTATTCAATGTGTGCAGTTTTTTCTTTGCAGGGAGTTCAGCAAAGAATAAAATGCTGACTGGAACTGAGGGAGGGGGTAAGTCACAAGAATGGGCACATAATGGGGTTTACTTGCATAAATCCCCTCTACTGTATAGTATTGTAGAATTAACAATAGATATCACTCATGTAATGGATGAAGTAAGTGAAATCTTTGGCATTGTACTATATCTATATTTCTCTGCCGTATCTGTGCATCATGTATTGTGGTATGTGTTAACGGGGCCCACTGAGACTCTTTCTCCCAGGGCCCACAAAAACCCTGGTCAGCCCTGGTAGATACAATGACAGCAATGCCAAATATATGTATTATTTTTATGTTTTACTACCATCAGCACTTCTGTGCACTATTGTAATAGGCGCATTCTGTGCTTTTACCTCTAGCTTTATACTGAAGGTTTTACTTTCAGATAGTACTCACTAGAGTAAAATGAATTTATTTGAGTGGAAATAAATTCACTTGAATTTTACAAAAATCTGTATTCCCAAGAATGTGGATTTTTCTGTAACTAGCTCTACTTGAATTCAGCAAAATAGCTGCAGGTTGGTGGCCATTTTGGCAGCCATTTTGAAAAACAAAAAAAACAAAACAATACTCAACTCACTGATCACCTCTCCTGCTTACTCCCCCATGTACTGTCCTCAGCGTCTCTTCTAACTTGGCATCCCACGTCAAGTCTGGACATTTGGCTGGAAGTCCCAGCCTAGAATAAATGTCATAAGATCATGGTGAATTTTGTGACATCATGATGTGTACCGCGATCTTATGATGTACACTCAAGACTTGGAGTTTCATTCATGACTAGACCCGAGACATCCCTGGGCCCATGCAAGAACTTCCCAGGCCTGGTAGCATCCAGAATTCATGGCCTAGTGTGAAGATACAAGGTGTTTTAGCATGCTGCTAAGTTGAGTTGAGCGGTGAGGTGAGTATTCCTCTTTTTTTTCTACATCTTACGTTTATTATGCACTGGGGTCCTTCAAGACCCCAGAACATGGATATGGACATTCAATTTACACAGAAAAGATTCACTGTAAATCAAATTTCCAAGTAAAATCTAGAAGATTTGGTGAATTTTGTCAGATCCGCTGATCCCTACTCACCCTCACCAGGTCCACCACCAGCTCTCTGCTGCTGCTCCCATATACATTAGAAAAGAATCATTGAGTGTGAGTACTATAAGATTTTGTTTTCTTACTTGACTTCAAGTGTTTGTGGTCCACTTTTTTGAAGTGGAAAATCCCATTAATACAATAATAGTAATTGCTACATAGTGTATCAGTTCTACATTGGCAAATAAAGGAACCAGACTTGTGAGCCTTTCTCCATACGGGTGGTGATTCTTAAAAAATTTAAGTAAGACAGTGACTGTTTTGAAATGTAACTATTGTATGAACATGATGTTGAGGTTGGACACTGATGTCATGGGAATTCCTAAAAGTAACAAGGATTAGTTTGGAATCAAACAAAGACTGGATAAATCACATGCTATACGTATTTATTCCAATCTGGAGTTCAGCAATTTTTTTGATTTGTTGTGAAAACGAACAACCAATGACCTGTGTTACTCAATTAAGACAGCATGGTGGCTCAGTGGTTAGCCAGAAGTTTGTATGTTCTACCTGTGTTGGCATGGGATTTCTCCAGTTTTCTCCCACACAAAAATATATTGATATGGAATTTAGATTGTGAACCTCAATGAAGACATTGATGATAATGTTTGCAAAGCGGTGTGGAAATTAAAGGGGCTTTATAAGTGAATAAAATAAATTGGTGTGCTCCATTTGGTTCAGACTTCTTACCATGAATACACTTTCTATGCCTTTATAATGACAAAGTACTTAAAGGTTGGTAACATTTTTTGGTATTACAGTATCAACTGTAAAGAGAGTTCAGAAGAAAGTACAGTATATGCAGTTACAACATTCCGACAGAATAAATATCTTACCATAATTCCACCATACAATTTAATGTTACCAATAGAACTGGTTGATATATCAAAGTGAAACAAGTGGATAATTTCAGCGTAAGTACCATATCCATCTGTGCTAGCATTGTATAAAGAGATTATAAGCATTAACCTCCTGCCCCTTTTCCGCAGTAATCATAATGTTTACAGATTTGCATGGATAATTCTAAAACCACTAATACTAATTCTCTACTAGGTACTGAATAGATGGATTCCTATTATGTTAGTATAAGCATTGTGTTCAGGTAGTGAAATGTACTTGTTATCCTACTGTTTAAGTGGGTACTTTGCATATAAATTAAAATGTCTATAAATGCATAAGTACAAGCTGTAAAGTAGGTATTTTCTTCAAAATAGATATTTTATTGCAATTCCCCAAAAATGTGGACTTTATCATTAAACAAACTCACAAACTCACTTAATACAACTATAAAAAAATAAATAAAATTAAGTTCTAGGTTGGATGGCTTATGAAGTTCCATGAAAGACTGATTAATGTATAAAGTCAGCGTGTTGTTTTGCTACACAAATATTGTAGTTATCCCTTTTGCAAACTTATTAAAGCAGACTCTCATGAAAAATCATACACCAGTGACAAGTTATTTACGGATCTTCTATTAGTTTAAGAATTGCACACATTGACAAATTGAAAGCTATTTGAAATAGATAAAAAAAATTATAAATTCAGTAGAGCAGTTGCTTGTCAAGTTGTAAGATTAATTTCTGGACGTAACTTGGTTACATCATTTAGTTATATTTATGGGAAAGTTGGCAGACAAAATACATGATTAACTAAACTCCTGGAGACAAAATCTCCTGGAGACATGAAGAGTAATCATGAGCGAGCATGCTTGTTACTCGAGATTTACGAGCATGCTCAGGTGTTTTCCAAGTATCTTCAGCGTGCTCAGGTGTCATGTTTGAGTCACACCGTGTGCATGATTTGCAACTGTTTGACAGCTTTAATACATGTGAGGAATACCTGTTTCTTCCTAGCATGTATTAAAGCTGTCAAACAGTCACAAATCATGCGCACGGAGTGACTAAAACATAACACTTGAGCACGCTGAAGATACTCTGCAAGCACCCGAGTATGCTTAGCCGAAAGGGTTAGAACATTCTTTCTTCATCACTAATGAAGAGCAATCGTACCTTAATATACAACTATGTTGGCGCAGGGAAGGTATCACTGGCTTCAAATATTCAAGGTAAAATGGGTGACAACATCAGGGAGGGCTGTAATGCTTGCTTGTATGGTATTGTATGGACTGCTGATGCCAGTAATTGGATAGAGTGATCTTGTAAATCATGGGTGTGACTTCATCACTAGAGGTTATGCAGAAACTACTAGAACAATGGCACTGGAAAGGCAAGGAATTTATTAGAGTAAGGGCTCGCTCACATCGCTGCACTATTAGTCTGAATGTGATGCAAAAAAACATGGGATTGCACTCTGATCAATGTTAGTCTATGGGCTGCACACATGTCTGATTCTTTCATTGGCTCAGTCCAAGGAAAAAAATCGCTGCGTGTCTGAGGTTGATTCGATATTCAGAATGCACTCAGACATGCAATTCAATGTGTGTGTGGAAATCATCAGACTGCACTTGGATGACACTGCGTACTGACACAAAGGAGAACATGGAGATATTTTTTTCTCCATCTTCACTTCATAGTTTGCTCCAATTCTCTAATCTCAGAGAATCAGATTGCACTATATTGACACTCTGATCAAACTCTGATCAGAGCTTGATCAGAGTGTTATTTGTCTAATCGTCCCGCTTCTCTCGAATGAGAGAACCTACCGCGGTCTGCACTTGTTATTTTATTTCATTTTATAAAATTTCTTGCTAAAAGGTCACATTTTTAAAATTTCTATTTATATACACAGTTGTGCTCAAAAGTTTACATGCCTCGACAGAATTTTTCCTTTCTTGGCCTTGTTTCAAAGAATATGAATGATAACAAAAAGCTTTTTTCTCCATTCATGGTTATTGGTTGGGTTAAGTCATTTATTGTCAAACTACTGTGTTTTCTCTTTTTAAATCTTAATGACAACCAAAAACATCCAATTGACCCTGATCAAAAGTTCACATACCCCAGTTCTTAATACCGTGTATTGTCCCCTCTAACATCAATGATAGCTTGAAATCTTTTGTGGTAGTTGTGGATGAGGTTCTTTATTTTCTCAGATGGTAAAGCTGTCCATTCTTCTTGGCAAAAAAACTCCAGTTCCTGTAAATTCCTGTGCTGTCTAGCATGAACTGCGCGCTTGAGATCTCCCCAGAGTAGGTCAATGATAATGAGGTCAGAAGACTGAGATGGCCGCTCCATAACCTTCACTTTTTTCTGCTGTAGCCAATGACAGGTCTACTTGGCCTTGTGTTTTGGATCATTGTCATGTTGGAACGTCCAAGTACGTCCCCTGCGCAGCTTTTGTGCTGACGAGTGCCAATTTGCCTCCAGCATTTGCTGATAATGTGCTGCACTCATCTTTCCTTCAACTTTTACCAAGTTTCCTGTGCCTTTGTAGCTCACACATCCCCAAAACATCAGCGATCCACCTCCATGCTTTACTGTAGGAATGGTGTTCCTTTCGTCATAGGCCTTGTTGACCTCTCTTCAAATGTAATGTTTATGGTTGTGGCTAAAAAGTTTAATTTTGGTCTCATCACTCCAAATTACCTTGTTCCAGAAGTTTTGAGGTTTGTCTCTGTGCTGTTTATTGTATTGTAGGTGAGATACTTTGTGGCATTTGCGCAGTAATGGCTTTCTTCTGGCAACTCGACCATACAGCCCATTTTTCTTCAAGTGCCTCTGTATTGTGCATCTTGAAACAGCCACACCGCTAGTTGTGGCTAGTAGAGTCCTGAATTTCAGCTTATGTTATTTGTGGGTTTTTCTTTGCATCCCGAACAATTTTCCAGGCAGTTGTGGCCAAAATTTTTGTTGGTCTACCTGACCGTGGTTTGGTTTTTACACAGCTCCTGATTAATAATTAATTATTCACAGTTTGAATGCTGCTGACTAGCATTATCAATTCCTTAGATACTTTTTTGTATCCCTTTCCTGTGTTATACAGTTTAACTACCCTTTCCCATAGATCTGTTGACAATTCTTTTGCTTTCCCCATGACTCACAATCCAGAAATGTCAGTGGCTGGATAAAAGATGCAAGAGTCTGTCTGGATCCCAGAACCTCTCTCAGATTTGATGCACACACTGATTACAAGCAAACAGGTCACAGGTGAGGATGTTACCTTTAGTAGCCATTCCAACCCATTTGTGTCAAATTCTGTGCATGTTATCTGGCCAAAATCACCAGGGTATGTGAACTTTTGATCAAGGTCATTTGGATGGTTTTGATTGTCATTAAGATTTAAAAAGAGAAAACACAGTAGTTTGACAATAAATGGTTTCACCCAACCAATAACCATGAGGGGAGAAAAAGTTTTTTGTCATCATTCATATTCTCTGAAACAAGGCCAAGAAAGGGAAAATTCAGCCGGGGTATGTAAACTTTTGAGCACACCTGTATATTCCCTTTAAGGTCAAAAAAGCTATTGGCCTGATAGTTTGAAGATTTACATTTCTTTTATTTTTCAATTTCCATTAGAAATCAAAATCTATTACAGATACAAAAGGTGCAAAGTATTTGTGTTGAAACCCCTTGATGTGAAATTTTGTAGGGATAGTATTATATATCTGCTCAGTCTTAAAGCAGCTGCTAAAGCAATGCAGCATATCCTGGTCTAAACTGGTAAAATGCCCTTCCAAGAATCTACCGGTCATTCAGTGAGTGGGCTTCTATTTGTTTCATATATAAACCTTTTTATTTCTCTTTTTTTGTTTTTCTTCCCTGTCTTTGGTAGGCTTGAAAATGGTATAGAACAGAAAAAAGCAATATCCACTGCAGTAATGCACAACACGCTATTTGTTTCCAATGTGGTGGAGATATTACATGTGGGCTGAGTTTGGGTGCCACAACTGATTTTTAGACTAAGTTCAGGCCTGAGATAAAATATTATTTATTTATTATGTTCTGCTTATATAGCACGATAATATTCCGCAGTGCTTTACAGATATTGTCATCTCAATCTAAATTCCCTATCAGTATATCTTTGGAGTTTGAGAGGAAACCCACGCAAATATAGAGAGAACATACAAACTCATTGCAGATGTTATCGTTGGTGGAATTTGAACCCAGGACCCCATCAATGTAAAACAACAATGCTGTAATCACTGATCCACTGTGCTTGCCTATACGTATCTGTTGAGATCATAATGCACACACCTGTGTTTCACTTGAGCCAATCTGTGGCTCTCCAATTTAGCTAAATGAGTGAGTTCCTGAGATGGAGAAATAACTCAATGTCCCTTAACGCAGATGGACCCTTTGTTTTCCCAGTACTTGCCACCTTAATCTCTAGTGAAGGATTTGGTGTAGATGCAACTCAAGTGCTGTGGGATGAACTGTTTGATTCACTTCACAAAAGTAAAAATCCTACTATTAAAGAGGTTGTCTGCTACTTGGACAACCTCTTTTTACTCCCAATGTTTGCTCCCGTTAAAATAAAAACACCTATACTAATCTCCGGTGCCGGTGCCATTCCTATGGGCTGATGTGAGGTTTTTTACGTCACGTGAGCCCTGTGCCCAATTAGCATTGACGTCACTGTCCCTATAAGTAATCATGAGGAAGTGAGTGGCCAGCCCCAGTCCTGACTTCTTCTTGATTAGTTTTACATCTAAGGTGGAGAAAGTGACGCCAGCGCTGATTGGGCGCAGGGCTTACGTGATGTAACAAACTTTACTTAAACTCTGAGTACGCGAGTGCCGACACCACTGGAATGCAGAATAAGTGTTTTTATTTTAACGAGGGCAAACAAGGGGAACGAGAAGTGGTTGTCCAAGTAGTGGACAATCCCTTTAAATCACTAGTTTATTTGGATATCACAGGAGAATGCCATTTAAAATCGTTCACAGCATCATATCCTGTGGGACCAGATAAGTTAATTAAATCAGGCAATCAGTAAATACAGCCTTTCCTTTTAGTGAGATAGGAGATTGTAGTTACTACTGATAAGATTCTATATTGATGGAAGAAGGGAGGGGTTAGAGTCAGAGCTTCACCCTCCTCCTTCTCCTCCTCCTCAGTAATGGGGAGATCTGTCTTTACTGAATACAGATGTTAAACCTACAAAAGACAAAAATATATCTCATACCCTACCATCATTATATATAAATGTAAAGCAAAGTTGCATAATAAATATAGGGTACTTAGTGAACTATTTTTGATCAAAAAAAGTATACAAGCCGTCCCACCAGCGGCAAGGTGACCCTAAATTGGGACGGTACCTATACTGCCTATATTAAAAACCTTACTGTATATCAAAGTTGAAGTAATGCATATAAAAGGGTAGACAAATAGGACCGGGTCCCAACTCCAGACCACCTAGGCCCGTGGTAAGCTACATATATACCAATCAGCTCAACAAAGGGGATGCCACACCCTTAAATTGCACAGAATGCAAACAAGACAAAAAACCAAGCAATGTGAACTGAGGTCTAAGATGGAAGACATGCAAGAAATAGGAGCATGTTCACACTAGCAAAAAGAAGCAAAACCTACAAAAGACAAAAATATATCTCATACCCTACCATCATTATATATAAATGTAAAGCAAAGTTGCATAATAAATATAGGGTACTTAGTGAACTATTTTTGATCAAAAAAAGTATACAAGCCGTCCCACCAGCGGCAAGGTGACCCTAAATTGGGACGGTACCTATACTGCCTATATTAAAAACCTTACTGTATATCAAAGTTGAAGTAATGCATATAAAAGGGTAGACAAATAGGACCGGGTCCCAACTCCAGACCACCTAGGCCCGTGGTAAGCTACATATATACCAATCAGCTCAACAAAGGGGATGCCACACCCTTAAATTGCACAGAATGCAAACAAGACAAAAAACCAAGCAATGTGAACTGAGGTCTAAGATGGTAGACATGCAAGAAATAGGAGCATGTTCACACTAGCAAAAAGAAGCAAAACCTACAAAAGACAAAAATATATCTCATACCCTACCATCATTATATATAAATGTAAAGCAAAGTTGCATAATAAATATAGGGTACTTAGTGAACTATTTTTGATCAGAATTGTGAATTTTGATAATGATTAGTGTTGAGCGAGCACTAAAATGCTCAGGTGCTCGAAGCTTGGGCCGAGCTCACCGTGATACTCGGGTGCTCGACACGAGCAACGAGCCCAATGTTAGTCTATGGGAGACCCGAGCATTCTTGTGGCGGCACCCCCGGCAGTCTGTAGAAAGCCTAAAAAGAGCCCAAAACGATAGTGACAGTGCTCAAATGACATGGGGACAGCATGGGGATCGCACCAGGAAGCATTTCTGACCCCCAGGTCACTGCTGTCAACAACGTGGTCAGAAGTATTAAGTCACTTTTACGGGCTCACATAAAACGTTAAAAAACTAAACTGAAACTGTTTTCCTGTGAAATATGTTAAGGAACATCTTTTCCAGGGTAAAGACTTGTGTATAAGGTAAAATAAAAAAACAAAAACTAAAATAATCCTCCACACCTTGGGCTATGTTCACAAGTAGCATTTTTTATGCGTTTTTGCACTTTTGTATTGCTTTCAACCGTGACAAATACATTCATCGGGAAATGTCATTTTAATGTTTTACAACCTTATCTGGCCATGTGCTGTGTGACACATGCATACAGTGCTGAAAAGACATGGGAACAGCATGGGGAAGACCCCTGGAAGCATCTCTGACACCTAGGTCACTGCCTAAAAGTGTGCCCATCAGAAGTGATCCTTGCCGCATCAGAAGATGCAGACTTGCAACTATCCCCGTGCAAGTCCTTGTCCCAGGGCAGTGTTTAATTGTATCTCCTATATAACTTGCAATGCAAGCGCAAGTATGCAGCCTGCCACCCACCCACCCCAAGGCTGCAATACCATACTGCTTGCTTGCTTGCACTTGAAATTGGGCCTTTTAGGCATGTGGAGGCGGAATCTGGCCACCACGTCATGGCTGCGTCGGCGGCCTGGTATCCATACTCAGTTCCCAGCCGTCTGGCGGCCGGGTGTCCACGCTTGTTCCCCAGCCACCAGGGGGCTGCCGGGTGTCCATAAACAGTCCCAGAAGCCCCTATTTGTCCCGGTGCGCCTTATACAAAAGCTTGCATACCAAAACATTACCTGTGCCCTCCCCAGTACATTTAGTGGGAAGTACAGCCTAACCACAAACACGTGGACAAATGAATGTGGCCAGGGATGTTCCATCTCACTGACGCCTTCACACTGGGTTAATATTGTGGAAGCCGGGACACAGTTGGACACTGGGATGCAACACATCCTCCAGACATAGAGGATTGCGGGTCCTGGGTCAATCAGGCTTCAACACAAAGTTCAGAAGGTAGACAGCAGCAGTGGTCGGCCTCCTACACAATGAGTAAATTATTCATGATCATGAGGCCATCCATCTCCTTAGCTTTCTGTTCCTTGGGTTGCATGCGGATGTATGTAGTAGCGGCTAGGCCTGAGGTGGTCAGCGTTTTGGCGCATATCCTACCTCCTCCAAGGATTCCTGCTACTATCCCAGTTCTATGACTCCCGTTAAAACAAAGCTTCAGGTGATGAATGATGGATGAGGTGGTGGCAAAGGAGAAAGAACAGGAGGAACAGGGACCATTCAGATCAATATCAGGCCAGTCAACCACAGCAACCACACATGTCTTGTAGGATATGTTTCTGTACCAAAAGGAGCGGTTTGGCTACACAGTAATAGGGCATACAGTGAGTGCAATGCCTACAAAAAATTTCGAGGCACTCCAATGCCCCTTGGAAGTTACATGGAGGTCAGAGGGCCTTAACTAAACCGTTTTTTCCATTTATAGCAACTGGGTCTCCTGTACACTGTTGGCCTAAGCAGTCAGTGGAAGGCTTTCCAAAAATTATGAGGAACTGCAATGCCCCTTGAAACAGACGTGGATTACAGCATACTAAATACCTTGCACCCATTATTGGGGAGTTGGTCTCCATTAGTGTTCGCCAATGCATTGAAAAGAAAAAGTTGACTAAAATTAGGAGGAAATGCAATGCCTGTTGGAAGAGTCGTGGAGGTTAGAGGTAATTAAAAACAACATTTCAATGCCCCTTGGAAGAGCTGTGGAGTTCAGACTGGTTTAACAAGATGGTTTTAATGCCCCTTGGAAGAAATTTGGAGGTCATAGTAGCTTAACAAGATGGTTTTAATGTCCCTTGGAAGAGACGTGGAGTTCAGAGTGGTTTAACAAGACAGTTTTAATGCCCCTTGGAAGAGACGTGGAGGTCCCAGTGGAATAAAAAGACAATATCAATGCCCCTTGGAAGAATGGTGGAGGTCCCCGTGGAATAAAAAGACAATATATATGACCCTTGGAAGAGACGTGGAGGTCACAGCAGCTTAACATGAAGATTTTAAAGCCCCTTGGAAGAGACGTGCAGTTCAGAGTGGTTTAACAAGACGGTTTTAATGCCCCTTGGAAGAGACGTGGAATTCAGAGTGGTTTAACAAGACTGTTTTAATGCCCCTCGGAAGAGACGTGGAGGTCCCAGTGGAATAAAAGACAATATCAATGCCCCTTGGAAGAGTGGTGGAGGTCCCAGTGGAATAGAAACAAAATATCAATGCCCCTTGGAAGAGTGGTGGTGGTCGCAGTGGAATAAAAAGACAATATCAATGCCCCTTGGAAGAGTGGTGGAGTTCACAGTAGCTTAACAAGACGGTTTTAATGCCCCTTGGAAGAGACGTGGAGTTCAGAGTGGTTTAACAAGATGGTTTTAATCCCCCTTGGAAGAGACGTGGAGTTCAGAGTGGTTTAACAAGACTGTTTTAATGCCCCTCGGAAGAGACGTGGAGGTCCCAGTGGAATAAAAGACAATATCAATGCCCATTGGAAGAGTGGTGGAGGTCCCAGTGGAATAAAAACAAAATATCAATGCCCCTTGGAAGAGTGGTGGAGGTCGCAGTGGAATAAAAAGACAATATCAATGCCCCTTGGAAGAGTGGTGGAGTTCACAGTAGCTTAACAAGACGGTTTTAATGCCCATTGGAAGAGACGTGGAGTTCAGAGTGGTTTAACAAGGCGGTTTTAATGCCCCTTGGAAGAGACGTGGAGGTCCCAGTGGAATAAATATAAAATATCAATGCCCCTTGGAAGAGTGGTGGAGGTCTCAGTGGAATAAAAAGACAATATCAATGACCCTTGGAAGAGATGTGGAGGTCACAGTAGCTTAACAAGACAATTTTAATGCCCCTTACAAGAGCCATGCAGTACAGCATATTAAAACATTATTCCCATTATTGGGGAATGGGTCTCCCATAGTCTTTGCCTATGCCTTCCAATCAAAAGCTGCCAAAAATTAGGACGGAGGAAATTGCAATGCCCCTTACAAGAGCCATGCAGTACAGCATATTAAAAACATTATTCCCATTATTGGGGAGTGGGTCTCCCAGAGTCTTTGCCTATGCCTTCCAAGCAAAAGCAGCCAAAAAGTAGGACAGAGAAACTTGCTATGCCCCTTACAAGAGCCATGCAGTACAGCATATTAAAACATTATTCCCATTATTGAGGAGTGGGTCTCCCATAGTCTTTGCCTATGCCTTCCAAGCAAAAGCTGCCAAAAACTAGGACGGAGAAATTTGCAATGCTGGCAACACGGACCAAGGTCACCCTGGTGGTATAGTGGTGGTGGAGGCTGAGGATAAGGAGAAGAGCAAAAAACAGCCGAAATGAGGAAGCGTATACCCATGTGTGGGTGTGAAGCGGTGCATGGGAATACACTTCCTGAAATAACACAGTGGATTTATGTTTCTCTGCTTTCATTTGGTGGTGATGAGAAATCTGGCCCAATCCAGCCCTTGTTCATTTTCATAAGGGTCAGCTTGTCAGCATTGTCAGTTGCGCCAATTCTGGCACTTAGCCTCGCTCTTCCCACTGCCCTGTAGCGGTGGCAGTGGGGTAATAGGGCTGTGGTTGATGTCAGCTTATAATGCCAGCTGACATCAAGCTCATGTTAGTAATGGAGAGGCGGCTATAAGACACCCCCATTACTAACCCCATAGTCAAAGTTAAAAAATAACACAAACACCCAGAATAAAGTCCTTTAATTGAAATAAACACACAATTCTTTTTGCTCTAAATTAAACCATACTTACCATCACGCCCATTCCAGCTGAAGCCAATGTCTTCTGCAATAAAAGTAAAATAATAAACCAATCTCATCCTTACATTTCCATGGTCCCAGGATGGCTCCAGCTCTGCTACATTCACATGACAGGCTGGATCGCAGCCGAAAGCTGCCATCCAGCTTGTCATGCCGCAGACACTGAGAAGCGCAGGCATGCTTGCGCTCCTCAGTGTCTGGCTGTGACGGCATCCAGATGAGCCGAGTTCATGTCCAATGAACTCAACTCACCTCATGCACGTCACTGACAACGTGGGAAAATTCTCCTGTGCTTGCGGTGAGCGTGAGAGAATTCTCCTGCGCTTGCGCAGTGTCTGCGGCATGGCAAGCTGTATGGCAGCTTTCGGCTGCGATCCAGCCTGTCATGTGAATGTAGCAGAGCTGGAGCCATCCTGGGAACCATGGAAAGGTAAGGATGAGATTGGTTTATTATTTTACTTTCATTGCAGGAGATCGTTGGCTTCAGTTGGAATGGGCGTGATGGTAAGTATGCTTTAATTTAGAACATTAAAAAATTGTGTGTTTATTTCAATTAAAGGACTTTATTCTGGGTATTTGTTTTTTTTTAACTTTGACCATGGGGTTAGTAATGGGGGTGTCTTATAGACGCCTCTCCATTACTAACCTGGGTTTGATATCAGCTGGCATTATAAGCTGACATCAACCCCAACCCTATTATCCCACTGCCGCTACAGGGCAGTGGGAAGAGCGAGGCTAAGAGCCAGAATTGGCACATCCTATGGATGCGCCTTTTCTGGGGCGGCTGATGGCTGGTGTTTCTAGCCTGAGAGGGGGCCAATATTCATGGCACCCTTCCTGGGCTATTAATATCAGCCCCCAGATGTCTGCCTAGCCTTTGCTAGCTGTTAAAATAGGGGGGACCCCACATCATTTTTTTTGGGGGTCCCCCATTTTAATAGCTAGTAATGGCTAGGTATTCAGCTGGGGGCTGATATTAGTAGCCTGGGAAGCTAAGTGGGTATTACCCCCTTCTCAGGCTTCAAACATCTGCTCCAGCCATCTGCTTAACCTCCCCTAGAGACTAAAATTACATGGAACCCCACGCCAATTTTTTTTTTAATAAATCCTTTATTTTAACACTAGATGAGTACAGTAACCAACACTAACAATATACTTATTATATATGTGACTGACATGTTTCTATCTATCTAATCTATGTGTGATGCTCTATTCTTTCTGTTCTAAATTGTCGGGTACCGATGATGAATTTCCGGCTGGCTTTTTTAAAGAGACAGGTGCATGAAAACACTATTATTTTTTTTTAATAAATCCTTTAACAGTAAATGACAAGTACGGTAGCCAACACTGTCACTGTACTTACTATATATGTGACTGACATGTTTGTATCTATCTAATCTATGTGTGATGCTCTATTCTTTCTGTTCTAAATTGTCGGGTACCGGTGTATGCCACTGCTGAATTGCCGGCTGGCTTTTTTAAAGAGACAGTTGCATGAAAATTGGAGGGCACTAGTGTGTTCCAAGTGCCCTGCTATGTTTTTCATGCACCCTCCTATATACCCTGCCTGCCTGTCTGCCTATATATTCTGCCTGCCTGACGTTTAATTGAGCACTGTTCCCATCGATTTGGGCAATTTTTGACCGCCGGGGGGGACCGCTAGAAAAATGCTCGAGTTTCCCATAGACTTACATTGGGCTTGTTGCTCGGGTCGAGCACCCGAGTATTCCAATGTGCTCGACCCGAGCTTCGAGCACCCGAGCATTTTAGTGCTCGCTCATCACTAGTGGTGATGCAAGAAATTATAGTAAGTAACCGCAGTGCCACCCCCTGATGACGTTCAGTTCCAGGTAGGGAGATAGAAGCTGCGGGGATGTGAGTGCAGCCCCAGCCTCCTTTGACAATTTAATACTTCTCTCAAACATCAAAACGTCACAGGAAATCAATAAAAAAAACCACACATTTAGGGATTAACGGGATAGGGAGAAAAGTAGAGTATTTTATATTAAAGCTAATTACAAAACTGGTTAGGGTGTAAAGATACATCTTTAAAAAATAAATTTTAAGTACTGGACCACCCCTTTAGTATGGAAAATATCCTGGCCAGGAAAATAAGAATTTATATTGGCCATTATATATTTATAACCTCCTGGTTTTATTTATTTCCAATCTTAAACTCAATAGGATAAGCAAATAATAGTAATTTCTGAATTATGCATATTTTGGTTGTAAAATGAATTTGAACCCATTATTTTACTTTGGCATTCTTAGTTTTACATATATCTGGAGCTTTCTTTTTGCAAATATAGATAATAAATAAATTTTTAGAGAAGAGATTAAATGTTCGATTTGAATCTTTCTTTGTACTTCTCAAAAATGAATAGCGCAACCCCAGAGTTTCTTTGTTACATTCACTGGGGAAATGTCTTCACTTACAGATGAAATAATGTTTTAATATCATGGGCTTCAGATGAAATTAGGACATCCATCAAGAAGCTCTCTTCTGCAATCGGATTAAAAGTAGAAAATTAAAAAAGTGAATACAGTTTTATAAAAGAAAGGGTAGTGCATTCTTTGCATTACTTTTCATTGATTATGTGTTTATCTAAACAGACATATTTTATGCAAAGTGGAATGTTCTACTGCTAGAAAGTCATCAAGGAAAAGCGACAAAGTATTTGAAGAGGAAAACAGATGCATATGTACCTGCCAGAAGCCCCGAATTCCTTTTTTTAAATATCTTACACCAGGCCTGCTCAATTTACGGCCCACAGGATGTTTTGTGGCTCATGGAAAACTGAGAGACTATTCTCATTCTCCTATATTCAACTGTATTCACATCATTCAGCCATGAATACAGTTGAATACTTCAGCGGTGGGACAGGGGCACAGCAGGGCAGCAATCATCAGCCCCCTCCCTAACGTGCAGCTGTCGCCGTCACCACAGTACAGAGATGATGAGGACTCAGAGGCAGTCGGTAAGTGCTCCATGGAGGAACCAAAAGATTAAATATCCTATTATATGATGGGAGGGGTGGGGTTGTGTTGGTGTTACTATTACTATGACAGCACTTTAGGGGGGAGATTGTGAAGGGGCACGTATGCAGTGGGCAATATGAGAGATATTTTGTAGAAGGGTAGTGTGTGAGGTACATTATGGATAAGAGCAGTGTGGGGGGATATTATGAAGAGGGGCAGTGTGTGGAGAATATTATGGATGGGGCAGTGTGTGGGGGGAACTGTGGCAAGAGGCACTGTGTGGAGGGTCATTATGGAAAAGGGCAGTGTGGGGGGGACATTTTGGAGAGAGGCACTGAGGGGGGGTGCATTATGGTGAAAGATAGTGTGGTGGTGACATTATGGAGAGGTGCAGTGTGCGGTGGACATTATGGAGCCGGTGGGGATATTTTGTGCAGGTAAAACAGTGAGGGGCAATTATTTATTCAGGGGCACAGCATGAGAGATATTTTTATTCATGGGGCATTATAATGATACTTTTATTTTTAAGGGCATCATGTTGGGAAGTGCTGCTGGAGGCCGGAGAGGAGGGAAGTTTGGAGAGATGAGCTCTGGCCTTGGACTCATTTTGGCGTCTGTACTATGACAAAAGGGTTGGAGACAAAAGAGATGGTAACAACTTCAATCAGAGGTGATGTCACCTATGAGGTACCTGGATGTTAATGCTTATTTGTGATACTGACTACGTCTCATAAGTACCGTGGTCCGCAGTCTGATTATGACTAGTAACAGCAACTCCCAGTATCTCCTTCTCATTGTTTAGGACCTGACACTGCAGTTGGTCACTGTACTAAGCTTGGTGATGTATTCCTGCACTGATGGTGGTTCTGGTGATGTATTCATGTACTGATGGTGGTTCTTGCACTGCATTCATGTACTGATGGTGGTTCTGGAGCTGTATACATGTACTGATGGTGGTTCTGGTGCTGCATTCATGCAGTGACGGTGGCTCTGATCATGTAGCAATCATAATCATGCTTCATGTTAAAACTGAAAAATTCTCAAAACTTAGGTTTGAGATAATGAGGATTTGGTTGAGTTTCCTCTCCAAAGACTCTGTGTAAGTTAGGGTGTGTTCACACTGATTCTTTATAGCAGAAACTCTCCAAATCCATCTCCAATACTCGAGACTAGAGATGAGCGGTGATCGACTCAAACTGTTCGCCAATCTCAAATTCGAGCTGTTTTGGGCGGTGTTCGAGGCGTTCGGCGAACACGAACGATTTGAAAAAAATCCGGCAGTTCGAGGTTATGTTCGATAACTGTTCGTGCACCAAAATCATAACTGGATTTTTTCTCAGTAATGCTAAAAATTAATATTAATACGCAGTTTGAGTGTACAGCGGGGTGGGGGGAGGGGCAGGGGAGGATCTCTGCATAAATAATGAAGATCTCCATTTTTTTTCTCTTTCCCACATTTACAGTGGGGAGGTGCAATCTGTCAGCCTATCAGCAGCGCACACACGGAGCGAACAGCTTTTTTTCACACAAGCAAGGGCATGTGTCATTGGCAGTGTATGTCACAGGTCCTTGCCCTATAAGGCCCAGCCATTTTCCACGTAGCCACCATTTTCTCACTGCTGCAGCTGCGTGTTAGACGGCACCGCTGTTGCTGTGCGTGCTATACTTTGAGTATTCATTTCAAGCCAATTTTCTCTGAAATATACAGATAGCTTGGGAGTAGGGAATAGCTGTGATTGCAGTCCTTTTGAGTACTAGGTTACATAATTTCCTACGACTTTTATCAGGCAGGTCTGTGCTCTTAAATTGATAGGTTGGGAGTACGGACTAATTGTAATTGCAGTTCTTTTGAGGGCTAGGTTACATCAGTTACTATCACTTTTTGCCAGGCAGGTCTGTGCCAGTGCTGTGCAAGTTTTTTTCACAGCATTTGGCTTAATCTAGCTAAGCAAATCCTTTTTGGCCTCTTGCAGTGTGTGCTAGTCAGTGGAGTAGCCTATCTGTGTTGCAAGGTACAACATCTGTGTATAGAATACAAATTTTTTTACTGCACCTAGCCAAGTAAAACCTTTTGGGCATAGCATCATTCTATTAGTCCATCTATACTAACCTCCATCAGGTTGCAAATTAAAAATAATTTTTATCTGCATCTAGCTCTGAAAAAAAAATTGGGCTTGTAGCAGTGTGTGGGACATATTCTACTAGTCCATCTATACTAACCTCCAGCAGGTTACAAATTAAAAATAATTTTTATCTGCATCTAGCTCTGAAAAAAAAATTGGGCTTGTTGCAGTGTGTGGGACTTGTTCGATTAGTCCATTTATAATAACTTCCACCAGGTTGCAAATTAAAAATAATTTTTATCTGCATCTAGCTCTGAAAAAAAAATTGGGCTTGTAGCAGTGTGTGGGACTTGTTCTATTAGTCCATCTACACTAACCTCCACCAGGTTGCAAATTAAAAATAATTTTTATCTGCATCTAGCTCTGAAAAAAAATTTGGGCTTGTAGCAGTGTGTGGGACTTGTTCTATTATAGCATCTATACTAACCTCCACCAGGTTGCAAATTAAAAATAATTTTTATCTGCATATAGCTCTGAAAAAATATTTGGGCTTGTAGCAGTGTGTGGGACTTGTTCTATTAGTCCATCTATACTAACCTCCACCACATGTGTATGTAATAAAATTGTTTTACTGCATCTAACCCAGCCAATACTTTTGGGCTAATACCACAGTTTGGCCACTCTGCTCTGCTCGGTTCCCATCCATTGTTTTTAGTGCAAACAACTCCAGAGTTGTCAATCAGTTAACCACCAAAATGAGTGGAAAAAGGCCTGCTGATGGTGGAAAGGGGAATAGGCGTGTTGGGAAGGGAAAAAAAGGTTGTGTCTGTGGGGTAGGTGTTAAAGCAACAGTAACATCTGCAGATGAAAGACCATCTTCCAGCCAAACTAAGATGTCTACTTCTTTTAGCGGACAATGTGATAAGATCCCTTTCTTACGGCCATGCCAATCGCTACAAATTCCAGATGAGGCACAAAAACAGCAGGTGCTTCAACGGATATCAAGTGCTCCTTTAAGTGGGCTCTCCTCCACCTCAACTTCAACATCACAAATACTCCAGTCCTCAGAGGTGTCACCCCAATCGCACTTGCTTCCTCACAGCTCCCAAGTCTCCAGCTGTCCGTCTGAGTATGGGGTAGAACAGATGGTTGAGTGTGCAGAGCTGTTTACTCATACTATAGCCTGGGAATCAGAGGTCGGCTCCAGAGCTTCTGTGAATCCAGACGAGGAAATGATCTGCACTGATGCCCAAAATCTTTATGAGTCGGATCCAGGAACAGACGCAGATGGTTCTGACCATAATGTAGACCCTCATTCCCAAACTGTAACTCCTGTTGGTGGAGACAATGAGGAAGACGATGATGAGACTCAAATACCTGATTGAAGGGACAAGTTGAGTTTTTTGTCAGGGCAGGAAGAGGTTGGCTCTGAGGACGATGGGTGTGATAACACACAGGGTGATGATGACGAGGTTGGAGATCCCACTTACTGTCAACCCACAGTCAGCCAGTCGATGAGGTCAGCAGAGGAGGAGGAGGAGGATGCTAGTGACGACGAGGTCAGGTTGCGCCTTCCTGGACAGATACGTAGTACTGGAAGCACGTCAACAACTGCATCCTCAAACACAACTCTGCCTCTGACCACAAGTCTTGGTGGCTCTTCAGGTCGCATGGGTGCTAAGCCTTGCATAGCCTGGGCATTTTTTCATATCGATAAGGATGACTCAACTCGTGTTATCTGTAACATTTGTCAGCAAAAGCTAAGTAGAGGCCAAAAAATACATAGTTTGAGTACTTCATGCATGAACCGGCACATGGATATGAAGCATAAGTTGCAGTGGGAAGCTCACTGTGCTATAATGCGGCCTAGCCGGCCGGGCCAACCACCGTCTGCCACATCTTGTGCATCCGCGGCCTCTTCATCCTCTGTGACTGGGGGGACAGCAGTCACACCTTTTTTGGGACACAGACCTGCAACCTATTTACCCGCAATAGCCAGCGTGATTGGCAGCTCATCATTTTCTTTGGAGGTGGAAACACCAGCTGGTGTTGAGCGCTGTCCGACATCGATAGCACCATCTTTGAATCAAGGCAACCTAACATGTCGGCCTGCATCTTCCTCACAGACTGGCAGTTTGCCGGCGACACCCTTCTCAACCCCGTCTAAGCACAACAGCCAGCCCTTTGTCCCTCAGATGTGGACAAGTAAAAGACCATTTCCTCCTAGCCATGACAAAGATAAGAGGTTGAATTTCACCATCTGCAAGCTCTTGGCTACAGAAATGCTGCCTTTCCGCCTGGTGGACACAGAGGATTTTCAACACCTTATGTCTGTCGCAGTGCCCCAGTACCAGATTCCCAGTCGGCACTACTTCTCAAAGAAAGGTGTGCCTGCGCTCCACCAGCATGTCGCACACAACATCACCGCTTCTTTGAGAAATTCTGTGTGTGACAGGGTGCATTTCACCACAGACACTTGGACGAGTAGGCATGGACAGGGGCGTTACATGTCGCTGACTGGGCACTAGGTAACTAAGGTGACAGCAGGACAAGGGGCTGCTGTCCAAGTCTTGCCGTCCCCACGAGTTGTGCGTCAATCCTCTTTATCTCGAAGTTCCTCCACTGCTTCTGCCTCCTCAACCTCCTCTTGGTCCTCCACCTGCACCCAAAGCCTGTCTGGTCATGCCACAAGCTTTCTAACTGTGCAGAAGGGATCCTGCACACCTCCTTACTATGCTGGCAGCAGGGCTCAATGTCATCAGGCGGTTTTTACTTTGAAATGTCTGGGAAATGTGAGTCACACAGCTGAGGAGTTGTGGTCAGCTCTGGAGAACCAGTTTCATGAATGGTTGTCTCCACTGGACCTGAAACCAGGGAAGGCCGTGTGCGACAATGCTGCAAACCTCGGTGTGGCCCTTCGCCGGGGCAATGTCACACACGTGCCTTGTATGGCTCACGTGTTGAACCTGGTTGTCCAGCAATTTTTAGCCCACTATCCCGGACTAGATGGCCTTCTGCAGAGGGCACGGTCACTGTGTGCTCACTTCCGCCGTTTGCATCCCGCATCTCAGCGACTTACATCTCTACAGAAGTCGTTGGGCCTGCCACTTCACCGGCTAAAATGCGATGTGCCTACCCGGTGGAATTCAACTCTGCACATGTTGCAGCGACTGAGGCAGCACCGACAAGCCCTGGTGCAATATGTTCTGACTTATAGCCTGGGCCAACGAGATCCAGAGGTGGGGCAAATCACGCTGGAGGAGTGGTCTCAGATCAGGGACCTATGCACCCTTCTGCACAGTTTTGAAATGGCGACGAAGATGTTTAGTGCTGACGATGCTATTATCAGCATGACTATTCCGGTGATTTACATGCTAGAGCACATGTTAAACAGAATTTGGAGTCAGGTGGTGGCACAAGAGTAGGTGGAGGAAGTAGAGGAGGAGGAATTTTATGGGGAAGGGCTAACATCTGCAAGGTCCAGACGGTCGGCAGCACCAAGGCGGCAGGCCTGTGAGGGTGGGGGAGATGGTTTTACCAGGGCGCATGGTAGCAGCCAAAGTAGTGAGGAAGGTGCAGGAGCCCAGGAAGAAGTGGAGGACGAACTGATGGAAGACTCATCAGATGAGGGAGACCTTGATCACATTTCTGTTGTGCGTGGTTGGGAGGAGAGGGCAGAGGAAGGAAGCATGATTGTTTCCTCGCCACCAACACAACAGGGACTTGGTGCTCCTGGATGCGCAAGACACATGAGTGTCTTCTTGCTGCACTACCTGCAACATGACCCTCGAATTGTGAGAATTAGAAATAATCCTGACTACTGGGTGGCCACACTGTTAGATCCCCGGTACAAAAGTAAATTTGCAGAAATTATTCCTGCCATAGAAAGGGATGCACGCATGCAGGAGTAACAGCAGAGACTGTTGCAGAATCTTACTTGTGCTTTTCCACAAAACACCGGTGGTGCACGTAGTGAATCTCACAGTTCCAACTTCCAACCGTGGGACCGTCGAGTGTTCAGCACTCAAAACGTAACAGAACCACAGTATCTGCTGGTAACATCAATTTTGCGGAATCATTTCACCACTTTTTTAGCCCATCCTTTGCAAGGCCACAGGAGACAAGAAGTCTGACACATAGTCAACGCCTAGAGACGATGGTACAGGAGTATCTCCAAGTAAACATGGAAGCCATGACTGTGTCACTGGACCCTTGCTCTTTTTGGGCTTCCAATCAGGATAAATGGCCGGAGCTCGCCACTTACGCCTTGGAGATCTTGTCATGCCCCGAAGCCAGCATTCTGTCTGAACGTGTGTTCAGTGCTGCTGGTGGTGTGCTGACAGATAAGCGCACGTGGCTCTCCACTGATAATGTAGACAGACTCACGTTCATAAAGATGAACAAATCATGGATCCGAAAGGACTTTTCTACCCCTGTGTCATCCTGGGGAGAGTAAAAGCTTGATGATTTGTTAAAATCATCTCACCTACCGTTTTAAGCTTTCAAATTACTAATCTTGTTTATCTGTATCTTGGCTGGAAAATAAATTGGGCCTTGTAGCAGTGTGCAGTACTGATTCTATTAGGCCATCTATACTAAACTCCACCAGATTTAAAATTACTAATCATGTTTATCTGTATCTTTGCTGGAAAATAATTTGGGCCTTGTAGCAGTTTGGAGTACTGATTCTATTAGGCCATCTATACTAAGCTCCACTAGATTTAAAATTACACTGGTCAACGCAATTTTTCTGTCAAAAGGTTTTAACCCCTTCCCGACCCGTGTCACACCGTCTGTGACATGGAAAACAGTTCGTTCCCGACCCGTGTCACACCGTCTGTGACATGGAGGGATCGTGCCCCTGCAGCGCCTGCGATCGGGGTCGCTCAGGTGTCACAGTTGCTACTGCAACTGGACATCCTGATGTCGACCCCACGGGGGGTGGATTAACCCCCCCGTGCCTGGGACCCCTCCGATTGGCTGTTTCATTTTCACTTTTAGTGAAACTGCCAATTGGAATGAGTTAAATATTTCACCAATGAAAATTGGTGCAATATTTAAATCTGGGCATGGCCTGATGCTTACAGCATCAGCCATTGGCTGGGGGGAGTGTCACCTCTGTCCCCCCTCCCCCCAGATCTGATTGGGGGGCTAGCGTCACATGGATACTAGCCCCAATCAGATGTGGAGGGAGTTTTAAATGATGGCCGCAACTGCCCAGCTCCTACCCGTCCATGGATCGTGTGGTGCCGTTGTGGACCCTCTGCTGCTGCCCCCTGTGGACCCTCTGCTGCTGCCCCCCATGGACCCTCTGCTGCTGACCCCGTGGATCGCGTCTGCCGCCGCGCGGATCATCTGCTGCCGCCGCTGATCCGCATCAGGTAGTATTGCCCCCACTCCCCCCCGACCCCCCCTCCACTCCCGACCCCCCCTCCACTTTCATACCTGCACCCCGAACTCCGCTCCCTCTCCCACGTCTTCATCCACCGGCTGCTGCTCTCCTTCTGACAGCCGGTGGACTGTGATCACAGGCAGCAGCAGGCTCAGTGTAAATGCCCTGCTCCTGTGATCAAACCCACCATCCCCCAGTCTCAGTGATATCACCCCCCACCTCCCAATAATCACCCCCTCCCCCCAGTGTTCACCCCCCCATCCCCAGTGTGCACCCCCCCGTCCCAGTGATCATCCACCCCCCCGCAAACCCAGTGATCACCCCCCTGCTGCTGCTGGCTCCTGCTCCCCTTTCTGGCCCAGTAATCACCCCCCTGATGCTGCCGGCCTCCTACCCCCCTTGCTGCTGCCGGCTCCTGCCCCAGTGATCACCCCCCTTGCTGCTGCCGGCTCCTGCCCCAGTGATCACCCCCCTTGCTGCTGCCGGCTCCTGCCCCAGTGATCAACCCCCTTGCTGCTGACAGCTCCTGCCCCAGTGATCACCCCCCTTGCTGCTGCCGGCTCCTGCCCCAGTGATCACCCCCCTTGCTGCTGCTGCTGGCTCCTCCATCTCCTCAGCCCCTTCCTACGTCTGACCACCCCCTCATGCGCCCCCTACGCCTGACAGCCCCCACACGTGACTGCAGAAGGTTACACCAAGCAAACACACACACACACACGTACACGTACACTCACACTATAATAAAGTTTCGATTTTTTTTTTTTTTTTTTTTTACACACGCACACAGCACACAAAATGTCCCGCCCGTCCCACTCATCCCAGTCTAGGGCGTACTCAGCTGAGGAGGCTATGTCAGGTTGGAGTGTGTGTTGTAGTGTATGTGAGGTTGTGTGTGTGTGTCTGGTGTATACACTACAATATACCACACCGCACACCAACCTGACATACACTACACAATGGTGTCCGCTAACAAATTGGAACCATGTTGCGTTTGGAGAGTCCCTGTGTGCCCAAACATTGGAGCTCCCCAACAAGTGACCCCATTTTGGAAACTAGACCCCCCAAGGCACCTATATAGATGCATAGTGAGCACTTGGAACCCCCAGGTGCTTCACAAATTGATTCATAAAAATGAAAAAGTGGAAAAAAAACACTTTTTTATTTTTATGGATTAATTTTTGAAGGACCTGGGGGTTCCAAGTGCTCACTATGCATCTAGATAGGTGCCTTGGGGGGTCTAGTTTCCAAAATGGGGTCACTTGTGGGGAGATCCAATGTTTGGGCACACAGGGGCTCTCTAAACGCAACATGGTGTCTTCTAACAATTTGAGCCGACAATTTGTTAGCGGACACAATGTTGCGTTTGGAGAAGCCCTTGTGTGCCCAAACATTGGAGCTCCCCCACAAGTGACCCCATTTTGGAAACTAGACCCCCCCAAGGCACCTATCTAGATGCATAGTGACCACTTGGAACCCCCAGGTCCTTCACAAATTAATCCGTAAAAATAAAAAAGTGTTTTTTTTTCACTTTTTCAGTTTTATGAATCAATTTGTGAAGCACCTGGGGGCTTCCAAGTGCTCACTATGCATCTAGATAGGTGCCTTGGGGGGTCTAGTTTCCAAAATGGGGTCACTTGTGGGGGAGCTCCACTGTTTAGGCACGTCAGGGGCTCTCCAAACGCAACATAGTGTCAGCTAACAAATTGAATGGAAAATCGGCTCAAATTGTTAGCGGACACCATGTTGCATTTGGAGAGCCCCTAATGTGCCTAAACAGTGGAGCTCGCCCACAAGTGACCCCATTTTGGAAACTAGACCCCCCAAGGCACTTACCGAGATGCATAGTGAGCACTTGGAACCCCCAGGTGCTTCACAAATTGATCTGTGAAAACAAAAAAGTACTTTTTTTTTCACAAAAATTTTCTTTTAGCCTAAATTTTTTAATTTTCACATGGGTAACAGAATAAAATGCATCCTAAAATTTGTTGGTCAATTTCTCCTAAGTACACTGATACATCATATGTGGTCATAAACCACTGTTTGGGTGCATGGCAGGGCTCAGAAGAGAAGGAGCACAATTTGACTTTTGGAGCTAATTTTCCATTCAAAAAGTAAAATGGCGCTCCATCCCTTCTGAGCCCTGCCGTGTGCCCAAACAGTGGTTTATGACCACATATGAGGTATCAGAGTACTCAGGAGAAATTGACCAACATATTTTAGGATGCATTTTATCCTGTTACTCATGCCAAAATTAAAAAATTTAGGCTGAAAGAAAATTTTTGTTAGAAAAATTAAAATGTTCATTTTTTTCTTCCATGTTGCTTTAGTTCCTGTGATGCACTTGAAGGGTTAATAATCTTCTTGAAAGTAGTTTTGAGTAGCTTGAGGGCTGCAGTTTTTGGAATGGTGTCACTTTTGGGTGTTTTCTGTCATGTACACCCCTCAAAGGGACTTCAAATGTGATGTGGTCACTAAAAAAAATCGTTCTGTAAATTTTGCTGGGAAAAAGATAAATTGCTGATGAACTTTGAACCCTTCAAACTTCCAACCAAAATTTTTTTTTTTTTCCAAAATTGTGCTTATGTAAAGTAGACATGTGGGAAATGTTATTTATTAACTATTTTGTGTCACATCACTCTCTGGTTTAGCAGAATAAAAATTCAAAATTTGAAAATTGCAACATTTTCTAAATTTTTCCCATATTTTTGATTTTTTCACAAATAAACGCAAATATTATCAACCTAAATTTAATACTAACATGAAGCCCAATATGTCATGAAAAAACAATCTCAGAATTGCTAGGATCCGTTGAAGTGTTCCAGAGTTTTTACTTTGTAAAGGGACACTGGTCAGAATTGACAAAAATGCCAAGGTCTTTAGGGTCAAAATAGGCTGGGTCCTGAAGGGGTTAAAACATATTTTAAATCAATTTTGCATGCTGATTACTAATACGAACCCCATTTTTGGCTATCACATCAGGATTTCGAGATATTTTTGATGTAAATTACTCCTATCGAATGTTTTTTGATAAAAACCTCATGATTTTCGTTACTACATTTTGTATATTTTTAATCAAGGAATAACAAAAATTACAAAGTCTGTGTACAGCAAATCAAATATATTTACAAAATTAAACTACAAAATATAAAAACACATATATATGGCACACAGATTAATGGCAAATGGCAGTTATTTGAACTTTCTTTTCTTGGCTGATCTGTGATGTACAGCTTCTGGGTTGTCTCTCATCAAGCTCCAGCAATAGTCAGCCATCATATGTGAGTCCCACCGGCCTTGATACCGTTCTTCCATTGTTTTAATGTCCTGATGAAAACGCTCCCCTTGTTCCTCGCTCACATCCCCAAGGTTCTCTGGAAAAAAAATCCAAATGGCTGTGTAAATAGTGAATCTTGATACTCATGCTACATCCAAAATTTTGCAGACTCATTAGTAGCTCTTCCACAATCTCTTCATAGTTGTCTGCTTTCTTATTCCCTAGAAAATTCTGCACCACATTACAAAATGCATTCCAAGCTCTTTCTTCTGTCTCATTCATTGATGTGATAAAGTTTGGGTCTCTCATAGGTGTTCTTATTTGAGGTACATCAAATATTCCAGCCTTTTTCTTCTCTTCACTAAGACCAGGAAAAGTTGAACATATATAGTTAAAGCATTCTCCACTGTGATTGAGAGCTTTGACGAACTGCTTCATCAATCCAAGTTTTATGTGCAAGGGAGGAAAGACAATGTTCTTCCAATCCACTAGAGGATCATGGATGACATTCTTATCGCCAAATGCCAAACTCTGTCGCTGAGGCCATTCAGTTTTCACCCAATGCTCTGCTCTAGCTCTACTGTCCCAGTAGCACAGAAAACAAGGATGTTTGAAAACTGTTTTTTTACTTTCTTATCATAACAAATGGGAATTATGCATGCTCAAAGAAAACAAAGATATTCTCACATTTATTGGGAGACTAAATGAAAACTAAATTTACCTTAGTGAACCGGCACTTTTCATACACTACTTATATTTTTCTTGCAATTATTGAAAATGGGCTATATACCTATAGCGCAAAAACGTGATGTGATAGAGAAATTTTAAGATCAGATTTGAATTCAGCACCCTCAAATTAGTCTAAAACTGTTCCTAATGTCCATGCCAGAAAATTATTTTTTTTTGTACACCAGTGTTATTAATAAAAATCATGTTTATCTGTATCTTGCCTGTAAAATAATTTTGGCCTTGTAGCAGTTTGCAGTACTGATTCTATTAGGCCATCTATACTAAGCTCCACCAGCTTTCAAATTAATAATAATTTTTAGCTGCATCTAGCCCGGAAAATAATTTTGGGGCTCCTAGATGCGCAAGACACATGAGTGCCTTCTTGCTGCACTATGTGCAACATAACCCTCAGATTGTCAGAATTCGAAATAATCCTGACTACTGGGTTGCCACACTCTTAGATCAACCTTTTCATTTTAATAAAGACCAAAAAAATGGTCATTTTTGAAATTAGAAGCATTAGCAGGTTATTAGAAACTGAAATCAAACAGTTTTCAACTCAAAACTTTATTCTAGGTGATGTTACATTTGCACATAGGACCGCTTGTTCGAAAGGAGCTTCTGAACTCTCTCGTCCATTGAATTTGTCAGGTTTTGGATGGTTTCTGCTTCAATTGTTTTGCATGAGGACAGAATACCCTCCCAGAGCTGTTGCTTAGATGTGAACTGCCTCCCGCCATCATAGACACTCCTTTTGATGATGCTCCAGAGGTTCTGAATGGGGTTGAGGTCAGGGGAGCATGGGGGTCACACCATAAGTTTGTCCCCTTTTATGCCCATATCAGCCAGAGATGCAGATGTGTTATGTGCAGCGTGAGACGGTGCATTATCATGCATGAAAATGATCTTGCTGCGGAATACACGGTTCTTCTTGAACCATTGCAGGAAGTGCTTTTTGAGAAACTCCACATACATTATGGAGTTCATCTTTACCCCTTCAGGGATCCTAAAGGGACCGACAATCTCTCTCCACATGATTCCAGCCCAAAACATTACTCCACCTACTCCTTGTTGGCGCCGTAGCCATGTTTGCATGGGGTGTCCATCAACCAGCCATCCTCCACTCCATCCATCTGGACCATCGAGCGTTGCACGGCACTCATTGGTGAACAAAACAGTTTTGAAGTCAGTCTTCATGTATTGTTTGGCCCACTGGAGCCGTTTCTGCTTGTGTACAGTGGATAAAGGAGGTCGACAGGATGGCTTACGCACAGCTGCAAACCTCTGAAGGACCCTGCATCTTGTTGTTTGGGGGACATTGGAGGCACCAGCATCTTCAAAAACTTGTCTGCTGCTATGACAAGGCTTTTTTGCCGCTGCTCTTTTAACCTGATGTAATTGCCTGTAGGAAAGAGTCCTCAATTTTCCCTTATCAGCACGCACACGTGTGTACTGTGAATCAGCTACATACTTCTTGATTGTGCGATGATCAGGATGAAGTGTCTTGGCAATGTGGATTGTAGTCATGCCTTAACCTAAACACTCCACAATTTGTTGCTTCTCAGCAGCCGACACATCCTTTTTCTTTCCCATTTTGGCAGAAAATGTAGGCTGCTTAATAATGTGGGACAGCCTTATTAAGTAGTCTTGCCTTTCATTGGACACACCTGCCAAACTAATTGCAGGTGTCTGCAATTGCTTACAGTGATATAAAGAGCCCTGACACACATCACCATCAATGAGCTTAACTGACAAACAAAAGAACTCTTACCTTATCCCTCCTAAACACTTTTTGCATAATAATTTGGAACACAGTGTACATGTGCTTATCCACAAAACACCAGTGGTTCACGTAGTGAATCTTACAGTTCTAACTTGCCAACCGTGGTCTGTATGGAGTTGTTCAATAAAGGGCCCAAAATTAAGATAACATAGACGGGAGAGGTCTCTATGAATAGGAATTCCTAAGTATTTGATACCCTGTGAGGGCCAGGCAAAGGGAAAGTTGGACTGGATGGAATCCTGTATGGATTTGGGGAGGGAGACATCGAGGGCCTCAGACTTCGCTGCATTGATTTTAAAATTTGACCATGTAACAAAGTGATCTATTTCAGCCATAACAGCATGGATGGATATATGTGATTGAGTGATATATACTAGGACATCATCAGCAAATGCAGAGCACTTGTACTCGGTGCCTCCCACCTCAATCCACCTAATATTGGGGTTATGGCGAATTGATGAGAGCAGGTGCTCCATCACTAGGATGTATAAGAGAGGGGACAGAGGACATCCCTGCCTTATCCCATTGGTGATTATGAAAGGTGATGAAAATGTTCCATTTATCTTCAGCCTAGGTGACTTATTGCGATACAGGGCCGTGATTTTGGCTATAAAAGGGTCCCCTAGACCCCTACCCCAAGCTTTTTAAGAGAATAATATATGGCGTGCCAGGAGACTCTATGGAATGCTTTCTCAGCATCCAACGAGATTATCTAATTACAAATTTTTAACTGCTTCTAGCCCAGGAAATACTTTGTGCCTAGTAGCAGTGTCTGCTAGTCAGCGGATTATCCCAGCTGTTAAGCAAGCTACACCACCTGTAGTTTGGACATTTAATTTTTTCAAAGGAAATGCTTCGGGCCCCCGGGACACTCAGTGAAGAGCATCGGGAGACACCCCAAGGCACAGGGGCTGGGACTGGCGACTGGACGCCTTGCGGTGGACCGCCAAGCTCGATCCTTATAAAAGCTTTTTAACTGCAGCAGCTTTAGTGGATGCTACTGGAGCTGGAATTCCCGTGGCTGCTGGCATGAGACTTGCCCTCCAATAGATCCTTGTAAAAGGATTTAAAGTGTACTCATTCAAATTAGAGAGACAATTTAAATTAAAAAGCTTAGACCTGCCTCCACCGCAGGGGGGCTCGCTCGACCCACCAGCGGACAGGCACCAGTATTGGGAGAGGGGGGCTGGCCGTCAGGGTCCATCGCAGCTCTGGCACAAACCCGGCGACACGGAGGTCGCACGGGCAGGAACGGACTGGCCGTGTCAGCTTCGCACTTTTTTCGTTTCAGAAGGGCATGACATGCCTATATCTGTGTCTCCCCCTCCTTTTACTCCTCCACCTCTTTTCTTTTCGCATGACTATATGTACTTGTCACTTTTCCATGTGGTAGTTGTGTCTTCTGAGCAGTTTGTCAGCTTTTGGACACCTTTTGAAGTGTTTTCTATGTGTTTTCTATGTGTTCCTATGTGTTTTTGTTTGCCTGCCATTGGTTTTAACGGTGTTCGAAGGTGTTCGACGAACAGTTTGACGAACAGTTCGGTGAACATACGGGTGTTCGACGAATCGAACCGAACTCGAACACTACGGGGGAGGCTCCACTCTACTCGAGACTCGGTCTAATGATGCATTAATGTACTGACGGTGGTTCTGGTGATGTATTCATGTAAGTACCTCTTTACTTTTTTTGGTTCAGTATGACAATGTGGCTTTTGGATCATCCCTGCTTAAAATAAGGTGGTCCTGATATCAGAAATCACCACCAGTTGCTAAAAGGAAGGGACTGAGTAGTTCAGCAGAACATTAATCTTCTTCAAAACATATAGACCTTCTATAGACTTTCTATTGAGTCCATCCAGATTAGAGCTTGACTAAAAGCTTCTGCCACTATGTTTTAGTGATTAGTGGTGGTCTCGGCAAAAGGTCCATCACTGATGAAAATTTGTATAAAATGTCTGCAAATTGTCTCAGTCAATATTGACCCTTTAACGAGCCTTGTCACATGACTTAGGATAAAAGCCAAGACCAGAAACTCAATTTACAGACACTGTGTCTCTTTTTTTTTTTTAACCATTCAGGTTATTTATAAACAACTCAATATAAGCTCATCAACTTAATTGTCGTAGTTTCAAACTATCATCATCATGGTTCATATTTATTCTAGTATAACAAACCAAAGGTATACACAGAAAAGACGTCCTAAATTCTCTAGGAAAAAAAAAAACCCTTTATCTAAACATCAATAAAACTCACTGATATTTGATCAGGTGCTGCCATTTTTTAAACTTCCAAACGCACTCTGCATCAGAACCACCACCGCCTTTGCTGTCTAATTTATAAATCAAGAATAACCTAGAAATGATCAGACTTACACACTTATTCACAGATAGATGCTTCTCTTTGAAAAGTCCTAAATTCCTCACATCCCACAAACTCTGCATCACACATGCCATAATTAACCATAACACTCTATTTTTCACACAACTACACGCACCAAGTCCAAACATCGCAACACGCCAATCAATAAAACTCACACCCGCTAACTCTTTATATAAACCACCTACACTCTTCCACACACTGTACGCATAATCACAGTCCCACATAGTATGCCACACAGTTTCACATCCACCACATTCTTCTCTTGTAAACACATCCATTCTGGTCAGACCTCCTCTCTTCTGAACATGTCACACAGGTAAAATATTGTGCAAGGACATCCATACAATATCCCTTTGTCTATTAGACATCCCATGCGTTCCCAAACTCTTCCATGCAACCAAAACTTCATTCCCCCTCAACCCCACAATATTACTCTCCACCTCATTCTTGCATATTATTTTCATCACATTCTTAGCCATTCTAAAATCATTCATCGGCACACTCAGTAAATCATGCTTCCTCACAAACTTTTCAATCACTCATACCGGACCAGACGCTTGAAAGCAATAGGCCCTCTAGCATCCCTTTTTCAACATAATACATACAACATCCAACCAGCTGAATACCTTGCCATATACGCTCCATTATTCTCTTTATTCAAAACATAACTACCGTTTTGATATACTGAAGCCCTAGAAAAATCTCAATGTTTGGAAAGGCCATGCCACCATGGTGACAAGCCTTGAAAAGAGTTTCTCTCTTAAGTTTCTCAATTTTACTGCTCCAGAAAAAAGTAAAAAGTAACTTCTCCACTCTTTTGATTTTCCCATAAGACGGTGGAAAAACTGTTGCAATAAAAAGCAAAATCGGAAGAGTCGCCGCTTTTATGATCAAAATCTTACCACTCAAGGTCAAGTCTCTCAGGCGCCAAAAATTTAACTTACGTTCTATGCGCAATCCACACTCCTCCCAGCTCTCCTTACCTTCCAAATCCTTATTAAATAATACTCCAAGCACTTTGATAGCACCTACCTCACACTTTACCCCCTCCATTTTAACCCTGTCATCACCAAAACATTTAAAACTCCATTTATTCCAATTCACTCTAAAGCCAGACGCACCACAGAAAAAATCTAAAAGAAACTTAACCCTACTCATAGATGCAACACTTTCACTCACAGCCACAACGTCATCCATATATCCAAGAACTTTCACATGCTTCCCATCACTCCCAGGTACCAATAATCCTCGAACCATTTTATCACATCTCACCAAGCACAACAAAGGTTCAATCACACATACAAACAAGACAGGGGACATGGGACACCCCCTTACACCACTGCCTTACACCAGACATAATATTCACTTTGTTATTCAACCATCCATTAACAAGAAACTCACTTGACACACGATCATACAAAGACATTATCACATTCACCAATTTTTTAGGAAATCCCATAACTTTAAACAAAAATACATGCAAGACCCTATCAAACGCTTTCTAAAAATCAATTGCAAGAACCATACACTTCTGTTTCCTCAACATGCAGTCTCCAATCAAATCCCTTAATAATAATAAGCTAACACTCATACTCCTTCCAGGCACAGCACACACTTGATCCTCACCCACAACACTACCAATCACTTCACGCGTATGAGTCACCAACAATTTGCTGTAGAATTTGTAATATGAATTCAACAACGCTATAGGTCTCCAATTCTCTGAACACTTTCTCCCACCTTTCTTGTACACAAGCACAACCACACCCTCTTTCATAGATTCACACAACTTACAATTCTCCCACATATACTTACACATCTCAGTCAAATCAGAACCCAGAAAATCCCATGCTTTCACATAGAATTCTACCAGTAATCCATCTTTACCCGGTGTCTTATTCTTTTTAGCATTCTTCATCAAGTTTTCCATTTTCATCCATAATCACATCATCATTCAAAATATCACATTCATCATTATCCAACTTATTCTCTAACCCATTCAACACTTCTGAAACAAGACCAGAATCAATCCATTTCTTATCATATAACTTGCTATAGAACCTATTCACCTCCTTTATCACATTCTCACCTGACACACCCAAACCGTTCCTATCCAGGACTTTATCCATATCAACCTTTCTCCCATTCATTTTCTTAAAAAAGAGCCTTGTGCACTTTTCATCTTTCTCAAGATGTTCTATTTTGGTATGATAAATGATTTCTTTCCCTTTTTCATCCATAACACACTTTCTGTTAGTATACAATGTACACAGAAAGCTACTTATCAGTGGTGTGGGCAAAGCTGTACACCGCTCAACATTCTGAGCCCTTCCAGATCAGGAGCAGAGAAAACTGTGATTCCCATCTACTGCACCCAGTAAACTTGGAATCAGGGTCTCTGTCTCTACATTATGCTGCTGTCATATTACATGGCAAAAATATGTAGTTTCCCTGTAAAGAGTTGTCTTTAAATGATGATATTTGGACAGGCAAAAAAATATGGTCTGCAAAATCACTGACCTTTTGTGCAAGTACTTTGATATATTGACATGAATTGATCCCTGACCATGGTGCTGAAAATAGGAAGGTATGAGCCAGCTGCAAGGATATTTCTTTATATCTGCTTTCAAAAATCATTATACAAACAGGATGCGTAGTAAATAGGCTTGATATGCATCTAATGGAATTCCATTAGGCATGAGTTCTAAGAATGTATGAGACAGAATGAGTAAAATATTCGACACGCAGTGTATAATAAGGAAACCAATATTGTAATAATTATAAAAATAATGATGCTGATACAGCTGGATTTCATTTAATCATAATTGCTTTTATTCTTATTTTCATAAAAATAACTGCTTTTATGGTAGAAAGTAGTCCCCAGTGAACAACTAATAACCACTTTGTGTTTAATAAATCTTTTTGTTCTTTTTCCTGTAATACATGGCTTTTTGTAGATGTGAGTCTCTGTACACTGTGATAAGTTGTTTGCTTGTTTCTCTTTTTGTCTTAATTTCCTTTTATTCCAAAATGAAGTATATTGTTACTTCCAGAAATACTCTTCAATTCTGAATTTCAGAAATGAGGAAGAGGGATTGTTCTACACTGACATAATGTATTGAAATAGAAAGATATTACAGTGCTTTATAGAAGTAACCAAGAGATCACATGGTCAAGTCCGCTGTCTGGAACTAAAAAATGGAAAAAAGTTTAATAAAATATATAAATGTATGAAAATAAAGAATAAAAGTAGCAAATAAAGATGAAAAAAATTGCAACTAGAGATCGATTGACGATGAATCGCAAGTGCTGGTAACTATGATTGCCAAGAAAAGAAAACAATGAAGTCTGATAGAACTGTATTGAACCTCTTTCAAGCTCTTTAATTCAAAACACACAGCCTTAGGGCACAGTCAAGACCACCATATAAATTGGACTGAGGTCAGACAGCAATGCTCGGACTGGCCGAGGTAATCATTCACATTTATCTCACTTTTACTTTGCTCACTGCAATGTAGTGTAGCCTGTGGCTCATAGTAAGAGTTTCTAGTTTCCAGGCTAGAGTTCATGAGTTCAAATCTTGTTTACATCTGCTGTGAGAAAGTTAATTTAATATATTCATACGCTTTCACTTTTATTTCTTCTTTTTAATTATTATTTTATTTCTCTCCTCTTCACTTCCCTTATATATGTACCAATTGTCTTACTCTCCTGCTGGCTCCACTATATTGTATGGGCATTTTTTCCTTTCATAATATGGTGACTTCATTGCAAGCTTGCTGATCATGTGCGTGTCATGTGTTCGTATTTCAACATCGACAGTGATATGGTGTACAACTATTGCTGGGTAACTAAAATTAAACTATTTGATTAAAAAAACACTTCCATCAAAATTTTTATCTGCTTAATATATAGCAATCATCATATTATGTAGCACTGTGTACTTACAATTGCTCATTTTGCCTTTCTACCAATTTAATTTTTCTGTTTTCCATTAGTTCTATGACATCAAGTTATTAAAAGCTGTATAGCTGAATCCTTCTAAGCGCTATGTAAAAACAGGAGGTCAATTTTCCTTGTTTTCATCAATCATAAAAGTCAATGGCGGGGGGGTGGAGCTGCTGGGTCAGGAGTTGAAGAGAGGAATGATTTTTGCAGGGACAAGAAACTTCCTGTGTCTACATAGAGCAGAGAAAAAAGAAAAAGTAGTTGTGTAGAAAGGCAAAATGAGCAATTGTAAGTATACAGTGCTATATAATATAATGATTGCAATATAGTAAGAGGCAAAAACTTTGATGGGAGAGCGTCTTTAACCTATCAAAGCATCTTTGCTACTATTTAAGACACCTTCTTCCTTCCACCTTTGACCCCCAGATAAAACAGGGTTGAAACGCGTGTCGAGGTCTGAAGTGGAGGCTGATGTGGTGACACATTATATTACTATTTTTTGGGTATGTCTAATTATAATGCATCTTTATCTTGGATGCCTGTTATCATCACTCCTTGGAATTATTCTGCCATTTTGTAGCTATCCATTGTATTACTTTCTTATTTTTATTATTTTGTGTCTCCCATCGGCCTCCCCTTGTTTTTACTATTAGCTTTTATACTTTACTTTTATTGTGTAGCTGTATATCAATAACATTTTTATTGTGTGCAGTATATACATTTGTCTGAGTTCTAATTAAATTGGAGCAACACTGATATGTTTTATGCAAAACTTATGCCTTTATTTAAGAAGAAGAAACAGGTTTTAAAGGCGAAGAAACAATGGGTTCTAAACTAGAATTGAAATAAAATTATCCTTTTTTGGGATCCAAAACAGGTGTGTGATTTGCAAAGTAACTAAACTATTACAATGTTTTTTACTATGCTATTTAAAAATGATCCATTTATTTAGAAACCATGAGTTGTTTTCAAAGTGAAGAAGCAATGGCTTGTCAATAAGCCATGAAAAATGTATCCTTTTTTAGGAGCAGCTTTATCTTTATGTTCCATTAAGAGGGTAGGCTTCCCCTTGAATTTAGAAATGAACTCCGCTCTTTGGTAGGAAAAAATATATTCTGGAACATATTTTAGGAGTAGTTAAGGACTGCAGAAGCCAAGAATGACATGTTTGGGGTTTTTTGCAAAGATTTAACATGCAATCACATATTTCTTATAATCCTGAAGAATGGCTGGTTACCAAAAATTCCTTGTTACCTGTTGATTATTACTGTTAACATCAGGTTCTCCGGTGAGTACTGAATTGTGGAATTTCTGAAAAACTCACTAAAAAGCTAAGGAGGAACAAATATTTTTTGAGTAGGAGTTTTATCAGCAGCTAACTCTTGATATCTATGAGTATCCTCTACTAAATCTAGAGAAATAGAGCACACAACTATACCCTCATCAAGAATGAGAACCGGATCAAAGTCCTTGGATTGAGAATGATAGAAACTATGCAACAAAGCATCTGTTTTAATGTTTTTAGTACCGGGTTTAAATGTCAACACAAAATCAACCAAAGACACGATTAAAGCTCATTAGTGTTGAGTGAGCACTAAAATGCTCCGGTGCTCGAAGCTCGGGCCGAGCTCGCCGTGATACTCGGATGCTCGACCCGAGCAACGAGCCCTATGTTTGTCTATGGGAGACCCGAGCATTTTTGCGGCGGCACCCCCGGCAGTATTTTAAAAGCCTAACAAGTGCCCAAAACGATAGTGACAGTGCTCAAATGACATGAGGACAGCATGGGGATCGCCCCAGGAAGCATTTCTGACCCCCAGGTCACTGATGTCAACAACGTGGTCCCCAGTGCATTTAGTGGGAAGGACAGCCTATTCCACTGTAGTGTGTGAATGCCAAACCCCTGTTCATTGTACATGCAAAGATGCCTCCCACCCTGCACCTGTCGTTGCAGACTTGCAACTATCCCCATTCAAGTCCTTGTCCCAGGGCAGTGTTCAATTGTACCTCTCCCATTCCTTGCAATGCAAGCTCAAGTATGCAGCCTGACACCCACCCACCCCCAGGCTACAATACCATACTGCTTGCTTGCACTTAAAATTGGGCCTTTTAGGCATGTGGATGCGGAATATGGCCAGCAGGTCATGACAGTGTTGGTGGCCTGGTATCCATACTCAGTCCACAGCCGCCCGGCGGCCGGGTGTCCACACTCGGTTCCCAGCCGCCAGGGGTCGGCTGAGGGTCCATACTCGGTCCCCAGCCGTCCCGTGGCCGGGTGTCCACACACGGTCCCCAGTCACCTGGGGGCAGCCGGGTGTCCATAAACGGACCCCAGCCGCCCCTATTTCTCCTTGGAACATTCCCCCCACACTTTTCTTAGCCCGGCCTGCTTTAGGGCAGCATTGAACGAGCCCACCAGAGAACCAGACTCCTCCGGTGGGCCCTGGCTTCTCCATCAGGGGAGAGTGCCAAGGTGAGGAGCATGATGATGATGATAGAAGTTAGCATCTTTGTTTTCTTGGAATGCAAGCGTAAGTGTGCAGCCTGCCACCCACCGACCCCTAGGCGGCAATGCCATACTGCTAGCTTGCACTTGAAATGGGGCCTTTTAGTTTGGAGGAGGCCGAAGCTGGCCACTACCTCATGGCTGCTTCGGCAGCGAGGTATCCATACTCAGTCCCCAGCCGCCCCTATTTGTCCTGGTGTGCATTATACATAAGACATAGCGCACATACCAAAACATTACCTGTGCCCTCCCCAGTGCATTTAGTGGGAAGGACAGCCTATTCCGCTGTAGTGTGTGAATGCCAAACCCCTGTTCATGGTACATGCGAAGATGCCTCCCACACTGCACCTGTCGTTGCAGACTTGCAACTATCCCCGTTCAAGTCCTTGTCCCAGGGCAGTGTTCAATTGTACCTCTCCCATTCCTTGCAATGCAAGCGCAAGCATGCAGCCTGCCACCCACTCACCCACCTCCAGGCTGCAATACCATACTGCTTGCTTGCTTGCATTTGAAATTGGGCCTTTTAGGCATGTGGAGGAGGAATCTGGCCACCACGTCATGGCTGCGTTGGCGGCCTGGTATCCATACTCAGTCCCCAGCCGCCTGGCGGCCGGGTGTCTACACTCAGTCCCCAGCCGCCTTGGGGCAGCCGGGTGTCCATAAACGGTCCCCAGCCGCCCATATTTCTCCTTGGAACATCCCCCCCACACACTTTTCTTAGCCCGGCCTGCTTTAGGGCAGCATTGGACGAGCCCACCAGAGAACCAGATTCCTCCGGTGGGCCCTGGCTTCTCCATCAGGGGAGTTGAGAGTGCCAAGGGGAGGACCATGATAATGATGATGATAGAAGTTAGCATCTGCTTTGTTTTCTTGGAATGCAAGCGCATGTATGTAGTAGCGTCTAGGCCTGAGTTGGTCAGCGTTTTAGCGCATATCCTACCTCCTCCGAGGATTGCTGGATGTTTTCCTGCTACTATCCCAGTTCTATGACTCCCAATAAAACAAACCTTCAGGTGATAAATGATGGATGAGGTAGTGGCAAAGGAGAAAGAGCAGGAGGAACAGGGACCATTCACATCAATATCAGGCCAGTCAACCACATATGTCTTGTAGGATATGTTCCTGTAACAAAATGAGCGGTTCGGCTACACAGTTATAGGGCATACAGTGAGTGCAATGCCTACCAAAAATTTTGAGGCACTCCAATGCCCCTTGGAAATGACCTGGAGGTCAGAGGGTCTTAACTAAACCGTTTTTTCCATTTATAGCAACTGGGTCTCCTGTACACTGTTGGCCTAAGCAGTGAATGGAAGGCTTTCCAAAAATAATGAGGAACTACAATGCCCCTTGAAACAGACGTGGATTACAGCGTTCTAAAAACCTTCTACCCATTATTGGGGAGTGGGTCTCCCTTAGTTTTCACCTTTTCATTGAAAAGCAAAAGCTGACTAAAATTAGGAGGAAATGTAATGCCCGTTGGAAGAGTCGTGGAGGTTAGAGGTAATTAAAAACAATATTTCAATGCCCCTTGGAAGAGCTGTGGAGTTCAGAGTGGCTTAAAAAGACGCTTTTAATGCCCCTTTGAAGAGACATGGAGGTCACAGTAGCTTAACAAGATGGTTTTAATGCCCCTCGTAAAAGACGTGGAGGTCCCAGTAGCTTAACAAGACGGTTAGATTGCCCCTTGGAAGAGACGTGGAGGTCACAGTAGGTTAACAAGACGGTTTTAATGCCCCTCAGAAAAGTGGTGGCGGTCGCAGGAGCTTAACAAGAATGTTTTAATGCCCCTTACAAGAGCCATACAGTACAGCATATTACAAACGTTATTCCCATTATTGGTGAGTGTGTCTCCCATAGTCTTTGCTTATGGCTTCCAAGCAAAATCTGCCAAAAATTAGGATGGAGGAACTTGCAATGCCCCTTACAAGAGCCATACAGTACAGCATCTTAAAAATATTATTCCCATTATTGGGGAGTGGGTCTCCCACAGTCTTTGCTTATGCCTTCCAAGTAAAAGCTGACAAAAATAAGGACGGATTCACTTTCAATAATGGCAACACGGACCACGGTCACCCTGGTGATATAGTGGTGGTGGAGGCTGAGGATAAGGAGAAGAACATAAAACAACCGAAATGAGGAAGCGTATACCCATGTGTGGGTGTGAAGCGGTGCATGTGTATACACCTCCCGAAAAACACAGTGGATTTGACTTTATGTTACTCTGCTGTCATTTGGGGGTGATGAGAAGTATGGCCCAATCCAGCCCTTGTTCATTTTGATAAGGGTCAGCTTGTCAGCATTGTCAGTTGACAGGCGAGTGCGCTTATCAGTTATAATTCCCCCAGCGGCACTAAAAACACGCTCCGATAACACGCTAGCGGCAGGGCAGGCCAGGACCAGAAAGGCGTACAGAGGGAGTTCATTCCAAGTGTCCAGCTTGGATACCCAATAATTAAAAGGCACAGAGGAATCACGGAGGACGCTGGTACGGTCGGCAAGGTACTCCCTCACCATCTTTTGAAACATTCCACTCCTTGTGAGAGTACCCCGCGCCTCAGGGCCTGTAAGCTGGGCGGGTCTCAGAAAACTGTCCCAGAATGTTGACAGTGTTCCCCTGCCTCTGCTGGATTGGAGTTGCCTCTCTCTCACTTCTACGCCTTGGTTGGTCAACGAACTGTGACCTCTGCCGCTAGCATGTTCAGATGGGAACTTTTTTAACAGTTCTGCAGCAAGGGCCTTCTGGTACTGCCCCATTTTTGTAGACCTCTCCGCCTCAGGAATAAGAGAGTGAAAGTTCTCCTTGTTGCGGGGGTCTAAAAGTGTCACCAACCAGTAATGACTGTCACCCAACATTTTGACAACGCGAGGGTCACTGTTAAGGCAGCGTAACATAAAGTCAGCCATGCGTGTCAGACTGGTAACGGGCAAAACTTCCGTGTCCTCACCAAGATGACGACTGACCATGCTCTCCTCCTCCTCCTCCTTCTCCTCCCCCCTGTCCTCAGGCCACCCACGCTGAACCGATGGTATGATATTTGTACAGGTACTACTGTCTACAGCGCATGATACAAGCTCCTGTTCTTCCTGCTCCTCCTCCTCCTCTCCCTCATTGTCCCCCAATGCACGTTGGGATGAGATGAGGCTAGGCTGTGTGTAATCGACCGCTACGGCTTCTTGATCCATCTCATCATACTCTGGCTGCAATGCCTCCTCTTTAATTCTCTGCAGAGAGCGTTGCAAAAGACAGACAAGTGGAATGCTGACGCTAATTATGGCGTCATAGCAACTCACCATCTGGGTGGACTCCTCAAAGATTGTCAGGATGGTACAGATGTCAGACATCCAGGTCCACTCCTGAGGTCTTATGTATGGAGTCTGACCTGAATATCGACGGCGTTGTTGCAGCCGGTACTCCACAACTGCTCTCTTCTGCTCACAATTCCTTTGCAACATGTGGAGGGTAGAGTTCCAACGTGTGGGGACATCACACACCAGTCGGTGTGATGGAAGCAGCAAACCCTGCTGCAACACAGCAAAGGCTTTGGAAGCTGTAGCCGACTTGCGAAAATGAGCTGACAGGCGGCGTACTTTGACGAGCAGATCTAGCAACTCGGGGTACGATTTAAGAAACCGCTGAAGCACAAGGTTAAGCACATGAGCCAGGCATGGTACATATGTGATCTCGCCTCGCCTCAGAGCCGCCACCAGGTTACGGCCATTGTAACACACGACCATGCCTGGATGTAGGTTCAGCGGTCTCAGCCACAGATCTGCCTGCTCTTTCACAGCTGTCCACAACTTACAAGCGGTGTGAGGTTTCTCACCTAAGCTTAGGAGTTTCAGCACAGCCTGTTGCCACTTGCCAGAGGCAGTACTGCAGTGCTTACATGTTGTAACTGATGTGTTGATATCTGAGATGGAGGCTGAACATGAGGAGGAGGAGGAGGATGATGCACAGGAGCTGTACACTGTGGGGGCAACTCTGACTGACATAGGGCCCGCAATCCTCGGTGTGGGGAGGATGTGTTCCGACCCAAGGTCCAACTGGGTCCCGGCTTCCACTATGTTTACCCAGTGTGCCGTCAGGGAGATGTACCGTCCCTGGCCACAAGCACTTGTCCACGTGTCCGTTGTCAGGTGGACTCTCCCAGTAACTGCGTTGTTGAGGGCACGGCAGATGTTTTGGGACACGTGCTTGTGTAGTGGGGGATGGCACACCGGGCAAAATAGTGTCGGCAGGGGACCGAGTACCAAGGGACGGCCACCGCCAGAAGGTTGCGGAAGGATTCCGTCTCCATCAGCCTAAAAGGCAGCGTTTCCAACGCAAGCAGTTGCGAAATGTGCGAATTTAGGACTGTGGCCTGTGGGGCATTAGCTGCGAATTTCCGATTTCGTTCAAAGGTCTGGGATATGGACAATTGAACGCTGCGGTGGGACGTGGACGTGGACGTTGATGCTGTTTCTTGAGAAACAAGTGGAGACTGAGAGGAGGTGGCATCTTTGCATGCAGTATGGACAGGGGATTGCCTTGCACACACAACAGGGGGTTCTATTGCACGCGCAACAGCGGAAGAAGCAGTGGTGACACCCGCTGACACTGGTCGTGGACCCTGGGGTACGCCCCACAAAGTCGGGTGCTTTGCTGCCTTGTGCCTGATCATGCTGGTGGTGGTCAGGCTGATAGTTTTGTCACCCCTGCTGATGCTGGCATGGCAGGTGGTACAAATGGCCTTTTTGGGGTTATCAGCAGAGTCTTTAAAAAAAATTCTGACTCTGGAAGACCTACCGGTTGTACTGGCAATGTCCCTCGTGGTGGTGTTACGGGGAATGGTTGCCCGCCTTCTGTCTGCGGCCACCACACTGCTTCTTCCTGCCTGTTGGGGTACTCTGCCTCCCTCCCCCTGTGTGCTGCTGGCCTCACTCTGCATGTCCTCCTGCCACGGTGAGTCAGTTACTAGATCATCCTCCTCCTCTTCCACTTGTGCACCACGATCCTCCTCCTCACTTCCTGGCAATTGTGTCTCGTCATCGTCCACCTCTTGTGACTAATTGCCAGCGTCGACTTCCTGTGGCCGTGGCTGTTGAAATATTTGGGCATGGCTACATGGGATCTTCTCTTCCACCACTTCAAGCGGAGCAGGTGAGGGGCACAAATCTGGAAATGGACCAGTGAACAGCTCTTCAGAGTATCCAATTGTGGGATCAGTTGCTGTCTGACGACACTTGGCATGGTGGGAGGAAGGAGCATCAGGGTGAGGAGGAGTATGCTGTCGAGACTCACGGCTACTAACAGTCGACCGTGTGGAAGACAGGCCGGAGGTGGTGGTGCCCAGGTAACTGGAAGTATTATCTGCTATCCAATTAATAACCTGTTCACACTGATCAGTTCGCAATACTGGTGTTGTTCTGTGCTTTCGTAGTAATTCGGTCAAGAAGTGGGAGCGAGAAGATGTGGCTGTTGTTTGTGGCACATTTTCACCTTGGCCACGGCCCCGTCCTCTGCACGCACCATCATCAGAACGTCCACTTCCAAGTCCATTGCCACACGCCTTGCACATTGTAAAGGAAGTAAAATAGCTTACACTCGCACTATCAATGGAAAAAGGGTAATGAAAAGTAGATTAGAACCGTGGAAGAGGAAAACCACAGTTCTATTTCTCTGGCCTACACCCGACTCTTTTAAACAATCTGAACAATCAGGGAGAAACTATTACTGTTTTTGTTTACGGAAAAAATACCAAAAGCTGAATAATAGAGATTTCTTACCGTGGAACAGCAAAACCACAGTTATAATTTACTGGTGTATACCAGACTTTTTTTAAATATATATATTTGCGGCTGAACAGTGAGCGACACACTCAAACTGTTTTTTTTAGATACAAATGGCCCAAAAGTGGATAATACAGAGGTTTGAACCGTGGAACTGCAAAACCACACTTGTATTTCTCGGGCCTATACCAGACTATTTTCAACAGATATATTTGTGTCTGAACAATCAGGAGACACTATTATTAATTTTTTACGTCAAAAATTGCGAAAAGCAGGATAATACAGAGATTTGACCCGTGGAACTGCAAAACCACACTTGTATTTCTCATGCCTACGCCAGACTATTTTCAACAGATATATTTGTGTCTGAACAATCAGGAGACACTATTATTAATTTTTTTACGTCAAAAATTGCGAAAAGCAGGATAATACAGAGATTTGACCCGTGGAACTGCAAAACCACACTTGTATTTCTCATGCCTACGCCAGACTATTTTCAACAGATATATTTGTGTCTGAACAATCAGGAGACACTATTATTTATTTTTTACGTCAAAAAATGCCAAAAGCAGGATAATACAGAGATTTGACCCATGGAACTGCCAAACCACACTTGTATTTCTCGGGCCTACACCAGACTATTTTCAACAGATATATTTGTGTCTGAAAAATCAGGGAGACACTATTATTTTTTTTTTTACGTAAAAAAATGCCAAAAACAGGATAATAGAGATTTTTTACCATGGAATAGCAAAACCACAGTTATAATTTACTGGTGTATACCAGACTTTTTTAAATATATATATTTGCGGCTGAACAGTGAGCGACACACTCAAACTGTTTTTTTTAGATAAAATGGCCCAAAAGTGGATAATACAGAGGTTTGAACCGTGGAACTGCAAAACCACACTTGTATTTCTCGGGCCTACACCAGACTATTTTCAACAGATATATTTGTGTCTGAACAATCAGGAGACATTATTATTTATTTTTTACGTCAAAAAGTGCGAAAAGCAGGATAATACAGAGATTTGACCCCTGGAACTGCAAAACCACACTTGTATTTCTCGGGCCTACACCAGACTATTTTCAACAGATATATTTGTGTCTGAACAATCAGGAGACACTATTATTTATTTTTTACGGCAAAAAAATGCCAAAAGCAGGATAATACAGAGATTTGACCCATGGAACTGCAAAATCACACTTGTATGTCTCTGGCCTACACCAGACTATTTTCAACAGATATATTTGTGTCTGAAAAATCAGGGAGACACTATTATTTTTTTTTTTACGTCAAAAAATGCCAAAAACAGGATAATAGAGATTTTTTACCGTGGAATAGCAAAACCACAGTTATAATTTACTGGTGTATACCAGACTTTTTTAAATATATACTGTATATTTGCGGCTGAACAGTGAGCGACACACTCAAACTGTTATTTTTAGATACAAATGGCCCAAAAGTGGATAATGCAGAGGTTTGAACCATGGAACTGCAAAACCACACTTGTATTTCTCGGGTCTACACCAGACTGTTTTCAACAGATATATTTGTGTCTGAACAATCAGGAGACACTATTATTTATTTTTTACGTCAAAAATTGCGAAAAGCAGGATAATACAGAGATTTGACCCATGGAACTGCAAAACCACACTTGTATTTTTCGGGCCTACACCAGACTATTTTCAACAGATGTATTTGTGTCTGAACAATCTAGAGACACTATTATTTATTTTTTATGGCAAAAAATGCCAAAAGCAGGATAATACAGAGATTTGACCCGTGGAACTGCAAAACCACACTTGTATTTCTTGGGCCTACACCAGACTATTTTCAACAGATATATTTGTGTCTGAAAAATCAGGGAGACACTATTATTTTTTTTTACGTCAAAAAATGGCAAAAACAGGATAATAGAGATTTTTTTACCTTGGAACAGCAAAACCACAGTTATAAGTTACTGGTGTATACCAGACTTTTTTAAATACAGTCATATGAAAAAGTTTGGGCACCCCTATTAATCTTAAGCTTAATGTTTTATAAAAATTGGTGTTTTTGCAACTGCTATTTCAGTTTGATATATGTACTAACTGTTGGACACAGTAATGTTTCTGCCTTGAAATGAGGTTTATTGTACTAACAGAAAATGTGCAATCTGCATTCAAACAAAATTTGACAGGTGCATAAGTATGGGCACCCTTATCATTTTCTTGTTTTAAATACTCCTACCTACTTTTTACTGACTTACTAAAGCACTCTTTTTGGTTTTGTAACCTCATTGAGCTATGAACTTCATAGCCAGGTGTATGCAATCATGAGAAAAGCTACTTAAAGTGGCCACTTGCAAGTTGTTCTCCTGTTTGAATCGCCTCTGAAGAGTGGCATCATGGGCTCCTCAAAACAACTGTCAAATGATCTGAAAACAAAGATTATTCAACATAGTTGTTCAGGGGAAGGATACAAAAAGCTGTCTCAGAGATTTAACCTGTCAGTTTCCACTGTGAGGAACATAGTAAGGAAATGGAAAAACACAGGGACAGTTCCTGTTAAGGCCAGAAGTGGCAGGCCAAGAAAAACATCAGAAAGGCAGAGTAGAAGAATGGTGAGATCAGTCAAGGACAATCCTCAGACCACCTCCAGAGAGCTGCAGCATCAACTTGCTGCAGATGGTGTCACTGTGCATCGGTCAACTATACAACGCACTTTGCACAAGGAGAAGCTGTATGGGAGAGTGATGCGAAAGAAGCCGTTTCTGCAAGCACGCCACAAACAGAGTCGGCTGAGGTATGCAAAAGCACATTTGGAGAAGCCAATTTCTTTTTGGAAGAAGGTCCTGTGGACTGATGAAACCAAGATTGAGTTGTTTGGTCATACAAAAAGGCGTTATGCATGGTGGCAAAAAAACACAGCATTCCAAAAAAAACACTTGCTACCCACAGTAAAATTTGGTGGAGGTTCCATCATGCTTTGGGGCTGTGTGGCCAATGCCGGCACTGGGAATCTTGTTAAAGTTGAGGGACGCATGGATTCCACTCAGTATCAGCAGATTCTTGACAATAATGTTCAAGAATCAGTGATAAAGTTGAAGTTACGCAGGGGATGGATCTTTCAGCAAGACAATGATCCAAAACACCGCTCCAAATCTACTCAGGCATTCATGCAGAGGAGCAATTACAATGTTCTGGAAAGGCCATCCCAGTCCCCAGACCTGAATATCATTGAACATCTGTGGGATCATTTGAAGAGGGCTGTCCATGCTCGGCGACCATCAAACTTAACTCTACTGGAATTGTTTTGTAAAGAGGAATGGTCAAAAATACCTTCATCCAGGATCCAGAAACTCATTAAAAGCTACAGGAAGCGACTAGAGGCTGTTATTTTTGCAAAAGGAGGATCTACTAAATATTAATGTCACTTTTCTGGTGAGGTGCCCATACTTATGCACCTGTGAAATTTAGTTTGAATGCAGATTGCACATTTTCTGTTAGTACAATAAACCTCATTTCAAGGCAGAAACATTACTGTGTCCAACAGTTATTACATATATCAAACTGAAATAGCTGTTGCAAAAACACCAATTTTTATAAAACATTAAGCTTAAGATTAATAGGGGTGCCCAAACTTTTTCATATGACTGTATATATATTTGCGGCTGAACAGTGAGCGACACATTCAAACTGTTTTTTTTAGATACAAATGGCCCATGGAACTGCAAAACCACACTTCTATTTCTCTAGCCTACACCACACTACTCACACTACTTTCAACAGATATATTTGTGTCTGAAAAATCAGAGACACACTTTTTTTGGGGGGGGGATATAGATGAAAAAAAAAGGATTTTTCCTAGCCCCCGAGACCTGGAGCTAAGTCCAGCAATTTCAACAACAGGAGCACACAGGACTGTAATGCAGCGTTTGCTGGTATAACCACTGCATCTCCTATACAGCCTGCCTGCCTGCCTGATATCTGGGATGGATATTAGTCCTGAGAAGGACTGTTTGTTTGATCTGGCAGCCTTTACAGACCCTATACTAACTATTTTGCAGGATATATCTCTCCCTAAATCAGCAGCGCTGTCCCTACACTGTCTGATCCAGAGCGACTGTGTCCAAGATGGCGGCACCGGGTTTTAAATACTCGAGGTGACGCTGTGCGGCCAGCCAATCACTGTAATGCCCACAAACAACATGGCTGCTGCATTACAGTGACTGGCTGGCAATCCCTGCATGTTCATTGGCTCTGTAAAGAGCGCCAAACATGCAGGGCGGAGACCCGAGCTCCCGCCCGAGTAACCCGGAAATGCTCGGTGCTCGCCGAACATCCCGAGTAGCGTGATGCTCGGGCAAGTACCGAGCAGTGTCGAGGATGCGCGCTCAACACTAAAGCTCATCTATCTTGCCTAGAGTTTAGTCACTTTTTTGATTCTAGATATCTAAGATTTCTGTGGCTAAGATTCTTTGAAGGCCCACTTGATTGCAAACAATTCACGATTAACAATACCATAACTCTTCTCTGCAGATGAAAATTTTTGTCAAAAGAAGGCACATAGATGGAGTTAAATGTGAAATGGTGTACCTTGTGATAACACCACTCAACGTCCAACCTCTATCTCCACTATAAAGGAATGTTTTAGATCAGGCTGAATCAACACAGGGTCTTATGAGAAACATTTCTTCAACTCAGTGAAGGCACTGATTGCCTCAGTTTTCCAGTTGATCACAAAAGCCCTTTTCATAATGAAGTCAATTAATGATTTAGCAATTTTGAAAACCTGTTTTAAAAAATTTAAAATTAGTAAACCCAAGAAATAGCAGCATAGCAAAGCTTTCAGAGATTTGGGTTGTACCCAGTCCTTTACAACTTAAATCTTGGACCTGAATATAAACACGTGGCAGACAAAGGATGTTTAATCCCGTAAAACAAATTTTTCAAGTTTAGCAAATAAACAATTATTTTTATTTTTAGAGCACCACTGATTCCATGGTTCTGTACATGTGAAAAGGATTTACATACAAACTAGAAATACAACTTACAGTGAACAAAATAACATGACAGACTGGTACAAAAGGTGAGAGGACCTTGCCCTCACAGGCTTACAGTCTACAGGATAATGGGAAAAAAGGCAGTAGGTTGGGGGAGTTAGAGCAGCTTTGGTGGTGGTATTAAGGTGACAGCGGAGTCATTGCAGGCTGTAAGCTTTCTTGAAGAGATGGGTTTTCAAGTTTTGTCTAAATGTTCAGAATGTGGGACACAATAGAACATGTTGGGACAAAGAATTCCAGAGAATTGGGGAAGCTTGGAAAAGTTTTGTAGGTGAATGGATGGGGACTAGTGATGATCGAGCATGCTCGTTGCTCGAGATTTACAAGCATGCTCGGACGAGTACCTATTATCTACAGCGTGCTTGGGGGTTAAGTTTTCGTCGCTTCCTGAACATGATTTGCAACTGTATGACAGCTTTAATACATGTGAGGAATGCTTGTTTTTCCAGGATTCCTCACATGTATTAAAACTGTCAAACAGTCGCAAATCATGTTCACGGAGCGACGAAAACTTAAAACCAAAGCTATGTGACACAGATGCCTTACCATCAAACTATAGGCTCATTATTTGATTATTTAGGTAGTGATATATAATAATGATTACATAGCAAAAGTAAATTGGGAGTTTGCAGCCAGTTCTTGGGTGGATGGAAAGAAAAATTGACAATTTTTTTTTTTTATCATTAGACCCCTTTCAGAAATTATGCAAATGTACAGTCACTTGGAAATAGATATGTAGTAAATTAGTGCCTCCCAATTTACTTTGGCTATGTAATTTACCATGCAAATAGACAGTGTGTCTGAAACTCTTAGCACATCAAGATGACAATCAAAATGTCAATATTAAAAGTAAAACACCACGCAGTTTATGTGCGAAATGGGCATAATTAACCCCTTAACGACCATGGGTCTTTCTGTTTTTGTGTTTTCATTTTTTGCTCCCCTTCTTCCCAGAGCCAGAACTTTTTAAATTTTCGTTCAATATGGCCGTGTGAGGGCTTATTTTTTGTGGGACGAGTTGTCATTTTAAACACCATCACTGGTTTTACCATATCGTGTGTTGGAAAATGGGAAAAAAATTCCAAGTGGGGTGAAATTGCAAAAAAAATGCAATTCCACGGTTGTTTTTTGGGTCCTTTTTTTACCATGTTCACTTAATGCTAAAACTGACCTGCCATCATTATTCTCCAGGTCATTACGAGTTCGTAGAGACCAAAAAAAAAAAATCCAAAGTTTGCTTTAAAAAAAAAAAAAATGACGCCATTTTCCAAGACCCATAGCGTCTCCATTTTTCAGGATCTGGGGCCGGGTGAGAGCTTATTTTTTGCGCTCCGGGCTGATGTTTTTATTGATACTATTTTAGGGTAGATCCGATGTTTTGATTGCCCGTTATTGCATTTTATTGCAATGTTGCAGCAACCAAAAAAACGTAATTCTGGCGTTTAGAATTTTTTTCTCGTTACGCCGTTTTTCTTCTTTTATATTGATATATCGGGCGATTCTGACCGCGGTGATACCAAATATTTGTATGTGGGTATTTTTTTTAATTATTTTATTTTGAATGGGGCGAAAGGGGGGTGATTTAAACTTTTATATATTTTTCATTTTTTTTATATTTTTAAAAACATTTTTTTTACACTTACTGCATGCTTCAATAGTCTCCATAGGAGACTAGAAGCTGCAGTTGTCTGATTGCTTCAACTGCATACAAGCGATGAGCAGATCGCTTGTATGCAGCAGAAATGCTCATGTGCTATGAGCGCCGACCACTAGGTGGTGCTCATAGCAATTGAGACATGACAACCACAGGCATCTGCTGCAGACCCTGAGTTGTCATGCCCACCCATCGATGACCCACGATCACGTGACGGGTTCACCGATGGGCGGGGCTTAGTACGCGCTTCCCAGAAGATCGAGTTAAATGTCGCTGTCAGAGATTGACAGCGGCATTTAACATGTTAACAGCTGCGGGTGCATCGCGATTCCACCCGCAGCTGTTGCAGGCACAAGTCAGCTGTAATAATCAGCTGACATGTGCCCAGTTCAGTGCGGGCTCACCGCCGGAGCCCCCACTGAATGGGCCCTTCCGACCAGGTGCGTACTATTACTGACCTTGTCGGAAAGGGGTTAAAAAAAATAATAATAATATTCCTAAAGGGATTTGAACTGTGACACTGTAGCTTCAGAGGCTGATGCCTTACCATTGAGCTATAAAGTCAAGCAACAGTAGCTAGTAGGTTTTTTTTGTCTTATGAGATCAACTATGAAAATACTCAGGGTGACTAAAAGTCATTGTGATTCTGATTCTGATGTTTGAAGAAAGTCACAAATCAGACTCACACATCAAAATCAAACATCATTTGAATTTGGCTTGCTTGCAGTCTGTGCATAAGTCCCAATGAGTTTCAATCAGGTTTGCACTGAAAATAATATAACCAAATATAACTCTTAGATTTCTTCAGCTGTGGTTAGTGCACTGGTTTCTGGACACAGAATTTTGGGTTCAAGTCCCATCAGCAAACAGTGATTTTTTATTATTATTATTATTATTATTACACTTGTAAAAGTCACTTATCAAAGTCACTTGTCAGAATCACTTGTCAGGATCACTTGTCAGAATCACTAGTCAGGATCACTTGTCAGACAGGGTATTTAGCCTCAAACTGACATCATTCTGATGTTTGATTTTGATATCTGATCATGTCCTAAAATGGACACTGTACAGGTGAGTTTGAATGAGCATCACATGCTTGAAACAAAATTGTCTGCCCACAATTTTGGAAAGGTGTTAATAGTTTTGTCCAGGCCATTATTGGGGTTTTATGTGAAATTATGTCCAATTTGCCTTTTTTTCTCTATACTGGTTGGTGACAAGGAGGAGGAAGCAGAGGAAAGTAAGGGGGCTTAATGTTGCTTCCCAGGAGCCAGGAACCAGTGTTTGGGTTCAGCATGGGCATAATAATCTATTATGTCAAGGGACCATGGTGATCGGCCAGGCAAAAGAGCGCCTCCTCAAGGCACGATCCAGGGGACATAGTCCATTGACTATGGTGAAACAATTTAAACCTGGGAGGGTGTTGATGCCCATTGCGAGGAACAAATTCATTGCCAAATGTCAAGGACCCAATGAAGTGTTAGAAAGGGCCACTATTAAGTTTAACAACCAACAAAAAAGAAACCCCACCAGGTATGTCATATCAGCGTAGTTGAGCCTTGGCAGGATAGGGTTCATGATTGGCTGGGTGAAGATGCCCTGCACCCGGCTTTGGGCAGACAAGGAGGGTATGTAGACAAGCAGCTGGCAGCAACCTAGATTGGAGGCTCTGAGAGGGTTAATAGGACCCATATATGGGTCCAGGTTTGTTAGTAATGATTAAATGAGATGAATGTAACAAGTAATCCCCACCTTCCAATCCAACAAGTGTAGCTAGTTCAAAAGGCAGCTGAACTGTTCATTCCTTGTCTGGGCGTAGAGGTGCAAATACCTCTGGTATTTGGGTCCATGTATGCAAGGTAGAGGACCTTTGTAAGTTGCTTAGACTCTGCAAGAAGCCATGTATTGGACTTTGAATATTGAGCAGCTAAACAACTCTGTTTCTCATACTGCTATCTGGACTCTTTGTTTTGTTATTACTTTCTGTTGGAAGTTTATGGAGTTATAAACCTTTCTGTTTGGACAAGAAACTGCATGCCTTGTGGACGCTGCCATCTACCTATGAGCTAAATCCCTACAGTAGGTACGTGAAAAGAGAGGACTATGCAGTAACACATTATTTTTGTTGTACAGTCGGTTATTAAACTGTAATACAATGTTATAATATATTGTAAAAAATGTTACACTTTTTCATTATATATATATATATATATATATATATATATATATTTGCACACATATGTAAATGTTGTTAGGTATGAACAAATAGGCACACACCCAGTAAAGAACATGCGGCAACTTGCGTGCTTCTTTAAGTTATGGGGAAGCCCTCACAGCTGTGCCTAATGTCATGTGAGCCCACTCTTTGGCTCGTGGACTTTTCAACAATGGGTAAATTGGCGATGAGGACATTTTTTAGAGATACACAAATCAAATTGCAAATTGTTCAAAGGCCAAATTTAGATGTCAGTGTATAACGTTCTGGCCAGGGTCTCCTTACCCAAACTTGGCAACTTTATACTCAGACCGTGATACATGTATGACTTCATCCATATAGCAATCCTTTCCTACTTGATTTCTATGATGTGTAATAAATAGAAAATACTAAAATAAAACCTTGCACATAATTGATATTGCCATCTTTAAATACCCATAAAACAAAAATGATTGCATTACTTAATTTGCATGGTGAACTTCATAAATCGTATGTTCCCTAAAATGGTACTAATAAAAACTACAGCTAATGTATCAACATCATTTACTTTATAGAGGATGCCATTGAAAAAGATATTACTTATACAATGAAACCTAATTCTAATAGAAGTATCAGCATTCCACAAATCCACATACTTTGTATTAATGTCACTTGTATTTTACTTATACATTGTTTTGGCTTGCACTGCAGCTGAGCCTATAGCTGGAGGAAAGAAAGCACAAAAGGAACAGAGCTAGGTCAAATCTACAAACAAGAGATTTTTCTTGCTTTATTGTAAAACTTATTCAAGGAGCTGGGCATACTGTATTGCCCCTTGGAAAAACAAGTTTATTGTAATTTGTAATGTGAACTGTGATGTGTATTAATGAGGTTGATATTGTGAATTGCTGACAGTAGGGATAGCAAGGCTTAATGTTTGGTACTAGTCCTGAGTGGGAGGAACTAAGCTGATGCTAAAGAGACAGTTTCCTGTTGACACTTCAGATAGGGCCCAGAGTGCATAAAGAAGAAACCTAAGGTCTGATGTGAGCAGTGTCTCATATATTGGATGTCCCTAGAAGTGAGAGGAGACCAGGAGAAAGAGAGCCTGAGCCAAAGCAGAAACGAGGAAGAGTAACAGAGAGACAAAGTGATTTATCGGAGATGGGTACTAGAAGAGGACGCCTAGCAGTACGGCCCAGAGTTTTTAACTCTTAAAGGTAACGGGCATAGATAGGACTGAGTACACAAGATGAAGAGACTGCCCCAGGCTGTCATTCCAGAGCGTCAGCATCAGAGAAGATAGGTACTGGCCATACTAGCAAAGTAGTGGAAAGAAGATGCGGAACCTTGAGTTGAGTAAAGGACTCTTATTAGCTGAACTGTACTGTCGAGCTGGGTTGTCGTGAAGTAGTGCGGAATAGTGAAGACAAAGAACAAGTAAAGAGAAAGACAAGAGAAAGGGATTGAATCTGTGTTAGGAAATGATACACATAATGAAGAAAACGTTTGAGAAAATATGTACCCACTATTTACTGTATATAACTCTCCCCAAGTTAATGTTCAGTAAAAAGTTTATTTTAAACTGGTGGTCTCCCTCCTTGTACATCCGTTCCTGGCAAACCAGCAACATCTGTTATATATGGCCTGCACGGGCATAGCACCCTCACAGCACAAGCCCACACACCCAGCCAGGACCCCCACCTTCATTTAACATACAGTCACATAAGAGACGAGTACCTCGCCCACGGCTACTACCCTCACCACATTACATTTACAGGATAAAATTTTAGTTTTGAGTACATCAAGAAAATACTTCAGTGAAACTTCCAACCAGTTTTGAATTTTTTTTACTTCATCAGAAAAGTTGCAACAGAGCTGGTTTGGTATGCTGGGTGCGCTGAGTGATGCTGGAAGGAAAGGTGTTTTGTCCTGAGCCAGCAACTGTAGATCACAGGAAGAGATCAAGTATATTTGAAAACACACTGAAACAATGAAGTAGCCTGAGAATATTATTATAGGAGAAGAGTATCTGTTCACTCTTTCAATTACTTTTTAGTGCACTTGGCTTCACATGACAAATTATAGACTTTTGCAAATAAAGCAAAAATACAAATGATATTACTGTATGTCTGTGGATGTATGGAATGCCGATGCTTCTGTTAGAATTTTTTACTGTAACTTTTATAAGTGATATCTAGCTCTAATGCATGTTGTATAATTTATATAGATACATTTGCAAATTTACTTTATATCTGTTTGCAGCAATTGGGAGGTCTTGTATTGAGCAATGTGACTTGTGCTCTATTTATTTCCTTATTGCTCTAATAAATATACAGCTAGTCCCACTAAAATTAGCTCAGACAATTTAAAAAGAAAATGTTATAGATGGATATGAGTGGATCTGACAAAATTCGAGTTTGCCAAATTGCACAGATTTTCCCCGAAAATTCAATTCATGGCTAAGTTATTCTCCGCTAATACAATGTCACTTATTATACTCCGGGGACTCTACAGACTCCCAGAGCATAATAAATGTAAGATGTAAAAAAAATAATAATTACCCTCAGCTCACTGTTCACAGGTCTGGACCCTCGTCTGCTTGCTGCCCTCCATCCGGTCCTCAGAGTTGCTTCTTCTTTTTCCCAATGTAAGCCGCATCTCCCAGCCTGTTCACACTGGGCCAGAACTTTTGGCCATGACCAGGCCTCAGAGGTCATTGCCCACCGCAATTTGTGATGTCATGAACTTCCAATATACAGGGTGGGCCATTTATATGGATACACCTAAATTAAATGGGAATGGTTGGTGATATCAACTTCCTGTTTGTGGCACATTAGTATATGGGAGGGGGAAAACTTCTCAAGATGGGTGGTGACCATGGCGGCCAGTTTGAAGTCGGCCATTTTGGATCCAACTTTATTTTTTTCAATGAGAAGAGAGTCATGTGACACGTCAAACTTATTGAGAATTTCATGAGAAAAACAATGGTGTGCTTCATTGTAACGTAACTTTATTCTTTCATGAGTTATTTACAAGTTTATGACCACTTATAAAATGTGTTCAAAGTGCTGCCCATTGTGTTGGATTGTCAATGCAACCCTCTTCTCCCACTCTTGACACACTGATAGCAACATTGCAGAAGAAATGCTAGCACAGGCTTCCGGTATCCGTTGTTTCAGATGCTGCACATCTCGTATCTTCACAGCGCAGACAATTGCCTTCAGATGACCCCAAAGATAAAAGTCTAAGGGGGTCAGATCAGGAAACCTTGGTGGCCATTCAACTGGCCCACGATGACCAATCCACTTTCCAGGAAACTGTTCAAGTAGGAATGCTCGCACCTGACTCCCATAATGTGATGGTGCACCATCTTGTTGGGAACGTGGCATCTTCAGTGCATAAAGAGGGCAACACATCATCATGTAGCAATTTCAGGTATTCAGTGGCATTGAGGTTTCCATTGATGAAAAATGGCCCCACTATGTTTGCATCTCATATCCCACACCATACCATCAAGATACGAGATGTGCAGCATCTGAAACAACGGATACTGGAAGCCTGTGCTAGCATTTCTTCTGCGGTGTTGCTATCAGTGTGTCAAGAGTGGGAGAAGAGGGTTGCATTGACAATCCAACACAATGGGCATCACTTCGAACACATTTTATAAGTGGTCATAAACTTGTAAAAACTCATGAAAGAATAAAGTTACATTAAAACCAAGAACACCATTGTTTTTCTTATGAAATTCTCAATAAGCTTGATATGTCACATGACCCTCTTCCCATTGAAAAAAATAAAGTTGAATCCAAAATGGCCAATTCCAAAATGGCTGCCATGGTCACCAACCATCTGGAAAAGTTTTCCCCCTCCCATATACTAATATGCCACAAACAGGAAGTTGATATCACCAACCATTCCCATTTAATTTAGGTGTATCCATATAAATGGCCCACCCTGTACAGTGACCTCTGAAGATAGTGGCAGCCCAAATTCTCGGGCTAGAGGGAACAAGCCGAAAGATGTGGTGAAAGAGGAGATGACTCTGAGGCTGGGACAGTGGACAGTGAGCAGCAGAGGAGCCATACAAGTTAGCAGTGAGGTGGTTATAAGTTTTGTGTTTTTTCTGCAGGTCAATCACAGTCCAGCAAAATGGGGGCCAGTGAATTTACAAAAATCTTTATAATGCAGATTTATTGTTTGTTTGAGTAGATTTCAATGCCACTTGAATAAATTTACTCCACCCTAGTTGTAGGTCTTTGAATGCAGAGTAAAGTTACCATGTTGTTCTCAAACATTTAGAGACTTTTCACGGGAGGCTTCAGAATCTTCTTGGTTTCGTAAGCAACATTTTCTAGAGAATGACTACCCACAGCCATTACACGGTACTTATTGTAGGTTGTCAACCAGATATCCGCAAATGCTAAATGCATTTATAATCACCCAATAGTATAAGTGTTATACTCTTTCTGGCAGTTCTGAAATGAAATGAACCAGGAAGAACAAAATAGATAATGCACAATGTATAATTCTGGGCAGATGGAGAAAAAGAAATGTTTCAGGTTATGTTCTCATGTTTTTTCTTCTGCATTTTTTTATGCATTTAACAATTCAAGTAAAGTGGATTTGATTTCATAAAAACTCATGCCTCAAAGATGATGTTGAGCAATGTGCGTTTTGGCTTTTTTTTTCCTATAAGCTTCTATTCCGAGCCTGAAAAACGCATGTAAAAAGCACAGTTGCATTTGTATTTGCAGAATTCAATTTATTCTGCTCTAAAAACACATTAAAATACTGCTACTTTGCAACGTCATCAAGCTTGCATGAAAAGGGGAGGGATGGGGGAAGCATCAAAAACTCAACGTTTTTGCACATGGGAACACAAACTCGATTAAAATTGTCATGACATAGCTTTTTTTAAGGTTATAGACCACAAAATTTCCTCACTGATTTTAATAGATAAATATAAAAATGTGGTAGATGGTAAATTTAGTCAGACCAGAAGGAACACTATAATAAATTAGGAAGATGGACATTTATGATTTAGGAAAATGTGTTGTTGTCAATGGTAAAGCCTGAGTGAGTTACTCAGGGTCCACCTATAGAAAAATGGCAAAATTCAATATTATTTCTATTTGCATCTATGCTTAATACCCAACACTAGCAACAACATTTACAAAAATCACCTTCAGAATCCAATTATAGTGCAGGATGGGAATAAGGAATCTTCTTTATATGGGACATGAAAACAGATTGAAATTTCCAAATCTTATTTTTGATTGTACATAGCCATATGATAACATAATTATGGTTTGGAGACAGGGATATAGTAAGGACCAGTTTTATATGCAGCAGCTTCTATCACTGATACAATTCTATAACCAATCTATTTACATAACAATTTGTTCAACTGCTTATTATTTACATACCAGGTTGCAATTTTCCAAGAGCTCTTCACTGCTAATAGCTAGCAGCGTGTGACAAAGTGGCTCTTATTTACATGTTGACTGGTCTTGGCCTTTTTGCTAATCCCATTCCCAAATTATTAAGACTGTAAGGTGAATGCACCACTTATATGTTATTAGCATGACAGTAGGATATTGCACATAGTTGGTCCTTTATTGACATTGCACGTAGTTGGTCTTTAATTATAGCCTTTTAAAGATTGGAATATTTAACAGCAGTAGTGCAATTTAAAGTGGTCCTTAATAGAGATGAGTGGTGTTCGACTAGAACTGTTCGCCAATCTCAAATTCGAGCTGTTTTGGGTGGTGTTCGAGTCCTTCGACGAACGCGAATGATTTGCAAAAAATTCGGCTGTTCGAGGTTATGTTCGATAACTGTTCGTGCACCAAAAGCGTAACTGGATTTTTTCACATCATGCAGGGATTGTCTGCCACTCACTGTAATGCCATAGTCAAGGTGGTTGTGGCTAGAGATGAGCGTTGTTCTACTCGAACTGTTCGCCAATCTCAAATTCGAGCTGTTTTGGGCAGTGTTCGAGCCGTTCGGCGAACACGAACAATTTGAGAAAAATTCGGCTGTTCGAGGTTATGTTCGATAACTGTTCGTGCACCAAAATCATAACTGGATTTTTTCTCAGTAATGATGAAAATTAATGTTAATACGCAGTTTGAGTGTACAGCGGGGTGGGGGGAGGGGCAGGGGATGGATCTCTGCAGGAACAATGAAGATTTCCATTTTTTTTTTCTCTTTCCCGCATTTACAGTGGGGAGGTGCAATCTGTCAGCCTATCAGCAGCGCACACACGGAGCGAAGTGCTTTTTTTCACACAAGCAAGGGCATGTGTCATTGGCAGTGTATGTCACATGTCCTTGCCCTATAAGACCAAGCCATTTTCCCCGTCGCCACCATTTTCTCACTGCTGCAGCTGCGTGTTAGACGGCACCGCTGTTGCTGTGTGCGCTATACCTTGTTAATTTCAAGCCAATTTTCGCACAAATCTACAGATAGCTTGGGAGTAGGGAATAGTTGTGATTGCAGTCCTTTTAAGGACTAGGTTACAGCATTTCCTATGACTTTTATCAGGCAGGTCTGTGCTCTTAAATAGATAGATTGTGGGAGAAAAGACTAATTGTAATTGGAGTCCTTTTCAGGACTAGGTTACATCAGTTCCTATCAGTTTTTGCCAGGCAGGTCTGTGCCAGTGCTGTGCAAGTTTTTTCACAGCATTTGGCTGAATCTAGCAAAGCTAATCCTTTTTGGCCTATTGCAGAGTGTGTTAGTCAGTGGAGTAGCCTATCTGTGTTGCAAGATATACCACCTGTGTATAGAATACCAATTTTTTTACTGCACCTAGAGAAGTAAAATCTTTTGGGCATAGCATCATTCTATTAGTCCATCTATACTGACCTCCATCAGGTTGCAAATTGAATATAATTTTTTTCTGCATCTAGCTCTGAAAAAATATTGGGCTTCTAGCTGTGTGTGGGACTTGTTGTATTAGTCCATCTATACTGACCTCCATCAGGTTGCATACTGCATATATTTTTTTCTTCATCTACCTCTGAAAAAATATTGGGCTTCTAGCTGTGTGTGGGACTTGTTCTATTAATCCATCTATACAGACCTCCATCAGGTTGCAAACTGAATATATTTTTTTCTGCATCTACCTCTGAAAAAATATTGGGCTTCTAGCTGTGTGAGGGACTTGTTGTATTAGTCCATCTATACTGACCTCCATCAGGTTGCAAACTGAATATATTTTTTTCTGCATCTACCTCTGAAAAAATATTGGGCTTCTAGCTGTGTGTGGGATTTGTTGTATTAGTCCATCTATACAGACCTCCATCAGGTTGCAAACTGAATATATTTTTTTCTGCATCTACCTCTGAAAAAATATTGGGCTTCTAGCTGTGTGTGGGACTTGTTGTATTAGTCCATCTATACTGACCTCCATCAGGTTGCAAACTGAATATATTTTTTTCTGCATCTACCTCTGAAAAAATATTGGGCTTCTAGCTGTGTGTGGGATTTGTTGTATTAGTCCATCTATACAGACCTCCATCAGGTTGCAAACTGAATATATTTTTTTCTGCATCTACCTCTGAAAAAATATTGGGCTTCTAGCTGTGTGTGGGACTTGTTGTATTAGTCCATCTATACTGACCTCCATCAGGTTGCAAACTGAATATATTTTTTTCTGCATCTACCTCTGAAAAAATATTGGGCTTCTAGCTGTGTGTGGGATTTGTTGTATTAGTCCATCTATACAGACCTCCATCAGGTTGCAAACTGAATATATTTTTTTCTGCATCTACCTCTGAAAAAATATTGGGCTTCTAGCTGTGTGTGGGACTTGTTGTATTAGTCCATCTATACTGACCTCCATCAGGTTGCAAACTGAATATATTTTTTTCTGCATCTACCTCTGAAAAAATATTTGGCCTTCTAGCAGTGTGTGGGACTTTCTCTATTAGTCCATCTATACTGACCTCCATCAGGTTGCAAATTAAAAATAATTTTTATCTGCATCTAGCTCTGAAAAAATATTTGGCCTTCTAGCAGTGTGTGGGACTTTCTCTATTAGTCCATCTATACTGACCTCCATCAGGTTGCAAATTGAATATAATTTTTTTCTGCATCTAACCCAGCCAATAGTTTTGGCCTAATACCACAGTTTGGCCACTCAGCTCTGCTCGGTTCCCATCCATTGTTTTTTTGTGCAAACAACTCCAGAGTTGTTAATTAGTTAACCACCAAAATGAGTGGAAAAAGGCCTGCTGCTGGTGGAAAGGGGAATAGGCGTGTTGGGAAGGGGAAAAAAGGTTGTGTCCATGGGGTAGGTGTTAAAGCAACAGTAACATCTGCAGAAGAAAGACCATCTTCCAGCCAAACTAAAATGTCTACTTCTTTTAGCGGACAATGTGATAAGATCCCTTTCTTACGGCCACGCCAATCGCTACAAATTCCAGATGAGGCACAAAAACAGCAGGTGCTTCAACGGATATCAAGTGCTCCTTTAAGTGGGCTCTCCTCCACATCAACTTCAACATCACAAATACTCCAGTCCTCAAAGGTGTCACCCCAATCGCACTTGCTTCCTCACAGCTCCCAAATCTCCAGCTGCCCGTCTGAGTATGAGGTAGAACAGATGGTTGAGTCTGCAGAGCTGTTTACTCATACTATAGCCTGGGAATCAGAGGTCGACTCCAGCGCTTCTGTGAATCCAGACGAGGAAATGATCTGCACTGATGCCCAGAATCTTTATGAGTCGGATCCAGGACCAGACGCAGAAGGTTCTGACCATAATGTAGACCCTCATTCCCAAACTTTAACTCCTGTTGGTGGAGACAATGAGGAAGACGATGATAAGACTCAAATAACTGATTGGAGCGACAACTTTAGTTTTTTGTCAGGGCAGGAACAGGTTGGCTCTGAGGACGACGGGTGTGATAACGCACAGGGTGATGATGATGAGGTTGGAGATCCCACTTACTGTCAACCCACAGTCAGCCAAGAGATGAGGTCAGCAGAGGAGGTGGAGGAAGATGCTAGTGACGACGAGGTCAGGTTGCGCCTTCCTGGACAGAGACGTAGTACTGGAAGCACGTCAACAACTGCATCCTCAAACACAACTCTGCCTCTCACCACAAGTCGTGGTGGCTCTTCAGGTCGCATGGGTGCTAAGCCTTGCATAGCCTGGGCATTTTTTCAGATCGATAAAGATGACCCAACTCGTGTTATCTGTAACATTTGTCAGCAAAAGCTAAGTAGAGGCCAAAACATATATAGTTTGAGTACTTCATGCATGAACCGGCACATAGACATGAAGCATAAGTTGCAGTGGGAAGCTCAGTGTGCTACAATGCGGCCTAGCCGGCCGGGCCAACCACCGTCTGCCATATCTTGTGCATCCGCGGCCTCTTCATCCTCTGTGACTGGGGGGACAGCAGTCACACCTGTTTTGGGGCGCAGACCTGCCACCTCTTTACCCGCAACAGCCAGCGTGATTGGCAGGTCATCATTTTCTTTGGAGGTGGTAACACCAGCTGGTGTTGAGCGCTGTCCGACATCGATAGCACCACCTTTGGATCAAGGCAACTTAACATGTCCGCCTGCATCTTCCTCACAGACCGGCAGTTTGCCGGGGACACCCTTATCAACCCCGTCTAAGCACAATAGCCAGCCCTCGGTCCCTCAGATGTGGACAAGTAAAAGACCATTTCCTCCTAGCCATGAGAAAGCTAAGAGGTTGAATTTCACCATCTGCAAGCTCTTGGCTACAGAAATGCTGCCTTTCCGCCTGGTGGACACAGAGGATTTTCGAGACCTTATGTCCGTCACAGTGCCCCAGTACCAGATGCCCAGTCGGCACTACTTCTCAAAGAAAGGTGTGCCTGCGCTCCACTAGCATGTCGCACCCAACCGTGGGACCGTCAAGTGTTCAGCACTCAAACCGTAACAGAACCACACTATCTGCTGGTAACATCAATTTTTCGGAATCATTTCACCACTTTTTTAGCCCATCCTTTGCAAGGCCACAGGAGACAAGAAGTATGACACATAGTCAACGCCTAGAGACGATGGTACAGGAGTATCTCCAAGTAAACATTGAAGCCATGACTGTGTCACTGGACCCTTGCTCTTTTTGGGCTTCCAATCTGGATAAATGGCCGGAGCTAGCCACTTACGCCTTGGAGATCTTGTCATGCCCCGCAGCCAGCGTTCTGTCTGAACGTGTGTTCAGCGCAGCTGGTGGTGGGCTGACAGATAAGCGCACGCGGCTCTCCACTGATAATGTAGACAGACTCACGTTCATAAAGATGAACAAATCATGGATCCGAAACGACTTTTCTACCCCTGTGTCATCCTGGGGAGAGTAAAAGCTTGATGATTGGTTAAAATCACCCTACCAACCGTTTTAAGCTTTCAAATTACTAATCATGTTTATCTGTATCTTGGCTGGAAAATAATTTGGGCTTTGTAGCAGTGTGCAGCACTGATTCTATTAGGCCATCTATGATAAGCTCAACCAGATTTAAAATTACTAATCATGTTTATCTGTATCTTGACTGGAAAATAATTTGGGCTTTGTAGCAGTGTGCAGCACTGATCCTATTAGGCCATCTATACTAAAGCTTCACCAGATTTAAAATTAATAATAATTTTTAGCTGCATCTAGCCCGGAAAATAATTTTGGGGCTCCGAGATGCGCAAGACACATAAGTGCCTTCTTGCTGCACTACCTGCAGCATGACCCTCATATTGTCAGAATTCGAAGTAATCATGACTACTGGGTTGCCACACTCTTAGATCCCCCAAACTTTTCGATCAACCTTTTCATTTTAATAAAGACCAAAAAAATGGTCATTTTTGAAATTATATGCATTAGCAGGTCATTAGAAACTGAAATCAAACAGTTTTCAACTCAAAACTTTATTCTAGGTGATGTTACATTTTCACATAGGACCCCTTGTTCGAAAGGAGCTTCTGAACTCTCTCGTCCATTGAATTTGTCAGGTTTTGGATGGTTTCTGCTTCAATTGTTTTGCATGAGGACAGAATACCCTCCCAGAGCTGTTGCTTAGATGTGAACTGCCTCCCGCCATCATAGACACTCCTTTTAATGATGCTCCAAAGGTTCTGAATGGGGTAGAGGTCAGGGGAGCATGGGGGTCACACCATAAGTTTGTCCCCTTTTATGCCCATATCAGCCAGAGATGCAGATGTTTTATGTGCAGCATGAGATGGTGCATTATCATGCAGAAAAATGATCTTGCTGTGAAATACACGGTTCTTCTTCTTGAACCATGGCAGGAAGTGCTGTTTGAGAAAATCCACATACATTATGGAGTTCATCTTTAGCGCCTTCAGGGATCCTAAAGGGGCCGACAATCTCTCTCCCCATGATTCCAGCCCAAAACATTACTCCACCTCCTCCTTGTTGGCGCTGTAGCCGTGTTTGCGTGGGGTGTCCATCAACCAGCCATCCTCCACTCCATCCATCTGGACCATCGAGCGCTGCACGGCACTCATCCGTGAACAAAACAGTTTTGAAATCAGTCTTCATGTAATGTTTGGCCCACTGGAGCCGTTTCTGCTTGTGTGAAGTGGATAGAGGAGGTCGACAGGATGGCTTATGCACAGCTGCAAACCTCTGAAGGACCCTGCATCTTGTTGTTCGGGGGATGTTGGAGGCACAAGCAGCTTCAAAAACTTGTCTGCTGCTATGACAAGGCTTTTTTGCCGCTGCTCTTTCAACCTGACGTAATTGCCTGTAGGAAAGAGTCCTCAATTTGCCCTTATCAGCACGCACACGTGTGTACTGTGAATCAGCTACATACTTCTTGATTGCCAAGACACTTCATCCTGATCATTGCACAATGTTGATTGTAGTCATGCCTTGACCTAAACACTCCACAATTTGTTGCTTCTCAGCAGCCGACACATCCTTTTTCTTTCCCATTTTGGCAGAAAATGTAGGCTGCTTAATAATGTGAGACAGCCTTCTTAAGTAGTCTTGCCTTTCATTGGACACACCTGCCAAACTAATTAGCACAGGTGTCTGCAATTGCTTACAGTGATATAAAGAGCCCTGACACACATCACCATCAATGAGTTTAACTGACAAACAAACAAATTCTTCCCTTATCACTCCTAAACACTTTTTGCATAATAATTTGGAACACAGTGTACATGTGCTTTTCCACAAAACACCAGTGGTTCACGTAGTGAATCTTACAGTTCTAACTTGCCAACCGTGGTCTGTATGGAGTTGTTCAATAAAGGGCCCAAAATTAAGATAACATAGATGGGAGAGGTCTCTATGAATAGGAATTCCTAAGTATTTGATACCCTGTGAGGGCCAGGCAAAGGGAAAGTTGGACTGGATGGAATCCTATATGGATTTGGGGAAGGAGACATCGAGGGCCTCAGACTTCGCTGCATTGATTTTAAAATTTGACCATGTAACAAAGTGATCTATTTCAGCCATAACAGCATGGATGGATATATGTGATTGAGTGATATATACTAGGACATCATCAGCAAATAGAGAGCACTTGTACTCGGTGCCTCCCACCTCAATCCACCTAATATTGGGGTTATGGCGAATTGATGAGAGCAGGTGCTCCGTCACTAGGATGTATAAGAGAGGGGACAGAGAACATCCCTGCCTTGTCCCATTGGTGATTGTGAAAGGTGATGAAAATGTTCTGACGCGCCCCCTGGGCCTTGGGACACCCGGAGCCGGACCCTTTTTGGTGGATGCTGGTGGTTGTAGTCTCCGTGGCGGCAACCCGGTTCCGTGGCTCTGGGCGGTCAAACCAGTGGCGGAACTATTTATGTGGTTTTGATGTTTAAATGTCCGACTACGCCACCCGTGGATTGCGGTCAGAGTGAACCACCGCTCCAGGGCAGACCGCTGAGGCTGGTGTTGTGGGTGCAGCAGAGCGTAGCATAACTCCCCATGGGAGGAGTATAGCCTCAGGGCAGTGTATGCGGAGGATGGGGGTGATGGTGCAGGGCAGCAGCAGTAATGACACGGAGTCAGTGATGCAGTCCAGGGCCTTTACTCACAGTTCTTATTATCCAGACCACGTCTGCAGGTAACGCCTGCCCACGTCGCACTGTGCTCACCAGGTGAGGGGCTCAGACAACTCCCAGATAACTTTGGAGTGCTTCACAGGACCCCCTTTGTGTGTCCTTTGTCTGGCCTTTCTTACCAACCCTTCTGTCCGGCTGCCTCGGGCCTCCACTTGGTAAACTTGGCGCCAGTTTCCCTGACCCTATGTGGTGCCTTCCTAGCGGGTGTAGCGAGGGGCTGCGCCACATAAAATGTCACAGCCTCCTGTTTCTAGCTGAGGGTCGTTTCCTGCCTCCACTAGTTTCGGGGACCGGTCTCCCCCTTTGGCCTGACCCCTCCACGCAGGTTTATTCGGGCGTGCGGTGGCGACTCGACCGTCCGCACCCCTGAGATCCCTTCGTTCCTCGTTCCTGGAGCCTTCTCCGCTCCTCTTCCTTCCTTCTCCCTCTTCCAGGCCTGGGCCTCTGTTACTAGGCCCGCCTCCGGAGCAGAGCTCATGCAGAGCCCCTGCTCCCTGCCACTTCTGCTCAGACTTCTCTGCACTGAACTAAGATGGTGCCCACCTTTTATACTCCCTTCTCAATGCACCCAGGAACTGCTTCCTCCCTGCTCCTGCACTACAGGGTTCCCCTTCCTCAGTGTTCCCTCCTCCCACTCCAGCCAGGGACAGGGACTGTCGTGCCCATCTCAGGGGCATATTGGTCGCCCTGCCCCACGGCAATGTGGTGTAATGCATGCAGGTGTCGGGTCCTGATCCACACTACATCCTTACCTGAGAGTGAGATATCACACCTCTGGGTGAGGTGCAATACCTCTGTAGCAACCGAGCCCTCAGGGTGCTACAGTTCCATTTATCTTCAGCCTAGGTGACGTATTGCGATACAGGGCCGTGATTTTGGCTATAAAAGGGTCCCCTAGACCCCTACCCCAAGCTTTTTAAGAGAATCATATATGGCGTGCCAGGAGTAGAGATGAGCGTTGTTCTACTCGAACTGTTCGCCAATCTCAAATTCGAGCTGTTTTGGGCGGTGTTCGAGCCGGTCGGCGAACACGAACAATTTGAGAAAAATTCGGCTGTTCGAGGTTATGTTCGATAACTGTTCGTGCACCAAAATCATAACTGGATTTTTTCTCAGTAATGATGAAAATTAATGTTAATACGCAGTTTGAGTGTACAGCGGGGCGGGGGGAGGGGCAGGGGATGGATCTCTGCAGGAACAATGAAGATCTCCATTTTTTTTTCTCTTTCCCGCATTTGCAGTGGGGAGGTGCAATCTGTCAGCCTATCAGCAGCGCACACACGGAGCGAAGTGCTTTTTTTCACACAAGCAAGGGCATGTGTGATTGGCAGTGTATGTCACATGTCCTTGCCCTATAAGACCAAGCCATTTTCCCCGTCGCCACCATTTTCTCACTGCTGCAGCTGCGTGTTAGACGGCACCGCTGTTGCTGTGTGCGCTATACCTTGTTAATTTCAAGCCAATTTTCGCACAAATATACAGATAGCTTGGGAGTAGGGAATAGTTGTGATTGCAGTCCTTTTAAGGACTAGGTTACAGCATTTCCTACGACTTTTATCAGGCAGGTCTGTGCTCTTAAATAGATAGATTGTGGGAGTAAAGACTAATTGTAATTGGAGTCCTTTTCAGGACTAGGTTACATCAGTTCCTATCAGTTTTTGCCAGGCAGGTCTGTGCCAGTGCTGTGCAAGTTTTTTTCACAGCATTTGGCTGAATCTAGCAAAGCTAATCCTTTTTGGCCTATTGCAGAGTGTGTTAGTCAGTGGAGTAGCCTATCTGTGTTGCAAGATATACCACCTGTGTATAGAATACCAATTTTTTTACTGCACCTAGTGAAGTAAAATCTTTTGGGCATAGCATCATTCTATTAGTCCATCTATACTGACCTCCATCAGGTTGCAAACTGAATATAATTTTTTTCTGCATCTAGCTCTGAAAAAATATTTGGGCTTCTAGCAGTGTGTGGGACTTGGTCTATTAGTCCATCTATACTGACCTCCATCAGGTTGCAAATTAAAAATAATTTTTTTCTTCATTTAGCTCTGAAAAAATATTTGGGCTTCTAGCAGTGTGTGGGACATGTTCTATTAGTCCTTCTATACTGACCTCCAGCAGGTTGCAAATTGAATATAATTTTTTTCTGCATCTAGCTCTGAAAAAATATTTGGGCTTCTAGCGGTGTGTGGGACTTGGTCTATTAGTCCATCTATACTGACCTCCATCAGGTTGAAAATTAAAAATATTTTTTTTCTGCATCTAGCTCTGAAAAAATATTTGGGCTTCTAGCAGTGTGTGGGACTTGGTCTATTAGTCCATCTATACTGACCTCCATCAGGTTGCAAATTAAAAATAATTTTTTTCTTCATTTATCTCTGAAAAAATATTTGGGCTTCTAGCAGCGTGTGGGACTTGTTCTATTAGTCCATCTATACTGACCTCCATCAGGTTGCAAATTAAAAATAATTTTTTTCTGCATCTAGCTCTGAAAAAATATTTGGGCTTCTAGCAGTGTGTGGGACTTGGTCTATTAGTCCATCTATACTGACCTCCATCAGGTTGCAAATTAAAAATAATTTTTTTCTGCATCTAGCTCTGAAAAAATATTTGGGCTTCTAGCAGTGTGTGGGACTTGGTCTATTAGTCCATCTATACTGACCTCCATCAGGTTGCAAATTGAATAAAAAAATTTTCTGCATCTAGCTCTGAAAAAATATTTGGGCTTCTAGCGGTGTGTGGGACTTGGTCTATTCGTCCATCTATACTGACCTCCATCAGGTTGCAAATTAAAAATAATTTTTTTCTACATCTAGCTCTGAAAAAATATTTGGGCTTCTAGCAGTGTGTGGGACTTGGTCTATTAGTCCATCTATACTGACCTCCATCAGGTTGCAAATTAAAAATAATTTTTTTCTTCATTTAGCTCTGAAAAAATATTTGGGCTTCTAGCAGTGTGTGGGACTTGTTCTATTAGTCCTTCTATACTGACGTCCAGCAGGTTGCAAATTGAATATACTTTTTTTCTGCATCTAGCTCTGAAAAAATATTTGGGCTTCTAGCGGTATGTGGGACTTGGTCTATTAGTCCATCTATACTGACCTCCATCAGGTTGCAAATTAAACATAATTTTTTTCTGCATCTTGCTCTGAAAAAATATTTGGGCTTCTAGCAGTGTGTGGGACTTGGTCTATTAGTCCATCTATACTGACCTCCATCAGGTTGCAAATTAAAAATAATTTTTTTCTGCATCTAGCTCTGAAAAAATATTTGGGCTTCTAGCAGTGTGTGGGACTTGGTCTATTAGTCCATCTATACTGACCTCCATCAGGTTGCAAATTGAATAAAAAAAATTTCTGCATCTAGCTCTGAAAAAATATTTGGGCTTCTAGCGGTGTGTGGGACTTGGTCTATTAGTCCATCTATACTGATCTCCATCAGGTTGCAAATTAAAAATAATTTTTTTCTGCATCTAACCCAGCCAATAGTTTTGGCCTAATACCACAGTTTGGCCACTCAGCTCTGCTCGGTTACCATCCATTGTTTTTTTGTGCAAACAACTCCAGAGTTGTGAATTAGTTAACCACCAAAATGAGTGGAAAAAGGCCTGCTGCTGGTGGAAAGGGGAATAGGCGTGTTGGGAAGGGGAAAAAAGGTTGTGTCCGTGGGGTAGGTGCAGAAAAAAGACCATCTTCCAGCCAAACTAAAATGTCTACTTCTTTTAGCGGACAATGTGATAAGATCCCTTTCTTACGGCCACGCCAATCGCTACAAATTCCAGATGAGGCACAAAAACAGCAGGTGCTTCAACGGATATCAAGTGCTCCTTTAAGTGGGCTCTCCTCCACATCAACTTCAACATCACAAATACTCCAGTCCTCAAAGGTGTCACCCAAATCGCACTTGCTTCCTCACAGCTCCCAAATCTCCAGCTGCCCGTCTGAGTATGAGGTAGAACAGATGGTTGAGTCTGCAGAGCTGTTTACTCATACTATAGCCTGGGAATCAGAGGTCGACTCCAGCGCTTCTGTGAATCCAGACGAGGAAATGATCTGCACTGATGCCCAGAATCTTTATGAGTCGGATCCAGGACCAGACGCAGAAGGTTCTGACCATAATGTAGACCCTCATTCCCAAACTGTAACTCCTGTTGGTGGAGACAATGAGGAAGACGATGATAAGACTCAAATACCTGATTGGAGCGACAACTTTAGTTTTTTGTCAGGGCAGGAACAGGTTGGCTCTGAGGGCGACGGGTGTGATAACGCACAGGGTGATGATGATGAGGTCGGAGATCCCACTTACTGTCAACCCACAGTCAGCCAAGAGATGAGGTCAGCAGAGGAGGTGGAGGAAGATGCTAGTGACGACGAGGTCAGGTTGCGCCTTCCTGGACAGAGACGTAGTACTGGAAGCACGTCAACAACTGCATCCTCAAACACAACTCTGCCTCTCACCACAAGTCGTGGTGGCTCTTCAGGTCGCATGGGTGCTAAGCCTTGCATAGCCTGGGCATTTTTTCAGATCGATAAAGATGACCCAACTCGTGTTATCTGTAACATTTGTCAGCAAAAGCTAAGTAGAGGCCAAAAAATACATAGTTTGAGTACTTCATGCATGAACCGGCACATGGACATGAAGCATAAGTTGCAGTGGGAAGCTCAGTGTGCTACAATGCGGTCTAGCCGGCCGGGCCAACCACCGTCTGCCATATCTTGTGCATCCGCGGCCTCTTCATCCTCTGTGACTGGGGGGACAGCAGTCACACCTGTTTTGGGGCGCAGACCTGCCACCTCTTTACCCGCAACAGCCAGCGTGATTGGCAGGTCATCATTTTCTTTGGAGGTGGTAACACCAGCTGGTCTTGAGCGCTGTCCGACATCGATAGCACCACCTTTGGATCAAGGCAACCTAACATGTCCGCCTGCATCTTCCTCACAGACCGGCAGTTTGCCGGGGACACCCTTATCAACCCCGTCTAAGCACAATAGCCAGCCCTCGGTCCCTCAGATGTGGACAAGTAAAAGACCATTTCCTCCTAGCCATGAGAAAGCTAAGAGGTTGAATTTCACCATCTGCAAGCTCTTGGCTACAGAAATGCTGCCTTTCCGCCTGGTGGACACAGAGGATTTTCGAGACCTTATGTCCGTCGCAGTGCCCCAGTACCAGATGCCCAGTCGGCACTACTTCTCAAAGAAAGGTGTGCCTGCGCTCCACCAGCATGTCGCACACAACATCACCGCTTCTTTGAGAAACTCTGTGTGTGACAGGGTGCATTTCACCACAGACACTTGGACGAGTAGGCATGGACAGGGGCGTTACATGTCGCTGACTGGGCACTGGTTAACTATGGTGACAGCAGGACAAGGGGCTGCTGTCCAAGTCTTGCCGTCCCCACGAGTTGTGCGTCAATCCTCTTTATGTCATTTTTCCTCCACTGCTTCTGCCTCCTCAACCTCCTCTCGGTCTTCCACCTGCACCCAAAGCCTGTCTGGTCATGCCACAAGCTTTCTAACTGCGCAGAAGGGATCCTGCACACCTCCTTACTATGCTGGCAGTAGGGCTCAACGTCATCAGGCGGTTTTTACATTGAAATGTCTGGGAAATGTGAGTCACACAGCTGAGGAGTTGTGGTCAGCTCTGGAGAACCAATTTCATGAATGGTTGTCTCCACTGGACCTGAAACCAGGGAAGGCCGTGTGCGACAATGCTGCAAACCTGGGTGCGGCCCTTCGCCGGGGCAATGTCACACACGTGCCTTGTATGGCTCACGTGTTGAACCTGGTTGTCCAGCAATTTTTAGCCCACTATCCCAGACTAGATGGCCTTCTGCAGAGGGCACGGTCGCTGTGTGCTCACTTCCGCCGTTCGCATCCCGCAGCTCAGCGACTTACATCTCTACAGAAGTCGTTGGGCCTGCCACTTCACCGGCTAAAATGCGATGTGCCTACCCGGTGGAATTCAACTCTGCACATGTTGCAGCGACTGTGGCAGCACCGACAAGCCCTGGTGCAATACGTTCTGACGTATAGCCTGGGCCAACGAGATTCAGAGGTGGGGCAAATCACGCTGGAGGAGTGGTCTCAGATCAGGGACCTATGCACCCTTCTGCACAGTTTTGAAATGGCGACGAAGATGTTTAGTGCTGACGATGCCATTATCAGCATGACTATTCCGGTGATTTACATGCTGGAGCACATGTTAAACAGAATTCGGAGTCAGGTGGTGGCACAAGAGGAGGTGGAGGAAGTAGAGGAGGAGGAGTTGTATGCGGAAGGGCTAACATCTGCAAGGTCCAGACGGTCGGCAGCACCAAGGCGGCAGGCATGTGAGGGTGGGGGAGATGATTTTACCAGGGCGCATGGTAGCAGCCAAACTAGTGAGGAAGGTGCAGGAGCCCAGGAAGAAGTGGAGGACGAACTGATGGAAGACTCATCAGATGAGGGAGACCTTGATCACATTTCTGTTGTGCGAGGTTGGGGGGAGAGGACAGAGGAAGGAAGCATGATTGCTACCTCGCCACCAACACAACAGGGACTTGGTGCTCCTGGATGCGCAACACACATGAGTGCCTTCTTGCTGCACTACCTGCAACATGACCCTCGAATTGTGAGAATTAGAAATAATCCTGACTACTGGGTTGCCACACTGTTAGATCCCCGGTACAAAAGTAAATTTGCAGAAATTATTCCTGCCATAGAAAGGGATGCACGCATGCAGGAGTATCAGCAGGGACTGTTGCAGAATCTTACATGTGCTTTTCCACAAAATACCAGTGGTGCACGTAGTGAATCCCACAGTTCCAACTTGCCAACCGTGGGACCGTCAAGTGTTCAGCACTCAAACCGTAACAGAACCACAGTATCTGCTGGTAACATCAATTTTGCGGAATCATTTCACCACTTTTTTAGCCCATCCTTTGCAAGGCCACAGGAGACAAGAAGTCTGACACATAGTCAACGCCTAGAGACGATGGTACAGGAGTATCTCCAAGTAAACATTGAAGCCACGACTGTGTCACTGGACCCTTGCTCTTTTTGGGCTTTCAATCTGGATAAATGGCCGGAGCTAGCCACTTACGCCTTGGAGATCTTGTCATGCCCCGCAGCCAGCGTTCTGTCTGAACGTGTGTTCAGCGCTGCTGGTGGTGTGCTGACAGATAAGCGCACGCGGCTCTCCACTGATAATGTAGACAGACTCACGTTCATAAAGATGAACAAATCATGGATCCGAAACGACTTTTCTACCCCTGTGTCATCCTGGGGAGAGTAAAAGCTTGATGATTGGTTAAAATCACCCTACCAACCGTTTTAAGCTTTCAAATTACTAATCATGTTTATCTGTATCTTGACTGGAAAATAATTTGGGCTTTGTAGCAGTGTGCAGCACTGATCCTATTAGGCCATCTATAATAAGCTTCACCAGATTTAAAATTAAAAATAATTTTTAGCTGCATCTAGCCCGGAAAATAATTTTGGGGCTCCGAGATGCGCAAGACACATAAGTGCCTTCTTGCTGCACTACCTGCAGCATGACCCTCATATTGTCAGAATTCGAAGTAATCATGACTACTGGGTTGCCACACTCTTAGATCCCCCAAACTTTTCGATCAACCTTTTCATTTTAATAAAGACCAAAAAAATGGTCATTTTTGAAATTATAAGCATTAGCAGGTTGTTAGAAACTGAAATCAAACAGTTTTCAACTCAAAACTTTATTCTAGGTGATGTTACATTTTCACATAGGACCCCTTGTTCGAAAGGAGCTTCTGAACTCTCTCGTCCATTGAATTTGTCAGGTTTTGGATGGTTTCTGCTTCAATTGTTTTGCATGAGGACAGAATACCCTCCCAGAGCTGTTGCTTAGATGTGAACTGCCTCCCGCCATCATAGACACTCCTTTTAATGATGCTCCAAAGGTTCTGAATGGGGTAGAGGTCAGGGGAGCATGGGGGTCACACCATAAGTTTGTCCCCTTTTATGCCCATATCAGCCAGAGATGCAGATGTTTTATGTGCAGCATGAGATGGTGCATTATCATGCAGAAAAATGATCTTGCTGTGAAATACACGGTTCTTCTTCTTGAACCATGGCAGGAAGTGCTGTTTGAGAAAATCCACATACATTATGGAGTTCATCTTTAGCGCCTTCAGGGATCCTAAAGGGGCCGACAATCTCTCTCCCCATGATTCCAGCCCAAAACATTACTCCACCTCCTCCTTGTTGGCGCTGTAGCCGTGTTTGCGTGGGGTGTCCATCAACCAGCCATCCTCCACTCCATTCATCTGGACCATCGAGCGCTGCACGGCACTCATCCGTGAACAAAACAGTTTTGAAATCAGTCTTCATGTAATGTTTGGCCCACTGGAGCCGTTTCTGCTTGTGTGAAGTGGATAGAGGAGGTCGACAGGATGGCATATGCACAGCTGCAAACCTCTGAAGGACCCTGCATCTTGTTGTTCGGGGGACGTTGGAGGCACAAGCAGCTTCAAAAACTTGTCTGCTGCTATGACAAGGCTTTTTTGCCGCTGCTCTTTCAACCTGACGTAATTGCCTGTAGGAAAGAGTCCTCAATTTGCCCTTATCAGCACGCACACGTGTGTACTGTGAATCAGCTACATACTTCTTGATTGCCAAGACACTTCATCCTGATCATCGCACAATGTTGATTGTAGTCATGCCTTGACCTAAACACTCCACAATTTGTTGCTTCTCAGCAGCCGACACATCCTTTTTCTTTCCCATTTTGGCAGAAAATGTAGGCTGCTTAATAATGTGAGAGAGCCTTCTTAAGCAGTCTTGCCTTTCATTGGACACACCTGCCAAACTAATTAGCACAGGTGTCTGCAATTGCTTACAGTGATATAAAGAGCCCTGACACACATCACCATCAATGAGTTTAACTGAAAAACAAACAAATTCTTCCCTTATCACTCCTAAACACTTTTTGCATAATAATTTGGAACGCGGTGTACATGTGCTTTTCCACAAAACACCAGTGGTTCACGTAGTGAATCTTACAGTTCTAACTTGCCAACCGTGGTCTGTATGGAATTGTTCAATAAAGGGCCCAAAATTAAGATAACATAGATGGGAGAGGTCTCTATGAATAGGAATTCCTAAGTATTTGATACCCTGTGAGGGCCAGGCAAAGGGAAAGTTGGACTGGATGGAATCCTATATGGATTTAGGGAGGGAGACATCGAGGGCCTCAGACTTCGCTGCATTGATTTTAAAATTTTACCATGTAACAAAGTGATCTATTTCAGCCATAACAGCAGGGATGGATATATGTGATTGAGTGATATATACTAGGACATCATCAGCAAATAGAGAGCACTTGTACTCGGTGCCTCCCACCTCAATCCACCTAATATTGGGGTTATGGCGAATTGATGAGAGCAGGTGCTCCGTCACTAGGATGTATAAGAGAGGGGACAGAGGACATCCCTGCCTTGTCCCATTGGTGATTGTGAAAGGTGATGAAAATGTTCTGACGCACCCCCTGGGCCTTGGGACACCCGGAGCCGGACCCTTTTTGGTGGATGCTGGTGGTTGTAGTCTTCGTGGCGGCGATCCGGTTCCGTGGCTCAGGGCGGTCAAACCAGTGGCGGAACTATTTATGTGGTTTTGATGTTTAAATGTCCGACTACGCCACCCGTGGATTGCGGTCAGAGTGAACCGCCGCTACAGGGCAGACCGCTAAGGCTGGTGTTGTGGGTGCAGCAGAGCGTAGCATAACTCCCCACGGGAGGAGTATAGCCTCAGGGCAGTGTATGCGGAGGATGGGGGTGATAGTGCAGGGCAGCAGCAGTAACGACACGGAGTCAGTGATGCAGTTCAGGGCCTTTACTCACAGTTCTTATTATCCAGACCACGTCTGCAGGTAACGGATGCCCACGTCGTACTGTGCTCACCAGGTGAGGGGCTCAGACAACTCCCAGATAACTTTGGAGCGCTTCACAGGACCCCCTTTGTGTGTCCTTTGTCTGGCCTTTCTTACCAACACTTCTGTCCGGCTGCCTCGGGCCTCCTCTTGGTAAACTTGGCGCCAGTTTCCCTGACCCTATGTGGTGCCTTCCTAGCGGGTGGAGCAAGGGGCTGCGCCACATAAAATGTCAGAGCCTCCGGTTTCTAGCTGAGGGTCGTTTCCTGCCTCCACTAGTTCGGGGACCGGTCTCCCCCTTTGGCCTGACCCCTCCACGCAGGTGGATTCGGGCGTGCGGTGGCGACTCGCCCGTCCGCACCCCTGGGATCCCTTCATTCCTCGTTCCTGGAGCCTTCTCCGCTCCTCTTCCTTCCTTCTCCCTCTTGCAGGCCTGGGCCTCTGTTACTAGGCCCGCCTCCGGAGCAGAGCTCATGCAGAGCCCCTGCTCCCTGCCACTTCTGCTCAGACTTCTCTGCACTGAACTAAGATGGTGCCCACCTTTTATACTCCCTTCTCAATGCACCCAGGAACTGCTTCCTCCCTGCTCCTGCACTGCAGGGTTCACCTTCCTCAGTGTTCCCTCCCCCCACTCCAGCCAGTGACAGGGACTGTCGTGCCCATCTCAGGGGCATATTGGTCGCCCTGCCCCACGGCAATGTGGTGTAATGCATGCAGGTGTCGGGTCCTGATCCACACTCCATCCTTATCTGAGAGTGAGATATCACACCTCTGGGTGAGGTGCAATACGTCTGTAGCAACCGAGCCCTCGGTGCTACAGTTCCATTTATCTTCAGCCTAGGTGAAGTATTGTGATACAGGGCCGTGATTTTGGCTATAAAAGGGTCCCCTAGACCCCTACCCCAAGCTTTTTAAGAGAATCATATATGGCGTGCCAGGAGACTCTATGGAATGCTTTCTCAGCATCCAACGAGAGTATCTACTTACAAATTTTTAACTGCATCTAGCCCAGGAAATACTTTGTGCCTAGTAGCAGTGTCTGCTAGTCAGCGGATTATCCCGGCTGTTAAGCAAGCTACACCACCTGTAGTTTGGACACTTAATTTTTTCAAAGGAAATGCTTCGGGACCACGGGATACTTAGTGAAGAGCATCAGGAGGCACCCCAAGGCATAGGGGCTGGGACTGGCACTAGGATGCCTTGCGGTGGACAGCCGAGCTCGATCCTTATAAAAGCTTTTTAACAGCAGCAGCTTTAGTGGACGCTACTGAAGCTGGAATTACGCGGCTGCTGGCATGAGACTTGCCCTCCAATAGATCCTTGTAAATGGATTTAAAGTGTATTCATTGAAATTAGAGGGACAATTTAAATTAAAAAGCTTAGAGCTGCCTCCACCACAGGGGGGCTCTCTCGACCCACCAGCGGACAGGCACCAGTATTGGGAGAGGGGGGCTGGCCGTCAGGGTTCACCGCGGCTCTGGCACAAACCCGGCGACACGGAGGTGGCACGGGCAGGAGCCGACTGGCCGTCTCGGCTTCTCACTTTTTGGATTTTAGAAGGGCATGACATGCCTATATCTGTGTCTCCCCCTCCTTTTACTCCTCCACCTCTTTTCTTTTCGCATGACTATATGTACTTGTCACTTTTCCATGTGTTAGTTGTGTCTTCTGAGCAGTTTGTCAGCTTTTGGACACCTTTGAAGGTGTTTTCTATGTGTTTCTATGTGTTTTTGTTTGCCTGCCATTGGTTTTAACGGTGTTCGAAGGTGTTCGACGAACAGTTCGACGAACAGTTCGGCGAACACACGGGTATTCGACGAACCAAACTCGAACACTACGGGGGTGGCTCAACACTAGTTGTGGCATTACAGTGGTTGCCCAAATCGATGGGAACAGTGCTCACAGTGAAACATGAAAAGCCGGCAATTCAGCAGCGGCATACACCGGTACCCGACAATTTAGAACAGAAAGAATAGAGCATCACACATAGATTAGATAGATAGAAACATGTCAGTCACATATATAAGAAGTACAGTGACAGTGTTGCTTACTGTACTTATCATTTAGTGTTAAAGGATTTATTAAAAAAATAATAGTGTTTTCATGCACCTGTCTCTTTAAAAAAGCCGGCCGGCAATTCATCATCGGTACCTGACAATTTAGAACAGAAAGAATAGAGCATCACACATAGATTAGAGAGATAGAAACATGTCAGTCACGTATATAATAAGGGTGGCTGACAACTGGTGTTTCTAGCCTGGGAGAGGGCAAATATTCATGGCACCCTTCCTGGGCTATTAATATCAGCCCCCAGCTGTCTGCCTAGCCTTTGCTAGCTATTACAATAGGGGGGACCCCACATCATTTTTTTGGGGGGTCCTCCATTTTAATAGCTAGTAAAGTCTAGGTATTCAGCTGGGGGCTGATATTAGTAGCCTGGGAAGCTCCGTGGGTATTACCCCCTTCCCAGGCTTCAAACATCTGCCCCAGCCGTCTGCTTAACCTCCGCTAGAGACTAAAATTACGGGGAACCCCACGCCAATTTTTTTTTAAATAAATCCTTTATTTTAACACTAAATGACAAGTACAGTAATCAACACTATCACTGTACTTCTTATATATGTGACTGACATGTTTCTATCTATCTAATCTATGTGTGATGCTCTATTCTTTCTGTTCTAAATTGTCGGGTACCGATGCTGAATTGCCGGCCGGCTTTTTTAAAGAGAGTGTCTTCTGAGCAGTTTGTGAGCTTTTGGACACCTTTGAAGGTGTTTTCTATGTGTTTTTGTTCGCCTGCCATTGGTTTTAATGGTGTTCTAAGGTGTTCGACAGTGTTCTAAGGTGTTCGACGAACAGTTCCACGAACATCCCGGTGTTCGACGAACCGAACCGAACTCGTGTTGTACAGGAAGGGCTAGTGCATGACACAGGAATTCACAAAAGAGAAAACAATCATAAACAGTTAAAGGGAACCTGTCAGCAGGATTTTGCTAAGTTAACTACAGGCATTGTCATGTTGGGGCTGCTGCACTGATTAATATGATACCTGAGGTGAAGAAATCCATCTTGTGGTTCTTGTCAGTGTTTGCAGTTGTGAGTAAATGATATGCCCATGCTCCGGGGCAGGACTGTAGGTGGGGTCTTATCTTAGTGCTCTAGACCAGATCAGCAAGAAAAGACCTGCCCACAGGCCCACCCCAAAACACAAGTATGTTCCTCATCATAGACAGGCAGACAGAGAGAGAGACAGTCAGAGAGAGAGACAGATAGACAGCCAGAGACAGAGAGACAGCGAGAGACAAACAGACAGCCAGAGAGAGACAGCCAGCCAGAGTGTCTCTGTCTGTCTCTGGCTATCTCTCTGTCTCTGGCTATCTCTCTGTTTCTGGTTGTCTCTCTGTCTCTGGTTGTCTATCTGTCTCTGGCTGTCTGTGTCTCTTTCTCTGACAGTCTTTCTCTCTCTCTGTCTGGCTGTCTCTATGATGAGGAACATACTTGTGCTTCAGGGAGCGCCTGTGGGCAGGTCTTATTTTGCTGATCTGGCATAGAGCACTAAGGAAAGACCCTGCCTACCTTCCCATCCCAGAGCATGATAATCTCATTACCTCACAACTGTAAACACTGATTACTAGTGTTGAGCGATACCTTCCGATATCGGGAAATATCGGATCGGATTGGATCGGACCGATACCGAAAAAGTATCGGATATCGCCGATTCCGATACCGGAAACCAATGCAAGTCAATAGGACAGAAATATCAGAATGAAAATAAACCCTTTCTTTCCTTGTAGGTTAATTCTACATGAAGGAAAACAACTAAGAATAATGTAGAATGTATTGGGGGAGGTGGGGGAGACAATAAAGGCATAGAGGTTTAGCCCAATCAAATGGAATAGCAGGAATTAATATTTTTTTTAAGACGTTCTGAGTTACGGAAATATTGACTATGTTAAGTATTTTTATATTTTGTCAGATATTTATGTTTCACTACTTCCATGCTCTTCACCTTCTTTTTTACTTCTCCCACACTTTCTCCTTCATCATCCTCAGCATCTTTTTCATCCACTTCTTCTTCACCTTCTTCATCTTCTTCTTCTTCACCTTCTTCGTATTATTCTTTTTTTTTCATTCTTCATATTCTACTTCTTCATCTTCTTCATATTCTTCTTCATCATCATATTCTTATTTGTGACAGGCATTCCTGTAGTTGTTAGCTATAAAAGGTTGGATTTGTCCGTGTTCAGTTTGGCCTGCAGCAGCAGGTCTTTTCCAGGGGCACCACGAGGAGGAACGGACTCACCCCCATACACTGCTTAGTCATCTTCTGCTTATAATTTAGATATTATCTTTTGCTCTGATTTTTAGTCTTATGCTTAATGTTCTTCCGCTTTTTGTTCTGCAGCTTCTTGTATTTCTGCTTCTTGGTTTTCTGTCTTTTGTTCTTCTGTATCTTGGTGCTTGTCTTCTCTTCTTTGTCCTCTTGGTCAACTTCTTCAGGGTCATCTTCTTGGTCTTCTTCGGGGTGGTCTTCAGGGTCGTCGTCTTCGGGGGTCCTCGTCTTCGGGGTCCTCGTCTTCTTCGGGTTGGTCTTCTGGGTCCTCGTCTTCGGGGTCCTCGTCTTCTTCGGGGTGGTCTTCAGGGTCCTCGTCTTCAGGGTCGTCGTCTTCGGGGTCCTCGTCTTCTTAGGGTTGGTCTTCAGGGTCCTCGTCTTCTTCGGGGTGGTCTTCAGGGTCCTCGTCTTCTTCGGGGTGGTCTTCAGGGTCCTCGTCTTCAGGGTCGTCGTCTTCGGGGTCCTCGTCTTCTTAGGGTTGGTCTTAAGGGTCCTCGTCTTCAGGGTCCTCGTCAGGGAGATCCAGAGTGATTACCAAGAACCATTTCAAAAAGCTTGAACTTGGAAATATAGCAGAAGGTACAAGAAAGCTGAGGAACTACCGAGGACCAGCTGACGGTACTGGAACCCGGATGGGTAGCAGAAGGTACAAGAGCCAATGGAACTGCCGAAGACCAGCTGACGGTACTGGAACTCGGTTACTAAGTAGGAGGTACCTGTGCCAGAAAGCACTACCAAGGACCAGCAGACGTTGGTGGAACTTGGATACCGAGAAGGAGGCACCTAATCCAAAGGCACTGCGGAGAACCAGCTGATGGTACTGGAACCCGGATGGGTAGCAGAAGGTACCCATGTAAAAAAAAGTTCAAGGCCGCGAGCCGGCCGCAGTTACCAAAACCCACAGTCCTACAGGGGGTGCTTGTCCTATTGGCACTATGGAACCAGCCTTCATTGCCAGATCCCGCAGCCCACATAGGAGTCACCTAAACTGCAGGCACCATAGAGTCGGCTAACCCGACCGCAACACGACAGGACAACGCATTGGAGGCAAAGTGATGTTGACACTACCCAGAAACAGCTGGCATGCTGGAACCAGGCTGGGCAGGAGGGAGTACCCGTGCCAAAGTCACTGCCGAGAACCAGCTGACGGTACTGGAACCCGGATGGGTAGTAGAAGGTACAAGAGCAAATGGAACTACCGAGGACCAGCTGACGGTACTGGAACCCGGATGGGTAGCAGAAGGTACAAGAGCCAATGGAACTGCCGAAGACCAGCTGACGGTACTGGAACTCGGTTACTAAGCAGGAGGTACCTGTGCCAGAAAGCACTACCAAGGACCAGCAGACGTTGGTGGAACTTGGATACCGAGAAGGAGGCACCTAATCCAAAGGCACTGCCGAGAACCAGCTGACAGTACTGGAACCCGGATGGGTAGCAGAAGGAACCCATGTAAAAAAAAGTTCAAGGCCGCGAGCCGGGCGCTGTTACCAAAACCCACAGTCCTACAGGGGGTGCTTGTCCTATTGGCACTATGGAACCAGCCTTCATTGCCAGATCCCGCAGCCCACATAGGAGTCACCTAAACTGCAGGCACCATAGAGTCGGCTAATAGTGTTGAGCCACCCCCGTAGTGTTCGAGTTCGGTTCGGTTCGTCGAACACCCGTGTGTTCGCCGAACTGTTCGTCGAACTGTTCGTCGAACACCTTCGAACACCGTTAAAACCAATGGCAGGCAAACAAAAACACATAGAAACACATAGAAAACACCTTCAAAGGTGTCCAAAAGCTGACAAACTGCTCAGAAGACACAACTAACACATGGAAAAGTGACAAGTACATATAGTCATGCGAAAAGAAAGGAGGTGGAGGAGTAAAAGGAGGGGGAGACACAGATATAGGCATGTCATGCCCTTCTAAAATCCAAAAAGTGAGAAGCCGAGACGGCCAGTCGGCTCCTGCCCGTGCCACCTCCGTGTCGCCGGGTTTGTGCCAGAGCCGCGGTGAACCCTGACGGCCAGCCCCCCTCTCCCAATACTGGTGCCTGTCCGCTGGTGGGTCGAGAGAGCCCCCCTGTGGTGGAGGCAGCTCTAAGCTTTTTAATTTAAATTGTCCCTCTAATTTGAATGAATACACTTTAAATCCATTTACAAGGATCTATTGGAGGGCAAGTCTCATGCCAGCAGCCGCGTAATTCCAGCTCCAGTAGCGTCCACTAAAGCTGCTGCAGTTAAAAAGCTTTTATAAGGATCGAGCTCGGCTGTCCACCGCAAGGCATCCTAGTGCCAGTCCCAGCCCCTATGCCTTGGGGTGCCTCCTGATGCTCTTCACTAAGTATCCCGTGGTCCCGAAGCATTTCCTTTGAAAAAATTAAGTGTCCAAACTACAGGTGGTGTAGCTTGCTTAACAGCCGGGATAATCCGCTGACTAGCAGACACTGCTACTAGGCACAAAGTATTTCCTGGGCTAGATGCAGTTAAAAATTTGTAAGTAGATACTCTCGTTGGATGCTGAGAAAGCATTCCATAGAGTCTCCTGGCACGCCATATATGATTCTCTTAAAAAGCTTGGGGTAGGGGTCTAGGGGACCCTTTTATAGCCAAAATCACGGCCCTGTATCACAATACGTCACCTAGGCTGAAGATAAATGGAACTGTAGCACCGAGGGCTCGGTTGCTACAGACGTATTGCACCTCACCCAGAGGTGTGATATCTCACTCTCAGATAAGGATGGAGTGTGGATCAGGACCCGACACCTGCATGCATTACACCACATTGCCGTGGGGCAGGGCGACCAATATGCCCCTGAGATGGGCACGACAGTCCCTGTCCCTGGCTGGAGTGGGGGGAGGGAACACTGAGGAAGGGGAACCCTGCAGTGCAGGAGCAGGGAGGAAGCAGTTCCTGGGTGCATTGAGAAGGGAGTATAAAAGGTGGGCACCATCTTAGTTCAGTGCAGAGAAGTCTGAGCAGAAGTGGCAGGGAGCAGGGGCTCTGCATGAGCTCTGCTCCGGAGGCGGGCCTAGTAACAGAGGCCCAGGCCTGCAAGAGGGAGAAGGAAGGAAGAGGAGCGGAGAAGGCTCCAGGAACGAGGAATGAAGGGATCCCAGGGGTGCGGATGGGCGAGTCGCCACCGCACGCCCGAATCCACCTGCGTGGAGGGGTCAGGCCAAAGGGGGAGACCGGTCCCCGAACTAGTGGAGGCAGGAAACGACCCTCAGCTAGAAACCGGAGGCTCTGACATTTTATGTGGCGCAGCCCCTTGCTCCACCCGCTAGGAAGGCACCACATAGGGTCAGGGAAACTGGCGCCAAGTTTACCAAGAGGAGGCCCGAGGCAGCCGGACAGAAGTGTTGGTAAGAAAGGCCAGACAAAGGACACACAAAGGGGGTCCTGTGAAGCGCTCCAAAGTTATCTGGGAGTTGTCTGAGCCCCTCACCTGGTGAGCACAGTACGACGTGGGCAGCCGTTACCTGCAGACGTGGTCTGGATAATAAGAACTGTGAGTAAAGGCCCTGAACTGCATCACTGACTCCGTGTCGTTACTGCTGCTGCCCTGCACCATCACCCCCATCCTCCGCATACACTGCCCTGAGGCCATACTCCTCCCGTGGGGAGTTATGCTACGCTCTGCTGCACCCACAACACCAGCCTTAGCGGTCTGCCCTGTAGCGGCGGTTCACTCTGACCGCAATCCACGGGTGGCGTAGTCGGACATTTAAACATCAAAACCACATAAATAGTTCCGCCACTGGTTTGACCGCCCTGAGCCACGGAACCGGATCGCCGCCACGAAGACTACAACCACCAGCATCCACCAAAAAGGGTCCGGCTCCGGGTGTCCCAAGGCCCAGGGGGTGCGTCAGAACATTTTCATCACCTTTCACAATCACCAATGGGACAAGGCAGGGATGTCCTCTGTCCCCTCTCTTATACATCCTAGTGACGGAGCACCTGCTCTCATCAATTCGCCATAACCCCAATATTAGGTGGATTGAGGTGGGAGGCACCGAGTACAAGTGCTCTCTATTTGCTGATGATGTCCTAGTATATATCACTCAATCACATATATCCATCCCTGCTGTTATGGCTGAAATAGATCACTTTGTTACATGGTAAAATTTTAAAATCAATGCAGCGAAGTCTGAGGCCCTCGATGTCTCCCTCCCTAAATCCATATAGGATTCCATCCAGTCCAACTTTCCCTTTGCCTGGCCCTCACAGGGTATCAAATACTTAGGAATTCCTATTCATAGAGACCTCTCCCATCTATGTTATCTTAATTTTGGGCCCTTTATTGAACAATTCCATACAGACCACGGTTGGCAAGTTGGAACTGTGAGATTCACTACGTGCACCACTGGTATTTTGTGGAAAAGCACATGTAAGATTCTGCAACAGTCTCTGCTGATACTCCTGCATGCGTGCATCCCTTTCTATGGCAGGAATAATTTCTGCAAATTTACTTTTGTACCGGGGATCTAACAGTGTGGCAACCCAGTAGTCAGGATTATTTCTAATTCTCACAATTCGAGGGTCATGTTGCAGGTAGTGCAGCAAGAAGGCACTCATGTGTGTTGCGCATCCAGGAGCACCAAGTCCCTGTTGTGTTGGTGGCGAGGTAACAATCATGCTTCCTTCCTCTGTCCTCTCCCCCCAACCTCGCACAACAGAAATGTGATCAAGGTCTCCCTCATCTGATGAGTCTTCCATCAGTTCGTCCTCCACTTCTTCCTGGGCTCCTGCACCTTCCTCACTAGTTTGGCTGCTACCATGCGCCCTGGTAAAATCATCTCCCCCACCCTCACATGCCTGCCGCCCTGGTGCTGCCGACCGTCTGGACCTTGCAGATGTTAGCCCTTCCGCATACAACTCCTCCTCCTCTACTTCCTCCACCTCCTCTTGTGCCACCACCTGACTCCGAATTCTGTTTAACATGTGCTCCAGCATGTAAATCACCGGAATAGTCATGCTGATAATGGCATCGTCAGCACTAAACATCTTCGTCGCCATTTCAAAACTGTGCAGAAGGGTGCATAGGTCCCTGATCTGAGACCACTCCTCCAGCGTGATTTGCCCCACCTCTGAATCTCGTTGGCCCAGGCTATACGTCAGAACGTATTGCACCAGGGCTTGTCGGTGCTGCCACAGTCACTGCAACATGTGCAGAGTTGAATTCCACCGGGTAGGCACATCGCATTTTAGCCGGTGAAGTGGCAGGCCCAACGACTTCTGTAGAGATGTAAGTCGCTGAGCTGCGGGATGCGAACGGCGGAAGTGAGCACACAGCGACCGTGCCCTCTGCAGAAGGCCATCTAGTCTGGGATAGTGGGCTAAAAATTGCTGGACAACCAGGTTCAACACGTGAGCCATACAAGGCACGTGTGTGACATTGCCCCGGCGAAGGGCCGCACCCAGGTTTGCAGCATTGTCGCACACGGCCTTCCCTGGTTTCAGGTCCAGTGGAGACAACCATTCATGAAATTGGTTCTCCAGAGCTGACCACAACTCCTCAGCTGTGTGACTCACATTTCCCAGACATTTCAATGTAAAAACCGCCTGATGACGTTGAGCCCTACTGCCAGCATAGTAAGGAGGTGTGCAGGATCCCTTCTGCGCAGTTAGAAAGCTTGTGGCATGACCAGACAGGCTTTGGGTGCAGGTGGAAGACCGAGAGGAGGTTGAGGAGGCAGAAGCAGTGGAGGAAAAATGACATAAAGAGGATTGACGCACAACTCGTGGGGACGGCAAGACTTGGACAGCAGCCCCTTGTCCTGCTGTCACCATAGTTACCCAGTGCCCAGTCAGCGACATGTAACGCCCCTGTCCATGCCTACTCGTCCAAGTGTCTGTGGTGAAATGCACCCTGTCACACACAGAGTTTCTCAAAGAAGCGGTGATGTTGTGTGCGACATGCTGGTGGAGCGCAGGCACACCTTTCTTTGAGAAGTAGTGCCGACTGGGCATCTGGTACTGGGGCACTGCGACGGACATAAGGTCTCGAAAATCCTCTGTGTCCACCAGGCGGAAAGGCAGCATTTCTGTAGCCAAGAGCTTGCAGATGGTGAAATTCAACCTCTTAGCTTTCTCATGGCTAGGAGGAAATGGTCTTTTACTTGTCCACATCTGAGGGACCGAGGGCTGGCTATTGTGCTTAGACGGGGTTGATAAGGGTGTCCCCGGCAAACTGCCGGTCTGTGAGGAAGATGCAGGCGGACATGTTAGGTTGCCTTGATCCAAAGGTGGTGCTATCGATGTCGGACAGCGCTCAAGACCAGCTGGTGTTACCACCTCCAAAGAAAATGATGACCTGCCAATCACGCTGGCTGTTGCGGGTAAAGAGGTGGCAGGTCTGCGCCCCAAAACAGGTGTGACTGCTGTCCCCCCAGTCACAGAGGATGAAGAGGCCGCGGATGCACAAGATATGGCAGACGGTGGTTGGCCCGGCCGGCTAGACCGCATTGTAGCACACTGAGCTTCCCACTGCAACTTATGCTTCATGTCCATGTGCCGGTTCATGCATGAAGTACTCAAACTATGTATTTTTTGGCCTCTACTTAGCTTTTGCTGACAAATGTTACAGATAACACGAGTTGGGTCATCTTTATCGATCTGAAAAAATGCCCAGGCTATGCAAGGCTTAGCACCCATGCGACCTGATAGCCACCACGACTTGTGGTGAGAGGCAGAGTTGTGTTTGAGGATGCAGTTGTTGACGTGCTTCCAGTACTACGTCTCTGTCCAGGAAGGCGCAACCTGACCTCGTCGTCACTAGCATCTTCCTCCACCTCCTCTGCTGACCTCATCTCTTGGCTGACTGTGGGTTGACAGTAAGTGGGATCTCCGACCTCATCATCATCACCCTGTGCGTTATCACACCCGTCGTCCTCAGAGCCAACCTGTTCCTGCCCTGACAAAAAACTAAAGTTGTTGCTCCAATCAGGTATTTGAGTCTTATCATCGTCTTCCTCATTGTCTCCACCAACAGGAGTTACAGTTTGGGAATGAGGGCCTACATTATGGTCAGAACCTTCTGCGTCTGGTCCTGGATCCGACTCATAAAGATTCTGGGCATCAGTGCAGATCATTTCCTCGTCTGGATTCACAGAAGCGCTGGAGTCGACCTCTGATTCCCAGGCTATAGTATGAGTAAACAGCTCTGCAGACTCAACCATCTGTTCTACCTCATACTCAGACGGGCAGCTGGAGATTTGGGAGCTGTGAGGAAGCAAGTGCGATTTGGGTGACACCTTTGAGGACTGTAGTATTTGTGATGTTGAAGTTGATGTGGAGGAGAGCCCACTTAAAGGAGCACTTGATATCCGTTGAAGCACCTGCTGTTTTTGTGCCTCATCTGGAATTTGTAGCGATTGGCGTGGCCGTAAGAAAGGGATCTTATCACATTGTCCGCTAAAAGAAGTAGACATTTTAGTTTGGCTGGAAGATGGTCTTTCTTCTGCATCTACCCCACGGACACAACCTTTTTTCCCCTTCCCAACACGCCTATTCCCCTTTCCACCAGCAGCAGGCCTTTTTCCACTCATTTTGGTGGTTAACTAATTCACAACTCTGGAGTTGTTTGCACAAAAAAACAATGGATGGTAACCGAGCAGAGCTGAGTGGCCAAACTGTGGTATTAGGCCAAAACTATTGGCTGGGTTAGATGCAGAAAAAAATTATTTTTAATTTGCAACCTGATGGAGGTCAGTATAGATGGACTAATAGACCAAGTCCCACACACCGCTAGAAGCCCAAATATTTTTTCAGAGCTAGATGCAGAAAATTTTTTTATTCAATTTGCAACCTGATGGAGGTCAGTATAGATGGACTAGTAGACCAAGTCCCACACACTGCTAGAAGCCCAAATATTTTTTCAGAGCTAGATGCAGAAAAAAAATATTTTTAATTTGCAACCTGATGGAGGTCAGTATAGATGGACTAATAGACCAAGTCCCACACACTGCTAGAAGCCCAAATATTTTTTCAGAGCTAGATGCAGAAAAAAATTATTTTTAATTTGCAACCTGATGGAGGTCAGTATAGATGGACTAATAGAACAAGTCCCACACGCTGCTAGAAGCCCAAATATTTTTTCAGAGATAAATGAAGAAAAAAATTATTTTTAAAATGCAACCTGATGGAGGTCAGTATAGATGGACTAATAGACCAAGTCCCACACACTGCTAGAAGCCCAAATATTTTTTCAGAGCTAGATGCAGAAAAAAATTATTTTTAATTTGCAACCTGATGGAGGTCAGTATAGATGGACTAATAGACCAAGTCCCACACACCGCTAGAAGCCCAAATATTTTTTCAGAGCTAGATGCAGAAAAAAATTATATTCAATTTGCAACCTGCTGGAGGTCAGTATAGAAGGACTAATAGAACAAGTCCCACACACTGCTAGAAGCCCAAATATTTTTTCAGAGCTAAATGAAGAAAAAAATTGTTTTTAATTTGCAACCTGATGGAGGTCAGTATAGATGGACTAATAGACCAAGTACCACACACTGCTAGAAGCCCAAATATTTTTTCACAGCTAGATGCAGAAAAAAATTATATTCAGTTTGCAACCTGATGGAGGTCAGTATAGATGGACTAATAGAATGATGCTATGCCCAAAAGATTTTACTTCACTAGGTGCAGTAAAAAAATTGGTATTCTATACACAGGTGGTATATCTTGCAACACAGATAGGCTACTCCACTGACTAACACACTCTGCAATAGGCCAAAAAGGATTAGCTTTGCTAGATTCAGCCAAATGCTGTGAAAAAAACTTGCACAGCACTGGCACAGACCTGCCTGGCAAAAACTGATAGGAACTGATGTAACCTAGTCCTGAAAAGGACTCCAATTACAATTAGTCTTTACTCCCACAATCTATCTATTTAAGAGCACAGACCTGCCTGATAAAAGTCGTAGGAAATGCTGTAACCTAGTCCTTAAAAGGACTGCAATCACAACTATTCCCTACTCCCAAGCTATCTGTATATTTGTGCGAAAATTGGCTTGAAATTGACAAGGTATAGCGCACACAGCAACAGCGGTGCCGTCTAACACGCAGCTGCAGCAGTGAGAAAATGGTGGCGACGGGGAAAATGGCTTGGTCTTATAGGGCAAGGACATGTGACATACACTGCCAATCACACATGCCCTTGCTTGTGTGAAAAAAAGCACTTCGCTCCGTGTGTGCGCTGCTGATAGGCTGACAGATTGCACCTCCCCACTGCAAATGCGGGAAAGTGAAAAAAAAATGGAGATCTTCATTGTTCCTGCAGAGATCCATCCCCTGCCCCTCCCCCCGCCCCGCTGTACACTCAAACTGCGTATTAACATTAATTTTCATCATTACTGAGAAAAAATCCAGTTATGATTTTGGTGCACGAACAGTTATCGAACATAACCTCGAACAGCCGAATTTTTCTCAAATTGTTCGTGTTCGCCGACCGGCTCGAACACCGCCCAAAACAGCTCGAATTTGAGATTGGCGAACAGTTCGAGTAGAACAACGCTCATCTCTATCGGCTAACCCGACCGCAACACGACAGGACAACGCATTGGAGGCAAAGTGACGTTGACACTACCCGGAAACAGCTGGCGTGCTGGAACCAGGCTGGGCACGAGGGAGTACCCGTGACAAAAACACTGCCGAGAACCAGCTGACGGTACTGGAACCCGGATGGGTAGTAGAAGGTACAAGAGCCAATGGAACTGCCGAAGACCAGCTGACGGTACTGGAACTCGGTTACTAAGCAGGAGGTACCTGTGCCAGAAACCACTACCAAGAACCAGCAGATGTTGGTGGAACTTGGATACCGAGAAGGAGGCACCTAATCCAAAGGCACTGCCGAGAACCAGCTGACGGTACTGGAACCCGGATGGGTAGTAGAAGGTACAAGAGCAAATGGAACTACCGAGAACCAGCTGGCGGTGCTGGAACCCAGGGTAAATACCAATAACAGAGTGGAGCAGAGGTGTAATTGGAGCAAGTTTTAAATCAGTAGTACAGTGGATGTGGACAAAGCAGGAGAATTTGCCGGACACACAGCAGGGGAACAGCTGATGTTACTGAACCCCAATAACACTGGAGCAAGCGTTGACTGTGCAGATGGCACTTCTGAGCAGCAACTAGCGGTATTGGAGCCCAGGGTAAATACTAAAAACAGAGGAGCCAGAGGTGTATTTGGAGGAGGTTTTAAATCAGTAGTACAGTGGATGTGGACAAAGCAGGAGAAATTGCCGTCTGCACAGCAGGGGAACAGCTGACGTTACCGAACCCCAATAACACGGCAGCAAGTGTTGACTGTGCAGACGGCACTTCCGAGCGCCAACTGGAGGTGTTGGAGCTCAGGGATAATACTGAAAACAGAGGAGCCAGAGGTGTATTTGGAGGAGGTTTTAAATCAGTAGTACAGTGGATGTGGACAGAGCAGGAGAAATTGCCGTCCGCACAGCAGGGGAACAGCTGACGTTACTGAACCCCAATAACACGGCAGCAAGTGTTGACTGTGCAGACGGCACTTCCAAGCGCCAACTGGCGGTGTTGGAGCTCAGGGATAATACTGAAAACAGAGGAGCCTGAGGTGTAATTGGAGCAACTTTAAAATCTGTAGTAGTGAGAATGTGGACAGAGCAGGAGAAATTGCCGTCCGCACAGCAGGGGAACAGCTGATGTTACCGAACCCCAATAACATGGCAGCAAGTGTTGACTGTGCAGACGGCACTTCCGAGCGCCAACTGGCGGTGTTGGAGCTCAGGGATAATACTGAAAACAGAGGAGCCAGAGGTGTAATTGGAGCAACTTTAAAATCTGTAGTAGTGAGAATGTGGACAGAGCAGGAGAAATTGCCGTCCGCACAGCAGGGGAACAGCTGACGTTACTGAACCCCAATAACACGGCAGCAAGTATTGACTATGCAGACGGCACTTCCGAGCGCCAACTGGCGGTGTTGGAGCTCAGGGATAATACTGAAAACAGAGGAGCCAGAGGTGTAATTGGAGCAACTTTAAAATCTGTAGTAGTGAGAATGTGGACAGAGCAGGAGAAATTGCCGTCCGCACAGTAGGGGAACAGCTGACGTTACTGAACCCCAATAACACGGCAGCAAGTGTTGACTGTGCAGACGGCACTTCCAAGCGCCAACTGGCGGTGTTGGAGCTCAGGGATGATACTGATAAACAGAGGAGCCAGAGGTGTAATTGGAGCAACTTTAAAATCTGTAGTAGTGAGAATGTGGACAGAGCAGGAGAAATTGCCGTCCGCACAGCAGGGGAACAGCTGACGTTACCGAACCCCAATAACATGGCAGCCAGTGTTGACTGTGCAGACGGCACTTCCGAGCGCCAACTGGCGGTGTTGGAGCTCAGGGATAATACTGAAAACAGAGGAGCCAGAGGTGTAATTGGAGCAACTTTAAAATCTGTAGTAGTGAGAATGTGGACAGAGCAGGAGAAATTGCCGTCCGCACAGCAGGGGAACAGCTGACGTTACTGAACCCCAATAACACGGCAGCAAGTGTTGACTGTGCAGACGGCACTTCCAAGCGCCAACTGGCGGTGTTGGAGCTCAGGGATGATACTGATAAACAGAGGAGCCAGAGGTGTAATTGGAGCAACTTTAAAATCTGTAGTAGTGAGAATGTGGACAGAGCAGGAGAAATTGCCGTCCGCACAGCAGGGGAACAGCTGACGTTACCGAACCCCAATAACATGGCAGCCAGTGTTGACTGTGCAGACGGCACTTCCGAGCGCCAACTGGCGGTGTTGGAGCTCAGGGATAATACTGAAAACAGAGGAGCCAGAGGTGTAATTGGAGCAACTTTAAAATCTGTAGTAGTGAGAATGTGGACAGAGCAGGAGAAATTGTCGTCCGCACAGCAGGGGAACAGCTGATGTTACTGAACCCCAATAACATGGCAGCAAGTGTTGACTGTGCAGACGGCACTTCCGAGCGCCAACTGGCGGTGTTGGAGCTCAGGGATAATACTGATAAACAGAGGAGCCAGAGGTGTAATTGGAGCAACTTTAAAATCTGTAGTAGTGAGAATGTGGACAGAGCAGGAGAAATTGCCGTCCGCACAGCAGGGGAACAGCTGACGTTACTGAACCCCAATAACACGGCAGCAAGTGTTGACTGTGCAGACGGCACTTCCAAGCGCCAACTGGCGGTGTTGGAGCTCAGGGATAATACTGAAAACAGAGGAGCCTGAGGTGTAATTGGAGCAACTTTAAAATCTGTAGTAGTGAGAATGTGGACAGAGCAGGAGAAATTGCCGTCCGCACAGCAGGGGAACAGCTGACGTTACTGAACCCCAATAACACGGCAGCAAGTGTTGACTGTGCAGACGGCACTTCCGAGCGCCACCTGGCAGTGTTGGAGCTCAGGGATAATACTGAAAACAGAGGAGCCAGAGGTGTAATTGGAGCAACTTTAAAATCTGTGGTAGTGAGAATGTGGACAGAGCAGGAGAAATTGCCGTCCGCACAGCCGGGGAACAGCTGACGTTACTGAACCCCAATAACACGGCAGCAAGTGTTGACTGTGCAGACAGCACTTCTGAGCGCCAACTGGCGGTGTTGGAGCTCAGGGATTACAGTTCAGGTGGTAGAAACATGAACACAACAGGAGACCTGGATACTGTTGCCAACCAATTATTTATTCTGGAAGAGGACTGGCAAATTCATGAGAGATCCAGGCCTTGTTCATTTTGAGAAAAGTAAGCCGGTCAACGTTATCGGAGGATAGTCGCATGCGACGGTCTGTTAGTACACCACCTGCGGCACTAAAGACGCGTTCCGATAATACACTAGCAGCAGGGCAAGATAGCACCTCCAATGCATACTGACTAAGCTCTGGCCATGTATCCAGCTTACAGACCCAAAACTTGAAGGGAGAAGAGCCGTCTGGGAGTACACTAAGAGGACAAGACATGTAGTCTGTCACCATCTGACGGAAACGTTGCCTCCTGCTGACTGGAGCCGTCTGTGATGGTGTAGACATTTGTGGCGGCGGGGACACAAAACTTTGCCACATTTCGGCCATACTGGTCTTGCCTTGTGCTGAGGCGCTGCTTCTGCTCCCTCTTTGTGCAGAGCTTCCTCCACTGTCTCGACGCACTGAGCTGCTTTGTAAAGCACTAGCAGCACTGCTCTCGGTGGGAATGGAAAACATGATGGAATGCACCAGTGCGTCTTGGTACTCCCGCATTTTACACTCCCAGTTCAACGGTGTTATGAGGCTTTGTAAGTTGTCCCGGTAGCGAGGATCTAGGAGGGTGGACACCCAATAATCAGCCGTGTTGAGAATGTGGGCGATGCAGCGGTCGTTTCTCAGGCACTGCAGCATGAAATCAACCATGTGCTGCAGACTGGCAACTTGCCAAGAAACGCTGTCCCCTGCTTGAGGCGTGATCTCTGCCTGCTCTGCATCACCCCACCCTCGCTCTAGATACTGACTACTAGAGCATTGTGTACCTCCCTCCTCTGGACAGATGTCTTCCTCATCCATTGACTCCTCCTCATCCTCCTCACAAAGTGTCCCCTGCCTAGGCCTTTGTGAGGAACCACGTTGCGCAGATTGTAGAGAAGCTGATGTCATTTTTGACTCCTCATCCTCCACCTCTTCCATAACCTCGTCCCTTAGTGCTCGCAGTGTTTTTTCAAGCAGGCAGATAAGGGGGATAGTCATGCTGACTAGTGCATCATCTGCACTCGCCATCCGCGTGGAATAATCGAAGGCACGCAAAACGTGGCAAATGTCCTTCATAGAGGCCCACTCAGTGGTGGTGAAGTGTGAACGGCGCGCACTGCAACTTGTTTGCGCCTGCTGCAGCTGGTACTCCATTACTGCTGCCTGCTGCTCACACAACCTCTCCAACATATGTAACGTTAAATTCCACCTGGTGGGTAGGTCACATATGATGCGATGTTCCGGAAGACGTAATCGGCGTTGCAGAGATGCAATGCGTGATCTTGCATTGCTGGAACGCCGCAAGTGAGCGCACTCTATGCAGACCTTGTGAAGCAGTGCATCAAGATCCGGATAGTCCCTCAAAAAACTCTGCACGACCAAGTTGAGCACATGTGCCAGACATGGGATGTGAGTGAGGTTGCCTAGGCCCAGAGCTGCCACCAGATTTCGGCCATTGTCACACACTACCATGCCTGGCTGGAGATTCGCTGGCACAAACCACACGTCCCTCTGCTGCTTGATGGCATTCCAGAGCTCCTGCGCTGTGTGGCTTTGATTCCCCAAAGAAATTAATTTTAATATGGCCTGTTGACGCTTGGCCACGGCTGTGCTCATATTGGTCACCATAACAGGTAACCGTTCACGGGTCGATGTGGCGGTAGACCGTGACGGGTAATGCAGCGCTGATTCAGAGGAACTGGAGTATGAGGAGGAGTCAATGTGTACAGACTGGATTCCTGCAATCCTTGGAGTTGGCAGAACACGTACAGCGCCACTCTCAAGATCTGTACCCGGCTCCACAACATTTACCCAATGGGCAGTGAGGGAAAGGTATCGTCCCTGTCCATGCTTACTGGTCCACGCATCAGTGGTCAGGTGGACCTTGCTACTGACGGCGTTTTGTAGCGCATGTTTAATTTTTCCCTCCACATGATGTTGCAGGGCAGGGACGGCTTGCCTGCTGAAATAAAAGCGGCTGGGCACGTTGTATTGTGGGACTGCCAATGCCATAAAGTTACGGAATGTGTCAGTCTCCACCATCCTGAATGATAGCATTTCAAGGGCCAGTAGTTTAGCAATGCCAGCATTCAGAGCCTGTGCTCGGGGGTGGTTTGCCGAGTATGGGCGCCTTTTCTCCCATGCCTGTGCTAGCGATGGCTGTAGACTGGCCTGGGAGTGTGAGGATGACTGGGAAAGTGGTGCTGTGGGTGGAATTACACTGTGTCTCTGTACAACAGTGCCAGAGATTCTTCCATGGCGATTCTGTGAGGAAGCCGAACCAGCTGTGTGTGAGGTGGAGGAAGAGGCTACAACACGAGCTGAAGAGGTGGTAGGTGGCGCTGTAGGTTGGCCTAGGTCTTCAGTGTGTTTTTGTAACTCCACCACGTGCTTGGTCCGCACATGTTTCCACATATTTGTGGTATTGAGGTTGCTGACACTTTTCCCTCTTTTCACCTTCTGATTACACAGCTTGCATTTGACAAAGCAAATGTCATCTGCAACTGTGTCAAAAAAGGACCAGGCACTGCAAGTCTTGGAAGCGCCCATTTTGGATTTTGGAAGAGCCATGCTCCTAATGGGTGCCGAAGTGGAGGCTACAGGCAACCAAGTCTGCCCCCTCCCTCTCCCTCCTTTTTGGGCTGTTCGGGGAATCTCTTCCTCAGAGCTGCTCCCACCACCTTCCTGTCCCTCACGCCATGATGGGTCAAGGACCTCATCATCTACACCACCCTCTTCAAACAACTGCTTCTCCTGGGTAGTCTCGACAGCACAGTACGCACCAGAAAGTGGCACCTGAGTCTCATCATCAGATGCGTACTGAGGTGTGCTGCTGACCATAGGCACTGGCCCACCCGCCTCTTCAGATTCAGAGAGACAAAACGGTTGCGCATCACTGCATACTACCTCTTCTTCAAATTCTCGAATTCTGCTTGGCTGGCCCCCTCTTTCCAAGCCAAGAGATTCAGAGCACAGAAGTAGAGATGGCTCCTGTCCAGGGCTCTCTGACTGCCTGGGCAATTTGGCAGGTGGTGAAGAGACAGATGGGTGCTCTTCAGTGCTCAGGACCTGAGAGGATCTGGAACTAATTGAAGTCGATGCGTTAGCTGCCATCCATCCGACAATGGCTTCAATTTGGTCCTCCCGCAGCAGTGGGGTACGGCTAGCTCCTACAAAGCTGCGCATAAAGGACTGTTCCCTGGTAAAACTGGGGATGCTGAGTCACTGGTGCCCGCAGCAGTCACAGAATCCCCACGTCCTCTCCCTGCAGGCACAGAATCCTCACGTCCTCTCCCTGCAGAGACTCCACGCCCACGCCCACGCCCACGACCACATGCCTTACTCCCTGCCTTCTTCATCTTGGTAGACTGATAAAGATAGGCAGAAAAGTACTAAGGGCTTAGTGTAGCACCCTGAGGATTCGGCTGCTACAGGGGTATTGCACCTCAAACCAGAGGTGTGATATTCCACTCCCGGGTAAGGATGGAGTGTGGAACTGAGCCCAGAGAGCTGCATGCACTACACACATCCCATTTCCGAGGAGCAGACCAACGGTACTCCCACTTAGAAATGTGCAGGTACGACCGCGTCTGTTCCTGGCTGGAGTGGGAGGGGGGTGGTACATCCCAGTAGTGTAGGGGCAGATAGGGGGAGCAGCCTGGGTAAAGATAGGAGCTCATTGGGTGCTGGTCACCTGAGCTCACACATAGAGGGAGTATTTAAGGTGGGCACCATCTAAGATCAGGGTCAGTCTGCCACAGTCGGTCAGTCTGCCACAGTCGGTCAGTCTGTGAGAAGTCAGAGGAAGAGGAGCAGAGCAGCCCCAGAGAGAGAGAGAGAGAGGAGAAAGGAAGAAAGACCCAGAGGGGGTGAAAGAAAAGGACTCTGAGAACCCAAAGTCCATCACCGGATGAAGAGTTGGCAAAAGGGTACCGGATCCCAAACTGGTGGGGGCTAAAGCACACCCTAGCCAGAGACCGGAGGCCGTGGGCAGGATCTGCCACGGCCACCCACCACATCCACCCTGAAGGCAAACCACGTGAAGGGTCAGGGAACCCAAGGCCAAGGGTCTCCCAACAGAAGGCCCGAGGGAGCTGGACCTAGGTGGATCCCTGGTGGGGACGGCCAGAAGACAGGACAGGAAGGAGGGCTCAGGGTCACGCTCCGGACTTGCTTGGGGGTTGGCTGAATCCAGGACCTGGTGGACGCAGCATGGCTCGGGTGGTCACTTGAAGCTGGAGTGACCGGAACATCAGCAGTAAGTAAATACCCTAAACTGCACAACCCGACTCTGTCTTTAATTACCATCTATGCTGCACCACCACAACCCCCATCCTCTGCACCTGACCCCCTGAGGCTATACCCCACCCGTTGGGGGTTATACTATCAAAAGCTGCACCAACACCATCAGCCTCAGCGGACCCTGCTGCAGCGGCGGCCGTAGTGACCGCAATACAACGGGTGGCGTAGTCGACATAAAGAACTTTATAACATCTGTAGGACTGCCACATACTCTGAGCTTGACACCCTGGGCACGGACCGGGTCACAGCCACTCGGAGACTACAACCCCCATCTGATCCGGCTCCGGGTATTCCCCTAAAGAATATGGCCCAGGGGGTGCGTCAACTTTGGCGTAGTCGGCAGGATACCGTGCCCGCAACACCCGGGTACTGCGTGCCTGAAGAAAAGAACGAGTTTACCTCAAAAAGAAGTCTCCTGCCGGTTCCGGAGGGTCCCCGCCATCGGACTCCATCACAGATCGATTCCCGCCGGTTGTCCGCCATTAACAGCTTTTTCCCGCCATCTGCAGAGTTTCCCGCCACTGGGAGACGATTCCCGCCATTTCCAAAGGTTTCCCGCCTTGGAAGAGCGGACGCCATTATGGGCGTGCCAGAGGATGGCAAGAGGCCACCTCCCATCGTGGGCCAGGACCGAAAATGGCGCCAAAAGTGGAAACCGCCCCCACCAACAGAGACTGTGATGCTAGAGGTGTCTGTCAGCGTGAAAGAACTGCCCCTGGAGCTGACAATCACCAAGTGGCCCCGGGACCGCCCTCGAAGTGGGAGGACTGAGAAGAAGAGAGCAAAGATGGGTGTCGCCTGGAGCAGTCTGGAGAGAGCGCACCCGGAGACAAGAAGCCTAGAGCTGAGTCCAGAAGAAGCTTACCCGGAGATGGGAGAAGAGCAGAGCAGCACCGGCCCGCTGGCCAGGAGCCTGCTGGAGACAACGGAAGGAGAGCAGAGCAGCACCGACCCGTTGGTCAGGAGCCTGCTAGAAGCAACGACCCCACTAGGCCTAGTGGAGGTCCTAGCACAGCTCCCCCGAGACCGGGAGTGTGCGCAGACCGCTCTGGAGGGCCTCGCACGGAGGATGGCCCGGGTGCAGCGAGAGACGTTGGCGGAGTGGAGCCGTGAGATGGCCCAGCAGACCGAGACCCGTCAGCGGAGCACGCCACCTGAGATGAGGAGACAGACCGCCTCTGAGGATGGCGCAGGAGGACTGAAGGCCGGAGACGGCGCCGAGAAGGGAGCCGAACGAAAGGAGGCAGGTAAAGGGGACGTCTCTACCCCAAGCTGGGAAACCGCGTGCCTGCCCCAGCTCCCCGTCGCAGAGCCCGAAGTACCCTCTGCCGTGCCCGTAACCGCAACGTCACCGCCACAGACTAGGCCTCAACCAGAAGCCGCAGCCGCGACCCCTGTGACGTCACACGCCTCGACCCCGAGCGTGACCAAGCAGGAAGTACCACCAGCCTGGTCGCAAGGCCTAGTACCCCCGGGCGCCGCAATACCAACAGCGCCCCCTACCTCCGCGGAGCCACCGGCCTGGTCGCAGGGCCAAGTAGCCCAGGGCGCCGCCGTCCTTACGGTGCCCTTCACTTTCCAGGTGCCCCAGGCCTGGCCGCAGGGCCTGGGCAACCCGGGCGCCACCACCACCGCGCCCATAAAACCAAGAGTGCCGCATCTGGGAGAAGATCTGTTCGCCCAACATACGTGCCCGGATGGGCAGCCCTTCATATGGCCACCGGAGTTTCACCATCCTCGACTCTGGAAAGAGAGACCCCTAGACGAACCCCTGATCCCGGCTCCAAAGCCCGTTAAGAGGATCTCGCCCCCGCTAGCAGAAGCGCAGTTTGAGTGGGACCCCACCGGAGAAGATCTCATGGGGTTCACTCAGGAGACTCGGGCAGCCGCAGCGGAGCGTGCAGAGTGCTGCCGGCAGCAGCTCGAGGTCTTTGAGAGGGAGCGGAGAGAGAGGCGGGTCCGGGAACAACAAGCCCAGATAAGGAGCGCGGAGCAGAAGAGCCGGGCCAGGAGAGACCCCCGTGCAGCGCATAGTCCCCGAACCACCGGGACTGTGATCAAGTTTAACATGCAGCATGGGTGGGGCTTCATCCGAGACCACCGCACCCCAGGCGACGTCTTCGTGACCAGGAGAGACGTTGAGTCCCACCTACCGGAGGGACACAGAGGTCGTGACCTTTACATCGGGGACGAGGTCACCTTTACCCGGCACAAGTGTGCCAAAGGACCCTACGCCCTCCATGTGCATCGCCTGACGGAGGAAGAACTGCGGTGTGAGGAGGAAGAACAAGAGGACCCGGACGGGTCTGAAGCTAAAGGTAACCACAAAGAAAGAGCAGGAGGACGCCGTCGTTAAGTACAGCAGAGTACAAGCTGTATATAGTTGCCCGCCGGGGCACAGTGAACTGTTGCTAATATAGTCCCCGTTGGGACCAGCAAGTGTGAACTGTTTACCCGTTTATCCCTTAAATCCCACTGACCGAGAACTGAGAGCGGTCATCCCTATTCCCATTACCTGGCCGAGGACTGAGAGCGGCCATATCCCTTGTAAATAGTTGCGCGTCCTAAAGCGCCCCCTACCGGTTTTATAGGAAAACCATTTTTCTTCAAGAGACTGTCACACTTTTCCCGGGCACACGTTGCACAGTGTCCGGAGGAGGAGCTAGAAGCGAGGAAAAGTCTACAAGAATGTTATTAATATGAAAAGTTTTATTGATGTACATATATATAATGTTTTATATGATGTTTTATATGTTTATGCAAAAATTGTATGTTGTGGATGTTTATCTCTTGCAGCCCGAGGACGTGCTGTGATTTACCAGGGGGGAATGTAGCACCCTGAGGATTCGGCTGCTACAGGGGTATTGCACCTCAAACCAGAGGTGTGATATTCCACTCCCGGGTAAGGATGGAGTGTGGAACTGAGCCCAGAGAGCTGCATGCACTACACACATCCCATTTCCGAGGAGCAGACCAACGGTACTCCCACTTAGAAATGTGCAGGTACGACCGAGTCTGTTCCTGGCTGGAGTGGAAGGGGGGTGGTACATCCCAGTAGTGTAGGGGCAGATAGGGGGAGCAGCCTGGGTAAAGATAGGAGCTCATTGGGTGCTGGTCACCTGAGCTCACACATAGAGGGAGTGTTTAAGGTGGGCACCATCTAAGATCAGGGTCAGTCTGCCACAGTCGGTCAGTCTGCCACAGTCGGTCAGTCTGCCACAGTCGGTCAGTCTGTGAGAAGTCAGAGGAAGAGGAGCAGAGCAGCCCCAGAGAGAGAGAGAGAGAGGAGAAAGGAAGAAAGACCCAGAGGGGGTGAAAGAAAAGGACTCTGAGAACCCAAAGTCCATCACCGGGTGAAGAGTTGGCAAAAGGGTACCGGATCCCAAACTGGTGGGGGCTAAAGCACACCCTAGCCAGAGACCGGAGGCCGTGGGCAGGATCTGCCACGGCCACCCACCACATCCACCCTGAAGGCAAACCACGTGAAGGGTCAGGGAACCCAAGGCCAAGGGTCTCCCAACAGAAGGCCCGAGGGAGCTGGACCTAGGTGGATCCCTGGTGGGGACGGCCAGAAGACAGGACAGGAAGGAGGGCTCAGGGTCACGCTCCGGACTTGCTTGGGGGTTGGCTGAATCCAGGACCTGGTGGACGCAGCACGGCTCGGGTGGTCACTTGAAGCTGGAGTGACCGGAACATCAGCAGTAAGTAAATACCCTAAACTGCACAACCCGACTCTGTCTTTAATTACCATCTATGCTGCACCACCACAACCCCCATCCTCTGCACCTGACCCCCTGAGGCTATACCCCACCCGTTGGGGGTTATACTATCAAAAGCTGCACCAACACCATCAGCCTCAGCGGACCCTGCTGCAGCGGCGGCCGTAGTGACCGCAATACAACGGGTGGCGTAGTCGACATAAAGAACTTTATAACATCTGTAGGACTGCCACATACTCTGAGCTTGACACCCTGGGCACGGACCGGGTCACAGCCACTCGGAGACTACAACCCCCATCTGATCCGGCTCCGGGTATTCCCCTAAAGAATATGGCCCAGGGGGTGCGTCACTTAGTGTGCTTATTCCTGAACAGCTGCTAACAGGTATAAGAAACACTAATTTTATAAAGTGTGGACTAGACTTTAATATGAGCTAATGTGGCCTACACAACTGTAAAGTGGAGTGTTTGGTGAACTTTATTTAGGTTTTTTTTGTCACAAAAAGACACTGGATGTGCCTAAAGATGTAATAACGATAGTATCACAAACTTTTTGTAGCTATTACAATGTAGGAAGGTAACCTACAATGCAATAGATGAGGCTACAAAAAATAGGCTAATACTAATCTGGCTGGGGCTGCAGGGCCCAATGCTGCAGAAAGGCTCCTCTAACTACTCCTATATAGTGTGTTTGGAACCAATTTAGCTGAATACGGATGGAACCACCACACTAATAGGAGAAATCAGGAAAAATTATGAATTGGCAAAAAAGGACAATGTATGAGGCAGTGACACACACTGAGTGCACTACAACCAGACGTGGTTGAAGCACACACTACAGGGTGAGCTGCACTCACACCAGACCTTGCAGACAGCGGTGAACAGTACAGATGCAGAGCACTGTGCACTAGCGCTGCAAGACCAAAAAAATTTCTCTATCTACTCCTATATAGTGTGTTTGGAACCAATTTAGCTGAAAACGGATGGAACCACCACACTAATAGGAGATATCAGGAAAAATTATGAATTGGCAAAAAAGGACAATGTATGAGGCAGTGACACACACTGAGTGCACTACAACCAGACGTGGTTGAAGCACACACTACAGGGTGAGCTGCACTCACACACCAGACCTTGCAGACAGCGGTGAACAGTACAGATGCAGAGCACTGTGCACTAGTGCTGCAAGACCAAAAAAATTTCTCTATCTACTCCTATATAGTGTGTTTGGAACCAATTTAGCTGAATACGGATGGAACCACCACACTAATAGGAGATATCAGGAAAAATTATGAATTGGCAAAAAAGGACAATGTATGAGGCAGTGACACACACTGAGTGCACTACAACCAGACGTGGTTGAAGCACACACTACAGGGTGAGCTGCACTCACACACCAGACCTTGCAGACTGCAGTGAACAGTACAGATGCAGAGCACTGTGCACTAGCGCTGCAAGACCAAAAAAATTTCTCTATCTACTCCTACATAGTGTGTTTGGAACCAATTTAGCTGAATATGGATGGAACCACCACACTAATAGGAGATATCAGGAAAAGTTATGAATTGGCAAAAAAGGACAATGTATGAGGCAGTGACACACACTGAGTGCACTATAACCAGACGTGGCTGAAGCACACACTACAGGGTGAGCTGCACTCACACACAGAGACCTTGCAGAAAGCGGTGAATAGCACAGAGAACTGTGCACTAGCACGGCAAGGCACAGCGATTTATAAAGTAGCTTGGGTAAAGCAGAATAGACCAAATAAGTAGCTAAAACTGTCCCTCAGAACAACAGCGTCCTATCCCTAACTGAATTCACAGAAGAGTGAGCTCAAAATGGCGGCGGCGGCTTTTATAGTGCATCATGACATCATTTCAGCAGCCAATCACAGCCATGCCATTAGTTAAGATGCCAATGTAGCACCCTGAGGATTCGGCTGCTACAGGGGTATTGCACCTCAAACCAGAGGTGTGATATTCCACTCCCGGGTAAGGATGGAGTGTGGAACTGAGCCCAGAGAGCTGCATGCACTACACACATCCCATTTCCGAGGAGCAGACCAACGGTACTCCCACTTAGAAATGTGCAGGTACGACCGAGTCTGTTCCTGGCTGGAGTGGGAGGGGGGTGGTACATCCCAGTAGTGTAGGGGCAGATAGGGGGAGCAGCCTGGGTAAAGATAGGAGCTCATTGGGTGCTGGTCACCTGAGCTCACACATAGAGGGAGTATTTAAGGTGGGCACCATCTAAGATCAGGGTCAGTCTGCCACAGTCGGTCAGTCTGCCACAGTCGGTCAGTCTGTGAGAAGTCAGAGGAAGAGGAGCAGAGCAGCCCCAGAGAGAGAGAGAGAGAGGAGAAAGGAAGAAAGACCCAGAGGGGGTGAAAGAAAAGGACTCTGAGAACCCAAAGTCCATCACCGGGTGAAGAGTTGGCAAAAGGGTACCGGATCCCAAACTGGTGGGGGCTAAAGCACACCCTAGCCAGAGACCGGAGGCCGTGGGCAGGATCTGCCACGGCCACCCACCACATCCACCCTGAAGGCAAACCACGTGAAGGGTCAGGGAACCCAAGGCCAAGGGTCTCCCAACAGAAGGCCCGAGGGAGCTGGACCTAGGTGGATCCCTGGTGGGGACGGCCAGAAGACAGGACAGGAAGGAGGGCTCAGGGTCACGCTCCGGACTTGCTTGGGGGTTGGCTGAATCCAGGACCTGGTGGACGCAGCACGGCTCGGGTGGTCACTTGAAGCTGGAGTGACCGGAACATCAGCAGTAAGTAAATACCCTAAACTGCACAACCCGACTCTGTCTTTTATTACCATCTATGCTGCACCACCACAACCCCCATCCTCTGCACCTGACCCCCTGAGGCTATACCCCACCCGTTGGGGGTTATACTATCAAAAGCTGCACCAACACCATCAGCCTCAGCGGACCCTGCTGCAGCGGCGGCCGTAGTGACCGCAATACAACGGGTGGCTTAGTCGACATAAAGAACTTTATAACATCTGTAGGACTGCCACATACTCTGAGCTTGACACCCTGGGCACGGACCGGGTCACAGCCACTCGGAGACTACAACCCCCATCTGATCCGGCTCCGGGTATTCCCCTAAAGAATATGGCCCAGGGGGTGCGTCAACTTTGGCGTAGTCGGCAGGATACCGTGCCCGCAACACCCGGGTACTGCGTGCCTGAAGAAAAGAACGAGTTTACCTCAAAAAGAAGTCTCCTGCCGGTTCCGGAGGGTCCCCGCCATCGGACTCCATCACAGATCGATTCCCGCCGGTTGTCCGCCATTAACAGCTTTTTCCCGCCATCTGCAGAGTTTCCCGCCACTGGGAGACGATTCCCGCCATTTCCAAAGGTTTCCCGCCTTGGAAGAGCGGATGCCATTATGGGCGTGCCAGAGGATGGCAAGAGGCCACCTCCCATCGTGGGCCAGGACCGAAAATGGCGCCAAAAGTGGAAACCGCCCCCACCAACAGAGACTGTGATGCTAGAGGTGTCTGTCAGCGTGAAAGAACTGCCCCTGGAGCTGACAATCACCAAGTGGCCCCGGGACCGCCCTCGAAGTGGGAGGACTGAGAAGAAGAGAGCAAAGATGGGTGTCGCCTGGAGCAGTCTGGAGAGAGCGCACCCGGAGACAAGAAGCCTAGAGCTGAGTCCAGAAGAAGCTTACCCGGAGATGGGAGAAGAGCAGAGCAGCACCGGCCCGCTGGCCAGGAGCCTGCTGGAGACAACGGAAGGAGAGCAGAGCAGCACCGACCCGTTGGTCAGGAGCCTGCTAGAAGCAACGACCCCACTAGGCCTAGTGGAGGTCCTAGCACAGCTCCCCCGAGACCGGGAGTGTGCGCAGACCGCTCTGGAGGGCCTCGCACGGAGGATGGCCCGGGTGCAGCGAGAGACGTTGGCGGAGTGGAGCCGTGAGATGGCCCAGCAGACCGAGACCCGTCAGCGGAGCACGCCACCTGAGATGAGGAGACAGACCGCCTCTGAGGATGGCGCAGGAGGACTGAAGGCCGGAGACGGCGCCGAGAAGGGAGCCGAACGAAAGGAGGCAGGTAAAGGGGACGTCTCTACCCCAAGCTGGGAAACCGCGTGCCTGCCCCAGCTCCCCGTCGCAGAGCCCGAAGTACCCCCTGCCGTGCCCGTAACCGCAACGTCACCGCCACAGACTAGGCCTCAACCGGAAGCCGCAGCCGCGACCCCTGTGATGTCACACGCCTCGACCCCGAGCGTGACCAAGCAGGAAGTACCACCAGCCTGGTCGCAAGGCCTAGTACCCCCGGGCGCCGCAATACCAACAGCGACCCCTACCTCCGCGGAGCCACCGGCCTGGTCGCAGGGCCAAGTAGCCCAGGGCGCCGCCGTCCTTACGGTGCCCTTCACTTTCCAGGTGCCCCAGGCCTGGCCGCAAGGCCTGGGCAACCCGGGCGCCGCCACCACCACCGCGCCCATAAAACCTAAAGTGCCGCATCTGGGAGAAGATCTGTTCGCCCAACACACATGGCCGGACGGGCAGCCCTTTGTCTGGCCCAGGGAGTACTACGAACAAGAGCTCCAAAAGAGGGCAAGGCCCATGTGTGAACCCCTGATCCCGGCTCCAAAGCCCGTTAAGAGGATTTCGCCCCCGCTAGCAGAAGCGCAGTTTGAGTGGGACCCCACCGGAGAAGATCTCATGGGGTTCACTCAGGAGACCCGGGCAGCTGCAGCGTAGCGTGCAGAGTGCTGCCGGCAGCAGCTCGAGGTCTTTGAGAGGGAGCGGAGAGAGAGGCGGGTCCGGGAACAACAAGCCCAGATAAGGAGCGCGGAGCAGAAGAGCCGGGCCAGGAGGAGTCCCCGTGCAGCTCATGGTCCCCCTTCCACCGGGACTGTGATCAAGTTTAATATGCAGCACGGGTGGGGCTTCATCCGAGATCACCGCACCCCAGGCGACGTCTTCGTGACAAGAAGAGACGTTGAGTCCCACCTACCGGAGGGACACAGAGGACGTGACCTGTATATAGGGGACGAGGTCACCTTCACCCGGCACAAGTGTGCCAAAGGACCCTACGCCCTCAATGTGCATCGCCTGACGGAGGAGGAGCTGCGGTGTGAGGAGGAACAAGAGGACCCGGACGGGTCTGAAGCTAAAGGTAACCACAAAGAAAGAGCAGGAGGACGTCGTCGTTAAGTACAGCAGAGTACAAGCTGTATATAGTTGCCCGTCGGGGCACAGTGAACTGTTGCTAATATAGTCCCCGTTGGGACCAGCAAGTGTGAACTGTTTACCCGTTTATCCCTTAAATACCACTGACCGAGGACTGAGAGCGGTCATCCCTATTCCCATTACCTGGCCGAGGACTGAGAGCGGCCATATCCCTTGTAAATAGTTGCGCGTCCTAAAGCGCCCCCTACCGGTTTTATAGGAAAACCATTTTTCTTCAAGAGACTGTCGCACTTTTCCCGGGCACACGTTGCACAGTGTCCGGAGGAGGAGCTAGAAGCGAGGAAAAGTCTACAAGAATGTTATTAATATGAAAAGTTTTATTGATGTACATATATATAATGTTTTATATGATGTTTTATATGTTTATGCAAAAATTGTATGTTGTGGATGTTTATCTCTTGCAGCCCGAGGACGTGCTGTGATTTACCAGGGGGGAATGTAGCACCCTGAGGATTCGGCTGCTACAGGGGTATTGCACCTCAAACCAGAGGTGTGATATTCCACTCCCGGGTAAGGATGGAGTGTGGAACTGAGCCCAGAGAGCTGCATGCACTACACACATCCCATTTCCGAGGAGCAGACCAACGGTACTCCCACTTAGAAATGTGCAGGTACGACCGAGTCTGTTCCTGGCTGGAGTGGGAGGGGGGTGGTACATCCCAGTAGTGTAGGGGCAGATAGGGGGAGCAGCCTGGGTAAAGATAGGAGCTCATTGGGTGCTGGTCACCTGAGCTCACACATAGAGGGAGTATTTAAGGTGGGCACCATCTAAGATCAGGGTCAGTCTGCCACAGTCGGTCAGTCTGTGAGAAGTCAGAGGAAGAGGAGCAGAGCAGCCCCAGAGAGAGAGAGAGAGAGGAGAAAGGAAGAAAGACCCAGAGGGGGTGAAAGAAAAGGACTCTGAGAACCCAAAGTCCATCACCGGGTGAAGAGTTGGCAAAAGGGTACCGGATCCCAAACTGGTGGGGGCTAAAGCACACCCTAGCCAGAGACCGGAGGCCGTGGGCAGGATCTGCCACGGCCACCCACCACATCCACCCTGAAGGCAAACCACGTGAAGGGTCAGGGAACCCAAGGCCAAGGGTCTCCCAACAGAAGGCCCGAGGGAGCTGGACCTAGGTGGATCCCTGGTGGGGACGGCCAGAAGACAGGACAGGAAGGAGGGCTCAGGGTCACGCTCCGGACTTGCTTGGGGGTTGGCTGAATCCAGGACCTGGTGGACGCAGCACGGCTCGGGTGGTCACTTGAAGCTGGAGTGACCGGAACATCAGCAGTAAGTAAATACCCTAAACTGCACAACCCGACTCTGTCTTTAATTACCATCTATGCTGCACCACCACAACCCCCATCCTCTGCACCTGACCCCCTGAGGCTATACCCCACCCGTTGGGGGTTATACTATCAAAAGCTGCACCAACACCATCAGCCTCAGCGGACACTGCTGCAGCGGCGGCCGTAGTGACCGCAATACAACGGGTGGCGTAGTCGACATAAAGAACTTTATAACATCTGTAGGACTGCCACATACTCTGAGCTTGACACCCTGGGCACGGACCGGGTCACAGCCACTCGGAGACTACAACCCCCATCTGATCCGGCTCCGGGTATTCCCCTAAAGAATATGGCCCAGGGGGTGCGTCACCTACATGCCTAACAGGATGTGCCCACACTTCTTAGGATCCTCATTGGCTGAATAAAATGAAAATGGCTCATTGCATTATGGGAACTTCCGATTCCGGTATACGATATTGCAAAAGTATCGGAATTAAGTATCGGAATTCCGATACCGCGAATATCGGCTGATACCCGATATTTCAGTATCGGAATGCTCAACACTACTGATTACACAAGAAACACAAGACAGATTTCTTCACCTTAGGTATCATTTAATCAGTGCAACAGCCCCAACATGACAATGCCTGTATTTCACTTGGTAAAATCCCACTGACAGGTTCCTTTTAATACACTATTGTAACGGGTCCGGGAGGCGGAACCTCTGAGCTACTATACAAGGGGGCGGCCCTTGTAAGGGAGCGGGTGGCAGTCTCTGGGTGAACGGACAGGGAGTTACGGCAAGAGATCAGGGCAGTCTCTGGGTAAGGGGTAGGTACGACCTGTGATGGCAGAACCTCCGGGTAGGCTAGCAGGCAGATGGTAGACGTGTGCTCCCAGGTGAGCAAGCGAGAGTCTCTGGAATAGCAGGTGGTCACGGCACGTGACGGCGGAACCTCCGGGCTGGCAGGCAGGTAGGTAACGGAGAAGCGCTCCCAGGTGAGCGGGCAAGAGTCTCTGAGATAGCTGGTGGTCACAGCACGTGACAACGGAGCCTCCAGGCTGGCAAGCAGGCAGGTAGCGGAGAAGCGCTCCCAGGTGAGCGGGCAAGCTGGTCCATAGACAGACTGACCGGAGTTGTAAGGCAGACCGTCGGACCTCAGGCAAGCAGGCAGGTAGCTGATGTGCGCTCCCAGGTGAGCGGACAAGTTGGTCCTTAGACAGACTGACCGGAGTTGTAAGGCAGACCGTCGGACCTCAGGCAGGCAGGCAGGTAACAAGTATTCAGGCAGGAATCAGGCAGGTAACTAGCAGGAAACTGGCAGGAAACTGGCAGGTAACTGGCAGGTAACTGGCAACGGGACCTGAGGGCTGAAGCACAGGTGAGACACAGGTGCAAACAACATTGCTCGGGCACCTCCATTTTGGAGGAGGTGCCTTATATATGATGAAGTCCTCCGGCCATTGGCCGGGGACTCCTTAGGACGGCGCGCGCGGCCCCTTTAAGAGGAGGGGAGCGCGCGCGCGCGCGCCCTAAGCACAGGGGCCGGGAAGGAGCGCGCGCTGAGAGCAGAGCGGGAGGAGGACGCCGGGAAGGAGCGCGCGCTGACAGCAGAGCGGGGAGAGGACGCCGGGCACGGAACAGTGCGGTGAGGGGAGCAGCGTCCCTGCCTAGCAGAGGGCAGGGACGCCAGCGCTACAGTACCCCCCCCTTTAGGCCCCCCCTTTTTTAGGCCAGACAGAAATTTAGCTAGGATGAGAGGGGCATGGATGTTCTCCCGGGGCTCCCACGTTCTCTCCTCAGGACCAAACCCCTTCCAATCTACCAGAAAAAAGGTCTTTCCTCTTACCCTTTTGGTGGCAAGAATGTTCTCTACCTCAAACTCGTCCTCAGCAGAAACCGGAGCAGGAGGCGTACCTGTAGACTTGGAAAAAGAGTTAAGCACCACAGGTTTGAGGAGAGACACATGGAAGGAGTTAGGGATCCGTAAGTTGGCCGGGAGTTTCAATTTATAGGCCACTGGGTTGATCTGACTGATGACCTCCAGTGGGCCGATGAACCGAGGCCCTAACTTATAGGAAGGGATCTTGAGCCGGACATATTTGGACGAGAGCCAGACTTTATCCCCAGGGCGGAATTGAGGAGGGTCCAGACGTTTTTTGTCAGCGTGTCTTTTCATACGCTCGGAAGACAGAAGGAGTGCGGACCGGGTACTCTCCCATATGGAGGAAAATTTGTTAACAAGAGATTCCGCAGCCGGATTGTCCGCCGAGGTGGAGACGGGAAACGGGATCCGAGGATGCTGACCGTAGACTACAAAAAACGGGGATTTGGAGGAAGACTCGCTCTCGTGATTGTTGTACGAGAATTCGGCCCATGGCAGGAGATCCACCCAGTCAGAATGGTGGGCATTAACGAAGTGCCGAAGGTAACTGGTCAGGTTCTGATTGATCCGCTCCACTTGACCATTAGACTGTGGGTGGTAAGCGGAGGAGAAGTCCAGGGTGACGTCCAGCAATTTACAAGTGGCTCTCCAGAAACGGGAAGTGAACTGTACCCCACGATCCGACACGATGTGACGGGGCAGGCCATGAAGACGGAAGATGTGGCGGATAAAGTCTTTAGCCAGCTCGGGTGCAGACGGAAGACCTGGCAGTGGAATGAAGTGAGCCATCTTGGAGAAGCGGTCAGCGACCACCCAAATGACCGTACAACCGGCAGAGACGGGTAGATCAGTAATGAAGTCCATCGCTATATGCTGCCAGGGGGCAGCAGGTACTGGCAGAGGTAGGAGGCGGCCGGCCGGCAGGTGTCTCGGAACTTTGTTGCGGGCGCAGGACACACAGGCAGAAACAAAGTCTATTACATCCTTGTGCAGGTTAGGCCACCAGTAGTGCCGGGTAATAAGCTGGAGGGTCTTTTTCTGACCGGCGTGGCCAGCTAGTTTAGACGAATGACCCCAGTGTAGGATCTTCTCCCGATCAGGTACAGGTACGAACGTCTTACCAGGAGGAAGACGATTTAGACTCACGGGAGCCACCTGCATTACTCTGGCGGGATTGATGATATGTTTCGGATCCTCCTCGAGATCAGACACCAGAAAGGACCGAGACAAGGCGTCCGCCTTGACGTTTTTGTCAGCCGGGCGAAAATGAAGGACAAAATCAAAACGAGCAAAAAACAAGGACCACCGGGCTTGGCGCGGGTTAAGTCTCTGGGCATGCTGGAGGTAAGCCAAGTTCTTGTGGTCAGTGTAAATTATTACCGGGTGAAGAGCCCCCTCGAGCAGGTAACGCCACTCCTCCAATGCCAGTTTGATGGCCAATAACTCTCGGTCTCCTATGGAATAGTTGCGCTCAGAGGAGGAGAAGAGTTTAGAGAAGAAGCCACAAGTTACCATCCTCCCGGAAGATGATTTTTGAGTAAGTACCGCTCCGGCTCCAGAGGAGGAGGCGTCAACCTCCAGGAAGAACTGTTTGTTGCCATCTGGGCGGTGCAGCACCGAGGCGGAAGAGAAGGCCTGTTTAAGGGAAAGAAAGGCCTCCTCTGCTTCGGGTGGCCACTCTTTGGGATTAGTACCTTTACGGGTGAGCGCAGAAATTGGAGCCGTCCGGGAAGAGAAGTGTGGTATGAAGAGGCGGTAGTAGTTGGCGAAGCCCAGGAATCGCTGAATGGCCTTCAACCCCTCCGGTCGGGGCCATTTCTCGATGGCAGACAGTTTCTCAGGATCCATTTGTAGGCCGGTCTGAGAGATAATGTAGCCCAGAAACGGAAGCGAGGTCTGCTCAAAGAGGCACTTCTCAAATTTAGCGTAGAGATGGTTCTGCCTTAGCCTGAGCAGGACCTGACGAACGTCCCTCCGGTGAGTCTGGAGATCCGGAGAGAAGACCAAGATGTCGTCCAGGTACACTACTACGCAGGAGTAGAGAAGGTCCCGGAAGATGTCATTGACCAACTCTTGAAAGACGGCAGGAGCGTTACAGAGACCAAAGGGCATTACCAGGTATTCATAGTGGCCGTCCCGGGTGTTGAATGCCGTCTTCCATTCATCCCCCTGACGAATACGAACCAGGTTGTACGCCCCACGAAGGTCCAGTTTGGTGAAGATCCTAGCCCCCCTCAGGCGATCAAATAATTCTGGAATGAGCGGAAGGGGGTACTTATTCTTCACCGTGATCAGGTTTAGGCCTCTATAGTCTATACAGGGACGGAGAGAGCCGTCCTTCTTTTTGACGAAAAAGAAGCCTGCTCCCGCCGGGGAGGTAGATTTCCGGATGAATCCTCTGGCCAGATTCTCCTCAATATATTCGGACATTGACCGGGTCTCAGCAGCGGATAAAGGATAGATACGCCCACGGGGAGGAGTAGTACCGGGTAGCAGATCGATGGGACAGTCGTATGGTCTATGTGGTGGTAATGTCTCTGCCTCCTTTTTATTAAAGACATCTGCATAAGACCAATAAGGAATCGGAAGTCCAGGTAGATTAGCTGGGGTAGGAGAGGGACGGACGGGATGGACGGGAACCAGGCAGGTTTTATGACAGTCTTGTCCCCAGCGAAGGACCTCTCCGGTTTGCCAGTCTAGCACGGGTGCATGTCTCTGGAGCCAGGGCAGACCTAGCAAGAGGGCGTGAGAGAGTCCAGGCAGAACATGAAAGGAGATACTTTCAGAATGCAGCATTCCCACCTGCAGGGTAATGGATTCGGTGATGAGTTGAATGGGGCGAGGTAAGAGGCCCCCACCCACGGCAGCGACAGACAAGGGTACAGCCAGAGGTTTGGTGGGGATGCGGTATTTCTCAACCAGGGACTGTGAAATAAGGTTCCCGGCTGCTCCAGAGTCAAGTTGGGCTAGTTCGAAATAACGGTTCTCCCCGTAGATGATCGAAACTGACAACAGCAGGGATGGAGAGGATTTATTCTTGTCTAGGTGGACCTCTCTGAGCGAACCTAGACACAGGCGTTTCCCGACCTCTCCGGGCAGGCACGGATCCGGTGCTCCTTACTGCCACAGTAGAAGCAGCTCCCCTCGGCACGGCGTGAGTCCTGACGGGTTTTGACCATCTTGGTCTGGTCGACCTGCATAGGCTCAGGAGAGTGTACCTCGGGAGAGATGGAGGGAATGACGGGTTTTTGGAGAGTAGGAGCTAAACGTGGAATCCTTCTCTCACGGGTGACCTCTTTGGCACGCTCCTGGAACCGTAGGTCAATCCGGGTGGCAAGGGTTATTAGATCATCGAGAGAGGTAGGAATGTCCCGACCAGCCAGTTCATCTTTAATACGACCGGACAGACCCTCCCAGAAGACGGATACCAGAGCGTCGTTATCCCAGGCCAGCTCCGAGGCAAGGGTGCGGAACCGTATGGCATATTGGCCCACGGTGAGACCCTCCTGACGGAGGCGTAGCAGAGAGGATGCGGATGAGGTCTTCCGTCCGGGTTCGTCGAAGACTTTCCGGAAAGCCGAGAGAAAAGCAGGCAAGTTGGACACCAGGGGGTCTCCTCTCTCCCATAGAGGATTTAGCCAGGCCAGGGCCTCCCCGGTGAGATGGGACATGATAAAGGCAATTTTGGCCCGGTCGGAATTAAACTGATGGGACAAAAGTTCAAAGTGCAGGGTGCACTGATTTATGAAGCCCCGAGCCTGGACGGGGTCGCCTCCGAAGCGAGGAGGTGCAGAGAGCCGGGGTCCGGGGTAGGATACCATAGTATTAGTGGGCAGCGGAGCTGCCGGTTTGCAAGATATGGCACTGGCGGAGGTTGTTGGTGGATCAGACAGAGTGTTCAGGCGAGTATTAACATTCCGCAGGTGACCCAGGATGGCCTCCTGTTGGGGCCTCTGACGGGACAGTTCAAGACAGAGGTCCGAGAGCGAGGGAGCTTGGGTGCCACCGGGTTCCATGGCCCGAGCAAACTGTAACGGGTCCGGGAGGCGGAACCTCTGAGCTACTATACAAGGGGGCGGCCCTTGTAAGGGAGCGGGTGGCAGTCTCTGGGTGAACGGACAGGGAGTTACGGCAAGAGATCAGGGCAGTCTCTGGGTAAGGGGTAGGTACGACCTGTGATGGCAGAACCTCCGGGTAGGCTAGCAGGCAGATGGTAGACGTGTGCTCCCAGGTGAGCAAGCGAGAGTCTCTGGAATAGCAGGTGGTCACGGCACGTGACGGCGGAACCTCCGGGCTGGCAGGCAGGTAGGTAACGGAGAAGCGCTCCCAGGTGAGCGGGCAAGAGTCTCTGAGATAGCTGGTGGTCACAGCACGTGACAACGGAGCCTCCAGGCTGGCAAGCAGGCAGGTAGCGGAGAAGCGCTCCCAGGTGAGCGGGCAAGCTGGTCCATAGACAGACTGACCGGAGTTGTAAGGCAGACCGTCGGACCTCAGGCAAGCAGGCAGGTAGCTGATGTGCGCTCCCAGGTGAGCGGACAAGTTGGTCCTTAGACAGACTGACCGGAGTTGTAAGGCAGACCGTCGGACCTCAGGCAGGCAGGCAGGTAACAAGTATTCAGGCAGGAATCAGGCAGGTAACTAGCAGGAAACTGGCAGGAAACTGGCAGGTAACTGGCAGGTAACTGGCAACGGGACCTGAGGGCTGAAGCACAGGTGAGACACAGGTGCAAACAACATTGCTCGGGCACCTCCATTTTGGAGGAGGTGCCTTATATATGATGAAGTCCTCCGGCCATTGGCCGGGGACTCCTTAGGACGGCGCGCGCGGCCCCTTTAAGAGGAGGGGAGCGCGCGCGCGCGCGCCCTAAGCACAGGGGCCGGGAAGGAGCGCGCGCTGAGAGCAGAGCGGGAGGAGGACGCCGGGAAGGAGCGCGCGCTGACAGCAGAGCGGGGAGAGGACGCCGGGCACGGAACAGAGCGGTGAGGGGAGCAGCGTCCCTGCCTAGCAGAGGGCAGGGACGCCAGCGCTACAACTATGTATATTGTAGATTTAAAGGGAACCTGTCATAAGCTTCATGCTGCCTTTACCACCTAGCACATGAATCAGACACTAGTTACACGATTTAAAAGCCAGCCGAAGACTGTGTCTTAGCTGACTAGTCCAACCAGCTTCTCCTTGGTTTAATGCCTTTGACTGACAGGTACATTAGGGAAGAGACCACAGCAGACAAACAAATTCCCCAAATTCCTAGGCAAGAAATCAGTGCAGAGCCTGCTGTCAGTCAGTATTGTGGCATGCTTACAGCCACCGCTCTCAGGGCTGTGATTATAATTGCTCCGGACATAACTTTATGACTTAAATCCGGATTACTGCAGCTGGGCACCTTCATAACTCTATTAACCTGCAGATTAACCTTTTATTGGACATCACAGTTTCTCTCTTAAGTATTGTATATCTTCAATGTCCACCATTGGAACCTTTTTGATGACACATGGGGAGAGAGAGATCTGGGCTTTGCAAGCTGAATAAAAGGTCTATGTTCCCTGAATATGAACTTGAGAGGGAGGTGGAGATAGTCATAAAGTGTTTTCCACTGTGTCCCATCAGTCACTTCAAAACTGCATCAAAACTGCATAAAAAATAAAGAGGCTGCCTGTGACTGGACAAGTCCCATGATAGAACAGCTACCTCACCTCATTTGTGACTAAAGTGAGTCCAGAGCCTGAGCAGAGGTGAAGTTGCAGTTGTTCCAGAAACAGCCAGTGACAAAGGCGGCTGGTGTATCAAGTGACCATTGTAATACCACGATGAGCATATGAAAATTTCAGGAAAACAGACGATTTTTCATCCATATGCCATCCAAATGTTTGTTTATTTCATCCGGACAACATCTGTATGGAATCCATTTTTATAAATGAACAGTTAAACACATTTATGAAAACAAATACAATTTCTTAAAGGGAATCTGTCACCCTCTGGGAGTTATCAGACTGCTACTATGGGCATACAGGGTATAGAAAGTAAATCTATACATATCTGTATGGCCCATGGTAGAGGTCTGTTTGCAGAGAAAAGTAGTTTTATCTTTTTGGTTTTCAACATGCTTGGCGTCCGAGGGACACCAAGCAATGCCCGCCTATCTGATTATTATTCCCCTAAATCGCCGCCTATCAGCCTAGTTACCATTTTCCCTCCCTCCCCCGCATGTCACGGGTCCCAATGATGTGCACTTTCCTTCCTCACCTCCCGGCGCATGAGAAAAGCACGGCTCTTATAGCCCGCGCTTTGTTTCCTCCCATCCAGGTTTGTATGAGCACAGTGCCGTAGAAAACCTTCTTGTTATGCGCCGGCAGTCACTGGAGCGGAAGTCACAGTGACTTCCCGGCACCTGCGCAATAGAGCACTGCGGAACTGTGCTCATACAAACCCGGCGGGGAGGAAACGAAGCGTGGTCTATAAGAGCCGCACTTTGCGCATGCGCTGGGAGGTGAAGAAGGAAAGCGCAGGTCCCAGCATATTGAGACGTGCGGGGAAGGGAGGGAAAATTGTAACTAGGCTGATAGGTGGCGATTTAGGGGAATAATAATCAGATAGGCGGGTGACGCGCCCCTGGGCCTGCTGTGTCGTGCGGCATCGCGCGCACGGGGGCTTACCTGGATCAGATAGGGGTAGTAGTCTCGTGGCGGTGACCCGGTCCGTGCCCAGGGAGTCAAACTGAGCAGCAGTCTTTAGCAGTAGATGTTAGAATGTTCGACTACGCCACCCGTGGATTGCGGTCACGGGACCGCCGCTGCACGGCAGTCCGCTGAGGCCGGTGTTGTTTGTGCAGCTGAGAATGAGATGACTCCCCACGGGAGGAGTATGGCCTCAGGGCAGATCTGTTAGAGATGATGATGGGAGTGATGGTGCGGGTGTCCCAGTACTGAGGGTGCAGGTGTGACGGCAGGAACACAGAGGCGGGAAGTGCAGTTTCAAAAGCTTTACTCACAGTTCTTTATCAGATCCTTGTGCACAGTAGGACCACCCGAGCCGTGCTGCGTCCACCAGGTCAGGGACTCGGCCAACTCCCAGGCGATTCCAGAGCGTGGTCCAGAGCTCTCTTCCTTCCTACTGGCCGTCCTCACCAGGGACCCACCTATGTCCGGCTTCCTCGGGCCTTATGGGGCAAAACCTCTCTCCGGCTTTCCTGACCCTATGTGGCGTGCCTTCCTGGTGGATGTGGCGAGGGGTCGTGCCAAAGCTTGACCACGACCTCCGGTTCCTGGCTAAGGATGATTGACCTCCACCAGTTTGGGATCCGGTACCCTTCTCTGCCAACCCTTCACCCGTTTTAGTTCACTCGTGGGATCTCAGGGTTCCTTCTGCTTGCGTCTCTGGGCCTTTCCTTGTGTTACTCCTCTTCCTTCTCTCCTCTCTCTGCTTCAGGCCTAGCCTTGGAGCTGGGCCCAGACGGAGCCACAGCTCCCCCTCAGCCCTCTCTGGCTGAGCTCCTCTCTCCACTCCTCCAGGCTGAACAGACCCTGTCTAAAGATGGTGCCCACCTTATATACTCCCTCTGACACCCGAGCCCTGGTGACAATGCAACCAATGGGCTCCTACCTATGCCCAGAGTCCCTCCCCTATCTGCTCCTACACTACTGGGATGTTCCCCCCCCCCCCCACTCCAGCCAGGGACAGACGCTGTCGTACCTGCACATCTATCTGGTGGGAGTACCGTTGTTCTGTCCCCCGGAAATGGGGTGAGTGTAGTGCATGCAGCTATCTGAGCTCTGTCCCACACTCCATCCTTACCCGGGAGTGGAATACCACACCTCTGGTTTGAGGTGCAATACTCCTGTAGCAGCCGAGTCCTCGGGGTGCTACACGGGCATTGCTTGGCGTCCCCCAGATGCCAAGCCTGTTGAAAACCAAAAAGATAAAACAACTTTTCTCTGCAATCAGACCTCTACTATGGGCCATACACGTAAATATAGATTTAATTTTCTAAACCCTGCATGGCTATAGTAGCAGTCTGAAAACTCCCAGGGAGTGACAGATTCCCTTTAAGTTTACAATTGTAAGGGATCCATAGAAAATAGCTAGCATACAGACGTTGTAAAGGAGCATCTGATTTAGATGTCAATTTTTTATTTTTTCTGCAGATTGTGATTTTGAAAAAAAAAAAATTGCCAAATAAATTCTAAAAATAACTTTAACACAAAAACCTGATTTAAAGGGGTATTTACATCTCCAAGATCCTACCCTAAAATGTAGCAGGTGTAATAACGATATTTTTAGCAAATTAGAAATATATTACAGTTAGTTTTGTGGCGCCCTGCAAAGTCAGGAATCACAAATGTCTGTGAACTCTTGATGCGCCCCCTAGGCCGTGGGGTACTCGTTAGCCGGGCCGGTCGTTGCTAGGGGAGATGTCACAGTGGCGGTGACCCGGTCCGTGACAAAGGGCGGTCAATTAAAGGGGGTTTTAAAGAAAAGGTTTATAGTTTTTCTGAAATGTTCGTGACACCACCTGTGGTATGCGGTTATATGGAGCCGCCGCTGCGGAGCAGGTCCTCTGGAGCAGTTGTTCATGCAGCAGAGTTGGTTTAGCTCTCCACAGGTAGAGCTTAGATCCAGGGCAGTGTAGTGGGGATGTCATAGATGTTGCTGTTACAGTGTAGTGCAGGCAGGTGATGGCGCAGCAATTATTCACAGAGACAGTGGGGTGCAGTCTTCAGGGTTTTATTCACAGTTTGCCAAGATTCCAGGTTACAGTTACTGGTGCATAACCTCCCACGTCGTCCTGTGTCTACTCACGTAAGGGGGAGGGGTTCAGCAACTCTCATGTCTCTCAGGAGTACTTAAACGAGACCCCGTTCTGTGTGCCTTTTCTGGTCAACTTCCTGCGCTGGCTCTCACCCTCCTGCCCTGCGCCTCACACCCAGTGTACCAAGCCAGTGACCGCGGACCTTGTCGGGCGACGTCTTCACTGTCCCCTGGGTCCTCTATGGCCTCCTTTTCGGCGATTTAGATGTGGCTGCTGGCTGCAGGGCCTGAAATGCTGCACCCTCTGGTTATCTAGCTGAGACTTGAGGAATTCTGCTAGTTTAGGGGCCGGTCCCCTCTCTGTGGCCTGATACCTCCACGTCCTGGTAGATTCGGGCGCACGGGTGGCATCCGCTCTGCCCGTGTCCTGGGGATCCTTTCTGTTCTAGAGCCTTCCTTCCTGCTCCTCTCCTCTCTTCAGTCTGTCCTGGGCCTCTCTCACTAGGCAATCTTCCCTGAGCAGAGCTACTTCAGAGCTCCTGCTCCCAACTCTGTCTCTCAGACTGTCTGACTGACTGACCCCTCCTCCCAAGATGGCTTCCCCTTTTTATATCCTCCTTCTCAAGTGCTCCCCTGACCTGCTTCCTCCACCCACACCCACTACATGGTTCCCCCTCTCTTGGTTCCCCCTACACCAGCCAGGGTCAGGGCTCAGCAGCGCAGCAGTGCATCTTGCCCCTCCTGCTGATCTGGAGTAGTGTAGTCTTGGGTGCAGGTGTTTGGGTCCCGGGCAGTACTCCATCCTTACCTGAGAGTGAGATACCACACCTCTGGGTGAGATGCAGTACCTCTGTGGCGACTGAACCCGCAGGGGCACCACATACCCCCCTGGTAAAACACAGCATGTCCATTGCCTGGAACAGAGTAAAAACACAAAGTATTTTAAAGACATGCAAATTTTAGAATGCATTCACATAAAAGATCATAAACAAACTTTTTCTTCCCTTTATGGGAGGCACATTTCTTGAATGTTACATGTTTCTTATTAATTTCTATAAAACATTATCAAACTGTCTTCAATAATACTTTCTTCATATATATAAAACATTTTTTTCTCATAAAACACATCTTTCAACTCAACACAGTGAGATCCATAACCGCGTGTCCATCTCACTGGAGAAGGTGCAATCTGATGAACATGAGGGACCTGTCCAAAAACCCTCAACATAGGCCCTGGACGTGGCTGCTTTGCATAGGTGATCCAGGTGTTGGACCACGTCTTCGGCCACTTTAATAAGTGCAAACTATGTACAGTTTAAAAGTTTTTGGCTGCTCACAGTCCTCAGCCTGTCAGTTTGTATACCCTTACCGGGTAATTATGCACACCAAACTTTTCAGTTCACTCAAACAAGGATGTACCCTTCCGGGTAACTATATACAGTACAGTTCCATTTGACTCAATAGTGGTGCTCCCTCCTGGGAGACATCTGTTTGCTTTAGGCTGGCCCAGCCGGGTCGTCAGCCTCTGACTGCAGGGGCATGCTCTCCTCCTCCTCCACTACTCTATGTACATGGAGGGCATACCAGCCCCAATCACCTCGGTGCCTGGTGTAGGTGACCTGGTCACCAGGGTACAGATCTCGGTCAGGATGTCCTTGCTGGAGGTGGGACTCCATGTCCCTCCGGCTAACAAATAGATCCGTAGCGGCCTGTGGTTCTCTGATGAAGCCCTACCCGCGTCCAGGTTGAACTTCACGACAGTCCCTTCTACGCGGGGACTGGGTGTGGCCGTTTTTGCCTTGCGGGCCCGAGTCTTCTCCTCCATGTTCCTCGCCTCCATCTTCTCCCAGCGCACCCGCCGGATGCACCGCTCCTTCTCTAACTGCAGGAGCTCCCGCCAGCAATGCTCCTCCCGGCGTCCAGCCTCCTTACGGGTATCCCGGGGTAAACCCGTGAGGTCCCCTCCCAGGTTATCCCACAAGAATTGATCTCCTTCTTCCTGGTGGGTGACTGAGGACTCAGGAGTAGTGTTGAGCCACCCCCGTAGTGTTCGAGTTCGGTTCGGTTCGTCGAAGACCCGTGTGTTCGCCGAACTGTTCGTCGAACTGTTCGTCGAACACCTTCGAACACCGTTAAAACCAATGGCAGGCAAACAAAAACACATAGAAACACATAGAAAACACCTTCAAAGGTGTCCAAAAGCTGACAAACTGCTCAGAAGACACAACTAACACATGGAAAAGTGACAAGTACATATAGTCATGCGAAAAGAAAAGAGGTGGAGGAGTAAAAGGAGGGGGAGACACAAATATAGGCATGTCATGCCCTTCTAAAATCCAAAAAGTGAGAAGCCGACACGTTCAGTCCGCTCCTGCCCGTGCCACCTCCGTGTCGCCGGGTTTGTGCCAGAGCTGCGGTGAACCCTGACGGCCAGCCCCCCTCTCCCAATACTGGTGCCTGTCCGCTGGTGGGTCGAGCGAGCCCCCCTGTGGTGGAGGCAGCTCTAAGCTTTTTAATTTAAATTGTCTCTCTAATTTGAATGAATACACTTTAAATCCATTTACAAGGATCTATTGGAGGGCAAGTCTCATGCCAGCAGCCGCGTAATTCCAGCTCCAGTAGCGTCCACTAAAGCTGCTGCAGTTAAAAAGCTTTTATAAGGATCGAGCTCGGCTGTTCACCACAAGGCATCCTACTGCCAGTCCCAGCCCCTATGCCTTGGGGTGCCTCCTTATGCTCTTCACTGACTATCCCGTGGTCCCGAAGCATTTCCTTTGAAAAAATTAAGTGTCCAAACTACAGGTGGTGTAGCTTGCTTAACAGCCGGGATAATCCGCTGACTAGCAGATACTGCTACTAGGCACAAAGAATTTCCTGGGCTAGATGCAGTTAAAAATTTGTAATTAGATACTCTCGTTGGATGCTGAGAAAGCATTCCATAGAGTCTCCTCACACGCCATATATGATTCTCTTAAAAAGCTTGGGGTAGGGGTCTAGGTGACCCTTTTATAGCCAAAATCACGGCCCTGTATCACAATACGTCACCTAGGCTGAAGATAAATGGAACTGTATTACCCTGAGGGCTCGGTTGCTACAGAGGTATTGCACCTCACCCAGAGGTGTGATATCTCACTCTCAGGTAAGGATGGAGTGTGGATCAGGACCCGACACCTGCATGCATTACACCACATTGCCGTGGGGCAGGGCGACCAATATGCCTCTGAGATGGGCACGACAGTCCCTGTCCCTGGCTGGAGTGGGGGGAGGGAACACTGAGGAAGGGGAACCCTGTAGTGCAGGAGCAGGGAGGAAGCAGTTCCTGGGTGCATTGAGAAGGGAGTATAAAAGGTGGGCACCATCTTAGTTCAGTGCAGAGAAGTCTGAGCAGAAGTGGCAGGGAGCAGGGGCTCTGCATGAGCTCTGCTCCGGAGGCGGGCCTAGTAACAGAGGCCCAGGCCTGGAAGAGGGAGAAGGAAGGAAGAGGAGCGGAGAAGGCTCCAGGAACGAGGAATGAAGGGATCCCAGGGGTGCGGACGGGCGAGTCGCCACCGCACGCCCGAATCCACCTGCGTGGAGGGGTCAGGCCAAAGGGGGAGACCGGTCCCCAAAACTAGTGGAGGCAGGAAACGACCCTCAGCTAGAAACCGGAGGCTCTGACATTTTATGTGGCACAGCCCCTCGCTACACCCGCTAGGAAGGCACCACATAGGGTCAGGGAAACTGGCGCCAAGTTTACCAAGAGGAGGCCCGAGGCAGCCGGACAGAAGGGTTGGTAAGAAAGGCCAGACAAAGGACACACAAAGGGGGTCCTGTGAAGAACTCCAAAGTTATCTGGGAGTTGTCTGAGCCCCTCACCTGGTGAGCACAGTACGACGTGGGCAGCCGTTACCTGCAGACGTGGTCTGGATAATAAGAACTGTGAGTAAAGGCCCTGGACTGCATCACTGACTCCGTGTCGTTACTGCTGCTGCCCTGCACCATCACCCCCATCCTCCGCATACACTGCCCTGAGGCTATACTCCTCCCGTGGGGAGTTATGCTACGCTCTGCTGCACCCACAACACCAGCCTCAGCGGTCTGCCCTGCAGCGGCGGTTCACTCTGACCGCAATCCACGGGTGGCGTAGTCGGACATTTAAACATCAAAACCACATAAATAGTTCCGCCACTGGTTTGACCACCCTGAGCCACGGAACCGGGTCGCCGCCACGAAGACTACAACCACCAGCATCCACCAAAAAGGGTCCGGCTCCGGGTGTCCCAAGGCCCAGGGGGTGCATCAGAACATTTTCATCACCTTTCACAATCACCAATGGGACAAGGCAGGGATGTCCTCTGTCCCCTCTCTTATGCATCCTAGTGACGGAGCACCTGCTCTCATCAATTCGCCATAACCCCAATATTAGGTGGATTGAGGTGGGAGGCACCGAGTACAAGTGCTCTCTATTTGCTGATGATGTCCTAGTATATATCACTCAATCACATATATCCATCCATGCTGTTATGGCTGAAATAGATCACTTTGTTACATGGTCAAATTTTAAAATCAATGCAGCGAAGTCTGAGGCCCTCGATGTCTCCCTCCCCAAATCCATATAGGATTCCATCCAGTCCAACTTTCCCTTTGCCTGGCCCTCACAGGGTATCAAATACTTAGGAATTCCTATTCATAGAGACCTCTCCCATCTATGTTATCTTAATTTTGGGCCCTTTATTGAACAACTCCATACAGACCACGGTTGGCAAGTTAGAACTGTAAGATTCACTACGTGAACCACTGGTGTTTTGTGGAAAAGCACATGTACACTGTGTTCCAAATTATTATGCAAAAAGTGTTTAGGAGTGATAAGGGAAGAATTTGTTTGTTTGTCAGTTAAACTCATTGATGGTGATGTGTGTCAGGGCTCTTTATATCACTGTAAGCAATTGCAGACACCTGTGCTAATTAGTTTGGCAGGTGTGTCCAATGAAAGGCAAGACTACTTAAGAATGCTGTCTCACATTATTAAGCAGCCTACATTTTCTGCCAAAATGGGAAAGAAAAAGGATGTGTCGGCTGCTGAGAAGCAACAAATTGTGGAGTGTTTAGGTCAAGGCATGACTACAATCAACATTGTGCGATGATCAGGATGAAGTGTCTTGGCAATCAAGAAGTATGTAGCTGATTCACAGTACACACGTGTGCGTGCTGATTAGGGCAAATTGAGGACTCTTTCCTACAGGCAATTACGTCAGGTTAAAAGAGCAGCGGCAAAAAAGCCTTGTCATAGCAGCAGACAAGTTTTTGAAGCTGCTGGTGCCTCCAACGTCCCCCGAACAACAAGATGCAGGGTCCTTCAGAGGTTTGCAGCTGTGCATATGCCATCCTGTCGACCTCCTCTATCCACTTCACACAAGCAGAAACGGCTCCAGTGGGCTAAACATTACATGAAGACTGATTTCAAAACTGTTTTGTTCACGGATGAGTGCCGTGCAGCGCTCGATGGTCCAGATGGATGGAGTGGAGGATGGCTGGTTGATGGACACCCCACGCAAACACGGCTACAGCGCCAACAAGGAGGAGGTGGAGTAATGTTTTGGGCTGGAATCATGGGGAGAGAGATTGTCGGCCCCTTTAGGATCCCTGAAGGCGCTAAAGATGAACTCCATAATGTATGTGGATTTTCTCAAACATCACTTCCTGCCTTGGTTCAAGAAGAAGAACCGTGTATTTCACAGCAAGATCATTTTTTTGCATGATAATGCACCATCTCATGCTGCACATAAAACATCTGCATCTCTGGCTGATATGGGCATAAAAGGGGACAAACTTATGGTGTGACCCCCATGCTCCCCTGACCTCTACCCCATTCAGAACCTCTGGAGCATCATCAAAAGGAGTGTCTATGATGGCGGGAGGCAGTTCACATCTAAGCAACACCTCTGGGAGGGTATTCTGTCCTCATGCAAAACAATTGAAGCAGAAACCATCCAAAACCTGACAAATTCAATGAAAGAGAGAGTTCAGAAGCTCCTTTCGAACAAGGGGTCCTATGTGAAAATGTAACATCACCTAGAATAAAGTTTTGAGTTGAAAACTGTTTGATTTCAGTTTCTAATAACCTGCTAATGCTTATAATTTCAAAAATGACCATTTTTTTGGTCTTTATTAAAATGAAAAGGTTGATCGAAAAGTTTGGGGGATCTAAGAGTGTGGCAACCCAGTAGTCATGATTACTTCTATTCTGACAATATGAGGGTCATGTTGCAGGTAGTGCAGCAAGAAGGCACTTATGTGTCTTGCGCATCTCGGAGCCCCAAAATTATTTTCCGGGCTAGATGCAGCTAAAAATTATTATTAATTTTAAATCTGGTGGAGCTTAGTATAGATGGCCTAATAGGATCAGTGCTGCACACTGCTACAAAGCCCAAATTATTTTCCAGCCAAGATACAGATAAACATGATTAGTAATTTTAAATCTGGTGGAGCTTATTATAGATGGCCTAATAGAATCAGTGCTGCACACTGCTACAAAGCCCAAATTATTTTCCAGCCAAGATACAGATAAACATGATTAGTAATTTGAAAGCTTAAAATGGTTGGTAGGGTGATTTTAACCAATCATCAAGCTTTTACTCTCCCCAGGATGACACAGGGGTAGAAAAGTCGTTTTGGATCCATGATTTGTTCATCTTTATGAAGGTGAGTCTGTCTACATTATCAGTGGAGAGCCGCGTGCGCTTATCTGTCAGCACATCACCAGCAGCGCTGAACACACGTTCAGACAGAATGCTGGCTGCGGGGCATGACAAGATCTCCAAGGCGTAAGTGGCTAGCTCCGGCCATTTATCCAGATTGGAAGCCCAAAAAGAGCAAGGGTCCAGTGACACAGTCATGGCTTCAATGTTTACTTGGAGATACTCCTGTACCATCGTCTCTAGGCGTTGACTATGTGTCAGACGTCTTGTCTCCTGTGGCCTTGCAAAGGATGGGCTAAAAAAGTGGTGAAATGATTCCGCAAAATTGATGTTACCAGCAGATACTGTGGTTCTGTTACGATTTGAGTGCTGAACACTTGACGGTCCCACGGTTGGCAAGTTGGAACTGTGAGATTCACTACGTGCACCACTGGTGTTTTGTGGAAAAGCACATGTAAGATTCTGCAACAGTCTCTGCTGATACTCCTACATGCGTGCATCCCTTTCTATGGCAGGAATAATTTCGGCAAATTTACTTTTGTACCGGGGATCTAACAGTGTGGCAACCCAGTAGTCAGGATTATTTCTAATTCTCACAATTCGAGGGTCATGTTGCAGGTAGTGCAGCAAGAAGGCACTCATGTGTGTTGCGCATCCAGGAGCACCAAGTCCCTGTTGTGTTGGTGGCGAGGTAACAATCATGCTTCCTTCCTCTGTCCTCTCCCCCCAACCTCGCACAACAGAAATGTGATCAAGGTCTCCCTCATCTGATGAGTAGTGTTGAGCCACCCCCGTAGTGTTCGAGTTCGGTTCGGTTCGTCGAACACCCGTGTGTTCGCTGAACTGTTCGTCGAACTGTTCGTCGAACACCTTCGAACACCGTTAAAACCAATGGCAGGCAAACAAAAACACATAGAAACACATAGAAAACACCTTCAAAGGTGTCCAAAAGCTGACAAACTGCTCAGAAGACATAACTAACACATGGAAAAGTGACAAGTACATATAGTCATGCGAAAATAAAAGAGGTGGAGGAGTAAAAGGAGGGGGAGACACAGATATAGGCATGTCATGCCCTTCTAAAATCCAAAAAGTGAGAAGCCGACACGGCCAGTCCGCTCCTGCCCGTGCCACCTCCGTGTCGCCGGGTTTGTGCCAGAGCCGCGGTGAACCCTGACGGCCAGCCCCCCTCTCCCAATACTGGTGCCTGTCCGCTGGTGGGTCGAGCGAGCCCCCCTGTGGTGGAGGCAGCTCTAAGCTTTTTAATTTAAATTGTCTCTCTAATTTGAATGAATACACTTTAAATCCATTTACAAGGATCTATTGGAGGGCAAGTCTCATGCCAGCAGCCGCGGTAATTCCAGCTCCAGTAGCGTCCACTAAAGCTGCTGCAGTTAAAAAGCTTTTATAAGGATCGAGCTCGGCTGTCCACCGCAAGGCATCCTACTGCCAGTCCCAGCCCCTATGCCTTGGGGTGCCTCCTGATGCTCTTCACTAAATATCCCATGGTCCCGAAGCATTTCCTTTGAAAAAATTAAGTGTCTAAACTACAGGTGGTGCAGCTTGCTTAACAGCCGGGATAATCCGCTGACTAGCAGACACTGCTACTAAGCACAAAGTATTTCCTGGGCTAGATGCAGTTAAAAATTTGTAATTAGATACTCTCGTTGGATGCTGAGAAAGCATTCCATAGAGTCTCCTGGCACGCCATATATGATTCTCTTAAAAAGCTTGGGGTAGGGGTCTAGGGGACCCTTTTATAGCCAAAATCACGGCCCTGTATCGCAATACGTCACCTAGGCTGAAGATAAATGGAACTGTAGCACCCTGAGGGCTCGGTTGCTACAGACATATTGCACCTCACCCAGAGGTGTGATATCTCACTCTCAGGTAAGGATGGAGTGTGGATCAGGACCCGACACCTGCATGCATTACACCACATTGCCGTGGGGCAGGGCGACCAATATGCCCCTGAGATGGGCACGACAGTCCCTGTCCCTGGCTGGAGTGGGGGGAGGGAACACTGAGGAAGGGGAACCCTGTAGTGCAGGAGCAGGGAGGAAGCAGTTCCTGGGTGCATTGAGAAGGGAGTATAAAAGGTGGGCACCATCTTAGCTCAGTGCAGAGAAGTCTGAGCAGAAGTGGCAGGGAGCAGGGGCTCTGCATGAGCTCTGCTCCGGAGGCGGGCCTAGTAACAGAGGCCCAGGCCTGGAAGAGGGAGAAGGAAGGAAGAGGAGCGGAGAAGGCTCCAGGAACGAGGAATGAAGGGATCCCAGGGGTGCGGACGGGCGAGTCACCACCGCACGCCCGAATCCACCTGCGTGGAGGGGTCAGGCCAAAGGGGGAGACCGGTCCCCGAACTAGTGGAGGCAGGAAACGACCCTCAGCTAGAAACCGGAGGCTCTGACATTTTATGTGGCACAGCCCCTCGCTACACCCGCTAGGAAGGCACCACATAGGGTCAGGGAAACTGGCGCCAAGTTTACCAAGAGGAGGCCCGAGGCAGCCGGACAGAAGTGTTGGTAAGAAAGGCGAGACAAAGGACACACAAAGGGGGTCCTGTGAAGTGCTCCAAAGTTATCTGGGAGTTGTCTGAGCCCCTCACCTGGTGAGCACAGTACGACGTGGGCAGCCGTTACCTGCAGACGTGGTCTGGATAATAAGAACTGTGAGTAAAGGCCCTGAACTGCATCACTGACTCCGTGTCGTTACTGCTGCTGCCCTGCACCATCACCCCCATCCTCCGCATACACTGCCCTGAGGCTATACTCCTCCCGTGGGGAGTTATGCTACGCTCTGCTGCACCCACAACACCAGCCTCAGCGGTCTGCCCTGTAGCGGCGGTTCACTCTGACCGCAATCCACGGGTGGCGTAGTCGGACATTTAAACATCAAAACCACATAAATAGTTCCGCCACTGGTTTGTCCGCCCAGAGCCACGGAACCGGGTCGCCGCCACGAAGACTACAACCACCAGCATCCACCAAAAAGGGTCCGGCTCCGGGTGTCCCAAGGCCCAGGGGGTGCGTCAGAACATTTTCATCACCTTTCACAATCACCAATGCGACAAGGCAGTGATGTCCTCTGTCCCCTCTCTTATACATCCTAGTGACGGAGCACCTGCTCTCATCAATTCGCCATAACCCCAATATTAGGTGGATTGAGGTGGGAGGCACCGAGTACAAGTGCTCTCTATTTGCTGATGATGTCCTAGTATATATCACTCAATCACATATATCCATCCATGCTGTTATGGCTGAAATAGATCACTTTGTTACATGGTAAAATTTTAAAATCAATGCAGCGAAGTCTGAGGCCCTCGATGTCTCCCTCCCCAAATCCATATAGGATTCCATCCAGTCCAACTTTCCCTTTGCCTGGCCCTCACAGGGTATCAAATACTTAGGAATTCCTATTCATAGAGACCTCTCCCATCTATGTTATCTTAATTTTGGGCCCTTTATTGAACAACTCCATACAGACCACGGTTGGCAAGTTAGAACTGTAAGATTCACTACGTGAACCACTGGTGTTTTGTGGAAAAGCACATGTACACTGCGTTCCAAATTATTATGCAAAAAGTGTTTAGGAGTGATAAGGGAAGAATTTGTTTGTTTGTCAGTTAAACTCATTGATGGTGATGTGTGTCAGGGCTCTTTATATCACTGTAAGCAATTGCAGACACCTGTGCTAATTAGTTTGGCAGGTGTGTCCAATGAAAGGCAAGACTACTTAAGAAGGCTCTCTCACATTATTAAGCAGCCTACATTTTCTGCCAAAATGGGAAAGAAAAACGATGTGTCGGCTGCTGAGAAGCAACAAATTGTGGAGTGTTTAGGTCAAGGCATGACTACAATCAACATTGTGCGATGATCAGGATGAAGTGTCTTGGCAATCAAGAAGTATGTAGCTGATTCACAGTACACACGTGTGCGTGCTGATAAGGGCAAATTGAGGACTCTTTCCTACAGGCAATTACGTCAGGTTGAAAGAGCAGCGGCAAAAAAGCCTTGTCATAGCAGCAGACAAGTTTTTGAAGCTGCTTGTGCCTCCAACGTCCCCCGAACAACAAGATGCAGGGTCCTTCAGAGGTTTGCAGCTGTGCATGCGCCATCCTGTCGACCTCCTCTATCCACTTCACACAAGCAGAAACGGCTCCAGTGGGCCAAACATTACATGAAGACTGATTTCAAAACTGTTTTGTTCACGGATGAGTGCCGTGCAGCGCTCGATGGTCCAGATGGATGGAGTGGAGGATGGCTGGTTGATGGACACCCCACGCAAACACGGCTACAGCGCCAACAAGGAGGAGGTGGAGTAATGTTTTGGGCTGGAATCATGGGGAGAGAGATTGTCGGCCCCTTTAGGATCCCTGAAGGCGCTAAAGATGAACTCCATAATGTATGTGGATTTCCTCAAACAGCACTTCCTGCCATGGTTCAAGAAGAAGAACCGTGTATTTCACAGCAAGATCATTTTTCTGCATGATAATGCACCATCTCATGCTGCACATAAAACATCTGCATCTCTGGCTGATATGGGCATAAAAGGGGACAAACTTATGGTGTGACCCCCATGCTCCCCTGACCTCTACCCCATTCAGAACCTTTGGAGCATCATTAAAAGGAGTGTCTATGATGGCGGGAGGCAGTTCACATCTAAGCAACAGCTCTGGGAGGGTATTCTGTCCTCATGCAAAACAATTGAAGCAGAAACCATCCAAAACCTGACAAATTCAATGGACGAGAGAGTTCAGAAGCTCCTTTCGAACAAGGGGTCCTATGTGAAAATGTGACATCACCTAGAATAAAGTTTTGAGTTGAAAACTGTTTGATTTCAGTTTCTAACAACCTGCTAATGCTTATAATTTCAAAAATGACCATTTTTTTGGTCTTTATTAAAATGAAAAGGTTGATCGAAAAGTTTGGAGGATCTAAGATAGTCTGGCAACCCAGTAGTCAAGATTACTTCGAATTCTGACAATATGAGGGTCATGCTGCAGGTAGTGCAGCAAGAAGGCACTTATGTGCCTTGCGCATCTCGGAGCCCCAAAATTATTTTCCGGGCTAGATGCAGCTAAAAATTATTCTTAATATTAAATCTGGTGAAGCTTTAGTATAGATGGCCTAATAGGATCAGTGCTGCACACTGCTACAAAGCCCAAATTATTTTCCAGTCAAGATACAGATAAACATGATTAGTAATTTGAAAGCTTAAAACGGTTGGTAGGGTGATTTTAACCAATCATCAAGCTTTTACTCTCCCCAGGATGACACAGGGGTAGAAAAGTCGTTTCGGATCCATGATTTGTTCATCTTTATGAACGTGAGTCTGTCTACATTATCAGTGGAGAGCCGCGTGCGCTTATCTGTCAGCACACCACCAGCAGCGCTGAACACACGTTCAGACAGAACGCTGGCTGCGGGGCATGACAAGATCTCCAAGGCGTAAGTGGCTAGCTCCGGCCATTTATCCAGATTGGAAGCCCAAAAAGAGCAAGGGTCCAGTGACACAGTCGTGGCTTCAATGTTTACTTGGAGATACTCCTGTACCATCGTCTCTAGGCGTTGACTATGTGTCAGACTTCTTGTCTCCTGTGGCCTTGCAAAGGATGGGCTAAAAAAGTGGTGAAATGATTCCGCAAAATTGATGTTACCACCAGATACTGTGGTTCTGTTACGGTTTGAGTGCTGAACACTTGACGGTCCCACGGTTGGCAAGTTGGAACTGTGAGATTCACTACGTGCACCACTGGTATTTTGTGGAAAAGCACATGTAAGATTCTGCAACAGTCTCTGCTGATACTCCTGCATGCGTGCATCCCTTTCTATGGCAGGAATAATTTCTGCAAATTTACTTTTGTACCGGGGATCTAACAGTGTGGCAACCCAGTAGTCAGGATTATTTCTAATTCTCACAATTCGAGGGTCATGTTGCAGGTAGTGCAGCAAGAAGGCACTCATGTGTGTTGCGCATCCAGGAGCACCAAGTCCCTGTTGTGTTGGTGGCGAGGTAACAATCATGCTTCCTTCCTCTGTCCTCTCCCCCCAACCTCGCACAACAGAAATGTGATCAAGGTCTCCCTCATCTGATGAGTCTTCCATCAGTTCGTCCTCCACTTCTTCCTGGGCTCCTGCACCTTCCTCACTAGTTTGGCTGCTACCATACGCCCTTTTAAAACCATCTCCCCCACCCTCACATGCCTGCCGCCTTGGTGCTGCCGACCGTCTGGACCTTGCAGATGTTAGCCCTTCCGCATACAACTCCTCCTCCTCTACTTCCTCCACCTCCTCTTGTGCCACCACCTGACTCCGAATTCTGTTTAACATGTGCTCCAGCATGTAAATCACCGGAATAGTCATGCTGATAATGGCATCGTCAGCACTAAACATCTTCGTCGCCATTTCAAAACTGTGCAGAAGGGTGCATAGGTCCCTGATCTGAGACCACTCCTCCAGCGTGATTTGCCCCACCTCTGAATCTCGTTGGCCCAGGCTATACGTCAGAACGTATTGCACCAGGGCTTGTCGGTGCTGCCACAGTCGCTGCAACATGTGCAGAGTTGAATTCCACCGGGTAGGCACATCGCATTTTAGCCGGTGAAGTGGCAGGCCCAACGACTTCTGTAGAGATGTAAGTCGCTGAGCTGCGGGATGCGAACGGCGGAAGTGAGCACACAGCGACCGTGCCCTCTGCAGAAGGCCATCTAGTCTGGGATAGTGGGCTAAAAATTGCTGGACAACCAGGTTCAACACGTGAGCCATACAAGGCACGTGTGTGACATTGCCCCGGCGAAGGGCTGCACCCAGGTTTGCAGCATTGTCGCACACGGCCTTCCCTGGTTTCAGGTCCAGTGGAGACAACCATTCATGAAATTGGTTCTCCAGAGCTGACCACAACTCCTCAGCTGTGTGACTCACATTTCCCAGACATTTCAATGTAAAAACCGCCTGATGACGTTGAGCCCTACTGCCAGCATAGTAAGGAGGTGTGCAGGATCCCTTCTGCGCAGTTAGAAAGCTTGTGGCATGACCAGACAGGCTTTTGGTGCAGGTGGAAGACCGAGAGGAGGTTGAGGAGGCAGAAGCAGTGGAGGAACTTTGACATAAAGAGGATTGACGCACAACTCGTGGGGACGGCAAGACTTGGACAGCAGCCCCTTGTCCTGCTGTCACCATAGTTACCCAGTGCCCAGTCAGCGACATGTAACGCCCCTGTCCATGCCTACTCGTCCAAGTGTCTGTGGTGAAATGCACCCTGTCACACACAGAGTTTCTCAAAGAAGCGGTGATGTTATGTGCGACATGCTGGTGGAGCGCAGGCACACCTTTCTTTGAGAAGTAGTGCCGACTGGGCATCTGGTACTGGGGCACTGCGACGGACATAAGGTCTCGAAAATCCTCTGTGTCCACCAGGCGGAAAGGCAGCATTTCTGTAGCCAAGAGCTTGCAGATGGTGAAATTCAACCTCTTAGCTTTCTCATGGCTAGGAGGAAATGGTCTTTTACTTGTCCACATCTGAGGGACCGAGGGCTGGCTATTGTGCTTAGACGGGGTTGATAAGGGTGTCCCCGGCAAACTGCCGGTCTGTGAGGAAGATGCAGGCGGACATGTTAGGTTGCCTTGATCCAAAGGTGGTGCTATTGATGTCGGACAGCGCTCAACACCAGCTGGTGTTACCACCTTCAAAGAAAATGATGACCTGCCAATCACGCTGGCTGTTGCGGGTAAAGAGGTGGCAGGTCTGCGCCCCAAAACAGGTGTGACTGCTGTCCCCCCAGTCACAGAGGATGAAGAGGCCGCGGATGCACAAGATATGGCAGACGGTGGTTGGCCCGGCCGGCTAGGCCGCATTGTAGCACACTAAGCTTCCCACTGCAACTTATGCTTCATGTCCATGTGCCGGTTCATGCATGAAGTACTCAAACTATGTATTTTTTGGCCTCTACTTAGCTTTTGCTGACAAATGTTACAGATAACACGAGTTGGGTCATCTTTATCGATCTGAAAAAATGCCCAGGCTATGCAAGGCTTAGCACCCATGCGACCTGAAGAGCCACCACGACTTGTGGTGAGAGGCAGAGTTGTGTTTGAGGATGCAGTTGTTGACGTGCTTCCAGTACTACGTCTCTGTCCAGGAAGGCGCAACCTGACCTCGTCGTCACTAGCATCTTCCTCCACCTCCTCTGCTGACCTCATCTCTTGGCTGACTGTGGGTTGACAGTAAGTGGGATCTCCAACCTCATCATCATCACCCGGTGCGTTATCACACCCGTCGTCCTCAGAGCCAACCTGTTCCTGCCCTGACAAAAAACTAAAGTTGTCGCTCCAATCAGGTATTTGAGTCTCATCATCGTCTTCCTCATTGTCTCCACCAACAGGAGTTACAGTTTGGGAATGAGGGTCTACATTATGGTCAGAACCTTCTGCGTCTGGTCCTGGATCCGACTCATAAAGATTCTGGGCATCAGTGCAGATCATTTCCTCGTCTGGATTCACAGAAGCGCTGGAGTCGACCTCTGATTCCCAGGCTATAGTATGAGTAAACAGCTCTGCAGACTCAACCATCTGTTCTACCTCATACTCAGACGGGCAGCTGGAGATTTGGGAGCTGTGAGGAAGCAAGTGCGATTGGGGTGACACCTTTGAGGACTGGAGTATTTGTGATGTTGAAGTTGATGTGGAGGAGAGCCCACTTAAAGGAGCACTTGATATCCGTTGAAGCACCTGCTGTTTTTGTGCCTCATCTGGAATTTGTAGCGATTGGCGTGGCCGTAAGAAAGGGATCTTATCACATTGTCCGCTAAAAGAAGTAGACATTTTAGTTTAGCTGGAAGATGGTCTTTCTTCTGCAGATGTTACTGTTGCTTTAACACCTACCCCACGGACACAACCTTTTTTCCCCTTCCCAACACACCTATTCCCCTTTCCACCAGCAGCAGGCCTTTTTCCCCTCATTTTGGTGGTTAACTAATTCACAACTCTGGAGTTGTTTGCACAAAAAAACAATGGATGGGAACCGAGCAGAGCTGAGTGGCCAAACTGTAGTATTATGCCAAAACTATTGGCTGGGTTAGATGGAGAAAAAAATTATATTCGATTTGCAACCTGATGGAGGTCAGTATAGATGGACTAATAGAACAAGTCCCACACACAGCTAGTAGCCCAAATATTTTTTCAGAGGTAGATGCAGAAAAAAAATATATTCAGTTTGCAACCTGATGGAGGTCAGTATAGATGGACTAATAGAGAAAGTCCCACACACTGCTAGAAGGCCAAATATTTTTTCAGAGCTAGATGCAGACAAAAAATTATTTTGAATTTGCAACCTGATGGAAGTCAGTATAGGTGGACTAATAGAACAAGTCCCACACACTGCTAGAAGGCCAAATATTTTTTCAGAGCTAGATGCAGAAAAAAATTATATTCAGTTTGCAACCTGATGGAGATCAGTATAGATGGACTAATAGAACAAGTCCCACACACAGCTAGAAGCCCAAATATTTTTTCAGAGGTAGATGCAGAAAAAAATTATATTCTGTTTGCAACCTGATGGAGGTCTGTATAGATGGATTAATAGAACAAGTCCCACACACAGCTAGAAGCCCAATATTTTTTCAGAGGTAGATGCAGATAAAAATTATTTTTAATTTGCAACCTGATGGAGGTCAGTATAGATGGACTAATAGAGAAAGTCCCACACACTGCTAGAAGGCCAAATATTTTTTCAGAGCTAGATGCAGATAAAAATTATTTTTAATTTGCAACCTGATGGAGGTCAGTATAGATGGACTAATAGAGAAAGTCCCACACACTGCTAGAAGGCCAAATATTTTTTCAGAGCTAGATGCAGATAAAAATTATTTTTAATTTGCAACCTGATGGAGGTCAGTATAGATGGACTAATAGAGAAAGTCCCACATACTGCTAGAAGGCCAAATATTTTTTCAGACCTAGATGCAGAAAAAAATTATATTCAGTTTGCAACCTGATGGAGGTCAGTATAGATGGACTAATAGAACAAGTCCCACACACAGCTAGAAGCCCAAATATTTTTTCAGAGGTAGATGCAGATAAAAATTATTTTTAATTTGCAACCTGATGGAGGTCAGTATAGATGGACTAATAGAGAAAGTCCCACACACTGCTAGAAGGCCAAATATTTTTTCAGAGCTAGATGCAGATAAAAATTATTTTTAATTTGCAACCTGATGGAGGTCAGTATATATGGACTAATAGAGAAAGTCCCACACACTGCTAGAAGGCCAAATATTTTTTCAGAGCTAGATGCAGATAAAAATTATTTTTAATTTGCAACCTGATGGAGGTCAGTATAAATGGACTAATAGAGAAAGTCCCACACACTGCTAGAAGGCCAACTATTTTTTCAGAGCTAGATGCAGAAAAAAATTATATTTAGTTTGCAACCTGATGGAGGTCTGTATAGATGGATTAATAGAACAAGTCCCACACACAGCTAGAAGCCCAATATTTTTTCAGAGGTAGATGCAGAAAAAAAATATATTCAGTTTGCAACCTGATGGAGGTCAGTATAGATGGACTAATAGAGAAAGTCCCACAGACTGCTAGAAGGCCAAATATTTTTTCAGAGCTAGATGCAGAAAAAAATTATATTCAGTTTGCAACCTGATGGAGGTCAGTATAGATGGACTAATAGAACAAGTCCCACACACAGCTAGAAGCCCAAATATTTTTCAGAGGTAGATGCAGATAAAAATTATTTTTAATTTGCAACCTGATGGAGGTCAGTATAGATGGACTAATAGAGAAAGTCCCACACACTGCTAGAAGGCCAAATATTTTTTCAGATCTAGATGCAGATAAAAATTATTTTTAATTTGCAACCTGATGGAGGTCAGTATAGATGGACTAATAGAGAAAGTCTCACACTGCTAGAAGGCCAAATATTTTTTCGGAGCTAGATGCAGAAAAAAATTATATTCAGTTTGCAACCTGATGGAGGTCAGTATAGATGGACTAATAGAACAAGTCCCACACACTGCTAGAAGCCCAAATATTTTTTCAGAGCTAGATGCAGAAAAAAATTATATTCAATTTGCAACCCGATGGAGGTCAGTATAGATGGACTAATAGAATGATGCTATGCCCAAAAGATTTTACTTCACTAGGCGCAGTAAAAAAATTGGTATTCTATACACAGCTGGTATATCTTGCAACACAGATAGGCTACTCCACTGACTAACACACTCTGCAATAGGCCAAAAAGGATTAGCTTTGCTAGATTCAGCCAAATGCTGTGAAAAAAACTTGCGCAGCACTGGCACAGACCTGCCTGGCAAAAACTGATAGGAACTGATGTAACCTAGTCCTGAAAAGGACTGCAATTACAATTAGTCTTTACTCCCACAATCTATCTATTTAAGAGCACAGACCTGCCTGATAAAAGTCGTAGGAAATGCTGTAACCTAGTCCTTAAAAGGACTGCAATCACAACAATTCCCTACTCCCAAGCTATCTGTAGATTTGTGCGAAAATTGGCTTGAAATTAACAAGGTATAGCGCACACAGCAACAGCGGTGCCGTCTAACACGCAGCTGCAGCAGTGAGAAAATGGTGGCGATGGGGAAAATGGCTTGGTCTTATAGGGCAAGGACATGTGACATACACTGCCAATGACACATGCCCTTGCTTGTGTGAAAAACAGCAGTTCGCTCCGTGTGTGCGCTGCTGATAGGCTGACAGACTGCACCTCCCCACTGCAAATGCGGGAAAGAGAAAAAAAAATGGAGATCTTCATTATTCCTGCAGAGATCCATCCCCTGCCCCTCCCCCCACCCCGCTGTACACTCAAACTGCGTAGTAACATTAATTTTCATCATTACTGAGAAAAAATCCAGTTATGATTTTGGTGCACGAACAGTTATCGAACATAACCTCGAACAGCTGAATTTTTTTCAAATCGTTCGTGTTCGCCGAACGGCTCGAACACCGCCCAAAACAGCTCGAATTTGAGATTGGCGAACAGTTCGAGTAGAACAACGCTCATCTCTACTCAGGAGCAGGCAGTAACGGGAGGCTCTGGTCTTCCACCTCCGCGGACCAGTCCCAGGGCGTGCGTCCGTACACCCATTTGGGTGTAGGGGCAGGTGGCTCTAGCAGGGGGCCCAGGAGCAGGTCCGCCTCACCAGCACCCGGGGTTAACGGTTCTGGGCCCAGGAGCAGATCTGAGGCGTGAGCGCCCAGGGACAGAGGTTCCTGCAGGGGGACCAGGGACGGAGCAGCACCAGCCGTGTCCGGGACAGGGATGTCACTCCTACCTGCTCCCGCGACTACTTCAGCTCGGCCTGACACCTCCCGGTCCATGAGCAGCTCCGCCGGGGCTGGGGAGCTGCTGGTCACACGCAGCGCCGACTGCTGCCGGGTCACCAACTTCTCCAGCAACTCGCTTCTCCATATGGCGACGGCAGCTTGCTGGGCCTCCTCCATTCTCCTGCCCAGTTCTTGCATCTCATCCCGGATGAAGCTGGTGTCCTCTAGGGACAACTTTGCTAGCATCCCCTCCAGGTTGAGGGGTTCTGCCGTGGGCTGCAGACCACAAGACGGAGCTTCAGGCTGACCTCTCTCCATCTTGCCTGTCGGGTGCGGTCTGTCTTGACTGCTGGAGACTCCGCCCTGTCTCCAAAGTTTCTTCTCTCCTCTCCCCTTTCTGGGACGGTCCCATGGCTGCTTGCTGTCAGCCACACCTGGAGGCGGCTTCCCCAGACTGATGGACAGATCCAGGTATATGGCCACAGGCGCATGGGGCGGGTTGCGCTTTTGGCGCCATTCTGGGACCCGGCCCACGATGGGAGGTTCTTTGTTGTCCTTGATAACGCACATAATGGCGTCCGTTCTTCTGGGGCTGGCGCCACATTCAGTATAGAACACAGTCTCTAGGCGCACAATACCCAGTGATAACGGGTGGGTTCATATCTTGTTCGTGACGCCAAAATATGACGCGCCCCCTGGGCCGTGGGGTACTCGGTAGCCGGGCCGGTTGTTGCTAGGGGAGATGTCACAGTGGTGGTGACCCGGTCTGTGACCCAGGGCGGTCAATTAAAGGGGGTTTTAAAGAAAAGGATTATAGTTTTTATGAAATGTTCGTGACTCCACCTGTGGTATGCAGCTATATGGAGCCGCCGCTGCGGAGCAGGTCCTCTGGAGCTGTTGTTAATGCAGCAGAGTTGGTTTAGCTCTCCACAGGTAGAGCTTAGCTCCAGGGCAGTGTAGTGGGGATGTCATAGATGTTGCTGTTACAGTGTAGTGCAGGCAGGTGATGGCGCAGCAATTATTCACAGAGACAGTGGGGTGCAGTCTTCAGGGTTTTACTCACAGTTTGCCAAGATTCCAGGTTACAGTTACTGGTGTATAACCTCCCACCTCGTCCTGTGTCTACTCAGGGAGGGGTTCAGCAACTCTCATGTCTCTCAGGAATACTTAAACGGGACCCCGTTCTGTGTGCCTTTTCTGGTCGACTTCCTGTGCTGACTCTCACCCTCCTGCCCTGCGCCTCACACCCAGTGTCCCAAGCCAGTGACCGCGGACCTTGTCGGGCGACGTCTTCTCTGTCCCCTGGGTCCTCTATGGCAACCTTTTCGGTGATTTAGATGTGGCTGCCGGCTGCAGCACCTGAAATGCTGCACCCTCCGGTTATCTAGCTGAGACTTGAAGAACTCTGCTAGTTTAGGGGCCGGTCCCCTCTCTGCGGCCTGATCCCTCCATGTCCTGGTAGATTCGGGCGCACTGCCCGTGCCCCGGGGATCCTTTCTGTTCTGGAGCCTTCCTTCCTGCTCCTCTCCTCTCTTCAGTCTGTCCTGGGCCTCTCTCACTAGGCAATCTTCCGTGAGCAGAGCTCCTCCAGAGCTCCTGCTCCCAACTCTCTCTCTCAGACTGTCTGACTGACTGACCCCAACTCCCAAGATGGCTTCCCCTTTTTATATCCTCCTTCTCAAGTGCTCCCCTGACCTGCTTCCTCCACCCACACCCACTATATGGTTCCCCCTCTCTTGGTTCCCCCCACTCCAGCCAGGGTCAGGGCTCAGCAGCGCAGCAGTGCATCTTGCCCCTCCTGCTGATCTGGAGTAGTGTAGTGTTGGATGCAGGTGTTTGGATCCCGGGCAGTACTCCATCCTTACCTGAGAGTGAGATACCACACCTCTGGGTGAGATGCAGTACCTCTGTGGTGAATGAAACCTCCGGGGCGCCACACTCTGATGGTGTGAGAAGCCAGCTCTTCAGCCATTTTTAAAACACAGATGTAATTAGTATAAGGGCTATTGTGAAGTCTCGTGGGTAGCAGCCCCCACAGGAGAACTACCGAGCCCAGGATAAGCAACCCTGTGCCCCTGGGATTGAGTGGTGCAGGAGACAAAGGAGGCCAGCCGGTGCCTTTGCTGTGGTCCCTGTCTGGACTCCAGAAAAAATCTGTGCAGCCAAATGGAACATGGTGTCCTGCGTGGTTCATGAAGTGCTTAACTGCCAGACGATGCCAGTTTGGGATCAGAGGAGAGATGTCTAGATACGATCCTTAGTTGCCAGCGGTGGGAAGAGAGCTGAGGTACTTGCCTGTAAGCCTGAAGTGCTATGGATGCCATGGTCCAGGCTGAGAGGAGTGGTTTTAGTGCACGTATAGTGCTATATGCAGCAGGAGTGAGGAGAGCTGCTACACATTGCCGGAAAAGAGCGGGATTCATCACACCATAAGGGGCTGTTGTCTCAGCGTAATGAATAACTGTGGAGAGCTGTAATCATCATCATCATCATCATCATCATCAACTGCTCCAGTAAAAGCGAGTTTTTCTTCCTGTTGCACCTGAAGTCTTGACATTGCTTATTGATACAGGCTGATCCTGCATCACTTTCACAATTTTCCCCTTTTTTTTTGCTGAGGAAAGCCCGCTGGCAGACTTGACCATCGTGACTGTTGGCCGCCATTATGCCCCGACTCGGTGGAGGCTGACCCAGACATTCTGATTCACTATGTCTCTTTCCTCATGTGCAGGCATTGCAGTAGCTTAGGTATCCAAGGTTATAACCAATCATATATTGGCAGTTAGTTAGACAGCTCTTAGTGGGCCCAACCATGGATATCTAAGCTACTGCAATGCCCTACTTTGAGGTAAATGACATAGCGAATCAAAAGAACTATACTACATTTCTAATTGGAGGTATTTGCTAATAATATTATTATTACATCTACTACATATGGGGATAGTAACTTGAAGATGGGAATACCCCTTTAACCAAAAGGTATTTTTTATGACACTTTCCTTTAAATGGTCTTTTCATACCTCTGCTGTAACAATAAGAAGAGGTTTTTCTTGGACATAAAGAAGGATGCTTTATTGCAAAGGCAGTTAGACTATATGGAATTTTCTGCCAGAGGAAATTTTGATTGCTGGTAAAAACAAATATCGCTATCTTAAAAAAATAATAATAAAGTTTTGTATGCAAGGTGCTGGAAAAGGATTTAAATGAAAATTTAAATGGGTTTAAGCAAGAATCCTTGAGTTGTGTACCAACATCTCAGGCCTGTACTAGACATAACACATTGGACCACATCGGATTCTCCAAGAAGTAATCCATGATGGCTGTTCCTCACCTATTTCAGGCTGCAAGCTGTGCTAGACATGCATGAGGAAGGGTTGCAGCTAGATGAAACAGTTGTTGAGATATACGGTATGTCTCTGAGTTACTATATAGTTTCTGAAAATATTAAGATTTGATAGTCCTCAGTGGTTGACCTTTTAATGGCTAACTGAAAAGATGGTAACAAATTGTAAGCTTTCGAGACTACTCAGGACTCTTCATAGAATAACACAAAATCTGAAGAGTCACATATTTATACACAACAAGGCATAAGAATAATACAATAGATAAGGCAAGTGACGTGATGCAGAACTATTAGTATGGGAGGGGTGAGAAAGAGTTGTGGCCATAAATATTGGAACAGTTCATACAGAAGGAGTGTGAAAGTTTTATTGTCCTGTGATTGAGGTCTGGTCCATGGTTGTAATGCCCCCTGAGGTCTGAGGAGCACATTCCTTAGTTGATGTAGAATATAGCTTCTGTCATTCTAAGGAGCAACATCATAAACTAAAATAATTTATCTTCTCACTCAACCGGACAGGTTTACAACAGGACAGGGAACAGGCTCTACTCCGCACCAAGGAGTCTCTTTGCTCTGCTACAAACTGCATGGCAGTTTACAGCAGATCACAAAGACTCACGGAACAGAGTGGCTGTTTTCCTCCTATGTAGTGCGCCATTACAGCATGAAATAATTAACAATGGCCAACTTGCATCACTTCTTGAAGATTCTTTTTTGTCTATTGCAACCAACCAAGAGCTCAGCTTTCATTTAAAGGGATTGTCCAATACTTGGGCAACCCCTTCTTAAATGTAATAGTGCCATATGTAAAATAAAAACACTATTTACTCACCTGTCGAAGTGACGTCTTTCCAGCAATGTTGATGCCTTGTTTGCAGGCATTCACGTGATATTGCTTTATCATAAGAGGGTTACAGCCTCTGGGTGACTGCTGAGGGGCTACTGCATTCACACCTCCCTAGAGCAAAACTGGTTTGGATAATATCATTCACACATGAGTGCCGACAGATATGGAGCCAAGATAACTCCAATGGCGCCGTGGTCCAGGAGATGAGTATATGATGTTTTTATTTTGCCTGGAGCACTGTTACATTTAAGACAAGGATATCCAAGTAGTGGACAACCCCCTTAAATAGCTCAAGTAAAATAAAATCTGGACTGTGATATGTTGCTATGGGCAGCAAAGTTAGTTTTTTTTTCTTTTAATCAATTTTGATACAGAAAATGTGCCGCAGCCTTTCACTTATGTTTTACATAAAATGATTAGACTTGGAATAAGCATTGAAATTGTTTAATATGATCTCTTAAAGAAATGCCATTTAAAAATAATTGTTTAGGTCATTAGGAAGGTAATATTTTGTCTGTTTTACTTCACTGCTGGAATACTTTTCTATCTCTTAATACTGTTTTAAAAATGGCAATAGCAACATAGGTATAAATGGATGTGATATAATAAAAAGTAATATGTTTCTTTGTTTTATCTCATTAAATGGTCTCATAATTAGATCTGCCTAACTTCCTAGGCTGTATGTAGTAATAAGCCATTACCTGCTGACCTCCATTATCTACGGGTTACTGAGCATAATCCAGCCATTTGAAAACATAATTGATTCTACGCTCGAATGAGAAAAAAATCTACAATGACAAAAACCTTATGTGGAAGTTTAATTGACTCAAGAAAAAAATTGACTATAGCTAAAATATGAGACATGCCTGGTGCGCTTTATTGTGTGGCCTGGACTCTTAGTGCTATGAGGAAGTCTATATATATATTTAATATATATTTTTGTTTAAAGCAGTCTCATGTATTTCAAAAGAAAATAATCAGAAGACCAAAAAAATCATAGTAAAAAACTAAAAATAAAAAATAAAGCAAAACAGCGCACAGCTACATCATGTCACAGCTACATCAATCCCAAGTCACTTAACTGGAATTTGACTTTTGGTACGCAAAATTGACTGGAATCGATAGCGGATGCTATGTCACGTTTGCAGAGCCCTTGATGTCCCTAAACAGTGGAAAACCCCCACATGTGATCCCATTTTGGAAACTAGACCCTTCAAGGAATTTATCTAGATGTGTGGTGAGCCCCTTGAACACCAAGGTGCTTCACAGAAATTTACGACATTGAGCTGTGAAAAAAAACTCACATTTTTCCCACAGAAATGTTGTTTTAGCCCCAAATATTTTATTTCCACAAGGCTAGTAGGAGCAAATGGACCCCAAAATTTGTAGTGTAACTTCTCCTGAGTACACTCATACCCCATATGTAGTGGAAAAGTACTGTTTGGGTGCACAGCAGGGCTCGGAACAGAAGTAGCGCCATTTGACTTTTGGAACACAAAATTGTCTGGAATTGATAGTGACGCGCCCCCTGGGCCGTGGGGTGCTCAGCGCCGGGCCGGTTGTTGCTAGGGGAGATGTCACAGTGGCGGTGACCCGGTCCGTGACCCAGGGCGGTCAATGAAAGGGAGTTATTTACAGGGGAATTAAACTTCTTATATAAAGTTTGTGACGCCACCTGTGGTATGCGGCTAAAGGGAGCCGCCGCTGCGGAGCAGGTCCTCTGGAGCTGGTGTGAATGAAGCAGAGTTCGTTTAGCTCTCCACAGGTAGAGCTTAGCTCCAGGGCAGTGTAGATATTATAGATGTTGTAGATGGTGCTGGGCAGTATGGCGCAGGTGATGGCGCAGATAATAATCACAGACTCTGTAAGGTGCAGTCCTCAGAGTTTACTCATGGTTTCGTAGACTTACTAGAGTAACTTCCCACGGCATTCTGTGCTTACTCAGAGAGGGGTTCAGCAAACTCCCAGGTCTCTCCGGAGTACGTAACGGGACCCCCTTCTGTGTATTCCCTCCGGTCGTCTCCCTGCACCTCACACCCAGTGTCTCAGGCCAGTGGCCAGGGACCTTGCCGGGCGACGTCTTCTCTGTCCCCTGGGTCCTCTATGGCCACCTTTCTGGTGATTAGATGCGGCTTTTGGCTGCTGTACCTGAAATACTTCAGCCTCCGGTTTCCTAGTTGAGGCTTAAAGAACTCTGCTAGTTTAGGGACCGGTCCCCTCTGTGCGATCTGACCCCTCCACCTCCTGGCAGATTTGGGCGTACGGGTGGCCTCCAGCACTACCCGTACCCCTGGTGTGACTTCCACATTACTGGAGCCTTTCCTGCTCCTCTCTCTCTCTTCAGTCTTGGGCCTCACTGGCTAGGCCATCCTCCTGAGCAGAGCTCCTACAGAGCTCCTGCTCATCTCACTGTCCTCCTCTGACTGACTGGAACTGACAAGATGGCTTCCCTCTTTATACTATTCCTAACAAGTGCTCCCCTGATTTACTTCCTCCACCCACACCCACTACATGGTTCCCCCTCTCTTGGTTCCCCCCACTCCAGTCAGGGACAGGGCTCAGCAGGGAAGCCACGCATCTTGCCCCTCCTGCTTGTCTGGAGTAGTGTAGTTTTGGATGCAGGTGTTAGGGTCCCGGGCAGTACTCCTTCCTTACCTGAGAGTGAGATACCACACCTCTGGGTGAGATGCAGTACCTCTGTGGTGACTGAACCCGCAGGGGTGCCACATACTCCCCTGGTAAAACACAGCAAGTCCACGGGCTGGAACATAGTAAAACACGGTTTTAGACATACAACTTTTTTTTAGAATGCATTCACATATAAGATCATAAACAAACTTTTTCTTCCCTTTATGGGAGGCACATTACTTGAACGTTGCAGGTTTCCTTAGCAGTTTACAACATGTTATACAACATTCTTCAAGGAGATAAAACATTTCTCATATGAAACATTTTCAATCAAATACAGTGAAATGTATAGCCGAATGTCCTTTTCACTGGTAAAGGTGCTATTCTGATGATCATGAGGGACCCGTCCGAAAACCCCCAACGTAGGCCCTGGGCGTGGCTGCAGGGCATAGGTGATCCAGGTGTTGGACCACGTCTTCGGCCACGCCAAACGGGTTTTTGTTCTGAGGTCAGTCTTGTTGTATAAAACCAATAAGGGGCACTTTAAGAAGTGCAACTATGTACAAGTACAAGTTTTTAGGGAGATCACCGTCCTCCACCTCAATGTCTTTATACCCTTACCGGGTAACTAAATAAACACACAATAAGTAAACAAGCAGACTTAAATGCTGCAGTACCCTTCCGGGTAACTATGTACATCACTCAACTTTAGCAGTTCAGCAGTGGTGTCCCCTCCTGGGGAACACCTGGTTCCTGCAGGCTGACCCAGCCGGGTCATCTGCCTCTGACGGCGAGGGTACACTCTCCTCCTCATCCACCCTGTGTACACGGAGAGGCATATGGGGCTCTCTTATGAATCCCCACCCGGCCTATAAGTTAAATTTCACCAAGGTCCCCTCTGCGCATGGCTCAGGCGTGGTCGACTTTGCATTGCGGGCCCGGGTCTTCTCCTCCATGTTTCTCACTTCCATTTCATCCCAGCGCACCCGCCGGATGTGCCGCTCTTTCTCCAGCAGCAGGAGCTCCCTCCAACAGTGCTCCTCTGGGGCTGTGGCGCTGCTGGTGGAACGCAGCGCTGGCTACTGCCGGGTCACAATCTTCCCTAGCAGCTCCTCCTTTCAGCTGGCGATGGCATGCTGCTGGGCCCTCTCCATCCTCCGGCCTAGCTCCTGGATCTCGGCATGGAGAAACTTGGTATCCTCCAGGGATAATTTCGCCATTGCCTCCTCCAGGGTGAGAGGCGTTCCTGATTGCTGCAGGCCATGGACGAGAGCTTGCTACGGACTCTCCTTCATGTTGCCTGCCGGGTGCGGTCTGTCTAGACTGCTGGAGACTCTGCCCTGTCTCACAGGTTTCTTCTCTCCTCTCCCCTTTCAGGGGCGGTTCCATGGCAGCTTGCTGTCGGCCACACCTAGGGGTGGCCCCCCCAGCTTGATGGACACATCCACATACATGGTCACTGCTGCCAGGGGCGGGCCTCGCTTTTGGCGCCATTCTGGAACCCTGCCCACGATGGGTGGTGGTTTCTTGTTGTCTTTTGTCTCGTACATAATGGCGCCCGTTCTTCTGGGGCGGGCACCACATTCAGTATAAAACACAGTCTCTAGGAGCACAATACCCGGTGATAACGGGTGGGTTCATATCCTATTCGTGACGCCAAAGATGACGCGCCCCCTGGGCCATGGGGTATTCAGCACCGGGCCGGTTGTTGCTAGGGGAGATGTCACAGTGGCGGTGACTCGGTCTGTGACCAAGGGTGGTCAATGAAAGGGGGTTATTTACAGGGGAATTAAAGTTCTTATATAAAGTTTGGGATGCCACCTGTGGTATGCGGCTAAAGGGAGCCGCCGCTGCGGAGCAGGTCCTCTGGAGCTGGTGTGAATGCAGCAGAGTTCGTTTAGCTCTCCACAGGTAGAGCTTAGCTCCAGGGCAGTGTAGATGTTATAGATGTTGTAGATGGTCTTGGGCAGTATGGCGCAGGTGATGGCGCAGATAATAATCACAGAGAATGTAAGGTGCAGTCCTCAGAGTTTACTCACGGTTTCTTAGACTTCCAGTTACCAGTACTAGAGTAACTTCCCACGTCGTTCTGTGCTTACTCAGGGAGGGGTTCAGCAAACTCCCAGGTCTCTCCGGAGTACGTAACGGGACCCCCTTCTGTGTATTCCCTCCGGTCGTCTCCCTGCACCTCACACCCAGTGTCTCAGGCCAGTGGCCGCGGACCTTGCCGGGTGACATCTTCTCTGTCCCCTGGGTCCTCTATGGCCTCCTTTCTTGTGATTAGATGTGGCTTTTGGCTGCAGTACCTGAAATACTGCAGCCTCCGGTTTCCAAGTTGAGGCTTAAAGAACTCTGCTAGTTTAGGGACCGGTCCCCTCTATGCGACATAACCCCTCCATCTCCTGGCAGATTTGGGTGTACGGGTGGCCTCCAGCACTACCCGTACCCCTGGGGTCCCTTCCATGTTCCTGGAGCCTTTCCTGCTCCTCTCTCTCACTCTCTTCAGTCTTGGGCCTCACTGGCTAGGTCTTCCTCCTGAGCAGAGCTCCTACAGAGCTCCTGCTCATCTCACTGTCCTCCTCTGACTGACTGAAACTGACAAGATGGCTTCCCTCTTTATACTATTCCTAACAAGTGCTCCCCTGATTTACTTCCTCCACCTCCACCCACTATTTGGTTTCCCCTCTCTTTGTTCCCCCCACTCCAGCCAGGAACAGGACTTAGCAGGGAAGCAAAGCATATTGCCCCTCCTGCTGGTCTGCAGTAGTGTAGTGTTGGATGCAGGTGTTAGGGTCCCAGGCAGTACTCCTTCCTTACCTGAGAGTGAGATACCACACTTCTGGGTGAGATGCAGTACCTCTGTGGCGACTGAACCCGCAGGGGCGCCACAATAGCAGATGCCATGTCACGTTTGCAGAGCCCGTGATGTGCCTAAACAGTAAAAATCCCAAACAAGTGAACTCATTTTGGAAAATAGACCCCTTAAGGAATTTATTTATTCGTGTGGTAAGCACCTTGAACCTCATGGTGCTTCACTGAATTTTATGACGTTGAGCTGTGAAAATAAAAAATCTAATTTTTTCCACAAAAATGTTTTAGACCTAATTTTTTTATTTTCACAAAGGTAACAGGAGAAAATGAACCCCAAATTTGCTGTGCTATTTCTACTGAGTACATCGATACCCCATATATGGTGGAATACGACTGTTTGGGCACACTGCTGAGTTCCAAAAGGAAAGAGTGACGATTTGGAATGCAGACTTTGATGGAATGGTTTGGAGGATCCAAGTCGCATTTCCCGAGACCTTGAGGTGCCAAAACAGATGAAACTCCCCACAAGTGACCCCATTTTAGAAACTAGACCCCCTCACGGAATTTAACTAGAGGTGTGGTGAGCACCTTGAACCCACAGGTGCTTCACAGGAATGTATAACATAGAGCCGTTAAAATTAAAAAAAAAAATTTCCACACAAAAATGTTGCTTTTGACCCAAATTTTTCATTTTCACAAGGGTTACAGGAGAAAATTGACCCCAAAATTTGCTGTTCAATTTCTCCGGAGTACATCAATACCCCATATGTGGTGGAAAATTACTGTTTGGGTGACACTGCCAAGCTCTAAAAGGAAGGAGTGATATTTTGGACCGCAGACTTTGATGAAATTGTTTGTGGGCGCCATATTGCATTTGCAGAGCCCTTAAGGTGCATAAGGTTGGCATATGTAAGTTGTGAAAAGTGCATGAGTACATTAGGTTGGCATATGTGAGTTGTGTAGAGTATATCAAGTGATGCAATAAATAAGAGTAAACCAGAAATAAATGTACTAATCCATGGATAAGTGGTACAGCTTGAAAAGTATTTTATGCTCAAGTCAGGTTTTTCTGGATAGATGTCGAATTGCCAAGTGGTGTTCTTTCTTATCCCAAACTGTAACACACTTTGCAATGTTTTTTTATGACCTTCCTCTTTGGCGTTTGAGGGATCTCAACTAGAATATGTTGCCCTGGTACTATATGGGCTCCTTCAGTTCCAAAAGTACTAGGGCCCACTTCTTCCTGACTTCCAAATATTAGGGCCTTGAACAATACCTCCTGAAACTGAAGGAATGTGCCAATCTGGCCTGCAGATCATGATAGCACATAAGTGACGCACCCCCAGGGCTGTGGGGTACTCGGCAGCCGGGCCTATGGAGGCGGGTGGGGGATATCACGGTGGCTGGCCCGTCCGCGGCCCAGGGCGGTGAACCAAAAAGGAAGGGGGGTTTGGGTTTATATGGGGTTTTGGAATAGTTTGTGACGCCACCTGTGGTGCCTGGTAAGGTCTACCAGCGCTGCGACAGTCCTCTGAGGCAGATGTTAGGGCTGCTTATGATGGAACGGCTCCCCACAGGTGGAGCGGGCCTCAGGGCAGCGTGGGGAAATGGATGGTGGTACTGGTGAGAGACAGCCAGGACGGTTCAGGGAGAAATGACAGACACTCACACGGGGGTTCGCTACGGTACCTTTACTGGTGTAGATGCAGGTATGGTCCAGGGTACTCGGTACGAAGGGTGCACTTCTGGACTCTCCCCAGTGAGCGGTTATAGGGCCTCCCGATCCGTTGCTTCCACTTGCTAAGCTTCTGACCTGCCTGGAGCTAGGCCTGGCTTAATTACTGTCTCTCTCTCTCTTGCACCTGCTGACCTGGTGGTAGGGCCTTCTCTTGGAGATCACTCTCGCTGGACGCTGGGACCTCCGTGACTCCAAGCCCTGGTACGGTAGTCAGCGTTGGTCGACCTGGGACTTGTAGTCCTCCAGGTATCCGGTGGTCCCTACTGGGTATAAAGGGACCCTGTAGGCACGGACCCGGTGTCTGGTGTCTAGTTCGGGGTGAGCCTGGTATGCTCCTCTGCCCCCTCATTGCTTCTTCTCCCCTCTCACCTTCGGCCACTCTCAGGGCCCTCACTAGGCTTCAGCGCGCTGTGGGCCTGAACTTGCCTCACACAGCAGCCTACGTGCTGCTCTCTCTCTGAGCACACTAGGCTCCACTCTTCTCTAAACGCACACTTTGACTGCCTAACTCCACCCTCCAGTTTATATATCCCTACTGGGGCTCCCTCTGGTGGTGTGAGGGATCCCTGCCTTATACGTGGCAGGGATCTGGCCTTTTGTACTGCGTGTTGACCTACGTAGTATTGGGGTGTTGTTGATGTCTGTGTTTGCACTGTCTGCTACCCTGTCAGATCTACGTGTGGGCAAATTGTAGAACTGTCTTAACCTCTCGATGGGACTGGCAAGTACACTGTTTACTGGGCCTTCTGGCTCTGCTTCTACCGGTGATCCTTCTTCCCGGGATTCTTCCTGAGCAAGCTCTTCTGGGGCACTTACAGGTCTTACTTGCAGTGGAGGGTCTTCTGGCTGTTGGTAGAAGTGCATCACAGGTATTATTACGGCTCCATCCGTTTGAGGCAAATCTGCCGGGAAATCTCCTAAGACACTATGGAGTGCATCTTCTTTGGGTTCTTCAGTCACTATAAGAGGTACTTCTTCCCGTGGCTTCAATAGACCTGGGCACAACTTTAAGTGGTCTCTTGAGACTGTTGCAGCTGTCTTACCTCCATCTTTACTGATTAGACAGGTTTTTCTATTGTCGAACCTGGAATCCAACACAGTGTAAGGCTCTCTTTCCCACTGGTCGTCAAGCTTGTGGTTTTTTCTCTTTTGCTTCAGCACAACTTCTCCAGGTGTTAAGGGTTCTGCGGGTGCACTCTTGTTGTACTGTGCTTCCTGCTTGTCTCTCACCCTATTTAGACTGTCTTCGACACAGGCCTGTACTCTCTTGTACTGCTCCTGTCGAGTCGTATCCCAGTCTTCAGTGGACATATCTGCTTCTGGCTCTACCACTCCAAGCTCCAGGTCCATGGGCAACTTTCCGGGTATTGCTCTCATGAGGTACGCTGGAGTACAATTGGTGGAACTCACAGGTATGTGATTGTACAGATCTACCAGGTCAGGTAGTTTGTCTGGCCACTGATTTCTTTCTTCTAGAGGTAAGGTCTTCAGCAGGTCTATGATGATATTGCTCATCTTTTCACATAGACCATTGGTTTGAGGGTAGTACGGCGTAGTCCGAATCTTCTTGCACCCGTACAGATGGCAAAACTCTTTGAACAGCTCGCCTTCAAAGGCAGGGCCTTGATCCGTCAGCACCTTATCAGGGTATCCATGGGGCCTGCAGAAGTATGCCTGAAACGTCCTTGCTGCAGTTTCTGCCGTCAGATCCTTGACAGGGGCTACCACCAGGAACCGGGATTAGTGATCCACCATGGTCAGGGCATAGGAGTAGCCTGACCTGCTGGGTGACAGCTTGACGTGGTCCAGAGCGACGATCTCCATGGGCTGGGTTGTCTTGATGGACTGCAAGGGTGTTTTCTGGCTGCTGTAGTCTTTTATTCTGAGGCTACAGGGTCCACAATCCCGACACCACCTCTCTATGGAACTCCGCATTCCAACCCAATAAAACCGACTCTTCAGGAGGGTTTCCAGCTTATTCCAGCCAAAGTGCCCTGCTTGATCGTGGTAGGCCTCCAACACCATCTGGATGTCTGTCCTGGGCACTATGATCTGCCATACCATCTCATGGGTCCTAGGGTTGACATACCTTCGGCACAGCTTCTCTCTATAGATGAACAGCCGGCTTCTCTCATTCCACAGTTGCTTGGCTTATGGAGCAGCGTCCTTCTCCAGGGAGGAACCTTCCTGGGTTATCAGTTCTTTGACACGGCTGACAACTGGGTCGCTGTCCTGGGTCTCCTTCCAATTGTGATGAGGTAAAGGGTTTAGTGTCTTACCACGATACCTCCTGGAGGTGCGCTGCTCATGGACCATCCCATTTCTGTGGAAGGCAGGTAGCTCAACCTCCTCCAGGTCATCCACTTCTTCTTCAGTGTCCGACTGGTGAGGCATTCTGGATAGGGCATCGGCGTTGGCGTTGTTGTGGCCTACCCGGTACTTGATGGTGAACTGATAGTTTGACAGTCAGGCCATCCAACGCTGTTCCATGGCTCCCAACTTGGCTGTCTCTAGATGTGTCAAGGGGTTGTTGTCAGTATAGGCCGTGAACTTAGTGGAGGCTAGGTAGCTTGAATTGTTCAGTGATGGCCCAGACCAAGGCCAGGAACTCCAACATGAAGGAGCTATAGTTTTCTGGATTCCTCTCAGTAGGACGAAGCTTCCTGCTGGCATAGGCAATCACCTTCTCTTTGCCATACTGCTTCTGTGGCGCCCTGCTGTGCAGAGGTGCCACAGAACCCAGTAGGGTGCATGGATGGACTTCTCCACAAGAGTCCCTCACACATTCACACACGTTCACCCTACCACCTCAGACAAGCAGAGGGAGCCCTGATAGGGATATATATATATATATATATATATATATATATATATATATATATATATATGGAGGGTGGAGCCAGGCAGTTCAGTTTAGTTTAGAGTTAGTTCAGAGAGTGTGCTCAGAGAGAGAGGAGCACGCAGGCTGCTGTGTGACGCAAGTTCAGGCCTACAGCTCGCTCTGAAGCCTAGTGAGGGCCCTGAGTGTGACCGACGGCAAGGAGGAAAGGAGAGAGGAGTTGAGGGGGCAGAGGAGCGTACCAGGCTCTCCCCGAACTAGACACCGGACACTGGGTCCGCGCCTACAGGGACCCTTTACACCAAGTAGGGACCACCGGATACCTGGAGGACTACAAGTCCCAGGTCGACCAACGCTGACTACCGTACCAGGGCTAAGAGTCACAGAGGCCCCAGCGTCCAGGGAGAGTGATCTCCAAGAGAAGGCCCTACCACCAGGTCAGCAGGTGCAAGAGAGAGAGAGACAGTAGTTAAGCCAGGCCTAGCTCCAGGCATGTCAGAAGCTTAGCAAGTGGAAGCAATGGATCAGGAGGCCCTATACCCGCTCACTGGGGAGAGTCCAGAAGTGCACCCTGCCTACCGAGTACCCTGGACCATACCTGCAACTACACCAGTAAAGGTACTGAAGCGAACCCCCGTGTGAGTGTCTGTCATTTCCTCCTGAACCTTCCTGGCCGTCTCTCCCCTGTACCACCATCCATTTCCCCACGCTCTCTGAGGCCTGCTCCACCTGTGGGGAGCCGTTCTTTCATAAGCTGTCCTAACATCCGCCTCAGAGGACTGCTCCACTGCGGCGGCTCCCTTTAGCTGCATTCCACAGGTGGCATCACGAACACTTTACAAATCACCTATAAATAATCCCCTTTTTGGTGACCGCCCGGGGTCATGGACCGGGCCAGCCACCGTGATATCCCCCACCGGCATCCAGAGGCCCGGCTGCCGAGTACCCCACAGCCCTGGGGGTGAGTCACTTCTGACTTAACACAGCTTGCAGTCCCTCATTGCTGGCATCAGTGTACTGCAGGAAAGGTTGGCTGTAGTCAGGGTAGGCCAGGATTTCTACGCCAGTCCAGACCTCTTTCATCACTGCAAAGAACTCAGCCTGCTCTTTTCCCCACTGGAAGGGGGGGTTTTGCCTCTGTTGGACTGTCCTACCAGGAGATTTTGCAAAGGCACTGCCTTCTTGGTGTAGTCCTTTACAAATCTCCGGTATTACCTGACAAGTCCCAGGAACTGACGTACCTCCTTGAGATTCTTCGGTTCCGGCCATTTCTGGATGGCAGTGACCTTCTCCGGGTCTGGTGCTAATCCCTACGAACTGACTACATGCCCCAGGTACTGAACCTTCTGCTTGAGCAAGTGGCATTTAGAAGGCTTTAGTTTCATCCCATACCGGGACAATGCTTCAAATACCTCCGCCAGGTGCTTCAGATGGTCCTCATACGTCCTCGAGTACACGATAATGTCATCCAGGTACAGCAGCACTGTCTCGAAATTCCGGTCTCCCAAGCAGCACTCCATCAATCTCTGGAACGTTCCAGTGGCGTTGCAGAGTCCGAACGGCATACTGTTGAGCTCGCAGAGTCCCATCGGGGTAGTGAAGGCCGTCTTCTCCCGGTCCTCCTCAGCAACTGCTACTTGCCAGTACCCACTAGTGAGGTCAAGGGTAGAGAAGTAATTTGCAGACTTTGGTGCAGCCAGAGATTCCTCTATACGGGGCAAAGGGTATGCATCTTTATGTGTTATGCGGTTTACCTGTCTGTAATCTACACACATCCTCATGCTTCCATCCTTTTTCCTGACCAGGACCAGGGGGACTGCCCAGGGGCTACAGTTATCTCTTATTATCCCTGCTTTCTTCATGTCATGCAACATTTCCTTCGCTTTCTGGTAGTGTGCTGGTGGTGTGGGCCTGTAACGTTCTTTGATGGGTGGATGGTCACCTGTGGGTACATGGTGTTGTACCCCTTTAATCCTCCCAAAATCAATTGGGTGTTTGCTGAATACCTGTTCGTATTCCTGGACCACCCTGTGTACACCTTGGTTTTGATGGACAGGAGTGGCGTCAGTCCCAACATGGAGCTGTCGACACCAATCCCCCACCTGGGTTTCTGAGTCATTACCCTCCACTGTGTCTGATGAGGTTAAAAACTCTACTGTGTGTATGGTGTCATCATTCACAGTATACAATCTGGCAACAGTGGCGTATCTTGGTATTTTAACTTCCTTCTCCCTACAATTTAGGAGACGTATGGGTAACCTCCCATTGCGTACATCAACTACCCCTCTAGCAGTTAAGAGTGTAGGTCTGTGCTCTGAGCTAATGTGCTCCACTACCGCCTGGTAGTTCTGTTCCTTGAAACCTATTGCTGCCCTACACCAAATCAGCATCTCACTCATTGGGGGAATCAGAATGGGTATCGGGTCTGTCACCCGTACATTACCAATCTCACCACGTGTTAGCTTTGCCTGTTGCTGGTACAGGAGGGCTCGAATCTCTCTCTGGAGCACCTTCCTCTGCCCTGGTTTGGCAGTGTCATCAATCTGTTGGAGTAAAAACAACACTTCTCCCAAACAGTTACCAACCATATTTGTACCAAGTATCATATACAAGTCTGTATCACCAGGGTTAGATTCCACTACAATCAGTCCTTGGTCCTTTAGTTACGCTCTCCCCACCTTCACTGTCACGTCCTTAACCCCTACTAGGTTAAGAGGAAGGCCGTTAGAGGCATACACAGAGAGGTTCGGGGCTGGCGGCTGGAGTTCATCTACGGACCAGTACCTTTTGTAGAGGACATCAGGTATGATGGGTACCTGTGAGCCGGTGTCCAGTAATGCAGGTGTGGCTATACCGTCCAGCACGATGGACAGGAAAGGCCTTCCTCCTACAAACTGATGGTACCAGCTTGATGGGCCTGGTTGATTTACTCCTCGGTGTCGGCCCTCGGCCCCAGAGTTTGCCCGTTTAAAGGACAGTTCTGCGCGGTGAGGCCTGCCTTGTGGCAGCGGTAACAGATGAAGTCTCCTGGAGGGCGACGTTGGTTGTTAGTCCTCCCACGGGGTGGTGTCGTCCTCCTCCCGGGTGGTGTTGTCCTCCTACAGGGTGGCGTTGTCCTCCTTCTTCTTCTCATCCAGGGGACATCCTCAGGGCTGTCGGCGAGTAGTATCCTTCCTTCCGGCTCGGGCTCCGTCTGTAGCTGCAGGGTGCTCAGGACAGTGGCCAGGGTTTTACTTAGCTGACGCACTCCAGAGCGCAGGCTGTCCAGCTCGCTTGGAGGCACTGTTTGCATTTTTGTTTCAGCCGTTAATGAAGGAGCAGTGGGTGCTGCGGCCACTCGGGTGGCCCCACCCTGGTAACGCTGAATAGCAGTCCCTGATGTTTCCATGGGCTGTAGACCCTTAATAGCCATGTCCTTGAGGGTGTCAATGGTGGTTTCTGGATGATCTAAAGCCCACCACCGTACAGTTCTGCTCTCCTCCTGGGACCTCAACCCCCGGATGAATTGTTCTGTCAGCATTTTATTCTCATCTTGTATGCTGGCTGGACTAACCTGTTTCAGGGCCCGCAGGGCTTCCTGTAAGTGTCAGGCGTAGTCCCGGATACTGTCCTCAGGTTTCTGGACACAGTGGTAGAACCTCATCCGGAGATATGTCTCAGTGTGGTTTTCAAACACAGTTTGCTGTCTCTTAAAGACAGTGGATACTGATTGCTAGTCTGCGGCTGGCCAGGTTTCAACTTCCCGCTCTGCGGCACCAGTCAATTGTCCCAGCACAACAGCGGCTCTCTGCTTACCAGTCATAGAATACATGTCGAGTACACCGCGTATTTTTCTCTTGAACCCAGACAGGGTGTCTGGTTTGCCATCATACTGGGGAAGCCATTTCACTCCAGGGATATACGGCAGGGCCATGGGTATCAATGGAGTCACGACCCCTGCTGGCGGGGCGGCCGATGGTGCCTGTGCAGCGCCGGGCGTAAGTTGGGCATCAGGAGCGTTAACCGGTGCTCTGGCAGCTTGCTGGTCATCGGCGATGGTTGCGACCCCCTAGTAAACCGTAGCCTACCTTCTTCACTTTTTATCAGGTAGGCCGCTGCTCCGCGGGCGACGGTCTTCTTCCAGAACCTTGCGTAGCTCGCATCTGACGTCAGAGCGTCCACTGGACTCCTTCCAGGACCTGACGCTCCCTGGTTCGACGTCAAGGGTGGGGCGTGTCCTGGGCTTCGCGTGCTTTCACAGTCACGCCTCTCCAATTCCCGCGGTTACGCCCCTCTTCTTCCCGCGCGGCGACAGGAAAATGGCGGACAATGGCGGGAAGCCTCGAGAATGGCGGGAAATCTTCACCACAGTAAATGTTACTGTCTTTTAAGGCGCACAGTACCCAGTGGCAACTAGCACGAAATCCTGTTCGTGACGCCAGAATTTGATGCGCCCCCAGGGCTGTGGGGTACTCGGCAGCCGGGCCTATGGATGCTGGGGGGGGATATCACGGTGGCTGGCCCGTTCCATGGCCCAGGGCGGTCAACCAAAAAGGAACGGAGGTTTGGGTTTATATGGGGATTTGGAATAGTTCGTGACGCCACCTGTGGTGCCTGGTAAGGTCTACCAGCGCTGCGACAGTTCTCTGAGGCAGATGTTAGGGCAGTTATAAAGGAACGGCTCCCCACATGTGGAGCGGGCCTCAGGGCAGCGTGGGGAAATGAATGGTGGTACAGATGAGAGTCGGCCAGGGCGGTTCAGGGAGAAATGACAGACACTCACAAGGGGGTTCGCTTCGGTACCTTTACTGGTGTAGATGCTGGTATGGTCCAGGGTACTCGGTACGAAGGGTGCACTTCTGGACTCTCCCCAGTGAGAGGGTATAGGGCCTCCTGATCCATTGCTTTCACTTGCTAAGCTTCTGACCTGCCTGGAGCTAGGCCTGGCTTAATTACTGTCTCTCTCTCTCTCTTGCACCTGCTGACCTGATGGTAGGGCCTTCTCTTGGAGATCACTCTCCCTGGACGCTGGGGCCTCCGTGACTCCTAGCCCTGGTACGGTAGTCAGCGTTGGTCGACCTGAGACTTATAGTCCTCCAGGTATCCGGTGGTCCCTACTGGGTATAAAGGGACCCTGTAGGCGCGGACCCAGTGTCCGGTGTCTAGTTCGGGGTGACCCTGGTACGCTCCTCTGCCCCCTCGTTGCTTCTTCTCCCCTCTCGCTTTCGGCCACACTCAGGGCCCTCACTAGGCTTCAGCGCACTGTAGGCCTGAACTTGCCTCACACAGCAGCCTGCGTGCTGCTCTCTCTCTGAGCACACTAGGCTCCACTCTTCTCTAAACGCACACTCTGACTGCCTAACTCCGCCCTCCAGTTTATATATCCCTACTGGGGCTCCCTCTGGTGGAGTGAGGTGGAAGGGTGGAGGCGTGTGAATGTGTGAGGGCCTCTTGTGGAGAAGTCCATCCATGCACCCTACTGGGCTCTGTGGCACCTGTGCGCAGCAGGGCGCCACATAAGCGTTATACATTGCCATTTGTACGATATGCACTGTCAGCTTCGTGTACAACACCTTAGCTTTCCTCATGGTACTGTAGAGCTGGAGGATTTGAATACAGAGATCAACTCCCCCCATGTTCTTATATTGCCCCAGGACATAGTATGGTTTGGGGACCTGAGTAGTGGTACCTTGTACAGTGGTGGGGTTTTACCATTACAATGTATGGTGGTCCAGAAAAGGACATCCCTCTTGCCTTATACTTGACCACCATCACATTGTCGCTACATTAAGCCCTGTTCTCACCCTTTCTGAGCAGCTGCCCAATAAGTAACCTATGGAATCCTCCCTGCTTTTTACGCACAGTACCGGATGCTGCGGTAGCTCTGACAGAGAGGGATTTGAAGAGTGAAATGCTGATGTAGAAGTTATCTAAGCAGATAACCCTGATCCAGCAGTGGGTGCACTAATTTCCACACAATTTTCGCACTCACCCACAGGATAGGAGTGCATTCAGGGAGTTGAATCTGGGTGTCCTTCCCTCCATAAACCCTAAATTTGTGAATGTATCCTGAGGTAAACGACCAAGAACGATGGCATAAGGGGCCCATTAAACTGCTAAACCAATTGTGAAAAAACCCTAAAAAAATTCTTTATTGAAAATTATTTTAAAATCAACACATATATAGACATACACGAGTTAGATACAAAATATATAATGCCAATGAGGGGAAAGAAGTGAGCTATTAGGTCCCTATTTGGATCCTATAGCTACCCCTGACTGACCACGGGAGTTGGCACCCTAATAATAATCGAGAGAGGTGCCCTCGCTCTGCGATGACTGACCCTGTTGGTCCCTATTTCCCCCTATACAGCTTCTATATGAAACCAACGATACAGTTGTAGTGTCAGACACTGATGAGGTACTTATTTTATCAGACAAAGCAGATGAATTTGTAGAGACAGTTGTCATATATATCTTGGGGCCTGATCTTTGCCCTGACACTGTCACTACCTGACAGTGAATGCAAAGCCCTACTGTATACTGGCACCCCTGCTCATCGTCGACTCACCCTACGTGTCCCTACCCAGGCCCTGCAGTGCTTGGGGAAGATGGCAGTCAAGGGAGGACAGATCAAAGAGAGGGCAGAAAAAGATGTCCTACCCTTATGTCCTACCCTGCCTATATTTGATACCACAGCTCCACTCCCATAAAAAATGTGGGATGTGGAAACAACTTTTTGCTTATAATAAATAGAGCGTATTGAGGAATCTTAAATATTACTAGGTCCACAATCAGCAATCAAAAATAATAGCACCATATTGAACAGAATTCCAATGCATCTACACACCAATTGTCATATCCTAGGCATATACTGTAATCATGCAGAGGCTATCTCAGGCAAAAGAAAACCCTTCCAGGAGGGCATGTACCTTTATCTTTAAGATATCTCCAGAACCTGCCCGACACGTTTCCCCCCTTTTTTCTTATATTTGGGGTTCATCAGTGTAATCACTACAAGAATTTTCCATTAAAATTCTGAAACTACAATTGCTAAACGGACATCAGTAAAAACAATTTAAGTGATTTACTACATTATATTTTTACTGACTGTGGATTACCCTGTCTCTAGTGCAAAAAGAAAGGATTTGATCAGCATAGAAATTTATATAAAACAGTTCAAACACTGTCCCTGATTTAGCTGTATCAACTAATCTAAATTATGTTATTTGATTATCTTTTTACACTTTACTATCTGATGCTAATTCTGATTATATTTTAGAAAAAAATACTGTAGTATAAGTTAATTACTACAGTGTGTTTTTACTGTCCCTAATGTAGCCCTATCAACTAATCTAAATTGTTTTTTAACACTTTTTGGGAAAAAAACAAAAAAAAAGGCAACCGGATGCCGATAATTGATGTGTGTCACTAATCACCGCTCAATGGCTGTAGGACGCACCCACGGAGGTGATGAAAAGTGGGGAAAATTGGAGAGATAAAAAAAAGTCTTAAGCCGAAAGCAAGCACGGATGCAGGACGGCTGCAGGACGGACGCACAGAGGTGGTGGAAAAGAAAAAGACTGTCAAAAATCAAGCGAAGTACTGATCAGTGCTCGGTGGCAGAAAAGGGGTTGAAGAAGGGGTTAGGGAGAGGGGAGAAAGAGTGGAGAGAGAGATTGGGGTGGATTAGAAAAAAGCAGAGGACAGGAACAGGACTGGAACAAATCAGGAAGGCCTTCTATCTTCTTTTTCTTCAGGTCTTCAATCAGCAGCAGCAACAGCAGAAGTGGTGGCACAGGATAAAATTGTCTGGGGCACCACAGGGCTCAGCATATCAGCACCAGAATGACACAGTGACCGCTCTGCTCACATCTCCAAGCTGGAATGAGGCAGTTCAGAGCACTGTGAGGTCAGACTGTTCTCCTGCTCACTGACTTGTGCAATCAGACATTATCGTCCGATTGCACCAATTAGCGATGGGGCAGCTGCCGCAGATGTCCCCTGCCACCAGCTATGATCGGTGCTATTATAGCACCGATCAAGGCTGGACTTCAATGTTTCAGGCAATTTCATTTTCCAAAACATTGAAATCACTGTCATTGGCTATTCAGAATTGAACAGCCAATCACAGAGATCATAGCTTGTAGAAAGAAACTTGGCGCTCAAAAGATTTTGCAATAATTGAACAATTTAATAATGGCATATTAGTACAGTGTAAGAGACATTTCAGTCTACAGAGACCTTCAACAGTGTATCTGTAGCTCTACGCTGGTTGTGAGCATAGGAGTGAATGCCGTGAATCAGCAATTGATTCGTCAAGGTAATAATCCAAAAATTGTGGTTTCGGCATCAGGAAGGTGGTTTCCTCCATTTACATTGATAAAGGTCTTTGTAGACCGTAACATCTGTAACACTGTACTATTACATCATCATTAAATTGTTCAAGAATTGCAAAATCCATTCAGTGCCAAGTTTCTTTCTACATATTATAAGGTTTGGGTCCCTACTTGTGCACCACCCAAACTGAAAGTGTGGTAGTTTTCTACTTGAGCTTCTTAAGCGTGTCGCTTCCTCCTCTCTGTGGGTGCCCGCCAAAAGCAGGGTGCCACTGGTGGGGGTAGTAGGCCCTGGAAGCCCTGAAATTGCAGCTTCTCTAAGCGGAGTAAGCGGAATGGTGAGACTCTGTGATTTGCACCATCTTGGGTATTTGGTGGGACTGTTCTATATGTTTATTGTCTGTTTGGTGGTTCAATAAAGTATTGCCACACTTTTACTCTACCCTGTGTTGTCTGAGTACTATTGTGCCCACAAGAAAGGAAAATGGGTGTTCTGTGGGATTAACCCTGTCCCATGCAGTCTCTGGCCAGCAGGCGACAGCACCCACTGACCCCTCGTGTCCCTACACATATCATTAATAAGTTTATCCATCTTGTGATTTTCATAATTAAATCACTTTTCCTTCTTGGTTTTGCAATGTCAATATTGAGAAGTTTAGTTTAAGTATATTTTTATGTATTCACCGAGTAATATTTACGTAAATTGTATGTAGCTTCTATACTGTATTGATATTGACTAATGGGATGCATTAATTATATTCTGTAAATTTCCTTTTCACTGGGATTCAGTAGCATGGAATGATACGGCAGCAGCTTCATTAATGCAGGTATGTTCATGTGCAGGAGCCATTAATGTAGCTACTGGTGGAGGCAGAGGGAGGGGGGGACAAAGTGTGCCATCGCCCTGGGCCCTGTCACATGAAGGGGCCCACCCGCAGCAAAATGCCTGCTCCCCTATCTAACTGAGACTCTGCACACTGGCTAGCACAGTGGCAGAGTCTCAGTTCAGTGTAGTGTGCAGGCTTTCAGTGCTACAGTCAGCTCCACTCTACCGCGGCTTGAACACCAGCAGCTATTAAAAGTGTGTTTTTCTCTGAAACACCACAGCGTTACAGAGACAAACATATCTGGCTGAGGTACTACAGCCGGTGCGTGATACATGCTGCTGATAGTTTGGGAAGCATGTATCACCTATCAGGCTCCCTTTAAAGGGGTTGTCCAGGCTTGGGATAAAAGTCTGCAGTCAATCTATGTGACTGCAGACTGCCAAATCATGACAGGGTGCAGTGAACCTGCTGTCATGAGTCCCCAATATCACTGGTGTTATCAGGCAGTCATGCGACCACACGTTTGCTATTTGCACGTGGCGATCAGTCCAATGTGAATAAAATTTCACTCTTGTTGCATAACTCTCGAGTGCCAAGTTCTACTTATATTTTCTATTATCGATTGGAACCACACTCAGGTACCTCTTCACAGTTCTGGAGCGCAGTATACTAATTACTACAAGTTAAGCGAGCACTTAAGGAGCATTATTGTTTACTGCAGTACCAGACACATGATCTCCCTGCACTACTGCTCTCCATTTTGTAGACTGCTTGTCACTTTAAGCCTGGAATTTACAGAATGGCAGGGTGATAAACTGGCTGAGGGGCCAGCACACGCACAGGACTTTAAAGTCCCGGTACTGTGCAATGAACGTAAACGTGATAGGGCTCTGACGTCCATTTCATGTACTAGCACGATGACAACGCATTGGCTCACCCTTTGACGGTGTACTCGTCAGGATCCTGGATTAGGTGAAGTATATTATTATTTTTTTTTAATTAAAACTTGTAGTGTGACAGTGAAGGCATCATATGGTATAGAGTGACCCTCATACATTGTAAGGACTATTGTAGGCGGCCCTCATAAGATGTAGGGTCCTCATAAAGTGTGGTGGCCATTATACAGCGTGTCAGCTAATGTGGAGGTCATTACTCAGTGTGGGGACAACTGTTGGGGCCGTTATACAGTGTGGGAGCTAATGAGAGGGCCGTTATACAACTAGTGGGCCATCATACAGTGGGGACTACTAAGAGGGGCCCTTATACAGTGTGTGAGCCAATATAAAATGTGGGGACTACTGTGGGGCCATTATACAGTGTGAGAGCTAATGTGAGGACCATTTTGCAGTTTAGAGGCTATCATTCAATGTGGAGGCTACTCCTCATTTTATAGTATTGGGGCTACTGTGGGAGACATTATAAAATGTGGGGCCATTATACCGTGTGAAGACTACTGTGGGGGTCATTATATTGTATTTTGAGGGAGCAGTGGGCCCATCATACTGTGTATAGGACAGCTGTGGGCCCCTCAAACTGTGCATAGGGGAACTGTGGACCCAGTATACTATGTATAGAGCAGCTGTGGGCCCCACATACTGTGCATAGGGGAGCTGCAGACCCTTCATACTGTGTATAGGGAAGCAATGGGCCCATAATACTGTATATAAGGAAGCTATGGGCCCCTTACATTGTGAATAGGGGAGTTGTGGGGGCAATATACTGTATATAGTGGCGCTGTGGGTCCCTCATACTGTGTATAGGGGATCTGTACATGGGGAGTCTCAGGGGACATTATTAGATGTTAAGTGGGCACTTGAGCATTATTGTTATAGAGGAACTCAGAGTTTTGTGACTGTCAAAGGTGCACAGGGGGCATTATTACCTTCTAGGGGCTAAATCTGGACACTGTTTTCTAGGGTACTTACACAGGGCATTAATATTTTCTAGGGGGTAATTTTACCATCTAGACAGCATATAGGAGGCATTATTACTATTTAAGGGGCACAGTGGTGGGCATTACCATGTGGGGCCGTAAGAGGAGCATGATTTTTGTACCACACAACAGGTGCAGTTGTATTGACACATACAGCAGAGTCGGTTGAGTATTTGGCTATCAGCAGGGTAAGGAGTTTGTGGAGGACGGTAATGTAGATGGTGCTTTAAATGTGAGAAATCAAATGTGTCTTAGTTGTAATCTCTGCAGCCGAGTCCTGGCTGGAGAAGTTGTCATGTCGGTCTGGGCCAGATCGAAAAGACGGAAAAAGTGATCAACTCAATCAGCTGTAAGTCACTGTTTATAACTGTACTGTAATCTCCTATATGATCTGCAACACTGGCATCTACCACTTTATGGGCACGGTAATATCAGTGTTAGCTTTTTTATAGAGATTTATTTTCAGTAATTTCATGGTCATCTGCTGGGCTTCCTCTATGCACAAAATTAGGGTGCGACACTATAGTTGAAATCAGGGTTACCTGATTAGGGGCCCACTTAGATGTTTCTTACCCCCCTGAGCTAAATCCTTAGCTATGCCTCTGGCAGGAGCCACAATAATCAGGCAGACTATAAAGCAACAAAACTATTATTAATATCTCCTATGTACTATTTTGACAGCATTCCTCCATCCTTGGTCAATTAAAAGTTACAGTGTGTGGGGCGCTGTTCTCATTTGCATAGAAGTCTTTCACTGTTTCATTTGACAGCAAGAATTACATTTCTCAGTGCACCTATCTATTCATCTCTGTGCATTTTGGAAGCTGGGTGGGACTGTCATTTCAAGAGCAGGTGTCTCAAACTACATTTCTTAGCACGATTTCAAAGCTTAAAAAGTCTCCCTAATGATCGAGAACATGTGCAGCAGCACCATTCATACACAGGAACAAGAAACCTATTATGTTTTGAGATTTGTGGTATAAGGGATGGCAAATTTCCTACTTTAGTATTAAAAGGCAATGCTGTACTTCACTGACTGCTACTGCTTGGAATATTGACTAATTCCTAGAGCTTGTTCCACTAGAGGGAGCTGTTTGAGCAAATTCAGGGAGAGCTGAAAATAAATATGCTGTTGCTTTGCATAATTATTAGTATGGCTTATATACTATATATATAATAAGCAGCATTCATTTTGAACATCGCTTACTATACGATGGATAGCATGATACATTTTCTTAGCATGGAAACCAGTTGATAACCGTCCTTTGTTTGTTTTCAAAATGGGACGAGTATACGAGTACACTGTACTTGTGGGCACTAGTGATGAGAGCGCACTAAAATTCTCGGGTACTCGTTTATGAAGTCGAGCAAATTGAAATACTCGAGTGCTCGGACCGAGTAACGAGCCCAATGTAATTCTATGGGAAACTCGAGCATTTTTCTGGCGGCTCCCCCCGGCGGTCTGCAGAGGGCCTAAAAATTGCTCAAATTGCAATGCTCAAATGACATGGGAGCAGCATGGGGAAGACCCCTGGAAGCATTTCTGACCCCCAGGTCACTGCGGTCAACAACGTTGACATAGGTATTACGCCACTTTTACAGACTCACAATAAAACATACAAAAACGAAACCAAAACGGATTTTCCTGGGAAATACAGTGCATTGTGAAAGTATTTGGCCCCCTTGAACTTTTGTACGTTTTGCCACATTTCTGGCTTCAAACAAAAAGATATAAAATACAACTTATTTTGGGAAGAATCAACAACAAGTGGGACACAATCGTGAAGTGAATGAAATTTATTGGATATTTTAAACTAATTTTATTTTAATAACAAATTAAAAACTGAAAAGTGGGGCGTGCAATATTATTCGGCCCCCTTGAGTTAATACTTTGTAGCGCCATCTTTTGCTGCGATTACAGCTGCAAGTCGCTTGGGGTATGTCTCTATCAGTTTTGCACATCGAGAGGCAGAAATTCTTGCACATTCTTCCTTGCAAAACAGCTCGAACTCAGTGAGGTTGGATGGAGAGCGTTTGTGAACAGCAGTTTGCAGCTCTTTCCACAGATTCTCGATTGGATTCAGGTCTGGACTTTGACTTGGCCATTCTAACACCTGGATACATTTATTTTTGAACCATTCTATTGTAGATTTTGCTTTATGTTTGGGATCATTGTCTTGTTGGAAGATAAATCTCCGTCCCAGTCTCAGGTCTTTTGCAGACTCCAACAGGTTTTCTTCCAGAATGGTCCTGTATTTGGCTCCGTCCATCTTCCCATCAATTTTAACCATCTTCCCTGTCCCTGCTGAAGAAAAGCAGGCCCAAACCATGATGCTGCCACCACCATGTTTGACAGTGGGGATGGTGTTTTGACGGTAATGAGCTGTGTTGCTTTTACGCCAAACATATCGTTTTGCATTGTGGCCAAAAAGTTTGATTTTGGTTTCATCTGACCAGTGCACCTTATTCCACATGTTTGGTGTGTCTCCCAAATGGCTTGTGGCAAACTTCAAACGAGACTTTTTATGAATGTCTTTGAGAAATGGCTTTCTTCTTGCCACTCTTCCATAAAGGCCAGATTTGTGCTGTGTATGACTGATTGTTGTCCTATGGACACACTCTTCTGCCTCAGCTGTACATCTCTGCAGTTCATCCAGAGTGATCATGGGTCTTTTGGCTGCATCTCTGATCAATCTTCTCCTTGCTCGAGATGAAAGTTTAGAGGGACGGCCGGGTCTTTGTAGATTTGCTTTGGTCTGATACTCCTTCCATTTCAATATGATCGCTTGCTCAGTGCTCCTTGAGATGTTTAAAACTTGGGAAATCTTTTTGTATCCAAATCCGGCTTTAAACTTTGCCACAACAGTATCTCGGATCTGCCTGGTGTGTTCCTTGGTCTTCATGATGCTCTCTGCACTTGAAACAGAACCCTGAGACTATCACAGAGCAGGTGCATTTATACGGGGACTTGATTACACACAAGTGGATTCTATTTATCATTACCAGTCATTTAGGACAACATTGGATCATTCAGAGATCTTCACTGAACTTCTGGAGTGAGTTTGCTGCACTGAAAGTAAAGGGCCCGAATAATATTGCACATCCCACTTTTCAGTTTGTAATTTGTTAAAAAAGTTTAAAATATCCAATAAATTTCATTCCACTTCACGATTGTGTCCCACTTGTTGTTGATTCTTCTCCAAAAAATTAGAATTTTATATTTTTATGTTAGAAGCCAGAAATGTGGCAAAATGTAGAAAAGTTCAAGGGGGCCAAATACTTTCACAATGCACTGTATGTTAAGGAACATCCTTTCCAGGGTAATGACTTGTATATAAGGCAAAATAAATAACCAAATAGAAAAATGCTCCTCGACACCTTGGGGTATGTTCACACGTAGCGTTTTTGATGCGTTTTTGCACTTTTGCATTGCTTTCAACAGTGAAAAAACATTTAAAAGTAAATGTAATTTTAACATCTTACTACCTTATCTGGCCATGTGGTGTGTGACACATCATCAGACACATCCTATTTCATATATGATGCGTATGCAGTGATTGCAACGGCTGCCAAAAAATTGGAGGAACTCCAATGCCCCTTGCAAGAGACGTAGAGGTCGGAGGGCCTCCTGCAAAAAGTGCTCCCATCATTAGGAAGTGTGTTTCCCATACGGTTTGCCTATGCAGTGAAGCAACGTCTGCCAAAAATTTGGAGGAACTCCAATGCCCCTTGCAAGAGACGTAGATATGTTGATATGGTACATATGATGGTGATCTGGTGGTGGAGGATGAGGATGCGGAGAAGGAGGAGGAAAAGAGAGACAAAATCAGGAAGTGTATATGACTCGCCCCCTGGGCCGTGGGGCACTCGGATCCGGGCAGTAGGGGAACGATGGGAGTAGTAGTGGCAACCCGGTTCCGTGGCTCAGGGTGGTCAGGCCAGTGGTAGTCCGTTATGTGCTGATGTTTATGTCCGACTACGCCACCCGTGGATTTGCGGTTATTAGGAACCGCTGCTGCATGCAGACCGCTGGGGCTGATGAGGTGTGCAGCTAGGGTAGTGTGACTCCCCACGGGAAGAGTGCGGCCCCAGGGCAGTATAGTGGATGGTGGGAGTGATGGTAGTGAGGGTCCCAGTGCCGGTAGTGCTGGAGACGCGAAGGAGCACACAGACAATAGGTTGCAGTCCAGGGTCTTTACTGAAACAGGTAAACTGACCCATAAACAGTCCCAGCTCGGAGGGGACCTGGATGTCTGAGAGCAACGGGGAAATTGGCCCTGGTCAGGGTGAGGGTGTAGGCCTACCATGCTTTCTGCGCTCCTTCTGGCTATCTCCTCGTTATAGGGTAATAGCCCACGTTTCCGAGCTTTCCGTGTATTCTCGCCTGTATGGCCTGCGACGTGGGTTCCTTTCTGCTCCCAGCCTTGTACGGCTTTACTGGTCCCTTCTGTTGTGGCAGGGCCTCCAGGCTTCTTAGGCCAAGGAATATACAGTCCCTTGCGGACTGGTTCTCTGCTGGGGGATGTGGAATCCTTCCAGCCTCAGACACCAAAGTCTGGTAAGGTCAGTCTCTGATTTGCCAAGACAGGCTCTCTTCGCCTCTCGTCTCTGGCTGGTGGCTCTCCTACTGCCACACTTCCTCTTAGGTGCAATCAACTTTCTGTCCCTGCTCCACTCTGGGACACGTCTCAGTGCTGAGACAGGCCATCCAGTTCTCTCTAACCCTGCCCCCAGCACCAGCTTTTATAGGGGCAGCCAGCTCCCCCTACTTGCCTGAGACAGGAGGCATTGCATGCTAATGTTCCCCTGACTAGAGAACCTCCCCCTTGCTCTCAGACACAGCTTTAATTACACTTGTGGCATCCAGGCCAGGGTGACACATTCCCCCCTTGTAAAATTTAGTACTCCGGGACTAAACAGTAAACAAAGACAATATGCATAACCATAAAACAATAATAGACAAACGACGCACAAATTGAGTTCTTAAGGTCACAGTGTGGCCTGTGACCGGGTGTCCATATCACCAATACAACGGGGAGCCTTAACCAGGTGGGGGTCTGTCCTACCCCAAGTCCTTCACAGTCTTAGTTCATTCCTTGGTTAGGCTCCAAACGCAGTCCATACAAGGTCCCGGTTACAAAAAGTCCATAACCTTTGAGTCCTTACGGTAGCTGCAAGAAACTGAAACACAGAATTACCAAACATGCATGTAACTTGGCAAACAATTTCAACATTTGGCAACAGGGTCATTTACAATTTTAGTACACTCTATATTCTCCAGCGAGCGGGTATCTGACCCTTTGTGCTCCTGGTTGACGTACGTAGCCCACTGTCTGGTGGTGGACCAACCTGGCTTTCCCCACTAGCGTTAGGGGTACAGCTACCAGCCGGGAGTACAGGTAGGGCAGGCAGCTGTCTGTGGGTCCTTTGGCTTACCGCAGGCATGGCAGGCTCACTGTCAGCAGAGGGTTGACTCTCCTGGGCTGCTGGTACAGGCTCTTCTGCCTCTGGAACCGCTTGCTCCTCTTCACCTTCCGGCTCTGGTGTTGGTTGTTGCTGTGCCGGTTGCAGGAAATGCAGGACGGGTACCACTATGGCATCATTTATGCGAGTCCAGGACTGAGGGAACTCTCCGAGAATGGTGCTGATCATTTCTTCCTTGTCCTCTGCGGGTTCAAGGTCACTCTGATCCTCTTCTGCACTACGGAGTTGCTCGGGGCACCTTTTGAGGTGGTCTCTGGAGACGGTACTAGTGGTTTCTCCTCCGTCCTTGGTGATCACGCACACCTTTGGGTTGTCGTGGTCAGACTGCAGTAGGGTTCCCTTTCCCACTGGTCGTCCAACTTATGTAGCCTTCTTTTTCGCTTTAGGACCTGCTCACCAGGTTCTAGGGGACTAGCAGGGGCGTGTTGGTTGAAGAGTCTTTCTTGCCTTTCTCTCACCTGGGCCAAGCTCCTCTCCACACTCTCCTGTACCTTCTTGTACTGCAGTTGCCTTTCCGTATCCCAGTCTGCATCCGGGGAGGTGTCCTCAGGTGTTAGGACTCCCATCTCCAGGTCTACGAGCAGCTTACCCGGTCTGGCTCGCATCAGGTAAGCCGGGGTGCAGTTGGTAGCATTCACCGGGATGTGATTGTATAAGTCTATCAGGTCCGGCAGTTTTTCTGGCCACAGGCTGCGTTCCTCCAGGGGCAACGTCTTCAGGAGATCAATGACTATGTTGTTCATCTTCTCACACATCCCGTTGGTTTGTGGGTGGTAAGGCGTTGTACGAATCTTCTTACAGCCAAAGAGGTTGCAGAACTCCTGGAAGATTTCAGCCTCGAACGCTGGACCCTGGTCTGTCAGGACCTGTTCCGGATACCCGTGTGGACGGCAGAAGTATTGCTGGAAGGCTCTGGCCGCTGTTTGGGCTGTCAAGTCTTTTACCGGGACCACCACGAGAAAACGGGAATAGTGGTCCACGATTGTCAGGGCATAGATGTATCCAGACCGGCTTGGAGCCAATTTGACGTGGTCCAGAGCTACCAGCTCAAGAGGCTGCGTGGTGACGATGGGCCTCAAGGGTGTCTTCTGGCTGGTGCGGTCCTTCCTCCTCAGGTGACAAGGGCCACAGTCTCTGCACCACTTTTCTACAGCTCCTCTCATGCCGACCCAAAAGAACCTTCCTCTTAGCAGGAACTCTAGTTTCTTCAAACCGAAGTGTCATGGTAAGCCCCCAGGACCATAGCTGCATCCCGCCTTGGGACCACGACTTGCCAGGTCAGCTTGTGCGTCCGGTGGTTGACAATCCTTCTGCACAACTTGCCTTCGTAGAGGAACAGCTTGCTCTTCTCTTTCCATAGCTGCTTGGCTTCCTCTGGAGCATCCGGATCTATGCGGGCATCTTCCTGGGTCAGCAGATCTTTCACCAGGCGGACAGCAGGGTCATTATCTTGGGTCTCGGCCCAGCTGTGGTGAGGTAGGGGGTTGATCATCACAGTTGTTAGATCCTCCTCCTTCACGCGGTGAGTGTATTGAGCGGCTCCATACCGGTGAAACGCGGGGAGTTCTACCTCCTCCAGCTCTTCTGGGTCTTCGTCACCTTCAGGTAAGTGAGGCATCCTTGATAGGGTGTCCGCGTTGGCATTGGTTTTGCCTGCCCGGTACTTGATCACGAAGTCATAGTTGGAGAGACGGCCATCCACCGCTGTTCCAGGGCACCCAGTCTTGCATTGTCCAGGTGTGTCAACGGGTTGTTGTCCGTGTACACGGTGAACTTCGCGGAGGCCAGGTAATGCTTGAAGCGTTCCGTCACGGCCCACACCACCGCCAAGAATTCTAGCTTGAAGGAGCTGTAATTCTCCGGGTTCCTCTCGGTGGGCCTCAGCTTCCGGCTGGCGTACGCGATCACCCTTTCTCTGCCCTGATGGTTTTGGGACAGTACGGCTCCCAGTCCCACATTACTGGCGTCCGTGTGGAGAATAAAAGGCTGACCATAATCAGGGTAGGCCAGGATCTCATCCCCCGTGAGGGCCATCTTCAACTGGCGGAAGGACTCCTCTTCCGGTTTATCCCACTTGAAGGGTGGCTTTTGACTTCTGGACTTAGACTGTCCGATCAGGAGGTCCTGCATAGGAGCTGCAATCTTAGTGAACCTGGGGATGAACCTTCGGTAGTAGCCTACCAATCCGAGAAATTGTCTCACCTCTTTGACGTTCGAGGGGCTTGGCCAGCTCTTGATTGCCGTGACCTTGTCAGGGTCGGGGGCTACTCCTTCCGCACTTACCACGTGCCCTAGGTACTGGACCTTCGGTTTCAGCAGGTGACACTTCGATGGTTTCACCTTCAGGCCATAGCCTGCCAGGGCTTCGAACACCTCGGCCAGGTGCTTTAGATGGTCCTCGTAGGTCTTCGAATAGACGATCACGTCGTCCAGGTAAAAGAGGACCGTCTCGAAGTTTCGGTGCCCTAGACAGCATTCCATCAGCCGCTGGAAGGTCCCTGGTGTGTTGCAGAGCCCGAAAGGCATACAGTTGAACTTGCTCAGTCCCATCGGGGTGGTGAAGGCGGTCTTCTCCTTGTCAGCCTCTGCCACAGGAACCTGCCAGTACCCGCTAGTAAGGTCCAAAGTAGAAAAGAAGTTAGCTGATTTTAGTGCGGCTAAAGACTCCTCTATTCTAGGCAGCGGATATGCGTCTTTGTGGGTGATACAGTTGATTTGTCTATAGTCCACGCACATTCTCATGGTGCCGTCTTTCTTTTTGACCAGAACCAAGGGGGCTGCCCAGGGGCTACAGCTGTCTCTAATAACTCCAGCTTCTTTCATCTCTCTTAGCATGCCCTTTGCGTTCTGATAATGTGCAGGGGGTACAGGTCTGTGTCTTTCTTTTATCGGTGGGTGGCTCCCTGTGGGGATGTGGTGTTCTATCCCCTTTACTCTGCCGAAGTCTAGCGGGTGCTTACTAAAGACTCTCTCGTACTCCTGTACCACCCGGTAGACTCCTTGTTTTTGGTGCAGGGGAGTGGAGTCAGCACCCACATGGAGTTTCTGGCACCAGTCCTCCTTTTGTTTCTGGGAGCCATTACCCTCCGCCTGAGGAGATGGAGGCAAGGGTTCCACGGCCCTGATAGCTTTGTGTTCGACCACAAACAGCTTGGCGAGTGTAGCGTACCTGGGTAAGTGTACCTCCCTCTCCCCAATGTTGAGGATGCGGACGGGCACCCTCCCATGACGGACATCAACCACCCCCCGGGCTGTCAAAATGGTGGGCCTGCTGTCTGAGTACATGGGTTCTACCATGGCTTGGTAGTCTCTACCTCTCAACCCGATTGCAGTCCGACACCAGATCATCATTTCACTTTTGGGAGGCATGGAAATGGGGAATGGGTCACTCAGTCTTACGCTACCGATCTCACCACCAGACAGTTCTACCTGCTGCCATCTCATCAGGGCTTTTATCTCCTTGTTGAGGACTCTCTGTTGGCTGGAACTAGCATTCACTGCCACCTGTTGTAGAATTACAATTACCTCTGAAAGACAATTTTCAACTACGTTAGTACCCACAGTTATTTTAGGGTGACTTTCACGACGGTCAATGTCCACAATAATCACTCCCTGTGCCGGTAGTTCAACTTTACCAATTTTAATGGTCATCTCCTTGAACCCCATCTGCGGCACGGGTAAGCCATTACTGGCGATGATGCTCAAGTTACTGTCTGGATACCGTGTGATATCAGCATCAGTCCAATACTGCTTAAAAAGTACATAAGGGATAGTGGTTACTTGTGACCCAGTATCCAGCAAGGCGCTCATGGGGATACCGTCCAGCACCACGGGTAAAACCGGGCGCCCCCCAACGTACTTATTACGCCAATTGTAAGGGCCTGGTGATCTTATGCCTGGGGGTTGGCCCTCTGCCCCAGGTTGGACCCGTTTAAATTACAGTACCTGGAAATGTGTCCAGGCTGGTTGCATCGACGGCAAATGGGCTGTCCATCCTCTGCGTAGCGGTCTGTGGGCCTCCCTCGGAACGACGGGATCCTCCTCTGTCGACGCCACGGGACATCCTCCGGACTTGAAGCCAGCTCGATGGGTCTTGCCGGATCCACTTGCAACGCCTGGACGGTCCTGGTCAATGCCGCGACGCTCCTGGTCAGCTCCTGGACTTGGTGGTGCAGGTCTTTCGACGGGGCTTGGTTCAGGGCCTGTGCATCAGCCCCCACGGAGTCCATAGAGGAGGGCGCCGCCTCCTGGTGGTAGGTGAGAGCAGGGCGCCGGGGGTTTATAGCGCCACTGGTTGCAGACGGAGCACCCTTATGGTCCTGTCCTTAAATTGGGCAAAGGTCAGGTCAGGGTTCTGGAAGAACATGAGGCGCAGTTGGGCCCTGTGGGCGCTAGACAGCAGACCTTCTATGAATTGTTCTGTTAGCAGCTTATCCGTTTCCTGCACACTGCCAGGGTCAGTTTGTTGAATAGCCCTCAAGGCTTCCTGCAGATTTAGGGCATAGTCTCTGATGCTGTCCTGTGCCTGCTGCTTACATCCATAGAACCTCATTTTAATCTCAGCAGAGGTACGTGTGTCAAAGGTACCCCGCAGCCGGGCCAGAATACCCTTTACAGTCCTTTTCTCCTCAGCGGACCATGATTTTACCTCCCTCTGGGCTGCGCCAGTTAACTGCCCTGTCAATATGCTGACCTTCTGTTCCTCTGTCAGGGGGTAAACGTGGAACAAACTGTATAGCCTTTCCTTGAAGTCAGTTAGGGCATGGGGCTCCCCTGAGTACTTGGGCAGCCAGGCTGCTCCAGGGATGTAGGGCAGGGAAAAGGGCATCACCGCTGCTGCAGCTGCGTTGGTGGTAGTGGGCGCCTCTGTATCCGACATCTTCCTCCCCCCTAGTTAAGCGTGGCCTACTTTCCGACAATCCTCTTCTGTAGGCCGCGGCTCCGCTGCTGCTGCTATGGACGAGGACCTGGCGTCGCGTCCTGATGACGTCAGCGCCGCTCTCTCTCCCTTCCAGGACCTTGCGCAGCGTCGGAGCGTGGGGCGGAGCTTCGGATCTCGCGCGGTTTTGACATCCAGGCCCCTCTTCTTCCCGCGCGGCGTCCTGAAGATGGCGTCCGATGGCGGGAAACAGCTGCGGATGGCGGGAAGACGGCGGGAAACGGTCCAAGATGGCGTCTGATGGCGGGAATCGGCTCCGGATGGCGGGAAACGACTCCGGACGGCGGGAAACATCGCCACAGGTAAGTTACAAAAGTCTTTTTCAGGCACGCAGTACCCGGTGGTTGCGGGCACGAAATCCTGCCGACTACGCCAAAGCTGACTCGCCCCCTGGGCCGTGGGGCACTCGGATCCGGGCAGTAGGGGAACGATGGGAGTAGTAGTGGCAACCCGGTTCCGTGGCTCAGGGTGGTCAGGCCAGTGGTAGTCCGTTATGTGCTGATGTTTATGTCCGACTACGCCACCCGTGGATTTGCGGTTATTAGGAACCGCCGCTGCATGCAGACCGCTGGGGCTGATGAGGTGTGCAGCTAGGGTAGTGTGACTCCCCACGGGAAGAGTGCGGCCCCAGGGCAGTATAGTGGATGGTGGGAGTGATGGTAGCGAGGGTCCCAGTGCCGGTTGTGCTGGAGACGCGAAGGAGCACACAGACAATAGGTTGCAGTCCAGGGTCTTTACTGAAACAGGTAAACTGACCCATAAACAGTCCCAGCTAGGAGGGGACCTGGATGTCTGAGAGCAACGGGGAAATTGGCCCTGGTCAGGGTGAGGGTGTAGGCCTACCGTGCTTTCTGCGCTCCTTCTGGCTATCTCCTCGTTATAGGGTAACAGCCCACGTTTCCGAGCTTTCCGTGTATTCTCGCCTGTATGGCCTGCGACGTGGGTTCCTTTCTGCTCCCAGCCTTGTACGGCTTTACTGGTCCCTTCTGTTGTGGCAGGGCCTGCAGGCTTCTTAGGCCAAGGAATATACAGTCCCTTGTGGACTGGTTCTCTGCTGGGGGATGTGGAATCCTTCCAGCCTCAGACACCAAAGTCTGGTAAGGTCAGTCTCTGATTTGCCAAGACAGGCTCTCTTCGCCTCTCGTCTCCGGCTGGTGGCTCTCCTACTGCCACACTTCCTCTTAGGTGCAATCAACTTTCTGTCCCTGCTCCACTCTGGGACACGTCTCAGTGCTGAGACAGGCCATCCAGTTCTCTCTAACCCTGCCCCCAGCACCAGCTTTTATAGGGGCAGCCAGCTCCCCCTACTGGCCTGAGACAAGAGGCATTGCATGCTAATGTTCTCCTGACTAGAGAACCTCCCCCTTGCTCTCAGACACAGCTTTAATTACACTTGTGGCATCCAGGCCAGGGTGACACATATATCCATGTCTGGATGTGAAGACAGAGCTCCATGGGAATAGAGTTAGACCTCCCAAAAAAAAAGACACTGTATTTGAGTTTATGTTACGCTGCTATCATTCGGTGGTGTTGAGAAGTCTGGCCCAATCCAGCTCTTGTTCATTTTTATAAGAGTCAGCCTGTCAGCATTTTCAGTTGACAGGCGGATGCGCCTATGTGCTATAATTCCATTGGCAGCACTAAAAACCCGCTCTGACAAAAAGCTAGCGGCAGGGCAGGCCAGGACCTCCAAGGCATAGAGAGCAAGTTCATGCCACGTGTCCAGCTTGGATACCCAATAATTATCATTCACAGAGGAATCACGGACGACGTTGGTACGGTCAGCAAGGTACTCCCTCAACATCTTCCACAACTTTTCCCTCCTTGTGAGAGTACCCCGTGCATCAGGGCTTGTGCAATGGGAGGGTCTGAGAAAACTGTCCCAGAACTTAGACAGTTTTCCTCTGCCTCTGCTGGATTGCATTTGTGTATCTCTCGCCTATACTCCTTGGTTGTCCAACGAACTGTGACCTCCGCCACCAGCATTTTGAGATGAGAATATTTTTAATAATTCCGCAACAAGGGCCTTCTCTTACTGCACCATTTTATTAGGCCTGTCCTGCAAGGGAATAAGAGACAGAAAGTTCTCCTTGGGTCTAAAGTGTCACCAACCAATAATGACTGTCACCCAAAATTTGGAGAACACGAGGGTCACGGGAAAGGCAGCGTAACATAAACCCATGTGTGCCAGACTGCAAAGAGGCAAGACTTCCTTGTCCTCACTAAGAGGACGACTGACCATGCACTCCTCAGGCCATCCATGCAGAACAGACGGTATGATAGTTGTGCAGATAGTACCGTCTATAGCGCATGAAACTAGCTCCTGTTCTTCCTCCTCCTCCTCCTCTTCCTCATTGTCACCCAATCCACCTTGGGATGAGAGGAGGCTGGGCTGTGTGGAATCACCCTGTATGGTTACTTGCTCCGCCTGCAATGCATCCTCTTTAATTGTGAGCAGAGAGCGTTTCAGAAGACAGAGAATGGTGGCGCTAATTATGGCGTCATCGCTACTCACCATCTTGGTGGAGTCCTCAAAGTTTTGGAAGATGGTACATATGTCTGACATCCATGTCCACTCCTGAAGTCTTATGTGTGGAGTCTGACCTGAATACCGATGGCCTTGTTGATGCTGGTAGTCAACAACTGCCCTCTTCTGCTCACAAATCCTTACCGCAGATCAGTCAGTGAGCTGGAAGCTGCAAATGCTGCTGAAGCACGGCAAGGGCGATGGATGCTGTATCTGACTTTCTAAAATTGTCACACAGGCGGCGTACTTTGACAAACAGATCTGACAGATCCGGGTAGGTTTTGAAAAACCACTGAACCACGAGGTTAAGTACATGGGCCAGGCATGGTACGTGTGTGAGCTTGCCTTGACTCAGAGCCGCCACCAGGTTCCGGCCATCATCACACAAGACCATGCCTGGCTGTAGCGTCAGCCACAGATCTGCCTGCTCTTTCAGAGCTTCCACAACTCTTCAGCGTTGTGCGGTTTTTCACCTAAGCATATTAGCTTCAGCACAGCCTGTTGCCGCTTGGTCGATGCAGTGCTGCAGGGTTTCCAGCTTGCGACTGATGTGGTCATTTTGGAGATGGAGGCTGAAGAGGAGGAGGATGAGGTGCAGGAGCTGTAGAATGTGGGGAAACCCTGATTGACAATGCTTGGTGTCGGGAGGACGTGTTCGGTCCCAATGTCTGATTGGGTCCCGGCTTCCACTATATTAACCCAGTGTGTCAGCGAGATATACCGTCCCTGCCCACAAGCACTTGTCCATGTGCCAGTGGTTAGGTGGACTTTCCCAGTAGCTGCGTTGCTGGGGGCACGTCTAATGCTGTGGGACACGTGCTCGTGTAATGCAGGGACGGCGCACCGGGAGAAATAGTGGCAGCTGGGGACCGAGTACCGAGGGATGGCCGCCGCCATCAGGTTACAGAAAACTTCCGTCTCCACGAGCCTAAAAGGCAAGATTTCGAGCGCAAGCATTCGAAAAATGTGTGAATTTAGTAGTGTGGCCTGTGAGATGTTGGGTGCGTATTTGTGCTTGCATTCCAAAGACTAAGGTAGAGACAACTGAATGCTGCGCTGGGACAAGGACGTGGACGTGCTTGCTGATGGTGCTACTTGAGAGTGTGCAGTGTGCAACGACAGGTGCAGGGCGGGAGGCATCTTGGCAAGTGCCATGGTTAGGGGATTGGCGTGCATGCACAACAGCAGAACAAGCAGTGGTGTCACCCGCAGACACTGTTGCTGGACCCTGGGATTTGGCCCACTTTGTCGGGTGCTTTGCTGCCATGTGCCTGATCATGCTGGTGGTGGTCAGGCTGGTAGTTTTGCTACCCCTGCTGATGCTGGCCTGGCAGGTGGTGCAAATTGCCTCTTTGGGGTTATCTGCAGAGTCTTTAAAAAAACAGACTCGGGAAGACCTAACAGTTGAATTGGCAACTTCCGTTGTGTTGACATTACAGGGACGCTTTCCTGCCTGGTGTTTGTGGCCACCACGCTGCTTCTTCCTGCCTGTTGTGGTGCTATGCCTCCCTCTCCAGAAAGAAATTTTATCATTAGACACCTTTAAGAAATTATGCAAATGTACAGTCACTTGGAAATAGATATGTAGTAAATTAGTGCCTCCCAATTTACTTTGGCTATGTAATTTACCATGCAAATAGACAGCATGTCTGAAACATCTTAACACGGCAGGATGACAATCCGAATGTCAGATATTAAAAGTAAAACATCCTTGTAGTTTGTGAGCTAAATAGGCATAATTAGAAAAAAAGAATAACAACATTCCCATTGGGATTTGAACTCTGACACTGTAGCTTCAGAAGCTGATACCTTACCATTGAGCTATCTAGTTAAATTATAGTAACTGGCTGCTTTCCTTGTCTTATGAGATCAACCATGAAAATACTCAGGATGACAAAAAGTCATTGTGATTCTGATGTTTGAAGAAAATCACACATCAGACTCACATCAAAATCAAACATCATTTGAATTTGGCTTGCTTGCAGTCTGTGCATAAGTTTCAATGAGTTTCAATCAGGTTTGCACTGAGAATCATTTAACTAGTGATGAGCGAGTATGTTCGGTTAACCCTTTCGCTGAGTATACTCGGCCGAGCACCGAGTATTTATAGAATGCTTGGGCTTTAAGTTTTCGTCGCTCCGTGAACATGATTTGCAACTGTATGACAGATTTAATACATGTGAGGAATGCTGGAAAAACAGGCATTACTCGCTCATCACTACGTATAACCAAATAGAACTCCTAGGTTTCTTCATCTGAGTTAATAGCTCAGTGGTTAGTGCACTGGTTTCTAGAAACAGAATTTTGGGTTCAAGTCCCATCAGCAAAGAGTGACTTTTTTTTATTTTTACTACAGTTGTAAAAGTCACTTATCAAAGTCACTTGTCAGGATCACTTGTCAGACAGGGTATTTAGCCTCAAACTGACATCATTCTGATGTTTGATTTTGATATCTGATCATGTCCTAAAATGGACATTGTAGTTGGTGGGGTTTTCCCTGATCTTTTCTACATGATCACTGCCTCGTGCAATGACATGGCATGGGTTTTAATTCAGGTGATTTATACAGGGGAAAAAAGTAGTAAAATGGATTATCTTATGATAATTAATACTGCTGTGGCCATTAGTTCACCTAACACTGGTGTTTCATGGTATTATTTAATAGTTTTAAACTTTGTGTGGTTGATCAAAATTGTATGGAAGCAGTCCTATCTATATTGTATATATAATGAAAAAATTTTAATAATTTAAAACATATGTTCACAATTTTATAATTCATATTTATAAATGCAATTGAGCAAGACCCCTGGCACAATTGTATTGAAATATTGGCTTTCTTGCTATTTAAGTTAAAAAAAGTGATCACAATGGATAAAATCTTATTGGCCAAAAAAATATCGACATGGGAAAGTGGTGTTCAAAAAAGATGCTGATACACTGCTCGGTGATGCACTTCTGATTGTAAATGCATCTCATTGCGTAACTGCGTAACTAATTTTCACTGCTTCTGGGATATATCATATTTTTCGGACCATAAGATGTACTCTTTTTCCACAAGAATTGGGAGGAAAATGGGGGGTGCGTCTTATGGTCCGAAAATAGCTTACCGGGGAGTTGCGGTGGTGGTGGAGCGGGATTGCAGGAAGCAGGGTCCCTCCCACAGGAACACAGCGGTGGCAGCAGGAGCAGTGAGATGCTGCAGGGCCAGTGTCGGTGGTCAGACAGAGCAGCATGCATTGCTTTTCCAGCAGCCATGGCCATCTTCCTAAAGCTACAGGGCAATGGCCGCACGAGCTGGCGCATGAGCAGACTGGGATCTCGGCAGCCATTTCCCTAAGGCCGCCAGAAAAGCAATACACGCCGCTCTGCCTGACTCGCCCTGCAGCATCTCACTGCTTCTGCTTCTGCCACCGGGTTCCTGAGTGAGGAAGGGACCCTGCTTCCTGTGATCCCGCTTCACCACCCCCTGTTGCTTGGGCACCCACTTCTCCCTCTCGGGGTCCGCAGCATTGCTCCACTTCTGCCACCACGAAGGGACCATGGCTACTGTGACCCCGGCTCCACCGGCACCCAGGTAAGATACCTATTCAGACCCTCACATTTAAAAAAAAAAAAAATTCCCTATTTTCCACCCCAAAATTTCGGGTGCGTCTTATGGTCCGGTGCATCTTATAGTCTGAAAAATACGGTAATAGACTAATTATGCCCAGATCTTTTTAACTGTTATTGGAAATATTAAAACGTTTTGTCAGTGTAAAGAAATTTTCTATCAGTTCTTCTGAGCTCTTAAAGCATAGCTGTTATAACTTGTCACTTGTCAGAATACAACTGAGGAGATAAGATAGGGTCTTATCCGGTGATAATTATCAAGGATGGTATCAATATATGCTGACCTGGTTCCAGGTTGTATGGCTGCTGCAGATCCATGGGTGATTCACCAGAAAAATATAAAAAAATGGAAAGTTTGTGGCCTGTATCTGCTCTGCCAGCTGATGAAGAAAGATCAAGTGCCAGAGATAATGTAAAATAACGTTTTTTAATTTTTTTTTTTTACGTATTTTGAAGTGTAGCCCACTTATTCAGGAAGCAAAAAAACACATGTATATGTATGTGTGCATACATATGATTTTTGCATTATCTCTGTCTGTTTTATGACTTGTATTCTGAATATTTCACCAGTCTTCACCCTATACAGTCTCTAGCTCTAATTTTCAGTTTTCTCTAACTTAGTGGGTGCTGGCTAGCTGCATTGATTTCTCCCATACACAAGCCAAAATATAATGATTCCTGCTTTTTTTCTGTGTAACATGCAGACAGAAACATCAGCAGCAGAAAGGACAAATTCAGCAGTAGTGAGCTGTGTGGCTGTAAATCTAACATAGAAGTGAGATGAATCTATTGCTAGAAGCTACAGCATGATCAGCTTCTGTCTTGCTGTGTTGAGTGATTCTCCCTTCTCCTCGTCCTCCAATCTTTATTGAGTTTAATAAGACCTATATCTGAACTTCAGGGAGCTGGCTATCCGTCTTGCTTTGACCAAGGTGGATTAGCTGTCTTTCAGGGTAACTTAAGAGTTCAGGGGGCAGGCAGAACAAAAAGTGTCTCATAAGTGGAGAAAGAAACAGTACTCTTGAAAAGTTTTATGTAGATGTGGAAAAAATGCTGCTAAATAAGGGCTCATTCAGACGTCAGTATTTTGAACGTACAAGAAAAATGAACTGATTATTCTAATAAGAGTTTGATCAAAGTGTGGTGAGGGTGTCATCAGTTTTTATTGTATGTGGAGAAAGAAACAAGTGCATCTTTACACGGACCCATAGACTTGACCCTTGGATTAAAATTGGACATATCTGTGATATTTTCTGCGGACCAGTTGGTTTGAGGTAAAAATTTGACATGTTCCACAGCCCTATAGCATATCATAGATACAAGTGGTATCCATGAAAACCATGGATAACACTCATAGAAGAAAATCAGGCATGTGAACAATCCTTACGGCTGCTTTCAAAAACATTAGTGTTAATAGTTTATTTTTATCAATTAAAAAAATTGCAAATTGAATGAAGAAAAGAAAAATCTAAATCAAAACCATATTTGGTGTGTCTGCCCTGTGCCTTCTAAAGATCAATTGTTATAGATACCATTGTACATAGTGTTTGTAGAATTCAGAAGTGAGGATGTTCCAAACATCTTGGAAAACTAACTACAATTTGTTTGTGGATGTAGCCATGTGCAAATCCTTCTCTGTCTTCATGTAATCTCCCATAGATTCGATAAGGTTGAGATCAGGGTTCTGTGAAGGTCATATTATTACTTCTAGGACTAATTGGAGTTTGGTATAAGCCTCCTAACATAGATGAACAGATAGAGGATGAAATGTGCAACAAATGAAAACAGCAGCAAATAATAGGGTCCTTACTATTGGGGATATTAATATAAAAATATTCAATGGGAGATAGAGTCTTCTGGTTGTGCTAAAAGCTTTAAGTTTTTATCCACAATTCAAGACAATTATCTCTCTTGGTTGGTTGAACCAACTGAAGGAGATAAGTTGCTAGATCTGGTCCTGTCAAATCGACCAGATCCAATATCAGATCTACAGGTCCATGGGCACTTGGGCAGCAGAGACCATAATATGGTGAGTTTCAAAGTAATATTCAATAAAACATTACATACGAGAATTATGAAAATGATGCGCCTCCAGTCCTCTAGCTTGTTATTGGTCACAAGGTTGGGAAATCCACCCCCATGATAACTCCACCAATAGTCGCACAGAGTGTCATATCCTGTCATGTGGAATGCTCAAATACAAGTAAACTGAAATGCATTTAAGCCCTGATCATGTGATAGAAACTGATCATTTGTTTTTGGGACAAATAAATTGCAATTACTGGTATCTTCATTTATTTGCTGCAATGAGTATTGCCGCGTACCAAATATCTCGAGTTACCATAGATGTAGGTAGGGAGGCACAAGCAGTTGTTATACTTTCATTCCCATATGTTAATAGTACAATGTGCAATAGCCATTGTCACCGAGTCAGCTGTTAGAGGGAAAAAGAATAGGGCTATAAAAATAGCCCACAGATAAAATTCAGGTTTGCATAGGCAGACTTAGTTTGAGTGTCAATATATCAAACTAGCTGTCATACAGGTAAGAGGTTTTAGAGAGCAGCTAAGTATAGCAGTTAATATAGATAAATACATATTTCATGCAAGATAAGGACAGATAGGTGTGCAGCAAGGCAACAAGTACTGATTGAACCATGAAGAATTGTATTTACATTTGATAAATGATTGTGGGTTAGCTATATAAAGCAGCTAAACTTAAGCTGCTCATTCAGCCCTCAGGGTGATACTGTATCAAGGCAGAAGATCCATGGAACATGGATTCTATGTAACAAAGTGGTTTTCTGGGCTCCAGACAAATTTCTGTAGTCATTATGTAACTGCAGACTGCTCAATCGTAATAGTCTGCTATGATCAGACTGTCATGATTCCCCTCTATTCCTAGTGTAGTGAATGCAAGAATGCAATTTGCACAGTATGACATTGAGAGAAGTGGATGAGAATCTAGTCAGCATTTGACCGCAACAATGAAAATCACATTCTTGTGACTGACTGCCCTCTTGCACTGGAAGTAGTGTGCAATCGAGACAGTGTGCGAAAAAACCCTCATGGGTATGTGCACACAATGACTGTTCAGTTGAGTTTTCCTAGGCAAAACCTCTTCAGGAAAATGTGGGCGGCCTTTTTCCTGAAGTGACTTTATTAGTGTTGAGCGAGCACTAAAATGCTCGGGTGCTCGAAGCTCGGGCCGAGCTCGCCGTGATACTCGGGTGCTCGACCCGAGCAACGAGCCCAATGTTAGTCTATGGGAGACTCGAGCATTTTTGCGGTGGCACCCCCGGCAGTCTTTTAAAAGCCTAACAAGTGCGCAAAACGATAGTGACAGTGCTCAAATGACATGGGGACAGCATGGGGATCGCCCCAGGAAGCATTTCTGACCCCCAGGTCACTGCTGTCAACAACATGGTCAGAGGTATTAAGCCACTTTTACAGGCTCACAATAAAACGAAAGTGAAACTTTTTTCCTGTGAAATATATTAAGGAACATCCTTTCCAGGGAAAAGACTTGTGTATAAGTTAAAATAAATGACCAAAAACAAAAATACTCCTCCACACCTTCGGCTATGTTCAAAAGTAGCATTTTTTATGCGTTTTTGCACTTTTGTATTGCTTTCAACTATGACAAATGCATTCACCGGGAAATGTCATTTTAACATTTAAGGCTATGTGCCCACGATGCAGAAATGAAGCAGAAAATTTCTGCAGCATTTCTGCATCTCCCTGGCAGAAAAAAACGCATGCAGATTGTGCATGCGTTTTTCCTGCAGAATACATGCGGATCCACATGCGGGTTCACATGCGTTTCCGCATGCAGATTGACAAGCACTTTCCAGGCGATAGCATCACTTGGAAAGTGCTTGACAACTAGGTCACACTGTATAAATCCATGCAAACAGCATGGATTTATACAGTGTGAACCGTAAAAATTAAAACAAATAAAGCTATACTTACCTCCGAGGCCCCGGCGTGGCTGCAGCGCTGCTTCCGGGCTCGTTCCCGGCTGCCGGCATATCGCGAGACAGAGCGGTGAAGGGCCTGCGGTCACATGACTGTGACGTCACCGAAGGTCCTTCAGCGTTGCTGGCATTCAGAGAGAAGACGCCGGACAGGTGAGTATAAGCTTTATTTGTTATTTTATACTTTTTTTACAGGTACAATGGTACCCAGGTCTGGATGAGAGTCTCCTCTCCTCCAGAACTGGGTACCATCCGCACATAGAGACGCATAGAAGCCGCTTGTAAAAATGTACAGTCGCGGTTTCTGTGCGTCTCAATGCAAGTCAATGGCGGGAGTTCCACTGCACTTCCGCAAAATTAAATGACATGCTGCGGATTTTTGTACGCAGCATAAACGCTGCGGAAAAATCCGCAGCATGTGCATAGAACATGCGGAATCCCCTTGGGGACCATGGGGTGCGGATTACCTAGCGTTTTACAAGCGTTTCCGCTGCGGAAATTCCGCAGCATAAACGCTTGAAAAACGCTACGTGGGCACACAGCCTTACAACCTTATCTGGCCATGTGCTGAAAAGACATGGGAACAGCATGGGGAAGACCCCTGGAAGCATCTCTGACTCCCAGGTCACTGTCTAAAAGTGTGCCCATCATAAGTGATCCTTGCCGCATCAGAAGATGCAGACTTGCAACTATCCCCATGCAAGTTCTAGTCCCAGGGCAGTGTTCAATTGTACCTCCCCCATTCCTTGCAATACAAGCGCAAGTATGCAGCCTGCCACCCACCCACCCCCAGGCTGCAATACCATACTGCTTGCTTGCTTGAACTTGAAATTGGGTCTTTTAGACATGTGGAGGCGGAATCTGGCCACCACGTCATGGCTGTGTTGGCGGCCTGGAATCCATACTCAGTCCCCAGCCGCCCGGCGGCCGGGTGTCCATACTCAGTCCCCAGCCGCCCAGCGGCCGAGTGTCCACACGGTCCCCAGCCGCCTGGGGGCAGTCGGGTGTCCATAAACGGTCCCCAGCCGCCCCCATTTCTCCTTGGAACATCCCCCCACACACTTTTCTTAGCCCGGCCTGCTTTAGGCAGCATTGGACGAGCCCACCAGAGAACCAGACTCCTCCGGTGGGCCCTGACTTCTCCATCGGTGGAGTTGAGAGTGCCAAGGTGAGGAGCATGATGATGATGACAGAAGTTAGCATCTGCTATGTTTTCTTTTAATGCAAGTGTAAGTGTGCAGTCTGCCACCCACCCACCCCCAGACTGCAATTCATACTGCTAGCTTGCACTTGAAATGGGGCCTTTTAGTTTAGAGGAGGCCGAAGCTGGCCACTACCTCATGGCTGCTTCGGCAGCGAGGTATCCATACTCAGTCCCCCAGCCGCCCCTATTTGTCCTGGTGTGCCTTATAAATAAGATTAAGCGCGTATACCAAAACATTACCTGTGCCCACCCCAGTGCATTTAGTGGGAAGGAGAGCCTATTCCGCTGTAGTGTGTGCATGCCAAACCCCTGTTCATGGTACATGCGAAGATGCCTCCCACCTTGCACCTGTCGTTGCAGACTTGCAACTATCCCCATTCAAGTCCTTGTCCCAGGGCAGTGTTCAATTGTACCTCTCCCATTCCTTGCAATGCAAGCGCAAGTATGCAGCCTGCCACCCACCCACCCCCAGGCTGCAATACCATACTGCTTGCTTGCTTGCACTTTAAATTGGGCCTTTTAGGCATGTGGAGGCGGAATCTGGCCACCACGCCATGGCTGTGTCGGCGGCCTGGTATCCATTCTCAGTCCCCAGCCGCCTGGTGGCCGGGTGTCCCCGCTTGCTCCCCAACCTCCAGGGGGTGGCCGGGTGTCCATACTCGGTCCCCAGCCACCCCTATTTGTACCGGTAACCTTTCCCACACTTTTCTTAGCCTGGCCTGCTTTAGGGCAGCATTGGCCGAGCCCACCGGACTATCAGACTCCTCCGGTGGGCCCTGGCTTCTCCATCAGGGGAGTTGAGAATGCCAAGGTGAGGAGCATGATGAGGATGATAGAAGTTAGCATCTGCTTTGTTTTGTTGTAATGCAAGCGCATGTATGTAGTAGCGGCTAGGCCTGAGGAGGTCAGCGTTTTGGCGCATATCCTACCTCCTCCGAGGATTGCTGGATGTTTTCCTGCTACTATCCAAGTTCTATGACTCCCGTTGAAACAAAGCTTCAGGTGATAAATGATGGATGAGGTAGTGGCAAAGGAGAAAGAGCAGGAGGAACAGGGACCATTCACATCAATATCAGGCCAGTCAACCAGATATGTCTTGTAGGATATGTTTCTGTAACAAAAGGAGCGGTTCGGCTACACAGTTATAGGGCATACAGTGAGTGCAATGCCTACCAAAAATTTCGAGGCACTCCAATGCCCCTTGGAAATGACATGGAGGTCAGAGGGCGTTAACTAAACCTTTTTTTCCATTTATAGCAACTGGGTCTCCTGTGCACTGTTGGCCTAAGCAGTGAATGGAATGCTTTCCAAAAATTATGAGGTACTGCAATGCCCCTTATAAGAGCCATGTGTGGCACCCCAGGGGTCTGGTCACCACAGTAATAGAGATTACGTCGGAGAGCAAGTGGGAGGTTTCCTGGTCAGGATCCCTTAAACATGCAACATCCTCCTGCCCCAGTCCTGGGAGGGGAGAATTCTGCCCTTATAAACTGGATCTGGGGTGGGGTTGAGTGAGTCAGAGAACAGAGAACAGTCAGAGTCAGAGTGAGAGCAAGGGAAAGTAACAGCAAGGAGCTCTGTAGGAGCTAGGAGCTAAAGACGAGGGGCTGGAAGCTGAGCAGAGCTCACCCTGGCCGAAGACAAAAGGAACCGGACACAGGAGTCCGAAGCTGTGAGGACTTATATATCCAGCAGCAGAAACCAGCCGGCAGGGGATTTCAGGTCCTCTGGCCATAGAAGCCCGGAGGCTCAGTCACAAGCAAGGGACCAGCACCGCCGTCGTGGAGCGGAGGCTAACAGAAGGCCCCAAGTCACCAGCCATATGGGTGAGCACTACACGGTACACTCAGGGACGTGGGCTACTTCTACCCGCTTACAGCAAGGTAGCCAGGAAGAGTGCAGACAGACGGGGAGGCCTACAACTCCACCTGGCCAGGGGAACTCCTGCTTGCTCACAGACTGACCAGGCCTCTTATGCTAGCCAGTACTCCCGGGAGGGTCTACCTTATAATCATCAGTAAAGACCCTGAACTGCACTGCAAAGACTCTGAGTCATTCCTGCTGCGCTCATGCACCATCACCCCCATCATCCACACTCACTGCCCTGAGGCTATACTCCTACCGAGGGGAGTTATCCCATTTTATGCTGCGCACACAACACCAGCCTCAGCGGTCTGCCTTGCAGCGGTGGTACTCCCTGACCGCAATCCACGGGTGGCGCAGTCGGACAATTAACCTCAAAACCTAAGAAAGATTGCCACTGGTTTGACCAGCCTGAGCCACGAGACCAGGTCACTGCCACGGAGACTACAGACCCCAGAGACCCGGCACCGGGTATCCCACACACGTGTACACACGGCCCAGGGGGCGCGTCACATGCAGTACAGCATATTACAAACATAAGTCCCATTATTGGGGAGTGGGTGTCCCATAGTATTTGCTTATGCCTTGCAAGCAAAAGCTGCCAAAAATTAGGACGGAGCAACTTGCAATGCCCCTTACAAGAGCCATGCAGTACAGCATATTACAAACATAAGTCCCATTATTGGGGAGTGGGTCTCCCATAGTATTTGCTTATGCTTTCCCAGCAAAAGCTGCCAAAAATTAGGACGGAGCAACTTGCAATGCCCCTTACAAGAGCCATGCTGTACAGCATATTACAAACATAAGTCCCATTATTGGGGAGTGGGTCTCCCATAGTATTTGCTTATGCTTTCCCAGCAAAAGCTGCCAAAAATTAGGACGGAGCAACTTGCAATGCCCCTTACAAGAGCCATGCAGTACAGCATATTACAAACATAAGTCCCATTATTGGGGAGTGGGTCTCCCATAGTATTTGCTTATGCTTTCCCAGCAAAAGCTGCCAAAAATTAGGACGGAGCAACTTGCAATGCCCCTTACAAGAGCCATGCAGTACAGCATATTACAAACATAAGTCCCATTATTGGGGAGTGGGTCTCCCATAGTATTTGCTTATGCTTTCCCAGCAAAAGCTGCCAAAAATTAGGATGGAGGAACTTGCAATGCTGGCACCCTGGTGGTATAGTGGTGGTGGAGGCTGAGGATAAGGAGAAGAAGATTAAACAGCCGAAACGAGGAAGCGTATACCCATGTGTGGGTGTGAAGCGGTGCATGTGAATACACCTCCCGAAATAACACAGTGGATCTGACTTTATGGTACTGTGCTGTCATTTGGTGGTGATGAGAAGTCTGGCCCAATCCAGCCCTTGTTCATTTTGATAAGGGTCAGCTTGTCAGCATTGTCAGTTGACAGGCGAGTGCGCTTATCAGTAATAATTCCCCCAGCGGCACTAAAAACACGCTCCGATAACACTCTAGCGGCAGGGCAGGCCAGGACCTCCAAGGCGTACAGAGCAAGTTCATTCCAAGTGTCCAGCTTGGATACCCAATAATTAAAAGGCACAGAGGAATCACGGAGGACGCTGGTACAATCGCTGGTACCATCTTTTGAAACTTTCCACTCCTTATGAGAGTACCCCGCGCCTCAGGGCCTGTAAGCTGGGCGGGAGTCAGAAAACTGTCACAGAACGTTGACAGTGTTTCCCTGCCTCTGCTGGATTGGAGTTGCATCTCTCTCGCCTGTACGCCTTGGTCGGGCAACGAACTGTGACCTCTGCCGCTAGCATGTTCAGATGGGAATTTTTTTAAGAGTTCTGCAGCAAGGGCCTTCTGGTATTGCCCCATTTTTGTAGACCTCTCCACCTCAGGAATAAGAGAGTGAAAGTTCTCCTTGTAGCGGGGGTCTACAAGTGTCACCAACCAGTAATGACTGTCACCCAACATTTTGACAACGCGAGGGTCACGGTTAAGGCAGCGTAACATAAAGTCAGCCATGCGTGCCAGACTGGTAACGGGCAAGATTTCTGTGTCCTCACCAAGATGACGACTGACCATGCTCTCCTCCTCCTCCTCCTCTTCCTCCTCCCCCCTGTCCTCAGGCCACCCACGCTGAACCGACGGTATGACACTTGTACAGGTACTACCGTCTACAATGCATGATAGCAGCTCCTGTTCTTCCTCCTCCTCCTCCTCCTCCTCTCCCTCATTGTCCCCCAATGCACGTTGGGATGAGATGAGGCTGGGCTGTGTGTAATCGCCCGCTACGGCTTCTTGATCCATCTCATCATACTCTGGCTGAAATGCCTCCTCTTTAATTCTCTGCAGAGAGCGTTGCAAAAGACAGACAAGTGGGATGCTGACACTAATGATGGCGTCATTGCCACTCACCATCTTGGTGGCCTCCTCAAAGTTTGTCAGGATGGTACATATGTCAGACATCCAGGTCCACTCCTGAGGTCTTATGTGTGGAGTCTGACCTGAATATCGACGGCCTTGTTGCAGCTGGTACTCCACAACTGCTCTCTTCTGCTCACAAATCCTTTGCAACATGTGGAGGGTAGAGTTCCAACGTGTGGGGACATCACACACCAGTCGTTGTGCCGGAAGCTGCAAACGCTGCTGCAACACAGCAAGGGCGGCGGAAGCTGTAGCCGACTTGCGAAAATGAGCTGACAGGCGGCGTACTTTCACGAGCAGATCTGGCAACTCGGGGTGCGATTTAAGAAACCGCTGAACCACGAGGTTAAGCACATGAGCCAGGCATGGTAAGTGTGTGATCTCACCTCGCCTCAGAGCCGCCACCAGGTTAAGTCCATTGTCACACACGACCATGCCGGGATGTAGGTTCAGCGGTCTCAGCCACAGATCTGCCTGCTCTTTCACAGCTGTCCACAACTCACAAGCAGTGTGAGGTTTATCATCTAAGCTTATGAGTTTCAGCACAGCCTGTTGCCGCTTGGCGGAGGCAGTACTGCAATGCTTCCAGCTTGTAACTGATGTGGTGATATCTGAGATGGAGGCTGAACATGAGGAGGAGGAGGAGGAGGAGGATGCGCAGGAGCTGTACACTGTGGGGGCAACTCTGACTGACATAGGGCCCGCAATCCTCGGTGTGGGGAGGATGTGTTCCGTCCCAAGGTCCGACTGGGTCCCGGCTTCCACTATGTTTACCCAGTGTGCCGTCAGAGAGATGTACCGTCCCTGGCCACAAGCACTTGTCCACGTGTCCGTTGTCAGGTGGACTCTCCCAGTAACTGCGTTGTTGAGGGCTCGGCAGATGCTTTGGGACACGTGCTTGTGTAGTGCGGGGATGGCACACCGGGCAAAATAGTGTCGGCTGGGGACCGAGTACCGAGAGACGGCCACCGCCATAAGATTGCGGAAGGATTCCGTCTCCACCAGCCTAAAAGGCAGCATTTCCAATGCAAGCAGTCGTGAAATGTGCGAATTTAGGACTGTGGCCTGTGGTGTGTTAGCTGCGAATTTCTGCTTTCGTTCAAAGGTATGGGATATGGACAATTGAACGCTGCGGTGGGACGTGGACGTGGACGTTGATGCTGTTTCTTGAGAAACTGCCATAACAAGTGAAGACTGAGAGGAAGGGGCATCTTTACATGCAGTATGGACAGGGGATTGCCTTGCACACACAACAGGGGGTTCTATTGCACGCACAACAGTGGAAGAAGCAGTGGTGACACCCGCTGACACTGGTCGTGGACCCTGGGTTTCGCCCCACAAAGTCGGGTGCTTTGCTGCCATGTGCCTGATCATGCTGGTGGTGGTCAGGCTGGTAGTTTTGTCACCCCTGCTGATGCTGGCATGGCAGGTGGAACATATGGCCTTTTTGGGGTTATCAGCAGAGTCTTTAAAAAAATTCCAGACTCTTGAAGACCTACCGGTTGTACTGGCAACGTCCCTCGTGTTGGTGTTACGGGGAATGGTTGCCTGCCTTCTGTCTGCGGCCACCACACTGCTTCTTCCTGCCTGTTGGGCTACTCTGCCTCCCTCCCCCTGTGTGCTGCTGGCCTCACTCTGCATGTCCTCCTTCCACGTTGGGTCAGTTACTAGATCATCCACCACCTCCTCCTCTTCCACTTGCGCACCACGATCCTCCTCCTCACTTCCTGGCAATTGTGTCTCGTCATCGTCCACCTCTTGTGACAGATTGCCAACGTCGACTTCCTGTGGCCGTGGGTGTTCAAATATTTGGGCATCGCAACATGGGATCTCCTCTTCCACCACTTCAAGCATATCAGGCGAGGGGCCCAAATATGGAAATGGACCAGTGAACAGCTCTTCAGAGTGTTCAGGTGTGGGATCACTTGCTGTCTGACGACACTCGGCATGGTGGGAGGAAGGAGCATCAGGGTGAGGAGGAGTATGCGGTCGAGACTCACGGCTACTAAGAGTTGACCGTGTGGAAGACAGACCGGAGGTGGTGGTGCCCAGGTAACTGGAAGTATTGTCTGCTATCCAATTAATAACCTGTTCACACTGATCAGTTCTCAATATTGGTGTTGTTCTGTGCTTCCCTAGTAATTCGGTCAAGAAGTGGGAGCGAGAAGATGTGGCTGTTGGTTGTGGCACATTTTCACCTTGGCCACGGCCCCGTCCTCTTCACGAACCATCACCAGAACGTCCACTTCCACGTCCCTTGCCACGCGCCTTGCCCATTGTAAATTAAGTAAAATAGCTTACACTTGCACTATCAATGGAAAAAGGGTAATAAAGAGTAGATTAGAACCGTGGAAGAGGAAAACCACAGTTATTGTTTACTGGGGTATACCACACTTTTTTAAATAGAGATATTTGCGGCTGAACAGTGAGCGACACACTCAAACTCCTTTTTTTTTAGATACCAAAGGCCCAAAACTGGATAGTACAGCGATTTGACCCGTGGAACTGCGAAACCACACTGGGATGTCGGGCCTACACAAAACTATTTTCAACAGATATATTTTTGTGTCACAACAGTCAGGAGACACTACTGTTTTTCTTTACGGAAAAAACTACCAAAACCTGAATAATAGAGATTTTTTACCGTGGAACAGCAAAACCACAGTAATAATTTACTGGTGTATACCAGGCTTTTTAAAATATATATATATTTGAGGCTGAACAGTGAGCGACACACTCAAACTGTTTTTTTTAGATACAAATGGCCCAAAAGTGTATAATACAGAGGTTTGTACCGTGGAACTGCAAAACCACACTTGTATTTCTCGGGCCTACACCAGACTATTTTCAACAGATATATTTGTGTCTGAAAAATCAGGGAGACACTATTTTTTTTTTTTTTACAGCAAAAAATGCAAAAAGCAGGATAATAGAGATTTTTTACCGTGTAACAGCAAAAGCACACTTCTGTCTCTCTGGCCTACACCAGACTATTTTCAACAGATATATTTGTGTCTGAAAAATCAGGGAGACACTTATTATTTTTATACAGCAAAAAATGCCAAAAACAGGATAATAGAGATGTTTTACCGTGGAACATCAAAACCACAGTAATAATTTACTGGTGTATACCAGGCTTTTTAAAATATATATATATTTGCGGCTGAACAGTGAGCGACACACTCAAACTGTTTTTTTTAGATACAAATGGCCCAAAAGTGGATAATACAGAGGTTTGTACCGTGGAACAGCTAAAGCACACTTCTGTCTCTCTGGCCTACACCAGACTATTTTCAACAGATATATTTGTGTCGGAAAAATCAGGGAGACACTATTATTATTTTTATACAGCAAAAAATGCCAAAAACAGGATAATAGAGATGTTTTACCGTGGAACATCAAAACCACAGTAATAATTTACTGGTGTATACCAGGCTTTTTAAAATATATATATATTTGTGGCTGAACAGTGAGCGACACACTCAAACTGTTTTTTTTAGATACAAATGGCCCAAAAGTGGATAATACAGAGGTTTGTACCGTGGAACTGCAAAACCACACTTGTATTTCTCGGGCCTACACCAGACTATTTTCAACAGATATATTTGTGTCTGAAAAATCAGGGAAACACTATTTTTTTTTTTTTCAGCAAAAAATGCAAAAAGCAGGATAATAGAGATTTTTTACCATGGAACAGCAAAAGCACACTTCTGTCTCTCTGGCCTACACCAGACTATTTTCAACAGATATATTTGTGTCTGAAAAATCAGGGAGATACTTATTATTTTTATACAGCAAAAAATGCCAAAAACAGGATAATAGAGATGTTTTACCGTGGAACATCAAAACCACAGTAATAACTTACTGGTGTATACCAGGCTTTTTAAAATATATATATATTTGCGGTTGAACAGTGAGCGGCACACTCAAACTGTTTTTTTTAGATACAAATGGCCCAAAAGTGGATAATACAGAGGTTTGTACCGTGGAACTGCAAAACCACACTTGTATTTCTCGGGCCTACACCAGACTATTTTCAACAGATATATTTGTGTCTGAAAAATCAGGGAGACACTATTTTTTTTTTTTACAGCAAAAAATGCAAAAAGCAGGATAATAGAGATTTTTTACCGTGGAACAGCAAAAGCACACTTCTGTCTCTCTGGCCTACACCAGACTATTTTCAACAGATATATTTGTGTCTGAAAAATCAGGGAGACACTTATTATTTTTATACAGCAAAAAATGCCAAAAACAGGATAATAGAGATGTTTTACCGTGGAACATCAAAACCACAGTAATAATTTACTGGTGTATACCAGGCTTTTTAAAATATATATATATATGCGGCTGAACAGTGAGCGACACACTCAAACTGTTTTTTTTAGATACAAATGGCCCAAAAGTGGACAATACAGAGGTTTGTACAATGGAACTGCAAAACCACACTTGTATTTCTCGGGCCTACACCAGACTATTTTCAACAGATATATTTGTGTCTGAAAAATCAGGGAGACACTATTTTTTTTTTTTTTTACAGCAAAAAATGCAAAAAGCAGGATAATAGAGATTTTTTACCGTGGAACATCAAAACCACAGTAATAATTCACTGGGGTATACCAGACTTTTTAAAATATATATATATTTGCGGCTGAACAGTGAGCGACACACTCAAACTGTTTTTTTTAGATACAAATGGCCCAAAAGTGGATAATACAGAGGTTTGTACCGTGGAATAGAGATGAGCGTTGTTCGACTCGAACTGTTCGCCAATCTCAAATTCAAGCTGTTTTGGGCGGTGTTCGAGCCGTTCGGCGAACACGAACGATTTGAGAAAAATTCGGCTGTTCGAGGTTATGTTCGATAATTGTTCGTTCACCAAAATCATAACTGTATTTTTTCTCAGTAATGATGAAAATTAATGTTAATACGCAGTTTGAGTGTACAGCGGGGCGGGGGGAGGGGCAGGGGAGGAATCTCTGCAGGAATAATGAAGATCTCCATTTTTTTTTCTCTTTCCCGCATTTACGGAGGGGAGGTGCAATCTGTCAGCCTATCAGCAGCGCAAATACGGAGTGAAGTGCTTTTTTTCACACAAGCAAGGGCATGTGTAATTGGCAGTGTATGTCACATGTCCTTGCCCTATAAGACCAAGCCATTTTCCCCGTCGCCACCATTTTCTCACTGCTGCAGCTGTGTGTTAGACGGCACCGCTGTTGCTGTGTGCGCTATACCTTGTTATTTCAAGCCAATTTTCGCACAAATCTACAGATAGCTTGGGAGTAGGGAATAGTTGTGATTGCAGTCCTTTTAAGGACTAGGTTTCAGCATTTCCTACAACTTTTATCAGGCAGGTCTGTGCTCTTAAATAGATAGGTTGTGGGAGTAAAGACTAATTGTAATTGCAGTCCTTTTCAGGACTAGGTTACATCAGTTCCTATCAGTTTTTGCCAGGCAGGTCTGTGCCAGTGCTGTGCAAGTTTTTTTCACAGCATTTGGCTGAATCTAGCAAAGCTAATCCTTTTTGGCCTATTGCAGAGTGTGTTAGTCAGTGGAGTAGCCTATCTGTGTTGCAAGATATACCACCTGTGTATAGAATACCAATTTTTTTACTGCACCTAGTGAAGTAAAATCTTTTGGGCATAGCATCATTCTATTTGTCCATCTATACTGACCTCCATCAGGTTGCAAATTGAATATAATTTTTTTCTGCATCTAGCTCTGAAAAAATATTTGGGCTTCTAGCAGTGTGTGGGACTTGTTCTATTAGTCCATCTATACTGACCTCCATCAGGTTGCAAACTGAATATAATTTTTTTCTGCATCTAGCTCTGAAAAAATATTTGGCCTTCTAGCAGTGTGTGGGACTTGTTCTATTAGTCCATCTATACTGACCTCCATCACGTTGCAAATTAAAAATAATTTTTTGTCTGCATCTAGCTCTGAAAAAATATTTGGCCTTCTAGCAGTGTGTGGGACTTTCTCTATTAGTCCATCTATACTGACCTCCATCAGGTTGCAAATTAAAAATAATTTTTATCTGCATCTACCTCTGAAAAAATATTTGGGCTTCTAGCTGTGTGTGGGACTTGTTGTATTAGTCCATCTATACTGACCTCCATCAGGTTGCAAACTGAATATAATTTTTATCTGCATCTAGCTCTGAAAAAATATTTGGCCTTCTAGCAGTGTGTGGGACTTTCTCTATTAGTCCATCTATACTGACCTCCATCAGGTTGCAAATTCAAAATAATTTTTATCTGCATCTAGCTCTGAAAAAATATTTGATATCCAAGCAGTGTGTGGGATTTTCTCTATTAGTGCATCTATACTGACCTCCATCACGTTGCAAATTCAAATTAATTTTTTGTCTGCATCTAGCTCTGAAAAAATATTTGGCCTTCTAGCAGTGTGTGGGACTTTCTCTATTAGTCCATCTATCCTGACCTCCATCAGGTTGCAAACTGAATATATATTTTTTCTGCATCTAGCTCTGAAAAAATATTTGGGCTTCTAGCAGTGTGTGGGACTTGTTCTATTAGTCCATCTATACTGACCTCCATCAGGTTGCAAACTGAATATATTTTTTTTCTGCATCTAGCTCTGAAAAAATATTTGGCCTTCTAGCAGTGTGTGGGACATGTTCTATTAGTCCATCTATACTGACCTCCATCACGTTGCAAATTCAAAATAATTTTTTGTCTGCATCTAGCTCTGAAAAAATATTTGGCCTTCTAGCAGTGTGTGGGACTTTCTCTATTAGTCCATCTATACTGACCTCCATCAGGTTGCAAATTAAAAATAATTTTTTGTCTGCATCTAGCTCTGAAAAAATATTTGGCCTTCTAGCAGTGTGTGGGACTTTCTCTATTAGTCCATCTATACTGACCTCCATCGGGTTGCAAACTGAACATATTTTTTTTTCTGCATCTACCTCTGAAAAAATATTTGGGCTTCTAGCTGTGTGTGGGACTTGTTCTATTATTCCATCTATACTGACCTCCATCAGGTTGCAAACTGAATATATTTTTTTTCTGCATCTACCTCTGAAAAAATATTTGGGCTTCTAGCTGTGTGTGGGACTTGTTCTATTAGTCCATCTATACTGACCTCCATCAGGTTGCAAACTGAATATAATTTTTTTCTGCATCTAGCTCTGAAAAAATATTTGGCCTTCTTGCAGTGTGTGGGACTTGTTCTATTAGTCAATCTATACTGACCTCTATCAGGTTGCAAACTGAATATAATTTTTTTCTGCATCTAGCTCTGAAAAAATATTTGGCCTTCTAGCAGTGTGTGGGACTTGTTCTATTAGTCCATCTATACTGACCTCCATCACGTTGCAAATTCAAATTAATTTTTTGTCTGCATCTAGCTCTGAAAAAATATTTGGCCTTTTAGCAGTGTGTGGGACTTTCTCTATTAGTCCATCTATACTGACCTCCATCAGGTTGCAAATTAAAAATAATTTTTTGTCTGAATCTAGCTCTGAAAAAATATTTGGCCTTCTAGCAGTGTGTGGGACTTTCTCTATTAGTCCATCTATACTGACCTCCATCGGGTTGCAAACTGAACATATTTTTTTTCTGCATCTACCTCTGAAAAATATTTGGGCTTCTAGCTGTGTGTGGGACTTGTTCTATTAGTCCATCTATACTGACCTCCATCAGGTTGCAAACTGAATATATTTTTTTTCTGCATCTAGCTCTGAAAAAATATTTGGGCTTCTAGCTGTGTGTGGGACTTGTTATATTAGTCCATCTATACTGACCTCCATCCGGTTGCAAACTGAATATAATTTTTTTCTGCATCTAGCTCTGAAAAAATATTTGGCCTTCTAGCAGTGTGTGGGACTTGTTCTATTAGTCCATCTATACTGACCTCCATCAGGTTGCAAACTGAATATAATTTTTTTCTGCATCTAGCTCTGAAAAAATATTTGGCCTTCTAGTAGTGTGTGGGACTTTCTCTATTAGTCCATCTATACTGACCTCCATCAGGTTGCAAACTGAATATAATTTTTTTCTGCATCTACCTCTGAAAAAATATTTGGGCTTCTAGCTGTGTGTGGAACTTGCTCTATTAGTCCATCTATACTGACCTCCATCAGGTTGCAAACTGAATACAATTTTTTTCTGCATCTACCTCTGAAAAAATATTTGGGCTTCTAGCTGTGTGTGGGACTTGTTCTATTAGTCCATCTATACTGACCTCCATCAGGTTGCAAACTGAATATAATTTTTTTCTGCATCTAGCTCTGAAAAAATATTTGGCCTTCTAGCAGTGCGTGGGACTTGTTCTATTAGTCCATCTATACTGACCTCCATCAGGTTGCAAACTGAATATAATTTTTTTCTGCATCTAGCTCTGAAAAAATATTTGGCCTTCTAGTAGTGTGTGGGACTTTCTCTATTAGTCCATCTATACTGACCTCCATCAGGTTGCAAACTGAATATAATTTTTTTCTGCATCTACCTCTGAAAAAATATTTGGGCTTCTAGCTGTGTGTGGAACTTGCTCTATTAGTCCATCTATACTGACCTCCATCAGGTTGCAAACTGAATACAATTTTTTTCTGCATCTACCTCTGAAAAAATATTTGGGCTTCTAGCTGTGTGTGGGACTTGTTCTATTAGTCCATCTATACTGACCTCCATCAGGTTGCAAACTGAATATAATTTTTTTCTGCATCTAGCTCTGAAAAAATATTTGGCCTTCTAGCAGTGTGTGGGACTTGTTCTATTAGTCCATCTATACTGACCTCCATCAGGTTGCAAACTGAATATAATTTGTTTCTGCATCTAGCTCTGAAAAAATATTTGGCTTTCTAGTAGTGTGTGGGACTTTCTCTATTAGTCCATCTATACTGACCTCCATCAGGTTGCAAACTGAATATATTTTTTTTCTGCATCTACCTCTGAAAAAATATTTGGGCTTCTAGCTGTGTGTGGAACTTGCTCTATTAGTCCATCTATACTAACCTCCATCAGGTTGCAAACTGAATACAATTTTTTTCTGCATCTACCTCTGAAAAAATATTTGGGCTTCTAGCTGTGTGTGGGACTTGTTCTATTAGTCCATCTATACTGACCTCCATCAGGTTGCAAATTGAATATAATTTTTTTCTGCATCTAACCCAGCCAATAGTTTTGGCCTAATTCCACAGTTTGGCCACTCAGCTCTGCTCGGTTCCCATCCATTGTTTTTTTGTGCAAACAACTCCAGAGTTGTGAATTAGTTAACCACCAAAATGAGTGGAAAAAGGCCTGCTGCTGGTGGAAAGGGGAATAGGCATGTTGGGAAGGGGAAAAAAGGTTGTGTCCGTGGGGTAGGTGTTAAAGCAACTGCAACATCTGCAGAAGAAAGACCATCTTCCAGCCAAACTAAAATGTCTACTTCTTTTAGCGGACAATGTGATAAGATCCCTTTCTTACGGCCACGCCAATCGCTACAAATTCCAGATGAGGCACAAAAACAGCAGGTGCTTCAACGGATATCAAGTGTTCCTTTAAGTGGGCTCTCCTCCACATCAACTTCAACATCACAAATACTCCAGTCCTCAAAGGTGTCACCCCAATCGCACTTGCTTCCTCACAGCTCCCAAATCTCCAGCTGCCTGTCTGAGTATGAGGTAGAACAGATGTTTGAGTCTGCAGAGCTGTTTACTCATACTATAGCCTGGGAATCAAAGGTCGACTCCAGCCCTTCTGTGAATCCAGACGAGGAAATGATCTGCACTGACGCCCAGAATCTTTATGAGTCGGATCCAGGACCAGACGCAGAAGTTTCTGACCATAATGTAGACCCTCATTCCCAAACTGTAACTCCTGTTGGTGGAGACAATGAGGAAGACGATGATGAGACTCAAATACCTGATTGGAGCGACAACTTTAGGTTTTTGGTTGGCTCTGAGGACGACGGGTGTGATAACGCACAGGGTGATGATGATGAGGTTGGAGATCCCACTTACTGTCAACCCACAGTCAGCCAAGAGATGAGGTCAGCAGAGGAGGTGGAGGAGGATGCTAGTGACGACGAGGTCAGGTTGCGCCTTCCTGGACAGAGACGTAGTACTGGAAGCACGTCAACAACTGCATCCTCAAACACAACTCTGCCTCACACCACAAGTCGTGGTGGCTCTTCAGGTCGCATGAGTGCTAAGCCTTGCATAGCCTGGGCATTTTTTCAGATCGATAAAGATGACCCAACTCGTGTTATCTGTAACATTTGTCAGCAAAAGCTAAGTAGAGGCCAAAAAATACATAGTTTGAGTACTTCATGCATGAACCGGCACATGGACATGAAGCATAAGTTGCAGTGGGAAGCTCACTGTGCTACATTGCGGCCTAGCCGGCTGGGCCAACCACCGTCTGCCATATCTTGTGCATCCGCGGCCTCTTCATCCTCTGTGACTGGGTGGACAGCAGTCACACCTGTTTTGGGGCGCAGACCTGCCACCTCTTTACCCACAACAGCCAGCGTGATTGGCAGGTCATCATTTTCTTTGGAGGTGGTAACACCAGCTGGTGTTGAGCGCTGTCCGACATCGATAGCACCACCTTTGGATCAAGGCAACCTAACATGTCCGCCTGCATCTTCCTCACAGACCGGCAGTTTGCCGGGGACACCCTTATCAACCCCGTCTAAGCACAATAGCCAGTCCTCGGTCCCTCAGATGTGGACAAGTAAAAGACCATTTCCTCCTAGCCATGAGAAAGCTAAGAGGTTGAATTTCACCATCTGCAAGCTCTTGGCTACAGAAATTCTGCCTTTCTGGACACAGAGGATTTTCGAGACCTTATGTCCGTCGCAGTGCCCCAGTACCAGATGCCCAGTCGGCACTACTTCTCAAAGAAAGGTGTGCCTGCGCTCCACCAGCATGTCGCACACAACATCACCGTTTCTTTGAGAAACTCTGTGTGTGACAGGTTGCATTTCACCACAGACACTTGGACGAGTAGGCATGGACAGGGGCATTACATGTCGCTGACAGGGCACTGGGTAACTATGGTGACAGCAGGACAAGGGGCTGCTATCCAAGTCTTGCCGTCCCCACGAGTTGTGCGTCAATCCTCTTTATCTCAAAGTTCCTCCACTGCTTCTGCCTCCTCAACCTCCTCTCGGTCCTCCACCTGCACCCAAAGCCTGTCTGGTCATGCCACAAGCTTTCTAACTGCGCAGAAGGGATCCTGCACACCTCCATACTATGCTGGCAGTAGGGCTCAACGTCATCAGGCGGTTTTTACTTTGAAATGTCTGGGAAATGTGAGTCACACAGCTGAGGAGTTGTGGTCAGCTCTGGAGAACCAATTTCATGAATGGTTGTCTCCACTGGACCTGAAACCAGGGAAGGCCGTGTGCGACAATGCTGCAAACCTGGGTGCGGCCCTTCGCCGGGGCAATGTCACACACGTGCCTTGTATGGCTCACGTGTTGAACCTGGTTGTCCAGCAATTTTTAGCCCACTATCCCGGATTAGATGGCCTTCTGCAGAGGGCACGGTCGCTGTGTGCTCACTTCCGCCGTTCGCATCCCGCAGCTCAGCGACTTACATGTCTACAGAAGTCGTTGGGCCTGCCACTTCACCGGCTAAAATGCGATGTGCCTACCCGGTGGGATTCAACTCTGCACATGTTGCAGCGACTGTGGCAGCACCGACAAGCCCTGGTGTAATACGTTCTGACGTATAGCCTGGGCCAACGAGATCCAGAGGTGGGGCAAATCACGCTGGAGGAGTGGTCTCAGATCAGGGACCTATGCACCCTTCTGCACAGTTTTGAAATGGCGACGAAGATGTTTAGTGCTGACGATGCCATTATCAGCATGACTATTCCGGTGATTTACATGCAGGAGCACATGTTAAACAGAATTCAGAGTCAGGTGGTGGCACAAGAGGAGGTGGAGGAAGTAGAGGAGGAGGAGTTGTATGCGGAAGGGCTAACATCTGCAAGGTCCAGACGGTCGGCAGCACCAAGGCGGCAGGCATGTGAGGGTGGGGGAGATGGTTTTACCAGGGCGCATGGTAGCAGCCAAAATAGTGAGGAAGGTGCAGGAGCCCAGGAAGAAGTGGAGGACGAACTGATGGAAGACTCATCAGATGAGGGAGACCTTGATCACATTTCTGTTGTGCGAGGTTGGGGGGAGAGGACAGAGGAAGGAAGCATGATTGTTACCTCGCCACCAACACAACAGGGACTGGGTGCTTCTGGATGCGCAACACACATGAGTACCTTCTTGCTGCACTACCTGCAACATGACCCTCGAATTGTGAGAATTAGAAATAATCCTGACTACTGGGTTGCCACACTGTTAGATCCCCGGTACAAAAGTAAATTTGCAGAAATTATTCCTGCCATAGAAAGGGATGCCCGCATGCAGGAGTATCAGCAGAGACTGTTGCAGAATCTTACATGTGGTTTTCCACAAAACACCAGTGGTGCACGTAGTGAATCTCACAGTTCCAACTTGCCAACCGTGGGACCGTCGAGTGTTCAGCACTCAAACCGTAACAGAACCACAGTATCTGCTGGTAACATCAATTTTGCGGAATCATTTCACCACTTTTTTAGCCCATCCTTTGCAAGGCCACAGGAGACAAGAAGTCTGACACATAGTCAACGCCTAGAGACGATGGTACAGGAGTATCTCCAAGTAAACATTGAAGCCATGACTGTGTCACTGGACCCTTGCTCTTTTTGGGCTTCCAATCTGGATAAATGGCCGGAGCTAGCCACTTACGCCTTGGAGATCTTGTCATGCCTGGCAGCCAGCGTTCTGTCTGAACGTGTGTTCAGCGCTGCTAGTGGTGTGCTGACAGATAAGCGCACGCGGCTCTCCACTGATAATGTAGACAGACTCACGTTCATAAAGATGAACAAATCATGGATCCGAAACGACTTTTCTACCCCTGTGTCATCCTGGGGAGAGTAAAAGCTTGATGATTGGTTAAAATCACCTCACCAACCGTTTTAAGCTTTCAAATTACTAATCATGTTTATCTGTATCTTGGCTGGAAAATAATTTGGGCTTTGTAGCAGTGTGCAGCACTGATTCTATTAGGCCATCTATAATAAGCTCCACCAGATTTAAAATTACTAATCATGTTTTTCTGTATCTTGGCTGGAAAATAATTTGGACTTTGTAGCAGTGTGCAGTACTGATTCTATTAGGCCATCTATACTAAGCTCCACCAGATTTAAAATTACTAATCATGTTTATCTGTACCTTGGCTGGAAAATAATTTGGGCTTTGTAGCAGTGTGCAGCACTGATTCTATTAGGCCATCTATACTAAGCTCCACCAGATTTAAAATTAATAATAATTTTTAGCTGCATCTAGCCCGGAAAATAATTTTGGGGCTCCGAGATGCGCAAGACACATAAGTGCCTTCTTGCTGCATTACCTGCAAAATGACCCTCATATTGTCAGAATTCGAAGTAATCCTGACTACTGGGTTGCCACACTCTTAGATCCCCCAAACTTTTCGATCAACCTTTTCATTTTAATAAAGACCAAAAAAATGGTCATTTTTGAAATTATAAGCATTAGCAGGTTGTTAGAAACTGAAATCAAACAGTTTTCAACTCAAAACTTTATTCTAGGTGATGCTACATTTTCACATGGGACCCCTTGTTCGAAAGGAGCTTCTGAACTCTCTCGTCCATTGAATTTGTCAGGTTTTGGATGGTTTCTGCTTCAATTGTTTTGCATGAGGACAGAATACCCTCCCAGAGCTGTTGCTTAGATGTGAACTGCCTCCCGCCATCATAGACACTCCTTTTGATGATGTTCCAGAGGTTCTGAATGGGGTAGAGGTCAGGAGAGCATGGGGGTCACACCATAAGTTTGTCCCCTTTTATGCCCATATCAGCCAGAGATGCAGATGTTTTATGTGCAGCATGAGATGGTGCATTATCATGCATAAAAATGATCTTGCTGTGGAATACACGGTTCTTCTTCTTGAACCATGGCAGGAAGTGCTGTTTGAGAAACTCCACATACATTATGGAGTTCATCTTTACCCCTTCAGGGATCCTAAAGGGGCCGACAATCTCTCTCCCCATGATTCCAGCCCAAAACATTACTCCACCTCCTCCTTGTTGGCGCTGTAGCCGTGTTTGCGTGGGGTGTCCATCAACCAGCCATCCTCCACTCCATCCATCTGGACCATCGAGCGTTGTACGGCACTCATCCGTGAACAAAACAGTTTTGAAATCAGTCTTCATGTAATGTTTGGCCCACTGGAGCCATTTCTGCTTGTGCGAAGTGGATAGAGGAGGTTGACAGGATGGCGTATGCACAGCTGCAAACCTCTGAAGGACCCTGCATCTTGCTGTTCGGGGGACGTTGGAGGCACCAGCAGCTTCAAAAACTTGTCTGCTGCTATGACAAGGCTTTTTTGCCGCTGCTCTTTTCACCTGACGTAATTGCCTGTAGAAAAGAGTCCTCAATTTGCCCTTATCAGTACGCACACATGTGTACTGTGAATCAGCTACATACTTCTTGATTGCCAAGACACTTCATCCTGATCATCGCACAATGTTGATTGTAGTCATGCCTTGACCTAAACACTCCACAATTTGTTGCTTCTCAGCAGCTGACACATCCTTTTTCTTTCCCATTTTGGCAGAAAAAGTAGGCTGCTTAATAATGTGGGACAGCCTTCTTAAGTAGTCTTGCCTTTCATTGGACACACCTGCCAAACTAATTAGCACAGGTGTCTGCAATTGCTTACAGTGATATAAAGAGCCCTGACACACATCACCATCAATGAGTTTAACTGACAAACAAACAAATTCTTCCCTTATCACTCCTAAACACTTTTTGCATAATAATTTGGAACACAGTGTACATGTGCTTTTCCACAAAATACCAGTGGTTCACGTAGTGAATCTTACAGTTCTAACTTGCCAACCGTGGTCTGTATGGAGTTGTTCAATAAAGGTCCCAAAATTAAGATAACATAGATGGGAGAGGTCTCTATGAATAGGAATTCCTAAGTATTTGATACCCTGTGAGGGCCAAGCAAAGGGAAAGTTGGACTGGATGGAATCCTGTACGGATTTGGGGAGGGAGACATCGAGGGCCTCAGACTTCGCTGCATTGATTTTAAAATTTGACCATGTAACAAAGTGATCTATTTCAGCCATAACAGCATGGATGGATATATGTGATTGAGTGATATATACTAGGACATCATCAGCAAAAAGAGAGCACTTGTACTCGGTGCCTCCCAACTCAATCCACCTAATATTGGGGTTATGGCGAATTGATGAGAGCAGGTGCTCCATCACTAGGATGTATAAGAGAGGGGACAGAGGACATCCCTGCCTTGTCCCATTGGTGATTGTGAAAGGTGATGAAAATGTTCTGATGCACCCCCTGGGCCTTGGGACACCCGGAGCCGGTTCCTTTTTTGGTGGATGCTGGTGGTTGTAGTCTCCGTGGCGGCGACCTGGTTCCGTGGCTCAGGGCGGTCAAACCAGTGGCGGAACTATTTATGTGGTTTTGATGTTTAAATGTCCGTCTACGCCACCCGTGGATTGCGGTCAGATTGAACTGCCGCTGCAGGGCAGACCGCTGAGGCTGGTGTTGTGGGTGCAGCAGAGCGTAGCATAACTCCCCACGGGAGGAGTATAGCCTCAGGGCAGTGTACGCGGAGGATGGGGGTGATGGTGCAGGCCAGCAGCAGTAACGAAACGGAGTCAGTGATGCAGTCCAGGGCCTTTACTCACAGTTCTTATTATCCAGACCACGTCTGCAGGTAACGGCTGCCCACGTCGTACTGTGCTCACCAGGTGAGGGGCTCAGACAACTTCCAGATAACTTTGGAGCGCTTCACAGGACCCCCTTTGTGTGTCCTTTGTCTGGCCTTTCTTACCAACCCTTCTGTCCGGCTGCCTCGGGCCTCCTCTTGGTAAACTTGGTGCCAGTTTCCCTGACCCTATGTGGTGCCTTCCTAGCGGGTGTAGCGAGGGGCTGCGCCACATAAAATGTCACAGCCTCCAGTTTCTAGCTGAGTGTTATTTCCTGCCTCCACTAGTTTCGGGGACCGGTCTCCCCCTTTGGCCTGACCCCTCCACGCAGGTGGATTCGGGCGTGCGGTGGCGACTCGCCCGTCCGCACCCCTGGGATCCCTTCGTTCCTCGTTCCTGGAGCCTTCTCCGCTCCTCTTCCTTCCTTCTCCCTCTTCCAGGCCTGGGCCTCTGTTACTAGGCCCGCCTCCGGAGCAGAGCGCATGCAGAGCCCCTTCTCCCTGTCACTTCTGCTCAGAGTTCTCTGCACTGAACTAAGATGGTGCCCACCTTTTATACTCCCTTCTCAATTCACCCAGGAACTGCTTCCTCCCTGCTCCTGCACTACAGGGTTCCCCTTCCTCAGTGTTCCCTCCCCCAACTCCAGCCAGGGACAGGGACTGTCGTGCCCATCTCAGGGGCATATTGGTCGCTCTGCCCCACGGCAATGTGGTGTAATGCATGCAGGTGTCGGGTCCTGATCCACACTCCATCCTTACCTGAGAGTGAGATATCACACCTCTGGGTGAGGTGCAATACCTCTGTAGCAACCGAGCCCTCAGGGTGCTACAGTTCCATTTATCTTCAGCCTAGGTGATGTTTTGCGATACAGGGCCGTGATTTTGGCTATAAAAGGGTCCCCTAGACCCCTACCCCAAGCTTTTTAAGAGAATCATATATGGCGTGCCAGGAGACTCTATGGAATGCTTTCTCAGCATCCAACGAGAGTATCTAATTACAAATTTTTAACTGCATCTAGCCCAGGAAATACTTTGTGCCTAGTAGCAGTGTCTGCTAGTCAGCGGATTATCCCGGCTGTTAAGCAAGCTACACCACCTGTAGTTTGGACACTTAATTTTTTCAAAGGAAATGCTTCGGGACCACGGGATACTCAGTGAAGAGTATCAGGAGGCACCCCAAGGCATAGGGGCTGGGACTGGCAGTAGGATGCCTTGTGGTGGACAGCCGAGCTCGATCCTTCTAAAAGCTTTTTAACTGCAGCAGCTTTAGTGGACGCTACTGGAGCTGGAATTACGCGGCTGCTGGCATGAGACTTGCCCTCCAATAGATCCTTGTAAATGGATTTAAAGTGTATTCATTCAAATTAGAGAGACAATTTAAATTAAAAAGCTTAGAGCTGCCTCCACCACAGGGGGGCTCGCTCAACCCACCAGCGGACAGGCACCAGTATTGGGAGAGGGGGGCTGGCTGTCAGGGTTCACCGCGGCTCTGGCACAAACCCAGCGACACGGAGGTGGCACGGGCAGGAGCGGACTGGCTGTGTCGGCTTCTCACTTTTTGGATTTTAGAAGGGCATGACATGCCTATATCTGTGTCTCCCCCTCCTTTTACTCCTCCACCTTTTTTCTTTTCGCATGACTATATGTACTTGTCACTTTTCCATGTGTTAGTTGTGTCTTCGGAGCAGTTTGTCAGCTTTTGGACACCTTTGAAGGTGTTTTCTATGTGTTTCTATGTGTTTTTGTTTGCCTGCCATTGGTTTTAACAGTGTTCGAAGGTGTTCGACGAACAGTTCGATGAACAGTTCGGCGAACACACGGGTGTTCGACGAACCGAACCGAACTCGAACACTACGGGGGTGGCTCAACACTACCGTGGAACTGCAAAACCACACTTGTATTTCTCGGGCCTACACCAGACTATTTACAACAGATATATTTGTGTCTGAAAAATCAGGGAGACACTATTTTTTTTTTTTTTACAGCAAAAAATGCAAAAAGCAGGATAATAGAGATTTTTTACCGTGGAACAGCAAAAGCACAGTTCTGTCTCTCTGGCCTACACCAGACTATTTTCAACAGATATATTTGTGTCTGAAAAATCAGGGAGACACTATTTTTTTTTTTTTTACAGCAAAAAATGCAAAAAGCAGGATAATAGAGATTTTTTACCGTGGAACAGCAAAAGCACACTTCTGTCTCTCTGGCCTACACCAGACTATTTTCAACAGATATATTTGTGTCTGAAAAATCAGGGAGACACTTATTATTTTTATACAGCAAAAAATGCCAAAAACAGGATAATAGAGATGTTTTACCGTGGAACATCAAAACCACAGTAATAATTTACTGGTGTATACCAGGCTGTTTAAAATATATATATATTTGCGGTTGAACAGTGAGCGACACACTCAAACAGTTTCTTTTAGATACAAATGGCCCAAAAGTGGATAATACAGAGGTTTGTACCGTGGAACAGCAAAAGCACACTTCTGTCTCTCTGGCCTACACCAGACTATTTTCAACAGATATATTTGTGTCTGAAAAATCAGGGAGACACTTATTATTTTTATACAGCAAAAAATGCCAAAAACAGGATAATAGAGATGTTTTACCGTGGAACATCAAAACCACAGTAATAATTTACTGGTGTATACCAGGCTGTTTAAAATATATATATATTTGCGGCTGAACAGTGAGCGACACACTCAAACAGTTTTTTTTAGATACAAATGGCCCATAGAACTGCAAAACCACACTTCTATTTCTCTGGTCTACACCAGACTATTTTCAACAGATATATTTGTGTCTGAAAAATCAGAGGCACACTTTTTTTTTTTTTGGGGGGGGGGGGGGTCACCAAAAGGTTAATAAGATGGGTATTTGTACATTGTGAAGGAGGAAAAAAAAAGAGGATTTAGATAAAAAAAAAGGATTTTTCCTGGCCCCCGGGACCTGGAGCTAAGTCCAGCAATTTCAGCAACAGGAGCAGCACACAGGACTGTAATGCAGCGTTTGCTGGTATAACCACTGCGTCTCCTATACAGCCTGCCTGCCTGCCTGATATACCTGGGATGGATATTAATCCTGAGAAGGACTGTTTGTTTGATCTGGCAGCCTTTACAGACCCTACACTAACTATTTTGCGGGATATATCTCTCCCTAAATCAGCAGCGCTGTCCCTACACTGTCTGATCCGGAGCGACTGTGTCCAAGATGGCGGCGCCCGGTTTTAAATACTCGAGGTGACGCTGTGCGGCCAGCCAATCACTGTAATGCCCACAAACAACATGGCTGCGGCATTACAGTGACTGGCTGGCAATCCCTGCATGTTCATTGGCTCTGTAAAGAGCGCCAAACATGCATAGCGGAGACCCGAGCTCCCGCCCGAGTAACCCGGAAATGCTCGGTGCTCGCCGAACATCCCGAGTAGCGTGATGCTCGGGCGAGTACCGAGCAGTGTCGAGCATGTTCGCTCAACACTAGACTTTACTGGTTGCTTTTCTGCAGTTTTTTGCAAGGGATCCATCGCCAGCATCTTTTCTCTTCATTTTACACCATAGTGGAGAGCAGCTTAAGCAAAAAATGAACGTGTCACTTCTTCCTATTCACACTTTCCGATCCATGAATAAGTTAAAAGAGGGAAAAAAACATGGCACACTAGCACTGCAATGTTGGTTTTACATTGCTGTGCAATATGTTGATTTTTTGCTGAGCTTTTTCAGGTGGATTCCAGGTGGTATGAATTTCATACTATAAACACAATAAGGATGGGCCACTGCTCATGGGTCACTGCTGTGCGCTTGCCCCCCAGGCCAAACTTTGCCAGTCAGACGCTAAATCCTATTAGGGACAACCAATTTTCCTGATTTATTAGTTTTCCTATCGATCTATATATTCAGACTGGGCATCAAAAAGTTGGCCAGTATAGGTGCCTTTCTTGGGACAACTCGAAGGCCATCTCCAAGAATTGGATCCATTGTGTGTTCATCCCTCAATCTGTGTAAATTTTGGTTCACAATTTTTGAGATGTCATTAAAAAATGAATTATAAGATAGTTTTGATGACTGAATGCTTTTATAGGACCTTTGGGTTTGTCTTTGGTATCAGTCTTTTTCTTTATGAGGTTAAGTCTTGATTTGTGTTTTACAATATTTGATGCCCATTCTAGAGACCATGAAGGATAACCTTTATGTTTTAAACTAGGTTTTACAAGGTTAGGTTCCTGTTTAAAAAGGTACACTACAGTCCCTTTTGCTCTTGTAAGTTCACGTACTGGGATGGCTTTAATATCTGGGAACACTATACTAAAAGCACATATCGATCATCTGCCCCATACTATTACAGCCATCAGTCCCTTAGTGGCTTGCTTGTTTTCACCTGCAGAGGTATAGCGTTGGGAAGGATCTGTTCACAACGGTTGTCTTTGATGACTGTGGGCATGAAACAGCTTTACCATTACATTTGTTTGAATGAATTTCTAAAGCATGATTATGGTTATCCTTCATTTAAGGTAAAAATGGGCATACCTGACAAACTTACGCAGTTGGAGGGTTGACAAAGTTTCTAATATTGAACTAACGTTCTTTAGAAATACATTGCTAACCCTTCTACAAGTTTTGCTGCAGATCTACGTGGTGCCCCCGTGATTGCTTATTAATTTTCAGGGGCAAGGTTTATACATTAACATTGCATTAAATGGAACTTGTTGCTCTATTCATACTGCACAAACTGCAGGCAGAATAAATCTTAGCCTGATTGCACAATCATAGCTGGGTACGCTCGTGCGTTTCATAGAAAATGTACAGCAGGCCCCGATTCATGAAAGCTTTTACGCAGGAAAACTCGCAAAAAACACAGAGGGTGAAATAAGTATTGAACACATCACTAAATTTCTAAATAAATATATTTGTAAAGGTGCTATTGACACGAAATTCTCACCAGATGTTGGTAATTATCCATCTAATCCACACAGGCAAAGAAGTGAAACCATAGATGTCCATAAATTAAGTTATGTGTAATAATGAGAAATGACAAAGGTAAAAGGTACTGAACACGCTTACTGAAAATGATTTAATACTTCGTACAAAAGCCTTTGCTGGTGATAACAGCTTGAAGATGCCTCCTATAAAGAGACACAAGTCGCATGCATTGCTCAGGTGTGATTTTGGCCCATTCTTCCACACAAACACTCTTCAAATCCTGAAGGTCCTGTGTGCTCCTTCTATGAAGTCTGAGCTTTCATAAATTTTCTATTGGATTCATGTCAGGTGATTGGATGGGCCGTTCTAGCAGGTTTATTTTATTCCTCTTTCTTTAGAAATATATTATTTAGAAAATTGTTGACATATTTAATATTTATTGAATCTTTCTTTTTTCATTTTCAGTGGCAGTGTGTTATTTTGGTTTAAGTGTTTTGGGTGGCAGCATGTATTAGAGCAGGATTTTAATCCATGACGGCGTAGTGTGTTACTAACAGTAATGTTTGAGATTGTGGTCCCAGCTTTCTTCAGGTCATTGACCAGGTCCTTCCATGTAGTTCTGGGCTGATTCCTGACCTTTCTAAGAATCATCCTAACCCTTGTGCAGGTCTAAAATTTTGTCCCTGGTGTCCTTAGACAGCTCTTTGATCTTGGCCATGGTGTAGAGGTTGTAGTATGATTGATTGAGTGTGTCGACAGGTGTCTTTTAGACAACTTCAAACAGGTAAAATTAATACAGGTAATGATTGCAGAGTAGGAGGGCTTCTCAAAGAAAAACTAACAGGTCTGTGAGAGACAGAATTATTGCTGGTTGGTAGGTGATCAAATGCTTACTTCTTTCAATAAAATGCAATTTATTTATTTAACTTCATTTAATGTGATTTTCTGTTTTTTCTTTTTAGATGCTGTCTCACAATTGAAGTGTACCTACAATAAAAATTACAGACCTCTCCATTCTTTGTAGGTGGGAAAATGTGCAAAATAGGCAGTGTATCAAATACTTATTTTCCTCACTGTAGGTATGGCGTCAATGGCAAGCAAATTGGGCCTTTCAGTTGATGCAGTGATGTATTTAGGATGTTGATGATCTTTGTGTTTTGCTCACTATATTCAAGCTAATCTTCCTACTAACTAATGATAATTTATCCTTTAAGTTTTTGACCAGCCAATTGGCTCATTGGCCATTTTGATTAGTTCTGGACAAAAATTGGAGGGACTGTCAGACCTCTTGGGACTAGTGATGATCGTATCTTCGGTGTGCTTGTATATTAAGTTTGAGTCCCTGCATCTACATGATTTATGACTGTTAGTCAGCCTCAACACATGTGAGGATTCCCTAACAAACAAGCAATCCTTGCATGTGCTGAAGCTGACTAACAGTCATAAATCATGCAGATGCAGGGACTTGAACTTAATATACAAGCACGCCGAAGATACTTGAAAAGCACCAGAGCGTGCTCGGCAAAAGGGATAAACAAGTATGCTCGCTCGCTCGCTCATCACTAGTTGGGACTTCTTTAGAGATTTCTCTTGGTGATATATTTTAGAAAAGTTGCCGAGGTCTCTTGTGGCTACAGTTCTTATCCTAGGTGGCGGCCATCTACACACAATCCACCTGTCTCACAATTTTGGTTGTGCATAGGGAAATATTTTTGCCATAAATGATTGACCAAAAGTGTTACTCTAATCAAGTCTGATATGGACCGATTTGTTACATTTTTCGAATGCTAAGCTTGTATGTTCTAAAATGAAACCGCGGACAAATTATTATGGGGCCCGCAATGCTGCTGTCAGAGAAGGGTCAAGGTGCCTCCTCAATACCAGAGTATCCAGGTTTGTTTGGTATAGTGGGGGCATGGTAGTGTCACAGACAACTGGAAGATGATAATTGGTGTCTATATCTGAAATCCAAGTGCATCTTAACAATATCGCCTTGGAAATTTTCATTTTAGGAAAGGAGTATCCTGTAGGCTTACCCAAAATCCTTGTGACTAAAAATGATCCTTGGTGGTGAGAAGCAAAGTTACACGTCTATCAAAGTCAAAGTTTGGGTTCAGTGTATGCTATCACCTTAAATGGTTTACAATTCAAGACAAAGTTTGCTAACTTATAATTTTCAATTAAATTCTGTGGCCAACCACAACATCAACCCAAACAAGCCTGTGAGTTTTTTTATAATCAGTAAGTGAGTTCAAGATTTAAAATAGCAATGGGCCTTTACAGTTCAAAAGGTTTTTGTCTGCCAGCAGTCAGATTTGAATAATGCTATCTAAATGTTTTTTTTTCATATGGACCATGTGTCCACGTAGAAAAAGCTAGTTAAATATGCTTTTGTGGTTTGCCTGTTATTCATATTATACTGCACATAAGTATTTAACTTAATCTCCATTTGTACAGGTGAGCCAATTACTGTTTTTCCATGTCTATATTGATAATAATCTATGTATTAAAAGAGAAAACTGATGGTAAGTTTTTCAGAAAAACACTAAAATTTCCTAGCCAACGCTAAGGCCAATGATATGTGATTTTTGGGTTTCGACCTCCAGTATCCAACTGATCGGAACCCTTTCAATTTGTATCAAGGCACAGAACAGCTATGAGCCTGTACACTTGGTTATACATGCTGGGATTTGGTTTCCATTGAGAAAACACTGATGAGTGATGAGCCATCTTTAAAGCATTTCACTATTTTCAACCAGAGTTTTGTTCTTACAATAGGTGTTATATTGGGTTCCTAGATTTAATGACAATAGATAAGTGTCAAATGAAATCTGGAACTTTGACTCCAACTCGTCAGATTCATTGCAATCCTTGAAATAGCAATATTCTATCTTCACATTTTTCAAATTACATACAACAATACATTTTGTGACAGAAATTGAAACGTACCAACATTTAAACAAGCAATAGAATATAAAGACTCACAGAAGGTTTTGAGGCATAGGTACTGTAGGTCAAATGCGAAACTGTGTTAATTGTGCTAGTATATGCAGAGTTAAATAAGTGATAATAGGGAGTATGACAACTTATTAGTGTTGAGCGAGCTCTAAAATGCTCGGGTGCGCGAAACTGGGCCCGAGCTCGCCGTGATACTCGGGTGCTCGACCCGAGCAACGAGCCCAATGTTAGTCTATGGGAGACCCGAGCATTTTTGCGGCGGCACCTGCTGTAAACAATGTGGTCAGAGGTATTAAGCCACTTTTACGGGCTCACAATAAAACGTTCAAAAACGAAACAGAAACTGCTTTCCTGTGAAATATGTTAAGGAACTTCCTTTCCATGGTAAAAACTTCTGTATAAGGTAAAATAAATAACCAAAAACAAAAATACTCCTCCACACCTTGGGCTATGATCACAAGTAGCATTTTTTATGCGTTTTTGCACTTTTGTATTGCTTTCAACCGTGATAAATGCATTCACCGGGAAATGTCATTTTAACATTTTACAACCTTATCTGGCCATGTGTTGTGTGACACATGCATACAGTGCTGAAAAGACATGGGGACAGCATGGGGAAGACCCCTGGAAGCATCTCTGACTCTCAGGTCACTGCCTAAAAGTGTGCCCATCAGAAATGATCCATGCCGCATCAGAAGATGCAGACTTGCAACTATCCCCGTGCAAGTTCTTGCCCCAGGGCACTGTTCAATTGTACCTCCATTCCTTGCAATGCAAGCGCAAATATGCAGCCAACCACCCACCCACCCCCAGGCTGCAATACCATACTGCTAGCTTGCTTGCATTGAAATTCGGCCTTTTAGGCATGTGGAGGCCGAAGCTGGCCACTACCTCATGGCTGCTTGGGCAGCGAGGTATCCATACTCAGACCCCAGCCGCCCGGCGGCCGGGTGTCCACACTCGGTCCCCAGCCGCCCCGCGGCCGGGTGTCCACACACGGTCCCCAGCCGCCTGGGGGTGTGGCTGGGTGTCCATAAATGGTCCCCAGCCGCCCCGATTTCTCCGCGGAACATCCCCATTCCCCACACACTTTTCTTAGACTGTCCTGCTTTAGTGGAGCATTGGACAAGCCCACCAGAGAACCTGACTCCTCCGGGGGGCCCTGGCTACTCCATCAGGGGAGTTGAGAGTGCCAAGGTGAGGAGCATGATGAGGATGATAGAAGTTAGCATCTGCTTTGTTTTGTTGGAATGCAAGCGCATGTATGTAGTAGTGGCTAGGCCTGAGGTGGTCAGCGTTTTGGTGCATATCCAACCTCCTCCGAGGATTGCTGGATGTTTTCCTGCTACTATCCAAGTTCTATGACTCCTGTTAAAACAAAGCTTCAGGTGATAAATGATGGATGAGGTAGTGGAAAAGGAGAAAGAGCAGGAGGAACAGGGACCATTCACACCACTATCTGGCCAGTCAACCACATCTGTCTTGTAGGATATGTTTTTGTAACAAAAGGAGCAGTTCAGCTACACAGTTATAGGGCATACAGTGAGTGCAATGCCTACCAAAAATTTTGAGGCACTCCAATGCCCCTTGGAAATGACATGGAGGTCAGAGGGCCTTAACTAAACCTTTTTTTCCATTTATAGCAACTGGGTCTCCTGTGCACTATTGGCCTAAGCAGTGAATGGAAGGAATTCCAAAAATTATGAGGAACTGCAATGCCCCTTGAAACAGACGTGGATTACAGCGTACTAAAAACCTTCTACCCATTATTTGGGAGTGGGTCTTCCTTAATTTTCGCCTTTGCATTGAAAAGCAAAAGCTGACTAAAATTAGGAGGAAATGCAATGCCCGTTGGAAGAGTTGTGGAGGTTAGAGGTAATTAAAAACAACATTTCAATGCCCCTTGGAAGAGCTGTGGTGTTCAAAGTGGCTTAAGAAGACGCTTTTAATGCCCCTTTGAAGAGATGTGTAGGTCCCAGTAGCTTAAGAAGACTCTTTTAATGCCCCTCGGAAAAGTGGTGGAGGTCCCAGTAGCTTAACAAGACGCTTTTAATGCCCCTCAGAAAAGTGGTGGAGGTCACAGTAGCTTAACATGACGCTTTTAATGCCCCTCGGAAAAGTGGTGGAGGTCGCAGTAGCTTAACAAGATGCTTTTAATGCCCCTTACAAGAGCCATACAGTACAGCATCTTAAAACATTATTCCCATTATTGGAGAGTGTGTCTCCCATAGTATTTGCTTATGCCTTTCAAGCAAAAGCTTCCAAAAATTAGGACGGAGCAACTTGCAATGCCCCTTACTAGAGCCATGCAGTACAGCATATTACAAACATAAGTCCCATTATTGGGGAGTGGGTCTCCCATAGTATTTGCTTATGCCTTCCAAGCAAAAGCTTCCAAAAATTAGGACGGAGAAACTTGCAATGCCCTTTACAAGAGCCATGCAGTACAGCATATTACAAACATAAGTCCCATTATTGGGGAGTGGGTCTCCCATAGTATTTGCTTATGCCTTCCAAGCAAAAGCTTCCAAAAATTATCATGGAGCAACTTGCAATGCCCCTTAAAAGAGCCATGCAGTACAGCATATTACAAACATAAGTCCCATTATTGGGGAGTGGGTCTCCCATAGTATTTGCTTATGCCTTCCAAGCAAAAGCTTCCAAAAATTCTGAGGAAATGCAATGCTCATTCGAAGACTCATGGAGGTCCCAGTAGCTTAACAAGACGGTTTTAATGCCCCTTACAAGAGACGTGGAGGTCAGAGTGGTATAACAAGATGCTTTTAATGCCCCTTACAAGAGACGTGGAGGTCAGAGTGGTATAACAAGACTGTTTTAATGCCCCTCAGAAGAGACGTGGAGGTCAGAGTGGTATAACAAGAAGCTTTTAATGCCCCTTACAAGAGACGTGGAGGTCAGAGTGGTATAACAAGACGGTTTAATGCCCCTTACAAGAGACGTGGAGGTCAGAGTGGTGTAACAAGGCGGTTTTAATGCCCCTCAGAAGAGACGTGGAGGTCAGAGTGGTATAACAAGACGCTTTTAATGCCCCATACAAGAGACGTGGAGGTCAGAGTGGTATAATAAGATGCTTTTAATGCCCCTTACAAGAGACGTGGAGGTCAGAGTGGTATAATAAGATGCTTTTAATGCCCCTTACAAGAGACGTGGAGGTCAGAGTGGTATAACAAGACGGTTTTAATGCCCCTCAGAAGAGACGTGGAGGTCAGAGTGGTATAACAAGACGCTTTTAATGCCCCTAACAAGAGATGTGGAGGTCAGAGTGGTATAACAAGACACTTTTAATGCCCCTTACAAGAGACGTGGAGGTCAGAGTGGTATAACAAGACGCTTTTAATGCCCCTTACAAGAGACGTGGAGGTCAGAGTGGTGTAACAAGACGCTTTTAATGCCCCTTACAAGAGACGTGGAGGTCAGAGTGGTATAACAAGACGCTTTTAATGCCCCTTACAAGAGACGTGGAGGTCAGAGTGGTATAACAAGACGGTTTTAATGCCCCTTAAAAGAGACGCGGAGGTCAGAGTGGTATAACAAGACGCTTTTAATGCCCCTTAAAAGAGACGTGGAGGTCAGAGTGGTGTAACAAGACGGTTTTAATGCCCCTCAGAAGAGACGTGGAGGTCAGAGTGGTATAACAAGACGCTTTTAATGCCCCTTACAAGGGATGTGGAGGTCAGAGTGGTATAACAAGACACTTTTAATGCCCCTTACAAGAGACGTGGAGGTCAGAATGGTATAACAAGATGCTTTTAATGCCCCTTACAAGAGACGTGGAGGTCAGAGTGGTATAACAAGACGCTTTTAATGCCTCTTACAAGAGACGTGGAGGTCAGCGTGGTGTAACAAGACGCTTTTAATGCCCCTTACAAGAGACGTGGAGGTCAGAGTGGTATAACAAGACGCTTTTAATGCCCCTTACAAGAGACGTGGAGGTCAGAGTGGTATAACAAGACGCTTTTAATGCCCCTTAAAAGAGACGTGGAGGTCAGAGTGGTGTAACAAGACGCTTTTAATGCCCCTTACAAGAGACGTGGAGGTCAGAGTGGTATAACAAGACACTTTTAATGCCCCTTACAAGAGACGTGGAGGTCAGAGTGGTATAACAAGACGATTTTAATGCCCCTCAGAAGAGATGTGGAGGTCAGAGTGGTATAACAAGACGCTTTTAATGCCCCTTACAAGAGATGTGGAGGTCAGAGTGGTATAACAAGACACTTTTAATGCCCCTTACAAGAGACGTGGAGGTCAGAGTGGTATAACAAGACGCTTTTAATGCCCCTTACAAGAGACGTGGAGGTCAGAGTGGTATAACAAGACGCTTTTAATGCCCCTTACAAGAGACGTGGAGGTCAGAGTGGTGTAACAAGACGCTTTTAATGCCCCTTACAAGAGACGTGGAGGTCAGAGTGGTATAACAAGATGCTTTTAATGCCCCTTACAAGAGACGTGGAGGTCAGAGTGGTATAACAAGACGGTTTTAATGCCCCTTAAAAGAAACGTGGAGGTCAGAGTGGTATAACAAGACGGTTTTAATGCCCCTTACAAGAACCATAGAGTACAGCATCTTAAAAATATTATTCCCATTATTGGGGAGTGGGTCTCCCACAGTCTTTGCTTATGCTTTCCAAGCTACTTAAGTTTTATAGACCCTGCACTTGCAGCCTTACATTCAACAGCATGGTGGGGAAGGAGACAGTAGGTCGTAGAGTTGCATTCGCTCCGGTGGTGTTGAGGTGAGGTGGCAGCGAGACAATGTCAGGCTGTAGGCTGTCTTGAAGAGATGGGTTTTCAGGTTGTGTCTGAAGGATCCAAATGTGGTGGCTAATCGGACATGTTGAGGCACAGAATTCCAGAGGATGAGGGATATTTGGTAGAAGTATTGGAGGTAATTGGGTGAGGAACAAATAAGTGTGAAAAGAAGGAGGTCTTGGAAGGACCGGAGATTATGGAAGGGAATATATCGGGAGATTAGTTCAGAGATGTATGGAGAAGAAAGGTTAGGAATGGCTTTGTACGTCAGTATTAGTAGTTTGAACTGGATACGCTGGGTAATTGGGAGCCAGTGAAGGGATCTTATAGATTGCAATCTTATGGATTGCTGGAGCCAGTCCACAGTAAAAGAGCAGCCATAGAGTGTCCAGGAACCTTCCCGCACACTTTTCTTAGCCAGGGATGATTCTCGGCAGGGTTGGACTGGCCCACCAGAGAACTGGAGACTCCTCCGGTAGGCCCTGGCTTCTCCATCAGGAGAGTTCGTAGCGCAAACCTTGCAGGTTGTGATGATGATGAGGCCATCCATCTCCTTAGTTTTCTATTACTTGGAATGCAAGCGCAAGTATGCAGCCAGCCACCCACCCACAGGCCGCAATACTAAACTGCCACATTTCTGGATAGTTGCTTGCGCTTGAAATGTTGCCCTTTAGGCTCGTGGAGGCGGAAGCTTTTCACAACTTCATGGCGGTGGCCAGGTCTCCATACTTGGTCCCCAGCAGCCACTATTTCTCCCGATGTTGTTCCCGCCTCCCACAAGCACGGGTCCCAGAACATTACCGTGCCCTCCCCAGTGCACTTAGTGGGAAGGACCGCCTAACCACAAACACGTGGCCAAGTAAATGTGGCCAGGGATGGTACATCTCACTGGAGCTAGGCCACAGCAAAAAAGCAGCCATAGAGTGTCCAGGAACCTTCCCACACACTCTTCTTAGCCAGGGCTGCTTCTTGGCAGGGTTGGACAGGCTCACAAGAGAACCAGAGAATCTTCCGGTGGGTCCTGGCTTCTCCTTCAGGAGAGTTCATAGGGCAAACCTTGCAGCTGCTATGGGGCTCTTTAGTGGGGAAGAAAGGTGGTTCCTCACAATCAAATACTCTGGTGGGCCCAATGTTCTTCAGTCTGACACTGCTTCTCAGGGAGAGTTGTATTTCACCACAGCCATATTCTTTAGCTTGGTGAAAGGACTGGCATAGAGGGAAACCGTATCTACTCCGGCTGTCATTTCTCCCAGGAAGTCCTCTAATGCAGCTTGTTGCAAAAGCTGAGGCAGCCAGCCCAACATCAACTCACACTTCTCGGTGGTGCTTAGTCACAGACAAAGATCTTTCTTCACGCCTTGAATTTAATCATTACAGAGTTAGACAATGGCCTGATCTGCAATACGTTTAGAGAAATAATGTGAATAAGCAAAGCCACGGTTTAGGCCACTGAAGGTCATTAAGCTAAACTTATCCAGCTTTCCCACAGACTGAAAGAGGGGTATCAAGATTTCCAAGTCAGCCAAGACTTCCCTGTCCTCCCCAAGGGGATGATTGTCCATGTTCTCCTCCTCATCCTACTCCTCCTCCTCATTATCACCTAATCCGCATTGAGATGAGATGAGGCTGGGCTGCATAGTTCCTTGCTCTGCCTGCAATGCCTCCTCTTTAACTGTGAGCGTCAAGCGTTTCAGTAGACAGAGAAGCGGGATGGTGATCCTAATTATGGCGTCATCGCCGCTTACCATCTTGGTGGAGTCCTCAAAGTTTTTGAGGATGTCACAGATGTCTGACATCCATGCCCACTCATCAGTTCTTATGTACGGAGTTTGACCTGAATGCCGATGGGCGTGTTGAAGCTGGCACTCAACAACTGCCTTCTGCTGCTCACAAATCCTTCCCAATATCTGCAACGTTGATTTCCAATGTGTGGTGACATCGCACAACAGTCTGTGAGCTGGAAGCTACATATGCTGCAGAAGCATTGCAAGAGTGGTGGAAGCTATAGCTGACTTTCTGAAATGGGCATACACATGTTGCACTTTCACAAACCACTCTGGTAGATCTGGGTAGGTTTTGAGAAACCGCTGAACCACTAAGTTGAGCACATTTAGTGCTCTCTCATTACTACTGTGTATCCCTGAGAATAATATCAGCACCGAAAAATTAAAAGATGAAATATAGCCTTCTTTATATACCTTGGTACTAAGAAAACCAATCTATCATGTGTACCCCTGTGACAAAAATATCTTCACCCAAGAATTAATTTCACTACAGTAGAACTAGTATAATGGTGACCAACAACTCTTCCATTTCAGCCAACCCAATAAATGGAGAGACCCAATCAGGATTCTCCACATTTCAAAAAAATAGAGCCTAAACCCACCAAAGTGGCATCAATTTCACCAGAGTAGAAGTTGTTTAATGGAGAAAGAAACCTCTTCAACTACAGCCAAACCCAATAGATGGAGACCAAATCAGGATTTTCCACATTGCCAAAAATTAGTGGCTGACACCAGACTCAATCAGGAGTGCACCATCCTCTCCAGTCATTCACCACGTGTCAGACCTGTACGTATGTGTGAAAGGACTCAAAGAAATTGCTTCTGCCACTTACACTACTGCTGCTGCTAATATTTTGGCATTGACGAATTGACATGCCGGAGGTTGGAAGTGTAGAGCTGCGATGAAGTCTGTATGCTTCACTATTGGCTTGGGGAAAACCTATGTTAAGGTTGTGTAAAAGCGTGTTTCGATGCTCCAGCATTCGTGGGTCCCTTTCCAGAGTGGGAAGGATCTGGAAAAAATTTACTCTTATAGCGTGGATCTAACAGAGTGGCAACTCAGTCGTCAGCACTATTTTGAATAATAACTATACGGGGATCATGTTGCAGATAGTGCAGCAAGAATGCACTCATATATCGGCCCCTTTTCTGAAGTACAAGCCCATGCTGTTTTGGTGGCTGGTTAATTCTGATTCTTGTTTCCTCCGTCCCCACCCACCAAACACGAACAGAGAGGGGATGATTATCGTTTTCATGTTCTGACTGTTGCTCGCCCATCACCTCTTCCTCTTCCATTTGTTCCTCGTCTTCACTAATACCAGAAAAACTATTAGTGAAGGTATCGTCAACCCACCTCGATCGCAGTGAACCACCCTTCCTTGGCACCGTGAGATGTCCCCTAGTGTATGACGTTAGAAGAAAGTATTTTTTTAGTGTGGATGAGGCCTGTATAACATACGAGATATTCTCTAAGCTAATTCAAACTGAGATCTAGCCTGCTGTATCACGTTAGTCACAGTAAAAAAAATAGATTTATTTACTCTGCATAAGCTCTGCATACAGCTGAATTTCACCTCTACTAAAATAGTATATGGCTTTAAGCAAAGTGTATCACATTTGTGACACCAAAAAATCTTTGGGGGACTCTGACTAGCAACAGAAAAAATACATTTTTTTACTTTGAAAACAGTTGAATTTCACCGCCACTAAAAGCACTAGGTGGCTTACAGTATATCAGAGTGTAACACGTCTGCGACACAAAAAATCTTTGGTGGACTGTGGCTAGCAACAGAAAATATCTATTTTTTACTCTGAAAACAGCTGAATTTCACTGCCACTAAAAGCACTAGGTGCCTTATAGAAAAGTGTAGCACATCTGTGACACAAAAAAATCTTTGGACTGTGGCTAGCTACAGCAAAAGAATATTTCTTTTACTGTGCATAACGTTGAAGTTCATCCACCAAAAAAATGCCAAACTGGGCTAACACAGCTTGCACTATCATATTAGCAAATGAAAAAAAAATTTTTTGTGCTCTGCACTCAGAAGCTCTGCACTAACAAGCTCTGCAGATAGTTGAATTTCAACCCCACAAAAACAAAAAGTGGCCTACAAGGGCTTGCTTGCTTTATCACATTAGCAAGTGCAAAAATAGATTGAAGGTCTGCCATAGGCCCTGCTCTTTCTGTGAGAATCTCAGTAATTGCACGAAAAAAAAAAAAAAGGCTGCAAGGTCAATTGAACAGGTACACAGCACAGGACTTATCTACACTATCTGACTTCCACAGAAGCGGCTATCTATCTATCTAATATCTCTCATTACACAGTACAGAGCACACTGAGCAGCATCTATCTCCTTCAGTGACATGCATAAAATGGCACTGAGGCAACATGGCCGATTTTTATATGGAGAGGACATGTGATTTCAGCAGCCAATTGCAGAAGCCCTTGTGTCTGGGACACTGTGGATGCTTCCTGCACTCTGATTGGCTAGCCGCACTTTCCTGACTTAAAGTTACCGCCTACAGGAAGGAAAAAAAAAAACAGCGCACCGCTGATCTGACCTGATCTGAGCTATCACTAGCCCCCCCACTCATCTGCCATGTCTGCCTGCTTGACTCGCCCCCTGGGCCGTGGGGCACTCGGGACCGGGCTTCAGGGCAATGCTGGGAGTAGTAGTGGCGACCCGGTCCCGTGGCTCTGGGTGGTCAGACCAGTGGCAGTCTATGATGTGCTGTACGTAATGTCCGACTACGCCACCCATGGATTGCGGTCAGGGCTAACCGCCACTGCAGTGCAGACCGCTGGGGCTGATATAAATGTGCAGCACTGAATAGTTCAACTCCCCACGGGAGGAGTATGGCCCCAGGGCAGTATATATAATGGATGATGGAGGGGATGATTCCGACCGTGATAGCCAGGAAACGGAGGCCTCTTAAACAGTTCAGGGTCTTTATTAGAACAGGTAATATGACCCAGAAACAGGCCCGGCTAGGAGGGAGCATGGATGTCTGAGAACAAGTGGGAAGCTGACCCTGGTCAGGGTGAGGGTGTAGGCCTACCGTGCTCTCTGTGCTCCTTCTGGCTATTTCCCTCCTTGTAGTGTAACAGCCCACGTTCCCGAGCTCACCGTGTCCTCTCGCCCGTATGGCTTGCAACTTGGGTCCCTTTCTACTCCCGGCCTGGTACGGCTTTGCTGGTCCCTTCTGCTGTGGTGGAGCCTCCGGGCTTCTTAGGCCAAGGAACATACAGTCCCCTGCGGACAGGTTATCTGCTGTAGGACCTGGAATCCTCCCAGCCACAGACACCAAAGTCTGGTAGATTAGTTTCTTTATCTGCCAGGACAGGCTCACTTCGCCTTTTGTCCCTGGCTCGTGGCTCTCCTACTGCCACACGTCCTCTTAGGCTGCAACACAACTGTCTGTCCCTGCTCTGGGACACCTCTCAATCCAGAGACAGGTTGTCCAGTTCTCTCTAACCCTGCCCCCAGCTCCAGCTTTTATAGGGGCAGCCTGCTCCCCCTACTGGTCTGGGACAGGAGGTGCTGCATGCTAATGGTCCTTGACTAGAGGACCTCCCCCTTTCTCTCAGACACAGCTTTATTATATTTGTGGCATCCAGGCCAGGGTGACACATTCCCCCCTAGTAAAATTTAGTACTCCGGGACTAAACAATAAACAAAGATAATATGCATGACCATAAAACATTAGTAGACAAACGACGCACAGGTTGAGTTCTTAAGGTCACAGTGTGGTCTGTGACCGGGTGTCCATTTCACCAACACAACGGGGAGCCTTAACCAGGTGGGGGTCTGTCCTTGCCCCAAGTCCTTTACAGTCTTAGTTCATTCCTTGGTTAAGCTCCGAACGCAGTCCATACAAAGTCCCGGTTATTAAAAGTCCATAACCTTTGAGTCCGTACGGTAACTGTAAGAAACTGAAATGCACAATTACTAATCATGCATGTAACTTTGCAAACATTTCAACACTTGGCAACAGGGTTATTTACAGTTTTAGTGCACCCTTTATTCTCCAGCAAGCGGGTATCTGCCCCTTTGTGCTCCTGGTTGACCTCCTTAACCCACTGTCTGGTGGTGGACCGATCTGGCTTTCCCCACTAGCGTTAGGGGTACAGCTACCAGCTTGGTGTACTGGTAGGGCAGGCAACTGTCTGCGGGTCCTTTGGCTCACATCAGGCATGGCAGGCTCACTGTCAGCAGAGGGTTGACTCTCCTGGGCTGCTGGTACCGGCTCTTCTGCCTCTGGAATTGCTTGCTCTTCTTCACCTTCCGGCTCTGGTGTAGGTTGGTGCTGAGCCGGTTGCAGGAAATGCAGGACGGGTACCACTATAGCATTGTTTATTCGAGTCCAGGACTGAGGGAACTCTCCGAGAACGGTGCTGATCATTTCTTCCTTGTCCTCTGCGGGTTCAAGGTCACTTTGATTCTCTTCTGCACTACGGAGTTGTTCGGGGCACCGATTTAGGTGGTCTCTGGAGACGGTACTAGTGGTTTCTCCTCCATCCTTGGTGATCACGCACACCTTCGAGTTGTCGTGATCAGACTGCAGTACAGTGTAGGGTTCCCTTTCCCACTGGTCATCCAAATTATATAGCCTTCTCTTTCGCTTCAGGACCTGCTCACCAGGTTCTAGGGGACCAGCAGGGGCGTGTTGGTTGAAGAGTCTTTCTTGTCTTTCTCTCACCTGGGCCAGGCTTTTCTCCACACTCTCCTGCACCTTCTTGTACTGCAGTCGCCTTTCCGTATCCCAGTCCACATCCGGGGAGGTGTCCTCAGGTGTTAGGACTCCCATCTCCAGGTCTATGGGCAGCTTACCTGGTCTGGCTTGCATCAGGTAAGTCGGGGTGCAGTTTGTAGCATTCACCGGGATATGGTTGTATAAGTCTATCAGGTCCGGCAGTTTTTCTGGCCACAGGCTGTGTTCCTCCAGGGGCAACATCTTCAGGAGATCAATGACTATATTGTTCATTTTCTCACACATCCCGTTGGTTTGTGGGTGGTAAGGCGTTGTCCGAATCTTCTTACAGCCATAGAGGTTGCAGAACTTTTGGAAGATTTCGGCCTCGAACGCTGGACCCTGGTCTGTCAGAACTTGTTCCGGATACCCGTGTGGACGGCAGAAGTATTGCTGGAAGGCTCTGGCCGCTGTTTGGGCTGTCAAGTCTTTTACCGGGACCACCACTAGAAAACGGGAATAGTGGTCCACGATTGTCAGGGCATAGATGTATCCCGACTGGCTTGGAGCCAATTTGACGTGGTCCAGAGCTACCAGCTCAAGAGGCTGCTGGGTGACGATGGGCTTCAAGGGTGTCTTCTGGCTGTGCGGTCTTTTCTCCTTAAGTTACAAGGGCCACAGTCCCTGCACCACTTCTCTACAGCCCCTCTCATGCCGACCCAAAAGAACCGTCCTCTTAGCAGGAACTCCAATTTCTTCCTACCAAAGTGCCCCGCTCTGTCATGGTAAGCCCCCAGGACCATAGCTGCATCCCGCCTTGGGACCACGACTTGCCAGGTCAGCTCGTGTGTCAGGTGGTTGGCAAGTCTTCTGCACAGCTTGCCTTCATAGAGGAACAGCTTGCTCTTCTCTTTCCATAGCTGCTTGGCTTCCTCTGGAGCATCCGGATCTAAGCGGGCGTCTTCCTGGGTCAGCAGATCTTTTACCAGGCGGATTGCAGGGTCATTACCTTGGGTCTCGGCCCAGCTGTGGTGAGGTAGGGGATTGATCATAACGGTTGTTAAATCTTCCTCCTTCACGCGGTGGGAGTATTGAGCGGCTCCGTACCGGTGAAACGCGGGGATTTCTACCTCCTCCAGCTCTTCTGGGTCTTCGTCACCTTCAGATAAGTGAGGCATTCTCGATAGGGCATCAGCGTTGGCATTGGTTTGGCCTGCCCAGTACTTGATCACGAAGTCATAATTGGAGAGACGGGCTATCCACCGCTGTTCCAGGGCACCAAGTCTTGCACTGTCTAGGTGTGTTAACGGGTTGTTGTCCGTGTACACAGTGAACTTTGCGGAGGCCAGGTAATGCTTGAAGCGTTCCGTTATGGCCCACACCACCGCCAAGAATTCTATCTTGAAGGAGCTGTAATTCTCCGGGTTCCTCTCGGTGGGCCTCAGCTTCCGGCTGGTGTACGCGATCACCCTTTCTCTGCCCTGTTGGTTTTGTGACAGTACGGCTCCCAGTCCCACATTACTGGCGTCTGTGTGGAGAATAAAAGGCTGGCCATAATCAGGGTATGCCAGGATCTCATCCCCTGTGAGGGCCATCTTCAACTGGAGGAAGGACTCCTCTTCCAGTTTATCCCACTTGAAGGGTGGCTTTTGGCTTCTGGACTTAGACTGTCCAATCAGGAGGTGCTGCATAGGAGCTGCCATCTTAGTGAACCCTGGGATGAACCTTCGGTAGTAGCCTACCAACCCGAGGAATTGCCTCACTTCCTTGATGTTCGAGGGGCTTGGCCAGCTCTTGATTGCTGTGACCTTGTCAGGGTCGGGGGCTACTCCTTCCGCACTTACCACGTGCCCTAGGTACTGGACCTTCAGTTTCAACAGGTGACACTTTGATGGTTTCACCTTCAGGCCATAGCCTGCCAGGGCTTCGAACACCTCGGCCAGGTGCTTTAGATGGTCCTCGTAAGTCTTCGAATAGACGATCACGTCGTCCAGGTAAAGGAGGACCATCTCGAAGTTTCGTTGCCCTAGACAGCATTCCATCAGCCTGTGGAAGGTCCTTGGTGCGTTGCAGAGCCCGAAGGGCATACAGTTGAACTCGCTCAGTCCCATCGGGGTGGTGAAGGCGGTTTTCTCCTTGTCAGCCTCTGCCACAGGAACCTGCCAGTACCCGCTAGTAAGGTCCAAAGTAGAAAAGAAGTTAGCTGATTTTAGCGCGGCTAAAGACTCCTCTATTCTAGGCAGCGGATATGCGTCTTTGTGGGTGATACGGTTGATTTGTCTATAGTCCACGCATTTTCTCATGGTGCCATCTTTCTTCTTTACCAGAGCCAAGGGGGCTGCCCAGGGGCTACAGCTAGATCTAATGACCCCAGCTTCTTTCATTTCCCTCAGCATACCCTTGGCGTTCTGATAATGTGCAAGGGGTACAGGCCTGTGTCTCTCTTTTATTGGTGGGTGGCTCCCCGTGGGGATATGGTGTTCTATCCCTTTAACTCTGCCGAAGTCTAGCGGGTGCTTACTAAAAATTCTCTCGTACTCCTGGACCACCCGGTAGACTCCTTGTTTTTGGTGCAGGGGAGTGGAGTCAGCACCCACATGGAGTTTCTGGCACCAGTCCTCCTTTTGTTTCTGGGAGCCATTACCCTCCGCCTGTGGAGATGGAGGCAAAGGCTCCACGGACCTGATAGCTTTGTGTTCGACAGCAAACAAGTGTAGCGTACCTGGGTAAGTGTGCCTTCCTCTCCCCAATGTTGAGAATGCGAACGTGCTCCCTCCCATGACGGACATCAACCACCCCCCGGGCTGTCAAAATGGTGGGCATGCTGTCTGAGTACACGGGTTCTACCATGGCTTGGTAGTCTCTACCTCTCAACCCGATTGCAGTCCGACACCAGATTATCATTTCACTTTTGGGAGGCATGGAAATGGGGAATGGGTCACTCAGTCTTACGCTACCGATCTCACCACCAGACAGTTCTACCTGCTACCGTCTCATCAGGGCTTTTATCTCCGTGTTGAGGACTCTCTGTTGGCTGGAACTAGCATTCACCGCCACCTGTTGTAGAATTACAATTACCTCTGAAAGACAATTTTCAATCACGTTAGTACCCACAGTTATTTTAGGGTGACTTTCACGACGGTCAATGTCCACAATAATCACTCCCTGTGCCGGTAGTTCAACTTTACCAATTTTAATGGTCATCTCCTTGAACCCCATCTGCGGCACGGGCAAGCCATTACTGGCGATGATTCTCAAGTCACTGTCTGGATACCGTGTTATATCAGCATCAGTCCAATACTGCTTAAAAAGTACATAAGGGATAGTAGTTACTTGCGACCCAGTATCCAGCAAGGCACTCATGGGGATACCGTCCAGCACCACGGGTAAAACCGGGCACCCCCCAACGTACTTATTGCGCCAATTGTATGGGCCTGGGGATCTTACGCCTGGGGGTTGGCCCTCTGACCCAGGTTGGACCTGTTTAAATTACAGTACCTGGAAATGTGTCCGGGCTGGTTGCATTGACGGCAAATGGGCTGTCCATCCTCTGTGTAGCGGTCTGTGGGCCTCCCTCGGAACGACGGGGTCCACCTCTGTCGACGCCATGGGACATTCTCCGGACTTGAAGCCAACTCGATGGGTCTTGACGGGTCCACTTGTAACGCCTGGACGGTCCTGGTCAACGCCGCGACGCTCCTGGTCAGCTCCTGGACTTGGTGGTTCAGATCTTTCGACGGGGCTTAGTTCAGGGCCTGTGCATCGGCCCCCACAGAGTCCATAGAGGAGGGCACTGCCTCCTTGTGGTAGGAGAGAGCAGGGCGGGTTTATAGCTCCACTTGTTGCGGGTTCACGGAGCACCCTTATGGCCCTGTCCTTGAATTGGGCAAAGGTCAGGTCAGGGTTCTGAAAGAACATGAGGCGCAGCTGGGTCCTGTGGGCGCTAGACAGCAGACCATCTATGAACTGTTCTGTTAGTAGCTTATCCGTATCCTGCACGCTACCAGGGTCAGCTTGTTTGATGGCTCTCAAAGCTTCCTGCAAATTTAGGGCATAGTCTCTGATGCTGTCCTGTGCCCGCTGCTTACATCCGTAGAACCGCATTTTAATTTCAGCGGAGGTACGTGTATCAAAGGTACCCCGCAGCCAGGCAAGAATGTCCTTTACGGTCCTTTTCTCCTCAGCGGGCCATGACTTTACCTCCCGCTGAGCTGCGCCAGTTAACTGCCCTGTCAGTATGCTAATCTTCTGTTCCTCTGTCAGGGGGTAAACTTGGAACAAACTGTACAGCCTTTACTTAAAGTCAGTTAGGGCATGGGGCTCCCCTGAATACTTAGGCAGCCAGGCCGCCCCAGGGATGTAGGGCAGGAAAAATGGCATCACCTCTGCTGCAGCTGTGCTGGTGGTAGAGGGCGCCTCCGTGTCCGACATCTTCCTCCCCCCTAGTTAAGCATGGCCTACCTTCCGACGATTCTCTTCTGTAGGCCGCGGCTCCGCTGGTGCTGCTCTGGACGAGGACCTTGCGTCGCGTCCTGGTGACGTCAGCGTCGCTCTCTCTCCCATCCAGGACCTTTGCGCAGCGTCGGTGCGTGGGGCGGAGCTTCTAGTCTCACGCGGTTTGGATGTCTACGCCCCTCTACTTCCCGCGCGCCGTCCTGAAGATGGCGTCCAAAGGCGGGAAAATGGCTGAAGATGGCGGGAACCGACGGAAAATGGCGGGAGATGGCTGAAAATGGAGGGAAACGGCTCCGGATGGCGGGAAAACTCTTCTTCAGGTACGTGTACAGTCTTTTTCAGGCACGCAATACCCGTTTGTGGCGGGTTGGTTACAATCCTGCCAACTACACCAAAGCTGACTCGCCCCCTGGGCCGTGGGGCACTCGGGAACGGGCTTCAGTGCAATGCTGGGAGTAGTAGTGGCGACCCGGTCCCGTGGCTCAGGGTGGTCAGACCAGTGGCAGTCTATGATGTGCTGTACGTAATGTCCGACTACGCCACCCGTAGATTGCGGTCAGGGCTAACCGCCACTGCAGTGCAGACCGCTGGGGCTGATATAAATGTGCAGCACTGAATAGTTCAACTCCCCACGGGAGGAGTATGGCCCCAGGGCAGTATATATAATGGATGATGGAGGGGATGATTCCGACCGCGATAGCCAGGAAACGGAGGCCTCTTAAACAGTTCAGGGTCTTTATTAGAACAGGTAATATGACCCAGAAACAGGCCCGGCTAGGAGGGGGCCTGGATGTCTGAGAACAAGTGGGAAGCTGACCCTGGTCAGGGTGAGGGTGTAGGCCTACCGTGCTCTCTGTGCTCCTTCTGGCTATTTCCCTCCTTGTAGTGTAACAGCCCACGTTCCCGAGCTCACCGTGTGCTCTCGCCCGTATGGCTTGCATCTTGGGTCCCTTTCTACTCCCGGTCTGGTACGGCTTTGCTAGTCCCTTCTGCTGTGGCGGAGCCTCCGGGCTTCTTAGGCCAAGGAACATACAGTCCCCTGCGGACTGGTTATCTGCTGTAGGACCTGGAATCCTCCCAGCCTCAGACACCAAAGTCTGGTAGATTAGTTTCTTTATCTGCCAGGACAGGCTTACTTCGCCTTTTGTCCCTGGCTCGTGGCTCTCCTACTGCCACACGTCCTCTTAGGCTGCAACACAACTGTCTGTCCCTGCTCTGGGGCACCTCTCAATCCAGAGACAGGTTGTCCAGTTCTCTCTTACCCTGCCCCCAGCTCCAGCTTTAATAGGGGCAGCCTGCTCCCCCCTTCTGGTCTGGGACAGGAGGTGCTGCATGCTAATGGTCCTTGACTAGAGGACCTCCCCCTTTCTCTCAGACACAGATTTATTATATTTGTGGCATCCAGGCCAGGGTGACACATGCTCATTATACGCAAGCACTATGGTAGCAAAACTGTAAAAAACGCTGTAGTTGGCCCACAATCACGTAACCACGTAAATTCGCCGAACATTACTGATTTTCCCGAATTTAACAAATTTTGCTCGCCTTTCCAATCACGAATCCGAATGCCACATTCATGTCGAACTTAACATTTGAGATCGGATTTCGAACATATTCGCTCATCACTAATCACAACCTTTCTCCACCAGTTATACATACAGTTGTGCTGAAAAGTTTACATACCCCGGCAGAATTTTTGCTTTCTTGCCCTTGTTTCAGAGAATATGAATGATAACAAAAAAAAAATTTCTCCACTCATGGTTATTGGTTGGATGAAGCCATTTATTGTCAAACTACTGTGTTTTCTCTTTTTAAATCTTAATGACAACCAAAAACATCCAAATGACCCTTATCAAAAGTTCACATACCCTGGTGACTTTGGCCTGATAACTTACACAGAATTTCACAAAAATGGGTTTGAATGGCTACTAAAGGTAACATCCTCATCTGTGACCTGTTTGCTTGTAATCAGTGTGTGTGCATAAAAGCTGAGAGAGTTTCTGGAATCCAGACAGACTCTTGCATCTTTCATCCAGCCACTGACGTTTCTGGATTGTGAATCATGGGGAAAGCAAAATAATTATTAATGGATCTACCGGAAAAGGTAGTTGAACTTTATATACCGTGTATTAATACTGTGTATTGCCCCCTCTAACATCAATGACGGCTTGAAGTCTTTTGTGGCAGTTGTGGATGAGGTTCTTTATTTTCTCAGATGGATAAGCTGACCATTCTTCTTGGCAAAAAGCCTCCAGTTCCTGTAAATACCTGGGCTGTCTAGCATGAACTGCACGCTTGAGATCTCTCCAGAGTGGCTCAATGATATTGAGGTCTGGTTACTGAGATGGCCACTCCAGAACCTTCACTTTGTTCTGCTGTAGCTAACGACAGGTCAACTTGGCCTTGTGTTTTGGATCGTTGTCATGTTGGAACGTCCAAGTATGTCCCATGCGCAGCTTCCGGGCTGATGAGTGCAAATTTGCCACCAGTATTTGCTGATAACGTGCTGCATTCATCTTTCCTTCACCTTTTACCAAGTTTCCTGTGCCTTTGTGTTATGATCTGCAGCATGAACTAAGGAAAGATAGGGGAAAGCTGTCCCTACAGTAAGACAAAGCTGAATCCCTACGATGTAGCGGGCTGCCTGTTCCTAGCGAACAAACTCGCCTTAGTCCTCGGCTAGTCTGAACGAAGACCTATAGCATAAAGGGAGGGGTCCCTAAAAGAACTAAGGACTGGGACAAAAAATGGGACACCTCCTAAACAGAGAAGTTGTTGCAGAACACAAAAAGACAAACTGACAAAAATGTACTAGATGTCCCAGAAGAACCAAGCGAACTGACAGAGATAGGCACAGAAACACCTGGCTAGAAAAAAGTCAAACACTGTAGTCCAGCACAGCCAAAAGGGCGGAGCTGGAATAAAAAGGCAGATGGTCACATGACCGCAAAACACAAGATGGAAAAAACAAACAGGAGTGTTCTAACACCCCCTCTTTTATGAGGATCCTCCAGATCCTCCAGGTCCAGGCCTATCCGGAAACCTCTTGTGGAAAGCTTTAACAAGCCTAGGAGCAGAGACATCATCCGTCCTTACCCAGGAGTTGTCTTCGGGACCTAAACCCTTCCAGGAGATGAGATACTGTAATCTCTCTCTATGCCATCTAGAGTTCAAGATACGAGAAATTTCATATTCGCCGTCTTCCACCACAGGAGGAACTGTGACAGTGGCGTCCCTATCAGATACATCAGCCTTTTTCAACAAGCAAACATGAAACACAGGATTAATCTTCCAGGTAGATCTTACTAAAACGGTTCACGACCACCCAGATGACAGTAAAACACTCGGACACAGGAAGATCAGTAATAAAATCCATTGTGAGATGCGTCCAAGGCGCACTAGGAACCTCCAGAGGGCAAAGCAACCCCGCAGCAGGTGTATGTGAAGCCTTTGACCTAGCACACACAGTACATTGATGCACCCACTTAATGACTTCCTTCTGCCATCCAGGCCACCAAAAACTGCGACTGATAAGTCTCTAAGTCTCCGAAATTCCTGGTTGACCTGCCAACCGAGACTCATGACATTCCACAAACAAATCTCTCCTAAAGGCTCTAGGCACGAACAACCTCCCATGTGGAGTGTTAGATGGAGCATCATCTTGAGCTTTCAGAATCCCATTTTCCAAAACGGAGTCCAATGTCGCCACCACAACTGCCCTGTCAGGTTTAGTAAGTGGGATTTCTTGCCTTCTAAATGGGGTTGGGACCATCAGTTGTGTTGTGCAGAAGTCTGGTGGATACACAGCTGATAGTCCTTCTGAATAGACTGTTAGAATTTGTATAATGGCAAGAAAAAAGCAGCTAAGTAAAGAAAAATGAATGGCCATCATTACTTTAAGAAATAAAGCTCAGTCAGTCCGAAAAATTGGGAAAACTTTGAAAGCGTCCCCAAGTGCAGTTGCAAAAACCATCAAACGCTACAAAGAAACTGGCTCACATGAGGACTGCCCCAGGAAAGGAAGACTAAGAGTCACCTCTGCTTCTGAGGTTGTTTATCCAAGTCACCCGCCTCAGAAATCGCAGGTTAACAGCAGCTCAGATTAGAGACCAGGTCAATGCCACACAGAGTTCTAGCAGCAGACACATCTCTTCACCAACTGTTAAGAGGAGACTTTGTGCAGCAGGCCTTCATGGTAAAATAGCTGCTAGGAAACCACTGCTAAGGACAAGCAACAAGCAGATGAGACTTGTTTGGGCTAGAGAACACAAAGAATGGACATTAGACCAGTGGAAATCTGTGCTTTGGTCTGATGAGTCCAAATTTGAGATCTTTGGTTCCAACCACCGTGTCTTTGTGCGATGCAGAAAAGGTGAACGGATGGACTCTACATGCCTGGTTCACACAGTGAAGCATGGAGGAGGAGGTGTGATGGTGTGGGGGTGCTTTGCTGGTGACAGTGTTGGGAATTTATTCAAAATTGAAGGCATACTGAACCAGCATGGCTACCACAGCATCTTGCAGCGGCATGCTATTCCATCCGGTTTGCGTTTAGTTGGACCATCATTTATTTTTCAACAAGACAATGACCCTAAACACACCTCCAGGCTGTGTAAGGGCTATTTGACCAAGAGGGAGAGTGATGGGGTACTGCGCCAGATGACCTGGCCTCCACAGTCACCAGACCTAAACCCAATCAAGATGGTTTGGGGTGAGCTGGACCGCAGAGTGAAAGCAAAAGGGCCAACAAGTGCTAAGCATCTCTGGGAACTCCTTCAAGATTGTTGGAAGACCATTTCTGGTGACTAACTCTTGAAGCTCATCAAGAGAATGCCAAGAGTGTGCAAAGAAGTCATCAAAGCAAAAGGTGGCTACTTTGAAGAACTTAGAATATAAGACATATTTTCAGTTGTTTCACACTTTTTTGCTAAGTATATAATTCCACATGTGTTAATTCATAATTTTGATGCCTTCAGTGTGAATGTACAATTTTCATAGTCATGAAAATACAGAAAAATCTTTAAATGAGAAGGTGTGTCCAAACTTTTGGTCTGTACTGTACATATAAATTGTAAGGTTGCAGCCAGACAGGTGGTGGACGGGAGTTATGTGTCCCCAAGGTGCCAAGCTTTGGTGATGTAGGACTTGTAAAGCAAGCTGCAGCACATATAAGGCTTGCTTGTGCTGCTCAGACCTCGCTGAAGGCAGAGAAAAGCACTTCATTTAAACGGCTGAGGCCGTGCTGTATGGACTTGTTATTTTGAGTTTTGTTCTGTTATACCTTTTTGTGCCAGAAAGAGGCTGTTATCGTTTCTTACCCTGACCAGTTTATGGACATGGAATAAACCGCCTGTTTGTTTGCACCAACGTACCGCATCCCGGTGTGAACCTGTGCCTACCACAGCGTTGACTCTCCACGAAGTGGTGCTAGAAGCGCCGGCACGAATCCCAAGGGGCAGTGTGGCTGCTACAAGAAACCGTACATGTCCTGGGTGATGGCTGCCAGCCAGCAAGGTTCATCTGGCAGCATGGAGGAGCTGATTAAGCAACTGGTGCAGGCGAATATGCATCAGCAGCAAGCTCAACAGGAGACCAACAATTCCAGCTTCAACAGCAACAGATGCAGCAGCAACAGCGACAGCAGCAGGAACAGTTGACGCTCTGGTGGAGGCCGTCCATGTCAGAAAAGCCACACCACCTCCAGGCCGAAGCGATGAGTCCCAGGTGAGGAAAACTGTGATTTGGGCGTTGCAAAGGACGACTCCAGGGGATGACGTTGAGACGTTCCTGGCCGTGTTTGAGGGGGTGGCGGACCGTGAGAGACTACCACCAGAGCAGTGGGCAGAGGTTCTAGCGCCATATCTTACCGGCGAACCACAGAAGGTGTAATTTGATTTGGCCTTGCAAGACTCTAAAGAGTACAGCAAGCTTAAGGCTGAGATTCCTGGCGCGGCTGGGCCTAACCCTGGAAGTTAGGACACAACGAGTCCACCTCTTGGACTTCCACAGGGACAAACCTTCCCGGTCACAAATGTTTGACTTTCTGCACCTGGTCCAGAAGTGGCTGCAGCCAGAGATTTGTTCCCCAGCCCAGATGGTCGAGAGGGTGGTCATGGATCGTTTTATCCACTGCCAAAGCCGATTCAGTCCTGGGTTGCCCAGGGAAAACCCCAAAATGCGGATGACCTGGTGGGCCTAGTGGAGAGGTACTGGGCGGTAGAGGGTTCCCTGAGTGGTCAAGCGGGGGTTAGGTCACCTTTCTGGGGGTCCCAAAGGGGGATGGCTCCAAAAATAAGGAGACTAAACCCTCACTGGGTGGGCGTCCAAAGTCCCAGGAGGCCGCTGAATCGCAGTTGGTTAATCAGTCTCATTCCATCCTCTGTTGGACGTGTCATGCCCCTGGGCCATATAGCCGCCCGGTGTTAGATGAAATCTGAGCTGATGGACTGCAACGTAGGCCCGAGTTGCTCCTATTTTGCCTACCCCTCCTCCAGCACAGTTCCTCAACCTGGCGAGGGCCCTCAGGCATGCTCAGTGTCCGTAAATGGGGTGAGAGCGACTGAACTGTTAGACTCAGGAAGTCTTGTGATCCTGATAAGTGCTACACTTCCTCATCGTTCCTCATCGTCTAGTCCCTGCAAAGGTGGTAGGTGTCCGGTGTATCCATGGGAAGCTAAAAACTATTCTGTGGCCCAGGTGGATGTAAACAAGGACTGTGGCACCGCGTCTCATGAAGTGGGGGTCGTCAATGACTTATTTCACCCCATAATAATTGGACGGGACTTTGTGTTGTTTTGGGACATGTGGAGGAAAAGGGGGATGCGTGGTTGCTTGGACGACAGTCTTATCGCCCCTAAACAAACCTCACCACAGTCCGTAGTGAATGAGTTTCCCATGTGTGTGATTGGTGGTGATGAGGATGAGGTAGCATCCCCTGAGACTAACTTTCCTGAGCTGGAGGTGTCCGAGGGAAACTTTGGAACTGCCCAACTCAGGGACTTAACATTTAAAGAGGAGTTTGAAAATGTTACAGTGTTAAACGGAGTGCATCAGGAGCCAGGGGCCGACAATCGGTTCCCTCATTTTGATGTGAATGGGGAATTGTTCTATAGAGTAACCAAGCCAAGGGGTGAGGTAATAAAGCAGTTACTGGTGTCAGGACCCTATAGACCCAGGGTGTTAGACATGGCTCATTCCCATGTGTTGAATGGCCACCTGGGGGCAGATAAGACACAGGAATTGATCCTCCAGAGATTCTACTTGCCAGGGTGCTACAGAGAAATATTGAGGTATTGTCGTTCCTATCCCACTTGCCAGCTAACCTCGCCGGTGGCCCACTTCCGCAGTCCCCTAGTACCACTACCGGTCATCAAAGTCCCCTTTGAACGCATAGCGATGAATTTAGGGGGCCCCTGGTAAAGTCCGCCCCAGAACATAAGCATTTCCTGGTGGTATTAGATTATGCTACACAGTATCCGGAGGCCATACCACTACGAAACTCCTCCGCCAGGTGTATACCTCGGGAGCTGGTCCATATGTTTTCTTGAACGGGGTTGCCTAAGGAAATTCTAACCAACCAAGGGACTCCATTTACATCGAAGGTCATGAGGGAATTGTGCAAGACACTGCAGTTTGCACAACTGAGAACCTCAGTGTACTAGCCCCAGAAGAACGGACTGGTGAAGGCAATTTTGAGGAAAGCAGTGGAGAAGGATGGCCGAGACTGGGACTTTCTGTTTTCCTATCTGTTGTTCTCCATCAGGGGAGTCCCCCAAGCTTCCACAGGCTTCTACCCGTTTGAGCTACTCTATGGCTGACACCCTCGAGGACTACTGGATGTGGCAAAAGAGTCTTGGCAAGCTGAGACCACTCCCTATAGGACCGAGGTGGAGCACATTGCCCAGATGCAAGAGAGGATTGCCAACATGATGCCCATTGTGAAGGAGCACCTCCTCAAGGCACAAGAGGCACAGTCCAGAGTGTATAATAGGTCAGCCAATTTGAGATAGTTCAACCCAGGAGATCGAGTACTTGTGCTAATGGCCAAAATGGAGAGCAAGTTAATTGCCAAGTGGCAGGGTCCCTATGAGGTGGTAGAGAAAGTTGGGGAAGTCAACTATAAAATCCACAAACCAGAGAAGAGGAAGCCCTACAAAATTTACCATGTTAACGTGCTTAAATTGTGACAGGACAGGGAACCCATAGAAGCTACTTGTCTGTTGGCCAAGTCTGAAGTCAACGCGGAAGATGTTAAGGTGGCAGACACCTTGTCCTGCTCACAGAAACAGCAATGTCGAGAGCTGTTGCACCAAAATAAAGACCTGTTTACGGAGTTGCCAGGACTCATGCCTCATGTTCATATCAACCTAAAACCATATCGGATCCCAGAAGCCCGCAGAGTGGTGATCTCGAAAGAGGTCCTATAGTCTTAGTGCCGAAACCAGAAGGGGAATGGCGGTTTTTCAATGACTATAGGAAGCTGAACGAGGTCTCGAAGTTTGATGCCTACCCAATGCCGAGGGTATATTAGTATAGTGAAAGGCTAGGAGCCGCTCGGTACATCACCACCCTGGACCTCACCAAAGGATATTGGCAAATTCCTCTGTCTAAAGAGGCCAAGGAGAAGACGGCCTTCTCGATGCCAGACGGATGTTATCAATATGTCAGGATGCCGTTTGGGTTGCGGGGAGCTCCGGCCCCCTTCCAGAGAGCCGTGGACCAGATCATAGCACCCCACAAAAATATTTGGGCATGGGCTTGTAGCAGTTTTTGAGACTTGTTCTATTAGTCCATCTATACTAACCTCCACCAGGTTGCAAATTCAAAATAATTTTTATCTGCATCTAGCTCTGAAAAAATATTTGGGCTTGGGCTTGTAGCAGTGTGTGGGACTTGTTCTATTAGTACATCTATACTAACCTCCACCAGGTTGCAAATTCAAAATAATTTTTATCTTTATCTAGCTCTGAAAAAATATTTGGGCTTGTAGCAGTGTGTGGGACTTGTTATATTAGTACAGCAGCCTACCTAGATGACATCGTTTTAATCAGCCAGGACTGGAAAAGTCAACTTGGCAAAGTTCAAGCCATATTTGATGCCCTAAGGAAGGCGGGCTTTACCATTAACCCAAAGAAATGTGCCATGGGGATGGAGCAAGCCAAGTATCTGGGCTACGTGTTTGGTAGAGGGGAAATAAAACCACAAATAAATAAGGATGAGGCGATCCTGAACTGGCCACAGCCCCTTTTGAAGAAACAGGTCAGGGCATTTCTAGGCATCGTGGGCTACTATTGAAGATTTGTCCCTAACTTTGCCCTGATAGTTATGGGAAACTCGAGCATTTTTCTGGCGGTCCCCCCCGGCGGTCTGCAGAAGGTCAAAAATTGCCCAAATCAATGGGAACAGTGCTCAATGAAACAAGTCAGGCAGGCAGGCAGAATATATAGGCAAAAAGACAGGCAGGTATATAGAAGGGTACATGAAAAACATAGCAGGGCATTCGGAACACACTAGTGCCCTCCGATTTTCACGCACCCATCTCTTTAAAATGTCGGCAATTCAGCACCAGCATACAGTTATAACTAGAGATGAGCGGTGTTCGACTTGAACTGTTCGCCAATCTCAAATTCGAGCTGTTTTGGGCGGTGTTCAAGCTGTTCGACGAACACGAACAATTTGAAAAAAATTCGGCTGTTCGAGGTTATGTTCGTAACTGTTCGTGCACCAAAATCATAACTGGATTTTTTCTCAGTAATGCTGAAAATTAATGTTAATACACAGTTTGAGTGTACAGCGGGGCGGAGGGAGGGACAGGGGATGGATCTCTGCATAAATAATGAAGATCTCCATTTTTTTTTCTCTTTCTCGCATTTACAGTGGGGAGGTGAAATCTGTCAGCCTATCAGCACCACACACACGGAGCGAACTGCTTTTTTTTACACAAGCAAGGGCATGTGTCATTGGCAGTGTATGTCACATGTCCTTGACCTATAAGACCCAGCCATTTTCCACGTAGCCAGCATTTTCTCACTGCTGCAGCTGCGTGTTAGATGGCACCACTGTTGCTTTGTGCGCTATACTTTGAGTGTTAATTTCAAGCCAATTTTCGCACAAATCTACAGATAGCTTGGGAGTAGGGAATAGTTGTGATTGCAGTCCTTTTGAGGACTAGGTTACATCATTTCCTACGACTTTTATCAGGCAGGTCTGTGCTCTTAAATAGATAGGATGGGAGTAAAGACTAATTGTAATTGCAGTCCTTTTGAGGGCTAGGTTACATCAGTTCCTATCACTTTTATCAGGCAGTTCTGTGCTCTTAAATAGATAGGTTGGGAGTAAAGACTAATTGTAATTGCAGTCCTTTTGAGGAATAGGTTACATCAGTTCCTATCACTTTTTGCCAGGCAGGTCTGTGCCAGTGCTGTGCAATTTTTTTTCACAGCATTTGGCTAAATCTAGCTAAGGAAATCCTTTTTTGCCTCTTGCAGTGTGTGTTAGTCAGTGGAGTAGCCTATCTGTGTTGCAAGCAACACCACCCGTGTATAGAATACAAATTTTTTTACTGCACCTAGCCAAGTAAAACCTTTTGGGCATAGCATCATTCTATTAGTCCATCTATTCTAACCTCCACCAGGATGCAAATTCAAAATAACTTTTATGTGCTTCTAGCTCTGAAAAAATATTTGCGCTTGTAGCAGTGTGTGGCACTTGTTCTATTAGTCCATCTATACTAACCTCCACCAGGTTGCAAATTCAAAATAATTTTTATCTGCATTTAGCTCTGAAAAAATATTTGGGCTTGGGCTTGTAGCAGTGTGTGGGACTTGTTCTATTAGTCCATCTATGCTAACCTCCACCAGGTTGCAAATTCAAAATAATTTTTATCTGCATCTAGCTCTGAAAAAATATTTGGGCTTGTAGCAGTGTGTGGGACTTGTTCTATTAGTCCATCTATACTAACCTCCACAAGGTTGTAAATTCAAAATAATTTTTATCTGCATCTAGCTCTGAAAAAATATTTGGGCTTGTAGCAGTGTGTGGGACTTGTTCTATTAGTCCATCAATACTAACATCCACCAGGTTGCAAATTCAAAATTATTTTCATCTGCGTCTAGCTCTGAAAAAATATTTGGGCTTGGGCTTGTAGCAGTGTGTGGGACTTGTTCTATTAGTCCATCTATACTAACCTCCACCAGGTTCCAAATTCAAAATAATTTTTATCTGCATCTAGCTCTGAAAAAATATTTGGGCATGGGCTTGTAGCAGTTTTTGAGACTTGTTCTATTAGTCCATATATACTAACCTCCACCAGGTTGCAAATTCAAAATAATTTTTATCTACATCTAGCTCTGAAAAAAATATTTGGGCTTGGGCTTGCAGCAGTGTGTGGGACTTGTTCTATTAGTACATCTATACTAACCTCCACCAGGTTGCAAATTCAAAATAATTTTTATCTTTATCTAGCTCTGAAAAAATATTTGGGCTTGTAGCAGTGTGTGGGACTTGTTATATTAGTCCATCTATACTAACCTCCACCAGGTTGCAAATTCAAAATAATTTTTATCTGCATCTAGCTCTGAAAAAATATTTGGGCTTGGGCTTGTAGCAGTGTGTGGGATTTGTTATATTAGTCCATCTTTACTAACCTCCACCAGGTTGCAAATTCAAAATAATTTTTATCTGCATCTAGCTCTGAAAAAATATTTGGGCTTGGGCTTGGAGCAGTGTGTGTGACTTGCTATATTAGTCCATCTATACTAACCTCCACCAGGTTGCAAATTCAAAATAATTTGTATCTGCATCTAGCTCTGAAAAAATATTTGGGCTTGGGCTTGTAGCAGTGTGTGGGACTTATTCTATTTGTCCATCTATACTAACCTCCACCAGGTTGCAAATTCAAAATAATTTTTATCTGCATCTAGCTCTGAAAAAATATTTGGGCTTGTAGCAGTGTGTGGGACTTGTTATATTAGTCCATCTATACTAACCTCCACCAGGTTGCCAATTCAAAATAATTTTTATCTGCATCTAGCTCTGAAAAAATATTTGGGCTTGGGCTTGTAGCAGTGTGTGGGACTTGTTCTATTAGTCCATCTATACTAACCTCCACCAGGTTGCAAATTCAAAATAATTTTTATCTGCATCTAGCTCTGACAAAATATTTGGGCTTGGGATTGTAGCAGTGTGTGGGACTTGTACTATTAGTCCAACTATACTAACCTCCACAGGGTTGCAAATTCAAATTAATTTTTAACTGCATCTAGCTCTGAAAAATTATTTGGGTTTGGGCTTGTAGCAGTGTGTGGGACTTGTTCTATTAGTCCATCTATACTAACCTCCACCAGGTTGAAAATTCAAATTAATTTTTATCTGCATCTAGCTCTGAAAAAATATTTGGGCTTGGGCTTGTAGCAGTGAGTGGGACTTGTTCTATTAGACCATCTATACTAACTTCCACCAGGTTACAAATTCAAAATAATTTTTATCTGCATCTAGCTCTGAAAAAATATTTGGGCTTGGGCTTGTAGCAGTGTGTGGGACTTGTTCTATTAGTCCATCTATACTAACCTCCACCAGGTTGCAAATTCAAAATAACTTTTGTCTGCAACTAGCTCTGAAAAAATATTTGGGCTTGGGCTTGTAGCAGTGTGTGTGACTTGTTGTATTAGTCTATGTATACTAACCTCCACCAGGTTGCAAATTTAAAATATTTTTTATCTGCATCAAGCTCTGAAAAAATATTTGGGCCTGTAGCAGTTTGTGGGACTTGTTCTATTAGTCCATCTATACTAACCTCCACCAGGTTGCAAATTCAAAATAATTTTTATCTGCATCTAGCTCTGAAAAAATATTTGGAGTTGGGCTTGTAGCAGTGTGTGGGACTTTTTCTATTAGTACATCTATACTAACCTCCACCAGGTTGCAAATTCAAAATAATTGTTATCTGCATCTAGCTCTAAAAAAAATATTTGGGCTTGTGGCAGTGTGTGGGACTTGTTCTATTTGTCCATCTATACTAACCTCCACCAGGTTGCAAATTCAAAATAATTTTTATCTGCATCTAGCTCTGAAAAAATATTTGGGCTTGGGCTTGTAGCAGTGTGTGGGACTTGTTCTATTAGTCCATCTATACTAACCTCCACCAGGTTGCCAATTCAAAATAATTTTTATCTGCATATAGCTCTGAAAAAAAATTTGGGCTTGGGCTTGTAGCAGTGTGTGGGACTTATTCTATTAGTCCATCTATACTAACCTCCACCAAGTTGCAAATTCAAAATAATTTTTATCTGCATCTAGCTCTGAAAAAATATTTGAGCTTGGGCTTGTAGCAGTGTGTGGAACTTGTTCTATTAGTCCATCTATACTAACCTCCACCAGGTTGGAAATTCAAAATAATTTTTATCTGCATCTAGCTCTGAAAAAATATTTGGGCTTGTGGCAGTGTGTGGGACTTGTTCTATTAGTCCATCTATACTAACCTCCACCAGCTTGCAAATTCAAAATAATTTTTATCTGCATCTAGCTCTGAAAAAATATTTGGGCTTGTAGCAGTGTGTGGGACTTGTTCTATTAGTCCATCTATACTAACCTCCACCAAGTTGCACATTCAAAATAATTTTATCTGCATCTAGCTCTGAAAAAATATTTGGGCTTGGGCTTGTAGCAGTGTGTGGGACTTGTTCTATTAGTCCATCGATACTAACCTCCACCAGGTTGCAAATTCAAAATAATTTTTATCTGCATCTAGCTCTGAAAAAATATTTGGGCTTGTAGCAGTGTGTGGGACTTGTTCTATTAGTCCATCTATACTAACCTCCACCAAGTTGCAAATTCAAAATAATTTTATCTGCATCTAGCTCTGAAAAAATATTTGGGCTTGGGCTTGTAGCAGTGTGTGGGACTTGTTCTATTAGTCCATCGATACTAACCTCCACCAGGTTGCAAATTCAAAATAATTTTTATCTGCATCTAGCTCTGAAAAAATATTTGGGCTTGTAGCAGTGTGTGGGAAATGTTCTATTAGTCCATCTATACTAACCTCCACCACCAGTGTATGTAATAAAATTGTTTTACTGCATCTAACCCAGCCAATAATTTTGGGCTAATACCACAGTTTGGCCACTCAGCTCTGCTCGGTTCCCATCCATTGTTTTTTGTGCAAACAACTCCAGAGTTGTCAATTAGTTAACCACCAAAATGAGTGGAAAAAGGCCTGCTGCTGGTGGAAAGGGGAAATGGGCGTGTTCGGATATGTAAAAAAGGTTGTGTCCGTGTGGTAGGTGTTAAAGCAACAGTAACATCTGCAGAAGAAAGACCATCTTCCAGCCAAACTAAGATGTCTACTTCTTTTAGTGGACAATGTGATAAGATCCCTTTCTTACGGCCACGCCAATCGCTACAAATTCCAGATGAGGCACAAAAACAGCAGGTGCTTCAACGGATATCAAGTGCTCCTTTAAGTGGGCTCTCCTCCACCTCAACTTCAACATCACAAATACTCCAGTCCTCAGAGGTGTCACCCCATTCGCACTTGCTTCCTCACAGCTCCCAAGTCTCCAGCTGCCCGTCTGAGTATTAGGTAGAACAGATGGTTGAGTCTGCAGAGCTGTTTACTCATACTATAGCCTGGGAATCAGAGGTCGGCTCCAGAGCTTCTGTGAATCCAGACGAGGAAATGATCTGCACTGATGCCCAGAATCTTTATGAGTCGGATCCAGGACCAAACGCAGAAGTTTCTGACCATAATGTAGACCCTCGTTCCCAAACTGTAACTCCTGTTGGTGGAGACAATGAGGAAGATGATGATGAGACTCAAATACCTGATTAGAGCGACAACTTGAGTTTTTTGTTAGGGCACGAAGAGGTTGGCTCTGAGGACGACGGGTGTGATAACACACAGGGTGATGATGACGAGGTTGGAGATCTTACTTACTGTCAACCCACAGTCAGCCAGTTGATGAGGTCAGCAGAGGAGGTGGAGGAGGATGCTAGTGACGACGAGGTAAGATTGCGCCTTCCTGGACAGAGACGTAGTACTGGAAGCACGTCAACCACTGCATCCTCAATAGAGATGAGCGTTGTTCTACTCGAACTGTTCGCCAATCTCAAATTCGAGCTGTTTTGGGCGGTGTTCGAGCCGTTCGAACGATTTGAGAAAAATTCGGCTGTTCGAGGTTATGTTCGATAACTGTTCGTGCACCAAAATCATAACTGGATTTTTTCTCAGTAATGATGAAAATTAATGTTAATACGCAGTTTGAGTGTACAGCGGGGTGGGGGGAGGGGCAGGGGATGGATCTCTGCAGGAATAATGAAGAACTCCAATTTTTTTTCTCTTTCCCGCATTTACAGTGGGGAGGTGCAATCTGTCAGCCTATCAGCAGCGCACACAAGGAGCTAAGTGCTTTTTTTCACACAAGCAAGGGCATGTGTCATTGGCAGTGTATGTCACATGTCCTTGCCCTATAAGACCCAGCCATTTTCCCTGTCGCCACCATTTTCTCACTGCTGCAGCTGCGTGTTAGACGGCACCGCTGTTGCTGTGTGCGCTATACCTTGTTAATTTCAAGCCAATTTTCGCACAAATCTACAGATAGCTTGGGAGTAGGGAATAGTTGTGATTGCAGTCCTTTTAAGGACTAGGTTACAGCATTTCCTACGACTTTTATCAGGCAGGTCTGTGCTCTTAAATAGATAGATTGTGGGAGTAAAGACTAATTGTAATTGCAGTCCTTTTCAGGACTAGGTTACATCAGTTCCTATCAGTTTTTGCCAGGCAGGTATGTGCCAGTGCTGTGCAAGTTTTTTTCACAGCATTTGGCTGAATCTAGCAAAGCTAATCCTTTTTGGCCTATTGCAGAGTGTGTTAGTCAGTGGAGTAGCCTATCTGTGTTGCAAGACATACCACCTGTGTATAGAATACCAATTTTTTTACTGCACCTAGTGAAGTAAAATCTTTTGGGCATAGCATCATTCTATTAGTCCATCTCTACTGACCTCCATCAGGTTGCAAATTGAATATAATTTTTTTCTGCATCCAGCTCTGAAAAAATATTTGGGCTTCTAGCAGTGTGTGGGACTTGTTCTATTAGTCCATCTATACTGACCTCCATCAGGTTGAAACTGAATATAATTTTTTTCTGCATCTAGCTCTGAAAAAATATTTGGCCTTCTAGCAGTGTGTGGGACTTGTTCTATTAGTCCATATATACTGACCTCCATCACGTTGCAAATTCAAAATAATTTTTTGTCTGCATCTAGCTCTGAAAAAATATTTGGCCTTCTAGCAGTGTGTGGGACTTTCTCTATTAGTCCATCTATACTGACCTCCATCAGGCTGCAAATTAAAAATAATTTATATCTGCATCTAGCTCTGAAAAAATATTTGGCCTTCTAGCAGTGTGTGGGACTTTCTCTATTAGTCCATCTATACTGACCTCCATCAGGTTGCAAATAATTAAAAATAATTTTTTGTCTGCATCTAGCTCTGAAAAAATATTTGGCCTTCTAGCAGTGTGTGGGACTTTCTCTATTAGTCCATCTATACTGACCTCCATCAGGCTGCAAATTAAAAATAATTTTTATCTGCATCTACCTCTGAAAAAATATTTGGCCTTCTAGCTGTGTGTGGGACTTGTTCTATTAGTCCATCTATACTGACCTCCATCAGGCTGCAAACTGAATATAATTTTTTTCTGCATCTAGCTCTGAAAAAATATTTGGCCTTCTAGCAGTGTGTGGGACTTTCTCTATTAGTCCATCTATACTGACCTCCATCAGGTTGCAAATTAAAAATAATTTATATCTGCATGTAGCTCTGAAAAAATATTTGGCCTTCTAGCAGTGTGTGGGACTTTCTCTGTTAGTACATCTATACTGACCTCCATCAGGTTGCAAATTAAAAATAATTTTTTGTCTGCATCTAGCTCTGAAAAAATATTTGGCCTTCTAGCAGTGTGTGGGACTTTCTCTATTAGTCCATCTATACTGACCTCCATCAGGCTGCAAATTAAAAATAATTTATATCTGCATCTAGCTCTGAAAAAATATTTGGCCTTCTAGCAGTGTGTGGGACTTTCTCTATTAGTCCATCTATACTGACCTCCATCAGGTTGCAAATAATTAAAAATAATTTTTTGTCTGCATCTAGCTCTGAAAAAATATTTGGCCTTCTAGCTGTGTGTGGGACTTTCTCTATTAGTCCATCTATACTGACCTCCATCAGGCTGCAAATTAAAAATAATTTTTATCTGCATCTACCTCTGAAAAAATATTTGGCCTTCTAGCTGTGTGTGGGACTTGTTCTATTAGTCCATCTATACTGACCTCCATCAGGCTGCAAACTGAATATAATTTTTTTCTGCATCTAGCTCTGAAAAAATATTTGGCCTTCTAGCAGTGTGTGGGACTTTCTCTATTAGTCCATCTATAATGACCTCCATCAGGCTGCAAATTAAAAATAAATTATATCTGCATCTAGCTCTGAAAAAATATTTGGCCTTCTAGCAGTGTGTGGGACTTTCTCTATTAGTCCATCTATACTGACCTCCATCAGGCTGCAAATTAAAAATAATTTTTATCTGCATCTACCTCTGAAAAAATATTTGGCCTTCTAGCAGTGTGTGGGACTTGTTCTATTAGTCCATCTATACTGACCTCCATCAGGTTGCAAATTGAATATCATTTTTTTCTGCATCTACTTCTGAAAAAATGTTTGGGCTTCTAGCAGAGTGTGGGACTTGGTCTATTAGTCCATCTATACTGATCTCCATCAGGTTGCAAATTGAATATCATTTTTTTCTGCATCTACCTCAGAAAAAAAATTTGGGCTTCTAGCAGTGTGTAGGACTTGTTCTATTAGTCCATCTATACTGACCTCCATCAGGTTGCAAATTAAAAAAAAAAATTTATCTGCATCTAGCTCTGAAAAAATATTTGGGCTTCTAGCAGTGTGTGGGACTTGTTCTATTAGTCCATCTATACTGACCTCCATCAGGCTGCAAATTGAATATAATTTTTTTCTGCATCTAGCTCTGAAAAAATATTTGGGCTTCTAGCAGTGTGTGGGACTGGGTCTATTAGTTCCTCTATACTGACCTTCATCAGGTTGCAAATTAAAAATAATTTTTATCTGCATCTAGCTCTGAAAAAATATTTGGGCTTCTAGCAGTGTGTGGGACTCATTGTATTAGGCCATCTATACCAAGCTCCACCAGCTTTGAAATTAATAATAATTTTTAGCTGCATCTAGCCCTGAAAATAATTTTTCCCAATAGTGGTAGCAATAGAAATATGGGGCGCGCGCCTGGCTAACAAAAATATACGCTTAATAACACAAAACACCAGCCTAGCGCACTGCATTAATAAGATGGCATCATCGTCTCTCCCAGTGCTAGGCCTACTACGCAGGCTAGCATTCCTGTGCCGAAAACACAATGTATGGGTCCGCGCTAGCCACTATGCTGAGGGGTATAAAGCTGCTGCTAACGCTTTATAACAATTCAATTGGCAGATTTTCACAGAGCTCTTCCACAACGCCCACCCATCGGGCAACAGTTGCCCACCCTCCCTATGGGATCTAGTGGCGAATAGTTGATGCCATTAATCAGAGCGTCAGTTGCCCCGTCAACGTGGCAAGCATACGGTAAGGCATTGGAAGAGTGGACACGACTAGTAGCAGGCAGACGGGTTGACCAATGTGAACAAGCCAGATCACAAGTCACCATAGAATTTCTCCACCAGCTAATGATGAGGGGCATATCAGGAGCGTCAGCGCAGCGGTGTCTGACCGGAGTAGCATTTCACTTCCAACTACTGAATTGGGGAGATGTGACAAAGATTCATCATCAGACAATCCATAAAAGGGTGGAAAAGGGTCAGCCAAGTCAGGAATGTAGACGTTCCGTCCCGTGTCACTAAAACTGATTTCTCACATCATATCCCTAACACCATTAACATGACACTCACAATTTGAAGCAACACTAATGTCTACTGCATTTGTGATCGCCTTCTTCGGGGCGCTATGTATAAGCGAATTAGTCCCTCAATCCAAAATTACCACCAGTGGAGGCTTATTACACCAGGACGTAGTCTTAGCCAATAATGCAATACGTCTACGCATACACCAATCGAAAACGGTTCCAGCGGGCAGGGGTACTTGGGTACTTCTACAACCCACAAACGGTACACTGAGTCGGGTAACAATAGTAAAAACATATCTAACCATCAGATCACAAAGTAATTTCTTCCTATCACACATTGATAGAACGCCATTATCAAGATACCTGTTCCAAGCTATATTTAATAAATGCATAACATCGGCAGGGAACCACCCCAAAGATTACGGGACACACTCATTCCGCATAGGTGCGGCCACGGAAGCAGCAAGAGCAGGACTGTCAGAAACAGAAGTTCAGAGTATAGGGAGATGGCAATCCACGTGTTTGGCGAGATACATAAGACCGGACTTGTTATCCTAACGTGGTTTGTTTCTTTTACAGGTGACGCTAAGCCAACAGTGTGAGTGATAGGCCACTCGTATATATATTGGGCACCAAAAAGGGCGAAAGTCCGCCCAGGCGGGAGGAAATTAGAGTTTCATAACACATATTTCAACTGGAGAGTAGTGTTGAGCGATACCTTCCGATATCGGGAAATATCGGATCGGATTGGATCGGACCGATACCGAAAAAGTATCGGATATCGCCGATTCCGATACCGGAAACCAATGCAAGTCAATGGGACATAAATATCGGAATTAAAATAAACCCTTTCTTTCCTTGTAGGTTATTTCTACATGAAGGAAAACAACTAAGAATAATGTAGAATGTATTGGGGGAGGTGGGGGAGACAATAAAGGCATAGAGGTTTAGCCCAGTCAAATGGAATAGCAGGAATTAATATTTTTTTATTATGTTCTGAGTTACGGAAATATTAACTATGTTAAGTATTTTTATATTTTGTCAGATATTTATGTTTCACTACTTCCATGCTCTTCACCTTCTTTTTTACTTCTCCCACACTTTCTCCTTCATCATCCTCAGCATCTTTTTCATCCACTTCTTCTTCACCTTCTTCTTCTTCACCTTCTTCGTATTATTCTTTTTTTTACATTCTTCATATTCTACTTCTTCATCTTCTTCATATTCTTCTTCTTCATCATATTCTTATTTGTGACAGGCATTCCTGTAGTTGTTATCTATAAAAGGTTGGACATTACACCTTTCGTTCTGCCCGTCACAAAAGATTTACAACAGGATTTGTCCGCGTTCAGTTTGGCCTGCAGCAGCAGGTCTTTTCCAGGGGCACCACGAGGAGGAACGGACTCACCCCCATACACTGCTTAGTCATCTTCTGCTTATAATTTAGATATTATCTTTTGCTCTGATTTTTAGTCTTATGCTTAATGTTCTTCCGCTTTTTGTTCTGCAGCTTCTTGTATTTCTGCTTCTTGGTTTTCTGTCTCTTGTTTTTCTGTATCTTGGTGCTTGTCTTCTCTTCTTTGTCTTCTTGGTCAACTTCTTCAGGGTCATCTTCTTGGTCTTCTTCGGGGTGGTCTTCAGGGTCGTCGTCTTCGGGGGTCCTCGTCTTCGGGGTCCTCGTCTTCTTCGGGTTGGTCTTCAGGGTCCTCGTCTTCGGGGTCCTCGTCTTCTTCGGGGTGGTCTTCAGGGTCCTCGTCTTCAGGGTCATTGTCTTCGGGGTCCTCGTCTTCTTAGGGTTGGTCTTCAGGGTCCTCGTCTTCAGGGTCCTCGTCAGGGAGATCCAGAGTGATTACCAAGAACCATTTCAAAAAGCTTGAACTTGGAAATGTAGCAGAAGGTACAAGAAAGCTGAGGAACTACCGAGGACCAGCTGACGGTACTGGAACCCGGATGGATAGCAGAAGGTACAAGAGCCAATGGAACTACCGAGGACCAGCTGATGTTACTGGAACTCGGTTACTAAGCAGGAGGTACCTGTGCCAGAAAGCACTACCAAGGACCAGCAGACGTTGGTGGAACTTGGATACCGAGAAGGAGGCACCTAATCCAAAGGCACTGCCGAGAACCAGCTGACGGTACTGGAACCCGGATGGGTAGCAGAAGGTACAAGAGCCAATGGAACTACCGAGGACCAGCTGATGTTACTGGAACCCGGATGGGTAGCAGAAGGTACAAGAGCCAATGGAACTACCGAGGACCAGCTGATGTTACTGGAACTCGGTTACTAAGCAGGAGGTACCTGTGCCAGAAAGCACTACCAAGGACCAGCAGACGTTGGTGGAACTTGGATACCGAGAAGGAGGCACCTAATCCAAAGGCACTGCCGAGAACCAGCTGACGGTACTGGAACCCGGATGGGTAGCAGAAGGTACCCATGTAAAAAAAAAGTTCAAGGCCGCGAGCCGGCCGCAGTTACCAAAACCCACAGTCCTACAGAGGGTGCTTGTCCTATTGGCACTATGGAACCAGCCTTCATTGCCAGATCCCGCAGCCCACATAGGAGTCACCTAAACTGCAGGCACCATAGAGTCGGCTAACCCGACCGCAACACGACAGGACAACGCATTGGAGGCAAAGTGACGTTGACACTACCCGGAAACAGCTGGCGTGCTGGAACCAGGCTGGGCAGGAGGGAGTACCCGTGCCAAAGACACTGCCGAGAACCAGCTGACGGTACTGGAACCCGGATGGGTAGCAGAAGATACAAGAGCAAATGGAACTACCGAGGACCAGCTGACGGTACTGGAACCCGGTTGGGTAGCAGAAGGTACAAGAGCCAATGGAACTACCGAGGACCAGCTGATGTTACTGGAACTCGGTTACTAAGCAGGAGGTACCTGTGCCAGAAAGCACTACCAAGGACCAGCAGACGTTGGTGGAACTTGGATACCGAGAAGGAGGCACCTAATCCAAAGGCACTGCCGAGAACCAGCTGACGGTACTGGAACCCGGATGGGTAGCAGAAGGTACCCATGTAAAAAAAAAGTTCAAGGCCGCGAGCCGGCCGCAGTTACCAAAACCCACAGTCCTACAGAGGGTGCTTGTCCTATTGGCACTATGGAACCAGCCTTCATTGCCAGATCCCGCAGCCCACATAGGAGTCACCTAAACTGCAGGCACCATAGAGTCGGCTAACCCGACCGCAACACGACAGGACAACGCATTGGAGGCAAAGTGACGTTGACACTACCCGGAAACAGCTGGCGTGCTGGAACCAGGCTGGGCAGGAGGGAGTACCCGTGCCAAAGACACTGCCGAGAACCAGCTGACGGTACTGGAACCCGGATGGGTAGCAGAAGATACAAGAGCAAATGGAACTACCGAGGACCAGCTGACGGTACTGGAACCCGGATGGGTAGCAGAAGGTACAAGAGCCAATGGAACTACCGAGGACCAGCTGATGTTACTGGAACTCGGTTACTAAGCAGGAGGTACCTGTGCCAGAAAGCACTACCAAGGACCAGCAGACGTTGGTGGAACTTGGATACCGAGAAGGAGGCACCTAATCCAAAGGCACTGCCGAGAACCAGCTGACGGTACTGGAACCCGGATGGGTAGCAGAAGATACAAGAGCAAATGGAACTACCGAGGACCAGCTGACGGTACTGGAACCCGGATGGGTAGCAGAAGGTACAAGAGCCAATGGAACTACCGAGGACCAGCTGATGTTACTGGAACTCGGTTACTAAGCAGGAGGTACCTGTGCCAGAAAGCACTACCAAGGACCAGCAGACGTTGGTGGAACTTGGATACCGAGAAGGAGGCACCTAATCCAAAGGCACTGCCGAGAACCAGCTGACGGTACTGGAACCCGGATGGGTAGCAGAAGATACAAGAGCAAATGGAACTACCGAGGACCAGCTGACGGTACTGGAACCCGGATGGGTAGCAGAAGGTACAAGAGCCAATGGAACTACCGAGGACCAGCTGATGTTACTGGAACTCGGTTACTAAGCAGGAGGTACCTGTGCCAGAAAGCACTACCAAGGACCAGCAGACGTTGGTGGAACTTGGATACCGAGAAGGAGGCACCTAATCCAAAGGCACTGCCGAGAACCAGCTGACGGTACTGGAACCCGGATGGGTAGCAGAAGATACAAGAGCAAATGGAACTACCGAGGACCAGCTGACGGTACTGGAACCCGGATGGGTAGCAGAAGGTACAAGAGCCAATGGAACTACCGAGGACCAGCTGATGTTACTGGAACTCGGTTACTAAGCAGGAGGTACCTGTGCCAGAAAGCACTACCAAGGACCAGCAGACGTTGGTGGAACTTGGATACCGAGAAGGAGGCACCTAATCCAAAGGCACTGCCGAGAACCAGCTGACGGTACTGGAACCCGGATGGGTAGCAGAAGATACAAGAGCAAATGGAACTACCGAGGACCAGCTGACGGTACTGGAACCCGGATGGGTAGCAGAAGATACAAGAGCAAATGGAACTACCGAGGACCAGCTGACGGTACTGGAACCCGGATGGGTAGCAGAAGGTACAAGAGCCAATGGAACTACCGAGGACCAGCTGATGTTACTGGAACTCGGTTACTAAGCAGGAGGTACCTGTGCCAGAATGCACTACCAAGGACCAGCAGACGTTGGTGGAACTTGGATACCGAGAAGGAGGCACCTAATCCAAAGGCACTGCCGAGAACCAGCTGACGGTACTGGAACCCGGATGGGTAGCAGAAGGTACCCATGTAAAAAAAAAGTTCAAGGCCGCGAGCCGGCCGCAGTTACCAAAACCCACAGTCCTACAGAGGGTGCTTGTCCTATTGGCACTATGGAACCAGCCTTCATTGCCAGATCCCGCAGCCCACATAGGAGTCACCTAAACTGCAGGCACCATAGAGTCGGCTAACCCGACCGCAACACGACAGGACAACGCATTGGAGGCAAAGTGACGTTGACACTACCCGGAAACAGCTGGCGTGCTGGAACCAGGCTGGGCAGGAGGGAGTACCCGTGCCAAAGACACTGCCGAGAACCAGCTGACGGTACTGGAACCCGGATGGGTAGCAGAAGATACAAGAGCAAATGGAACTACCGAGGACCAGCTGACGGTACTGGAACCCGGATGGGTAGCAGAAGGTACAAGAGCCAATGGAACTACCGAGGACCAGCTGATGTTACTGGAACTCGGTTACTAAGCAGGAGGTACCTGTGCCAGAAAGCACTACCAAGGACCAGCAGACGTTGGTGGAACTTGGATACCGAGAAGGAGGCACCTAATCCAAAGGCACTGCCGAGAACCAGCTGACGGTACTGGAACCCGGATGGGTAGCAGAAGGTACCCATGTAAAAAAAAAGTTCAAGGCCGCGAGCCGGCCGCAGTTACCAAAACCCACAGTCCTACAGAGGGTGCTTGTCCTATTGGCACTATGGAACCAGCCTTCATTGCCAGATCCCGCAGCCCACATAGGAGTCACCTAAACTGCAGGCACCATAGAGTCGGCTAACCCGACCGCAACACGACAGGACAACGCATTGGAGGCAAAGTGACGTTGACACTACCCGGAAACAGCTGGCGTGCTGGAACCAGGCTGGGCAGGAGGGAGTACCCGTGCCAAAGACACTGCCGAGAACCAGCTGACGGTACTGGAACCCGGATGGGTAGCAGAAGGTACAAGAGCCAATGGAACTGCCGAGAACCAGCTGGCGGTGCTGGAGCCCAGGGTAAATACTAAAAACAGAAGAGCCAGAGGTGTATTTGGAGGAGGTTTTAAATCCGTACTACAGTGGATGTGGACAAAGCAGGAGAATTTGCCGGACACACAGCTGGGGATCAGCTGACGTTACTGAATCCCAATAACACTGGAGCAAGCGTTGACTGTGCAGACGGCACTTCTGAGCAGCAACTAGCGGTATTGGAGCCCAGGGTAAATACTAAAAACGGAGGAGCCAGAGGTGTAATTGGAGCAAGTTTTAAATAAGTAGCACAGTGAATATGGACAGAGCAGGAGAAATTGCCGTGAACACAGCAGGGGAACAGCTGACGTTACCGAACCCCAATAACACCGCAGCAAGTGTTGACTGTGCAGACGGCACTTCCGAGCGCCAACTGGCGGTGCTGGAGCCCAGGGATAAGAATGAAAACAGAGGAGCCAGAGGTGTAATTCGAGCAACTTTAAAATGTGTAGTACAGTGGATGTGGACAAAGCAGGAGAAATTGCCGTCCGCACAGCAGGAGAACAGCTGACGTTACTGAACCCCAATAACACGGCAGCAAGTGTTGACTGTGCAGACAGCACTTCCGAGCGCCAACTGGCGGTGTTGGAGCCCAGGGTAAATACTAAAAACGGAGGAGCCAGAGGTGTAATTGGAGCAAGTTTTAAATAAGTAGCACAGTGAATATGGACAGAGCAGGAGAAATTGCCGTGAACACAGCAGGGGAACAGCTGACGTTACCGAACCCCAATAACACCGCAGCAAGTGTTGACTGTGCAGACGGCACTTCCGAGCGCCAACTGGCGGTGCTGGAGCCCAGGGATAATACTGAAAACAGAGGAGCCAGAGGTGTAATTGGAGCAACTTTAAAATCTGTAGTAGTGAGAATGTGGACAGAGCAGGAGAAATTGCCGTCCGCACAGCAGGGGAACAGCTGACGTTACTGAACCCCAATAACATGGTAGCAAGTGTTGACTGTGCAGACAGCACTTCCGAGCGCCAACTGGCGGTGCTGGAGCCCAGGGATAAGAATGAAAACAGAGGAGCCAGAGGAGTAATTGGAGCAACTTTAAAATGTGTAGTACAGTGGATGTGGACAAATCAGGAGAAATTGCCGTCCGCACAGCAGGAGAACAGCTGACGTTACTGAACCCCAATAACACGGCAGCAAGTGTTGACTGTGCAGACGGCACTTCCGAGCGCCAACTGGCGGTGTTGGAGCTCAGGGATTACAGTTCAGGTGGTAGAAACATGAACAGAACAGGAGACCTGGATACTGTTGCCAACCAATTATTTATTCTGGAAGAGGACTGGCAAATTCATGAGAGATCCAGGCCTTGTTCATTTTGAGAAAAGTAAGCCGGTCAACGTTATCGGAGGATAGTCGCATGCGACGGTCTGTTAGTACACCACCTGCGGCACTAAAGACGCGTTCCGATAATACACTAGCAGCAGGGCAAGCTAGCACCTCCAGTGCATACTGACTAAGCTCTGGCCATGTATCCAGCTTACAGACCCAAAACTTGAAGGGAGAAGAGCCGTCTGGGAGTACACTAAGAGGGCAAGACATGTAGTCTGTCACCATCTGACGGAAACGTTGCCTCCTGCTGACTGGAGCTGTCTGTGATGGTGTAGACATTTGTGGCGGCGGGGACACAAAACTTTGCCACATTTCGGCCATACTGGTCTTGCCTTGTGCTGAGGCGCTGCTTCTGCTCCCTCTTTGTGCAGAGCTTCCTCCACTGCCTCGACGCACTGAGCTGCTTTGTAAAGCACTAGCAGCACTGCTCTCGGTTGGAATGGAGAACATGATGGAATGCACCAGTGCGTCTTGGTACTCCCGCATTTTACGCTCCCGGTTCAATGGTGTTATGAGGCTTTGTAAGTTGTCCCGGTAGCGAGGATCTAGGAGGGTGGACACCCAATAATCAGCCGTGTTGAGAATGTGGGCGATGCGGCGGTCGTTTCTGAGGCACTGCAGCATGAAATCAACCATGTGCTGCAGACTGCCAACTGGCCAAGAAACGCTGTCCCCTGGTTGAGGCGTGATCTCTGCCTGCTCTGCATCACCCCACCCTCGCTCTAGATACTGACTACTAGAGCATTGTGTACCTCCCTCCTCTGGACAGATGTCTTCCTCATCCATTGACTCCTCCTCATCCTCCTCACAAAGTGTCCCCTGCCTAGGCCTTTGTGAGGAACCACGTTGCGCAGACTGTAGAGAAGCAGATGGCATTTGTGACTCCTCATCCTCCACCTCTTCCAAAACCTCGTCCCTTAGTGCTTGCAGTGTTTTTTCAAGCAGGCAGATAAGGGGGATAGTCATGCTGACTAGTGCATCATCTGCACTCGCCATCCGCGTGGAATAATCGAAGGCACGCAAAACGTGGCAAATGTCCTTCATAGAGGCCCACTCAGTGGTGGTGAAGTGTGAACGGCGCGCACTGCGACTTGTTTGCGCCTGCTGCAGCTGGTACTCCATTACTGCTGCCTGCTGCTCACACAACCTCTCCAACATATGTAACGTTGAATTCCACCTGGTGGGTAGGTCACATATGATGCGATGTTCCGGAAGACATAATCGGCGCTGCAGAGCTGCAATGCGTGATCTTGCATTGCTGGAACGCCGCAAGTGAGCGCACTCTATGCGGACCTTGTGAAGCAGTGCATCAAGATCCGGATAGTCCCTCAAAAAACTCTGCACGACCAAGTTGAGCACATGTGCCAGACATGGGATGTGAGTGAGGTTGCCTAGGCCCAGAGCTGCCACCAGATTTCGGCCATTGTCACACACTACCATGCCTGGCTGGAGATTCGCTGGCACAAACCACACGTCACTCTGCTGCTTGATGGCATTCCAGAGCTCCTGCGCTGTGTGGCTTCGATTCCCCAAAGAAATTAATTTTAATGCGGCCTGTTGACGTTTGGCCACGGCTGTGCTCATATCGGTCATCATAACAGGTAACCGTTCACGGGTCGATGTGGAGGTAGACCGTGACGGCTCCTGCAGCGCTGATTCAGAGGAACTGGAGTATGAGGAGGAGTCAATGTGTACAGACTGGATTCCTGCAATCCTTGGAGTTGGCAGAACACGTACAGCGCCACTCTCAAGATCTGTACCCGGCTCCACAACATTTACCCAATGGGCAGTGAGGGAAAGGTATCGTCCCTGTCCATGCTTACTGGTCCACGCATCAGTGGTCAGGTGGACCTTGCTACTGACGGCGTTTTGTAGCGCATGTTTAATTTTTCCCTCCACATGATGTTGCAGGGCAGGGACGGCTTGCCTGCTGAAATAAAAGCGGCTGGGCACGTTGTATTGTGGGACTGCCAATGCCATAAAGTTACGGAATGTGTCAGTCTCCACCAGCCTGAATGATAGCATTTCAAGGGCCAGTAGTTTAGCAATGCCAGCATTCAGAGCCTGTGCTCGGGGGTGGTTTGCCGAGTATGGGCGCCTTTTCTCCCATGCCTGTGCTAACGATGGCTGTAGACTGGCCTGGGAGTGTGAGGATGACTGGGAAAGTGGTGCTGTGGGTGGAATTACACTGTGTCTCTGTACAACAGTGCCAGAGATTCTTCCATGGCGATCCTGTGAGGAAGCCGAACCAGCTGTGTGTGAGCTGGAGGAAGAGGCTACAACACGAGCTGAAGAGGTGGTAGGTGGCGCTGTAGGTTGGCCTAGGTCTTCAGTGTGTTTGTGTAACTCCACCACGTGCTTGGTCCGCACATGTTTCCACATATTTGTGGTATTGAGGTTGCTGACACTTTTCCCTCTTTTCACCTTCTGATTACACAGCTTGCATTTGACAAAGCAAATGTCATCTGCAACTGTGTCAAAAAAGGACCAGGCACTGCAAGTCTTGGGAGCGCCCGCTTTGGATTTTGGAAGAGCCATGCTCCTAATGGGTGCCGAAGTGGAGGCTACAGGCAACCAAGTCTGCCCCCTCCCTCTCCCTCCTTTTTGGGCCGTTCGGGGAATCTCTTCCTCAGAGCTGCTCCCACCACCTTCCTGTCCCTCACGCCATGATGGGTCAAGGACCTCATCATCTACACCACCCTCTTCAAACAACTGCTTCTCCTGGGTAGTCTCGACAGCACAGTACGCACCAGAAAGTGGCACCTGAGTCTCATCATCAGATGCGTACTGAGGTGTGCTGCTGACCATAGGCACTGGCCCACCCGCCTCTTCAGATTCAGAGAGACAAAACGGTTGCGCATCACTGCATACTACCTCTTCTTCAAATTCTCGAATTCTGCTTGGCTGGCCCCCTCTTTCCAAGCCAAGAGATTCAGAGAACAGAAGTAGAGATGGCTCCTGTCCAGGGCTCTCTGACTGCCTGGGCAATTTGGCAGGTGGTGAAGAGACAGATGGGTGCTCTTCAGTGCTCAGGACCTGAGAGGATCTGGAACTAATTGAAGTCGATGCGTTAGCTGCCATCCATCCGACAACGGCTTCAATTTGGTCCTCGCGCAGCAGTGGGGTACGGCTAGCTCCTACAAAGCTGCGCATAAAGGACTGTTCCCTGGTAAAACTGGGGGATGCTGAGTCACTGGTGCCCGCAGCAGGCACAGAATCCCCACGTCCTCTCCCTGCAGGCACAGAATCCTCACGTCCTCTCCCTGCAGAAACTCCACGCCCACGCCCACGACCACGACCACATGCCTTACTCCCTGCCTTCTTCATCTTGGTAGACTGATAAAGATAGGCAGAAAAGTACTAAGGGCTTAGTGTGCTTATTCCTGAACAGCTGCTAACAGGTATAAGAAACACTAATTTTATAAAGTGTGGACTAGACTTTAATATGAGCTAATGTGGCCTACACAACTGTAAAGTGGAGTGTTTGGTGAACTTTATTTAGGTTTTTTTTGTCACAAAAAGACACTGGATGTGCCTAAAGATGTAATAACGATAGTATCACAAACTTTTTGTAGCTATTACAATGTAGGAAGGTAACCTACAATGCAATAGATGAGGCTGCAAAAAATAGGCTAATACTAATCTGGCTGGGGCTGCAGGGCCCAATGCTGCAGAAAGGCTCCTCTATCTACTCCTATATAGTGTGTTTGGAATCAATTTAGCTGAATATGGATGGAACCACCACACTAATAGGAGATATCAGGAAAAATTATGAATTGGCAATAAAGGACAATGTATGAGGCAGTGACACACACTGAGTGCACTACAACCAGACGGGGTTGAAGCACACACTACAGGGTGAGCTGCACTCACACACCAGACCTTGCAGACAGCGGTGAACAGTACAGATGCAGAGCACTGTGCACTAGTGCTGCAAGACGGAAAAAAAATTCTCTATCTACTCCTATATAGTGTGTTTGGAACCAATTTAGCTGAATACAGATGGAACCACCACACTAATAGGAGATATCAGGAAAAATTATGAATTGGCAATAAAGGACAATGTATGAGGCAGTGACACACACTGAGTGCACTACAACCAGACGGGGTTGAAGCACACACTACAGGGTGAGCTGCACTCACACACCAGACCTTGCAGACAGCGGTGAACAGTACAGATGCAGAGCACTGTGCACTAGTGCTGCAAGACGGAAAAAAATTTCTCTATCTACTCCTATATAGTGTGTTTGGAACCAATTTAGCTGAATACAGATGGAACCACCACACTAATAGGAGATATCAGGAAAAATTATGAATTGGCAATAAAGGACAATGTATGAGGCAGTGACACACACTGAGTGCACTACAACCAGACGGGGTTGAAGCACACACTACAGGGTGAGCTGCACTCACACACCAGACCTTGCAGACAGCGGTGAACAGTACAGATGCAGAGCACTGTGCACTAGTGCTGCAAGACGGAAAAAAATTTCTCTATCTACTCCTATATAGTGTGTTTGGAACCAATTTAGCTGAATACAGATGGAACCACCACACTAATAGGAGATATCAGGAAAAATTATGAATTGGCAAAAAAGGACAATGTATGAGGCAGTGACACACACTGAGTGCACTACAACCAGACTTGGCTGAAGCACACACTACAGGGTGAGCTGCACTCACACACACAGACCTTGCAGATAGCGGTGAACAGCACAGGGAACTGTGCACTAGCACTGCAAGGCACAGTGATTTAGAAAGTAGCTTGGGTAAAGCAGTATAGAGCAAATAGGTAGCTAAAACTGTCCCTCAGAACAACAGCGTCCTATCCCTAACTGAATTCACAGCAGAGTGAGCTCAAAATGGCGGCGGTGGCTTTTATAGTGCATCATGACATCATTTCAGCAGCCAATCACAGCCATGCCATTAGTTAAGATGCCTACATGCCTAACAGGATGTGCCCACACTTCTTAGGATCCTCATTGGCTGAATAAAATGAAAATGTCTCATTGCATTATGGGAACTTCCGATTCCGGTATACGATATTGCAATAGTATCGGAATTAAGTATCGGAATTCCGATACCGCGAATATCGGCCGATACCCGATATTTCAGTATCGGAATGCTCAACACTACTGGAGAGGTATTAGAGGCCTGCTATGGCCACAGGTACTAATGGAGGTAATCAAGGTAGGGAGAGAGGCAAGAGGTCCGGTCATCTTAGTTATACAGGCCGGGGGAAACAACCTAGGTCATCACAAGAGCGCATAACTAATGGCAATAATGAAACTAGACACTGAGCGCTTCAGAGAATTTTTCACAAAATTAGCTATAGTATGGTCAGAGATTGTGCCGATAGCAGTATGGCAAGGTGCGCGAGACATCACGGCCATCGAATGGACAAGGCGGGTAATAAATATTCGGATGGCAAAATTTAGAAGAGACAGAGGCGGTGTAGTGATACGACACCGACAACTGGAAGGAGATAAAGCAGGCCTCATACGGCCCGACGGTGTTCACTTAATAGATATTGGACTGGACATATTCCTGTCAGGACTCCAGGACGGAGTGGAACAAGCGTTAAGAGTGATGGGTGGGGGTCAGAGTCCTGCATACGAGTACGCTGGATCCTCCGTGGCCTGGAAATAGAAAGGACATGTTGGAGAGTTACACTTGTTGGCCAACTTGCCGGAGTGGGGACCCAGAGCATGCTGCAACAAGCTGAATTATTTTAGAAATAAAATGCCTTTCTAATGGAATGAGTATAAAGAGTTAATAAAGCTGTGACCGATCCTCACTCATCCAGTTGTAAGAGTTACATTATTGTATTGTCCATGAAAGGGGGGCGGTAGGGGGGCTGAGCGTCTGGGTTTGGTTGGGGGTCCCCACAGTCTGCCTAGGCTAGATTCATTTAAAAATTCTTATTAGATACACAGGCGGTGCAGCTTGCTTCACAGCTGGGCTACTACGCCCAAAGTATTGCCTAGGCTAGATGCAGTTAAAAATTCTACGCTGACTAGCAGACACTGAAGATTTGGAGCAGACCTCTGAGTAAACAGCTCTTCAGACTCAACCATCTGTGTTACCCCAAGCCATAGTGTATGTAGTTTCTTACAGTTAAAAGGGGGGGGTGCGACCCAACCCACCTGGAATTGACGATGCCAACGTCACGTAAGACACAGCAAGGGGACTCCCAAAATTGTGGCACAGACACCACTTAACCCTAGAACGCATACCTGTGGCCTTGCAGGCCCGCCCAGTTAATTGTTTTCTATTTTCTGCAAGATTACTTTAGTTAGAATTTTGAAACTCTAGGTATTCTTCATGTATATAGTTGTTTGTCATTTGAGTTTGAGTTATTCCATGTTATTTGCACACGGGCCTAAAGGGCCCCAGGTATGTGAAAGTGTAGATTTTTATGGTCATGCGTTCTAGGGTTAAGTGGCATCAATTGCCCCACTGTTGCTTAAAACGGTTGGTGAGGTGATTTTACCAAATCCCCAAGCTTTTAGTCTCCCAAGGATGACACAGGGGTAGAAATGTCCTTGCGAATCCATGATTTGTTCATCTTTATGAACGTGAGTCTGTCTACATTCTCAGTGGACAGCCGCGTGCGCTTATCTGTCAGCACACCACCAGCAGCGCTGAACACACGTTCAGAGAGAACGCTGGCTGCATGGCATGACAAGATCTCCAAGGCGTGAGTGGCGAGCTCCGGCGATTATTCCAGATTGGAATACCAAAATGAGCAAGGGTCCAGTGACACAGTCATGGCTTCAGTGTTTACTTGGAGATACTCCTGTACCATCGTCTCTAGGCGTTGACTATGTGTCAGACTTCTTGTCTCCTGTGGCCTTGCAAAGGATGGTCTAAAAAAGTGGTGAAATGATTCCACAAAATTGCTGTTACCAGCAGATACTGTGTTACTGTTACTGTTTGAGTGATGAAGACTCGAGAGTCCCACCGTTGGCAAGTTAGAACTGTGAGATTCACTACGTGCACCAATGGTGTTTTGTGGAAAAGCACATGTAAGATTCTGCAACAGCGTCTGCAGATACTCCTGCATTCGTCAATACCTTTTTATGGCAGGAATTATTTCGGCAAATATACTTTTGTACCAGGGATCTAAGAGTGTGGCAACCCAGTAGTCGGGATTACTTCGAATTCTGACAATCCGGGGGTCATGTTGCAGGTAGTGCAGCAAGAAGGCACTCATGTGTCTTGCTCATCCAGAAGTACGAAGTCCTTGTTGTGTTGGTAGCGAGGTAAGAATCATGCTTCCTTCCTCTGCCCTCTCCCTCCAACCTCGCACAACAGAAATGTGATCAAGGTCTCCCTCATCTGATGAGTCTTCCATGCCCATCGCCAGTTCGTCCTCGGCTCCTGCACCTTCCTCAACAGTTTGGCTGCTACCATGCGCCCTGGTTAATCCCTCTCCCCCACCCTCCCATGCCTGCCACCTTGGTGCTGCCAACTGTCTGGACCTTGGAGATGTTATCCCTTCCGCATACGACTCCTCCTCTACTTCCTCCACCTCCTCTTGTCCCACCACCTGACTCTGAATTCTGTTTAATGTGTGCTCCAGCATGTAAATCACCGGAATAGTCATGCTGATAATGGCATCGTCGTTAGCACTAAACATCTTTGTCGCCATTTCAAAACTGTGCAGAAGGGTGTGTGGCGCCCCTGAGGGTTCAGTCGCCACAGAGTTACTGCATCTCACCCAGAGGTGTGGTATCTCACCCACAGGTAAGGAAGGCGTATGGCTCGGGACCCTGACTCCTGCATCCAACACATACCCGCAGTGGGGGTAGGGCGAGATTGCTCCTAAGGGAGAGCACAGTCCCAGGTCCCTAGCTGGTTTGAGGGTCCTATGTAGTGGGTGCTTAGGGGAGCAGCTTAGGGGAGCACATGACAAGGAGAGTATAAATAGGAAGCCATCTTAGAAAGAGCAAGCCAGACAGAGGAGGAGAAGTGACAGGAGCAGAGACTAGGCATGAGCTCTGCTCCGGAGGTGGGCCTAGCCTGGGAGGGCCAGGACAGAAGGAGAGAAGAGAAGAGTGGGAGCTGGAAGGCTCCAGGAACCGAAGGGACCCTACGGCTACGGGCCGTGCAGAAGGCCACCCGTACTCCCGCTGCTACCAGGAGGTAGAGGGGTCAGGTCAGATAAGGGGAACCGGTCTCTCAACTAGCGGAGAAACAGCAAGGCTCAACTAGAAACCGGAGGCTGCTGCATTTCATGTACTGCAGGCCAAAGTCCACACCAGTCTCACTAAGAAGGTAGCCACATAGGACCCAGGGGACGGAACACACGTCACCCGCCAAGGCCCGAGGATACCGGATAGAAGTGTCACTGGTGTGAGGTGCAGGGAGAAGGCCAGAGAAAGGACACACAGAAGGGGGTCCTGCTAAGTACTCCGGAGCTATCTGGGGGTGGACTGAGCCCCTCACTGAGTATGCACAGCACGACGGGGGAGATTGCTCTGGTACCTGTAATCTGGACTACAACAACTGTGAGTAATATCTTGAGACGGCATCACACGGACTCTGTGTTCATTACTGACTCCCTGCACTACAACCACCATCATCCACCCACACTGCCCTGAAGCTACACTCTTCCTGTGGTGAGTAATAATACCGTTGCTGCAAAACCACCAGCTTCAGAGGACTGTTCCGCAGCGATGGCCCCTTTGGCCGCACTCCACAGGTGGCGTAGTCAGACATTATAAAATCCATATATACAAATTACCCTTGGATTGACCGCCCTGGGTCACGGACTGGGTCACCGCCACAGTGACTACAACCCCCAGCGTCTACCGGCCCGGCTCAGGGTACCCCATGGCCCAGGGGGCGCGTCAACTTCATAGGTCCCTGATCTGAGACCACTCCTGCAGCGTGATTTGCCCCACCTCTGGATCTCGTTGGCCCAGGCTATACGTCAGAACGTATTGCACCAGGGCTTGTCGGTGCTGCCACAGTCGCTGCAACATGTGCAGAGTTGAATTCCACCGTGTCGGCACATCGCATTTCAGCCGGTGAAGTGGCAGGCCCAACGACTTCTGTAGAGATGTAAGTCGTTGAACTGCGGGATGCGAACGGCGGAAGTGAGCACACAGCGACCGTGCCCTCTGCAGAAGGCCATCTAGTCCGGGATAGTGGGCTAAAAATTGCTGGACAACCAGGTTCAACACGTGAGCCATACAAGGCACGTGTGTGACATTGCCCCGGCGAAGTGCCGCACCCAGGTTTGCAGCATTGTCGCACATGGCCTTCCCTGGTTGCAGGTCCAGTGGAGACAACCTTTCATGAAACTGGGTCTCCAGAGCTGACCACAACTCCTCAGCTGTGTGACTCACATTTCCCAAACATTTCAAAGTAAACACTGATGCCGTTGAGCCCTGCTGCCTGCATAGTAAGGAGGTTTGCAGGATTCCTTCTGCGCAGTTAGAAAGCAGGTGGCATTACCAGACAGGCTTTGGGTGCAGGTGGAGGACCGAGAGGAGGTTGAGGAGGCAGAAGCAGTGGAGGAACTTCGAGATAAAGAGGATTGACGCACAACTCGTTGGGACGGTAAGACTTGGACAGCAGCCCCTTGTCCTGCTGTCACCATAGTTACCCAGTGCCCAGTCAGCGACATGTAACGCCCCTGTCCATGCCTTCTCGTCCAAGTGTCTGTGGTGAAGTGCACCCTGTCACACACAGAGTTTCTCAAAGAAGCGGTGATGTTGTGTGCGACATGCTAGTGGAGCGCAGGCACACCTTTCTTTGAGAAGTAGTGCCGACTGGGCATCTGGTACTGGGGCACTGTGACGGACATAAGGTCTTGAAAATCCTCTGTGTCCTCCAGGTGGAAAGGCAGCATTTCTGTAGCCAAGAGCTTGCAGATGGTGAAATTCAACCTCTTAGCTTTCTCATGGCTAGGAGGAAATGGTCTTTTACTTTTCCACATCTGAGGGACCGAGGGCTGGCTGTTGTGCTTAGACGGTGTTGAGTAGGGTGTCCCCGGCAAACTGCCGGTCTGTGAGGAAGATGCAGGCGGACATGTTAGGTTGCCTTGATCCAAAGGTGGTGCTCTCGATGTCGGAGAGCGCTCAACACTAGCAGGTGTTTCCACTTCCCAATGAACTGACGACCTGCCAATCACACTGGCTGTTGCGGGTAAAGAGGTGGCAGGTCTGCGTCCAAAAACATGTGTGACTGCTGTCCCCCCAGTCACAGAGGATGAAGAGACTGCGGATGCACAAGATGGGGCAGACGGTGGTTGGCCCAGCCGGCTAGGCCGCATTGTAGCACAGTGAGCTTCCCACTGCAAATTATGCTTCATATCCATGTGACGGTACATGCATGAAGTACTCAAACTATGGATTTTTTGGCCTCTACTTAGCTTTTGCTGACAAATATTACAGATAACACGAGTTGGGTCATCCTTATCGATCTGAATAAATTCCCAGGCTATGCAAGGCTTAGAGCCCATGTGACCTGAAGAGCCACTACGACTTGTGGCCAGAGGCAGAGTTGTGGTTGAGGATGCAGTTGTTGACATGCTTCCAGTACTCCGTCTCTGTTCAGGAAGGCGCAACCTAACCTCGTCGTCAATAGCATCTGTGATGCCCCGCTGCGCTTGGTATCACAGATCCTAGAAGAGTGCATTGATGGAATCCTCCACAAGAGGCCCCCATAAACATTCACACATCTCCACCTTCCACCTCAGACCAGCAGAGGGAGCCCGTTAGGGATATAAATAGGGAAGGTGGAGCTAGGCAGTTCAGTTCCTCTGAAGAGTTCCTGCAGTAGAGAAGCCTAAGAGAGGTCAGTCTGCAGTGGAGCTCAGTCTAGTCTAGAGAACGTAGTTAATAGTTCAGCAGTGGAGCACGAGGCTCCTGCTTGCTAGATTCAGGGAGCCCAGATAGAGCTTAAGGTGTGCCGGTGCCGTAAGATCATTGAAGCGCGGCAAGCTGCCGTTAGTGTGTATAGCCTAGTGAGGGCCCGAGTAGGCCGAAGGCGAGTGGCGAGTTAGTACATAAGGGGCAGAGGAGCTTAACCAGCTCACCCCGAAGCATTTACCGGACACAGGATCCGAGCTTACCGGTATCTCTATGACCCAGTAAGGCATAACCGGAATCCCTGGAGAACTACAAGTCCCAGGATCGGTAAGGTGCTGATATGTAACAGAGCCAGGAGACGCTTAGGCCCCGCATACTGGGAGCGTGAACTCCAAGAGAAGGCCCTACCACAAGGTCAGCCAGCGCAGGACAGAGACAAAGTTAGGCCTAGCTCCAGGCAGGTCAGAAACTTACTACGCAGAGGCAAGAAACAGGAGGCCCTACACCCGCTCATTGGGGAGGATCCTGATATGCACCCTTCACCCTACAGTGCTCCGGGATGTGCCTGAATTTCCACCAGTAAAAGGTACTGAAGTGACTACCGTGTCCGTTCCCGTTCTTGCTCTGACCCAGCTGGGTCTCGCCTGTCCTCAGTGGACTGCTGCAGCGCTGGTGCTTGTCACAGGATACCACAGGTGGCGTCATGAACTCTTATAAAATTAACAATTATCCACCCTTTTAAAGAGAGACCCCAGGGTACGGGCCAGGGAGCCGACCACCGCGACATCCCCAAGGCCAGGCAAATGCCCGGGTACCGAGTCATCCCCATCCCCAGGGCTAGTCACATCCTCCTCCACCTCCTCTGCTGACCTCATCGACTGGCTGACTGTGGGTTGACAGTAAGTGGGATCTCCAACCTCGTCATCATCACCCTGTGTGTTATCACACCCGTCGTCCTCAGAGCCAACCTCTTCCTGCCCTGACCGAAAAGTCAAGTTGTCGCTCCAATCAGGTATTTGAGTCTCATCATCGTCTTCATCATTGTCTCCACCAACAGGAGTTACAGTTTGGGAACAAGGGTCTACATTATGCTCAGAACCTTCTCATCTGGTCCTGGATCCGACTTATAAAGATTCTGGGCATCAGATCAGATCATTTCCTCATCTGGATTAACAGAAGCTCTGGAGCAGACCTCCGTTTCCCAGGCTATAGTATGAGTAAACAGCTGTGCAGACTCAACCATCTGTGCTACCCCATACTCAGACGGGAAGCTGGAGACTTGGGAGCTGTGAGGAAGCAAGTGCGATTGGGGTGACACCTCTGAGGACTGGAGTATTTGTGATGTTGAAATTGAGGTGATGGAGAGCCCACTTGAAGGAGCACTTGATATCCGTTGAAGCACCTGCTGTTTTTGTGCCTCATTTAGAATTTGTAGCGATGGGCGTGTCCGTAAGAATGGGATCGTATCACATTGTCCACGAAAAGAAGTCGACATCTTAGTTTGGCTGGAAGATGGTCTTTCTTCTGCAGATGTTACTCCCCCCCCACCGTGGGGGGCCTCGACCCACCGGCGGACAGGCACCAGTATTGGGATAGGGGGGCTGGCCGTCAGGGTCCACCGCGGCTCTGGCACAAACCCGGCGTCACAGAGGTGGCACGGGCAGGAACGGACTGGCCGTGTCGGCTTCTCACTTTTTGGATTTTAGAAGGGCATGACATGCCTCTATCTGTGTCTCCCCCTCCTTTTACTCCTCCACCTCTTTTCTTTTCGCATGACTATATGTACTTGTCACTTTTCCATGTGTTAGTTGTGTCTTCTGAGCAGTTTGTCAGCTTTTGGACACCTTTGAAGGTGTTTTCTATGTGTTTCTATGTGTTTTTGTTTGCCTGCCATTGGTTTTAACGGTGTTCGAAGGTGTCCGACGAACAGTTCGACGAACAGTTCGGCGAACACACGGGTGTTCGACGAACCGAACCGAACTCGAACACTACGGGGGTGGCTCAACACTAATCCTCAAACACAACTCTGCCTCTGACCACAAGTCGTGGTGGCTCTTGAGGTCGCATGGGTGCTAAGCCTTGCATAGCCTGGGCATTTTTTCAGATCGATAAGGATGACCCAACTCGTGTTATCTGTAACATTTGTCAGCAAAAGCTAAGTAGAGGCCAAAAAATACATAGTTTGAGTACTTCATGCATGTACCGGCACATGGATATGAAGCATAAGTTGCACTGGGAATCTCACTGTGCTACAATGCGGCCTAGACGGCCGGGCCAACCACCGTCTGCCACATCTTGTGCATCCGCGGCCTCTTCATCCTCTGTGACTGGGGGGACAGCAGTCACACCTGTTTTGGGACGCAGACCAGCGTGATTGGCCGGTCATCATTTTCTTTGGCGGTGGAAACACCAGCTGGTGTTCAGCGCTGTCCGACATCGATAGCACCACCTTTGGATCAAGGCAACCTAACATGTCCGCCTGCATCTTCCTCACAGACCGGCAGTTTGCCGGGGACACCCTTCTCAACCCAGTCTAAGCACAACAGCCAGCCCTCGGTCCCTCAGATGCGGACAAGTAAAAGACCATTTCCTCCTAGCCATGAGAAAGCTAAGAGGTTGAATTTCACCATCTGCAAGCTCTTGGCTCCAGAAATGCTGCCTTTCCGCCTGGTGGACACAGAGGATTTTCGAGACCTTATGTCCGTCGCAGTGCCCCAGTACCCGATGCCCAGTCGGCACTACTTCTCAAAGAAAGGTGTGCCTGCGCTCCACCGGCATGTCGCACACAACATCACTACTTCTTGAGAAACTGTGTGTGTGACAGGGTGCATTTCACCACAGACACTTGGATGAGTAGGCATGGACAGGGGCGTTACATGTCGCTGACTGGGCACTGGGTAGCTATGGTGACAGCAGGACAAGGGGCTGCTGTCCAAGTCTTGCCGTCCCCACGAGTTGTGCGTCAATCCTCTTTATCTCGAAGTTCCTCCACTGCTTCTGCCTCCTCAACCTACTCTCGGTCCTCCACCTGCACCCAAAGCCTGTCTGGCCATGCCACAAGCTTTCTAACTGCGCAGAAGGGATCCTGCACACCTCCTTACTATGCTGGCAGCAGGGCTCAACGTCATCAGGCGGTTTTTACTTTGAAATGTCTGGGAAATGTGAGTCATACAGCTGAGGAGTTGTGGTCAGCTCTGGAGAACCAGTTTCATGAATGGTTGTCTCCACTGGACCTGAAACCAGGGAAGGCCGTGTACGACAATGCTGCAAACCTGGGTGCGGCCCTTCACCGGGGCAATGTCACACACGAGCCTTGTATGGCTCACGTGTTGAACCTGGTTGTCCAGCAATTTTTAGCCCACTATCCAAGACTAGATGGCCTTCTGCAGAGGGCACGGTCGCTGTGTGCTCACTTCCGCCGTTCGCATCCCGCAGCGCAACGACTTACATCTCTACAGAAGTCGTTGGGCCTGCCACTTCACCGGCTAAAATGCGATGTGCCTACGCGGTGGAATTCAACTCTGCACATGTTGCTGCGACTGTGGCAGCACCGACAAGCCCTGGTGCAATACGTTCTGACGTATAGCCTGGGCCAACGAGATCCAGAGGAGGGGCAAATCACGCTGGAGGAGTGGTCTCAGATCAGGGACCTATGCACCCTTCTGCACAGTTTTGAAATGGCGACGAAGATGATTAGTGCTGACGATGCCATTATCAGCATGACTATTCTGGTGATTTACATGCTGGAGCATATGTCAAACAGAATTCGGAGTCAGGTGGTGGCACAAGAGGAGGTGGAGGAAGTAGAGGAGGAGGAGTTGTATGCGGAAGGGCTAACATCTGCAAGGTCCAGATGGTCGGCAGCACCAAGGCTGCAGGCATGTGAGGGTGGGGGAGATGGTTTTAGCAGGGCGCATGGTAGCAGCCAAACTAGTGAGGAAGGTGCAGGAGCCCAGGAAGAAGTGGAGGACGAACTGATGGAAGACTCATCAGATGAGGGAGACCTTGATCACATTTCTGTTGTGCGAGGTTGGGGGGAGAGGGCAGAGGAAGGAAGCATGATTGTTACCTCGCCACCAACACAACAGGGACTTGGTGCTCCTGGATGCGCAAGATACATGAGTGCCTTCTTGCTGCACTACCTGCAACATGACCCTCGAATTGTGAGAATTAGAAATAATCCTGACTACTGGGTTGCCACACTGTTAGATCCCCGGTACAAAAGTAAATTTGCAGAAATTATTCCTGCCATAGAAAGAGATGCACGCATGCAGGAGTATCAGCAGATACTGTTGCAGAATCTTACATGTGCTTTTCCCCAAATTCCTAGTGGTGCACGTAGTGAATCTCACAGTTTCAACTTGCCAACCGTGGGACCGTCGAGTGTTCAGCACTCAAAACGTAACAGAAACACAGTATCTGCTGGTAACATCAATTTTGCGGAATCATTTCACCACTTTTTTAGCCCATCCTTTGCAATGCCACAGGAGACAAGAAGTCTGACACATAGTCAACGCCTAGAGACGATGGTACAGGAGTATCTCCAAGTAAACATTGAAGCCATGACTGTGTCAGTGGACCCTTGCTTTTTTTGGGCTTCCAATCTGGATAAATGGCCAGAGCTCACCGCTTACGCCTTGGAGATCTTGTCATGCCCCGCAGCCAGCGTTCTGTCTGAACGTGTTTTCAGCGCTGCTGGTGGTGTGCTGACAGATAAGCGCATGTGGCTCTCCACTGATAATGTAGACAGACTCACGTTCATAAAGATGAACAAATCATGGATCCGAAATGACTTTTCTACCCCTGTGTCATCCTGGGGAGAGTAAAAGCTTGATGATTTGTTAAAATCACCTCACCAACCGTTTTAAGCTTTCAAATTACTAATCATGTTTATCTGTTTCTTGGCTGGAAACTAATTTGGGCCTTGTAGCAGTGTGCAGTACTGATTCTATTAGGCCATCTATACTAAACTCCACCAGATTTAAAATTACTAATCATGTTTATCTGTATCTTGGCTGGAAAATAACTTGGGCCTTGTAGCAGTTTGAAGTACTGATTCTATTAGGCCATCTATACTAAACTCCACCAGATTTAAAATTACTAATCATGTTTATCTGTATCTTGGCTGGAAAATAATTTGGGCCTTGTAGCAGTTTGCAGTACTGATTCTATTAGGCCATCTATACTAAGCTCCACCAGCTTTCAAATTAATAATAATTTTTAGCTGCATCTAGCCCGGAAAATAATTTTGGGGCTCATAGATGCGCAAGACACATGGGTGCCTTCTTGCTGAACTATCTGCAACATGACCCTCAGATTGTCATAATTCGAAATAATCCTGACTACTGGGTTGCCACACTCTTAGATCCCCCACACTCTTCGATCAACCTTTTCATTTTAATAAAGAACAAAAAATGGTCATTTTTGAAATTATAAGCATTAGCAGGTTATTAGAAACTGAAATCAAACAGTTTTCAACTCAAAACTTTATTCTAGGTGATGTTACATTTTCACATAGGACCCCTTGTTCGAAAGGAGCTTCTGAACTCTCTCGTCCATTGAATTTGTCAGGTTTTGGATGGTTTCTGTTTCAATTGTTTTGCATGAGGACAGAATACCCTCCCAGAGCTGTTGCTTAGATGTGAACTGCCTCCCGCCATCATAGACACTCCTTTTGATGATGCTCCAGAGGTTCTGAATGGGGTTGAGGTCAGGGGAGCATGGGGGTCACACCATAAGTTTGTCCCCTTTTATGCCCATATCAGCCAGAGATGCAGATGTGTTATGTGCAGCATGAGACGGTGCATTATCATGCATGAAAATGATCTTGCTGCGGAATACATGGTTCTTCTTCTTGAACCATGGCAGGAAGTGCTGTTTGAGAAACTCCACATACATTATGGAGTTCATCTTTACCCCTTCAGGGATCCTAATGGGGCCGACAATCTCTCTCCCCATGATTCCAGCCCAAAACATTTCTCTACCTCCTCCTTGTTGGCGCCGTAGCCGTGTTTGCATGGGGTGTCCATCAACCATCCCTCCTCCACTCCATCCATCTGGACCATCGAGCGTTGCACGGCACTCATCAGTGAATAAAACAGTTTTGAAATCAGTCTTCTTGTATTGTTTGGCCCACTGGTGCCATTTCTGCTTGTGTACAGTGGATAGAGGAGGTCGACAGGATGGCTTACGCACAGCTGCAAACCTCTGAAGGACCCTGCATCTTGTTGTTTGGGGGACGTTGGAGGCACCAGCAGCTTCAAAAACTTGTCTGCTGCTATGACAAGGCTTTTTTTCCGCTGCTCTTTCAACCTGACGTAATTGCCTGTAGGAAAGAGTCCTCAATGTTCCCTTATCAGCACGCACACGTGTGTACTGTGAATCAGCTACATACTTCTTGATTGTGCGATGATCAGGATGAAGTGTCTTGGCAATGTTGATTGCAGTCATGCATTGACCTAAACACTCCACAATTTGTTGCTTATCAGCAGCCGACACATCCTTTTTCTTTCCCATTTTGGCAGAAAATGTAGGCTGCTTTATAATGTGGGACAGCCTTCTTAAGTAGTCTTGCCTTTCATTGGACACACCTGCCAAACTAATTAGCACAGGTGTCTGCAATTGCTTACAGTGATATAAAGAGCCCTGTCACACATCACCATCAATGAGTTTAACTGACAAACAAAAAAATTCTTACCTTATCACTCCTAAACACTTTTTGCATAATACACACACAGGTGTTCGACGAACTGAACCGAACTCGAACACTACGGGGGTGGCTCAACACTATTCACTTTGTTACATGGTCAAATTTTAAAATCAATGCAGCGAAGTCTGAGGCCCTCGATGTCTCCCTCCCCAAATCCATACAGGATTCCATCCAGTCCAACTTTGCCTTTGCCTGGCCCTCACAGGGTATCAAATACTTAGGAATTCCTATTCATAGAGAACTCTCCCATCTATGTTATCTTAATTTTGGGCCCTTTATTGAACAACTCCATACAGACCACGGTTGGCAAGTAAGAACTGTAAGATTCACTATGTGAACCACTGGTGTTTTGTGGAAAAGCACATGTACACCAGTTCCAAATTATTATGCAAAAAGTGTTTAGGAATGAAAAGGGAAGAATTTGTTTGTTTGTCAGTTAAACTCATTGATGGTGATGTGTGTCAGGGCTCTTTATATCACTGTAAGCAATTGCAGACACCTGTGCTAATTAGTTTGGCAGGTGTGTCCAATGAAAGGCAAGACTACTTAAGAAGGCTGTCCCACATTATTAAGCAGCCTACATTTTCTGCCAAAATGGGAAAGAAAAAGGATGTGTCAGCTGCTGAGAAGCAAAAAATTGTGGAGTTTTTAGGTCAAGGCATGACTACAATCAACATTGTGCGATGATCAGGATGAAGCGTCTTCGCAATCAAGAAGTATGTAGCTGATTCACAGTACAAACGTGCGCGTGCAGATAAGGGAACATTGAGGACTCTTTCCTACAGGCAATTACGTCAGGTTAAAAGAGCAGCGGCAAAAAAGCCTTATCATAGCAGGAGACAAGTTTTTGAAGCTGCTGGTGCCTCCAACGTCCCCCAAACAACAAGATGCAGGGTCCTTCAGAGGTTTGCAGCTGTGCATATGCCATCCTGTCGACCTCCTCTATCCACTTCACACAAGCAGAAACGGCTCCAGTGGGCCAAACATTACATGAAGACTGATTTCAAAACTGTTTTGTTCACGGATGAGTGCCGTGCAACGCTCGATGGTCCATATGGATGGAGTGGAGGATGGCTGGTTGATAGACACCCCACGCAAACACGGCTACAGCGCCAACAAGGAGGAGGTGGAGTAACGTTTTGGGCTGGAATCATGGGGAGAGAGATTGTCGGCCCCTTTAGGATCCCTGAAGGGGTAAAGATGAACTCCATAATGTATGTGGAGTTTCTCAAACAGCACTTCCTGCCATGGTTCAAGAAGAAGAACCGTGTATTCCACAGCAAGATCATTTTTATGCATGATAATGCACCATCTCATGCTGCACATAAGCATCTGCATCTCTGGCTGATATGGGCATAAAAGGGGACAAACTTATGGTGTGACCCCCATGCTCCCCTGACCTCTACCCCATTCAGAACCTCTGGAGCATCATCAAAAGGAGTGTCTATGATGGCGGGAGGCAGTTCACATCTAAGCAACAGCTCTGGGAGGGTATTCTGTCCTCATGCAAAACAATTGAAACAGAAACCATCCAAAACCTGACAAATTCAATGGACGAGAGAGTTCAGAAGCTCCTTTCGAACAAGGGGTCCTATGTGAAAATGTAACATCACCTAGAATAAAGTTTTGAGTTGAAAACTGTTTGATTTCAGTTTCTTATAACCTGCTAATGCTTATAATTTCAAAAATGACCATTTTTTTGGTCTTTATTAAAATGAAAAGGTTGATCGAAAAGTTTGGGGGATCTAAGAGTGTGGCAACCCAGTAGTCAGGATTACTTCGAATTCTGACAATATGAGGGTCATTTTGCAGGTAGTGCAGCAAGAAGGCACTTGTGTGTCTTGCGCATCTCGGAGCCCCAAAATTATTTTCCGGGCTAGATGCAGCTAAAAATTATCATTAATTTTAAATCTGGTGGAGCTTAGTATAGATGGACTAATAGAATTAGTGCTGTACACTGCTACAAATCCCAAATTATTTCCCAGCCAAGGTACAGATAAACATGATTAGTAATTTTAAATCTGGTGGAGCTTAGTATAGATGGCCAAATAGAATCAGTACTGCACACTGCCACAAAGCCCAAATTATTTTCCAGCCAAGATACAGATAAACATGATTAGTAATTTTAAATCTGGTGGAGCTTATTATAGATGGCCTAATAGAATCAGTGCTGCACACTGCTACAAAGCCCAAATTATTTTCCAGCCAAGATACAGATAAACATGATTAGTAATTTGAAAGCTTAAAACGGTTGGTGAGGTGATTTTAACCAATCATCAAGCTTTTACTCTCCCCAGGATGACACAGGGGTAGAAAAGTCATTTCGGATCCATGATTTGTTCATCTTTATGAACGTGAGTCTGTCTACATTATCAGTGGAGAGCCGCGTGCGCTTATCTGTCAGCACACCACCAGCAGCACTGAACACACGTTCAGACTGAACGCTGGCTGCGGGGCATGACAAGATCTCCAAGGCGTAAGTGGCTAGCTCCGGCCATTTATCCAGATTGGAAGCCCAAAAAGAGCAAGGGTCCAGTGACACAGTCATGGCTTCAATGTTTACTTGGAGATACTCCTGTACCATCGTCTCTAGGCGTTGACTATGTGTCAGACTTCTTGTCTCCTGTGGCCTTGAAAAGGATGGGCTAAAAAAGTGGTGAAATGATTCCGCAAAATTGATGTTACCAGCAGATACTGTGGTTCTGTTACGGTTTGAGTGCTGAACACTCAGTCCCACGGTTGGCAAGTTGGAACTGTGAGATTCACTACTTGCACCACTGGTGTTTTGTGGAAAAGCACATGTAAGATTCTGCAACAGTCTCTGCTGATACTCCTGCATGCGTGCATCCTTTTCTATGGCAGGAATAATTTCTGCAAATTTACTTTTGTACCGGGGATCTAACAGTGTGGCAACCCAGTAGTCAGGATTATATCTAATTCTCACAATTCGAGGGTCATGTTGCAGGTAGTGCAGTAAGAAGGCACTCATGTGTGTTGCGGATCCAGGAGCACCAAGTCCCTGTTGTGTTGGTGGCGAGGTAACAATCATGCTTCCTTCCTCTGTCCTCTCCCCCCAACCTCGCACAACAGAAATGTGATCAAGGTCTCCCTCATGTGATGAACCTTCCATCAGTTCGTCCTCCACTTCTTCCTGGGCTCCTGCACCTTCCTCACTAGTTTGGCTGCTACCATGCGCCCTGGTAAAACCATCTCCCACACCGTCACATGCCTGCCGCCTTGGTGCTGCCGACCGTCTGGACCTTGCAGATGTTAGCCCTTCCGCATACAACTCCTCCTCCTCTACTTCCTCCACCTCCTCTTGTGCCACCACCTGACTCCGAATTCTGTTTAACATGTGCTCCAGCATGTAAATCACCGGAATAGTCATGCTGATAATGGCATCGTCAGCACTAAACATCTTCGTTGCCATTTCAAAACTGTGCAGAAGGGGGCATAGGTCCCTGATCTGAGACCACTCCTCCAGCGTGATTTGCCCCACCTCTGGATCTCGTTGGCCCAGGCTATACGTCAGAACGTATTGCACCAGGGCTTGTCGGTGCTGCCACAGTCGCTGCAACATGTGCAGAGTTGAATTCCACCGGGTAGGCACATCGCATTTTAGCCGGTGAAGTGGCAGGCCCAACGACTTCTGTAGAGATGTAAGTCACTGAGCTGCGGGATGCGAACGGCGGAAGTGAGCACACAGCGACCGTGCCCTCTGCAGAAGGCCATCTAGTCTGGGATAGTGGGCTAAAAATTGCTGGACAACCAGGTTCAACACGTGAGCCATACAAGGCACGTGTGTGACATTGCCCGGCGAAGGGCCGCACCCAGGTTTGCAGCATTGTCGCACATTGCCTTCCCTGGTTTCAGATCCAGTGGAGACAACCATTCATGAAATTGGTTCTCCAGAGCTGACCCTCCTCAGCTGTGTGACTCACATTTCCCAGACATTTCAAAGTAAAAACCGCCTGATGACGTTGAGCCCTACTGCCAGCATAGTAAGGTGGTGTGCAGGATCCCTTCTGCGCAGTTAGAAAGCTTGTGGCATGACCAGACAGGCTTTGGGTGCAGGTGGAGGACCGAGAGGAGGTTGAGCAGGCAGAAGCAGTGGAGGAACTTTGACATAAAGAGGATTGACGCAAAACTCGTGGGGACGGCAAGACTTGGACAGCAGCCCCTTGTCCTGCTGTCACCATAGTTACCCAGTGCCCAGTCAGCGACATGTAACGCCCCTGTCCATGCCTACTCGTCCAAGTGTCTGTGGTGAAATGCACCCTGTCACACACAGAGTTTCTCAAAGAAGCGGTGATGTTGTGTGCGACATGCTGGTGGAGCGCAGGCACACCTTTCTTTGAGAAGTAGTGCCGACTGGGCATCTGGTACTGGGGCACTGCGACGGACATAAGGTCTCGAAAATCCTCTGTGTCCACCAGGCGGAAAGGCAGCATTTCTGTAGCCAAGAACTTGCAGATGGTGAAATTCAACCTCTTAGCTTTCTCATGGCTAGGAGGAAATGGTGTTTTACTTGTCCACATCTGAGGGACTGAGGGCTGGCTATTGTGCTTAGACGGGGTTGATAAGGGTGTCCCCGGCAAACTGCCGGTCTGTGAGGAAGATGCAGGCGGACATGTTAGGTTGCCTTGATCCAAAGGTGGTGCTATCGATGTCGGACAGCGCTCAACACCAGCTGGTGTTACCATCTCCAAAGAAAATGATGACCTGCCAATCACGCTGGCTGTTGCGGGTAAAGAGGTGGCAGGTCTGCGCCCCAAAACAGGTGTGACTGCTGTTCCCCCAGTCACAGAGGATGAAGAGGCCGCGGATGCACAAGATATGGCAGACGGTGGTTGGCCCGGCCGGCTAGGCCGCATTGTAGCACAGTGAGCTTCCCACTGCAACTTATGTTTCATGTCCATGTGCCGGTTCATGCATGAAGTACTCAAACTATGTATTTTTTGGCCTCTACTTAGCTTTTGCTGACAAATGTTACAGATAACACGAGTTGGGTCATCTTTATCGATCTGAAAAAATGCCCAGGCTATGCAAGGCTTAGCACCCATGCGACCTGAAGAGCCACCACGACTTGTGGTGAGAGGCAGAGTTGTGTTTGAGGATGCAGTTGTTGACGTGCTTCCAGTACTACGTCTCTGTCCAGGAAGGCGCAACCTGACCTCGTCGTCACTAGCATCCTCCTCCACCTCCTCTGCTGACCTCATCTCTTGGCTGACTGTGGGATGACAGTAAGTGGGATCTCCAACTTCATCATCATCACCCTGTGCGTTATCACACCCGTCGTCCTCAGAGCCAACCTGTTCCTGCCCTGACAAAAAACTAAAGTTGTCGCTCCAATCAGGTATTTGAGTCTCATCATCGTCTTCCTCATTGTCTCCACCAACAGGAGTTACAGTTTGGGAATGAGGGTCTACATTATGGTCAGAACCTTCTGCGTCTGGTCCTGGATCCGACTCATAAAGATTCTGGGCATCAGTGCAGATCATTTCCTCGTCTGGATTCACAGAAGCGCTGGAGTCGACCTCTGATTCCCAGGCTATAGTATGAGTAAACAGCTCTGCAGACTCAACCATCTGTTCTACCTCATACTTAGACGGGCAGCTGGAGATTTGGGAGCTGTGAGGAAGCAAGTGCGATTGGGGTGACACCTTTGAGGACTGGAGTATTTGTGATGTTGAAGTTGATGTGGAGGAGAACCCACTTAAAGGAACACTTGATATCCGTTGAAGCACCTGCTGTTTTTGTGCCTCATCTGGAATTTGTAGCGATTGGCGTGGCCGTAAGAAAGGGATCTTATCACATTGTCCGCTAAAAGAAGTAGACATTTTAGTTTGGCTGGAAGATGGTCTTTCTTCTGCAGATGTTACTGTTGCTTTAACACCTACCCCACGGACACAACCTTTTTTCCCCTTCCCAACACGCCTATTCCCCTTTCCACCAGCAGCAGGCCTTTTTCCACTCATTTTGGTGGTTAACTAATTCACAACTCTGGAGTTGTTTGCAAAAAAAAACAATGGATGGGAACCGAGCAGAGCTGAGTGGCCAAACTGTGGTATTAGGCCAAAACTATTGACTGGGTTAGATGCAGAAAAAAGTTATATTCAGTTTGCAACCTGATGGAGGTCAGTATAGATGGACTAATAGAACAAGTCCCACACACTGCTAGAAGGCCAAATATTTTTTCAGAGCTAGATGCAGAAAAAAATTATATTCAGTTTGCAACCTGATGGAGGTCAGTATAGATGGACTAATAGAACAAGTCCCACACACAGCTAGAAGCCCAAATATTTTTTCAGAGGTAGATGCAGAAAAAAAATATATTCAGTTTACAACCTGATGGAGGTCAGTATAGATGGACTAATAGAGAAAGTCCCACACACTGCTAGAAGGCCAAATATTTTTTCAGAGCTAGATGCAGACAAAAAATTATTTTTAATTTGCAACCTGATGGAGGTCAGTATAGATGGACTAATAGAGAAAGTCCCACACACTGCTAGAAGGCCAAATATTTTTTCAGAGCTAGATGCAGACAAAAAATTATTTTGAATTTGCAACGTGATGGAGGTCAGTATAGATGGACTAATAGAACAAGTCCCACACACTGCTAGAAGGCCAAATATTTTTTCAGAGCTAGATGCAGAAAAAAATTATATTCAGTTTGCAACCTGATGGAGGTCAGTATAGATGGACTAATAGAACAATTCCCACACACTGCTAGAAGCCCAAATATTTTTTCAGAGCTAGATGCAGAAAAAAATTATATTCAATTTCCAACCTGATGGAGGTCAGTATAGATGGACTAATAGAATGATGCTATGCCCAAAAGATTTTACTTCACTAGGTGCAGTATAAAAATTGGTATTCTATACACAGGTGGTATATCTTGCAACACAGATAGGCTACTCCATTGACTAACCCACTCTGCAATAGGCCAAAAAGGATTAGCTTTGCTAGATTCAGCCAAATGCTGTGAAAAAAACTTGCATAGCACTGGCACAGACCTGCCTGGGAAAAACTGATAGGAACTGATGTAACCTAGTCCTGAAAAGGACTGCAATTACAATTAGTCTTTACTCCCACAACCTATCTATTTAAGAGCACAGACCTGCCTGATAAAAGTCGTAGGAAATGCTGTAACCTAGTCCTTAAAAGGACTGCAATCACAACTATTCCCTACTCCCAAGCTATCTGTAGATTTGTGCAAAAATTGGATTGAAATTAACAAGGTATAGCGCACACAGCAACAGCGGTGCCGTCTAACACGCAGCTGCAGCAGTGAGAAAATGGTGGCGACGGGGAAAATGACTTGGTCTTATAGGGCAAGAACATGTGACATACACTGCCAATGACACATGCCCTTGCTTGTGTGAAAAAAAGCACTTCGCTCCGTGTGTGCACTGCTGATAGGCTGACAGATTTCACCTCCCCACTGTAAATGTGGGAAAGAGAAAAAAAAATGGAGATCTTCATTATTCCTGCAGAGATCCATCCCCTGCCCCTCCCCCCGCCCAGCTGTACACTCAAACTGCGTATTAACATTAATTTTCATCATTACTGAGAAAAAATCCAGTTATGATTTTGGTGCACGAACAGTTATCGAACATAACCTCGAACAGCCAAATTTTTCTCAAATCGTTCGTGTTCGCCGAACGGCTCGAACACCGCCCAAAACAGCTCGAATTTGAGATTGACGAACAGTTCGAGTCGAACAACGCTCATCTCTAAAAGTGATCTATTTCAGCCATAACAGCAGGGATGGATATATGTGATTGAGTGATATATACTAGGACATCATCAGCAAATGCAGATCACTTGTACTCGGTGCCTCCCACCTCACTCCACCTAATATTTGGGTTATGGCAAATTGATGAGAGCAGGATGTATAAGAGAGGGGACAGAGGACATCCCTGCCTTGTCCCATTGGTGATTATGAAAGTTGATGAAAATGTTCCATTTATCTTCAGCCTAGGTGACGTATTGCGATACAGGGCCGTGATTTTGCCTATAAAAGGGTCCCTTAGACCCCTACCCCAAGCTTTTTAAGAGAATAATATATGGCGTGCCAGGAGACTCTATGGAATGCTTTCTCAGCATCCAACGAGAGTATCTAATTACAAATTTTTAACTGCATCTAGCCCAGGAAATACTTTGTGCCTAGTAGCAGTGTCTGCTAGTCAGCGGATTATCCCAGCTGTTAAGCAAGCTACACCACCTGTAGTTTGGACACTTAATTTTTTCAAAGGAAATGGTTCGGGCCCCCGGGACACTCAGTGAAGAGCATCGGGGAGGCACCCCGAGGCACAGGGGCTGGGACTGGCGGTAGGACGCCTTGCGGTGGACCGCCAAAGCTTTTTAACTGCCGCAGCTTTAGTGGACGTTACTGGAGCTGGAACTCTTTTTTTTATTAAAGTAAAAAAAAATCCACACCAATACAAAACAATACATAACAATTCCCATAAAGTCCAACCATTCATCCTAATAAATTACCAAAACATATACATCAAACAACACAAAAAGAACCCCCCCCCCCCCGCGAATCTTGCGGGGAACATAACCAAAATGATAAGGGATCCTACCAGGAGTAGTTCATTTCACTTTCCCATGCAGAATAAGCGATGCGCATTAGGGGTCCAGGTCCAGGAGAAAACATGAGTCTATGCGAGTCCATAAAAGCTTAAAAGAGTCCAAAGAAACCCAGAGAGTCCATAGAGTCCATACGGTATAAGTCCATCCACATACTTGCTCCTGCTCTTTGCTCTTTACTCTTGGCTCTGTGCTCATCTCCTTGGTCCATGAATCCTTCCCCTTACTCCTCGGAGCTACCAGGCTAGGATGTTATTACATAGGAGAGAGGGAAAAAAAAGGGGCCGCATTACAATTCCTTTCATTCCATTATACATACAATCAAGAACAAAACCCGGTCCACCGCCCTAACATAAATACGATGGCACTCTGCCAAAAACTACAACTGAGCCTTATTTAACACTACACACACTATATATATATATATTTTTTTTTTTAGTATTTATTTTTTTTTTATTTTTTAGTATTTTTTTTTATTTATTTATTTATTTTTTTTCCCCCCACTCAAAAACCAACCTACCCTCCACCACATATCTATTGTTATCACATTTTTTCCCTTTTTTCTCTTTTTCTCTACTATTTACATATTCCTTATATACTATAAATCCTACAACCTTCTAACACCTTATCAACATAATAACCTAGCAGCATGACAACATAATAGCATAAAAATATAATAGCATAACCACATAATAGCATAACCACATAATAGCATAACCACATAATAGCATAACCACAAATAGCATAACAACACCATACCTACCACTCTATTTAAGCCATGGCTCGGTGCTTGCGAGCCCCATACACCTCAGTATCCTTGAAAACAAAAAGCTACCAGTGAAAGTTAACAGCCCACCACCGGGAGCCGGAAAAGCAGGCTTTTTCCCTGAAAAAAAAAATAAATAAATAAAAAAATAAACCTATCTTACCCTCACTATCTCAAAGCTGTCCCTAATTAAAACCCTATCCCTATCTATCCCTCCCTACCCCTATCGCCCTATCTACCTCACCACGTGCCTAACTAGCTTTCCCTCCTCTGTCCCTAACTGTCCCTATGCGTATCTCTCCCTACTGCCTAGATACCAGCCCCTACTGCTATAAAACTAAAATTAATCTGTCCCTCAAGGCACTTCAAATGAGAGACCCCTCCAGAGGCGGGAGGCCTTCTCAGTGCCCAACCTGTCAAATTCCAGCGAGCACATTTTACCAAGGTCACCAAGAATGTTCCTAACCACCTCATCCATGGGGAGGGTTTTCTGCTGAGTGGACACTAGACAGCGTGCATTCCAAGTGTAGAACCTGACCACTAGACTAACTAGAAATAACGTGCACCGATCTCGGCCACCAGGGGACCCGAATGCTCCGTACGCCCACTCCGGATAGGAGAGGCGAGCCAGCCTAGGCCAGCCAATGGAAGCACCCACCCTGTTGTAGACCCCTGTATTAAAGGGGCACTGAAGGAGGAAATGCTCCATGCTTTCCAGCACGTCGCAGCATTCCTCACGGGGGCAACCCCGGTCATCGGAATTCCTGTACTTCAAATTGCCCCTTACATACAGCCTCCCGTGAAAGCAGCGCCAGGCCAAGTCCCAAAACTTCAAGGGGATCCGAGTAGAATTTAGCAACCTCAGCCCCCCCTCCAGATCCCGACCTGGGCAATCCTTGAGGACCAGAGGCTTCTGGAAACGGGTCAACAGAACCTTTCTGTCAAGGAATTTCCTCGGCATAGTTCTGATCTCCCACATTCCCAGACCCCACTGGCGGATCACCTTCAAAACCAGGGTAGCATAAGCCGGGAGATGCCCGTGCGGTGTACGTAGGTCCCTCACTCGCCCTCCTGACTCCCATTCCTGGAAGAAGGGTCGAAGCCATCCCCTGCAGGAGAAAACCCACGGAGGAGCCCTCTCTGGCCAGAGGTTCCCTATGTTGGTTTTAAGGAAGGCATTCACTAAGAATACCACCGGGTTGACCATACCCAACCCACCTAGTCTCCTCGCACGGTACGTGACCTCCCTCTTGACTAGGTTGAGCCTGTTTCCCCATAACATCTGGAAAAACAGGCCATAGACCCGTGTCCAAAGAGGCTCTGGCAAAATGCAAACGCTGCCCAAATAGTTCAGCAAAGGCAGAAGGTAACCCTTGATCAGGTTCACCCGCTCCCTTAGGGTCAAAGTCCAACCCTTCCACTGGTCCACCTTTTGAGCGGCGATCTTTAGCCTGCCCTCCCAATTTAGCTGGGTGTAATCACCCGGGCCGAAATTGATGCCTAAGATCTTTGCTGTGGCTTGGGGTTCTGGGAGGGTGTCCGGGAGACCGAAACTAGGGTCTCCCCCTCCCAGCCAGAGACTCTCACACTTCTCCTGGTTGATCTTAGACCCAGATGCCTCCGAGTAGCGGTCAACCGCAGACATCACCCAGTCCGCCTCCTCTTTCGAGGATACAAACAAGGAGACATCATCGGCGTATGCCACTGCCCTCAAGGTGGCCTCCGGGGCCGCCCGGTCCATCCGGACTCCCGCCAACGGTCCATCCTCGATCCTCCTTAAAAAGGGGTCGAGGGCGAACACGTATAACAGCGGGCTCAATGGACAGCCCTGGCGAACCCCAGATTCCACCTCAAAAGGGCGGCCAGACCAACCATTCACCAGCGGGAAAGTCTCAGCCCCTGCATACAATGCCTTTAACCAATTTACGAACTCCCCGGGCAGACCGTATCTCAAAAGGACAGACCAGAGGTAGTCGTGGCTCACCCGTTCAAAAGCCTTTGCCTGATCTAGGGACAGCAGAAACCCCTTCCAGAGGCCAGACCTACCCTGCTCCACTGCCTCACGGACACCGAGTACAGCACTAAATGTGCTGCGGCCTGGAACAGAGCAATGCTGGGACCCCGAGAGGAGCCGGGGTGCAAACTTCACCAACCGATTAAAAAGCACCTTTGCCAGAACCTTCCGGTCCGTATTGAGAAGCGCTATGGGACGCCAATTCTCAATACGGGACGAGTCCCTACCCTTTGACAGGATAATCAGGGCAGACCTCCTCATTGAACGGGGAAGAGCACCCGAGGAAAGGCACTCGTTGAACACCTCCGTCAAGAGGGGGACCAAAGAGTCCCTAAAGGTCTTATAAAATTCAGACGTTAAGCCGTCTGGACCTGGCGATTTCTTGAGCCGAAGCCCATCAATGGCCAGTCTCACTTCCTCTTCCCTGATTGCCTCAGTCAAAACGTCGAGAGAGGGGTCATCCCCTGGCTCAGGAACGGCTTCGGCCAGGAAAGTCGACGTCACGTCTCGATCTAGTTCCCTCTTTCCCAAGAGGCGTGAGTAGAACGACCTGACGACTTCCAGGATCCCTGATTTGGATCTGTTCAGGGAACCTGTACCATTGATCAGGCCGGTCACTACTTTACAATTCACTGACATCTTACAGTTTCTGTAGGGGTCAGGTGAGCGGTACTTCCCGAAATCCCTCTCAAAAACCAAAGATGTGTGTCTATCATACTGACTCCTCTTGAGCAAAGACTTGACTCTGGAGATCTCCTCACGGTCACCTCCAGTCGAGACGAGCTGCTCAAGTTTCCTCCTCAGGCTCTGGTACAGGCGGTACCTGCTCAGGCTCCTGAGGCTAGAGAGCTGGCGGAAGAAACTCGCAACCCGATCTTTGAACATCTCCCACCACTCAGACTTAGTGCTACACAGATCCAACAGCGGTACCTGGCTCTGAAGAAAATCCTCAAAGGATTGTCTCACCTCCGCTTCTTCCAGCAGTGATGAATTCAGCTTCCATAGTCCTCTCCCCATCCGGGGGGTTTCTGAAACATTCAAGGAAAAGAAAATTAGACAGTGATCAGAGAATTCCACCTCAACAGCGGACACTGCTGAAGAGACTGCCTCCTCCTTTAAAAAAAACCTGTCTATTCTAGACCTACAACTACCCCTATAATAGGTGAAACCACTGTGACCTGGGGTGTGCCGGATGTGGACATCCACCAGGCGAGCATCACTAGCTATACTGTTCAGAGTCACGCTATCGTAAGCCAACCGGCCATTGGAGCCTCCCCGGTCACGTAATCTTGTGACGGTGTTGAAGTCCCCTCCAAAGACCACCTGCCGACTCATAAAAAGATAGGGCTTGATCTTCAGGAGGAGACATTTGCGGTCCCACTTTGATTGGGGACCGTAGATGTTTATGAGCCGAAGCTCCTGTCCCCCCATGAAGACGTCTAAAACCAAGCACCTCCCCATTTCTACTTCGATAACCCTCCGGCATTCTACCGCTGCGGTCTTAAAAAGGACCGCCACCCCGCTATACGGCTCGGCCGCAAGAGACCAGTATGAGGGCCCACACCTCCACTCACTTCTTGCCTTGTGAATGGCCCCCATGTCCGTTAGTCTCGTCTCCTGCAAAAATAAAATTTCAGCCTCAAACCGGGTGAGAAAATCAAAGGCCGTAAATCTAGCCGCATCTGATTTTATGCTGGCGACATTAATGGATGCCAGCGTCAACGGGGTGGGTGCAGCCATTGGGTGATCGAATTAGATGGCTTTCTTCTTCCCTCCACCCCCCTCACCGTCCGACAAAGACCCCTTGCTGTCACGCTCACGGCGTTTGAGGGACACTGTCATATCCATAGCACCCCCTCCTCCCCTTTTTTCCTCACCCCCAGGTTCAGGGACAGTCCCTCCCCCAGAGGAAGATGGCATACCCCCTGAGGGAAGGACCTCGCCGTCCCCCACAGGCCCTTCAGGTGGCTCCCCCGGCTCTTTGCCCTCGACCCCCGCCACATCAGGGTCCTCGAGGACTCCAAACCGGTTGGAGACAGAGATCAGAGGGGAGATTGTGGAGCCCTCCGCTGGCACCTTGCTGGTCAAGGGGGGGGCAGATTTTTTAACCCCCTTCCCATTGATCTTCCTCTTCCTCCTTCGCCTCTTTTGTTTTGTTTCACTGTCACCCTCTGCTGTATGCTGCGCGCCCTCATCCTCCTCAACACTTTCATATTGGGAGGAATCTGAGAGCGCAGCCGCCTCCTCCTTCTCCATCCTCCTGGTCTCCTCACTCAGCGCCTCCTCCCCCAGGGCCTCAGTGGCACTGGTCGAGACCCCCAGAGGGGGGGCAGTAATCACCCCAGTTGACTGGGGATCCCCCTGCCCTTCCCCAAGCAGGCGCCTCTCCTGCCTCCGATAATAAGAGGGGCCCCGGACCCTCTTGTTCTTCACTGGCCCCTCAGCCACCCCGCTTCCACCAGCCTCAGGCTCAGCAGAGGGCGCACTGCCGGGATCCACCCCGACACGGCCACCCTCCGCCTGACCAAAGACGGCGTTGGCGAAGGAACGAGGGCAGCGACTGAACGGATGCCCGACGGCATCACACAGGTGACACCGAACCGTACCACAGGAGGCGGCGAGATGGCCTATCCCACCACACAAGGTGCATTTCTGCACCCTGCATGCTGCACTAAAGTGCGTGGGATCACCGCACCTGTGGCACACTTTCGGCTGCCCCTGGTAGAAAACCAGGATCCTGTCCCTCCCAAGGAAAGCTGAGGAAGGGATGTGGGTGACAGTACCGCCGGACCTCTTCAACCTCATCATGAAGGTCCAGCCCCCTGACCAAATGCCCTCATCCATTATCTTTTTTGGTACCTCCATCACTTCTCCATACTTACTGAGCCAGGTCATAATATCGACTCCTGAAAGTGACTCATTGCATGTCAGCACGGTCACCTTCTTGGGCCCATTCTGGCGGGATATCGCCTCCGCGACGAGACCCCGCCAGCCGGGCGTCTCCTTTGCCAGCTCGTAGCTCGACCAAAAAAGCTCCATGCCCTCTGGCCGAACAAAGCTAACATCGAAGATGGGGGCGCCAAAAGGATGTATCAGGGCAAAGATGTCATTCGCCCTGAATCCCATCTCCAGGAGGAGTTTCACCACCCCTGATCTTGGTGGGCACGCATCATTACCCCTCCACCGGAGACGGACCACATTCCTCCAGGACACTCCCCGCCCGGCTGTAGGGAGAGACCATACAGTCTCTCCCCCCCTTTTCTCTTGGAAGGCGGCCTGTCCAAATTTGTCCAACCAAAAGGACAGGTCCACATCCCTCCCCTCTACTGAGATCGTCCGATCCCCACGCCTCAGGGCCTGCACGAGATGGCGGTGGAAATCTCCATCACCCGAGCCTGAGGGTGAGGAAGACCCCGCCACAGCCCCCGAAAAATTCATTCCGGCGCCACCACTAGCGCCGGCACCACTCGCGCGATTGGACGGTGGACCGGCCCCCACATCACCATTCACCCCACTTGCCTCACCAGCCTCACCACTCACACTGCCCCCTCCCAAAACCGGCCATTCATCCATTTCCACACATTCCCCATTTTCACCATTGGCACCATTCACACCATAACCCTGCGTTTTTTCCCCTCCCAGCATTTTCCCCCTCCCCCCATTCACATCCTGCCTTTTCCCTACCACTTTCACTCCAGACCCACTCTCATTTTCCCTTCCGTTGTTATTTCTATTACACACATTACTCACATTATTCACAGTGTGCTGATTTGGAGCAGCTGCTGTTGTCCTATGGAGCCTGGGCTTAGGTATGGGTGTTATGGGTGTTGTCTCCTCTCTCCTTCCACAGCCACCACTGCTGCTGTCTAAGCTGGACATGCCTCCTTTCTGAGCAGGGCATGCAGCAACAGTGGGAGCTGCTGCAGAGCGTCGCTCCTCCACTTCTGTCTGCTGAACGTTTCTCCCGGGGGGACCAGCCACCGCCGGAGACCCCACTGACCCAGGTGAGACAATGCTAGCGGGGGTCCCTGACGGCGCCCCCCCCCCCACGGCTGGGGGCGGGGCTTCAGTTGTTATTGTAGCTATTGCTGTTATTATTGCTTTTTTGGTTTTGTCTTTTCTAAAAACTGGCACCGGGACTTCTACAGACCCTGGCAGCGCCGTGCCCCCTGCCAAAGTGGCAGTCAGGGACAGGGCCGGCTGTGTAGCCGCAGTTTTAACCCTCAAACGCCCGCCCTTACTCACTGCCGGCGCCGAGGCCCCTATGGCCCCAGATGGTGGCAGGCACACAGGGGACCCCGGCGACACCGCCCCCACCGCCGGCGGTGCGGTCCGGGACACGGCCGGCTGTACCTCAGCCACGGCACACCTCCCGCCCTTCGATGTTACCGGGGCCGAGGCCCCCGCAGCCCCAGGTGGAAGCGGGCTCGCAGGGGGCCCCGGCAGACCGGCCCCCTCCGCCGAGGGTGCGGGCGGGGGCAGGATGGCGGCGGCTATCACGGCCGACCCCTTGCTCTTACTAGCCGGCCCCGGGGCCCCCGCAGACCCAGTAGATGACACACTTGCCAGGGACCCCGGCAGCACAACCTCCCCCACCAAGGTGGGGTCACGGATCAGCCGGACCTCCGGCACCATCCTCATGTTAGGTCCCTTTCCCCCATCCATGCTACAATCAGCATGGACGGTAGCCTTCACCATGGTTACATTTCTCTTCCCGCTCCCTTGCACTGGGCCCACACCAGAACCCAGGCCGGGGTGGGAAGCGGGCACATAGTGGGAACGGGGGGTCCCAGGAAGGGGGACATACACAAGTTTTTCCTCCGCTCTGATCTTATTCTTCCCTTTTCCCTTCCTCCCCTTCCCAGTTGCCTCATCCAGGCAGCCCTCATCCCCAAATGTAAACTGGGAGAAATCTGTAGCACCCTGAGGATTCGGCTGCTACAGGGGTATTGCGCCTCAACCCAGAGGTGTGATATTCCACTCCCGGGTAAGGATGGAGTGTGGATCTGAGCTCGGTAGGCTGCATGCACTACATACATCCCATTTCCGAGGAACAGACCGACGGTACTCCCACTTAGAAATGTGCAGGTACGACCGAGTCTGTTCCTGGCTGGAGTGGGAGGGGGGTGGAACATCCCATGTAGTGTAGGGGCAGATAGGGGGAGCAGCCTGGGTAAAGTTAGGAGCTCATTGGGTGCTGGTCACCTGAGCTCACACATAGAGGGATATATAAGGTGGGCACCAACTAGAATCAGGGTCAGACGCAGAGAGTCAGATGCAGAGAGGATCAGCTGCAGAAAACAAGTTAGGAGAGGAGAGAAGAAAGACCAAGACCCAGAGTGAGAGAGGAGAAAAGAGAAAGACCCAGAGCACAGAAGAGAAGGGACCCAAGAACCCAAATCAGAGCACCGGGTGAGGAGTCAGCAAAAGGGTACCGGAACCCAAACTGGTGGGGGTAAAAACAATCCCCAGCCAGAGACCGGAGACCGTGGGCAGTGTCTGTCACGGTCACCCACCACATTCACCCCGAAGGCACACCACATGAAGGGTCAGGGAACCCAGGGCCAAGGGTGTCCCAACAGAAGGCCCGAGGGAGCTGGACCTAGGTGGATCACTGGTGGGGACGGCTGAAGAAAGGACAGAGGGAGAGCTCAGGGCCACGCTCCGGACTTGTTTGGGGGTTGGCTGGATCCAGGACCTGGTGGACGCAGCACGGCTCGGGTGGTCACTAGCAGCTGGAGTGACCGGTACAACATCTGCAGTAAGTAAACACCCTTAACTGCACAACCCGACTCTGTCTTCACTGCCGTCTGCACTACACCACCACAACCCCCATCCTCTGCGCCTGTCCCCTCTGAGGCTATACCCCTCCCGTTGGGGGTTATCTCACCAAGCTGCGCACCCACCATCAGCCTCAGCGGACCCTGCTGCAGCGGCGGCCACAGTGACCGCATCACAACGGGTGGCGTAGTCGACACAAAAGAACTTTAGTAACATCTGTAGAACTGCCACATCACACTGAGCTTGACGCCCTGGGCACGGGACCGGGTCACAGCCGCTCGGAGACTACAACCCCCATCTGATCCGGTGCCGGGTATTCCCCTCAAAAAGGAATATGTCCCAGGGGGCGCGTCAACTTTGGCGTAGTCGGCAGGATTACGTGCCCGCAACACCCGGGTACTGCGTGCCTGAAGAAAAGTGCAAGTTTACCTCAGAAAGAAGTCTCCCGCCGGTTCCGGAGGGTCCACGCCATCGGACTCCATCACCAGTCGTTTCCCGCCGATTGTCCGCCATTTCCAACTTGTTCCCGCCATCTGCAGAGTTTCCCGCCACTGGGCGAAGCTTCCCGCCAAAACCGCAGATTTCCCGCCTTGGAAGAGCAGCGGACGCCATTATGGGCGTGCCAAAGGAGGGCAAGAGGCCACCTCCCATCGTGGGCCGGGACAGAAAATGGCGCCAAAAGTGGAAACCGCCCCCACCAACAGAGACTGTGATGCTGGAGGTGTCTGTCAGCGTGAAAGAACTGCCCCTGGAGCTGACAGTCACCGAGTTGCCCCGGGACCGCCCTCTAAGTGGGAGGAGACGAAAGAGAAGAGAAAAGATGGGTGTCGCTTGGAGCAGTCTGGAGCGAGCACACCCGGAGGCAAGAGGTCTAACGAGGAGTAGCGGAGGAGCTCACCCGGAGATGGAGAGAAAGCAGAACAGCACCGGCCCGCTGGCCAGGAGTCTGCTAGAGACCGTGGAAGGAGGGCAGAGCAGCACCGGCCCACTGGCCAGGAGCCTGCCGGAAGAAGAGCAGAGCAGCACCGACCCGATGGTCAGGAGCCTGCTAGAGTCCACAACCCCGCTAGGTCTAGCGGAGATCTTAGCGCAGCTCCCCCGAGACCGGGAGTGTGCACAAACTGCCCTGGAGGGCCTCGCACGGAGGATGGCCCGGGTACAGCGCGAGATACTGGCGGAGTGGAGCCGGGAGATGACCCAGCAAGCTGAGACCAGTCAACGGAGCACGCTACCCTGGAAGAGGAAGGAGACCGCCTCTGAGGATGGCGCGGGAGGACCCAAGGCCGGAGACGGTGCCGAGAAGGGAGCCGAACGCATGGAGGCAGGTAAAGGGGACGCCTATACCCCAAGCCGTGACACCGCTTACCTGCCCCAGCTCCCCGTCGCAGAGCCCGAAAGTCCCCCTGCTGTGCCCGTAGCCGCCATGTCACCGCTATGGACTAGGCCCCGACCGGAAGCCGCCGCAGCGACCCCTGTGACGTCACGCGCCTCGACCCGGAGCGAGACAAAGCAGGAAATACCACCAGCCTGGTCGCAAGGCCTAGTACCCCCGGGCGCCGCACCACCAACAGCGCCCCCTACCTCCGCGGAGCCTCCGGCCTGGCCGCAAGGCCAGGTAGCCCAGGGCGCCGCCGTCCTAACGGTGCCCTTCACCTTCCAGGTGCCCCAGGCCTGGCCGCAAGGCCTGGGCAACCCGGGCGCCACCACCACCGCGCCCGTAAAACCAAGGGTGCCACACCTGGGGGAGGACTTGTTCAGCCAGCTCACATGGCCGGACGGGCGGCCCTTCATCTGGCCCGAAGGATACCATGAGCTGGAACGGCAGCAGAGACTAAGACCCCTGGATGAACCCCTGATTCCGGCTCCGAAGCCCGTGGCACGGATCTCGCCCCCGCTAGCGGAAGCGCAGTTTGAGTGGGACCCCACCGGTGAAGATCTAATGGGGTTCACTCAGGAAACTCGGGCAGTCGCCGCTGAACGTACTGAGTGTTGTCGTCAGCAGCTAGCAGAGTTTGCGAGAGAACGGGAGGAGAGGCGGGTCAGAGAACAACAGGCCCAAATCCGGAGCGCGGAGCAGAAGAGCCGGACTAGGAGGAACCCCCGTGCAGCGCACTGTCCCCGCACCATCGGGACGGTGATAAAGTTCAACCCGCAGCATGGGTGGGGCTTTATTCGGGACCGTAACAACCGCGGTGACGTTTTTGTGACCCGCAGAGACGTCGAGTCCCACCTGCCGGAAGGTCACAAAGGCCGTGACCTCTACATCGGAGACGAGGTCACTTTCACCCGGCACAAGTGTGCCAAAGGACTTTACGCCCTCCACGTACACCGCTTGACGGAGGAGGAGTTGCGGTACGGGGAGGAGGAGCCAGAGGACCCGGACGGGTCTGAAGCAACACCATATCAAGAAAAAGCAGGAGGGAGCCGTCGTTGAGGACGGGAATAGAGACTGTATATAGTTGCCCGTCGGGGCACAGTGAACCGTTGCTGCTAAAATAGTCCCCGTTGGGACCAGTGAACTGTTTACCCGTTAACCCCTTCATCCTACAGGCTGAGGACTGTGAGCAGCCATTCCCTTCCCTCTACCTGGCCGAGGACTGAGAGCGGCCAACTTCCCCTGTATATAGTTGCGCGTCCTAAAGCGCCCCTACCGGTTTTATAGAAAACCAGTTTTTCTAAGAGACTGTCGCACTTTTTCCCGGACACACGTTGCACAGTGTCCGGAGGAGGAACCTGAAACAAGAGACGACGAGAATGTTTACATGAAAAGTTTTATATATATAATGTTTTATATGTTTTATTATGTTTATATGAAAAATTTTGTATGTTTTGGTGTTTTTGTCTTTACAGCCCGAGGACGTGCTGTGATTTACCAGGGGGGAATGTAGCACCCTGAGGATTCGGCTGCTACAGGGGTATTGCGCCTCAACCCAGAGGTGTGATATTCCACTCCCGGGTAAGGATGGAGTGTGGATCTGAGCTCGGTAGGCTGCATGCACTACATACATCCCATTTCCGAGGAACAGACCGACGGTACTCCCACTTAGAAATGTGCAGGTACGACCGAGTCTGTTCCTGGCTGGAGTGGGAGGGGGGTGGAACATCCCATGTAGTGTAGGGGCAGATAGGGGGAGCAGCCTGGGTAAAGTTAGGAGCTCATTGGGTGCTGGTCACCTGAGCTCACACATAGAGGGATATATAAGGTGGGCACCAACTAGAATCAGGGTCAGACGCAGAGAGTCAGATGCAGAGAGGATCAGCTGCAGAAAACAAGTTAGGAGAGGAGAGAAGAAAGACCAAGACCCAGAGTGAGAGAGGAGAAAAGAGAAAGACCCAGAGCACAGAAGAGAAGGGACCCAAGAACCCAAATCAGAGCACCGGGTGAGGAGTCAGCAAAAGGGTACCGGAACCCAAACTGGTGGGGGTAAAAACAATCCCCAGCCAGAGACCGGAGACCGTGGGCAGTGTCTGTCACGGTCACCCACCACATTCACCCCGAAGGCACACCACATGAAGGGTCAGGGAACCCAGGGCCAAGGGTGTCCCAACAGAAGGCCCGAGGGAGCTGGACCTAGGTGGATCACTGGTGGGGACGGCTGAAGAAAGGACAGAGGGAGAGCTCAGGGCCACGCTCCGGACTTGTTTGGGGGTTGGCTGGATCCAGGACCTGGTGGACGCAGCACGGCTCGGGTGGTCACTAGCAGCTGGAGTGACCGGTACAACATCTGCAGTAAGTAAACACCCTTAACTGCACAACCCGACTCTGTCTTCACTGCCGTCTGCACTACACCACCACAACCCCCATCCTCTGCGCCTGTCCCCTCTGAGGCTATACCCCTCCCGTTGGGGGTTATCTCACCAAGCTGCGCACCCACCATCAGCCTCAGCGGACCCTGCTGCAGCGGCGGCCACAGTGACCGCATCACAACGGGTGGCGTAGTCGACACAAAAGAACTTTAGTAACATCTGTAGAACTGCCACATCACACTGAGCTTGACGCCCTGGGCACGGGACCGGGTCACAGCCGCTCGGAGACTACAACCCCCCATCTGATCCGGTGCCGGGTATTCCCCTCAAAAAGGAATATGTCCCAGGGGGCGCGTCAACTTCACTCCCGGGGACTCGAGCTGCCGGATCTGGCGCATGAGGCAACCCCCCTCGCTACCATTGTCACTACTCCCATCATCATCCTCCACACTGCTGGCGTCCGATGGGAGCGCGACTTGGTAAGGATCTAATTGCCCACTATGTGTGACCTGGTGATCACTTACCAGGTCCCCAGGCAGGTTGTCCGGCTTCTCCTCCTCCTCCTCCATAGCAGACTCCTTGATGGCAGGCTCCTTGATGGCAGGCTCCTCGGCCTCATCCTCCTCTGCCTGGATCGGGCGGCCAGATCCCACTGGCGCCCCCCAGAACCTTTCGTCATTCACCAACTTCTCTCTGAAAGGTCCTGCATTTGCCAAGATCTCCATCTTCCTCTCCTCCACTATTGTAGTGGAACTTTTCAGCTCCTCCACATGAGACGACAGGGCTGGCCTCCGGTTCTTTGACGCACAGTTTACAGCCTGCTGGGCGCACCGCAGCTCCTCCCGGAGTCGCTTCAGGGTCTTACATACCTCTTTGTGCTCGCTGAGGTACAAATTCAGGCGGGAGCCATAGGTGGTTATGGGCTCCCCCGCGGCCTGGACACCCCAGTCCTTGGGGACTGCTGCTGCACCCCAGCAAGCACCAGGTTCCCCTCCGGGAGGAGAGATCTCCTCTGCGCCAGGCCCAGCTGCGGCCGGCGCCCTGCCGCCTCTCCCCGGCTGCGCCGCCTTGGCCTCCTTGACAACTTTGGCCTCCTTTTTCTTCTTGGCCTCCTTGGTGCCCCTCATCTTGGGGGAGGCTTATAAGAATAATAATAAAAAATAAAAGCTCCCACAGTCCAAACAGTCCAAATGGGACTCCCACCCCCGGTATCAACCGAGGGGTGGGAGACGGGGGACAAGCCCCACTGTAGTCCAAAAACCACCCTCCCTCCTCTGGGTCCAAAGGGGGGGGGTCCTTTCAGCTGGGAAAAGCCTTACGGCCCGGGAGTTCCTCAGTCCACCACCTCTCTCCTCAGCTGCAATCCACACTCTGACACACCCAGGAATTACCGCGGCTGCTGGCATGAGACTTGCCCTAAAATAGATCCTTGTAAAAGGATTTAAAGTGTACTCATTCAAATTAGAGAGACAATTTAAATTAAAAAAATTAAACCTGGCTCTACCGCAGGGGGGCTCGCTCGACCCACCAGCGGACAGGCACCAGTATTGGGAGAGGGGGGCTGGCCATCAGGGTCCACCACGGCTCTGGCACAAACCCGGCGACACGGAGGTGGCACGGGCAGGAACGAACTGGCCGTGTCGGCTTCGCACTTTTTTGGTTTTAGAAGGGCATGACATGCCTATATCTGTGTCTCCCCTTCCTTTAACTCCTCCACCTCTTTTCTTTTCACATGACTATATGTACTTGTCACTTTTCCATGTGTTAGTTGTGTCTTCTGAGCAGTTTGTCAGCTTTTGGACACCTTTGAAGTGTTTTCTATGTGTTTTCTAAGTGTTTCTATGTGTTTTTGTTTGCCTGCCATTGGTTTTAACGGTGTTCGAAGGTGTTCGACGAACAGTTCGACGAACAGTTAGGCAAACATACGGGTGTTCGACGAACCAAACTCGAACACTACGGGGGTGTCTCAACACTAGTTATAACATCGGTTCCCGACAATTTAGAACAGAAAGAATAGAGTATCACACATAGATTAGATAGATAGAAACATGTCAGTCACATATATAATAAGTACAGTGACAGTGTTGGTTACTGTACTTGTCATTTAGTGTTAAAATAAAGGATTTATTAAAAAAAAAATTGGGTTGGGTTCCCCGTAATTTTAGTCTCTAGCGGAGGTTAAGCAGACGGGGCAGATGTTTGAAGCCTGGGAAGGGGGTAATACCCACGGAGCTTCCCAGGCTGCTATTATCAGCCCCCAGCTGAATACCTAGCCTTTACTTACTATTAAAATGGGGAACTCCCCAAAAAATGACGTGGGGTCCCACCTATTTTAATAGCTATCAAAGGCTAGGCAGACAGCTGGGGGCTGATATTAATAGCCAGGAAGGGTGCCATGAATATTGGCCCCCTCCCAGGCTAGAAACACCAGCCCTCAGCCGCCCCAGAAATGGCGCATCCATAGGATGTGCCAATTCTGACACTTAGTCTCGCTCTTCCCACTGCCCTGTAGTGGTGGCAGTGGAGTAATAGGGCTGGGGTTGATGTCAGCTTATAATGCTAGCTGACATCAAGCCCAGGTTAGTAATGGAGAGGCGTCTATAAGACACCCCCATTACTAACCCCATAGTGAAAGTGAAAAAAAACACCAACACCCAGAATAAATATTTTTTATTGAAATAAACACACAATACTTTAATATTCTAAATTAAGCTCTACTTACCATTACCCCATTCCAGCTGAATCCCATGTCTCTTGCAATAAAAGTAAAATAATTAACAAACCTCATCCTTACCTTTCCATGGTTCCCACAACGGCTCCAGCTCTTCTATATTGAGATGGCAGGCTGGATAGTAGCAGAACGCTGCCATCCAGCTTGTCATCCTTCAGAGACACTGTGGAGCACAGGCATGCTTGCACTCCACAGTGTCTCGCTGTGACGGCGTCCAGATGAGCCGAGTTCATGTCCAATGAACTCAGCTCACCTCATGCACGTCACTGACAGCGTGGGAGAATTCTCCTGCTCACGCGGTGACGTCATTTGCCGGCACCGCATGCGCAGGAGAATTCTCCCACGCTGTCAGTGACGTGCATGAGGTGAGCCGAGATCATTGGACATCTACTCATTGTCTCTGCAGCATGGTAAGCTGCATGGCAGCGTTCTGCTACGATCCAGCCTTCCATCTCAATGTAGCAGAGCTGGAGCCGTCGTGGGAACCATGGAAAGGTAAGGATGAGGTTTGTTAATTATTTTACTTTTATTGCAGGAGACATGGGATTCAGCTGGAATGGGCGTAATGGTAAGTAGAGTTTAATGCAGAATATTAAAGTATTGTGTGTTTATTTCAATTAAAAGATTTTATTCTGGGTGTTGGTGTTTTTTTTCACTTTCACTATGGGGTGAGTAATGGGGGCGTCTTATAGACCAACCTACGAACGCAACCAACATGGCATTACAGTGAGTGGCAGGCAATCCCTGCATGTTGATTGTCACTCTAAATAGTGCCAAACATGCAGGACGGGGACCCGAGCTCCTGCCCGAGCATTGCGCAAGTACTCGGCGAGCTCCAAGCATCTCGAGTACTGAGATGCTTGGGCGAGTACCGTGCAGTGGCGAGCATTCTCGCTCATCACTAGTGCCTACCACAGAGCTGACTCTCCACAATATATATACACTGCTCAAAAAAATAAAGGGAACACTCAAATAACACATCTTAGATCTGAATGAAGGAAATATTCTCATTGAATACTTTGTTCTGTACAAAGTTGAATGTGCTGACAACAAAATCACACAAAAATCATCAATGGATTTATTAACAATGGAGGCCTGGATTTGGAGTCACCACCAAAATTAAAGTGGAAAAACACACTACATGCATGATGAGATTGCAGATTGTCTCCTGTGGGATCTCCTCCCAGACCTGGACTAAAGCATCCGCCAACTTCTAGACAGTCTGTAGTGCAATGTGACGTTGGTGGATGGAGCAAGACATGATGTCCCAGATGTGCTCAATCAGATTCAGGTGGGCGGTGCTAGGTGTTGGTCTGTTGCTGGATTCGAAATGGGTCCAGAACCTTCTGCAATCTCCCATTTCAGTCCAGCCAGGGCTGATGCTGCTTACCACCATCATCAGCACCAAAGCCTAGGTGGTCCACGAGATGTGCAGATTGTCTCCTGGGTATTTGTGCCTAGCAATGTTAAGCATAGGTTGCAGAGGGAGACAGGGCATTTGGAGTCTAAGTCCAGGATCGCCGCACTGAGCATGCCTGTGACCTGGCGGATCGTGATTGGTGGTTTGGCACCCACCTTACCCGGTGACCTGGCACCGACTGATTGGTCCACGGGTAGCATCACCAATGGCACGTCGGTGGGCAGGGCTTAGTCTTTAAAAGTCCCGCCCACAAACATGGCGGCGCGCTCTGATCATTGAGCAGTGATGCTGTTGTGTGGACGACTGTGTTCCACGTGTAGTTTCTGCTAGGCAGGTTAGCTCCATAGAGGCAGGTTAGCTTCATAGAGGCAGGTAGCTTTGTCTAGCAGTCTGGCTCAGCCAAAGGGGTCGCCTAACACCCCGAGCAGCCTGCAGACGTCATGTTCACTGCTATCATCTGTCAGACACGTGGAGTAATACCCTGCAGTCCCGTAGCATGCCGGCTGGAGACACGTGTACCCGTCGGCGTAGTCACACACGCATCCTAGCGCCGCCAGTGTAGTCCCTGTGTAGTTAACAGGACTACAGATAGTTTCCCGGTCACACATCTTCCGTGCTGTTAACGGAGATAGAGCGAACCGCTATACCCATTCCTGTGTGCGGTAACACAGAAGGGTTTATCATTTAAGTTGGTTGCTTTCCGTTTCACCCGGAAAGTGTTCGGCAGCAGTCCTCCAGGCTGCATCGCGGACCCTGGGGTCAGTTGCATTCCATTATAATAAAGTTGTCTGCAACCGCCCTCCTAACAGTATCAGAGTGCCAGGGTCTTGCCGAACATGGCCGACAACCAGCAATTGCTGCAGTATATACTGTGAATTTAGGCCAGACTTAAATCTCTCGAACAAGCTGTCCCAGTCACTGATATCACTGCAGTAGCTACCCAGGCGTCTACTCTAGCAGCCAATATTATTAAATTGGCTGCGGTGAATACTGCAAGCACTGCAAGTGCCCCATTACCCCGTTTTGCTCTCCCGGAAAAATTTTCTGGGGACAGTAAACTCTGCAGGGGTTTTATTAATGTTTGCTCCATTCATTTGGAGATGATGGAGGCACGGTTCCCCTCCGAAAGAGCGAAAGTGGGATATATCATCTCATTACTCTCTCACAGGGCTTTGGAGTGGGCTACTCCTCTATGGGAGCGGAATGATCCTGTTGTAGTAAATGTGGGTCTCTTCCTTAAGACCTTATAAGGTGTATTCCTAGGTCCTCAGGTCACACATGATACGACTCTTAAGCTTCTCGCGTTAATCCAAGGTTCATCCACCGCCAGCCACTATGCCATCCAGTTCAGAAAACTAGCGGCTGAACTGGATTGGTTTGAGCTGTCTCTTATCCCGGTGTTCTGGAAGGGTCTGGCTGGGCATATTAAAGATGCTCTATCTACCAGAGAGATTCCAACCTCCCTGGAGGAGTTAATATCTCTCGCTGACCGTATAGATTAGCGTTATGCGGAACACAAGATAGAGCTAGAGGTTGCCAAACCTCAGTATCAGTTGGCACCATCCTTCTCTAGACCCATTTCCAAACCCGAGACTCTCGACCCGGAGCCTAAGGCTATGGATATATACTGGACTGAGTCTAGTCCTTCTCGTTCCCGTCCTGCACATCTCTTGGAGTACCCCGTAAATAAGTCTTCCAAGCATTTGGGAAAACGAGTAGGTCTTACCACCGTTGGAGGAGGTGTATTAAATTCTGGGACTTCTTTCTCTAAATTATTATATAACGTGACATTGTCTTTTCGTACATCTGCAGTTACTGCCAAGGTGTGGGTGGACTCTGGTGCTGATGGGAATTTTTTATCATCTACGTTTGCCCAGAGGCATGCCATCCCTATAGAGTTACTCTCAAGACCAATGAACATTAGTGTTGTCAATGGTTCATTCCTGGACGCGCAAATCACCCACCAGTCGATTCCCCTCACCATGTCATTTCCTCAGGGCCACCGGGAGGTCATCTCATTTCTTATTATTCCCGGTGGATTAGACGAGGTGTTATTGGGTCTCCCCTGGCTACACTGTCATACTCCACACATTGACTGGAATACGGGGAGAATTTCTTCCTGGAGTGAGAATTGTGCGACTCAGTGTATGGTCAAAGTCACCCGGAGGGTAGTCTCTGTTCCCTCTACCGATGTGGCCTCCAGTACAGATTCTTTGTCTGTCCCCAGGACCTGGGTCTTGTCAGACTATGTCGAAAAGAACTCTCTGGTAGAGAGGCTGGCTGCAGTGTCCTCTAACCCGGTTCCGTTGGGGAGGACGTTTGTTTCCCCTAATCTACAGAATATGGTGCTCTCCTGGGCTCATGTCCCTAAGATCGGAGCCCACCTGGGGTCAAACGTACCACTAAGTCCCTTCAATGGTCCTATTGGTGGCCCCGGTGGTGCCAGGACGTCAGGGACTTTGTTCTCGCGTGTCCCGTCTGTGCGAGAGTTAAATCTTTCCGCCAAAGTCCGGCTGGTCTTCCCCATCTGTCACCCGTGACGGACTCCACACATAGTGAGTCGGTTGCCACTTCTCGTCGCCCTGTCCCCGTATTCTATCCGGGCGACAGAGTGTGGCTCTCGGCCCGCAATACTGAAGTACGGGGGGAGTCTGCTAAGTTTGCCCCCCGCTTTAAAAAAGGGTACCCTGTACACCGGAGGGGTCACGGTTCTGTGAATCCTTTCTGTGACCCGGTGGACCTCATTCTTGCCCCCCGGCTCATGGAGGAAAATGAGTGTCAAGTGGAGGGGGATGTTGGAAGGGGGGAGATAATGTTAGGCGTTGGTCTGTTGCTGGATTTGAAATGAGTTCAGAACCTTCTGCGGTCTCCCATTTCGGTCCAGCTGGGGCTGATGCTGCTCAGCATCGTCGTGAGCCCCAACACCTAGCTTGTCCACGAGATGTGCAGATTGTCTCCTGGGTATTTGTGCCTAGCAATGTTAAGCATAGGTTGCAGAGGGAGACAGGGCTTTTCGAGTCTATGTCCAGGATGCACCGCACCGAGCATGCCCGTGACCTGGCGGATCGTGATTGGTGGTTTGGCACCCACCTGACCCGGTGACCTGGCACCGCCTGATTGGTCCACGGATAGCATCACCAATGGCGCGTCGGTGGGCAGGGCTTAGTCTTTAAAAGTCCCGCCCACAAACATGGCTGCGCGCTCTAATCATTGAGCAGTGATGCTGTTGTGTGGACGACTATGTTCCACGTGTAGTTTCCGCTAGGCAGGTTAGTTCCATAGAGGCAGGTTAGCTCCATAGAGGCAGGTAGCTTCGTCTAGCAGTCTGGCTCAGCCAAAGGGGTCGCCTAACACCCCGAGCAGCCTGCAGACGTCCCGTTCATGGCTATCATCTGTCAGACACGTGGAGTAATACCCTGCAGTCCTGTAGCACGCCGGCTGGAGGCACGTGTACCCGTCGGCGTAGTCACACACGCATCCTAGCGCCGCCAGTGTAGTCCCTGTGTAGTTAACAGGGCTACAGATAGTTTCCCGGTCGCACATCTCCTGTGCTGTTAACGGAGATAGAGCGAACCGCTATACCCATTCCTGTGTGCGGTAACATGGAAGGGTTTATCATTTAAGTTGGTTGCATTCCGTTTCACCCGGAAAGTGTTCGGCAGCAGTCCTCCAGGCTGCATCGCGGACCCCGGGGTCGGTTGCATTCCATTATAATAAAGTTGTCTGCAACCGCCCTCCTAACAGGCGGGCCAGTCCATAGCTTCAATGCCTTCATCTTGCAGTAACTGCTGACACACTCCAGCCACATGAGGTCTGGCATTGTCCTGCATTAGGAGGAACCCAGGACCAACTGCACCAGTATATGGTCTCACAAGGGGTCTGAGGATCTCATCTCGGTACCTAATGGCAGTCAGGCTACCTCTGGCGAGTACATGGAGGGCTGTGCAGCCCTCCAAAGAAATGCTGCCCCACACCATTACTGACCCACTACCAAACTGGTCATGCTGAAGGATGTTGCAGGCAGTAGATCGCTCTCCACGGCATCTGCAGACTCTGTCACGTCTGTCACATGTGCTCAGTGTAAAGCTGCTTTCATCTGTGAAGAGCACAGGGCACCAGTGGTGACTTTGCCAATCCTGGTGTTCTGTGGCAAATGCCAAGAGACCTGCACGGTGTTGGGCTGTGAGCACAACCCCCATCTGTGGATGTCGGGCCCTCATACCACCCTCATGGAGACGGTTTCTAACCATTTGGGCAGACACATGCACTATTGTGGCCTGCTGGAGGTCATTTTGCAGGCCTCTGGCAGTGCTCCTCCTGTTCCTCCTTGCACAAAGGCGGAGGTAGCCATCCTGCTCCAGGGTTGTTGCCCTCCTACGGCCCCATTCACTTCTCCTGGTGTACTGGTCTGTCTCCTGGTAGCGCCTCCTGCCTCTGGACACTACATTGACAGATACAGCAAACCTTCTTGCCACAGCTCGCATTGATGTGCCATCCTGGATGAGCTGCACTATTTGAGCAACTCCTGTGGGTTGTAGAGTCCGTCTCATGCTACCACGAGTAGTGTTGAGCCACCCCCGTAGTGTTCGAGTTCGGTTCGGTTCGTCGAACACCCGTGTGTTCGCCGAACTGTTCGTCGAACTGTTCGTCGAACACCTTCGAACACTGTTAAAACCAATGGCAGGCAAACAAAAACACATAGAAAAACATAGAAAACACCTTCAAAGGTGTCCAAAAGCTGACAAACTGCTCAGAAGACACAACTAACACATGGAAAAGTGACAAGTACATATAGTCATGCGAAAAGAAAAGAGGTGGAGGAGTAAAAGGAGGGGGAGACACAGATATAGGCATGTCATGCCCTTCTAAAATCCAAAAAGTGAGAAGCCGACACGTTCAGTCCGCTCCTGCCCGTGCCACCTCCGTGTCGCCGGGTTTGTGCCAGAGCCGCGGTGAACCCTGACGGCCAGCCCCCCTCTCCCAATACTGGTGCCTGTCCGCTGGTGGGTCGAGCGAGCCCCCCTGTGGTGGAGGCAGCTCTAAGCTTTTTAATTTAAATTGTCTCTCTAATTTGAATGAATACACTTTAAATCCATTTACAAGGATCTATTGGAGGGCAAGTCTCATGCCAGCAGCCGCGTAATTCCATCTCCAGTAGCGTCCACTAAAGCTGCTGCAGTTAAAAAGCTTTTATAAGGATCGAGCTCGGCTGTCCACCGCAAGGCATCCTACTGCCAGTCCGAGCCCCTATGCCTTGGGGTGCCTCCTGATGCTCTTCACTGAGTATCCCGTGGTCCCGAAGCATTTCCTTTGAAAAAATGAAGTGTCCAAACTACAGGTGGTGTAGCTTGCTTAACAGGCGGGATAATCCGCTGACTAGCAGACCCTGCTACTAGGCACAAAGTATTTCCTGGGCTAGATGCAGTTAAAAATTTGTAATTAGATACTCTCGTTGGATGCTGAGAAAGCATTCCATAGAGTCTCCTGGCACGCCATATATGATTCTCTTAAAAAGCTTGGGGTAGGGGTCTAGGGGACCCTTTTATAGCCAAAATCACGGCCCTGTATCGCAATACGTCACCTAGGCTGAAGATAAATGGAACTGTAGCACCCTGAGGGCTCGGTTGCTACAGAGGTATTGCACCTCACCCAGAGGTGTAATATCTCACTCTCAGGTAAGGATGTAGTGTGGATCAGGACCCGACACCTGCATGCATTACACCACATTGCCGTGGGGCAGGGCGACCAATATGCCCCTGAGATGGGCACGACAGTCCCTGTCCCTGGCTGGAGTGGGGGGAGGGAACACTGAGGAAGGGGAACCCTGTAGTGCAGGAGCAGGGAGGAAGCAGTTCCTGGGTGCATTGAGAAGGGAGTATAAAAGGTGGGCACCATCTTAGTTCAGTGCAGAGAAGTCTGAGCAGAAGTGGCAGGGAGCAGGGGCTCTGCATGAGCTCTGCTCCGGAGGCGGGCCTAGTAACAGAGGCCCAGGCCTGGAAGAGGGAGAAGGAAGGAAGAGGAGCGGAGAAGGCTCCAGGAACGAGGAACGAAGGGATCTCAGGGGTGCGGACGGGCGAGTCGCCACCGCACGCCCGAATCCACCTGCGTGGAGGGGTCAGGCCAAAGGGGGAGACCGGTCCCCGAAACTAGTGGAGGCAGGAAACGACCCTCAGCTAGAAACAGGAGGCTGTGACATTTTATGTGGCGCAGCCACTCGCTACACCCGCTAGGAAGGCACCACATAGGGTCAGGGAAACTGGCGCCAAGTTTACCAAGAGGAGGCCCGAGGCAGCCGGACAGAAGGGTTGGTAAGAAAGGCCAGACAAAGGACACACAAAGGGGGTCCTGTGAAGCACTCCAAAGTTATCTGGGAGTTGTCTGAGCCCCTCACCTGGTGAGCACAGTACGACGTGGGCAGCCGTTACCTGCAGACGTGGTCTGGATAATAAGAACTGTGAGTAAAGGCCCTGGACTGCATCACTGACTCCGTGTCATTACTGCTGCTGCCCTGCACCATCACCCCCATCCTTCGCATACACTGCCCTGAGGCTATACTCCTCCCGTGGGGAGTTATGCTACGCTCTGCTGCACCCACAACACCAGCCACAGCGGTCTGCCCTGGAGCGGCGGTTCACTCTGACCGCAATCCACAGGTGGCGTAGTCGGACATTTAAACATCAAAACCACATAAATAGTTCCGCCACTGGTTTGACCGCCCTGAGCCACGGAACCGGGTTGCCGCCACGGAGACTACAACCACCAGCATCCACCAAAAAGGGTCCGGTCCGGGTGTCCCAAGGCCCAGGGGGCGTGTCAGAACATTTTCATCACCTTTCACAATCACCAATGGGACAAGGCAGGGATGTTCTCTGTCCCCTCTCTTATACATCCTAGTGACGGAGCACCTGCTCTCATCAATTCGCCATAACCCCAATATTAGGTGGATTGAGGTGGGAGGCACCGAGTACAAGTGCTCTCTATTTGCTGATGATGTCCTAGTATATATCACTCAATCACATATATCCATCCATGCTGTTATGGCTGAAATAGATCACTTTGTTACATGGTCAAATTTTAAAATCAATGCAGCGAAGTCTGAGGCACTCGATGTCTCCCTCCCCAAATCCATATAGGATTCCATCCAGTCCAACTTTCCCTTTGCCTGGCCCTCACAGGGTATCAAATACTTAGGAATTCCTATTCATAGAGACCTCTCCCATCTATGTTTTCTTAATTTTGGGCCCTTTATTGAACAACTCCATACAGACCACGGTTGGCAAGTTAGAACTGTAAGATTCACTACGTGAACCACTGGTGTTTTGTGGAAAAGCACATGTACACTGTGTTCCAAATTATTATGCAAAAAGTGTTTAGGAGTGATAAGGGAAGAATTTGTTTGTTTGTCAGTTAAACTCATTGATGGTGATGTGTGTCAGGGCTCTTTATATCACTGTAAGCAATTGCAGACACCAGTGCTAATTAGTTTGGCAGGTGTGTCCAATGAAAGGCAAGAATACTTAAGAAGGCTGTCTCACATTATTAAACAGCCTACATTTTCTGCCAAAATGGGAAAGAAAAAGGATGTGTCGGCTGCTGAGAAGCAACAAATTGTGGAGTGTTTAGGTCAAGGCATGACTACAATCAACATTGTGCGATGATCAGGATGAAGTGTCTTGGCAATCAAGAAGTATGTAGCTGATTCACAGTACACACATGTGCGTGCTGATAAGGGCAAATTGAGAACTCTTTACTACAGGCAATTACGCCAGGTTGAAAGAGCAGCGGCAAAAAAGCCTTGTCATAGCAGCAGACAAGTTTTTGAAGCTGCTTGTGCCTCCAACGTCCCCCAAACAACAAGATGCAGGGTCCTTCAGAGGTTTGCAGCTGTGCATACGCCATCCTGTCGACCTCCTCTATCCACTTCACACAAGCAGAAACGGCTCCAGTGGGCCAAACATTACATGAAGACTGATTTCAAAACTGTTTTGTTCACCGATGAGTGCCGTGCAGCGCTCGATGGTCCAGATGGATGGAGTGGAGGATGGCTGGTTGATGGACACCCCACGCAAACACGGCTACAGCGCCAACAAGGAGGAGGTGGAGTAATGTTTTGGGCTGGAATCATGGGGAGAGAGATTGTCGGCCCCTTTAGGATCCCTGAAGGCGCTAAAGATGAACTCCATAATGTATGTGGATTTTCTCAAACAGCACTTCCTGCCATGGTTCAAGAAGAAGAACCGTGTATTTCACAGCAAGATCATTTTTCTGCATGATAATGCACCATCTCATGCTGCACATAAAACATCTGCATCTCTGGCTGATATGGGCATAAAAGGACACAAACTTATGGTGTGACCCCCATGCTCCCCTGACCTCTACCCCATTCAGAACCTTTGGAGCATCATTAAAAGGAGTGTCTATGATGGCGGGAGGCAGTTCACATCTAAGCAAGAGCTCTGGGAGGGTATTCTGTCCTCATGCAAAACAATTGAAGCAGAAACCATCCAAAACCTGACAAATTCAATGGACGAGAGAGTTCAGAAGCTCCTTTCGAACAAGGGGTCCTATGTGAAAATGAACATCACCTAGAATAAAGTTTTGAGTTGAAAACTGTTTGATTTCAGTTTCTAACAACCTGCTAATGCTTATAATTTCAAAAATGACCATTTTTTTGGTCTTTATTAAAATGAAAAGGTTGATCGAAAAGTTTGGGGGATCTAAGAGTGTGGCAACCCAGTAGTCATGATTACTTCGAATTCTGACAATATGAGGGTCATGCTGCAGGTAGTGCAGCAAGAAGGCACTTATGTGTCTTGCGCATCTCGGAGCCCCAAAATTATTTTCCGGGCTAGATGCAGCTAAAAATTATTATTAATTTTAAATCTGGTGAAGCTTTAGTATAGATGGCCTAATAGGATCAGTGCTGCACACTGCTACAAAGCCCAAATTATTTTCCAGTCAAGATACAGATAAACATGATTAGTAATTTTAAATCTGGTGGAGCTTATTATAGATGGCCTAATAGAATCAGTGCTGCACACTGCTACAAAGCCCAAATTATTTTCCAGCCAAGATACAGATAAACATGATTAGTAATTTGAAAGCTTAAAACGGTTGGTAGGGCGATTTTAACCAATCATCAAGCTTTTACTCTCCCCAGGATGACACAGGGGTAGAAAAGTCATTTCGGATCCATGATTTGTTCATCTTTATGAACGTGAGTCTGTCTACATTATCAGTGGAGAGCCGCGTGCGCTTATCTGTCAGCACACCACCAGCAGCGCTGAACACACGTTCAGACAGAACGCTGGCTGCGGGGCATGACAAGATCTCCAAGGCGTGAGTGGCTAGCTCCGGCCATTTATCCATATTGGAAGCCCAAAAAGAGCAAGGGTCCAGTGACACAGTCGTGGCTTCAATGTTTACTTGGAGATACACCTGTACCATCGTCTCTAGGCGTTGACTATGTGTCAGACTTCTTGTCTCCTGTGGCCTTGCAAAGGATGGGCTAAAAAAGTGGTGAAATGATTCCGCAAAATTGATGTTACCAGCAGATACTGTGGTTCTGTTACGGTTTGAGTGCTGAACACTTGACGGTCCCACGGTTGGCAAGTTGGAACTGTGAGATTCACTACGTGCACCACTGGTATTTTGTGGAAAAGCACATGTAAGATTCTGCAACAGTCTCTGCTGATACTCCTGCATGCGTGCATCCCTTTCTATGGCAGTAATAATTTCTGCAAATTTACTTTTGTACCGGGGATCTAACAGTGTGGCAACCCAGTAGTCAGGATTATTTCTAATTCTCACAATTCGAGGGTCATGTTGCAGGTAGTGCAGCAAGAAGGCACTCATGTGTGTTGCGCATCCAGGAGCACCAACTCCCCGTTGTGTTGGTGGCGAGGTAACAATCATGCTTCCTTCCTCTGTCCTCTCCCCCCAACCTTGCACAACAGAAATGTGATCAAGGTCTCCCTCATCTGATGAGTCTTCCATCAGTTCGTCCTCCACTTCTTCCTGGGCTCCTGCACCTTCCTCACTAGTTTGGCTGCTACCATGCGCCCTGGTAAAACCATCTCCCCCACCCTCACATGCCTGCCGCCTTGGTGCTGCCGACCGTCTGGACCTTGCAGATGTTAGCCCTTCCGCATACAACTCCTCCTCCTCTACTTCCTCCACCTCCTCTTGTGCCACCACCTGACTCCGAATTCTGTTTAACATGTGCTCCAGCATGTAAATCACCGGAATAGTCATGCTGATAATGGCATCGTCAGCACTAAACATCTTCGTCGCCATTTCAAAACTGTGCAGAAGGGTGCATAGGTCCCTGATCTGAGACCACTCCTCCAGCGTGATTTGCCCCACCTCTCGATCTCGTTGGCCCAGGCTATACGTCAGAACGTATTGCACCAGAGCTTGTCGGTGCTGCCACAGTCGCTGCAACATGTGCAGAGTTGAATTCCACCGGGTAGGCACATCGGATTTTAGCCGGTGAAGTGGCAGGCCCAACGACTTCTGTAGAGATGTAAGTCGCTGAGCTGCCGGATGCGAACGGCGAAAGTGAGCACACAGGGACCGTGCCCTCTGCAGAAGGCCATCTAGTCTGGGATAGTGGGCTAAAAATTGCTGGACAACCAGGTTCAACACGTGAGCCATACAAGGCACGTGTGTGACATTGCTCCGGCGAAGGGCCGCACCCAGGTTTGCAGCATTGTCGCACACGGCCTTCCCTGGTTTCAGGTCCAGTGGAGACAACCATTCATGAAATTGGTTCTCCAGAGCTGACCACAAATCCCCAGCTGTGTGACTCACATTTCCCAGACATTTCAATGTAAAAACTGCCTGATGACGTTGAGCCCTACTGCCAGCATAGTAAGTAGGTGTGCAGGATCCCTTCTGCGCAGTTAGAAAGCTTGTGGCATGACCAGACAGGCTTTGGGTGCAGGTGGAAGACCGAGAGGAGGTTGAGGAGGCAGAAGCAGTGGAGGAACTTTGACATAAAGAGGATTGACGCACAACTCGTGGGGACGGCAAGACTTGGACAGCAGCCCCTTGTCCTGCTGTCACCATAGTTACCCAGTGCCCAGTCAGCGACATGTAACGCCCCTGTCCATGCCTACTCGTCCAAGTGTCTGCGGTGAAATGCACCCTGTCACACACAGAGTTTCTCAAAGAAGCGGTGATGTTGTGTGTGACATGCTGGTGGAGCGCAGGCACACCTTTCTTTGAGAAGTAGTGCCGACTGGGCATCTGGTACTGGGGCACTGCGACGGACATAAGGTCTCGAAAATCCTCTGTGTCCACCAGGCGGAAAGGCAGCATTTCTGTAGCCAAGAACTTGCAGATGGTGAAATTCAACCTCTTAGCTTTCTCATGGCTAGGAGGAAATGGTCTTTTACTTGTCCACATCTGAGGGACCGAGGGCTGGCTATTGTGCTTAGACGGGGTTGATAAGGGTGTCCCCGGCAAACTGCCGGTCTGTGAGGAAGATGCAGGCGGACATGATAGGTTGCCTTGATCCAAAGGTGGTGTTATCGATGTCGGACAGCGCTCAACACCAGCTGGTGTTACCACCTCCAAAGAAAATGATGACCTGCCAATCACGCTGGCTGTTGCGGGTAAAGAGGTGGCAGGTCTGCGCCCCAAAACAGGTGTGACTGCTGTCCCCCCAGTCACAGAGGATGAAGAGGCCGCGGATGCACAAGATATGGCAGACGGTGGTTGGCCCGGCCGGCTAGGCCGCATTGTAGCACACTGAGCTTCCCACTGCAACTTATGCTTCATGTCCATGTGCCGGTTCATGCATGAAGCACTCAAACTATTTATTTTTTGGCCTCTACTTAGCTTTTGCTGACAAATGTTACAGATAACACGAGTTGGGTCATCTTTATCGATCTGAAAAAATGCCCAGGCTATGCAAGGCTTAGCACCCATGCGACCTGAAGAGCCACCACGACTTGTGGTGAGAGGCAGAGTTGTGTTTGAGGATGCAGTTGTTGACGTGCTTCCAGTACTACGTCTCTGTCCAGGAAGGCGCAACCTGACCTCGTCGTCACTAGCATCTTCCTCCACCTCCTCTGCTGACCTCATCTCTTGGCTGACTGTGGGTTGACAGTAAGTGGCATCTCCAACCTCATCATCATCACCCTGTGCGTTATCACACCCATCGTCCTCAGAGCCAACCTGTTCCTGCCCTGACAAAAAACTAAAGTTGTCGCTCCAATCAGGTATTTGAGTCTTATCATTGTCTTCCTCATTGTCTCCACCAACAGGAGTTACAGTTTGGGAATGAGGGTTCTACATTATGGTCAGAACCTTCTGCGTCTGGTCCTGGATCCGACTCATAAAGATTCTGGGCATCAGTGCAGATCATTTCCTCGTCTGGATTCACAGAAGTGCTGGAGTCGACCTCTGATTCCCAGGCTATAGTATGAGTAAACAGCTCTGCAGACTCAACCATCTGTTCTACCTCATACTTAGACGGGCAGCTGGAGATTTGGGAGCTGTGAGGAAGCAAGTGCGATTGGGGTGACACCTTTGAGGACTGGAGTATTTGTGATGTTGAAGTTGATGTGGAGGAGAGCCCACTTGAAGGATTACTTGATATCCGTTGAAGCACCTGCTGTTTTTGTGCCTCATCTGGAATTTGTAGCGATTGGCGTGGCCGTAAGAAAGGGATCTTATCACATTGTCCGCTAAAAGAAGTAGACATTTTAGTTTGGCTGGAAGATGGTCTTTCTTCTGCAGATGTTACTGTTGCTTTAACACCTACCCCACGGACACAACCTTTTTTCCCCTTCCCAACACGCCTATTCCCCTTTCCACCAGCAGCAGGCCTTTTTCCACTCATTTTGGTGGTTAACTAATTAACAACTCTGGAGTTGTTTGCACAAAAAAACTATGGATGGGAACCGAGCAGAGCTGAGTGGCCAAACTGTGGTATTAGGCCAAAACTATTGGCTGGGTTAGATGCAGAAAAAAATTATATTCAATTTGCAACCTGATGGAGGTCTGTATAGATGGATTAATAGAACAAGTCCCACACACAGCTAGAAGCCCAATATTTTTTCAGAGGTAGATGCAGAAAAAAATATATTCAGTTTGCAACCTGATGGAGGTCAGTATAGATGGACTAATACAACAAGTCCCACACACAGCTAGAAGCCCAATATTTTTTCAGAGGTAGATGCAGAAAAAAATATATTCAGTTTGCAACCTGATGGAGGTCTGTATAGATGGATTAATAGAACAAGTCCCACACACAGCTAGAAGCCCAATATTTTTTCAGAGGTAGATGCAGAAAAAAATATATTCAGTTTGCAACCTGATGGAGGTCTGTATAGATGGATTAATAGAACAAGTCCCACACACAGCTAGAAGCCCAATATTTTTTCAGAGGTAGATGCAGAAAAAAATATATTCAGTTTGCAACCTGATGGAGGTCTGTATAGATGGATTAATAGAACAAGTCCCACACACAGCTAGAATCCCAATATTTTTTCAGAGGTAGATGCAGAAAAAAATATATTCAGTTTGCAACTTGATGGAGGTCAGTATAGATGGACTAATACAACAAGTCCCACACACAGCTAGAAGCCCAATATTTTTTCAGAAGTAGATGCAGAAAAAAATATATTCAGTTTGCAACCTGATGGAGGTCTGTATAGATGGACTAATACAACAAGTCCCACACACAGCTAGAAGCCCAATATTTTTTCAGAGGTAGATGCAGAAAAAAATATATTCAGTTTGCAACCTGATGGAGGTCAGTATAGATGGACTAATACAACAAGTCCCACAGACAGCTAGAAGCCCAATATTTTTTCAGAGGTAGATGCAGAAAAAAATATATTCAGTTTGCAACCTGATGGAGGTCTGTATAGATGGATTAATAGAACAAGTCCCACACACAGCTAGAAGCCCAATATTTTTTCATAGGTAGATGAAGAAAAAAATATATGCAGTTTGCAACCTGATGGAGGTCAGTATAGATGGACTAATACAACAAGTCCCACACACAGCTAGAAGCCCAATATTTTTTCAGAGGTAGATGCAGAAAAAAATATATTCAGTTTGCAACCTGATGGAGGTCTGTATAGATGGATTAATAGAACAAGTCCCACACACAGCTAGAAGCCCAATATTTTTTCAGAGGTAGATGCAGAAAAAAATATATTCAGTTTGCAACCTGATGGAGGTCTGTATAGATGGATTAATAGAACAAGTCCCACACACAGCTAGAATCCCAATATTTTTTCAGAGGTAGATGCAGAAAAAAATATATTCAGTTTGCAACTTGATGGAGGTCAGTATAGATGGACTAATACAACAAGTCCCACACACAGCTAGAAGCCCAATATTTTTTCAGAAGTAGATGCAGAAAAAAATATATTCAGTTTGCAACCTGATGGATGTCTGTATAGATGGACTAATACAACAAGTCCCACACACAGCTAGAAGCCCAATATTTTTTCAGAGGTAGATGCAGAAAAAAATATATTCAGTTTGCAACCTGATGGAGGTCAGTATAGATGGACTAATACAACAAGTCCCACACACAGCTAGAAGCCCAATATTTTTTCAGAGGTAGATGCAGAAAAAAATATATTCAGTTTGCAACCTGATGGAGGTCTGTATAGATGGATTAATAGAACAAGTCCCACACACAGCTAGAAGCCCAATATTTTTTCATAGGTAGATGAAGAAAAAAATATATGCAGTTTGCAACCTGATGGAGGTCAGTATAGATGGACTAATACAACAAGTCCCACACACAGCTAGAAGCCCAATATTTTTTCAGAGCTAGATGCAGAAAAAAATTATATTCAATTTGCAACCTGATGGAGGTCAGTATAGATGGCCTAATAGAATGATGCTATGCCCAAAAGATTTTACTTCACTAGGTGCAGTAAAAAAATTGGTATTCTATACACAGGTGGTATATCTTGCAACACAGATAGGCTACTCCACTGACTAACACACTCTGCAATAGGCCAAAAAGGATTAGCTTTGCTAGATTCAGCCAAATGCTGTGAAAAAAACTTGCACAGCACTGGCACAGACCTGCCTGGCAAAAACTGATAGGAACTGATGTAACCTAGTCCTGAAAAGGACTCCAATTACAATTAGTCTTTACTCCCACAATCTATCTATTTAAGAGCACAAACCTGCCTGATAAAAGTCGTAGGAAATGCTGTAACCTAGTCCTTAAAAGGACTGCAATCACAACTATTCCCTACTCCCAAGCTATCTGTAGATTTGTGCGAAAATTGGCTTGAAATTAACAAGGTATAGCGCACACAGCAACAGTGGTGCCGTCTAACACGCAGCTGCAGCAGTGAGAAAATGGTGGCGACGGGGAAAATGGCTTGGTCTTATAGGGCAAGGACATGTGACATACACTGCCAATGACACATGCCCTTGCTTGTGTGAAAAAAAGCACTTCGCTCCGTGTGTGCGCTGCTGATAGGCTGACAGATTGCACCTCCCCACTGTAAATGCGGGAAAGAGAAAAAAAAATGGAGATCTTCATTGTTCCTGCAGAGATCCATCCCCTGCCCCTCCCCCCACCCCGCTGTACACTCAAACTGCGTATTAACATTAATTTTCATCATTACTGAGAAAAAATCCAGTTATGATTTTGGTGCACGAACAGTTATCGAACATAACCTCGAACAGCCGAATTTTTCTCAAATTGTTCGTGTTCGCCGAACGGCTCGAACACCGCCCAAAACAGCTCGAATTTGAGATTGGCGAACAGTTCGAGTAGAACAACGCTCATCTCTAACCACGAGGGTGAAAGTGCAATCAACATTCAAAAGTGACCAAAACATCAGCCAGAAAGCATTGGTACTGAGATGTGGTCTGTGGTCCCCACTTGCAGAACCACTCCTTTTTTGAGTGTGTCTTGATAATTGACAATAATTTCCATCTATTGTCTATTCCATTTGACAACAGCATGTGAAATTGATTGTCAATCAGTGTTGCTTCCTAAGTGGACAGTTTGATTTCACAGAAGTTTGATTTATCTGGAGTTATATTCTGTTGTTTAAGTGTTCCCTTTATTTTTTTGAGCAGTGTATATATATACCCCGGCAGAATTTTTCCTTTCTTGGCCTTGTTTCAGAGAATATGAATGATAACAAAAAATCTTCTCCACTCATAGTTATTGGTTGGGTGAAGCCATTTATTGTCAAACTACCGTGTTTTCTCTTTTTAAATCTTAATGACAACCAAAAACATCCGAATGACCCTGATCAAAAGTTCACATACCCTGGTGACTTTGGCCTGATAACATGTACAGAATTTGACACAAATGGGTTTGAATGGCTACTAAAGGTAACATCCTCATCTGTGACCTGTTTGCTTGTAATCAGTGTGTGTTCATAAAAGCTGAGAGAGTTTCTGGGATCCAGACAGACTCTTGCATCTTTCATCCAGCCACTGACATTTCTGGTTTGTGAGTCATGGGGAAAGCAAAAGAATTGTCAGCGGATCTACAGGAAAAGGTAGTTGAACTGTATAACACAGAAAAGGGATACAAAAAAATATCCAAGTAATTGATAATACCATTCAGCAGCGTTCAAACTGTGATCAATAAATGGAAAATCAGGGGCTCTGTAAAAACCAAACCACGGTCAGGTAGACTAACAAACATTTCGGCCACAACTGCCAGAAAAATTGTTCATGATGCAAAGAAAAACCCACAAACAACATCAGCTGAAATGCAGGACTCTCTAAAAAATAGCGTTGTGCCTGTTTCAAGATGAACAATAAGGAGGCACTTGAAGAAAAATGGGTTGCATGGTCGAGTAGCCAAAAGAAAGCCATTACTGAGCAAATGCCACAAAGTATCTCACCTACAATACGCCAAACAGCATAGAGACAAGCCTCAAAACTTCTGAATCAAGGTAATTTGGAGGGATGAGACCAAAATTGAACTTTTTGGCCACAACCATAAAAGTTACATTTGGAGAGAGGTCAACAAGGCCTATGATGAAAGGAACACAATTCCTACAGTAAAGCACGGAGGTGGATTGCTGATGTTTTGGGGATGTATGAGCTACAAAGGCACAGGAAGGAAAGATGAATGCAGCACGTTATCAGCAAATACTGGAGGCAAATTTGCACTCATCAGCCCAGAAGCTGCGCATGGGACGTACATGGACGTTCCAACATGACAACGATCCAAAACAAAAGGCCAAGTCAACCTGTCATTGGCTACAGCAGAATAAAGTGAAGGTTCTGGAGTGGCCATCTCAGTCTCTTGACCTCAATATCATTGAGCCACTCTGGGGAGATCTCAAGCGCACAGTGTATGCTAGACAGCCCAGGAATTTACAGGAACTGGAGGCTTTTTGCCAAGAAAAATGGGCAGCTTCACCATCTGAGAAAATAAAGAACCTCATCCATAAATACCACAAAAGACTTCAAGCTGTCATTGATGTTAGAGGGGGCAATACACGGTATTAAGAACTGGGGTATGTGAACTTTTGATCAGGGTCATTTGGATGTTTTTGGTTGTCATTGAGATTTAAAAGGAGAAAACACAGTAGTTTGACAATAAATGGCTTCATCAAAGCAATAACCATGAGTTGCAAAAAAGATTTTTTGTTATCATTCATATTCTTTGAAACAAGGCCAAGAAAGGAAAAATTCTGCCGGGGAATGTAAACTTTTGAGCACAACTGTGCATATACAGTACAGACCAAAAGTTTGGACACATCTTCTCATTTAAAGATTTTTCTGTATTTTCATGACTATGAAAATTGTACATTCACACTGAAGGCATCAAAACTATGAATTAACGCATGTGGAATTATATACTTAACAAAAAAGTGTGAAACAACTAAAAATATGTCTTATATTCTAGGTTCTTCAAAGTAGCCACCTTTTGCTTTGATGACTGCTTTGCACACTCTTGGCATTCTCTTGATGAGCTTCAAGAGGTAGTCACCGGAAATGGTCTTCCAACAATCTTGAAGGAGTTCCCAGAGATGCTTAGCACTTGTTGGCCCTTTTGCCTTCACTCTGCGGTCCAGCTCACCCCAAACCATCTCGATTGGGTTCAGGTCTGGTGACTGTGGAGGCCAGGTCATCTGGCGTAGCACCCCATCAATCTCCTTCTTGGTCAAATAGCCCTTACACAGCCTGGAGGTGTGTTTGGGGTCATTGTCCTGTTGAAAAATAAATGATGGTCCAACTAAACGCAAACCAGATGGAATAGCATGCCGCTGCAAGATGCTGTGGTAGCCATGCTAGTCAGTATGCCTTCAATGTTGAATAAATCCCCAAGAGTGTCACCAGCAAAGGACCCCCACACCATCACACCTCCTCCTCCATGCTTCATGGTGGGAACCAGGCATGTAGAGTCCATCCGTTCACCTTTTCTGCGTCGCACAAAGACACGGTGGTTGGAACCAAAGATCTCAAATTTGGACTCATCAGACCAAATCACAGATTTTCACTGGTCTAATGTCCATTCCTTGTGTTTTTTAGCCCAAACAAGTCTATTCTGCTTGTTGCCTGTCCTTAGTAGTGGTTTCCTAGCTGCTATTTTACCATGATGGCCTGCTGCACAAAGTCTCCTCTTAACAGTTGTTGTAGAGATGTGTATGCTGCTAGAACTCTGTGTGGCATTGACCTGGTCTCTAATCTGAGCTGCTGTTAACCTGTGATTTCTGAGGCTAGGGACTCGGATAAACTTATCCTCAGAAGCAGAGGTGACTCTTGGTCTTCCTTTCCTGGGGCGGTCCTCATGTGAGCCAGTTTCTTTGTAGCGCTTGATGGTTTTTGCAAATGCACTTGGGGACACTTTCAAAGTTTTCCCAATTTTTCAGACTGACTGACCTTCATTTCTTAAAGCAATGATGGCCACTCATTTTTCTTTACTTAGCTGCTTTTTTCTTGCCATTATACAAATTCTAACATTCTATTCAGTAGGGCTATCAGTGTGTGTATCCACCTGACTTCTGCACAACACAACTGATGGTCCCAACCCCATTTATAAGGCAAGAAATCCCACTTATTAAACCTGACCTGTGAAGTGAAAACCATTTCCGGTGACTACCTCTTGAAGCTCATCAAGAGAATGCCAAGAGTGTGCAAAGAAGTCATCAAAGCAAAAGGTGGCTACTTTGAAGAACCTAGAATATAAGACATATTTTCAGTTGTTTCACACTTTTTTGTTAAGTATATAATTCCACATGTGTTAATTCATAGTTTTGATGCCTTCAGTGTGAATGTACAATTTTCATAGTTATGAAAATACAGAAAATCTTTAAATGAGAAGGTGTGTCCAAACTTTTGGTCTGTACTGTATATATATATTTATATTATATAATTCTTAAAGGGAAGCTGTCACTGGGTTTTTGCTGCAATTACAGTTTTATTTTCTGCAGATCTACCAGTTCTCTAAATGCTTAGCTTTGTATAAATCCGCTCACATTACTGATTGACCGCTTACAGTGTACACTACATTTGCAGAGAGCTGCTAATTAGAGATGAGCGTTGTTCTACTCGAACTGTTCGCCAATCTCAAATTCGAGCTGTTTTGGGCGGTGTTCGAGCCGTTCGGCGAACACGAACAATTTGATAAAAATTCGGCTGTTCGAGGTTATGTTCGATAACTGTTCGTGCACCAAAATCATAACTGGATTTTTTCTCAGTAATGATGAAAATTAATGTTAATACGCAGTTTGAGTGTACAGCGGGGTGGGGGGAGGGGCAGGGGATGGATCTCTGCAGGAACAATGAAGATCTCCATTTTTTTTTCTCTTTCCCGCATTTGCAGTGGGGAGGTGCAATCTGTCAGCCTATCAGCAGCGCACACACGGAGCGAAGTGCTTTTTTTCACACAAGCAAGGGCATGTGTCATTGGCAGTGTATGTCACATGTCCTTGCCCTATAAGACCAAGCCATTTTCCCCGTCGCCACCATTTTCTCACTGCTGCAGCTGCGTGTTAGACGGCACCGCTGTTGCTGTGTGCGCTATACCTTATTAATTTCAAGCCAATTTTCGCACAAATCTACAGATAGCTTGGGAGTAGGGAATAGTTGTGATTGCAGTCCTTTTAAGGACTAGATTACAGCATTTCCTACGACTTTTATCAGGGAGGTCTGTGCTCTTAAATAGATAGGTTGTGGGAGTAAAGACTAATTGTAATTGGAGTCCTTTTCAGGACTAGGTTACATCAGTTCCTATCAGTTTTTGCCAGGCAGGTCTGTGCCAGTGCTGTGCAAGTTTTTTTCACAGCATTTGGCTGAATCTAGCAAAGCTAATCCTTTTTGGCCTATTGCAGAGTGTGTTAGTCAGTGGAGTAGCCTATCTGTGCTGCAAGATATACCACCTGTGTATAGAATACCAATTTTTTTACTGCACCTAGTGAAGTAAAATCTTTTGGGCATAGCATCATTCTATTAGTCCATGTATACTGACCTCCATCAGGTTGCAAATTAAAACTAATTTTTATCTGCATCTACAGTACCTCTGAAAAAATATTTGGGCTTCTAGCTGTGTGTGGGTCTTGTTCTATTAATCCATCTATACTGACCTCCATCAGGTTGCAAACTGAATATAATTTTTTTCTGCATCTAGCTCTGAAAAAATATTTGGCCTTCTAGCAGTGTGTCGGACTTTCTCTATTAGTCCATCTATACTGACCTCCATCAGGTTGCAAATTAAAAATAATTTTTATCTGCATCTACAGTACCTCTGAAAAAATATTTGGGCTTCTAGCTGTGTGTGGGACTTGTTGTATTAGTCCATCTATACTGACCTCCATCAGGTTGCAAATTAAAAATAATTTGTATCTGCATCTACAGTACCTCTGAAAAAATATTTGGGCTTCTAGCTGTGTGTGGGACTTGTTGTATTAGTCCATCTATACTGACCTCCATCAGGTTGCAAATTAAAAATAATTTGTATCTGCATCTACAGTACCTCTGAAAAAATATTTGGGCTTCTAGCTGTGTGTGGGACTTGTTGTATTAGTCCATCTATACTGACCTCCATCAGGTTGCAAACTGAATATATTTTTTTCTGCATCTACCTCTGAAAAAATATTTGGGCTTCTAGCTGTGTGTGGGACTTGTTGTATTAGTCCATCTATACTGACCTCAATCAGGTTGCAAATTAAAAATAATTTGTATCTGCATCTACAGTACCTCTGAAAAAATATTTGGGCTTCTAGCTGTGTGTGGGACTTGTTGTATTAGTCCATCTATACTGACCTCCATCAGGTTGCAAATTAAAAATAATTTGTATCTGCATCTACAGTACCTCTGAAAAAATATTTGGGCTTCTAGCTGTGTGTGGGACTTGTTGTATTAGTCCATCTATACTGACCTCCATCAGGTTGCAAACTGAATATAATTTTTTTCTGCATCTACCTCTGAAAAAATATTTGGCCTTGTAGCAGTGTGTCGGACTTTCTCTATTAGTCCATCTATACTGACCTCCATCAGGTTGCAAACTGAATATATTTTTTTCTGCATCTAACCCAGCCATTAGTTTTGGCCTAATACCACAGTTTGGCCACTCAGCTCTGCTTGGTTACCATCCATTGTTTTTTTGTGCAAACAACTCCAGAGTTGTGAATTAGTTAACCACCAAAATGAGTGGAAAAAGGCCTGCTGCTGGTGGAAAGGGGAATAGGCGTGTTGGGAAGGGGAAAAAAGGTTGTGTCCATGGGGTAGGTGTTAAAGCAACAGTAACATCTGCAGAAGAAAGACCATCTTCCAGCCAAACTAAAATGTCTACTTCTTTTAGCGGACAATGTGATAAGATCCCTTTCTTACGGCCACGCCAATCGCTACAAATTCCAGATGAGGCACAAAAACAGCAGGTGCTTCAACGGATATCAAGTGCTCCTTTAAGTGGGCTCTCCTCCACATCAACTTCAACATCACAAATACTCCAGTCCTCAAAGGTGTCACCCAAATCGCACTTGCTTCCTCACAGCTCCCAAATCTCCAGCTGCCCGTCTGAGTATGAGGTAGAACAGATGGTTGAGTCTGCAGAGCTGTTTACTCATACTATAGCCTGGGAATCAGAGGTCGACTCCAGCGCTTCTGTGAATCCAGACGAGGAAATGATATGCACTGATGCCCAGAATCTTTATGAGTCGGATCCAGGACCAGACGCAGAAGGTTCTGACCATAATGTAGACCCTCATTCCCAAACTGTAACTCCTGTTGGTGGAGACAATGAGGAAGACGATGAAAAGACTCAAATACCTGATTGGAGCGACAACTTTAGTTTTTTGTCAGGGCAGGAACAGGTTGGCTCTGAGGACGACGGGTGTGATAACACACAGGGTGATGATGATGAGGTTGGAGATCCCACTTACTGTCAACCCACAGTCAGCCAAGAGATGAGGTCAGCAGAGGAGGTGGAGGAAGATGCTAGTGACGACGAGGTCAGGTTGCGCCTTCCTGGACAGAGACGTAGTACTGGAAGCACGTCAACAACTGCATCCTCAAACACAACTCTGCCTCTGACCACAAGTCGTGGTGGCTCTTCAGGTCGCATGGGTGCTAAGCCTTGCATAGCCTGGGCATTTTTTCAGATCGATAAAGATGACCCAACTCGTGTTATCTGTAACATTTGTCAGCAAAAGCTAAGTAGAGGCCAAAAAATACATAGTTTGAGTACTTCATGCATGAACCGGCACATGGACATGAAGCATAAGTTGCAGTGGGAAGCTCAGTGTGCTACAATGCGGCCTAGCCGGCCGGGCCAACCACCGTCTGCCATATCTTGTGCATCCGCGGTCTCTTCATCCTCTGTGACTGGGGGGACAGCAGTCACACCTGTTTTGGGGCGCAGACCTGCCACCTCATTACCCGCAACAGCCAGCGTGATTGGCAGGTCATCATTTTCTTTGGAAGTGGTAACACCAGCTGGTGTTGAGCGCTGTCCGACATCGATAGCACCACCTTTGGATCAAGGCAACCTAACATGTCCGCCTGCATCTTCCTCACAGACCGGCAGTTTGCCGGGGACACCCTTATCAACCCCGTCTAAGTACAATAGCCAGCCCTCGGTCCCTCAGATGTGGACAAGTAAAAGACCATTTCCTCCTAGCCATGAGAAAGCTAAGAGGTTGAATTTCACCATCTGCAAGCTCTTGGCTACAGAAATGCTGCCTTTCCGCCTGGTGGACACAGAGGATTTTCGAGACCTTATGTCCGTCGCAGTGCCCCAGTACCAGATGCCCAGTCGGCACTACTTCTCAAAGAAAGGTGTGCCTGCGCTCCACCAGCATGTCGCACACAACATCACCGCTTCTTTGAGAAACTCTGTGTGCGACAGGGTGCATTTCACCACAGACACTTGGACGAGTAGGCATGGACAGGGGCGTTACATGTCGCTGACTGGGCACTGGGTAACTATGGTGACAGCAGGACAAGGGGCTGCTGTCCAAGTCTTGCCGTCCCCACGAGTTGTGCGTCAATCCTCTTTATGTCAAAGTTCCTCCACTGCTTCTGCCTCCTCAACCTCCTCTCGGTCTTCCACCTGCACCCAAAGCCTGTCTGGTCATGCCACAAGCTTTCTAACTGCGCAGAAGGTATCCTGCACACCTCCTTACTATGCTGGCAGTAGGGCTCAACGTCATCAGGCGGTTTTTACATTGAAATGTCTGGGAAATGTGAGTCACACAGCTGAGGAGTTGTGGTCAGCTCTGGAGAACCAATTTCATGAATGGTTGTCTCCACTGGACCTGAAACCAGGGAAGGCCGTGTGCGACAATGCTGCAAACCTGGGTGCGGCCCTTCTCCGGGGCAATGTCACACACGTGCCTTGTATGGCTCACGTGTTGAACCTGGTTGTCCAGCAATTTTTAGCCCACTATCCCAGACTAGATGGCCTTCTGCAGAGGGCACGGTCGCTGTGTGCTCACTTCCGCCGTTCGCATCCCACAGCTCAGCGACTTACATCTCTACAGAAGTCGTTGGGCCTGCCACTTCACCGGCTAAAATGCGATGTGCCTACCCGGTGGAATTCAACTCTGCACATGTTGCAGCGACTGTGGCAGCACCGACAAGCCCTGGTGCAATACGTTCTGACGTATAGCCTGGGCCAACGAGATTCAGAGGTGGGGCAAATCACGCTGGAGGAGTGGTCTCAGATCAGGGACCTATGCACCCTTCTGCACAGTTTTGAAATGGCGATGAAGATGTTTAGTGCTGACGATGCCATTATCAGCATGACTATTCCGGTGATTTACATGCTGGAGCACATGTTAAACAGAATTCGGAGTCAGGTGGTGGCACAAGAGGAGGTGGAGGAAGTAGAGGAGGATGAGTTGTATGCGGAAGGGCTAACATCTGCAAGGTCCAGACGGTCGGCAGCACCAAGGCGGCAGGCATGTGAGGGTGGGGGAGATGGTTTTACCAGGGCGCATGGTAGCAGCCAAACTAGTGAGGAAGGTGCAGGAGCCCAGGAAGAAGTGGAGGACGAACTGATGGAAGACTCATCAGATGAGGGAGACCTTGATCACATTTCTGTTGTGCAAGGTTGGGGGGAGAGGACAGAGGAAGGAAGCATGATTGTTACCTCGCCACCAACACAACAGGGACTTGGTGCTCCTGGATGCGCAACACACATGAGTGCCTTCTTGCTGCACTACCTGCAACATGACCCTCGAATTGTGAGAATTAGAAATAATCCTGACTACTGGGTTGCCACACTGTTAGATCCCCGGTACAAAAGTAAATTTGCAGAAATTATTCCTGCCATAGAAAGGGATGCACGCATGCAGGAGTATCAGCAGAGACTGTTGCAGAATCTTACATGTGCTTTTCCACAAAATACCAGTGGTGCACGTAGTGAATCTCAAAGTTCCAACTTGCCAACCGTGGGACCGTCAAGTGTTCAGCACTCAAACCGTAACAGAACCACAGTATCTGGTGGTAACATCAATTTTGCGGAATCATTTCACCACTTTTTTAGCCCATCCTTTGCAAGGCCACAGGAGACAAGAAGTCTGACACATAGTCAACGCCTAGAGACGATGGTACAGGAGTATCTCCAAGTAAACATTGAAGCCACGACTGTGTCACTGAACCCTTGCTCTTTTTGGGCTTCCAATCTGGATAAATGGCCGGAGCTAGCCACTTACGCCTTGGAGATCTTGTCATGCCCCGCAGCCAGCGTTCTGTCTGAACGTGTGTTCAGCGCTGCTGGTGGTGTGCTGACAGATAAGCGCACGCGGCTCTCCACTGATAATGTAGACAGACTCACGTTCATAAAGATGAACAAATCATGGATCCGAAACGACTTTTCTACCCCTGTGTCATCCTGGGGAGAGTAAAAGCTTGATGATTGTTTAAAATCACCCTACCAACCGTTTTAAGCTTTCAAATTACTAATCATGTTTATCTGTATCTTGACTGGAAAATAATTTGGGCTTTGTAGCAGTGTGCAGCACTGATCCTATTAGGCCATCTATAATAAGCTCCACCAGATTTAAAATTAAAAATAATTTTTAGCTGCATCTAGCCCGGAAAATAATTTTGGGGCTCCGAGATACGCAAGACACATAAGTGCCTTCTTGCTGCACTACCTGCAGCATGACCCTCATATTGTCAGAATTCGAAGTAATCATGACTACTGGGTTGCCACACTCTTAGATCCCCCAAACTTTTCGATCAACCTTTTCATTTTAATAAAGACCAAAAAAATGGTCATTTTTGAAATTATAAGCATTAGCAGGTTGTTAGAAACTGAAATCAAACAGTTTTCAACTCAAAACTTTATTCTAGGTGATGTTACATTTTCACATAGGACCCCTTGTTCGAAAGGAGCTTCTGAACTCTCTCGTCCATTGAATTTGTCAGGTTTTGGATGGTTTCTGCTTCAATTGTTTTGCATGAGGACAGAATACCCTCCCAGAGCTGTTGCTTAGATGTGAACTGCCTCCCGCCATCATAGACACTCTTTTTAATGATGCTCCAAAGGTTCTGAATGGGGTAGAGGTCAGGGGAGCATGGTGGTCACACCATAAGTTTGTCCCCTTTTATGCCCATATCAGCCAGAGATGCAGATGTTTTATGTGCAGCATGAGATGGTGCATTATCATGCAGAAAAATGATCTTGCTGTGAAATACACGGTTTTTCTTCTTGAACCATGGCAGGAAGTGCTGTTTGAGAAAATCCACATACATTATGGAGTTCATCTTTAGCGCCTTCAGGGATCCTAAAGGGGCCGACAATCTCTCTCCCCATGATTCCAGCCCAAAACATTACTCCACCTCCTCCTTGTTGGCGCTGTAGCCGTGTTTGCGTGGGGTGTCCATCAACCAGCCATCCTCCACTCCATCCATCTGGACCATCGAGCGCTGCACGGCACTCATCCGTGAACAAAACAGTTTTGAAATCAGTCTTCATGTAATGTTTGGCCCACTGGAGCCGTTTCTGCTTGTGTGAAGTGGATAGAGGAGGTCGACAGGATGGCGTATGCACAGCTGCAAACCTCTGAAGGACCCTGCATCTTGTTGTTCGGGGGACGTTGGAGGCACAAGCAGCTTCAAAAATTTGTCTGCTGCTATGACAAGGCTTTTTTGCCGCTGCTCTTTCAACCTGACGTAATTGCCTGTAGGAAAGAGTCCTCAATTTGCCCTTATCAGCACGCACACGTGTGTACTGTGAATCAGCTACATACTTCTTGATTGCCAAGACACTTCATCCTGATCATCGCACAATGTTGATTGTAGTCATGCCTTGACCTAAACACTCCACAATTTGTTGCTTCTCAGCAGCCGACACATCCTTTTTCTTTCCCATTTTGGCAGAAAATGTAGGCTGCTGAATAATGTGAGAGAGCCTTCTTAAGTAGTCTTGCCTTTCATTGGACACACCTGACAAACTAATTAGCACTGGTGTCTGCAATTGCTTACAGTGATATAAAGAGCCCTGACACACATCACCATCAATGAGTTTAACTGACAAACAAACAAATTCTTCCCTTATCACTCCTAAACACTTTTTGCATAATAATTTGGAACACAGTGTACATGTGCTTTTCCACAAAACACCAGTGGTTCACGTAGTAAATCTTACAGTTCTAACTTGCCAACCGTGGTCTGTATGGAGTTGTTCAATAAAGGGCCCAAAATTAAGATAACATAGATGGGAGAGGTCTCTATGAATAGGAATTCCTAAGTATTTGATACCCTGTGAGGGCCAGGCTAAAGGAAAGTTGGACTGGATGGAATCCTATATGGATTTGGGGAGGGAGACATCGAGGGCCTCAGACTTCGCTGCATTGATTTTAAAATTTGACCATGTAACAAAGTGATCTATTTCAGCCATAACAGCATGGATGGATATATGTGATTGAGTGATATATACTAGGACATCATCAGCAAATAGAGAGCACTTGTACTCGGTGCCTCCCACCTCAATCCACCTAATATTGGGGTTATGGCGAATTGATGAGAGCAGGTGCTCCGTCACTAGGATGTATAAGAGAGGGGACAGAGAACATCCCTGCCTTGTCCCATTGGTGATTGTGAAAGGTGATGAAAATGTTCTGACGCGCCCCCTGGGCCTTGGGACTAGAGATGAGTGTTGTTCTACTCGAATTGTTCGCCAATCTCAAATTCGAGCTGTTTTGGGCGGTGTTCGAGCCGGTCGGCGAACACGAACAATTTGAGAAAAATTCGGCTGTTCGAGGTTATGTTCGATAACTGTTCGTGCACCAAAATCATAACTGGATTTTTTCTCAGTCATGATGAAAATTAATGTTAATACGCAGTTTGAGTGTACAGCGGGGCGGGGGGAGGGGCAGGGGATGGATCTCTGCAGGAACAATGAAGATCTCCATTTTTTTTTCTCTTTCCCGCATTTGCAGTGGGGAGGTGCAATCTGTCAGCCTATCAGCAGCGCACACACAGAGCGAAGTGCTTTTTTTTACACAAGCAAGGGCATGTGTGATTGGCAGTGTATGTCACATGTCCTTGCCCTATAAGACCAAGCCATTTTCCCCGTCGCCACCATTTTCTCACTGCTGCAGCTGCGTGTTAGACGGCACCGCTGTTGCTGTGTGCGCTATACCTTGTTAATTTCAAGCCAATTTTCGCACAAATATACAGATAGCTTGGGAGTAGGGAATAGTTGTGATTGCAGTCCTTTTAAGGACTAGGTTACAGCATTTCCTACGACTTTTATCAGGCAGGTCTGTGCTCTTAAATAGATAGATTGTGGGAGTAAAGACTAATTGTAATTGGAGTCCTTTTCAGGACTAGGTTACATCAGTTCCTATCAGTTTTTGCCAGGCAGGTCTGTGCCAGTGCTGTGCAAGTTTTTTTCACAGCATTTGGCTGAATCTAGCAAAGCTAATCCTTTTTGGCCTATTGCAGAGTGTGTTAGTCAGTGGAGTAGCCTATCTGTGTTGCAAGATATACCACCTGTGTATAGAATACCAATTTTTTTACTGCACCTAGTGAAGTAAAATCTTTTGGGCATAGCATCATTCTATTAGTCCATCTATACTGACCTCCATCAGGTTGCAAACTGAATATAATTTTTTTCTGCATCTAGCTCTGAAAAAATATTTGGGCTTCTAGCGGTGTGTGGGACTTGGTCTATTAGTCCATCTATACTGACCTCCATCAGGTTGCAAATTAAAAATATTTTTTTTCTGCATCTAGCTCTGAAAAAATATTTGGGCTTCTAGCAGTGTGTGGGACTTGGTCTATTAGTCCATCTATACTGACCTCCATCAGGTTGCAAATTAAAAATAATTTTTTTCTGCATCTAGCTCTGAAAAAATATTTGGGCTTCTAGCAGTGTGTGGGACTTGGTCTATTAGTCCATCTATACTGACCTCCATCAGGTTGCAAATTAAAAATAATTTTTTTCTTCATTTATCTCTGAAAAAATATTTGGGCTTCTAGCAGCGTGTGGGACTTGTTCTATTAGTCCATCTATACTGACCTCCATCAGGTTGCAAATTAAAAATAATTTTTTTCTGCATCTAGCTCTGAAAAAATATTTGGGCTTCTAGCAGTGTGTGGGACTTGGTCTATTAGTCCATCTATACTGACCTCCATCAGGTTGCAAATTAAAAATAATTTTTTTCTGCATCTAGCTCTGAAAAAATATTTGGGCTTCTAGCAGTGTGTGGGACTTGGTCTATTAGTCCATCTATACTGACCTCCATCAGGTTGCAAATTAAAAATAATTTTTTTCTTCATTTATCTCTGAAAAAATATTTGGGCTTCTAGCAGCGTGTGGGACTTGTTCTATTAGTCCATCTATACTGACCTCCATCAGGTTGCAAATTAAAAATATTTTTTTTCTGCATCTAGCTCTGAAAAAATATTTGGGCTTCTAGCAGTGTGTGGGACTTGGTCTATTAGTCCATCTATACTGACCTCCATCAGGTTGCAAATTAAAAATAATTTTTTTCTGCATCTAGCTCTGAAAAAATATTTGGGCTTCTAGCAGTGTGTGGGACTTGGTCTATTAGTCCATCTATACTGACCTCCATCAGGTTGCAAATTAAAAATAATTTTTTTCTTCATTTATCTCTGAAAAAATATTTGGGCTTCTAGCAGCGTGTGGGACTTGTTCTATTAGTCCATCTATACTGACCTCCATCAGGTTGCAAATTAAAAATAATTTTTTCTGCATGTAGCTCTGAAAAAATATTTGGGCTTCTAGCAGTGTGTGGGACTTGGTCTATTAGTCCATCTATACTGACCTCCATCAGGTTGCAAATTAAAAATAATTTTTTTCTGCATCTAGCTCTGAAAAAATATTTGGGCTTCTAGCAGTGTGTGGGACTTGGTCTATTAGTCCATCTATACTGACCTCCATCAGGTTGCAAATTGAATAAAAACATTTTCTGCATCTAGCTCTGAAAAAATATTTGGGCTTCTAGCGGTGTGTGGGACTTGGTCTATTAGTCCATCTATACTGACCTCCATCAGGTTGCAAATTGAATAAAAAAATTTTCTGCATCTACCTCTGAAAAAATATTTGGGCTTCTAGCAGTGTGTGGGACTTGGTCTATTAGTCCATCTATACTGACCTCCATCAGGTTGCAAATTGAATAAAAACATTTTCTGCATCTAGCTCTGAAAAAATATTTGGGCTTCTAGCGGTGTGTGGGACTTGGTCTATTAGTCCATCTATACTGACCTCCATCAGGTTGCAAATTAAAAATAATTTTTTTCTGCATCTAGCTCTGAAAAAATATTTGGGCTTCTAGCAGTGTGTGGGACTTGGTCTATTAGTCCATCTATACTGACCTCCATCAGGTTGCAAATTAAAAATAATTTTTTTCTTCATTTATCTCTGTAAAAATATTTGGGCTTCTAGCAGCATGTGGGACTTGTTCTATTAGTCCATCTATACTGACCTCCATCAGGTTGCAAATTAAAAATAATTTTTTTCTGCATCTAGCCCAGCCAATAGTTTTGGCCTAATACCACAGTTTGGCCACTCAGCTCTGCTCGGTTACCATCCATTGTTTTTTTGTGCAAACAACTCCAGAGTTGTGAATTAGTTAACCACCAAAATGAGTGGAAAAACGCCTGCTGCTGGTGGAAAGGGGAATAGGCGTGTTGGGAAGGGGAAAAAAGGTTGTGTCCGTGGGGTAGGTGCAGAAGAAAGACCATCTTCCAGCCAAACTAAAATGTCTACTTCTTTTAGCGGACAATGTGATAAGATCCCTTTCTTACGGCCACGCCAATCGCTACAAATTCCAGATGAGGCACAAAAACAGCAGGTGCTTCAACGGATATCAAGTGCTCCTTTAAGTGGGCTCTCCCCCACATCAACTTCAACATCACAAATACTCCAGTCCTCAAAGGTGTCACCCAAATCGCACTTGCTTCCTCACAGCTCCCAAATCTCCAGCTGCCCGTCTGAGTATGAGGTAGAACAGATGGTTGAGTCTGCAGAGCTGTTTACTCATACTATAGCCTGGGAATCAGAGGTCGACTCCAGCGCTTCTGTGAATCCAGACGAGGAAATGATCTGCACTGATGCCCAGAATCTTTATGAGTCGGATCCAGGACCAGACGCAGAAGGTTCTGACCATAATGTAGACCCTCATTCCCAAACTGTAACTCCTGTTGGTGGAGACAATGAGGAAGACGATGATAAGACTCAAATACCTGATTGGAGCGACAACTTTAGTTTTTTGTCAGGGCAGGAACAGGTTGGCTCTGAGGACGACGGGTGTGATAACGCACAGGGTGATGATGATGAGGTCGGAGATCCCACTTACTGTCAACCCACAGTCAGCCAAGAGATGAGGTCAGCAGAGGAGGTGGAGGAAGATGCTAGTGACGACGAGGTCAGGTTGCGCCTTCCTGGACAGAGACGTAGTACTGGAAGCACGTCAACAACTGCATCCTCAAACACAACTCTGCCTCTCACCACAAGTCGTGGTGGCTCTTCAGGTCGCATGGGTGCTAAGCCTTGCATAGCCTGGGCATTTTTTCAGATCGATAAAGATGACCCAACTCGTGTTATCTGTAACATTTGTCAGCAAAAGCTAAGTAGAGGCCAAAAAATACATAGTTTGAGTACTTCATGCATGAACCGGCACATGGACATGAAGCATAAGTTGCAGTGGGAAGCTCAGTGTGCTACAATGCGGCCTAGCCGGCCGGGCCAATCACCATCTGCCATATCTTGTGCATTCGCGGCCTCTTTATCCTCTGTGACTGGGGGGACAGCAGTCACACCTGTTTTGGGGCGCAGACCTGCCACCTCTTTACCCGCAACAGCCAGCGTGATTGGCAGGTCATCATTTTCTTTGGAGGTGGTAACACCAGCTGGTGTTGAGCGCTGTCCGACATCGATAGCACCACCTTTGGATCAAGGCAACCTAACATGTCCGCCTGCATCTTCCTCACAGACCGGCAGTTTGCCGGGGACACCCTTATCAACCCCGTCTAAGCACAATAGCCAGCCCTCGGTCCCTCAGATGTGGACAAGTAAAAGACCATTTCCTCCTAGCCATGAGAAAGCTAAGAGGTTGAATTTCACCATCTGCAAGCTCTTGGCTACAGAAATGCTGCCTTTCCGCCTGGTGGACACAGAGGATTTTCGAGACCTTATGTCCGTCGCAGTGCCCCAGTACCAGATGCCCAGTCGGCACTACTTCTCAAAGAAAGGTGTGCCTGCGCTCCACCAGCATGTCGCACACAACATCACCGCTTCTTTGAGAAACTCTGTGTGTGACAGGGTGCATTTCACCACAGACACTTGGACGAGTAGGCATGGACAGGGGCGTTACATGTCGCTGACTGGGCACTGGGTAACTATGGTGACAGCAGGACAAGGGGCTGCTGTCCAAGTCTTGCCGTCCCCACGAGTTGTGCGTCAATCCTCTTTATGTCAAAGTTCCTCCACTGCTTCTGCCTCCTCAACCTCCTCTCGGTCTTCCACCTGCACCCAAAGCCTGTCTGGTCATGCCACAAGCTTTCTAACTGCGCAGAAGGGATCCTGCACACCTCCTTACTATGCTGGCAGTAGGGCTCAACGTCATCAGGCGGTTTTTACATTGAAATGTCTGGGAAATGTGAGTCACACAGCTGAGGAGTTGTGGTCAGCTCTGGAGAACCAATTTCATGAATGGTTGTCTCCACTGGACCTGAAACCAGGGAAGGCCGTGTGCGACAATGCTGCAAACCTGGGTGCGGCCCTTCGCCGGGGCAATGTCACACACGTGCCTTGTATGGCTCACGTGTTGAACCTGGTTGTCCAGCAATTTTTAGCCCACTATCCCAGACTAGATGGCCTTCTGCAGAGGGCACGGTCGCTGTGTGCTCACTTCCGCCGTTCGCATCCCGCAGCTCAGCGACTTACATCTCTACAGAAGTCGTTGGGCCTGCCAATTCACCGGCTAAAATGCGATGTGCCTACCCGGTGGAATTCAACTCTGCACATGTTGCAGCGACTGTGGCAGCACCGACAAGCCCTGGTGCAATACGTTCTGACGTATAGCCTGGGCCAACGAGATTCAGAGGTGGGGCAAATCACGCTGGAGGAGTGGTCTCAGATCAGGAACCTATGCACCCTTCTGCACAGTTTTGAAATGGCGACGAAGATGTTTAGTGCTGACGATGCCATTATCAGCATGACTATTCCGGTGATTTACATGCTGGAGCACATGTTAAACAGAATTCGGAGTCAGGTGGTGGCACAAGAGGAGGTGGAGGAAGTAGAGGAGTAGGAGTTGTATGCGGAAGGGCTAACATCTGCAAGGTCCAGACGGTCGGCAGCACCAAGGCGGCAGGCATGTGAGGGTGGGGGAGATGGTTTTACCAGGGCGCATGGTAGCAGCCAAACTAGTGAGGAAGGTGCAGGAGCCCAGGAAGAATTGGAGGACGAACTGATGGAAGACTCATCAGATGAGGGAGACCTTGATCACATTTCTGTTGTGCGAGGTTGGGGGGAGAGGACAGAGGAAGGAAGCATGATTGTTACCTCGCCACCAACACAACAGGGACTTGGTGCTCCTGGATGCGCAACACACATGAGTGCCTTCTTGCTGCACTACCTGCAACATGACCCTCGAATTGTGAGAATTAGAAATAATCCTGACTACTGGGTTGCCACACTGTTAGATCCCCGGTACAAAAGTAAATTTGCAGAAATTATTCCTGCCATAGAAAGGGATGCACGCATGCAGGAGTATCAGCAGAGACTGTTGCAGAATCTTACATGTGCTTTTCCACAAAATACCAGTGGTGCACGTAGTGAATCTCACAGTTCCAACTTGCCAACCGTGGGACCGTCAAGTGTTCAGCACTCAAACCGTAACAGAACCACAGTATCTGCTGGTAACATCAATTTTGCGGAATCATTTCACCACTTTTTTAGCCCATCCTTTGCAAGGCCACAGGAGACAAGAAGTCTGACACATAGTCAACGCCTAGAGACGATGGTACAGGAGTATCTCCAAGTAAACATTGAAGCCACGACTGTGTCACTGGACCCTTGCTCTTTTTGGGCTTCCAATCTGGATAAATGGCCGGAGCTAGCCACTTACGCCTTGGAGATCTTGTCATGCCCCGCAGCCAGCGTTCTGTCTGAACGTGTGTTCAGCGCTGCTGGTGGTGTGCTGACAGATAAGCGCACGCGGCTCTCCACTGATAATGTAGACAGACTCACGTTCATAAAGATGAACAAATCATGGATCCGAAACGACTTTTCTACCCCTGTGTCATCCTGGGGAGAGTAAAAGCTTGATGATTGGTTAAAATCACCCTACCAACCGTTTTAAGCTTTCAAATTACTAATCATGTTTATCTGTATCTTGACTGGAAAATAATTTGGGCTTTGTAGCAGTGTGCAGCACTGATCCTATTAGGCCATCTATAATAAGCTTCACCAGATTTAAAATTAAAAATAATTTTTAGCTGCATCTAGCCCGGAAAATAATTTTGGGGCTCCGAGATGCGCAAGACACATAAGTGCCTTCTTGCTGCACTACCTGCAGCATGACCCTCATATTGTCAGAATTCGAAGTAATCATGACTACTGGGTTGCCACACTCTTAGATCCCCCAAACTTTTCGATCAACCTTTTCATTTTAATAAAGACCAAAAAAATGGTCATTTTTGAAATTATAAGCATTAGCAGGTTGTTAGAAACTGAAATCAAACAGTTTTCAACTCAAAACTTTATTCTAGGTGATGTTACATTTTCACATAGGATCCCTTGTTCGAAAGGAGCTTCTGAACTCTCTCGTCCATTGAATTTGTCAGGTTTTGGATGGTTTCTGCTTCAATTGTTTTGCATGAGGACAGAATACCCTCCCAGAGCTGTTGCTTAGATGTGAACTGCCTCCCGCCATCATAGACACTCCTTTTAATGATGCTCCAAAGGTTCTGAATGGGGTAGAGGTCAGGGGAGCATGGGGGTCACACCATAAGTTTGTCCCCTTTTATGCCCATATCAGCCAGAGATGCAGATGTTTTATGTGCAGCATGAGATGGTGCATTATCATGCAGAAAAATGATCTTGCTGTGAAATACACGGTTCTTCTTCTTGAACCATGGCAGGAAGTGCTGTTTGAGAAAATCCACATACATTATGGAGTTCATCTTTAGCGCCTTCAGGGATCCTAAAGGGGCCGACAATCTCTCTCCCCATGATTCCAGCCCAAAACATTACTCCACCTCCTCCTTGTTGGCGCTGTAGCCGTGTTTGCGTGGGGTGTCCATCAACCAGCCATCCTCCACTCCATTCATCTGGACCATCGAGCGCTGCACGGCACTCATCCGTGAACAAAACAGTTTTGAAATCAATCTTCATGTAATGTTTGGCCCACTGGAGCCGTTTCTGCTTGTGTGAAGTGGATAGAGGAGGTCGACAGGATGGCATATGCACAGCTGCAAACCTCTGAAGGACCCTGCATCTTGTTGTTCGGGGGACGTTGGAGGCACAAGCAGCTTCAAAAACTTGTCTGCTGCTATGACAAGGCTTTTTTGCCGCTGCTGTTTCAACCTGACGTAATTGCCTGTAGGAAAGAGTCCTCAATTTGCCCTTATCAGCACGCACACGTGTGTACTGTGAATCAGCTACATACTTCTTGATTGCCAAGACACTTCATCCTGATCATCGCACAATGTTGATTGTAGTCATGCCTTGACCTAAACACTCCACAATTTGTTGCTTCTCAGCAGCCGACACATCCTTTTTCTTTCCCATTTTGGCAGAAAATGTAGGCTGCTTAATAATGTGAGAGAGCCTTCTTAAGTAGTCTTGCCTTTCATTGGACACACCTGCCAAACTAATTAGCACAGGTGTCTGCAATTGCTTACAGTGATATAAAGAGCCCTGACACACATCACCATCAATGAGTTTAACTGACAAACAAACAAATTCTTCCCTTATCACTCCTAAACACTTTTTGCATAATAATTTGGAACGCGGTGTACATGTGCTTTTCCACAAAACACCAGTGGTTCACGTAGTGAATCTTACAGTTCTAACTTGCCAACCGTGGTCTGTATGGAATTGTTCAATAAAGGGCCCAAAATTAAGATAACATAGATGGGAGAGGTCTCTATGAATAGGAATTCCTAAGTATTTGATACCCTGTGAGGGCCAGGCAAAGGGAAAGTTGGACTGGATGGAATCCTATATGGATTTAGGGAGGGAGACATCGAGGGCCTCAGACTTCGCTGCATTGATTTTAAAATTTTACCATGTAACAAAGTGATCTATTTCAGCCATAACAGCAGGGATGGATATATGTGATTGAGTGATATATACTAGGACATCATCAGCAAATAGAGAGCACTTGTACTCGGTGCCTCCCACCTCAATCCACCTAATATTGGGGTTATGGCGAATTGATGAGAGCAGGTGCTCCGTCACTAGGATGTATAAGAGAGGGGACAGAGGACATCCCTGCCTTGTCCCATTGGTGATTGTGAAAGGTGATGAAAATGTTCTGACGCACCCCCTGGGCCTTGGGACACCCGGAGCCGGACACTTTTTGGTGGATGCTGGTGGTTGTAGTCTTCATGGCGGCGATCCGGTTCCGTGGCTCAGGGCGGTCAAACCAGTGGCGGAACTATTTATGTGGTTTTGATGTTTAAATGTCCGACTACGCCACCCGTGGATTGCGGTCAGAGTGAACCGCCGCTACAGGGCAGACCGCTAAGGCTGGTGTTGTGGGTGCAGCACAGCGTAGCATAACTCCCCACGGGAGGAGTATAGCCTCAGGGCAGTGTATGCGGAGGATGGGGGTGATGGTGCAGGGCAGCAGCAGTAACGACACGGAGTCAGTGATGCAGTTCAGGGCCTTTACTCACAGTTCTTATTATCCAGACCACGTCTGCAGGTAACGGCTGCCCACGTCGTACTGTGCTCACCAGGTGAGGGGCTCAGACAACTCCCAGATAACTTTGGAGCGCTTCACAGGACCCCCTTTGTGTGTCCTTTGTCTGGCCTTTCTTACCAACACTTCTGTCCGGCTGCCTCGGGCCTCCTCTTGGTAAACTTGGCGCCAGTTTCCCTGACCCTATGTGGTGCCTTCCTAGCGGGTGGAGCAAGGGGCTGCGCCACATAAAATGTCAGAGCCTCCGGTTTCTAGCTGAGGGTCGTTTCCTGCCTCCACTAGTTCGGGGACCGGTCTCCCCCTTTGGCCTGACCCCTCCACGCAGGTGGATTCGGGCGTGCGGTGGCGACTCGCCCGTCCGCACCCCTGGGATCCCTTCGTTCCTCGTTCCTGGAGCCTTCTCCGCTCCTCTTCCTTCCTTCTCCCTCTTGCAGGCCTGGGCCTCTGTTACTAGGCCCGCCTCCGGAGCAGAGCTCATGCAGAGCCCCTGCTCCCTGCCACTTCTGCTCAGACTTCTCTGCACTGAACTAAGATGGTGCCCACCTTTTATACTCCCTTCTCAATGCACCCAGGAACTGCTTCCTCCCTGCTCCAGCACTGCAGGGTTCCCCTTCCTCAGTGTTCCCTCCCCCCACTCCAGCCAGGGACAGGGACTGTCGTGCCCATCTCAGGGGCATATTGGTCGCCCTGCCCCACGGCAATGTGGTGTAATGCATGCAGGTGTCGGGTCCTGATCCACACTCCATCCTTATCTGAGAGTGAGATATCACACCTCTGGGTGAGGTGCAATACGTCTGTAGCAACCGAGCCCTCGGTGCTACAGTTCCATTTATCTTCAGCCTAGGTGACGTATTGTGATACAGGGCCGTGATTTTGGCTATAAAAGGGTCCCCTAGACCCCTACCCCAAGCTTTTTAAGAGAATCATATATGGCTTGCCAGGAGACTCTATGGAATGCTTTCTCAGCATCCAACGAGAGTATCTACTTACAAATTTTTAACTGCATCTAGCCCAGGAAATACTTTGTGCCTAGTAGCAGTGTCTGCTAGTCAGCGGATTATCCCGGCTGTTAAGCAAGCTACACCACCTGTAGTTTGGACACTTAATTTTTTCAAAGGAAATGTTTCGGGACCACGGGATACTTAGTGAAGAGCATCAGGAGGCACCCCAAGGCATAGGGGCTGGGACTGGCACTAGGATGCCTTGCGGTGGACAGCCGAGCTCGATCCTTATAAAAGCTTTTTAACTGCAGCAGCTTTAGTGGACGCTACTGGAGCTGGAATTACGCGGCTGCTGGCATGAGACTTGCCCTCCAATAGATCCTTGTAAATGGATTTAAAGTGTATTCATTCAAATTAGAGGGACAATTTAAATTAAAAAGCTTAGAGCTGCCTCCACCACAGGGGGGCTCTCTCGACCCACCAGCGGACAGGCACCAGTATTGGGAGAGGGGGGCTGGCCGTCAGGGTTCACCGCGGCTCTGGCACAAACCCGGCGACACGGAGGTGGCACGGGCAGGAGCGGACTGGCCGTCTCGGCTTCTCACTTTTTGGATTTTAGAAGGGCATGACATGCCTATATCTGTGTCTCCCCCTCCTTTTACTCCTCCACCTCTTTTCTTTTCGCATGACTATATGTACTTGTCACTTTTCCATGTGTTAGTTGTGTCTTCTGAGCAGTTTGTCAGCTTTTGGACACCTTTGAAGGTGTTTTCTATGTGTTTCTATGTGTTTTTGTTTGCCTGCCATTGGTTTTAACGGTGTTCGAAGGTGTTCGACGAACAGTTCGACGAACAGTTCGGCGAACACACGGGTGTTCGACGAACCGAACCGAACTCGAACACTACGGGGGTGGCTCAACACTACTTGGGACACCTGGAGCCGGACCCTTTTTGGTGGATGCTGGTGGTTGCAGTCTCCGTGGCGGCAACCCGGTTCCGTGGCTCAGGGCGGTCAAACCAGTGGCGGAACTATTTATGTGGTTTTGATGTTTAAATGTCCGACTACGCCACCCGTGGATTGCGGTCAGAGTGAACCGCCGCTCCAGGGCAGACCGCTGAGGCTGGTGTTGTGGGTGCAGCAGAGCGTAGCATAACTCCCCACGGGAGGAGTATAGCCTCAGGGCAGTGTATGCGGAGAATGGGGGTGATGGTGCAGGGCAGCAGCAGTAATGACACGGAGTCAGTGATGCAGTCCAGGGCCTTTACTCACAGTTCTTATTATCCAGACCACGTCTGCAGGTAACGGCTGCCCACGTCGTACTGTGCTCACCAGGTGAGGGGCTCAGACAACTCCCAGGTAACTTTGGAGCACTTCACAGGACCCCCTTTGTGTGTCCTTTATCTGGCCTTTCTTACCAACCCTTCTGTCCGGCTGCCTCGGGCCTCCTCTTGGTAAACTTGGCGCCAGTTTCCCTGACCCTATGTGGTGCCTTCCTAGCGGGTGTAGCGAGGGGCTACGCCACATAAAATGTCACAGCCTCCTGTTTCTAGCTGAGGGTCGTTTCCTGCCTCCACTAGTTTCGGGGACCGGTCTCCCCCTTTGGCCTGACCCCTCCACGCAGGTGGATTCTGGCGTGCGGTGGCGACTCGCCCGTCCGCACCCCTGAGATGCCTTCGTTCCTCGTTCCTGGAGCCTTCTCCGCTCCTCTTCCTTCCTTCTCCCTCTTCCAGGCCTGGGCCTCTGTTACTAGGCCCGCCTCCGGAGCAGAGCTCATGCAGAGCCCCTGCTCCCTGCCACTTCTGCTCAGACTTCTCTGCACTGAACTAAGATGGTGCCCACCTTTTATACTCCCTTCTCAATGCACCCAGGAACTGCTTCCTCCCTGCTCCTGCACTACAGGGTTCCCCTTCCTCAGTGTTCCCTCCCCCCACTCCAGCCAGGGACAGGGACTGTCGTGCCCATCTCAGGGGCATATTGGTCGCCCTGCCCCACGGCAATGTGGTGTAATGCATGCAGGTGTCGGGTCCTGATCCACACTACATCCTTACCTGAGAGTGAGATATCACACCTCTGGGTGAGGTGCAATACCTCTGTAGCAACCGAGCCCTCAGGGTGCTACAGTTCCATTTATCTTCAGCCTAGGTGACGTATTGCGATACAGGGCCATGATTTTGGCTATAAAAGGGTCCCCTAGACCCCTACCCCAAGCTTTTTAAGAGAATCATATATGGCATGCCAGGAGACTCTATGGAATGCTTTCTCAGCATCCAACGAGAGTATCTAATTACAAATTTTGAACTGCATCTAGCCCAGGAAATACTTTGTGCCTAGTAGCAGGGTCTGCTAGTCAGCGGATTATCCCGGCTGTTAAGCAAGCTACACCACCTGTAGTTTGGACACTTCATTTTTTCAAAGGAAATGCTTCGGGACCACGGGATACTCAGTGAAGAGCATCAGGAGGCACCCCAAGGCATAGGGGCTGGGACTGGCAGTAGGATGCCTTGCGGTGGACAGCCGAGCTCGATCCTTATAAAAGCTTTTTAACTGCAGCAGCTTTAGTGGACGCTACTGGAGCTGGAATTACGCGGCTGCTGGCATGAGACTTGCCCTCCAATAGATCCTTGTAAATGGATTTAAAGTGTATTCATTCAAATTAGAGAGACAATTTAAATTAAAAAGCTTAGAGCTGCCTCCACCACAGGGGGGCTCGCTCGACCCACCAGCGGACAGGCACCAGTATTGGGAGAGGGGGGCTGGCCATCAGGGTTCACCGCGGCTCTGGCACAAACCCGGCGACACAGAGGTGGCACGGGCAGGAGCGGACTGGCCGTGTCGGCTTCTCACTTTTTGGATTTTAGAAGGGCATGACATGCCTATATCTGTGTCTCCCCCTCCTTTTACTCCTCCACCTCTTTTATTTTCGCATGACTATATGTACTTGTCACTTTTCCATGTGTTAGTTATGTCTTCTGAGCAGTTTGTCAGCTTTTGGACACCTTTGAAGGTGTTTTCTATGTGTTTCTATGTGTTTTTGTTTGCCTGCCATTGGTTTTAACGGTGTTCGAAGGTGTTCGACGAACAGTTCGACGAACAGTTCGGCGAACACACGGGTGTTCGACGAACCGAACCGAACTCGAACACTACGGGGGTGGCTCAACACTACTGCTAATCGGTGGGGGTGTGTTTAGACTACCTGGCAACAGGTTTACTAGTCCTCTAGAAATTATGCGAACATGAAATATATGAAATTTGAATAGCATTAGTGCTCTAGAAAATAGAAATAAATGAGAAATCTTAGCATATAAATTGGCCAATTCATGTGTACCTGGTAGCCGCGATAAGGAGTTTCTCAAAAAACCAGGACCCCACCAATGTGAATATCTCTCTAAGGGACATCCGTTTGCTTATTTGTTTTTTGACTGAGCACTCCACCGCTATGCGACAGATGGGTTTTAATTGCAATAGGATCTTACTTTCCCACATATAAGCAGACGGATTTCCCTTAAAGAGGTATTCAAATTGGTAGGGTCCTGGTATTTTGAGAAATGCCTTATCGTGGCTAGCAGGTACACATGAATTGGCCAATTTATGCGCTAAGATTTCTCATTTATTTCTGTTTTCAAGAGCAGTAATACTATTCAAATTTCATATATTTCATGTTCGCATACTTAGTGTTGCAGTGTGCTGCTTTGTTTGCTATTATTTTATGGAGGTATCGACTCGTAGTAAGCACCTGTTCACACCTATTTCTTGCATTGGAAGTGCCGTCAGTTTTTTCTTTTTTTCTGTTACTAGTCCTCTAGTAATAACATCCTGCTGATAAAAGTGATTTTATAAAAACTTCTCTGTCTCTATATTATACTGCTCTCAAATTAGGTATAAAAAATCTGGTGACAGAATCCCTTTGAGGTGTAACACCATACCTCAATATAACATATATGTAGAGGTCTGTAATTTTGTTTGTTCTATTAAGAACTACCTATCCACATAATTAGACACAATAATTAGCCACAGTGTTCCATGAAACATACAATATATTTGTGTAAATCGCAGTGTATGCATGTGTCTGTCTCCCATTATAGCTGGCTATGCAAGTCGGATAACTGTGGGCTAAAGTGTAATTTATCTGACATCTGCAGATAGAGAACGTTCTTCTCTGCCTGTGTTCTTTATCTGATAGCAGCATATCTGCCCAAAGAAAAAAAAGATGGGGTAATTGAGAGTCAGAAGACCCACATACACATTAGATGGTTGGTATTTCTTACCGAAAATGGCAGGTATGGCTAATCTAATGTGAATGTGGGTCATAAGTAAAAGTAGTAGTCAGTGAATGGCAAATCAAAAGTCATATCTTATTCCTACAGATAAGTGTTATGGGAGAGTTTAAGTTAGATATTGCTTTAAATTATCTTTTGTTAACACTGATTTTACAGTAGTTTATGAGACATTGGAGACAATAGTTAAATAGGTAGAAATCTGCATTACTTCCTGATGTCAGTACCTGAATTGTGATGCTACATATGACAGACTACTACAAACAGCAAAAAAATATCCTTTATTGTTGTAATTAGGATGAAAGAAATTCTTCACACTTGATTTTCATATCATTTTTCCCAGGGGCATTGAATAGACAAGAGGCATTATCTTGGTCCATGCAGGAAGCATTATCTTGCTCGGCAGCCTGTTATCCGTTCGAAGACACCAGATGAATTAGTAAGGGCGACTGACACTGCTAAAGCTACACATGTCAGGGTTTTGTTTTTAACGTTCTTTTCAGAAAATAAACTTCTCCATGTGAAACCAAGTGTAGAAATGCAAAATCAAAGCAGCACTTCCACATCTGCTGCTCTTGAGTTGTGTGCTATTAAACATTAATGGATATTTCTGCTGTGCCATATTGACATTATGGACTAACATGGCACGCTGGTACATTTACCTAAAGTAGTAGCCCTTTTATGAGATGTACCAGAAAGCAGAAGATCACAGCATGGATGACATTCATTATTAATGTTGTGGAGTTCATTTATCCTCACTGGTTTTACTTGTACTATTGTTATTCCATGTGGGGTTGGATTAATGTTTATGGGGGTCTCTAAGCAAAAACACTTTTTTTCTTCTGGTCAAGTTTTTTAGGTACCAATTTATAGTACAATATTTTAGTGTTCAATGAGCACAGTAATGGAAATGTTAGCTTAACTCTATAATTCCATACTACTATGGCAATACCAAATTTATTACAGTTTTTTGCTAATCTTCGGAAACTATGTTACTGTAGAGAGATGGACAAGAGAGACTAAGTAACTGTAAGCAAACACCACCCTCTGCTGGAACAAACTGAAAATGAAAGTAAACAAAGAATTGTGCTATCAGGAACTAAATGTTTCTGGCAGATTTGCAGGGAGGGAGACTTTTGTGTGCTGGAGCAGATCATGTGACCCAGAGAGTTTCTTGGGTATAAAGGCCCTGCGTGCCACATTGCTGGGGCTTTTGGCGCCAAGTGAGCGCAGGGTGCGGATGTGCACCGCAGGAGATGCTGCAACCAGAGTTTTGGTGCCAAGCTGCAGAGTGGAGCAGATGTGCTCCAGAGGGACAGCAGAGCCCAGCGCGACAGGCCTCAGCTGGAGGGCTGTGCTGCACCAGAGTTGGACATCGCCTGAGAGGTTCCGCATTCCTCACAGAAGCCCCCCTAAGCCCTGCGCATGTTGGTCAGAGTCAGGACCAACGCCGCCGGTCAAGAGCCGAGGTCTGGACCCTCCTTCCCCCAAGTGTGAGAGACTGCTGCCGACGGTCAAGCCGAGAAGAACTGAGAGAGGACCGCGACAGGAAAGATGAGCCAGCAACCGCCGAGGAATCGTGCAAGTGAACAGAGCCGTCACTTACAACTCTCACCTACGGTACCGGGGACATTTGGGATTAGGATCTCAGGTTGGGTGGGGGCCGTTTGGTGCGTGGGGGGCTAAACGGGATCTGATAAACTTGGAAGAGAATTGCGGTCTAGCGGGAAAAACCGGTGACCCCTGCTAGGGCCATAAAAAGAGAAAGAGAACTCATGCGGTTCTCCCACGATTGGGAGCATCACACTGTTGCAAAGAACTGTATTGTTATTCACTGAAATATTTCTCATTGTGATTCCAAGTTGCTGTTTATTACCGTTGCTACTAACCCCTTTGTAGAATAGTTTTTATTCATATTAAGTGGTTATTAGTAATGAGCCACCCCGGTAGTGTTCGAATTCGGTTCGGTTCGTCGAACACCCATATGTTCGCCGAACTGTTCGTCGAACTGTTCGTCGAACACCTTCGAACACCATTAAAACCAATGGCAGGCAAACAAAAACACATAGAAACACATAGAAAACACATTCAAAGGTGTCCAAAAGCTGACAAACTACTCAGAAGACACAACTAACACATGGAAAAGTGACAAGTACATATAGTCATGCGAAAGCCAACAAAAAAGTGCGAAGCCAACACGGCCAGTTCGTTCCTGCCCGTGCGACCTCCGTGTCGCCGGGTTTGTGCCAAAGCCGCGGTGGACCCTGACGGCCAGCCACTCTCTCCCAATACTGGTGCCTGTCCACTGGTGGGTCGAGCGAGGCCCCCTGCGGTGGAGGCAGGTCTAATCTTTTTAATTTAAATTGTCTCTCTAATTTGAATGAGTGCACTTTAAATCCTTTTACAAGGATCTATTGGAGGGCAAGTCTCATGCCAGCAGCCGCGTAATACCAGCTCCAGTAGCGTCCACTAAAGCTGCTGCAGTTAAAAAGCTTTTATAAAGATCGAGCATGTCGGTCCACTGCAAGGCGTCTTACCGCCAGCCCCTGTGCCTTGGGGTGCCTCCCCGATGCTCTTCACTGAGTGTCCCGGGGGCCGAAACCATTTCCTTTGAAAAAATTAAATGTCCAAACTACAGGTGGTGTAGCTTGCTTAACAGCTGGGATAATCCGCTGACTAGCAGACACTGCTACTAGGCACAAAGTATTTCCTGGGCTAGATGCAGTTAAAAATTTGTAATTAGATACTCTCGTTGGATGCTGAGAAAGCATTCCATAGAGTCTCCTGGCACGCCATATATTATTCTCTTAAAAAGCTTGGGGTAGGGGTCTAGGGGACCCTTTTATAGGCAAAATCACGGCCCTGTATCGCAATACGTCACCTAGGCTGAAGATAAATGGAACATTTTCATCACGTTTCATAATCACCAATGGGACAAGGCAGGGATGTCCTCTGTCCCCTCTCTTATACATCCTAGTGACGGAGCACCTGCTCTCATCAATTCGCCATAACCCCAATATTAGGTGGATTGAGGTGGGAGGCACCGAGTACAAGTGCTCTGCATTTGCTGATGATGTCCTAGTATATATCACTCAATCACATATATCCATCCCTGCTGTTATGGCTGAAATAGATCACTTTGTTACATGGTCAAATTTTAAAATCAATGCAGCGAAATCTGAGGCCCTCGATGTCTCCCTCCCCAAATCCATACAGGATTCCATCCAGTCCAACTTTCCCTTTGCCTGGACCTCACAGGGTATCAAATACTTAGGAATTCGTATTCATAGAGACCTCTCCCGTCTATGTTATCTAAATTTTGGGCCCTTTATTAAACAACTCCATACAGACCACGGTTGGCAAGTTAGAACTGTAAGATTCACTATGTGAACCCCTGGTGTTTTGTGGAAAAGCACATGTACAATGTGTTCCAAATTATTATGCAAAAAGTGTTTAGGAGTGATAAAGTAAGAATTATTTTGTTTGTCAGTTAAACTCATTGATGGTGATGTGTGTCAGGGCTCTTTATATCACTGTAATCAATTGCAGACACCTGTGCTAATTAGTTTGGCAGGTGTGTCCAATGAAAGGCAAGACTACTTAAGAAGGCTGTCCCACATTATTAAGCAGCCTACATTTTCTGCCAAAATGGGAAAGAAAAAGGATGTGTCGGCTGCTGAGAAGCAACAAATTGTGGAGTGTTTAGGTCAAGGCATGACTACAATCAACATTGCCAAGACACTTCATCCTGATCATCGCACAATCAAGAAGTATGTAGCTGATTCACAGTACACACATGTGCGTGCTGATAAGGGAAAATTGAGGACTCTTTCCTACAGGCAATTACGTCAGGTTAAAAGAGCAGCTGCCAAAAAGCCTTGTCATAGCAGCAGACAAGTTTTTGAAGCTGCTGGTGCCTCCAACGTTCCCCAAACAACAAGATGCAGGGTCTTTCAGAGGTTTGCAGCTGTGCGTAAGCCATCCTGTCGACCTCCTCTATCCACTGTACACAAGCAGAAACGGCTCCAGTGGGCCAAACAATACATGACGACTGACTTCAAAACTGTTTTGTTCACCGATGAGTGCCGTGCAACGCTCGATGGTCCAGATGGATGGAGTGGAGGATGGCTGGTTGATGGACACCCCATGCAAACACGGCTACGGCACCAACAAGGAGGAGGTGGAGTAATGTTTTGGGCTGGAATCATGGGGAGAGAGATTGTCGGCCCCTTTAGGCTCCCTGAAGGTGTAAAGATGAACTCCATAATGTATGTGGAGTTTCTCAAACAGCACTTCCTGCCATGGTCCAAGAAGAAGAACCGTGTATTCCGCAGCAAGATCATTTTCATGCATGATAATGCATCGTCTCATGCTGCACATAACACATCTGCATCTCTGGCTGATATGGGCATAAAAGGGGACAAACTTATGGTGTGACCCCCATGCTCCCCTGACCTCTACCCCATTGAGAACCTCTGGAGCATCATCAAAAGGAGTGTCTATGATGGCGAGAGGCAATTCACATCAAAGCAACAGCTCTGGGAAGGTATTCTGTCCTCATGCAAAACAATTGAAGCAGAAACCATCCAAAACCTGACAAATTCAATGGACGAAAGAGTTCAGAAGCTCCTTTCGAACAAGGGGTCCTATGTGCAAATGTAACATCACCTAGAATAAAGTTTTAAGTTGAAAACTGTTTGATTTCAGTTTCTAATAACCTGCTAATGCTTATAATTTCAAAAATGATCATTTTTTTGTTCTTTATTAAAATGAAAAGGTTGATCGAAGAGTGTGGGGGATCTAAGAGTGTAGCAGCTCAGTAGTCAGGATTATTTCGAATTCTGACAATCTGAAGGTCATGTTGCAGGCAGTGCAGCAAGAAGGCACTCATGTGTCTTGCGCATCTAGGAGCCCCAAAATTATTTTCCGGGCTAGATGCAGCTAAAAATTATTATTAATTTGAAAGCTGGTGGAGCTTAGTATAGATGGCCTAATAGAATCAGTACTGCAAACTGCTACAAGGCCCAAATTATTTTCCAGCCAAGATACAGATAAACATGATTAGTAATTTGAAAGCTTAAAACGGTTGGTGAGGTGATTTTAACAAATGATCAAGCTTTTACTCTCCCCAGGATGACACAGGGGTAGAAAAGTCGTTTCGGATCCATGATTTGTTCATCTTTATGAACGTGAGTTTGTCTACATTATCAGTGGAGAGCCGCGTGCGCTTATCTGTCAGCACACCACCAGCAGCGCTGAACATACGTTCAGACAGAACGCTGGCTGCGGGTCATGACAAGATCTCCAAGGCGTAAGTGGCGAGCTCCGGCCATTTATCCAGATTGGAAGCCCAAAAAGAGCAAGGGTCCAGTGACGCAGTCATGGCTTCAATGTTTACTTGGAGATACTCCTGTACCATCATCTCTAGGCGTTGACTATGTGTCAGACTTCTTGTCTCCTGTGGCATTGCAAAGGATGGGCTAAAAAAGTGGTGAAATGATTCCGCAAAATTGATGTTACCAGCAGATACTGTGTTTCTGTTACATTTTGAGTGCTGAACACTTGACGGTCCCACGGTTGGCAAGTTGGAACTGTGAGATTCACTACATGCACCACTAGTGTTTTGTGGAATGGAAAAGCACATGCAAGATTCTGCAACAGTCTCTGCTGTTACTCCTGCATGCGTGCATCTCTTTCTATGGCAGGAATAATTTCTGCAAATTTACTTTTGTACTGAGGATCTAACAGTGTGGCAACCCAGTAGTCAGGATTATTTCTAATTCTCACAATTCGAGGGTCATGTTGCAGGTAGTGCAGCAAGAAGGCACACATGTGTCTTGTGCATCCCGGAGCACCAAGTCCCTGTTGTGTTGGTGGCGAGGTAACAATCATGCTTCCTTCCTCTGCCCTCTCCCCCCAACCTCGCACAACAGAAATGTGATCAAGGTCTCCCTCATCTGATGAGTCTTCCATCAGTTCGTCCTCCACTTCTTCCTGGGCTCCTGCACCTTCCTCACTAGTTTGGTTGCTACCATGCACCCTGGTAAAACCATCTCCCCCACCCTCACATGCCTGCCGCCTTGGTGCTGCCGACCGTCTGGACCTTGCAGATGTTAGCCCTTCCGCATACAACTCCTCCTCCTCTACTTCCTCCACCTCCTCTTGTGCCACCACCTGACTCCGAATTCTGTTTAACATGTGCTCCAGCATGTAAATCACCGGAATAGTTATGCTGATAATGGCATCATCAGCACTAAACATCTTCGTCGCCATTTCAAAACTGTGCAGAAGGGTGCATAGGTCCCTGATCTGAGAACACTCCTCCAGCGTGATTTGCCCCACCTCTGGAACTCGTTGGCCCAGGCTATACGTCAGAACGGATTGCACCAGGGCTTGTCAGTGCTGCCACAGTCGCTGCAACATGTGCAGAGTTGAATTCCAGCGGGTAGGCACATCGCATTTTAGCCGGTGAAGTGGCAGGCCCAACGACTTCTGTAGAGATGTAAGTCGCTGAGCTGCGGGATGCGAACGGCGGAAGTGAGCACACAGCGACCGTGCCCTCTGCAGAAGGCCATCTAGTCTGGGATAGTGGGCTAAAAATTGCTGGACAACCAGGTTCAACACGTGAGCCATACAAGGCACGTGTGTGACATTGCCCCGGCGAAGGGCCGCACCCAGGTTTGCAGCATTGTCGCACACGGCCTTCCCTGGTTTCAGGTCCAGTGAAGACAACCATTCATGAAACTGGTTCTCCAGAGCTGACCACAACTCCTCAGCTGTGTGACTCACATTTCCCAGGCATTTCAAAGTAAAAACTGCCTGATGACGTTGAGCCCTGCTGCCACCATAGTAAGGAGTAGTGTTGAGCATTCCGATACTGAAATATAGGGTATCAGCCGATATTCGCAGTATCGAAATTCCGATACTTAATTCCGATACTTTTGCAATATCGTATACCGGAATCGGAAGTTCCCATAATGCAATGAGCCAGTTTCATTTTATTCAGCCAATGAGGATCCTAAGATGTGTGGGCACATCCTGTTAGACATGTAGGCATCTTAACTAATGGCATGGCTGTGATTGGCTGCTGAAAAGATGTCATGATGCACTATAAAAGCCGCCGCCGCCATTTTCAGCTCACTCTGCTGTGAATTCAGTTAGGGATAGGACGCTGTTGTTTTGAGGGACAGTTTTAGCTACCTATTTGGTCTATTCTGCTTTACCCAAGCTACTTTATAAATCGCTGTGCCTTGCAGCGCTAGTGCACAGTTCTCTGTGCTGTTCACCGCTGTCTGCAAGGTCTGTGTGTGTGAGTGCAGCTCACCCTGTAGTGTGTGCTTCAGCCACGTCTGGTTGTAGTGCACTCAGTGTATGTCACTGCCTCATACATTGTCCTTTTTTGCCAATTCATAATTTTTCCTGATATCTCCTATTAGTGTGGTGGTTCCATCCGTTTTCAGCTAAATTGGTTCCAAACACACTATATAGGAGTAGATAGAGAATTTTTTTTTGTCTTGCAGCGCTAGTGCACAGTGCTCTGCATTGGCACTGTTCACCGCTGTCTGCAAGGTCTGTGTGTGTGAGTGCAGCTCACCCTGCAGTGTGTGCTTCAGCCACGTCTGGTTGTAGTGCACTCAGTGTGTGTCACTGCCTCATACGTTGTCCTTTTTTGCCAAATCCTAATTTTTCCTGATTTCTCCTATTAGTGTGGTGGTTCCATCCGTATTCAGCTAAATTGGTTCCAAACACACTATATAGGAGTAGTTAGAGGAGCCTTTCTGCAGCATTGTGCCCGGCAGCCCTAGCCAGATTAGTATTAGCCTATTTTTTGTAGCCTCATCTATTGCATTGTAGGTTACCTTCCTAAATTGTAATAGCTACAAAAAGTTTGTGATACTATCGGTATTACATCTTTGGGCTCATCCAGTGTCTTTTTGTGACAAAAAAAACCTAAATAAAGTTCACCAAACACTCCACTTTACAGTTGTGTAGGCCACATTAGCTCATATTAAAGTCTAGTCCACACTTTATAAAATTAGTGTTTCTTATACCTGTTAGCAGCTGTTCAGGAATAAGCCCACTGAGCCCTTACTACTTTTCTGCCTATCTTTATCAGTCTACCAAGATGAAGAAGGCAGGGAGTAAGGCATGTTGTCGTGGTTGTGGGCGTGGGCGTGGAGTTTCTGCAGGGAGAGGACGTGAGGATTCTGTGCCTGCAGGGAGAGAACATGGGGATTCTGTGCCTGCTGCGGTCACCAGTGACTCAGCATCCCCCAGTTTTACCAGGGAACAGTCCTTTATGCGCAGCTTTGTAGGAGCTAGCCGTACCCCACTGCTGCGGGAGGACCAAATTGAAGCCGTTGTCAGATGGATGGCAGCTAACGCATCGACTTCAATTAGTTCCAGATCCTCTCAGGTCCTGAGCACTGAAGAGCACTCATCTGTCTCTTCACCACCTGCCAAATTGCCCAGGCAGTCAGAGAGCCCTGGACAGGAGCCATCCCTACTTCTGTTCTATGAATCTCTTGGCTTGGAAAGAGGGGGCCAGCCAAGCAGAATTCAAGAATTTGAAGAAGAGGTAGTATGCAGTGATGCGCAACCGTTTTGTCTCTCTGAATCTGAAGAGGCGGGTGGGCCAGTGCCTATGGTCAGCAGCACACCTCAGTACGCATCTGATGATGAGACTCAGGTGCCACTTTCTGGTGCGTACTGTGCTGTCAAGACTACCCAGGAGAAGCAGTTGTTTGAAGAGGGTGGTGTAGATGATGAGGTCCTTGACCTATCATGGCGTGAGGGACAGGAAGGTGGTGAGAGCAGCTCTGAGGAAGAGATTCCCTGAACTGCCCAAAAAAGAGGGAGAGGGAGGGGGCAGACTTGGTTGCCTGTAGCCTCCACTTCGGCACACATTAGGAGCATGGCTCTTCAAAAATCCAAAGCGGGCGCTCCCAAGACTTGCAGTGCCTGGTCCTTTTTTGACACAGTTGCAGATGACATTTGCTTTGTCAAATGCAAGCTGTGTAATCAGAAGGTGAAAAGAGGGAAAAGTGTCAGCAACCTCAATACCACAAATATGTGGAAACATGTGCAGACCAAGCACGTGTTGGAGTTACAAAGATACACTGAAGACCTAGGCCAACCTACAGCGCCACCTACCACCTCTTCAGCTCGTGTTGTTGCCTCTTCCTCCAGCTCACACACAGCTGGTTCGGCTTCCTCACAGGATCGCCATGGAAGAATCTCTGGCACTGTTGTACAGAGTCACAGTGTAATTCCACTCACAGCACCAATTTCCCTGTCATCCTCACACTCCCAGGCCAGTCTACAGCCATCGTTAGCACAGGCATGGGAGAAAAGGCGCCCATACTCGGTAAACCACCCCCGAGCACAGGCTCTGAATGCTGGCATTGCTAAACTACTGGCCCTTGAAATGCTATCATTCAGGCTGGTGGAGACTGACACCTTCCGTAACTTTATGGCATTGGCAGTCCCACAATACAACGTACCCAGCCGCTTTTATTTCAGCAGGCAAGCCGTCCCTGCCCTGCAACAGCATGTGGAGGGAAAAATTAAACATGCGCTACAAAACACCGTCAGTAGCAAGGTCCACCTGACCACCGATGCGTGGACCAGTAAGCATGGACAGGGACGATACCTTTCCCTCACTGCCCATTGGGTAAATGTTGTGGAGCCGGGTACAGATCTTGAGAGTGGCGCTGTACGTGTTCTGCCAACTCCAAGGATTGCAGGAATCCAGTCTGTACACATTGACTCCTCCTCATACTCCAGTTCCTCTGAATCAGCGCTGCAGGAGCCGTCACGGTCTACCTCCACATCGACCCGTGAACGGTTACCTGTTATGGTGACCGATATGAACACAGCCGTGGCCAAACGTCAACAGGCCGTATTAAAATTAATTTCTTTGGGGAATCGAAGCCACACAGCGCAGGAGCTCTGGAATGCCATCAAGCAGCAGAGCGACGTGTGGTTTGTGTTAGCGAATCTCCAGCCAGGCTTGGTAGTGTGTGACAATTGCCGAAATCTGGTGGCAGCTCTGGGCCTAGGCAACCTCACTCACATCCCATGTCTGGCACATGTGCTCAACTTGGTCGTGCAGAGTTTTTTGAGGGACTATCCGGATCTTGATGCACTGCTTCACAAGGTCAGCATAGAGTGCGCTCACTTGCGGCGTTCCAGCAACGCAAGATCGCGCATTGCAGCTCTGCAGCGCTGATTACGTCTTCCAGAACATCGCATCATATGTGACCTACCCACCAGGTGGAATTCAACGTTACATATGTTGGAGAGGTTGTGTGAGCAGCACGCAGCAGTAATGGAGTACCAGCTGCAGCAGGCGCAAACAAGTCGCAGTACGCGCCGTTCACACTTCACCACCACTGAGTGGGCCTCTATGAAGGACATTTGCCACGTTTTGCGTGCCTTCGATTATTCCAAGCAGATGGCGAGTGCAGATGATGCACTAGTCAGCATGACTATCCCCCTTATCTGCCTGCTTGAAAAACACTGCAAGCACTAAGGGACGAGGTTTTGGAAGAGGTGGAGGATGAGGAGTCACAAATGCCATCTGCTTCTCTACAGTCTGCGCAAAGTGGTTCCTCACAAAGGCCTAGGCAGGGGACACTTTGTGAGGAGGATGAGGAGGAGTCAATGGAGGAGGAAGACATCTGTCCAGAGGAGGGAGGTACACAATGCTCTAGCTGTCAGTATCTAGAGCGAAGGTGGGGTGATGCAGAGCAGTCAGAGATCACGCCTCAAGCAGGGGACAGTGTTTCTTGGCCAGTTGGCAGTCTGCAGCACATGGTTGATTTCATGCTGCAGTGCCTGAGAAATGACCGCAGCATCGCCCACATTCTCAACACGGCTGATTATTTGGTGTCCACCCTCCTAGATCCTCGCTACCGGGGCAACTTACAAAGCCTCATAACACCATTGAACTGGGAGCGTAAAATGCGGGAGTACCAAGACGCACTGGTGCATTCCATCATGTTCTCCATTCCAACTGAGAGCAGTGCTGCTAGTGCTTTACAAAGCAGCTCAGTGCGTCGAGGCAGTGGAGGAAGCTCTGCACAAAGAGGGAGCAGAAGCCGCGCTTCAGCACAAGGCAAGACCAGTATGGCCGAAATGTGGCAAAGCTTTGTGTCCCCGCCGCCACAAATGTCTACACCATCACAGACGGCTCCAGTCAGCAGGAGGCAACGTTTCCGTCAGATGGTGACAGACTACATGTCTTGCCCTCTCAGTGTGCTCCCAGACGGCTTTTCTCCCTTCATGTTTTGGGTCTGTAAGCTGGATATATGGCCAGAGCTTAGCCAGTATGCATTGGAGGTGCTAGCTTGCCCTGCTGCTAGTGTATTATCAGAACGCGCATGCGACTATCCTCTGATAACGTTGACCGGATTACTTTTCTCAAAATGAACAAGGCCTAGATCTATCATGAATTTGCCAGTCCTCTTCCAGAATAAATAATTGGTTGGCAACAGTATCCAGGTCTCCTGTTGTGTTCATCTTTCTACCACCTGAAATGTAATCCCTGAGCTCCAACACCGCCAGTTGGCACTCAGAAGTGCTGTCTGCACGGTCAACACTTGCTGCCGTGTTATTGGGGTTCAGTAACGTCAGCTGTTCCCCTGCTGTGCGGATGGCAATTTCTCCTGCTCTGTCCACATTTATACTACTACAGATTTTAAAGTTGCTTCAATTACACCTCTGGCTCCTCTGTTTTCAGTATTATTCCTGAGCTCCAACACCGCCAGTTGGCGCTCAGAAGTGCTGTTTGCACAGTCAATACTTGCTGGCGTGTTATTGGGGTTCAGTAACGTCAGCTGTTCCCCTGCTGTGCGGACGGCAATTTCTCTTGCTCTGTCCACATTCACACTACTACAGATTTTAAAGTTGCTCCAATTACACCTTTGGCTCCTCTGTTTTTAGTTTTATCCCTGAGCTCCAACACCGCCAGTGGGCACTCGGAAGTGCTGTCTGCACAGTCAACACTTGCTGCCGTGTTATTGGGGTTCAGTAACGTCAGCTGTTCCCCTGCTGTGCGAACGGCAATTTCTCCTGCTCTGTCCACATTCTCACTACTACAGATTTTAACGTTGCTCCAATTACACCTCTGGCTCCTCTGTTTTCAGTATTATCCCTGAGCTCCAACACCGCCAGTTGGCGCTCGGAAGTGCCGTTTGCACAGTCAACACTTGCTGCCGCGTTATTGGGGTTCAGTAACGTCAGCTGTTCCCCTGCTGTGCGGACGGCAAATTCTCCTGCTCTGTCCACATTCACACTACTACTACAGATTTTAAAGTTGCTCCAATTACACCTCTGCCTCCTCTGTTTTCAGTATTATCCCTGAGCTCCAACACCACCAGTTGGCACTCGGAAGTGCCATTTGCACAGTCAACACTTGCTGGCTTGTTATTGGGGTTCAGTAACGTCAGCTGTTCCCCTGCTGTGCGGACGGCAATTTCTCTTGCTCTGTCCACATTCACACTACTACAGATTTTAAAGTTGCTCCAATTACACCTCTGGCTCCTCTGTTTTTAGTAATATCCCTGAGCTCCAACAACGCCAGTTGGCGCTCGGAAGAGCTGTCTGCACAGTCAACACTTGCTGCCGTGTTATTGGGGTTCAGTAACATCAGCTGTTCCCCTGCTGTGCGGATGGCAATTTCTCCTGCTCTGTTCACATTCTCACTACTACAGATTTTAAAGTTGCTCCAATTACACCTCTGGCTCCTTTGTTTTCAGTATTATCCCTGAGCTCCAACACCGCCAGTTGGCGCTCAGAAGTGCTTTCTGCACAGTCAACACTTGCCGCCGTGTTATTGGGGTTCAGTAACATCAGCTGTTCCCCTGCTGTGCGGATGGCAATTTCTCCTGCTCTGTCCACATTCTCACTACTACAGATTTTAAAGTTGCTCCAATTACACCTCTGGCTGCTCTGTTTTCAGTATTATCCCTGAGTTCCAACACCGCCAGTTGGCGCTCGGATGTGCTTTCTGCACAGTCAACACTTGCCGCCGTGTTATTGGGGTTCAGTAACGTCAGCTGTTCCCCTGCTGTGCGGACGGCAATTTCTCCTGCTATGTCCACATTCTCACTACTACAGATTTTAAAGTTGCTCCAATTACACCTCTGGCTCCTCTGTTTTCAGTATTATCCCTGAGATCCAACACCGCCAGTTGGCGCTCGGAAGTGCTGTCTGCACAGTCAACACTTGCTGCCGTGTTATTGGGGTTCAGTAACGTCAGCTGTTCCCCTGCTGTGCGGACGGCAATTTCTCCTGCTCTGTCCACATTCACACTACTACAGATTTTGAAGTTGCTCCAATTACACCTCTGGCTCCTCTGTTTTCAGTATTATCCCTGAGCTCCAACACCGCCAGTTGGCGCTCGGAAGTGCTGTCTGCACAGTCAACACTTGCTGCCGTGTTATTGGGGTTCAGTAACGTCAGCTGTTCCCCTGCTGTGCGGACGGCAAATTCTCCTGCTCTGTCCACATTCACACTACTACTACAGATTTTAAAGTTGCTCCAATTACACCTCTGCCTCCTCTGTTTTCAGTATTATCCCTGAGCTCCAACACCGCCAGTTGGCACTCGGAAGTGCCATTTGCACAGTCAACACTTGCTGGCTTGTTATTGGGGTTCAGTAACGTCAGCTGTTCCCCTGCTGTGCGGACGGCAATTTCTCTTGCTCTGTCCACATTCACACTACTACAGATTTTAAAGTTGCTCCAATTACACCTCTGGCTCCTCTGTTTTTAGTAATATCCCTGAGCTCCAACAACGCCAGTTGGTGCTCGGAAGAGCTGTCTGCACAGTCAACACTTGCTGCCGTGTTATTGGGGTTCAGTAACATCAGCTGTTCCCCTGCTGTGCGGATGGCAATTTCTCCTGCTCTGTCCACATTCTCACTACTACAGATTTTAAAGTTGCTCCAATTACACCTCTGGCTCCTTTGTTTTCAGTATTATCCCTGAGCTCCAACACCGCCAGTTGGCGCTCGGAAGTGCTTTCTGCACAGTCAACACTTGCCGCCGTGTTATTGGGGTTCAGTAACGTCAGCTGTTCCCCTGCTGTGCGGACGGCAATTTCTCCTGCTCTGTCCACATTCTCACTACTACAGATTTTAAAGTTGCTCCAATTACACCTCTGGCTCCTCTGTTTTCAGTATTATCCCTGAGATCCAACACCGCCAGTTGGCGCTCGGAAGTGCTGTCTGCACAGTCAACACTTGCTGCCGTGTTATTGGGGTTCAGTAACGTCAGCTGTTCCCCTGCTGTGCGGACGGAAATTTCTCCTGCTCTGTCCACATTCACACTACTACAGATTTTAAAGTTGCTCCAATTACACCTCTGGCTCCTCTGTTTTCAGTATTATCCCTGAGCTCCAACACCGCCAGTTGGCGCTCGGAAGTACCGTTTGCACAGTCAACACTTGCTGGCGTGTTATTGGGGTTCAGTAACGTCAGCTGTTCCCCTGCTGTGCGGACGGCAATTTCTCCTGCTCTGTCCACATTCACACTACTACAGATTTTAAAGTTGCTCCAATTACACCTCTGGCTCCTCTGTTTTTAGTAATATCCCTGAGCTCCAACACCGCCAGTTGGCGCTCGGAAGAGCTGTCTGCGCAGTCAACACTTGCTGCCGTGTTATTGGGGTTCAGTAACATCAGCTGTTCCCCTGCTGTGCGGATGGCAATTTCTCCTGCTCTGTCCACATTCTCACTACTACAGATTTTAAAGTTGCTCCAATTACACCTCTGGCTCCTCTGTTTTCAGTATTATCCCTGAGATCCAACACCGCCAGTTGGCGCTCGGAAGTGCTGTCTGCACAGTCAACACTTGCTGCCGTGTTATTGGGGTTCAGTAACGTCAGCTGTTCCCCTGCTGTGCGGACGGCAATTTCTCCTGCTCTGTCCACATTCACACTACTACAGATTTTGAAGTTGCTCCAATTACACCTCTGGCTCCTCTGTTTTCAGTATTATCCCTGAGCTCCAACACCGCCAGTTGGCGCTCGGAAGTGCTGTCTGCACAGTCAACACTTGCTGCCGTGTTATTGGGGTTCAGTAACGTCAGCTGTTCCCCTGCTGTGCGGACGGCAATTTCTCCTGCTCTGTCCACATTCACACTACTACTACAGATTTTAAAGTTGCTCCAATTACACCCCTGGCTCCTCTGTTTTCAATATTATCCCTGAGCTCCAACACCGCCAGTTGGCGCTCGCAAGTGCCGTTTGCATAGTCAACACTTGCTGGCGTGTTATTGGGGTTCAGTAACGTCAGCTGATCCCCAGCTGTGTGTCCGGCAAATTCTCCTGCTTTGTCCACATCCACTGTACTACTGATTTAAAACTTGCTCCAATTACACCTCTGGCTCCTCTGTTTTTAGTATTTACCCTGGGCTCCAATACCGCTAGTTGCTGCTCAGAAGTGCCGTCTGCACAGTCAATGCTTGCTCCAGTGTTATTGGGGTTCAGTAACGTCAGCTGATCCCCAGCTGTGTGTCCGGCAAATTCTCCTGCTTTGTCCACATCCACTGTACTACTGATTTAAAACTTGCTCCAATTACACCTCTGGCTCCTCTGTTTTTAGTATTTACCCTGGGCTCCAATACCGCTAGTTGCTGCTCAGATGTGCCGTCTGCACAGTCAACGCTTGCTCCAGTGTTATTGGGGTTCAGTAACGTCAGCTGTTCCCCTGCTGTGTGTCCGGCAAATTCTCCTGCTCTGTCCACATTCGCACTACTACAGATTTTAAAGTTGCTCCAATTACGCCTCTGGCTCCACTCTGTTTTTAAAAAGTGCCGATAAGTAGGCCAACTCTCTAATAACCTCTTAATTTTAGTTACAAAAACCAATGAACACAGATCGAGGTTTCTTAAAAAATAACAATTCTTTATTTCATTCACAATAAAAAACAACAGAAAAAAATTATTAAAAAAGGCATAAAAGTATAGCATAAGTAGGCATCACATGGCATGACCAAACACTCAATTGCATCTTTATTCAGAAGACAGGATAAACAGTACATAGATCTCCATAGTGAAAGAATGTCAAGGGATGGTGTTACAATATCTCCATCTAATGGCGACAAGGAGCAAGTTTTAAATTTAATAAATAAATAGAGAAATTACCTCTTTAATACAACTTGCTAAATAATATATGTCCATCCATCATTTGGCATATTGATGGTGTCAAAAGGGCCTTAAACCTCAAATGTAACTTAGCACCTCATAACAGAGTAAACCCATGTCTAAAAGGCACCATCCCTTTAAACAAATTCACTATGGATCTTCATAAATTCATTAAATATCCTATTAAAACATAATTACCAAACAAAGCGCAGTCAGCAATCAGCTATCAGTAATCGGCGGTCAGCCACGTAAGGATATCCCCCTTTACGTACGTTTCGCACGGGCTTCTTCAAGAAGGGGTTAATGCAGACAAGGACGCAGGCGCTATATACCTCACCTCTTGTGTAGCTTGTGATCACACACTGTCCCGCATGTGTGCATAGAGCCCGCCCACACCTTTGCGTCTGATGTCAGACGCCCACAATCCTCTGCCCGACGCGTCAGAGCTTGAGGCAGGGAGTCACACATCAACAAGACGCTCGTGGCTGCTATGGCTACCCAGCACCTCCGCGGGCAAGGTGCTCCACACCGCCATCTAGAGGTATTTGCAAAGCATGACAGACATCCAAACCATCTAAAGAAAAAAAGTTGATAATTGCACAAAGCCCTATATAATTAAGGATCCCACTTCATTATAAGTATATTATTGGGCAGGGAAAATGCATATATAACTAGATATTTAATTACCCCCTATAACTTTATTGCACCTCCACATAGATAGATAAATAAATCAAACCAATAAATAACATAGTGCCCATTATTTGACACAACATATTGCAAACAAATAGTGAATATCATCATTCTCCATAAAAGTCACATGATAACCATATACTCAATCCATTACATTACTATTAAAAAATGTGTAAAGTGCATATAGTATAAATACAAAAAAAAAATTATAAAAAATAAAATACAAAGTGATAGAGTGCATATACTCATAAAATAATCAAATATTTAATTACCCCCTATAACTTTATTGCACATCCCCATAGATAAATAGATGGATCAAACCCAAAAATAACATAGTGCCCATTATTTGACACAAAATATTGCGAACAAATAATGAATATCATCATTCTCCATGAAAGTCACATGATAACCATATACTCAATCCATTACATTACTACTGAAAAATGTGTAAAGTGCATATAATATAAGTGCTAAAAAAACAAAAAACTATTTATAAAAAATACTACAAAGTGATAATAAAGTGCATATATTCATAAAATAATTACATTAATATAAAGATCCTGACAACTTCAGGAAAAAGTGAAAGTGATAAAAACAATCCCCTACATACACATGCATGCATACATATAAATACATGGATGCATACATATATATGCAAGATCATCCTCATCCATATCACTAGACCACCAGCCCACTTAAAGTAATGGGCTGATGGTACAATCACACGTGTACCAAAAATTATGTAATTAACCCATCATATCAGATGGGTATAATCATGTGCATAAAAAATATATTTCATTAAAATGACTACAAAATAGAGAATAAAGGTTACTAAAAATGTACTGTGAGGAACTATATAGATAAAAATTCGCCCCACCACTTGTATTATTCATACCAGTCAAAAAAAAGGTATAACATATATTTCATATCGTAAGTAGGGTCCCAAAGTCGACTTTCTATATGTGTAGATCTTCAAAGTAGAGCCATATGATAGATGGACGAAGTCAAAGAGTAGTACAAGATACTAAAAATATTAGAACAAGAAGAAAAATAAGAACTATTAAAAACCTTAAAAAACTTAACATAAAAGAATGACTTGCGCCCAAGTCATAAAAATGGTGCAAAGCTCAGGACTTCATTTAGACCTTTAGGACTAATAGTGTCTACCTTCCATATCCATAGTGCCTCAATCTGGGCTAATAATTTTCTCAAATTGCCACCTCTGTTATTTAGCAGAACCTGGTCAATTCCCTTAACCTTCAATAATCTGGCGTTACAGTCATGTGTAAGCTTAAAATGTCTAGGGATTGGTTTGTGTTGTTGTGTCGTTTATCTCCTTAGCTTTCCCAATGTCCAATATGTGCTCTCTTATCCTAATTCTGAGTTTTCTAGACGTCAGACCAATATAAATGAGTCCGCAGGGGCAGGTGGCGTAATACACCACCCCTTCAGTATCACAAGTAATATGTTGTGTGATTTTGAATGTCCTTGTCCCGTCACTGGAGTCAAAACTAAGGGATTTTACCATATTTGTACAAGCCAAGCATTGGCCACATGGGTAAAAACCCCATTTAGGACCCTTTGTGCCAAAAGCATTATGTACAGACGTACCCTTATATTGACTCTTCACAAGCATGTCTTTCAGATTATCAGCTCTTCTGTAGGTAATTGATGGAGTTGCCGGGACATACTTACTTAACACCGGATCACTGGTCAATATAGACCAGTATTTATCCAAAGCCCCCCGCATCTCCCCCCAATGGTCATTATGCGAGGAAATGAATCTCACCTGGTCGTTTTCTTTACTTCTATTCTTCTTTTTAAGTAGTTCTTCCCTTTTAGTTGATCTTGCCCTTTGGAATCCTTTCTGGATAACTCTCTTACTGTATCCTCTTTCTTGGAATTTAAAGGATAATTCATCAACCTGTTGAAAAAAAGTCGTATCATCAGAGCAATTTCTCCTGACTCTAAGAAACTGTCCCACTGGTATGCCATCCTTTGTTGATTTAGGATGTGCTGAACTTGCATGCAGCAATGCATTTACTGCTGTCTGTTTTTGATACGTCTTGGTCTGTATCAAACCACCATTATCTTTATACAGCGTAAGATCCAGAAATTCAACTGAGTTTTGGCTATATCTGTAGGACAGTTTAATATTTTTATTATTGGTATTCAATCGATTCATAAAAATCTTCAAGTCCTGCTCACATCCCTGCCAAATGACAAGGATGTCATCTATATACCTTGCCCACAACAACACATTCTCTATCTTCTCAACAGGATTAAGAAAGAAAATTTCTCTCTCCCACAGCCTCAGGAACAAATTGGCATAAGAGGGCGCAAACGTCGCCCCCATAGCCATCCCCTGGAGCTGTAGGAATATAGTCTCCTTGAAAAGAAAAAAGTTGTGGGTCAAGGTAAATTCTAGACAAGTCAGGAGAAATTGCCTGAGATTAGACGGATACGGGGACATAGATAAGAAAATGTCCACTGCTTCAATACCATCAGAATGTTTTATAGAGGTATAAAGTGATTCCACATCCATAGTGATGAACCACATATTACCCTCCATTTGAATATTATCAACCTTGTTCAATACATCCATTGTATCCTTTAAATAGGACGGTAGCATTTCCACCAGAGGTTTTAAATGAGAGTCCAAAAATTTACACTAGGGTTCACAAAGGTTACCATTACTAGATATAATTGGACGACCTGGAATGAGTCTTGCTATTTTTATGCACCTTCGGCAGCATATAGAAACACGGAGTTCTTGGAAAGTCCACACATAGAAAGTCATATTGTTCTTTGGTAATAACAATACTAGAACGTGCAGAGTCCAAAATACTAATCAGTTGTTTCTGATAGGCAGTAGAGGGATTGAATGTGAGTCGCTTATAGCACTCACCATTACGTAATTGACGAAATGCTTCTTTTTCATAAAGGTTGTTAGGCCACACCACTACGTTCCCTCCTTTATCGCCCTGTTTGAAGACCACTCTCTTCAAATTTTTCAGATCTCTCAATGCTTTCCTCTGTGCAAACGTAAGATTATCTTTTCTTGCTTTTACTGGAATTTTCTTTAACTCATCAGATACAAGTTTCACAAAAATCTCAATTACTGGATACATATTGAGTGGAGGAAATCTTTGTGATTTAGCTTTAAAGACATTCATCTCCTTACCTATAGGATCCATAGTAGCCGATGTTCCCTGTAGTTCTTCCAATATCTGTACAGCTTCCTCTTCTTGTGTCGTCCAACTATCACTTGGTCGATCAGTGCTGTGGAAAATTTTTTTAAAAATTAATTTTCTAGCAAAAAGATTCAAATCTTTTACAGCTGTAAAGGCATCAAGGGGAGAAGTTAAGGCCCAATGACAAGACCTCTTCTTGTACAGGGGTTAAGACAATATCAGAAAGGTTAATTACCTGTAATCACTTTACATCCTGCCCTACTCCTTAATTTCGTTTTTTTCCATTTTTAAAGATATCAAAGTTGCCAGCTTTTTGTTTATTTCCCTTAGAATCTTCATATTGCCTTCTCCGAAAGGAATCAGCGCTGGTTCCACTAGAGGACATAGACGAGACTGATGGAGACCTATCTCTCATTGGTTCCTTGATGGTAGTGGTGTGCCATTTATAGACTCTCCTATTTTGAAAGTCACCCAGGTCCCTTTGAAATTTCTTTGCTTTGGTCTCCTGTACATCTTTTTCCCATGTAACAAATTGGGCATCAATTTCCATTTTAAATGTTTCCAATCCACCTGGACTTAACTCGGCTTTCAACTTAGACTGCAATACTTCAAACTCCACCTCGAGCTCGTGCAAGCTCTTCTTATTGATCTCAATCAACAATTCCATAAGTGACCTAGAGCATCAAGTACATATTTCCACTCTGTTTTTAGTATTTACCCTGGGTTACAGCACCGCCAGCTGTTTCCCAGCAGTGTCTTTGGCACGGGTATTCCCTCATGCCCAGCCTCGTTCCAGCACGTCAGCTGTTTCCGAGTAGTGTCAACGTCACTTTGCCTCCAATGCGTTGTCATGTTGTGTTGCGGTCGGGTTAGCCGACTCTATGGTGCCTGCAGTTTAGTTGACTCCTATGTGGGCTGCGGGATCTGGCAATGAAGGCTGGTTCCATAGTGCCAATAAGACAAGCACCCCCTGTAGGACTGTGGGTTTCGGTAACTGCGGCCGGCTCGCGGCCTTGCAACTTTTTTTTACATGGGTACCTTCTGCTACCCATCCGGGTTCCAGTACCGTCAGCTGGTTCTCGGCAGTGCCTTTGGCTTAGGTGCCTCCTTCTCGGTATCCAAGTTCCACCAATGTCTGCTGGTCCTTGGTAGTGCTTTTTGGCACAGGTACCTCTTGCTTAGTAACCGAGTTCCAGTACCGTCAGCTGGTCCTCGGTAGTTCCATTGGCTCTTGTACCTTCTGCTACCCATCCGGGTTCCAGTACCGTCAGCTGCTTCTCGGCAGTGTCTTTGGCACGGGTATTCCCTCCTGCCCAGCCTGGTTCCAGCACGTCAGCTGTTTCCGGGTAGTGTCAGCGTCACTTTGCCTCCAATGCCTTGTCCTGTCGTGTTGCGGTCGGGTTAGCCGACTCTATGGTGCCTGCAGTTTAGGTGACTCCTATGTAGGCTGCGGGATCTGGCAATGAAGGCTGGTTCCATAGTGCCAATAGGACAAGCACCCCCTGTAGGACTGTGGGTTTTGGTAACTGCGGCCGGCTCGCGGCCTTGCAAATTTTTTTTACATGGGTACCTTCTGCTAACCATCCGGGTTCCAGTACCGTCAGCTGGTTCTCGGCAGTGCCTTTGGCTTAGGTGCCTCCTTCTTGGTATCCAATTTCCACCAACGTCTGCTGGTCCTTGGTAGTGATTTCTGGCACAGGTACCTCCTGCTTAGCAACCGAGTTCCAGTACCGTCAGCTGGTCTTCGGTAGTTCCATTGGCTCTTGTACCTTCTGCTACCCATCCGGGTTCCAGTACCGTCAGCTTGTCCTTGGTAGTTCCATTTGCTATTGTACCTTCTACTACCCATCCGGGTTCCAGTACCGTCAGCTGGTTCTCGGCAGTGCCTTTGGCTTAGGTGCCTCCTTCTCGGTATCCAAGTTCCACCAACGTCTGCTGGTCCTTGGTACTGCTTTCTGGCACAGGTACCTCCTGCTTAGTAACCGAGTTCCAGTACCGTCAGCTGGTCCTCGGTAGTTCCATTGGCTCTTGTACCTTCTGCTACCCATCCGGGTTCCAGTACCGTCAGCTGGTCCTCGGTAGTTCCATTTGCTCTTGTACCTTCTGCTACCCATCCGGGTTCCAGTACCGTCAGCTGGTTCTCGGCAGTGCCTTTGGCTTAGGTGCCTCCTTCTCGGTATCCAAGTTTCACCAACGTCTGCTGGTCCTTGGTAGTGCTTTCTGGCACAAGTACCTCCTGCTTAGTAACCGAGTTCCAGTTCCGTCAGCTGGTCCTCGGTAGTTCCATTGGCTCTTTTACCTTCTGCTACCCATCCGGGTTCCAGTACCGTCAGCTGGTTCTCGGCAGTGTCTTTGGCACAGGTACTCCCTCCTGCCCAGCCTGGTTCCAGCACGTCAGCTGTTTCCGGGTAGTGTCAACGTCACTTTGCCTCCAATGCCTTGTCCTGTCGTGTTGCGGTCGGGTTAGCCGACTCTATGGTGCCTGCAGTTTAGGTGACTCCTATGTAGGCTGTGGGATCTGGCAATGAAGGCTGGTTCCATAGTGCCAATAGGACAAGCACCCCTTGTAGGACTGTGGGTTTTGGTAACTGCGGCCGGCTCGCGGCCTTGCAAATTTTTTTTAAATGGGTACCTTCTGCTACCCATCCGGGTTCCAGTACCATCAGCTGGTTCTCGGCAGTGCCTTTGGCTTAGGTGCCTCCTTCTCGTTATCCAAGTTCCACCAACGTCTGCTGGTCCTTGGTAGTGCTTTCTGGCACAGGTACCTCCTGCTTAGTAACCGAGTTCCAGTACCGTCAGCTGGTCTTCGGTAGTTCCATTGGCTCTTGTACCTTCTGCTACCCATCCGGGTTCCAGTACTGTCAGCTGGTCTTCGGTAGTTCCATTTGCTCTTGTACCTTCTACTACCCATCCGGGTTCCAGTACCATCAGCTGGTTCTCGGCAGTGCCTTTGGCTTAGGTGCCTCCTTCTCGGTATCCAAGTACCACCATCGTCTGCTGGTCCTTGGTACTGCTTTCTGGCACAGGTACCTCCTGCTTAGTAACCGAGTTCCAGTACCGTCAGCTGGTCCTCGGTAGTTCCATTGGCTCTTGTACCTTCTGCAACCCATCCGGGTTCCAGTACCGTCAGCTGGTCCTCGGTAGTTCCATTTGCTCTTGTACCTTCTGCTACCCATCCGGGTTCCAGTACCGTCAGCTGGTTCTCGGCAGTGCCTTTGGCTTAGGTGCCTCCTTCTCGGTATCCAAGTTCCACCAACGTCTGCTGTTCCTTGGTAGTGCTTTCTGGCACAAGTACCTCCTGCTTAGCTACCGAGTTCCAGTACCGTCCGCTGGTCCTCGGTAGTTCCATTGGCTCTTTTACCTTCTGCTACCCATCCGGGTTCCAGTACCGTCAGCTGGTTCTCGGCAGTGTCTTTGGCACAGGTACTCCCTCCTGCCCAGCCTGGTTCCAGCACGTCAGCTGTTTCCGGGTAGTGTCAACGTCACTTTGCCTCCAATGCCTTGTCCTGTCGTGTTGCGGTCGGGTTAGCCGACTCTATGGTGCCTGCAGTTTAGATGACTCCTATGTAGGCTGCGGGATCTGGCAATGAAAGCTGGTTCCATAGTGCCAATAGGACAAGCACCCCCTGTAGTACTGTGGGTTTTGGTAACTGCGGCCGGCTCGCGGCCTTACAAATTTTTTTAAATGGGTACCTTCTGCTAACCATCCGGGTTCCAGTACCATCAGCTGGTTCTCGGCAGTGCCTTTGGCTTAGGTGCCTCCTTCTCGGTATCCAAGTTCCACCAACGTCTGCTGGTCCTTGGTACTGCTTTCTGGCACAGGTACCTCCTGCTTAGTATGCGAGTTCCAGTACCGTCAGCTGGTCTTCGGTAGTTCCATTGGCTCTCGTACCTTCTGCTACCCATCCGGGTTCCAGTACTGTCAGCTGGTCCTCGGTAGTTCCATTTTCTCTTGTACCTTCTACTACCCATCCGGGTTCCAGTACCATCAGCTGGTTCTCGGCAGTGCCTTTGGCTTAGGTGCCTCCTTCTCGGTATCCAAGTTCCACCAACGTCTGCTGGTCCTTGGTAGTGCTTTCTGGCACAGGTACCTCCTGCTTAGTAACCGACTTCCAGTACCGTCAGGTGGTCCTCGGTAGTTCCATTGGCTCTTGTACCTTCTGCTACCCATCCGGGTTCCAGTACCATCAGCTGGTTCTCGGCAGTTCCTCAGCATTCTTGTACCTTCTGCTACATTTCCAAGTTCAAGCTTTTTGAAATGGTTCATGGTAATCACTCTGGATCTCCCTGATGAGGACCCTGGAGACGAAGACCCTGAAGACCACCCCGAAGAAGACGAGGACCCCGAAGATGAGGACCCTGAAGACTAGGACCCTGAAGACCAACCCGAAGAAGACGAGGACCCCGAAGACGAGGACCCTTAAGACGAGGACCCTGAAGACGAGCCCGAAGAAGACGAGGAACCCGAAGACAACGACCCTGACCACGAGGACCCTGAAGACCACCCCGAAGAAGACGAGGACCCCGAAGACGATGACCGTGAAGACGATGACCGTGAAGACGAGGACCCTGAAGACGACGACCCTGAAGACCACCCCGAAGAAGACCAAGAAGATGACCCTGAAGAAGTTGACCAAGAGGACAAAGAAGAAGACAACCACCAAGATACAGAAGAACAAGAGACAGAAAACCAAGAAGCAGAAGTACAAGAAACTGCAGAACAAAAAGGGAAGAACATTAAGCATAAGACTAAAAATCAGAGCAAAAGATAATATCTAAATTATAAACAGAAGATGACTAAGCAGTGTATGGGGGTGAGTCCGTTCCTCCTCGTGGTGCCCCTGGAAAAGACCTGCTGCTGCAGGCCAAACTGAACGAGGACAAATCCTGTTGTAAATCTTTTGTGATGGGCAGAACGAAAGGTGTAATGTTCAAACTTTTATTGATAACAACTACAGGAATGCCTGTCACAAATAAGCATATGATGAAGAAGAAGAATATGAAGAAGATGAAGAAGTAGAATATGAAGAAGAATAATAGTTGAATAAGAAGAATATGAAGAATGTAAAAAAAAAGAATAATATGAAGAAGGTGAAGAAGAAGAAGATGAAGAAGGTGAAGAAGAAGTTGATGAAAAAGATGCTGATGCTGAGGATGATGAAGGAGAAAGTGTGGGAGAAGTAAAAAAGAAGGTGAAGAGCATGGAAGTAGTGAAACATAAATATCTGACAAAATATAAAAATACTTAACATAGTCAATGTTTCCGTAACTCAGAACATCTTAAAAAAAAATGTTAATTCCTGCTATTCCATTTGATTGGGCTAAACCTCTATGCCTTTATTGTCTCCCCCACCTCCCCCAATACATTCTAGATTATTCTTAGTTGCTTTCCTTCATGTAGAATTAACCTACAAGGAAAGAAAGGGTTTATTTTCATTCCGATATTTCTCTCCCATTGACTTGCATTGGTTTCCGGTATCGGAATCGGCGATATCCGATACTTTTTGGGTATCGGTCCGATCCAATCCGATCCGATATTTCCCGATATCGGAAGGTATCACTCAACACTAATAAGGAGGTGTGCAGGATCCCTTCTGCGCAGTTAGAAAGCTTGGGGCATGACCAGACAGGCTTTGGGTGCAAGTGGAGGACCGAGGGGAGGTTGAGGAGGCAGAAGCAGTGGAGGAACTTCGAGATAAAGAGGATTGACGCACAACTCGTGGGGATGGCAAGACTTGGACAGCAGCCCCTTGTCCTACTGTCACCATAGTTACCCAGTGCCCAGTCAGCGACATGTAACGCCCCTGTCCATGCCTACTCGTCCAAGTGTCTGTGGTGAAATGCACCCTGTCACACACAGAGTTTCTCAAAGAAGCGGTGATGTTGTGTGCGACATGCTGGTGGAGCGCAGGCACACCTTTCTTTGAGAAGTAGTGCCGACTGGGCATCTGGTACTGGGGCACTGCGACGGACATAAGGTCTTGAAAATCCTCTGTGTCCACCAGGCGGAAAGGCAGCATTTATGGAGCCAAGAGCTTGCAGATGGTGAAATTCAACCTCTTAGCTTTGTCATGGCTAGGAGGAAATGGTCTTTTACTTGTCCACATCTGAGGGACCAAGGGCAGGCTGTTGTGCTTAGACGGGGTTGAGAAGGGTGTCCCCGGCAAACTCCCGGTCTGTGAGGAAGATGCAGGCGGACATGTTAGGTTGCCTTGATCCAAAGGTGGTGCTATCGATGTCGGACAGCGCTGAACACCAGCTGGTGTTTCCACCTCCAAAGAAAATGATGACCTGCCAATCACGCTGGCTGTTGCGGGTAAAGAAGTGGCAGGTCTGCGTCCCAAAACAGGTGTGACTGCTGTCCCCCCAGTCACAGAGGATGAAGAGGCCACGGATGCACAAGATGTGGCAGACGGTGGTTGGCCCGGCCGGCTAGGCCGCATTGTAGCACAGTGAGCTTCCCACTGCAACTTATGCTTCATATCCATGTGCCGGTTCATGCATGAAGTACTCAAACTATGTATTTTTTCTCCTCTACTTAGCTTTTGCTGACAAATGTTACAGATAACACGAATTGGGTCATCCTTATCGATCTGAAAAAATGCCCAGGCTATGCAAGGCTTAGCACCCATGCGACCTGAAGAGCCACCACGACTTGTAGTCAGAGGCAGAGTTGTGTTTGAGGATGCAGTTGTTGATGTGCTTCCAGTACTACGTCTCTCTCCAGGAAGGCGCAACCTGACCTCGTCGTCACTAGCATCCTCCTCCACCTCCTCTGCTGACCTCATCGACTGGCTGACTGTGGGTTGACAGTAGGTGGGATCTCCAACCTCGTCATCATCACCCTGTGTGTTATCACACCCGTCGTCCTCAGAGGAAACCTCTTCCTGCCCTGATAAAAAACTCAATTTGTCGCTCCAAAGCCGAGAAGTTACCGCCCTAGGGGCGCTCAATACTGATCCAGACTGGGCCCATGAATTAAGGCAGGAAAAGCAAGAAATTAGAGGAGTATTACAGAGCATAAAAAAGGCAATTGCTGATACCTTAGAATCTAATCCCATACCCCGGGGTGATTTATGGCAGGAAATGTGAGAAATTAAAGGAGAGAAACTGAACATAAGCAAAACCCATGCAGCTGCCCCAGAATCTCATCTTCTATCCCGGGAAGAAGAACGATAACAGAGTGGGTATCCCTCCCGATACAGACCAAAGAGCCCACCAGGCAGGCGCAGAATTGAGTGTTGGACCTGTGGAAAAATGGGACCCATGTCGAGGAGTTGCCCTATGCAAGACAGCCAACGACGAAGAGTTGCACACTCTTGCAACCGTCATGCCTGCTGGAGAGAGGGCCGTGCCGAGAGGAGTCAGTCCAGGGTCGGCATCAGCACCCGGGCAAGTGCCGGGCCCCTGAGCAGGCAGGGGGACCCACTCGCCGTCGGGCACCCCAGCGCACTATGGGACCCGTGAGCGGAGGAGAGGTGGTGTCAGTGCCTACTCCCCCCGCTTGCTCAGGGCCCTGACACAATACTTACCTCTCCCCATGCCACCGCAGAAGCTCCGGTCTCTTCTGTGTCCTCTGACTGTGATGTTTCAGGTCAGAGGGCACGGTGACGTCTTTACACTGAGCTCTCTCCTGAGCCGTCACAGCGCAGAGTGGGAAGATGCCGGTGCAGGTGAGGGGTCAGGGGCAGCGGCAGCAGGTGAGAATTGAGGTGAGTATTTGATAGATTTTTTTAATGTATGGAGGCAAGAGGCATTATAAGGGAGGGGAGTGTGTGTGACATCCTGCATAGGGCATTAAAAGGGGGGAGTGACATATTGTATGGGGCATTATAAGGGGGATGTGTGACATCCTGCATGGGGCATTAAAAGGGGGGGTGACATACTGCATGAGGCATTATAATGGAGGGGGGTGTGACATCCTGCATGGGACATTTAAAGGGGGTAAAATCCTGAATGGGGCATTAAAAGGGGGAGAGTGACATACTGCATGTGACGCTCCCCCTGGGCCATGGGGTACCTGGAGCCGGGCCTGTAGATGCTGGGGGTTGTAGTCACTGTGGCGGTGACCCGGTCCGTGACCCAGGGCGGTCAAACCAGGGTAGTTTATGTATAGTCCGACTACGCCACCTGTGGAATGCGGTTATTGGGAACCGCCGCTGCGGAGCAGTCCGCTGAAGCCGGTGGTATGTGCAGCAAGGTGATGTAACTCCCCACAGAAGAGTGTAACTTCAGGGCAGCGTGTATGGATGATGGTGGTGATGGTGCAAGGTGTCGCGGTGCAAGAATAATCACAGAGTCCAAACGATGCAGTCCCAGATCTTCTACTCACGGTTAAAGCAGTTCCAGTTACAGGGCCAGTGTAAGGGCCCACAGTGTCCTGTGCTCATGCAGTGAGGGGCTCGGACGACTCCCAGATATCTCCAGAGTATTTATCAGGACCCCCTTCTGTGTGTCCTTTCTGGCCTTCTCCCTGCACCTCACACCTAGTAGCACTCCTGTCCGATGTCCCAGGGTCTTGGTGGGCGACGTGTGTTCTGTCCCCGGGGTCCTTTGTGGCTACCTTCCTAGTACTCTGGTATGGACTTATGGTCTGCGGTATTTGAAATGCTGCAGCCTCCGTTTCTCTAGTTAGGCCTTGTGGCTCTTGGCTAGTTAAGGGACCGTTCCCTTTCTACGGCCTGACCCCCTACATCCTGGTAGCGGCGGGCGTACGGGTGGCTGGCTGCACGTCCCGTACCCCTGGGGTCCCTTCTCATCTCGTCCTGGAGCCTCTCCTGCTCCTCTTCTCTCCTTTCTCCTTTAGGCTCAGGCCTCCTGACTTGGCCCGCCTGCGGAGCAGAGCTCATGCAGAGCCCCTGCTCCTGTCACTTTCCTCCTCTGACTGTCTGAACTGAACCCTGATCTAAGATGGTTCCTTACTTTTATAACTCATCCAGATGTGCTCCCAGGATCTACGTCCTCCACCCATCCACTACATAGTTCCCCCTCTCTAAGTGGTTCCTCCCCACTCCAGCCAGGGATTAGGGACTGTGCTCTCCCGTAGGAGCAATCTCGCCCTGTTCCCCGGAAATGTGGTAAAACACAGCACGTCCGCGGGCTGGAACAGAGTAAAAGACAATTCAATTCAAAGACATGCAAAATTTTTGGACACGTCCGCATACAAGATCATAAACAACACTTCTTCCCTTTATGGAAGGCATACTTCATTTAACGTTGCTGCAAAACATTATAAGTGCACTTTTAATAATACTTCCCTTCACATATAAAACATCATAAAACTCTTCTCTAGTATAAGCACATTGTTGTATATAAAACATTCTTCTTCATAAACAATTTTAATATGGCATCTTTCTTTATGCATATAAAACATTTCTTCGCATATATAAGACATTTTTCCATATAAACATTCTTCATATTTTGGCATTTGTCATATCGAAAACAATTTTCACATAAACTTTTGTTAACTGGTCACAGTGATGTTTGCAACCAGGTGTCCATTTTTCAATAAGGTGCAAACTTGTAAACACGAATATGAGGGACCCGTCCCAAACCCTCAACGGAGGCCCTGAGGTGGCTGCAGGGCTTAGACGATCGAGATGCTGGACCTTGTCTTCGGCCACCTCCAACGAGTTTTTGTTCTGAAGTCACTCATTGTAGTTCTTATAAAACCAATAAGGGGCACTTTAAGAAGTGCAATTATGTACAATGGAGAGTTTTTAGCTGTTCACCGTCCACAGGCTAAATGTCTTTACATCCTTACGGGTAACTGGATCAACATTTTCCAAAAGAAAACCGGCACACAACTTTTTCTTTCACCCTGATGGGTAACTATTTACATTAGCAGTTCAGTCAGTCCCACTTACTGTGCTTCAGTAAGGGTGCTCCCTCCGGGGAGGCTCTGGTCCACTGCTGGCTGACCCAGCCAGGTCATCAGCATGGTAGGGGGTTGTCTCCACCGGGTGGACATTGAGGGCATATCAGCCCTTTACTCCTCGGTGACGGGTGTAGGACACGGTATCCCCGGGATACAGGTCCCAATCTGGGTGTCCCCTCTGGCAGGTGGGACTCCACGTCTCTCCTGGTTACAAAAAGATCTGTGCCTGACAGCGGGTCCTGGATGAACCCCCATCCTTTGTTAAGGTTGAATTTTACTATGGTCCCGGTGATTCGGGGACCGCTGGTGATCTGCTGACTTCTGCGGGTCCTGGTCTTCTCCTCCATGTTCTTGGCCTCGAGCTGCTCCCACCGCACACCTCGTAAGCTGCGCTCCCTCTCAAACTGGATCAGCTGCTGGTGGCAGAACTTTTTGCGACGGGCTGCAGCTGCCCTTGTCTCCTGGGAGAACCCCATCAGGTCCTCCCCAGAGCAATCTTACTCGAATTGGGCCTCGTCTTCCGGTAACTGGGAGACGGCGGCGGTGGACTGCGGAGCCGGTAGGAGCGAAGGCTGCTGGTCCTCTTCCTCCGCGGACCAGTGCCACTGGTGACGCCCATACATCCACGCGGGTGTCGGAGGGGGCGGTTCTTGGAGAGGGCCTAGGAGTGGGCCAGCGCCGCTGGCGTCCGAAGGTGGTTCCGGGGCCTGGAGAGCGCTTTGGACGGGCGCACTTTGGTAAGAGTGCAGCGAGCATGCAGCGGCGTCACTCAGGGTTAAAGGGCAAGGCTCGGGCATTAGGAGCGGGATGGTTTCAGTGACGCCCAGGATTAGCGGCTCCACCAGGGGACCCAGGAACAGGTCGATGCTTGCAGTGCCTGGGACAGGGAGACTTCCCATACCTGCTCCCGCGGTTGCTCCTGCGTCACTCGCGACTTCCCGACTCTGCTCTAGGACCTCGGAGGCTGGGGCGCTGCCGGTGCCTGGGAGCGTTGCTGGCTGTCGTGCCGCCATCCGTTGCTCCATCTCCCGTTTCCACTCCTCTATGGCGTCCCGTTGGGCCCTTGCCATCCTCCGGCCCAGGTCTTCCTTACCGGCGAGGAGGAATTCGGTATCTTCCCGGGGGAGCTTGGCCACCAGCTCCTCCAGGGTATAAGGCACTTCGGCCTGCAGCACGCTGCTGGCAGGGCCTCCAGTGCTGCTGAGGTCCATGTCCATTCCCCGGCCTGCCTGGACTGGTCCAGACCACACCCTGTCTCCCAGTTTTCCTGCCTCCCCTCCCCTTTCGGGGGCGGCTTCAGGGCAGTCTGCTGTCGGTCACTTCCAAGGGCAGCCCCCCCCACGTCGATGGACACATCCACATACATAATCACTGCTGTTTGGGGCGGGCCCCGCTTTTGGCGCCATTCTGGGACCTCGCCAACGATGGGAGGTGACCTTTGGTTGTTGTTTGGCTGGCACATAATGGCGCCCGTTCTTCAGGGGTGGACGCCACATTCAGTAGAAAAACACAGTCTTTTAGGCACACAATACCCGATGATAACGGGTGGGTTATGTATCCTGCCGACTACGCCAAAGTTGACGCGCCCCCTGGGCCGTGGGGTACCCGGAGCCGGGCCTGTAGATGCTGGGGGTTGTAGTCACCGAGTCCAAATGATGCAGTCCCAGATATTTTACTCACGGTTAAAGCAGTTCCAGTTACAGGGCCAGTGTAAGAGCCCACGGCATCCTGTGCTCACGCAGTGAGGGGCTCGGACGACTCCCAGATATCTCCAGAGTATTTATCAGGACCCCCTTCTGTGTGTCCTTTCTGGTCTTCTCCCTGCACCTCACACCTAGTTAGAACTCCTGTCCAGTGTCCCCGGGCCTTGGTGGGCGACGTGTGTTCCGTCCCCGGGGTCCTATGCGGCTTCCTTCCTAGTACTCTGGTATGGACTTATGGTCTGCGATATTTGAAATGCTGCAGCCTCCGTTTCTCTAGTTAGGCCTTGTGGCTCTTGGCTAGTTAAGGGACCGGTCCCTTTCTACTGCCTGACCCCCCTACCTCCTGGTAGCGGCGGGCGTACGGGTGGCTGGCTGAATGGCCCATACCCCTGGGGTCCCTTCTCTTCTTGTCTTGGAGACTCTCCTGCTCCCCTTCTCTCCTTTCTCCTTTAGGCTCAGGCCTCCTGACTTGGCCCTCCTGTGGAGCAGAGCTCATGCAGAGCCCCTGCTCCTGTCACTTTCCTCCTCTGACTGTCTGAACTGAACCCTGATCTATGATGGTTCCTTACTTTTATAACTCCTCCGGATGTGCTCCCAGGATCTACGTCCTCCACCCATCCACTACATAGTTCCCCCTCTCTAAGTGGTTCCTCCCCACTCCAGCCAGGGATTAGGGACTGTGCTCTCCCGTAGGAGCAATCTCGCCCTGTCCCCCGGAAATGTGGTGTAGTGGATGTAGGTGTTAGGGTCCTGAGCCATACTCCTTCCTTACCTGAGAGTGAGGTACCACACCTCTGGATGAGATGCAATAACTCTGTGGCGACCGAACCCTCAGGGGCACCACACATGAGGCATTATAAGAGAGGGGGGAGTGTGACATCCTGCATGGGGCATTAAAAGTGGGGGAGTGACTTACTGCATGGGGCATTATAAGAGAGGAGGGAGTGACATCCTGCATGGGGTATTATAAGGGGTGGAAATGACATACTGCATGGGACATTATAAGGGGGCTGTGACACCATGTCTGTGACATTACAGTGAGTGGCAGACAATTCATGCATGATTGTTGCTCTAAATAGCGCCAAACATGCAGGACGGGGACCCGAGCTCCCGCCCTAACACCTCGAAAGTACTCGGCGAGCTCCGAGCATCTCGAATACTGAGAAGCTCTGGCGAGTACCGAGCAGTGGCGAGCATGCTCGCTCATCACTACTGGCGACTTTAAAAAGGGGAGGAATGTAGAGAGATGGACAAGAGAGACTAAGTAACTGTAAGCAAACACCACCCTCTGCTGGAATAAACTGAAAATTAAAGTAAACAAAGACCTGAGTCCCACACTGAGTAAGTTCCCGGGATCCGACGCAGCATCTCAAGAGCCGATGTCTGGATCCTCCTTCCCCCAAGCATGAGAAACTACAGTCGATGGTCAAGCCGAGAAGAGCCGAGAGAGGACCGTGGCAGGAAAGATGTGCCAGCAACCGCCGAGGAATCGTGCAAGTGAACAGAGCCGTCACTTACAACTCTCACCTACGGTACAGGGAACAGTTGGGATTAGGATCTCAGGTTGGGTGGGGGCCGTTTGGTGCGTGGGGGGCTAAATGGGATCTGATAGACTTTATCTGAATGACTTGCGGCATAGGGAAGAACCGGTGACCCCTGCTAGGGCCATATAAAGAGAACTCACGTGTAGTGATGAGCGAGCATGCTCGCCACTGCTCGGTACTCGCCCGAGCATCTCAGTGCTCGAGATGCTCGGAGCTCGCCGAGTACTTGCACGATGTTCGGGCGGGAACTTAGGTCCCCGTCCTGCATGTTTGGTGCTATTTAGAGCGCCAATCAACATGCAGCGACTGCCTGCCACTCACTGTAATGCCGAAGCCACGTTGGTTGTGGCATTACAGCGATTGCCCAAATCGATGGGATCAGTGCTCAGTGAAGCATGAAAAGCTGGCAATTCAGCAGCCGCATACAGTTATAACATCGGTACCCGACAATTTAAAACAGAAAGAATAGAGCATCACACATAGATTAGATAGATAGAAACAAGTCAGTCACATATATAATAAGTAGAGTGACAGTGTTGGTTACTGTACTTGTCATTTAGTGTTAAAATAAAGGATTTATTAAAAAAAAATTGGCGTAGGGTACCCCATAATTTTAATCTCTAGCGGAGGTTAAGCAGACGGCTGGGGCAGATGTTTGAAGCCCCCAGCTGAATAGCCTTTACTAGCTATTAAAATGGGGCACCCAAAAAAAATGACGTGGGGTCCCCCTATTTTAATAGCTAGCAAAGGCTAGGCAGACAGCTAGGGACTGATATTAATAGCCCAAGAAGGGTGCCATGAATATAGTCCCTCTTCCAGGCTAGAAACACCAGCATCATTTGCCAGCACCGCATGCGCAGGAGAATTCTCCCACGCTGTCAGTCACATGCATAAGGTGAGCCGAGTTCATTGGATGTCTTGTGTCTCTGTGCGTTTCATCCCGGCACCTGCATTACATTACATTAATTGGTCACCAGAAATCTCATTGGCAGTTATCCTTAGAAAACTTGAGGAAATTTGCTATTTCCTGGATAAAGAGAAAACTACTGTATGTATAAACCTTTCCTGTTGGATATCGAGAAATATTTTCTATTGCTAATTCCTAAATACAACCTAGTCACCCTACTGAATTGAAGGAAATAAAGCAAAGTCTCTTTGAGATTACAAGCCAAAAATCTATTGAAAAATGCTCTTCTGAGGATTTGTCTTTTCATAAAAGAAGGTTGGCATGCATATAATAGTATGTGGTGGGGATGAAAATCTAGTTTCAATTAGGGGATGGTCTCCTCAAAGATGAGGCCTTTTGGAAAGCTTTTACTGTTTAACCTTCCTTTTTTTCCCAGTTATGAACAAGGTGTTTATTTGCCTCCTCTGGGGCAGGATGAGGACATGACACCACAGCTTGTTTAATTCATGATGAGCTGTGGCATTCCTTATGCCAGAAATCTCACTACAGCACCTGACTGGAGTTAGATTTCTGCCATAACACACGGAGAGGCATGACACTTCTTAGATGCACCAGATTCATAAAGAGGCGTCCATCTCTTCATAAATCAGGGGCATCTGACTCCAGCACACCCAATTATCAAGAGAGAAATGAACAATGCCAGTGTTGATAAATTGGGCCCTTTGTGATTTTATCTTGGTAGGTAAACATATACAGTCATGAAATAAACTAAGCACGTCCAATTAGAATTCTATGATTTTAGGACATAATTAAAAAAACACTTGGTCCCTAGTAGAGATTAGCAAACATTTCAATGCTCGGTTCGGAAATGTTCGCCGAATATTTAGACATTCACGGATTTTATTCGTCGAATGTTTGTCAAACATTACCAAATACCATAGGATTTAGTGGGGGGACAGAAAGAAAAGCATATACAAAACCTTCAAATGGGTCCAAAAACTGCCAAAACACATCAAATTAGGGGTAGACACCAGAAAAGTGCCATCAACTGACCCAGTGTACAAGAACTATAATTATTATTGGTATTACAGCGACATTTATTCCGTGGCGCGTTACATGTGAAAATGGGTCATCGACTGGAACAAGAGGAGATAGAAACCTGCCCACGAGGGCGCACAAACAATGTACAAGGGATGGGTGAGGGTACAGTAGGTCAGGGTACAGCTAATCATGCAGCGGTATGCTGGAGCGAGGTTTACCACAGATTGTACACTTGTCCCAAGAAGAGGGTCTTCAGTTTCCTTTTCAAGGTTTCCACGGTAGGCGACAGTCTGATGTATTGGGGTACAGCGTTATCACAGTAAGGGAGATGCACCGGACAAATCTGCTGAGAGCCTAAATCACAGTAAGCTTCCACGAGCTGCGAACTGAGCAGATTAACCCCTGCACTGATTAATAAAGAGGACAACATCTGCAAGTAGTTTGTATGTTCTCCCCATGTTTGCGGGGGTTTCCCCAGGTTCTCCATTTACCTCCTCAGTAAAAAAGCAGCCATACAGGAGTGTTCACAGTTAAAAAAATTAGGGCCTGACACCACCGTTTCTGTGGCCAACAGATTGAAGATGGTGGAGTTCCACTTCTTAGCTTTGTCATGTGTGGAAGAAAACAATGTTTTACGTGACCACAACTGCGGGACTGAGGGCTGACTGCAGTGCTGAGAGAGAGCGGAGTTTGGTGAAATGGACAAATTGCTGGACCATGAGTGAGGTGCAGGCGCAGATGTTAGGGAGGATTGAGAAACATGTGGTGTGCTCGGTGAAACAAACACAGCAGGCATATCCACTTCAGTTTCAGCTGACAGGCTCTCATTCAGCCTGATTGGAGCGGGTAGAGAACCAGAGGTTTTGTGGTGGGAGACCTGCGTGCCAATACTTGGCATGGTAATAGAGGAGGAGGAAGAAGCAGCGGATGCACTTTATGGGGCAGCTGAGGATTGTTGAGGTCTGCTGGTCCGCATTTCAGTGGGGTGAGATTCCCAGCATGACGCATGTTGTTTGCACATGTGAACGTTCATGCATGTAGGACTCAAATTATTGCAGTTTTTACCTCTACTTAGTGTTTTAGCGCAAAGTTTGCAGATAACGTGATTTAGCTCATCCTTTGCGGTGACAAAAAAGGTCCAGGCTATGCAACCCTTGCCGCCCCTGCAAGCTGCAGACCCGCAACCCCTCCTAGCCACAGCCACATTTGTGGCTAAGGATGCAGTTCTCCTCGACCTTGCATCACTCCGTGTCTGCGCCGTACAGCGAGAGGTTACCTCCTCATATGAGCTACTCAGCTGCGTGACTGTATGTTTACAACAAGTAGGATCTTCAACCTTCTTATAATCCAATGTGTTATCCCATTACTTGCCCTCAGAGTGACCCTTCTCCTCTTGTTGCCCTGACAGCACAGTACAGTCCGAATGAGCCTCAGGTATCTGAGTCTCAACAGGATCACCTCCCTCCCCGTTGGTTAACGTCTGGTGATGAGGGTCAGGAATCTGCTCAGACCCTACTCCGTCCTGCCCTGAGTCCAACCTAAAAAAATTTTGGGCATCGGTGGACTCTGTGGACTGTACTGTGTGTGATGTTGAGGTGGAGGAAGAAGAGGAGAGGCCACTTGAAGCAGCGCTTGCCATCCACTGGAGCACCTGTTCTTTCTGACCCTTATCAACAAGGCGTATCGCCAAAGAAAGGGAGTGGATTAGCTCGTCCACTAACAGAAGTTGTCAGTTGTCTTTGGATAGGACATGACGGTTTTGGTTCACTAGTGCTTTCACTAACATTACCACCAACCCCACGTATATCTTGAACACCAAGCCTATTCCCCCTTCCACCATGACCTCTCTTTTTCCCACTCATGTTGCTCAAATACTGTGGAAGAAGAACGCTATTAGCAAAACAAAATTTGATTTTTTTCCTCTGCAACAGCTCTGCACACACGTGATTTTATAATTCTACTAATTGACAAGGTAAGAAATGGCTTGCAGTATACTGTTACGAACAGCACAAAGCATTTTTTTAGTGTGAATGAGGTCAGTGTAACATGGGAGATTTTCTCCAAACTATTTCAAACTGAGATGTCCCTGCTATATAATGTTAGGAACCGAACAAAGTATTTTTTTAGTGTGGATGAGGCCTGCATAACATACGAGATATTCTCCAAACTATTTCAAACTGAGATGACCATGCTGTATAACGTTAGGAACTGAACAAAGTATTTTTTTAGTGTGGATGACGCCTGCATAACATACGAGATATTCTCCAAACTATTTCAAGCTATTTCAAACTCATATCTAGCCTGCTGTATCACATTAGAACAGCAAAAAATAGATTATTTTACTCTGCATAAGCTCAGAATACAGTTGAAGTTCACTGCTACTAAATGGACTAGGTGGCTTATAGCAGAGTGTAACATGTTTGCGACAGAAAAAAATATTTTTTAGACTCTGCCTAGCAACAGAAAAAATATTTTATTTTACTCTGAAGACAGCTGAAGTTCACCGCCACTAACGTTGTAGCTCACGTATAGCAGAGAGTATGACGTTTGCCACACAAAAAAAATCTTTTGTGGACTCTGAACAGCAAGACAAAAAAATCAATTTTTTTACTCTAAAAACAGCTGAAGTTCACCACCACTAATGTAGTAGCTGACGTATAGCAGAGAGTATGACGTTTGCCATGCAAAAAAATCTTTGGTGGACTGTGGCTAGCAACAGAAAAAAAATATTTTTTTACTCTGAAAACAGCTGAAGTTCACCGCCACTAACGTAGTATCTGATGTATAGCAGAGTGTATGACGTTTGCCACACAAAAAAAAACGTTGGTGGACTCTGCCTGCCAATAGAAAAAACTATTTGTTTTACTGTGCATACAACTGAAGTTCACCCACCAAAAAATAACAACCTGGGCTAATACAGCTTGCACTATCACATTAGCAAATGAAAAAAAAAGGTTTTTGTGCTCTGCATTGACAAGCTCTGCAGATAGCTGAATTTCAACCCCACAAAATCAAAAAGTGGCCTACAAGGGCTTGCTTGCTTTATAACATTAGCAAGTGCAAAAATAGATTGAAGGTATACTCCTGCATGGAGCACAGTACAACTGGTGCACAACACTGTTCTATGGCATGGGCCTTGCTCTTTCTGTCAGAATCTTAGTAATTACAAAAGAAAAAAAAATGCAAGGTTGATTGAACAGGTACAGAGTACATGACTTATCTACACCAGGGTTCCCCAACTCCAGTCCTCAAGGCCCACCAACAGGTCATGTTTTCAGGATTTCCTTAGTATTGCACAGGTGATGTAACTATTGCCTGTGCTGATGATGGAATTATCACCTGTGCAATACTAAGGAAATCCTGAAAACATGACCTGTTGGTGGGCCTTGAGGACTGGAGTTGGGGAACCCTGATCTACACTATCTGACTTCCAAACAAGCGCCCATCTATCTAGCTAATATCTCGCAGTACACGGGTGCACACTGAGCAACTTCTGTTTCCAGCAGTGACATGGATAAAATGGCGCTGAGGGAACATGGCCGGTTTTTATATAGAGAGGACATGTGATTTCAGCAGCCAGTTGCAGAAGCCCTTGTGTCTTAACAGTGTGGATGCTTCCTGCGCTCTGATTGGCTAGCCGTGCTTTCCTGACTTAAAGTCACTGCCTACAGGGAAAAAAAAAAATTACAAGCACGCCGCTGAGCTGACCTTTTCTAAGCTATCACCAGCCCCCCACTCATCTACCACGTCCTCCCGCTCATCATACACAAGTACTATGCTAGCAAAACAGTTAATAACACTATAGTTGCCCCGCAATCACGTTCCTGCATTTATTCGTGGAACGTTGCCGATTTTCACCGAATGTAAAAAATTTTGCTTGCATTTCCGATCACAAATCCGAATGTGCCATATTCGTGTCGAATTAAGTTGTGAGATTGGATTTCGAACAAATTCGCTCATCACTAGTCCCTAGAAAATCATAAAATTAGGTAAATACAACCTCAGAAGAAAAACAGATGAGAAATTGCACCGTTATTTGTTTAACAAAAAGTAGACCAAATTTCAGAATCAATGTGTGAAAAATAAAGTACATCCTATGAGTCAAAGCTTGCAAACCATCATGTATTAAACGTTTAGTTTATAATTATCTTTTCTCATCGAAGAGGAGTTTCTAATTGGTTATATAAAGGTAGGTATATGTGAAAAAATATATAGATGCATGCTAATTATATATTAGAATTTACAGTGGCTATAAACAATAGCAGACAGAATATTTCTCCAAATGAGGATAAATAAAGGAGTCTGTCCTTGTGTGTCCAATAAGAAAAGTCCTGAGATCTTAAAAGTTTGGTTTTCTTCAGATAATTAGCATTGGAACTTTGAACTGCAGACTGAAGAACTATTTAGTGGGTACAGTAAGTGTAGGTTCCCCTACAATAATAGGTCTATCTAGAAATAGACTCTATAAAAGAGGTTGTCTACCTTAAAAAAAAACATTATAAAGGGTGACTTGATCTTCTGTTCTGGATCCTCATTTCTTGGCCAGAGAGAAGAGCAACCACAAAGATTATGTCTGAAGGGCTTTCTTATCCTATACAGACAATTCATTTATTTGAATAGACACAGTACAATGCTAATATCCAAACACTTGTTGCCTGGTTCGCTCATATGTTTGCCAGTGAGACTGTGATCAGCAGTTTTGCTTGTGGGCCATTCTAAAAAGTAGAGAGTAATCAAAATTGAGAACACATTAAAAGCACTTCGAATAAAGTAATTGACAAGTAACTCAATGAAGTAATTTCCCAATTATCTTAAAGTTGCTTAGATCAACCAGATATAAAACTTAGTTTGTCCAAGGAATAGATGAAAAGCTACAGAACTGTAAATATTAGTAGAAATGGGAAAATCAATTCTGAGGACCATGGTCCAATGGCCAGATCTGTAATCTGTGAATGTTGGATGGGAGACCTTTGAATTTCCTTACCTTGATTAGCCAGGCTGACGCAATGTTATCATTGCAACATGACACACACACACACACAACGTTTAACCAGCCCAACAAATTAAAAGAAGAACTGGGCATGCTGGGAGGTAAGGAAATTCACAGTCCTGTGAATTAATTCTCCCATATCTAGTTATTAGTCATTTATAATGTTGAATACCTTTCATATTAAGTATATAAAGCATACTTGTCTTAGAGAAGGGGTAGATATGCTACATGTTCAATTTGTGCAGATGCACAGGGAATTAATAGGTAAAATGGTCCATTGCCACCTTAAAAGCAGCCAGCGGCTTTCTACTATACTCTATTAGGTTGTGTGTAAGCGACTGAGCTAATACATTTAATAGCTCAAATTTACTAATGGAATGTGAGAGAGACATGAGAAGACTCCACTATGCTGAGATAAAGGAGCCTGTATATTGTTCTTTCACAGGGACCTCTCTCATCTATGTTCGCTCCTGTCTTGGAGGACAGCAGACAAAAATGGAAAATATTTTAATGTAACTAATGTATCTTTTAAAACACATTTCTAAAATGGCAACAATGAAAAGAAAATCAGTGGCTTATATGGAAAAAGTGGAATACATGAGTATTTTCTTGCCAGAATTATTAAAATATTCCAATATGTGTGACGTTAGACACTGCTGTCTTCTACCACATCTGATAGTCAATTGTAAATTTAAATATATCAAACTTTATTTACAGCTTCACACATCAGTAATGCACAAAAAAGGTGCTCACTAAGATAAAAGAATTTCTCCTTATTAGTGTTGAGCTAGTATGCTCGACACTGCTCGGTACTCGCCCGAGCATCTCGCTACTCGGGATGTTCGGCGAGCACCGAGCATTTCCGGGTTACTCGGGCGGGAGCTCGGGTCTCCGCCCAGCATGTTTGGCGCTCTTTACAGAGCCAATGAACATGCAGAGATTGCCAGTCAGTCACTGTAATGCCGCAGCCATGTTGTTTGTGGGCATTACAGTGATTGGCTGGCCGCACAGCGTCACCTCGAGTATTTAAAACCGGGCGCCGCCATCTTGGACACAGTCGCCCGGGATCAGACAGTGTAGGGAGAGTGCTGCTGAGTTAGGGAGAGATATATAGTGCGAAATAGGTAGTGTAGGGTCTCTAAAGCCTGCCAAATCAAACAAACAGTCCTTCTCAGGACTAATATCCATCCCAGATATCAGGCAGGCAGGCAGGCTGTATAGGAGACGCAGTGGTTATACCAGGAAATGCTGCATTACAGTCCTGTGTGCTCCTGATGGTCAAATTGCTAGACTTATCGCCCCGGTCTCAGGGGCCAGGAAAAATCCTTTTTTTTTTCATCTAAATCCTATATTTATTTTTTTTTCCTCAGTCAGACTGTACAAATACGCGTCTTATTAACCTTTTGGTTTCCCCCCCCCAAAAAAAAAATTGAGTGTGTCTGTGACTGTTCAGACACCAATATATCTGTTTAAAAAAGTCTGGTGTAGGCCAGAGAAATAGAACTGTGGTTTTGCAGTTCTACGGGTCAAATCTCTGTATTATCCTGCTTTTGACATTGTTTGCCGTAAAAAAAAACTGTAATAGTGTCTCCCTGACTGGTCAGACACCAATATATCTGTTTAAAAGAGTCTGGTGTAGGCCAGAGAAATAGAACTGTGGTTTTGCAGTTCCACGGGTCAAATCTCTGTATTATCCTGCTTTTGGCATTTTTTGCCATAAAAAAACTGTAATAGTGTCTCCCTGACTGGTCAGACACCAATATATCTGTTTAAAAGAATCTAGTGTAGGCCAGAGAAATAGAACTGTGGTTTTGCAGTTCCACCAGTCAAATCTCTGTATTTTCCTGCTTTTGGCATTTTTTTCCGTAAAAAAAACTGTAATAGTGTCTCCCTGACTGGTCAGACACCAATATATCTGTTTAAAAGAATCTGGTGTAGGCCAGAGAAATAGAACTGTGGTTTTGCTGTTCCACGGGTCAAATCTCTGTATTATCCTACTTTTGGCATTTTTGCCATAAAAAAAACTGTAATAGTGTCTCCCTGACTGGTCAGACACCAATATATCTGTTTAAAAGAGTCTGGTGTAGGCCAGAGAAATAGAACTGTGGTTTTCCTTTTCCACGGTTCTAATCTCCTTTTTATTACCCTTTTTCCATTGATAGTGCGAGTGTAAGCTATTTTACTTCATTTACAATGGGCATGGCGCGTGGCAAGGGACGTGGAATTGGACGTTCTGGTGATGGTGCGTGTAGAGAATGGGGCCGTGGTCAAGGTGAAAATGTGCCACAACCAACAGCCACATCTTCTCGCTCCCACTTCTTGACCGAATTACTAGGGAAGCACACAACAACACCAGTATTGCGAACTGATCGGTGTGAACAGGTTATTAATTGGATAGCAGATAATACTTACAGTTACCTGGGCACCACCAACTCCGGTCTGTCTTACACACGGTCAAGTTTTAGTAGCCGTGAGTCTCGACCGCATACTCCTCCTCACCCTGATGCTCCTTCCTCCCACCATGCCGAATGTCGTCAGACAGCAACTGATCCCACACTTGGACACTCTGAAGAGCTGTTCACTGGTCCATTTCCATATTTGTGCCCCTCACCTGCTCCGCTTGAAGTGGTGGAAGAGGAGATCCCATGTAGCGATGGCCAAATATTTGAACAGCCACTGCCACAGGAAGTCGATGCTGGCAATTTATCACAAGAGGTGGACGATGACGAGACATAATTGCCACGAAGTGAGAAGGAGGATCGTGGTGCGCAAGTGGAAGAAGAGGAGGTGGTGGATGATCTAGTAACTGACCCAACGTGGCAGGAGGACATGCAGAGAGAAGCCAGCAGCACACAGGGTGAGGGAGGCAGAGTACTCCAACAGGCAGGAAGAGGCAATGTGGTGGCCGCACACAGAAGGCGGGCAACAGTTCCCCGTAACAGCAACATGAGGGACGTTGCCAGTACAACCTGTAGGTCTTCCAGAGTCTGGAATTTTTTTAAAAACTCTGCTGATAACCCCAAAAAGGTCATTTGCACCACCTGCCATGCCAGCATCAGCAGGGGTGACAAAACTACCAGCCTGACCACCACCAGCATGATCAGGCACAAGTCAGCAAAGCACCCAACTTTGTGGGGCGAACCCCAGGGTCCACGACCAGTGTCAGCAGGTGTCACCGCTGCTTCTTCCGCTGTTGTGCGTGTAATAGAACCCCCTTTTGTGCGTGCAAGGCAATCCCCTGTCCATACTGCATGCAAAGATGCCCCCTCCTCTCAGTCTTCACTTGTTATGGCTGTTTCGCAAGAAACAGCATCAACGTCCACGTCCCTCCGCAGCGTTCAATTGTCCATATCCCAGAGCTTTGAACGAAAGCGCAAATTCGCAGCCAATGACCCACAGGCAACAGTCCTAAATTCGCACATTTCACGACTGCTTGCGTTGGAAATGCTGCCTTTTAGGCTAGTGGAGACGGAATCCTTCCGCAACCTTATGGCGGTGGCCGTCCCTCAGTACTCGGTCCCCAGCCGACACTATTTTGCCCGATGTGCCATCCCCGCACTATACAAGCACGTGTCCCAAAACATCTGCCATGCCCTCAACAACGCAGTTACTGGGAAAGTCCACCTGACAACGGACACGTGTACAAGTGCTTGTGGCCAGGGACGGTACATCTCCCTGATGGCACACTGGGTAAGCATAGTGGAAGCCGGGACCCAGTTGGACCTTGGGACAGAACACATCCTCCCCACACCGAGGATTGCGGGCCCTATGTCAGTCAGAGTTGCCCCCACAGTGTACAGCTCCTGCGCATCATCCTCCTCCTCCTCCTCATGTTCAGCCTCCATCTCAGATATCAACACATCAGTTACAAGCTGGAAGCACTGCAGTACTGCCTCAGCCAAGCGACAACAGGCTGTGCTGAAACTCATACGCTTAGTTGATAAACCTCACACTGCTTGTGAGTTGTGGACAGCTGTGAAAGAGCAGGCAGTTCTGCGGCTGAGACCGCTGAACCTACATCCAGGCATGGTCATGTGTGACAATGGGCGTAACCTGGTGGCGGCTCTAAGGCGAGGCGAGATCACACACGTACCATGCTTGGCTCATGTGCTTAACCTCGTGGTTCAGCGGTTTCTTAAATTGTACCCCGAGTTGCCAGATCTGCTAGTCAAAGTACGCCGCCTGTCAGCTCATTTTCGCAAGTCTGCTACAGCTTCCGCCGACCTTGCTGTGTTGCAGCAGCGTTTGCAGCTTCCGGCACATCGACTGGTGTGTGACGTCCCCACACATTGGAACTCTACCCTCCACATGTTGCAAAGGATTTGTGAGCAGAAGAGAGCAGTTGTGGAGTACCAGCTGCAACAGGGTCGTCAATATTCAGGTCAGACTCCACACATAAGACCTCGGGAGTGGGTCTGGATGTCTGACATATGTACCATCCTGACAAACTTTGAGGAGTCCACCAAGATGGTGAGTGGCGATGATGCCATCATTAGCATCAGCATCCCACTCGTCTGTGTTTTGCAACACTCTCTGCAGAGAATTAAAGAGGAGGCATTGCAGCCAGAGTATGATGAGATAGATCAAGAAGCCGTAATGGGCGATTACACACAGCCCAGCCTCATCTCATCCCAATGTGCATTCGGGGACAATGAGGGAGAGGAAGAGGAGGAGGAGGAAGAACAGGAGCTGGTATCATGCGCTGTAGACGGTAGTACCTGTGCAACTGTCATACAGTCGGTTCAGCGTGGGTGGCCAGAGGACAGGGGGGAGGAGGAGGAGCAGGAGGAGAGCATGGTCAGTCGTCATCTTGGTGAAGACACGGAAGTCTTGCCCTTTACCAGTCTGGCACGCATGGCTGACTTTATGTTACGCTGCCTTAACTGTGACCCTCGCGTTGTCAAAATGTTGGGTGACAGTCATAACTAGTTGGTGACACTTTTAGACCCCCGCTACAAGGAGAACTTTCACTCTCTTATTCCTGAGGTGCAGAGGTCTACAAAAATGTGGCAGTACCAGAAGGCCCTTGCTGAAGAACTGTTAAAAAAATTCCCATCTGAACACGCCAGCGGCAGAGGTCACAGTTCATTGACCAACCAAGGCATATAGGTGAGAGAGACGCAACTCCAATCCAGCAGAGGCAGGGGAACACTGTCAACATTCAGGGACAGTTTTCTGAGACCCCCCCAGGTTACAGGCCCTGAGGCGTGGGGTACTCTCACAAGGAGTGGAAAGTTTCAAAAGATGGTGAGGGAGTACCTTGCCGACCGTACCAGCATCCTTCGTGATTCCTCTGTGCCTTTTAATTATTGGGTATCCAAGCTGGACACTTGGAATGAACTCGCTCTGTATGCCTTGGAGGTCCTGGCTTGCCCTGCTTCTAGCGTTTTATCGGAGCGTGTTATTAGTGCCGCTGGGGGAATTATAACTGATAAACACGCTCGCCTGTCTACTGACAATGCTGACAAGCTGACCCTTATCAAAATGAACAAGGGCTGGATTGGGCCAGACTTCTCATCACCACCAAATGACAGCAGAGTATCATAAAGTCAAATCCACTGTGTTATTTCGGGAGGTGTATTCCCATGCACCGCTTCACACCCACACATGGGTATACGCTTCCTCATTTTGGCTGTATTTTGCTCTTCTCCTTAACCTAAGCCTCCACCACCACTATACCACCAGGGTGACCATGGTCCGTGTTGCCAGCATTACAAGTTCCTCCGTCCTAATTTTTGGCAGCTTTTGCTTGGAAGGCATAGGCAAAGACTATGGGAGACCCACTCCCCAATAATAGGAATAATGTTTTTAATATGCTGTACTGCATGGCTCTTCTTTGCCAGCATTGCAAGTTCCTCTATCCTAATTTTTGGCAGCTTTTGCTTGGAAGGCATAGGCAAAGACTATGGGAGACCCACTCCCCAATATTGGCAATAATGTTTTTAATATGCGGTACTGCATGGCTCTTGTAAGGGGCATGAAAACCGTCTTGTTAAGCTACTCTGAACTCCACGTCTCTTCCAAGGGGCATTAAAACCGTCTTGTTAAGCTACTGCGACCTGCACCACTTTTCCAAGGGGCATTGATATTGTCGTTTTATTCCACTGCGACCTCCACCATTCTTCCAAGGGGCATTAAAGCCATCTTGTTAAGCTACTGCAACCTCCACGTCTCTTCCAAGGGTCATTAAAACCATCTTGTTAAGCTACTGCGACCTCCACAACTTTTTCAAGGGGCATTAAAACCTCCTTGTTAAGCTACTACGACCTCCATGTCTCTTCCAAGGAGCATTAAAACCGTCTGGTCAAGCTACTGCGACCTTTACCACTATTCCAAGGGGCATTGATATTGTCTTTTTATTCCACTGCGACCTCCACCATTCTTCCAAGGGGCATTAAAACCATCTTGTTTAGCTACTGTGACCTCCACGTCTCTTCCAAGGGACATTAAAACCGTCTTGTTAAGCTACTGCGACCTCCACCACTTTTCTAAGGGGCATTGATATTGTCTTTTTATTCCACTGCGACCTCCACCATTCTTCCAAGGGGCATTAAAGCCATCTTGTTAAGCTACTGCAACCTCCACGTCTCTTCCAAGGGGCATTAAAACCGTCTTGTTAAGCCACTGCGACCTCCACGTCTCTTCCAAGGGGCATTAAAATCGTCTTCTTAAGCTACTGCGACCTCCACCACTTTTCCAAGGGGCATTGATATTGTCTTTTTATTCCACTGCGACCTCCACCATTCTTCCAAGGGGCATTAAAATCATCTTGTTAAGATACTGTGACTAGTGTTGAGCCACCCCCGTAGTGTTCGAGTTCGGTTCGGTTCGTCGAACACCCGTGTGTTCTCCGAACTGTTCGTCGAACTGTTCGTCGAACACCTTCGAACACCGTTAAAACCAATGGCAGGCAAACAAAAACACATAGAAACACTTAGAAAACACCTTCAAAGGTGTCCAAAAGCTGACAAACTGCTCAGAAGACACAACTAACACATGGAAAAGTGACAAGTACATATAGTCATGCGAAAAGAAAAGAGGTGGAGGAGTAAAAGGAGGGGGAGACACAGATATAGGCATGTCATGCCCTTCTAAAATCCAAAAAGTGAGAAGCCGACACGTTCAGTCCGCTCCTGCCCGTGCCACCTCCGTGTCGCCGGGTTTGTGCCAGAGCCGCGGTGAACCCTGACGGCCAGCCCCCCTCTCCCAATACTGGTGCCTGTCCGCTGGTGGGTCGAGCGAGCCCCCCTGTGGTGGAGGCAGCTCTAAGCTTTTTAATTTAAATTGTCTCTCTAATTTGAATGAATACACTTTAAATCCATTTACAAGGATCTATTGGAGGGCAAGTCTCATGCCAGCAGCCGCGTAATTCCAGCTCCAGTAGCGTCCACTAAAGCTGCTGCAGTTAAAAAGCTTTTATAAGGATCGAGCTCGGCTGTCCACTGCAAGGCATCCTACTGCCAGTCCCAGCCCCTATGCCTTGGGGTGCCTCCTGATGCTCTTCACTGAGTATCCCGTGGTCCCGAAGCATTTCCTTTGAAAAAATTAAGTGTCCAAACTACAGGTGGTGTAGCTTGCTTAACAGCCGGGATAATCCGCTGACTAGCAGACACTGCTACTAGGCACAAAGTATTTCCTGGGCTAGATGCAGTTAAAAATTTGTAATTAGATACTCTCGTTGGATGCTGAGAAAGCATTCCATAGAGTCTCCTGGCACGCCATATATGATTCTCTTAAAAAGCTTGGGGTAGGGGTCTAGGGGACCCTTTTATAGCCAAAATCACGGCCCTGTATCACAATACGTCACCTAGGCTGAAGATAAATGGAACTGTAGCACCCTGAGGGCTCGGTTGCTACAGAGGTATTGCACCTCACCCAGAGGTGTGATATCTCACTCTCAGGTAAGGATGGAGTGTGGATCAGGACCCCGACACCTGCATGCATTACACCACATTGCCGTGGGGCAGGGCGACCAATATGCCCCTGAGATGGGCACGACAGTCACTGACCCTGGCTGGCGTGAGGGGAGGGAACACTGAGGAAGGGGAACCCTGTAGTGCAGGAGCAGGGAGGAAGCAGTTCCTGGGTGCATTGATAAGGGAGTATAAAAGGTGGGCACCATATTAGTTCAGTGCAGAGAAGTCTGAGCAGAAGTGACAGGGAGCAGGGGCTCTGCATGAGCTCTGCTCCGGAGGCGGGCCTAGTAACACAGGCCCAGGCCTGGAAGAGGGAGAAAGAAGGAAGAGGAGCGGAGAAGGCTCCAGGAATGAGGAACGAAGGGATCCCAGGGTTGCGGACGGGCGAGTCGCCACCGCACGCCCGAATCCACCTGCGTAGAGGGGTCAGGCCAAAGGGGGAGACCGGTCCCTGAAACTAATGGAGGCAGGAAACGACCCTCAGCTAGAAACCGGAGGCTGTGACATTTTATGTGGCGCAGCCCCTCGCTACACCCGCTAGGAAGGCACCACATAGGGTCAGGGAAACTAGTGCCAAATTTACGAAGAGGAGGCCCGAGGCAGCCGGACAGAAGCGTTGGTAAGAAAGGCCAGACAAAGGACACACAAAGGGGGTCCTGTGAAGCGCTCCAAAGTTATCTGGGAGTTGTCTGAGCCCCTCACCTGGTGAGCACAGTACGACGTGGGCAGCCGTTACCTGCAGACGTGGTCTGGATAATAAGAACTGTGAGTAAAGGCCCTGGACTGCATCACTGACTCCGTGTCGTTACTGCTGCTGCCCTACACCAATCACCCCGATCCTCCGCATACACTGCCCTGAGGCTATACTCCTCCCGTGGGGAGTTATGCTACGCTCTGCTGTACCCACAATACCAGCCTCAGCGGTCTGCCCTGCAGCGGCGGTTCACTCTGACCGCAATCCACGGGTGGCGTAGTCGGACATTTAAACATCAAAACCACATAAATAGTTCCGCCACTGGTTTGACCACTCTGAGCCACGGAACCGGGTCGCCGCCACGAAGACTACAACCACCAGCATCCACCAAAAAGGGTCCGGCTCCGGGTGTCCGAAGGCCCAGGTGGTGCGTCAGAACATTTTCATCACCTTTCACAATCACCAATGGGACAAGGCAGGGATGTCCTCTGTCCCCTCTCTTATACATCCTAGTGACGGAGCACCTGCTCTCATCAATTCGCCATAACCACAATATTAGGTGGATTGAGGTGGGAGGCACCGAGTACAAGTGCTCTCTATTTGCTGATGATGTCCTAGTATATATCACTCAATCACATATATCCATCCATGCTGTTATGGCTGAAATAGATCACTTTGTTACATGGTCAAATTTTAAAATCAATGCAGCAAAGTCTGAGGCCCTCGATGTCTCCCTCCCCAAATCCATATAGGATTCCATCCAGTCCAACTTTCCCTTTGCCTGGCCCTCACAGGGTATCAAATACTTAGGAATTCCTATTCATAGAGACCTCTCCCATCTATGTTATCTTCATTTTGGGCCCTTTATTGAACAACTCCATACAGACCACGGTTGGCAAGTTAGAACTGTAAGATTCACTACGTGAACCACTGGTGTTTTGTGGAAAAGCACATGTACACTGTGTTTCAAATTATTATGCAAAAAGTGTTTAGGAGTGATAAGGGAAGAATTTGTTTGTTTGTCAGTTAAACTCATTGATGGTGATGTGTGTCAGGGCTCTTTATATCACTGTAAGCAATTGCAGACACCTGTGCTAATTAGTTTGGCAGGTGTGTCCAATGAAAGGCAAGACTACTTAAGAAGGCTGGCTCACATTATTAAGCAGCCTACATTTTCTGCCAAAATGGGAAAGAAAAAGGATGTGTCGGCTGCTGAGAAGCAACAAATTGTGGAGTGTTTAGGTCAAGGCATGACTACAATCAACATTGTAAGATGATCAGGATGAAGTGTCTTGGCAATCAAGAAGTATGTAGCTGATTCACAGTACACACATGTGCGTGCTGATAAGGGCAAATTGAGGACTCTTTCCTACAGGCAATTACGTGAGGTTAAAAGAGCAGCGGCAAAAAAGCCTTGTCATAGCAGCAGACAAGTTTTTGAAGGTGCTGGTGCCTCCAACGTTCCCCGAACAACAAGATGCAGGGTCCTTCAGAGGTTTGCAGCTGCGCATACGCCATCCTGTCGACCTCCTCTATCCACTTCACACAAGCAGAAACGGCTCCAGTGGGCCAAACATTACATGAAAACTGATTTCAAAACTGTTTTGTTCACGGATGAGTGCCGTGCAGCGCTCGATGGTCCAGATGGATGGAGTGGAGGATGGCTGGTTGATGGACACCCCACGCAAACACGGCTACAGCGCCAACAAGGAGGAGGTGGAGTAATTTTTTGGGCTGGAATCATGGGGAGAGAGATTGTCGGCCCCTTTAGGATCCCTGAAGGCGCTAAAGATGAACTCCATAATGTATGTGGATTTTCTCAAACAGCACTTCCTGCCATGGTTCAAGAAGAAGAACCGTGTATTTCACAGCAAGATCATTTTTTTGCATGATAATGCACCATCTCATGCTGCACATAAAACATCTGCATCTCTGGCTGATATGGGCATAAAAGGGGACAAACTTATGGTGTGACCTCCATGCTCCCCTGACCTCTACCCCATTCAGAACCTCTGGAGCATCATCAAAAGGAGTGTCTATGATGGCGGGAGGCAGTTCACATCTAAGCAACAGCTCTGGGAGGGTATTCTGTCCTCATGCAAAACAATTGAAGCAGAAACCATCCAAAACCTGACAAATTCAATGGACGAGAGAGTTCAGAAGCTCCTTTCGAACAAGGGGTCCTATGTGAAAATGTAACATCACCTAGAATAAAGTTTTGAGTTGAAAACTGTTTGATTTCAGTTTCTAATAACCTGCTAATGCTTATAATTTCAAAAATGACCATTTTTTTGGTCTTTATTAAAATGAAAAGGCACTTATGTGTCTTGCGCATATCGGAGCCCCAAAATTATTTTCTGGGCTAGATGCAGCTAAAAATTATTATTAATTTTAAATCTGGTGGAGCTTATTATAGATGGCCTAATAGAATCAGTGCTGCACACTGCTACAAAGCCCAAATTATTTTCCAGCCAAGATACAGATAAACATGATTAGTAATTTGAAAGCTTAAAACGGTTGGTAGGGTGATTTTAACCAATCATCAAGCTTTTACTCTCCCCAGGATGACACAGGGGTAGAAAAGTCGTTTCGGATCCATGATTTGTTCATCTTTATGAACGTGAGTCTGTCTACATTATCAGTGGAGAGCCGCGTGCGCTTATCTGTCAGCACACCACCAGCAGCGCTAAACTCACGTTCAGACAGAACTCTGGTTTCGGGGCATGACAAGATCTCCAAGGCGTAAGTGGCTAGCTCCGGCCATTTATCCAGATTGGAAACCCAAAAAGAGCAAGGGTCCAGTGACACAGTCATGGCTTCAATGTTTACTTGGAGATACTCCTGTACCATCGTCTCTAGGCGTTGACTATGTGTCAGACTTCTTGTCTCCTGTGGCCTTGCAAAGGATGGGCTAAAAAAGTGGTGAAATGATTCCGCAAAATTGATGTTACCAGCAGATACTGTGGTTCTGTTACGGTTTGAGTGCTGAACACTTGACGGTCCCACGGTTGGCAAGTTGGAACTGTGAGATTCACTACGTGCACCACTGGTGTTTTGTGGAAAAGCACATGTAAGATTCTGCAACAGTCTCTGCTGATACTCTTGCATGCGTGCATCCCTTTCTATGGCAGGAATAATTTCTGCAAATTTACTTTTGTACCGGGGATCTAACAGTGTGGCAACCCAGTAGTCAGGATTATTTCTAATTCTCACAATTCGAGGTCATGTTGCAGGTAGTGCAGCAAGAAGGCACTCATGTGTGTTGCGCATCCAGGAGCACCAAGTCCCTGTTGTGTTGGTGGCGAGGTAACAATCATGCTTCCTTCCTCTGTCCTCTCCCCCCAACCTCGCACAACAGAAATATGATCAAGGTCTCCCTCATCTGATGAGTCTTCCATCAGTTCGTCCTCCACTTCTTCCTGGGCTCCTGCACCTTCCTCACTAGTTTGGCTGCTACCATGCGCCCTGGTAAAACCATCTCCCCCACCCTCACATGCCTGCCGCCTTGGTGCTGCCGACCGTCTGGACCTTGCAGATGTTAGCCCTTCTGCATACAACTCCTCCTCCTCTACTTCCTCCACCTCCTCTTGTGCTCCCACCTGACTCCGAATTCTGTTTAACATGTGCTCCAGCATGTAAATCACCGGAATAGTCATGCTAATAATGGCATCGTCAGCACTAAACATCTTCGTCGCCATTTCAAAACTGTGCAGAAGGGTGCATAGGTCCCTGATCTGAGACCACTCCTCCAGCGTGATTTGCCCCACCTCTGGATCTCGTTGGCCCAGGCTATACGTCAGAACGTATTGCACCAGGGCTTGTCGGTGCTGCCACAGTCGCTGCAACGTGTACTGAGTTGAATTCCACCGGTGTCACGGGTGTGTCGCCACGAAGATCGTCACGATTACACAGCCTGACTTCTCGCAGCTGACTTTTTGGTGCTTTGTGTTTTTCGGCAGTAAGGGAGTTAATTCTCTCTCTCTCTGTGCTAGACGAGGTCCAGCCTCGCCCAGCTGCAATCAATGCTGCTGTAGTGAGACTCCTTCAAATGCCTGCTGGTCTGTTAGGGAAGTGTCGGTGAAAGCATTTCATGCAGACTAACAGAGCGGATCGTGGTATTTGGAGTTTCAGAGATAAGTGTATTCGGAGAGTTTTTTCCCTTCCTCGCTTTGTCATTTATCTCCTTTCCCGTTGGTGTTCCCTCTGTTGTAGTTGTGTAGTTTTTGTATGCAAGGTGGTTTTGGTTTTTCCCTTGTTCTGTCTCGTTCGTCTAAGTACTGTGTGTGGGCATATTATTACTTGTCCCCTTTTGTTGTGATCGGGGTCCTTCTCAGGACTAGATTACTTAGGTGCAGGGATCCTCAGGAGGTAGGGGTTACGCTGGCGGCCTGGACCTCTGTACCTTTAACAGTACCTCCAGGTTGAGGGATTAGTCAGGGCCCCAGCTTAGGGTCACCTTAGGCCCCCTACCTCCAGTATACAGAGACAGCGTGACAACCGGGTAGGCACATCGCATTTTAGCCGGTGAGGTGGCAGGCCCAACGACTTCTATAGAGATGTAAGTCGCTGAGCTGCGGGATGCGAATGGCGGAAGTGAGCACACAGCGACCGTGCCCTCTGCAGAAGGCCATCTAGTCTGGGATAGTGGGCTAAAAATTGCTGGACAACCAGGTTCAACACGTGAGCCATACAAGGCACGTGTGTGACATTGCACCGGCGAAGGGCCGCACCCAGGTTTGCAGCATTGTCGCACACGGCCTTCCCTGGTTTCAGGTCCAGTGGAGACAACCATTCATGAAATTGGTTCTCCAGAGCTGACCACAACTCCTCAGCTGTGTGACTCACATTTCCCAGACATTTCAAAGTAAAAACCGCCTGATGACGTTGAGCCCTACTGCCAGCATAGTAAGGAGGTGTGCAGGATCCCTTCTGCGCAGTTAGAAAGCTTGTGGCATGACCAGACAGGCTTTGGGTGCAGGTGGAAGACCGAGAGGAGGTTGCGGAGGCAGAAGCAGTGGAGGAACTTTGACATAAAGAGGATTGACGCACAACTCGTGGGGACGGCAAGACTTGGACAGCAGCCCCTTGTCCTGCTGTCACCATAGTTACCCAGTGCCCAGTCAGCGACATGTAACGCCCCTGTCCATGCCTACTCGTCCAAGTGTCTGTGGTGAAATGCACCCTGTCACACACAGAGTTTCTCAAAGAAGCGGTGATGTTGTGTGCGACATGCTGGTGGAGCGCAGGCACACCTTTCTTTGAGAAGTAGTGCCGACTGGGCATCTGGTACTGGGGCACTGCGACGGACATAAGATCTCGAAAATCCTCTGTGTCCACCAGGCGGAAAGGCAGCATTTCTGTAGCCAAGAGCTTGCAGATGGTGAAATTCAACCTCTTAGCTTTCTCATGGCTAGGAGGAAATGGTCTTTTACTTGTCCACATCTGAGGGACCGAGGGCTGGCTATTGTGCTTAGACGGGGTTGATAAGGGTGTCCCCGGCAAACTGCCGGTCTGTGAGGAAGATGCAGGCGGACATGTTAGGTTGCCTTGATCCAAAGGTGGTGCTATCGATGTCGGACAGCGCTCAACACCAGCTGGTGTTACCACCTCCAAAGAAAATGATGACCTGCCAATCACGCTGGCTGTTGCGGGTAAAGAGGTGGCAGGTCTGCGCCCCAAAACAGGTGTGACTGCTTTCCCCCCAATCACAGAGGATGAAGAGGCCGCGGATGCACAAGATATGGCAGACGGTGGTTGGCCCGGCCGGCTAGGCCGCATTGTAGCACACTGAGCTTCCCACTGCAACTTATGCTTCATGTCCATGTGCCGGTTCATGCATGAAGTACTCAAACTATGTATTTTTTGGCCTCTACTTAGCTTTTGCTGACAAATGTTACAGATAACACGAGTTGGGTCATCTTTATCGATCTGAAAAAATGCCCAGGCTATGCAAGGCTTAGCACCCATGCGACCTGAAGAGCCACCACGACTTGTGGTGAGAGGCAGAGTTGTGTTTGAGGATGCAGTTGTTGACGTGCTTCCAGTACTACGTCTCTGTAGAGGAAGGCGCAACCTGACCTCGTCGTCACTAGCATCTTCCTCCACCTCCTCTGCTGACCTCATCTCTTGGCTGACTGTGGGTTGACAGTAAGTGGGATCTCCAACCTCATCATCATCACCCTGTGCGTTATCACACCCGTCGTCCTCAGAGCCAACCTGTTCCTGCCCTGACAAAAAACTAAAGTTGTCGCTCCAATCAGGTATTTGAGTCTCATCATCGTCTTCCTCATTGTCTCCACCAACAGGAGTTACAGTTTGGGAATGAGGGTCTACATTATGGTCAGAACCTTCTGCGTCTGGTCCTGGATCCGACTCATAAAGATTCTGGGCATCAGTGCAGATCATTTCCTCGTCTGGATTCACAGAAGCGCTGGAGTCGACCTCTGATTCCCAGACTATAGTATGAGTAAACAGCTCTGCAGACTCAACCATCTGTTCTACCTCATACTCAGACGGGCAGCTGGAGATTTGGGAGCTGTGAGGAAGCAAGTGCGATTGGGGTGACACCTTTGAGGACTGGAGTATTTGTGATGTTGAAGTTGATGTGGAGGAGAGCCCACTTAAAGGAGCACTTGATATCCGTTGAAGCACCTGCTGTTTTTGTGCCTCATCTGGAATTTGTAGCGATTGGCGTGGCCGTAAGAAAGGGATCTTATCACATTGTCCGCTAAAAGAAGTAGACATTTTAGTTTGGCTGGAAGATGGTCTTTCTTCTGCAGATGTTACTGTTGCTTTAACACCTAACCCACGGACACAACCTTTTTTCCCCTTCCCAACACGCCTATTCCCCTTTCCACCAGCAGCAGGCCTTTTTCCACTCATTTTGGTGGTTAACTAATTCACAACTCTGGAGTTGTTTGCACAAAAAAACAATGGATGGGAACCGAGCAGAGCTGAGTGGCCAAACTGTGGTATTAGGCCAAAACTATTGGCTGGGTTAGATGCAGAAAAAAATTATATTCAATTTACAACCTGATGGAGGTCAGTATAGATGGACTAATAGAACAAGTCCCACACACAGCTAGAAGCCCAAATATTTTTTCAGAGGTAGATGCAGAAAAAAATTATATTCAGTTTGCAACCTGATGGAGGTCAGTATAGATGGACTAATAGAACAAGTCCTACACACAGCTAGAAGCCCAATATTTTTTCAGAGGTAGATGCAGAAAAAAAATATATTCAGTTTGCAACCTGATGGAGGTCAGTATAGATGGACTAATAGAGAAAGTCCCACACACTGCTAGAAGGCCAAATATTTTTTCAGAGCTAGATGCAGATATAAATTATTTTTAATTTGCAACCTGATGGAGGTCAGTATAGATGGACTAATAGAGAAAGTCCCACACACTGCTAGAAGGCCAAATATTTTTTCAGAGCTAGATGCAGAAAAAAATTATATTCAGTTTGCAACCTGATGGAGGTCAGTATAGATGGACTAATAGAACAAGTCCCACACACTGCTAGAAGGCCAAATATTTTTTCAGAGGTAGATGCAGAAAAAAATTGTATTCAGTTTGCAACCTGATGGAGGTCAGTATAGATGGACTAATAGAGAAAGTCCCACACACTGCTAGAAGGCCAAATATTTTTTCAGAGCTAGATGCAAATATAAATTATTTTTAACTTGCAACCTGATGGAGGTCAGTATAGATGGACTAATAGAGAAAGTCCCACACACTGCTAGAAGGCCAAATATTTTTTCAGAGCTAGATGCAGAAAAAAATTATATTCAGTTTGCAACCTGATGGAGGTCAGTATACATGGACTAATAGAACAAGTCCCACACACTGCTAGAAGGCCAAATATTTTTTCAGAGCTAGATGCAGACAAAAAATTATTTTGAATTTGCAACCTGATGGAGGTCAGTATAGATGGACTAATAGAGAAAGTCCCACACACTGCTAGAAGGCCAAATATTTTTTCAGAGCTAGATGCAGAAAAAAATTATATTCAGTTTGCAACCTGATGGAGGTCAGTATAGATGGACTAATAGAACAAGTCCCACACACAGCTAGAAGCCCAAATATTTTTTCAGAGGTAGATGCAGAAAAAAATTATATTCAGTTTGCAACCTGATGGAGGTCTGTATAGATGGATTAATAGAACAAGTCCCACACACAGCTAGAAGCCCAAATATTTTTTCAGAGGTAGATGCAGAAAAAAATTATATTCAGTTTGCAACCTGATGGAGGTCTGTATAGATGGATTAATAGAACAAGTCCCACACACAGCTAGAAGCCCAATATTTTTTCAGAGGTAGATGCAGAAAAAAAATATATTCAGTTTGCAACCTGATGGAGGTCAGTATAGATGGACTAATAGAGAAAGTCACACACACTGCTAGAAGGCCAAATATTTTTTCAGAGCTAGATGCAGACAAAAAAATATTTTTAATTTGCAACCTGATGGAGGTCAGTATAGATGGACTAATAGAGAAAGTCCCACACACTGCTAGAAGGCCAAATATTTTTTCAGAGCTAGATGCAGATATAAATTATTTTTAATTTGCAACCTGATGGAGGTCAGTATAGATGGACTAATAGAGAAAGTCCCACACACTGCTAGAATGCCAAATATTTTTTCAGAGCTAGATGCAGACAAAAAATTATTTTGAATTTGCAACCTGATGGAGGTCAGTATAGATGGACTAATAGAGAAAGTCCCACACACTGCTAGAAGGCCAAATATTTTTTCAGAGCTAGATGCAGATAAAAATAATTTTTAATTTGCAACCTGATGGAGGTCAGTATAGATGGACTAATAGAGAAAGTCCCACACACTGCTAGAAGGCCAAATATTTTTTCAGAGCTAGATGCAGAAAAAAATTATGTTCAGTTTGAAACCTGATGGAGGTCAGTATAGATGGACTAATAGAACAAGTCCCACACAAAGCTAGAAGGCCAAATATTTTTTCAGAGGTAGATGCAGATAAAAATTATTTTTAATTTGCAGCCTGATGGAGGTCAGTATAGATGGACTAATAGAGAAAGTCCCACACACTGCTAGAAGGCCAAATATTTTTTCAGAGCTAGATGCAGACAAAAAATAATTTTTAATTTGCAACCTGATGGAGGTCAGTATAGATGGACTAATAGAGAAAGTCCCACAGACTGCTAGAAGGCCAAATATTTTTTCAGAGCTAGATGCAGAAAAAAATTATATTCAATTTGCAACCTGATGAAGGTCAGTATAGATGGACTAATAGAATGATGCTATGCCCAAAAGATTTTACTTCACTAGGTGCAGTAAAAAAATTGGTATTCTATACACAGGTGGTATATCTTGCAACACAGATAGGCTACTCCACTGACTAACACACTCTGCAATAGGCCAAAAAGGATTAGCTTTGCTAGATTCAGCCAAATGCTGTGAAAAAAACTTGCACAGCACTGGCACAGACCTGCCTGGCAAAAACTGATAGGAACAGATGTAACCTAGTCCTGAAAAGGACTGCAATTACAATTAGTCTTTACTCCCACAATCTATCTATTTAAGAGCACAGACCTGCCTGATAAAAGTCGTAGGAAATGCTGTAACCTAGTCCTTAAAAGGACTGCAATCACAACTATTCCCTACTCCCAAGCTATCTGTAGATTTGTGCGAAAATTGGCTTGAAATTAACAAGGTATAGCGCACACAGCAACAGCGGTGCCGTCTAACATGCAGTTGCAGCAGTGAGAAAATGGTGGCGATGGGGAAAATGGCTTGGTCTTATAGGGCAAGGACATGTGACATACACTGCCAATGACACATGCCCTTGCTTGTGTGAAAAAAAGCACTTCGCTCTGTGTGTGCGCTGCTGATAGGCTGACAGATTGCACCTCCCCACTGTAAATGCGGGAAAGAGAAAAAAAAATGGAGAACTTCATTATTCCTGCAGAGATCCATCCCCTGCCCCTCCCCCACCCCGCTGTACACTCAAACTGCGTATTAACATTAATTTTCATCATTACTGAGAAAAAATCCAGTTATGATTTTGGTGCATGAACAGTTATCGAACATAACCTCAAACAGCCGAATTTTTCTCAAATCGTTCGTGTTCGCCGAACGGCTCGAACACCGCCCAAAACAGCTCGAATTTGAGATTGGCAAACAGTTCGAGTCGAACAACGCTCATCTCTAACTGTGACCTACACGTGTCTTCCAAGGGGCATTAAAACCGTCTTGTTAAGCTACTGCGACCTCCACCACTTTTCCAATGGGCATTGATATTGTCTTTTTATTCCACTGTGACCTCCACCATTCTTCCAAGAGGCATTAAAACCGTCTTGTTAAGCTACTGCGACCTCCACATCTCTTCCAAGGGGCATTAAAACTGTCTTGTTAAGCTACTGCGACCTCCACCACTTTTCCAAGGGGCATTGATATTGTCGTTTTATTCCTCTGCGACCTCCACTATTCTTCCAATGGGCATTGCATTTCCTCCTAATTTTAGTGAGCTTTTGCTTGTCAATGCATAGGCGAACACTAAGGGAGACCCACTCCCCAATAATGGGTAGAAGGTTTTTAGTATGCTGTAATCCACGTCTGTTTCAAGGGGCATTGCAGTTCCTCATAATTTTTGGAATGCCTTCCATTCACTGCTTAGGCCAACAGTGCACAGGAGACCCAGTTGCTATAAATGGAAAAAACGCTTTCGTTAAGGCCCTCTGACCTCCATGTCATTTCCAAGGGGCATTGGAGTGCCTCGAAATTTTTGGTAGGCATTGCACTCACTGCATGCTCTATAACTGTGTAGCCGAACTGCTCCTTTTGGTACAAAAACATATCCTACAACACATGTGTGGTTGACTGGCCTGATATTGATGTGAATGGTCCCTGTTCCTCCTGCTCTTTCTCCTTTGCCACCACCTCATCCATCAAGCTTTGTTTTAATGGGAGTCATAGAACTGGGATAGTAGCAGAAAAACATCCAGCAATCCTCGGAGGAGGTAGGATATGTGCCAAAACGCTGACCATTTCAGGCCTAGCCGCTACTACATACATGCGCTTGCATTCCAAGAAAACAAAGCAGATGCTAACTTCTATCATCATCATCATGTTCCTCACCTTGGCACTCTCAGCTCCCCTGATGGAAAAGTCAGGGCCCACCAGAGGAGTCTGGTTCTCTGGTGGGCTCGTCCAATGCTGCCCTATAGCAGGCCAGGCTAAAAAAAGTGTGTGGGAAGTTCCAAGGAGAAATAGGGGCGGCTGGGGACCGTTTATGGACACTCGGCCGCTCCCAGGCTGCTGGGGGCCGTGTTTGGACCACCGGGCTCGGGGCGGCTGGGGACCAAATATGGACATCCGGCCGCCCCCTGGTGGCTGGGGACCGAGCGTGGACACCCGTCCACCGGGCGGCTGGGGACTGAGTATGGATACCTCGCTGCCGAAGCAGCCTTGAGGTAGTGGCCAGCTTCAGCCTCCTCCAAACTAAAAGTCCCCATTTCAAGTGCAAGCTAGCAGTATGGTATTTCAGCCTGGGGGTGGGTGGGTGTCAGGTTGCACACTTATGCTTGCATTCCAAGAAAACACAGCAGATGCTAACTTCTATCATCATCATTATGCTCCTCACCTTGGCACTCTCAACTCCCCTGATGGAGAAGCCAGGGCCCACCGGAGGAGTCTGGTTCTCTGGTGGGCTCGTCCAATGCTGCCCTATAGCAGGCCAGGCTAAGAAAAGTGTGGGGGAAGATCCCAGGAGAAATAGGGGTGGCTGGAGATCGGTTTTGGACACCCGGCCGCCCCCAGGCGGCTGGGGACCGTGTGTGGACACCCGGCAGCAGGGCGGCTGGGGACCAAGTATGGACACCCGGCTGCCCCCTGGCGGCTGGGGACCGAGCGTGGACACCCGGCCGTCGGGCGGCTGGGTACTGAGTATGGATACCTCGCTGCCGAAGCAGCCATGAGGTAATGGCCAATTTCGGCCTCCTCCAAACTAAAAGGCCCCATTTCAAGTGCAAGCTAGCAGTATGGTATTACAGCCTGGGGATGGGTGGGTGGCAGGTTGCACACTTACGCTTGCATTCCAAGAAAACAAAGCAGATACTAACTACTATCATTATCATCATCATCATGCTCCTCACCTTGTCACTCTCAACTCCCCTGATGGAGAAGCCAGGGCCCACCGGAGGAGTCTGGTTCTCTGCTGGGCTCGTCCAATGCTGTCCTATAGCAGGCCAGGCTAAGAAAAGTGTGGGGGAAGTTCCCAGGAGAAATAGGGGCGGCTGGGGACCATTTATGGACACCCGGCAGCCCCCAGGCGGCTGGGGACCGTGTGTGGACACCCGGCCGCAGGGCGGCTGGGGACCAAGTATGTTCAACTGGCCGCCTCCTGGTGGCTGGGGACCGAGCGTGGACACCCAGCCGCCAGGCTGCTGGGGACTGAGTATGGATACCAGTCTGCCGACACAGCCATGACGTGGCCGGCGTCTGCCTCCACATGCCTAAAATGCCCAATTTCAAGTGCAAGCAAGCTAGCAGTATGGTATTGCAGCCCGGGGGTGGGTGGGTGGCAGGTTGCACACTTACGCTTGCATTGCAAGGAATGGGGGCGGTACAATTGAACACTTCCCTGGGACAAGGACTTGCATGGGGATAGTTGCAAGTCTGCATCTTCTGATGTGGCAAGGATCACATCTGATGGGCACACTTTTAGGCAGTGACCTGGGTGCCAGAGATGCTTCCAGGGGTCTTCCCCATGCTGTTCCCATGTCTTTTCAGCACTGCATGCATGTGTCGCACAGCACATGGCCAGATAAGGTTGTAAAATGTTAAAATGACACTTCCCGGTGAATGCATTTGTCACGGTTGAAAGCAATACAAAAGTGCAAAATTGCCTAAAAAATGTTACTTGTGAACATAGCTCAGGTTGTGGAGGAGTATTTTTGTTTTAGGTTATTTATTTTACCTTATACACAACAAACACATAGAAAAATAGACGACATTGGAGCCTCCAAGTATGAAGAAATAACAACCAAGTCTTTACCCTAGAAAGGAAGTTCCTTAACATATTTCACAAGAAAACCGTTTCAGTTTCGTTTTTGAACAATTTATTGTGAGCCAGTAAAAGTGGCTTAATACCTCTGACCACGTTGTTGACAGCAGTGACCTGGGGGTCAGAAATACTTCCTGGGGCGATGCTCATGCTGTCCCCATGTCTTTTGAGCACTGTCACTATCGTTTTGGGCACTTTTTAGGCTTTCTACAGACTGCCGGGGGTGCCGCCGCAAAAATGCTCGGGTCTCCCATAGACTAACATTGGGCTCGTTGCTCGGGTCGAGCACCCGAGTATCACGGTGAGCTCGGCCCGAGCTTCGAGCACCCAAGCATTTTAGTGCTCACTCAACACTACTCCTTATCCTTTCATTGTTTTGGACGGTAAACACTGGAGTTACATGAAAAACAACTGGTAATTTAGTATCAAGTAGCTTCCAGCACATCTGCCTATAGATAACACTTTTCTGCCTATGGCTACTGTATTTTACAGACTATAAGACTCATTGGACTATAAGACACAACCCAAATTTTGGGGAGGAAAATAGGAAAAAAAGATTTTTAATAAAATGAGTGTCCATCTTATAGTCTGAATTTACTATAGCTTACCTGGGGGTGGCAGTGGTGGAGCAGGGTAACAGGAGGCAGTGTCCCTGCTGCAGGAAGCTGGCAGTGGCAGAAGTGGTATAATGCTGCGGGCCCTGGGTAGGAGGAGGGGTGTCCCGGTGGTGCAAGGTAGTGGGTTCTGGGCTGGAAAGATGGGTGTGGGCAGAGTGGAGTGTATTGATTTCCCAGTGGTGGGCTCCAGGAATATGGCCAGTGAAGATGACCGCTGAAGGCAGCACATTCGCAGATTGAGATCTCACCTGAGCATAGGTCCCAATCTGCGCATGCGCCGCTTCCAGCAGCCATTTTCCTGAAGCCCACAACTGGGAAATCAATGCGCAGAGTGGGGACTCCGTTCCTGCCTCATCGCCGACATCCCTCCTTCCAGCTCAGGGCACGCAAAATCGCCCCACTTCTGCCACTGCCGGCTTCCTGCAACAGGGACCCTGCCTCCTGTGACCCCATTCCACCACCGCTGCCGCCCCCCATCCCCTGTAAGCTACATTCGGACTATAAGATGCACCACCATTTTCCTCCCAAATTTGAGGGGGAAGGAGTGCATCTTATAGACTGAAAAATACAGTAATTTGCCCTAGATCACTATATTATCAGATCCTTGTAGTAGAAATTGAAAATGTTGAAATTCTAGTATACATGACTACTGATTTTGGTGAATAGAAAATGGGAAAATAAAGTACATTTCAGACTAAGGATAGCGTCCATAATTCGTGTAGACAAGGCAGCCATTAAGCAGAACCGAAGAAATGGACCTACAAACATGTTGGTTTAAGTGCAATGTATTGGTGCACATTCACATTGTGGCCACTTAACAGACAGAACCTAAGATAAAAGCAATGAGCAAATACTATGCAGTAAGTAAATATATAAATAGTAAAAGTAAATAATAGAGAAGTTGACACTATTTTGATGAGAAGAACGCAAAAGCCATCCTCCCGCGACAAGGTGTACCTAATCAGGATGGTCCCTAACATTTGTAGTTTACCTTATTATATGCCTGCAAGCTTCAAATTATATGGGAGTAGAGCAGGATTCAGACATGATGGAGGGCAGCCATTAGCAAATCTGGGGTCCAATGCAATTCATAATCAGTGCCCTTTTGACCATTTTAACATCACCTTACATTAAAGTGTAACATGGTGCACATGGTTTGTGGACCCACTGTGCCACAGACCGGACTTACCCTGGAGAGCGTGACTATGGAGCTACCTTGGTGTTTGCTGGAACCTCTAATGGTGAGGTCAGGCTTGTGCAGCAGATAGCTGCCAGGTGCCACTCCACGGCGGCGTCCAGCAGTAATAGCTGACCCTAAAGGTCAACAACGTTTAGACAGGGCAGAACAGCCACTTGGGTCAGGAATGGACTGTGTAGACCGGACGGCCACTGGGACATGTTCAGATTGTGCAGATAGGTCAGCCACTGGGACAGGTTCAGACTTTGCAGACAGGATGGCCACTGAGACAAGTTCAGACTGTGCAGACAGGACGACCACTGCGACAGGTTCAGACTGCAGACAGGACAGCAACTGGGTCAGGTTCAGACTGTGCAGACAGGACGACCATTGGGACAGTTTCAGACTGTGCAGACAGGTACCGCCGATGCGGTTTCAGGATACTTATACCGCCAAATAAGTCACTGGAACACAAACAACCTATACTGGACTAGTGGGAAACAGGAATGAGTTTAACAAACTATGAACGGGGGACCTGGCAACATACAGTTGCAAACACCAAACCACCTAACAGTAATTATAGGGGTTGCTCAGGCACTTCCCTATTGGGGAAGGTGCCTTTTATACAAAATGTCTCCCAGCTATTGGTTGGGAGACACCTTGCAGGTGATCACATTAAGTAAATGCCACCCAGCTGTTAGCTTGGGGCAGTTACCATGTGCACGCATTGCCCTTTAAGAACAGGGGAGAGCCCGCATGTGGATACTAGGCACGCTGCCGGGAACTGCACATCAGGAAGAAAAACCAAGCAATGTGAACTGAGGTCTAAGATGGTAGACATGCAAGAAATAGGAGCATGTTCACACTAGCAAAAAGAAGCAAAACCTACAAAAGACAAAAATATATCTCATACCCTACCATCATTATATATAAATGTAAAGCAAAGTTGCATAATAAATATAGGGTACTTAGTGAACTATTTTTGATCAAAAAAAGTATACAAGCCGTCCCACCAGCGGCAAGGTGACCCTAAATTGGGACGGTACCTATACTGCCTATATTAAAAACCTTACTGTATATCAAAGTTGAAGTAATGCATATAAAAGGGTAGACAAATAGGACCGGGTCCCAACTCCAGACCACCTAGGCCCGTGGTAAGCTACATATATACTAATCAGCTCAACAAAGGGGATGCCACACCCTTAAATTGCACAGAATGCAAACAAGACAAAAAAACAAGCAATGTGAACTGAGGTCTAAGATGGTAGACATGCAAGAAATAGGAGCATGTTCACACTAGCAAAAAGAAGCAAAACCTACAAAAGACAAAAATATATCTCATACCCTACCATCATTATATATAAATGTAAAGCAAAGTTGCATAATAAATATAGGGTACTTAGTGAACTATTTTTGATCAAAAAAAGTATACAAGCCATCCCACCAGCGGCAAGGTGACCCTAAATTGGGACGGTACCTATACTGCCTATATTAAAAACCTTACTGTTTATCAAAGTTGAAGTAATGCATATAAAAGGGTAGACAAATAGGACCGGGTCCCAACTCCAGACCACCTAGGCCCGTGGTAAGCTACATATATACTAATCAGCTCAACAAAGGGGATGCCACACCCTTAAATTGCACAGAATGCAAACAAGACAAAAAACCAAGCAATGTGAACTGAGGTCTAAGATGGTAGACATGCAAGAAATAGGAGCATGTTCACACTAGCAAAAAGAAGCAAAACCTACAAAAGACAAAAATATATCTCATACCCTACCATCATTATATATAAATGTAAAGCAAAGTTGCATAATAAATATAGGGTACTTAGTGAACTATTTTTGATCAAAAAAAGTATACAAGCCGTCCCACCAGCGGCAAGGTGACCCTAAATTGGGACGGTACCTATACTGCCTATATTAAAAACCTTACTGTATATCAAAGTTGAAGTAATGCATATAAAAGGGTAGACAAATAGGACCGGGTCCCAACTCCAGACCACCTAGGCCCGTGGTAAGCTACATATAAACTAATCAGCTCAACAAAGGGGATGCCACACCCTTAAATTGCACAGAATGCAAACAAGACAAAAAACCAAGCAATGTGAACTGAGGTCTAAGATGGTAGACATGCAAGAAATAGGAGCATGTTCACACTAGCAAAAAGAAGCAAAACCAACAAAAGACAAAAATATATCTCATACCCTACCATCATTATATATAAATGTAAAGCAAAGTTGCATAATAAATATAGGGTACTTAGTGAACTATTTTTGATCAAAAAAAGTATACAAGCCGTCCCACCAGCGGCAAGGTGAACCTAAATTGGGACGGTACCTATATTGCCTATATTAAAAACCTTACTGTATATCAAAGTTGAAGTAATGCATATAAAAGGGTAGACAAATAGGACCGGGTCCCAACTCCAGACCACCTAGGCCCGTGGTAAGCTACATATATACTAATCAGCTCAACAAAGGGGATGCCACACCCTTAAATTGCACAGAATGCAAACAAGACAAAAAACCAAGCAATGTGAACTGAGGTCTAAGATGGTAGACATGCAAGAAATAGGAGCATGTTCACACTAGCAAAAAGAAGCAAAACCTACAAAAGACAAAAATATATCTCATACCCTACCATCATTATATATAAATGTAAAGCAAAGTTGCATAATAAATATAGGGTACTTAGTGAACTATTTTTGATCAAAAAAAGTATATAAGCCGTCCCACCAGCGGCAAGGTGACCCTAAATTGGGACGGTACCTATACTGCCTATATTAAAAACCTTACTGTATATCAAAGTTGAAGTAATGCATATAAAAGGGTAGACAAATAGGACCGGGTCCCAACTCCAGACCACCTAGGCCCGTGGTAAGCTACATATATACTAATCAGCTCAACAAAGGGGATGCCACACCCTTAAATTGCACAGAATGCAAACAAGACAAAAAACCAAGCAATGTGAACTGAGGTCTAAGATGGTAGACATGCAAGAAATAGGAGCATGTTCACACTAGCAAAAAGAAGCAAAACCTACAAAAGACAAAAATATATCTCATACCCTACCATCATTATATATAAATGTAAAGCAAAGTTGCATAATAAATATAGGGTACTTAGTGAACTATTTTTGATCAAAAAAAGTATAAAAGCCGTCCCACCAGCGGCAAGGTGACCCTAAATTGGGACGGTACCTATACTGCCTATATTAAAAACCTTACTGTATATCAAAGTTGAAGTAATGCATATAAAAGGGTAGACAAATAGGACCGGGTGCCAACTCCAGACCACCTAGGCCCGTGGTAAGCTACATATATACTAATCAGCTCAACAAAGGGGATGCCACACCCTTAAATTGCACAGAATGCAAACAAGACAAAAAACCAAGCAATGTGAACTGAGGTCTAAGATGGTAGACATGCAAGAAATAGGAGCATGTTCACACTAGCAAACAGAAGCAAAACCTACAAAAGACAAAAATATATCTCATACCCTACCATCATTATATATAAATGTAAAGCAAAGTTGCATAATAAATATAGGGTACTTAGTGAACTATTTTTGATCAAAAAAAGTATACAAGCCGTCCCACCAGCGGCAAGGTGACCTTAAATTGGGACGGTACCTATACTGCCTATATTAAAAACCTTACTGTATATCAAAGTTGAAGTAATGCATATAAAAGGGTAGACAAATAGGACCGGGTCCCAACTCCAGACCACCTAGGCCCGTGGTAAGCTACATATATACTAATCAGCTCAACAAAGGGGATGCCACACCCTTAAATTGCACAGAATGCAAACAAGACAAAAAACCAAGCAATGTGAACTGAGGTCTAAGATGGTAGACATGCAAGAAATAGGAGCATGTTCACACTAGCAAAAAGAAGCAAAACCTACAAAAGACAAAAATATATCTCATACCCTACCATCATTATATATAAATGTAAAGCAAAGTTGCATAATAAATATAGGGTACTTAGTGAACTATTTTTGATCAAAAAAAGTATACAAGCCGTCCCACCAGCGGCAAGGTGACCCTAAATTGGGACGGTACCTATACTGCCTATATTAAAAACCTTATTGTGTATCAAAGTTGAAGTAATGCATATAAAAGGGTAGACAAATAGGACCGGGTCCCAACTCCAGACCACCTAGGCCCGTGGTAAGCTACATATATACTAATCAGCTCAACAAAGGGGATGCCACACCCTTAAATTGCACAGAATGCAAACAAGACAAAAAACCAAGCAATGTGAACTGAGGTCTAAGATGGTAGACATGCAAGAAATAGGAGCATGTTCACACTAGCAAAAAGAAGCAAAACCTACAAAAGACAAAAATATATCTCATACCCTACCATCATTATATATAAATGTAAAGCAAAGTTGCATAATAAATATAGGGTACTTAGTGAACTATTTTTGATCAAAAAAAGTATACAAGCCGTCCCACCAGCGGCAAGGTGACCCTAAATTGGGACGGTACCTATACTGCCTATATTAAAAACCTTACTGTCTATCAAAGTTGAAGTAATGCATATAAAAGGGTAGACAAATAGGACCGGGTCCCAACTCCAGACCACCTAGGCCCGTGGTAAGCTACATATATACTAATCAGCTCAACAAAGGGGGTGCCACACCCTTAAATTGCACAGAATGCAAACAAGACAAAAAACCAAGCAATGTGAACTGAGGTCTAAGATGGTAGACATGCAAGAAATAGGAGCATGTTCACACTAGTAAAAAGAAGCAAAACCTACAAAAGACAAAAATATATCTCATACCCTACCATCATTATATATAAATGTAAAGCAAAGTTGCATAATAAATATACGGTACTTAGTGAACTATTTTTCATCAAAAAAAGTATACAAGCCGTCCCACCAGCGGCAAGGTGACCCTAAATTGGGACGGTACCTATACTGCCTATATTAAAAACCTTACTGTATATCAAAGTTGAAGTAATGCATATAAAAGGGTAGACAAATAGGACCGGGTCCCAACTCCAGACCACCTAGGCCCATGGTAAGCTACATATATACTAATCAGCTCAACAAAGGGGATGCCACACCCTTAAATTGCACAGAATGCAAACAAGACAAAAAACCAAGCAATGTGAACTGAGGTCTAAGATGGTAGACATGCAAGAAATAGGAGCATGTTCACACTAGCAAAAAGAAGCAAAACCTACAAAAGACAAAAATATATCTCATACCCTACCATCATTATATATAAATGTAAAGCAAAGTTGCATAATAAATATAGGGTACTTAGTGAACTATTTTTGATCAAAAAAAGTATACAACCCGTCCCACCAGCGGCAAGGTGACCCTAAATTGGGACGGTACCTATACTGCCTATATTAAAAACCTTACTGTATATCAAAGTTGAAGTAATGCATATAAAAGGGTAGACAAATAGGACCGGGTCCCAACTCCAGACCACCTAGGCCCGTGGTAAGCTACATATATACTAATCAGCTCAACAAAGGGGATGCCACACCCTTAAATTGCACAGAATGCAAACAAGACAAAAAACCAAGCAATGTGAACTGAGGTCTAAGATGGTAGACATGCAAGAAATAGGAGCATGTTCACACTAGCAAAAAGAAGCAAAACCTACAAAAGACAAAAATATATCTCATACCCTACCATCATTATATATAAATGTAAAGCAAAGTTGCATAATAAATATAGGGTACTTAGTGAACTATTTTTGATCAAAAAAAGTATACAAGCCGTCCCACCAGCGGCACGGTGACCCTAAATTGGGACGGTACCTATACTGCCTATATTAAAAACCTTACTGTATATCAAAGTTGAAGTAATGCATATAAAAGGGTAGACAAATAGGACCGGGTCCCAACTCCAGACCACCTAGGCCCGTGGTAAGCTACATATATACTAATCAGCTCAACAAAGGGGATGCCACACCCTTAAATTGCACAGAATGCAAACAAGACAAAAAACCAAGCAATGTGAACTGAGGTCTAAGATGGTAGACATTCAAGAAATAGGAGCATGTTCACACTAGCAAAAAGAAGCAAAACCTACAAAAGACAAAAATATATCTCATACCCTACCATCATTATATATAAATGTAAAGCAAAGTTGCATAATAAATATAGGGTACTTAGTGAACTATTTTTGATCAAAAAAAGTATACAAGCCGTCCCACCAGCGGCACGGTGACCCTAAATTGGGACGGTACCTATACTGCCTATATTAAAAACCTTACTGTATATCAAAGTTGAAGTAATGCATATAAAAGGGTAGACAAATAGGACCGGGTCCCAACTCCAGACCACCTAGGCCCGTGGTAAGCTACATATATACTAATCAGCTCAACAAAGGGGATGCCACACCCTTAAATTGCACAGAATGCAAACAAGACAAAAAACCAAGCAATGTGAACTGAGGTCTAAGATGGTAGACATTCAAGAAATAGGAGCATGTTCACACTAGCAAAAAGAAGCAAAACCTACAAAAGACAAAAATATATCTCATACCCTACCATCATTATATATAAATGTAAAGCAAAGTTGCATAATAAATATAGGGTACTTAGTGAACTATTTTTGATCAAAAAAACTATACAAGCCGTCCCACCAGCGGCAAGGTGACCCTAAATTGGGACGGTACCTATACTGCCTATATTAAAAACCTTACTGTATATCAAAGTTGAAGTAATGCATATAAAAGGGTAGACAAATAGGACCGGGTCCCAACTCCAGACCACCTAGGCCCGTGGTAAGCTACATATATACTAATCAGCTCAACAAAGGGGATGCCACACCCTTAAATTGCACAGAATGCAAACAAGACAAAAAACCAAGCAATGTGAACTGAGGTCTAAGATGGTAGACATGCAAGAAATAGGAGCATGTTCACACTAGCAAAAAGAAGCAAAACCTACAAAAGACAAAAATATATCTCATACCCTACCATCATTATATATAAATGTAAAGCAAAGTTGCATAATAAATATAGGGTACTTAGTGAACTATTTTTGATCAAAAAAAGTATACAAGCCGTCCCACCAGCGGCAAGGTGACCCTAAATTGGGACGGTACCTATACTGCCTATATTAAAAACCTTACTGTATATCAAAGTTGAAGTAATGCATATAAAAGGGTAGACAAATAGGACCGGGTCCCAACTCCAGACCACCTAGGCCCGTGGTAAGCTACATATATACTAATCAGCTCAACAAAGGGGATGCCACACCCTTAAATTGCACAGAATGCAAACAAGACAAAAAACCAAGCAATGTGAACTGAGGTCTAAGATGGTAGACATGCAAGAAATAGGAGCATGTTCACACTAGCAAAAAGAAGCAAAACCTACAAAAGACAAAAATATATCTCATACCCTACCATCATTATATATAAATGTAAAGCAAAGTTGCATAATAAATATAGGGTACTTAGTGAACTATTTTTGATCAAAAAAAGTATACAAGCCGTCCCACCAGCGGCAAGGTGACCCTAAATTGGGACGGTACCTATACTGCCTATATTAAAAACCTTACTGTATATCAAAGTTGAAGTAATGCATATAAAAGGGTAGACAAATAGGACCGGGTCCCAACTCCAGACCACCTAGGCCCGTGGTAAGCTACATATATACTAATCAGCTCAGCAAAGGGGATGCCACACCCTTAAATTGCACAGAATGCAAACAAGACAAAAAACCAAGCAATGTGAACTGAGGTCTAAGATGGTAGACATGCAAGAAATAGGAGCATGTTCACACTAGCAAAAAGAAGCAAAACCTACAAAAGACAAAAATATATCTCATACCCTACCATCATTATATATAAATGTAAAGCAAAGTTGCATAATAAATATAGGGTACTTAGTGAACTATTTTTGATCAAAAAAAGTATACAAGCCGTCCCACCAGCGGCAAGGTGACCCTAAATTGGGACGGTACCTATACTGCCTATATTAAAAACCTTACTGTATATCAAAGTTGAAGTAATGCATATAAAAGGGTAGACAAATAGGACCGGGTCCCAACTCCAGACCACCTAGGCCCGTGGTAAGCTACATATATACTAATCAGCTCAACAAAGGGGGTGCCACACCCTTAAATTGCACAGAATGCAAACAAGACAAAAAACCAAGCAATGTGAACTGAGGTCTAAGATGGTAGACATTCAAGAAATAGGAGCATGTTCACACTAGCAAAAAGAAGCAAAACCTACAAAAGACAAAAATATATCTCATACCCTACCATCATTATATATAAATGTAAAGCAAAGTTGCATAATAAATATAGGGTACTTAGTGAACTATTTTTGATCAAAAAAACTATACAAGCCGTCCCACCAGCGGCAAGGTGACCCTAAATTGGGACGGTACCTATACTGCCTATATTAAAAACCTTACTGTATATCAAAGTTGAAGTAATGCATATAAAAGGGTAGACAAATAGGACCGGGTCCCAACTCCAGACCACCTAGGCCCGTGGTAAGCTACATATATACTAATCAGCTCAACAAAGGGGATGCCACACCCTTAAATTGCACAGAATGCAAACAAGACAAAAAACCAAGCAATGTGAACTGAGGTCTAAGATGGTAGACATGCAAGAAATAGGAGCATGTTCACACTAGCAAAAAGAAGCAAAACCTACAAAAGACAAAAATATATCTCATACCCTACCATCATTATATATAAATGTAAAGCAAAGTTGCATAATAAATATAGGGTACTTAGTGAACTATTTTTGATCAAAAAAAGTATACAAGCCGTCCCACCAGCGGCAAGGTGACCCTAAATTGGGACGGTACCTATACTGCCTATATTAAAAACCTTACTGTATATCAAAGTTGAAGTAATGCATATAACAGGGTAGACAAATAGGACCGGGTCCCAACTCCAGACCACCTAGGCCCGTGGTAAGCTACATATATACTAATCAGCTCAACAAAGGGGATGCCACACCCTTAAATTGCACAGAATGCAAACAAGACAAAAAACCAAGCAATGTGAACTGAGGTCTAAGATGGTAGACATGCAAGAAATAGGAGCATGTTCACACTAGCAAAAAGAAGCAAAACCTACAAAAGACAAAAATATATCTCATACCCTACCATCATTATATATAAATGTAAAGCAAAGTTGCATAATAAATATAGGGTACTTAGTGAACTATTTTTGATCAAAAAAAGTATACAAGCCGTCCCACCAGCGGCAAGGTGACCCTAAATTGGGACGGTACCTATACTGCCTATATTAAAAACCTTACTGTATATCAAAGTTGAAGTAATGCATATAAAAGGGTAGACAAATAGGACCGGGTCCCAACTCCAGACCACCTAGGCCCGTGGTAAGCTACATATATACTAATCAGCTCAACAAAGGGGATGCCACACCCTTAAATTGCACAGAATGCAAACAAGACAAAAAACCAAGCAATGTGAACTGAGGTCTAAGATGGTAGACATGCAAGAAATAGGAGCATGTTCACACTAGCAAAAAGAAGCAAAACCTACAAAAGACAAAAATATATCTCATACCCTACCATCATTATATATAAATGTAAAGCAAAGTTGCATAATAAATATAGGGTACTTAGTGAACTATTTTTGATCAAAAAAAGTATACAAGCCGTCCCACCAGCGGCAAGGTGACCCTAAATTGGGACGGTACCTATACTGCCTATATTAAAAACCTTACTGTATATCAAAGTTGAAGTAATGCATATAAAAGGGTAGACAAATAGGACCGGGTCCCAACTCCAGACCACCTAGGCCCGTGGTAAGCTACATATATACTAATCAGCTCAGCAAAGGGGATGCCACACCCTTAAATTGCACAGAATGCAAACAAGACAAAAAACCAAGCAATGTGAACTGAGGTCTAAGATGGTAGACATGCAAGAAATAGGAGCATGTTCACACTAGCAAAAAGAAGCAAAACCTACAAAAGACAAAAATATATCTCATACCCTACCATCATTATATATAAATGTAAAGCAAAGTTGCATAATAAATATAGGGTACTTAGTGAACTATTTTTGATCAAAAAAAGTATACAAGCCGTCCCACCAGCGGCAAGGTGACCCTAAATTGGGACGGTACCTATACTGCCTATATTAAAAACCTTACTGTATATCAAAGTTGAAGTAATGCATATAAAAGGGTAGACAAATAGGACCGGGTCCCAACTCCAGACCACCTAGGCCCGTGGTAAGCTACATATATACTAATCAGCTCAACAAAGGGGGTGCCACACCCTTAAATTGCACAGAATGCAAACAAGACAAAAAACCAAGCAATGTGAACTGAGGTCTAAGATGGTAGACATTCAAGAAATAGGAGCATGTTCACACTAGCAAAAAGAAGCAAAACCTACAAAAGACAAAAATATATCTCATACCCTACCATCATTATATATAAATGTAAAGCAAAGTTGCATAATAAATATAGGGTACTTAGTGAACTATTTTTGATCAAAAAAACTATACAAGCCGTCCCACCAGCGGCAAGGTGACCCTAAATTGGGACGGTACCTATACTGCCTATATTAAAAACCTTACTGTATATCAAAGTTGAAGTAATGCATATAAAAGGGTAGACAAATAGGACCGGGTCCCAACTCCAGACCACCTAGGCCCGTGGTAAGCTACATATATACTAATCAGCTCAACAAAGGGGATGCCACACCCTTAAATTGCACAGAATGCAAACAAGACAAAAAACCAAGCAATGTGAACTGAGGTCTAAGATGGTAGACATGCAAGAAATAGGAGCATGTTCACACTAGCAAAAAGAAGCAAAACCTACAAAAGACAAAAATATATCTCATACCCTACCATCATTATATATAAATGTAAAGCAAAGTTGCATAATAAATATAGGGTACTTAGTGAACTATTTTTGATCAAAAAAAGTATACAAGCCGTCCCACCAGCGGCAAGGTGACCCTAAATTGGGACGGTACCTATACTGCCTATATTAAAAACCTTACTGTATATCAAAGTTGAAGTAATGCATATAAAAGGGTAGACAAATAGGACCGGGTCCCAACTCCAGACCACCTAGGCCCGTGGTAAGCTACATATATACTAATCAGCTCAACAAAGGGGATGCCACACCCTTAAATTGCACAGAATGCAAACAAGACAAAAAACCAAGCAATGTGAACTGAGGTCTAAGATGGTAGACATGCAAGAAATAGGAGCATGTTCACACTAGCAAAAAGAAGCAAAACCTACAAAAGACAAAAATATATCTCATACCCTACCATCATTATATATAAATGTAAAGCAAAGTTGCATAATAAATATAGGGTACTTAGTGAACTATTTTTGATCAAAAAAAGTATACAAGCCGTCCCACCAGCGGCAAGGTGACCCTAAATTGGGACGGTACCTATACTGCCTATATTAAAAACCTTACTGTATATCAAAGTTGAAGTAATGCATATAAAAGGGTAGACAAATAGGACCGGGTCCCAACTCCAGACCACCTAGGCCCGTGGTAAGCTACATATATACTAATCAGCTCAGCAAAGGGGATGCCACACCCTTAAATTGCACAGAATGCAAACAAGACAAAAAACCAAGCAATGTGAACTGAGGTCTAAGATGGTAGACATGCAAGAAATAGGAGCATGTTCACACTAGCAAAAAGAAGCAAAACCTACAAAAGACAAAAATATATCTCATACCCTACCATCATTATATATAAATGTAAAGCAAAGTTGCATAATAAATATAGGGTACTTAGTGAACTATTTTTGATCAAAAAAAGTATACAAGCCGTCCCACCAGCGGCAAGGTGACCCTAAATTGGGACGGTACCTATACTGCCTATATTAAAAACCTTACTGTATATCAAAGTTGAAGTAATGCATATAAAAGGGTAGACAAATAGGACCGGGTCCCAACTCCAGACCACCTAGGCCCGTGGTAAGCTACATATATGCTAATCAGCTCAACAAAGGGGGTGCCACACCCTTAAATTGCACAGAATGCAAACAAGACAAAAAACCAAGCAATGTGAACTGAGGTCTAAGATGGTAGACATGCAAGAAATAGGAGCATGTTCACACTAGCAAAAAGAAGCAAAACCTACAAAAGACAAAAATATATCTCATACCCTACCATCATTATATATAAATGTAAAGCAAAGTTGCATAATAAATATAGGGTACTTAGTGAACTATTTTTGATCAAAAAAAGTATACAAGCCGTCCCACCAGCGGCAAGGTGACCTTAAATTGGGACGGTACCTATACTGCCTATATTAAAAACCTTACTGTCTATCAAAGTTGAAGTAATGCATATAAAAGGGTAGACAAATAGGACCGGGTCCCAACTCCAGACCACCTAGGCCCGTGGTAAGCTACATATATACTAATCAGCTCAACAAAGGGGGTGCCACACCCTTAAATTGCACAGAATGCAAACAAGACAAAAAACCAAGCAATGTGAACTGAGGTCTAAGATGGTAGACATGCAAGAAATAGGAGCATGTTCACACTAGTAAAAAGAAGCAAAACCTACAAAAGACAAAAATATATCTCATACCCTACCATCATTATATATAAATGTAAAGCAAAGTTGCATAATAAATATAGGGTACTTAGTGAACTATTTTTGATCAAAAAAAGTATACAACCCGTCCCACCAGCGGCAAGGTGACCCTAAATTGGGACGGTACCTATACTGCCTATATTAAAAACCTTACTGTATATCAAAGTTGAAGTAATGCATATAAAAGGGTAGACAAATAGGACCGGGTCCCAACTCCAGACCACCTAGGCCCGTGGTAAGCTACATATATACTAATCAGCTCAACAAAGGGGATGCCACACCCTTAAATTGCACAGAATGCAAACAAGACAAAAAACCAAGCAATGTGAACTGAGGTCTAAGATGGTAGACATGCAAGAAATAGGAGCATGTTCACACTAGCAAAAAGAAGCAAAACCTACAAAAGACAAAAATATATCTCATACCCTACCATCATTATATATAAATGTCAAGCAAAGTTGCATAATAAATATAGGGTACTTAGTGAACTATTTTTGATCAAAAAAAGTATACAAGCCGTCCCACCAGCGGCACGGTGACCCTAAATTGGGACGGTACCTATACTGCCTATATTAAAAACCTTACTGTATATCAAAGTTGAAGTAATGCATATAAAAGGGTAGACAAATAGGACCGGGTCCCAACTCCAGACCACTTAGGCCCATGGTAAGCTACATATATACTAATCAGCTCAACAAAGGGGATGCCACACCCTTAAATTGCACAGAATGCAAACAAGACAAAAAACCAAGCAATGTGAACTGAGGTCTAAGATGGTAGACATTCAAGAAATAGGAGCATGTTCACACTAGCAAAAAGAAGCAAAACCTACAAAAGACAAAAATATATCTCACACCCTACCATCATTATATATAAATGTAAAGCAAAGTTGCATAATAAATATAGGGTACTTAGTGAACTATTTTTGATCAAAAAAAGTATACAAGCCGTCCCACCAGCGGCAAGGTGACCCTAAATTGGGACGGTACCTATACTGCCTATATTAAAAACCTTACTGTATATCAAAGTTGAAGTAATGCATATAAAAGGGTAGACAAATAGGACCGGGTCCCAACTCCAGACCACCTAGGCCCGTGGTAAGCTACATATATACTAATCAGCTCAACAAGGGGATGCCACACTCTTAAATTGCACAGAATGCAAACAAGACAAAAAACCAAGCAATGTGAACTGAGGTCTAAGATGGTAGACATGCAAGAAATAGGAGCATGTTCACACTAGCAAAAAGAAGCAAAACCTACAAAAGACAAAAATATATCTCATACCCTACCATCATTATATATAAATGTAAAGCAAAGTTGCATAATAAATATAGGGTACTTAGTGAACTATTTTTGATCAAAAAAAGTATACAAGCCGTCCCACCAGCGGCACGGTGACCCTAAATTGGGACGGTACCTATACTGCCTATATTAAAAACCTTACTGTATATCAAAGTTGAAGTAATGCATATAAAAGGGTAGACAAATAGGACCGGGTCCCAACTCCAGACCACCTAGGCCCGTGGTAAGCTACATATATACTAATCAGCTCAACAAAGGGGATGCCACACCCTTAAATTGCACAGAATGCAAACAAGACAAAAAAACAAGCAATGTGAACTGAGGTCTAAGATGGCAGACATGCAAGAAATAGGAGCATGTTCACACTAGCAAAAAGAAGCAAAACCTACAAAAGACAAAAATATATCTCATACCCTACCATCATTATATATAAATGTAAAGCAAAGTTGCATAATAAATATAGGGTACTTAGTGAACTATTTTTGATCAAAAAAAGTATACAAGCCGTCCCACCAGCGGCAAGGTGACCCTAAATTGGGACGGTACCTATACTGCCTATATTAAAAACCTTACTGTATATCAAAGTTGAAGTAATGCATATAAAAGGGTAGACAAATAGGACCGGGTCCCAACTCCAGACCACCTAGGCCCATGGTAAGCTACATATATACTAATCAGCTCAACAAAGGGGATGCCACACCCTTAAATTGCACAGAATGCAAACAAGACAAAAAACCAAGCAATGTGAACTGAGGTCTAAGATGGTAGACATGCAAGAAATAGGAGCATGTTCACACTAGCAAAAAGAAGCAAAACCTACAAAAGACAAAAATATATCTCATACCCTACCATCATTATATATAAATGTAAAGCAAAGTTGCATAATAAATATAGGGTACTTAGTGAACTATTTTTGATCAAAAAAAGTATACAAGCCGTCCCACCAGCGGCAAGGTGACCCTAAATTGGGACGGTACCTATACTGCCTATATTAAAAACCTTACTGTATATCAAAGTTGAAGTAATGCATATAAAAGGGTAGACAAATAGGACCGGGTCCCAACTCCAGACCACCTAGGCCCATGGTAAGCTACATATATACTAATCAGCTCAGCAAAGGGGATGCCACACCCTTAAATTGCACAGAATGCAAACAAGACAAAAAACCAAGCAATGTGAACTGAGGTCTAAGATGGTAGACATGCAAGAAATAGGAGCATGTTCACACTAGCAAAAAGAAGCAAAACCTACAAAAGACAAAAATATATCTCATACCCTACCATCATTATATATAAATGTAAAGCAAAGTTGCATAATAAATATAGGGTACTTAGTGAACTATTTTTGATCAAAAAAAGTATACAAGCCGTCCCACCAGCGGCAAGGTGACCCTAAATTGGGACGGTACCTATACTGCCTATATTAAAAACCTTACTGTATATCAAAGTTGAAGTAATGCATATAAAAGGGTAGACAAATAGGACCGGGTCCCAACTCCAGACCACCTAGGCCCGTGGTAAGCTACATATATACTAATCAGCTCAACAAAGGGGATGCCACACCCTTAAATTGCACAGAATGCAAACAAGACAAAAAACCAAGCAATGTGAACTGAGGTCTAAGATGGTAGACATGCAAGAAATAGGAGCATGTTCACACTAGCAAAAAGAAGCAAAACCTACAAAAGACAAAAATATATCTCATACCCTACCATCATTATATATAAATGTAAAGCAAAGTTGCATAATAAATATAGGGTACTTAGTGAACTATTTTTGATCAAAAAAAGTATACAAGCCGTCCCACCAGCGGCAAGGTGACCCTAAATTGGGACGGTACCTATACTGCCTATATTAAAAACCTTACTGTATATCAAAGTTGAAGTAATGCATATAAAAGGGTAGACAAATAGGACCGGGTCCCAACTCCAGACCACCTAGGCCCGTGGTAAGCTACATATATACTAATCAGCTCAGCAAAGGGGATGCCACACCCTTAAATTGCACAGAATGCAAACAAGACAAAAAACCAAGCAATGTGAACTGAGGTCTAAGATGGTAGACATGCAAGAAATAGGAGCATGTTCACACTAGCAAAAAGAAGCAAAACCTACAAAAGACAAAAATATATCTCATACCCTACCATCATTATATATAAATGTAAAGCAAAGTTGCATAATAAATATAGGGTACTTAGTGAACTATTTTTGATCAAAAAAAGTATACAAGCCGTCCCACCAGCGGCAAGGTGACCCTAAATTGGGACGGTACCTATACTGCCTATATTAAAAACCTTACTGTATATCAAAGTTGAAGTAATGCATATAAAAGGGTAGACAAATAGGACCGGGTCCCAACTCCAGACCACCTAGGCCCGTGGTAAGCTACATATATACTAATCAGCTCAACAAAGGGGGTGCCACACCCTTAAATTGCACAGAATGCAAACAAGACAAAAAACCAAGCAATGTGAACTGAGGTCTAAGATGGTAGACATGCAAGAAATAGGAGCATGTTCACACTAGTAAAAAGAAGCAAAACCTACAAAAGACAAAAATATATCTCATACCCTACCATCATTATATATAAATGTAAAGCAAAGTTGCATAATAAATATAGGGTACTTAGTGAACTATTTTTGATCAAAAAAAGTATACAAGCCATCCCACCAGCGGCAAGGTGACCCTAAATTGGGACGGTACCTATACTGCCTATATTAAAAACCTTACTGTATATCAAAGTTGAAGTAATGCATATAAATGGGTAGACAAATAGGACCGGGTCCCAACTCCAGACCACCTAGGCCCGTGGTAAGCTACATATATACTAATCAGCTCAACAAAGGGGATGCCACACCCTTAAATTGCACAGAATGCAAACAAGACAAAAACCAAGCAATGTGAACTGAGGTCTAAGATGGTAGACATGCAAGAAATAGGAGCATGTTCACATTAGCAAAAAGAAGGAAAACCTACAAAAGACAAAAATATATCTCATACCCTACCATCATTATATATAAATGTAAAGCAAAGTTGCATAATAAATATAGGGTACTTAGTGAACTATTTTTGATCAAAAAAAGTATACAAGCCGTCCCACCAGCGGCAAGGTGACCCTAAATTTGGACGGTACCTATACTGCCTATATTAAAAACCTTACTGTATATCAAAGTTGAAGTAATGCATATGAAAGGGTAGACAAATAGGACCGGGTCCCAACTCCAGACCACCTAGGCCCGTGGTAAGCTACATATATACTAATCAGCTCAACAAAGGGGATGCCACACCCTTAAATTGCACAGAATGCAAACAAGACAAAAAACCAAGCAATGTGAACTGAGGTCTAAGATGGTAGACATGCAAGAAATAGGAGCATGTTCACACTAGCAAAAAGAAGCAAAACCTATAAAAGACAAAAATATATCTAATACCCTACCATCATTATATATAAATGTAAAGCAAAGTTGCATAATAAATATAGGGTACTTAGTGAACTATTTTTGATCAAAAAAAGTATACAAGCCGTCCCACCAGCGGCACGGTGACCCTAAATTGGGACGGTACCTATACTGCCTATATTAAAAACCTTACTGTATATCAAAGTTGAAGTAATGCATATAAAAGGGTAGACAAATAGGACCGGGTCCCAACTCCAGACCACCTAGGCCCATGGTAAGCTACATATATACTAATCAGCTCAACAAAGGGGATGCCACATCCTTAAATTGCACAGAATGCAAACAAGACAAAAAACCAAGCAATGTGAACTGAGGTCTAAGATGGTAGACATTCAAGAAATAGGAGCATGTTCACACTAGCAAAAAGAAGCAAAACCTACAAAAGACAAAAATATATCTCACACCCTACCATCATTATATATAAATGTAAAGCAAAGTTGCATAATAAATATAGGGTACTTAGTGAACTATTTTTGATCAAAAAAAGTATACAAGCCGTCCCACCAGCGGCAAGGTGACCCTAAATTGGGACGGTACCTATACTGCCTATATTAAAAACCTTACTGTATATCAAAGTTGAAGTAATGCATATAAAAGGGTAGACAAATAGGACCGGGTCCCAACTCCAGACCACCTAGGCCCGTGGTAAGCTACATATATACTAATCAGCTCAACAAAGGGGATGCCACACTCTTAAATTGCACAGAATGCAAACAAGACAAAAAACCAAGCAATGTGAACTGAGGTCTAAGATGGTAGACATGCAAGAAATAGGAGCATGTTCACACTAGCAAAAAGAAGCAAAACCTACAAAAGACAAAAATATATCTCATACCCTACCATCATTATATATAAATGTAAAGCAAAGTTGCATAATAAATATAGGGTACTTAGTGAACTATTTTTGATCAAAAAAAGTATACAAGCCGTCCCACCAGCGGCACGGTGACCCTAAATTGGGACGGTACCTATACTGCCTATATTAAAAACCTTACTGTATATCAAAGTTGAAGTAATGCATATAAAAGGGTAGACAAATAGGACCGGGTCCCAACTCCAGACCACCTAGGCCCGTGGTAAGCTACATATATACTAATCAGCTCAACAAAGGGGATGCCACACCCTTAAATTGCACAGAATGCAAACAAGACAAAAAAACAAGCAATGTGAACTGAGGTCTAAGATGGCAGACATGCAAGAAATAGGAGCATGTTCACACTAGCAAAAAGAAGCAAAACCTACAAAAGACAAAAATATATCTCATACCCTACCATCATTATATATAAATGTAAAGCAAAGTTGCATAATAAATATAGGGTACTTAGTGAACTATTTTTGATCAAAAAAAGTATACAAGCCGTCCCACCAGCGGCAAGGTGACCCTAAATTGGGACGGTACCTATACTGCCTATATTAAAAACCTTACTGTATATCAAAGTTGAAGTAATGCATATAAAAGGGTAGACAAATAGGACCGGGTCCCAACTCCAGACCACCTAGGCCCGTGGTAAGCTACATATATACTAATCAGCTCAACAAAGGGGATGCCACACCCTTAAATTGCACAGAATGCAAACAAGACAAAAAACCAAGCAATGTGAACTGAGGTCTAAGATGGTAGACATGCAAGAAATAGGAGCATGTTCACACTAGCAAAAAGAAGCAAAACCTACAAAAGACAAAAATATATCTCATACCCTACCATCATTATATATAAATGTAAAGCAAAGTTGCATAATAAATATAGGGTACTTAGTGAACTATTTTTGATCAAAAAAAGTATACAAGCCGTCCCACCAGCGGCAAGGTGACCCTAAATTGGGACGGTACCTATACTGCCTATATTAAAAACCTTACTGTATATCAAAGTTGAAGTAATGCATATAAAAGGGTAGACAAATAGGACCGGGTCCCAACTCCAGACCACCTAGGCCCATGGTAAGCTACATATATACTAATCAGCTCAGCAAAGGGGATGCCACACCCTTAAATTGCACAGAATGCAAACAAGACAAAAAACCAAGCAATGTGAACTGAGGTCTAAGATGGTAGACATGCAAGAAATAGGAGCATGTTCACACTAGCAAAAAGAAGCAAAACCTACAAAAGACAAAAATATATCTCATACCCTACCATCATTATATATAAATGTAAAGCAAAGTTGCATAATAAATATAGGGTACTTAGTGAACTATTTTTGATCAAAAAAAGTATACAAGCCGTCCCACCAGCGGCAAGGTGACCCTAAATTGGGACGGTACCTATACTGCCTATATTAAAAACCTTACTGTATATCAAAGTTGAAGTAATGCATATAAAAGGGTAGACAAATAGGACCGGGTCCCAACTCCAGACCACCTAGGCCCGTGGTAAGCTACATATATACTAATCAGCTCAACAAAGGGGATGCCACACCCTTAAATTGCACAGAATGCAAACAAGACAAAAAACCAAGCAATGTGAACTGAGGTCTAAGATGGTAGACATGCAAGAAATAGGAGCATGTTCACACTAGCAAAAAGAAGCAAAACCTACAAAAGACAAAAATATATCTCATACCCTACCATCATTATATATAAATGTAAAGCAAAGTTGCATAATAAATATAGGGTACTTAGTGAACTATTTTTGATCAAAAAAAGTATACAAGCCGTCCCACCAGCGGCAAGGTGACCCTAAATTGGGACGGTACCTATACTGCCTATATTAAAAACCTTACTGTATATCAAAGTTGAAGTAATGCATATAAAAGGGTAGACAAATAGGACCGGGTCCCAACTCCAGACCACCTAGGCCCATGGTAAGCTACATATATACTAATCAGCTCAGCAAAGGGGATGCCACACCCTTAAATTGCACAGAATGCAAACAAGACAAAAAACCAAGCAATGTGAACTGAGGTCTAAGATGGTAGACATGCAAGAAATAGGAGCATGTTCACACTAGCAAAAAGAAGCAAAACCTACAAAAGACAAAAATATATCTCATACCCTACCATCATTATATATAAATGTAAAGCAAAGTTGCATAATAAATATAGGGTACTTAGTGAACTATTTTTGATCAAAAAAAGTATACAAGCCGTCCCACCAGCGGCAAGGTGACCCTAAATTGGGACGGTACCTATACTGCCTATATTAAAAACCTTACTGTATATCAAAGTTGAAGTAATGCATATAAAAGGGTAGACAAATAGGACCGGGTCCCAACTCCAGACCACCTAGGCCCGTGGTAAGCTACATATATACTAATCAGCTCAACAAAGGGGATGCCACACCCTTAAATTGCACAGAATGCAAACAAGACAAAAAACCAAGCAATGTGAACTGAGGTCTAAGATGGTAGACATGCAAGAAATAGGAGCATGTTCACACTAGCAAAAAGAAGCAAAACCTACAAAAGACAAAAATATATCTCATACCCTACCATCATTATATATAAATGTAAAGCAAAGTTGCATAATAAATATAGGGTACTTAGTGAACTATTTTTGATCAAAAAAAGTATACAAGCCGTCCCACCAGCGGCAAGGTGACCCTAAATTGGGACGGTACCTATACTGCCTATATTAAAAACCTTACTGTATATCAAAGTTGAAGTAATGCATATAAAAGGGTAGACAAATAGGACCGGGTCCCAACTCCAGACCACCTAGGCCCGTGGTAAGCTACATATATACTAATCAGCTCAGCAAAGGGGATGCCACACCCTTAAATTGCACAGAATGCAAACAAGACAAAAAACCAAGCAATGTGAACTGAGGTCTAAGATGGTAGACATGCAAGAAATAGGAGCATGTTCACACTAGCAAAAAGAAGCAAAACCTACAAAAGACAAAAATATATCTCATACCCTACCATCATTATATATAAATGTAAAGCAAAGTTGCATAATAAATATAGGGTACTTAGTGAACTATTTTTGATCAAAAAAAGTATACAAGCCGTCCCACCAGCGGCAAGGTGACCCTAAATTGGGACGGTACCTATACTGCCTATATTAAAAACCTTACTGTATATCAAAGTTGAAGTAATGCATATAAAAGGGTAGACAAATAGGACCGGGTCCCAACTCCAGACCACCTAGGCCCGTGGTAAGCTACATATATACTAATCAGCTCAACAAAGGGGGTGCCACACCCTTAAATTGCACAGAATGCAAACAAGACAAAAAACCAAGCAATGTGAACTGAGGTCTAAGATGGTAGACATGCAAGAAATAGGAGCATGTTCACACTAGTAAAAAGAAGCAAAACCTACAAAAGACAAAAATATATCTCATACCCTACCATCATTATATATAAATGTAAAGCAAAGTTGCATAATAAATATAGGGTACTTAGTGAACTATTTTTGATCAAAAAAAGTATACAAGCCATCCCACCAGCGGCAAGGTGACCCTAAATTGGGACGGTACCTATACTGCCTATATTAAAAACCTTACTGTATATCAAAGTTGAAGTAATGCATATAAATGGGTAGACAAATAGGACCGGGTCCCAACTCCAGACCACCTAGGCCCGTGGTAAGCTACATATATACTAATCAGCTCAACAAAGGGGATGCCACACCCTTAAATTGCACAGAATGCAAACAAGACAAAAACCAAGCAATGTGAACTGAGGTCTAAGATGGTAGACATGCAAGAAATAGGAGCATGTTCACATTAGCAAAAAGAAGCAAAACCTACAAAAGACAAAAATATATCTCATACCCTACCATCATTATATATAAATGTAAAGCAAAGTTGCATAATAAATATAGGGTACTTAGTGAACTATTTTTGATCAAAAAAAGTATACAAGCCGTCCCACCAGCGGCAAGGTGACCCTAAATTTGGACGGTACCTATACTGCCTATATTAAAAACCTTACTGTATATCAAAGTTGAAGTAATGCATATGAAAGGGTAGACAAATAGGACCGGGTCCCAACTCCAGACCACCTAGGCCCGTGGTAAGCTACATATATACTAATCAGCTCAACAAAGGGGATGCCACACCCTTAAATTGCACAGAATGCAAGCAAGACAAAAAACCAAGCAATGTGAACTGAGGTCTAAGATGGTAGACATGCAAGAAATAGGAGCATGTTCACACTAGCAAAAAGAAGCAAAACCTATAAAAGACAAAAATATATCTCATACCCTACCATCATTATATATAAATGTAAAGCAAAGTTGCATAATAAATATAGGGTACTTAGTGAACTATTTTTGATCAAAAAAAGTATACAAGCCGTCCCACCAGCGGCACGGTGACCCTAAATTGGGACGGTACCTATACTGCCTATATTAAAAACCTTACTGTATATCAAAGTTGAAGTAATGCATATAAAAGGGTAGACAAATAGGACCGGGTCCCAACTCCAGACCACCTAGGCCCATGGTAAGCTACATATATACTAATCAGCTCAACAAAGGGGATGCCACATCCTTAAATTGCACAGAATGCAAACAAGACAAAAAACCAAGCAATGTGAACTGAGGTCTAAGATGGTAGACATTCAAGAAATAGGAGCATGTTCACACTAGCAAAAAGAAGCAAAACCTACAAAAGACAAAAATATATCTCACACCCTACCATCATTATATAGAAATGTAAAGCAAAGTTGCATAATAAATATAGGGTACTTAGTGAACTATTTTTGATCAAAAAAAGTATACAAGCCGTCCCACCAGCGGCAAGGTGACCCTAAATTGGGACGGTACCTATACTGCCTATATTAAAAACCTTACTGTATATCAAAGTTGAAGTAATGCATATAAAAGGGTAGACAAATAGGACCGGGTCCCAACTCCAGACCACCTAGGCCCGTGGTAAGCTACATATATACTAATCAGCTCAAAAAGGGGATGCCACACTCTTAAATTGCACAGAATGCAAACAAGACAAAAAACCAAGTAATGTGAACTGAGGTCTAAGATGGTAGACATGCAAGAAATAGGAGCATGTTCACACTAGCAAAAAGAAGCAAAACCTACAAAATACAAAAATATATCTCATACCCTACCATCATTATATATAAATGTAAAGCAAAGTTGCATAATAAATATAGGGTACTTAGTGAACTATTTTTGATCAAAAAAAGTATACAAGCCGTCCCACCAGCGGCACGGTGACCCTAAATTGGGACGGTACCTATACTGCCTATATTAAAAACCTTACTGTATATCAAAGTTGAAGTAATGCATATAAAAGGGTAGACAAATAGGACCGGGTCCCAACTCCAGACCACCTAGGCCCGTGGTAAGCTACATATATACTAATCAGCTCAACAAAGGGGATGCCACACCCTTAAATTGCACAGAATGCAAACAAGACAAAAAAACAAGCAATGTGAACTGAGGTCTAAGATGGCAGACATGCAAGAAATAGGAGCATGTTCACACTAGCAAAAAGAAGCAAAACCTACAAAAGACAAAAATATATCTCATACCCTACCATCATTATATATAAATGTAAAGCAAAGTTGCATAATAAATATAGGGTACTTAGTGAACTATTTTTGATCAAAAAAAGTATACAAGCCGTCCCACCAGCGGCAAGGTGACCCTAAATTGGGACGGTACCTATACTGCCTATATTAAAAACCTTACTGTATATCAAAGTTGAAGTAATGCATATAAAAGGGTAGACAAATAGGACCGGGTCCCAACTCCAGACCACCTAGGCCCGTGGTAAGCTACATATATACTAATCAGCTCAACAAAGGGGATGCCACACCCTTAAATTGCACAGAATGCAAACAAGACAAAAAACCAAGCAATGTGAACTGAGGTCTAAGATGGTAGACATGCAAGAAATAGGAGCATGTTCACACTAGCAAAAAGAAGCAAAACCTACAAAAGACAAAAATATATCTCATACCCTACCATCATTATATATAAATGTAAAGCAAAGTTGCATAATAAATATAGGGTACTTAGTGAACTATTTTTGATCAAAAAAAGTATACAAGCCGTCCCACCAGCGGCAAGGTGACCCTAAATTGGGACGGTACCTATACTGCCTATATTAAAAACCTTACTGTATATCAAAGTTGAAGTAATGCATATAAAAGGGTAGACAAATAGGACCGGGTCCCAACTCCAGACCACCTAGGCCCATGGTAAGCTACATATATACTAATCAGCTCAGCAAAGGGGATGCCACACCCTTAAATTGCACAGAATGCAAACAAGACAAAAAACCAAGCAATGTGAACTGAGGTCTAAGATGGTAGACATGCAAGAAATAGGAGCATGTTCACACTAGCAAAAAGAAGCAAAACCTACAAAAGACAAAAATATATCTCATACCCTACCATCATTATATATAAATGTAAAGCAAAGTTGCATAATAAATATAGGGTACTTAGTGAACTATTTTTGATCAAAAAAAGTATACAAGCCGTCCCACCAGCGGCAAGGTGACCCTAAATTGGGACGGTACCTATACTGCCTATATTAAAAACCTTACTGTATATCAAAGTTGAAGTAATGCATACAAAAGGGTAGACAAATAGGACCGGGTCCCAACTCCAGACCACCTAGGCCCGTGGTAAGCTACATATATACTAATCAGCTCAACAAAGGGGATGCCACACCCTTAAATTGCACAGAATGCAAACAAGACAAAAAACCAAGCAATGTGAACTGAGGTCTAAGATGGTAGACATGCAAGAAATAGGAGCATGTTCACACTAGCAAAAAGAAGCAAAACCTACAAAAGACAAAAATATATCTCATACCCTACCATCATTATATATAAATGTAAAGCAAAGTTGCATAATAAATATAGGGTACTTAGTGAACTATTTTTGATCAAAAAAAGTATACAAGCCGTCCCACCAGCGGCAAGGTGACCCTAAATTGGGACGGTACCTATACTGCCTATATTAAAAACCTTACTGTATATCAAAGTTGAAGTAATGCATATAAAAGGGTAGACAAATAGGACCGGGTCCCAACTCCAGACCACCTAGGCCCGTGGTAAGCTACATATATACTAATCAGCTCAGCAAAGGGGATGCCACACCCTTAAATTGCACAGAATGCAAACAAGACAAAAAACCAAGCAATGTGAACTGAGGTCTAAGATGGTAGACATGCAAGAAATAGGAGCATGTTCACACTAGCAAAAAGAAGCAAAACCTACAAAAGACAAAAATATATCTCATACCCTACCATCATTATATATAAATGTAAAGCAAAGTTGCATAATAAATATAGGGTACTTAGTGAACTATTTTTGATCAAAAAAAGTATACAAGCCGTCCCACCAGCGGCAAGGTGACCCTAAATTGGGACGGTACCTATACTGCCTATATTAAAAACCTTACTGTATATCAAAGTTGAAGTAATGCATATAAAAGGGTAGACAAATAGGACCGGGTCCCAACTCCAGACCACCTAGGCCCGTGGTAAGCTACATATATACTAATCAGCTCAACAAAGCGGAAGCCACCGTCCCAATTTAGGGTCACCTTGCCGCTGGTGGGACGGCTTGTATACTTTTTTTGATCAAAAATAGTTCACTAAGTACCCTATATTTATTATGCAACTTTGCTTTACATTTAAATATAATGATGGTAGGGTATGAGATATATTTTTGTCTTTTGTAGGTTTTGCTTCTTTTTGCTAGTGTGAACATGCTCCTATTTCTTGCATGTCTACTAGAGATGAGCGTTGTTCTACTCGAACTGTTCGCCAATCTCAAATTCGAGCTGTTTTGGGTGGTGTTCGAGCCGTTCGGCGAACACGAACAATTTGAGAAAAATTCGGCTGTTCGAGGTTATGTTCGATAACTGTTCGTGCACCAAAATCATAACTGGATTTTTTCTCAGTAATGATGAAAATTAATGTTAATACGCAGTTTGAGTGTACAGCGGGGTGGGGGGAGGGGCAGGGGATGGATCTCTGCAGGAACAATGAAGATCTCCATTTTTTTTTCTCTTTCCCGCATTTACAGTGGGGAGGTGCAATCTGTCAGCCTATCAGCAGCGCACACACGGAGCGAAGTGCTTTTTTTCACACAAGCAAGGGCATGTGTCATTGGCAGTGTATGTCACATGTCCTTGCCCTATAAGACCAAGCCATTTTCCCCGTCGCCACCATTTTCTCACTGCTGCAGCTGAGTGTTAGACGGCACCGCTGTTGCTGTGTGCGCTATACCTTGTTAATTTCAAGCCAATTTTCGCACAAATATACAGATAGCTTGGGAGTAGGGAATAGTTGTGATTGCAGTCCTTTTAAGGACTAGGTTACAGCATTTCCTACTACTTTTATCAGGCAGGTCTGTGCTCTTAAATAGATAGGTTGTGGGAGTAAAGACTAATTGTAATTGGAGTCCTTTTCAGGACTAGGTTACATCAGTTCCTATCAGTTTTTGCCAGGCAGGTCTGTGCCAGTGCTGTGCAAGTTTTTTTCACAGCATTTGGCTGAATCTAGCAAAGCTAATCCTTTTTGGCCTATTGCAGAGTGTGTTAGTCAGTGGAGTAGCCTATCTGTGTTGCAAGATATACCACCTGTGTATAGAATACCAATTTTTTTACTGCACCTAGTGAAGTAAAATCTTTTGGGCATAGCATCATTCTATTAGTCCATCTATACTGACCTCCATCAGGTTGCAAACTGAATCTAATTTTTTTCTGCATCTAGCTCTGAAAAAATATTTGGCCTTCTAGCAGTGTGTCGGACTTTCTCTATTAGTCCATCTATACTGACCTCCATCAGGTTGCAAATTCAAAATAATTTTTATCTGCATCTACAGTACCTCTGAAAAAATATTTGGACTTCTAGCTGTGTGTGGGACTTGTTGTATTAGTCCATCTATACTGACCTCCATCAGGTTGCAAACTGAATATATTTTTTTCTGCATCTACCTCTGAAAAAATATTGGGCTTCTAGCTGTGTGTGGGACTTGTTGTATTAGTCCATCTATACTGACCTCCATCAGGTTGCAAACTGAATATATTTTTTTCTGCATCTACCTCTGAAAAAATATTGGGCTTCTAGCTGTGTGTGGGACTTGTTGTATTAGTCCATCTATACTGACCTCCATCAGGTTGCAAACTGAATATAATTTTTTTCTGCATCTAGCTCTGAAAAAATATTTGGCCTTCTAGTAGTGTGTCGGACTATCTCTATTAGTCCATCTATACTGAACTCCATCAGGTTGCAAATTAAAAATAATTTTTATCTGCATCTACAGTACCTCTGAAAAAATATTTGGCCTTCTAGCAGTGTGTCGGACTTTCTCTATTAGTCCATCTATACTGACCTCCATCAGGTTGCAAATTCAAAATAATTTTTATCTGCATCTACAGTACCTCTGAAAAAATATTTGGCCTTCTAGCTGTGTGTGGGACTTGTTGTATTAGTCCATCTATACTGACCTCCATCAGGTTGCAAACTGAATATATTTTTTTCTGCATCTACCTCTGAAAAAATATTGGGCTTCTAGCTGTGTGTGGGACTTGTTGTATTAGTCCATCTATACTGACCTCCATCAGGTTGCAAACTGAATATATTTTTTTCTGCATCTACCTCTGAAAAAATATTGGGCTTCTAGCTGTGTGTGGGACTTGTTGTATTAGTCCATCTATACTGACCTCCATCAGGTTGCAAACTGAATATAATTTTTTTCTGCATCTAGCTCTGAAAAAATATTTGGCCTTCTAGTAGTGTGTCGGACTTTCTCTATTAGTCCATCTATACTGACCTCCATCAGGTTGCAAATTAAAAATAATTTTTATCTGCATCTACAGTACCTCTGAAAAACTATTTGGCCTTCTAGCAGTGTGTCGGACTTTCTCTATTAGTCCATCTATACTGACCTCCATCAGGTTGCAAATTCAAAATAATTTTTATCTGCATCTACAGTACCTCTGAAAAAATATTTGGGCTTCTAGCTGTGTGTGGGACTTGTTGTATTAGTCCATCTATACTGACCTCCATCAGGTTGCAAACTGAATATATTTTTTTCTGCATCTACCTCTGAAAAAATATTGGGCTTCTAGCTGTGTGTGGGACTTGTTGTATTAGTCCATCTATACTGACCTCCATCAGGTTGCAAACTGAATATATTTTTTTCTGCATCTACCTCTGAAAAAATATTGGGCTTCTAGCTGTGTGTGGGACTTGTTGTATTAGTCCATCTATACTGACCTCCATCAGGTTGCAAACTGAATATAATTTTTTTCTGCATCTAGCTCTGAAAAAATATTTGGCCTTCTAGCAGTGTATCGGACTTTCTCTATTAGTCCATCTATACTGACCTCCATCAGGTTGCAAATTCAAAATAATTTTTATCTGCATCTACAGTACCTCTGAAAAAATATTTGGGCTTCTAGCTGTGTGTGGGACTTGTTGTATTAGTCCATCTATACTGACCTCTATCAGGTTGCAAACTGAATATATTTTTTTCTGCATCTACCTCTGAAAAAATATTGGGCTTCTAGCTGTGTGTGGGACTTGTTGTATTAATCCATCTATACTGACCTCCATCAGGTTGCAAACTGAATATATTTTTTTCTGCATCTACCTCTGAAAAAATATTGGGCTTCTAGCTGTGTGTGGGACTTGTTGTATTAGTCCATCTATACTGACCTCCATCAGGTTGCAAACTGAATATATTTTTTTCTGCATCTACCTCTGAAAAAATATTGGGCTTCTAGCTGTGTGTGGGACTTGTTGTATTAGTCCATCTATACTGACCTCCATCAGGTTGCAAATTGAATATAATTTTTTTCTGCATCTAACCCAGCCAATAGTTTTGGCCTAATACCACAGTTTGGCCACTCAGCTCTGCTCGGTTACCATCCATTGTTCTTTTGTGCAAACAACTCCAGAGTTGTGAATTAGTTAACCACCAAAATGAGTGGAAAAACCCCTGCTGCTGGTGGAAAGGGGAATAGGCGTGTTGGGAAGGGGAAAAAAGGTTGTGTCCGTGGGGTAGGTGTTAAAGCAACAGTAACATCTGCAGAAGAAAGACCATCTTCCAGCCAAACTAAAATGTCTACTTCTTTTAGCGGACAATGTGATAAGATCCCTTTCTTACGGCCACGCCAATCGCTACAAATTCCAGATGAGGCACAAAAACAGCAGGTGCTTCAACAGATATCAAGTGCTCCTTTACGTGGGCTCTCCTCCACATCAACTTCAACATCACAAATACTCCAGTCCTCAAAGGTGTCACCCAAATCGCACTTGCTTCCTCACAGCTCCCAAATCTCCAGCTGCCCGTCTGAGTATGAGGTAGAACAGATGGTTGAGTCTGCAGAGCTGTTTACTCATACTATAGCCTGGGAATCAGAGGTCGACTCCAGCGCTTCTGTGAATCCAGACGAGGAAATGATCTGCACTGATGCCCAGAATCTTTATGAGTCGGATCCAGGACCAGACGCAGAAGGTTCTGACCATAATGTAGACCCTCATTCCCAAACTGTAACTCCTGTTGGTGGAGACAATGAGGAAGACGATGATAAGACTCAAATACCTGATTGGAGCGACAACTTTAGTTTTTTGTCAGGGCAGGAACAGGTTGGCTCTGAGGACGACGGGTGTGATAACACACAGGGTGATGATGATGAGGTTGGAGATCCCACTTACTGTCAACCCACAGTCAGCCAAGAGATGAGGTCAGCAGAGGAGGTGGAGGAAGATGCTAGTGACGACGAGGTCAGGTTGCGCCTTCCTGGACAGAGACGTAGTACTGGAAGCACGTCAACAACTGCATCCTCAAACACAACTCTGCCTCTCACCACAAGTCGTGGTGGCTCTTCAGGTCGCATGGGTGCTAAGCCTTGCATAGCCTGGGCATTTTTTCAGATCGATAAAGATGACCCAACTCGTGTTATCTGTAACATTTGTCAGCAAAAGCTAAGTAGAGGCCAAAAAATACATAGTTTGAGTACTTCATGCATGAACCGGCACATGGACATGAAGCATAAGTTGCAGTGGGAAGCTCAGTGTGCTACAATGCGGCCTAGCCGGCCGGGCCAACCACCGTCTGCCATATCTTGTGCATCCGCGGCCTCTTTATCCTCTGTGACTGGGGGGACAGCAGTCACACCTGTTTTGGGGTGCAGACCTGCCACCTCTTTACCCGCAACAGCCAGCGTGATTGGCAGGTCATCATTTTCTTTGGAGGTGGTAACACCAGCTGGTGTTGAGCGCTGTCCGACATCGATAGCACCACCTTTGGATCAAGGCAACCTAACATGTCCGCCTGCATCTTCCTCACAGACCGGCAGTTTGCCGGGGAAACCCTTATCAACCCCGTCTAAGCACAATAGCCAGCCCTCGGTCCCTCAGATGTGGACAAGTAAAAGACCATTTCCTCCTAGCCATGAGAAAGCTAAGAGGTTGAATTTCACCATCTGCAAGCTCTTGGCTACAGAAATGCTGCCTTTCCGCCTGGTGGACACAGAGGATTTTCGAGACCTTATGTCCGTCGCAGTGCCCCAGTACCAGATGCCCAGTCGGCACTACTTCTCAAAGAAAGGTGTGCCTGCGCTCCACCAGCATGTCGCACACAACATCACCGCTTCTTTGAGAAACTCTGTGTGTGACAGGGTGCATTTCACCACAGACACTTGGACGAGTAGGCATGGACAGGGGCGTTACATGTCGCTGACTGGGCACTGGGTAACTATGGTGACAGCAGGACAAGGGGCTGCTGTCCAAGTCTTGCCGTCCCCACGAGTTGTGCGTCAATCCTCTTTATGTCAAAGTTCCTCCACTGCTTCTGCCTCCTCAACCTCCTCTCTGTCTTCCACCTTCACCCAAAGCCTGTCTGGTCATGCCACAAGCTTTCTAACTGCGCAAAAGGGATCCTGCACACCTCCTTACTATGCTGGCAGTAGGGCTCAATGTCATCAGGCGGTTTTTACTTTGAAATGTCTGGGAAATGTGAGTCACACAGCTGAGGAGTTGTGGTCAGCTCTGGAGAACCAATTTCATGAATGGTTGTCTCCACTGGACCTGAAACCAGGGAAGGCCGTGTGCGACAATGCTGCAAACCTGGGTGCGGCCCTTCGCCGGGGCAATGTCACACACGTGCCTTGTATGGCTCACGTGTTGAACCTGGCTGTCCAGCAATTTTTAGCCCACTATCCCAGACTAGATGGCCTTCTGCAGAGGGCACGGTCGCTGTGTGCTCACTTCCGCCGTTCGCATCCCGCAGCTCAGCGACTTACATCTCTACAGAAGTCGTTGGGCCTGCCACTTCACCGGCTAAAATGCGATGTGCCTACCCGGTGGAATTCAACTCTGCACATGTTGCAGCGACTGTGGCAGCACCGACAAGCCCTGGTGCAATACGTTCTGACGTATAGCCTGGGCCAACGAGATTCAGAGGTGGGGCAAATCACGCTGGAGGAGTGGTCTCAGATCAGGGACCTATGCACCCTTCTGCACAGTTTTGAAATGGCGACGAAGATGTTTAGTGCTGACGATGCCATTATCAGCATGACTATTCCGGTGATTTACATGCTGGAGCACATGTTAAACAGAATTCGGAGTCAGGTGGTGGCACAAGAGGAGGTGGAGGAAGTAGAGGAGGAGAAGTTGTATGCGGAAGGGCTAACATCTGCAAGGTCCAGACGGTCGGCAGCACCAAGGCGGCAGGCATGTGAGGGTGGGGGAGATGGTTTTACCAGGGCGCATGGTAGTAGCCAAACTAGTGAGGAAGGTGCAGGAGCCCAGGAAGAAGTGGAGGACGAACTGATGGAAGACTCATCAGATGAGGGAGACCTTGATCACATTTCTGTTGTGCGAGGTTGGGGGGAGAGGACAGAGGAAGGAAGCATGATTGTTACCTCGCCACCAACACAACAGGGACTTGGTGCTCCTGGATGCGCAACACACATGAGTGCCTTCTTGCTGCACTACCTGCAACATGACCCTCGAATTGTGAGAATTAGAAATAATCCTGACTACTGGGTTGCCACACTGTTAGATCCCCGGTACAAAAGTAAATTTGCAGAAATTATTCCTGCCATAGAAAGGGATGCACGCATGCAGGAGTATCAGCAGAGACTGTTGCAGAATCTTACATGTGCTTTTCCACAAAATACCAGTGGTGCACATAGTGAATCTCACAGTTCCAACTTGCCAACCGTGGGACCGTCAAGTGTTCAGCACTCAAACTGTAACAGAACCACAGTATCTGCTGGTAACATCAATTTTGCGGAATCATTTCACCACTTTTTTAGCCCATCCTTTGCAAGGCCACAGGAGACAAGAAGTCTGACACATAGTCAACGCCTAGAGACGATGGTACAGGAGTATCTCCAAGTAAACATTGAAGCCACGACTGTGTCACTGGACCCTTGCTCTTTTTGGGCTTCCAATCTGGATAAATGGCCGGAGCTAGCCACTTACGCCTTGGAGATCTTGTCATGCCCCGCAGCCAGCGTTCTGTCTGAACGTGTGTTCAGCGCTGCTGGTGGTGTGCTGACAGATAAGCGCACGCGGCTCTCCACTGATAATGTAGACAGACTCACGTTCATAAAGATGAACAAATCATGGATCCGAAACGACTTTTCTACCCCTGTGTCATCCTGGGGAGAGTAAAAGCTTGATGATTGGTTAAAATCACCCTACCAACCGTTTTAAGCTTTCAAATTACTAATCATGTTTATCTGTATCTTGACTGGAAAATATTTTGGGCTTTGTAGCAGTGTGCAGCACTGATCCTATTAGGCCATCTATAATAAGCTCCACCAGATTTAAAATTAAAAATAATTTTTAGCTGCATCTAGCCCGGAAAATAATTTTGGGGCTCCGAGATGCGCAAGACACATAAGTGCCTTCTTGCTGCACTACCTGCAGCATGACCCTCATATTGTCAGAATTCGAAGTAATCATGACTACTGGGTTGCCACACTCTTAGATCCCCCAAACTTTTCGATCAACCTTTTCATTTTAATAAAGACCAAAAAAATGGTCATTTTTGAAATTATAAGCATTAGCAGGTTGTTAGAAACTGAAATCAAACAGTTTTCAACTCAAAACTTTATTGTAGGTGATGTTACATTTTCACATAGGACCCCTTGTTCGAAAGGAGCTTCTGAACTCTCTCGTCCATTGAATTTGTCAGGTTTTGGATGGTTTCTGCTTCAATTGTTTTGCATGAGGACAGAATACCCTCCCAGAGCTGTTGCTTAGATGTGAACTGCCTCCCGCCATCATAGACACTCCTTTTAATGATGCTCCAAAGGTTCTGAATGGGGTAGAGGTCAGGGGAGCATGGGGGTCACACCATAAGTTTGTCCCCTTTTATGCCCATATCAGCCAGAGATGCAGATGTTTTATGTGCAGCATGAGATGGTGCATTATCATGCAGAAAAATGATCTTGCTGTGAAATACACGGTTCTTCTTCTTGAACCATGGCAGGAAGTGCTGTTTGAGAAAATTCACATACATTATGGAGTTCATCTTTAGCGCCTTCAGGGATCCTAAAGGGGCCGACAATCTCTCTCCCCATGATTCCAGCCCAAAACATTACTCCACCTCCTCCTTGTTGGCGCTGTAGCCGTGTTTGCGTGGGGTGTCCATCAACCAGCCATCCTCCACTCCATCCATCTGGACCATCGAGCGCTGCACGGCACTCATCCGTGAACAAACCAGTTTTGAAATCAGTCTTCATGTAATGTTTGGCCCACTGGAGCCGTTTCTGCTTGTGTGAAGTGGATAGAGGAGGTCGACAGGATGGCGTATGCACAGCTGCAAACCTCTGAAGGACCCTGCATCTTGTTGTTCGGGGGACGTTGGAGGCACCAGCAGCTTCAAAAACTTGTCTGCTGCTATGACAAGGCTTTCTTGCCGCTGCTCTTTTAACCTGACGTAATTGCCTGTAGGAAAGAGTCCTCAATTTGCCCTTATCAGCACGCACACGTGTGTACTGTGAATCAGCTACATACTTCTTGATTGCCAAGACACTTCATCCTGATCATCGCACAATGTTGATTGTAGTCATGCCTTGACCTAAACACTCCACAATTTGTTGCTTCTCAGCAGCCGACACATCCTTTTTCTTTCCCATTTTGGCAGAAAATGTAGGCTGCTTAATAATGTGAGAGAGCCTTCTTAAGTAGTCTTGCCTTTCATTGGACACACCTGCCAAACTAATTAGCACAGGTGTCTGCAATTGCTTACAGTGATATAAAGAGCCCTGACACACATCACCATCAATGAGTTTAACTGACAAACAAACAAATTCTTCCCTTATCACTCCTAAACACTTTTTGCATAATAATTTGGAACGCAGGGTACATGTGCTTTTCCACAAAACACCAGTGGTTCACGTAGTGAATCTTACAGTTCTAACTTGCCAATCGTGGTCTGTATGGAATTGTTCAATAAAGGGCCCAAAATTAAGATAACATAGATGGGAGAGGTCTCTATGAATAGGAATTCCTAAGTATTTGATACCCTGTGAGGGCCAGGCAAAGGGAAAGTTGGACTGGATGGAATCCTATATGGATTTGGGGAGGGAGACATCGAGGGCCTCAGACTTCGCTGCATTGATTTTAAAATTTTACCATGTAACAAAGTGATCTATTTCAGCCATAACAGCAGGGATGGATATATGTGATTGAGTGATATATACTAGGACATCATCAGCAAATAGAGAGCACTTGTACTCGGTGCCTCCCACCTCAATCCACCTAATATTGGGGTTATGGCGAATTGATGAGAGCAGGTGCTCCGTCACTAGGATGTATAAGAGAGGGGACAGAGGACATCCCTGCCTTGTCCCATTGGTGATTGTGAAAGGTGATGAAAATGTTCTGACGCACCCCCTGGGCCTTGGGACACCCGGAGCCGGACCCTTTTTGGTGGATGCTGGTGGTTGTAGTCTTCGTGGCGGCGACCCGGTTCCGTGGCTCAGGGCGGTCAAACCAGTGGCGGAACTATTTATGTGGTTTTGATGTTTAAATGTCCGACTACGCCACCCGTGGATTGCGGTCAGAGTGAACCGCCGCTACAGGGCAGACCGCTGAGGCTGGTGTTGTGGGTGCAGCAGAGCGTAGCATAACTCCCCACGGGAGGAGTATAGCCTCAGGGCAGTGTATGCGGAGGATGGGGGTGATGGTGCAGGGCAGCAGCAGTAACGACACGGAGTCAGTGATGCAGTCCAGGGCCTTTACTCACAGTTCTTATTATCCAGACCACGTCTGCAGGTAACGGCTGCCCACGTCGTACTGTGCTCACCAGGTGAGGGGCTCAGACAACTCCCAGATAACTTTGGAGCACTTCACAGGACCCCCTTTGTGTGTCCTTTGTCTGGCCTTTCTTACCAACACTTCTGTCCGGCTGCCTCGGGCCTCCTCTTGGTAAACTTGGCGCCAGTTTCCCTGACCCTATGTGGTGCCTTCCTAGCGGGTGTAGCGAGGGGCTGCGCCACATAAAATGTCAGAGCCTCCGGTTTCTAGCTGAGGGTCGTTTCCTGCCTCCACTAGTTCGGGGACCGGTCTCCCCCTTTGGCCTGACCCCTCCACGCAGGTGGATTCGGGCGTGCGGTGGCGACTCGCCCGTCCGCACCCCTGGGATCCCTTCATTCCTCGTTCCTGGAGCCTTCTCCGCTCCTCTTCCTTCCTTCTCCCTCTTCCAGGCCTGGGCCTCTGTTACTAGGCCCGCCTCCGGAGCAGAGCTCATGCAGAGCCCCTGCTCCCTGCCACTTCTGCTCAGACTTCTCTGCACTGAACTAAGATGGTGCCCACCTTTTATACTCCCTTCTCAATGCACCCAGGAACTGCTTCCTCCCTGCTCCTGCACTACAGGGTTCACCTTCCTCAGTGTTCCCTCCCCCCACTCCAGCCAGGGACAGGGACTGTCGTGCCCATCTCAGGGGCATATTGGTCGCCCTGCCCCACGGCAATGTGGTGTAATGCATGCAGGTGTCGGGTCCTGATCCACACTCCATCCTTACCTGAGAGTGAGATATCACACCTCTGGGTGAGGTGCAATACGTCTGTAGCAACCGAGCCCTCAGGGTGCTACAGTTCCATTTATCTTCAGCCTAGGTGACGTATTGCGATACAGGGCCGTGATTTTGGCTATAAAAGGGTCCCCTAGACCCCTACCCCAAGCTTTTTAAGAGAATCATATATGGCGTGCCAGGAGACTCTATGGAATGCTTTCTCAGCATCCAACGAGAGTATCTAATTACAAATTTTTAACTGCATCTAGCCCAGGAAATACTTTGTGCCTAGTAGCAGTGTCTGCTAGTCAGCGGATTATCCCGGCTGTTACACCACCTGTAGTTTAGACACTTAATTTTTTCAAAGGAAATGCTTCGGGACCATGGGATACTTAGTGAAGAGCATCAGGAGGCACCCCAAGGCATAGGGGCTGGGACTGGCAGTAGGATGCCTTGCGGTGGACAGCCGAGCTCGATCCTTATAAAAGCTTTTTAACTGCAGCAGCTTTAGTGGACGCTACTGGAGCTGGAATTACCGCGGCTGCTGGCATGAGACTTGCCCTCCAATAGATCCTTGTAAATGGATTTAAAGTGTATTCATTCAAATTAGAGAGACAATTTAAATTAAAAAGCTTAGAGCTGCCTCCACCACAGGGGGGCTCGCTCGACCCACCAGCGGACAGGCACCAGTATTGGGAGAGGGGGGCTGGCCGTCAGGGTTCACCGCGGCTCTGGCACAAACCCGGCGACACGGAGGTGGCACGGGCAGGAGCGGACTGGCCGTGTCGGCTTCTCACTTTTTGGATTTTAGAAGGGCATGACATGCCTATATCTGTGTCTCCCCCTCCTTTTACTCCTCCACCTCTTTTATTTTCGCATGACTATATGTACTTGTCACTTTTCCATGTGTTAGTTATGTCTTCTGAGCAGTTTGTCAGCTTTTGGACACCTTTGAAGGTGTTTTCTATGTGTTTCTATGTGTTTTTGTTTGCCTGCCATTGGTTTTAACGGTGTTCGAAGGTGTTCGACGAACAGTTCGACGAACAGTTCGGCGAACACACGGGTGTTCGACGAACCGAACCGAACTCGAACACTACGGGGGTGGCTCAACACTAATGTCTACCATCTTAGACCTCAGTTCACATTGCTTGGTTTTTTGTCTTGTTTGCATTCTGTGCAATTTAAGGGTGTGGCATCCGCTTTGTTGAGCTGATTAGTATATATGTAGCTTACCACGGGCCTAGGTGGTCTGGAGTTGGGACCCGGTCCTATTTGTCTACCCTTTTATATGCATTACTTCAACTTTGATATACAGTAAGGTTTTTAATATAGGCAGTATAGGTACCGTCCCAATTTAGGGTCACCTTGCCGCTGGTGGGACGGCTTGTATACTTTTTTTGATCAAAAATAGTTCACTAAGTACCCTATATTTATTATGCAACTTTGCTTTACATTTATATATAATGATGGTAGGGTATGAGATATATTTTTGTCTTTTGTAGGTTTTACATCAGGAAGAAGCATGAAGTAGGAGCACAACGAGGAGTGGGGCGGGGCAGTGAGTAAGTTGGCGTCCCAGCATGGAGGGGGAAGGGGAGATCATGCAGGGGCGCCGGCAGAAGCGCTACAGTACCCCCCCTTTACGCCGCTTCCTCTTCAAGCCCTCAAGGACAGCAGAGAAGCTGGAGACCGACCCCTCTTCACGGACTCCCAGGACTCCTCTTCAGGACCACGACTTCTTCTGTCCACTAGAAGAAAAGTCACACGTCTCACCATCTTTGTAACCAGGATGCTTCTTTCCATGAAGCGGGCATAGAACCAGGAACTGGGCATTGGAAAGTCTCTCTCCATTTATTAAGATCAGCTACCACCCTGGAGGATTCAAAGACTGACTGGAGTTCTTCCGCCTGGTTGGTGAATTGTAGAGACTTGGAAGATGCCACAGCCCTGAAGTTCTCTTCACCAGACCTACTAAAGACTGAAGATACCTCCTTTGGGCCCATCTCATCCTGGTCTCCAAGATGACACTTATGGGGATGTTCCTGGAGGCAGATCATTGGTACAATTGACTGGACTGTGTGGGGACATCGACTCCACTTCCCTTCCTTTGGAGACACCAGCACACAGGGAGTCGGCGACTAGCAGACCTGGGGGAGAAGAAGGCGTCACTGCTGACTGACCAGAACATATGGGGACCAGACACCTCTTGTGACTTGAAAGTTCTCAACGAATCTCCACGCGGGGTCTCCAGACCAGAATGGGCACTGAAGTTCTCAGCTCTGGACGACCTGTGGGCATACCAGACAGCACATGGAAAATGTTCTTCACCATGTATAACGCTCCTATCTTGAGCTCAAGTTGTTCAGACATGACTCGTCTGTTTCTGAGTAGGGCTCATCCTTCACTTGACTATGTATACACCCGATTCTGGAGCTGTCGGATCTAAAACTGACACCGACTCTTCACAGCTTGCAGCAAGAACTCTACAGTCGAACTGAAGCCTCCACTTGCCACGGGTACAGTCACAGTCATCTGTGGAGAGGGAATACTCCCACCAAGGGCAGCCTCTCCCATTGGTTCAAGGTCTTGGAGTTTTTTAAACTTCACTGGAAAAAGACCATCAGGATGATCTGCACAACTGAAGCGATACCGCTATCCCTTCTCACGACTGAGTTCTGGCTTCAGCTCAGACCACCTGACACGGTCGACCTTCACCAATTCAGCATGGGTAACTCCATTAATAGGCTGGGGAACAGGTGGTCTTTGAGAGGAAAGGGCTAGACATGAGGGTTTCCTCACACGCGTCACCCCTCTGGTCTGCTCCTGGAAGTTGGGAAGTGGAGACTTCAGGAATCCCACTTTAACCCGGTCAGAGTAAAAATGATGAGCAAAAAATTTGCAGTGCTGCATGCACTGCTCCAGGAACCCACGGCACTGCTTCGGATCCCCATAGTACCATGGTGGATCCGGTGGGACGGGTTCCTCTCTGGGAGTGCAAATCACAGGTTAAATAGGCACAGCCGCAGGAACTGACTTGGGCTGGTGCAGCAAAAAGTCAGGGTTTCTGATCGAGTAAAAAAAATATTCTTCCAGTCACTCATACTGGCTGTTACGGATCCGGGTGGTGGAACCTCTGTGCTGTGGTGCAAGGAGGGACCAGAGGGGCGTAACTAGGTATCAACTCGAACCGACCAAGGTTGTACGGCGGCTCAATAGACTCCGTGACCAGGGAAGGACCAAGCAGAGGGACCAGGTGCTACTCTGGGGACCGACCTTGTATGAGAGCAGGTGACTCCCACGGGTCAGAAGGCAAGGACTGACCGGTAAAGCAGATGAGCACGGCAGGCAGGCTGACGGGTGATCTGGGCAGACGGACTGGCAGGCATGGCTGGTGACAAGAAGGAGCCTCCAGGTAGGTGGGCTGGTAGGCACGGCAGGTAACAGGCAGGTGCTTCTAGGTAAGCTGGCTGGCTGGCACGGCAGGTAACAAGCAGGAGCCTCCAGGTAGGCTGGCTGGTAGGCATGGCAGATAACAGGCAGGTTCTTCTAGGTAAGCGGGCTGGCTGGCATGGCAGGTAACAAGCAGGAGCCTCCAGGTAGGCTGGCTGGTAGGCACGGCAGGTAACAGGCAGGAGCCTCCAGGTAGGCTGGCTGGTAGGCACGGCAGGTAACAGGCAGGTGGTTCTAGGTAAGCGGGCTGGCAGGCATGGCAGGTAACAGACAGGTGCTTCCAGGTAAGCGGGCTGGCAGGCATGGCAGGTAACAGGCAGGGCCCATAGACAGACTGGCGGACTGGACTGTAGACAGACTGTCGGGCTGGAGAGTAGACAAGCTGACAGGCAGGACTGGTAGTCAGGCTGGCTGGCTGGACTTGTAGTCAAGCTGGCGGGCTGGACTGGTAGTCAGGCTGGCGGGCTGGACTGATGGTCAGGCTAGCAGCGGGACCTGAGGGCTGAAGCAGAGTTTAACACACAAAGCTACAACCTTGCATGGGCACCTCCATTTTGGAGGAGGTGCCTTATATATGAGAGGTCCTCCGGCCATTGGCCGGGGACTCCTTAGGACGGCGCGCGCGGCCCCCTTAAGAGGGAGGGAGCGTGCTTCCTAAGCACAGTGCCTGGGAAGCTGAACACGCCGGCAGCAACAGAGGCAGGAGCGCCGGAGGACGCCGGGCAGGGAGTGCGGCGGTAAGTGGGACGGCGTCTCTGCCTGTCAGGGGGCAGAGTCGCCGATACTGCACAGGCCAAACAATGATCTCCAAGAGCGGAGGACCATGGAGTTTAGCGGGGCCCACGACCTGAGCAAACTGTTACGCTTGAAATTGGTGCACGTGGTTCGTGGACCCACTGTGCCACTGGACTTACCCTGGAGAGGTATGACTAAGCAGCTACCTTGGTGTTATTGGTGTACCTATTGAGGAATGTGCCTTTTATCCAAGATGCCTCCCAGCTATTGGCTGGGAGACACCTTGCAGGTAATCACATTAAGTAAATTCCTCCCAGTTGTTAGCTGTGGTCATTTACCATGTGCACGTGCTACCCCTTTAAGAACAGGGGAGCACACATAAGCGCATACTAGGCACGCCACTGGGAACTGCGACGCGCACACCAGGAAGAACTACAAAGCAGGAGGCATGCCGAGGGCTGGTGCAGTGAGTTAGCCAGTGTCCCAGCATGGAGAGAGAAAGGGACACCATGCAGGGGTGGCGGCAGTAGCGCTACTTTGTTTCACAAGAACTTGAAGCAGAACATCTGTGTCTGCCTCTATCATCTTCCTCCTCTTCCTCCTCCTCCCACCTTCCTTCTCCATAATAACTTTATGAACAGTATCTGTCATTTCCTCCCTCAGTAATTTGAAAATCTGTCTTCACTGAATACAGATGAATTGAGAATGAGTGATTAGTCTATGAGGAGAAAGAAGATTCGTCTGATAAGATACATTACAAAGTTACTTATTTCATGTGTAATATTGATTTATGAAGCAAAAATTAAAACAATGGTCACTATGCTTTAAGGTCATTTTTCATAATAAGGTGTCATGTTTGTGTGTCGTGTTTGTGTGTGTACATGAGTAATAAAAAAAAATCTGTAACTTATATCCTGTATTTTCACCAGTTAAAACTGCTGAATGCTCTATCTGTAACTTACAAGCCACAGGTAGCATAGGGGAGGAGACAAGCCGTTCTTCATTCACTCAGCAACTCTTCGACAAGCTGAAGCAACATGGTGAACATTACACAACAGAGCTGAGCTATCTTGTTCTGAATCAAGCTTTGATTTGAGGTAAAACACTTGTCATAGAGCTCTGCACAATGTTTTTCTGTCTGTTCTGTTCCCTGTTCCTACATCCTCCCCTTCCCCTCTCTATAGAGTATAATGGGCTGTGTCACATGACACTTGCAGTAAGTCTCCTCTCAGCGCAATGGAATTGAGCTGTAGATGGCAAGTTCAGGAGGTGGGGGTGGTTAGGAGAGGAAGAAGTATCTGATAAGTTTGGAAGGAATCAAATTTTTCTGATATATTATAAAGTTTCTTATCACCTGTACTATTAGTTTATGCAAAGTTTGTTAAAAGTACAATTACTTTTTAAGGAAGTATTAAAAACTCACCCCTCCCCAAGCAGAACCAATACCAGAGATTGCCACTAGAGATGAGCGTTGTTCTACTCGAACTGTTCGCCAATCTCAAATTCGAGCTGTTTTGGGCGGTGTTCGAGTCGTTCGGCGAACACGAACAATTTGAGAAAAATTCGGCTGTTCGAGGTTATGTTCGATAACTGTTCGTGCACCAAAATCATAACTGGATTTTTTCTCAGTAATGATGAAAATTAATGTTAATACGCAGTTTGAGTGTACAGCGGGGTGGGGGGAGGGGCACGGGATGGATCTCTGCAGGAACAATGAAGATCTCCATTTTTTTTTCTCTTTCCCGCATTTACAGTGGGGAGGTGCAATCTGTCAGCCTATCAGCAGCGCACACACGGAGCGAAGTGCTTTTTTTCACACAAGCAAGGGCATGTGTCATTGGCAGTGTATGTCACATGTCCTTGCCCTATAAGACCAAGCCATTTTCCCCGTCGCCACCATTTTCTCACTGCTGCAGCTGCGTGTTAGACGGCACCGCTGTGTCACGGGTGTGTTGCCACGAAGATCGTCACGAGTACACAGCCTGACTTCTCGCAGCTGACTTGTTGGTGCTTTGTGTTTCTCGGCAGTGAGGGAGTTAATTCTCTCTCTCTCTCTGGGCTAGATGAGGTCCAGCCTCGCCCAGCTGCAATCAATACTTCTGTAGTGAGACTCCTTTATATACCTGCTGGTCTGTTTGGGAGGTGTCGGTGAAAGCATTTCATTCAGACTGACAGAGCGGATCGTGGTGTTTGGAGTTGCTGAGATAAGTGTATTTGGAAGTGTTTTTTCCCTTTCCTCGCTTTATCATTTATCTCCTTTCCCGTTGGTTTTCCCTCTGTTGTAGTTGAGAAGTTGTTTGTATGCAAGGTGGTTTTGGTTTTTCCCTTGTACTGTCTCGTTCGTCTAAATACTGTGTTTGGGCATATTATTTCTTGTTCCCTTTGGTTGTGATCGGGGTCCTTCTCAGGACTAGATTACTGAGGTGCAGGGATCTTCAGGAGGTAGGGGTTACGCTGGCGGCCTGGACCTCTGTACCTTTAACAGTACCTCCAGGTTGAGGGATTAGTCAGGGCCCCAGCTTAGGGTCAGCTTAGGCCCCCTACCTCCAGTATACAGAGACAGCGTGACATTTTCACCGACCCACTTAGTTTTTCTCCAGCTACTATGGATCCAGTAGCCGGTCTAGCTCGGCAATTGCAGAGTTTGTCCATGGAGCTGGCGGACGTTAGGTCCAAGGTTTGGCATCCTCAGGAGCAAGCCGGACCAGAACCTAAAGTAGCTCTCCCTGATAGGTTCACTGGGGGGCGGGACAAGTTTTTTGTTTTCCGGGAGGCATGTAAATTGTACTTTCGGCTGCGGCCTCGGTCATCGGGGAGTGAAGAACAAAGGGTGGGAATTGTCATCTCGCTCCTACAAGGGGACCCACAATCTTGGGCGTTCTCTCTTCCCCCGGGTTCCCCGGCTCTCCAGTCAGTGGATAGGTTTTTCGCTGCCCTGGGACTCGTATATGATGACCCAGATCGGATCTCCCTTGCTGAGTCTAAGTTACGTAGGATCCAGCAGGGAGATCGTCCGGCGGAGGAATTCTGTTCGGAGTTCCGTAGGTGGGCCACGGACACCCAGTGGAATGACCCGGCTCTTAGGAGCCAGTTTTGTCATGGTTTATCCGACAAATTACAGGATGTGTTGACACAGTATGACTCTCCCGTGTCTCTGGAAGCCGCTATGGCCCTCGCTATTCGCGTGGACAGACGGCTTCGGGAGAGGTGCGGGATAACTCTACCCCCTGTGATGACTCCACCTCCTACAAGGTCCCCTCATATGGTGGTTCCCCTGGTCAGTCCAGAGGAGCCTATGCAATTAGGAGGGACATCATTTCGGGGGAGGGGACCGGTGGTGCGCCCTAAGGCAGGAAGGTGTTTCTTCTGCGGGAGAAAGGGACATTTTATTGGGGGGTGTCCATCCCGTCCCTTGCAGAGTGAAGAGTCGTCGGAAAACTGTTGATCCCAGGTTGTGTGGTGGACGGCAATCTGGGAGTAGGTATTTCGTCCCTAGGTTCGTCTCAGTTTCTCGTACCGGCGGAGGTGGTGGTGGGTACGAGAACTGAGAGGATATCTGTTCTTCTGGATAGTGGGGCCGGGGCTAATCTGGTTGATGCTCGGTTTGCCTGGGTTCAAGGTATGCGGTTGAGTGAGTTGGCTAAACCCATCCCCATATTCTCGATCGATGCCAGGCCTCTCGGGCAGGGAAGTTTTTTGCAAGTTGTGCATGACGTAAAACTTCAAGTGGGGGCAATACATAAAGAACTGTTGTCTTGCTACGTGTTGGAGGGTCTTCCCACTCCTATTGTGTTGGGCCTTCCTTGGTTAGCTAAGCATAACCCGGTTATTAATTGGCAAACCAGGGAGATAAGCCAATGGAGTAAATTCTGTAATAAAAACTGCATGAACACGGTCATTGGTGCGGTTACTCCTTGGGTCTTACCTCCATTTCTGGCGGACTTTGAGGATGTATTCTCGGAGAAAGGGTGTCAGGAACTACCTCCTCATCGCGTGTATGACTGTTCTGTAAAACTGCTCCCTGAGGCCAAGTTACCTAAAGCTAGGTTGTATAACCTTTCTGGTCCTGAGAGGCAGGCCATGAAGGATTATATCTCAGAAAGTCTGGCTAAGGGGCATATTAGACCTTCATCTTCACCGGTGGCTGCGGGGTTCTTCTTTGTTAAGAAGAAAGATGGAGGCCTACGCCCTTGCCTGGATTTCCGTGAACTTAATCGGATTACGGTCCGAGATCCGTATCCGCTCCCACTTATTCCCGATCTCTTTAATCAGATCGTGGGCGCCAAATGGTTTTCTAAGTTGGATCTCAGGGGGGCGTACAATCTGATTAGGATGAAGGAGGGGGATGAGTGGAAGACGGCGTTTAACACTCCGGAGGGGCATTATGAGAACCTTGTCATGCCATTCGGTCTGACTAATGCCCCGGCGGTGTTCCAACACTTTGTTAATGACATTTTTCGCCGCTTGGTGGGACAGTTTGTTGTCATATATCTGGATGATATCCTAATTTACTCGCCGGATCTGGTGTCTCATCAGGAGCACGTTAGGCAGGTGTTACAGATCTTGCGGGATAATAAACTGTACGCCAAGTGGGAAAAGTGTGTGTTCGCCGTACAGGAACTCCAGTTTTTAGGCTTCCTGGTTTCAGCGTCTGGTTTTCGTATGAACCCTGGGAAAGTGCGGGCAGTTCTTGAGTGGGATCGGCCAGAGAATCTTAAGGCACTACAACGTTTCCTGGGGTTTGCTAATTATTACCGGAAGTTCATTCGTAGTTTCTCGTCCATGGTTAAGCCTCTCACTGACATGACTAAAAAGGGGACGGATTTTTCTAGGTGGTCTGACAAGGCTTGTCAAGCATTCTCCTCTTTGAAAAAATGTTTTGCCTCGGCGCCCATACTCATTCAACCTGATGCGTCTCAGCCATTCATTGTAGAGGTAGACGCTTCCGAGGTAGGGGTGGGAGCAGTATTGTCACAGGGTTCGTCCCCTGGTAAGTGGCATCCTTGCGCCTTTTTCTCTAAAAAATTGTCGTCCGCTGAGAGGAATTACGATGTCGGCAATAGGGAACTCTTGGCCATTAAGTTAGCTTTTGAGGAGTGGCGCCATTTTCTGGAGGGGGCTGTTCATCCGGTCACCGTCATCACCGATCACAAGAACCTGCTATATCTGGAGTCCGCGAAACGTCTGAATCCCAGACAAGCTAGGTGGTCATTGTTTTTTACCAGGTTTAATTTTGTCGTTACATATCGTCCTGGGTCAAAAAATGTAAAGGCGGATGCCTTATCTCGTAGTTTCCCGGGGGCCGGGAATACGGACGACCCGATTCTTATCCTTCAGGATGGGGTGGTGGTTTCGGCAGTATGCTCTGAGCTGGAGGAGGAGGTATTGGAGGCTCAGGGGGACGCCCCTGTTGGACCTCCAGGGAGATTGTTTGTTCCAGATCAGTTGCGACAAAAGGTGATCGAGGCACACCATAACTCAGTTTTTGCAGGACACCCGGGGAGTAAAGCTACTGTGGATCTCCTCTCGCGTTGGTTTTGGTGGCCTAATTTACATAAGGAGGTGGTAACTTTTGTCGCGTCCTGTGGGGTTTGTGCGTGCTCTAAGACCTCACATACCCGTCCGTCTGGGGCCCTCTTACCTTTAAAGATCCCGGAGCGTCCTTGGACTCATCTGTCTATGGACTTTATTACGGACCTCCCTCCGTCTTCGGGTAAAACGGTCATACTCGTTGTAGTGGACAGGTTCAGCAAGATGGCACATTTTATCGCTCTTCCGGCTCTCCCTAATGCTAAAACTCTTGCGCAGGTGTTCATTGGGGAGATTGTGAGGCTTCACGGGGTACCCTCCGAGGTGGTGTCTGATCGGGGGTCTCAGTTTGTGTCTAAGTTCTGGAAGGCGTTTTGTGCACGGCGGGGGATGCAGTTGTCATTCTCATCGGCTTTTCATCCTCAGACCAATGGTCAGACGGAACGTATGAACCAGAGCTTGGAGACATATCTCCGGTGTTTTGTGTCAGAGAACCAGGAGGACTGGGCTTCTTTCTTACCTCTGGCAGAGTTTGCTCTTAATAATAGGCGGAGCGAGTCCACTGGTAAGTCCCCGTTTTTTGGGGCATATGGTTTTCACCCCCAGTTTTGTACTTTCAGTGGGGGGGGCTCTTCGGGGGTTCCTGAGGAGGAACGATTTTCCTCATCACTCGCTTCAGTATGGAGAGGGGTGCTGAAGAATCTGAATACTATGGGGAACCGATACAAACGTATGGCTGATAGGAGGAGAGTGTCTGGTCCGGACCTAAGTGTGAACGATCGGGTATGGTTGTCTACCAGGAATATAAAACTTAAGGTTCCCTCCTGGAAACTGGGTCCCAGGTTCATCGGGCCGTACAGAATCAGTTCTATTATTAATCCGGTGGCATTCCATCTTGACCTCCCCCCTACGTTTAAAATTCACAACGTGTTTCACAGATCATTGCTTAAGAGGTATGTGGCGCCGGTGGTACCGTCACTTTTACCTCCCCCTCCAGTGGTTGTCAATGGTAACTTGGAGTTCCAGGTATCGAGGGTCATTGATTCACGCTTTAATCGCCGATCCCTTCAGTACCTGGTTCATTGGAAGGGGTATGGTCCTGAGGAGAGGATGTGGGTTCCTGCGTCGGATATTAACGCAGACCGATTAGTTCGGGCCTTCCACACGACTCACCCGGATAAACCTGGCCCTGAGGGTCCGGAGGCCCCTCGTAGAAGGGGGGGTACTGTCACGGGTGTGTTGCCACGAAGATCGTCACGAGTACACAGCCTGACTTCTCGCAGCTGACTTGTTGGTGCTTTGTGTTTCTCGGCAGTGAGGGAGTTAATTCTCTCTCTCTCTCTGGGCTAGATGAGGTCCAGCCTCGCCCAGCTGCAATCAATACTTCTGTAGTGAGACTCCTTCATATACCTGCTGGTCTGTTTGGGAGGTGTCGGTGAAAGCATTTCATTCAGACTGACAGAGCGGATCGTGGTGTTTGGAGTTGCTGAGATAAGTGTATTTGGAAGTGTTTTTTCCCTTTCCTCGCTTTATCATTTATCTCCTTTCCCGTTGGTTTTCCCTCTGTTGTAGTTGAGAAGTTGTTTGTATGCAAGGTGGTTTTGGTTTTTCCCTTGTACTGTCTCGTTTGTCTAAATACTGTGTTTGGGCATATTATTTCTTGTTCCCTTTGGTTGTGATCGGGGTCCTTCTCAGGACTAGATTACTGAGGTGCAGGGATCTTCAGGAGGTAGGGGTTACGCTGGCGGCCTGGACCTTTGTACCTTTAACAGTACCTCCAGGTTGAGGGATTAGTCAGGGCCCCAGCTTAGGGTCAGCTTAGGCCCCCTACCTCCAGTATACAGAGACAGCGTGACACGCTGTTGCTGTGTGCGCTATACCTTGTTAATTTCAAGCCAATTTTCGCACAAATATACAGATAGCTTGGGAGTAGGGAATAGTTGTGATTGCAGTCCTTTTAAGGACTAGGTTACAGCATTTCCTACGACTTTTATCAGGCAGGTCTGTGCTCTTAAATAGATAGGTTGTGGGAGTAAAGACTAATTGTAATTGGAGTCCTTTTCAGGACTAGGTTACATCAGTTCCTATCAGTTTTTGCCAGGCAGGTCTGTGCCAGTGCTGTGCAAGTTTTTTTCACAGCATTTGGCTGAATCTAGCAAAGCTAATCCTTTTTGGCCTATTGCAGAGTGTGTTAGTCAGTGGAGTAGCCTATCTGTGTTGCAAGATATACCACCTGTGTATAGAATACCAATTTTTTTACTACACCTAGTGAAGTAAAATCTTTTGGGCATAGCATCATTCTATTAGTCCATCTATACTGACCTCCATCAGGTTGCAAACTGAATCTAATTTTTTTCTGCATCTAGCTCTGAAAAAATATTTGGCCTTCTAGCAGTGTGTCGGACTTTCTCTATTAGTCCATCTATACTGACCTCCATCAGGTTGCAAATTCAAAATAATTTTTATCTGCATCTACAGCACCTCTGAAAAAATATTTGGGCTTCTAGCTGTGTGTGGGACTTGTTGTATTAGTCCATCTATACTGACCTCCATCAGGTTGCAAACTGAATATATTTTTTTCTGCATCTACCTCTGAAAAAATATTGGGCTTCTAGCTGTGTGTGGGACTTGTTGTATTAGTCCATCTATACTGACCTCCATCAGGTTGCAAACTGAATATATTTTTTTCTGCATCTACCTCTGAAAATATATTGTGCTTCTAGCTGTGTGTGGGACTTGTTGTATTAGTCCATCTATACTGACCTCCATCAGGTTGCAAACTGAATATAATTTTTTTCTGCATCTAGCTCTGAAAAAATATTTGGCCTTCTAGTAGTGTGTCGGACTTTCTCTATTAGTCCATCTATACTGACCTCCATCAGGTTGCAAATTCAAAATAATTTTTATCTGCATCTACAGTACCTCTGAAAAAATATTTTTGCTTCTAGCTGTGTGTGGGACTTGTTGTATTAGTCCATCTATACTGACCTCCATCAGGTTGCAAACTGAATATATTTTTTTCTGCATCTACCTCTGAAAAAATATTGGGCTTCTAGCTGTGTGTGGGTCTTGTTCTATTAATCCATCTATACAGACCTCCATCAGGTTGCAAACTGAATATAATTTTTTTCTGCATCTAGCTCTGAAAAAATATTTGGCCTTCTAGCAGTGTGTCGGACTTTCTCTATTTGTCCATCTATACTGACCTCCATCAGGTTGCAAATTCAAAATAATTTTTATCTGCATCTACAGTACCTCTGAAAAAATATTTGGGCTTCTAGCTGTGTGTGGGACTTGTTGTATTAGTCCATCTATACTGACCTCCATCAGGTTGCAAACTGAATATATTTTTTTCTGCATCTACCTCTGAAAAAATATTGGGCTTCTAGCTGTGTGTGGGACTTGTTGTATTAGTCCATCTATACTGACCTCCATCAGGTTGCAAACTGAATATATTTTTTTCTGCATCTACCTCTGAAAAAATATTGGGCTTCTAGCTGTGTGTGGGACTTGTTGTATTAGTCCATCTATACTGACCTCCATCAGGTTGCAAACTGAATATAATTTTTTTCTGCATCTAGCTCTGAAAAAATATTTGGCCTTCTAGTAGTGTGTCGGACTTTCTCTATTAGTCCATCTATACTGACCTCCATCAGGTTGCAAATTAAAAATAATTTTTATCTGCATCTACAGTACCTCTGAAAAAATATTTGGCCTTCTAGCAGTGTGTCGGACTTTCTCTATTAGTCCATCTATACTGACCTCCATCAGGTTGCAAATTCAAAATAATTTTTATCTGCATCTACAGTACCTCTGAAAAAATATTTGGGCTTCTAGCTGTGTGTGGGACTTGTTGTATTAGTCCATCCATACTGACCTCCATCAGGTTGCAAACTGAATATATTTTTTTCTGCATCTACCTCTGAAAAAATATTGGGCTTCTAGCTGTGTGTGGGACTTGTTGTATTAGTCCATCTATACTGACCTCCATCAGGTTGCAAACTGAATATATTTTTTTCTGCATCTACCTCTGAAAAAATATTGGGCTTCTAGCTGTGTGTGGGACTTGTTGTATTAGTCCATCTATACTGACCTCCATCAGGTTGCAAACTGAATATAATTTTTTTCTGCATCTAGCTCTGAAAAAATATTTGGCCTTCTAGTAGTGTGTCGGACTTTCTCTATTAGTCCATCTATACTGACCTCCATCAGGTTGCAAATAAAAAATAATTTTTATCTGCATCTACAGTACCTCTGAAAAAATATTTGGCCTTCTAGCAGTGTGTCGGACTTTCTCTATTAGTCCATCTATACTGACCTCCATCAGGTTGCAAATTCAAAATAATTTTTATCTGCATCTACAGTACCTCTGAAAAAATATTTGGGCTTCTAGCTGTGTGTGGGACTTGTTGTATTAGTCCATCTATACTGACCTCCATCAGGTTGCAAACTGAATATATTTTTTTCTGCATCTACCTCTGAAAAAATATTGGGCTTCTAGCTGTGTGTGGGACTTGTTGTATTAATCCATCTATACTGACCTCCATCAGGTTGCAAACTGAATATATTTTTTTCTGCATCTACCTCTGAAAAAATATTGGGCTTCTAGCTGTGTGTGGGACTTGTTGTATTAGTCAATCTTTACTGACCTCCATCAGGTTGCAAACTGAATATATTTTTTTCTGCATCTACCTCTGAAAAAATATTGGGCTTCTAGCTGTGTGTGGGACTTGTTGTATTAGTCCATCTATACTGACCTCCATCAGGTTGCAAATTGAATATAATTTTTTTCTGCATCTAACCCAGCCAATAGTTTTGGCCTAATACCACAGTTTGGCCACTCAACTCTGCTCGGTTACCATCCATTGTTTTTTTGTGCAAACAACTCCAGAGTTGTGAATTAGTTAACCACCAAAATGAGTGGAAAAAGGCCTGCTGCTGGTGAAAAGGGGAATAGGCGTGTTGGGAAGGGGAAAAAAGGTTGTGTCCGTGGGGTAGGTGTTAAAGCAACAGTAACATCTGCGGAAGAAAGACCATCTTCCAGCCAAACTAAAATGTCTACTTCTTTTAGCGGACAATGTGATAAGATCCCTTTCTTACGGCCACGCCAATCGCTACAAATTCCAGATGAGGCACAAAAACAGCAGGTGCTTCAACGGATATCAAGTGCTCCTTTAAGTGGGCTCTCCTCCACATCAACTTCAACATCACAAATACTCCAGTCCTCAAAGGTGTCACCCAAATCGCACTTGCTTCCTCACAGCTCCCAAATCTCCAGCTGCCCGTCTGAGTATGAGGTAGAACAGATGGTTGAGTCTGCAGAGCTGTTTACTCATACTATAGCCTGGGAATCAGAGGTCGACTCCAGCGCTTTTGTGAATCCAGACGAGGAAATGATCTGCACTGATGCCCAGAATCTTTATGAGTCGGATCCAGGACCAGACGCAGAAGGTTCTGACCATAATGTAGACCCTCATTCCCAAACTGTAACTCCTGTTGGTGGAGACAATGAGGAAGACGATGATAAGACTCAAATACCTGATTGGAGCGACAACTTTAGTTTTTTGTCAGGGCAGGAACAGGTTGGCTCTGAGGACGATGGGTGTGATAACACACAGGGTGATGATGATGAGGTTGGAGATCCCACTTACTGTCAACCCACAGTCAGCCAAGAGATGAGGTCAGCAGAGGAGGTGGAGGAAGATGCTAGTGACGACGGGGTCAGGTTGCGCCTTCCTGGACAGAGACGTAGTACTGGAAGCACGTCAACAACTGCATCCTCAAACACAACTCTGCCTCTCACCACAAGTCGTGGTGGCTCTTCAGGTCGCATGGGTGCTAAGCCTTGAATAGCCTGGGCATTTTTTCAGATCGATAAAGATGACCCAACTCGTGTTATCTGTAACATTTGTCAGCAAAAGCTAAGTAGAGGCCAAAAAATACATAGTTTGAGTACGTCATGCATGAACCGGCACATGGACATGAAGCATAAGTTGCAGTGGGAAGCTCAGTGTGCTACAATGCGGCCTAGCCGGCCGGGCCAACCACCGTCTGCCATATCTTGTGCATCCGCGGTCTCTTCATCCTCTGTGACTGGGGGGACAGCAGTCACACCTGTTTTGGGGCGCAGACCTGCCACCTCTTTACCCGCAACAGCCAGCGTGATTGGCAGGTCATCATTTTCTTTGGAGGTGGTAACACCAGCTGGTGTTGAGCGCTGTCCGACATCGATAGCACCACCTTTGGATCAAGGCAACCTAACATGTCCGCCTGCATCTTCCTCACAGACCGGCAGTTTGCCGGGGACACCCTTATCAACCCCGTCTAAGCACAATAGCCAGCCCTCGGTCCCTCAGATGTGGACAAGTAAAAGACCATTTCCTCCTAGCCATGAGAAAGCTAAGAGGTTGAATTTCACCATCTGCAAGCTCTTGGCTACAGAAATGCTGCCTTTCCGCCTGGTGGACACAGAGGATTTTCGAGACCTTATGTCCGTCGCAGTGCCCCAGTATCAGATGCCCAGTCGGCACTACTTCTCAAAGAAAGGTGTGCCTGCGCTCCACCAGCATGTCGCACACAACATCACCGCTTCTTTGAGAAACTCTGTGTGTGACAGGGTGCATTTCACCACAGACACTTGGACGAGTAGGCATGGACAGGGGCGTTACATGTCGCTGACTGGGCACTGGGTAACTATGGTGACAGCAGGACAAGGGGCTGCTGTCCAAGTCTTGCCGTCCCCACGAGTTGTGCGTCAATCCTCTTTATGTCAAAGTTCCTCCACTGCTTCTGCCTCCTCAACCTCCTCTCGGTCTTCCACCTGCACCCAAAGCCTGTCTGGTCATGCCACAAGCTTTCTAACTGCGCAGAAGGGATCCTGCACACCTCCTTACTATGCTGGCAGTAGGGCTCAACGTCATCAGGCGGTTTTTACTTTGAAATGTCTGGGAAATGTGAGTCACACAGCTGAGGAGTTGTGGTCAGCTCTGGAGAACCAATTTCATGAATGGTTGTCTCCACTGGACCTGAAACCAGGGAAGGCCGTGTGCGACAATGCTGCAAACCTGGGTGCGACCCTTCGCCGGGGCAATGTCACACACGTGCCTTGTATGGCTCACGTGTTGAACCTGGTTGTCCAGCAATTTTTAGCCCACTATCCCAGACTAGATGGCCTTCTGCAGAGGGCACGGTCGCTGTGTGCTCACTTCCGCCGTTCGCATCCCGCAGCTCAGCGACTTACATCTCTACAGAAGTCGTTGGGCCTGCCACTTCACCGGCTAAAATGCGATGTGCCTACCCGGTGGAATTCAACTCTGCACATGTTGCAGCGACTGTGGCAGCACCGACAAGCCCTGGTGCAATACGTTCTGACGTATAGCCTGGGCCAACGAGATTCAGAGGTGGGGCAAATCACGCTGGAGGAGTGGTCTCAGATCAGGGACCTATGCACCCTTCTGCACAGTTTTGAAATGGCGACGAAGATGTTTAGTGCTGACGATGCCATTATCAGCATGACTATTCCGGTGATTTACATGCTGGAGCACATGTTAAACAGAATTCGGAGTCAGGTGGTGGCACAAGAGGAGGTGGAGGAAGTAGAGGAGGAGGAGTTGTATGCGGAAGGGCTAACATCTGCAAGGTCCAGACGGTCGGCAGCACCAAGGCGGCAGGCATGTGAGGGTGGGGGAGATGGTTTTACCAGGGCGCATGGTAGCAGCCAAACTAGTGAGGAAGGTGCAGGAGCCCAGGAAGAAGTGGAGGACGAACTGATGGAAGACTCACCAGATGAGGGAGACCTTGATCACATTTCTGTTGTGCGAGGTTGGGGGGAGAGGACAGAGGAAGGAATCATGATTGTTACCTCACCACCAACACAACAGGGACTTGGTGCTCCTGGATGCGCAACACACATGAGTGCCTTCTCGCTGCACTACCTGCAACATGACCCTCGAATTGTGAGAATTAGAAATAATCCTGACTACTGGGTTGCCACACTGTTAGATCCCCGGTACAAAAGTAAATTTGCAGAAATTATTCCTGCCATAGAAAGGGATGCACGCATGCAGGAGTATCAGCAGAGACTGTTGCAGAATCTTACATGTGCTTTTCCACAAAATACCAGTGGTGCACGTAGTGAATCTCACAGTTCCAACTTGCCAACCGTGGGACCGTCAAGTGTTCAGCACTCAAACCGTAACAGAACCACAGTATCTGCTGGTAACATCAATTTTGCGGAATCATTTCACCACTTTTTTAGCCCATCCTTTGCAAGGCCACAGGAGACAAGAAGTCTGACACATATTCAACGCCTAGAGACGATGGTACAGGAGTATCTCCAAGTAAACATTGAAGCCACGACTGTGTCACTGGACCCTTGCTCTTTTTGGGCTTCCAATCTGGATAAATGGCCGGAGCTAGCCACTTACGCCTTGGAGATCTTGTCATGCCCCGCAGCCAGCGTTCTGTCTGAACGTGTGTTCAGCGCTGCTGGTGGTGTGCTGACAGATAAGCGCACGCGGCTCTCCACTGATAATGTAGACAGACTCACGTTCATAAAGATGAACAAATCATGGATCCGAAACGACTTTTCTACCCCTGTGTCATCCTGGGGAGAGTAAAAGCTTGATGATTGGGTAAAATCACCCTACCAACCGTTTTAAGCTTTCAAATTACTAATCATGTTTATCTGTATCTTGACTGGAAAATAATTTGGGCTTTGTAGCAGTGTGCAGCACTGATCCTATTAGGCCATCTATAATAAGCTCCACCAGATTTAAAATTAAAAATAATTTTTAGCTGCATCTAGCCCGGAAAATAATTTTGGGGCTCCGAGATGCGCAAGACACATAAGTGCCTTCTTGCTGCACTACCTGCAGCATGACCCTCATATTGTCAGAATTCGAAGTAATCATGACTACTGGGTTGCCACACTCTTAGATCCCCCAAACTTTTCGATCAACCTTTTCATTTTAATAAAGACCAAAAAAATGGTCATTTTTGAAATTATAAGCATTAGCAGGTTGTTAGAAACTGAAATCAAACAGTTTTCAACTCAAAACTTTATTGTAGGTGATGTTACATTTTCACATAGGACCCCTTGTTCGAAAGGAGCTTCTGAACTCTCTCGTCCATTGAATTTGTCAGGTTTTGGATGGTTTCTGCTTCAATTGTTTTGCATGAGGACAGAATACCCTCCCAGAGCTGTTGCTTAGATGTGAACTGCCTCCCGCCATCATAGACACTCCTTTTAATGATGCTCCAAAGGTTCTGAATGGGGTAGAGGTCAGGGGAGCATGGGGGTCACACCATAAGTTTGTCCCCTTTTATGCCCATATCAGCCAGAGATGCAGATGTTTTATGTGCAGCATGAGATGGTGCATTATCATGCAGAAAAATGATCTTGCTGTGAAATACACGGTTCTTCTTCTTGAACCATGGCAGGAAGTGCTGTTTGAGAAAATCCACATACATTATGGAGTTCATCTTTAGCGCCTTCAGGGATCCTAAAGGGGCCGACAATCTCTCTCCCCATGATTCCAGCCCGAAACATTACTCCACCTCCTCCTTGTTGGCGCTGTAGCCATGTTTGCGTGGGGTGTCCATCAACCAGCCATCCTCCACTCCATCCATCTGGACCATCGAGCGCTGCACGGCACTCATCCGTGAACAAACCAGTTTTGAAATCAGTGTTCATGTAATGTTTGGCCCACTGGAGCCGTTTCTGCTTGTGTGAAGTGGATAGAGGAGGTCGACAGGATGGCGTATGCACAGCTGCAAACCTCTGAAGGACCCTGCATCTTGTTGTTCGGGGGACGTTGGAGGCACCAGCAGCTTCAAAAACTTGTCTGCTGCTATGACAAGGCTTTCTTGCCGCTGCTCTTTTAACCTGACGTAATTGCCTGTAGGAAAGAGTCCTCAATTTGCCCTTATCAGCACGCACACGTGTGTACTGTGAATCAGCTACATACTTCTTGATTGCCAAGACACTTCATCCTGATCATCGCACAATGTTGATTGTAGTCATGCCTTGACCTAAACACTCCACAATTTGTTGCTTCTCAGCAGCCGACACATCCTTTTTCTTTCCCATTTTGGCAGAAAATGTAGGCTGCTTAATAATGTGAAAGAGCCTTCTTAAGTAGTCTTGCCTTTCATTGGACACACCTGCCAAACTAATTAGCACAGGTGTCTGCAATTGCTTACAGTGATATAAAGAGCCCTGACACACATCACCATCAATGAGTTTAACTGACAAACAAACAAATTCTTCCCTTATCACTCCTAAACACTTTTTGCATAATAATTTGGAACGCAGTGTACATGTGCTTTTCCACAAAACACCAGTGGTTCACGTAGTGAATCTTACAGTTCTAACTTGCCAACCGTGGTCTGTATGGAATTGTTCAATAAAGGGCCCAAAATTAAGATAACATAGATGGGAGAGGTCTCTATGAATAGGAATTCCTAAGTATTTGATACCCTGTGAGGGCCAGGCAAAGGGAAAGTTGGACTGGATGGAATCCTATATGGATTTGGGGAGGGAGACATCGAGGGCCTCAGACTTCGCTGCATTGATTTTAAAATTTTACCATGTAACAAAGTGATCTATTTCAGCCATAACAGCAGGGATGGATATATGTGATTGAGTGATATATACTAGGACATCATCAGCAAATAGAGAGCACTTGTACTCGGTGCCTCCCACCTCAATCCACCTAATATTGGGGTTATGGCGAATTGATGAGAGCAGGTGCTCCGTCACTAGGATGTATAAGAGAGGGGACAGAGGACATCCCTGCCTTGTCCCATTGGTGATTGTGAAAGGTGATGAAAATGTTCTGACGCACCCCCTGGGCCTTGGGACACCCGGAGCCGGACCCTTTTTGGTGGATGCTGGTGGTTGTAGTCTTCGTGGCGGCGACCCGGTTCCGTGGCTCAGGGCGGTCAAACCAGTGGCGGAACTATTTATGTGGTTTTGATGTTTAAATGTCCGACTACGCCACCCGTAGATTGCGGTCAGAGTGAACCGCCGCTACAGGGCAGACCGCTGAGGCTGGTGTTGTGGGTGCAGCAGAGCGTAGCATAACTCCCCACGGGAGGAGTATAGACTCAGGGCAGTGTATACGGAGGATGGGGGTGATGGTGCAGGGCAGCAGCAGTAACGACACGGAGTCAGTGATGCAGTCCAGGGCCTTTACTCACAGTTCTTATTATCCAGACCACGTCTGCAGGTAACGGCTGCCCACGTCGTACTGTGCTCACCAGGTGAGGGGCTCAGACAACTCCCAGATAACTTTGGAGCACTTCACAGGACCCCCTTTGTGTGTCCTTTGTCTGGCCTTTCTTACCAACACTTCTGTCCGGCTGCCTCGGGCCTCCTCTTGGTAAACTTGGCGCCAGTTTCCCTGACCCTATGTGGTGCCTTCCTAGCGGGTGTAGCGAGGGGCTGCGCCACATAAAATGTCAGAGCCTCTGGTTTCTAGCTGAGGGTCGTTTCCTGCCTCCACTAGTTCGGGGACCGGTCTCCCCCTTTGGCCTGACCCCTCCACGCAGGTGGATTCGGGCGTGCGGTGTCGACTCGCCCGTCCGCACCCCTGGGATCCCTTCATTCCTCATTCCTGGAGCCTTCTCCGCTCCTCTTCCTTCCTTCTCCCTCTTCCAGGCCTGGGCCTCTGTTACTAGGCCCGCCTCCGGAGCAGAGCTCATGCAGAGCCCCTGCTCCCTGCCACTTCTGCTCAGACTTCTCTGCACTGAACTAAGATGGTGCCCACCTTTTATACTCCCTTCTCAATGCACCCAGGAACTGCTTCCTCCCTGCTCCTGCACTACAGGGTTCACCTTCCTCAGTGTTCCCTCCCCCCACTCCAGCCAGGGACAGGGACTGTCGTGCCCATCTCAGGGGCATATTGGTCGCCCTGCCCCACGGCAATGTGGTGTAATGCATGCAGGTGTCGGGTCCTGATCCACACTCCATCCTTACCTGAGAGTGAGATATCACACCTCTGGGTGAGGTGCAATACGTCTGTAGCAACCGAGCCCTCAGGGTGCTACAGTTCCATTTATCTTCAGCCTAGGTGACGTATTGCGATACAAGGCCGTGATTTTGGCTATAAAAGGGTCCCCTAGACCCCTACCCCAAGCTTTTTAAGAGAATCATATATGGCGTGCCAGGAGACTCTATGGAATGCTTTCTCAGCATCCAACGAGAGTATCTAATTACAAATTTTTAACTGCATCTAGCCCAGGAAATACTTTGTGCCTAGTAGCAGTGTCTGCTAGTCAGCGGATTATCCCGGCTGTTAAGCAAGCTGCACCACCTGTAGTTTAGACACTTAATTTTTTCAAAGGAAATGCTTCGGGACCATGGGATACTTAGTGAAGAGCATCAGGAGGCACCCCAAGGCATAGGGGCTGGGACTGGCAGTAGGATGCCTTGCGGTGGACAGCCGAGCTCGATCCTTATAAAAGCTTTTTAACTGCAGCAGCTTTAGTGGACGCTACTGGAGCTGGAATTACCGCGGCTGCTGGCATGAGACTTGCCCTCCAATAGATCCTTGTAAATGGATTTAAAGTGTATTCATTCAAATTAGAGAGACAATTTAAATTAAAAAGCTTAGAGCTGCCTCCACCACAGGGGGGCTCGCTCGACCCACCAGCGGACAGGCACCAGTATTGGGAGAGGGGGGCTGGCCGTCAGGGTTCACCGCGGCTCTGGCACAAACCCGGCGACACGGAGGTGGCACGGGCAGGAGCGGACTGGCCGTGTCGGCTTCTCACTTTTTGGATTTTAGAAGGGCATGACATGCCTATATCTGTGTCTCCCCCTCCTTTTACTCCTCCACCTCTTTTCTTTTCGCATGACTATATGTACTTGTCACTTTTCCATGTGTTAGTTGTGTCTTCTGAGCAGTTTATCAGCTTTTGGACACCTTTGAAGGTGTTTTCTATGTGTTTCTATGTGTTTTTGTTTGCCTGCCATTGGTTTTAACGGTGTTCGAAGGTGTTCGACGAACAGTTCGACGAACAGTTCGGCGAACACACGGGTGTTCGACGAACCGAACCGAACTCGAACACTACGGGGGTGGCTCAACACTAATTGCCACAAAAACATCTCTTAAGTGCTAAAAAATACCACAGTAGAGTAGAAAATATTTCTCTGATGGCACCAAACAAATTCCACAAGCCATCATAAACTATTTCTCCCCAGGTGTCCCAAACACCACATTGCAGCGTAAAATACCCCCCTGAAGTTCCAGGGAAGGGCAGTAATTCACAGGGACTGATCAGCATTATTTTGATGTTAGAGGTTTTTTTATATCAAGATTTCTCAAAGAGTTAGGATAAGTAATAAATAACTTCTAGATTGATGGGGATCCAAACTCTGAGGCCCCCAATGATCACAAAAACATTAGCTGTCTTCTCCAATTTGAATCAAATGGAAGTGCACATGCCCAACTGCCACTCTCTTCATTCTATATGGGACTGATGGAGACTGCCAAGCACCAAACTCAGATTCTAAGGCAGTGCTATAGACAATTAAATAGAGTGGTGGTCAAGCATACACACCTCCACTCCATGCAAACAGGGGACATAACTTTCCCATTCTGGTGATAGGTGATAATCATTTGATCCTGGAATACGTATTTAATTTCGGGCGATGATTTCATAAAATGTAAGCTTGGGAGCAGGGCCCTCGCTTCTCTTCATATGTACTGAACTTATGTGTTACAGTGTAATGTCTTATTTTGTTTGTACATGAATAATTGTATAGAAATAAAAAAAAATATTATTACCTGTGCCTCACTAGGCACTAAACTTGCTATTGTTTTTTTTTGCTATTGTTTTGAAATACTGCATCTGACATCTTTAAAAATTGCACAGAAATATAAATGTATATACAGTACAGACCAAAAGTTTGGACACATCTTCTCATTTAAAGATTTTTCTGTATTTTCATGACAATGAAAATTGTACATTCACACTGAAGCCATCAAAACTATGAATTAACACATGTAGAATTATATACTTAACAAAAAAGTGTGAAACAACTGAAAATATGTCTTATATTCTAGGTTCTTCAAAGAAGCCACCTTTTGCTTTGATGACTGCTTTGCACACTCTTGGCATTCTCTTGATGAGCTTCAAGAGGGAGTCACCGAAAATGGTTTTCACTTCAAAGGTGTGCCCTGTCAGGTTTAGTAAGTGGGATTTCTTGCCTTATAAATGGTGTTGGGACCATCAGTTGTGTTGTGCAGAAGTCTGGTGGATACACAGCTGATAGTCCTACTGAATAAACTGTTAGAATTTGTATTATGGCAAGAAAAAAGCAGCTAAGTAAAGAAAAACGAGTGGCCATCATTACTTTAAGAAATGAAGGTCAGTCAGTGCGAAAAATTGGGAAAACTTTGAAAGTGTCCCCAAGTGCAGTTGCAAAAACCATCAAGCGCTACAAAGAAACTGTTATGATCTGCTACAAGCACTAAGGAAAGACAGGAGATCTGTCCCTACAATCGAACTAAACTGGATCCCTACGATTAGTGTTGAGCGATACCTTCCGATATCGGGAAATATTGGATCGGATTGGATCGGACCGATACCGAAAAAGTATCGGATATCGCCGATTCCGATACCGGAAACCAATGCAAGTCAATGGGACAGAAATATCGGAATGAAAATAAACCCTTTCTTTCCTTGTAGGTTAATTCTACATTAAGGAAAACAACTAAGAATAATGTAGAATGTATTGGGGGAGGTGGGGGAGACAATAAAGGCATAGAGGTTTAGCCCAATCAAATGGAATAGCAGGAATTAATATTTTTTTTTAAGACGTTCTGAGTTACGGAAATATTGACTATGTTAAGTATTTTTATATTTTGTCAGATATTTATGTTTCACTACTTCCATGCTCTTCACCTTCTTTTTTACTTCTCCCACACTTTCTCCTTCATCATCCTTAGCATCTTTCTCATCCACTTCTTCTTCACCTTCTTCATCTTCTTCTTCTTCACCTTCTTCGTATTATTCTTTTTTTTTATATTCTTCATATTCTACTTCTTCATCTTCTTCATCTTCTTCTTCTTCATCATATTCTTATTTGTGGCAGGCATTCCTGTAGTTGTTATCTATAAAAGGTTGGACATTACACCTTTCGTTCTGCGCGTCACAAAAGATTTACAACAGGATTTGTCCGCGTTCAGTTTGGCCTGCAGCAGCAGGTCTTTTCCAGGGGCACCACGAGGAGGAACGGACTCACCCCCATACACTGCTTAGTCATCTTCTGCTTATAATTTAGATATTATCTTTTGCTCTGATTTTTAGTCTTATGCTTAATGTTCTTCCGCTTTTTGTTCTGCAGCTTCTTGTATTTCTGCTTCTTGGTTTTCTGTCTCTTGTTCTTCTGTATCTTGGTGCTTGTCTTCTCTTCTTTGTCCTCTTGGTCAACTTCTTCAGGGTCATCTTCTTGGTCTTCTTCGGGGTGGTCTTCAGGGTCCTCGTCTTCGGGGGTCCTCATCTTCGGGGGTCCTCATCTTCGGGGTCCTCGTCTTCTTCGGGTTGGTCTTCTGGGTCCTCGTCTTCGGGGTCCTCGTCTTCTTCGGGGTGGTCTTCAGGGTCCTCGTCTTCTTCGGGGTGGTCTTCAGGGTCCTCGTCTTCTTCGGGGTGGTCTTCAGGGTCCTCGTCTTCAGGGTCGTCGTCTTCGGGGTCCTCGTCTTCTTAGGGTTGGTCTTCAGGGTCCTCGTCTTCAGGGTCCTCGTCAGGGAGATCTAGAGTGATTACCAAGAACCATTTCAAAAAGCTTGAACTTGGAAATGTAGCAGAAGGTACAAGAAAGCTGAGGAACTACCGAGGACCAGCTGACGGTGCTGGAACCCGGATGAGTAGCAGAAGGTACAAGAGCCAATGGAACTGCCGAAGACCAGCTGACGGTACTGGAACTCGGTTACTAAGCAGGAGGTACCTGTGCCAGAAAGCACTACCAAGGACCAGCAGACGTTGGTGGAACTTGGATACCGAGAAGGAGGCACCTAATCCAAAGGCACTGCCGAGAACCAGCTGACGGTACTGGAACCCGGATGGGTAGCAGAAGGTACCCATGTAAAAAAAAGTTCAAGGCCGCGAGCCGGCCGCAGTTACCAAAACCCACAGTCCTACAGGGGGTGCTTGTCCTATTGGCACTATGGAACCAGCCTTCATTGCCAGATCCCGCAGCCCACATAGGAGTCACCTAAACTGCAGGCACTATAGAGTCGGCTAACCCGACCGCAACACGACAGGACAACGCATTGGAGGCAAAGTGACGTTGACAATACCCGGAAACAGCTTGCGTGCTGGAACCAGGCTGGGCAGGAGGGAGTACCCGTGCCAAAGTCACTGCCGAGAACCAGCTGACGGTACTGGAACCCGGATGGGTAGTAGAAGGTACAAGAGCAAATGGAACTACCGAGAACCAGCTGGCGGTGCTGGAACCCAGGGTGAATACTAAAAACAGAGTGGAGCCAGAGGTGTAATTGGAGCAAGTTTTAAATCCGTAGTACAGTGGATGTGGACAAAGCAGGAGAATTTGCCGAACACACAGCTGGGGATCAGCTGACGTCACTGAACCCCAATAACACTGGAGCAAGCGTTGACTGTGCAGACGGCACTTCCGAGCGCCAACTGGAGGTGTTGGAGCTCAGGGATAATACTGAAAACAGAGGAGCCAGAGGTGTAATTGGAGCAACTTTAAAATCTGTAGTAGTGAGAATGTGGACAGAGCAGAAGAAATTGCCGTCCGCACAGCAGGGGAACAGCTGACGTTACTGAACCCCAATAACACGGCAGCAAGTGTTGATTGTGCAGACGGCACTTGCGAGCGCCAACTGGCGGTGTTGGAGCTCAGGGATAATACTGAAAACAGAGGAGCCAGAGGTGTAATTGGAGCAACTTTAAAATCTGTAGTAGTGAGAATGTGGACAGAGCAGGAGAAATTGCCGTCCGCTCAGCAGGGGAACAGCTGACGTTACTGAACCCCAATAACACGGCAGCAAGTGTTGACTGTGCAGACGGCACTTGCGAGCGCCAACTGGCGGTGTTGGAGCTCAGGGATAATACTGAAAACAGAGGAGCCAGAGGTGTAATTGGAGCAACTTTAAAATCTGTAGTAGTGAGAATGTGGACAGAGCAGGAGAAATTGCCGTCCGCACAGCAGGGGAACAGCTGACGTTACTGAACCCCAATAACACGGCAGCAAGTGTTGACTGTGCAGACGGCACTTCCGAGCGCCAACTGGCGGTGTTGGAGCTCAGGGATAATATTGAAAACAGAGGAGCCAGAGGTGTAATTGGAGCAACTTTAAAATCTGTAGTAGTGAGAATGTGGACAGAGCAGGAGAAATTGCCGTCCGCATAGCAGGGGAACAGCTGACGTTACTGAACCCCAATAACACGGCAGCAAGTGTTGACTGTGCAGACGGCACTTCCAAGCGCCAACTGGCAGTGTTGGAGCTCAGGGATTACAGTTCAGGTGGTAGAAACATGAACACAACAGGAGACCTGGATACTGTTGCCAACCAATTATTTATTCTGGAAGAGGACTGGCAAATTCATGAGAGATCCAGGCCTTGTTCATTTTGAGAAAAGTAAGCCGGTCAACGTTATCGGAGGACAGTCGCATGCGACGATCTGTTAGTACACCAACTGCGGCACTAAAGACGCGTTCCGATAATAAACTAGCAGCAGGGCAAGCTAGCACCTCCAATGCATACTGACTAAGCTCTGGCCATTTATCCAGCTTACAGACCCAAAACTAGAAGGGAGAAGAGCCGTCTGGGAGTACACTAAGAGGGCAAGACATGTAGTCTGTCACCATCTGACGGAAACGTTGCCTCCTGCTGACTGAAGCCGTCTGTGATGGTGTAGACATTTGTGGCGGCGGGGACACAAAACTTTGCCACATTTCGGCCATACTGGTCTTGCCTTGTGCTGAGGCGCTGCTTCTGCTCCCTCTTTGTGCAGAGCTTCCTCCACTGCCTCGACGCACTGAGCTGCTTTGTAAAGCACTAGCAGCACTGCTCTCGGTTGGAATGGAGAACATGATGGAATGCACCAGTGAGTCTTGGTACTCCCGCATTTTACGCTCCCGGTTCAACGGTGTTATGAGGCTTTGTAAGTTGTCCCGGTAGCGAGGATCTAGGAGGGTGGACACCCAATAATCAGCCGTGTTGAGAATGTGGGCGATGCGGCGGTCGTTTCTCAGGCACTGCAGCATGAAATCAACCATGTGCTGAAGACTGCCAACTGGCCAAGAAACGCTGTCCCCTGCTTGAGGCGTGATCTCTGCCTGCTCTGCATCACCCCACCCTCGCTCTAGATACTGACTACTAGAGCATTGTGTACCTCCCTCCTCTGGACAGATGTCTTCCTCATCCATTGACTCCTCCTCATCCTCCTCACAAAGTGTCCCCTGCCTAGGCCTTTGTGAGGAACCACGTTGCGCAGACTGTAGAGAAGCTGATGGCATTTGTTACTCCTCATCCTCCACCTCTTCCAAAACCTCGTCCCTTAGTGCTTGCATTGTTTTTTCAAGCAGGCAGATAAGGGGGATAGTCATGCTGACTAGTGCATCATCTGCACTCACCATCCGCGTGGAATAATCGAAGGCACGCAAAACGTGGCAAATGTCCTTCATAGAGGCCCACTCAGTGGTGGTGAAGTGTGAACGGCGTGCACTGTGACTTGTTTGTGCCTGCTGCAGCTGGTACTCCATTACTGCTGCCTGCTGCTCACACAACCTCTCCAACATATGTAACGTTGAATTCCACCTGGTGGGTAGGTCACATATGATGCGATGTTCCGGAAGACGTAATCGGCGCTGCAGAGCTGCAATGCGTGATCTTGCATTGCTGGAACGCCGCAAGTGAGCGCACTCTATGCGGACCTTGTGAAGCAGTGCATCAAGATCCGGATAGTCCCTCAAAAAACTCTGCACGACCAAGTTGAGCACATGTGCCAGACATGGGATGTGAGTGAGGTTGCCTAGGCCCAGAGCTGCCACCAGATTTCGGCCATTGTCACACACTACCATGCCTGGCTGGAGATTCGCTGGCACAAACCACACGTCGCTCTGCTGCTTGATGGCATTCCAGAGCTCCTGCGCTGTGTGGCTTCGATTCCCCAAAGAAATTAATTTTAATACGGCCTGTTGACGTTTGGCCACGGCTGTGCTCATATTGGTCACCATAACAGGTAACCGTTCACGGGTCGATGTGGAGGTAGACCGTGACGGCTCCTGCAGTGCTGATTCAGAGGAACTGGAGTATGAGGAGGAGTCAATGTGTACAGACTGGATTCCTGCAATCCTTGGAGTTGGCAGAACACGTACAGCGCCACTCTCAAGATCTGTACCCGGCTCCACAACATTTACCCAATGGGCAGTGAGGGAAAGGTATCGTCCCTGTCCATGCTTACTGGTCCACGCATCGGTGGTCAGGTGGACCTTGCTACTGACGGCGTTTTGTAGCACATGTTTAATTTTTTCCTCCACATGATGTTGCAGGGCAGGGACGGCTTGCCTGCTGAAATAAAATCGGCTGGGTACGTTGTATTGTGGGACTGCCGATGCCATAAAGTTTTCGGAATGTGTCAGTCTCCACCATCCTGAATGATAGCATTTCAAGGGCCAGTAGTTTAGCAATGCCAGCATTCAGAGCCTGTGCTCGGGGGTGGTTTGCCGAGTATGGGCGCCTTTTCTCCCATGCCTGTGCTAACGATGGCTGTAGACTGGCCTGGGAGTGTGAGGATGACTGGGAAAGTTCTGCTGTGGGTGGAATTACACTGTGTCTCTGTACAACAGTGCCAGAGATTCTTCCATGGCGATCCTGTGAGGAAGCCGAACCAGCTGTGTGTGAGCTGGAGGAAGAGGCTACAACATGAGCTGAAGAGGTGGTAGGTGGCGCTGTAGGTTGGCCTAGGTCTTCAGTGTGTTTGTGTAACTCCACCACGTGCTTGGTCCGCACATGTTTCCACATATTTGTGGTATTGAGGTTGCTGACACTTTTCCCTCTTTTCACCTTCTGATTACACAGCTTGCATTTGACAAAGCAAATGTCATCTGCAACTGTGTCAAAAAAGGACCAGGCACTGCAAGTCTTGGGAGCGCCCGCTTTGGATTTTGGAAGAGCCATGCTCCTAATGGGTGCCGAAGTGGAGGCTACACGCAACCAAGTCTGCCCCCTCCCTCCCCCTCCTTTTTGGGCTGTTCGGGGAATCTCTTCCTCAGTGCTGCTCCCACCACCTTCCTGTCCCTCACGCCATGATGGGTCAAGGACCTTATCATCTACACCACCTTCTTCAAACAACTGCTTCACCTGGGTAGTCTCGACAGCACAGTACGCACCAGAAAGTGGCACCTGATCCTCATCATCAGATGCGTACTGAGGTGTGCTGCTGACCATAGGCATTGACCCACCCGCCTCTTCAGATTCAGAGAGACAAAACGGTTGCGCATCACTGCATACTACCTCTTCTTCAAATTCTCGAATTCTGCTTGGCTGGCCCCCTCTTTCCAAGCCAAGAGATTCAGAGAACAGAAGTAGAGATGGCTCCTGTCCAGGGCTCTCTGACTGCCTGGCCAATTTGGCAGGTGGTGAAGAGACAGATGGGTGCTCTTCAGTGCTCAGGACCTGAGAGGATCTGGAACTAATTGAAGTCGATGCGTTAGCTGCTATCCATCCAACAACGGCTTCAATTTGGTCCTCGCGCAGCAGTGGGGTACGGCTAGCTCCTACAAAGCTGCGCATAAAGGACTGTTCCCTGGTAAAACTGGGGGATGCTGAGTCACTGGTGCCCGCAGCAGGCACAGAATCCCCACGTCCTCTCCCTGCAGGCACAGAATCCTCACGTCCTCTCCCTGCAGAAACTCCACGCCCACGCCCACGACCACATGCCTTACTCCCTGCCTTCTTCATCTTGGTAGACTGATAAAGATAGGCAGAAAAGTACTAAGGGCTTAGTGTGCTTATTCCTGAACAGCTGCTAACAGGTATAAGAAACACTAATTTTATAAAGTGTGGACTAGACTTTAATATGAGCTAATGTGGCCTACACAACTGTAAAGTAGAGTGTTTGGTGAACTTTATTTAGGTTTTTTTTGTCACAAAAAGACACTGGATGTGCCTAAAGATGTAATAACGATAGTATCACAAACTTTTTGTAGCTATTACAATGTAGGAAGGTAACCTACAATGCAATAGATGAGGCTGCAAAAAATAGGCTAATACTAATCTGGCTGGGGCTGCAGGGCCCAATGCTGCAGAAAGGCTCCTCTAACTACTCCTATATAGTGTGTTTGGAACCAATTTAGCTGAATACGGATGGAACCACCACACTAATAGGAGAAATCAGGAAAAATTATGAATTGGCAAAAAAGGACAATGTATGAGGCAGTGACACACACTGAGTGCACTACAACCAGACGTGGTTGAAGCACACACTACAGGGTGAGCTGCACTCACACACCAGACCTTGCAGACAGCGGTGAACAGTACAGATGCAGAGCACTGTGCACTAGCGCTGCAAGACCAAAAAAAATTCTCTATCTACTCCTGTACAGTGTGTTTGGAACCAATTTAGCTGAATACGGATGGAACCACCACACTAATAGGAGATATCAGGAAAAATTATGAATTGGCAAAAAAGGACAATGTATGAGGCAGTGACACACACTGAGTGCACTACAACCAGACGTGGTTGAAGCACACACTACAGGGTGAGCTGCACTCACACACCCAGACCTTGCAGACAGCGGTTAACAGCACAGAGAACTGTGCACTAGCGCTGCAAGGCACAGCGATTTATAAAGTAGCTTGGGTAAAGCAGAATAGACCAAATAGGTAGCTAAAACTGTCCCTCAGAACAACAGCGTCCTATCCCTAACTGAATTCACAGCAGAGTGAGCTCAAAATGGCGGCGGCGGCTTTTATAGTGCATCATGACATCATTTCAACAGCCAATCACAGCCATGCCATTAGTTAAGATGCCTACATGCCTAACAGGATGTGCCCACACTTCTTAGGATCCTCATTGGCTGAATAAAATGAAAATGGCTCATTGCATTTTGGGAACTTCCGATTCCGGTATACGATATTGCAAAAGTATCGGAATTAAGTATCGGAATTCCGATACCGCGAATATCGGCTGATACCCGATATTTCAGTATCGGAATGCTCAACACTACCTACGATGTAACGGGGAACCTGATCCTGCGATCAGACCCGCTAAAGTCCTCGGCTAGTCTGTACGAAGACCTATAGATGCAAGGCAGGAATCCCTACAAGAACTAGGGACTGGGATAAAGTTGGACACCTCCTAGCAGAAATTGTAGCAGTCAAAGACAAACACACAACAAGGAACATAGAGGTCCGAAGACCTAGCAAAACTAACAGAAAACGGTAACAGAGCACCAAGCTAGCTCAAGAGTAGTAAATACAATGAAGTCCAGCAAGGCCAGGAGGGCGGAGCCGGATTAAATAGGCAAAAATGGTCATGTGACCAGCAAACTAGAAAAAAACAGAAAGTGGCTCACATGAGGACTGCCCCAGGAAATGACGACCAAGAGTCACCTCTGCTTCTGAGGATAAGTTTATCCAAGTCACCAGCCTCAGAAATCGCAGGTAAACAGCAGCTCAGATTAGAGACCAGGTCAATGCCACACAGAGTTCTAGCAGCAGACACATCTCTTCAACAACAGTTAAGAGGAGACTTTGTGCAGCAGGCCTTCATGGTAAAATAGCTGCTAGGAAACCACTGCTAAGGACAGGCAGCAAGCAGAAGAGACTTGTTTGGGCTAAAGAACACAAGGAATGGACATTAGACCAGTGGAAATCTGTTCTTTGGTCTGATGAGTCCAAATTTGAGATCTTTGGTTACAACCACCGTGTCTCTGTGCAACACAGAAAAGGTGAACGGATGGGCTCTACATGCCTGGTTCCCACCATGAAGCATGGAGGAGGAGGTGTGATGGTGTGGGGGTGCTTTGCTGGTGACACTGTTGGGGATTTATTCAAAATTGAAGGCATACTGAACCAGCATGGCTACCACAGCATCTTGCAGCGGCATGCTATTCCATCTGGTTTGCGTTTAGTTGGACTATCATTTATTTTTCAACAAGACAATGACCCCAAACACACTTCCAGGCTATTTGACCAAGAAGGAGAGTGATGGGGTGCTACGCCAGATGACGTGGCCTCCACAGTCACCAGACCTGAACCGAATCGAGATGGTTTGGGGTGAGCTGGACCGCAGAGTGAAGGCAAAAGGGCCAACAAGTGCTAAGCATCTCTGGGAACTCCTTCAAGATTGTTGGAAGACTATTTCCAGTGACTACCTCTTGAAGCTCATCAAGAGAATGCCAAGAGTGTGCAAAGCAGTCATCAAAGCAAAAGGTGGCTACTTTGAAGAACCTAGAATATAAGACATATTTTCAGTTGTTTCACACTTTTTTGTTAAGCATATAATTCCACATGTGGTAATTCATAGTTTTGATGCCTTCATTGTGAATGTACAATTTTCATAGTCATGAAAATACAGAAAATCTTTAAATGAGAAGGTGTGTCCAAACTTTTGGTCTGTACTGTACATGTAAATGAGTGTCTTTGTGTGTGTGATTCTGTGTGTTTACATACCATATATTCTTATTTCACACATATAGGCATTACACATAGACCCACACAAATACAGTATATATAGATTCCAGGCATACACAAATGTGCTTATTAAACACATAGGTGACTATTGTAATGTTTTTTTCACCCAGGGCCACTGATGCCATGAGGTGAGCTAAGCATCTTACCTCAAGTGGCTGTCCGACGTGTCTCCTGGGGGGTATGGTATTTTCCTACACTTTAGTAATGGGAATGAGACGGTTCTCAGAACTGGTTGTTAAACTAACAGCTAATTCAGAGAACATATATATCGCCAACTCCCTACACACAAATTTTACATGCAAAGACAATTGAAAATGTGAGCACCTCGCCGGTACAGCCGGGATCAAGGCGATATGCAGCAGCGTGATGAGATCACCTAGTGATAATAAGATGAGGACAATGTGGAGGTGTGAACAGAGTGACTATAAAGAGTAGAGAGGGGGCAGCGTAAAGTGGGGATAGCGTGGAGGCAATAGTTCATAAGAGCAGACAGTGCAGAGGCCATGTACCATAAGTGTGAGGCTCATATTTTGTATTTCATATTTTGTGCAGAGAGCACAGTAAGGGGCAATTATTTATTAATGGACAGATATCTCTTTTCAGGGCGCATTATGGTGACCCTGCTATTTTTAAGAGCACTATGTTGGAATGTGCTGCAGAAGGCCAGAGAGGATAGAAGTCTACAGAGACATGCTGTGGATGTGAAAAGTCATCAAGGCATCTGGACTAGATAAAGAAGAAAGGAATGAGTATGACTACAATCAGAAAAAAAAACCTTTAAGGTACCTGGATGTAAATGTTTATTTGTGATACTGACTGTGTCTAATCAGTACTGTGATTCCTTTAAGGTTTGCAGTCTGATGATGCATAATAACAACAACTCCCAGCCATTACTAAGCTCATACTGGCAGTTGTAGGTTCATGCGATACAAGTGCTTATGGCGGGGGCTGACCTAATATTGTAATTGATCACTGAACTAAGATTGATTCTGTATTCATTTATTTATGGTCATGGTGGTTCTGGTGCTGTATTAATGTATGGATAATGGTTAAGGTGCTGTTTTTATGTGCTGCTGATATTTCTGGTGTATTAATTTACTGATCGTGGTCCTGATGCTGTATACCTGCATTGTAGTATGTATTGATGGTGGTTCTAGGGTTTTATACATGTACACATGGTGATTCTGGTGCTATATTCATGCACTGATTATGGGTTCTGGTTCTGTATTCATCTACTGATGGTAATTCTGGTGATATATTCATGTACTGATAGTGCTTTTTGCCCTGATTTTTTGCTAAAAAATATTGTTGTGGTGCTATATTCATTAGTTAATGATGACCCTCATATTGTTATTATTTATTGATGGTTGTTCTGGTACTGTATTCATGTAATCATGGTGAATCTGGTGATGCATTTATTTATTGATTGTAGTTCTGGTGCTGTATTCATTTATTGATGGTGGCTCTGGTGATGTATTAATGTTCTGATGGTGGTTCTGATCCTGTACCCATATAGAAATCCATAACTTGCCAGATGATGTACTGCATAGTTATATTAATATAGTATTGTTCTGTTTGACAATTTAAGATTAGTTCATCTGTATTTAAGTTACGTCTTTGTAGGAGTTGTACAAAAATCAGCAGCCATACTGGGTGTGTACAAGGCAAGACTTGGTCTGCTCTACTAGCCTAGTCTCAGTGCAGCACTGTGTCAGCACTGCACACATCACCCCCCTCTGTCCTGACTTCTATTCGAATTGCAGGGCTGTATCCATTGTTTGGAGTAATTGGATAGATGGAGTGAGAAGGACCTTATAACTTTCCTGCACCGTTCATAATTCTCTACTATGGTAGGACTGCAGGGCTGTTTGCAGCCTTAGGTTATGTGCCCACGATGTAGATTTGATGCAGAGCATTTTTGCCTCTCCGTGGCAGAAAAAAACGCATACAGATTTACATGCGTTTTTTTCTGCCAGGGAGAAGCATTTTTTCGGCATTTTTACGTGTGTTTTCGCATGTGTTTTTTCAAGCGCTTTTCCAAGTGATTTTGAGCATCATTTGGAAAAGTGCTTGACAAGTTGGTCACACAATATAAATCCATGCACCTGGAGTCTTTGTTCTATTGGTAAAGTGGGACCCCCTATAGTTCCAGTGACAGATAACAGACCTGAGAAGGGGCTGGTTTTGATAAATTAGGGATTTTATTGATAACATTTTGGGTTACATAGTTTTCAATTGCTTCCAGAATAAGACTAGGTCGCCAGTCTACGCTGAGCATTTACGTCGGGGTTTCTGTGTAAATCCCACAAAAATGCGATTCAGATGAAACCCCAGTCGGAACCACCCACCATAATGAGGCAGATGGAGACACTTTGGAGTCCGTTTGATGTCTGCTCCGGTGGTCTTCATATTTTTTAGGCATGCACAGATCTATGGTTGCCCACACTTGTGCGCTAAAAAAAGCCTAAAATGATGGAACACTGCCAGAACAGGACCAGTCCAAAGCGTCTTCATCGGCCTCATAAGTGAGTGGCTCCATCTGAGATTTTGTCTGAATTGCGGTATTGGGGAATTTACACAGAAACCCCAAGTAATAGCTCAGCTGGGAGCGCAGGATAAATGTGAGCCCAGCCTTATTCCGATTTTTTTGGAGGTAGAATGAACAAATAGACAGCAGTTCTAGAATAGTCCTTATTTTTATTTTTATGCCGTTCACCGTGTGGTATAAGTGATAAGGCGGATTTATTCTTTGGGTCGGTACGATTACAGTGATACCAGATTTATATGTTTGTTTTTTTTTAGGTTTTGCTGCTATCACACAGTAAAAATGCTTTTTTTTTTTTTATAAAAAGTAGTTTTTTTTGTCGCCATATTCTGAGAGCTGTAACTTTTTTTATTTTTTGGTGAACAGAGCTGTATGATGGCTTATTTTTTGCGGGACAAGTTGCAGATTTTTCTTTGTACCATTTTGGGACACATAGTAATTTTTGATCACTTTTTATTCAGATTTTTCAGACACAGAATTAACAAAAACCAGCAATTCAGTTTTTGTTTTTATTTTTGTGGCGATACCAATTATGTGTTCTATCGTTTATTTTTGTTTTATCACAAACGTTGCATTTTGAGCGGCGAAACGGATTTTAGTCATTTGTGTGCGCTTTTTTTTTTTTTCATTTTATTAGACTTTTTTCTCTTTTACACTTAGCCCCAATGTGGGAAATGTATAATTTTCACTTTGACCGCTGATCTCATACACTGCAGTACTCCTGTGAGACACTGACTAAGCCTGACTGTGCCTGTGAGATCCAGCCCCACAGGCCACCATACCCTGGGATCATCACCTGATTTCAGAGTACCATGGTAACCATCAGGACCTGCAATTCTCATCGCGGGGGTCCGATGGTTACTAAGGGGGTTTTGTGAGCCTCTTGTAACCACTTAACCCTAGAATGCGTAACCCGCTTACTTTTAAATATACATTATAATTAGAATGTTGCAAATTTTTCATATCTTACTATGCAATTTTGAAATAAACTTGTTAAAGTTAAATAGCGCTGTCACGATTGACAGCAGTATTTAAGTGGTTAATCAGTCCCGATCAGCTTCTAAACTGGCCGGGGTTGATTCTGCAGGGTGTCAGCTATCACAGACACAGACAGCTGACTCCTGCGGGAATTGCCACCGCCGGGTGGAGCTATTGACTTATTCCTCAGTGCCATGAAAGAGCGGCGCTGAGGCACAAGTACCCTTAACTGCCACCATAAAAGTGCGTTGCGGCAGTCGATAAGGGGTTAAGGGCTTGTTTATTTTGTGGGAAGAGTGGTAGTTTTAAATGACACCATCCATTTTAAGTGTGGTGAAATTTAAAAAAACATAATAGTGCCATTGTCATTTGGGTTTTTTTTGACAGAGCTCACTCTGCTGTAAAAATTACCTTCCAATATGATTCTCCAGTTCTGTGGGATTATAGCATTACCAAACTTGTCTAGTTTTTTTTATTACGTTAGTGGTGAAAAAAGAAACTTTTTATTTTTTTGTCGATGCAGCTGTATAAGGTTTTTTTGAGCAATAACCTTTCATTTTATAAATGCCATTTTGGGGTATATATGATGTTTTGAGTGCTATTAATTCCATTTTTGAGGGAAGTGTGGCAACTGAAAAATGTCATTTCTGGCATTCTGATTTTTTTTTGGCGTTTAAAGGACAACTTATAATAATTGTATAGTTTGATAGATTGCACTTTTTTGGATATGATGATACCAAATATGTTTATTTTTATATATATTTTTAAGGGGAAAAGGGGAATGATTTAAACTATATTTCTATATTTTTGAAAACTTTTATTTTATTTTATGGAGATTTGCATGTGACCAAAATGACAGTAAGGGCTCGCTCACACTGGCGTATAAATTGGAAGAGTGTAATGCGAGAAAACATCACATTGCACATTGCAATGTTATACAATGATTCAGTGCTCATCTGCGACTTTTTTCTCAGCTCAGATCAGACTCACAAAAAAATCACAGCATGCTGTGATTGTCTGCGAGAATCGAAACAAACTCGCCAATGCAAGCGATAAAAAACACACGGCACGCGGTCCATACGTGTGATGTTCAATTTTTATGCACACGTCTCAAAGGAAACCCGACATTTCATCAGTCTGGCAAAGTAAATTCACAGCCTGAACCGTCAGAATAGAGTAGATAGAATAGATAGAAATATGTCAGTGAGATATGTATAATCAATGCTTTGCGTATGTAGTTTTCTGTATTTGTATTTAGCTAATAATTGAATAAATAAATGAAAAAAATGGTATGGTGATCCCATTAGTTTTAATAACCAGCTGAGGGAAAGCAGACACCTGTGAGCTATTATTATTATTCTGGGAAGGGGCAAATATCCATGGAGCTTCCCAGCCTATTAATAACAGCTCACAGCTGTCTGCATAGCCTTTACTGGTTAGGGGCCATGGATATTGGCCCCTTCCCAGACTAATAACACCAGCCTTCAGCCGCCCATTAGATGCACTAATTCTGGCGCTTCGCCTCGGCTCTTCCTGATTGCCATAGTGCGGTGGGAATTGAGATAATCGTTTTGGGGTTGATGTCAGGTGAGTAATGTCCGCTGACATCATACCCAGGGATAAGTAATGGAGAGGTGTCTGTCAGACATCCCCATTACTAACCCCATATTCAAAACAAAGAAACACACACAGAAAAGTCCTTTAATTGTAAAAAGCACTCCCCAACAAATTCCCTCTTTTACCCATTTATTAGCAAAAAAATAATCAACCGGGTCCATCATAAATCTATAATATGGACGTGCCACGACGATCCCCGACTCTGCTACATCTGGAGGCTGTGATGAGCTGTGACATCAGTATCATAACCGCTCACCATGGCCGCCAGATCACACTGAGAGTGGCGTGAGAACCAGTGGCAGTGACAAGTGGTGATATCATTAAGATTACCACAGGTGACACCCGGAAGTTCTCACAGTAACCTTTGTGTGAGCCACCAGCTGTGAACTGCAGTAACCTTAATGACATGACCGTTCATCACTGCCACTGGTTTTCACAATACTATCAATGTGTTCCGGTGGCTGTGGTGAGCGGTCATGTTACTGATGTCACTGCTCATCACAGCCTCCCGATGTAGCAGAGTCGGGTATCATCGTGGGACATCCATATTATGGATTTATGGCAGACCCAGTGAATTATTTTTTTTGCTAATAAATGGATAAAAAACTGTAATTGTTAGGGAAAGCTTTTTACAATTAAGGGATTTTTGTATGTGTGTGCTTATTTATTTTGACTATGATGTTAGTAATAGGGATGTCTGACAGACACCTTTCCATTGTTAACCCCTGGGCTTGAAGTCAGTGGACACTATACAGCTGACATCAGCCAAAAAAAACATTATCCCGATTGCCATCGCACCAGGGCAATCAGGAAAAGATGAGGCTAAGCGCCAGAATTGGTGCTTGTAATAGATGTGCCATTTCTGGGGTGGCTGAGAGCTGGTGTTATTAGTCTGGAAAGGGGCCAATATCCATTGCACTTCCCAGCCTATTAATATCAGCCGGCAGCAGTCTGGTTAGCCTTTACTGGTTATTAAAAATTGGGGGATCCCCACTTAATTCTTTTTTTGGGTCCCCACTTTTTAATAATTAGTAAAGGCTATGCAGACAGCTGTGAGCTGTTATTAAAAGACTGGGTAGCTCCATGGATATTGGCCCCTTCCCAGAATAATAACACCAGCTCACAGCTGTCTGCTTTCCCTTAGCTGTTTATTAAAAAAAGAAGTGATCCCACCTTTTTTTATATTAATTATTTATTTAATAGGTTAAATAAGTCTAAACACCCGTTAGTGCCATATGAAATGCACTAAAGGTTGCAACTGTATTATATGTAGGATGCTTGTGACATTAAATATATACAGGACATCTACACTGGGGAAATAAGTATTTGATACACTGATGATTTTACAAGTTTTCCCACCTACAAAGAATGGAGAGGTCTGTAATTTTTATTGTAGGTACACTTTCACTGTGAGAGACAAAATCTAAAAAAAATCCAGAAAATCACACTGCATGATTTTTAAATAATTAAATTGCTTTTTATTGAAATAAGTATTTGATAACCTACAAGCCAGCAAGAATTCTGGCTCTCACAGACATGTTAGCTTTTCTTTAAGAAGCCTTCCTACTCTGCACTCATTAGCTGTATTAATTACTCCTGTTTGAACTCGTTACCTGTATAAAAGACACCTGTTCACACTCAATCACACTCCAATCTCTCCACCATGGCCAAGACCAAATAGCTGTCTAAGGGACAAATTGTAGTCCAGAAGGCTGGGATAGGCTACAGGACAATAGGCAAGCTGCTTGTTGAGAAGGCAACAACTGTTGCCGCAATTATTAGAAAATGGAAGAAACACAAGATGAGTGTCAATCTTCCACCGTATGGGACTCTATTCATGATCTTGCCTTGTGGCGTAAGGATGATTCTGGGAATGGTCAGGAATCAGCCAAGAACTACATGGGAGGATCTGGTCAATGACCTGAAGAGAGCTGGGACCACAGTCTCAAACATTACCGTTAGTAATACACTACGATGTCATGGATTAAAATCCTGCAGGGCATGCAAGGTCCCCCTGCTCACGTCAGCACATGTCCAAGCCCGCTTGAAGTTCGCCAGTTACCATCTGGATGATTCTTTGGTTGGTCAAGAAGGACAGATTATTGTTTGTGTTAGCCTGCATGTTGACACTTGAGCTGATATTTACTGTAACTTATGGTCTGTTATCTCCGGTGACAGGGACAGAGAGTCATGATACAATGATGTTTACTAAAAGGCTGATTACATATTATCCCAGGACAGCTAGCTTATTGACTAGCTAAAAAGAATGACAAACTGCAGATCGATTAGATGTTCTAGCAATGTAAGTTAAACTCATCTCACCTCCGCAATGACCTGTGGATAATGTCTAAAAGGACAGTTGTGAATTATAAAAGGGTTCTCTGCCTCTTGTAAGGCGGCGGTGTTCACACAGTGCAGTAACTGAGGCAGTGACCGAAGCAAGTCCAACATAAGCAGCTTTTATTCAGCAAAACTCACAGGTAAACAGAAAGTCCTCCTGTTCGCAGCCGGGTTAACACAAGTCCAAAACAATGGTTGCGGGGTGCAACGGCCGCGGCGGGCAGCTCAGAGCCTGACTGGAGCAGAGTAGTGTTGAGCGAGCACTAAAATGCTCGGGTGCTCGAAGCTCGGGCCGAGCTCGCCGTGATACTCGGGTGCTTGACACGAGCAACGAGCCCAATGTTAGTCTATGGGAGACCCAAGCATTTTTGCGGTGGCACCCCCGGCAGTCTTTTAAAAGCCTAACAAGTGCCAAAAACGATAGTGACAGTGCTCAAATGACATGGTGGCAGCATGGGTATCGCCCCAGGAAGTATTTCTGACCCCCAGGTCACTGCTGTCAACAACGTGGTCAGAGGTATTAAGCCACTTTTAAGGGCTCACAATAAAACGTACAAAAACGAAACTGAAGCTGCTTTCCTGTGAAATATGTTAAGGAAGTTCCTTTCCAGGGTAAAGACTTGTGTATAAGGTAAAATAAATAACCCAAAAAAATAATACTCCTCCACACCTTGGGCTATGTTCACAAGTAGCATTTTTTATGCATTTTTGCACTTTTGTATTGCTTTCAACCTTGACAAATGCATTCACCGGGAAATGTCATTTTAACATTTTACAACCTTATCTGGCCATGTGCTGTGTGACACATGCATACAGTGCTGAAAAGACATGAGAACAGCATGGGGAAGACTCCTGGAAGCATCTCTGACACCCAAGTCACTGCCTAAAAGTGTGCCCTTCAGAAGTCATCCTTGCCGCATCAGAAGATGCAGACTTGCAACTATCCCCATGCAAGTTCTTGTCCAAGGGCACTGTTCAATTGTACCTCCCTCATTCCTTGCAATGCAAGTGCAAATATGCAGCCAACCACCCCCCCCCCCCCACCCCAGGCTGCAATACCATACTGCTTGCTTGCACTTGAAATTCGGCCTTTAAGGCACGTGGAGGCGGAATCTGGCCACCACGTCATGGCTGCGTTGGCGGCCTGGAATCCATACTCAGTACCCAGCCGCCCGGCGGCCGGGTGTCCACACTCGTCCCCAGCCGCCAGGGGGCAGCCGGGTGTCCATACTCGGTCCCCAGCCGCCCCGCGGCCGGGTGTCCACACACGGTCCCCAGCCGCCTGGGGGCAGCCGGGTGTACATAAACGGTCCCCAGCCGCCCCTATTTCTCCTTGGAACATTCCCCCCACACACTTTTCTTAGCCCGGCCTGATTTAGGGCAGCATTGGACGAGCCCACAAGAGAACCAGACTCCTCCAGTGGGCCCTGGCTTCTCCATCAGCGATACTGCAATCTCCCTCTATGCCTTCTGGAATTCAGGATACGAGAAATTTCATATTCACCGTCTTCCACCACCGGAGGAACTGTGACAGTGGCATCCCTATCCGATACATCAGCTTTTATCAACAAGGAAACATGAAACACCGGATTAATCTTCCAGGAGGAGGGAATCTCCAACCTTTCAGCAGACTGGTTAACCACCTGAAGCACCTTAAATGGTCCCACAAACTTCGGACCCAATTTCTTAGAAGGAATCCTCAACCGCAGATTCTTTGAGGACAACCAAACCATGTTACCAACAGTAAACAAAACCTCTTGACGTTTCCTGTTAAAATACTTCTTAGACTTTTTGTTAGCCTCTTGAAGGTTACAATGTACATCAGTCCAAACTCTCTCCAAATCACCGGAAAAATTCTCCTCCTCCGGCACAGCCGACACCAATTTGGAGAACGAACCAAACAACGGATGTCTCCCAGTACAACAAAAAAATGGAGAACACCTAGCAGAAGAGGATGTATGGTTGTTAAGAGCAAATTCAGCAAGTGGCAGAAACTCAGACCACCCCTCTTGATTGTCTGCCACAAAACAATGCAAAAACTGCTCAACATCCTGGTTCTTTCTTTCTGTCTGTCCATTAGACTCCAGATGATACCCAGATGAAAATGACAAATGGACTCCTAACCTGTCACAAAAGGCACGCCAAAAACGAGCCACAAACTTAGGTCCCCTATCAGAAACAATGTCAGTGGGAAAGCCATGGAGTCTGACAATTTCCTTGACAAAAGCCTTAGCAAGTGTCTTAGTGCAGGGTAGTTTAATGAAAGGAACCAAGTGACACATCTTGCTAAAACGGTCCACGACCACCGAGGTGACAGTGAAACCCTCGGACACAGGAAGGTCAGTGATAAAATCCATTGCAAGATGCGTCCAAGGTGCACTAGGAACCTCCAGAGGGCAAAGCAACCCCGCAGCAGGAGCATGTGAAGCCTTTGATCTAGCACACACCGTACATTGACGCACCCATTTAATGATTTCCTTCTGCCACCCAGGCCACCAAAAACTGCGACCTACCAGTCTCTTAGTCTCAGAAATTCCTGCATGACCTGCCAACCGAGACTCATGATACTCCACAAACCACTCTCTCCTAAAGGTTATAGGTACAAACAACCTCCCATGGGGAGTGTTAGATGGGGCATCCTCCTGGGCTTTCAGAATCCCATCTTCCAAAACGGAGTCCAATGCTGCTATCACAACTCCTTCCTGTAAAATGCTCTCCTCCTCCTCGGTACGAACCATGGGAGAAAAGCTGCGAGATAAAGCATCAGTTTTAACATTCTTAGTACCCGGGATGTAAGCAACAGAAAAATTAAACCGCGAAAAAAAAAGTGCCCACCTAGCCTGACGGGCATTCAAGCGCTTGGCAGCATCTAGATAGATCAGATTCCTATGATCAGTGAAAACCTGAATGGGAAATTTAGCACCTTCCAAGAAATGACGCCAATGTTCAAATGCGAGTTTGATAGCCAGCAATTCCCGATTACCAACATCATAATTAAGTTCGGTTTCAGAGAATTTTTTCGAATAAAAAGCACAGGGATGAACCCCATCCTTGTTCTCCTGAGACAAAATCGCACCGACCCCCACCGAAGAAGCATCAACCTCGACCAAAAAAGGCTTGGTCTCATCAGGTTGCATAAGGATGGGGGCAGAACTGAACCTCTCCTTGAGATACACAAAAACTTTAATGGCCTCAGTAGTCCACTGGACCATATTCGCACCTTTCCTGGTGAGATCGGTCAGCGGCTTAACAATTATAGAAAAATTCTTAAGAATTTTCTGTAATAATTGGCGAAACCCAAAAATCTCTGTATAGATTTTAAACCAATAGGCCTAGGCCATTCCTGCACAGCCTGAACCTTCACCGGGTCCATCTCAAAGCCCTCGCTGGAGATAATGTAGCCCAAAAAACTAATTCTCTGCACAGCGAACTCACATTTCTCCAGCTTAGCAAAAAGTGAATTGTCACTTAATAACTGCAATACTTCACGTACGCTCTGCCAATGAGACTCCAGATCTGGCGAATAAATCAAAATGTTATCCAAATACACCACCACATTCTTACCAATCAAACGTCTCAGGATGTCATTAATAAGGTTCTGAAAAAACGCTGGTGCATTGGTAAGACCAAAAGGCATAACCAGATTCTCAAAATGACCCACCGGAGTGTTATAAGCAGTCTTCCATTCATCACCCTCCTTCATTCGCAATAAATTGTATGCCCCCCCGGAGATCAATTTTAGAGAACCACTTGGCCCCCACTAACTAGTTAAACAAGTCAGGAATTAATGGCAGTGGGTAGGAATTGCGTACGGTAATTTTATTAATTTCGCAAAAGTCCAGACATCGACGTAAACCGCCGTCTTTTTTTTTTTTACAAAAAAAAATCCAACAGCCACAGGTGACTTAGAAGGTCTAATGTGACCAGCAGCCAAGCTCGTCTGTATATATTCCTCCAAGGCTTTTCTTTCTGGGATAGAAAGATTAAATAAGCGACTCTTGGGAAGAGTAGCTCCAGGAACAAACTCTATGGTGCAATCATAGTCCCTATGAGGAGGTAGAATTTGCGACTCCTCCTCTGAAAAAACCTTCCAAAAATCCTGAATAAGTACAGGTAATTCCCCTCTTTCTACAGCAGAAATGCGACCGTTACAACATTTATCATAACACTTAGGACTCCAAGATTTAATCTCATTAGTAGACCAGTCCAGTAAAAGATTGTGCAGTTTTAACCAAGGCAAACCTAACACTACTGGAGAAGGTAAATTATTTAATACCACTAAATCCAAATTCTCTTGGTGAATACCATTAATAGTGAGGGGATATTCAAAAACCTTGTGAGTAACACATTTCAAAGGAGTGTTATCAACAGCAACCACAGAAATAGGAGATGACAAAAGTTTATGTTCCAATTTAAGTTTTTCCAAAAATCCCTTATCAATCACATTCAGTGTAGAACCACAATCCACAAATGCCTGAAATTCAATCAACTCCTCCTGCAATGAAGTACTCCCTGAAATAAATACTCCCTTAGTGTTTAAACAAGCAATACGGGCGTATCTGACCTTTTTTTTTTCTTTGTTTAACAGAAGCTCACAGTTCTTAACAAAATGGTCAGATTTACCACAGTAAAAACACAATCCCTTGGAAAACCTGCTGTCTTTTTCCTGAGAGCGGAGTGGCATCGCCCCAATCTCCATCGGTTCTCCGTCGTCCGAGCAGACCCTCTGATGACTAGGAGCTGCCATAGCAGGAGTTTTCTCCTCATTAACCCTGGCACGCAGTCTCCTGTCCACACTTATAGCTAATTGCATGGCTTCTTGCAAGTTTCCAGGTGCAGGGAAAGCAATCAGCAGATCCTTAACCCTTTCACTTAGACCAGCAAGAAACAAACATTTTAACGCCGAATCATTCCATCTCACTTCAGAAGACCACCTTCTGAAGTGTGTACAATAATTTTCAACATCACCTGACCCCTGCTTTAAACATCTGAGTTGTGTCTCTTCAGAAGAGACTCGATCAGGATCATCAAACAACAACCCCATAGCAGAAAAAAAATCTTCCACTGATCTAAAACACGGATCATTAGGTTGGAGAGAAAAGGCCCATCCCTGTGGTTCCTTGCGCAAAAGTGACATGATAAACCCAATGCGCTGTGATTCATTCCCAGAGGACCTGGGTCTCAAACGAAAATATAATAAACAAGCATTTTTAAAGGAAAAAAAATCTTGTTGTTTACCATAAAACAAATCAGGCAGTTCTACCTTTGTTTCAACAAAATGCGCTCCAGGACAGCTACTCACATGTTGCTGGAGCTCGGCCGCCTCAAGAGACAATGCCTGTAGGCGTTGAGCCAATTTCTGAACAGACACCATGCTGATCTCCGGATATCGTTCCTTTGGATTTTTTTTTTTTTTTGGATTTTGGGCTGGACTTACTGTTATGATCTGCTACAAGAGCTAAGGAAAGATAGGAAAACTGTCCCTACATTAGGACTAAGCTGATTCCCTACGATGTAGTGGGCAACCTGTTCCTTGTGAACAGACCCGCCTTCGTCCTCAGCTAGTCTGAACGCAGACCTACAGATATAAGGGTGGGGTCCCTAAAAGTACTAAGGACTGGGACAAAATTGAACACCTCCTTGCAGAAGTTGTAGCGGAGCAAAAAGACAAACAGACAAAAATACTTAGAGGTCCAAGGACCAAGCAAAGTAGAGAGATAGGTACAAAGCACCAGGCTAGATTAAGTGTCAAAGTAACACTGAAGTCCAGCAAAGCCTGAAGGGCGGAGCTGGAATAAATAGGCAGCAGGTCACGTGACCACAAAATAGAAAAAAAACTAACAGGAGGGTTCTAACAGCATCTGCTTTGTTTTCTTGGAATGCAAGCGTAAGTGTGCAGCCTGCCACCCATCCACCCCCAGGCTGCAATACCATACTGCTTGCTTGCTTGCACTTGAAATTGGGCCTTTTAGGCATATGGAGGCGGAATCTGGCCACCATGTCATGGCTGTGTTGGCGGCCTGGAGTCCATACTCAGTCCCCAGCCGCCCGGCGGCCGGGTGTCCACACTCGGTCCCCAGCCGCTTGGGGGCAGCCGGGTGTCCATAAACGGTCCTCAGCCACCCCTATTTCTCCTTGGAACATCCCCCCACACACTTTTCTTAGCCTGGCCTGCTTTAGGGCAGCATTGAACGAGCCAACCAGAGAACCAGACTCCTCCGGTGGACCCGGCTTCTCCATCAGGGGAGTTGAGAGTGCCAAGGTGAGGAGCATGATGATGATGATACAAGTTAGCATGTGCTTTGTTTTCTTGGAATGCAAGCGCATGTATGTAGTAGCGGCTAGGCCTGAGGTGGTCAGCGTTTTGGCGCATATCCTACCTTCTCCGAGGATTGCTGGATGTTTTCCTGCTACTATCCCAGTTCTATGACTCCAGTTAAAACAAAGCTTCAGGTGATAAATGATGGATGAGGTAGTGGCAAAGGAGAAAGAGCAGGAGGAACAGGGACCATTCACCTCAATATCAGGCCAGTCAACCACATATGTCTAGTAGGATGTGTTTCTGTAACAAAATGAGCGGTTTGGCTACACAGTTATAGGGCATACAGTGAGTGCAATGCGTACCAAAAATTTTGAGGCACTCCAATGCCCCTTGGAAATGACATGGAGGTCAGAGGGCCTTAACTAAACCGTTTTTTCCATTTATAGCAACTGGGTCTCTTGTACACTGTTGGCCTAAGCAGTGAATGGAAGGCTTTCCAGAAATTGTGGAACTGCAATGCCCCTTGAAACAAACGTGGATTACAGCATACTAAAAACCTTCTACCCATTATTGGGGAGTGGGTCTCCCTTAGTTTTCGCCTTTTCATTGAGTGGCTTAAGAAGACGCTTTTAATTCCCCTTTGAAGAGACGTGGAGGTCACAGTAGCTTAACAAGATGCTTTTAATGCCCCTCAGAAGAGACGTGGAGGCCCCAGTAGCTTAACAAGATGCTTTTAATGCCCCTCAGAAGAGACGTGGAGGTCCCAGTAGCTTAACAAGATGCTTTTAATGCCCCTCGGAAAAGTGGTGGAGGTAACAGTAGCTTACCAAGACGCTTTTAATGCCCCTCAGAAGAGACGTGGAGGTCCCAGTAGCTTAACAAGACGCTTTTAATGCCCCTCAGAAGAGACGTGGATGTCCAAGTAGCTTAACAAGATGCTTTTAATGCCCTTCGGATAAGTGGGGGAGGTCACAGTAGCTTAACAAGACGCTTTTAATGCCCCTCAGAAGAGAAGTGGAGGGCCCAGTAGCTTAACAAGACGCTTTTAATGCCCCTCGGAAAAGTGGTGGAGGTCCCAGTAGCTTAGCAAGACGCTTTTAATGCCCCTCAGAAGAGACGTAGAGGTCCCAGTAGCTTAACAAGATGCTTTTAATGTCCCTCGGAAAAGTAGTGGAGGTCGCAGTTGCTTAACAAGACGCTTTTAATGCCCCTTAGAAGAGACGTGGAGGTCCCAGTAGCTTAACAAGACGGTTTTAATGCCCCTCTGAAAAGTGGTGAAGGTCCCAGTAGTTTTACAAGATGTTTTAATGCCCCTCAGAAGAGACGTGGAGGTCCCAGTAGCTTAACAAGATGCTTTTAATGCCCCTCAGAAGAGACATGGAGGTCCCAGTAGCTTAACAAGATGCTTTTAATGCCCCTCGGAAAAGTGGTGGAGGTAACAGTAGCTTACCAAGACGCTTTTAATGCCCCTCAGAAGAGACGTGGAGGTCCCAGTAGCTTAACAAGATGCTTTTAATGCCCCTCAGAAGAGACGTGGATGTCCCAGTAGCTTAACAAGATGCTTTTAATGCCCTTCGGATAAGTGGGGGAGGTCACAGTAGCTTAACAAGACGCTTTTAATGCCCCTCAGAAGAGACGTGGAGGGCCCAGTAGCTTAACAAGACGCTTTTAATGCCCCTCGGAAAAGTGGTGGAGGTCCCAGTAGCTTAACAAGACGCTTATAATGCCCCTCAGAAGAGACGTGGAGGTCCCAGTAGCTTAACAAGACAGTTTTAATGCCCCTCAGAAAAGTGGTGGAGGTCCCAGTAGCTTAACAAGACGCTTTTATTGCCCCTCAGAAGAGATTTGGACGTCCCAGTAGCTTAACAAGACGCTTTTAATGTCCCTCAGAAGAGACGTGGAGGTCCCAGTAGCTTAACAAGACGCTTTTAATGCCCCTCAGAAGAGACGTGGAGGTCCCAGTAGCTTAACAAGATGCTTTTAATGCCCCTCGGAAAAGTGGTGGAGGTCACAGTAGCTTAACAAGACGCTTTTAATGCCCCTCAGAAGAGACGTGGAGGTCCCAGTAGCTTAACAAGACGCTTTTAATGCCCCTCAGAAGAGACGTGGAGGTCCCAGTAGCTTAACAAGACACTTTCAATGTCCCTCAGAAGAGACGTGGAGGTCACAGAAGCTTAACAAGACGCTTTTAATGCCCCTCGGAAAAGTGGTGGAGGTCGCAGTAGCTTAACAAGACGCTTTTAATGCCCCTTACAAGAGCCATGCAGTACAGCATGTTACAAACATTATTCCCATTATTGAGGAGTGGGTCTCCCATAGTCTTTGCTTATGCCTTCCAAGCAAAAGCTGCCAAAAATTAGGATGGAGGAACTTGCAATGCCCCTTACAAGAGCCATACAGTACAGCATCTTAAAAATATTATTCCCATTATTGGGGAGTGGGTCTCCCACAGTCTTTGCTTATGCCTTCCAAGCAAAAGCTGACAAAAATAAGGACGGAGGAACTTTCAATAATGGCAACACGGACCACGGTCACCTTGGTGGTATAGTGGTAGTGGAGGCTGAGGATAAGGAGAAGAACATAAAACAGCCGAAATGAGGAAGCGTATACCCATGTGTGGGTGTGAAGCGGTGCATGTGAATACACCTCCCGAAAAAACACAGTGGATTTGACTTTATGTTACTCTGCCGTCATTTGGTGGTGATGAGAAGTCTGGCCCAATCCAGCCCTTGTTCATTTTGATAAGGGTCAGCTTGTCAGCATTGTCAGTTGACAGGCGAGTGCGCTTATCAGTTATAATTCCCCCAGCGGCACTGAAAACACGCTCCGATAACACGCTAGCGGCAGGGCAGGCCAGGACCTCCAAGGCGTACAGAGCTAGTTCATTCCAAGTGTCCAGCTTGGATACCCAATAATTAAAAGACACAGAGGAATCACGGAGGACACTTGTACGGTCGGCAAGGTACTCCCTCACCACCTTTTGAAACTTTCCACTCCTTGTGAGAGTACCCCGCGCCTCAGGGCCTGTAAGCTGGGCGGTTCTCAGAAAACTGTCCCAGAACGTTGACAGTGTTCTCCTGCTTCTGCTGGATTGGAGTTGCCTCTCTCTCGCTTGTATGCCTTGGTTGGTCAACGAACTGTGACCTCTGCCGCTAGCGTTTTCAGATGGGAACTTTTTTAACAGTTCTGCAGCAAGGGCCTTCTGGTACTGCCCCATTTTTGTAGACCTCTCCACCTCAGGAATAAGAGAGTGACAGTTCTCCTTGTAGTGGGGGTCTAAAAGTGTCACCAACCAGTAATGACTGTCACCCAACATTTTGACAATGCGAGGGTCACGGTTAAGGCAGCGTAACATAAAGTCAGCCATGCGTGCCAGACTGGTAACGGGCAAGACTTCCGTGTCCTTACCAAGATGACGACTGACCATGCTCTCCTCCTCCTCTTCCTCCTCCTCCCCCCTGTCCTCAGGCCACCCACGCTGAACCAACGGTATGACAGTTGTACAGGTTCTACCGTCTACAGCGCATGATACAAGCTCCTGTTCTTCCTCCTCCTCTCCCTCATTGTCCCCCAATGCACGTTGGGATGAGATGAGGCTTGGCTGTGTGTAATCGCCCGCTACGGCTTCTTGATCCATCTCATCATACTCTGGCTGCAATGCCTCCTTTTTAATTCTCTGCAGAGAGCGTTGCAAAAGACAGACAAGTGGAATGCTGACGCTAATGATGGCGTCATCGCCACTCACCATCTGGGTGGACTCCTCAAAGTTTGTCAAGATGGTACAGATGTCAGACATCCAGGTCCACTCCTGAGGTCTTATGTGTGGAGTCTGACCTGAATATCGACAGCCTTGTTGCAGCTGGTACTCCACAACTGCTCTCTTCTGCTCACAAATCCTTTGCAACAGGTGGAGGGTAGAGTTCCAACGTGTGGGGATATCACACACCAGTCGGTGTGACGGAAGCTGCAAACGCTGCTGCAACACAGCAAGAGCCGACATGCGAAAATGAGCTGACAGGCGGCGTACTTTGACGAGCAGATCTGGCAACTCGGGGTACGATTTGAGAAACCGCTGAACGACGAGGTTAAGCACATGAGCCAGGCATGGTACGTGTGTGATCTCGCCTCAACTCAGAGCCGCCACCAGGTTATGGCCATTGTCACACATGACCGTGCATGGATGTAGGTTCAGCGGTCTCAGCCCCTGATCTGCCTGCTCTTTCACAGCTGTCCACAACTCACAAGCAGTGTGAGGTTTCTCACCCAAGCTTAGGAGTTTCATGCTGTTTCTTGAGAAACTGCCATAACAAGTGAAGACTGAGAGGAGGGGGCATCTTTGCATGCAGTATGGACAGGGGATTGCCTTGCACACACAACAGGGGGTTCTATTGCACGCACAACAGTGGAAGAAGCAGTGGTGACACCCGCTGACACTGGTCGTGGACCCTGGGGTTCGCCCCACAAAGTCAGGTGCTTTGCTGCCATGTGCCGGATCATGCTGGTGGTGGTCAGGCTGGTAGTTTTGTCACCCCTGCTGATGCTGGCATGGCAGGTGGTACAAATGGCCTTTTTGGGGTTATCAGCAGAGTCTTTAAAAAAATTCCAGACTCTGGAAGACCTACCGGTTGTACTGGCAACGTCCCTCGTGTTGGTGTTACGAGGAACGGTTGCCCGCCTTCTGTCTGCGGCCTCCACACTGCTTCTTCCTGCCTGTTGGGGTACTCTGCCTCCCTCCCCCTGTGTGCTGCTGGCCTCACTCTGCATGTCCTACTGCCTCGTTGGGTCAGGTACTAGATCATCCACCACCTCCTCCTCTTCCTCTTGCGCACCATGATCCCCCTCCTCACTTCCTGGCAATTGTGTCTCATCATCGTCCACCTCTTGAGACAAATTGCCAGCGTCGACTTCCTGTGGCCGTGGCTGTTCAAATATTTGGGCATCGCTACATGGGATCTCCTCTTCCACCACTTCAAGCGGAGTAGGCGAGGGGCACAAATCTGGAAATGGACCAGTGAACAGCTCTCCAGAGTGTCCAAGTGTTGGATTAGTTGCTGTCTGATGACACTCGGCATGGTGGGAAGAAGGAGCATCAGGGTGAGGAGGATTATGCGGTCAAGACTCACGGCTAAAAAGAGTCGACCGTGTGGAAGAAAGGCCGGAGGTGGTGGTGCCCAGGTAAATGGAAGTATTATCTGCTATCCAATTAATAACCTGTTCACACTGATCAGTTCGCAATACTGGTGTTGTTCTGTGCTTCCCTAGTAATTCGGTCAAGAAGTGGGAGCGAGAAGATGTAGCTGTTTGTTGTGGCACATTTTCACCTTGGCCACGGCCCCGTCCTCTGCACACACCATCACCAGAACGTCCATTTCCACGTCCCTTGCCACACGCCTTGCTCATTGTAAAGTAAGTAAAATAGCTTACACTCGAACTATCAATGGAAAAAGGGTAATAAAAAGTAGATTAGAACCGTGGAAGAGGAAAACCACAGTTCTATTTCTCTGGCCTACACCCGACTCTTTTAAACAATCTGAACAATCAGGGAGAAAATATTACTGTTTTTCTTTACTGAAAAAATACCAAAAGCTGAATAATAGAGATTTCTTACCGTGGAACAGCAAAACCACAGTTATAATTTACTGGTATATACCAGACTTTTTTAAATATATATATATTTGCGGCTGAACAGTGAGCGACACACTCAAACTATTCTTTTTAAATACAAATGGCCCAAAAGTGGATAATACAGAGGTTTGAACCGTGGAACTGCAAAACCACACTTGTATTTCTTGGGCCTACACCAGACTATTTTCAACAGATATATTTGTGTCTGAACAATCAGGAGACACTATTTATTTTTTACAGCAAAAAATGCCAAAAGCATGATAATAGAGATTATTTACCGTGGAACAGCAAAACCACAGTTATAATTTACTGGTATATTCCAGAATTTTTAAAATATATATATATTTGCAGCTGAACAGTGAGCGACACACTCAAACTATTTTTTTTAGATACAAATGGCCCAAAAGTGGATAATACAGAGGTTTGAACCGTGGAACTGCAAAACCACACTTGTATTTCTTGGGCCTACACCTGACTATTTTCAACAGATACATTTGTGTCTGAACAATCAGGAGACACTATTTATTTTTTGCGGCAAAAAATGCCAAAATCAGGATAATAGAGATTTTTTACCATGGAATAGCAAAACCACAGTTATAATTTACTGGTGTATACCAGAATTTTTTAAATATACTGTATATATATTTGCGGCTGAACAGTGAGCGACACAATTAAACTGTTTTTTTAGATACAAATGTCCCAAAAGTGGATAATACAGAGGTTTTAACAGTGGAACTGCAAAACCGCACTTGTATTTCTCGGGCCTACACCAGACTATTTTCAACAGGTGTATTTGTGTCTGAACAATCAGGAGACACTATTATTTATTTTTTTACGGCCAAAAATTGCAAAAAGCAGGATAATACAGAGATTTGACCCATGGAACTGCAAAACCACACTTGGATTTCTCGGGCCTACACCAGACTATTTTGAACAGATATAATTGTGTCTGAACAATCAGGAGACACTATTTATTTTTTAAAGCAAAAAATACCAAAAGCAGGATAATAGAGATTTTTTACCGTGGAACAGCAAAGCCACACATGTATTTTTCGGGCCTACACCAGACTATTTTCAACAGATATATTTGTGTCTGAACAATCAGGAGACACTATTTATTTTTTACGGCAAAAAATGCCAAAAGCAGGATAATAGAGATTTTTTACCGTGGAACAGAAAAACCGCAGTTATTAGTTACTGGTGTATACCAGACATTTTTAGATATATATATATTTGCGGCTGAACAGTGAGCGACACACTCAAACTGTTTTTTTTAGATACAAATGGCCCAAAAGTGGATAATACAGAGGTTTGAACCGTGGAACTGCAAAACCACACTTGTATTTCTCGGGCCTACACCAGACTCTTTTCATCAGATATATTTGTGTCTGAACAATCAGGAGACACTATTATTTATTTTTTATGGCCAAAAATTGCGAAAAGCAGGATAATACAGAGATTTGACCCGTGGAACTGCAAAACCACACTTGTATTTCTTGGGCCTACACCAGACAATTTTCAACAGATATATTTGTGTCTGAACAATCTGGAGACACTATTATTTATTTTTTATGGCCAAAAATTGCGAAAAACAGGGTAATACAGAGATTTGACCCGTGGAACTGCAAAACCACACTTGTATTTCTCGGGCCTACACCAGACTATTTTCAACAGATATATTTGTGTCTGAACAATCTGGAGACACTATTTATTTTTTCACGGCAAAAAATGCAAAAAGCAGGATAATAGAGATTTTTTACCGTTGAACAGCAAAACCACAGTTATAATTTACTGATGTAAACCACACTTTTTTAAATATATATATATTTGCGGCTGAACAGTGAGCGACACACTCAAACTGTTTTTTTTAGATACAAATGGCCCAAAAGTGGATAATACAGAGGTTTGAACCGTGGAACTGCAAAACCACACTTGTATTCCTCGGGCCTACACCAGACTATTTTCAACAGATATATTTGTGTCTGAACAATCAGGAGACACTATTTATTTTTCACGGCAAAAAATGCCAAAAGCAGGATAATAGAGATTTTTTACCGTGGAACAGCAAAACCGCAGTTATAATTTACTGGTGTATACCAGACTTTTTTAAATATATATATATATTTGCAGCTGAACAGTGAGCGACACTCTCAAACTGTTTTTTTAAGATAAAAATGGCCCAAAAGTGGATAATACAGAGGTTTGAACCGTGGAACTGCAAAACCACACTTGTATTTCCCGGGCCTACACCAGACTATTTTCAGCAGATATATTTGTGTCTGAACAATCAGGAGACAATATTATTTATTTTTTACTGCCAAAATTTGCGAAAAGCAGGATAATACAGAGATTTGACCCGTGGAACTGCAAAACCACACTTGTATTTCTCGGGTCTACACCAGACTATTTTCATCAGATATATTTGTGTCTGAACAATCAGGAGACACTTTATTTTTTACGGCAAAAAATGCCAAAAGCAGTATAATAGAGATTTTTTACCATGGAACAGCAAAACCGCAGTTATTATTTACTGGTGTATACCAGACATTTTTAAATATATATATATTTGCGGTTGAACAGTGAGCGACACACTCAAACTGTTTATTTTAGATACAAATGGCACAAAAGTGGATAATACAGAGGTTTGAACCGTGGAACTGCAAAACCACACGTGTATTTCTCGGGCCTAAACCAGACTATTTTCAACAGATATATTTGTGTCTGAGCAATCAGGAGACACTATTATTTATTTTTTACGGCCAAAAATTGCGAAAAACAGGATAATACAGAGATTTGACCCGTGGAACTGCAAAACCACACTTGTATTTCTCGGGCCTACACCAGACTATTTTCAACAGATATATTTGAGTCTGAACAATCAGGAGACACTATTTATTTTTCACGGCAAAAAATGCAAAAAGCAGGATAATAGAGATTTTTTTACCGTGGAACAGCAAAACCACACTTGTATTTTTCGGGCCTACACCAGACTATTTTCAACATATATATGTGTGTCTGAACAATCAGGAGACACTCTTTATTTTTTACGGCAAAAAATGCCAAAAGCAGGATAATAGAGATTTTTTTACCATGGAACAGCAAAACCACACTTGTATTTTACGGGCCTACACCAGACTATTTTCAACATATATATTTGTGTCTGAACAATCAGGAGACACTATTATTTATTTATTTATTTTTATTTTTTTTATGGCAAAAATTGCCAAGAGCAGGATAATAGAGATTTTTTACCGTGGAACAGCAAAAGCACACTTCTGTCTCTCTGGCCTACACCAGACTATTTCCAACAGATATATTTGTGTCTGAAAAATCAGGGAGACAGTATTATTTATTTATTTATTTTTTACGGCAAAAAATGCCAAGAGCAGGATAATAGAGATTTTTTACCGTGGAACAGCAAAAGCACACTTCTGTCTCTCTGGCCTACACCAGACTATTTTCAACAGATATATTTGTGTCTGAAAAATCAGGTAGACAATATTTTTTTTTTACGGTAAAAAATGCCAAAAACAGGATAATAGAGATTTTTTACTGTGGAACAGAAAAATCACAGTTATAATTTTCTGGTGTATACCAGACTTTTTTAAATATATATATTTGTGGCTGAACAGTGAGCGACACACTCAAATTTTTCTTTTAGATACAAATGGCCCATGGAACTGCAAAACCACACTTCTATTTCTCTGGCCTACACCAGACTATTTTCAACAGTTATATTTGTGTCTGAAAAATCAGAGACACACTTTTTTTGGGGTGGGGTGGGGGGGACTCCAAAAGGTTAATAAGACGGGTATTTGTACAGTGTGAAGGAGGGAAAAAAAAAGACGACTTAGATGAAAAAAATACGATTTTTCCTGGCCCCCGAGACCTGGAGCTAAGTCCAGCAATTTCAGCAACAGGAGCACAGGACTGTAATGCAGCGTTTGCTGGTATAACCACTGCATCTCCTATACAGCCTGCCTGCCTGCCTGATATCTGGGATGGATATTAGTCCTGAGAAGGACTGTTTGTTTGATCTTGCAGCTTTTACAGACCCTACACTAACTATTTCGCAGAATATATCTCTCCCTGAATCAGCAGCGCTGTCCCTACACTGTCTGATCCGGAGCGACTGTGTCCAAGATGGCGGCACCCGGTTTTAATTACTCGAGGTGACACTGTGCGGCCAGCCAATCACTGTAATGCCCACAAACAACATGGCTGCGGCATTACATTGACTGGCTGGCAATCCCTGCATTTTCATTGGCTCTGTAAAGAGTGCCAAACATGCAGGCCGGAGACCCGAGCTCCCGCCCGAGTAACCCGGGAAATGCTCGGCGCTCGCCGAACAACCCGAGTAGCGTGATGCTCGGGCGAGTACCGAGCAGTGTCGAGCATGATCGCTCAACACTATTGCAGAGCCTTCCCAGGCGTGGGTTCACCTACTGACAGGCCCGCCGAACTTTCCTGCTATGCTCCTAGCAGGTCCCAACACTGAACAACATTTATCCTTAATGCAGGGTTTTTAAAGGACCGGTGGCAAGAGCCACTGGAAAACCCAGGTTGGAGGGAGGAGGCCGCCCAACTGCCTTCCTGTTGCCTCCCCCACGAAATGACAGCCCTGCCGGGTTTTACTTAATCTGCCTTAGCCAGATAGCCTGATCAGGCCAATGCTCACCTTCATTCCTGCATTGCAGCCGCAGCTGTGTCTGTTACTGCAATGACTCCAATGGATTTAATAGGTCTCTGTACACATTCTGGGGGATATATAACGTCCCTCGTATACGATCCCAGTCACAGCCTCACAATCTGTATCAAAGACATTTTACAAAAACACAGCCAAGAGAGACTTCAGGACAGCAAGCAGAACATATGGCTCCATCAAGAGGAATACAGATTTGCTGCAGTGAATATCACTGAACTCTTAGAGACATTATGAAGTAATCCAGGTTGGGACACTCAAAACATCTGGCCACATATCTCACTGCTCTACTCTGGGCGGGCCAGCGGAAGGGTGAAACTCTGTAACTTGCACCATCTTGTGTATTTGCTGAGACTGTTCTATATGTTTATTGTATGTTTGGTGGTTCAATAAAGTATTGCCACACTGTTTTACCATCATCCTGTGTTGTCTGAGTAGTTTAATGCCCACAGAAGACCCCGGGTCTTCACAGTCATGTGCTCAGATAAGACCAAAGTAAAACTTTTTGATATTAACTCCATCCGCCGTGTTTGGAGGGAAAGAAAGATGAGTACAACCCCAAGAACACTATCCCAATTGTGAAGCACGGTGGGGGAAACATCAAACTTTGGGGGTGCTTTTCTGCAATTGGGACAGGACGACTGCACTATATTGAAGAGAGGATGGATGGAGTCATATATCAGGAGATTTTGGCCAACAACCTCCTTCCCTCAGTAAGAGAATTGAAGATGGGTCATGGCTGGATCTTCCAGCATGACAATGACTAGTGTTGAGCCACCCCCGTAGTGTTCGGGTTCGGTTCGGTTCGTCGAACACCGGGATGTTCGAGGAACTGTTCGTCGAACTGTTCGTCGAACACCTTAGAACACCGTCGAACACCGTTAAAACCAATGGCAGGCAAACAAAAACACATAGGAACACATAGAAAACACCTTCAAAGGTGTCCAAAAGCTCACAAACTGCTCAGAAGACGCTTTCTTTAAAAAAGCCGGCCGGCAATTCAGCAGCGGCATACACCGGTACCCGACAATTTAGACATGAAGGAATAGAGCATCACACATAGATTAGATAGATAGAAACATGTTAGTCACATATATACGAAGTACAGTGACAGTGTTGCTTACTGCACTTGTCATTTAGTGTAAAGGATTTATTAAAAAATATAATAGTGTTTTCGTGCACCGTCTCTTTAAAAAAGCCGGCCGGCAATTCAGCAGCGGTACCCGACAATTTAGAATAGAAGGAATAGAGAATCACACATAGATTAGATAGATAGAAACATGTCAGCCACATATATACGAAGTACAGTGACAGTGTTGCTTACTGTAATTGTCATTTAGTGTAAAGGATTTATCAAAAAATATAATAGTGTTTTCATGCACCGTCTCTTTAAAAAAGCCGGCCGGCAATTCAGCATCTGTGCCCGACAATTTATAACAGACAGAATAGAGCTTCACACATAGATTAGATAGATAGAAACATGTCAGTCACATATATAATAAGTACAGTGATAGTGTTGGTTACTGTACTTGTCATTTAGTATTAAAATAAAGGATTTATTATTAAAAAAAATTGGCGTGGGGTTCCCCGTAATTTTAGTCTCTAGCGGAGGTTAAGCAGACAGCTGGGGCAGATGTTTGAAGCCTGGGAAGGGGGTAATACCCACGGAGCTTCCCAGGCTACTAATATCAGCCCCCAGCTGAATACCTAGCCTTTACTAGCTATTAAAATGGAGGACCCCCCCAAAAAAAATGACGTGGGGTCCCCCCTAATTTAATAGCTAGCAAAGGCTAGGCAGACAGCTGGGGGCTGATATTAATAGCCCAGGAAGGGAGCTATGAATATTGGCCCCCTCCCAGGCTAGAAACACCAGCCGTCAGCTGCCCCAGAAATGGCGCATCCATAGGATGCGCCAATTCTGGCACTTAGCCTCGCTCTTCCACGCTGCCCTGGTGCGGTGGCAGGGGGTAATAGGGTTGGGGTTGATGTCAGCTTATAATGCCAGCTGACATCAAGCCCAGGTTAGTAATGGAGAGGCGTCTATAAGACACCCCCATTACTAACTCCATAGTCAAAGTTAAAAAAAAAACACAAACACCCAGAATAAAGTCCGTTAATTGAAATAAAGACACAATTCTTTATTGTTCTAAATTAAACCCTACTTACCATCACGCCCATTCCAGCTGAAGCCAGCCATCTCCTGCAATAAAAGAAAAATAATAAAGCAACCTCATCCTTACCTTTCCATGGTTCCCAGGACAGCTTCAGCTCTGCTACATCGAGATGACAGGCTGGACCGCAGCAGAACGCTGCCATCCAGCCTGTCATCCCGCAGACACTGAGAAGCGCAGGCATGCTTGCACTCCTCAGTGTCTGACTGTGACGGCATCCAGATGAGCCGACAATGAACTCGGCTCACCTCATGCACGTCACTGACAGCGTGGGAAAATTCTCCTGCACTCAGCGCTTCAGCGTGAGAATTTTCCCACGCTGTCAGTGACGTGCATGAGGTGAGCTCATTCATGTCCAATGATCTCAGCTCACCTCATGCACGTCACTGACAGCGTGGGAAAATTCTCCTGCACTCAGCGCTACAGCGTGAGAATTCTCCCACGCTGTCAGTGACGTGCATGAGGTGAGCTCATTCATGTCCAATGAACTCAGCTGACCTCATGTACGTCACTGACAGCGTGGGAGAATTCTCACGCTGAAGTGCTGAGTGCAGGAGAATTCTCCCACGCTGTCAGTGACGTGCATGAGGTGCGCCGAGTTCATTGGACATGAACTCGTCTCATCTTTATGCCGTCACAGCCAGACACTGCAGAGCGCAAGCATGCCTGCGCTTCTCAGTGTCTGCGGGATGACAGGCTGGATGGCAGCGTTCTGCTGCGGTCCAGCCTGTTATCTCGATGTAGCAGAGCTGAAGCTGTCGTGGGAACCATGGAAAGGTAAGGATGAGGTTGCTTTATTATTTTTCTTTTATTGCAGGAGATCGTTGGCTTCAGCTGGAATGGGCGTGATGGTAAGTATGGTTTAATTTAGAACAATAAAGGAATGTGTCTTTATTTCAATTAAAGGACTTTATTCTGGGTGTTGTGTTTTCTTTTAACTTTGACTATGGGGTTAGTAATGGGGGTGTCTTATAGACGCCTCTCCATTACTAACCTGGGCTTGATGTCAGCTGGCATTATAAGCTGACATCAACCCCAACCCTATTACCCCACTGCCACCGCTACAGGGCAGTGGGAAGAGCGAGGCTAAGTGCCAGAATTGGCGCATCCTAAGGATGCGCCATTTCTGGGGCGGCTGACGGCTGGTGTTTCTAGCCTGGGAGGGGGCCAATATTCATGGAACCCTTCCTGGGCTATTAATATCAGCCCCCAGCTGTCTGCCTAGCCTTTGCTAGCTATTAAAATAGGGGGGACCCCATGTCATTTTTTTGGGGGGTCCCCCATTTTAATAGCTAGTAAAGGCTAGGTATTCCGCTGGGGGCTGATATTAGTAGCCTGGGAAGCTCCGTGGGTATTACCCCCTTCCCAGGCTTCAAACATCTGCCCCAGCCGTCTGGTTAACCTCCGCTAGAGCCTAAAATTACAGGGATCCCCACGCCAATTTTTTTTTAAATAAATCCTTTATTTTAACACTAAATGACAAGTACAGTAATCAACACTATCACTTTACTTCATATATATGTGACTGATATGTTTCTATCTATCTAATCTATGTGTGATTCTCTATTCCTTCTATTCTAAATTGTCGGGTACAGATGCTGAATTGCCGGCCGGCTTTTTTAAAGATACGGTGCATGAAAACACTATTATTTTTTTTTAATAAATCCTTTACACTAAATGACAAGTACAGTAAGCAACACTGTCACTGTACTTCATATATATGTGACTGACATGTTTCTTTCTACCTAATCTATGTGTGATTCTCTATTCCTTCTATTCTAAATTGTCGGGTACAGATGCTGAATTGCCGGCCGGCTTTTTTAAAGAGACAGTGCATGAAAACACTATTATTTTTTTTAATAAATCCTTTATACTAAATGACAAGTACAGTAAGCAACACTGTCACTGTACTTCATATATATGTGACTGACATGTTTCTATCTACCTAATCTATGTGTGATTCTCTATTCCTTCTATTTTAAATTGTCAGGTACAGATGCTGAATTGCCGGCCGGCTTTTTTAAAGAGACGGTGCATGAAAACACTATTATTTTTTTTGATAAATCCTTTACACTAAATGACAAGTACAGTAAGCAACACTGTCACTGTGCTTCTTATATGTGTGACTGACATGTTTCTATCTATCTAATCTATGTGTGAAGCTCTATTCTTTCGGTTCTAAATTGTCGGGTACCGGTGTATGCCGCTGATGAATTGCCGGCTTTTCATGTTTCACTGTTGGCACTGTTCCCATCGATTTGGGCAATCACTGTAATGCCACAACCACCATGGCTGTGGCATTACAGTGAGTGGCAAACAATCCCTGCATGATTGGTGCTCTAAATAGCGCCAGACATGCAGGACACGCTTTTGGTGCACGAACAGTTATCGAACATAACCTCGAACAGCCGAATTTTTTGCAAATCGTTCGGGTTCGTCGAACAACTCGAACACCGCCCAAAACAGCTCGAATTTGAGATTGGCGAACAGTTCTAGTCGAACACCGCTCATCTCTAACAATGACCCAAAACACACAGCCAGGACAACTAAGGCGTGACTCCGTAAGAAGCATTTCAAAGTCATGGAGTGGCCTAGTAAGTCTCCAGACCTGAATAAAATAGAAAATCTTTGGAGGGAGCGGAAACTCAATGCTGCCCAGCGACAGCCCTGAAATCTGAAAGATCTGGTGAAGATCCATATGGAGGAGTGGGCCAAAATCCCTGCTGCAGTGTGTGCAAACTTGGTCAAGAGCTGCAGGAAACGTCTGACCTAATTGCAAATAAAGGTACCAAATGTTCTGTTTTTCTATTGTATCAAATACTTATTTTATGCAATAAAATGCAAATTAATTATGTACAAATCATACAATGTGATTTTCTGGATTCTGATATTTAAGTTTTTCTTTTTTAATAAATTTGCAACATTTCTACATTTCTGTTTTTTTCAGTCAAGATGGGGTGCAGAGTGTACATTAATGAAAAAAAAATGAACTTTTTAGAATTTACCAAATGGCTCCAATGAAACAAAGAGTGAAAAATGTAAAGGGGTCTGAATACTTTCCGTACCCACTGTATAACATACTATCCATATATTGCACATTTTTCTGAAAAGCAAGTTAATGAATTCTGGGTCCTCAGATCAACATATACGAGATATTTGGAGAGGTTCATCCATCAATGTCACTGTTTAATCAAATACATAACTTACTTGCATTAATACATTATCATATCTCTCTGCAGAAGAGGATGCGTCTAATTAAAGTGCCTATGATTCCTCAAAGTGGAGGCAAGAGTTTTTTACAGCAATGTAGGTATGATAAACCAAAGGTTAAAAATACAATGGCGAAATACAGAGATTTTTAGAGGAATATGTAAATGTCTAACGAGTACCCAAATTACTTTTCATCTTATCGTGTCATTAATTTATACTCTCTTGTTACAACTCTGTTTCTAAAATAGGCTTTTAGTTTAAAATGTAAATTCATTCAAAAATCCACAATAATGGAGATTAGTAATTTATATGGTATCTTGGCTACATAAAAACAGGTAAATTATATCTGCTTATGCTAGAGGGAACTGTTGTTAGGTTCATAGATTCCTCTTTTTTCTTAAATACTGTACATTTATGAAGTTTGTAGCTCAGGGTTCCTAAACAGCCTTATTCCCTTACTCCTACACTATAGGCATTCTAAACTTACACCAAAGGTCAAGAACAACCTGAGGATTGTATACAGCCCAAGTAAATATTGTCATGGGTGAAAATATACTTGAGGTATGTTCACCTGATGCCTTTTAGTAGAATTTATCTTAGTATCTCTTGTTTCTGTGTTTTTTTCTTCTTTTTATTGTGGAAGGGGGGTTTCCCAGACCCAGCGCACAAATCTGAATTCCCAGTGGTGTGTCCTCCAATTTTGGATTCTTAAAAAGTCTTGTCAATGTCCCAATGGACTTAATGAAGTTGTAGAAACTGCTAACTATATCCATTACTGTGCTTCTGCACGTCACATTTTCCTTCCTTTTTATCATTTCTTTCTATTCCTGATTGGTTGTAATGATATAGATGCATTTTCAGGCTATTTTATGAACATCTGCCCAACAGGACACATTGTTCCACATACCATTAATTTTTTATGTGTCCTCTCATTCTGTTCGTCTTATAATATTATTATTGCTTTTTTTTCTACCCTGCTCTTCATTTATTACAGTCCTGCATATTGTTAAATCCTCTCCTTACCGAGATCAATTTTTTTCCCATTACGGTCTATAAAGTTCTAGCCAAGTGATCCCGGAAATAGGGAAATGGTTATCATTAATTATGGTAGTTGGTTATTTCTCAGTACATCATTTCATAGAATTGTCCCTCCACTCATTTTCCCCTGACTTAATGAATTAGTTGTGAACACCCACATTTTTTTATAACTATGCAAATTTGGCCCAAATGCGGCTTCTGTAATTATCACACTTGCAACTTTACATTAGACATATTAGTGTCTTATATATTTCTGCATTTGTCTAGGAACACTTACCGTATTTTTCGGACTATAAGACGCACTTTTTTCCTCCAAAATTTTGGAGCAAAATGGGGGGTGCGTCTTATAATCCGAATGTTGGGGGTGGGTGTGTATATATATGTAGTGTGTGGGGGAGAGTGGTAGCGGTGGAGGAGCGGGGCACAGGAGTCAGCAGCCTCCGCTGCAGCCTATACTGTCCCCACTGCTAAAGAAAATGAATATTCACCCTTGGGCGTGGGGAGCACTGAATATTCATGCTCCTTAATAGCGGCACACAGTGCAGCCGCGCTGTGGCTCCTGCTGCTGCCGGAATCGCCTGTGCCCGCTGTTAAAGGGCATGAATATTCAACCTCTCTCCACGCCCACGGGCGTGGGGATGGGGTGAATATTCATGCCCTTTAATAAGCGGGCACACGAGATAGCCGGCAGCAGCAGGAGCCTCTGCGCAGCTACACAGTCCCGGCGTGGGGAGCAGTGACTTCCGGCAGCTGATCTCTCCTTGTGAGCCGCACATGGCAGTGATGCCATGCGCGGCTCACATGGAGAGATCAGTGCAGGCAGACCGGATGCAGCGCTGAAGGAGAGAGAAGAATGGTGAGTAGGAGTGTTTATTTTTTTTTTATGTGCAGCATGATGGGGATTAGGGGGACCATGCATACTAGGATAAGGATGAGGGGGCCATACATACCAGGATAGGGATTAGGGGTGCCATGCATACCAGGATGGGGATTAGGGGTGCCATGCATACCAGGACAGGGATGAGGGGTGCCATGCATACCAGGACAGGGATGAGGGGTGCCATGCATACCAGGACAGGGATGATGGGTGCCATGCATACCAGGAGAGGGATGAGGGGTGCCATGCATACCAGAATAGGGATGAGGTGTGCCATACATACCAGGACAGGGATGAGGGGTGCCATGCATACCAGGATAAGGATGAGGGGTGCCATGCATTCCAGGACAGGGATGAGGGGTGCCATGCATATCAGGATAGGGATGAGGGGTGCCATGCATACCAGGATAGGGATGAGGGGTGCCATGCATACCAGGATGGGGATTGCTGTGCCATGCATACCTGGATGGGGATTGCTGTGCCATGCATACCAGGATGGGGATTGCTGTGCCATGCATACCAGGATAGGGATTAGGGGTGCCATGCATACCAGGATAGGGATGAGGGGTGCCATGCATACCATGACAGGGATGAGGGGTGCCATGCGTACCAGAACAGGGATGAGGGGTGCCATGCATACCAGGATATGGATGAGGGGTGCCATGCATACCAGGATAAGGATGAGGGGTGCCATGCATACCAGGATGGAGGGATGCCAGGCATACAAAGATGGGGATGAGGACCACGTATAAAAGGAAGGGGGGGCATATATACCAGGATGGGGGATATTGTCAGAATTGGGGGACATTACCCCTATACCAGTGTCAGCAGAAGACCCCCTCACCCTTAAAAGTGCATCATGACCACATTTTTTGCTTAAATTTTTTTTTTTTTTTTTCCTCTTCTAAAACCTAGGTGCGTCTTATAGTCCGAAAAAATATGGTACTTTTCTATGTACATGACTCTATAATTACCTTCTTCATCAATTTTTACTTTTTGATGTAATTGCTTTCTGCGTTTGATATCATTTCTGTTGTTTGATCCTCACTGATGCCTTTTACCCTTGCTTTTTTATCTAAATTTTGGTCTGAAGAAAGTATTAATAAAGTAATTGTTCACTGTACTACTGGGTCCAGTGCCGGACTGGAACTGAAAATCAGCCCTGGCACACGAACAAAAGCAGCCCACATGCAAATCGCTGTTTTTAAATAGGAGTGTATCTTTTCTATGCAACCTTTTCTATGCAGTTTATGGGTGAGAACACCAAGGGAGTTCAGTAGGTGAAAAATTACTTTGTCCTTAAAAGTTGGGAGATCTGCCATTCTTTGACTGTACCTATGCCCTGTGACCCCATTCTGAATTTTTAGTTTATAAAGGGGGAACCAGAATTAGGACTACTGCTATGCATGCCCCTAGCTGCAGGAGGACCTAAGGTTAGTGCATATTCTAATAATTATAATTTATACACTCAGCCCACCCTACCTCCTAGTTATAGGGGTTTTTCACCCAGTGCACATTTTTTGTCAGCTTGCTGGCTACTAAAAGAGAGTAATATTGGGATTCGGCTTTACCAGGCAGTTCAGGCAGTTGACACGTGACCATAAGTATGTGATCGGCCAAACACATTCTCATCACTTCTCATCCAATTCTCTTACTTTTCTATTGAGGGAAGCAGATAAGAATGTGTTTGGCACAGTGAGGGCTCGCTCACACTGGCGTATAGCACGGCTGAGTGCTGTCCGATGTTTTATCAGATCGCTCTCGTCCCAATGTTATACTATGGGCAGTGCAGATCTGCGTTGTTCTCTATAGACCAAATCATTCTGATATTTGCCTCATGCTGCGAGTGTCTCTGGAATTCGGATCACCCGTACAAGTCTGAAACATCGGACTGCACTCAGACGTCATTCAAGTACAGTCTGATGTAAGCGGACACAGACAATGGAGGAGATGGAGAAATTCAGCTCTCCGTCTTCTCCGCACCTGAGATACGACTCTTATGTGAAAGAATCAGATTACAGTAAACTGACACTGATCAAACTCTGATCGGAGTGTGATCAATGTCATTATCATAATCGATCTGATTATCTGGCAATCATCGATGGTGTGTACGAGCCCTTAATGTTATTACCACATAAAGAAAAAATTAAAGCGGTGGTCCCCATACTAAAAACGGCCAGTCCTCCAGCCAGTTTTGCACCAGGAGCTTATTTTGCCAAGAAGATATGATCTATACAATATAGGGACTGATTGTCCAGCGCTTATAGAAATCATATGTTCTTGGACAAATAAGTTTCTGGTGTGAAACTGGCTGGAGGACTGGCCGTTTTTAGTAGGGAGAAAATGTAATCATCATCAGCCCCAAAAGTCAGCCAGCAGCCAGTTCTGGACCAGAAGAGAGAAATATGAATATTTAAAGGGGTTGTGCACTACTTTATCCTTAGGATAGGTCATTGATGTCTGATCGGTGTTGGTGTGACACCTGGCACCCCCGCAGATCAGCTGTTCTCGGTGCCGGTAGGAACCGCTCAGTTACAGAACTGCACAGATCCGTCTACTCTATAGTGGCCCAAGCGGGTACTGCACATCCACCACTTATTGATTTAAATAGGTGACGAATGTGCAGTACCTGGCTGCGGCCACTATACAGTAGGCGGAGCTGTGCTGTGCCATAACTGAGCTGTGAGAACAGCTGATCTGCGGTGGTGCCAGGTGTCACAGCCACACAGATCAGACATTGATGCCCTATCCTAAGGATGAGTCATGAATGTTAAGAGTGGACAACCCCTTTAAATTTACTAAATGTGTCTCTAGGATGGGATAGAACAAGAACTCACCCAGTGACCCAGACAGCTGAAGATTGGGGCAGGAAGGACAGCACGCTGTGGCTGACAGCTGATCTGGAGTAGATAAAAAAGCTGCCAGGGGTGTACAAAGAAATCATGGGGCCCCATAGCAAGAGACCTAATAGCCCTGCACATAGTATGAAAGCCATGCGCACAGCATGCTGGCACCGCATACAGCATGCTGGCCCCACATACAGTCCTGCACATAGTATGATGGCCCTGCATACAATCATGTACATAGTATGATGGCCCCGCATACAGTCCTGCACATAGTATGATGGTTCCACATGCAGTCCTGCCCATAATATGATGGCTCCGCATACAGTCCTGCACATAGTATGATAGCCCCACATACAGTCCTGCACATAGTATGATGGCCCCACATACAGTCCTGCACATAGTATGATGGCCCCGTATACAGTCCTGCGCATATTATGATGGCCTCGCATACAGTCCTGCACATAGTATGATGGCCCCACATACAGTGCTGCCCATAGTATGATGGCCCCGCATACAGTCCTGAATATAATATGATGGCCCCACATACAGTCCTGCACATAGTATGATGGCCCCACATACAGTCCTGAGCATAGTATGATGGCCCCACATACAGTCCTGTACATAGTATAAAGGCCCCACATACAGTCCTGCACATAGTATGATGGCCCCACATACAGTCCTGCACATAGTATGATGGCCCCACATATAGTCCTGCACATACTATGATGGCCCCGCATATAATCCTGCACATAGTATGATGGCACTGCATATAATCCTGCACATAGTATCATGGCCCCACATATAATCCTGCACATAGTATGATGGATTGGCCTCACATATAATCCTGCACATGGTATGATGGCCCCACAAACAGCGCTGCACATAGTATGATGGCCCCACATATAGCCATGCACATAGTATGATAGCCCCACATACAGTTCTGCACATAGTATGATGGTCCTACATACAGCCCTCCACATAGTATGATGGCTACACATATAATGGACCATATAGTATGATGGCCCCACACCCCATAGTAATGGCCCTACACCCCATAGTAATTGCCCCACACCCCATAGTAAGGGCCCCACACTGCATAGTAATGACCCCACACCCCATAGTAAGGGTCCCACACCGTACTGTTTGATTGAAAAATATATATATTCACCTACCTTGTTCCCTGCTGCTCCGGTGGGGCCTCGGCTGCAGCGTTGCTAGGGACGCATTGCTGGGGCCACGGGTGGGAAAGCAGAGGGCTTCTCGCTGGCGGCACACTGGGTTAATATAGTGGAAGCCGGGACCCAGTCGGACCTTGGGACGGAAAACGTCCTCCCAACGCTGACGATTGCGGGCCCTGGGTCAATCAGGGTTGCCCCCACATTCTACAACTCCTGCACCTCATCCTCCTCTTCAGCCTTCATCTCCGAAATGATCACATCAGTCGCAAGCTGGAAGCACTGCAGCACTGCCTTGGCCAAGTGGCAAAAGGCTGTGCTGAAGCTAATATGCTTAGGTGACAAACCACACAATGCTGAAGAGTTGTGGACAGCTCTGAAAGAGCAGGCAGATCTGTGGCTGACACCGCTGACCCTACAGCCAGGCATGGTCGTGTGTGACAATGGCCGGAACCTGGTGGCGGCTCTGAGGTGAGCTCACACACGTACCATGCCTGGCTCATATGCTTAGCCTCGTGGTTCAGTGGTTTCTCAAAACCTACCCGGACCTGCTTGTCAAATTACGCCATCTGTGTGCCCATTTTAGAAAGTCAGCTACAGCTTCCGCCACCCTTGCCGTGCTTCAGCAGCGTTGGCAGTTTGCAGCTCACCAACTGATCTGCGATGTTCCCACGCGTTGGAACTCTACATTGCAGATCTTGGGAAGGATTTGTGAGCAGAAGAGGGCAGTTGTTGACAACCAGCATCAACAAGGCCATCGGTATTCAGGTCGGACTCCACACATAAGACCTCAGGAGTGGACATGAATGTCAGACATATGTACCATCCTACAAAACTTTGAGGACTCCACCAAGATGGTAAGCGGCGATGACACCATAATTAGCGTCACCATCCCACTTCTCTGTGTTCTGAAGCGCTCTCTGCTCACAATTAAAGAGGATGCATTGCAGGCAGAGCACGATGAGATGTAGCAAGGAACCATACAGGGTGATTCCACACAGCCCAGCCTCATCTCATCCCAACGTGGATTGGGTGATAATGAGGAAGAGGAGGAGGAAGAAAAGGAGCTAGTTTACTGCTCTATAGACGGTATTACCTGCACAATTGTCATACCATCTGTTCAGTGTGGATGGCCTGAGGACAGGGAGGATGAGGAGAGCATGGTCAGTCGTCCTCTTGGTGAGGACATGGAAGTCTTGCCTTTTAGCAGTCTGGCACACGTGACTGAGTTTATGTTACTCTGCCTTTCCCGTGACCCTTTCGTTGTCCACATTTTGGGTGACAGTCATTACTGGCTGGTGACACTTCTAGACCCATGCTACAAGGAGAACTTTCTGTCTCTTATTCCCTTGCAGGACAGGCCTAATAAAATAGTGCAGTACAAAAAGGCCCTTGTTGCGGAGTTATTTAAAATATTCCCATCTGAAAATGCTGGCGGCAGAGGTCACAGCTTGCTGAACAACAAAGGTGTACAGGCGAGAGAGACACAAATGCAATCCAGCCGAGGCAGGGGAACACTGTCGTACCAACGTCCTCCGTGATTCCTCTGTGCCTTATAATTATGGGGTATCCAAGCTGGACACGTGGCATGAACTGGCTCTCTATGCCTTGGAGGTCCTGGTCTGTTCTGCCGCTAACGTTTTGTCAGAGCGGGTTTTTAGTGACGCCGAGGAATTATAACCGATAGGCGAATTCGCCTGTCAACTGAAAATGCTGACAGGCTGACTCTTATAAAAATGAACAAAGGCTGGATTGGGCCAGACTTCTCAGCACCACTGAATGATAGTGTGTTACATAAACTCAAATACAGTGTTTTTTTTGGGGAGGTCTAACTCTATTCCCATGCACCTCTGTCTTCACACCCAGACATGGGTATACGCTTCCTGATTTTGTCTATTTGCTCTTGTCCTCCTCTTACTCCACATCCTCCTCCATATCTATGTCGCTTGCAAGGGACATTGGAGTTCCTCCAAATTTTTGGCAGCCGTTGCATTCACTTCACAGGCAAACAGTATGGGAGACCCACTTCCTAAATGTTAGGCGTCAGGCGTTTGCTGGATCTGAGATTGGTTCTGTGGCCTCCCATTCTGGTTCAGCTGGGGCAGATGCTGCTCAGCATAGCCGTCGGTCCCAACGCCTAGCTGGTGCACGAGACGTACAAGTTGTCTCTCGGGTCTTTGTTCCTAGAAGCGTTAAGCATAGGTTGCAGAGGGGAACAGGGCTACTACAGCCTAAGTCCAGGATGCACTGCACTGAGCATGCCCATGACATGGCGGACCGTGATTGGTGGTTTGGTGTCAGCTGATCCGGTGACCTGGCACCGCCAGATTGGCCGCAGGTGACGTCATCAGTAGTGCGACCAATAATGCAACGGTGGGCAGGGCTTAGTCTTTAAATAGCCTGCCCACAAACATGGCGGTGCGCTCTGATCATTGAGCTAAGGTTGTGTTACTGTGTGGACCCTTGTCTGTTTGGGCTCCACGTGCTCTCTTGCTGCTCTAGCTTCGGACAGGCAGGTTTAGTTGGGGATAGGCAGTCTTAGCTGGAGGGAGGCAGGTAGTTCCGTTTGACAGTCTGGCTCTGACAAGGGGGTCACTATACACCCCGAGCAGACTGCGGACTCCGTATTCCTGACACCGCCTGTTAGCCACGTGGAGAGCTACTCCGCAGTCCGGTAGCACACCGGCTGGGAGCACGTATACGCCGACATGAGTCACACACGCGTCCTAGTGCCTGCTGCATAGCCTCTGTGCAGTTAACAGGGCTACCGCTACATTATTAGTGCGAATCCCTTTTCCCATCCCAGTGTGCAGTAACACTGGAGGGAATTATATATTAGTTGGTTGTTTTACCTTCTTACCCGGAAGGTGTTCGACCGCAGTCTTCCAGGCTGCATCGTGGACCCCGGGTTCGGTTGCTTTCCATTATTAATAAAGTTGTTTGCAACCGTCCCCTTAACACCTAATAATGGGAACATTGTTTTCAGGAGGCCCTCCGACCACTATGTCTCTTGCAAGGGGCATTGGAGTTCCTCCAAATTTTTGGAAGCTGTTGCATTCACTGCATAGGCAAACAGTATGGGACACCCAGTTCCTAATAATGGGAACATTGTTTTCAGGAGGCTCTCTGACCTTTATGTTTCTTGCATGGGGCTTTGGAGTTCCTCCAAATTTTTGGCAGCCGTTGCATTCACTCCATGGACAAACAGTATGGGAGACCCACTCCTTTTTAATGGGAACATGTCATACTCATTACTGTAACCCAGATCTATGTGTCTTTAAATTGTTAGTAGGGTTTTTCCTAAATTTTGGCAGACCCTCTCCTTTCCATTTGGAACATGTTATTACTGTGGCCCAGCTCTATGTGTCTTTAAATTGTTAGTGCGGTTTTTCCCAAATTTTCGCAGCCCTTGTAGTCACAACATGGGCATTACCACTATAGGAGACCCATTCCTTTATAATGGGAACAATTTTTTTACTGAGACCCTCCTCTATGTCTCTTCAAAGGGGTATTGGGTTGCATCCAAATTTTTGGCAGCTCTTGCAGTCACTGCATACGCAATAACAGTATAGGACACCCACTCTTTAATAATGGGAACAGCAAAGCATAACCGACTGCTGGTCCTTTAAGAATAGTAAGGCTGCAAAAATAGTGTCTGTGACTTTCACAAGCCCTCCTTCATAAATGAAACAGGATGTGTAGGATGATGTTTTACACTCCACATGACGAGATAAGGTTGTAAAATGTTAAAATGACATTTACTGGTGAATGCATTTTTCACCATTGAAAGCAATGCAAAAGTGCAAAAATGCATCAAAAATGCTACGTGTGAACATAGCCCAAGGTGTGGAGCAGCATTTTTGTTTTTAGTTATTTATTTTGCCTTATATACAAGTCATTACCCTGGAAAGGATGTTCCTTAACATATTTCCCAGGAAAATCCATTTTAGTTTTGTTTTGGTATGTTTTATTGTGAGTCCGTAAAAGTGGCGTAATACTCTGACAACGTTGTTGACAGCAGTGACCTGGTAGTCAGAGATGCTTCCAGGGGTCTTCCCCATGCTGTTACCATGCCATTTGAGCACTGTTCCCATCAATTTGGGCATTTTTTAGGCCCTCTGCAGACCTGCCGGGGGAGCCACCAGAAAAATGCTCAAGTTTCCCATAGACTTACATTGGACTCGTTGCTCGGGTCGAGCACCCGAGCATTTTAGTGCTCGCTCATTACTAGTGGTCGCTTCTCCGTTACCTCCCCTGAAACAGGACGTCGGGGAACATTGGTGAAAAAAGCTGTGGTAATGACTGTCCTGTTTCTGCAGGGGTGATAAGTGACTGCAGGGAAGTTAACTCCATAGCACACAAGCAGTGATGATTAGTAGAGATGAGCGGTGTTCGACTAGAACTGTTCGCCAATCTCAAATTCGAGCTGTTTTGGGCGGTGTTCGAGTTGTTCGATGAACCCGAACGATTTGCAAAAAATTCGGCTGTTCGAGGTTATGTTCGATAACTGTTCGTGCACCAAAAGCGTGTCCTGCATGTCTGGCGCTATTTAGAGCACCAATCATGCAGGGATTGTCTGCCACTCACTGTAATGCCACAGCCATGGTGGTTGTGGCATTACAGTGATTGCCCAAATCGATGGGAACAGTGCTCACAGTGAAACATGAAAAGCCGGCAATTCAGCAGCGGCGTACACCGGTACCCGACAATTTAGAACCGAAAGAATAGAGCTTCACACATAGATTAGATAGATAGAAACATGTCAGTCACATATATAAGAAGTACAGTGACAGTGTTGCTTACTGTACTTGTCATTTAGTGTAAAGGATTTATTAAAAAAATATAATAGTGATTTCATGCACCGTCTCTTTAAAAAAGCCAGCCGGCAATTCAGCAGCGGTACCCGACAATTTAGAATGGAAGGAATAGAGAATCACACATAGATTAGATAGATAGAAACATGTCAGTCACACATATAAGAAGTACAGTGACAGTGTTGATTACTGTACTTGTCATTTAGTGTTAAAATAAAGGATTTATTTAAAAAAAAATTGGCGTGGGGTTCCCCGTAATTTAAGGCTCTAGCGGAGATTAAGCAGACAGCTGGGGCAGATGTTTGAAGCCTGGGAAGGGGTAATACCCACGGAGCTTCCCAGGCTACTAATATCAGCCCCCAGCTGAATGCCTAGCCTTTACTAGCTATTAAAATGGGGGACCCCCCAAAAAATTGACGTGGGGTCCCCCCTATTTTAATAGCTAGCAAAGGCTAGGCAGACAGCTGGGGGCTGATATTAATAGCCCAGGAAGGGTGCCATGAATATTGGCCCACTCCCAGGCTAGAAACACCAGCCGTCAGCCGCCCCAGAAATGGCACATCCATAGGATGCGCCAATTCTGGCACTTAGCCTCGCTCTTCCCACTGCCCTGTAGCGATGGCAGTGGGGTAATAGGGCTGGGGTTGATGTCAGCTTATAATGCCAGCTGACATCAAGCCCAGGTTAGTAATGGAGAGGAGTCTATAAGACACCCCCATTACTAACCCCGTAGTCAAAGTTAAAAAAAAACACAAACACCCAGAATAAAGTCCTTTAATTGAAATAAAGACACAATTCTTTATTGTTCTAAATTAAACCATACTTACAATCACGCCCATTCCAGCTGAAGCCAACGATCCCCTGCAATAAAAGAAAAATAATAAAGCAACATAATCCTTACCTTTCCATGGTTCCCACGACAGCTTCAACTCTGCTACACCGAGATGACAGGCTGGACCGCAGCAGAAAGCTGCCATCCAGCCTGTCATCCCGCAGACGCTGAGAAGCGCAGGCTTGCTTGCGCTCCTCAGCGTCTCACTGTGACGGCATCCAGATGAACCGAGTTCATGTCCAATGAACTCGGCACACCTCATGCACGTCACTGACAGCGTGGGAAAATTCTCACGCTGAAGCGCTGAGTGCAGGAGAATTCTCCCACGCTGTCAGTGACGTGCATGAGGTGAGCTCATGTCCAATGAACTCAGTTCACCTCATGCACGTCACTGACAGCGTCGGAAAATTCTCCTGCACTCAGCGCTTCAGCGTGAGAATTCTCCCACGCTGAAGCGCTGAGTGCTGGAGAATTTTCCCACGCTATCAGTGACGTGCATGAGGTGAGCCGAGTTCATTGGACATTAATTCGGCTCATCTGGATGCCCTCACAGAGAGACACTGTGGAGCGCAAGCAAGCCTGCGCTTCTCAGTGTCTTCGGGATGACAGGCTGGATGGCAGCGTTCTGTTGCGGTCCAGCCTGTCATCTCGATGTAGCAGAGCTGAAGCTGTCATGGGAACCATGGAAAGGTAAGGATGATGTTGCTTTATTATTTTTCTTTTATTTCAGGAGATCGTTGGCTTCAGCTGGAATGGGCGTGACGGTAAGTATGGTTTAATTTAGAACAATAAAGAATTGTGTGTTTATTTAAATTAAAGGACTTTTTTCTTGGTGTTGTGTTTTTTTTAAATACTTTACTAGAAATTCATGGTGGTCATGTATAATATTGGCGTGACCCCATGAATTTCGGGCTTAGGGCCAGCTGATAATGCCAAGCTGGCCCTAACCCCTTTATTACCCAGTGAGCCACCGCACCAGGGCCCTGGATGAGTTGGGTACAGCGCCAGAAGATGGCGCTTCTATGAACGCGCCATTTTCCGGGGTGGCTGCGGACTGCAATTTGCAGCGGGGGTGGCCCAGAAAGCTTGGTCCTCCCTGCGCTGCGGATTCCAGCCCCCAGCTGCCTAGTTGTACCTGGCTGGACACAAAAACAGGGCGAAGCCCCACGTCAATTTTCTTTAAATTATTTCATGAAATAATTAAGAAAAAAGGGCTTCCCTACATTGTTGTGTCCGGCCAGGTACAAATAGGCAGCTGTTGGTTGGGGGCAGCCCGTTCCTGCCTGCTGTACCTGGCTGGACACAAATATAGTGCGAAGCCCCACGTCAATTTTTTTTAAATTATTTCATGAAATAATTTAAAAAAAAAAGGGCTTCCCTATATTGTTGTGTCCGGCCAGGTACAAATAGGCAGCTGGTGGTTGGGGGCAGCCCATTCCTGCCTGCTGCACCTGACTGGACACAAGTATAGTGCGAAGCCCCACGTCAATTTTTTTTTAATTATTTCATGAATTTCCTGAAATAATTTAAAAAAATTGAAGTGGGGCTTCGCACTATATTTGTGTCCAGCCAGGTACAGCAGGCAGGAACGGGCTGCCCCCAACCACCAGCTGCCTATTTGTACCTGGCCGGACACAACAATATAGGGAAGGCCTTTTTTTCTTAATTATTTCATGAATTTCCTGAAATAATTAAAAAAAATTGAAGTGGGGCTTCGCACTATATTTGTGTCCAGCCAGGTACAGCAGGCAGGAACGGGCTGCCCCCAGCCACTAGCTGCCTATTTGTACCTGGCCGGACACAACAATATAGAGAAGGCCTGTTTTTCTTAATTATTTCATGAATTTCATGAAATAATTAAAAAAAAAATACGTGGGGCTTCGCCCTATTTTTGTGACAAGCCAGGTACAACTAGGCAGCTGGGGGTTGGAATCTGCAGCGCAGGGAGGCCCAAGCTTTCTGGGCCCCCACCCCCACCCCCGCTGCAAATTGCAGTCCGCAGCCACCCCGGAAAATGGCGCGTTCATAGAAGCGCCATCTTCTGGCGCTGTACCCAACTCATCCAGGGCCCTGGTGCGGTGGCTCACTGGGTAATAAAGGGGTTAGGGCCAGCTTCGTATTATCAGCTGGCCCTAAGCCCAAAATTCATGGGGTCACGCCAGTATTAGACATGACCGCCATGAATTTCTAGTAAAATATTTAAAAAAAACACAACACCCAGTATAAAGTCCTTTAATTGAAATAAACACACAATTCTTTATTGTTCTAAATTAAACCATACTTACCGTCACGCTCATTCCAGCTGAAGCCAACGATCTCCTGAAATAAAAGAAAAATAATAAACCAACATCATCCTTACCTTTCCATGGTTCCCATGACAGCTGTGTTTTTTTTAACTTTCACTATGGGGTTAGTAATGGGGGTGTCTTATAGACGCCTCTCCATTACTAACCTGGGCTTGATGCCAGCTGGCATTATAAGCTGACATCAACCCCAGCCCTATTACCCCACTGCCACCGCTACAGGGCAGTGGGAAGAGCGAGGCTAAGTGCCAGAATTGGCGCATCCTATGGATGTGCCATTTCTGGGGCGGCTGACGGCTGGTGTTTCTAGCCTGGGAGGGGGCCAAAATTCATGGCACCCTTCCTGAGCTATTAATATCAGCCCCCAGCTGTCTGCCTAGCCTTTGCTAGCTATTAAAATAGGGGGGACCCCACGTCAATTTTTTGGGGGGTCCCCCATTTTAATAGCTAGTAAATAGTGTTGAGCCACCCCCGTAGTGTTCGGGTTCGGTTCGGTTCGTCGAACACCGGGATGTTCGAGGGACTGTTCGTCGAACTGTTCGTCGAACACCTTAGAACACCGTCGAACACCGTTAAAACCAATGGCAGGCAAACAAAAACACATAGGAACACATAGAAAACACCTTCAAAGGTGTCCAAAAGCTGACAAACTGCTCAGAAGACGCTTTCTTTAAAAAAGCCGGCCGGCAATTCAGCAGCGGCATACACCGGTACCCGACAATTTAGACATGAAGGAATAGAGCATCACACATAGATTAGATATATAGAAACATGTCAGTCACATATATATGAAGTACAGTGACAGTGTTGCTTACTGTACTTGTCATTTAGTGTAAAGGATTTATTAAAAAATATAATAGTGTTTTCGTGCACCGTCTCTTTAAAAAAGCCGGCCGGCAATTCAGCAGCGGTACCCGACAATTTATAACAGACAGAATAGAGCTTCACACATAGATTAGATAGATAGAAACATGTCAGTCACATATATATGAAGTACTGTGACAGTGTTGCTTATTGTACTTGTCATTTACTGCAAAGAATTTATTTTAAAAAATAATAGTGTTTTCATGCACCGTCTCTTTAAAAAAGCCGGCTGGCAATTCAGCATCTGTACCCGACAATTTAGAATAGAAGGAATAGAGAATCACACATAGATTAGATAGATAGAAACATGTCAGCCACATATATACGAAGTACAGTGACAGTGTTGCTTACTGTACTTGTCATTTAGTGTAAAGGATTTATTAAAAAATATAATAGTGTTTTCGTGCACCGTCTCTTTAAAAAAGCCGGCCGGCAATTCAGCAGCGGTACCCGACAATTTATAACAGACAGAATAGAGCTTCACACATAGATTAGATAGATAGAAATATGTCAGTCACATATATATGAAGTACTGTGACAGTGTTGCTTACTGTACTTGTCATTTACTGCAAAGGATTTATTAAAAAAAATAATAGTGTTTTCATGCACCGTCTCTTTAAAAAAGCTGGCCGGCAATTCAGCATCTGTACCCGACAATTTATAACAGACAGAATAGAGCTTCACACATAGATTAGATAGATAGAAACATGTCAGTCACATATATAATAAGTACAGTGACAGTGTTGGTTACTGTACTTGTCATTTAGTATTAAAATAAAGGATTTATTATTAAAAAAAATTGGCGTGGGGTTCCCCGTAATTTTAGTCTCTAGCGGAGGTTAAGCAGACAGCTGGGGCAGATGTTTGAAGCCTGGGAAGGGGGTAATACCCACGGAGCTTCCCAGGCTACTAATATCAGCCCCCAGCTGAATACCTAGCCTTTACTAGCTATTAAAATGGAGGACCCCCCCCAAAAAATGACGTGGTGTCCCCCCTAATTTAATAGCTAGCAAAGGCTAGGCAGACAGCTGGGGGCTGATATTAATAGCCCAGGAAGGGAGCCATGAATATTGGCCCCCTCCCAGGCTAGAAACACCAGCCCTCAGCCGCCCCAGAAATGGCGCATCCATAGGATGCGCCAATTCTGGCACTTAGCCTCGCTCTTCCACGCTGCCCTGTAGTGGTGGCAGGGGGTAATAGGGTTGGGGTTGATGTCAGCTTATAATGCCAGCTGACATCAAGCCCAGGTTAGTAATGGAGAGGCGTCTATAAGACACCCCCATTACTAACCCCTTAGTCAAAGTTAAAAAAAAACCACAAACACCCAGAATAAAGTCCTTTAATTGAAATAAAGACACAATTCTTTATTGTTCTAAATTAAACCATACTTACCATCACGCCCATTCCAGCTGAAGCCAACGATCTCCTGCAATAAAAGAAAAATAATAAAGCAACCTCATCCTTACCTTTCCATGGTTCCCAGGACAGCTCCAGCTCTGCTACATCGAGATGACAGGCTGGACCGCAGCAGAACGCTGCCATCCAGCTTGCCATGCCGCACACACTGAGAAGCGCAGGCATGCTTGCGCTCCTCAGTGTCTGACTGTGACGGCATCCAGATGAGCCGACAATGAACTCGGCTCACCTCATGTACGTCACTGACAGCGTGGGAAAATTCTCCTGCACTCAGCGCTTCAGCGTGAGAATTTTCCCACGCTGTCAGTGACGTGCATGAGGTGAGCCGAGTTCATTGGACATGACCTCGGCTCATCTGGATGCCGTCACAGCCAGACACTGAGTAGCGCAAGCATGCCTGCGCTTCTCAGTGTCTGCGGGATGACAGGCTGGATGGCAGCGTTCTGCTGCGGTCCAGCCTGTCATCTCGATGTAGCAGAGCTGAAGCTGTCGTGGGAGCCATGGAAAGGTAAGGATGATGTTGCTTTATTATTTTACTTTTATTGCAGGAGATCATTGGCTTCAGCTGGAATGGGCGTGGCGGTAAGTATGGTTTAATTTAGAACAATAAAGAATTGTGTGTTTATTTCAATTAAAGGACTTTTTTCTGGGTGTTTGTGTTTTTTTTAAATACTTTACTAGAAATTCATGGTGGTCATGTCTAATATTGGCGTGACCCCATGAATTTCGGGCTTAGGGCCAGCTGATAATGCCAAGCTGGCCTTAACCCCTTTATTACCCAGTGTGCCACCGCACCAGGGCCCTGGATGAGTTGGGTACAGCGCCAGAAGATGGCGCTTCTATGAACGCGCCATTTTTCGGGGCGGCTGCGGACTGCAATTTGCAGCGGGTGGGGCCCAGAAAGCTTGGGCCTCCCTGCGCTGCAGATTCCAGCCCCCAGCTGCCTAGTTGTACCTGGCTGGACACAAAAATAGGGCGAAGCTCCACGTATTTTTTTTTTAAATTCATGAAATTCATGGAATAATTAAGAAAAAAAGGGCTTCCCTATATTGTTGTGTCCGGCTAGGTACAAATAGGCAGCTGGTGGTTGGGAGCAGCCCGTTCCTGCCTGCTGTACCTGACTGGACACAAATATAGGGCGAAGCCCCACATCAATTTTTTTTTCATTATTTCATGAATTTCCTGAAATAATTTAAAAAAAATTGACGTGGGGCTTCGCCCTATATTTGTGTCCAGTCAGGTACAGCAGGCAGGAACGGGCTGCCCCCAACCACCAGCTGCCTATTTGTACCTGGCCAGACACAACAATATAGGGAAGCCCTTTTTTAAAAAAATTATTTCATGAAATAATTAAAAAAAAATTGACGTGGGGCTTCGCACTATATTTGTGTCCAGCCAGGTACAGCAGGCAGGGACGGGCTGCCCCCAACCACCAGCTGACTATTTGTACCTGGTTGGACACAACAATATAGGGAAGCCCTTTTTTTCTTAATTATTCCATGAATTTCATGAAATAATTTAAAAAAAAAATGCGTGGGGCTTCGCCCTATTTTTGTGCCCAGCCAGGTACAACTAGGCAGCTGGGGGCTGGAATCTGCAGCGCAGGGAGGCCCAAGCTTTCTGGACCCCACCCGCTGCATATTGCAGTCCGCAGCCGCCCCGGAAAATGGCGCGTTCATAGAAGCGCCATCTTCTGGCGCTGTACCCAACTCATCCAGGGCCCTGGTGCGGTGGCTCACTGGGTAATAAAGGGGTTAAGGCCAGCTTGGCATTATCAGCTGGCCCTAAGCCCGAAATTCATGGGGTCACGCCAATATTAGACATGACCACCATGAATTTCTAGCAAAGTATTTAAAAAAACACAACACCCAGAATAAAGTCCTTTAATTGAAATAAACACACAATTCTTTATTGTTCTAAATTAAACCATACTTACCGTCACGCCCATTCCAGCTGAAGCCAATGTCTTCTGCAATAAAAGTAAAATAATAAAGCAACCTCATCCTTACCTTTCCATGGTTCCCACGACAGCTTCAGCTCTGCTACATCGAGATGACAGGCTGGACCGCAGCAGAACGCTGCCATCCAGCCTGTCATCCCGCGGACACTCAGAAGCGCAGGCATGCTTGCGCTCCTCAGTGTCTCACTGTGACGGCATAAAGATGAGACAAGCTCATGTCCAATGAACTCGGCGCACCTCATGCACGTCACTGACAGCGTGGGAGAATTCTCCTGCACTCAGCACTTCAGCGTGAAAATTCTTCCATGCTGTCAGTGACGTACATGAGGTCAGCTGAGTTCATTGGACATGAATGAGCTCACCTCATGCACGTCACTGACAGCGTGGGAAAATTCTCACGCTGAAGCGCTGAGTGCAGGAGAATTTTCCCACGCTGTCAGTGACGTGCATGAGGTGAGCTCATTCATGTCCAATGATCTCAGCTCACCTCATGCACGTCACTGACAGCGTGGGAAAATTCTCCTGCACTCAGCGCTACAGCGTGAGAATTCTCCCACGCTGTCAGTGACGTGCATGAGGTGAGCTCATTCATGTCCAATGAACTCAGCTGACCTCATGCACGTCACTGACAGCGTGGGAGAATTTTCACGCTGAAGTGCTGAGTGCAGGAGAATTCTCCCACGCTGTCAGTGACGTGCATGAGGTGCGCCGAGTTCATTGGACATGAACTCGTCTCATCTTTATGCCGTCACAGCCAGACACTGCAGAGCGCAAGCATGCCTGCGCTTCTCAGTGTCTGCGGGATGACAGGCTGGATGGCAGCGTTCTGCTGCGGTGCAGCCTGTTATCTCGATGTAGCAGAGCTGAAGCTGTCGTGGGAACCATGGAAAGGTAAGGATGAGGTTGCTTTATTATTTTTCTTTTATTGCAGGAGATCATTGGCTTCAGCTGGAATGGGCGTGACGGTAAGTATGGTTTAATTTAGAACAATAAAGGAATGTGTCTTTATTTCAATTAAAGGACTTTATTCTGGGTGTTTGTGTTTTCTTTTAACTTTGACTATGGGGTTAGTAATGGGGGTGTCTTATAGACGCCTCTCCATTACTAACCTGGGCTTTATGTCAGCTGGCATTATAAGCTGACATCAACCCCAACCCTATTACCCCCTGCCACCGCACCAGGGCAGCGTGGAAGAGCGAGGCTAAGTGCCAGAATTGGCGCATCCTATGGATGAGCCATTTCTGGGGCGGCTGACGGCTGGTGTTTCTAGCCTGGGAGGGGGCCAATGTTCATGGTTCCCTTCCTGGGCTATTAATATCAGCCCCAGCTGTCTGCCTAGCCTTTGCTAGCTATTAAATTAGGGGGGACCCCACGTCATTTTTTTGGGGGGTCCCCCATTTTAATAGCTAGTAAAGGCTAGGTATTCAGCTGGGGGCTGATATTAGTAGTCTGGGAAGCTCCGTGGGTATTACCCCCTTCCCAGGCTTCAAACATCTGCCCCAGCTGTCTGCTTAACCTCCGCTAGAGACTAAAATTAAGGGGAACCCCACGCCAATTTTTTTTAATAATAAATCCTTTATTTTAATACTAAATGACAAGTACAGTAACCAACACTGTCACTGTACTTATTATATATGTGACTGACATGTTTCTATCTATCTAATCTATGTGTGAAGCTCTATTCTGTCTGTTATAAATTGTCGGGTACAGATGCTGAATTGCCGGCCGGCTTTTTTAAAGAGACGGTGCATGAAAACACTATTATTTTTTTTAATAAATCCTTTGCAGTAAATGACAAGTACAGTAAGCAACACTGTCACAGTACTTCATATATATGTGACTGACATGTTTCTTTCTATCTAATCTATGTGTGAAGCTCTATTCTGTCTGTTATAAATTGTCGGGTACCGCTGCTGAATTGCCGGCCGGCTTTTTTAAAGAGACGGTGCACGAAAACACTATTATATTTTTTAATAAATCCTTTACACTAAATGACAAGTACAGTAAGCAACACTGTCACTGTACTTCGTATATATGTGGCTGTCATGTTTCTATCTATCTAATCTATGTGTGATTCTCTATTCCTTCTATTCTAAATTGTCGGGTACAGATGCTGAATTGCCGGCCGGCTTTTTTAAAGAGACGGTGCATGAAAACACTATTATTTTTTTTTTGATAAATCCTTTACACTAAATGACAAGTACATTAAGCAACACTGTCACTGTACTTATTATATATGTGACTGACATGTTTCTATCTATCTAATCTATGTGTGATGCTCTATTCTTTCTGTTCTAAATTGTCGGGTACCGGTGTATGCCGCTGCTGAATTGCCGGCTTTTCATGTTTCACTGTGAGCATTGTTCCCATCGATTTGGGCAATCACTGTAATGCCACAACCACCATGGCTGTGGCATTACAGTGAGTGGCAGACAATCCCTGCATGATTGGTGCTCTAAATAGCGCCAGACATGCAGGACACGCTTTTGGTGCACGAACAGTTATCGAACATAACCTCGAACAGCCGAATTTTTTGCAAATCGTTCGGGTTCGTCGAACAACTCGAACACCGCCCAAAACAGCTCGAATTTGAGATTGGCGAACAGTTCTAGTCGAACACCGCTCATCTCTACTAGTAAAGGCTAGGTATTCAGCTGGGGGCTGATATTAGTAGCCTGGGAAGGTCGTGGATATTACCCCCTTCCCAGGCTTCAAACATCTGCCCCAGCCGTCTGCTTAACCTCTGCTAGAGACTAAAATTACGGGGAACCCCACGCTAATTTTTTTTTACTAAATCCTTTATTTTAACACTAAATGACAAGTACAGTATTCAACACTGTCACTGTACTTCATATATATGTGACTGACATGTTTCTATCTATCTAATCTATGTGTGATGCTCTATCTTTCTGTTCTAAATTGTCGAGTACAGATGCTGAATTGCCGGCCGGCTTTTTTAAAGAGACGGTGCATGAAAACACTAATATTTTTTTAAATAAATCCTTTACACTAAATGACAAGTGCAGTAACCAACACTGTTACTGTGCTTCTTATATGTGTGACTGGCATGTTTCTATCTATCTAATTTATGTGTGATGCTCTATTCCTTCTTGTCTAAATTGTCGGGTACCGGTGTATGCCGCTGCTGAATTTGCCGGCCGGCTTTTTTAAAGAGAGTGTCTTCTGAGCAGTTTGTCAGCTTTTGGACACCTTTGAAGGTGTTTTCTATGTGTTTTTGTTTGCCTGCCATTGGTTTTAACGGTGTTCGACGGTGTTCTAAGGTGTTCGACGAACAGTTCCTCGAACATCCCGGTGTTCGACGAACCGAACCGAACCCGAACACTATGGGGGTGGCTCAACACTAATGATTAGCACCACAAAAGTGGTTAGGGTTTAAAGATATATATATTTATAAAAAGCATTATAGGTATCAGACATGTGCATGCTGTATATCAAGCATATGGGTAAAATGTATAGAACATCTGTCACAAAATGATGCTTTACTGTCTTACTGCCTTTAAATCAGTCAAACATTATTTAAAGCATATTCTGCAGTAGATGACTGTGATATTCTTCTAGTAACTTGAAGCATTCCTACATTTTATTAATTTTGTATTTTAAAACAACATGTGCTAATGAATATTTATGTGCAGTTGCCTTATGAGCTTTGCATGACTGACGGCTCTATAACTATGCACACAGAGTGAAAGACCTGTCAGTCAAGCAGAGCAAAGCAAGGGGAAGTCAGCGCCAAGATTGCCAACCATTCAGAAATTCCAGGACAGTCCGTTAAAATAGGGCACTTTTTTGTCCTGTCCGTAAATATTTTTGAATCTGAAGAAATTTATACAGATTATTTTTACTGTAGTTATTATCACCATTTTACAGTGAATTCAGCTGATGTCTTCATATCAGAATTATGGGCTATAGGCATGTATCACTAATCACAATGATTTATTTTGGTTTTTCAATATGTCCGTAAAAAATACTGTCTGTCCGTGAGTTTTTAATAAGCTGTGTAGAAAAAATAAAAAGTCAAGTTGGCAACCCTGGTCAGCGGCCCCCAAATGCCTGTTTCTCTGAAACATTGCAATGTCCAAGAGTAAAACATGGACATTTGGAGGGATTGAGCTGGCTCTCATTCATGCTGCATGTGGTTTTGGTAACATGAATCACCTAAAAGGTTCCCATTAAGTAGTCACCTGGCGTACAGTTGAATTTTGTTGATCAAGGGTTCTGTTGCCGCTCCAACACATAGACTCATTGAGACATAAGCCATATATAGGTTGACATCAAGCTCATTCAGATGGTTTAGTTCATTCGAATGAGCATTTTATATGGTAGTTTGCTGTCTGTGCGTACCATGCAACGTACACGTATTCACTATAGCCAGTGTGCCTGTGCACGTGGCTGATTTTCCACATGGACCAATGATCTGCATGCAAAAATCACAATATGCAATAATCTGGTCCAATTTACAGGCCAGACTAGTGAATGCAAATAGCAGTTAGCTACTTTTTAAGAAAGTTTTTAAGAAATGCCAAGGAAAATTTCATTTTCCTGTCCTGATATTAAATAATTTTTCAAAAGTCTGAACTATTGGTTATTTATGAAATAGATGCCATAGCTAAGGGTTAAGCTATGGCTAGGTGGAATAGAAATGAACATTTGCAAGGGATTTTCATTGATAAATGCTTTAAAGTATTAAATGTCTTTTCAACAGCAGGTTCTTTTGGATCAGGTTTCAGTTAAATCTGCAAGTGTGCCTATATTTACTGACATTTCCTGAGTCAGCAGTTCTTCATAGTGTGGGAACACTGAAAGCTGATGTTCATTTGGCAGCACTGATTGTATTCTGTAGAAGCAAAAGGGAGAAAAGCATGAAATTTGCATGTTATGCTAATAGAACATCTGTGGATAAAGCAGCTGTGCACATTTCATTCAGCCGCCAGGGCGTCTATAAACTGACTATAGGCAGAGTTCATATTTTGAAGGCAATTTAGCATGAATCAGTCCAATGAAAAGCAATGATTGTGAGAGCTGCAGATTTTTTTCTGAGAATTATTTTTTTAAGACGAGCAAGAAGACACTGAGTAAAGGCTCAGCGCAGTATTTAACAGTGAAGCATTCGGAGTTGTGGACTGAACATCAGTCTCTCCCTCTTGCTTTATATATACAGTGGAATGTAAAATTTTGGGCACCCCTGTTCAAAATTACTGTTATTGTGAACAGTTAAGCAAGTTGAAGATAAAATGATCTCTAAAAGGTCTAAAATTAAAGATGACAAATTTCCTTTGTATTTTAGGCAAAAAAAATACATATATTTTCATCTTTTACATTTTAAAAATTACAAAAAAGAAAATGGACAGATGCAAAAGTTTGGGCACCCTGCATGGTTAGTACCTAGTAGCACCCTCTTTCGAAATTATCACAGCACAGCTTGTAAATGCTTTTTGTAGCCAGCCAAGTGTTTTTCAATTCTTGTTTGAGAGACTTTTATCCATTCTTCCTTGGAAAATTCTTCCAGTTTTGTGAGATTCCTGAGTCATCTTGCATGCACTGCTATTTTGATGGTGAGGACGCAGGAGAGGTTTTCTTCTCATGACTCTTCCATGAAGGCCATTTTCGTGCAGGTGTCTCTGAACAGTAGAACAATGTACTACAACTCCAGAGTCTGCTAAATCTTTCTGAAGGTCTTTTGCAGTCAAGCGGGGGTTCTGATTTGGCTCTTTAGCAATCCTACGAGCATCAAGCGGGGGTTCTGATTTGCCTCTTTAGCAATCCTACGAGCAGCTCTCACTGAAATTTTGCTTGATTATCCAGACCTTATCTTGACCTCCACTATTCCTGTTAACTGCCATTTCTTAATTACATTTCGAACTGTTGAAAGGGCAACTTGAAAATGCTTTGCTATCTTCTTATATTCTTCTCCTGCTTTGTGGGCCTCCACCATTTTCAGAGTGCTAGTCAGCTGCTTAGAAGAACCCATGGCTGCAGTTTTTTGGAACAAGTTTAGATGAGGCTGGGTTTTAATAAAGCTGGGAAATTTGCATCACCTGGCCTTTCCTAATGATGATAGTGAATAAGCCATAACCATAACAGGCTAATTAAGGTCTGAAACCTTGGTCAAAGTTATCTGTGCACACAAATCTCCAAGGGTGCTCAAACTTTTGCTGCTGCCCATTTTCCTTTTTGTAATTTTTAAAATGTAAAAGATGAATATATATTTATATATTTTTTGCCTAAAATGCAAAGGAAATGTAATCTTCAACTTGCTTAACTGTTCACTAGAACAGTAATTTACAGGGTTGCCCAAACTTTTACATGCCACTGTATATGTGCATACACTATTCATTCTACCTATTCCGATATACAGTGGCGACCAAAAGTTTTGTATAATTTTCGAAAGTGTAATTACTTCTGTCTGGTTGTTGTGATGCTATTTTCCTGGTGATTTTAGTAAACCGGAAGCAAATGATTGTCAGCTATAGGGACGAAAAGTGTGTTTGACATTGTTTTATCCTTTTATGTGTTAGTTTTCAACATTTTGTGTGCCAAATGTTTTGCATATTTTGTCATGGTTAGTCGAATTTTGCCTCTTTTTTTTTGTGTGTTTGTGTTTTTAGGTTAAAACATGGCAAAGACAAAGCCAAATTTATCACCAGATGTCAGCAAGCTTATTATTCTGAGAGAGAAGTCAGGCAAAAGCCAAAAAGAGGTAGCTATGGAATTCAACTGTTCTCAGAGTCAAGTGTCACGTATATTAAAGAAAGAAAAAGAAGGTTATGGAACAGCTCACAAGCCTAGAAGTGGACGACCATGAAAAACTTCCTCCAGAGTTGATCAAGTTATTAAGAAAAAGTCAGTATCTGATGTCCATAAAAGTGCTGTACAGATTTCGCACAAAATGAACGAAGAATATGGGGTCAAAGTTAGTCACCAAACTATGGTGCGACGGCTAAGAGCAGTAGGGTTGAATGCACAGGTTCCAGTCAAGAAGCCTTTCATCTCTACAAAGAACTGGAAGGTCCGACATGAGTTTTCCAAAGAACAAAGCCAATGGAAAGAGACAGATTGGTCTAAGGTGTTGTGGTCGGATGAAAGTTCAATATGTTTGTGTTGGCATATACAGCAGATTAGGACTTATTATAAGTGAAAGGAGGACTTTATACTAATCAGACAGCAGATGGCGATAGTGTGTAAAGTTATATGCTTGCTGTAATGGTGGGAGAAAAGCTCTCAATTGTTGGTTGTTTTTACTTCCTGTGTTTCTCTTTTTCTTTTCCTGAATGTGATATGTAAGCAGCACACGGACTGTGTGACACTGAATTGTATCTCATGTTTAACCAGTATGAAGTAAATACTGTTTACTCAAGATATCTTGCTGATTGAAGCTCTCGTAAGTACAGCGGTGACTGTAAGAAGATGCACTCTGCGACAGGTTATGGGCCCAGGCCGGAACCCAGACACTAAAGCCTAGACACTACAGGCCCGCACTACAAGAGGATCCTGGTTTATAACCCCAGATAACGGAGCACACAGATAAGCTCTGTAAACAGAAGGAAATAAATCCAGATTCAGAGTGACAAAGGAATTCATGATCCCAGGAGCTGGATATAATTACAGAGAATTCAACACAGGCAGGACATACAGGAACTATCAGCAATAAGAAAAAACAGGAGAAAATCTTCAGTACAACTCTCTAAACAAGTAAGACTATATAAAGATGAGGTGTAACACAGAACTGAAATTCACAGTAGCTAAACTGAATAGCGAAAATTATCAGTTATGGAAATTCAAAGTAGAGATGTTGTTATCTAAGGATGATTTATGGGAAGTAATTGTTACAGAAAGACCAGATAAAGATAATCAGACATGGGATAAGAAGAATAGACTAGCGAGAGCCACCATTAGCTTATTAGTGGATGATGCTCAATTAATACATATAAGAAATGAAGAAACAGCTAAAGGAATGTGGGAAGAATTAAGAAAACTGTATGAAAGACCTAGCTTGAATCACAAGTTATTTTTATTAAGAAAACTTTACAGTATGAGATTGAGTGCAAATGACGACATGCAGAAGCACATATTCTCAATGATGGAAGTGATATCACAGCTAAGATCTATTGGTGAAGACATTAAAGAAAGTCATATAGCAGCTATATTATTGTGCAGTTTACCAGATTCGTATACAGCCTTCATAAATGCCCTTGAGACGAGACCAGAAACTGACATTACATTAGATTTTGTGAAAAGCAGACTAATAGATAAATATCAGAGAAGAAAAGAACAAAGAAATGATTCTTCTACTGAAAAGGACAGTGAAAATGCTCTTAAAGCTACAGAATTTAAAAAACCCTATAATAAAGAGACAAGAGAATGCTTCAGGTGTAAGAAAAAAGGTCATTTAAAGAAAGACTGTACCATATGGAAAGTAGAACAACAAAAATTACAACATAAAAAGCATACACAGAAGGTAAAAAAACACAATTTACGATTCATGTGAGAATAATTGGAATGGCACATTTAAAGTAGCAGACAAGAAATCATCACTTGGTTGGTTTATTGATTCAGGAGCAACGAGTCATATGACAAGTGGCAAGAATTTGTTTACTGATCTTGATTTAGATAAGAAAGAAGCCATTTATCTTGCAGATGGAAGCAAAATAACCGCAGAAGGTATTGGACAAGGTATGCTAAATTGTTTAAACAAGTTCGGACAAGATTCAAAGATACTTGTACAGGATGTGTTGTATGTTCCAAAATTGGAAGGCGGATTATTATCTGTGAAACGTTTAACAGCAAAAGGACTTACAATACAATTCAAAGACAATGAGTGTGCAATTATTGCAGGAAACAAGGTGATAACCAATGTCAAGGCAGATGAACAATTATATCATTTTGACACACCAAAGGAATAGATGAAGGTATGTACACATGATCACAAAAACTGTATTCACATGTGGAATAGACGTCTAGGACATAGACACCCTGACAGTATAAGGGAACTACAGAGAAAAGAATTGACAAAAGATTTAAAGATATCAGATTGCTCAATTACCGTAAGATGTGAATGTTGTATAAAATCCAAAGCCACAAGGATATCTATTCCAAAAGAAAGTGAGATGAAAAGCAAAAGACCACTTGATTTGGTGCATACTGACGTATGTGGACCCATGAAAGTGAGTACATCAGGAGGCAATAGATACATGTTGACTTTTATAGACGACTACTCAAGATACACAGTCACATACTTAATTAAGAACAAAAGTGAAGTTTTTGATAAACTTGTAGACTATGTAACAAGATCAAGTAATAAATTTCAAAGGAAGCCAATTGTCATCAGAAGTGATAATGGAGGTGAATTTACAGGTCACAGAATAGAAGACTACTTAAGACAAAATGGAATAGAACACCAGAAAACTGTTCCATGCACACCTGAACAAAATGGAGTAGCAGAAAGGAAAAACAGAACTCTAACAGAAATTATAAGATGTATGCTGACGGATTCCAAACTACCAGAGAAATATTGGGGTGAGGCAGCAATGACAGCTACATATCTACAGAACCGACATTTTTCTAGAAAACTGACGAAAACTCCATATGAACTGTGGCAAGGTATGAAACCAAGTGTCAATCATTTAAAGGTTTTGGGATGTAAAGTTTTTATATTCATTCCAACAGAAAAACGTTCCAAACTTCAAAACAGATCCATGGAAGGAATATTCGCTGGATATAGTGAAAATTGCAAAGGATATAGAATCCTAGATCCCAAAACAGACAGAGTTACGGTGAGTAACAGTGTGACATTCGTTGAAGATTTAAATTAAGATATTATGATTTCAGTTGAAACAAAAAATGAGAAAAACAATAGTGACATAATTGAAGAAATATCTGATGAGAAAGAGGTAGAAATTAATGAAGAACAAAATACTGAAAGTGAAGAATCACAACTACAAACAGACACAGAACCAAGACGTTCAATGAGAGAGAACAAAGGAAAACCACCAAAACGTCTCTCATACAAGACAAGCATAAGAAAAATCTATGAGCCTACCTCTTGGGAAGACATATCTAAAATTCCTGAAGAAGAAGCTAATAAATGGATAGAAGCAATAGAAACAGAAATTAAATCCATGCATGATTCAAATACATGGACACTAACAGATTTACCAGAAGGAAGAAAAGCCATAGGATGTAAATGGATTTTTAAAGTAAATTACCAAACAGATGGCACAGCTGAAAGTTACCGAGCAAGACTCGTAGCTAAAGGGTATTCTCAAAAATATGGAGAAGACTATGATGAGACATTTGCTCCAGTTGTCAAACACACTACAATAAGAACTTTACTTACAGTTGCAGCAATGAAACAGATGGAACTGAGACATCTGGATGTAAAGACAGCTTTTTTTGAATGGAGATTTAACAGAAGAAATTTACATGGAACAACCTCCAGGATTCAAAGATGAAAGAAATCCGAACAAAGTTTGCAAACTACAGAAAAGCATATATGGTTTAAATATATGGTTTAAAGCAAGCAGCTAAAGCGTGGAATGACAAAATCACGGAAGTACTTACAAATGAAAAATTTCAAATAAGCAAAGCTGATCCATGCTTGTACACAAAAAGGCTGATTAATAGATGGATTTATGTACTCATATATGTAGACGACATTTTGATTTGTTTTAAACAAGAAAGGGATAAAGAAAACATTCTAAAAATCCTGAAGCCACAGTTCAAAATCAAAGACTTGGGAAATGTGAAACAGTACCTAGGAATACAGGTAGAAAGAGAAGAAGACGGAAGTTTCCTACTGAATCAAAATCACATGATTCAAGACATAACAGAAAAATTTGTATTAAAGGATGCAAAAACAGTAAAGTCTCAAATGGAAACTAATTATCTCAAAGAGATGAACAGTGAAAAAAATATGCTACCAAATAATGAAGAATACAGATCAGCAATAGGAAAACTACTGTATCTAGCGACCGTTACAAGACCAGACATCGCAGCAGCAGTAGGAATCCTGAGTAGAAAAGTATCAAAACCAAATAAAGCTGATTGGAATGCCGTGAAGAGAGTAATGTGTTATTTGAATGGAACTAGCAATATTAAGCTGAAATTACCCACAAGTGATAATTGCATTTTAACAGGATATGTTGATGCAGATTGGGCTGGAGATCCAACTGACAGAAGATCTAACAGTGGACATATTTTTTTTCTCTCAGGTGGACCAATAAGTTGGACAAGTAAGAAACAGTCAATTGTGACACTGTCTTCAACAGAAGCAGAATATGTTGCCGCAGCACATGCGAGTCAAGAAGTACTGTGGTTAAGACAATTGTTGACAGAATTAGGACAACCACAGTTGGAACCAACAAAACTGAAAGAGGACAATCAAGGATGTCTTGTTCTTGCTCAGATGGAAAGAGTCAATCCAAGAACCAAGCATATTGATGTGAAATATCATTTATTGAGAGATCATCAGGAACAAGGAGTCTTGAAGTTAGAGTATTGTCCTACTGAAGAAATGACATCAGACATCTTCACGAAGGCGTTGAATGCTGATAAACACCAGAGACTAATAAAAAAGTTGGTTTTGATTGAATAAGTCCTTACTGTTGAAAAAGGGTGTTGGCATATACAACAGATTAGGACTTATTATAAGTGAAAGGAGGACTTTATACTAACCAGACAGCAGATGGCGATAGTGTGTAAAGTTATATGCTTGCTGTAATGGTGGGAGAAAAGCTCTCAATTGTTGGTTGTTTTTACTTCCTGTGTTTCTCTTTTTCTTTTCCTGAATGTGTTATGTAAGCAGCACACGGACTGTGTGACACTGAATTGTATCTCATGTTTAACCAGTATGAAGTAAATACTGTTTACTCAAGATATCTTGCTGATTGAAGCTCTCGTAAGTACAGCGGTGACTGGAAGAAGGTGCACTCTGTGACAGTTTGATAGTGATGGCAAGCACTATACATACTGCCCAATTATAAAGTGATGTAAGGTACCAAACACCTTCAGTGAAACATGGTGGTGGAAATGTCATGGTTTGGGGCTGCTTTTTTGCATCTGCCATTGGCGCTCGGCATAGAATTGATGGAAATATGAATGCTACCATGTACAAGGATATACTGGAGAATGTAATGCTGCCACATGGTAAAATCAAAGTAGGTAGGGGAAATTCCAGCAAGCAATGATCCTAAGCACCCATCCATTTTAGTAAAAAATTGGTTAACAAAGAAAAATGTTCACCTGTTGCAATGGCAATCACCTGATTTCAACTCTATAGAGCATCTTTGGCATGATTTAGGGCGACGAGTTGGGGCCCGTACCCATAGCAATTAATATGAATTGTTTGCAGATTTGCAAATGGAACGGAGCAAGATCCCTCTAGCTGTCTTGAATATCCTAGTGGCTTCAATGCCTCATTGGTGTGGTGCAGTAATTAAAGCAAGAGGTTATGCTACAAAATGCTAATGTCATGCAAGGTGTGGGAAAGACTTAGTGCAGCACAGAGGGAAGAGAGAAGGGGAGCCCAGGCACTAGGGAAAGGGGGGAGTGGAGACCTCCTAGTCTGGTCTAATGTCACCCTGCCTTAACTACCGTCCCTATATTGGCTCTTCAATCGCCGCATGCTTGCCTCGCCCTGACTTTCCCTGGCGTATGGCTAAAGCTAGGGAAGGGAGGAGATGAGCACTAGTCAATCTCCACTAAACTCTATAGACAACAAGGGTAGACAAACAGGGGGAATTGCTTAGCTTTAAACGATTCCAAACAAATGAGCAAACGGCCTCAAGCTCCAGAGAGGACTAAGTTCTGCTCTTGCTAAAGCCTCACAAGTAGTAATGAATAAAGCCAGCACCTCCCTCTCAGACACACCAGGTATTTATACACCCAAGCCAGGGAGCTAATTAGACAGAGGGAGGTAGCCACTGGGTCACAGAGACAGCAAGTCTCTAAGAAGATGTCTATAATGCCAACTGTAGGGCGACTGTCTGTCACCTCTGACACACCCATGACAACAATTATGGATGACATCTTAAATAAGATCCAAAATAACATTTTATAATCTATGTGTAACCCATATATTTATAACAACTCTAAATAATTCATGAAGAACTAGGACAATGAGTCAATGCAATAGCAAAATAAAACCATCTTTTATTTCATACTGAATGAAATTGAATATTTATGCAAAGTGGAAAAAGGGGGCAGGGGGGGACAAAAGAAGAAGTAACACAAAATAGAAGCTGAACCCAGTGAGGAGGCTGGTCATGCCAACCACTATCAAGTAAGATTACATAATACTGACCATGACCATATAGGGAATAGATTCTACTAGATAAGTATCACTGTTTGGACTCTTAGAGAGGATGATATAATGTGACTATGTGCAGGGTCTCCTACCCATGTATGCTAACATCCATCGCTATTGGTCCTGTAAAGTCAAAACTGTGAACTACAGGGATTGAAGGATTGTATAAATATATAAAAGGTTAAATACCCATGGTCCTAGGTGGTGGCAGTCCAGACTCCTGATCCCCAACCCACGTTTTGCTATAATAGCTTCCTCGGGGGGGCGTGTTACTAAGTTATGGCATTGTAACCAATGAATTACTCTCTATGTTGTAATCAATAAATAGTATATGCAAAACTTTTAGCAGTCAGTTTTCTTTAATTAAATGACCATACCTATATTCAAAAGCATTTTGGTTAAAATTAAGATCTTGCATGATGATAACTTCATTCACTTTCAATTCATCACCAGGGAAATGGCATCACAACAACCAGGCAGAAGTAATCACACTTTAAAAAAATGCAAAACTTTTAGTCGCCACTGTATGTGATTACAGTATCCACAGAAATAAAAACAGGACCCCAACACTTCATGTAATGGTGAATATATTTACTCCCCCCTCCCCACCCCCTGTCAGTGCACCCTAATAAAATTTGTAATTTTTTAGGTTATATGGATAAAGCCCTTTTATGGAGCTGGAGCAAGGTATTATTTTGCCTGCTGGTATTAATGAGATGACATATACCGAGAGGCAATGGAGTGCACTTCAGCTTCATTATATAGTCTCAAAATTTAGTAAATTATGGTGCACTGATGCCAGGCGGTAATAAATATATTCACCACTACATGAAACACTGAAGTGCTATGTTTCATTCTAGAGATTATATACCACTATCTCATTGTGGGAGAAAAGACGAGTACCTAAATATACCCATTAGGAGTTCTGCTGTTGTCCTTGATATCGAACAAGTGTATATGAGAATTTCACTCAATTAAAATATAAAAGACAAGTATATTTTTGGGGTATAATAAAACAGTAAACTGTAACAATAGAACATATGATAAGTAAATATAATAAATAATACACAAAATAAATATTTTTGGTATTAATTGTGCACCATTGACTGAAAGAGTATGAAGAAAAAGGATTTGTCACTTTATCTTCTGATATACTAATATTTTACTATTTGCAGAATGGATAAAGCATAAAAGTTCATATTTTGAATTACGTAATTGCTGTTAACACTGGCAGAAAAGGAATTGGTAGATAATTTACAATAAGCTCCTACAAAACACTTTTGAATTGCCATATTGCATAATGCGTCAATAGCATTGATTTAGCACGAGTTTAACATTAATACCTTCCCTGTCAATATCGATAGTAACCACTAGAGATGAGCAGATCTTTTGAAATTTGAATTTTCCACCTTTTCCAAATTTCCCTCAAAAATTTGATTTGCGGCAAACACATTTTCACAAATCACATAACTGAAAAGCCTCCAATTGCCTGCAAAATATTTGTAGAACACTGTAAATCCCCCCTGGGGTCATGTGATCATGTTTAGATTTATGTAATGCAAATTGGGAAGACATGGGGGTCTCCTCTGGGCACAATACTTCTCAGACAACACAGGGTGAGGGTAAAACAGTGACTTTGTTGAACCACCAAGCAGACAATAACATACAGTCCCAGCAAAATACCCACGATGGTGCAAAATGACAGTCTCACCCTTCCGCTGACCCACCAGGATTAGAGCAGCTGTGACTCCGGAAACTTCTAGGGCTGAGTACCCCCACTAGTGGCACCCCACTTTTGGCGTGCAATCACAGAGAGGAGGTAACGACAAGCTTAGGAAGCTGACAATCCATGGAAGTACGTGGTCAGATGACTTCATTGTCAGATTCTTCAAACGTCGCTGAGGATTCAGCGATGTTCAATGGAGCAGATCTGTGCTCTTTCAGCTGGCGCCGTGGTTCCCTAAGCTGATATCTTGTAGAGTGACTTGGAACTGAGGCAGGGACTCCTTTATATAGTCCACAACTCTCCTTCAAGCCATCATACATAGGTCAAGAGAAAGGGGTGGAGATATTAACTTGCATTGCTCGCGCATCCACTGTTCATCCCCAATGCTGACTTGCAAACATTCTAGGATAAACTATAAATACCCAAACAATGCAAGTCGACAAACTGCATGGCCTGGTATAATGTCTAATCAACACTCATCACCCTGCATCCCTGTCTTCAAACATAACAGTACAATAAACTGTTGGAGCTGATATAAGACATAAATAACAACCATTCAACAATTAACAATTAACAAATATCAACTCAACCTAAAAGAAGAGTCAACATTCGGACTCATGATAAAAGTCCATCTGTCTTGACCATCCAAAGGAAGAAACACATAAATTCAATAGTCAATAATTCAGGCAATAGTCAATCATTCTGGGCCTATGGAATTTACATCTGGCATAATTAATAAGAAATGCTGTGTCGCCACACAAGCTCAAGCTGACTTTTCACACAATTGGCTGCAACAATTACCCCTTTTTGGAGAGTATAAAGAGCTTTGCACATTGCTAAATGAATATGTTTTTTTATAAGCCGTCCAAAAACTGTCCTTTAAATTAGGGAAATAAAACAGATGTACTGTACTGTTTTAAATGTGCTGAAGTAGTGGCTTCTCAACTAGAAGTGAAAAAAATTATCCCTTTTTTGGGTTCCGTATCTGGTTTGCTAATCACAAATTTATTAGGTACTGTATATACAATATTTACAAAGGCTTTTTAACAAGCTGTCCAAAAATAAAACCACTTTTTTTCTGGAGATAAAACAGGAGTACTGTTTTGGACATGAAGGGGTTATGGCTTGTTGTTTCCAAGCCTTTCAAAAAATCAGTACTATTTTGAAAGCTGTTTGTTGAGGATACAAAAACACGAGAGTACATTTACCAACATCCGTAGTACTGTCTATCACTATAAGGAACACTGGGCAGCCGGGTGAAGTGTGACTGACATGGCTGTACATTAGCTGTGGCAGGAGAAGCACCGTAGAGAGTTAGAATTATGAAATCAAGGAGATGCTTGGCAGTTTAGGGCCAGCAATGGCAGCCCTTGCAGCAGCAGTACAGACTAGCACTATGAAACCCAGTGAACAGGCAGGAGATGTGACGTTCCCCCTGGGTCGTGTGTGTAGGGGAATACCCGGAGCCAAGTCTCAGTGTAATGCTAGGGGCTGTAGTCTCCATGGCGGTGACCCGGTCCCGTGGCTCAGGGTGGTCAAACCAGTGGCAGATCTGTTTCTTTGGTTTTGTAACGTCTGAATGTCCGACTACGCCACCCGTGGATTGCGGTCACAGAGAACCGCCGCTGCAGGGCAGACCGCTGAGGCTGATGTTGTGTGTGCAGCAGGGGGTAGTATAACTCCCCATGGGAGGAGTATAGCCCCAGGGCAGTGAGTGCAGATGGTGGCGGTGATGGTGCGCGGGAGCAGCAGTAATGACTCGGAGTCCAGTGATATGCAGTCCAGGGTCTTTACTCACAGTTTTACACTCCAAGCCACTTCTGCAGGTAATGGCTGCCCACGTCGTGCAGTGCTCACCAGGTTAGGGGCTCGGCCAACTCCCAGGTACCTTTAGAATGCTTTTCAGGACCCCCTTCGTGTGTCCTTTCTCTGGCCTGTCGTACCCCACAATTGACCACGTTTCTGTCCAGCTGCCTCAGGCCTTGGCGGGCAAACGTATGTTCCGTTTCCCTGGGTCCTATATGGTGCCTTCCTAACAGGTGTAGTGAGGGGCCGTGAACGTGCAATGCCACGGCCTCCGGTTACTAGCTGAGGGTAGTTGCTCTCCTCCACTAGATGAGGGATCTGGTTCCCTTTCTTGGCCTGATCCCCCTACTCTGGTAGCGGCGGGCGGGCGGTGGCAGCTGGCCGGTCCGCACCCCTGTTGTCCCTTCAGTCTTCTCTTAGAGCTTCCTCCGTTCCTCTCCTTTCCTCTCCTCCAGGACCAGGCCTTGAGACTTGGCCTGCCTGCGGAGCAGAGCCCATTGAGAGCCTCTGCTCCCTGCCTCCTTCTCTCTCTGCTCTCTCTACTCAACTCAACACTGACTCTAAGATGGTGCCCACAATATATACTCTCCTATACAGTGCACCAAGGATCTACTCCCCCCACCCACACACTACCGGGTTCCCCCTTTCTAAGTGTTCCCTCCCCCCACTCCAGCCAGGGACAGGGACAGTTGTGTTCACTCTTGGGAGCATTGTCGCCCTGCCCCCCGGAAATGTGGTGTAGTGCATGTGGGTGTTAGGGTCCTGAGCCACACTCCATCCTTACCTGGAAGTGAGATATCACACCTCTGGGTGAGTTGCAATACCTCTGTAGCGACCGAAGCCTCGGGGCGCTACAGATGTGTGGCTAAAAAGGCTGTGCAGTGACTGCAGCAAGAGCAGCACCTTAGAGAGTTAGGAGGAGGCACGCAAGTAGATGCTTGGCTGTTTAACATCAGCAATGGCTGCCCTGACAGCTGTAGTACAATCTAGAACTATGAAACACAGTGAGCAGCTAGGAATTGTGTGGCTGGTATGGCTGCACATTGGTTGAAAAAAAGCAGAATGGTAGAGAGTATTGAAGGGGCAGGCAAGGAGATTCTTGGCAGTTGAGGGAATGCCATGGCAGTCCCAGCAGCAGCAGTACTATAGCAGAGAGGACATTATGGATAGAAAGTAGATATCTGGCAGTGTGGTCCATCAGCGGAGTGTAGACAACAGTCATCAGACAGTCACATAGGAAGCCAGATGTATAGTCGATTTAATCATTGACATCAGCCGTCCGTGCATGAAAGTCTGCACTGATCATGCCTTATTCAATTTGAGAAATGTTAGGTTTCCACACTTGTAACAGATAGCCTGGCCTGCTTTGGTGTGACAAACCCATTTGCCATACTGAATACCCTCTCTGATATGACACAGGAGACAGGAGAAGACCATAATCCCATAGCAAACTGGGCCAGTTTTTGCCACTGGTCAAATTTATTAACCCAGAAATATATGTGATTTTGGCCTTAAGGTATCTGCTTGAGAAAGGACATATTCTAGGTACGACTGAACCTTGCTGTTAAGATGGTGTTTCTGTGTTTTCTGAAGTGTGCCAGGTTGTTGCAATGACAGAAAAAAACATCTGTTTCATCATGTCAAATATATAGTAAGGGTTGCTGCTTTATCTGCTACTGGTTATAGCCCGAACTATGACACAGGAGGAAGAACATTTTGTCTGTGTGGATCACAGAGGGGTCTGCTTTTCAATCATGGATGCAGCAGGCGTTTGCTCAGTAAAAGCTTTATATGGCAGGTAACAGAGCTTATTCTGGAAGTAAGTTACATAGTTACATAGTTTATAAGGCCGAAAAAAGACAAGCGTCCATCCAGTTCAGCCTATTTCTTGTGCACTGCAGCTATTCCGCAGCGTTGATCCAGGGGAAAGCAAAAAAAAACCATGCGTTATAGGCCAATTTACATCATTGAGGAAAAATTCACTTCCCGACACCAATCTGGCAGTCAGATTAAATCCCTGGATTAATTAACTAAGCATAAGATGTAATTTTATTGTTCTCAAGAAAGGCGTCCAGGCCTCTCTTGAACTCATTAAGTGAGTTGGACATCACCACTTCCTCTCCCAGAGAGTTCCAGAGTCTCACGGCTCTGACCGTAAAGAATCCCCTTCTATGCTGGTGCAGGAACCTCCTTTCCTCCAGACGCATAGTGTGCCCCCTCGTCTTTGTCACCATCCTTGGTATAAACAGGTCATGGGAGAGATCTCTGTACTGCCCCCTGATGTATTTATACATGTTTATGAGGTCTCCCCTATGCCTTCTCTTTTCCAATGTAAATAGGCCTAATTTTGACAACCTCTCTGGGTATTCTAGTCCCTCCATTCCCTTTATTACCTTAGTCGCCCTCCTTTGTACCCTCTCTAGCTCCAATATGTCTTTCCTGAGCACCGGAGCCCAGAACTGGGCACAATATTCTAAGTGCGGCCTTACCAGCGCTTTATACAGAGGAAGAACAATGTTCTCATCATATGCCCCTATTCCTCTTCTGATGCATGCCATGACTCTATTTGCCTTCGCAGCTGCTGCCTGACACTGGGCACTCCAATTTAATTTGCTATTAACCAAGACACCCAGGTCCTTCTCCATGTCAGATTTTCCCAACGGTTTCCCATTTAATATGTATGGGTGACTGCTGTTTTTCTTTCCCATGTGCATGACCTTACATTTATCGGCATTGAACCCCATTTGCCATTTTTTGGCCCAACTCCCCAATTTATCTAAATCCTCCTGTAGCTGTGCCCTATCCTCATCTGTATTAACTACTTTACAAAGTTTAGTATCATCTGCAAATATTGCTATTTTACTATGCAACCCTTCCACTAGATCATTAATAAATATATTAAATAATATAGGGCCCAAGACAGACCCTTGAGGCACTCCGCTAGTAACCCTGACACACCCTGAGCTTACTCCATTGATAACCACCCTCTGCTTTCTATCACTCAGCCAGCTATTTACCCACTTGCACACATTACTTTTGACTCTCTTTCAGAACCTGGAAAAAGATCCTCCGTTTTGCTTTTATGGAGAGGATCTAAAGGCATCATAACATTGCTTCAAGTTAATAATAAACCTGTACTCCCACAAGCATTGCAGCATATAGCTTGACATGACAACCAGTATGACCGTGGGCCCTGTTGTTTCATTGTCGTAACCCCACTGCGACTGTTGGTTGTTATGGCCAGCATCATAGTCATCATCATTTTCGTTCTGTCTACCTCATCTTCTACCTGCGCTAAGCCTATGTCCTCCTCCACTTCTACCTGCTGTTCTCCCTTTCCTCCTCTAAATCCTGCAGCATGTGACATGTACCTTGAGGGTCCTGAGCATACATCACCTCCCTTGCCTCTTGCATGCTGGTAAATATTTTTTCCAGGATAAATATTAGTGAGATTACAGCTCTGATTCTACATACAGTATGTTCCTACTGATAATTTTTGTCACCTCTTCAAAGGACTTCATTAGCGCCACATGTCCCTAATTATCTGTAAATGTTGGTTCTCAAAGTAACCCACTCACAAATTTTACTGCTGCATGATGTAGTCCATCACTGCTTCTGCTGTTCATAAAAATGCTACAACATTTGTCGCAAACCAGATCATGCTCTGGAAGGCTGATTTATTTTTTGCCAAGCCAGCACAGCATGCTTTACCACATAAGACCTATTAAAATGGGCTTACACATCTCTTACCATAGGAACCAACTATTCATGAAATAAATTTTGAACTATAAAATTAAGGACATGGACCATGCATGGAATGTGAGTTATTTTGCCTGATTGTAAAGCAGCCAGAATGTTCCAGACATTGTTGCTCACAACAATTCCAAATTGCAATTTACAGGTATCCAGTAGGGTGACATTTTGATCTATAGAAAAAAAAAATATTATTTTTAGTCTCACCCCCTACAATTGTTACACATAATTATCTGTAATATCCTTTAAAAAATCATTTATTTTGGTTGCGTTTAAAAGGTGACTCAATGTCTGCCCTTGAACACTTAATAGCCGTTAAAATACAATTTGGTTGGTTTTAATATAGAGCAGCAATAAGGGATTGCAACTGAAACTGCAAAAAGAACTACTGAGCTTGCCATGAAGGCACCACATTCACGAGCTAATTTTTGCAAGCGTGTTTGATGAATTGTGGCCATCATCAACAGGTCCAAATATAAAGTTGTTCAAGATTTTCTGCTGCTTGAAATCAACTGGATAAGCCCAAGTTGTCGGCTGGAATGGAAGATGACATAGTTTCAACTGAGCTAGGTCCACTTAAGGAGTATCTAGTTGAATTTTGCACCAACCAGCTTGCACAATGCCTTCGAAGAGATGATTACAAGGAATTTTTAATACTGGCACTCATGTTCCTTGGTTCACTGGCAAACCCAGATGTACACACCAACACTCCAGGCACCTACCATCAGGCCCGATGGATGGCCAAAGTGTTATACGCTCTGAAGATCTTCATGTTTCGTCACTAATTTTGTTTAACTTTGACAAAGTTAAAAAATTTCCTTCAATTTTGAACTTTTACTGTCTGCTTATACTTGAAAGCTTGGTACCTCTGTCAGATCACAGCCACATCACTGTGAAATTACTTGACATTACTACAAGAACTCATAGCATACAAAGGAATCAACGCGCCTGTTGCTGAAGTAGTAATAAAAACTTTCAACAGACACTGTGGTACCTTAGTCAGATTGTGGTGGGTCTGGCACAAAAGACTGTTCATTGCACTGGAAATAAACCAATATTTTCTTCATCTTCATTAAGATCGTTGTCTGTGGCACACTAATGCAAGTTCGATGCATCCTCAAAAGTCGCCGGATAAAAAATCGTGAATGATGCCGCCGAACACTCTATTGTACTCATGAGTACATTCAATTCGTCACTGAGCACTCAAGACCAGAAGTGTGGAGAAGCATCGCCATGCCTATCTTGAACCAAATATAGTGTGTTTTGTTAAAAAAAGTGAAACCGTGAAACTAGTGTAAAATTATACATTTACTTTGCTGCAAGACATTTATTACAATTAATTGTTAGTTTTGTGATGATTGAGCCCCCATTAAACAATGTTACAATGTTACGAAGTTTTGGGTATGTTAAAATCACACCAAAGAGAATTATTCCCAGGGGTGGGAACTAAAAATTTTCACAAAATTTCTTTGACTGTCCCCCTAGTATCCAGCCAGCTGGTGAGTTGCCGCTAGATGCATAGCAGCAACTCTTCCGCTGTGTGGCTTTTCTCCCTTAGGCTTTCAAGCTGTAAAACTGATTGGGTGGTGAGGTCTACAGATAACCATTGCATGGAGGTGGAAACAGACATAGCCTCCATGTGCAGAGGCCTCACCACTAGTGTTGAGCATTCCGATACTGAAATATCGGGTATCGACCGATATTCGCGGTATCGGAGTTCCGATACTGAGTTCCGATACTTTTAGAATATCGAATACCGGAATCGGAAGTTCCCATAATGCCTGCGCTCTGCAGTGTCTCTGAAGGATGACAATGACAACCTGGATGGCAGTGCTCAGCTTACTGTACTTGTCATTTAGTGTTAAAGGATTTATTAAAAAAAATAATAGTGTTTTCATGCACCGTCTCCTTAAAAAAGCTGGCCAGCAATTCAGCAGTGGCATACACCGGTACCCGATAACTAACAACAGAAAGAATAGAGCATCACACATAGATTAGATAGATAGAAACATGTCAGTCACATATATAATAAGTACAGTGACAGTGTTGGTTACTGTACTTGTCATTTAGTGTAAAGGATTTATTAAAAAAAATAACAGTGTTTTCATGCACCGTCTCTTTAAAAAAGTCGGCCTGCAATTCAGCAGCGGTACCCGACAATTTAGAATAGAAAGAATAGAGCATCACACATAGATTAGATACATAGAAACATGTCAGTCACATATATAAGAAGTACAGTGATAGTGTTGATTACTGTATTTGTCATTTAGTGATAAAATAAAGGATTTATTAAAAAAAAAATTGGCGTGGGGTTCCCCGTAATTTTAGGCTCTAGCGGAGGTTAAGCAGACGGCTGGGGCCGATGTTTGAAGCCTGCGAAGGGGGTAATACCCACGGAGCTTCCCAGGCTACTAATATCAGCCCCCAGCTGAATACCTAGCCTTTACTAGCTATTAAAATGGGGGACCCCCCCAAAAAAATGACGTGGGGTACCCCTATTTTAATAGCTAGCAAAGGCTAGGCAGACAGCTGGGGGCTGATATTAATAGCCCAGGAAGGGTGCCAAGAATTTTCCCACGCTGTCAGTGACGTGCATGAGGTGAGCTCATGTCCAATGAACTCAGCTCACCTCATGCACGTCAGTGACAGCGAGGGAAAATTCTCCTGCGCTCAGCGCTTGAGCAGGAGAATTTTCCCATGCTGTCTGTGACGTGCATGAGGTGAGCTGAGTTCATTGGACATGAACTCGTCTCATCTGGATGCCGTCACAGCGAGACACTGAGGTGCGCAAGCATGCCTGCGCTTCTCAGTCTCTGCGGCATGGCAAGCTGGATGGCAGTGTTCTGTTGCGATCCAGCCTGTCATGTCAATGTAGCAGAGCTGAAGCTGTCGTGAGAACCATGGAAAGGTAAGGATGATGTTGCTTCATTATTTTACTTTTATTGCAGAAGACATTGGCTTCAGCTGGAATGGGCATGATGGTAAGTATGGTTTAATTTAGTACATTAAAAAATTGTGTGTTTATTTCAATTAAGGGACTTTATTCTTGGTGTTTGTGGGTTTTTTTTAACTTTGACTATGGGGTTAGTAATGGGGGTGTCTTATAGACACCTCTCCATTACTAACCTGGGCTTGATGTCAGCTGGCATTATAAGCTGACATCAACCCCAGCCCTATTACCCCACTGCCACCGCTACAGGGCAGTGGGAAGAGTGAGGCTAAGTGCCAGAATTGGCACATCCTATGGATGCGCCATTTCTGGGGTGGCTGACGGCTGGTGTTTCTAGCCTGGGAGGGGACCAATATTCATGGCACCCTTCCTGGGCTGTTAATATCAGCCCCCAGCTGTCTGCCTAGCTTTTGCTAGCTATTAAAATTAGGGGGGACCCCACGTCATTTTTTTGGGGGGTCCCCCATTTTAATAGCTAGTAAAGGCTAGGTATTCAGCTGGGGGCTGATATTAGTATCCTGGGAAGCTCCGTGGGTATTACCCCTTCCCAGGCTTCAAGCATCTGCCCCAGCCGTCTGCTTAACCTCCGCTAGAGACTAAAATTATGGGGCATCCCACGCCAATTTTTTTTTAAATAAATCCTTTATTTTAACACTAAATGACATTTGAGGAGTTAATAAAGATGCAGTCCCTAAATTATTATTTATTTTTGAATTAATTTTTCCCAAAAATTTTGACGTGGGCTTTGCCATATTTTTGTATGCCAGCCAGGTACAGCATCCAGCTTCTATGAACGCGCCATTTTCCGGGGTGGCTGCGGACTGCAATTTGCAGCGGGGGGGGCCCCAGAAAGCTTGGGCCTCCCTGCGCTGTGGATTCCATCCCCCAGCTGCCTAGTTGTACCTGACTGGACACAAAAATAGGGAGAAGCCCCACATCAATTTTTTTTTAATTATTTCATCAATTTTTTTTTAATTATTTCAGGAAATTCATGAAATAATTAAAAAAAATTTTTAATTATAATTAAAAAAAATTGACGTGGGGCTTCGCACTACATTTGTGTCCTGTCAGGTACAGCAGGCAGGAACGGGCTGCCCCAAACCACCAGCTGCCTATTTGTACCTGGTTGGACACAACAGTATAGTGAAGCCCTTTTTTTCTTAATTATTTCATGAATTTCATGAAATAATTAAAAAAAAAAAATACGTGGAGCTTCGCCCTATTTTTGTGTCCAGCCAGGTACAACTAGGCAGCTGGGGGCTGGAATCCACAGCGCAGGGAGGCCCAAGCTTTCTGGGCCCCACCCGCTGCAAATTGCAGTCCACAGCCACCCCGGAAAATGGCGCGTTCATAGAAGCGCCATCTTCTGGCGCTGTACCCAACTCATCCAGGGCCCTGGTGCGGTGGCTCACTGGGTAATAAAGGGGTTAGGGCCAGCTTGGCATTATCAGCTGGCCCTAAACCCGAAATTCATGAGGTCACGCCAATATTAGACATGACCGCCATGAATTTCTAGTAAAGTATTTAAAAAAAACACAACACACAGAATAAAGTCCTTTAATTGAAATAAACACACAAATCTTTATTGTTCTAAATTAAACCATACTTACCATCACGCCCATTCCAGCTGAAGCCAACGATCTCCTGCAATAAAAGAAAAATAAAAAAGCAACCTCATCCTTACCTTTCCATGGTTCCCAGGACAGTTTCAGCTCTGCTACATCGAGATGACAGGCTGGACCTGCAGAACACTGCCATTCAGCCTGTCATCCCGCGGACACTGAGAAGCGCAGACATGCTTGCGCTCCGCAGTGTCAGGCTGTGACGGCATCCAGATGAGCCGAGTCTCTCATGCTCACCGCATGCGCAGGAGAATTCTCCCACGCTGTCAGTGACGTACATGAGGTGAGCTGAGTTCATTGGACATGACCTCGGCTCATCTGGATGCCGTCACAGCCAGACACTGAGGAGCGCAAGCATGCCTGCGCTTCTCAGTGTCTGCGGGATGACAGCCTGGATGGCAGCGTTCTGCTGCGGTCCAGCCTGTCATCTCGATGTAGCAGAGCTGAAGCTGTCCTGGGAACCATGGGAAGGTAAGGATGATGTTGCTTTACTATTTTATTTTTATTGCAGGAGATCGTTGGCTTCAGCTGGCATGGGCGTGACGGTAAGCATGGTTTAATTTAGAACAATAAAGAATTGTGTGTTTATTTCAATTAAAGGATTTTATTCTGGGTGTTTGTGTTTTTTTTAACTTTGACTATGGGGTTAGTAATGGAGGTGTCTTATAGACGCCTCTCCATTACTAACCTGGGCTTGATGTCAGCTGGCATTATAAGCTGACATCAACCCCAACCCTATTACCCCACTGCCACCGCTTCAGGGCAGTGGGAAGAGAGAGGCTAAGTGCCGGAATTGGCGCATCCTATGGATGCGCCATTTCTGGGGCGGCTGACGGCTGGTGTTTCTAGCCTGGGAGGGGGCCAATATTCATGGCACCCTTCCTGGGCTATTAATATCAGCCCCCAGCTGTCTGCCTAGCCTTTGCTAGCTATTAAAATAAGGGGGACCCCACATCATTTTTTTGGGGGTCCCCCATTTTAATAGCTAGTAAAGGCTAGGTATTCAGCTGGGGGCTGATATTAGTAGCCTGGGAAGCTCCGTGGGTATTACCCCCTTCCCAGGCTTCAAACATCTGCCCCAGCCGTCTGCTTAACCTCCGCTAGAGACTAAAATTAGGGGGAATCCCACGCCAATTTTTTTTTTAATAAATCCTTTATTTTAACACTAAATGACAAGTACAGTAATCAACACTGTCACAGTACTTATTATATATGTGACTGACATGTTTCTATCTATCTAATCTATGCGTGATTCTCTATTCTTTCTATTCTAAATTGTCGGGTACCGCTGCTGAATTGCCGGCCGGCTTTTTTAAAGAAAAAAGAGAGGGGTCGCTCACTGGTCTATTCGGGTGCTCTGAAGAAAAAAGTAGTCTCAATTGCAAAAAGAACTTCGGTACTCCATACATGAATATATAAGAAATATTGTATCTAGACTAATGTCACTTTGAAAAATGAAGTTTTTTTGCGCATAATTTGGCCAATTTATGTGTGCCCATCAACTACGACAAGGTCACCTTCGTATGATGGGAAACTACGCTACGCTACCAATGGATATGCCACTCTTGGGCTGTAAGCCTGTATGAACAATATGTCTCTGCTTGGGCTTTTAACCTACAATGTATGGGCTGGTATAGCTAGTTAAAACCCCCTGTGACTGAATGGGAGGGACACATGGTCAGAAAAAAGGCTGTCAAACTTCTAATAGTGTGAACACGTACCTGCTGCAATGTTTCAGGAGCGGGATCCCAAAAATTATTAATAGAAAACAAAGAGGGGTCGCTCACTGGTCTATTCGGGTGCTCTGAAGAAAAAAGTAATCTCAATTGCAAAAAGAACTTCGGCACTCTTACAGGAATATATAAGAAATATTGTATCTAGACTAATGTCACTTTGAAAAATGAAGGTTTTTTGCGCATAATTTGGCCAATTTATGTGTGCCCATCAACCACGACAAGGTCACCTTCGTATGATGGGAAACTACGCTACGCTACCAATGGATTTGCCACTCTTGGGCTGTAAGCCTGTATGAATAATATGTCTCTGCTTGGGCTTTTAACCTACAATGTATGGGCTGGTAGAGCTAGTTAAAACCACCTGTGACTGAATGGGAGGGACACATGGTCAGAAAAAAGGCTGTCAAACTTCTAATAGTGTGAACACGTACCTGCTGCAATGTTCCAGGAGCGGGATCCCAAAAATGATTAATAGAAAAAAGAGAGGGGTCGCTCACTGGTCTATTCGGGTGCTCTGAAGAAAAAAGTAATCTCAATTGCAAAAAGAACTTCGGCACTCCATACATGAATATATAAGAAATATTGTATCTAGACTAATGTCACTTTGAAAAATGGAGATTACTTTTTCTTCAGAGCACCCGAATAGACCAGTGAGCGACCCCTCTCTTTTTTCTATTAATCATTTTTGGGATCCCGCTCCTGGAACATTGCAGCAGGTACGTGTTCACACTATTAGAAGTTTGACAGCCTTTTTTCTGACCATGTGTCCCTCCCATTCAGTCACAGGTGGTTTTAACTAGCTCTACCAGCCCATACATTGTAGGTTAAAAGCCCAAGCAGAGACATATTGTTCATACAGGCTTACAGCCCAAGAGTGGCATATCCATTGGTAGCGTAGGGTAGTTTCCCATCATACGAAGGTGACCTTGTCGTGGTTGATGGGCACACATAAATTGGCCAAATTATGCGCAAAACCCCTTCATTTTTCAAAGTGACATTAGTCTAGATACAATATTTCTTATATATTCATGTATGGAGTGCCGAAGATCTTTTTGCAATTGGGCTTTTTTAAAGAGACGGTGCATGAAAACACTGTTATTTTTTTTAATAAATCCTTTACACAAAATGACAAGTACAGTAAGCAACTCTGTCACTGTACTTCTTATATATGTGACTAACATGTTTCTATCTATTTAATCTATGTGTGATGTTCTATTCTTTCTGTTCTAAATTGTCGGGTACCGGTGTATGCCGCTGCTGAATTGCCGGCTTTTCATGTCATTCTACATTATTCTTAGTTGTTTTCCTTCATGTAGAATTAACCTACAAGGAAAGAAAGGGTTTATTTTTATTCCGATATTTGTGTCCCATTGACTTGCATTGGTTTCCGGTATTGGAATCGGCGATATCCGATACTTTTTGGGTATCGGTCCGATCCAATCCGATATTTCCCAATATCGGAAGGTATCGCTCAACACTACTTACCACCTACCCCAGATGAAGTGGTGCATCACTGACACTGAAAACATTTAACCTGTGAGCTGTAAAACTTATGTATTGTTTCTGGCCATAGTTGCTGCACTGGGTATCTATAGTGCAGTGCACTTTGGGGCTCATAGACAAGTCCTGAGAGCAGCCTACATTCTCCTGCACATGAAAACAGAGAGCAAGCACCCCACACTGCAAGAAATAATGGTATCTTCCAGCAAGGTTGAGCACGTGCCATGATTTCTTGAAAGATAGCACAATTTCCAAGTTGTTAAGGCAGTGACTGCACCATCAGCAACTTGATGACAATGATGATGGTGTTGGTAACAGGTGCTATCTATGGGCGTTGTTTGGCTGACAGAATGACAAATGTGGCGAGAAGGCTGAGGAGGACAATGTGAAGCTTGTTTTGATTGCTGGATGGCTTGACTTTGCCAAATGAGCAGGTGATGTAATTTCATGTGCGGACTGAGAGCTATAGTTTCTAGACTTTAAGAGCTGGGATGTTGATATCTTATTTTCTTCAAGCATAGCCTGCAGAGTGCTAAAAGAATCGTCTGATGGCAATGTGCAAAAGAACTCCCACACACTAGAAGACCACATGTATGACTTGCCACTAACACATCCAGAGCTTTCATGTGCTGAAGAGCCTGCTTCACCAACAGGACGTGCAGCATTACAAACTCTAGATCTGACTGCAGGAAAAGCTGATTTGGTAACAGAGGATTTTATGACGCACGTCGCCTCCACTGTCTAGCCCCAATGCTAGCAACATTTTCCTCTAATGACCTCAACTCCTTGTTACTCCTGTCTGGTTCCCAGGTTTTGTTCAACACAGAACCATCATCTTCATGGTCATCCATTATTCAACTGACTCTATGTGTGAAAAGACCAGCGCTCATTGCCATCACCCCTCCCCCTGCATGATTACCACCATGAGGTTTTCCCTGGCTTAAAGTACTACAACCATGGACAGTTTTCCTGCCACCTTGACTCGCAAAGCCTTCAATAAAGGTGGGCATTAGAATTGTGTTGCTCATCTTCTCCAACACCATGTATTCTGAGAACAATGGTTAACTGTTCATGTCTTCCAAAATATCAACTAGAAGAACTTTTCTTTTCTAGTGTAGTATATTCCTTAGTCCGAAGGGTTAGGGGAGCTTGAGGCAAAATAAAAACAGGTGTCACCGACCAGGGGCATAACGATCACAGTCGCAGACAGTCTGTGCAGGAGGGGGAGCTACCAACACCATCACCTATTTCAGCTCGATGTGCCTCTAAGGGTGCAAATTCAGCTGAAATATATTGCAACAAAGAAACGCGCTGGCTCCCTGCACTGAATTATACACTGTCGATCAATCAGAAGCCTGCAGCTGATGTCAGGTTCTCACTGGTCGCACATGGCAGTGATGTCATGCATCATCAATGGCTGGCACGGCAAAGTCAGCTGCCGGCATCTACATTGGCTATAGAAGAGGTTGCTGCATGTCATGGGGATGAGGGAAGGTAAGAAAAATTGTTTTTTTTTTAAAATTTGTTGGAAAAGAGCAGCAGAACAGGGATGTTATTACTTGATGGGGTTCCGGATAGGGAACATTATACCAGGTGGGGCCCAGGATGAAATACATTAGTACAGGAAGTGGCCCAGGATGGGGGACATTATTAAAGGTAGATGTCTATGATGGGTGTCATTATTACAGGATGAGACCAGAATGGGGGACATTATTATAGCATGGGGGGCGAACACATATGTCTTTATAGCATCTAGAACACTACATGGGCCCATACACCTGTCCAACATACAGGTTGGAGTCCAGGTCTAAAATTTGTACCAGGCCCCATTGGACTCTAGTTACGCCACTGTCATTAATGGATTTAAAATTCCGCTATGTACAACATTAAATGTTATGACAATGTAGCAGGTGAACTGAGCATAACTGCTGTGACTAAGATGAGCGATGAGACATATACACTATTACGTTCTTGGTTTGCCAGAGATAGGTAAAGAAGGCCAAATGTGACTTAAATTTGGGACTACAACTGCCGGAACAGTTGCTGCCAGGACAACCAGTGGTGTTAAAGGCAGCCACATTCTTATACATGGTATTAGATTTTCGTTCCATCACTAGTGCTACTTTTTGGGTTTTGCATAAATTTTGGACAAAAGTATAATGTTTCATTTGTTTATAAACTTTGCTAACAAACTTAACCAATTTAAGTTTAAAATCCTTCCACGTTTGGCAAAAAAGCTTAACCTTAATTAAAGGGGTAGCTACATAAGTACACACACAGAAAGTAATTTCTGTCAACAGCCAGCAGTATTGTTGTGACGTCTGCGATTGTTAACTGCGACTAGTCAAACAGTTGAAAAACCTTAACCTCTTATTTTTTTAAGTAATGATGTTCAACCAAAATGAAAAGTAATTTAATGAAACCTAAAATGCTAGGTTGTAAGGTTGCTACTCATAGGTTTTTGACCAATAACAAACAGGTGGAAACTATAGCGGTAAGTTCCTGCGATGCACGGTGTCAAGAGTAGACAATTAAAACAGGTGTTCCAAATATAAAAAGAGATGTTTTATATTAAAGTTGAAGAAAAAAATAGGCACCTGCATTTTACAAAATAGGATGGGACCAGAAAATGTAGGTGGAATCACTTCCCATAAGCAAACACCTGCAACTGGCAGCTCTATCAGGCTGCTTGGGTACACATTTAATACTAGACTATTGGAGCAATGAAGAGGGCTAAAAAAATTATATAAAACAATGTGGAACACTTTAGTAGGTAAACACCTGTGTTTAAGTTTCAGAATTAGAGATATTTATCTTTAAAAAATAAAATGGTGGGTCTTAAAACACAGGGGTCACACTTTCATTTATAAATAGAAACAAGCCTTGAAATCAGATTTTGGATTTAGTTACAAAATGTGCAATGGTTTAGTACTACCATTGCTTAACAGTGCTGTGTGAAGAAAAAAAAAACAGCTATTTAGGTATTGTTACTGTTTTATATCACAGATGTATTAATTCACAGTCACATAAAAAATGGCTCACTGCATATCTCTTGAATTTTTGATTTCTATTCACAGACTGAAACTTTCACTATTATTTTCAATTTGGTATATTAGCACTGAAGTACGACTCCACAATCACATTTGGCCTGTTTCTATCCCTTTCCTGTGTGCTCTGAACTCCTAACCCTACACAGTACAGGTATAAAATGGTGTTTCTTGGGTGGCTCTTATGTTTTATACTGCCTGTGATAGCCCCCTTGATTGGCTTTTCTACACTATGGGTTCGGATTGCTGCAGGGCATCAGGAGGAAGCCCTCACTTTTGCCCCTGACGGCATCAACAAAAGAGCTTGGAATGTGTTAAATTTTGGCATGTATTTTTATTTTTTGTTGATTCTCGAGAATAGAATCGTTTATTGCTTGAAATTGCGTGCAACCGTGGATTTCGTAAAAATTGACTCAAATTCAATCCTCCAAGGATCAATCCACTCATCTCTAGTAACTGCTAATTAACCTGAAGCCAAAAACATATTTCCCAAAGATGCTAGAGATTAGTCACTGCTATTGAACCACTTATTGATTGCCATTTTTAAAAAAATCCATTGAGTGTTTGTACATCAGTTTTATCAGTGTTTCTAATGACAGTATCACCCATGACATGTTCACTTCCATTACTTTAACCTCTGCATGCTCCATCTTTAATTGTTCAATTTACTTCTAACCTTAGCTTTGGAAGAGGTGGGAACTATCTGCTATAATGGCCTTCCACATGTAAGAGGGTGACCGGGATGGTCATGCGCCTCTTCCCTCTTAATGCACATAATGCTGTGTTCTATGTTTATATATGAGTATTCATATGAACTCATGTCTGATGGGTTACTTATAGGGTCAGTATAGGTTAGTGCGGGTAGATTATTAGCTTAATAGAAGAAGTAGTGCAGAGGTGGGCACTAGTGATGAGTGAGTATGTTTTGTTAACCCTTTCGCCGAGTATGCTCGGCCAAGCACCGAGTATTTATAGCGTGCTCGGGCTTTAAGTTTCGTCGCTCCATGAACATGATTTGCAACTGTTTGACAGATTTAATATATGTGAGAAATGCTGGAAAAACAGGCATTCCTCACATGTATTAAATCTGTCAAACAGTCGCAAATCATGTTCACGGAGCGACGAAAACTTAAAGTCCGAGCACGCTATAAATACTCGGTGCTCGGCAGAGCATACTCGGCGAAAGGGTTAACAAAACATACTCGCTCATCACTAGTGGGCACTATAGCACACAGAGTATGCAGGAAAGAGTTAAGGGGTTTAGTAGCTGCTCCAGTTTGGGAGGGGGCAGGTTCAGTGAAGAATTGAGACACTTCCTGACTGCAGGCAGTTCTAGTTGAGTGAGGGACAGCGACTAGTGAAGACGTGTCAGGAGGACACAGGAGAAAGTACAGGAGAAGCGTATGTGTGTCACAGTCTGGGAGTTTTTAGACAACCTTATCTGAAAGGTGAACAGTCTAGACAGCGGGGACAACAGGAACAGATGTACATGCAGAGGTCAATGTGGCAACTTCACCTTACGTGCCAAGACAGGACAGCCTCATCAGGGAGGTGGATCCAAGCAGGTCAGGCAGTGGGACAGAGAATGGAGTTACCGAGAGAGCTGGTGCGCTCGACGTTGGTCTTCATGTCCAAATCGGTGTCCGTGTCTTTCATCACTGGTAAAGTGCCGCTCTTTGGGAAGAGATCACAAAGAGACTGTATCACTTGTTACTCCCTGTATGTGACTGTGGCTGCAAGTAAAGAAGTTTTTACATGTTTAATCTGTTCTGGTTTTCTCCTTCTCAAGGCTAAAAAACTCAACATCCGGGATGGCAAAACAGAAGTGCATATGGAGGTATCCTCCATGGAAGCACCACAACACACACACACCCAGGGATTCTCAGAGTCCCCTCTTTCTGTAGTGGGCCAGGGTGATGATTTAATCACTTAAACTGACATGCCACTCGCCACTCGCCACCGACGACAGCCAGAGCACACCTAAGGAAACCTCGCCGCAGATCGTAGTAGATGAATTTCCCATGAGTGTGCTTGTTGGCAATGAGGATGAGGTAGCATCCCCTGAGGCCAATATTCCAGAGCTGGAGGTGTCCGAGGGAAACTTTGAAACTGCCCAACTCAGGGATTTAACTCTTAAAGGGGCATTCGAAAATGTTACTGTACTAAATGGGGTGCCTCAAGAGCCGTGGGCTGATGGTCGGTTCCTTCATTTTGCTGTGAATGGGGATTTGCTATATAGAGTAACCAAGCCAAGGGGTGAGGTAATACAGCAGTTGCTGGTGCCAGGGCCCTATAGACGCAGGGTGTTAGACATGGCTCATTCCCATGTGTTGGGTGGTGACCTGGGCGCAGATAAGACCCAGGAACGGATCCTCCAGAGATTCTACTGGCCAGGATGCTACAGGGAAATATTGAGATATTGTTGTTCCTGCCCCACATGCCAGCTGACCTCCCTGTTGGCCCACTTCCACAGTCCCCTAGTGCTGTTACCTGTCATCAAGGTCCCATTTGAACTCAAAGCAATGGATCTAGTGGGGCCCCTGGTCATGTCCGCCCGAGGGCATCAGTATATCCTGGTGGTGTTAGATTATGCTTCACGGTATCCAGAGGCCGTACCACTACTTAACTCCTCCACCAGGTGTATAGCCCGGGAGTTGGTCCATATATTTTCCAGAATGGGGTTGCCTAAGGAGATTCTAATGGACCAAGGGACTCCATTTACCAAAGGATACTGGCAAATTCCCCTGCTCAAAGAGGCCAAGGAGAAGACGCCCTTCTCAATGCCAGACGGATGTTATCAATACGTCAGGATGCCGTTTGGGTTGCAGGGAACTCCGGACCACCTTCCAAAGAGCCATTATAGTGTAGCACCCCGAGGGCTCGGCTGCTACAGGGGTATTGCACCTCGAACCAGAGGTGTGGTATTCCACTCCCGGGTAAGGATGGAGTGTGGACTAGAACTCAGTTAGCTGCATGCACCACATACATCCCATTTCCGGGGGACAGATCAACGGTACTCCCACCAAATAGATGTGCAGGTACGACAGCGTCTGTCCCTGGCTGGAGTGGGAGGGGGGGGGAATATCCCAGTGGTGCAGGAGCAGAGAGGGGAGGGACTCTGGGCATAGGAAGGAGCCCATTGGTGGCTAGTCACCTGGGCTCGGGTGTCAGAGGGAGTATAAAAGGTGGGCACCATCTTAGGAGTTCAGTTCAGTCAGACAGAAGAAGAGGAGAAGAGTAGTGACAGGGAGCAGCAGCCCTGTCTGGGTGCTGCTCCTGAAGGGAGCAAGAGAGAGAAAGACAAGAGGAAAGGAACAAGGAACAAGGAAGGAATGGAACCTGGATAAAGGCCCAGAGACATGAAGGAAGAGGGAACCCGAACACGTTAGGAGTCAGCGGGTGAAGGGTTGGCAGATCAGGGTACCGGATCCCGAACTGGTGGAGGCCACTTATCCTCAGCCAGGAACCGGAGGTCGTGGCCACGTCTTGGCGCGACCACTCACTACACTCACCACGAAGGCACGCCACATAGGGTCAGGGAAACCGGAGATAGGTTTCGCCACCAGAAGGCCCGAGGAAGCTGGACATGGGTGGGTCCCTAGTGGGGACGGCCAGAGAAAGGAACGGAGAAAGGAGTTCAAGGTCACACTCTGGAACTGCCTGGGGGTTGGTCGAGCCCCGTACCTGGTGGACGCAGCACGGCTCGGGTCGTCATCACCTGCAGGACTGACACTGATAACATCTGTGAGTAAAGCATTGAAAACTGCAATCAGTCTCTGTGTTCCATCGCACTACCAGCACTAAAGGTACCGGGACGCCCTTTCTATCACTCCCTTCACCCGCACCAGCTGCCCTGAGGCCATACCTCTCCCGTTGGGGGTTATACCACCATTGCTGCACACATACCACCGGCCTCAGCGGACTGTTCTGCAGCGGCGGCCTTGCGACCGCAAATCAACGGGTGGCGTAGTCGACACTTAAACAACATCTACAAAGACTGCCACACACTTAGTTTGACCACCCTGGGCACGGACCGGGTCCCCGCCACTCGGAGACTACTACCCCCATCGGATCCGGCTCCGGGTATTCCCCCGCGCATTCGTGCGCCGCACTACAGCACTGGCCCAGGGGGCGCGTCAATAGCACCCTACAAAAAGTATCTAGCGGCCTACCTAGATGACATGGTCATATTCAGCCAGAACTGGAAAGTCATATTGGCAAAGTTCAAGCCATACTTGACGCCTTATGGAAAGTGGGCTTTACCATCAACCTGAAGAAATGTGCTATGAGGATGGAGGAAGCCAAGTACTTGGGCTACGTGGTTGGTAGAGGGGTAATAAAACCACAAATAAATAGGGTCGAGGCGATCCTGAACTGGCTACAGGCCCTCACGAAGAAGCAGGTCAGGGCATTTCTAGGCATCGTGGGCTACTATCAAAGGTTTGTCCCTAACTTTGCCCTGATAGCAGCCCCGATGACTGATCTTTTAAAAGGGACGAAGTTGGCTATGACTAAGTGGTTCCCGGAAGCTGACACGGCCTACCAGGGATTAAAACTGACCCTCTGTAAACAGCCAGTCTTGGTGGCGCCCAGTTTCACCAAAGAGATCATGGTCCAGACGGACACATCGGATGTCGGGCTGGGAGCAGTCTTATTCCAGGATATTAACGGAGAGGAACACCCGATAATGTACTTCAGTTGGAAACTGTCCACGTGTAAGAAGAATTACTCCATAGTGGAAAAAGAATGTTTAGCCATCAAGTGGGCGTTGGACACTCTGAGGTATTACCTGTTAGATAGAAGGTTCAGGTTAGTGTCGGACCATGCCCCACTGAGGTTGATGCGAGAAAAGAAGGGGAACAATGCCTCTGTAACTAGGTGGTTTCTAGCTCTACAAGATTTTAGTTTTCAGGAGGAGCACAGGCCTGGGAAACAAAATGGGAAAGCTGATACTCTATCAAAGGTCTATTGTATGTTGGCAGAAGGTACCAAGCCCCCTGGCTTTGGGCAGAGGGGGGGTATGTAAAGTTACAGCCAGACAGGTCGTGGACGGGAGGTATGTGTACCCAAGGTGGCAAGCCTTAGTTATGTAGGACTCGGAAAAGCAGGCTCCAGCACACATAGTGCTGAGAGGTATTTAATGGGCCTGGATTATAGGGCCTGGTATTACGAGCAGCTGAAAGAGCTGGGGGGATCAGTTGCTCACTTACCTCCAGTCCAGGTCTTAGAAGGCCTGATTTAAGACAGCTGCGCCTGTCTCAGTCTGTCTGTCTGTTGTGCAAGGTGAGCAGGCTTGCATGTGCTGCTCAGACCTTGCTGAAGACAGAGGAAGTCATTTGCATTTAAAGGCTGAGGCTGTGCTGTACATGGCCTTGTTACTTTGTGTTTTTTTCTGTTATACCTTTTTGGAACCTGAAAGAGGATGTGATATTTTAGTTTACTGCCTGGATTATGGACATTTAATAAACCACCAGTTTGTTTGAACCTGTGGACTGCATCCCTGTGTGAACCAGCGCCTACCATAGAGCTGAACCCTAACAATATACAGTACAGACCAAAAGTTTGGACACACCTTCTCATTTAAAGATTTTTCTGTATTGTCTTGACTATGAAAATTTTACATTCACACTGAAGGCATCAAAACTATGAATTAACACATGTGGAATTATATACTTAACAAAAAAGTGTGAAACAACTGAAAATATGTCTTATATTCTAGGTTCTTCAAAGTAGCCACCTTTTGCTTCGATGACTGCTTTGCTCACTCTTGGCATTCTCTTCATGAGCTTCAAGAGGTAGTCACCGGAAATAGTTTTCACTTCACAGGTGTGCCCTGTCAGGTTTAATAAGTGGGATTTCTTGCCTTATAAATGGGGTTGGGACCATCAGTTTTGTTGTGATGAAGTCAGGTGGATACACAGCTGATAGTCCTACTGAATAGAATCATAGAATCATAGAATGGTAGAGTTGGAGGGGACCTCCTGGGTCATCTGGTCCAACCCCCTGCTCAAAGCAGGATTCACTAAATCATCTCAGACAGATATCTGTCCAGCCTCTGTTTGAAGACGTCCATTGAAGGGGAACTCACCACCACTCGTGGCAGCCTGTTCCACTCATTGATCACCCTGTCAAAAAGTTTTTTCTAATATCTAATCTGTGTCTCCTCCCATTCAGTTTCATCCCATTGCTTCTAGTCTTTCCTTGTGCAAATGAGAATAAAGATGATCCTTCTATAATGTGACAGCCCTTGAGATATTTGTAGACAGCTATTAAGTCTCCTCTCAGTCTTTTTTTTTGCAAGCTAAGCATTCCCAAATCCTGTAACCATTCCTCATAGGACATGGTTTGCAGACCGGTCACCATTCTGGTCGCTCTTCTCTGAACTTGCTCCAGTTTGTCGATGTCTTTTTTAAAATGTGGTGCCCAAAACTGGACGCAGTATTCCAGATGAGGTCTGACCAAAGAGGAGTAAAGTCCGATAATGGCTTCACGTGATCTAGACTGTATGCTTCTGTTAATACATCCCAGAATTGTATTTGCCTTTTTTGCTGCTGCATCACACTGTTGACTCATGTTCAGTCTATGATCTATTAGTATACCTAAGTCTTTTTCACATGTACTGTTGCTTTGGTCTATTCCTCCCATTTTGTATATGCTTTTTTCAATTTTATTGCCCAGATGTAGTACTTTGCATTTTTCCCTGTTAAAAAACATTCTGTTAGTTGCTGCCCACTGCTCCAGTTTATTTAGGTCTTTTTGAATCCTCTCTCTCTCTCTTCTCTAATATTAGCTATCCCTCCTAGCTTTCTGTCATCAGCAAATGTAAACAGTTTACCCTCAATTCCTTCATCTAAATCATTGATAAAGATGTTGAACAATACAGGTCTCAGGACAGAGCCCTGTGGTACCCCACTTGAGACATTCATCCAGCTGGATGTGAAGCCATTTACAACCACCCTTTGAGTCCGATCACTAAGCCAGTTATGAATCCACCTAACAGTTGCCTGGTCCATTGCATACTTGGTCATTTTTTCAATAAGGATGGTGTGAGATACTTTGTCAAATGCTTTGCTGAAGTCAAGATATACTATATCTACAGCATTTCCTTGATCCACCCAGTCAGTGATTCTGTCATAGAAGGAAATTACGTTAGTCTGACATGACTTGTTAGTTACAAACCCATGCTGTCTCTGGTTAATCACTTCATTCTTATCCAGGTACTTACATACATGTTGTTTAACCGGTTCCCGACCGCCCACTGTACATAAACGTCCGCGCTGCCTGGGCTCTGTGCAGCGCGGACGTTTAAAAACGGTGGGTGGTCTCGCAAGGCTCAGGCCCCCCAGGGTCCTGCGATTCGGGTGCAGAGCGTTAGCTCTGACAGGGAACATCATCGGGACCTGATTGGATCAGGTCCCAGTGATGTTAACCCTTTGCTGTCTTCTATATGCTGTGATCTATAGTGATCGCGGCATATAGGAGACAGCAGGAGGAGAGGGGATCGTCTTACTTACCTCCGAAGACCTCCGATTCCTTTCAGGACCTGGGGTTGCTATGGCAGCTGGAGGTCACATGATCGCCTCCAGCTCTGCCATATATGGTGTCCTGTCTGGCTCAGCCTGCAAGCTGAGCCAGACAGGAGACTCTGCCTGAAACAGGGAAGATCTCATGTAATGTAATGTAATATATGTCTATTACATTACATGGGATCAGTGATCAGAAAAATAAAAATTAATATCCCATACAGGGTCTAAGTAAAAATGTAAAAAAAAGTAAAAAAAAAAGTTTTAAACTGTTAAAAAAAAAATCACAAAATAAATAAAAATAAATAAATAAAATATTAAACCAATAAATCCGTATATTTTTACAAAACCAAAAAAAGAACACATATTTGGTATCGCCGCATCCAAAACAACCCGAGCTATAAAACTGTCACACTAATTAACTCCTTCTGTGCACACCGTAATAAAAATAAATAAAAAACCGAGCAAAAAAATATGCTTTTTCCTCATATTGCCAAACAAAAAGTGGAAAAAAATGCGAAAAAGCAAAATAGAAAAAAACATGGTACCGCTGAAAACGTCATCTTGTTCCGCAAAAAACAAGCCGCCATACAGCTCCATCAGTCGAAAAATAAAAAAGTTATAGCGCTCAGTATAAAGCAATGCAAAAAAAATATTTTTTTCTATAAATTTGTTTTATTGTGTAAAAGCGCCAAAACATAAAAAAATATACAGTAAGTGTAGTATCGCTGTAAATGTACTGACCCGAAGAATAACGCTGCCTGATCACTTTTACCACACGCAGAACGGCATAAAAAAAAACCTCAAAGAACAATTCCTGAATTGGTTTTTGTTAATTTTACCTCCCAAAAAACGGAATAGAAAGCGATCAAAAAATGTCACGTACCCAAAAATGGTACCAATAAAAATGTCAACTCGTCCCGCAAAAAACAAGCCATCACATGACTGTCGGCCGAAATATGGAAAAATGATAGCTCTCAAAATATGGTGATGCAAAAACTAGATTTTGCAAAAAAAAGCGTCTTTTAGTGTGTGACAGCTGTCAGTCATAAAAACCCGATATAAATCTGGTATCTCTGTAATCGCACCGACCCAAAGAATAAAGTAATCTCATCACTTATACCGCACGAGGAGCGGCGTAAAAAATAAATAAAACCAATTCTTCACCTGCTACTGATTTGTTTATTATGTCTCCGAAAGATCGCAGTAAGGCTCGGCTCACATTTATCCTGCGCTCTGCGCTGAGCACTTACACCAGAGTGTAAATCTCTGAGATACGTGATTCAGCCAGAACCCATGACGGAAGATTCCATGTAATGAGGCAGATATAGACCACTATGGACGCTGTCTAGCCTGGGATCCCACGGTGTCATTTGTTTTAGGCGTGCATAAAAGTGCAGTTGGCCCGTTTTGTGCATTTCTGAAAAAAAGGACACCGCTAAACAGAGGCCAGACGGAGTCCAGAGTAACTCTGCTGCCTCATTACAGTGAATGGATCCCGCAGGGGTTTCATCTGAATTATATCACTTGGAAATATAGATGGAAACCCCGATGTAAGTGCTCAGCCTAGAGCGCCGGATAAATGTTACATAAAATGTTCCCAATAAAAGCTTCAACTCAGTCCTCAAAAAAAGCTAGTCCCCACTCAGGTCTGTCATCTGTTAAAAATATAAGGGACTTCCAAGTTACTGGTAGCAGAAAGGCTCTGGAAAAGCAAAATGGCCCTTGCCCCCCAAAAGAAATTCAGAAAATTTTGTGCTCCCAAATCCAAATGCCTATTCTACAATAATTTGTTCTCCAATTGTCAAATAGCACTCCGTCCCCCCCAGATCTCGCCGTATGGCTGAGCGGTACGATACAGCCACATATGGGGTATTGCCACTTTTAGAAGAAATTGTGTGATACATTTCGGCACCATTTTTACCCATTGCCCTGTGTGAAAATGTAAAATCTGAGGGTAAAACATTTTTTTGTGGTAAAAATATAATTATGCTTTTTTCACTGCCCAATGGTATAAATTTAAAAATTAAAAAATACTCACTACTTCCCTAGATGAATTCCTTGAGAGGTGTAGTTTACAAAATGGGGTCACTTGTGGGGGTTTCTGATGTTTCGGCATGTCAGCGACTCTTCAAATGTGACATGGTGTCACACACCTATCCCAGCCAACATAGCGCTCCTTTCTCTTCCGAACCCTGCCGTACACCAAAGCAGTTTTTTTCCCCCACATATGGGGTATCGGTGTACTCAGGAGAAATTGCACAACAAATTTCATGGTGCAATTTATCCTGTTACCCTTATGATAATGCAAAATTAAGGGATGAAAAACGGTTTTGTGGGAAAAATGTGAACATTTTATTTTTACAGCTCAATATTATAAACTTCTGTGAAGCACCTTGGGGTTCAAGGTGCTCACCACACATCTAGATAAGTTCCCTAAGGGGTCTAGTTTCCAAAATGGTGTCACTTGTGGGGGGTTTCCACTGTTTAGGCACTTCAGAAGCTCTCCAAACGCAACATGGCGCCCGCTAATTATTCAGACAAATTTTACATTCAAAAAGTCAAATGGCACTCCTTCCCTTTCAAACCCCGCCGTGCGCCCAAACAGTGGTTTGCCTCCACATATGGGGTATCAGCGTGTTCAGGAGAAATTGCAAAACAAATTTCATGGTGCAATTTTTCCTATTACGCTTATGATAATGCAAAATTAAGGGATGAAAAACGTTTTTGTGGGAAAAATGTGAAAATTGTATTTTTACAGCTCAATATTATAAACTTCTGTGAAGCACCTTGGGGTTCAAGGTGCTCACCACACATCTAGATAAGTTCCCTAAGGGGTCTAGTTTCCAAAATGGTGTCACTTGTGGGAGGTTTCCACTGTTTAGGCACTTCAGAAGCTCTCCAAACGCAACATGGCGTCCGCTAATTATTCAGACAAATTTTACATTCAAAAAGTCAAAAGACGCTCCTTCCCTTTCAAACCCTGCCGTGCGCCCAAACAGTGGTTTGCCTCCACATATGGGGTATCAGCGTGTTCAGGAGAAATTGCACAGCAAATTTCATGGTGCAATTTTTCCCATTACCCTTATGATAATGCAAAATTAAGGGATGAAAAAAGTTTTTGTGGGAAAAATGTGAAAATTTTATTTTTACAGCTCAATATTATAAACTTCTGTGAAGCACCTTGGGGTTCAAGGTGCTCACCACACATCTAGATAAGTTTCCTAAGGGGTCTAGTTTCCAAAATGGTGTCAATTGTGGGGGGTTTCCACTGTTTAGGCACATCAGGAGCTCTCCAAACGCAACATGGCGTCTGCTAATTATTCAGACAAATTTTATATTCAAAAAGTCTAATGGCGCTCCTTCCCTTCCGAACCCTGCAGTGCGCCCAAACAGTGGTTTTCCCTCACATATGGGGTATCAGCACGCTCAAGAGAAATTGCACAAAAAAATTTGGGGGCCATTTTTTCCTGTTACCCCTGTGAAAATAGAAAAAATTGGGTCTAAAGTAACATTTTTGTGAAAAAAATTTTTTCTTCCACATTCCAAAAATTCCTGTGAAGCACCTGAAGGGTTAATAAAGTTCTTGAATGTGGTTTTGAGCACCTTGAGGGGTGCAGTTTTTAGAATGGTGTCACTTTTTGGTATTTTCTGTCACAAAGACCCCTCAAAGTAACTTCAAATATGATGTGGTCCCTAAAAAAATGTTTTTGTAAATTTTTTTGAAAAATTTGAAATCGCTGGTCAACTTTTAACCCTTATAGCTCCCTAACAAAAAAAAATTTGGGTTCCAAAATTGTGCTGATGTAAAGTAGACATGTGGGAAATGTTATTTATTAACTATTTTGTGTGACACATCTCTCTGATTTAAGGGCATGAAAATTCAAAGTTAGAAAATTGCAAAAGTTTCTAAATTTTCGCCAAATTTCTGATTTTTTCACAAATAAACGTAAGTTATATCAAAGAAATTTTACCAGTATCATGAAGTACAATATGTCATGAAAAAACAATCTCAGAATCAGGGGAATACGTTGAAGCGTTCCAGAGTAATTACTTCATAAAGTGACAGTGGTCAGAATTGGAAAAATTGGCCCGGTCACGAAGGCAAAAACAGGCTCTGGTGCGAAGTGGTTAATAATTTGTTCAAAGATCTTTCCTGGTATAGAAGTCAGACTCACCGGCCTATAGTTCCCTGGGTCCACCTTCTTCCCCTTTTTGAAGATAGGAACAACATTTGCTCTTCTCCAGTCTTCTGGGACGTCTCCTGTTCTCCAAGAATTTTCAAAGATTATGGAGAGTAGTTCTAAAATTTCTTCTACGATCTCCTTCAGTACTCTGGGGTGTAATTCATCTGGACCTGGAGACTTGAACTCATTTATATTAGCTAAATATTCCCTCACAAACTCTCTGTTTACAGATAACTTGGATTCTCCTATTCCTTTAATAGGACAGTGAAGATCAGTTGATGTTACATTTTCTTTCTGAGAGAAAACAGATGCAAAATAGGAATTAAAAAGTTCGGACTTCTCAACATCCTTTCTTACCATTTCACCATTTTCATCCTGTAAAAATCCTATAGCATCTTTGACTTTTCTTTTACTTTTGACATACCCCCAAAATCCTTTTTTATTGCTTTTGACATCTCTTGCAAGCCTTAATTCATTGTCAGCTTTAGCTAACCTGATATGTGCCCTGCAGGATCTGCAGACTGCATTATAATCTTCTTTAGATATGCCTCCCTCTTTCCATTTGATAAACATTTCTTTCTTTCTTTTTAGCATGTGTTTAAGTTCTGTGTTCATCAATCCTGGTTTCTTTAAATGCTTCCCATTCTTCCTACTTTTCGGGATTGTTAACGATTGTGCTTTGAGAATCTCATTTTTAAAAATTTCCCATCCTTCCTGGACATTTTTGTCCTTAAGGACATCTAGCCATTGGATCCCTCCTATTCTCTTTCTGAGTCGCTTAAAATCTGCCTTTCTGAAATCTAACCTTGAAGTTTGAGTCTTCACATGTCTTCCTCTTCTAGTTATCCAAAATTCTATAATAGCATAATCGCTGCCTCCTAGGGTTCCAGCCACTTTTACCTCCTCAACCATTTCCTCTCTGTTTATAAGGATTAGATCCAAAGTAGCAGATCCCCTTGTTTTCTCCCCTACCTTTTGGAAGATAAAGTTGTCAGCAAGAGAGGATAAGAATTTGCTTGACCTGTTAGCTTTACTTGAGAGAGATTCCCAACAAATATCTGAATAGTTGAAATCTCCCATGACCACTACGTCATATTTTGTGGAGAACTTGGTCATTTGATACAAAAAGAGTTCATCCATATCTTCAGCTTGCCCAGGTGGCCTGTAGTAAATGCCTACAATGGGGTCCTTTCCGTTGTTTTCTCCTCTTATTCTTACCCAAACAGTTTCCACAGAAATCCCAGTCTCTGAAGCTTTAATCTCTGTGCAGATATACGCTTTTCTAACATACAATGCGACACCTCCTCCTCGTTTATCAAGTCTGTTTCTTGCAAATAAGTTGTATCCTTTTAGCCTTGTAATCCAATGATGTGTATCGTCCCACCAAGTTTCAGTGATTCCAATGACATCATATTCCTTTTCCTGCGTTAGTAGTTCCAGTTCTCCTTGTTTGTTGCCCACGCTTTGTGCATTTGTATAAAAACATTTTAGTTTATGATTGGTTTCTCTTCCTCCCATATTTTTATTATTTAAATTTTTTTGACTTTGTTCTTCCTTTCCACTTCCAGTAGCAGAGATCTCAATAGTATTTGTCAGCTGTATATCTTTTTCTGGCCTTTTGCTTCCCTTCCCACATTGTTCTAGTTTAAAGCTCTCCTGATGAGTGTAGCAAGGTGACTTCCAAATACATGTTTTCCAGTCTTCGTAAGGTACACTCCATCTCTAGCAAGTAGTCCATCATATAGGTAATTCATTCCGTGATCCAGAAATCCAAATCCTTGTTGACGGCACCATCGACGTAGCCAGTTGTTCACCTGTAGAATCTTATTCCACCTCATTGTTCCATGGCCATCCACTGGGATGATGGATGAGAAGACCACCTGCTCTCCCAATTCTTTCACTTCCTTGCCTAAGTCTTCAAAGTCACTGCAGATGGTTTCCAGGTCCTTTCTTGCGGTGTCATTTGTCCCCACATGTATTAGCAGGAATGGGTAGTGATTTGTAGGTCTGAAGAGTCTTGATATCCTATCAGACACATCTTTAATTTTTGCTCCTGGAAGACAGCACATTACTCTTGAGGTTATGTCTGGTCTTCAGATAGCGCCCTCTGTTCCTTTCAACAGGGAATCCCCCATGACCACCACTCTCCGTTTTTTCTTCACATTTTTCTTTCTCCATCCAGGAGGATTCTCAGGGCTTACAAGGTTATTCATTGTAGGCAAAATCTTATTTTGCTGTATTTCTTCATGGTTCTCCTGCGTGAGAGCCTGGTACTGGTTCCTGAGCAGTATAGGTGCTGACTGCCTCTTGATCCTCCTTCTTCTCTGGGTCACATGCTTCCATTCTTCTTTTTCGTCAGGTGCAGTTCGAAATTCTTCTCTTTCTGTATCATTAAGAGATAATTCTGCTCTGTCTAAGAACTCTTCACCTTCCTTAATGATTTTCAAGGTAGTTAACCTCTCTTCTAGATTTCGCAACTTTTCCTCCAACAGGGACACAAGCTTGCATTTCTGACATGTGAAGTTTGGCTTTTCCACTGGCAAGTCTGTGAACATGTAGCAGGATATGCAGCTCACCAAATGGCTCCTGGACTCTTCCATATTCTTATTGTTGATATGTTATGAAAACAGTGAAAAATGGTCCAAAATTCACTGATGTCCTCCTTTCAGCTCCACTCTTCACTTATCCCAAAATGCAGTGAGAATATGCAAATTGTCTCCACAGGACTCCTCCCCTGGTTCACCGATGTCCTCCTTTCAGCTCCAACGGCCAAAATCAAGTGTTCTTTGAGCTTGCGGGGACTCTTCACTTATCCAAAAATGCAGTGAGAATATGCAAATTGTCTCCTCAGGACTCCTCCCCTGGTTCACCGATGTCCTCCTTTCAGCTCCAATGGCCAAAATCCAGTGTTCTTTGAGCTCGCAGAGACTCTTCACTTATCCCAAAATGCAGTGAGAATATGCAAATTGTCTCCTCAGGACTCCTCCCCTGGTTAAATAGACTGTTATAATTTGCATTATGGCAAGAAGAAAGCAGCTAAGTAAAGAAAAACGAATGGCCATCATTACTTTAAGAAATGAAGGTCAGCCAGTGCAAAAAATTGGGAAAACGTTGAAAGTGTCCCCAAGTGAAGTTGCAAAAACAATCAAGCGCTACAAAGAAACTGGCTCACATGAGGACCGCCCCAGGAAAGGAAGACCAAGAGTCACCTCTGCTTCTGAGGATAAGATTATCCGAGTCACCAGGCTCAGAAATCACAGGTTAACAGCAGCTCAGATTAGAGACCAGGTCAATGCCACACAGAATTCTAGCAGCAGATACATCTCTACAACAACTGTAAAGAGGAGACTTTGTGCAGCAGGCCTTCATGGTAAAATAGCTGCCAGGAAACCACTGCTAAGGACAGGCAACAAGCAGAAGAGACTTGTTTGGGCTAAAGAACACAAGGAATGGAAATTAGACCAGTGGAAATCTGTGCTTTGGTCTGATGAGTCCAACTATGAGATCTTTGGTTTCAACCACCGTGTCTTTGTGCGACGCAGAAAAGGTGAATGGATTTACTCTACATGCCTGGTTCCCACCGTGAAGCATGGAGGAGGAAGTGTGATGGTGTGGGGGTGCTTTGCTGGTGACACTGTTGGGGATTTATTCAAAATTGAAGGCATACTGAACCAGCATGGCTACCACAGCATCTTGCAGCGGCATGCTATTCCATCCGGTTTGCGTTTAGTTGGACCATCATTTATTTTTCAACAGGACAATGACCTCAAACACACCTCCAGGCTGTGTAAGGGCTATTTGACCAACAAGGAGAGTGATGGGGTGCTACGCCAGATGACCTGGCCTCCACAGTCACCAGACCTGAACCCAATCGAGATGGTTTGGGGTGAGCTGGACCGCAGAGAGAAGGCAAAATGGCCAACAAGTGCTAAGCATCTCTGGGAACTCCTTCAAGATTGTTGGAAGACCATTTCCGGTGACTACCTCTTGAAGCTCATCAAGAGAATGCCAAGAGTGTGCAAAGCAGTCATCAAAGCAAAAGGTGGCTACTTTGAAGAACCTAGAATATAAGACATATTTTCAGTTGTTTCACACTTTTTTGTTAAGTATATAATTCCACATGTGTTAATTCATAGTTTTGATGCCTTCAGTGTGAATGTACAATTTTCATAGTCAAGAAAATACAGAAAAATCTTTAAAGGAGAAGGTGTGTCTAAACTTTTGGTCTGTACTGTATATATATGCATACATACTGTATATATATATATATTTATATATAGGAAAGGACATCTAAAAATTGCTAAAAATGAAATTTTTTCATATTCTTTTTTCCGTTAAAAAATACAAGTATTTAAACTTGCTTTTTATCCATATTTTTCTTTTTCTTAAAGCGTTCCACGTAGGAATGTGTGCTATAATAGAATTAACAATGAAGCTTTTAAACTTCATTTTACAACTTGTCTATAAAGTCTATTAACCTACAATAAGAATTCTGCATGCTTCAGAGCTGAAATCCCAGAGAATTCATGGTTTGTTCAATGCACTGAGGTTGCTCTTATGATTTTGACTTATGGCCCTGAATGCAGCTCTGGGCTATAAGATAAGCTGTCATTCAAAATCATCAAGATAAAAAATGCATTGACTTAAAAAAGTTACTTTACTTTTTTTTTAAAAAAAGAATATAGTAAAAATATACTGTATATCTAGATCAGCAATAACATTAAAATCTCTGGTGAAGTAACATTATCATGTTATAATATGATCTGGAAGGTGGTATGGGTTGTGATATGTATTAAGCAGTAAGTAATCAGTGAGTTTTTGAAGTTGATGTGATGGAGGAAAAAAAAGTGTAGTGATTCAAGTAGCTTTGATAAGGGAAAAAATTGTAATTAATAGACAAGATGATTATAGCTTCTCTAGAACAGGAAGAATTGTGGGGTGTTCCTGACATCCAGTAGTTAGTAATAGTGTTGAGCCACCCCCGTAGTGTTCGAGTTCGGTTCGGTTCGTCGAACACCCGTGTGTTCGCCAAACTGTTCGTCGAACTGTTCGTCGAACACCTTCGAACACCGTTAAAACCAATGGCAGGCAAACAAAAACACATAGAAACACATAGAAAACACCTTCAAAGGTGTCCAAAAGCTGACAAACTGCTCAGAAGACACAACTAACACATGGAAAAGTGACAAGTACATATAGTCATGCGAAAAGAAAAGAGGTGGAGGAGTAAAAGGAGGGGGAGACACAGATATAGGCATGTCATGCCCTTCTAAAATCCAAAAAGTGAGAAGCCGAGACGGCCAGTCCGCTCCTGCCCGTGCCACCTCCGTGTCGCCGGGTTTGTGCCAGAGCCGCGGTGAACCCTGACGGCCAGCCCCCCTCTCCCAATACTGGTGCCTGTCCGCTGGTGGGTCGAGAGAGCCCCCCTGTGGTGGAGGCAGCTCTAAGCTTTTTAATTTAAATTGTCCCTCTAATTTGAATGAATACACTTTAAATCCATTTACAAGGATCTATTGGAGGGCAAGTCTCATGCCAGCAGCCGCGTAATTCCAGCTCCAGTAGCGTCCACTAAAGCTGCTGCAGTTAAAAAGCTTTTATAAGGATCGAGCTCGGCTGTCCACCGCAAGGCATCCTAGTGCCAGTCCCAGCCCCTATGCCTTGGGGTGCCTCCTGATGTTCTTCACTAAGTATCCCGTGGTCCCGAAGCATTTCCTTTGAAAAAATTAAGTGTCCAAACTACAGGTGGTGTAGCTTGCTTAACAGCCGGGATAATCCGCTGACTAGCAGACACTGCTACTAGGCACAAAGTATTTCCTGGGCTAGATGCAGTTAAAAATTTGTAAGTAGATACTCTCGTTGGATGCTGAGAAAGCATTCCATAGAGTCTCCTGGCACGCCATATATGATTCTCTTAAAAAGCTTGGGGTAGGGGTCTAGGGGACCCTTTTATAGCCAAAATCACGGCCCTGTATCACAATACGTCACCTAGGCTGAAGATAAATGGAACTGTAGCACCGAGGGCTCGGTTGCTACAGACGTATTGCACCTCACCCAGAGGTGTGATATCTCACTCTCAGATAAGGATGGAGTGTGGATCAGGACCCGACACCTGCATGCATTACACCACATTGCCGTGGGGCAGGGCGACCAATATGCCCCTGAGATGGGCACGACAGTCCCTGTCCCTGGCTGGAGTGGGGGGAGGGAACACTGAGGAAGGGGAACCCTGCAGTGCAGGAGCAGGGAGGAAGCAGTTCCTGGGTGCATTGAGAAGGGAGTATAAAAGGTGGGCACCATCTTAGTTCAGTGCAGAGAAGTCTGAGCAGAAGTGGCAGGGAGCAGGGGCTCTGCATGAGCTCTGCTCCGGAGGCGGGCCTAGTAACAGAGGCCCAGGCCTGCAAGAGGGAGACGGAAGGAAGAGGAGCGGAGAAGGCTCCAGGAACGAGGAATGAAGGGATCCCAGGGGTGCGGACGGGCGAGTCGCCACCGCACGCCCGAATCCACCTGCGTGGAGGGGTCAGGCCAAAGGGGGAGACCGGTCCCCGAACTAGTGGAGGCAGGAAACGACCCTCAGCTAGAAACCGGAGGCTCTGACATTTTATGTGGCGCAGCCCCTTGCTCCACCCTCTAGGAAGGCACCACATAGGGTCAGGGAAACTGGCGCCAAGTTTACCAAGAGGAGGCCCGAGGCTGCCGGACAGAAGTGTTGGTAAGAAAGGCCAGACAAAGGACACACAAAGGGGGTCCTGTGAAGCGCTCCAAAGTTATCTGGGAGTTGTCTGAGCCCCTCACCTGGTGAGCACAGTACGACGTGGGCAGCCGTTACCTGCAGACGTGGTCTGGATAATAAGAACTGTGAGTAAAGGCCCTGAACTGCATCACTGACTCCGTGTCGTTACTGCTGCTGCCCTGCACCATCACCCCCATCCTCCGCATACACTGCCCTGAGGCTATACTCCTCCCGTGGGGAGTTATGCTACGCTCTGCTGCACCCACAACACCAGCCTTAGCGGTCTGCCCTGTAGCGGCGGTTCACTCTGACCGCAATCCACGGGTGGCGTAGTCGGACATTTAAACATCAAAACCACATAAATAGTTCCGCCACTGGTTTGACCGCCCTGAGCCACGGAACCGGATCGCCGCCATGAAGACTACAACCACCAGCATCCACCAAAAAGTGTCCGGCTCCGGGTGTCCCAAGGCCCAGGGGGTGCGTCAGAACATTTTCATCACCTTTCACAATCACCAATGGGACAAGGCAGGGATGTCCTCTGTCCCCTCTCTTATACATCCTAGTGACGGAGCACCTGCTCTCATCAATTCGCCATAACCCCAATATTAGGTGGATTGAGGTGGGAGGCACCGAGTACAAGTGCTCTCTATTTGCTGATGATGTCCTAGTATATATCACTCAATCACATATATCCATCCCTGCTGTTATGGCTGAAATAGATCACTTTGTTACATGGTAAAATTTTAAAATCAATGCAGCGAAGTCTGAGGCCCTCGATGTCTCCCTCCCTAAATCCATATAGGATTCCATCCAGTCCAACTTTCCCTTTGCCTGGCCCTCACAGGGTATCAAATACTTAGGAATTCCTATTCATAGAGACCTCTCCCATCTATGTTATCTTAATTTTGGGCCCTTTATTGAACAATTCCATACAGACCACGGTTGGCAAGTTAGAACTGTAAGATTCACTACGTGAACCACTGGTGTTTTGTGGAAAAGCACATGTACACCGCGTTCCAAATTATTATGCAAAAAGTGTTTAGGAGTGATAAGGGAAGAATTTGTTTGTTTGTCAGTTAAACTCATTGATGGTGATGTGTGTCAGGGCTCTTTATATCACTGTAAGCAATTGCAGACACCTGTGCTAATTAGTTTGGCAGGTGTGTCCAATGAAAGGCAAGACTACTTAAGAAGGCTCTCTCACATTATTAAGCAGCCTACATTTTCTGCCAAAATGGGAAAGAAAAAGGATGTGTCGGCTGCTGAGAAGCAACAAATTGTGGAGTGTTTAGGTCAAGGCATGACTACAATCAACATTGTGCGATGATCAGGATGAAGTGTCTTGGCAATCAAGAAGTATGTAGCTGATTCACAGTACACACGTGTGCGTGCTGATAAGGGCAAATTGAGGACTCTTTCCTACAGGCAATTACGTCAGGTTGAAAGAGCAGCGGCAAAAAAGCCTTGTCATAGCAGCAGACAAGTTTTTGAAGCTGCTTGTGCCTCCAACGTCCCCCGAACAACAAGATGCAGGGTCCTTCAGAGGTTTGCAGCTGTGCATACGCCATCCTGTCGACCTCCTCTATCCACTTCACACAAGCAGAAACGGCTCCAGTGGGCCAAACATTACATGAAGACTGATTTCAAAACTGTTTTGTTCACGGATGAGTGCCATGCAGCGCTCGATGGTCCAGATGAATGGAGTGGAGGATGGCTGGTTGATGGACACCCCACGCAAACACGGCTACAGCGCCAACAAAGAGGAGGTGGAGTAATGTTTTGGGCTGGAATCATGGGGAGAGAGATTGTCGGCCCCTTTAGGATCCCTGAAGGCGCTAAAGATGAACTCCATAATGTATGTGGATTTTCTCAAACAGCACTTCCTGCCATGGTTCAAGAAGAAGAACCGTGTATTTCACAGCAAGATCATTTTTCTGCATGATAATGCACCATCTCATGCTGCACATAAAACATCTGCATCTCTGGCTGATATGGGCATAAAAGGGGACAAACTTATGGTGTGACCCCCATGCTCCCCTGACCTCTACCCCATTCAGAACCTTTGGAGCATCATTAAAAGGAGTGTCTATGATGGCGGGAGGCAGTTCACATCTAAGCAACAGCTCTGGGAGGGTATTCTGTCCTCATGCAAAACAATTGAAGCAGAAACCATCCAAAACCTGACAAATTCAATGGACGAGAGAGTTCAGAAGCTCCTTTCGAACAAGGGGTCCTATGTGAAAATGTAACATCACCTAGAATAAAGTTTTGAGTTGAAAACTGTTTGATTTCAGTTTCTAACAACCTGCTAATGCTTATAATTTCAAAAATGACCATTTTTTTGGTCTTTATTAAAATGAAAAGGTTGATTGAAAAGTTTGGGGGATCTAAGAGTGTGGCAACCCAGTAGTCATGATTACTTCGAATTCTGACAATATGAGGGTCATGCTGCAGGTAGTGCAGCAAGAAGGCACTTATGTGTCTTGCGCATCTCGGAGCCCCAAAATTATTTTCCGGGCTAGATGCAGCTAAAAATTATTTTTAATTTTAAATCTGGTGAAGCTTATTATAGATGGCCTAATAGGATCAGTGCTGCACACTGCTACAAAGCCCAAATTATTTTCCAGTCAAGATACAGATAAACATGATTAGTAATTTGAAAGCTTAAAACGGTTGGTAGGGTGATTTTAACCAATCATCAAGCTTTTACTCTCCCCAGGATGACACAGGGGTAGAAAAGTCGTTTCGGATCCATGATTTGTTCATCTTTATGAACGTGAGTCTGTCTACATTATCAGTGGAGAGCCGCGTGCGCTTATATGTCAGCACACCACCAGCAGCGCTGAACACACGTTCAGACAGAACGCTGGCTGCGGGGCATGACAAGATCTCCAAGGCGTAAGTGGCTAGCTCCGGCCATTTATCCAGATTGGAAGCCCAAAAAGAGCAAGGGTCCAGTGACACAGTCGTGGCTTCAATGTTTACTTGGAGATACTCCTGTACCATCGTCTCTAGGCGTTGACTATGTGTCAGACTTCTTGTCTCCTGTGGCCTTGCAAAGGATGGGCTAAAAAAGTGGTGAAATGATTCCGCAAAATTGATGTTACCAGCAGATACTGTGGTTCTGTTACGGTTTGAGTGCTGAACACTTGACGGTCCCACGGTTGGCAAGTTGGAACTGTGAGATTCACTACGTGCACCACTGGTATTTTGTGGAAAAGCACATGTAAGATTCTGCAACAGTCTCTGCTGATACTCCTGCATGCGTGCATCCCTTTCTATGGCAGGAATAATTTCTGCAAATTTACTTTTGTACCGGGGATCTAACAGTGTGGCAACCCAGTAGTCAGGATTATTTCTAATTCTCACAATTCGAGGGTCATGTTGCAGGTAGTGCAGCAAGAAGGCACTCATGTGTGTTGCGCATCCAGGAGCACCAAGTCCCTGTTGTGTTGGTGGCGAGGTAACAATCATGCTTCCTTCCTCTGTCCTCTCCCCCCAACCTCGCACAACAGAAATGTGATCAAGGTCTCCCTCATCTGATGAGTCTTCCATCAGTTCGTCCTCCACTTCTTCCTGGGCTCCTGCACCTTCCTCACTAGTTTGGCTGCTACCATGCGCCCTGGTAAAACCATCTCCCCCACCCTCACATGCCTGCTGCCTTGGTGCTGCCGACCGTCTGGACCTTGCAGATGTTAGCCCTTCCGCATACAACTCCTCCTCCTCTACTTCCTCCACCTCCTCTTGTGCCACCACCTGACTCCGAATTCTGTTTAACATGTGCTCCAGCATGTAAATCACCGGAATAGTCATGCTGATAATGGCATCGTCAGCACTAAACATCTTCGTCGCCATTTCAAAACTGTGCAGAAGGGTGCATAGGTCCCTGATCTGAGACCACTCCTCCAGCGTGATTTGCCCCACCTCTGAATCTCGTTGGCCCAGGCTATACGTCAGAACGTATTGCACCAGGGCTTGTCGGTGCTGCCACAGTCGCTGCAACATGTGCAGAGTTGAATTCCACCGGGTAGGCACATCGCATTTTAGCCGGTGAAGTGGCAGGCCCAACGACTTCTGTAGAGATGTAAGTCGCTGAGCTGCGGGATGCGAACGGCGGAAGTGAGCACACAGCGACCGTGCCCTCTGCAGAAGGCCATCTAGTCTGGGATAGTGGGCTAAAAATTGCTGGACAACCAGGTTCAACACGTGAGCCATACAAGGCACGTGTGTGACATTGCCCCGGCGAAGGGCCGCACCCAGGTTTGCAGCATTGTCGCACACGGCCTTCCCTGGTTTCAGGTCCAGTGGAGACAACCATTCATGAAATTGGTTCTCCAGAGCTGACCACAACTCCTCAGCTGTGTGACTCACATTTCCCAGACATTTCAATGTAAAAACCGCCTGATGACGTTGAGCCCTACTGCCAGCATAGTAAGGAGGTGTGCAGGATCCCTTCTGCGCAGTTAGAAAGCTTGTGGCATGACCAGACAGGCTTTGGGTGCAGGTGGAAGACCGAGAGGAGGTTGAGGAGGCAGAAGCAGTGGAGGAAAAATGACATAAAGAGGATTGACGCACAACTCGTGGGGACGGCAAGACTTGGACAGCAGCCCCTTGTCCTGCTGTCACCATAGTTACCCAGTGCCCAGTCAGCGACATGTAACGCCCCTGTCCATGCCTACTCGTCCAAGTGTCTGTGGTGAAATGCACCCTGTCACACACAGAGTTTCTCAAAGAAGCGGTGATGTTGTGTGCGACATGCTGGTGGAGCGCAGGCACACCTTTCTTTGAGAAGTAGTGCCGACTGGGCATCTGGTACTGGGGCACTGCGACGGACATAAGGTCTCGAAAATCCTCTGTGTCCACCAGGCGGAAAGGCAGCATTTCTGTAGCCAAGAGCTTGCAGATGGTGAAATTCAACCTCTTAGCTTTCTCATGGCTAGGAGGAAATGGTCTTTTACTTGTCCACATCTGAGGGACCGAGGGCTGGCTATTGTGCTTAGACGGGGTTGATAAGGGTGTCCCCGGCAAACTGCCGGTCTGTGAGGAAGATGCAGGCGGACATGTTAGGTTGCCTTGATCCAAAGGTGGTGCTATCGATGTCGGACAGCGCTCAAGACCAGCTGGTGTTACCACCTCCAAAGAAAATGATGACCTGCCAATCACGCTGGCTGTTGCGGGTAAAGAGGTGGCAGGTCTGCGCCCCAAAACAGGTTTGACTGCTGTCCCCCCAGTCACAGAGGATGAAGAGGCCGCGGATGCACAAGATATGGCAGACGGTGGTTGGCCCGGCCGGCTAGACCGCATTGTAGCACACTGAGCTTCCCACTGCAACTTATGCTTCATGTCCATGTGCCGGTTCATGCATGAAGTACTCAAACTATGTATTTTTTGGCCTCTACTTAGCTTTTGCTGACAAATGTTACAGATAACACGAGTTGGGTCATCTTTATCGATCTGAAAAAATGCCCAGGCTATGCAAGGCTTAGCACCCATGCGACCTGAAGAGCCACCACGACTTGTGGTGAGAGGCAGAGTTGTGTTTGAGGATGCAGTTGTTGACGTGCTTCCAGTACTACGTCTCTGTCCAGGAAGGCGCAACCTGACCTCGTCGTCACTAGCATCTTCCTCCACCTCCTCTGCTGACCTCATCTCTTGGCTGACTGTGGGTTGACAGTAAGTGGGATCTCCGACCTCATCATCATCACCCTGTGCGTTATCACACCCGTCGTCCTCAGAGCCAACCTGTTCCTGCCCTGACAAAAAACTAAAGTTGTCGCTCCAATCAGGTATTTGAGTCTTATCATCGTCTTCCTCATTGTCTCCACCAACAGGAGTTACAGTTTGGGAATGAGGGTCTACATTATGGTCAGAACCTTCTGCGTCTGGTCCTGGATCCGACTCATAAAGATTCTGGGCATCAGTGCAGATCATTTCCTCGTCTGGATTCACAGAAGCGCTGGAGTTGACCTCTGATTCCCAGGCTATAGTATGAGTAAACAGCTCTGCAGACTCAACCATCTGTTCTACCTCATACTCAGACGGGCAGCTGGAGATTTGGGAGCTGTGAGGAAGCAAGTGCGATTTGGGTGACACCTTTGAGGACTGGAGTATTTGTGATGTTGAAGTTGATGTGGAGGAGAGCCCACTTAAAGGAGCACTTGATATCCGTTGAAGCACCTGCTGTTTTTGTGCCTCATCTGGAATTTGTAGCGATTGGCGTGGCCGTAAGAAAGGGATCTTATCACATTGTCCGCTAAAAGAAGTAGACATTTTAGTTTGGCTGGAAGATGGTCTTTCTTCTGCACCTACCCCACGGACACAACCTTTTTTCCCCTTCCCAACACGCCTATTCCCCTTTCCACCAGCAGCAGGCCTTTTTCCACTCATTTTGGTGGTTAACTAATTCACAACTCTGGAGTTGTTTGCACAAAAAAACAATGGATGGTAACCGAGCAGAGCTGAGTGGCCAAACTGTGGTATTAGGCCAAAACTATTGGCTGGGTTAGATGCAGAAAAAATTATTTTTAATTTGCAACCTGATGGAGGTCAGTATAGATGGAGTAATAGACCAAGTCCCACACACCGCTAGAAGCCCAAATATTTTTTCAGAGCTAGATGCAGAAAATTTTTTTATTCAATTTGCAACCTGATGGAGGTCAGTATAGATGGACTAATAGACCAAGTCCCACACACCGCTAGAAGCCCAAATATTTTTTCAGAGCTAGATGCAGAAAAAAATTATATTCAATTTGCAACCTGCTGGAGATCAGTATAGAAGGACTAATAGAACAAGTCCCACACACTGCTAGAAGCCCAAATATTTTTTCAGAGCTAAATGAAGAAAAAAATTATTTTTAATTTGCAACCTGATGGAGGTCAGTATAGATGGACTAATAGACCAAGTCCCACACACTGCTAGAAGCCCAAATATTTTTTCAGAGCTAGATGCAGAAAAAAATTATTTTTAATTTGCAACCTGATGGAGGTCAGTATAGATGGACTAATAGACCAAGTCCCACACACCGCTAGAAGCCCAAATATTTTTTCAGAGCTAGATGCAGAAAAAAATTATATTCAATTTGCAACCTGCTGGACGTCAGTATAGAAGGACTAATAGAACAAGTCCCACACACTGCTAGAAGCCCAAATATTTTTTCAGAGCTAAATGAAGAAAAAATTATTTTTAATTTGCAACCTGATGGAGGTCAGTATAGATGGACTAATAGACCAAGTCCCACACACTGCTAGAAGCCCAAATATTTTTTCAGAGCTAGATGCAGAAAAAAATTATTTTTAATTTGCAACCTGATGGAGGTCAGTATAGATGGACTAATAGACCAAGTCCCACACACCGCTAGAAGCCCAAATATTTTTTCAGAGCTAGATGCAGAAAATTTTTTTATTCAATTTGCAACCTGATGGAGGTCAGTATAGATGGACTAATAGACCAAGTCCCACACACTGCTAGAAGCCCAAATATTTTTTCAGAGCTAGATGCAGAAAAAAATTATTTTTAATTTGCAACCTGATGGAGGTCAGTATAGATGGACTAATAGACCAAGTCCCACACACTGCTAGAAGCCCAAATATTTTTTCAGAGCTAGATGCAGAAAAAAATTATTTTTAATTTGCAACCTGATGGAGGTCAGTATAGATGGACTAATAGACCAAGTCCCACACACCGCTAGAAGCCCAAATATTTTTTCAGAGCTAGATGCAGAAAAAAATTATATTCAATTTGCAACCTGCTGGAGGTCAGTATAGAAGGTCTAATAGAACAAGTCCCACACACTGCTAGAAGCCCAAATATTTTTTCAGAGCTAAATGAAGAAAAAAATTATTTTTAATTTGCAACCTGATGGAGGTCAGTATAGATGGACTAATAGACCAAGTCCCACACACTGCTAGAAGCCCAAATATTTTTTCAGAGCTAGATGCAGAAAAAAAATATATTCAGTTTGCAACCTGATGGAGGTCAGTATAGATGGACTAATAGAATGATGCTATGCCCAAAAGATTTTACTTCACTAGGTGCAGTAAAAAAATTGGTATTCTATACACAGGTGGTATATCTTGCAACACAGATAGGCTACTCCACTGACTAACACACTCTGCAATAGGCCAAAAAGGATTAGCTTTGCTAGATTCAGCCAAATGCTGTGAAAAAAACTTGCACAGCACTGGCACAGACCTGCCTGGCAAAAACTGATAGGAACTGATGTAACCTAGTCCTGAAAAGGACTCCAATTACAATTAGTCTTTACTCCCACAATCTATCTATTTAAGAGCACAGACCTGCCTGATAAAAGTCGTAGGAAATGCTGTAACCTAGTCCTTAAAAGGACTGCAATCACAACTATTCCCTACTCCCAAGCTATCTGTATATTTGTGCGAAAATTGGCTTGAAATTAACAAGGTATAGCGCACACAGGAACAGCGGTGCCGTCTAACACGCAGCTGCAGCAGTGAGAAAATGGTGGCGACGGGGAAAATGGCTTGGTCTTATAGGGGAAGGACATGTGACATACACTGCCAATCACACATGCCCTTGCTTGTGTGAAAAAAAGCACTTCGCTCCGTGTGTGCGCTGCTGATAGGCTGACAGATTGCACCTCCCCACTGCAAATGCGGGAAAGAGAAAAAAAAATGGAGATCTTCATTGTTCCTGCAGAGATCCATCCCCTGCCCCTCCCCCCGCCCCGCTGTACACTCAAACTGCGTATTAACATTAATTTTCATCATTACTGAGAAAAAATCCAGTTATGATTTTGGTGCACGAACAGTTATCGAACATAACCTCGAACAGCCGAATTTTTCTCAAATTGTTCGTGTTCGCCGACCGGCTCGAACACCGCCCAAAACAGCTCGAATTTAAGATTGGCGAACAGTTCGAGTAGAACAACGCTCATCTCTAGTTAGTAATGGCTATATGTGCTTCAATGCCTAAGTCTATTGATGCACGAGAGGAGGGAAGGGTCTGATCTGCTCTGATCCTGAATCTGAACAACTGCACTATATATTGCCAAAAAGTTAATTCTGGCTACGATGCAAAGATACCTATGCTGACCCCTATCTACTGACAATAGCACCTACATTGGGCATGTAAGCAACAGAACAGGACCAATGTAAAAGGAAGGAAAGAAAGTGGCATGGTGTGATGAAATATGCTTTCTTTTACATCATCTGAGGGACCAATGCATGTGCATGACTTACCTGTGGGAGAGATGGCACCAGAATGAACTCTGAGAAATTAGCAGAGTCAACATGATTTTGCGGGTAATGATTTGCGGGAAACGTTGGGTTGTATATGTTACTATGACAACTATCATACACTTAAAGATAGGTGCAAACCAAGTAAATCTTTTCATGACCATAGTGTTTCTTAATTGCAATGGCATCTTTCAGCAGTATAAGGTTCAGAAAAGGTTTAAGAAACATAACAAAGAGTTTACGGTTTTGATTTGGTGTTAAAGCATTGGCTTAGCCTCCATAATATCTGATAATAATCTGATCAAGGATCTGTGTATATAGTAGATAAACAAAATTCCCGAAGGACCTACTCAACAACTTACAGGAAACTTCTTGATTTGCTGCTAATGTTTTGTAGCCAGATACCATAGTACAGGGGTCCTCAAACTTTTTAAACAGGGGGCCAGTTCACGGTCCCTCAGACCATTGGAGGGCCGGAATATAGTTTTTTAAAAAAAACTATGAACAAATTCCTATGCACACTGCACATATCTTATTTTGTAGTAAAAAAAACAATACAGGAACAAATACAATATTTAAAATGAAGAACAAGTAAGGTTAAATCAACCGGTATTTCAATAGGTAGGTAACTGTACCCAATAGGCAGCATAGGTCCTCAATAGGCAGGTAAATATCCCCAATAGGCAGGTAAATGTCCCCAATAGGCAGGTAAATATCCCCAATAGGCAGCATAGGTCCTCAATGGGCAGGTAAATGTTCCCAATAGGCAGGCTGTTTCCCCCTTATAATGCCATATGCAGGCTGTTCCCCCCTTATAATGCCCCATGCAGGCTATTCCCCCCTTATAATGCCCCATGCTGGATGCCACCCCCCATATAATGCCCCATGCAGCATGTCACACCCCTATATAATGCCCCATGCAGCATGTCACCCCCCATATTATGCCCCATGCAGCATGTCACCCCCCCATATTATGCCCCATGCAGCATGTCACCCCCCCATATCATGCCCCATGCAGGATGTCCCTTTCCCCCCATATAATGCCCCATGCAGGATGTCCCTTTCCCCCCCATATAATGCCCCATGCAGGATGTCACCCCCCCATATAATGCCCCATGCAGCATGTCACCCCCCCATATAATGCCACATGCAGCATGTCACCCCCCCATATCATGCCCCATGCAGCATGTCACCCCCCCATATAATGCCCCATGCAGCATGTCACCCCCCCATATAATGCCCCATGCAGCATGTAACCCCCCATATAATGTCCCATGCAGCATGTCACCCCTCCATATAATGCCCCATGCAGCATGTCACCCCCCATATAATGCCACATGCAGCATGTCACCCCCCCATATCATGCCACATGCAGCATGTCACCCCCCCATATCATGCCACATGCAGCATGTCACCCCCCCATATCATGCCCCATGCCGGATGTCACCCCCCATATCATGCCCCATGCAGGATGTCACCCCCCCATATTATACCCCTTGCAGGATGTCACCCCTAATATTATGTCCCATGCCTCCATACATTTAAAAAAAAAAATCCAATACTCACCTCACTTCTCACTTGCTGCCACTGCTCTACTCTGGTCCGGACTCCAGCGTCGCGGCGGCGTTGTCCTGCTCTGCGCTGCCTGTGACAGCACTCAGGAGGGCGCGGTGTAAAGACGTCACCGCGCCCTCTGACCTGAGACATCACAGGAAGCGCAGAGCAGGAAGACAGCGGATCTGCAGAGGCACCGGGAGAGGTAAGTATCCGCCTGCCGGGGCCCTGAGCAAGCGGGGGGAAGGGCGGGCAATGGCACTGCTCTCCTCTCCTCCGCCCATAGCCCGGCGGGCCGGATAAAAGTCCTCCGCGGGCCGCATGTGGCCCGCGGGCCGTAGTTTGAGGACCCCTGCCATAGTACATCTTCAAACGTCTTGCAAAGTCAATGTCTCTATTTATTAAAGCTGTTTTGGGTGTCACAATGGTTACCTGCAATCTTGTGTGGAAGTTCAATCTGATAAACATAACCTTTATTTGTGTTTGCTAAAAAAAAATTAGCTTAAACTCAATAATGTATGAAAAACAGATATTCATAAAACGAGTGGTAGGAACGTTGTTTGGTTGCATATATCCAATATTAACCTTCTCAAATTAGTTACTATACCTGCTACAGCAGGTACCTATTAGGTTCATCAATATAGTCCTGGATTCTTTATTATAACACAACAAAATGATTGTTCACAATTTAGATTTGTACGTTATAGTACAAGGGGCTAATTTAATAACTCATACATTCTATTTCCCTTCAGATAGGGAACTGAAAAGAGAAATACAATAATTAACATATATTTATTTACAGTACTGTTCAAAAGTTATAACAAGTGTGGAAAAAATGCTGCAAAGTAAGAATTTATCAATTAACAAAATGCAAAGTGAAGGAACAAAAGCAAAACCTAAATGAAATCAATATTTGGTGTGACCATCCTTTGCCTTCAGCACTACTTCAATTCGTCTAGGTACATTTAGACACAGTTTTTGAAGGAACTTGTTAGGAAAGTTGTTCCAAACATCTTGGAGAACTAACTTTTGTGGATGTAGGCTTCTACAATTGCTTCAATATCTTCTTGAAATCCCAGACAAACCTGATGATGTTGAAATCTGAGCTCTATACAGGGAATATCATCACTTCCAGGACTCCTTGTTCTGTATGCTGAAGATAGATCTTAATGACATTGGATGTACAGTACAGACCAAAAGTTTGGACACACCTTCTCATTTAAAGATTTTTCTGTATTTTCATGACTTTGAAAATTGTACATTCACACTGAAGGCATCAAAACTATGAATTAACACATGTGGAATTATATACTTAACAAAAAAGTGTGAAACAACTGAAAATATGTCTTATATTCTAGGTTCTTCAAAGTAACCACCTTCTGCTTTGATGACTGCTTTGCACACTCTTGGCTTTCTCTTGATGAGCTTCAAGAGGTAGTCACCGGAAATAGTCTTCCAACAATCTTGAAGGAGTTCCCAGAGATGCTTAGCACTTGTTGGCTCTTTTGCCTTCACTCTGCGGTCCAGCTCACCCCAAACCATCTCGATTGGGTTCAGTTCTGGTGACTGTGGAGGCCAGGTCATCTGGCGTAGCACCCCATCACACCCCTTCTTGGTCAAATAGCCCTTACACAGCCTGGAGGTGTGATTGGGGTCATTGTCCTGTTGAAAAATAAATGATGGTCCAACTAAACGCAAACCGGATGGAATAGCATGCCACTGCAAGATGCTGTGGTAGCCATGCTGGTTCAGTATGCCTTCAATTTTGAATAAATCCCCAACAGTGTCACCAGCAGAGCACCCCCACACCATAACACCTCCTCCTCCATGATTCACGGTGGGAACCAGGCATGTAGAGTCCAACCGTTCACCTTTTCTGTGTCGCACAAAGACTCGGTGGTTGGAACGAAAGATCTCAAATTTGGACTCATCAGACCAAAGCACAGATTTCCACTGGTCTAATGTCCATTCCTTGTGTTCTTTAGCCCAAACAAGTCTCTTCTGATGTTGCCTGTCCTTATCAGTGGTTTCCTAGCAGCTATTTTACCATGAAGGCCTGCTGCACAAAGTCTCCTCTTAACAGTTGTTGTAGAGATGTGTCTGCTGCTAGAACTCTTTTTGGCATTGACCTGGTCTCTAATCTGAGCTGCTTTTAACCTGCGATTTCTGAGGCTGGTGACTCGGATAAACTTATCATCAGAAGCAGAGGTGACTCTTGGTCTTCCTTTCCTGGGGTGGTCCTCATGTGAGCCAGTTTCTTTGTAGCGCTTGATGGTTTTTGCAACTGCACTTGGGAACACTTTCAAAGTTATCCCAATTTTTCGGACTGACTGACCTTCATTTCTTAAAGTAATGATGGCCACTCGTTTTTCTTTACTTAGCTGCTTTTTTCTTGCCATAATACAAATTCTAACAGTCTATTCAGTAGGACTATCAGCTGTGTATCCACCAGACTTCTGCACAATACAACTGATGGTCCCAACCCCATTTAAAAGGCAAGAAATCCCACTTATTAAACTTGACAGGGCACACCTGTGAAGTGAAAACCATTTCCGGTGACTACCTCTTGAAGCTCATCAAGAGAATGCCAAGAGTGTGCAAAGCAGTCATCAAAGCAAAAGGTGGCTACTTTGAAGAACCTAGAATATACGACATATTTTCAGTTGTTTCACACTTTTTTGTTAAGTATATAATTCCACATGTGTTAATTCATAGTTTTGATGCCTTCAGTGTGAATGTACAATTTTCAAAGTCATGAAAATACAGAAAAATCTTTAAAATGAGAAGTTGTGTCCAAACTTTTGTTCTGTACTGTATGTTTAAAGGGAGCCTGTCACCTGAAAAAATGCTATTAACCTGCAGGCATGGGGTTAATCTGCAGGTTAAAAACATTTCTAACCTGCCCGGCGCCCGCACTTAGTCAGATGCTGCATTGAGAAAATTGACTTTATTCCACCCGCAGAGTTCTGGTTTCAGTCACGGGGGCGGCGCCGATGTGGGTTCAGTCACCGCTCTTAGAATACAGAGCGGCGACTGTAACTGGGCCCCCGATCCTGACTGACAGCCAGCCCCAATGCAGAGTCAGAGTCAGCCAGGGCTGGGAGTGCGATTACAGCCACCGCTCTATATACTCAGAGCGGTAACTGAACCCACACCGGCGCCGGCCCCGTGACTGAAACCGAATGTTGCGGGTGGACTAAAGATAATTTTCTCCCCTCAGTGTTTGGCTAAGTGCAGGCACTGGGCAGGTTAATAACACGATTAACCTACAGATGAACTCTATATCTGCAGGTTAATAGCGTTTTTCCTGTGACAGGTTCCCTTTAAGGTCATTGTGCTGCTGCAGAATCCATTTTGAGCTAATCAGATGCCTTTGTGACAGTATTGCATGACCTCTATGCCACAGGTGGTTTTAATTGCAGTAGGATCTTACTTTCCCACACATAAGCAGACGGATGTCCCTTAGAGAAGCATTCACATTGGTAGGTTCCTGATATTTTGAGAGACGCCTTAACGTGGCTACCAGTTACACATGAATTGGCCAATTTATGCGCTAAGATTTCTCATTTATTTCTATTTTTCTACAGCAGTAATGCTATTCAAATGTCATATATTTCATGTTCACATACTTAGCGTTGCAGTGTACTACTTTGTTAGATTTTTATGGAGGTAGCGACTCCTAGTAAGCACCTGTTCACACGTATTTATTGTATTGGAAGTGCCGTCAGTTTTTTCTGTAGTATTTCATGATAGACAGTATCTCCCTGTATGACTTTCATTGAGGAAACAAAAAAATGTGTAACATTGAGCACTGTAGATGCAGTGGTCTGACAAGGAAATTTATTGCAGCAGATGAAATACAAATCATGCTTACTTCACTTTAAAGGGAATCTGTCACCAGATTTGATGCATCTAAGCTATTAATATGGGTATACAGATTATAGAATGCTGAGGAGAGTGATCCCTGTATGTCTCATATCAGATGCCTTGTTGTTGATAAATCATCTTTTATCACTTTATATGAATGACCTCTTCCAGGCTATGGGGGGAATGTTGGCTGGAAGATCACACTCTCTGCTCTCCTGATCTCACTGCAGAGCTGTGTGTGGTAATAACTGACACGTCTGCAGCTTCCATCTCACAGGCAGACAGGGTTGCAATATTGTTACAATATAGCCGAGCTCAGAGAGCTGAGAAAATGTGTTTACAAGAAGGCTAAGTTCATTTTTCCTTTTCTGTGTTAGTTATTTGTCTCAAACTGGTATCTCCCCCTTTTATTTAAAATAAGCCCTAGAGGTAGAGTTATCTTCCAGGCAACATCCTCTCTATAACCTGGAAAAGGTAATTTACATAAAGTGATAAAAGATGATTTCTCAACAACAAGGCATCTGATATGAGACATACAGGGATCACTCTCCTCAGCAGTCTATAATCTGTATACCCATATTAATATCTTAGATAGGTCAAATGTGGTGACAGATTCCCTTTAAAATCAGATGTCTAGCAATGCCTTTAGCTTATGCAGCGACTAATGAGACTTAGCTACACCTATCGACTGTTCAGAGAAGTCTGACCAAAAGTAGTCTTTACTGAAGAACTATGGCCAAAACGTCATACTTTTAACATCGAAACAAGAACAAGGGACTCAATTATGCATAAAAACAAAGGAAATTGGATGTAGGGATATAGTATCAGTTGCTTTGGATTGATAAGTAAAAATATGAAAATTTGGCTATAACAGAAAGCCGTTTGTTCACTAAAGAGAGCTGGAGAGTGGTTCAATAAGTGTCTGCAGTTAACAGTGAAGCTACTGAAGAGGTTTGGGATTGCATTTCAACAAATAGAGTTGGAGATTTGGTCAGGATTTGTCCTCAATGCTAATAAATGCAGGCAGATACTTATCCATCATGCAATACTATAAAGGAAGGCGGGGGGGGGGGGATTTACTGGCTCCAAATTTATTCTGCAGCAGAACAATGACTCCAGACATATGGTCAATGTTATTAAGTTCTCCTTGCCTCCGTTGCATCACATCTCTGGCGTAGTGTTCTCTCTTGGCCAGTTCCTTTTGCTGCTAGTAGGCTCCGGAGCATTTGCAGTGAACTCTTGGGCCTGCTCATGCTGGAGGTCTACAGTGAAAATCGGACCAGTGATCTGATGCGTCAGAAGTGTGGAGGATCGGACAGCAGCCAGAGAGCAGTGTAGGAAGGAGGGAGAGCTGGAGAGGTGAGTATGATTTTCTTTTTTGTTCTGTTTTTTTTTTTTTAAAAGAAAAACTTTTTCAAACTTGTTTCTGACCAATTATTGTTCCACAAGATGGATACAGACTGTGGATTTTAGTAAAATGTGTGTAGAATTTAATTCCACTCATCTCTAATTAAGAACTATCTTTACCATAAAGAAGAACAAGGAGATCTAGAAGTGATTATATGTTCTCCACAAAGCCATGATCTCATCATAAAGTCTGTTTGGCATAACATGAAGAAAAAGAAGAATCTCCTCTGGAAATCCAGGGTTAGTTCTCCAAGTTGTTTGGAACAAACTCCCTGTCGCGTTTCTGATGTTTTGATGCTGTTTTGATTCAAAACTGTGGTCACACCAAATATTGATTTTATGTAGATTTCTCTCTTGCTCATGTATAGAGATGAGTGGGTCTTTTGAAATTCAAACTCACCGACTCGCCGTATGTTACCAAAAAATGTTATTTGCGGAGAATAAATATGAGTGGATTTCAATACTGGAAAGCTTGTAACTGCTCATAAAATACACATGGAGAAGAGGAAAGGAGGAATACATTTTTGTAACAGATTCTTTATCAGGGGGTACTAACTCAAAAGCAAAATATGCCTGATAAGTGCAGGTCTCACCTATGGGGTTTTTACTTCTTAGAAAAACAGGGGTCTACTGACCTGCTCGTCAATTCTTGACTACTGCATTTTCCATGATCTTCAATGAGAAAGTGTTTAGTTTTGCATGACAACACATCTACAGTGAACTACTGTACATGGCAGTAGCAACTTTCAGAAATTGGTGAGCAAAAAAACAGGTCACAGATGAGGATGTTACCTTTAGTAGTCATTCAAACCCATTTGTGTCAAATTCTGTGCTTGTTATCAGGCCAAAATCACCAGGGTATGTGAACTTTTGATCAGGGTCATTGGATCTTTTTGGTTGTCATTAAGATTTAAAAAAGAGAAAACACAGTAGTTTGACAATAAATGGCTTCACCCAACCAATAACCATGAGTGGAGAAAAACTTTTTTCGTTGTCATTCATATTCTCTGAAACAAGGCCAAGAAAGGAAAAATTCTGCCCAGGTATGTAAACTTTTGAGCACAACTGTACATAACTTGATCACATAGGCCATTTTCATATACACTTACCTTATAATGCCTCATCTTCTGTGAACCCTGGTGCTGTCACCCTTGCACACGTGTGCTACATGGTCCTTGCGTGCTCGCCGGCTCGTGGCATCTACATCCCAGTTTGACACTGCTCCACTGTGATCCTTACCATCCGGATGATGCTGCCACCGCCGTGTGTCCTCGTCACCATGAAGATACATGCGTCACTTCCGTGTGGCACCCGACACCTTTGGGTAATAAAAAAAGAGAGAACAACTGAACATACGGTCCTTAGATCAAATTGAGGAACAATTGAACAGGTTTTGAAGATTAAATGAAATACCTTTAATTAGAAAAATGGTACACTATCCAAGAAAAATACGTGTGCAGCACACAAGATTGGATAAAAAAATAAATTACATTCTCAATATTTCATTTTTGCATGTCAAACATATCAAATGAATTCAATACCATTAATATATGAAGTTTATATAAAAAATGTGTAAAACAGTTCCACCACCGTTCCACACTCCAGGATTCTTTTAGGGAGAGAGGTAGTATATATTGTTAATTAAGAATGCGGACCTGTGTGACCAAACGTGGAAGAAAAGGGGGAGGGGAGAAACAGATGACTGCGACACACACAAATAATCAAATATAGTGTTATTTATTCAGCACATTGTATATATACTATTAAGTGTGTGCAGCACCAAAAACCCCCAATCACATACACATTAGAGCTAACAATCCCTGGTGGGACCAAACACAACTATATAAAAGGGATTGAACAAAGCCGCATCAATTCATAATGCAATGACATACCTAAGGTAGCAAAGGCACCGCACGCGTGTTTCGGAGCCACCGTCCTTCGTCAGGGGAAAAACATCAATACAATGTGCATGGTTGAAAAAGGAACGGTAATTTGCATGGAAGTCAGGGAGGGAGGGGGAACGTGTGCATAAATTATGCGTTTCAAAAACCGGAACTATGCGTGCCAAATAGCGGAAGGATGATATCACATGATAACGCAGATGCGTCCTGATTTTGGTCACAAGTGCGCGATGCCATATCCGGGTCACATACATGATGCGTTTCAAATACCGGAACTATGCGTGTCAAATAGCGGAAGGATAATGTCTCCTGGTAACGCAGATGCGTCCTAACTTAGTCCCATATAAATAGTATCACTAGAAAGGACATGTGTTTCAAATATCTGAACTATATATTCATAGTTACACAGAAGATGTAACATACCTAATAACGCAGATGCGTCCTGACTTAGTCACATATAAATAATATTACTAGAATGAGAACACGATTCAAATGTCAGAACTATGTGTTCCAGTTATATTGAAGGATGATGTATCCAATTTTTGGTAACGCAAATGCGTCCAGATTGGATCGCATACAGATACCACAAGAGCCAAGTAAGGGGAGGGGGGAAAAAGCCTACATCAACGATCACAATATCACATCCACATCACCTCATGCGTTCCATACAGTGTTCACTTGACAAAAAAGGAACAGTCACCAATAATAAAAATAATTAAAGGATAGAGTGTATACATCTCATAAATGTATATATCACTGTGACAGGATTAGAACGACGCATGCGTCGTCAGGAGGGTCCGAGGGCCGCAACCCCTGCGTCAAGGACATCAACACCATTGGATGAGCATCTGAATGGCCGGTAGCCGTAAGATACAGAGATAACAACCCAGGGGACCACAGACGAGGCATGCGTACAGCCCAATACCGTCTATGAGAATAGCCACCAATAAAATGACAGTAACCACAACAATGTATACAACAATCCCATCATACATATGGTACTTGAAATGGATGGATTATTAAAGAAAAGAAAAAACATATGACTAGATACGGATCATGTAAAAAAATAAGAAATAATAAACTAAAAATAAAATTAAAAAATAAAAATTATATAATTGATGACAAAAACCTACAAAAAAATAGTGATAAGGTGCTAATAATATGAGACAAAAATATTAAAATATGAATCATGATTCTGACTTAGATGTGCCTCAATGTATAATAAAGTGCAATGTGCAATTAAATGGTTATAATGTATAAAGAGTAAGAAAGTGCAAAATCGTAAAAAGGTGCTTATGTGCTAAAATGTGCTAAATGTGCTAAAATGTGCTAAAAAGTGCTGATGTGCTAAAATGTAAGATACAATTATGAAATAAAAATACAATTATCAAGTGCAAATGTACAGGTGATGATGTGTCACCCTGGCCTGGATGCCACAAGTGTAATTAAAGCTGTGTCTGAGAGCAAGGGGGAGGTTCTCTAGTCAGGGGAACATTAGCATGCAATGCCTCCTGTCTCAGGCCAGTAGGGGGAGCAGGCTGCCCCTTTAAAAGCTGGTGCTGGGGGCAGGGTTAGGGAGAACTGGACGACCTATCTGAGGATTCAGGTCCCAGAGCAGAGAGGGACAGTTGTGTTGCACCTAAGAGGAAGTGTGGCAGGAGGAGAGCCACAAGCCAGAGACAAGAGGCGAAGAGAGCCTGTCTTGGCAGAGAAAAGACTTAATTTTACCAGACTTTGGTGTCTGAGGCTGGAAGGATTCCACATCCCCCAGCAGAGAACCAGTTCGCAAGGGACTGTACATTCCTTGGCCTAAGAAGCCTGGAGGCCCTGCCACAACCGAAGAGACCAGTAAAGCCGTACAAGGCTGGGAGCAGAAAGGAACCCACGTCGCAGGCCATACAGGCGAGAAAACACGGAAAGCTCGGAAACATGGGCTGTTACCCTATGACGAGGAGATAGCCAGAAGGAGCACAGAAAGCACGGTAGGCCTACACCCTCACCCTGACCAGGGCCAATTTCCCCGTTGCTCTCAGACATCCAGGTCCCCTCCTAGCCGGGACTGTTTATGGGTCAGTTTACCTGTTTCAGTAAAGACCCTGGACTGCAACTTGTTGTCTGTGTGCTCCTCGCTCCTCCAGCACTATCAGCACCGGGACTCTCACTACCATCACTCCCAACATCCACTACACTGCCCTGGGGCCGCACTCTTCCCGTGGGGAGTCACACCATCCCAGCTGCACACCTCATCAGCCCCAGCGTTCTGCCTTGCAGCGGCGGTTCCTAATGACCGCAAATCCGCGGGTGGCGTAGTCGGACATTATCAACAACACGTAACAGACTACCATTGGCCTGACCACCCTGAGCCACGGACCGGGCAGCCACTACTACCCCCATCGTTCCCCTAATTGCCCGGATCCGAGTGCCCCACGGCCCAGGGGGCGAGTCAGCTTTGGCGTAGTCGGCAGGATTTCGTGCCCGCAACCACCGGGTACTGCGTGCCTGAAAAAGACTTTGTACCTTGCCTGTGGCGAAGTTTCCCGCCGTCCGGAGTCGCTTCCCGCCATCCGGAGCCGATTCCCGCCATCGGACGCCATCTTCAGGATGCTGCGCGGGAAGAAGAGGGGCGTGGACGTCAAAACCGCGCGAGATCCGAAGCTCCGCCCCACGCACCGACGCTGCGCAAGGTCCTGGAAGGGAGAGAGAGCGACGCTGACGTCATCAGGACACGACGCAAGGTCCTCGTCCAGAGCAGCAGCAGCGGAGCCGCGGCCTACAGAAAAGGATCGTCGGAAGGTAGGCCATGCTTAACTAGGGGGGAGAAAGATGTCGGACACAGAGGCCCCCACTACCACCAACGCAGCTGCAGCAGCGGTGATGCCCTTTTCCCTGCCCTACATCCCTGGAGCGGCCTGGCTGCCCAAATACTCAGGGGAGCCCCATGCCCTAACTGACTTCAAGGAAAGGCTATACAGTTTGTTCCACGTTTACCCCCTGACAGAGGAACAGAAGGTCAGCATATTAACAGGGCAGTTAACTGGCGCAGCCCAGCGGGAGGTAAAATCATGGCCCACTGAGGAGAAAAGGACTGTGAAGGGTATTCTGGCCCGGCTGCGGGGTACCTTTGACACACGTAACTCCGCTGAAATTAAAATGAGGTTCTATGGATGTAAGCAGCGGGCACAGGACAGCATCAGAGATTATGCCCTAAATCTGCAGGAAGCCTTGAGGGCTATTCAACAAACTGACCCTGGCAGTGTGCAGGAAACCGATAAGCTGCTAACAGAACAATTCATAGAAGGTCTGCTGTCCAGTGCCCACAGGGCTCAGCTGCGCCTCATGTTCTTTCAGAACCCCAACCTGACCTTTGCCCAATTTAAGGACAGGGCCATAAGGGTGCTCCGTGAATCTGCAACCAGTGGCGCTATAAACCCCTGGCGCCCTGCTATCACCTACCACCAGGAGGCGGCGCCCTCCTCTATGGACTCCGTGGAGGCTGATGCACAGGCCCTGAACCAAGCCCCGTCGAAAGACCTGCACCACCAAGTCCAGGAGCTGACCAGGAGCGTCACGGCGTTGACCAGGACCGTCCAGGCGTTACAAGTGGACCCGTCAAGACCCATCGAGCTGGCTTCAAGTCCGGAGGATGTCCCGTGGCGTCGACAGAGGAGGATCCCGTCATTCCGAGGGAGGTCCACAGACCGCTACGCAGAGGATGGACAGCCCATTTGCCGTCAATGCAACCAGCCCGGACACATTTCCAGGTACTGTAATTTAAACGGGTCCAACCTGGGACAGAGGGCTAACCCCCAGGCATAAGATCACCAGGCCCTTATAATTGGCGTGATAAGTACGTTGGGGGGCGCCCGGTTTTACCCGTGGTGCTGGACGGTATCCCCATGAGCGCCTTGCTGGATACTGGGTCACAAGTAACCACTATCCCTTATGTACTTTTTAAGCAGTATTGGACTGATGCTGATATCACATGGTATCCAGACAGTAACTTGAGCATCATCGCCAGTAATGGCTTACCCGTGCCGCAGATGGGGTTCAAGGAGATGACCATTAAAATTGGTAAAGTTGAACTGCCGGCACAGGGAGTGATTATTGTGGACATTGACCATCATGAAAGTCACCCTAAAATAACTGTGGGTACTAACATAATTGAAAATTGTCTTTCAGAGGTAATTGTAATTCTACAACAGGTGGCGGTGAATGCTAGTTCCAGCCAACAGAGAGTCCTCAACAAGGAGATAAAAGCCCTGATGAGACGGCAGCAGGTTGAACTGTCTGGTGGTGAGATCGGTAGCGTAAGACTGAGTGACCCATTCCCCATTTCCATGCCTCCTAAAAGTGAAATGATGATGTGGTGTCGGACTGCAATCGGGTTGAGAGGTAGAGACTACCAAGCCATGGTAGAACCTGTGTACTCGGACAGCAGGCCCACCATTTTGACAGCCCGAGGGGTGGTTGATGTCCGTCATGGGAGGGTGCCCGTCCGCATCCTCAACATTGGGGAGAGGGAAGTACACTTACCCAGGTACGCTACACTCGCCAAACTGTTTGTCGTCGAACACAAAGCTATCAGGGCCGTGGAACCCTTGCCTCCATCTCCTCAGGCGGAGGGTAATGGCTCCCAGAAACAAAAGGAGGACTGGTGCCAGAAACTCCATGTGGGTGCTGACTCCACTCCCCTGCACCAAAAACATGGAGTCTACCGGGTGGTACAGGAGTACGAGAGAGTCTTTAGTAAGCACCCGCTGGACTTCGGCAGAGTAAAGGGGATAGAACACCACATCCCCACAGGGAGCCACCCACCAATAAAAGAGAGACACAGGCCTGTACCCCCTGCACACTACCAGAACGCAAAGGGCATGCTAAGAGAGATGAAAGAAGCTGGGGTCATTAGAGACAGCTGTAGCCCCTGGGCAGCCCCCTTGGTTCTGGTGAAAAAGAAATACGGCACCATGAGAATGTGCGTGGACTATAGACAAATCAACCGTATCACCCACAAAGACGCATATCCGCTGCCTAGAATAGAGGAGTCTTTAGCCGCACTAAAATCAGCTAACTTCTTTTCTACTTTAGACCTTACTAGCGGGTACTGGCAGGTTCCTGTGGCAGAGGCTGACAAGGAGAAGACCGCCTTCACCACCCCGATGGGACTGAGCGAATTCAACTGTATGCCTTTCGGGCTCTGCAACGCACCAGGGACCTTCCAGCGGCTGATGGAATGCTGTCTAGGGCACCGAAACGTCGAGACGGTCCTCCTTTACCTGGACGACGTGATAGTCTATTCGAAAACCTACGAGGACCACCTAAAGCACCTGGCCGAGGTGTTCGAAGCCCTGGCAGGCTATGGCCTGAAGGTAAAACCATCGAAGTGTCACCTGCTGAAACCAAAGGTCCAGTACCTAGGGCACGTGGTAAGCGCGGAAGGAGTGGCCCCCGACCCTGACAAGGTCACGGCAATCAAGAGCTGGCCAAGCCCCTCGAACATCAAAGAGGTGAGACAGTTTCTCGGGTTGGTAGGCTACTACCGAAGGTTCATCCCTGGGTTCACTAAGATGGCAACTCCTATGCAGGACCTCCTGATCGGACAGTCTAAGTCCAGGAGTCAAAAGCCACCTTTCAAGTGGGATAAACCGGAAGAGGAGTCTTTCCGCCAGCTAAAGATGGCCCTCACGGGGGATGAGATCCTGGCCTACCCTGATTACGGCCAGCCTTTCATTCTCCACACAGATGCCAGTAATGTGGGACTGGGAGCTGTACTGTCCCAAAACCAACAGGGCAGAGAACGGGTGATCGCATACGCCAGCCAGAAGCTGAGGCCCACCGAGAGGAACCCGGAGAATTACAGCTCCTTCAAGCTAGAATTCTTGGCGGTGGTGTGGGCCGTGACGGAACGCTTCAAGCATTACCTGGCCTCCGCAAAGTTCACCGTGTACACGGACAACAACCCGTTGACACACCTGGACAATGCAAGACTGGGTGCCCTGGAACAGCGGTGGATGGCCCGTCTCTCCAACTATGACTTCGTGATCAAGTACCGGGCAGGCAAAACCAACGCCAACGCGGACGCCCTATCAAGAATGCCTCACTTACCTGAAGGTGACGAAGACCCAGAAGAGCTGGAAGAGGTAGAACTCCCCGCGTTTCACCGGTATGGAGCCGCTCAACACTCTCACCGCGTGAAGGAGGAGGATCTAACAACTGTGATGATGAATCCCCTACCTCACCACAGCTGGGCCGAGACCCAAGATAGTGACCCTGCAGTCCGCCTGGTGAAAGATCTGCTGACCCGGGAAGACGCCCGCCTAGATCCAGATGCCCCAGAGGAAGCCAAGCAGCTATGGAAGGAGAAGAGCAAGCTGTTCCTCTACGAAGGCAAGTTGTGCAGAAGGATTGTTAACCACCGGACGCACGAGCTGACCTGGCAAGTCGTGGTCCCAAGGCGAGATGCAGCTATGGTCCTGGGGGCTTACCATGACAGAGCGGGACACTTCGGTTGGAAGAAACTGGAGTTCCTACTAAGAGGAAGGTTCTTTTGGGTCGGCATGAGAGGAGCTGTGGAAAAATGGTGCAGAGACTGTGGCCCTTGTCACCTAAGGAGGAAGGACCGTACCAGCCAGAAGACACCCTTGAGGCCCATCGTCACCACGCAGCCTCTTGAGCTGGTAGCTCTGGACCATGTCAAATTGGCTCCCAGCCGGTCAGGATACATCTATGCCCTGACAATCGTGGACCACTATTCCCGTTTTCTAGTGGTGGTCCCGGTAAAGGACTTGACAGCCCAAACAGCGGCCAGAGCCTTCCAGCAATACTTCTGCCGTCCACACGGGTATCCGGAACAGGTCCTGACAGACCAGGGTCCAGCGTTCGAGGCTGAAATCTTCCAGGAGTTCTGCAACCTCTATGGCTGTAAGAAAATACGGACAACGCCTTACCACCCCCAAACCAACGGGATGTGTGAGAAGATGAACAATATAGTCATTGATCTCCTGAAGACGTTGCCCCTGGAGGAACGCAGCCTGTGGCCAGAAAAATTGCCGGACCTGGTAGACATGTACAACAACATCCCGGTGAACGCTACAAACTGCACCCCGGCTTACCTGATGCGAGCTAGACCAGGTAAGCTGCCCGTAGACCTGGAGATGGGAGTCCTAATACCTGAGGACACCTCCCCGGATGCGGACTGGGATATGGAAAGGCAACTGCAGTACAAGAAGGTACAGGAGAGTGTGGAGAAGAGCCTGGCCCAGGTGAGAGAGAAGCAAGAAAAACTCTTCAATCAACACGCCCCTGCTGGTCCCCTAGAACCTGGTGAGCAAGTCCTGAAGCGGAAAAGAAGGCTACATAAGTTTGACGACCAGTGGGAAAGGGAACCCTACACCGTACTGCAGTCTGACCACGACAACCCAAAGGTGTGCGTAATCACCAAGGACGGAGGAGAAACCACTAGTGTTGTCTCCAGAGACCACCTCAAAAGGTGCCCCGAGCAACTCCGTAGTGCAGAAGAGGATCAGAGTGACCTTGAACCCGCAGAGGACAAGGAAGAAATGATCAGCACCGTTCTCGGAGAGTTCCCTCAGTCCTGGACTCGCATAAATGATGCCATAGTGGTACCCGTCCTGCATTTCCTGCAACCGGCACAGCAACAACCAACACCAGAGCTGGAAGGTGAAGAGGAGCGAGCGGTTCCAGAGGCAGAAGAGCCTGTACCAGCAGCCCAGGAGAGTCAACCCTCTGCTGACAGTGAGCCTGCCATGCTTGCGGTAAGCCAAAGGACCCGCAGACAGCTGCCTGCCCTACCTGTACACCCAGCTGGTAGCTGTACCCCTAACGCTAGTGGGGAAAGCCAGGTTAGTCCACCACCAGACAGTGGGTTAAGGAGGTCAACCAGGAGCACAAAGGGACAGATACCCGCTCGCTGGAGAATATAGAGTGTACTAAGATTGTAAATAACCCTGTTGCAAAATGTTGAAATGTTTGCCAAGTTACCTGCGTGATTATTAATAGCGTGTTTCAGTTTCTTGCAGCTACCGTAAGGACTCAAAGATTATGGACTTTTTATAACCGGGACCTTGTAAGGACTGCGTTTGAAGCCTAACCCAGGAATGAACTAAGACTGTAAAGGACTTGGGGTAGGACAGACCCCCACCTGGTTAAGGCTCCCCGTTGTATTGGTGATATGGACACCCGGTCACAGGCCACACTGTGACCTTAAGAACTCAATTTGTGCGTCGTCTGTCTATTAATGTTTTATTGTTATGTATATTATCCTTGTTTACTGTTTAGTCCCGGAGAACTAAATTTCACTAGGGGGGAATGTGTCACCCTGGCCTGGATGCCACAAGTGTAATTAAAGCTGTGTCTGAGAGCAAGGGGGAGGTTCTCTAGTCAGGGGAACATTAGCATGCAATGCCTCCTGTCTCAGGCCAGTAGGGGGAGCAGGCTGCCCCTATAAAAGCTGGTGCTGGGGGCAGGGTTAGGGAGAACTGGACGACCTATCTGAGGATTCAGGTCCCAGAGCAGAGAGGGACAGTTGTGTTGCACCTAAGAGGAAGTGTGGCAGGAGGAGAGCCACAAGCCAGAGACAAGAGGCGAAGAGAGCCTGTCTTGGCAGAGAAAAGACTTAATTTTACCAGACTTTGGTGTCTGAGGCTGGAAGGATTCCACATCCCCCAGCAGAGAACCAGTCCGCAAGGGACTGTACATTCCTTGGCCTAAGAAGCCTGGAGGCCCTGCCACAACCGAAGGGACCAGTAAAGCCGTACAAGGCTGGGAGCAGAAAGGAACCCACGTCGCAGGCCATACAGGCGAGAAAACACGGAAAGCTCGGAAACGTGGGCTGTTACCCTATGACGAGGAGATAGCCAGAAGGAGCACAGAAAGCACGGTAGGCCTACACCCTTACCCTGACCAGGGCCAATTTCCCCGTTGCTCTCAGACATCCAGGTCCCCTCCTAGCCGGGACTGTTTATGGGTCAGTTTACCTGTTTCAGTAAAGACCCTGGACTGCAACTTGTTGTCTGTGTGCTCCTCGCTCCTCCAGCACTATCAGCACCGGGACTCTCACTACCATCACTCCCAACATCCACTACACTGCCCTGGGGCCGCACTCTTCCCGTGGGGAGTCACACCATCCCAGCTGCACACCTCATCAGCCCCAGCGGTCTGCCTTGCAGCGGCGGTTCCTAATGACCGCAAATCCGCGGGTGGCGTAGTCGGACATTATCAACAACACGTAACAGACTACCATTGGCCTGTCCACCCTGAGCCACGGACCGGGCAGCCACTACTACCCCCATCGTTCCCCTAATTGCCCGGATCCGAGTGCCCCACGGCCCAGGGGGCGAGTCAATGACATGTTAAAAATGTATGAATAATATATAATATCATATAAAACTGAGAAGATAAAGTGGTCATAAGTGCTCAAAGTGTAAGTCAAATGGATAATATACAACTGTATCACAACATATAAATATAATCACATACCAATATAAAATTAGTGATATATAAATAATGAGTCAAGAACTTAAATACATAGCTACGTATCTATACCATACCCAAAATATAAAAATAATAAATAAAGAATAAAAAATAATAATAAAAAATAATAATATGTATATATATTTTCTCTATGGACTATTCCTCTTCTTTCAGATCCTGGATCTTAATCCTCCACATCGATACGAACATCCGACCGCCAACACGCCACCAGAAGAGTCCCAAAGGGAAGACACAAGCACCCACCTCAACAACCGAACCAGCCGGTAAGTACTAAAAAGGGGAAAAATGAAAAGGAAGAATTGTTAAAAACCAACTTTAAAACATGCAGAAAATACAAGAGGGGGGGGGAATAAAAAACACACATAGGTTCAGTTGATTACAGAAAAGCCGCGAAGCTCAAGTTTTCATTTAGGCCTAACGGGGAAACCGTCCTCAAGGTCCAAATCCATCAGGCCTCTAGTTTGGCCAAGGAGGTGGTAACTCTACCACCCCTAATGTGTGGTACTATCCTATCTATGCCAATCACATTGAAAAGTGAGGCATCGCAATTGTGATACACCTTGAAGTGACAGGGTATAGTTTTTAGGAGTGATATATTCACTTCTTCCTTAGCTGCAAGAATACCTAAGACATGCTCCCGTACATGTACCTTTAGTTGACGTGTGGTTAGCCCCACGTAAATAAGTCCACAGGGGTACGTGCCATAATAGATTACTGTTTTAGTATTACAGCTAATCGCATTCTTGATCACAAATGTATTTCTACCATCAGAGCTGACAAATTAGTCAGATCGTCTAATGTTAGGGCATGCAGCACACCTACCACAAGGCTTGCATCCATTGGGGGGTTTTGAATTAGATAGAAAATTCTCCGACACATTAGTGTAATGGCTCTCAACCAATATGTCACCCAGGTTTGAAGATCTCCTAAAGGTAATATTGGGTTTGGTATCCAAATATTGAGCCAGGATGAGATCTGATAATAGAATAGGCCAAGATTTCTCCAAAAGTTGGTGCATTAGATTTACGTTCCCATGATATTGAGTAAAGAGACGGACATGTTTTTGGGGAGACTTTGTTTTGCTCAAATATAGAGCATCGTGTCTAGTGGTATGTCTGGCCCTATTGAAGGCTCTTTTTATTGAGCGTTTGCTATATCCCGTATTAAGAAGTCTCTCCTTCAAATCATCAGTTTGCCTTATGAACTCATCATCCTCCAAGCAAATTCTTCTCAATCTTAGAAATTGGCCAGTAGGTATTGACTTAATTACTGCAGACGGATGGGCTGAAGAGGCCAACAATAGAGCATTTACCGAGGTGGGTTTCCTAAACAAACCTGTCTGAAGGCAATTTTGATCATCCCTTATTACTCTCACATCCAAAAATTCAATAGTACTTTTATCATACTGAAAAGTAATATGGATACTGAATTCATTCTGATTTAAGGAATCCATAAATTTATGGAGTACGTCCTCTGATCCCTGCCAGATCAAAAATATGTCATCAATGTACCTCGTCCAAAAAATGACGCTGTCTATTGATGCATACCGATCTATCAGGAAAAGGTCCCTCTCCCACAGCCCCAGGAACAGATTGCCATATGCTGGTGCAAAGGAAGCCCCCATCGCTGTCCCCTGGAGCAGTAGGTAGAAGGACCCCTTGAACAAAAAGAAATTGTGTGACAAGGAGAATTGGAGCAACTGAACAATTAAATTGGCCATCATAGGTGTAATCCTAGATGAAGTGTCAAGAAAGAATTTCGTGGCTCGTATCCCATCCACATGTCGGATGTTGGTATATTGTGACTCAACGTCACAAGTAACCAAAAAAGTGTCATCACCTATGTGTAGTCCATCCACCTTTTTCAGAAAGTCTTTTAGTCGTCGGTCTGGTGCTGGATTCGAAATGGGTCCAGGACCTTCTGTGGTCTCCCATTTCAGTCCAGCTGGGGCTGATGCTGCTCAGCATCGCCATCAGCCCCAACACCTAGCTGGTCCGCGAGCACTGTTTGTCTCCCAGGTAGTTGTGCCTAGCAATGTTAAGCCTGGGTTGCAGAGGGAGACAGGGCTTGCGGAATCTAAGTCCAGGATTTGCCGCACTGAGCATTTCCGTGACCTGGCGGATCATGATTGGTGGGTTGGCACCCACCTGACTCGGTGACCTGGCACCGTCTGATTGATCACGGGTGTCGTCACCAATGGTGCGACAGTGGGGCAGGGCTTAATCTTTAAAAGACCCGCCCACAAACATGGCGGGCGCTCAGATCATTTGAGCTAGTTGTTTGGTTGCGCACGCATCTCTCCTGAGCTCCTCTAAGAGCCATATTGAGCGGGTCGGCTCAGTCCAGTAGCACGCCAGCTGAGTGCACGAGTACCTGGCGGAAATCACTCCCGCACACTAGCGTCGTCTCCTATAGCGTAGCGCCTGAACCGTAGACAGGGCTACTGCTCCTAGTCCGGTCACACGTCTCCCTGCGGTTCTTGGAGATAGTGTGAACCGCTTTAGCGCCAATCCCCATAGCATAGCGCCTGTATCAAAGACAGGGCTACTGCTGTTCCCACGGTCGCACGTCTCCCTGCGGTTCTTGGAGATTGTGCGAACCGTCTTACCCTTCCGTGTGCGTTAACACGAAGGGCTAAGATAATTGTTAGGTGCGTCGCCGGTCGCTCTCTCCTCCGTGCAGTAAACGGAGATAGAGTGTATCGCTATACCCTGTCCTGTGTGAAGTTAACACGGAAGGGTTTATCATTTAGTTGTCATTTACCTTTCCATCCGGAGAGTGTTCGGCAGCAGTCCTCTAGGCTGCATCGCGGACCCCGGGGTCGGTTGCGTTCCATTAAATAAAGTTGTCTGCAACCGCTCCCCTTAACAAAGTCGCTGGTGTCTTTAGTATATGAAGGGATGGATTCCACAACATTCTGTAAATTATGATCAATAAATCGATTGATGTTTTCTAAATAATTGCCACAACCAGAAATAATAGGTCTTCCTGGAGGTGTCAGACAATTTTTGTGAATTTTGGGTAAGAGATACAGGGTAGGGATAGAAGGTTCATTAACCTGTAGGGCCAGACATACCTCTTTAGTAACGATGCCCTCATCTCTTGCTTTTTGAAGGATATCCAAAAGTGCTGTCTGAAATTTAATAAGGGGATTGAAGGTCAGCTTTTTATAGCACTTATCAACTCCAAATTGACGGAAGGCTTCCGCCTCATACATGGCCTTAGGCCAAACGACCACATTCCCCCCCTTGTCTGCAGGCTTAATTACTACGTCAGATAAATCCCGCAATCTCTGCATGGATTGTCTCTCCTGTCTCGTGAGGTTATAAGATGAATAGTATGGAATATTTTCAAAGTCTCTACTCACCATCTTCACAAAGATATCGATCGTAGGGCATGCAGACAAAGGGGGAAACCTCTTGGACTTGGGTCTAATTGACTTTGGTATCTCACCTCCCGTCGGGGTGTTATGTTCGACGGCCAGTTCTTCTAGGATCCCTAACGCCTCCTGTTCCGTCTCTGTAGGGAATAGACAAGCAGTAGTCTCATCATGGAAATATCTTTTAAACAATAATTTTCGAGCAAATAAATGAAGATCTTTGATAGCACTAAAGCTATCAAAGTGTGCTGTCGGACAGAACATAAGGCCCCTATTTAGTATTGAATTTTCCATGTCATTAAATTCATGAGAACTCAGGTTAATTACCTTTATGTTACTTTTATTCTCCGGTGAATACCCATAGTTGCGTTTGTTTGGAAGAAAACGCAACTCACGTTTCCGTTTTGGTGTAGCAGAAATTGAAGCAGAGGCGGAAGAGGAGACGTCAGAGATATCACTTGTAGGTGGATTAGAGGTAACAGGCGATGCTCGGTTTCGATCTTCACCCGGTTGCGCATTTCTTTTCCACCTATAGACCCTACTTGATGCAAAGTCATTGAGGTCACGATTGAGTTTGGTCGTTTGATTGCCCTGAAATTCCTTTTCCCAGCTATCCAATGATTTATTTACCGCCATATCCATTAAATTCATTTGTTCAGTTGTTAATTCAGTTTTGGCTTTGGAATATTCCATCTCAAGTGTTTTATCAATATCACATATTGATTTTTGGTCACGCTTAATAAGCAATTCCATAAGTTTCCATGACGTCTCATTACATATAGTCTCCCACTCTTTAATAAAATCCTCATCCTGGATAACAAAAGAGGGTGTAACACTGATTCTTAAACCCCTTGGAATTAGTTTCCTAAGAATGTAGTTCTCCAAAAAGGCCTTGTTCCACCAGAGGCGAGTTCGCTGAAAGGCTAAATTTTTAATGGTATTTTGTAACATATCCATATTGGAACCAGCTGAACCAGGTATGGTTGTACCACTATTTTCAAATACTTCCTGCAATTGTCCGTGCCAGGAGATCTCTCTGGCTTTAAGGTCCATGTCCAGGGTGATACAGCCTGTGCAAAACACAGTAAAATAATTAGAGGAAAAGACCACTGGAAAAAAACATAAGTGCGTATTGAAGTAAATTCTCCAGCATGAAATCCAAGCAAGGGAAGTCAGCAGAAGAACCACAGAATGGCAGACCATTCGGTAAAAATACATGAGAACAAAAAAAGAGAGACCAGCCGAACATACGGTCCTTAGATCAAATTGAGGAACAATTGAACAGGTTTTGAAGATTAAATGAAATACCTTTAATTAGAAAAATGGTACACTATACAAGAAAAATACGTGCGCAGCACACAAGATTGGATAAAAAACTAAATTACATTCTCAATATTTCATTTTTGCATGTCAAACATATCAAATGAATTCAATCCCATTAATATATGAAGTTTATATAAAAAATGTGTAAAACAGTTCCACCACCGTTCCACACTCCACACATTTTAGCACATTAGCACCTTTTTACGATTTTGCACTTTCTTACTCTTTATACATTATAACCATTTAATTGCACATTGCACTTTATTATACACTGAGGCACATCTAAGTCAGAATCATGAGTTATATTTTTATATTTTTGTCTCATATTATTAGCACCTTATCACTATTTTTTGTAGGTTTTTGTCATCAATTATATAATTTTTATTTTTTAATTTTATTTTTAGTTTATTATTTAGTTTATTATTTCTTATTTTTTACATGATCCGTATCTAGTCATGTGGTTACTGTAATTTTATTGGTGGCTATTCTCATAGATGGTATCGGGCTGTACGCATGCCTCGTCTGTGGTCCCCTGGGTTGTTATCTCTGTATCTTACGGCTACCGGCCATTCAGATGCTCATCCGATGGTGTTGGTGTCCTTGACATGGAACGCATGAGGTGATGTGGATGTGATATTGTGATCGTTGATGTAGGCTTACTTGGCTCTTGTGATATCTGTATGCGATCCAATCTGGACTCATTTGCGTTACCAAAAATTGGATACATCATCCTTCAATATAACTGGAACACATAGTTCTGACATTAGAATAGTAATATTATTTATATGTGACTAAGTCAGGACGCATCTGCGTTATTATTAGAGATGAGCGTTGTTCTACTCGAACTGTTCGCCAATCTCAAATTCGAGCTGTTTTGGGCGGTGTTCGAGCCGGTCGGCGAACACGAACAATTTGAGAAAAATTCGGCTGTTCGAGGTTATGTTCGATAACTGTTCGTGCACCAAAATCATAACTGGATTTTTTCTCAGTAATGATGAAAATTAATGTTAATACGCAGTTTGAGTGTACAGCGGGGCGGGGGGAGGGGCAGGGGATGGATCTCTGCAGGAACAATGAAGATCTCCATTTTTTTTTCTCTTTCCCGCATTTGCAGTGGGGAGGTGCAATCTGTCAGCCTATCAGCAGCGCACACACGGAGCGAAGTGCTTTTTTTCACACAAGCAAGGGCATGTATGATTGGCAGTGTATGTCACATGTCCTTGCCCTATAAGACCAAGCCATTTTCCCCGTCGCCACCATTTTCTCACTGCTGCAGCTGCGTGTTAGACGGCACCGCTGTTGCTGTGTGCGCTATACCTTGTTAATTTCAAGCCAATTTTCGCACAAATATACAGATAGCTTGGGAGTAGGGAATAGTTGTGATTGCAGTCCTTTTAAGGACTAGGTTACAGCATTTCCTACGACTTTTATCAGGCAGGTCTGTGCTCTTAAATAGATAGATTGTGGGCGTAAAGACTAATTGTAATTGGAGTCCTTTTCAGGACTAGGTTACATCAGTTCCTATCAGTTTTTGCCAGGCAGGTCTGTGCCAGTGCTGTGCAAGTTTTTTTCACAGCATTTGGCTGAATCTAGCAAAGCTAATCCTTTTTGGCCTATTGCAGAGTGTGTTAGTCAGTGGAGTAGCCTATCTGTGTTGCAAGATATACCACCTGTGTATAGAATACCAATTTTTTTACTGCACCTAGTGAAGTAAAATCTTTTGGGCATAGCATCATTCTATTAGTCCATCTATACTGACCTCCATCAGGTTGCAAACTGAATATAATTTTTTTCTGCATCTAGCTCTGAAAAAATATTTGGGCTTCTAGCGGTGTGTGGGACTTGGTCTATTAGTCCATCTATACTGACCTCCATCAGGTTGCAAATTAAAAATAATTTTTTTCTGCATCTAGCTCTGAAAAAATATTTGGGCTTCTAGCAGTGTGTGGGACTTGGTCTATTAGTCCATCTATACTGACCTCCATCAGGTTGCAAATTAAAAATAATTTTTTTCTGCATCTAGCTCTGAAAAAATATTTGGGCTTCTAGCAGTGTGTGGGACTTGGTCTATTAGTCCATCTATACTGACCTCCATCAGGTTGCAAATTAAAAATAATTTTTTTCTTCATTTATCTCTGAAAAAATATTTGGGCTTCTAGCAGCGTGTGGGACTTGTTCTATTAGTCCATCTATACTGACCTCCATCAGGTTGCAAATTAAAAATAATTTTTTTCTGCATGTAGCTCTGAAAAAATATTTGGGCTTCTAGCAGTGTGTGGGACTTGGTCTATTAGTTCATCTATACTGACCTCCATCAGGTTGCAAATTAAAAATAATTTTTTTCTGCATCTAGCTCTGAAAAAATATTTGGGCTTCTAGCAGTGTGTGGGACTTGGTCTATTAGTCCATCTATACTGACCTCCATCAGGTTGCAAATTGAATAAAAAAAATTTCTGCATCTAGCTCTGAAAAAATATTTGGGCTTCTAGCAGTGTGTGGGACTTGGTCTATTAGTCCATCTATACTGACCTCCATCAGGTTGCAAATTGAATAAAAAAATTTTCTGCATCTAGCTCTGAAAAAATATTTGGGCTTCTAGCGGTGTGTGGGACTTGGTCTATTAGTCCATCTATACTGACCTCCATAAGGTTGCAAATTAAAAATAATTTTTTTCTGCATCTAGCTCTGAAAAAATATTTGGGCTTCTAGCAGTGTGTGGGACTTGGTCTATTAGTCCATCTATACTGACCTCCATCAGGTTGCAAATTAAAAATATTTTTTTTCTGCATCTAGCTCTGAAAAAATATTTGGGCTTCTAGCAGTGTGTGGGACTTGGTCTATTAGTCCATCTATACTGACCTCCATCAGGTTGCAAATTAAAAATAATTTTTTTCTTCATTTATCTCTGAAAAAATATTTGGGCTTCTAGCAGCGTGTGGGACTTGTTCTATTAGTCCATCTATACTGACCTCCATCAGGTTGCAAATTAAAAATAATTTTTTCTGCATCTAGCTCTGAAAAAATATTTGGGCTTCTAGCAGTGTGTGGGACTTGGTCTATTAGTCCATCTATACTGACCTCCATCAGGTTGCAAATTAAAAATAATTTTTTTCTGCATCTAGCTCTGAAAAAATATTTGGGCTTCTAGCGGTGTGTGGGACTTGGTCTATTAGTCCATCTATACTGACCTCCATCAGGTTGCAAATTAAAAATAATTTTTTTCTGCATCTAGCTCTGAAAAAAAATTTGGGCTTCTAGCAGTGTGTGGGACTTGGTCTATTAGTCCATCTATACTGACCTCCATCAGGTTGCAAATTAAAAATAATTTTTTTCTGCATCTAGCTCTGAAAAAATATTTGGGCTTCTAGCAGTGTGTGGGACTTGGTCTATTAGTCCATCTATACTGACCTCCATCAGGTTGCAAATTAAAAATATTTTTTTTCTTCATTTATCTCTGAAAAAATATTTGGGCTTCTAGCAGCGTGTGGGACTTGTTCTATTAGTCCATCTATACTGACCTCCATCAGGTTGCAAATTAAAAATAATTTTTTTCTGCATCTAGCCCAGCCAATAGTTTTGGCCTAATACCACAGTTTGACCACTCAGCTCTGCTCGGTTACCATCCATTGTTTTTTTGTGCAAACAACTCCAGAGTTGTGAATTAGTTAACCACCAAAATGAGTGGAAAAAGGCCTGCTGATGGTGGAAAGGGGAATAGGCGTGTTGGGAAGGGGAAAAAAGGTTGTGTCCGTGGGGTAGGTGCAGAAGAAAGACCATCTTCCAGCCAAACTAAAATGTCTACTTCTTTTAGCGGACAATGTGATAAGATCCCTTTCTTACGGCCACGCCAATCGCTACAAATTCCAGATGAGGCACAAAAACAGCAGGTGCTTCAACGGATATCAAGTGCTCCTTTAAGTGGGCTCTCCTCCACATCAACTTCAACATCACAAATACTCCAGTCCTCAAAGGTGTCACCCAAATCGCACTTGCTTCCTCACAGCTCCCAAATCTCCAGCTGCCCGTCTGAGTATGAGGTAGAACAGATGGTTGAGTCTGCAGAGCTGTTTACTCATACTATAGCCTGGGAATCAGAGGTCGACTCCAGCGATTCTGTGAATCCAGACGAGGAAATGATCTGCACTGATGCCCAGAATCTTTATGAGTCGGATCCAGGACCAGACGCAAAAGGTTCTGACCATAATGTAGACCCTCATTCCCAAACTGTAACTCCTGTTGGTGGAGACAATGAGGAAGACGATGATAAGACTCAAATACCTGATTGGAGCGACAACTTTAGTTTTTTGTCAGGGCAGGAACAGGTTGGCTCTGAGGACGACGGGTGTGATAACGCACAGGGTGATGATGATGAGGTCGGAGATCCCACTTACTGTCAACCCACAGTCAGCCAAGAGATGAGGTCAGCAGAGGAGGTGGAGGAAGATGCTAGTGACGACGAGGTCAGGTTGCGCCTTCCTGGACAGAGACGTAGTACTGGAAGCACGTCAACAACTGCATCCTCAAACACAACTCTGCCTCTCACCACAAGTCGTGGTGGCTCTTCAGGTCGCATGGGTTCTAAGCCTTGCATAGCCTGGGCATTTTTTCAGATCGATAAAGATGACCCAACTCGTGTTATCTGTAATATTTGTCAGCAAAAGCTAAGTAGAGGCCAAAAAATACATAGTTTGAGTACTTCATGCATGAACCGGCACATGGACATGAAGCATAAGTTGCAGTGGGAAGCTCAGTGTGCTACAATGCGGCCTAGCCGGCCGGGCCAATCACCGTCTGCCATATCTTGTGCATCCGCGGCCTCTTCATCCTCTGTGACTGGGGGGACAGCAGTCACACCTGTTTTGGGGTGCAGACCTGCCACCTCTTTACCCGCAACAGCCAGCGTGATTGGCAGGTCATCATTTTCTTTGGAGGTGGTAACACCAGCTGGTGTTGAGCGCTGTCCGACATCGATAGCACCACCTTTGGATCAAGGCAACCTAACATGTCCGCCTGCATCTTCCTCACAGACCGGCAGTTTGCCGGGGACACCCTTATCAACCCCGTCTAAGCACAATAGCCAGCCCTCGGTCCCTCAGATGTGGACAAGTAAAAGACCATTTCCTCCTAGCCATGAGAAAGCTAAGAGGTTGAATTTCACCATCTGCAAGCTCTTGGCTACAGAAATGCTGCCTTTCCGCCTGGTGGACACAGAGGATTTTCGAGACCTTATGTCCGTCGCAGTGCCCCAGTACCAGATGCCCAGTCGGCACTACTTCTCAAAGAAAGGTGTGCCTGCGCTCCACCAGCATGTCGCACACAACATCACCGCTTCTTTGAGAAACTCTGTGTGTGACAGGGTGCATTTCACCACAGACACTTGGACGAGTAGGCATGGACAGGGGCGTTACATGTCGCTGACTGGGCACTGGGTAACTATGGTGACAGCAGGACAAGGGGCTGCTGTCCAAGTCTTGCCGTCCCCACGAGTTGTGCGTCAGTCCTCTTTATGTCAAAGTTCCTCCACTGCTTCTGCCTCCTCAACCTCCTCTCGGTCTTCCACCTGCACCCAAAGCCTGTCTGGTCATGCCACAAGCTTTCTAACTGCGCAGAAGGGATCCTGCACACCTCCTTACTATGCTGGCAGTAGGGCTCAACGTCATCAGGCGGTTTTTACATTGAAATGTCTGGGAAATGTGAGTCACACAGCTGAGGAGTTGTGGTCAGCTCTGGAGAACCAATTTCATGAATGGTTGTCTCCACTGGACCTGAAACCAGGGAAGGCCGTGTGCGACAATGCTGCAAACCTGGGTGCGGCCCTTCGCCGGGGCAATGTCACACACGTGCCTTGTATGGCTCACGTGTTGAACCTGGTTGTCCAGCAATTTTTAGCCCACTATCCCAGACTAGATGGCCTTCTGCAGAGGGCACGGTCGCTGTGTGCTCACTTCCGCCGTTCGCATCCCGCAGCTCAGCGACTTACATCTCTACAGAAGTCGTTGGGCCTGCCACTTCACCGGCTAAAATGCGATGTGCCTACCCGGTGGAATTCAACTCTGCACATGTTGCAGCGACTGTGGCAGCACCGACAAGCCCTGGTGCAATACGTTCTGACGTATAGCCTGGGCCAACGAGATTCAGAGGTGGGGCAAATCACGCTGGAGGAGTGGTCTCAGATCAGGAACCTATGCACCCTTCTGCACAGTTTTGAAATGGCGACGAAGATGTTTAGTGCTGACGATGCCATTATCAGCATGACTATTCCGGTGATTTACATGCTGGAGCACATGTTAAACAGAATTCGGAGTCAGGTGGTGGCACAAGAGGAGGTGGAGGAAGTAGAGGAGGAGGAGTTGTATGCGGAAGGGCTAACATCTGCAAGGTCCAGACGGTCGGCAGCACCAAGGCGGCAGGCATTGTGAGGGTGGGGGAGATGGTTTTACCAGGGCGCATGGTAGCAGCCAAACTAGTGAGGAAGGTGCAGGAGCCCAGGAAGAAGTGGAGGACGAACTGATGGAAGACTCATCAGATGAGGGAGACCTTGATCACATTTCTGTTGTGCGAGGTTGGGGGGAGAGGACAGAGGAAGGAAGCATGATTGTTACCTCGCCACCAACACAACAGGGACTTGGTGCTCCTGGATGCGCAACACACATGAGTGCCTTCTTGCTGCACTACCTGCAACATGACCCTCGAATTGTGAGAATTAGAAATAATTCTGACTACTGGGTTGCCACACTGTTATATCCCCGGTACAAAAGTAAATTTGCAGAAATTATTCCTGCCATAGAAAGGGATGCACGCATGCAGGAGTATCAGCAGAGACTGTTGCAGAATCTTACATGTGCTTTTCCACAAAATACCAGTGGTGCACGTAGTGAATCTCACAGTTCCAACTTGCCAACCGTGGGACCGTCAAGTGTTCAGCACTCAAACCGTAACAGAACCACAGTATCTGCTGGTAACATCAATTTTGCGGAATCATTTCACCACTTTTTTAGCCCATCCTTTGCAAGGCCACAGGAGACAAGAAGTCTGACACATAGTCAACGCCTAGAGACGATGGTACAGGAGTATCTCCAAGTAAACATTGAAGCTACGACTGTGTCACTGGACCCTTGCTCTTTTTGGGCTTCCAATCTGGATAAATGGCCGGAGCTAGCCACTTACGCCTTGGAGATCTTGTCATGCCCCGCAGCCAGCGTTCTGTCTGAACGTGTGTTCAGCGCTGCTGGTGGTGTGCTGACAGATAAGCGCACGCGGCTCTCCACTGATAATGTAGACAGACTCACGTTCATAAAGATGAACAAATCATGGATCCGAAACGACTTTTCTACCCCTGTGTCATCCTGGGGAGAGTAAAAGCTTGATGATAGGTTAAAATCACCCTACCAACCGTTTTAAGCTTTCAAATTACTAATCATGTTTATCTGTATCTTGACTGGAAAATAATTTGGGCTTTGTAGCAGTGTGCAGCACTGATCCTATTAGGCCATCTATAATAAGCTTCACCAGATTTAAAATTAAAAATAATTTTTAGCTGCATCTAGCCCGGAAAATAATTTTGGGGCTCCGAGATGCGCAAGACACATAAGTGCCTTCTTGCTGCACTACCTGCAGCATGACCCTCATATTGTCAGAATTCGAAGTAATCATGACTACTGGGTTGCCACACTCTTAGATCCCCCAAACTTTTCGATCAACCTTTTCATTTTAATAAAGACCAAAAAAATGGTCATTTTTGAAATTATAAGCATTAGCAGGTTGTTAGAAACTGAAATCAAACAGTTTTCAACTCAAAACTTTATTCTAGGTGATGTTACATTTTCACATAGGACCCCTTGTTCGAAAGGAGCTTCTGAACTCTCTCGTCCATTGAATTTGTCAGGTTTTGGATGGTTTCTGCTTCAATTGTTTGCATGAGGACAGAATACCCTCCCAGAGCTGTTGCTTAGATGTGAACTGCCTCCCGCCATCATAGACACTCCTTTTAATGATGCTCCAAAGGTTCTGAATGGGGTAGAGGTCAGGGGAGCATGGGGGTCACACCATAAGTTTGTCCCCTTTTATGCCCATATCAGCCAGAGATGCAGATGTTTTATGTGCAGCATGAGATGGTGCATTATCATGCAGAAAAATGATCTTGCTGTGAAATATACGGTTCTTCTTCTTGAACCATGGCAGGAAGTGCTGTTTGAGAAAATCCACATACATTATGGAGTTCATGTTTAGCGCCTTCAGGGATCCTAAAGGGGCCGACAATCTCTCTCCCCATGATTCCAGCCCAAAACATTACTCCACCTCCTCCTTGTTGGCGCTGTAGCCGTGTTTGCGTGGGGTGTCCATCAACCAGCCATCCTCCACTACATTCATCTGGACCATCGAGCGCTGCACGGCACTCATCCGTGAACAAAACAGTTTTGAAATCAGTCTTCATGTAATGTTTGGCCCACTGGAGCCGTTTCTGCTTGTGTGAAGTGGATAGAGGAGGTCGACAGGATGGCATATGCACAGCTGAAAACCTCTGAAGGACCCTGCATCTTGTTGTTCGGGGGACGTTGGAGGCACAAGCAGCTTCAAAAACTTGTCTGCTGCTATGACAAGGCTTTTTTGCCGCTGCTGTTTCAACCTGACGTAATTGCCTGTAGGAAAGAGTCCTCAATTTGCCCTTATCAGCACGCACACGTGTGTACTGTGAATCAGCTACATACTTCTTGATTGCCAAGACACTTCATCCTGATCATCGCACAATGTTGATTGTAGTCATGCCTTGACCTAAACACTCCACAATTTGTTGCTTCTCAGCAGCCGACACATCCTTTTTCTTTCCCATTTTGGCAGAAAATGTAGGCTGCTTAATAATGTGAGAGAGCCTTCTTAAGTAGTCTTGCCTTTCATTGGACACACCTGCCAAACTAATTAGCACAGGTGTCTGCAATTGCTTACAGTGATATAAAGAGCCCTGACACACATCACCATCAATGAGTTTAACTGACAAACAAACAAATTCTTCCCTTATCACTCCTAAACACTTTTTGCATAATAATTTGGAACGCGGTGTACATGTGCTTTTCCACAAAACACCAGTGGTTCACGTAGTGAATCTTACAGTTCTAACTTGCCAACCGTGGTCTGTATGGAATTGTTCAATAAAGGGCCCAAAATTAAGATAACATAGATGGGAGAGGTCTCTATGAATAGGAATTCCTAAGTATTTGATACCCTGTGAGGGCTAGGCAAAGGGAAAGTTGGACTGGATGGAATCCTATATGGATTTAGGGAGGGAGACATCGAGGGCCTCAGACTTCGCTGCATTGATTTTAAAATTTTACCATGTAACAAAGTGATCTATTTCAGCCATAACAGCAGGGATGGATATATGTGATTGAGTGATATATACTAGGACATCATCAGCAAATAGAGAGCACTTGTACTCGGTGTCTCCCACCTCAATCCACCTAATATTGGGGTTATGGCGAATTGATGAGAGCAAGTGCTCCGTCACTAGGATGTATAAGAGAGGGGACAGAGGACATCCCTGCCTTGTCCCATTGGTGATTGTGAAAGGTGATGAAAATGTTCTGACGCACCCCCTGGGCCTTGGGACACCCGGAGGCGGACACTTTTTGGTGGATGCTGGTGGTTGTAGTCTTCGTGGCGGCGATCCGGTTCCGTGGCTCAGGGCGGTCAAACCAGTGGCGGAACTATTTATGTGGTTTTGATGTTTAGATGTCCGACTACGCCACCCGTGGATTGCGGTCAGAGTGAACCGCCGCTACAGGGCAGACCGCTAAGGCTGGTGTTGTGGGTGCAGCAGAGCGTAGCATAACTCCCCACGGGAGGAGTATAGCCTCAGGGCAGTGTATGCGGAGGATGGGGGTGATGGTGCAGGGCAGCAGCAGTAACGACACGGAGTCAGTGATGCAGTTCAGGGCCTTTACTCACAGTTCTTATTATCCAGACCACGTCTGCAGGTAACGGCTGCCCACGTCGTACTGTGCTCACCAGGTGAGGGGCTCAGACAACTCCCAGATAACTTTGGAGCGCTTCACAGGACCCCCTTTGTGTGTCCTTTGTCTGGCCTTTCTTACCAACACTTCTGTCCGGCTGCCTCGGGCCTCCTCTTGGTAAACTTGGCGCCAGTTTCCCTGACCCTATGTGGTGCCTTACTAGCGGGTGGAGCAAGGGGCTGCGCCACATAAAATGTCAGAGCCTCCGGTTTCTAGCTGAGGGTCGTTTCCTGCCTCCACTAGTTCGGGGACCGGTCTCCCCCTTTGGCCTGACCCCTCCACGCAGGTGGATTCGGGCGTGCGGTGGCGACTCGCCCGTCCGCACCCCTGGGATCCCTTCATTCCTCGTTCCTGGAGCCTTCTCCGCTCCTCTTCCTTCCTTCTCCCTCTTGCAGGCCTGGGCCTCTGTTACTAGGCCCGCCTCCGGAGCAGAGCTCATGCAGAGCCCCTGCTCCCTGCCACTTCTGCTCAGACTTCTCTGCACTGAACTAAGATGGTGCCCACCTTTTATACTCCCTTCTCAATGCACCCAGGAACTGCTTCCTCCCTGCTCCTGCACTGCAGGGTTCCCCTTCCTCAGTGTTCCCTCCCCCCACTCCAGCCAGGGACAGGGACTGTCGTGCCCATCTCAGGGGCATATTGGTCGCCCTGCCCCACAGCAATGTGGTGTAATGCATGCAGGTGTCGGGTCCTGATCCACACTCCATCCTTATCTGAGAGTGAGATATCACACCTCTGGGTGAGGTGCAATACGTCTGTAGCAACCGAGCCCTCGGTGCTACAGTTCCATTTATCTTCAGCCTAGGTGACGTATTGTGATACAGGGCCGTGATTTTGGCTATAAAAGGGTCCCCTAGACCCCTACCCCAAGCTTTTTAAGAGAATCATATATGGCGTGCCAGGAGACTCTATGGAATGCTTTCTCAGCATCCAACGAGAGTATCTACTTACAAATTTTTAACTGCATCTAGCCCAGGAAATACTTTGTGCCTAGTAGCAGTGTCTGCTAGTCAGCGGATTATCCCGGCTGTTAAGCAAGCTACACCACCTGTAGTTTGGACACTTAATTTTTTCAAAGGAAATGCTTCGGGACCACGGGATACTCAGTGAAGAGCATCAGGAGGCACCCCAAGGCATAGGGGCTGGGACTGGCACTAGGATGCCTTGCGGTGGACAGCCGAGCTCGATCCTTATAAAAGCTTTTTAACTGCAGCAGCTTTAGTGGACGCTACTGGAGCTGGAATTACGCGGCTGCTGGCAGGAGACTTGCCCTCCAATAGATCCTTGTAAATGGATTTAAAGTGTATTCATTCAAATTAGAGGGACAATTTAAATTAAAAAGCTTAGAGCTGCCTCCACCACAGGGGGGCTCTCTCGACCCACCAGCGGACAGGCACCAGTATTGGGAGAGGGGGGCTGGCCGTCAGGGTTCACCGCGGCTCTGGCACAAACCCGGCGACACGGAGGTGGCACGGGCAGGAGCGGACTGGCCGTCTCGGCTTCTCACTTTTTGGATTTTAGAAGGGCATGACATGCCTATATCTGTGTCTCCCCCTCCTTTTACTCCTCCACCTCTTTTCTTTTCGCATGACTATATGTACTTGTCACTTTTCCATGTGTTAGTTGTGTCTTCTGAGCAGTTTGTCAGCTTTTGGACACCTTTGAAGGTGTTTTCTATGTGTTTCTATGTGTTTTTGTTTGCCTGCCATTGGTTTTAACGGTGTTCGAAGGTGTTCGACGAACAGTTCGACGAACAGTTCGGCGAACACACGGGTGTTCGACGAACCGAACCGAACTCGAACACTACGGGGGTGGCTCAACACTAGTTATTATGCATGTTACATCTTCTGTGTAACTATGAATATATAGTTCAGATATTTGAAACACATGTCCGTTCTAGTGATACTATTTATATGGGACTAAGTTAGGACGCATCTGCATTACCAGGAGACATTATCCTTCCGCTATTTGACACGCATAGTTCCGGTATTTGAAACGCATAATGTATGTGACCCGGATATGACATCGCGCACTTGTGACCAAATCAGGACGCATCTGCGTTATCATGTAATATCATCCTTCCGCTATTTGGCACGCATAGCTCCGGTATTTGAAATGCATAATTTATGCTACCCGGATATGACATTGCGCACCTTCCCCCTCCCTCCCTGACTTCTGTGCAAATTACCTTTCCTTTTTAAACCATGCACACTGTATTGATGTTGCCCCCTGACGAAGGACGGTGGCTCCGAAACGCGCATCGGGGTGTACGCTGTGCGGTGCCTTTGCTACCTTAGGTATGTCATTGCATTATGAATTGATGCGGTTTTGTTCAATCCCTTTTATATAGTTGTGTTTGGTCCCACCAGGGATTGTTAGCTCTAATGTGTATGTGATTGGGGGTTTTTGGTGCTGCACACACTTGATAGTATATATACAATGTGTTGAATAAATAACTCTATATTTCATTATTTGTGTGTGTCGCAGTCATCTGTTTCTCCCCCCCCCTTTATTCCACATTTGGTCACACAGGTCCGGATTCTTTATTAACAATATATACTACCTCTCTCCCTAAAAGAATCCTGGAGTGTGGAACAGTGGTGGAACTGTTTTACACATTTTTTATATAAACTTCATATATTAATGGTATTGAATTCATTTGATATGTTTGACATGCAAAAATGAAATAGTGAGAATGTAATTTATTTTTTTATCCAATCTTGTGTGCTGCTCATGTATTTTTCTTGTATAGTGTACCATTTTTCTAATTAAAGGTATTTCATTTAATCTTCAAAACCTGTTCAATTGTTCCTCAATTTGATCTAAGGACCGTATGTTCGGTTTGTTCTCTCTTTTTTTGTTCTCATGTATTTTTACTGAATGGTCTGCCATTCTGTGGTTCTTCTGCTGACTTCCCTTGCTTGGATTTCATGCTGGAGAATTTACTTCAATACGCACTTATGTTTTTTTCCAGTGGTCTTTTCCTCCACCTTTGGGTAATGCAGTCTGCAAACTTAGTTTCACACACTTCCGGTTGGCGGGAGTATGCAACATTAGTAATCGGCATATCGGGATTTTTATTGGCTGACCTTCTCTTTTTAAACCAGGTTTTTTATTTGGTATCAAGCCCCTTGACAAAGGCCCGCTGCCGAAATGTGCATCAGGGTTTGAAGCGCAGGCGGAGGTAACGTTGCAGTGGCTGTTACATACTTCAGGTAATTCAACAGATAGTCCTATATGGACAACATAGTGTGTATTTGTGTAGGTTGTTTTTCCTGCCGATTGCCTACACCTTGTTTACACACTCATTATAGAGAGGCTGTTTGGTGCCCATGAATATGTTAAGCCCTGTCAGGCGCTTCATTTTTCTCACACTTGTATTGTTGTGTGTGTCTTGTATCCCCGACATCTGTTAATGATTTTTAATAATAAAATTTCTTATGTTTATAATATCTGCATGCCTCTGGTTCATCCTTTTTGGTCTTTGGCCTTTGCTCTAGTATCTTGAAAAAGTATTCATGCCCCATGAGCATTTCCACATTTTTTCATATTACACTACAAACTTAATTTTTTTTAATTTAGATTGTATGTGATAAACTACACTAGGTAGCAAGTATTTGTGAAGTGTAAAGATAATGATACATGGTTTTCTAAATATTTTAAAATTTACTGCTCAAAAAAATAAAGGGAACACTTAAACAATAGAATATAACTCCAAGTAAATCAAACTTCTGTGAAATTAAACTGTCCACTTAGGAAGCAACACTGATTGACAATCAATTTCACATACTGCTGTCCAAATGGAATAAACAATAGATGGAAATTATCTGCAATTATCAAGACACACTCAATAAAGGAGTGGTTCTGCAGGTGGGGACCACAGACCACATCTCAGTACCAATGCTTACTGGCTGATGCTTTGGTCACTTTTGAATGTTGGTTGTGCTTTCACACTCGTGGTAGCATGAGACGGACTCTACAACCCACAGAAGTTGCTCAGGTAGTGCAGCTCATCCAGGATGGCACATCAATGTAAGCAGTGGCAAGAAGGTTTGCTGTGTCTGTCAGCGTAGTGTCCAGAGGCTGGAGGCGCTACCAGGAGACAGGCCAATACGCCAGGAGACATGGAGGGGGCCGTAGGAGGGCAACAACCCAGCAGCAGGACCACTCCCTCCACCTTTGCGCAAGGAGGAACAGGAGGAGTACTGCCAGAGCCCTGCAAAATAACCTCCAGCAGGCAACAAATGTGCATGTGTCTGCACAAACTGTTAGAAACCGACTCCATGAGGGTGGTATGAGGGCCCGACGTCCACAGATGGGGGTTGTGCTCACAGCTCAACACCGTGCAGGACACTTGGCATTTGCCACAGAACACCGGGATTGGCAAAGTCGCCAATGGCACCCTGTGCTCTTCACAGATGAAAGCAGGTTCACACTGAGCACATGTGACAGACGTGACAGAGTCTGGAGATGCCGTGGAGAGCGATCTGCTGCCTGCAACATCCTTCAGCATGACCGGTTTGGCAGTGGGTCAGTAATGGTGTGGGGTGGCATTTCTTTGGAGGGCCGCACAGCCCTCCATGTGCTCGCCAGAGGTAGCCTGACTGCCATTAGGTACCGAGATGAGATCCTCAGACCCCTTGTGAGACCATATGCTGGTGCGGTTGGCCCTGGGTTCCTCCTAATGCAGGACAATGCCAGACCTCATGTGGCTGGAGTGTGTCAGCAGTTCCTGCAAGATGAAGGCATTGAAGCTGTGGACTGGCCCACCTATTCCCCAGACCTGAATCCGATTGAGCACATCTGGGACATCATGTCTCGCTCCATCCACCAACGTCACGTTGCACCACAGACTGTCCAGGAGTTGGCGGATGCTTTAGTCCAGGTCTGGGAGGAGATCCCACAGGAGACTATCCGCAACCTCATCAGGAGCATGCCCAGGCATTGTAGGGAGGTCATACAGGCACGTGGAGGCCACACACAATACTGAGCCTGATTTTGACTTGTTTTAAGGACATTACATCAAAGTTGGATCAGCCTGTGGTGTGTTTTTCCACTTGAATTTTGGGGGTGACTCCAAATCCAGGTCTCCGTTGGTTATTAAATTTGATTTCCATTGATGACTTTTGTGTGATTTTGTTGTCAGAACATTCAACTTTGTACAAAACATAGTTTTCAATGAGAATATTCATTTATTGAGATCTAGGATGTGTTATTTGAGTGTTCACTTTATTTTTTTGAGCAGTGTATAAATATATAAATATAAAATTGAAAATTGTCGTGCATTTGTACGTAACCCCCCTAAGTCAATATTTTGCAGGACCATCTTTTGCTGAAATTACAGCTGCAAGTCTTTTGGAGTATGTATCTACCTGCTTAGCAGATCTAGAGGCTGAAAATGTTGCCTATTCTTCTTTGAAAACTAGCTTTAAGTGAGATTGGATGGAGTGGGTTTGTGAACAGCAATTTTCAAGTTTTGCCACAGTGGTCATTGGGACTTAGGTCTGGAATGTGACTGGGCCATTCAAACACACGAATATGCTTTGATTGAATGCATTCTATTGTAGTTCTTGTAGTATTTTTAGAGTTGTTGTCCTGCTGGAAGGTGAACCTACACCCCAGTCGTAAGTTTTTGCAGTCTCTAACAGGTTTTCCACCAGGATTGCCCTGTATTTAGGTCCATTCATCTTCTCATCAACTCTGACCAGCTTTCCTGTCCCTGCTAAACAAAAGCATCCCCACAGCATGATGCTGCCTCCACCATGTTTGAAAGGTGGGGATGGTGTTTTCAGGGGTGATGTGCATTGTTAGCTTTCTGCCAGATACAGCATTTTGCATTTACCCCAAAAGTTCTATTTTTGTCTCATTTGACCAGAGCACCTGTTAGCTGTGTCCTCTTTTTTTCAAACTACAGGGTGGGCCATTTATATGGATACACCTAAATTAAATGGGAATGGTTGGTGATATCAACTTCTTGCTTGTGGCACATTAGTATATGGGAGGAGGAAAACTTTTCCAGATTGGTGGTGACCATGGCCGCCATTTTGAAGTCGGCCATTTTGGATTCAACTTTATTTTTTTCAATGGGAAGTGTTAGAACCCTCCTCTTAGTTTTGCGGTCACGTGACCATCTGCCTATATATTCCAGCTTCGCCCTTCTGGCTTTGCTGGACTTCAGTGTTGTTTGACTGTCTCTCTAGACAGGTGCTTCAGTGCCTATCTCTGTCTAGTTCGCTTGGTGCTCTGGGACCTCTAGTACTTTTTGTCAGTTTGTCTTTTGTGCTCTGCAACAACTTCTGTTTAGGAGGTGTCCCATTTTTGTCCCAGTCCTTAGTTCATTTAGGGACCCCTCTCTTAATTCTATAGGTCTTCATTCAGACTAGCCGAGGACTAAGTCGGGTCTGTTCACAAGGAACAGGCAGCCCCCTACATCGTAGGGATTCAGCTTAGTCTTACTGTAGGGACAACTTTCCCCTATCTTTCCTTAGTTTATGTTGCAGATCATAACAGGAAGAGAGTCATCAAACTTATTGAGAATTTCATAAGAAAAACAATGGTGTGCTCGGTTTTAACGTACCTTTATTCTTTCATGAGTTTTTTACAAGTTTATGCACACCTATAAAATGTGTTCGAAGTGCAGCCCATTGTGTTGGATTGTCAATGCAAACCTCTTCTCCCACTCTTGACACACTGATAGCAACACCTCAGAAGAAATGTTAGCACAGGCTTCCAGTATCTGTTGTTTCAGATGCTGCACATCTCGTATCTTCACAGCATAGACAATTGCCTTCAGATGACCCCAGAGATAAAATTCTAAGGGGGTCAGATCGGGAGACCTTGGTGGCCAATCAACTGGCCCACGATGACCAATCCACTTTCTAGGAAACCGTTCATGTAGGAATGCTCGGACCTGATACCCATAATGTGGTGGTGCACCATCTTGTTGGAAAAACTCAGGGAACGTGCCATCTTCAGTACATGAAGAGGGCAACACATCATCATGCAGCAATTTCAGATATCCAGTGTCATTGAGGTTTCCATTGATGAAGAATGGCTCCACTATCTTTGTACCCCATATACCCCACCATACCATCAAGATGCTAGCATTGCTTCTGCGGTGTTGCTATGAGTGTGTCAAGAGTGGGAGAAGAGTGTTGCTGTGACAATCCAAAACAATGGGCAGCACTTTGAGCACAATTTATAAGTGGTCACAAATAGAGATGAGCGTTGTTCTACTCGAACTGTTCGCCAATCTCAAATTCGAGCTGTTTTGGGCGGTGTTCGAGCCGTTCGGCGAACACGAACAATTTGAGAAAAATTCGGCTGTTCGAGGTTATGTTCGATAACTGTTCGTGCACCAAAATCATAACTGGATTTTTTCTCAGTAGTGATGAAAATTAATGTTAATACGCAGTTTGAGTGTACAGCGGGGTGGGGGGAGGGGCAGGGGATGGATCTCTGCAGGAACAATGAAGATCTCCATTTTTTTTTCTCTTTCCCGCATTTACAGTGGGGAGGTGCAATCTGTCAGCCTATCAGCAGCGCACACACGGAGCGAAGTGCTTTTTTTCACACAAGCAAGGGCATGTGTCATTGGCAGTGTATGTCACATGTCCTTGCCCTATAAGACCAAGCCATTTTCCCCGTCGCCACCATTTTCTCACTGCTGCAGCTGCGTGTTAGACGGCACCGCTGTTGCTGTGTGCGCTATACCTTGTTAATTTCAAGCCAATTTTCGCACAAATATACAGATAGCTTGGGAGTAGGGAATAGTTGTGATTGCAGTCCTTTTAAGGACTAGGTTACAGCATTTCCTACGACTTTTATCAGGCAGGTCTGTGCTTTTAAATAGATAGGTTGTGGGAGTAAAGACTAATTGTAATTGGAGTCCTTTTCAGGACTAGGTTACATCAGTTCCTATCAGTTTTTGCCAGGCAGGTCTGTGCCAGTGCTGTGCAAGTTTTTTTCACAGCATTTGGCTGAATCTAGCAAAGCTAATCCTTTTTGGCCTATTGCAGAGTGTGTTAGTCAGTGGAGTAGCCTATCTGTGTTGCAAGATATACCATCTGTGTATAGAATACCAATTTTTTTACTGCACCTAGTGAAGTAAAATCTTTTGGGCATAGCATCATTCTATTAGTCCATCTATACTGACCTCCATCAGGTTGCAAACTGAATCTAATTTTTTTCTGCATCTAGCTCTGAAAAAATATTTGGCCTTCTAGCAGTGTGTGGGACTTGTTCTATTAGTCCACCTATACTGACCTCCATCAGGTTGCAAACTGAATATATTTTTTTCTGCATCTACCTCTGAAAAAATATTGGGCTTCTAGCTGTGTGTGGGACTTGTTGTATTAGTCCATCTATACTGACCTCCATCAGGTTGCAAACTGAATATATTTTTTTCTGCATCTACCTCTGAAAAAATATTGGGCTTCTAGCTGTGTGTGGGTCTTGTTCTATTAATCCATCTATACAGACCTCCATCAGGTTGCAAACTGAATATAATTTTTTTCTGCATCTAGCTCTGAAAAAATATTTGGCCTTCTAGTAGTGTGTGGGACTTTCTCTGTTAGTCCATCTATACTGACCTCCATCAGGTTGCAAACTGAATATATTTTTTTCTGCATCTACCTCTGAAAAAATATTGGGCTTCTAGCTGTGTGTGGGTCTGGTTCTATTAATCCATCTATACTGACCTCAATCAGGTTGCAAAATGAATATAATTTTTTTCTGCATCTAGCTCTGAAAAAATATTTGGCCTTCTAGTAGTGTGTGGGACTTTCTCTATTAGTCCATCTATACTGACCTCCATCAGGTTGCAAATTAAAAATAATTTTTATCTGCATCTACAGTACCTCTGAAAAAATATTTGGGCTTCTAGCTGTGTGTGGGACTTGTTGTATTAGTCCATCTATACTGACCTCCATCAGGTTGCAAACTGAATATATTTTTTTCTGCATCTACCTCTGAAAAAATATTGGGCTTCTAGATGTGTGTGGGTCTTGTTCTATTAATCCATCTATACAGACCTCCATCAGGTTGCAAACTGAATATAATTTTTTTCTGCATCTAGCTCTGAAAAAATATTTGGCCTTCTAGCAGTGTGTGGGACTTGTTCTATTAGTCCACCTATACTGACCTCCATCAGGTTGCAAATTCAAAATAATTTTTTGTATGCATCTAGCTCTGAAAAAATATTTGGCCTTCTAGCAGTGTGTGGGACTTTTTCTGTTAGTCCATCTATACTGACCTCCATCAGGTTGCAAATTAAAAATAATTTTTATCTGCATCTACAGTACCTCTGAAAAAATATTTGGGCTTCTAGCTGTGTGTGGGACTTGTTGTATTAGTCCATCTATACTGACCTCCATCAGGTTGCAAACTGAATATATTTTTTTCTGCATCTACCTCTGAAAAAATATTGGGCTTCTAGCTGTGTGTGGGACTTGTTCTATTAATCCATCTATACAGACCTCCATCAGGTTGCAAACTGAATATATTTTTTTCTGCATCTACCTCTGAAAAAATATTGGGCTTCTAGCTGTGTGTGGGACTTGTTGTATTAGTCCATCTATACTGACCTCCATCAGGTTGCAAACTGAATATATTTTTTTCTGCATCTACCTCTGAAAAAATATTGGGCTTCTAGCTGTGTGTGGGTCTTGTTCTATTAATCCATCTATACAGACCTCCATCAGGTTGCAAACTGAATATAATTTTTTTCTGCATCTAGCTCTGAAAAAATATTTGGCCTTCTAGTAGTGTGTGGGACTTTCTCTGTTAGTCCATCTATACTGACCTCCATCAGGTTGCAAACTGAATATATTTTTTTCTGCATCTACCTCTGAAAAAATATTGGGCTTCTAGCTGTGTGTGGGTCTTGTTCTATTAATCCATCTATACAGACCTCCATCAGATTGCAAACTGAATATAATTATTTTCTGCATCTACCTCTGAAAAAATATTGGGCTTCTAGCTGTGTGTGGGACTTGTTGTATTAGTCCATCTATACTGACCTCCATCAGGTTGCAAACTGAATATATCTTTTTCTGCATCTAGCTCTGAAAAAATATTTGGCCTTCTAGTAGTGTGTCGGACTTTCTCTATTAGTCCATCTATACTGACCTCCATCAGGTTGCAAACTGAATATAATTTTTTTCTGCATCTAGCTCTGAAAAAATATTTGGCCTTCTAGTAGTGTGTCGGACTTTCTCTATTAGTCCATCTATACTGACCTCCATCAGGTTGCAAATTAAAAATAATTTTTATCTGCATCTACAGTACCTCTGAAAAAATATTTGGGCTTCTAGCTGTGTGTGGGACTTGTTGTATTAGTCCATCTATACTGACCTCCATCAGGTTGCAAACTGAATATATTTTTTTCTGCATCTACCTCTGAAAAAATATTGGGCTTCTAGCTGTGTGTGGGACTTGTTGTATTAGTCCATCTATACTGACCTCCATCAGGTTGCAAACTGAATATATTTTTTTCTGCATCTACCTCTGAAAAATTATTGGGCTTCTAGCTGTGTGTGGGTCTTGTTCTATTAATCCATCTATACAGACCTCCATCAGGTTGCAAACTGAATATATTTTTTTCTGCATCTACCTCTGAAAAAATATTGGGCTTCCAGCTGTGTGTGGGACTTGTTGTATTAGTCCATCTATACTGACCTCCATCAGGTTGCAAATTGAATATAATTTTTTTCTGCATCTAACCCAGCCAATAGTTTTGGCCTAATACCACAGTTTGGCCACTCAGCTCTGCTCGGTTACCATCCATTGTTTTTTTGTGCAAACAACTCCAGAGTTGTGAATTAGTTAACCACCAAAATGAGTGGAAAAAGGCCTGCTGCTGGTGGAAAGGGGAATAGGCGTGTTGGGAAGGGGAAAAAAGGTTGTGTCCGTGGGGTAGGTGTTAAAGCAACAGTAACATCTGCAGAAGAAAGACCATCTTCCAGCCAAACTAAAATGTCTACTTCTTTTAGCGGACAATGTGATAAGATCCCTTTCTTACGGCCACGCCAATCGCTGCAAATTCCAGATGAGGCACAAAAACAGCAGGTGCTTCAACGGATATCAAGTGCTCCTTTAAGTGGGCTCTCCTCAACATCAACTTCAACATCACAAATACTCCAGTCCTCAAAGGTGTCACCCAAATCGCACTTGCTTCCTCACAGCTCCCAAATCTCCAGCTGTCCGTCTGAGTATGAGGTAGAACAGATGGTTGAGTCTGCAGAGCTGTTTACTCATACTATAGCCTGGGAATCAGAGGTCGACTCCAGCGCTTCTGTGAATCCAGACGAGGAAATGATCTGCACTGATGCCCAGAATCTTTATGAGTCGGATCCAGGACCAGACGCAGAAGGTTCTGACCATAATGTAGACCCTCATTCCCAAACTGTAACTCCTGTTGGTGGAGACAATGAGGAAGACGATGATAAGACTCAAATACCTGATTGGAGCGACAACTTTAGTTTTTTGTCAGGGCAGGAACAGGTTGGCTCTGAGGACGACGGGTGTGATAACACACAGGGTGACGATGATGAGGTTGGAGATCCCACTTACTGTCAACCCACAGTCAGCCAAGAGATGAGGTCAGCAGAGGAGGTGGAGGAAGATGCTAGTGATGACGAGGTCAGGTTGCGCCTTCCTGGACAGAGACGTAGTACTGGAAGCACGTCAACAACTGCATCCTCAAACACAACTCTGCCTCTCACCACAAGTCGTGGTGGCTCTTCAGGTCGCATGGGTGCTAAGCCTTGCATAGCCTGGGCATTTTTTCAGATCGATAAAGATGACCCAACTCGTGTTATCTGTAACATTTGTCAGCAAAAGCTAAGTAGAGGCCAAAAAATACATAGTTTGAGTACTTCATGCATGAACCGGCACATGGACATGAAGCATAAGTTGCAGTGGGAAGCTCAGTGTGCTACAATGCGGCCTAGCCGGCCGGGCCAACCACCGTCTGCCATATCTTGTGCATCCGCGGCCTCTTCATCCTCTGTGACTGGGGGGACAGCAGTCACACCTGTTTTGGGGCGCAGACCTGCCACCTCTTTACCCGCAACAGCCAGCGTGATTGGCAGGTCATCATTTTCTTTGGAGGTGGTAACAGCAGCTGGTGTTGAGCGCTGTCCGACATCGATAGCACCACCTTTGGATCAAGGCAACCTAACATGTCCGCCTGCATCTTCCTCACAGACCGGCAGTTTGCCGGGGACACCCTTATCAACCCCGTCTAAGCACAATAGCCAGCCCTCGGTCCCTCAGATGTGGACAAGTAAAAGACCATTTCCTCCTAGCCATGAGAAAGCTAAGAGGTTGAATTTCACCATCTGCAAGCTCTTGGCTACAGAAATGCTGCCTTTCCGCCTGGTGGACACAGAGGATTTTCGAGACCTTATGTCCGTCGCAGTGCCCCAGTACCAGATGCCCAGTCGGCACTACTTCTCAAAGAAAGGTGTGCCTGCGCTCCACCAGCATGTCGCACACAGCATCACCGCTTCTTTGAGAAACTCTGTGTGTGACAGGGTGCATTTCACCACAGACACTTGGACGAGTAGGCATGGACAGGGGCGTTACATGTCGCTGACTGGGCACTGGGTAACTATGGTGACAGCAGGACAAGGGGCTGCTGTCTAAGTCTTGCCGTCCCCACGAGTTGTGCGTCAATCCTCTTTATGTCAAAGTTCCTCCACTGCTTCTGCCTCCTCAACCTCCTCTCGGTCTTCCACCTGCACCCAAAGCCTGTCTGGTCATGCCACAAGCTTTCTAACTGCGCAGAAGGGATCCTGCACACCTCCTTACTATGCTGGCAGTAGGGCTCAACGTCATCAGGCGGTTTTTACTTTGAAATGTCTGGGAAATGTGAGTCACACAGCTGAGGAGTTGTGGTCAGCTCTGGAGAACCAATTTCATGAATGGCTGTCTCCACTGGACCTGAAACCAGGGAAAGCCGTGTACGACAATGCTGCAAACCTGGGTGCAGCCCTTCGCCGGGGCAATGTCACACACGTGCCTTGTATGGCTCACGTGTTGAACCTGGTTGTCCAGCAATTTTTAGCCCACTATCCCAGACTAGATGGCCTTCTGCAGAGGGCACGGTCGCTGTGTGCTCACTTCCGCCGTTCGCATCCCGCAGCTCAGCGACTTACATCTCTACAGAAGTCGTTGGGCCTGACACTTCACCGGCTAAAATGCGATGTGCCTACCCGGTGGAATTCAACTCTGCACATGTTGCAGCGACTGTGGCAGCACCGACAAGCCCTGGTGCAATACGTTCTGACATATAGCCTGGGCCAACGAGATCCAGAGGTGGGGCAAATCACGCTGGAGGAGTGGTCTCAGATCAGGGACCTATGCACCCTTCTGCACAGTTTTGAAATGGCGACGAAGATGTTTAGTGCTGATGATGCCATTATCAGCATGACTATTCCGGTGATTTACATGCTGGAGCACATGTTAAACAGAATTCGGAGTCAGGTGGTGGCACAAGAGGAGGTGGAGGAAGTAGAGGAGGAGGAGTTGTATGCGGAAGGGCTAACATCTGCAAGGTCCAGACGGTCGGCAGCACCAAGGCGGCAGGCATGTGAGGGTGGGGGAGATGGTTTTACCAGGGCGCATGGTAGCAGCCAAACTAGTGAGGAAGGTGCAGGAGCCCAGGAAGAAGTGGAGGACGAACTGATGGAAGACTCATCAGATGAGGGAGACCTTGATCACATTTCTGTTGTGCGAGGTTGGGGGGAGAGGACAGAGGAAGGAAGCATGATTGTTACCTCGCCACCAACACAACAGGGACTTGGTGCTCCTGGATGCGCAACACACATGAGTGCCTTCTTGCTGCACTACCTGCAACATGACCCTCGAATTGTGAGAATTAGAAATAATCCTGACTACTGGGTTGCCACACTGTTAGATCCCCGGTACAAAAGTAAATTTGCAGAAATTATTCCTGCCATAGAAAGGGATGCACGCATGCAGGAGTATCAGCAGAGACTGTTGCAGAATCTTACATGTGCTTTTCCACAAAACACCAGTGGTGCACGTAGTGAATCTCACAGTTCCAACTTGCCAACCGTGGGACCGTCAAGTGTTCAGCACTCAAACCGTAACAGAACCACAGTATCTGCTGGTAACATCAATTTTGCGGAATCATTTCACCACTTTTTTAGCCCATCCTTTGCAAGGCCACAGGAGACAAGAAGTCTGACACATAGTCAACGCCTAGAGACGATGGTACAGGAGTATTTCCAAGTAAACATTGAAGCCACGACTGTGTCACTGGACCCTTGCTCTTTTTGGGCTTCCAATCTGGATAAATGGCCGGAGCTAGCCACTTACGCCTTGGAGATCTTGTCATGCCCCGCAGCCAGCGTTCTTTCTGAACGTGTGTTCAGCGCTGCTGGTGGTGTGCTGACAGATAAGCGCACGCGGCTCTCCACTGATAATGTAGACAGACTCACTTTCATAAAGATGAACAAATCATGGATCCGAAACGACTTTTCTACCCCTGTGTCATCCTGGGGAGAGTAAAAGCTTGATGATTGGTTAAAATCACCCTACCAACCGTTTTAAGCTTTCAAATTACTAATCATGTTTATCTGTATCTTGACTGGAAAATAATTTGGGCTTTGTAGCAGTGTGCAGCACTGATCCTATTAGGCCATCTATAATAAGCTCCACCAGATTTAAAATTAAAAATAATTTTTAGCTGCATCTAGCCCGGAAAATAATTTTGGGGCTCCGAGATGCGCAAGACACATAAGTGCCTTCTTGCTGCACTACCTGCAGCATGACCCTCATATTGTCAGAATTCGAAGTAATCATGACTACTGGGTTGCCACACTCTTAGATCCCCCAAACTTTTCGATCAACCTTTTCATTTTAATAGAGACCAAAAAAATGGTCATTTTTGAAATTATAAGCATTAGCAGGTTGTTAGAAACTGAAATCAAACAGTTTTCAACTCAAAACTTTATTCTAGGTGATGTTACATTTTCACATAGGACTAGAGATGAGCGTTGTTCTACTCGAACTGTTCGCCAATCTCAAATTCGAGCTGTTTTGGGCGGTGTTCGAGCCGGTCGGCGAACACGAACAATTTGAGAAAAATTCGGCTGTTCGAGGTTATGTTCGATAACTGTTCGTGCACCAAAATCATAACTGGATTTTTTCTCAGTAATGATGAAAATTAATGTTAATACGCAGTTTGAGTGTACAGCGGGGCGGGGCGGGGGGAGGGGCAGGGGATGGATCTCTGCAGGAACAATGAAGATCTCCATTTTTTTTTCTCTTTCCCGCATTTGCAGTGGGGAGGTGCAATCTGTCAGCCTATCAGCAGCGCACACACGGAGCGAAGTGCTTTTTTTCACACAAGCAAGGGCATGTGTGATTGGCAGTGTATGTCACATGTCCTTGCCCTATAAGACCAAGCCATTTTCCCCGTCGCCACCATTTTCTCACTGCTGCAGCTGCGTGTTAGACGGCACCGCTGTTGCTGTGTGCGCTATACCTTGTTAATTTCAAGCCAATTTTCGCACAAATATACAGATAGCTTGGGAGTAGGGAATAGTTGTGATTGCAGTCCTTTTAAGGACTAGGTTACAGCATTTCCTACGACTTTTATCAGGCAGGTCTGTGCTCTTAAATAGATAGATTGTGGGAGTAAAGACTAATTGTAATTGGAGTCCTTTTCAGGACTAGGTTACATCAGTTCCTATCAGTTTTTGCCAGGCAGGTCTGTGCCAGTGCTGTGCAAGTTTTTTTCACAGCATTTGGCTGAATCTAGCAAAGCTAATCCTTTTTGGCCTATTGCAGAGTGTGTTAGTCAGTGGAGTAGCCTATCTGTGTTGCAAGATATACCACCTGTGTATAGAATACCAATTTTTTTACTGCACCTAGTGAAGTAAAATCTTTTGGGCATAGCATCATTCTATTAGTCCATCTATACTGACCTCCATCAGGTTGCAAACTGAATATAATTTTTTTCTGCATCTAGCTCTGAAAAAATATTTGGGCTTCTAGCAGTGTGTGGGACTTGGTCTATTAGTCCATCTATACTGACCTCCATCAGGTTGCAAATTAAAAATAATTTTTTTCTTCATTTAGCTCTGAAAAAATATTTGGGCTTCTAGCAGTGTGTGGGACTTGTTCTATTAGTCCTTCTATACTGACCTCCAGCAGGTTGCAAATTGAATATAATTTTTTTCTGCATCTAGCTCTGAAAAAATATTTGGGCTTCTAGCAGTGTGTGGGACTTGGTCTATTAGTCCATCTATACTGACCTCCATCAGGTTGCAAATTAAAAATAATTTTTTTCTTCATTTATGTCTGAAAAAATATTTGGGCTTCTAGCAGCGTGTGGGACTTGTTCTATTAGTCCATCTATACTGACCTCCATCAGGTTGCAAATTAAAAATAATTTTTTTCTGCATCTAGCTCTGAAAAAATATTTGGGCTTCTAGCAGTGTGTGGGACTTGGTCTATTAGTCCATCTATACTAACCTCCATCAGGTTGCAAATTGAATAAAAAAATTTTCTGCATCTAGCTCTGAAAAAATATTTGGGCTTCTAGCGGTGTGTGGGACTTGGTCTATTAGTCCATCTATACTGACCTCCATCAGGTTGCAAATTAAAAATAATTTTTTTCTGCATCTAGCTCTGAAAAAATATTTGGGCTTCTAGCAGTGTGTGGGACTTGGTCTATTAGTCCATCTATACTGACCTCCATCAGGTTGCAAATTAAAAATAATTTTTTTCTGCATCTAGCTCTGAAAAAATATTTGGGCTTCTAGCAGTGTGTGGGACTTGGTCTATTAGTCTATCTATACTGACCTCCATCAGGTTGCAAATTAAAAATAATTTTTTTCTTCATTTAGCTCTGAAAAAATATTTGGGCTTCTAGCAGTGTGTGGGACTTGGTCTATTAGTCCATCTATACTGACCTCCATCAGGTTGCAAATTGAATAAAAAAATTTTCTGCATCTAGCTCTGAAAAAATATTTGGGCTTCTAGCGGTGTGTGGGACTTGGTCTATTAGTCCATCTATACTGACCTCCATCAGGTTGCAAATTAAAAATAATTTTTTTCTGCATCTAGCTCTGAAAAAATATTTGGGCTTCTAGCAGTGTGTGGGACTTGGTCTATTAGTCCATCTATACTGACCTCCATCAGGTTGCAAATTAAAAATAATTTTTTTCTGCATCTAGCTCTGAAAAAATATTTGGGCTTCTAGCAGTGTGTGGGACTTGGTCTATTAGTCTATCTATACTGACCTCCATCAGGTTGCAAATTAAAAATAATTTTTTTCTTCATTTAGCTCTGAAAAAATATTTGGGCTTCTAGCAGTGTGTGGGACTTGTTCTATTAGTCCTTCTATACTGACCTCCAGCAGGTTGCAAATTGAATATAATTTTTTTCTGCATCAAGCTCTGAAAAAATATTTGGGCTTCTAGCGGTGTGTGGGACTTGGTCTATTAGTCCATCTATACTGACCTCCATCAGGTTGCAAATTAAAAATAATTTTTTTCTGCATCTAGCTCTGAAAAAATATTTGGGCTTCTAGCGGTGTGTGGGACTTGGTCTATTAGTCCATCTATACTGACCTCCATTAGGTTGCAAATTAAAAATAATTTTTTTCTGCATCTAGCTCTGAAAAAATATTTGGGCTTCTAGCAGTGTGTGGGACTTGGTCTATTAGTCCATCTATACTGACCTCCATCAGGTTGCAAATTGAATAAAAAAATTTTCTGCATCTAGCTCTGAAAAAATATTTGGGCTTCTAGCGGTGTGTGGGACTTGGTCTATTAGTCCATCTATACTGACCTCCATCAGGTTGCAAATTAAAAATAATTTTTTTCTGCATCTAACCCAGCCAATAGTTTTGGCCTAATACCACAGTTTGGCCACTCAGCTCTGCTCGGTTAGCATCCATTGTTTTTTTGTGCAAACAACTCCAGAGTTGTGAATTAGTTAACCACCAAAATGAATGGAAAAAGGCCTGCTGCTGGTGGAAAGGGGAATAGGCGTGTTGGGAAGGGGAAAAAAGGTTGTGTCCGTGGGGTAGGTGCAGAAGAAAGACCATCTTCCAGCCAAACTAAAATGTCTACTTCTTTTAGCGGACAATGTGATAAGATCCCTTTCTTACGGCCACGCCAATCGCTACAAATTCCAGATGAGGCACAAAAACAGCAGGTGCTTCAACGGATATCAAGTGCTCCTTTAAGTGGGCTCTCCTCCACATCAACTTCAACATCACAAATACTCCAGTCCTCAAAGGTGTCACCCAAATCGCACTTGCTTCCTCACAGCTCCCAAATCTCCAGCTGCCCGTCTGAGTATGAGGTAGAACAGATGGTTGAGTCTGCAGAGCTGTTTACTCATACTATAGCCTGGGAATCAGAGGTCGACTCCAGCGCTTCTGTGAATCCAGACGAGGAAATGATCTGCACTGATGCCCAGAATCTTTATGAGTCGGATCCAGGACCAGACGCAGAAGGTTCTGACCATAATGTAGACCCTCATTCCCAAACTGTAACTCCTGTTGGTGGAGACAATGAGGAAGACGATGATAAGACTCAAATACCTGATTGGAGCAACAACTTTAGTTTTTTGTCAGGGCAGGAACAGGTTGGCTCTGAGGACGATGGGTGTGATAACGCACAGGGTGATGATGATGAGGTCGGAGATCCCACTTACTGTCAACCCACAGTCAGCCAAGAGATGAGGTCAGCAGAGGAGGTGGAGGAAGATGCTAGTGACGACGAGGTCAGGTTGCGCCTTCCTGGACAGAGACGTAGTACTGGAAGCACGTCAACAACTGCATCCTCAAACACAACTCTGCCTCTCACCACAAGTCGTGGTGGCTCTTCAGGTCGCATGGGTGCTAAGCCTTGCATAGCCTGGGCATTTTTTCAGATCGATAAAGATGACCCAACTCGTGTTATCTGTAACATTTGTCAGCAAAAGCTAAGTAGAGGCCAAAAAATACATAGTTTGAGTACTTCATGCATGAACCGGCACATGGACATGAAGCATAAGTTGCAGTGGGAAGCTCAGTGTGCTACAATGCGGTCTAGCCGGCCGGGCCAACCACCGTCTGCCATATCTTGTGCATCCGCGGCCTCTTCATCCTCTGTGACTGGGGGGACAGCAGTCACACCTGGTTTGGGGCGCAGACCTGCCACCTCTTTACCCGCAACAGCCAGCGTGATTGGCAGGTCATCATTTTCTTTGGAGGTGGTAACACCAGCTGGTCTTGAGCGCTGTCCGACATCGATAGCACCACCTTTGGATCAAGGCAACCTAACATGTCCGCCTGCATCTTCCTCACAGACCGGCAGTTTGCCGGGGACACCCTTATCAACCCCGTCTAAGCACAATAGCCAGCCCTCGGTCCCTCAGATGTGGACAAGTAAAAGACCATTTCCTCCTAGCCATGAGAAAGCTAAGAGGTTGAATTTCACCATCTGCAAGCTCTTGGCTACAGAAATGCTGCCTTTCCGCCTGGTGGACACAGAGGATTTTCGAGACCTTATGTCCGTCGCAGTGCCCCAGTACCAGATGCCCAGTCGGCACTACTTCTCAAAGAAAGGTGTGCCTGCGCTCCACCAGCATGTCGCACACAACATCACCGCTTCTTTGAGAAACTCTGTGTGTGACAGGGTGCATTTCACCACAGACACTTGGACGAGTAGGCATGGACAGTGGCGTTACATGTCGCTGACTGGGCACTGGGTAACTATGGTGACAGCAGGACAAGGGGCTGCTGTCCAAGTCTTGCCGTCCCCACGAGTTGTGCGTCAATCCTCTTTATGTCATTTTTCCTCCACTGCTTCTGCCTCCTCAACCTCCTCTCGGTCTTCCACCTGCACCCAAAGCCTGTCTGGTCATGCCACAAGCTTTCTAACTGCGCAGAAGGGATCCTGCACACCTCCTTACTATGCTGGCAGTAGGGCTCAACGTCATCAGGCGGTTTTTACATTGAAATGTCTGGGAAATGTGAGTCACACAGCTGAGGAGTTGTGGTCAGCTCTGGAGAACCAATTTCATGAATGGTTGTCTCCACTGGACCTGAAACCAGGGAAGGCCGTGTGCGACAATGCTGCAAACCTGGGTGCGGCCCTTCGCCGGGGCAATGTCACACACGTGCCTTGTATGGCTCACGTGTTGAACCTGGTTGTCCAGCAATTTTTAGCCCACTATCCCAGACTAGATGGCCTTCTGCAGAGGGCACGGTCGCTGTGTGCTCACTTCCGCCGTTCGCATCCCGCAGCTCAGCGACTTACATCTCTACAGAAGTCGTTGGGCCTGCCAATTCACCGGCTAAAATGCGATGTGCCTACCCGGTGGAATTCAACTCTGCACATGTTGCAGCGACTGTGGCAGCACCGACAAGCCCTGGTGCAATACGTTCTGACGTATAGCCTGGGCCAACGAGATTCAGAGGTGGGGCAAATCACGCTGGAGGAGTGGTCTCAGATCAGGGACCTATGCACCCTTCTGCACAGTTTTGAAATGGCGACGAAGATGTTTAGTGCTGACGATGCCATTATCAGCATGACTATTCCGGTGATTTACATGCTGGAGCACATGTTAAACAGAATTCGGAGTCAGGTGGTGGCACAAGAGGAGGTGGAGGAAGTAGAGGAGGAGGAGTTGTATGCGGAAGGGCTAACATCTGCAAGGTCCAGACGGTCGGCAGCACCAGGGCGGCAGGCATGTGAGGGTGGGGGAGATGATTTTACCAGGGCGCATGGTAGCAGCCAAACTAGTGAGGAAGGTGCAGGAGCCCAGGAAGAAGTGGAGGACGAACTGATGGAAGACTCATCAGATGAGGGAGACCTTGATCACATTTCTGTTGCGCGAGGTTGGGGGGAGAGGACAGAGGAAGGAAGCATGATTGTTACCTCACCACCAACACAACAGGGACTTGGTGCTCCTGGATGCGCAACACACATGAGTGCCTTCTTGCTGCACTACCTGCAACATGACCCTCGAATTGTGAGAATTAGAAATAATCCTGACTACTGGGTTGCCACACTGTTAGATCCCCGGTACAAAAGTAAATTTGCAGAAATTATTCCTGCCATAGAAAGGGATGCACGCATGCAGGAGTATCAGCAGAGACTGTTGCAGAATCTTACATGTGCTTTTCCACAAAATACCAGTGGTGCACGTAGTGAATCTCACAGTTCCAACTTGCCAACCGTGGGACCGTCAAGTGTTCAGCACTCAAACCGTAACAGAACCACAGTATCTGCTGGTAACATCAATTTTGCGGAATCATTTCACCACTTTTTTAGCCCATCCTTTGCAAGGCCACAGGAGACAAGAAGTCTGACACATAGTCAACGCCTAGAGACGATGGTACAGGAGTATCTCCAAGTAAACATTGAAGCCACGACTGTGTCACTGGACCCTTGCTCTTTTGGGCTTCCAATCTGGATAAATGGCCGGAGCTAGCCACTTACGCCTTGGAGATCTTGTCATGCCCCGCAGCCAGCGTTCTGTCTGAACGTGTGTTCAGCGCTGCTGGTGGTGTGCTGACAGATAAGCGCACGCGGCTCTCCACTGATAATGTAGACAGACTCACGTTCATAAAGATGAACAAATCATGGATCCGAAACGACTTTTCTACCCCTGTGTCATCCTGGGGAGAGTAAAAGCTTGATGATTGGTTAAAATCACCCTACCAACCGTTTTAAGCTTTCAAATTACTAATCATGTTTATCTGTATCTTGACTGGAAAATAATTTGGGCTTTGTAGCAGTGTGCAGCACTGATCCTATTAGGCCATCTATAATAAGCTTCACCAGATTTAAAATTAAAAATAATTTTTAGCTGCATCTAGCCCGGAAAATAATTTTGGGGCTCCGAGATGCGCAAGACACATAAGTGCCTTCTTGCTGCACTACCTGCAGCATGACCCTCATATTGTCAGAATTCGAAGTAATCATGACTACTGGGTTGCCACACTCTTAGATCCCCCAAACTTTTCGATCAACCTTTTCATTTTAATAAAGACCAAAAAAATGGTCATTTTTGAAATTATAAGCATTAGCAGGTTGTTAGAAACTGAAATCAAACAGTTTTCAACTCAAAACTTTATTCTAGGTGATGTTACATTTTCACATAGGACCCCTTGTTCGAAAGGAGCTTCTGAACTCTCTCGTCCATTGAATTTGTCAGGTTTTGGATGGTTTCTGCTTCAATTGTTTTGCATGAGGACAGAATACCCTCCCAGAGCTGTTGCTTAGATGTGAACTGCCTCCAGCCATCATAGACACTCCTTTTAATGATGCTCCAAAGGTTCTGAATGGGGTAGAGGTCAGGGGAGCATGGGGGTCACACCATAAGTTTGTCCCCTTTTATGCCCATATCAGCCAGAGATGCAGATGTTTTATGTGCAGCATGAGATGGTGCATTATCATGCAGAAAAATGATCTTGCTGTGAAATACACGGTTCTTCTTCTTGAACCATGGCAGGAAGTGCTGTTTGAGAAAATCCACATACATTATGGAGTTCATCTTTAGCGCCTTCAGGGATCCTAAAGGGGCCGACAATCTCTCTCCCCATGATTCCAGCCCAAAACATTACTCCACCTCCTCCTTGTTGGCGCTGTAGCCGTGTTTGCGTGGGGTGTCCATCAACCAGCCATCCTCCACTCCATCCATCTGGACCATCGAGCGCTGCACGGCACTCATCCGTGAACAAAACAGTTTTGAAATCAGTCTTCATGTAATGTTTAGCCCACTGGAGCCGTTTCTGCTTGTGTGAAGTGGATAGAGGAGGTCGACAGGATGGCGTATGCACAGCTGCAAACCTCTGAAGGACCCTGCATCTTGTTGTTCGGGGGACGTTGGAGGCACAAGCAGCTTCAAAAACTTGTCTGCTGCTATGACAAGGCTTTTTTGCCGCTGCTCTTTCAACCTGACGTAATTGCCTGTAGGAAAGAGTCCTCAATTTGCCCTTATCAGCACGCACACGTGTGTACTGTGAATCAGCTACATACTTCTTGATTGCCAAGACACTTCATCCTGATCATCGCACAATGTTGATTGTAGTCATGCCTTGACCTAAACACTCCACAATTTGTTGCTTCTCAGCAGCCGACACATCCTTTTTCTTTCCCATTTTGGCAGAAAATGTAGGCTGCTTAATAATGTGAGAGAGCCTTCTTAAGTAGTCTTGCCTTTCATTGGACACACCTGCCAAACTAATTAGCACAGGTGTCTGCAATTGCTTACAGTGATATAAAGAGCCCTGACACACATCACCATCAATGAGTTTAACTGCCAAACAAACAAATTCTTCCCTTATCACTCCTAAACACTTTTTGCATAATAATTTGGAACGCGGTGTACATGTGCTTTTCCACAAAACACCAGCGGTTCACGTAGTGAATCTTACAGTTCTAACTTGCCAACCGTGGTCTGTATGGAATTGTTCAATAAAGGGCCCAAAATTAAGATAACATAGATGGGAGAGGTCTCTATGAATAGGAATTCCTAAGTATTTGATACCCTGTGAGGGCCAGACAAAGGGAAAGTTGGACTGGATGGAATCCTATATGGATTTGGAGAGGGAGACATCGAGGGCCTCAGACTTCGCTGCATTGATTTTAAAATTTTACCATGTAACAAAGTGATCTATTTCAGCCATAACAGCAGGGATGGATATATGTGATTGAGTGATATATACTAGGACATCATCAGCAAATAGAGAGCACTTGCACTCGGTGCCTCCCACCTCAATCCACCTAATATTGGGGTTATGGCGAATTGATGAGAGCAGGTGCTCCGTCACTAGGATGTATAAGAGAGGGGACAGAGGACATCCCTGCCTTGTCCCATTGGTGATTGTGAAAGGTGATGAAAATGTTCTGACGCACCCCCTGGGCCTTGGGACACCCGGAGCCGGACCCTTTTTGGTGGATGCTGGTGGTTGTAGTCTTCGTGGCGGCGACCCGGTTCCGTGGCTCAGGGCGGTCAAACCAGTGGCCGAACTATTTATGTGGTTTTGATGTTTAAATGTCCGACTACGCCACCCGTGGATTGCGGTCAGAGTGAACCGCCGCTACAGGGCAGACCGCTGAGGCTGGTGTTGTGGGTGCAGAAGAGCGTAGCATAACTCCCCACGGGAGGAGTATAGCCTCAGGGCAGTGTATGCGGAGGATGGGGGTGATGGTGCAGGGCAGCAGCAGTAACGACACGGAGTCAGTGATGCAGTCCAGGGCCTTTACTCACAGTTCTTATTATCCAGACCACGTCTGCAGGTAACGGCTGCCCACGTCGTACTGTGCTCACCAGGTGAGGGGCTCAGACAACTCCCAGATAACTTTGGAGCACTTCACAGGACCCCCTTTGTGTGTCCTTTGTCTGGCCTTTCTTACCAACACTTCTGTCCGGCTGCCTCGGGCCTCCTCTTGGTAAACTTGGCGCCAGTTTCCCTGACCCTATGTGGTGCCTTCCTAGCGGGTGTAGCGAGGGGCTGCGCCACATAAAATGTCAGAGCCTCCGGTTTCTAGCTGAGGGTCGTTTCCTGCCTCCACTAGTTCGGGGACCGGTCTCCCCCTTTGGCCTGACCCCTCCACGCAGGTGGATTCGGGCGTGCGGTGGCGACTCGCCCGTCCGCACCCCTGGGATCCCTTCATTCCTCGTTCCTGGAGCCTTCTCCGCTCCTCTTCCTTCCTTCTCCCTCTTCCAGGCCTGGGCCTCTGTTACTAGGCCCGCCTCCTCATGCAGAGCCCCTGCTCCCTGCCACTTCTGCTCAGACTTCTCTGCACTGAACTAAGATGGTGCCCACCTTTTATACTCCCTTCTCAATGCACCCAGGAACTGCTTCCTCCCTGCTCCTGCACTACAGGGTTCCCCTTCCTCAGTGTTCCCTCCCCCCACTCCAGCCAGGGACAGGGACGGTCGTGCCCATCTCAGGGGCATATTGGTCGCCCTGCCCCACGGCAATGTGGTGTAATGCATGCAGGTGTCGGGTCCTGATCCACACTCCATCCTTACCTGAGAGTGAGATATCACACCTCTGGGTGAGGTGCAATACGTCTGTAGCAACCGAGCCCTCAGGGTGCTACAGTTCCATTTATCTTCAGCCTAGGTGACGTATTGCGATACAGGGCCGTGATTTTGGCTATAAAAGGGTCCCCTAGACCCCTACCCCAAGCTTTTTAAGAGAATCATATATGGCGTGCCAGGAGACTCTATGGAATGCTTTCTCAGCATCCAACGAGAGTATCTAATTACAAATTTTTAACTGCATCTAGCCCAGGAAATACTTTGTGCCTAGTAGCAGTGTCTGCTAGTCAGCGGATTATCCCGGCTGTTAAGCAAGCTACACCACCTGTAGTTTAGACACTTAATTTTTTCAAAGGAAATGCTTCGGGACCATGGGATACTTAGTGAAGAGCATCAGGAGGCACCCCAAGGCATAGGGGCTGGGACTGGCAGTAGGATGCCTTGCGGTGGACAGCCGAGCTCGATCCTTATAAAAGCTTTTTAACTGCAGCAGCTTTAGTGGACGCTACTGGAGCTGGAATTACCGCGGCTGCTGGCATGAGACTTGCCCTCCAATAGATCCTTGTAAATGGATTTAAAGTGTATTCATTCAAATTAGAGAGACAATTTAAATTAAAAGGCTTAGAACTGCCTCCACCACAGGGGGGCTCGCTCGACCCACCAGCGGACAGGCACCAGTATTGGGAGAGGGGGGCTGGCCGTCAGGGTTCACCGCGGCTCTGGCACAAACCCAGCGACACGGAGGTGGCACGGGCAGGAGCGGACTGGCCGTGTCGGCTTCTCACTTTTCGGATTTTAGAAGGGCATGACATGCCTATATCTGTGTCTCCCCCTCCTTTTACTCCTCCACCTCTTTTATTTTCGCATGACTATATGTGCTTGTCACTTTTCCATGTGTTAGTTATGTCTTCTGAGCAGTTTGTCAGCTTTTGGACACCTTTGAAGGTGTTTTCTATGTGTTTCTATGTGTTTTTGTTTGCCTGCCATTGGTTTTAACGGTGTTCGAAGGTGTTCGACGAACAGTTCGACGAACAGTTCGGCGAACACACGGGTGTTCGACGAACCGAACCGAACTCGAACACTACGGGGGTGGCTCAACACTAGTCACAAACTTGTAAAAAACTCATGAAAGAATAAAGTTACGTTAAAACCAATCACACCATTGTTTTTCTTATGAAATTGTCAATTAGTTTGATGTGTCACACTACCCTCTTCCCATTGAAAAAAATAAAGTTGAATCCAAAATGGCCGACTTCAAAATGGTCGCCATGGTCACCTCCCATCTGGAAAAGTTTTCCCCCTCCATATACTAATGTGCCACAAACAAAGTGGATATCACCAACCATTCCCATTTAATTTAGGTGTATCCATATAAATGGCCCACCCTGTACAAATGGGCCTTCTTACGGCTTGCTTTCAAAAATGTCTTTCTTCTTGATACTGTTCCATAAAGGCCAGATTTGTGGAGTATGCAACTAATAGTTATCCTGTGGATAGATTCTCCCACCTGTTCTGTGGATCTCTGCAGCTCCTCCAGAATGATCATGGGCCTCATGGATGGTTCTCTAATTAATGCACTCCTTGCTTGGGATATTAGTTTAGGTTTGCAGTTATGCCATACTCCTTTCATTTTTGGAAGAAGGATTGAACAGTGTTGTGAGATGTTCAGAACTTGGGCTAATTTTTTTTAACCTAACCCTGCTATACTATACTGGTGTGTTCCTTGGTTTTCATGATGTTGCTTGATCCTTAATGTTCTCAAATAAACCTCTGAGGTCTTCACAGAACAGTTGTAGTTATATTGAGAATAAATTACACACAGGTGGACTCAATGTATGTGAATTATGGAGGCAATAGTCGCTTAGGATAACATTTAGGGGTATCAGACTACAGGGGGGCTGAATACAAATGCACATCACAATTTTCAGATTTATATTTTTTAAATATTTAGAAAGCCATGTATCCTTTCCTTTACAATTCACAAATACTACTCTAATTTGTGTTAGTATATCACATAAAATCGTAATAAAACACATTTAAGTTTGTAAATGTAACGTGAAAACACATGGAAAACTTCACAGGGTATGAATACTTTTTCAAGGCACTAAAAGGAATTTGGGTTTTGGAAGACCAGTTCTTTAAGTCTACTATCAGAAATGGCAAAACAACTGCGCCTTTGTATTTCAAACTGTAACAATAAATGCATTTACTGTCATGTATGGAAGTTCCACAATATTTTAAGTAGTATTTAACATTGAAGAAGAGTAGACAAATGAATTGTTAACCTAGCTGGACTTTAAAAGGAATGCAATAACCCCAGTACTAATTCTAGCATGCAATATGTGTAATTCTACAGAGACAAACATTTCTCAAATTCAGGATAATTGACACCTTTTTGCCATGTCTGAATCTAGCATTTCTGAATGTTGACACACAATTTTTTCAGATTTTTTTTGTACAACATGTATGTAAGTGTATAAATATTATGGACAAAGATAAAGTGAAATATAGACTGCATTATTGACTTCATCAACATTTGTAAACCACGTTAATTTATTGTTGTCAGAAAATAAATCTCTTTATAATGCTGAGGATTAAACACAGGCTGGTGTGTGCAAAGTTAATCTTGTTCATGGTGCCATGGTTAGCCAGTTCTGGATAAATCGCAGGAATAATTAAACATATTTTGCTATTACAAATGACCTAAATGCCTTTCGAGAAGCCGTGAGAACAAAAATAATTTTAAGCCTTTTAAATTTGACATTAATTGGGATTAATTTCATCTAAGGGACATGGACATTTTGCCCATTGTACACATGTACTCTGCACAAGCAAGAAGGCTGTATTATAGCTGCATTCCATGCTTAGTAATTGTAGCTGTTTGATGATATATTAAGATGATACATTAGGATCATAAAACAAAAACATTTAAATATATAAAGTGCATATAAAGAATATGACATAATTGGCACTGGTCCTGCCAGAAGTAGTCTAGGGGACACACCATTGGTGCATCCTGTACTGCTGCACAGGGGCCCAAGACTTAAGGAGGCTCTCTTCCACCTCCAAAACTGGTAGAATTGAGCATTATGAAGAGTTATTGGATGGCAAAAGGCCTATATACTGTTCTTGTACAGGAGTCCTCTTCTGTCTATGTTTTTTCTCCTGATATGGGGCATTTCGCAGACTGTACAGAATGTTCTACAGAAATTGCAGAAGCCATTGTGCATATAAGAAGATAGCTGAGTTATCAGGACTGACACTCTCTGTAGTCTCAGGGATCCCCACTTAGTTCTCAGTTCCTGTTGGCCTCTTGACCTATAATAAAAGTTCACAGATCTTATGGCCCTGTGAGCAATGTTAATCATGTGAATGCCAGACTTACTCTACTGATGCTTAAATTTTCCTTACACTGATATTACACTAAAATATTTACACATCATATAAGATCTCAGTCTACTCCATTTTGGTGTAGATTTGATTCCCAGGCATTATGAAACAGTGCTGACATTCCCACATTTTCTTACAAATTACACTGTTCTACAGCAAAATTGGTTCAGAGACTAAAACAGTTGAGCTTAAATGGGTTTTCCCATGAACAAAAGTTCATTTTAATCAATGGCTTTGTCTGTCCGTGTATGGAACGTGGTCTGATCATACCACATCTCCTGGGCAGGGGAGGAAGCAAAAGACAATACAGACATTACAGCAGAGGATTCTTTCTTTGACGTAAAATATTGTTTAAAAAAAGGCAGGGAAATGTTTTACCTCACAGAAAGAATCAGCTGTGATCCCCTGCTGTCCTGTCTGTATCCTCTCTTTTGTTTCCTTCCCTGCCCAGGAGATGTGATATGATCAGACCTTGTTCCTGCACGGTCAGACACAGCCATTGATTAAAATAAACTTTTGTTCATGGGAAAACACCTTTGACTAATTTTGTGGTGCTGAAAATGAATATGATGCTTAAATTTGCTGAATGGCTTTAATTTTCAAGATCCAGAGGAGGTGGTAATTACTTATGACAACTTTCATGCAGGCCTATAGAAAAATTGTGCATTTATTATTTCATCATCATTATTGCATTGTTAGATGCTTTTTCAGATATGCCTCATTCTTGCATTAACAGAGCAGATAGTTTTTGCTACATAGGCGGAGAAGTCACTTTTCTGTCACAAAGGAAAAACATGTCTACCAAGACAAGCAAAGCCTGTAACCTGTATTTTGACTGCAAAATAGGAGATCACGACAAGAGTTGGGCTCCACACATATGCTGCAATAGATGTGCATCACATCTTACCCAGTGGTTGCATGGGAAGAGGCAATCTATGCCTTTTGGAGTCTCAATGATCTGGAGAGAGTCAACTGATCACACTATCAATTGCTATTTCTGCATGATGCCCCCCATTAGGAAAGGAGTTTCAAGGAAGAAGTGGACTTTACAGTATCGAAACATTCCATCTGCAATACATCTAGTACCACATACAGAAGATCTTCCAGTCCCAAAAGCACCAGAGACATTTTCAGTCGAGTCAAGTGAAGAAGGAGTGGGCTCCTGGTGTAATGAAGCATCTTCCTCTCACAACCCAGACTGTCTGTCAGCAACCTCAACTGAACCACACCACACCTTATTACACAAAGTGAACTGAACGATCTTGTTAGAGATTTGGATCTGCCCAAGAGTAAATTTGAGCTCTTAGGTTCCAGGCAACAGCAGTGGAATCTCCTAGAGAGCGATTATTGGATTCTTCGTTCCCACATCTGTGATAAAGATCTTGCCCAATACATCTTCATAGAGGGCGATCTTGCGGCATGCAACAACATCAACAGTTTAATGAAAGCTCTGAAGTTAAATTATAATCCAGAGGAATGGAGGATCTTCATTGATTCGTCCAAAACAAGCCTAAAAGCTGCTTTGCTGAATAATGGCAATGCGCTAACTTTAATTCCAATTGGTTATGCAGTCCACATGAAAGAAACCTATGACAATATGAAACAGCTGTTGAGGTGCCTGAACTACAACCAACATTTGTGGCCCCTCTGTGGCTCCTATGTTGCCCTATTACTTGGCCTCTAGGGTGGATACACAAACTACTGCTGCTTCCTGTGTAAGTAGGCTAGTCGTACAAGAGAATATCACTACAATAAAAGAGACTGGACTCTCCAACATTCACTTCAATCAGGAAGTAATAATGTCCTGCATCCAGCACTCGTTGACCCATATAAGACTTTATTACCAACATTGCATATCAAGTTGGGCCTAATGAAGAACTTTGGAAAGGTAATGGATAAAAGTGCAAAAACATTCATGTATCTCATTGATACATTTCCAAGGTACTGTAGAGTGAAGCAAAGATAAAGGAAGGAGTCTTTATTGGACCTCTGATTCATAAGCTTTTTCAAAATTAAGAGTTTCTCTTTTTATTGCAGGGCAAGAAAAAGGCTGAATGGTTAGAATTCACATTAGTGGTAACTAGTGATGAGCGAGCACTAAAATGCTCGGGTACTCGTTGCTCGGATCGAGCAAATTGGAATACTCGGGTGCTCGACCCGAGCAACAAGCCCAATGTAAGTATGGGAAACTCAAGCATTTTTCCCCCCGGCGGTCTGCAGAGGGCCTAAAAATTGCCCAAATCGATGGGAAAAGTGCTCAAATGACATGGGAACAGCATGGGAAAGACCGCTGGAAGCATCTCTGACTCCCAGATCACTGATGCCAACAACGTGGTCAGAGTATTATGCCATTTTTATGGACTCACAATGAAACATACATAAACAAACCCAAATTCGATTTTCCTGGGAAATAAGTTAAGGAACATCCTTTCCAGGGTAATGACTTGTATATAAGGCAAAATAAATAATCAAAAACAAAAATACTCCTCCACACCTTGGGCTATGTTCACACGGAGCAATTTTGATGCGTTTTTGCACTTTTGAATTGCTTTCAACCAAGACAAATGCATTCACCAAGAAATGTCATTTTAACATTTTACAACCTTATCTGGCCATGTGGTGTGTGACACATCATTAGACACATGCATACAGTGCTGAAAAGACATGGGAACAGCATGGGGAAGACCTTTGGAAGCATCTCTGACTCCCAGGCCACTGCCTAAAAGTGTGCCCATCATAAGTGATCCTTGGCGCATGCGAAGATGCCTCCCCCCATGCACCTGTCATTGAAGACTTGCAATAATCACCGCCCACGTCCTTGTCCCACTGTAGCATTCAGTTGTCCCTACCCCATTCCTTGGAATGCAAGCGCAAGAATGCAGGTAGCCACCCACCCATCCACAGGCTGCGATACTATACTGCCAAATTTTTGACAGCTGCTTGCACATGAAATGTGGCCTTTTAGGCTCGTGGAGGCGGAAGCTTTTCATAACCTCTTGCCGGCAGTGTCCAGGTGTCCATACTCGGTCCCCAGCCACCACTATATTTCCCGGTATCGCCTCCGCCTTCCACAAGCATGGGTCCCACAACATTATCCGTGCCCTCCCTAGAGCACTTACTGGGAAGGACCGCCTAACCACAAACACGTGGACAGGTGAATGTGGCCCGGGACGGTACGAAGCCAGTCCACAACTTTTTTGCTAAGAGTTGTATTTAGCTCGGTGAAAGGACTGGCATAGAGGGAAACCTTATCTACCCTGCATGTCATTTCTCCCAGGAAGTCCTGTAATTTGGCTTGTTGCAGAAGCAATGGCAGCCCGTCCAACATCAACTAACACTTGTCGGTGGTGCTTTGACACACACACATCTTTCTTTGCGCATTTAATTTCTTGAATACAGAGTTGGACAATGGCATGATCTGTAATGCAGTTTGAGAAATAACATGCATAAGCATGGCCGATCCACATTAAAAAAGCAGCCATAGAGTGTCCAGGAACCTTCCCCCACACTTTTCTTAGCCAGAGCTGCTTTTCGGCAAGGTTGGACGGGCCCACCAGAGAACCAAAGACACCTCCGGCGGGCCCTGGCTTCTCCTTCAGGAGAGTTCATAGTGCCGAGGTGAAGCCATGATGATGATAGACGCCACCATCTGCTTAGTTTTCTTGGAATGCAAGTGCAAGTATGCAGCCAGCCACCCCCCCACACACAGGCCGCAACACTAAACTGCCAGATTTCTGGGCAGCTCTTTGCACTTGAAATATGGCCTTCTAAGCTCGTGGAGGTGGAAGCTTTTCACAACCTCATGCCGGCGGGGGCCGGGTGTCCATACTCGGTCCCCAGCCACCACTATATTTCCCGGTATCGCCTTTGCCTTCCACAAGTACGGGTCCCACAACCTTACCTGTGCCCTCCCAGTGCACTTACTGGGAAGGACCGCCTTACCACAAACACGTGGACTGGTGAATGTGGCCAGGGACGGTACGGAGCCAGCCCACAACTTTTTTTGCTGAGAGTTGTATTTAGCTCGGTGAAAGGACTGGCATAGAGGGAAACCGTATCTACCCTGCGTGTCAATTTGCTTGCCTCCTTTCAGCCTGGAATATTTCCAGCAAACTATGGTACAATGCCATGGTGTTAGCACTGCCCCCAGTACCAGTAGCAAAGCCATCCCCAATTTCCTTCTCAGGAATTTTATTTGGTAGACTGAGTGCCTGCCCAAATACAGTTTCTCACAAAGGAGCTGAAGATAGAGTGGCAGTAGGTGGAAGTTTCTCCAGCCTGTTAGATATTAGAGGGTGAACGGCAGCACATTGGATCAGTGGTTATCACTGAAGCCTTGCTAGGTTCAAATCCCAGCAAGGACAACATCTGCAAGGACTTTGTATGTTCTCCCCGTGTTTGCGTGTGTTTCCTCCTCAGTAAAAAAGCAGCCATAGAGTGTTCGGGAACCTTCCCACACACTTTTCTTAGCCAGGACTGCTTCTCGGCAGGGTTGGACGGTCCCACCAGAGAATGCTCTGGTGTGCCTTGGCTTCTACCTCAGGAGAGTTCATGATAGCGCTAACTTTGCAGCTGCTATTGGGCTCTTGAGCGGGTGAGAAAGGTTAGCCCTCAGAATCAAATCCTCTGGTGGGCACAATGTTTTTCAATCTGAAACAGCTTCTCAGTTGGAGTTGTATTTCACCACAGCCATATTCTTTAGCTCGGTGAAAGGACTGGCATAGAGGGAAACTGTATCTACCCCTGCTGTCATTTCTCCGTCACCAGGTTCTGCCCATTGTCACACATGACCATGCCTGGCTGTATGATCTGTGGTGACAGGAACAGATCAGGCTGCTGTGTTACAGCTTTCAACAATTCAGCAGCGCTGGGAGGTTTGTTAATTAAGCATTAAGGATGTTATCTTCAGCACATCCTGTTGCCGCTTGGCCAAGGCAGTGCTGCAGTGCTGTCAGCTTGTGACTGATGTCGTCATTTTGGAGATGGAGGAGGAGGTGCATGAGCTGAACAATGTGATTACATTGAGGTTAAATTGGTGATGCTGTTTTTTATACTAAAGAAAGATCCTATTGTTTTGGGTTTTTTTACGTTATTTTTTAAGATAAATGCATTCACTGGGAAATGTCATTTTAACATTTTACAACCTTATCTGGCAATGTGATGTGTGACACATCATCAGACACATCCTGTTTTATTTATGATGGAGGGACTCTGAAAGTCATTAAGCCTATTTTTATAGGGACATAAGACGGCCCTTACTATTCTTAAAAGGCCAGCAGTCGGCCCTATCTATTATTAGAGAGCTATCAGCCGGCTATGCTTTGTTGTTCTCATTATTAACAAGTGGGTCTCCTATACTGTTATTGCGTATCCAGTGACTGCAAGGGCTGCCAAAAATTTGGATGCAACCCAATGCCCCTTTGAAGAGACATAGAGGAGAGTCTCAGTAAAAAAATGTTACCATTATAAAGGAGCGGGTCTCCTATAGTGGTAATGCGCATGCTGTGATTGCAAGGGCTGCCAAAATTTGGGAAAAACCCCACTAAGAATTTAAAGACACATAGAGCAGGGCCACACTAACAAGGTACGACATGTTCCCATAAGAAAGGAGAGGGTCTGCTATACAGTTATAGGGTATGCAGTGAGTCCAACGGCTGACCAATTTTAGGAAAAACCCACTAAGAATTTAAAGACACACAGAGCAGGGCCACAGTAACAAGGTACGACATGTTCCCATTAGAATGGAGAGGGTCTGCTATACAGTTATAGGGTATGCAGTGAGTCCAACGGCTGACCAATTTTAGGGAAAACCCCACTAAGAATTTAAAGACACACAGAGCAGGGCCACAGTAACCAGGTACGACATGTTCCCATTAGAAAGGAGAGAGTCTGCTATACAGTTATAGGGTATGCAGTGAGTGCAACGGCTGACCAATTTTAGGAAAAACCCCACTAAGAATTTAAAGACACACGGAGCAGGGCCACAGTAACAAGGTACGACATGTTCCCATTAGAAAGGAGAGAATCTGCTATACAGTTATAGGGTATGTAGTGAATCCAACGGCTGACCAATTTTAGGAAAAACCCCACTAAGAATTTAAAGACACATAGAGCAGGGCCACAGTAACAAGGTACGATATGTTCCCATTAGAAAGGAGAGGGTCTGCTATACATATGTAGAGAAAACTTCGGCACTCCAGTTAGAATATAAGAAAAAATAGTTTATTTGTATAGTTATTCAAGACGCCCCTCCAAGGCAAAAAATGTGTACATGTACCAAAAAACGTTATAATCATAAACCAATGTTTCGACCTATGTCGTTCTTTATCAAGGTTTCTCTAAATGAAAAGAAAAACAAAGAGCATCAAAAACAAGTACATAATTGAGTTATAGACATATGAGGCTGTCTAAGGAAAAACATTGTGCAACATTACATATTCAGCAAAATAGTAGAGATATTCAAGGCCCCAAACAGAGATTCGATTAGTTCATGCAGAAAGGGAGGAATTGATGACAACATTGTTATAACATATGAATTGAAATAATGCAAAGTAAGAAGGAATCAAAATTGGTGTAAAACTCACTGAATAGTAGTTTGAGTTCAATATAGATGTACACCGGGTGCTGAATAGGTCATTGAGATGCTATATAAAGAAAAAAGGAAATGCCATGTAGAAAATAATATAATCTCAGCATAAGGCTACTAGCAAAACATGTCCTGATATGTAACCAGTGGGACTTATGTACGTACCTGCTTATAAGGGAAAGTGCCTTCTGGATAAGTGCCGGTGACTGAGGCTATGTGCAAAATAACAGGACTTATCTGCTTGCTTATATATGCCCAATGTCCCTGAGTAAATTGAGAAGAGCGCACTTTTTCGGCATTGCCGGTCATGCGCAATAGGTGGAACGCATGAACACCGCGGTTTGAACCGCATGAAGCATCCGGACGTGCGCGTAGTGTACTTCCTGTTAGGGGCTGGAGCGCATGTTGAAGCGCATAAGACTTCTGGACATGCGCATTCTTAGGCCTCGGTAAAACGCATATGTGGAACGCTTGAAATTTCCCGACATGCGCATTGTGCACTCGCGATATGTAACTGTGCCGCATCAGTGGAATGCTTGTAATTCCCAATCCTGTGCAGAGTTGCCTCCAGTCTACCTCCGTGGCAAGGATGAGGAGGGGAATTAAGATGTGTCACTGGATAAGTGATGGGAAACAAACTCCCAAGGAAAAGGGAAAGAAAGAGAAAAACCTGTGACCCCTCGAGATTGCAGGTATTACACTCACAGGTACTAATTGGTGACCTATGAAAGATAAAGAGAAGAGTGATCAGAATACAACAGAATCAACTATAATATATGGAAAATAGCGATACTATTCTAAAAAGAGTATACCAGATTATCCCAAAGCTATGGAATATATGAAATAGAAACAGACTCATGGTTTAGCAAGTACTAAATATGTCAAAACTATAGTGTACAAGACAATTTGTACCATTAATACATTATGTGCCAAAATATGCTAAATCCAAATCTGTAATCATTAATCATTCATCAGTATTGCAATTCATACTCCCTGTTCAGACCCTTTCGTGTCAGGGTTTGTAATGTATGAATCCAATAGGATTCGCGTTCTTTAAGTCTCAATATGCGATTGCCCTCTCTTCTATTAAGTGGATCATGGTCGATCACCTGAAATCTTAACTGAGACACTGAGTGGGACATGGCTGAGAAATGGGTCGGGATAGGAAAAGTAATCAGATTGCACCTGATTGTAGATTTGTGTTGTGAGATGCGGTCCCGGATATGCTGGGTGGTTTCCCCAACATATCTGAGACCGCACGGGCACTTAATTAAGTATACAACATAACTAGAATCACATGTGAAAAACCCTTTAATGGGGTATCTTTTACCAGATTGGGGATGTGTGAAGGAGTCGCCCTTTGTGATGTTGGAACATTGTAAACACCCCAAACAGGGAAAGGTACCTCTGCGAGGGGTAGCTATGGTGCGCTGGATTGGTCCAAGGCGTGCTGAACCCACATCCGCCTTGACTAAATAGTCCCGAACATTCCGTGTCCTTTTATGACAAAGTTGGGGTGTGGCTAAGAATTCGGGTACTGTAGGATAGGATCGTGTCAACAGGGGCCAATGGCGTTGGATAAATTTGTAAATTAACCCACTGAAAGGGTGATATGTGTTAACAAACGCCAATCGTCGGATTTTGTTAGTCACCTGGGTCTGACTACTTTGTTTTTTCAGTGTCACATTGGGATAACCTCTTAGACTAAACTTCTCATCCATCTCAATATGTCTAATATTCCTTGCTGTACTATAGGATACAATCCGATCGACCCTACAGTGTTGGGATTTAGGGAGGGATTTCTTTACATGTCGTGGATGGCAACTGGTATACATAAGAAGGCTATTCTTGTCAGTCGGTTTTATATACAGGTCACTTTCAAGTGTTCCTGTATTGGACACTATAATTATTTTCTCCAAAAAATGGATAGAGTGTTGGTCACAATGTTTGGTGAAAGTGAGGTTAGGTACCCTTGTATTAAGGGAGTCAAAAAACATTGTGAATTCATTCTCCGTACCAGTCCAAATCAGGAAAATATCGTCTATAAACCTTTTTTTTGGTAGGAGGACTAGGTATATACAAAACTGTTCTCAAAACCTGCCATGAAAATGTTTGCATATGGGGGAGCAACGTTCGAACCCATGGCGGTCACCCTTTTTTGCAAGTAAAATTGATCTTCAAAAAGAAAAACTTTTTTGATTAAGATGAGAGTGAGCAAATCAGTACAGAAACAAATCTGTTGTGATGTTAGATCAGTGTGGGTATGGAGAAAATGAGAAGTTGCTCGGATACCTCCTTCATGGTCTATACTAGTGTATAGACTATTAACATCCATAGTGACTAGTATACTGTTGGAAGGGATGGGGCCTAGTTCTCTAATGGTAGTTAGGAAATGAGACGCATCTTTCAAATATGGAGTAATCTTTGAAATGTGGGGAGTCAAAATCTTCTCGAGGACTATAGCCAGGGGAGACAAGATGGAATCAGTTGAGGCGATGATCAGTCTGCCTGGTGGGGTTTGAAAGTTTTTGTGTATTTTAGGAAGCGTATAGAATACGGGTGTAATTGGATAAGCTTTTACCAGGAATTCAGCAAGTTTTGAGTCGATGTTACCCAAATGCTGGTGTGTGGTAATCAAGTCAGAAATAAGGCTGGCTATTTCAGAGGTGGGATTATGTGGTATCGGTAAATATGTATTCGTGTCCCTTAATTGTGTTTGAATCTCTGAGACATAATATGAACGATCCATTACCACCACCGCCCCTCCCTTATTGGCAGGTTTTATAATCAAGTCCTTCCTATTCTTTAGGTAAAAAAGAGCCCTATTCTCCTCTTTCGTTAAGTTATTTCTATTATGAATCTAACCCCTCTTAATCGCCAGTAGAATATCATTAATGTCCCTCTGGACTAAGTCAATATACGCTTCCACATGATGATTTGACTGTGGGGGTTGAAAGTTACTTGGATTATTTAGTTGTAAATCCTGTAGGTAAATCATATCAACCTTGTGTTTCTCCGGGGGGGGGGGGGGGACGTAGGTCCACTATCCTTAGAGAAATGTACTTTAAGCCTCAGAGTCCTATAGAAGCAGAACAACTCCTGTTCCAGGGTAAACGTATTAAATGAGTGAGAAAAAAGGAAAGTCCTTTTTGGAGTACTGTTAATTCAGCTGGTGCTAGGTTGTATGACGAGATATTGTAGACGATATTGTTTGTCCTACCTGGGACTGGGTCGTCATCCTAGGATAATCTCTTTGATAGTGTTCGCCTGCCCCTCCTCATCTTGTTCTGAACGGGCGTGGTCTGCGTTGTTGTAAAAAATGACTGGATTCGCTATCGGTTGATGAGTTGCGTCCTGGTGATGAAGTATATCCTCGCCTATAGTAATTGCCGCCTCTGTTGGTATCGGATGTGCGCCATCTGTAGACTTGATTATTTAAATAATCTTCCACATCACGGAGAAATTTCGACTTTTTCTTGACTTGAAGGTTGTTTCGATAGTCACTGACCTCCTTCTCCACCTTAGTTTTCAGAGTAGAGAATTCTTCAGGGGAGATTGTATTATGAAGTTGTTGTTCTGTTGTAGCGATCCTTGTATTAAGATCTATGATTTCTTTCTGTAAAAAATCTATTGTGAGTCATATAATGTCCATTGAACATTTATTAAGGATTCCTTCAAATTTGGTGCAAAACTCAGGATTATCATGAAATAAGGAAACTCTTAAGCTGCGTGGAATACGTTGAACTTTATGATATTCGGCCAAAGTTATAAATGGAATATACTCAGATTGGGTAAGCGTCACTAGTGGGGTACCACAGGGGTCTGTACTAGGCCCAATGTTATTTAATATCTTTATTAACGACATAGTCAATGGGATAAATAGTAAAATATCAATATTTGCAGATGACACAAAGTTATGTAAAACAATTAATACAAAAGAGGACAGTGCAGACCTACAGAGGGATTTGGATAAGCTGGGTAGGTGGAGCATTAAATGGCAAATGAGGTTTAATGAGGAGAAATGTAAGGTCATACATATGGGAAGGAAAAATGGAAGTCACCAGTACTCACTGAATGGGATATCATTGGGGAATTCAGAGATAGAGAAGGACTTGGGCATCTTGATTGATAGCAAACTAAATTGGAGTGCCCAAAGTCAGGCCGCCGCCGTAAGGGCAAACAGGGTAATGGGATGTATCAGAAGAGGTATAGCTGCAAAGGATGAGAACATTGGTCTTCCACTGTACAAAGCACTGGTCAGACCACACTTGGAATACTGTGCTCAGTTATGGGCCCCAATATATAGAAAGGATGTAAATGAGCTTGAAAAGGTACAAAGGAGGGCAACAAAATTAATAAAGGGAATGGAGGGACTGCAATACCCAGAGAGGTTGGCAAAACTAGGACTATTCAGCCTGGAAAAGAGAAGGTTGAGGGGGGACATAATAAATGTGTACAAATATGTTAGGGGACAGTATAGAGATCTTGCCCGGGATTTGTTCAAAAGGAGGGATATTACGGTAACAAGAGGGCATTCACTAAGACTGGAAGAGAAAAGGTTTCAGCACCAGCATAGGAAGGGGTTCTTTACGGTAAGAGCAGTGAGAATATGGAATTCACTGAGTGAGGAGACGGTAATGTCGGATTCACTACACCAGTTCAAGCGGGGACTGGATGCATTTCTATATACCAGGCAGATTTCAGCGTATACTTAAAAATAAAATAAAATAGTAGGTTGATACAGGGATTTATTCTGACTGCTGGTTTCTGAGTCGGGAGGGAATTTTTCCTCAGGTGAAGATTGGCTAAATCATTTGAGGTTTTTGCCCTCCTCTGGATCAACTTTAGCAATTACAGAACTAATAGGTCGAACTTGATGGATGCAAGTCTTTATTCGGCTTTAAAAACTATGTTACTATGTTACTATTATACAGTGTAAGTCAAGAGCCGTATATCACTTGAGTTCACCCACTACACTGCCCTGGGGCCGCATTCTTCCCGTGGGGAGTCACACCATCCCAGCTGCACACATCATCAGCCCCAGCGGACTGCCTTGCAGCGGCGGTTCCTAATAACCGCAATCCACAGGTGGCGTAGTCGGACATCAACAGCACGTAGCAGTCTACCACTGGCCTGACCACCCTGAGCCACGGAACCGGGTTGCCACTGCTACCCCCATCGTCTCCCCATCGCCCGGTTCCAAGTACCCCACGGCCCAGGGGGCGAGTCAGCTTTGGCGTAGTCGGCAGGATTTCGTGCCCGCTAACCACGGGTACTGCGTGCCTGAAAAGAGACAGTTTTGTTGTACTAAAGATGGCGCCTGCCCTAGAAGAATGAGCGCCATAATGTGCGCGCCAAAAGACCACAGGAGGCCGCCTCCCATCATGGGCCGGGTCCCAGAATGGCGCCAAAGAGGAAGCCCGCCCCCAACAACCATGAGCACGGCTGTGGAAATGTCCGTCAACGTGGGGGGGCTGCCTCTGAGAGTGATTGTCAGCAGAATGGCCCAGGACCACCCCCCATGGGGGCGGAAAGAGAAGAAAACTGCGGGGCAGGGGGTGGTCTGGATCAGTCCAGACAGACCGCACCCGGGGATGGACGCCCTCAGCAGCACCAGCCTCCTGGCCCGAAGCCTGCTGCAGGCCGAACCGCTCTGCAGCCTAGCAGAAGTCCTAGCGCAGCTCCCCCGAGACCCAGAGCGTGCGCGAGCTGCACTGGAGGATCTGGAGAGGAGAATGGTCCAAGCGCAGCGGGGTGCGCTCAGCGAGTGGAGAGAAGAACTGGCCCGGCAGGCTGGAATCCACCAGCGACAAGCCTCAACCGCACCCCGGAGTCTGCCTGCCTCTGAGGACGGTGCAGGAGGAGAGACGACCGGAGGCGATGCCGCGGAGGAAGCCACGAGGACTGAGGCAAGTGAAGGGGACATCTCCACCCCAGGCCCAGCAACCGCAAGCCTGCCCCAGCCTCCCGTCGCAGCACCCGAAGCCCCACTCACCGCACCTGTTGCCGCGCCGCCACTGCTTCCAGCTAGGCCTCAAGCGGCGAGCGCCGCGGCCACGCCCCGCCCGGCGCCACGCCCCTTGACCCCGGGCGCCGTAAAGCGGGAAGCGTCATCGGCCCGGTCGCAAGGCCTGGATGACCCGGGCGCCATTACTAAGCCTGCGCCCCTGTCCCGGACGGGACTGACACCTAGCGCAGCCGAGAGACCCCCGGCCTGGTCGCAAAGCCGAGTGCCCCCGGGTGCTGCTCCCAGACCAGGTCCCCCCACTATACCACGGCTGGGTGTGGACCTGATTGCACATCATACTGGTCCGGAAGGACTGCCGCTGGAGTGGCCGGCTGAAGTGACCAGCAGTCAGCCATGGGAAATCCAGCCCCCGCACGAGCCTCTGATAATGGCTCCAGAACCCGTAGAGGTCACCCTACCCCCGCTGGAGGACGTCCAATTTGAGTGGGACCCCGCCGGCGAGAACTTGATGGGGTTCTCTCAAGAGACCCGGGCAGATGCGGTCCGTCGTCTGGAGGCCTGTCATCAGCAACTGGCGACCATTGAGCGGGAACGACGAGAGAGGCGCGTCAGAGAGGAGCGGCTGCAGGCCCAGAGTGCTGAACAAAAATGTAAGGCCCGCCAAGACCCCAAAGCAGCCCGTGGTCCCCGAATCACCGGGACCATAGTCAAATTCCACATGGAAAACGGCTGGGGTTTCATCAGGGGCCCAGAAACCGCAGGCGACATCTTTGTGACCCTCAGGGACGTTGAGAGTCATCTACCTGAGGGACACCGTGGCCGTGACTTGTACCCTGGTGATGTGGTCACCTTTACCCGCCACGTAGGCGCAAAAGGGCCGTACGCCCTACATGTTCATCGGCTCACTGAGGAGGAACTACAACACCGCGGCTATGAGGAGAGCCAAGAGGACCCGGACGGGTCTGAAGAACCATATGAGGAGGAAGAAGGAGCATATGGAGGACACCGCTACTAGTAAGTAGCAAAGTACCTGTGCACATAGTTACCCATCAGGGTACAGAGAACTGATTACTGTTAAGAGACTGTTACCTATATGCCCCTCATCCCCTTACAGGCTGAGGACTGTGAGCAGCCATTCCCTTCCCAAAACTGGCCGAGGACTGAGAGCGGCCATCCCTTGTATATAGTTGCGCTTCCTAAAGTGCCCCCTACTGGTTTTATAGAAAGACTACCACGTCTACCTCGGGACAGCAAGTCCCTCGTGTTTACAAGTTTGCCAAAGTTCCTGCACTTACAAGAAGAGTGCACACCTGGTCGCAAGTTGCACAGCTGCCAGGATTCAAGAATGGGTTGTAAAAATGTTTTCCTGCAAATGATTTATATGAAAAGTTTTTATATGCTGCTAGATAGTAATGTGAATGTTTTCTAATAGTGTTTATATGTCAAAAGAGTTCCAGAAGTATTAGTACGTGTTTTATAATAGTGTGACAAGAAAAGAAAAGCGTTTCCCATAAAGGGAATTGAACCGTATTGCCTGTTCTCTGATGTGAAAAGTTTTAAAAAGTTTTGCATGTCCTGTAATTAACTGTTTTTGCTCTTTTCCAGCCCGAGGACGTTCTGTGCTTTACCAGGGGGGAATGTAGCGCCCCGAGGGTTCGGCCGCTACAGGGGTATTGCACCTCAGCCCAGAGGTGTGATATTCCACTCCCGGGTAAGGATGGAGTATGGACCAGGGCTCAGTTAGCTGCATACAGCATACACACCCTATTTCCGAGGGACCGCTCAACGGTGCTCCCACTAGACAGAAGTGCAGGCACGACCGACTATGTCCCTGTCTGGAGTGGGGAGGGGGGTGGAACACCCAGTGCTGTTGGGGCAGATAGGGGTTGGTCCCTGAGCGTAGGAAGGAGCTCATTGGTTGCTGGTCACCTGGGCTCATGGTCAGAGGGAGGTATAAAAGGTGGGCACCATCTTAGATCTAGGTTCTGTCCAGAGAGGAGAAGACAGGGAGTTGAGGCTCTGAAGGAGCTCTACTCCAGAGGGGCCTAGTGAGAGGCCGAGGAGGAGGTGAAGGGGAGCTGAGATTTTGGCTCATCTCAGCTCCAAGAGAAGGGAACAGGAAGGAACGGAAAGGGAGAAGAAGAGACAGAGAAACAGAAGGGCTCAGGAACAAGAAGGTGGAAGGGACCCTAAGAACCCACGAGAATCCAGGGTGAAGGGTCAGGCAGATTAAGGGTACCGGATCCCAAGTTGGTGGAGGAGAAACTACCCTCAGCCAAAGACCGGTCGTCGTGATCATTTATTGGTGCGACACCTCATCAAACCTGCTAGGAAGGCACCATATAGGACAGCGGAGGACGGGGCCCACGTTTAACCGCACAAGTCCGCGGCAGCTGGACAAAAGTGGGTCACTGGTGAGGCAGGCCAGAGAAAGGATTAAAGGGGGTCCTGTGCCATGCTCCTGAACTGCCTGGGAGTTGACCGAGCCCCGCACCTGGTGGACGCAGCACGGCTCGGGCGGTCACTACCTGTACAGAAGTGACCTGGAGTACCTGAACTGTGAGTAAAAGACATTGAACTGCAGTACGTTGTCTGTGTGCTCTTTCGCTCCTCCAGCACTACCGGTACTGGGACTCTCACCACCATCACTCCCATCACCCACTACACTGCCCTGGGGCTGCACTCTTCCCGTGGGGAGTCACACCATCCCAGCTGCACACATCATCAGCCCCAGCGGACTGCCTTGCAGCGGCGGTTCCTAATAACCGCAATCCATGGGTGGCGTAGTCGGACATCAACAGCATGTAGCTGACTACCACTGGCCTGACCACCCTGAGCCACGGAACCGGGTTGCCACTACTACCCCCATCGTCTCCCCATCGCCCGGTTCCGAGTACCCCATGGCCCAGGGGGCGAGTCATAGACATATGAGGCTGTCTACGGAAAAACATTGTGCAACATTACATATTCAGCAAAATAGTAGAGATATTGAGGGTCTACTATACAGTTATAGGCAAGTAAGAAAAAGATCTTCAGCTCACCTGGCCCAGCCTGCCCAGTCCTCCTTTCCATTATCTCGGTGCTCGGAATTAATCCATCCCCATCTGGGAGAAAAATCCTCAGTGAAAGTAAAAAATAGTTTTCCAGCACACGATGTAGAAAAATTAAAAAAAGCCTTTATTTAATCCATCGTTAAAAAATACAATTCCAACAGAAATAAAAGCATGTGTAGGCTTACGCGTTTCGGATCAAATTTGACCCTTAGTCATGTCATAAAGTACTGAATAAATGTTGCACTTTTCAAGGAAGACAGTCAAGGAAAGCTGCCAGGGGTAACACCCACCAAAATAAGCTGTGATATCAGAGTCACTAATTCAAGGCTAGCAGTGATCTAAACACTAGTTTAACCCTATAGTACATTCATCCTCTACAAACATATTACAATGTGAACTATCACTTAGTAATGCACTAATTATTTGATCACTTTTTACCCAAGTTTTTTATATATGTGAATTCAATGAATAAACAATTGATGCACTATTTAAATATATATGTAACAATAAGAGCTTCTGAAGATATTATTACCTATTTTCTAAAAATTATTGTTCTAACATTTGATTTCAAGGGCATACTTTTCCCAAAAAAAAAAAACTCTCCACTTTAAAACCATATAAAAATGGCTAGAAATTATTACAAAATGTAATAAGCATGTTTTGTTTTGAATACCATTGATTATAGAGTCCCCCAGATTGATCACAAAAAGAAAAAAATTTTTCCTTTTTTTTTTTTTTTTTTTTTCCCCCCCCTCTCCTTTTTTGAAAAAAAAAAAAATTATTTACATTGATTAAATGCCTCAATTTGTCCCAACTTTTTTAATATAGATACATCAATTCATGTTTTAGATTCAGTCCTGCTGGGTGTCTGGTGTTAAGTTTTAGAATCCATCGAGCTTCAGTCATCTGGAGTAATTTAACCCTATCTCCACCTCGCCGGGGAGCAGAAACAAATTCCAAAGCACTTACTCGCAGGCTACTTAAATCCCCCTTGTGTTCATACAAAAAATGTTTGGAAGCCCCCGAAAGACTGCGGGTAGTGACATTATTAATGTCATAAATGTGCTCCGACAGTCTTTTTCTTATACTACGGCTTGTAGATCCCACATATTGTTTTCTACATATTGTGCAAAAAATGATATAAACACAGTGGTCAGTAGCACAGTTCATGAAAGTCTTCAGATTAAATACTTGACCCTCATTACTTATGACAGACTTGTTATTATTTATCATGAATTTGCATAAACCACATGACTTCTGCACGCATCTGAATGAGCCCTTAGTGGACAGCCATGTGCGACCTATCTTACCTGTATTTTCTCGGAGGTCACTCGGGGAGATTACATTTCCTATTGTCAGGGATTTTTTTGGAACAAATTTACAACCATTTTTTAGAATTTCTCTAAGGGTGCTGTCAGTGGTTAATAATGGTAAATGTTTTCGAACAACATTAATTACTTTATAATAATTGCTATGATATGTGGTGGAGAAGATCATTTCTTTAGAGAAATCTTTCCGGTCTGATTTTTTTGACTGGAGTAGATACTGATCTCTGCTTTTTTCATTAGCTTTTATTTCAGCTTTTTCAATGGTTTTATGATTATAGCCCCTATGCTGTAGTCTCTTTTTAATGTTGTCACATTCCTCCTTATATTTTCTGTCATCAGTACAACACCGTCGAGCTCTGATAAATTCCCCGGTGGGGATATTCCTGATTACATGTTGTGGGTGTTGACTGGAAGCAAAATAGATTTTTTTGCGGAAAAGCTGACAGTCTACTTTCCTATTCAAACTATCTCCACTCAGCTGTATATCCAGAAAGGAAATCGTATCCCTATTGGTATCTACTGTAAAAGACAGATTTAAATCATTATCATTAATGTAATCATTAAAACCAGGGACTAAATCATCTGATCCTTTCCACACTATCAAGATGTCATCTATAAAACGCAGGTATTGTTCAATGCAGTCTGAATAAGGGTTAGATTCAGAGTAGATAAATTTGGACTCCCACAAGTTCATGTACAAATTAGCCAGGGATGGGGAGAATTTAGCTCCCATGGCACATCCCTGACACTGGACATAGAACTGGTGGGAGAATTTAAAGTAATTGTTCTGAAGCAAAAATAGAGTGACATCCAGAATAAATTCTTTCATTACATCAGAATAATTGGAATATGTGTTTAGTTGATCTGTCAATGCTTGCATAGCTAAACCATGTGGAATGCAAGAATAAAATGTTTTTACATCACAGGTAATCCACATGAGATTTTCATCCCAGTTCTGATTTAGCATTACTGATAGTACATGTTTGCTGTCTTTCAAATAGCTAGGTGACATAACTACCAATGGTTGCAGTTTCTCATCTAGCCAGGAACCTAGTCTTTCCAATAGTGAATCCACACCCGACACTATAGGCCTAAATGGAGGAGGAAAAAGCCCTTTATGAGTTTTTGGTAGGGCATGAAAAATAGGAATTTTTGGATTTTCTGGTAATAGGAATTCTTTTTGTTTTAAATTAAGAATACCTAAACCCCCTCTTGTAGAATTTTCCCCAATTTTTCCTCTATAGTTCGGGTTGGATCCCCATCAATTTTTCTGTATGAGTGGCTGTCATTTAGAATATTATTAACCTCTCTTACATATAGGGTCTTATCCAATATTACCACTGATCCCACTTATCAGCATTCTTCACTACAATGTTTGGGTTGTTTCGTATATTTTTCAGTGCTTGTCTTTCTCCCTTAGATAGATTATCCCCCTTAATACAATTAGAAAATACAGATTTTAATTCCCGTTCCACAGAAAGCTGAAACTCATCCATAATGGGGGCTCTTGATTGTAAGGGATAAAAATCTATGTTCAGCACTTTAGAAACAACACTGTTATCACCAACAAGATTGTCCCTTTGTGAAAAATCAGATAAGGAATTAAGTTCTGTCAGGGTAACTTGTTCTTTAAATGAAAGTCCTGCATACTCATTAACTGGCAAAAAAGAAGGATTAGTTTCAGCAGCTGATTGATCCTGGTCAAAAAAATGTTTCCTGATAGTCAGTCGTCTCACAAGACTGTAATAATTTCTAGCCATTTTTATATGGTTTTAAAGTGGAGAGGTTTTTTTTTTCTTTTTTTTTTTTTTTTTTTGGAAAAGTATGCCCTTGAAATCAAATGTTAGAACAATAATTTTTAGAAAATAGGTAATAATATCTTCAGAAGCTCTTATTGTTACATATATATTTAAATAGTGCATCAATTGTTTATTCAATGAATTCACATATATAAAAAACTTGGGTAAAAAGTGATCAAACAATTAGTGCATTACTAAGTGATAGTTCACATTGTAATATGTTTGTAGAGGATGAATGTACTATTGGGTTAAACTAGTGTTTAGATCACTGCTAGCCTTGAATTAGTGACTCTGATATCACAGCTTATTTTGGTGGGTGTTACCCTTGGCAGCTTTCCTTGACTGTTTTCCTTGAAAAGTGCAACATTTATTCAGTACTTTATGCTATGACTAAGGGTCAAATATGATCCGAAACGCGTAAGCCTACACATGCTTTCATTTCTGTTGGAATTGTATTTTTTAACGATGGATTAAATAAAGGCTTTTTTTAATTTTTCTACATCGTGTGCTGGAAAACTATTTTTTACTATACAGTTATAGGGTATGCAGTGAGTCCAACGGCTGACCAATTTTAGGAAAAACCCCACTAAGAATTTAAAGACACATAGAGCAGGGCCACAGTAACAAGGTACGACTTGTTCCCATTAGAGAGGAGAGGGTCTGCTATACAGTTATAGGGTATGGAGTGAGTCCAATGGCTGACCAATTTTAGTAAAAACCCCGCTAAGAATTTAAAGACACACAGAGCAGGGCCACAGTAATGACAAATTCCCATTAAAAAGGAGAGAGTCTCCCATAGTGTTGTCCTATGCAGTGAATGCAAGGGCTGCCAAAAATTTGGAGGCACTTCAATGACCCTTGAAAGCGACGTGGAGGAGGGCCTCATAAAAAAATATTCCCATTAGAAAGGAGCGGACCTCCTATACTTGTAATGCCCATGCACTAAGTGTATGGGCTGACAAACATTTACCCCTGGGGGGAATACATGAACATAGTGTATAAAAAAATTTTTTTACGGGCATCATAAACACCCTTTCAAAAAATTATGTGGGTGTTGCATCATGGATCACAGTCACCCTAGTGATATGGTGGTGGAGGATGAGGAGAAGGAGGAGGACAAGAGCAAATAGCCAAAATCAGGAAGCTTAAACCCATGTGTGGGTGTGAAAAGGTGCATGGGAATACACCTCCCAAGAAAAGACCCTGGATTTGAGCTTATGTTACGCTACTATCATTCGGTGTTGTTGAGAAGTTGGGCCTAATCCAGCCCTTGTTCATTTTTATAAGAGTCAGCCTGTCAGCATTTTCAGTTGACAGGCGGATGCGCTTATCAGTTATAATTCCACCAGGACGTTGGTACGGTCGGCAAGGTACTCCTTCAGCATCTTCCCAAACTTTACACTCCTTGTGAGAGTACCCCTCGCCTCAGAGCCTGTGCGATGGGAGGGTCTGAGAAAACTCTCCCAGAACTTTGACAGTGTTCCCCTGCCTCTGCTGGATTGAAGATGTGTCTCTCTCGCATGTACTCCTTGGTTGTCCAACGAAGTGTGCCCTCTGCCGCCAGTTTTTTACAGATGGGAATTTTTTTAATAGTTCCGCAACAAGGGCCTTTTGGTACTGCCCCATTTTTTTACACCTGTCCGCCTCAGGAATAAGAGATATAAAGTTCTCCTTGTAGCAGGGGCCTAGAAGTGTCACCAATCAGTAATGACTGTCACCCAAAATTTTGAGAACGCGAGGGTCATGGGAAAGGCAGCGTGACATAAACTCAGCCATGCATGCCAGACTAACAGGCAAGACTTCCATGTTCTCACCAAGAGAATGACTCACCATACTCTCCTCCTCCTCCTCTCCCTCCTCCTCCTGTGCAGGTAGTACCATCTATAGTGCATGAAACTAGCACCTGTCCTTCCTCCTCCTCTTCTTCCTCATTGTCACCCAATCCACGTTGGGATGAGATGAGGCTTGGCTGTGTGTAATCACCCTGTATGCTTCCTTGCTCCATCTCATCGTGCTCCGCCTACAATGCATCCTCTTTGATTGTGAGCAGAGAGCGTTTCAGAAGACAAAGAAGCAGGATGGTTACGCTAATTATGGCGTCATCGCCGCTCACCATCTTGGTGGAGTCCTCCAAGTTTTGAATGATGGAACATATGTCTGACATCCATGTCCACTCCTGAGGTCTTATGTGTGGAGTTTGAACTGAATACCGATGGCCTTGTTGATGCTGGTGCTCAGCAACTGCCCTCTTCTGCTCACAAAACCTTCCCAACATCTGCAGTGTAGAGTTCCAATGCGTGGGGACATTACACACCAGTCTGTGAGCCAGAAGCTGCAAACGCTGCTAAAACACGGCAAGGGTGGCGGAAGCTATAACTGACTTTCTAAAATGGGAACACAGGTGGCGTACTTTAACAAGCAGATTCGGCAGCTCCAGGTAGGATTTGAGAAAGCGCTGAACCACAAGGCTAAGCACATGGGCCAGGCATGGTATGTGTGTGAGCTCGCCTCACCTGAGAGCTGCCACCAGGTTCCGGCCATTGTCACACACGACCATGCCTGGCTGTAGGTTCAGCGGTGTGAGCCACAGATGTGCCTGCTCTTTCAGAGCTGTCCACAACTTTTCAGCATTTTGCGGTTTTTCACCTAAGCATATTAGCTTCAGCACATATATTGCCGTTTGGCCGAGGCAGTGCTGCAGTGCTTCCAGCTTGTGACTGATGTGGTCATTTCGGAGATGGAGGCTGAAGAGGAGGAGGAGTCTGAGGAGGAGGAGGTGCAGGAGCTGTAGACCGTGAGGGCAACCCTGATTGACCTAGGGCCCGCAATCCTTGGCGTCAGGAGGACGTGTTCCATCCCAAGGTCCGACTGGGTCCCGGCTTCCACTATGTTAACCCAGTGCGCCATCAGCGAGTTGTACCGTCCCTACATACCAACACTTGTCCACGTATCCGTGGTTAGGTGGACTTTACCGGTAACTGCGTTGTTGAGAGCACGGTTAATGTTTTGGGACACGTGCTTGTGTAATGCGGGGACGGCACACAGGGAGAAATAGTGGCGGCTGGGGACCGAGTACCGAGGGACGGCCGCCGCCATCAGGTTGCGGAATGCTTCCGTCTCCACGAGCCGAAAAGGCAACATTTCGAGCGCAAGCAGTCCGGAAATGTGAGAATTTAGTAGTGTGGCCTGTGGGGCGTTGGCTTCATATTTGCGCTTGCGTTCCAAGGACTGGGGCATGGACAACTGAACGCTGCACTGGGACAAGGACATGGACTTGCTTCCTGATGCTGCTACAGAGTTTTAAATACCTGGCCTGTAGGTAAGTAGTTTGACCAGCAAACTGCTGTGAATTGCTTCACTGACACACTGAAAGAAATTTTTAATGGAGGCCAGAAATGGCAGTATTTTCTGACAACGTATATGTGATCCGTGTGATGGAGAAAACTGAGTTTTAAATACCTGACCTGTAGGTAAGTAGTTTGACCAGCAAACTGCTGTGAACTGCTTCACTGACACACTGAAGGAAATTTTTAATGGAGGCCAGAAATGGCAGTATTTTCTGACAACGTACAGTACAGACCAAAAGTTTGGACACACCTTCTCATTTAAAGATTTTTCTGTATTTTCATGACTTTGAAAATTGTACATTCACAGTGAAGGCATCAAAACTATGAATTAACACATGTGGAATTATATACTTAACAAAAAAGTGTAAAACAACTGAAAATATGTCTTATATTCTAGGTTCTTCAAAGTAGCCACCTTTTGCTTTGATGACTGCTTTGCACACTCATGGCATTCTCTTGATGAGCTTCAAGAGGTAGTCACCGGAAATGGTTTTCACTTCACAGGTGTGCCCTGTCAGGTTTAATAAGTGGGATTTCTTGCCTTATAAATGGGGTTGGGACCATCAGTTGTGTTGTGCAGAAGTCTAGTGGATACACAGCTGATAGTCCTACTGAACAGACTGTTAGAATTTGTATTATGGCAACAAAAAAGCAGCTAAGTAAAGAAAAACGAGTGGCCATCATTACTTTAAGAAATGAAAGTCAGTCAGTCCGAAAAATTGGGCAAACTTTGAAAGTATCCCAAAGTGCAGTTGCAAAAACCATCACGCGCTACAAAGAAACTGGCTCACATGACGACCGCCCCAGGAAAGGAAGACCAAGAGTCACCTCTGCTTCTGAGGATAAGTTTATCCGAGTCACCAGCCTCAGAAATCGCAGGTTAACAGCAGCTCACATTAGAGACCAGGTCAATGCCACACAGAGTTCTAGCAGCAGACACATCTCTTCAACAACTGTTAAGAGGAGACTTTGTGCAGCAGGCCTTCATGGTAAAATAGCTGCTAGGAAACCACTGCTAAGGACAGGCAACAAGCAGAAGAGACTTGTTTGGGCTAAAGAACACAAGGAATGGACATTAGACCAGAGGAAATCTGTGCTTTGGTCTGATGAGTCCAAATTTGAGATCTTTGGTTCCAACCACCGTGTCTTTGCGCGACGCAGAAAAGGTGAGCGGATGGACTCTACATGCCTGGTTCCCACCGTGAAGCATGGAGAGGAGGTGTGATGGTCTGGGGGTGCTTTGCGGGTGACACTGTTGGGGATTTATTCAAAATTGATGGCATACTGAACCAGAATGGCTACCACAGCATCTTGCAGCGGCATGCTATTCCATCCGGTTTGCGTTTAGTTGGACCATCATTTATTTTTCAACAGGACAATGACCCCAAACACACCTCCAGGCTGTGTAAAGGCTATTTGACCAAGAAGGAGAGTGATGGGGTGCTACGCTAGATGACCTGGCCTCCACAGTCACCAGACCTGAACCCAATTGAGATGGTTTGGGGTGAGCAGGAACGCAGAGTGAAGGCAAAGGGGCCAACAAGTGCTAAGCATCTCTGGGAACTCCTTCAAGATTCTTGGAAGACCATTTCCGGTGACTACCTCTTGAAGCTCATCAAGAGAATGCCAAGAGTGCAAGAGTGTGCAAAGCAGTCATCAAAGCAAAAGGTGTTTACTTTGAAGAACCTAGAATATAAGACATATTTTCAGTTGTTTCACACTTTTTTGTTAAGTATATAATTCCACATGTGTTAATTCATAGTTTTGATGCCTTCAGTGTGAATGTACAATTTTCATAGTCATGAAAGTACAGAAAAATCTTTAAATGAGAGAGTGTGTCCAAACTTTTGGTCTGTACTGTATATGTGATCCGTGTGATGGAGAAAACTGAGTTTTAAATACCTGGCCTGTAGGTAAGTAGTTTGAACAGCAAACTGCTGTGAATTGCTTCACTGACACACTAAAGGAAATTTTTAATGGAGGCCAGAAATGGCAGTATTTTCTGACAATGTATATGTGATCCGTGTGACGGAGAAAACACAGTTTTAAATAGCTGGATTTCTAGAGCTCTAATATGGAAAGAACCTGGCTGTATTCTGCAGTGCCAACAAGCAAATGGCGCAGAAAAGACGGTCTTCTCTGGATTGCTTTTTAAGCAAATAATAAGGATTAAGATCCAAAGAAAAGTATTCCTGGCCCCTGAGACCTGGGCCTTTGTATAGAAATATCTAACAGCAGCAGAAGGCAGAATTGGAATGGAGCCTCTTGTGCTATATGCACTGCAGTCTGCTATATACACTGCCGGCCTATACACCCTGCCTGCCTGATATCTCTGCAGATGGATTAGTCCTCAGAAGGACTGTTTGTTAAATTGGATATGTGTAATGCACGGTTTTTCTCCCTACACTACCTAATACACTATCAAATCTCTCCCTGATGCAGCAGCACCTCTCCCTACACTGTCTGATCCAGACAATGTTTAGGCACACAGGGACTCACCAAATGCAACATGGTGTCCGCTAACAAATTAAATGGAAAATCGGCTCAAATTGTTAGCGGACACCATGTTGCGTTTGGAGAGCCCCTGTGTGCCTAAACATTGGAGCTCCCCCACACGTGACCCCATTTTGGAAACTAGACCCCCCAAGGCACCTATCTAGATGCATAGTGAGCACTTGGAACCCCCAGGTGCTTCACAAATTGATTCATAAAAATGAAAAAGTGGAAAAAAAACACTTTTTCATTTTTACGAATCAATTTGTGAAGCACCTGGGGGTTCCAAGTGCTCACTATGCATCTAGATAGGTGCCTTGGGTGGTCTAGTTTCCAAAATGGTGTCACTTGTGGGGGAGCTCCAATGTTTAGGCACACAGGGGCTCTCCAAACGCGACATGGTTCCAATTTGTTAGCGGACACCATGTCGCGTTTGGAGAGCTCCTGTGTGCCTAAACATTGGAGCTCCCCCCAAGTGACCCCATTTTGGAAACTAGACCACCCAAGGCACATATCTAGATGCATAGTGAGCACTTGGAACCCCCAGGTGCTTCACAAATTGATTCGTAAAAATGAAAAAGTGGAAAAAAAAACACTTTTTCATTTTTACGAATCAATTTGTGAAGCACCTGGGGGTTCCAAGTGCTCACTATGCATCTAGATAGGTGCCTTGGTGGGTCTAGTTTCCAAAATGGGGTCTCTTGTGGGGGAGCTCCAATTTTTAGGCACGCAGGGGCTCTCCAAATGCAACATGGCGTCCGCTAACTATTTGAGCCGATTTTCCATTCAATTTGTTAGCGGACACCATGTCGCATTTGGAGAGCCCCTGATGTGCCTAAACAGTGGAGCTCCCCCACAAGTGACCACATTTTGGAAACTATACCCCTCAAGGATTTTATTAAGGGGTATAGTGAACATTTTGAACCCAGAGGTACGACACAGAATTTGATAACATTAGGTCATCATATTGAATAAGTTGTCATTAGTCTTGAGCACAAGTGCTCGCTACTTGAGTTTGCATCGGGTACTCAGGTATGCACCATGTACTGCGTGTGCTCGAGTGACATGCTCGAGTCCCTGCCCCGCATGTTTCACGGTTATTAGACACCCAAAAAAAACCATGCGGGGATCGCTCGTGCATGGCAGTCAATCCCCGCAAAGATTTTTGGCCGCGAAGCATATGGGGCGGAGACTCAAGCATGTCACTCAAATACCCACGATACTCAATGCATACCAGAGCACCCGATGCAAACTCAAGTAGCGAGCACTTGCGCTCAACATTAGTCGCCATATCGTCATCTTTTTTCTTACTTTTGAAAAAAATCCCAACCCCATCACAACCCTAACCCCAAACCCAGCCCTAACCCTAGCCCTAACCCTAGCCCAACCCTAACCCGAGAGTTTATTTTTTAGCCCGTTCCTCGTGCGGTATAAGTGATTAGACGACCTTATTCTTCAGGTCGGTGAGACTACAGCGATACCAGAATCATATCGGGTTTTTATGATTGACAGCTGTCACACACTAAAAGACGCATTTTTTGTAAAATCTAGTTTTTGCATCGCCATATTTTGAGAGCTATAATTTTTCCAGATTTTGGCAGACAGTCATGTGATGGCTTGTTTTTTGCCGGATGAGTTGACGTTGTTATTGGTGCCATTTTCAGGCATGTGACATTTTTTGATCGCTTTCTATTCCGATTTTTGGGAGGCAAAATAAACAAAAACCAACAATTCAGGATTTTTTTTTTTTTTTCTATTCTGTTCGCGTGTGGTAAAATTGATAAGGCAGCTTTATTCTTCAGGTCAGTACGTTACAGCTGTACCACATTTATATCGTTTTTCTATGTTTTGCACTTTTACATAATAAAAGCAATTTTATAGAAAAAATTATTTTTTAGCATAGCTTTATTCTGAGAGCTATAAGTTTTTTATTTTTTAGCTGATGGAGCTGTTTAGCAGCTTGTTTCTTGCGGGACGAGATGATGTTTTCAGCGGTACCATTTTAATTTATATTCGTCTTTTTTATCGCGTGTTATTCCATTTTTTGTTTGGCGGTATGGTGATAAAGCATTGTTTTTTGCTTCGTTTTTTATTTATTTTTTTTACCATGTTCACTGAAGGGGTTAACTAGTGGGACAGTTTTATAGGTCAGGTTGTTCCGGACGCGGCGATATCAAATGTGTACTTTTATTGTTTTTTTGTTTTTTTTTATAATAATATTTATTGATGGGTACATTATATTTTTATTTTTGGTGGATTATTTTTTTATTTTTTTTTAAAATATTTTTACAATTTTTTTTTTTTTTTTCACTTTCTGACAGTTTTTATACTTTTTTACTTTGTCCCACTATGGGACTTTCACTTTTTTTTCTCTGATCACCTGCATGGCACAGGAATGCAGCACCATCCCTGTGCCATGCAGGCTGTCAGCGCTGGACAGGGAGAAGATAGTTTGGAGATGCACTGCGCATGTCCAAAAAATCTTCCTGCTGTCTGGTGACCCGGATGTTGTCATGACGACATCGGGTCGTCATGGCAACATCCTGGAAGCCACGACAGACAGCGCTGGAGGCCGGAAGAGGAGGTGAGTATCGGCGATCACCTCCCCTTGCCACCGCAATGCTGCGATCGACTGCGATCGACTTCGATCGCAGCATTGCGGGGGTTAATGTGCCGGGAGCGGTGCGGGACCGCTCCCTGCAGATAGCCCCGGGTGTCAGCTGTGACAATCAGCTGACACCCGGCGGCGATCACGCCCGCACAGCCTGTGTGCGGGCGAAATCGCCAGGGAGTATAAATACGTATCTGGTGCATAAGTCCAGGGCACAGATACGTACTAATACGCACTATGTCGTGAAGGGGTTAAACAAAGGGATGACTATTGGATAGCCATTGTCATACTTTAAGACCCTTGCTATAAAAGCAAAATGGGGGAATTATTCTGACTCTCTTTCCAAATGCGTGCATGACCAAGATAAGCTGTGTTCCCTGGTTGACAAAGCTGTTGTTGAGTGAATACCTGCTGGCCTCACAGCTGACCAAAAGATCCTCTCTGCTGCCCACAGAGCCAATGCTTCTCTGCCTGTGCTAATGCCAGGCTAGAGCAAATAGATGAAGCAGCAGCTACTACAGTATATTTGAAATGATTGAATAACTAGGTTCAATTCTTCCCACATTGTATCCTTTCATGCTTTTTCTGGCAGAAACCATGAGCCCCAAATCCCATGAACTTCTAGCTCAGTAGAATGGACCAGTGGCAAAAACTCACCCATTTTGCTACGGTCATGTCTAGCCTCCAGTGTACTGTGAGAGAGAGTATTTGGTGCACCTGGGGGTTTTGTTATGCCTAATGGACAAGACTGTCCTCTACAAGCATGGAAAACCTTAAATTTGTGAAAATGAACCATTCATGAAGCAGTGCCGACTATCATTCACCTATGGTTGTAGCCAATGATTAAATCAGCCATAGAATTAGCCTGCCCTCCTATCCATTGTCTTCAATACTGTTCTGCTGCCACCAGTGCAGATTGCTCATATCTAGAAAGGGATATACTTCCTGTCCATCAAGTCATCTATTCTGTGCTGCTCGCCCTACACTGCCAGATCTTGCCTGCCCCGTCACAATCCTATACTGTTTGGCTTCTGCCACTGCCGCTAGACAGCCATGCCAGCCACTCATTTACTGCCTGCCCATTGTGCTTTAAAGTGCCATGCTGTACTGCTCCTGCTGGAACAGCCATAGTTGGCCATAAACTACCAAACATCTTCTTACCTGCCAAGAGATATTCTATACTTTGCAATTTCTGCCGATAGAAGCATATATACAGTACCTCTTCTGCTTATCCAGTGTGTTCTTCATTAAGCAAAGAACAAACCTCTTGAAACTTTTTAGCTGTTTTAATTTTTACAATTGAAAAAGCCTAAAAGTCTGTTAGTGCAGTGTATTTCTATAAAGGCTGTTGGTTCTCACCAGTTACCAATTATTTACCCTCTGCCAGAAATATTGAGATAATGCTGTGTTTGCAGTTTTGATACAGTCTCATGAGACCTGAGAGCATTACACATTGTATATGGACAATTCTAGGCTTAAAAGTAACGTATTTTTCGGACCATAAGACGCACTTTTTCCCTCCAAATGTGTGAGGAAAATGGGGGTGCGTCTTATGATCCAAACGTTACTTTACCGGTGGTGGAAGGGGATCGCAGGGTCCTCCGTGCCTTCCCTCTTTCAGGAACACGACAGTGGTGGCAGAAGTGAGGCAGAGCGGCTGGGGCTGGGGCCTGGACCTGTGCTGGCCGCGGCTGCTGTCGGGCTGTGAGCGACATCGGGCAGTGAAGAAGAGCAGCAGAGCAGCTTTCCAGTGGCCGCGGCCATCTTCCTGAGGCCATGGTCCACATGAAAATGGCCGCCCGAGCCTGCACATTCGCAGACAGGGAGCTCCGGTGGCGATTTTCCTGTAGATCACAGCTTTAGTTAGGAAAGCCACACATGTTGCTCTGCCTCACTGTCCGACGACGCTCACAGTCCGGCACAGGTCCTGGCCATAGCCCCAGCCCCGAGCGAGACACCTGTCCCCGAGTCAGGCCCTAGACAGGCCACAGCCAGGCACAGGTCCGGGCTCGACACCAGACAAGTCACAGGCCCCAGACAGGCCACATCCACACACAGGTCTGGGCCCGACACCAGACAGGTCACAGGTCCCAGACAGGCCCCAGGACCTAGACAGGTACAGGTCCGGGCCCAACACCAGACAGGCCACAGGCCCCAGACAGACCCCAGCAATGCACAGTTCCGAGCCCGACACCAGACAGGTCACAGGCCCCAGACAGACCCCAGCCAGTCACAGGTCCGAGCCCGACACCAGACAGGTCACAGGCCCCAGACAGGCCACAGCCAGTCACAGGTCTGGGCCTGACACCAGTCCTAGCCAGACACCGGCCCCAGCCAGACACCGGCCCCACAGCATCTCACCTCTTCTGCTGCAGCCACCAGGTTCCTGAGGGAGGGAACGGGGGGCCCTGCGATCCTGCTCCATCTACACCGCAACTCACAGCTGATGGAGCACCGGCTTCTCGCATCCAGGGTCCACAGCATTCTTCCACTTCAGCCGGTTTCCTGAGGGACCTTGCCTCCTGTGACCCTCGCTCTACCACCCCCCAAGTAAGATACCGTACCTATTCAGACTATAAGATGGTCCCCCATCTTATAAAAAATTTGTTTTTCCTATTTTCCACCCCAAAACCTGGGGTGCGTCTTTATGGTCTGGTGCTTCTTATAGTATAAGAATTATAGAAAAATACTTGCAATTCGCACCAAATCGATTTGCTTCTAATTAAATTTGTTGAATTTGGCAAAATAGGCAAATATCAGTTTCAAAAGATTTGATCATCTCTATGACTGATATTATGGCACAGATGCTCTTTGTAGCCATTCATTGCTTTGCCTAATAAAAGAGGACTTGAGTAAAGGACATACAGAAGACAGCAGGGCTTCATAGGCTGTATAAACTCTTGTATGGAGCCAAAAGTTAAACTCAGTGTCTTATTTGACATCTCCATTTATCACTAATGTTCTGTTCAGTAGTTTAGCAATACAATAAGAAGCAAAAATTAGCTTAACAGTTGTAATGACTAACCACTTACTGTAGTTCATGTATTGGTATCTCAAAATCGTTAAACAGAAAATCACTTAAGCAATTCAAGGCTGTTTATAAATTCAGTGGAAGCAATAGACATATTTTGTACCTCGAGCTATGAATTCCATCTATAAACCCCTATACTTTGTATAGGGATCAGAAAACATCATCAGATAAATGTCAGATGAAATATAGCTTATTCAGCTGTTCTTCACTTTATTGATGCTGTATTCTTATTTATTGATGTTGTGTATAAAACATACTAATAGAAAATGCTTATTTATTTGGTATGTTAAAAGCACACAATATTTCAAGAAATATTTTAAACTACAGACTGTCTTCCAGATAGTATCTTAAAGAGGAATCTCAGTATACAGTATATTCTATGCTTCTGCAAATATCTGACATATCGATTTTGAAATCTATAAAAAATATCCATTAGACTTAATATTTTATTTTGTAATGTATTCAATCACAGTGGATTTAACAATACACTTGTGACTCAACAATTTCTTCCCGCTTTGCTAGAAAATAGTTTAAGCTATTTTAATTATAAGCAAAAAGTCTCAATTGGCTAAAGGCTGTGCATTCATTTGATCACATAAATTTGATTTTATCAAACTGTATAATCTCTAACTTTACAACAGTGAAGATGACTATGTCATTGACAGAAACAAAAGCTAGGTTTTCATTACTTTGTGGGGATTTGTTCTCTTTTATATCATTTTTAGAGGATTGGATTATGGCATAAGGAAATAGAAAATATTCTCTAAAATGTATCTGAACAACGTTCAACTACCCATTGCAGAATAATCCCATGGTTTTTATAATCTAAAAATCTAAAAAAATATATCGAGAATTGATCTCCCGAACAAGAAGATATTTGTCTGCATTCTAAAAAATATTTCATAACCTGGAATTGATGTTGTTATATTTATCACCAAATAGGTACTTTTCAATAACTTTGCTACAAATTCCCACAGCTCAAAAGGTCTGGTATCTTCTTTTGCTCCCAACAGGACCTAGCTATAGTCTCGTCAAGATATGTGACTTCTAACCCGGAACTGGTTCCCTTCCCTAGTGACTACTCCCAGTGCCAAGACAGCCTCTCTAGCGTTATCCTCTCAGACTGACAGTACACTTTGCCAACATCACTTCAGCGATGGCTCACATAGAACACCTCAATTCCACAATGTCACAGTTAGCCACTCTCAGTCCCAAGACCACTAGTGTCACTCACCATCTCATCTATTACATACTCTTCGGGAACCATTTCCTTCTCAAAAAATTTCCTCTTTCTCAGATACTTGGCAGGTAATTTTCCTCCTTGGCACAGCAGAGGTCTAGCATGATGACTCTCACACTGTTTCACCACTCCTGCAGCCATAGCGTCTAGTCTCCCCTGCTTCACCTAATGTCCAGACAACAGCCTCCAACTTGAACAGACCCATAGCTTCATCAAAATCTAGCACACCACGTGGTTCATGTGCACTCTAATCTTGGATGCCAAGCAACCTACATATATAGGCTCTCCACTTCCTCAACAAGTAAGTGTGGTGTATTGGCCTAGCTGTACTTTTTCTGAGCCAGCATCTGGATAGTTCTTTGTCTATCCCATGAACATCACTCAGAAGGCTGTTACACCTTTCAGGTCTGTGTAGAAGTATAGGGCTGAAAATTTAATTGTTGCCCCTTTGATCAGCCAGTAGAGTGGTGTCTGAAAATAGAACTTACCTCGTTGACATTGCAGCCCTGATCTATACATACACTGCACTAAAATGAAAGCCTTACTGTGAATCACTTTATAATAGTGTTCAATTATTATTGAGTGCCCGGCAACACAATTTATTTAAATGACTTTTTTATCCCCAGGGTTTCCATATCGTATTTTGCCAGTTGTAGGTGTCCTATAAATGGCTCAGATACTCCCATACTGTACAGCGCATGTGTAGCACCCCGAGGGCTCGGCTGCTACAGGGGTATTGCACCTCAAACCAGAGGTGTGATATTCCACTCCCGGGTAAGGATGGAGTGTGGACCAGGACTCAGTAAGCTGCATGCACCACACACACCCCATTTCCGAGGAACAGACCAACGGTGCTCCCACTAGACAGAGTGCAGGCACGACAGCTTCTGTTCCTGGCTGGAGTGGGGAGGGGAAAGTACACCCAGTGGTGTAGGAGCAGATAGGGGTGGGTTTCTGGGCATAGGTAGGAGCCCATTGGTTGCTAGTCACCTGGGCTCACACATAGAGGGAGGTATATAAGGTGGGCACCATCTTAGATCAGTGTTCAGTTAAGGCAGGAGGAGAAGAAGACAGGAGCTCAGCCAGAGAGGGCTGACAGGGAGCTGTGGCTCAGTCTGGGCCCAGCTCCAGAGGCAGGCCTGGAGTGGAGGCCAGAAGCAGCAGAGAGAGAGAGGAGGAGGAACAGAAAGGAAAGTAAGAAAGGAACTGGAACAGAGGAGAAAGGAAGCAAAGAACACAGAGAAAGGCCCAGAGACACGAAGGCAGAAGGAACCCCATATGCCCAGAGGAGATACTGGGTGAAGGGTTGGCAGAATAGGGTACCGGAACCCAAATTGGTGGAGGCGACTAATCCTCAGCCAAAACCGGAGGTTGTGACCACATCTTGGTGCGACCCCTCACTACATCCACCAGAAAGGCATACCGCATAGGGTCAGGGAAACCGGGAGAGGTTTCGCCAACAGAAGGCCCGAGGAAGCTGGACAAAGGTGGGTCACTAGTGAGGACGGCCAGTAGAAAGGAAGAGAGGGGAGCTCTGAACCACACTCTGGAATTGCCTGGGAGTTGACCGAGTCCCTCACCTGGTGGACGCAGCACGGCTCGGGCAGTCATCGTCTGCAGCATTGACCTGAATAACAACCGTGAGTAAAGCTTTGGAAACTGCAATTACAAGTCTCTGTGTTTCATCGCCGCACCAGCACCATCAGTACTGGGACACTCACACCATCACTACCACCATCTTCCACATTAGCTGCCCTGAGGCAATACTCCTCCCGTGGGGAGTTATCCCATACTCAGCTGCGCAACCAACATCAGCCTCAGCGGTCGGCAGCGCAGCGGCGGTCCCCACTGACCGCGATCCACGGGTGGCGTAGTCGGACACTTATTACAATACAGATAGACTGCCACTGGTTTGACCACCCTGGGCACGGACCGGGTCACCGCCACACGGAGACTACAACCCATCTCAGCGATCCGGCTCCGGGTATCCCCACAGCAGCACAGTACAGGCCCAGGGGGCGCGTCAACTTTGGCGTAGTCGGCAGGATCATTACCAACCCGCTGTTATGTTCTGCTACCAGAGCTAAGGAAAGAGAGGAGATCTGTCCCTACGATAGAACTCAGCTTTATCCCTACGATGTAACAGGGGACCTGATCCTGCGATCAGACCTGCTAAAGTCCTAAGCTAGTCTGTACGGAGACCTATAGATGTGGGGAAGGAATCCCTACAAGTACTAAGGACTGGGAGGAAAATGGGACACCTCCTAACAGAAATAGTAGCAGACAGACAAACAAACAAAATATATAGAACACTGAGGTCCGTAGACCAAGCAAACTAACAGAGTTAGATACAGAGCACAGGCTAGCTAGAAAGTAGTTATACAATGAAGTCCAGCAAAGCCAGAAGGGCGGAGCAGGATTAAATAGGCCAACAAGGTCATGTGACCAGCAAAGGAAAAAACCTAAGAGCAAGGTTCTAACAGTACCCCCCCTTCTAAGAGGATCCTCCGGATCCCCTAGGACCAGGCTTATCAGGAAATCTCCTGTGAAACGCTCTGATAAGTCTGGACGCGGAAACATCATCTGACCTCACCCAAGAGTTATCCTCGGGTCCGAAACCTTTCCAGGCCACAAGATACTGCAAACTACCTCTATACCGTCTAGAGTTAAGGATGCGAGAAATTTCATATTCCCCGTCCTCCACCACCGGAGGAACAGAGGCAGAGGCGTCACCATCCGACACAACAGCTTTTTTTAACAGAGAGACATGAAATATCGGATTAATTCTCCAGGAGGTAGGAACCTCCAACCTAACAGCAGATTGGTTGACAACCTGAAGCACCTTAAAGGGCCCTACAAACTAGGGACCCAATTTCTTAGAAGGAATCCTCAACCGCAGATTCCTAGAGGACAACCAAACCATGTCACCAACAGTGAACAAAACCTCCTGTCGTTTCCTATCAAAGTAGTCTTTAGATTTTCTGTTGGCCTCCTGAAGATTACCACGCACATCCGTCCAAACTCTCTCCAAATCACCGGAAAAATTCTCCTCCTCAGGCACGGCAGATCCCAACTTGGAGAACGACCCAAACGACGGATGTCTCCCAGAACAACAAAAAAAAAGGCGAACAACCAGCAGAAGAAGATGTATGATTGTTCAGAGCAAATTCAGCAAGTGGCAGAAACTCAGACCACCCCTCTTGATTGTCTGCCACAAAACAACGCAAGAACTGCTCAACATCCTGGTTTTTCCTTTCTGTCTGGCCATTAGATTCAGGATGATATCCGGACGAGAACGACAAATGAACTCCCAACCTGTCACAAAAGGCACGCCAAAAACGAGCCACGAACTGAGGACCCCTATCAGAAACAATGTCAGTAGGAACGCCATGAAGTCTGACAATTTCCTTGACAAAGGCCTTAGCGAGAGTTTTAGCGCAGGGCAGTTTGACGAAGGGAACCAAGTGACACATCTTGCTAAAACGGTCCACGACCACCCAGATGACAGTAAAACCCTCAGAGGGGGGAAGGTCAGTTATAAAGTCCATAGCCAAATGTGTCCAAGGAGCACTGGGAACCTCCAAAGGACAAAGCAACCCCGCAGCAGGAGTGTGTAAGGACTTAGATCTAGCACATATAGTACATTGACGCACCCACTTAATGACTTCCTTCTGCCATCCAGGCCACTAAAAACTGCGACCCACCAGTCTCTTGGTCTCAGAGATTCCGGGATGACCTGCCAACCGAGATTCGTGACACTCAACAAACAAATCTCTCCTAAAGGTCCCAGGCACAAACAACCTCCCATGAGGAGTGTTAGATGGGGCATTCTCCTGTGCTTTAAGAATCTCATCTTCCAAAACGGAGTCCAAAGCAGCTATCACAACACCTTCTTGTAAAATGTTCTCCTCTTTCTCAGCACCGACTATGGGAGAAAAACTGCGAGACAAGGCATCCGCCTTAACATTCTTAGTACCAGGGATGTAAGTAACGGAGAAATTAAACCGCGAGAAAAACAGTGCCCATCTAGCCTGACGGGCATTCAGGCGCTTGGCAGCATCAAGATAAATCAGATTTTTATGATCCGTAAGAACCTGAACGGGAAATTCCGCACCTTCCAAGAAGTGGCGCCAGTGTTCAAATGCGAGTTTAATAGCCAATAATTCCCGATTACCAATATTGTAATTCAGTTCAGTCTCCGAAAATTCTTTTGAAAAAAAGGCAAAGGGATGTAATCCATCCCCGTTATCCTGAGACAATACTGCGCCAACCCCCACAGAGGAAGCATCAACCTCAACCAAAAAACGGCTTAGTCACATCAGGCTGCATAAGGATGGGAGCAGAGGTGAACCTCTCCTTGAGATACACAAAAGCTTCAATGGCCTCAGAAGACCACTGAACCGCATCAGCACCTTTCCTGGTGAGATCGGTCAGAGGTTTGACAATACTAGAAAAAATTTTTATGAATTTTCTGTAATAATTGGCGAAACCTAAAAACCTCTGTATCGATTTCAAACCAATAGGCCTAGGCCATTCCTGTACAGCTTGAACTTTAACCGGGTCCATCTCAAAACCTTCGCTGGAGATAATGTAACCCAAAAAACTAATTCTCTGTACAGCGAACTCACATTTCTCCAGCTTAGCAAAAAGCGAATTGTCCATTAACAACTGTAATACCTCACGTACGCTCCGCCAATGAGACTCCAGATCCGGCGAATAAATCAAAATGTCATCCAAATTACACAACCACATTTTTGCCGATCAAAGGTCTAAGGATGTCATTAATAAGATTCTGAAAAAATGCAGGAGCATTAGTAAGACCAAAAGGCATAACCAGATTCTCAAAATGACCCACAGGAGTGTTAAAAGCAGTCTTCCATTCGTCACCCTCCTTCATGCGCAACAGATTGTATGCCCCCTTAAGGTCAATTTTAGAGAACCACTTGGCCCCCATTAACTGATTAAACAGATCAGGAATCAATGGAAGTGGGTAAGGATTGCGTACAGTAATTTTGTTAATCTCACGAAAATCCAGACAAGGACGTAAACCGCCGTCCTTTTTTTTTACAAAAAAAAATCCAACCGCCACAGGAGACTTAGAGGGCCTAATGTGACCGGCGGCCAAACTTGTCTGTATGTATTCCTCCAAAGCTTTCCTCTCAGGAATAGTAAGGTTAAATAAACGACTTTTAGGAAGAGTCGCTCCAGGGACAAATTCAGTAGAACAATCATAGTCTCTATGGGGAGGCAAAACCTGCGATTCCTTCTCAGAAAAAACTCTCCAAAAATCCTGAATAGGAACAGGCAATTCCCCCCCTATCCAAAGCTGCAATACGCCCGTTACAACACTTGTCATAACATTTATGGCTCCAGGATTTAATTTCACTGGTAGACCAATCCAGTACAGGATTGTGAAATTTTAACCAGGGCAATCCCAATATTACTGGAGAAGGCAAGTTATTCAAAACTACCAAATCCAATTTCTCATGGTGAACACCATTAATAGTGAGAGGAAATTCACAGACCTTGAGAGTAATATTCTTCAAAGGGGAACCATCCACAGAAACCACAGCAATGGGGGATGATAAAGGTTCGGGTTTTAAATTGAGTCTTTCCAAGAATCCCCCATCAATTACATTCAGAGTAGACCCACAATCAACAAACACCCGAAATTCCATAAATTTTTCCTGAGCAATCGTGGAAGCAGCTAAAAATACACCCTTGGAATTTAAACAGGCAATACGGGCATGACTGACCATTTTTTTTTCTTTCTTCATACGAAGCTCACAGCCTTTAATCAAATGACCAGATTTTCCGCAATAGAAACACAAGCCTTCAAAAAATCTGCGATCTTTTTCTTGAGAGCGAGGTGCCACCGATCCAATCTCCATCGGTTCACCACTGTTAGTACACACATTCTCATAACCAGAAACTGACATAGCAGAGGATTTGCTCTTATCAACCCTTGCACGCAGTCTCCTATCCACCCGTATAGCTAATTGCATAGCCTGTTGCAAATCTTCAGGTGTAGGATAAGCAATTAGCAGGTAACCCATTCATTGAGCCCAGCAAGAAATAGACTTTTCAGAGCAGAAACGTTCCACCCTGTTTGAGTAGACCAACGACGGAAATGAGTACAATATTTTTCCACATTACCTGATCCCTGTTTCAAACGTCTCAACTCAGTCTCAGCTGATGCGACACGGTCAGGATCATCATATAATAGCCCCAAAGCAGAAAAAAAACTATCCACTGATCTGAAGCATGTATCACTAGGTTGCAAAGAAAAGGCCCACTCCTGAGGCTCTTTGCGCAAAAGTGACATTATGAACCCTATGCGCTGGGATTCATCCCCAGAGGACTTGGGTCTCAAACGAAAATACAATAAGCAAGCATTTTTAAATGAAAAAAATTCTCGGTGTTCACCAAAAAATAAATCCGGCAAACATACCTTAGGCTCCAAGAAATGTGCTCCAGGACAGTTACTCACATGCTGACGGAGCTCGGCCACCTCCAGAGAGAGTCCCTGCAGGCGATGAGCCAAATCCTGAACCGACACCATGATGGAACAGAAAAATCTTTCCTTAGAGAATTTGCAGGCTGGACTTACTGTTATGTTCTGCTACCAGAGCTAAGGAAAGAGAGGAGATCTGTCCCTACGATAGAACTCAGCTTTATCCCTACGATGTAACAGGGGACCTGATCCTGCGATCAGACCTGCTAAAGTCCTAAGCTAGTCTGTACGGAGACCTATAGATGTGGGGAAGGAATCCCTACAAGTACTAAGGACTGGGAGGAAAATGGGACACCTCCTAACAGAAATAGTAGCAGACAGACAAACAAACAAAATATATAGAACACTGAGGTCCGTAGACCAAGCAAACTAACAGAGTTAGATACAGAGCACAGGCTAGCTAGAAAGTAGTTATACAATGAAGTCCAGCAAAGCCAGAAGGGTGGAGCAGGATTAAATAGGCCAACAAGGTCATGTGACCAGCAAAGGAAAAAACCTAAGAGCAAGGTTCTAACACCCGCCACAAGCGGGTATTGCGTGCCTGAAGAAAACTGCACATGTACCTTAAAAGGAAGTCTCCCGCCATTTCCAGAAGTTTCCCGCCGTCCGGAGTCGTTTCCCGCCATCCGGAGCTGATTCCCGCCATCAGACGCCATTTTGGACCGTTTCCCGCCATCTTCATCAGTTTTTCCTGCCCTGGCAGAGCGGACGCCATTATGTGCGCACCAAAAGACAGCAGGAAGCCGCCTCCCATCGTGGGCCAGGTCCCAGAATGGCGCCAAAGGAGGAGCCCGCCCCCACCAGCAATGAATGCAGCAATGGGGATGTCCATCAACGTGGGGGGGCTGCCCCTGAAGGTGATTGTCAGCAGATGCCCCCAAGACCAACCCCCATGGGGGCGGATAGAAAAGAAAACTGAGGGGCTGGGTGCGGCCTGGATCAGTCTGGACCTGCTGCACCCGGAGATGGAGGGAGCAGAAAACTCCACCAGCACCCTGGCCCGCAGCCTGCTGCAAGCGGAGCCACCCTGCAGCCTGACAGAACTGCTGGCCCAACTGCCTAGAGACCCGGATCGTGCGCGCGCAGCGCTGGAAGATCTGAATAGAAGAATGGTCCGGGCGCAGCCGGATGTGTTTGCCGGGTGGAGAGAGGAGATGGCCCGGCAGCACGGAGGTGACCAGCAGAGGACCCCGCTGGAACCGGGCAGCGCGCTTACCACTGGGCGCGGAGAAGAGGGACCGGCAGCTGCAGATGACGCCGCGGAGGAGACCACGGAGACCGAGGCAGGTAATGGGGACGCCACCACCCCAAGCCCGGGGAACACCAGCCTGCCCTCACCCTCCGTTGCGGGACCCGAAGCCCCGGGGACCGTACCTGACACCATGCCTCCACCGCCACTAGCTAGGCCTCAGGCAGCAAGCACCGTCGTCACGCCCCGCCCCGCGCTGTGCCCTCTGAACCCTGGCGCCGTACAGCGTGAGACGTCACGGGCCAGGACGCAAGACCCAGCACACCCGGGCGCCGCTGCCTCACCAGCGCCCCCTACCTTGGCGGTGCCACCCCCGGGCGCGACCAACAAGCGACCACCGGCCTGGTCGCAAGGCCGAGTGCCCCTGGGTGCTGCCACCCGTCCGAAGCCCACAGTGCCACCCTTGGGCGCGGACCTGTATGCCCAATATACCAGCCCGGACGGGCTACCCTTTGAATGGCCGCCGGAGTTCGCCAACCCCCGTCTCCGGAAAGAGCGACCCCTGAGTGAGCCTTTGATCCCGGCCCCGGAGCCCGCCAACATCGCTCCACCCCCTCTGGAGGATGCCCAGTTTGCATGGAACCCCACCGGCGAGAGTCTCATGGGCTTCACCCAGGAGACCCGGGCGGAAGTCCAGCGCCTGGAGTGCTGCCATCAGCAGCTAGCCACCTATGAAAGAGAGCGGCGGCAGAGGCGCATCAGGGAGCAGCGACTCCAGGCCAGGAGCGCGGAGCAAAAGAGGAGGGCCCGACAAGACACCCACGCCATCCGCGGACCCAGAGCCACCGGGACCGTAGTCAAGTTCCAGCTGGAGCATGGCTGGGGCTTCATCAGAGACCCGGAGGCTGACACCGACGTCTTCATCACTAGAAGGGACGTTGAAAGCCACCTGCCATAGGGACATCACGGACGTGACCTGTACCCCGGCGACGTGGTCACCTACACCCGGCACAAGGGCGCAAAGGGACTGTATGCCCTCCATGTTCACCGGCTCACAGAGGAGGAACTGCAGTACCGTCCAGACACGGAATACACTGAGGATCCGGACGGACCAGAAGATTACCCGGAAGAGCGAGGAGGACACCGTTACCAGTAAACGGTAAAGTGGAACTGTATATAGTTACCCGTCAGGGTACAAGAACTGTTGCTAATTGAAGTGTGGTCCCTGTTGGGACTAGTGTGGAACTGTTTCTTGATAAAAAGTTTCCTGTGTGCGTGTTACCCCAATATCCTTTACCAGGCTGAGGACTGTGAGCAGCCACTCCCTTATCCCCACTGGCCGAGGACTGAGAGCGGCCAATCCCTTGTAAATAGTTGCTCTTCTTAAAGCGTCCCCTACTGGTTTTATACAAAAAACGCAACGTCTACCTCAGGATTAATGGACTGTTGCACCTTTTCCTGGTCGCAAGTTGCACAGCGGCCAGAGCTCAAGAATGTTCTACTTGAAAAAGTTTTATATTGAAAAGTTTTATATGCTGCTAGAATAATAATGCAAATGTTTTATGTGATGTTTTATATGCTAAAAGAGTTCCAGTGGCATTAGCAAGATGTTTTATGAAAATGTTTTATACCAGTAACGTTAAAAAGAGAAAAGTACCTCCCATAAAGGGATGAGTGAAAAGTTAATGTCTTATATACGAATGCATTCTAAAAATTTTGTATGTTTAAATTGTCTTTGCTCTTTTCCAGCCCGAGGACGTGCTGTGATTTACCAGGGGGGAATGTAGCACCCCGAGGGCTCGGCTGCTACAGGGGTATTGCACCTCAAACCAGAGGTGTGATATTCCACTCCCGGGTAAGGATGGAGTGTGGACCAGGACTCAGTAAGCTGCATGCACCACACACACCCCATTTCCGAGGAACAGACCAACGGTGCTCCCACTAGACAGAGTGCAGGCACGACAGCTTCTGTTCCTGGCTGGAGTGGGGAGGGGAAAGTACACCCAGTGGTGTAGGAGCAGATAGGGGTGGGTTTCTGGGCATAGTTAGGAGCCCATTGGTTGCTAGTCACCTGGGCTCACACATAGAGGGAGGTATATAAGGTGGGCACCATCTTAGATCAGTGTTCAGTTCAGGCAGGAGGAGAAGAAGACAGGAGCTCAGCCAGAGAGGGCTGACAGGGAGCTGTGGCTCAGTCTGGGCCCAGCTCCAGAGGCAGGCCTGGAGTGGAGGCCAGAAGCAGCAGAGAGAGAGAGGAGGAGGAACAGAAAGGAAAGTAAGAAAGGAACTGGAACAGAGGAGAAAGGAAGCAAAGAACACAGAGAAAGGCCCAGAGACACGAAGGCAGAAGGAACCCCATATGCCCAGAGGAGATACTGGGTGAAGGGTTGGCAGAATAGGGTACCGGAACCCAAATTGGTGGAGGCGACTAATCCTCAGCCAAAACCGGAGGTTGTGACCACATCTTGGTGCGACCCCTCACTACATCCACCAGAAAGGCATACCGCATAGGGTCAGGGAAACCGGGAGAGGTTTCGCCAACAGAAGGCCCGAGGAAGCTGGACAAAGGTGGGTCACTAGTGGGGACGGCCAGTAGAAAGGAAGAGAGGGGAGCTCTGAACCACACTCTGGAATTGCCTGGGAGTTGACCGAGTCCCTCACCTGGTGGACGCAGCACGGCTCGGGCAGTCATCGCCTGCAGCATTGACCTGAATAACAACCGTGAGTAAAGCTTTGGAAACTGCAATTACAAGTCTCTGTGTTTCATCGCCGCACCAGCACCATCAGTACTGGGACACTCACACCATCACTACCACCATCTTCCACATTAGCTGCCCTGAGGCAATACTCCTCCCGTGGGGAGTTATCCCATACTCAGCTGCGCAACCAACATCAGCCTCAGCGGTCGGCAGCGCAGCGGCGGTCCCCACTGACCGCGATCCACGGGTGGCGTAGTCGGACACTTATTACAATACAGATAGACTGCCACTGGTTTGACCACCCTGGGCACGGACCGGGTCACCGCCACACGGAGACTACAACCCCCAGCATCTCAGCGATCCGGCTCTGGGTATCCCCACAGCAGCACAGTACAGGCCCAGGGGGCGCGTCACATGCTCAGATCAAGCACCTCAGTTGGTGATTACAATTGATACACAAGGGCTCCAAGTCAATTAAAGACTGAAAGTGCAGGGACGTTAGTCCCATGGGAAGTGTGAAGCCCAGCTTATATGGGAGCCCAACTGTTATGGAATCTCCAATGAATATATCCTCATTCTAACGATGTCATTAGTAAGTCAATACTGAAGCCCAGCTCTATATCAATATGGCTGTGCTTTTATAGTGACAATTACAATTCTGGAATTTATGCAATATTAGCTCTTCTCTATAAAGAAAGTTGCCTTTCTAGTGTTACTTACTGATGTTAGCAAACCTATAAATAAATATCTTACTGTTTAACAAGCCTTGCAACATGTCTAGGAATATTTAGCCAAACTAGAGTTTTCTCCAAAAGGAAAAACACTCATGCACAGACAGCTGTTTTGAGGTTCTACAGATGGGTGTCTTTTCATTTTGGAAAATAATCTGGTTTGGTTAATTATTCCGAATCATTTTGTGTCAAACATTGAATTATGACTTTTTTTGAGTTACAGAAAAACTGTAGCTTGTTGTACTACACTTAATAGGACCTGAAAATCATCCAAACATGAAAAAATGCACCATAGGAATTCACTGTTTGTAGTAAGTTTCAGATTTCCCTTTTGACCTCCAATCAACACCTGGCAGCAAGGGAATAAAAAACACACAAAAAATAAACATTTTTGCAAAATTGCACTCTGAGTGTGAAACCCGCTTATTGTTTTTGTTTTGTTTTTTTTTGTTCTTTTTTACAGTGCTTGACTTTCTGTCAACTTCATAGACTTTGTATGACTTGAATTGACATAGGATTGCTGCTTCCAATAGGTGGCGCTACAGAGTTCAAGTCCACTTTTTCTCTGAAGAGGCAATTTGCATATTGAATTGACATTTAATTTGTCAACTAAAAAAAATTGGATTTAACTTTTTCAACTTAGGAGTCAAAAGTATCCTGGTAAAATCAGCACAAGAGATGGTGGGAATTGATTTGCAGGACCTGGTCCCCTGACTATGACAGTATTCTGTGACCATTCGATGGCAGCCTTGTGGACTACCTTTTATTTAATGGCATCCCTGGCTATTCATTAGCTGGCCTGTGAGCATCATTGTTGAGGTGTGATGTATATGTGATGTCGCACCAGGATGGCAAATCAAAAGTAGAGAAAGGGATAAGGAGGTTCATAGTACCCCTATCTGACAGCTGCAGATTAAAGGGAATCTGTCCCCCCTGGGTTGGATACAACCTATTAATATGGCATACAGGTAATAGAAATGTTAATCTAGTCCTACATGTATGACTCATATTAATGGTCTTGTTTTGTGAAATCTTATACAGGTGCATCTCACTAAATTAGAATATCATCAAAAAGTTAATTTATTTCAGTTCTTCAATACAAAAAGGGAAACTTGTATATTATATAGAGTCATTACAAACAGGGTGATCTGTTTCAAGTGTTTATTTCTGTTAATGTTGATGATTATGGCTTACAGCCAATGAAAACACTAAAGTCATTAACTCAGTAAATTATAATAATTAACAAAAAACACCTGCAAAGGTTTCCTAAGCATTTAAAAAGGTCCCTTAGTCTGTTTCAGTAGGCTCCACAATCATGGGGAAGACTGCTGACTTGACAGATGTCCAGAAGGCAGTCATTGACACTAAGTAAATGCAAAGTAAATTTTGCATTTCATTTGGAAATCAAGGTCCCAGAGTCTGGAGGAAGAGTGGAGAGGCACACAATTCAAGCTGCTTGAGGTCTCGTGTGAAGTTTCCACAATCAGTGATGGTTTGGGGATCCATGTCATCTGCTGGTGTAGGTCCACTGTGTTTTATCAAGACCAAGTCAGCGCAGCCGTCTACCAGGAAATTTTAGAGCACTTCATGCTTCCCTCTGCCAACAAGCTTTTTGGAGATGGAAATTTCATTCTCCAGCAGGACTTGGCACCTGTTCACACTGCAAAAAGTACCAATACCTGGTTTAAAAACAACAGTATCACTGTGCTTGATTGGCCAGAAAAATCGCCTGACCTTAACCCCATAGAGAATCTATGGGGTATTGTGAAGAGGAAGATGAGAGACACCAGACCCAACAATTCACACGATCTGAAGGCTGCTATCAAAGCAACCTGGGCTTCCATAACACCTCAGCAGTGCGACAGGCTGATCGCCTCCATGCCACGCCGCATTAATGCAGTAATTGATACAAAGGAGCCCCGACCAAGTATTGAGTGCATTTACTGAACATATATTTCAGTAGGCCAACATTTCGGATTTTAAAAACATTTCTAAAGCTGTTGTTATGAAGTATTATAATTTACTGAGATATTGACTTTTTTGTTTTCTTTGGCTGTAAGCCATAATCATCAACATTAACCCTCCGTCACATACAATATCGGTTCTAACGAGTTCACATACAATGTGACTGTCAGGCGCAGGCTAGAAAAATACCTATAATATCTAATGTTTGCAATTTCAGTGCTCTAAAAGTGATCAGTGACCTTCATAGGGATTTAATAAAAGAGACTGCACATAATAAGGTGCAAAAAAAAAACCATTTACTTAACATAAAACTAATAACTCTGAAATACAAACATTTCAAAACTCCCGCCAAATAGTCCCCAGTTCGACTCTGTCAAAAAACTCTACAAAGAAAATTTATGGAAACAAACTTAATTTTAAGGTACCTTAAGTACTATTAAACACATATTCAGTCAGAATTAGATCTTGAAGTTTCCCCAGAAAAATTACACTTGCAGAGCAAAGAGCAAGAATTACACATCATTTTTGCATGTGTCAGGCAGATTGCATTATGACATTTGTGACATTCATAATTAGAAAGCCTTCTGATTCCGCTTTCCGTGGTGCAGGTGGTGCATCTCCTTCTTTTGGGAGGTGGTGTAGGTGGTGAATTTTCACTATTATCTTCTGGGCGGAATCTTTTGAGCTGAACTTGAAGGCGAGAGGGGATACCGATTGTTTTCATACTTCTCCTGCGTAGCTCTCCAAGCACTAGTTCATGGGCCAATTTTTTCAGATAGAATCGTCTACGGAGTGGTTCAAGCTTGTTTTCAAGGTAAATGACTTGTGAATTTATACCACCCAAATTCAACATAGCAAAAAATATGACCATTGGCCAGCGTTTGGTGTTTCTGCTGACGTTGAAAGTTGAGCACATCTGATCAGCTGTATCAACACCCCCTTTGGTTGCATTATAAAATGTAATTATCTCCGGGTTTTTTTTGTGCCTCAGTCCCAGGATCGATGGCATCATCATCATGAAGTGTTGATAGAAGAAGTACATTTTTTTTTGCTTGTGGTACATAGGAAACCAAAACCTTTCCATTATGGAATGCAAACATACTGCTGTACTGTTGTCTCCCTTTCACACTTACAAACTGTGTAGGCAATTTTTTTTTATTTTTTCTTACAGTTCCAACATATGAAAGCTTCTGCATTTTCAGATAATCAATCAGATCACAATTTGAAAACCAATTGTCAGCTGTTATATTGCGACCCGATCCAAATAAGGGCTCAGCCAGTCTTTTTACAACATCACTGGGTTTGTTGCTGACACAGTAAGGACCTTCTGGTTGTTTTCCTGCATAAACTTCCAGGTTGTAAGTGTAGGTCTTACTGGCATCAACAAGGGCATACATTTTTATTCCATATTTATTAGGCTTTGATGGAATATATTGATGAAAGGCACATTTACCACGAAAACCAGGGAGTATTTTGTCAATAGTGAGATTCTCCCCAGGGCAATAGCTTTTTTTACTGTTTTCAACAAATTTTTGGAATATATCACGAATTGAAGCAAGTCGGTCATGTGTTTTACGTTCGGTTCGGGTAGTTCTGTCGTCAAACCGAAGGCAACGAATTAGAAGCTTGAATGTGTTTATGGACATAACAAGGCCAAATTTTTCAACTCCATCCCCATCTTTACTCCAAAGTTCCTCCAAACTTTGTCTATTTGCCCTATAAGCTCCTGCAAGGTATAATAATCCAAAAAAAGCACGCAGTTCTATTTCATCTGTGGCCTTGATGGTTCTGTTGCAGATGAACTTGTCCTTTGTAATGTCTATATATTGTTTGGTATATGTGACAATAGAGTCCAGAATGTCATCTGTGAATAAACTATTCCAGCATTCAACTGCAGTTTTTGCATTACTTGCAGGAAGGTGAGTAATAATGTTTTGAGGTTCCCTACGTTTCTTCTAGAGTGGCTTCTTGTTCCATTGTTTTTTTTTATCTTTTCCCATATAATAAGATTCTACATCTTCATCCTCATCACTGTCACCATCTTGCTCTGTTTCAGAATCCACTTCACATACTTCCACCTCATCATGAGAATCAATCTCACTTTCCTCTCCTAAATCCTCATTCAGTGTGGGGTCTGCATCATCTAACAGCATGTTTGTTACTTCCTCAACATCAAGGTTTTTTGATAAATTGTACATTTTCCTCTCCATTTCAGCAGATAATCTGAAGCAAGAGAAGGAATATGTGTTAGGGAACTACTGTATATGCCTGAGCAGCACCCTTTCTTTTTTAATCTGCCTTATTTCTATGAAATATCCTCACACTTTGTGCTATACATTCATAAAACAAGCTAAATAAACAATTGTGATGAATAAAAACATAAAATACCAACCTTATTGAGTGTGACGTGTTCACATACAATGAGCCTGAGAGATTAGCGCAGTTATATCTGTCCTCCTGAAGCTCTGCAATCCAACTGTGGTATGAGGTTTCACAGAGCTGCTAGAGACAGGAGACTACCTGGAGGGAGGGGATTTCCTCACAATCTGGTGAGGAAGGAGAAGTGAAAGTAAAAGAGATGTGCCTGTCAGGCCTATTGTATGTGACGGAGGGTTAACAGAAATAAACAGTTGAAATAGATCACTCTGTTTGTAATGACTCTATACAATAGATGAGTTTCACTTTTTGTATTGAAGAACTGAAATAAATTAACTTTTTGATGATATTCTAATTAAGTGAGCTGCATATGTATTTTATCTTCATGTTAATGATTCCTTCCGGGACCGGAAGGAATCTCCGCCTCCTGTGACGTGCAGTTGCGACACTGTAACCTTGCGCCTGCACGTTGAACTCCCTCCACGATGCTCCCTTGTATGGGAGAAAGTCTCCATGACTTGACGGCGCCTGCGCAGAAGATCACGGAATACATTAGTCAGTGATCTTCTGCACATGGTTCTGCAAATTGATTTGCATAATTTTTAATCAGCACATATTTAGAAAATACTTAAATGAACAGTGTGTTTGTGTCTTAGAATTTACTATGTGTATGTATAGAAAAAACATCAAAATTAATATTGAAATTATGAAATTGAGAATTGCCCATTAAGTAAAAAACATATGTATACATTATATATATTGAAAAGTAAGATTTTATCTTAAGGCCACATCACAAGTCATAGTTTTCTCTCCCTAATAATGTTTGTCTGTTCTATCTGTATCATATCAGTATCATACCAACTATTTAATCTCTATTTAGTGAGGATTGGGGTGCTGACAAGTGAAAGTTGCCATCATCAGATTTACCAGTCTGGACAGGTAATGTGAAAGAGGAAGACACATCTACTAGAAATATAAGGGTGGGTATAGATGTTGCATCCATACTTTGCCAGCTATGTGTGAAAAAAACAAGCAAACATGTAGATTTATAAGATTTTCAAAGTGATGGCAGCTAAAAGAATCTCATTGAAAATGGTCAAACAGTGTTTTGTCATTAACGTTGAAAATGCAATTAGCTGAAGTTAATTTGAAAACTGTACCAGTCTACATTTTGATGGGTTTTCAGACACATTGTGACCGCACCCTGGCTATGGAGTGTTCGCAATGTGTGTGAACAAAGCCAAAGCCAAAGTATTAGTAATAAAGAAGCAGCAATAAAGTAAAGTAAGTATAATAAAGTGGAAAGCACAGTGTGTACCTAGCCTTACTTGTATTTGACCAAGAGCATCAAAATTGCAAAGTGAGATTTAGGCCTCATTCAGACATCTGTGAATTATGCACATGTTCTCTCTGGTACTTGCACAGGTAGAACACATACCCATTAAAGTCTGTGGTGCTATTCACATATTCATGTTTTTTTGCAAAATGTGTGTCCACAAAAACAATAACAGAAACAAGTCTGTTTTTGATCGGAGGCTCGGATTAAAATTACCCATTCATGTCTATGGGTAAGAGAGGATCAAAGACAGCACACGGATGTCATACATGTGCATTCCATGCGCTGTCTATGATTAATATTGTAATGGGTAGGAGAAGCTTTGCAGTTTTTTTCCATATGTGAAAACCACTGATGAAACACTGATGGTAAAAAATCACACACTGAGCAAACACTGATGCAAATCTGATCAAAACCACTGATGAACTTTGGTCTGCTGTTTGCTTATGTGAAAAACTTCCATATTTCTGCAAAAATTTCATCTGGAAATGCTGTCGATTTTCAATTTGTAAATTTTCACCATAAATTTATCACATTGTAAAACAATGGTTCAAATTGTGTGATTACATACATAACTCGGAAATTGTGCAAAAATACTGCAATATTTGGCGCTTATACCCCAGTTTCGGCCAGCAGCACCAAAATAGGCATAGCATAGGGAGGGCATGAGCATGGTGGGGCTTGACTATGCCCACCCATCAATTCATAAAAAGTTACGTCACTATAGTGGCATAACTTACTCTAGAAATGTACTCCAATCACTGACTGGAGTACATTTCTGGCAGCGGTGCACACAAGTTAACAGATAAGCCTAATTAATTGACATGTGATTCTCAATTAATTAAACACATTGTGCTTCAGCGAGCCCCTTCATTAAGACTGGTGTGCACAGCATCAGTCTTATTGAATCGGCCCCATGGAGTCAATCTCAGTTTATAATACAACAAAACTGAGGGTGAACACAGCTAAGTACTAAGGAGCCACACAGCTGCATTGCTGTACAGACAACTCTGGGCACATGGCTTTACAAAGTGCATGAGCCTTTAGACTCCAAATGAGTAATTTGTGCTTAACCTGTCTGAGTTAATGAGCTAGAATAATCAGCTAGACTATGTATTAATTTATGTAAAGAGAAAAAAATCTTAATTTGTTATATTGCTGCTTCTAAATTGTTTATTTCAGCCTTACTTAAATTCTTCCTATTATTTGATATAATCAATACACCTTGATTAACACAAATAAACAACTAAAGGGATTACTGCATTAAGCCATGATTTTCTGCAGTATTTGCATGATAAAGGAAAGCAAAGGGAAGCATGGTTTCTTATTCTCAGTAACAATCAATTTGGAAACAGAGCTCCTTGTTTCTCGACACTGGCAGAGCTTATAGAACTGCATGTTAAGAGCATCTGAAAGCAAAACCCAGTGGGCAAGCAGTCAAATAATAATCAATTGCCTGTCTGCTCTTCCTTGCATGAATGGTCTTCCTTTTGGTCTGCCTCAAGGTCTTTATAACACCGTAAATTTTGGCCTATTATTATACTATGGATCTCTCTCCTAGATAAGCATTTCAATATTACAATCACATGCACATCTGTAATGTAGTTTGAACAGTCTTATTGGGAACAGAAACGCTGTAAGACATTACGAAATAGAAGTCCAATAAATGTAAAACATTTATGAAATTCTGCTGTCTTTTTTTTTAAACGTATTCACTATGTCATGTAAATATCTAAAATGAAGTTAAGGTTAATGAAATGAAAAACAATCCTCTATCAATAAAGAATGGAAAAAGATACAGTGGGCACGGAAAGTATTCAGACCCCTTTAAATTTTTCACTCTTTGTTTCATTGCAGCCATTTGGTAAATTCTAAAAAGTTCATTTTTTTTCTCATTAAAGTACACTCTGTACCCCATCTTGACTGAAAAAGAAAACAGAAATGTAGAAATTTTTGCAAATTCATTAAAAAAGAAAAACTGAAATATAACATGGTCATAAGTATTCAGACCCTTTGCTCAGCATTGAGGAGAAGCACCCTTTTGAGCTAGTACAGCCCAGAGTCTTCTTGGGAATGATGCAACAAGTTTTTCACACCCGGATTTGGGGATCCTCTGCCATTCTTCCTTGCAGATCTTCTACAGTTCCGTCATGTTGGATTTTCAACGTTGGTGGACGGCCATTTTCAGGTCTCTCCAGAGATGGTCAATTGGGTTTAGGTCCGGGCTCTGGCTGGGCCAGTCAAGAATGGTCACAGAGTTGTTCTGAGGTCACTCCTTTGTTATTTTAGCTGTGTGCTTAGGGTCATTGTCTTGTTGGAAGGTGAACCTTCGGCCAAGTCTGAGGTCCGGAACACTCCGGATGAGGTTTTCATCCAGGATATCTCTGTACTTGGCCGCATTCATGTTTCCTTCAATTGCAGCCAGTCGTCCTGTCCCTGCAGCTGAAAAACACCCACACAGCATGATGCTGCCACCACCATGTTTCACTGTTGGGATTCTATTGGGCAGGTGATGAGCAGTGCCTGGTTTTCTCCACACATACCGCTTAGAATTATCACCAAAAAGTTCTATCTTTGTCTCATCAGACCAGAGAATCTTATTTCTCATAGTCTGGGAGTCCTTCATGTGTTTTTCAGCAAACTCTATGCGGGCTTTCATACGTCTTGCACTGAGGAGAGGCTTCTGTCTGGCCACTCTGCCATAAAGGCCCTACTGCTGGAGGGCTGCAGTGAGTGTCATTAAAAATGTGAAAAGAAAAAAACTGTTGAAGCTGGTAGTAAGAAGCGCTAGGATGTCAAAATGAGGGACAAACAATCCATGAGCTAAAATTTAAAAAGTAAGCCAAAGCAGCTCACCAGTAACCCCAAAGGGGTGGGATGCGAAAAATGCAAAAGGTAAAAGCTGGTGATAAAAAGCGCTAAGGCATATAAAATTCAGCAATTATTACCTTTATTAAAATCCTTGTAAAAACACAACACGTTTCGACGGCATGCAAGCCCTCTTCATCAGGTGATACAAGGAAATGACCTCAGGAATGTTATATAGGATCTAAAAACAAACCGATTGGACCGCTCATTAATGACATAATAACAATCAGTAATTTAACCCCCTACTATTGTTTGCAAGCCAGCGTGTTGTCCAAACACAAACCAGCATATAGGATACCTTGAATCATATTATATTTCACAAAAAAAAAAATTTGAAAAAAAAAATATCTATATAAAAAAATATATATATAATAATAATAAAAAAAAAATAATATATTATTTTTTTGTTTGTTTGTTTGGGTAAAGTCACCGCAGCAGCACTGGTGTCTGTACCTGCTCAACGGTAATTACGCGCCGCAGCAAATTTGGACCACGGCCCTAGCTACACTCAAAGCCACATCCATTTACCATTTCTTTCTATCCTGGCAGGAGGAGATGTCAGAGGGGACTGTGGAAGCGATGGACATTCAGCAGACGACTGGGACTGTCCCACTATAATTGGGACAGTTGGGACAAGAAATTAACGGATCGATTCATGAGACTGCGGTGCAGTGTCCAGGTCAGTGCTACCTAGCGGCTGGACGGGAAGCCTGCAAATCTCTTACCTTTGGGCGTCCCTGGCGAGGCTTTAGATTATGTAACAAGCAAGCGGGCCCATAAATAAAAAGGAGGGTCCAAGAGACCAGAGTTATATGTGAACCAAATAATATTTTTTATTAGACACAAATACAAGATTTTTTTTTAAAACATCATAGTATCAAAGAAAAAGGAGAACACTTTACAAAAAGTCCAGGTACGTGTCATACAACCAAAATATCATTTTCTGACGTGTTCTTCTAAAGGTGTGATATACTTGGCGGAGTGCCCCTGTAAAAAGATGTACATCGGCATGACTACCCGTGAACTGCGTGTTAGAGTAAGAGAACATGTAAGGGACATCGAAAAGTCTAAGGACGTAGACGATGATGTAGAAGTTAAAACACTTCCAAGACATTTTCGAAATTCCCATAATAGTGATGCAAGGCTTCTGAAGATCATGTGTCACGGGTGTGTCAGAGGTGACAGACAGTCGCCCTGCAGTGGTTTGCAGTAGTGTGTCTAGGTGGGTATCACCAATTATACTCATTTCTACTTGGAATTTGGCTGAAGCAGCATCACGTCCTCTCTGGAGTCTTGATGGCGTGTGCCCTGTTGGAGTTCTTCTAAAGCTGAGTTGTTGTTCCCCTGTGTTGTCTTCCCCTTTTTTCTTTAGAGTGCTAGCGGATGTTGACTAGTGCTCATCTCCTTCCACCCCCAGCTATAGCCTTACACGAGGGATAGTAGGACGAGGCACGTGATCGGCGACAGCTGCGAAGGCTGTATAGGGACGTGTATAGGGACGTTAAGGGGAGACAGGGTGATGCTAGTCCAAATTAGGAGGTCACCTCTTCCCCCTTTCCCTAGTTTTTGGGCTCCCTTTCCCATCTGTGTTGCACTCACACCTGGCGTGACATTATAACCGGCCGAGCACGTTTTGGAAAAAAAAAACGACACTAAATTGACATTTTGTTTTTTTTTTCTTTGTGTGTTTTTGGGCGTGCACTTTTTTTTCCTTACTCCCTTTAGTATGGGATCAGTTGCAGAGCTCGCAGAGTAGTTCCTCTGTCTGTCTCTGGAGGTGAATGACCTCTGCTGTGAGGTTCATCAGCAGTATCACCAGTTACAGGCTGCCAATGTAGGGGTTTCTGCTGGTAGTCCTGTCCAGTCTGAACCCAAGGTTGACCTCCCGGACATGTTTTCAGGTGGTAGGGACAAGTTTTTTGTGTTTAAGGAGGCATGCAAATTGTACTTCAAACTTCATCCCTACTCCTCCTGTAATGAGGAGCAACGGGTTGGTATTTTGATCTCTCTACTGCAGGGCGATCCTCAGTCACGTTTTCGTTACCGCAGTACTCAGTTTGTCTCCAATCTGTGGAGGTTTTTTTTGGAACTCTTGCCCTCATCTATGATGACCCTGACCGAGTTGCCTTGGCTGAGTCTAAGCTACGTCGCCTTCAGGGATTAGGTTAGTGGAAACGTACTGTTTGGAATTCCATAGATGGGCAACGGATTCCAAATGGAATGACTCATCCCTTAAAAGTCAATTTTGTGAGGGGCTTACTGAAAGGTTGAAAAATGCCTTGGCTGTATATGATACCCCTCAGTCCTTGTAGGCTGCCATGTCTTTGGCCATACGTGTGGATAGGCATCTTCGGGATAGACGGGTGCAACCTTCTTCTCCATGGCCTTCTTGTCGGGGCTATGTACCTTTGCCATAGGAGCTGTCTGGGGGTGAATCAGTACTGTGAGAGGTGGATGAACCTATGCAGCTAGGGGTTGTCTCTACATCATACAGCTCCCCAGAGATTCACAAGAAAAGAGGCGTATGTTTTTCTTGTGGGAAAAAGGGACACTTTGTTGGGACCTGTCCTTCAATTTTTAAACAAAAGAGACTCGTTTAACTCTTGGTAGTCTGGAGTGGGATAAACAAGGGGTGCATTTGTGGCCAAACTGCAGTTCCTGCTTTGTCCTGACAGCAGAGGTAGTGCTAGAGAGCAAATCCGAAAATTATTCTGTGTTTGTTGACAGTGGAGATGGGGTCAGCATGGTTGATGCTGAGTTTGTAAAAACACATGGTCTTGCTTGCTGTGCTTTAGCTGAACCTATTCCCATCTTTGTCATTGACTTGGTGCCACTTGCACAGAAAGCATTTACTCAGATTGTACATAATGTAAAACTAAGGGTGGGGTCAGTTCATTGTGAAATCATCCCTTGCTATGTTATGGAAAATCTCCCTACTTCAATTGTTTTAGGTATCCCCTGGCTTGTTAAACATAATCCGTTGGTGGATTGGCAAACTGGGGAGATTACTGAATGGGGAGATTACTGCCATGAGAACTGTCTGAATGTTTCTATTGCTGCTGCCTCTACGGGTATACTGCCTGCTTTTCTGCCTGGTTTTGAGGATGTTGTTTCTTAAAAGGGGTGTCAGGATTTGCCTCCTCATCGTGCTTATGACTGTCCTATTAACCTGACCCTGGAGCTAAACTACCAAAGTCCAGGCTATATAATCTTTCTGGCCCTGAGAGACAAACAATGAAGGTTTTCATTGTGGAAAGTCTGGAGAAGGGACATATCAGATCCTCATCTTCGCCCGTGGCGGCAGGGTTCTTCTTTGTGAAGAAAAAAGATGGTGGTCTACGCCCCTGTTTAGATTTCCGGGAATTAAATCAAATTACCATCCGGGATCTATACCCTCTTCCTCTGATTCTTGATTTATTCAGCCAAGTTGTGGGAGCTAAGGTATTCTCCAAGTTGGATTTAAGGGGAGCCTACAATCTGGGGGATGAATGGAAGACAGCGTTCAATACCCCGGAAGGTCATTTCGAGAGTCTGGTTATGCCTTTTGGTTTGACCAATGCACCTGCAATATTCCAGCATTTCATAAATGATATTTTTCATTATTTGGTGGGGAGGTTTGTGGTGGTCTATCTGGACGATATTTTGGTTTATTTACCTGAGTTGGAGACCCATCGGGGGCATATTAAGCAGGTGCTCCAGATATTAAGGGATAACAAACTTTATGCCAAACTAGAAAAATGTGTTTTTACTGTTCAGGAGGTACAGTTTTTGGGGTACTTGTAGTCATCTTCAGGTTTTCGGATGGATCCAGAGAAGATCCATGCAGTCCTTGACTGGGAACGTCCCGAGAACCTGAAGGACCTACAACGTTTTCTGGGCATTACTAATTTTTACAGGAAATTCATCCAAAATTACTTGGTGGTAGTGAAACCCCTTACTGACATGACTAAGAAGGGGTCTGACTTTTCCAACTGGCTGGAGGCTTCCCTCCAGGCTTTTTCTTCCCTTTCAATTTTGCCACTGGACCTTTTCTCAGTCAACCCGATGTTTCTCAACCCTTTATTGTGGAGGTCGATGCTTTGCATGTCGGGGTTGGGGCTGTGTTGTCTCAGGGTTCATCCCCTGGTAAATGGCATCCATTCGCCTTCTTTTCTAAAAAATTGTCTTCGGCTGAGAGAAATTATGACATGGGTAATAGGGAACTTTTGGCGATCAAATTGGCATTCGAGGAATGGCGACACTGGTTGGAGGGGGCTGTCCATCCTATTACTGTTATTACTGACCATAAGAACCTGTCATGTCTCCAGTCAGCTAAACGTCTGAACCCTAGGCAAGCCAGATGGTCCCTGTTTTTCACTAGGTTCAATTTTGTTGTCACTTTTCGTCCAGGGGTAAAAAATGTCAAGGCTGATGCTTTGTCCTGGAGCTTCCCTGGTGGTGGTGACCATGAGAACCCTTCCCCGATATTACAGAAAGGGGTAGTTATTTCAGCTCTCTTTCCTGAACTGGAGGGTGAGGTGCTGGAGGCTCAGGGGGACTCCCCTGCCTCCTGCCCTTCAGGAAACTTATTTGTTATCTGTGCTTGCTGGGCATCCAGGTGGTAAGGCTACTGAAAACCTCCTCTCTTGTCGTTTTTGGTGGCCGAGGTTGCATCGGGATGTAATTGAACACGTAGCTGCTTGGAGTATTTGTGCACATTCTAAGGTTTCGCACACCCATCCGTCTAGTACTCTTCTTCTGCTACCTATCCCTAGCAGGCCATGGACACACTTGTCCATGGATTTTATTTCTGACCTACCGGTTTCTGCAGGCAAAAGAGTGGTTTTGGTAGTAGTAGATAGATTCAGTAAAATGGTTCACTTTGTCGCTTTACCTGCACTTCCTAATGCTAAGACGCTTGCTCAGGTGTTCATAAATGAGATTGTGAAGTTTCACGGGGTTCCCTCTGATGTGGTGTCTGATAGGGGGACCCAGTTTGTTTCCAAGTTCTGGAAGGCATTCTGTTCTCGACTGGGGGTGCAGCTGTCCTTTTCCTCTGCCTTCCACCCTCAGTTGGATGGTCAGACTGAGCGGGTCAATCAGAACTTGGAGACATACCTCAGGTGTTTCGTCTCCGAAAATCAGGAGGATTGGGCATCCTACTTACCGCTGGCAGAATTTGCCATCAATAATCATCGTCAAGAATCCACTGGCAGGTCACCGTTTTTCGGTGCATACGGTTATCATCCGCAGTTTGGTACTTTCAGTGGGGGAAGAGCTTTAGGAGTCCCTGAAGTGGATCGGTTGGCTTCGTCTCTCTCCTCGGTGTGGCAGGATGTTTTGTGTAATTTGAAGACCATGGGTGACAGGTATAAACGTATGTCTGACAAAAAACTCTTGCCAGGTCCAGACCTGAATGTGAATGACTTTGTGTGGTTGTCTACCAAGAGTATAAGATTGAAAGTTCCTTCTTGAAAGCTGGGACCTAGGTTTATTGGTCCCTACAAAATTACCGCAGTCATTAACCCAGCAGCGTTTCGTCTTGAACTTCCTCGGACCCTTAAGGTTCACAATGTGTTCCACAGGTCCTTACTCAAAAGGTACGTAGAACCTCTTGAGCCCTCACCTCTACCACTGCCCCCAGTAATGGTTGATGGTAATTTGGAGTTTGAGATTTCGGGGATAGTAAATTCTCATCTCCAACGTCGTTCTCTGCAATACTTGGTGCACTGGAAAGACTATGGGAGGAGATGACATGGGTTTCAGCGTCAGTGGTGAACGCTCCCAGATTGGTTCACTCTTTTCACACCTCTTTTCCTGAGAAACCTGGTCCTGAGTGTCCGGAGGCCACTCAGTCGTAGAGGGGGGGGTACTGACACGGGTGTGTCAGAGGTGACAGACAGTCGCCCTGCAGTGGTTTCCAGGAGATCTCCACATTTGGCAATGCAGACAGCTGCCTAGATAGGAGGCTGCGTTTAGGACCCAGCGACTTCTCCCTTTTGTCTGGGTGTATATATACCTGGTGTGTCTAGGTGGGCGTCGCCGGTTATACTCATTTCTACTTGGAACTTGGCTGAAGCAGCATCACGTCCTCTCTGGAGTCTTGAGGCCGTGTGCCCTGTTGGAGTTCTTCTAAAGCTCAGTTGTTGTTCCCCTGTGTTGTCTTCCCCTTTTTTCTTTAGAGAGCTAGCGGAGGTTGATTAGTGCTCATCTCCTTCCAACCCCAGCTATAGCCTTAAGCCAGGGATAGTAGTACGAGGCACGTGATCGGCGACAGCTGCGGAGGCTGTGTAGGGACGATAGGGGGAGACAGGGTCATGCTAGTCCAGATTAGGAGGTCACCTCTTCCCCCTTTCCCTAGTTTTTGGGCTCACTTTCCCCTCTGTGTTGCACTCACACCTGGCGTGACATCATGGCCATTGACCAGGTACTACTAGGGTCTAGGGGTGGTGACCTTTTCAAGTTGCTCTCACAGCTGGAGAGTCGCTGGATATATAGGCTCAAGACCATAGTCCCATTTGACTTAAATGAGAACTCTGGATTCGGGTCTTTCTTGTAATTCATAAATGTTTGGGTTTCTTTGTCTTTCCACTTTATGGGCTTTTATATGGCTAGTGTGCGTAATTTTTAAATATTTCTATTTGATGTCGTTGATTTTAGATTGGTCTACCATTTGAGCCACTTCCTAATGCGGTGGAACGTTTATGCTTGGACTGTGAACACAATACTTACAGATCATCTTATCCAAATGGTGAAATCTCTTCTTTTTGGTATCCAATTCTTGATCTCCACAACGGTCTGTTATCCTGCAGGATTCCTGATCAAAGAAGAATATAGGAATTTCTTGTATTTTGCTATATGAACTCCTTTTTCCTCATCTATAATGACTGATTGCCTGTATTTTATCTTTATACAATCTATTTATATTTGACGTAGTATAATTAAAATGAATTAAATGAAATTAATTAAAATAGGGCCTATCCATGAGTATGGGGAATATTGAACATGGTTTGACTACATGGGCCGGTCCTTAGTCCCGTATAACCGTGTATGTCACTATATTTATTATAATTTAATAGACATAAGTTAAATTACTATAGCTGTTAGATCTATGTGCCATTGACATTAATCTAATCATATATCCATATTTAAAGCCTATATACATGATATAATATAGTTGGCTTTCATGCTGTATGCAGAGATCTGGTTGTACGGGATACTGAGTTGTCTATATTTATATTTTTACTGCCTTTCGGTTTAATACAACATACTGAGGCATTCATGATTTGTTAAGAGATTACCACAATTTAAAACTCCTTTTTTTGGTATCTGCCAAAGTTCCACGTCGTCTGTGCGCATGCCCACCGCGTTCGCTTCAGGCCTTTCGGCCTGCCAGCACAGTGCACACTTGCGCATGCGCCGCTGCTACGTAGTGGTGATGTGTTTGCGTTCCACCGCTGTGGGGCGGAAGTGTCACCTAGGAAGTGACCTGCGGTGGTGCATGCGCCATGAGTGTCTGACGTCAATACCGGGCATTTCCTGTAAGCAGCAGTCTGACACACCGGTCGGTAATGTTTCATTTTGATATGATTTCGTATCCTATTTAAGCGACCCTCCACCACCCATAAAACACGCCCCCTGGCGAAGAAAGGGCAAAACACGCGTTGGGGAGCAGAGGCACTCACTTTATATGCCAGTGTCCGGCCTGTAAGTACACCAGTTTCTCTGCAAGTATACTAGGGAACAATGGCTATTGGTGTTTAATGTGTAACCTCAGGAAATAATATTACATGGAGCGTGCTGCATAGTCATAGTATACATGTGGGTACGTTTTATTCTCTTTTTGCACTCGATTTATCAACTTGCACTAGCCACTTTATTTTGCTTTGGGCTGTATAACAGACCCATCAATTGTTCCTCTTCCCTAATGTAATATAGCACTTGTCACTTTATGGTGAAGGTTTGCCATCCATGCAAAAATTCCCTCATAGTGCAATATTTTGGTTGTATGACACGTAACTGGACTTTTTGTAGATTGTTCTCCTTTTTCTGTGGCACTATGATGTTTTTAAAAAAAAAATTGCATTTGTGTCTAATAAAAAATGTTATTTGGTTCACGTATAACTCCGGTCTCTTGGACCCTCCTTTTTATTTATGGGCCCGCTTGCTTCTTACATGGTTTTTGAGTTTTGGAACCCCTTTATTTGATTAGATTTCCTTATGAGTATATGTATGATTAATGAGGCTTTAGATTTGTCTGGCTGGCATGACATCATCTGTACACCATGCTCAACTATAGTTGGGACTTATGGATTTATTTTTTGTTCGTTCATTCATTCATAATTGTAGAAGCCAGAACTTTCTCATTTTTATGTAAAGTTCACTCTATGATATCTGGCATATTTTTACCTGTAATGCCGTGTTCACACTTTGCATAAATAATGTGTTTTTTTGTTTTCTGCAGGTGTCTACATGAAAATAAGTAATAACAATCTTTGAATCTTGCATTTTGCTGCATTTTTTAAGCCTTTTTTCCCTTATTTAATGCATGTTTGGTGCAGATTTAAAGCAACATATTTAATCCGTTTTTTAAAATTCAGAAAAGTTTAATTCTGCACATAAAAACTAAGTTAAGTTGATTACATGCAGGTGGTGCGGACACAGGCAGAAAAGTTCAATAATAAAATCAGTACAAAAAATGCAGTACTTACCCTATGTGTGAACGTGGCCTCAGAGTTACATTTTTATTACATATTTTATGAGTTTAATGGAGAAAAAAATTCAATCACGCCATTTTTTACGCTATTTACTAATTAATACAAATAATCGGATTACTGTGTTGTCATCACAATTACAGGGATAAGTATGTCCATGTTAGTTGCAATGTTTATTTTTTGAACCCCTTAGTGACCAAGCCAAATTTTTCAAATCTGACAAGTGTCACTTTATGGGGCAATAATTCTGGAATGTTTCAACATATTCCAGTGATTTTGAGATTGTTTTTATCAGGACACATTATGTTTTATAATATTGGTAAATTTAGGTCAATATATTTTGTGTTTAGCAATTAAAGTTTCAGAAATTTGACAAAATTTTCTTAAAATTTTCAAATTTCGAATGAGTATTCCTTTAATCCAGACAGACATTCCACACAAAATAGTTAATAAATAACATATATCTTATGTCTGCTTTACAGCCGCACCATCTGTAAAATGTTCTTTTATTTTGTTAGGATACTACCAGCTTTAAAATTGTAGCAGTAATTTTTCATTTTCTCAAGGAAATTTACAAAACCTTACTTTTTAGGGATCTTTTCAGTTTGAAGTGACTTTGGGAAACCCATATATTGGAAAAAAAAACATTTTAAAAACAGCACCCCTCAATATATTCAAAGCTACTTTCAGGTAGTTTATTATTATTAACCCTTTAAGTGCTTTTCAAGAATTAATGAAAAGTGGCATGACTGAAAAGAAAAAAAAATCTTTTTAGCATCTAAAAGTTACTAACTTCTGAATGGGTCACTATAGCTGTCAGACTCTAAGGCCGCTATTTGGCTGTGAATTGCCATGGCAACCATCAGGACCACACAATCATGATCTCAGGGTGCCGATGGGGTTAAAGAGGGAGCCCTTACTTTGCTAACTATCTAGATGCTGTAGTAACTGTTGACAGAAGCATCTAAGGGGCTAAATGGCCATGGATGGTGTCAACACTGATCATAACTGATGCAACAGGGTATTAGCTATAGTGCACAGCTGACAGCTGCTGTATTTTCACTAGTTGGGGGACACTATTCATTTACATCTCAGATCAATTTTATGTTGTATTGGTGGTCACGAAGGGGTTAAAGTGCAATAAAAATGACATTGTTGTAATTGTTTTTTTATTATTTTCAGTTATTTTATAAGAAGAACAAAACCTTACTTTTATTGTCCTTTTAGAATACAGGGATATGCAAATACACTGCTATATACAGATGTATCTCTATGTACCAGTAAGATCTGTCTGTGGGTTAAGAGCCTGCAATGCAGCACCAAGTAAAGAAAATCTTCCCATACCTATCATTACAGCCTGTGTCTCATTGCTACTTGCAATTACACAGGTTGTGGGTTTAATTTCTGGGGAGACCAGATCTCAAGAAGAGAATACAATGCTTTTTTTAATTGTGTTTCATTATTTTTTATTAATCTTATAGGAAGAAAAAAATATCTGACTTTTATTTTTCCTCTAGAATACACGTGCATAACACATTCCCATTTACAGATGTATCTCTATGTACCAGTATGATCTGCCTGTGGGTTTAGAGCCTGCAATACAGTTTTAAGTATAGAAAATCCTGTCATACTTTTCAGTGTAGACTGTGGCTCATCATTTTAGCTGCTCCCTGCAATAATACAAGTTGTGGGTTTGATTTCTGGGAAGACCTGATCTCAAGAGAAAATTATGTTTTTGTAATTTGTTTTCATTATATTTTACTTCCTAATCTTATAGGAAGAAAAAAAATCTGACATTTATTTTTCCCCTACAACACAGGAACATTGATATACACTGTTACATACAGATGTATCGTTATATACCAGTATAATCTACCTGTGGATTCAGAGCCTGCAATGCAGCTTCAAGTACTTAAAATACTCCCATTCTCATAAATGCTGTGGCTCATAACTTTAGCTGCTGTATTCAATGATACGGGTTGTAAGTTTGATTCCTGGGGGTACCAGATCACAAGAAAAGAAAAAAATTGTTTATTTAATTAATTGCAAGTGTGTGCACAGCAGAGATGCCGCCTTCCCCCGACTATATTCTACCCCCCACTTTAACATCTTCTCTTATACAGCAGTTGATGATCCTCATATCTGATCCTCAGTCTAGCTTTCCCAGGAACATATTGTTCAGTGGCTCTTACCTATATGTGTTCCTGGGAAAGTCAGGTATTTGCAGAAAACTGAACAGCTTTCTCAAGTATCCAACTTTCCCTGGAACCAAGGTTCTTCAGCTGCTGCTACTTGTATCTATTCTTGTCACGAGTGAGTCAGGTGTGACAGACAGTCGTTCTGGATCCAGCTGCAGAAGGTCATTGCACTTGGCTCTGCAGGCACCTTCTTGACCTTTTAATCTCTGTAGTGTAGTTATATCCTTCTCCCTCTAGGACCTAGCAGTGACCTCCACCTTCTGCTGCTAATTGACACACCCTTGCTGGATGTTTAAATACCTTCAGTCTCTCCAGAGAGTCGTCGGTGATAGCTCTATGTTCCTTTGTCCAGGCTTGAAGTACTAGTAGTCGGCTAGTGTCTTCTTGGAGTTCCCTTGGAGGATTGTTGGCATGATCTCTCTGGTGTCTTCTCAAGCTAAGAGTTTCCCTTGTCTGTTTACCTGTTTGTCTTTAGTTGCAGTGGGGACTAACTAGTGATCACCCTGTCCCCTCCCTACCTAGGGCCTATCGCTAGGGGCAGTCAGGGATTAGGCTTCCTGCTCGGCAATAGGTGTGGAATCTAAGTAGGGACATTAGGGTAGTCAGGGTGACTGTCAGATCTGCCTAGGGGTCTCCACTCCCCCTTTCCCTAGTGTTTGTGATGCGCCCCCTGGGCCTGTGCGCTGCTGCTGTGCAGGGGGAATACTCGGAGCCGGATCGCTGGGGGTTGTAGTTCTCCGTGGCGGTGACCCGGTCCGTGCCCAGGGTGGTCAAACCAGTGGCAGTCTATTTGTATGGTAATAAGTGTCCGACTACGCCACCCGTGGATTGCGGTTACTAGGAACCGCCGCTGCAAGGCAGTCCGCTGGGGCTGATGATGGGTGCAGCTGAGATGATGTGACTCCCCACGGGAAGAGTGCAGCCCCAGGGCAGTGTAGTGGATGTTGGGAGTGATGGTAGTGCGGGTCCCGGTGCTGATAGTGCTGGAGGCGCAAAGGAGCACACCGACAACAAGTTACAGTCCAGGGTCTTTACTCACAGTTCGTTTGTTCCAGGTCACTTCGGCCAGCAGTGACCGCCCGAGCCGTGCTGCGTCCACCAGGTGAGGGGCTCAGTCAACTCCCAGGCAGTTCAGGAGCATGGCACAGGACCCCCTTTTATCCTTTCTCTGGCCTGCCTCACCAGTGACCCACTTTTGTCCAGCTGCCGCGGACCTGTGCGGTTAAACGTGGGCCCCGTCCTCCGCTGTCCTATATGGTGCCTTCCTAGCAGGTTTGATGAGGTGTCGCACCAATATATGATCACGACGACCGGTCTTTGGCTGAGGGTTGTTTCTCCTCCACCAACTTGGGATCCGGTACCCTTAATCTGCCTGACCCTGCACCCTGGATTCTCGTGGGTTCTTAGGGTCCCTTCCACCTTCTTGTTCCTGAGCCCTTCTGTTTCTCTGTATCTCCTTCTTTGCAGTTCCTTTCTGTTTCTGTTCCTTTCTCTTGGAGCTGAGATGAGCCAGAATCTCAGCTCCCCTTCACCTCCTCCTCGGCCTCTTCTCCAGGCCCACTTCTCCTTCTCCTCTCAGGCCCCGGCCTCTTCCCTAGGCCTGCCTCTGGAGCAGCACTCAGCCTGAGCTGCTGCTCCCTGTCTTCTCCTCTCCACAGAACTGAACCTAGATCTAAGATGGTGCCCACCTTTTATACCTCCTTCTAGCCATAAGCCCAGGTGACCAGCAACCAATGGGCTCCTTCCTACACTCAGGAACCAACCCCTATCTGCTCCTACAGCACTGGGTGTTCCACCCCTCCCTCCCCACTCCAGCAGGGACATGGTCGGTCGTGCCTGCACTTCTGTCTAGTGGGAGCACCGTTGAGCTGTCCCTGGGAAATGGGGTGTGTGTGCTGCATGCAGCTAACTGAGCCCTGGTCCATACTCCATCCTTACCTGGGAGTGGAATATCACACCTCTGGTCTGAGGTGCAATACCCCTGTAGCGGCCGAACCCTCGGGGCGCTACATTCCCCCCTGGTAAAGCACAGCATGTCCTCGGGCTGGAAAAGAGCAAAAACAGTTGATTACAGGACATGCAACGACTTTTTCAATAACTTTTTACATTAGAAACAGACATTACGGTTCAACTCCCTTTATGGGACACACTTTTCTTTTCACTAGACATTATAGAAAACTTTTTCAATACTTCCGGAACTCTTTTGTATAAAACATTATAGAAAACTTTCACATGACTATTTAGCAGCATATAAAACCTTTTCACATAAAACATTTTTCTTTAAGTAAAGCACATTCTTGGATCCTGGCGGCGGTGCAACTTGCGACCAGGTGTTCTTTCTTTTTAAAGGTGCAACAGTCCATTTTAACTTTGAGGTAGACGTTGCGGTTCTTGAATAAAACCAGTAGGGGGCGCTTTAAGAAGCGCAACTATATACATGGGATTGGCCGTTCCCAGTCCTCGGCCGGTGGGGATAGGGGAATGGCTGCTCACAGTCCTCAGCCTGTTAGGGGAAGAGGGGTGGCTGTTCTCAGTCCTCAGCCAGGTTACTTAGGGGATAGGGCATAACGTTCACACAGTCCTATATCAGTCCCAACGGGGACCACCCGCAATTTGAAACAGTCCCACACAGTTCCTTTGCACCCTTACGAGTAACTATTTATAATGACACTTGACCGTTCACTGGTAACGGTGTCTTCGTGACGCTCCTTCTTCCTCCTCATACGGATCTTCAGGCCCGTCCGGGCCCTCCTGGTACTCAGCGTCCGAGTAGTGCTGTTCCTCCTCCTCTACTACTCGGCGGACGTGTAGGGCGTACCACCCCTTCACGCCTTGGTGTCGGGTGTAAGACACCAAGTCGCCTGGGAATAGATCCCGCCCACGATGGCCTTCCGGTATGTAGTGCCGGCGTCCCTGCCCTCTGCTAGGCAGGGACGCTGTTCCCCTCACCGCTCTGCTCCGTGCCCGGCGTCCCTCTCCCGCTCTGCTGGCAGCGCGCGCTCCTCCCCGGCCACTGTGCTTAGGGCGTGCGCGCGCGCCCTCCCTCCCTCTTAAAGGGGCCGCGCGCGCCGTCCTAAGGAGTCCCCGGCCAATGGCCGGAGGACTTTACCATATATAAGGCACCTCCTCCAAAATGGAGGTGCCCGAGCAATGTTGTTGCACCGTTCTACTCTGCTTCAGCCCTCAGGTCCCGTTGCCAGTTACCTGCCAGTTACCTGCCAGATTCCTGCCAGCTTGCTGTCCTAATCCTGCCTGATTTCCTGTTACCTGCCTGCCTGCCTGAGGTCCGACGGTCTGCCTTACAACTCCGGTCAGTCTGTCTAAGGACCAACTTGCCCGCTCACCTGGGAGCGCTTCTCCGCTACCTGCCTGCTTGCCTGCCCGGAGGCTCCGCTGTCACATGCTGTGACCACCAGCTATTCCAGACTCTTGCCCGCTCACCTGGGAGCGCTTCTCCGCTACCTGCCTGCTTGCCTACCTGGAGGCTCCGCCGTCACGTGCTGTGACCACCTGCTATTCCAGAGACTCTCGCTTGCTCACCTGGGAGCACACATCCTCCATCTGCCTTGCTAGCCTACCTGGAGGTTCAGCCATCACAGGTCGTACCTACCCCTTACCTAGTGACTGCCCCGGTCACTTGCCGTGACCTCCAGCCCGTTCTTCCAGAGACTGCCCTGATCACTTGCCGTGACCTCCTGCCCGTACACCCAGAGACTGTCCCGGTCACCTGCTGTGACTGCCTGCCTGGTCGCCACCCGCTCCCTTACAAGGACCGCTCCCTTGTATAGTAGCCCAGAGGTTCCGCCTCCCAGACCCGTTACAGTTTGCTCGGGCCATGGAACCCGGTGGCACCCAAGCTCCCTCGCTCTCGGACCTGTGTCATGAACTGTCCCGTCAAAGGTCCCAACAGGAGTCCATCCTGGGTCACCTGCGGAATGTCAATACTCGCCTGGACACTCTGACTGTTCCACCAACAACCTCCGCCAGTGCCATGTCTCGCAATCCGGCAGCTCCGCTGTCCACTAACACCATGATATCCTACCCCGGACCTCGGCTTTCTGCACCTCCTCTCTTCGGAGGCGACTCAGCCCAGGCTCGGGGCTTCATAAATCAGTGCACCCTGCACTTTGAACTATTGTCCCACCAGTTTAACTCCGACCGAGCCAAAATTGCATTCATCATGTCCCATCTCACCGGGGAGGCCCTTGCCTGGCTAAATCCTCTATGGGAGAGAGGAGACCCCCTGGTGTCCAACTTTCCTGCTTTTCTCACGGCTTTCCGGAAAGTCTTCGACGAACCCGGACGGAAGACCTCATCCGCATCATCGTTGCTACGCCTCCATCAGGAAAGTCTCACCGTGGGCCAATATGCCATACGGTTCCGTACCCTTGCCTCGGAGCTGGCCTGGGATAACGACGCTCTGGTTTCCGTCTTCTGGGAGGGTCTGTCCGGCCGTATTAAAGATGAACTTGCCGGTCGGGACATTCCTACCACTCTCGATGACTTAATAACTCTTGCCACCCGGATTGACCTACGGTTCCAGGAGCGTGCCAGAGAGGTCACCCGTGAGAGGAGGTTACCACGTCTAGCTCCTACTTTTCAGAAACCCGTCACTCCTTCTGTCTCTAATCAGGTACACCCTCCTGAGCCTATGCAGGTCGACCAGACCAAGATGGTCAAGACCCGTCAGGACTTACGCCGTGCCGAGGGGACCTGCTTCTACTGTGGCAGTAAGGAGCACCGGATCCGTGCCTGCCCGGAGAGGTCGGGAAACGCCTGTGTCTAGGTTCGCTCAGAGAGGTCCACCTAGACAAGAATAAATCATCTCCATCCCTGCTGTTGTCAGTTTCAATCGTCTACGGGGAGAACCGTTATTTCAAACTAGCCCAACTGGACTCTAGAGCAGCCGGGAATCTTATTTCACAGTCCCTGGTAGAGAAATACCGCATCCCCACCAAACCTCTGGCTGTACCCTTGTCTGTTGCTGCCGTGGATGGGGGGCTCTTACCACGCCCCATCCAACTCATCACCGAATCCATTACTCTGCAGGTGGGAATGCTGCATTCTGAGAGTATCTCCTTTCATGTTCTGCCTGGACTCTCTCACGCCCTCTTGCTAGGCCTACCTTGGCTCCAGAAACATGCACCCGTTCTTGACTGGCAGACCGGAGAAGTCCTTCGCTGGGGACAGGGCTGCCATAAGACCTGTCTGGTTCCCGTTCATCCCGTCCGTCCTTCTCCTACCCCAGCTAATCTACCTGGACTTCCGATTCCTTATTGGTCTTATGCTGATGTCTTTAATAAAAAGGAGGCAGAGACACTACCCCCTCATAGACCATACGACTGCCCTATCGACCTGTTACCTGGTACTTCTCCCCGTGGGCGTATTTATCCATTATCCGCTGCTGAGACCCGGTCGATGTCCGAATATATTGAGGAGAATCTGGCCAGGGGATTCATCCGGAAATCTACCTCCCCGGCGGGAGCAGGCTTCTTTTTCGTCAAAAAGAAGGACGGCTCTCTCCGTCCCTGTATAGACTATAGAGGCCTTAACCAGATCACGGTGAAGAATAAGTACCCCCTTCCGCTCATTCCGGAGTTATTTGATCGTCTGAGGGGGGCTAGAATCTTCACCAAACTGGACCTCCGTGGGGCGTACAACCTGGTTCGTATCCGTCAGGGGGATGAATGGAAGACGGCATTCAACACCCGGGACGGCCACTATGAATATCTGGTAATGCCCTTTGGCCTCTGTAACGCTCCTGCCGTCTTTCAAGAGTTGGTCAATGACATCTTCCGGGACCTTCTCTACTCCTGCGTAGTGGTGTACCTGGACGACATCTTGGTCTTCTCTCCGGATCTCCAGACTCACCGGAGGGATGTTCGTCAGGTCCTGCTCAGGCTCAGGCAGAACCATCTCTACGCTAAATATGAGAAGTGCCTCTTTGAGCAGACCTCGCTTCCGTTTCTGGGCTACATTATCTCTCAGACCGGCCTACAAATGGATCCTGAGAAACTGTCTGCCATCGAGAAATGGCCCCGACCAGAGGGGTTGAAGGCTATTCAACGGTTCCTGGGCTTCGCCAACTATTACCGCCTCTTCATCCCGCACTTCTCTTCCCGGACTGCCCCAATTTCCGCGCTCACCCGTAAGGGTACTAATCCCTAAGAGTGGCCGCCCGAAGCAGAGGAGGCCTTTCTTTCCCTAAAACAGGCCTTCTCTTCCGCCCCGGTGCTGCATCGCCCGGACGGCAACAAGCAGTTCTTCCTGGAAGTTGACGCCTCCTCCTCTGGAGCCGGAGCGGTACTTACTCAAAAATCATCTTCCGGGAGAATGGTAACTTGTGGCTTCTTCTCCAAACTCTTCTCCTCTTCTGAGCGCAACTATTCCATAGGAGACCGAGAGTTATTGGCCATCAAGCTGGTGTTGGAGGAGTGGCGTTACCTACTCGAGGGGGCTCTTCATCCGGTAATAATTTACACTGACCACAAGAACTTGGCTTACCTCCAGCATGCCCAGAGACTTAACCCGCGCCAAGCCCGGTGGTCCTTGTTTTTTGCTCGCTTTGATTTTGTTCTTCATTTTCGCCCGGCTGACAAAAACGTCAAAGCAGACGCCTTGTCCCGATCCTTTCTGGTGTCCGATCTCGAGGAAGAACCTAAACATATCATCGATCCCGCCAGAGTAATGCAGGTGGCTCCCGTGAGTCTAAATCGTCTCCCTCCCGGTAAGACGTTTGTTTCAGTACCTGATCGGGAGAAGATCCTACACTGGGGCCATTCGTCTAAACTAGCTGGCCACGCCGGTCAGAAAAAGACCCTCCAGCTTATTGCCCGGCACTATTGGTGGCCTACCCTGCACAAGGACATAATAGACTTTGTTTTTGCCTGTGTGTCCTGCGCCCGCAACAAAGTCCCGAGACATCTGCCAGCCGGACGCCTCCTTCCGCTTCCTGTACCTGCTGCCCCCTGGCAGCATATAGCAATGGACTTTATAACTGATCTCCCCGTCTCTGCCGGTTGTACGGTCATTTGGGTAGTCGCTGACCGCTTTTCCAAGATGGCTCACTTTATTCCCCTGCCAGGCCTTCCGTCTGCACCCGAGCTGGCTAAAGACTTTATCCGCCACATCTTCCGTCTTCATGGCCTGCCCCTCCACATCATGTCGGATCGTGGGGTACAGTTCACCTCACGTTTCTGGAGAGCCACTTGTAAACTACTAGACGTCACCCTGGACTTCTCTTCCGCTTACCACCCACAGTCCAATGGTCAAGTGGAGCGGATCAATCAGAACCTGACCAGTTACCTCCGGCACTTCGTTAATGCCCACCATTCTGACTGGGTGGATCTCCTACCATGGGCCGAGTTCTCTTATAATAATCACGAGAGCGAATCCTCCTCCAAATCCCCGTTTTTTGTAGTCTTTGGTTAGCATCCTCGGATTCCTTTTCCTGTCTCCACCTCTGTGGACAACCCGGCTGCGGAATCTCTCGTTAGCAAATTTTCCTCCATATGGGAGAGTACCCGGTCCGCACTCCTTCTGTCATCCGAGCGTATGAAAAGACACGCTGACAAAAAACGCCTGGATCCTCCACAATTTCATCCAGGAGATAAAGTCTGGCTCTCATCTAAATATGTTCGACTCAAGATACCTTCTTACAAGTTAGGGCCTCGGTTCATCGGTCCTCTGGAGGTCATCAGTCAGATCAACCCGGTGGCCTATAAATTGAAACTCCCGGCCAACTTACGGATCCCTAACTCCTTCCATGTATCTCTCCTCAAACCCGTGGTGCTTAACTCTTTTTCCAAGTCTACAGGTACGCCTCCTGCTCCGGTTTCTGCTGAGGACGAGTTTGAGGTAGAGAACATTCTTGCCACCAAAAGGGTAAGAGGAAAGACCTTTTTTCTGGTAGATTGGAAGGGGTTTGGTCCTGAGGAGAGAACGTGGGAGCCCCGGGAGAACATCCATGCCCCTCTCATCCTAGCTAAATTTCTATCTGGCCTAAAAAAGAGGGGGGGTAAAGGGGGGGGTACTGTAGTGCCGGCGTCCCTGCCCTCTACTAGGCAGGGACGCTGTTCCCCTCACCGCTCTGCTCCGTGCCCGGCGTCCCTCTCCCGCTCTGCTGGCAGCGCGCGCTCCTTCCCGGCCACTGTGCTTAGGGCACGCGCGCGCGCCCTCCCTCCCTCTTAAAGGGGCCGCGCGCGCCGTCCTAAGGAGTCCCCGGCCAATGGCCGGAGGACTTTACCATATATAAGGCACCTCCTCCAAAATGGAGGTGCCCGAGCAATGTTGTTGCACCGTTCTACTCTGCTTCAGCCCTCAGGTCCCGTTGCCAGTTACCTGCCAGTTACCTGCCAGATTCCTGCCAGCTTGCTGTCCTAATCCTGCCTGATTTCCTGTTACCTGCCTGCCTGCCTGAGGTCCGACGGTCTGCCTTACAACTCCGGTCAGTCTGTCTAAGGACCAACTTGCCCGCTCACCTGGGAGCGCTTCTCCACTACCTGCCTGCTTGCCTGCCCGGAGGCTCCGCTGTCACGTGCTGTGACCACCAGCTATTCCAGACTCTTGCCCGCTCACCTGGGAGCGCTTCTCCGCTACCTGCCTGCTTGCCTACCTGGAGGCTCCGCCGTCACGTGCTGTGACCACCTGCTATTCCAGAGACTCTCGCTTTCTCACCTGGGAGCACACATCCTCCATCTGCCTTGCTAGCCTACCTGGAGGTTCAGCCATCACAGGTCGTACCTACCCCTTACCTAGAGACTGCCCCGGTCACTTGCCGTGACCTCCAGCCCGTTCTTCCAGAGACTGCCCCGGTCACTTGCCGTGACCTCCAGCCCGTTCTTCCAGAGACTGCCCTGATCACTTGCCGTGACCTCCTGCCCGTACACCCAGAGACTGTCCCGGTCACCTGCTGTGACTGCCTGCCTGGTCGCCACCCGCTCCCTTACAAGGACCGCTCCCTTGTATAGTAGCCCAGAGGTTCCGCCTCCCAGACCCGTTACACGGTAGGTGACTCTCCACATCTCTCCTTGTCACAAACACGTCACTGATGGTCTCGGGGTCTCGGATGAAGCCCCAGCCGCGCTCCATCTGGAACTTCACCACAGTCCCGGTGACTCGGGGTCTGCGGGCAGTTCGGAGATCTCGTCGCGCCTTCATTTTCTGCTCCGCGCTCTGGACCTGCAGCTTCTCTTGCTTCACCCGCCGCTCTCGCTGCTCCTTCTCAAACATCTCCAGCTGTTGGCGGCAGGCCTCCCGCCGCTCAGCTGCGCCCGCTCGCGTTTCTTTCGTGAACCCCATCAGGTCCTCCCCTGTGGGGTCCCATTCAAACTGGGCATCTTCCAGTGGCAGCTGGGGGATTTCCTGAGGCGCCGGAGCAGGTATGAGGGGCTCAGAGGGTACTTCGACCTCCGCGGACGGGCTCCTCCGGAAGCGGGGGTTGACAAACTCGGGGGGCCAGATGAAAGGCAGCCCATCCGGAGTGGTGTATTGGGCGAAGAGATCCGCGCCCAGTGGTGGTACTGCAGCAGCAGGGGGCGCAGGTGGGTTGGCGGCGCCCGGGGGCACGTGACCTTGCGACAAGTGTTGAGCCACCCCCGTAGTGTTCGAGTTCGGTTCGGTTCGTCGAACACCCGTGTGTTCGCCGAACTGTTCGTCGAACTGTTCGTCGAACACCTTCGAACACCGTTAAAACCAATGGCAGGCAAACAAAAACACATAGAAACACATAGAAAACACCTTCAAAGGTGTCCAAAAGCTGACAAACTGCTCAGAAGACATAACTAACACATGGAAAAGTGACAAGTACATATAGTCATGCGAAAATAAAAGAGGTGGAGGAGTAAAAGGAGGGGGAGACACAGATATAGGCATGTCATGCCCTTCTAAAATCCAAAAAGTGAGAAGCCGACACGGCCAGTCCGCTCCTGCCCGTGCCACCTCCGTGTCGCCGGGTTTGTGCCAGAGCCGCGGTGAACCCTGACGGCCAGCCCCCCTCTCCCAATACTGGTGCCTGTCCGCTGGTGGGTCGAGCGAGCCCCCCTGTGGTGGAGGCAGCTCTAAGCTTTTTAATTTAAATTGTCTCTCTAATTTGAATGAATACACTTTAAATCCATTTACAAGGATCTATTGGAGGGCAAGTCTCATGCCAGCAGCCGCGTAATTCCAGCTCCAGTAGCGTCCACTAAAGCTGCTGCAGTTAAAAAGCTTTTATAAGGATCGAGCTCGGCTGTCCACCGCAAGGCATCCTACTGCCAGTCCCAGCCCCTATGCCTTGGGGTGCCTCCTGATGCTCTTCACTAAGTATCCCATGGTCCCGAATCATTTCCTTTGAAAAAATTAAGTGTCTAAACTACAGGTGGTGTAGCTTGCTTAACAGCCGGGATAATCCGCTGACTAGCAGACACTGCTACTAGGCACAAAGTATTTCCTGGGCTAGATGCAGTTAAAAATTTGTAATTAGATACTCTCGTTGGATGCTGAGAAAGCATTCCATAGAGTCTCCTGGCACGCCATATATGATTCTCTTAAAAAGCTTGGGGTAGGGGTCTAGGGGACCCTTTTATAGCCAAAATCACGGCCCTGTATCGCAATACGTCACCTAGGCTGAAGATAAATGGAACTGTAGCACCCTGAGGGCTCGGTTGCTACAGACGTATTGCACCTCACCCAGAGGTGTGATATCTCACTCTCAGGTAAGGATGGAGTGTGGATCAAGACCCGACACCTGCATGCATTACACCACATTGCCGTGGGGCAGGGCGACCAATATGCCCCTGAGATGGGCACGACAGTCCCTGTCCCTGGCTGGAGTGGGGGGAGGGAACACTGAGGAAGGGGAACCCTGTAGTGCAGGAGCAGGGAGGAAGCAGTTCCTGGGTGCATTGAGAAGGGAGTATAAAAGGTGGGCACCATCTTAGTTCAGTGCAGAGAAGTCTGAGCAGAAGTGGCAGGGAGCAGGGGCTCTGCATGAGCTCTGCTCCGGAGGCGGGCCTAGTAACAGAGGCCCAGGCCTGGAAGAGGGAGAAGGAAGGAAGAGGAGCGGAGAAGGCTCCAGGAACGAGGAATGAAGGGATCCCAGGGGTGCGGACGGGCGAGTCGCCACTAGAGATGAGCGGTGTTCGACTAGAACTGTTCGCCAATCTCAAATTCGAGCTGTTTTGGGCGGTGTTCGAGTTGTTCGACGAACCCGAACGATTTGCAAAAAATTCGGCTGTTCGAGGTTATGTTCGATAACTGTTCGTGCACCAAAAGCGTGTCCTGCATGTCTGGTGCTATTTAGAGCACCAATCATGCAGGGATTGTCTGCCACTCACTGTAATGCCACAGCCATGGTGATTGTGGCATTACAGTGATTGCCCAAATCGATGGGAACAGTGCCAACAGTGAAACATGAAAAGCCGGCAATTCAGCAGCGGCATACACCGGTACCAGACAATTTAGAACCGAAAGAATAGAGCTTCACACATAGATTAGATAGATAGAAACATGTCAGTCACATATATACGAAGTACAGTGAAAGTGCTGCTTACTGTACTTGTCATTTAGCGTAAAGGATTTATCAAAAAAAATAATAGTGTTTTCATGCACCGTCTCTTTAAAAAAGCCGGCCGGCAATTCAGCATCTGTACCCGACAATTTAGAATAGAAGGAATAGAGAATCACACATAGATTAGATAGATAGAAACATGTCAGTCACATATATATGAAGTACAGTGACAGTGTTGATTACTGTACTTGTCATTTAGTGTAAAGGATTTATGAAAAAAAATAATAGTGTTTTCATGCACCGTCTCTTTAAAAAAGCCGGCCGGCAATTCAGCATCTGTACCCAACAATTTAGAATAGAAGGAATAGAGAATCACACATAGATTAGATAGATAGAAACATGTCAGTCACATATATATGAAGTACAGTGACATTGTTGCTTACTGTACTTGTCATTTAGTGTAAAGGATTTATTTAAAAAAATAATAGTGTTTTCATGCACCGTCTCTTTAAGAAAGCCGGCCGGCAATTCAGCATCTGTACCCGACAATTTATAACAGACAGAATAGAGCTTCACACATAGATTAGATAGATAGAAACATGTCAGTCACATATATAAGAAGTACAGTGATAGTGTTGGTTACTGTACTTGTCATTTAGTATTAAAATAAAGGATTTATTATTAAAAAAATTGGCGTGGGGTTCCCCTTAATTTTAGGCTCTAGCGGAGGTTAAGCAGACAGCTGGGGCAGATGTTTGAAGCCTGGGAAGGGGGTAATACCCACGGAGCTTCCCAGGCTACTAATATCAGCCCCCAGCTGAATACATAGCCTTTACTAGCTATTAAAATGGGGGACCCCCCAAAAAAATGATGTCACCCTGTTTTTGTGTCCAGCCAGGCACAACTAGGCAGCTGGGGGCTGGAATCCGCAGCGCAAGGAGGCCCAAGCTTTCTGGGCCACCCCAGCTGCAAATTGCAGTCCGCAGCCACCCCGGAAAATGGCGCGTTCATAGAAGCGCCATCTTCTGGCGCTGTACCCAACTCATCCAGGGCCCTGATGCGGTGGCTCACTGGGTAATAAAGGGGTTAGGGCCAGCTTGGCATTATCAGCTGGCCCTAAGCCCAAAATTCATGGGGTCACGCCAATATTAGACATGACCACCATGAATTTCTAGTAAAGTATTTAAAAAAAACACAACACCCAGAAAAAAGTCCTTTAATTGAAATAAACACATAATTCTTTATTGTTCTAAATTAAACCATACTTACCGTCACGCCCATTCCAGCTGAAGCCAACGATCTCCTGCAATAAAAGAAAAATAATAAACCAACATCATCCTTACCTTTCAATGGTTCCCATGACAGCTTCAGCTCTGCTACATCGAGATGACAGGCTGGACCGCAGCAGAACGCCGCCATCCAGCCTGTCATCCCGCAGACACTGAGAAGCGCAGGCTTGCTTGCGCTCCACAGTGTCTCTCTGTGAGGGCATCCAGATGAGCCGAGTTAATGTCCAATGAACTCGGCTCACCTCATGCACGTCACTGACAGCGTGGGAAAATTCTCCTGCACTCAGCGCTTCAGCGTGGGAGAATTCTCACACTGAAGTGCTGAGTGCAGGAGAATTCTCCCACGCTGTCAGTGACGTGCAGGAGGTGAGCTGAGTTCATTGGACATGAGCTCACCTTATGCACGTCACTGACAGCGTGGGAAAATTCTCCTTCACTCAGCGCTTCAGCGTGGGAGAATTCTCACGCTGAAGCGCTGAGTGCAGGAGAATTCTCCCACGCTGTCAGTGACGTGCAGGAGGTGAGCTGAGTTCATTGGACATGAGCTCACCTTATGCACGTCACTGACAGCGTGGGAGAATTCTCCTGCACTCAGCGCTTCAGCGTGAGAATTTTCCCACGCTGTCAGTGACGTGCATGAGGTGCGCCGAGTTCATTGGACATGAACTCGTCTCATCTTTATGCCGTCACAGAGAGACAATGTGGAGCGCAAGCATGCCTGCGCTTCTCAGTGTCTGCGGGATGACAGGCTGGATGGCAGCGTTCTGCTGCGGTCCAGCCTGTCATCTCGATGTAGCAGAGCTGAAGCTGTCGTGGGAACCATGGAAAGGTAAGGATGATGTTGCTTTATTATTTTTCTTTTATTGCAGGAGATCGTTGGCTTCAGCTGGAATGGGCGTGATGGTAAGTATGGTTTAATTTAGAACAATAAAGGATTGTGTCTTTATTTCAATTAAAGGACTTTATTCTGGGTGTTTGTGTTTTCTTTTAACTTTGACTATGGGGTTAGTAATGGGGGTGTCTTATAGACGCCTCTCCATTACTAACCTGGGCTTGATGTCAGCTGGCATTATAAGCTGACATCAGCCCCAGCCCTATTACCCCCTGCCACCGCTACAGGGCAGCGTGGAAGAGCGAGGCTAAGTGCCAGAATTGGCGCATCCTATGAATGCGCCATTTCTGGGGCGGCTGACGGCTGGTGTTTCTAGCCTGGGAGGGGGCCAATATTCATGGCTCCCTTTCTGGGCTATTAATATCAGCCCCCAGCTGTCTGCCTAGCCTTTGCTAGCTATTAAATTAGGGGGGACCCCACGTCATTTTTTTTGGGGGGTCCCCCATTTTAATAGCTAGTAAAGGCTATGTATTCAGCTGGGGGCTCATATTAGTAGCCTGGGAAGCTCCGTGGGTATTACCCCCTTCCCAGGCTTCAAACATCTGCCCCAGCTGTCTGCTGAACCTCCGCTAGAGACTAAAATTAAGGGGAACCCCACGCCAATTTTTTTTAATAATAAATCCTTTATTTTAATACTAAATGACAAGTACAGTAACCAACACTATCACTGTACTTCTTATATATGTGACTGACATGTTTCTATCTATCTAATCGATGTGTGAAGCTCTATTCTGTCTGTTATAAATTGTCGGGTACAGATGCTGAATTGCCGGCCGGCTTTTTTAAAGAGACGGTGCATGAAAACACTATTATTTTTTTTAATAAATCCTTTACACTAAATGACAAGTACAGTAAGCAACACTGTCACTGTACTTCATATATATGTGACTGACATGTTTCTATCTATCTAATCTATGTGTGAAGCTCTATTCTGTCTGTTATAAATTGTCGGGTAAGGATGCTGAATTGCCGGCCGGCTTTTTTAAAGAGACAGTGCATGAAAACACTATTATATTTTTTAATAAATCCTTTACACTAAATGACAAGTACAGTAAGCAACACTGTCACTGTACTTCATATATATGTGACTGACATGTTTCTATCTATCTAATCTACGTGTGAGGCTCTATTCCTTCTTGTCTAAATTGTCGGGTACCGGTGTATGCCGCTGCTGAATTGTCGGCCGGCTTTTTTAAAGAAAGCGTCTTCTGATCAGTTTGTCAGCTTTTGGACACCTTTGAAGGTGTTTTCTATGTGTTTCTATGTGTTTTTGTTTGCCTGCCATTGGTTTTAACGGTGTTCGACGGTGTTCAAAGGTGTTCGACGAACAGTTCGACGAACAGTTCCTCGAACATCCCGGTGTTCGACGAACCGAACCGAACCCGAACACTACGGGGGTGGCTCAACACTAGTCGCCACCGCATGCCCGAATCCACCTGCGTGGAGGGGTCAGGCCAAAGGGGGAGACCGGTCCCCGAACTAGTGGAGGCAGGAAACGACCCTCAACTAGAAACCGGAGGCTCTGACATTTTATGTGGCGCAGCCCCTCGCTACACCCGCTAGGAAGGCACCACATAGGGTCAGGGAAACTGGCGCCAAGTTTACCAAGAGGAGGCCCGAGGCAGCCGGACAGAAGTGTTGGTAAGAAAGGCCAGACAAAGGACACACAAAGGGGGTCCTGTGAATTGCTCCAAAGTTATCTGGGAGTTGTCTGAGCCCCTCACCTGGTGAGCACAGTACGATGTGGGCAGCTGTTACCTGCAGACGTGGTCTGGATAATAAGAACTGTGAGTAAAGGCCCTGGACTGCAACACTGACTCCGTGTCGTTACTGCTGCTGCCCTGCACCATCACCCCCATCCTCCGCATACACTGCCCTGAGGCTATACTCCTCCCGTGGGGAGTTATGCTACGCTCTGCTGCACCCACAACACCAGCCTCAGCGGTCTGCCCTGTAGCGGCGGTTCACTCTGACCGCAATCCACGGGTGGCGTAGTCGGACATTTAAACATCAAAACCATATAAATAGTTCCGCCACTGGTTTGACCGCCCTGAGCCACGAACCGGGTCGCCGCCACGAAGACTACAACCACCAGCATCCACCAAAAAGGGTCCGGCTCCGGGTGTCCCAAGGCCCAGGGGGTGCGTCAGAACATTTTCATCACCTTTCACAATCACCAATGGGACAAGGCAGGGATGTCCTCTGTCCCCTCTCTTATACATCCTAGTGACGGAGCACCTGCTCTCATCAATTCGCCATAACCCCAATATTAGGTGGATTGAGGTGGGAGGCACCGAGTACCAGTGCTCTCTATTTGCTGATGATGTCCTAGTATATATCACTCAATCACATATATCCATCCCTGCTGTTATGGCTGAAATAGATCACTTTGTTACATGGTCAAATTTTAAAATCAATGCAGCGAAGTCTGAGGCCCTCGATGTCTCCCTCCCCAAATCCATATAGGATTCCATCCAGTCCAACTTTCCCTTTGCCTGTCCCTCACAGGGTATCAAATACTTAGGAATTCCTATTCATAGAGACCTCTCCCATCTATGTTATCTTAATTTTGGGCCCTTTATTGAACAACTCCATACAGACCACGGTTGGCAAGTTAGAACTGTAAGATTCACTACGTGAACCGCTGGTGTTTTGTGGAAAAGCACATGTACACTGCGTTCCAAATTATTATGCAAAAAGTGTTTAGGAGTGATAAGGGAAGAATTTGTTTGTTTGTCAGTTAAACTCATTGATGGTGATGTGTGTCAGGGCTCTTTATATCACTGTAAGCAATTGCAGACACCTGTGCTAATTAGTTTGGCAGGTGTGTCCAATGAAAGGCAAGACTACTTAAGAAGGCTCTCTCACATTATTAAGCAGCCTACATTTTCTGCCAAAATGGGAAAGAAGAAGGATGTGTCGGCTGCTGAGAAGCAACAAATTGTGGAGTGTTTAGGTCAAGGCATGACTACAATCAACATTGTGCGATGATCAGGATGAAGTGTCTTGGCAATCAAGAAGTATGTAGCTGATTCACAGTACACACGTGTGCGTGCTGATAAGGGCAAATTGAGGACTCTTTCCTACAGGCAATTACGTCAGGTTGAAAGAGCAGCGGCAAAAAAGCCTTGTCATAGCAGCAGACAAGTTTTTGAAGCTGCTTGTGCCTCCAACGTCCCCCGAACAACAAGATGCAGGGTCCTTCAGAGGTTTGCAGCTGTGCATACGCCATCCTGTCGACCTCCTCTATCCACTTCACACAAGCAGAAACGGCTCCAGTGGGCCAAACATTACATGAAGACTGATTTCAAAACAGTTTTGTTCACGGATGAGTGCCGTGCAGCGCTCGATGGTCCAGATGGATGGAGTGGAGGATGGCTGGTTGATGGACACCCCACGCAAACACGGCTACAGCGCCAACAAGGAGGAGGTGGAGTAATGTTTTGGGCTGGAATCATGGGGAGAGAGATTGTCGGCCCCTTTAGGATCCCTGAAGGCGCTAAAGATGAACTCCATAATGTATGTGGATTTTCTCAAACAGCACTTCCTGCCATGGTTCAAGAAGAAGAACCGTGTATTTCACAGCAAGATCATTTTTCTGCATGATAATGCACCATCTCATGCTGCACATAAAACATCTGCATCTCTGGCTGATATGGGCATAAAAGGGGACAAACTTATGGTGTGACCCCCATGCTCCCCTGACCTCTACCCCATTCAGAACCTTTGGAGCATCATTAAAAGGAGTGTCTATGATGGCGGGAGGCAGTTCACATCTAAGCAACAGCTCTGGGAGGGTATTCTGTCCTCATGCAAAACAATTGAAGCAGAAACCATCCAAAACCTGACAAATTCAATGGACGAGAGAGTTCAGAAGCTCCTTTCGAACAAGGGGTCCTATGTGAAAATGTAACATCACCTAGAATAAAGTTTTGAGTTGAAAACTGTTTGATTTCAGTTTCTAACAACCTGCTAATGCTTATAATTTCAAAAATGACCATTTTTTTGGTCTTTATTAAAATGAAAAGGTTGATCGAAAAGTTTGGGGGATCTAAGAGTGTGGCAACCCAGTAGTCATGATTACTTCGAATTCTGACAATATGAGGGTCATGCTGCAGGTAGTGCAGCAAGAAGGCACTTATGTGTCTTGCGCATCTCGGAGCCCCAAAATTATTTTCCGGGCTAGATGCAGCTAAAAATTATTTTTAATTTTAAATCTGGTGAAGCTTTAGTATAGATGGCCTAATAGGATCAGTGCTGCACACTGCTACAAAGCCCAAATTATTTTCCAGTCAAGATACAGATAAACATGATTAGTAATTTGAAAGCTTAAAACGGTTGGTAGGGTGATTTTAACCAATCATCAAGCTTTTACTCTCCCCAGGATGACACAGGGGTAGAAAAGTCGTTTCGGATCCATGATTTGTTCATCTTTATGAACGTGAGTCTGTCTACATTATCAGTGGAGAGCCGCGTGCGCTTATCTGTCAGCACACCACCAGCAGCACTGAACACACGTTCAGACAGAACGCTGGCTGCGGGGCATGACAAGATCTCCAAGGCGTAAGTGGCTAGCTCCGGCCATTTATCCAGATTGGAAGCCCAAAAAGAGCAAGGGTCCAGTGACACAGTCGTGGCTTCAATGTTTACTTGGAGATACTCCTGTACCATCGTCTCTAGGCGTTGACTATGTGTCAGACTTCTTGTCTCCTGTGGCCTTGCAAAGGATGGGCTAAAAAAGTGGTGAAATGATTCCGCAAAATTGATGTTACCAGCAGATACTGTGGTTCTGTTACGGTTTGAGTGCTGAACACTTGACGGTCCCACGGTTGGCAAGTTGGAACTGTGAGATTCACTACGTGCACCACTGTATTTTGTGGAAAAGCACATGTAAGATTCTGCAACAGTCTCTGCTGATACTCCTGCATGTGTGCATCCCTTTCTATGGCAGGAATAATTTCTGCAAATTTACTTTTGTACCGGGGATCTAACAGTGTGGCAACCCAGTAGTCAGGATTATTTCTAATTCTCACAATTCGAGGGTCATGTTGCAGGTAGTGCAGCAAGAAGGCACTCATGTGTGTTGCGCATCCAGGAGCACCAAGTCCCTGTTGTGTTGGTGGCGAGGTAACAATCATGCTTCCTTCCTCTGTCCTCTCCCCCCAACCTCGCACAACAGAAATGTGATCAAGGTCTCCCTCTTCTGATGAGTCTTCCATCAGTTCGTCCTCCACTTCTTCCTGGGCTCCTGCACCTTCCTCACTAGTTTGGCTGCTACCATAAGCCCTGGTAAAACCATCTCCCCCACCCTCACATGCCTGCCGCCTTGGTGCTGCCGACCGTCTGGACCTTGCAGATGTTAGCCGTTCCGCATACAACTCCTCCTCCTCTACTTCCTCCATCTCCTCTTGTGCCACCACCTGACTCCAAATTCTGTTTAACATGTGCTCCAGCATGTAAATCACCGGAATAGTCATGCTGATAATGGCATCGTCAGCACTAAACATCTTCGTCGCCATATCAAAACTGTGCAGAAGGGTGCATAGGTCCCTGATCTGAGACCACTCCTCCAGCGTGATTTGCCCCACCTCTGAATCTCGTTGGCCCAGGCTATACGTCAGAACGTATTGCACCAGGGCTTGTCGGTGCTGCCACAGTCGCTGCAACATGTGCAGAGTTGAATTCCACCGGGTAGGCACATCGCATTTTAGCCGGTGAAGTGGCAGGCCCAACGACTTCTGTAGAGATGTAAGTCACTGAGCTGCGGGATGCGAACGGCGGAAGTGAGCACACAGCGACCGTGCCCTCTGCAGAAGGCCATCTAGTCTGGGATAGTGGGCTAAAAATTGCTGGACAACCAGGTTCAACACGTGAGCCATACAAGGCACGTGTGTGACATTGCCCCGGCGAAGGGCCGCACCCAGGTTTGCAGCATTGTCGCACACGGCCTTCCCTGGTTTCAGGTCCAGTGGAGACAACCATTCATGATATTGGTTCTCCAGAGCTGACCACAACTCCTCAGCTGTGTGACTCACATTTCCCAGACATTTCAATGTAAAAACCGCCTGATGACGTTGAGCCCTACTGCCAGCATAGTAAGGAGGTGTGCAGGATCCCTTCTGCGCAGTTAGAAAGCTTGTGGCATGACCAGACAGGCTTTGGGTGCAGGTGGAAGACCGAAAGGAGGTTGAGGAGGCAGAAGCAGTGGAGGAACTTTGACATAAAGAGGATTGACGCACAACTCGTGGGGACAGCAAGACTTGGACAGCAGCCCCTTGTCCTGCTGTCACCATAGTTACCCAGTGCCCAGTCAGCGACATGTAACGCCCCTGTCCATGCCTACTCGTCCAAGTGTCTGTGGTGAAATGCACCCTGTCACACACAGAGTTTCTCAAAGAAGCGGTGATGTTGTGTGCGACATGCTGGTGGAGCGCAGGCACACCTTTCTTTGAGAAGTAGTGCCGACTGGGCATCTGGTACTGGGGCACTGCGACGGACATAAGGTCTCGAAAATCCTCTGTGTCCACCAGGCGGAAAGGCAGCATTTCTGTAGCCAAGAGCTTGCAGATGGTGAAATTCAACCTCTTAGCTTTCTCATGGCTAGGAGGAAATGGTCTTTTACTTGTCCACATCTGAGGGACCGAGGGCTGGCTATTGTGCTTAGACGGGGTTGATAAGGGTGTCCCCGGCAAACTGCCGGTCTGTGAGGAAGATGCAGGCGGACATGTTAGGTTGCCTTGATCCAAAGGTGGTGCTATCGATGTCGGACAGCGCTCAACACCAGCTGGTGTTCCCACCTCCAAAGAAAATGATGACCTGCCAATCACGCTGGCTGTTGCGGGTAAAGAGGTGGCAGGTCTGCGCCCCAAAACAGGTGTGACTGCTGTCCCCCCAGTCACAGAGGATGAAGAGGCCGCGGATGCACAAGATATGGCAGACGGTGGTTGGCCCGGCCGGCTAGGCCGCATTGTAGCACACTGAGCTTCCCACTGCAACTTATGCTTCATGTCCATGTGCCGGTTCATGCATGAAGTACTCAAACTATGTATTTTTTGGCCTCTACTTAGCTTTTGCTGACAAATGTTACAGATAACACGAGTTGGGTCATCTTTATCGATCTGAAAAATGCCCAGGCTATGCAAGGCTTAGCACCCATGAGACCTGAAGAGCCACCACGACTTGTGGTGAGAGGCAGAGTTGTGTTTGAGGATGCAGTTGTTGACGTGCTTCCAGTACTACGTCTCTGTCCAGGAAGGCGCAACCTGACCTCGTCGTCACTAGCATCTTCCTCCACCTCCTCTGCTGACCTCATCTCTTGGCTGACTGTGGGTTGACAGTAAGTGGGATCTCCAACCTCATCATCATCACCCTGTGTGTTATCACACCCGTCGTCCTCAGAGCCAACCTGTTCCTGCCCTGACAAAAAACTAAAGTTGTCGCTCCAATCAGGTATTTGAGTCTTATCGTCTTCCTCATTGTCTCCACCAACAGGAGTTACAGTTTGGGAATGAGGGTCTACATTATGGTCAGAACCTTCTGCGTCTGGTCCTGGATCCGACTCATAAAGATTCTGGGCATCAGTGCAGATCATTTCCTCGTCTGGATTCACAGAAGCGCTGGAGTCGACCTCTGATTCCCAGGCAATAGTATGAGTAAACAGCTCTGCAGACTCAACCATCTGTTCTACCTCATACTCAGACGGGCAGCTGGAGATTTGGGAGCTGTGAGGAAGCAAGTGCGATTTGGGTGACACCTTTGAGGACTGGAGTATTTGTGATGTTGAAGTTGATGTGGAGGAGAGCCCACTTAAAGGAGCACTTGATATCCGTTGAAGCACCTGCTGTTTTTGTGCCTCATCTGGAATTTGTAGCGATTGGCGTGGCCGTAAGAAAGGGATCTTATCACATTGTCCGCTAAAAGAAGTAGACATTTTAGTTTGGCTGGAAGATGGTCTTTCTTCTGCAGATGTTACTGTTGCTTTAACACCTACCCCACGGACACAACCTTTTTTCCCATTCCCAACACGCCTATTCCCCTTTCCACCAGCAGCAGGCCTTTTTCCACTCATTTTGGTGGTTAACTAATTCACAACTCTGGAGTTGTTTGCACAAAAAAACAATGGATGGTAACCGAGCAGAGCTGAGTGGCCAAACTGTGGTATTAGGCCAAAACTATTGGCTGGGTTAGATGCAGAAAAAAATTATATTCAATTTGCAACCTGATGGAGGTCAGTATAGATGGACTAATACAACAAGTCCCACACACAGCTAGAAGCCCAATATTTTTTCAGAGGTAGATGCAGAAAAAAATATATTCAGTTTGCAACCTGATGGAGGTCAGTATAGATGGACTAACAGAGAAAGTCCCACACACTACTAGAAGGCCAAATTTTTTTTCAGAGCTAGATGCAGAAAAAAATTATATTCAGTTTGCAACCTGATGGAGGTCTGTATAGATGGATTAATAGAACAAGACCCACACACAGCTAGAAGCCCAATATTTTTTCAGAGGTAGATGCAGAAAAAAAATATATTCAGTTTGCAACCTGATGGAGGTCAGTATAGATGGACTAATACAACAAGTCCCACACACAGCTAGAAGCCCAATATTTTTTCAGAGGTAGATGCAGAAAAAAATATATTCAGTTTGCAACCTGATGGAGGTCAGTATAGATGGACTAATACAACAAGTCCCACACACAGCTAGAAGCCCAAATATTTTTTCAGAGGTACTGTAGATGCAGATAAAAATTATTTTTAATTTGCAACCTGATGGAGGTCAGTATAGATGGACTAATAGTGAAAGTCCGACACACTACTAGAAGGCCAAATATTTTTTCAGAGCTAGATGCAGAAAAAAATTATATTCAGTTTGCAACCTGATGGAGGTCTGTATAGATGGATTAATAGAACAAGACCCACACACAGCTAGAAGCCCAATATTTTTTCAGAGGTAGATGCAGAAAAAAATATATTCAGTTTGCAACCTGATGGAGGTCAGTATAGATGAACTAATAGAATGATGCTATGCCCAAAAGATTTTACTTCACTAGGTGCAGTAAAAAAATTGGTATTCTATACACAGGTGGTATATCTTGCAACACAGATAGGCTACTCCACTGACTAACACACTCTGCAATAGGCCAAAAAGGATTAGCTTTGCTAGATTCAGCCAAATGCTGTGAAAAAAACTTGCACAGCACTGGCACAGACCTGCCTGGCAAAAACTGATAGGAACTGATGTAACCTAGTCCTGAAAAGGACTCCAATTACAATTAGTCTTTACTCCCACAACCTATCTATTTAAGAGCACAGACCTGCCTGATAAAAGTCGTAGGAAATGCTGTAACCTAGTCCTTAAAAGGACTGCAATCACAACTATTCCCTACTCCCAAGCTATCTGTATATTTGTGCGAAAATTGGCTTGAAATTAACAAGGTATAGCGCACACAGCAACTGCGGTGCCGTCTAACACGCAGCTGCAGCAGTGAGAAAATGGTGGCGACGGGGAAAATGGCTTGGTCTTATAGGGCAAGGACATGTGACATACACTGCCAATGACACATGCCCTTGCTTGTGTGAAAAAAAGCACTTCGCTCCGTGTGTGCGCTGCTGATAGGCTGACAGATTGCACCTCCCCACTGTAAATGCGGGAAAGAGAAAAAAAAATGGAGATCTTCATTGTTCCTGCAGAGATCCATCCCCTGCCCCTCCCCCCACCCCGCTGTACACTCAAACTGCGTATTAACATTAATTTTCATCATTACTGAGAAAAAATCCAGTTATGATTTTGGTGCACGAACAGTTATCGAACATAACCTCGAACAGCCGAATTTTTCTCAAATTGTTCGTGTTCGCCGAACGGCTCGAACACCGCCCAAAACAGCTCGAATTTGAGATTGGCGAACAGTTCGAGTAGAACAACGCTCATCTCTACTTGCGACCAGGCCCGTGCTGGTTGTTTCCTGGTTGCTCCCAAGGACGGTACAGCAGGTGCAGGGGGTTCCGTCGGGGCAGCGGCGCCCGGGGGCGCAAGGCCTTGCGGCCGGGCCTGCGATGGTGGTTGGCTGAGCACGCCCGGGGCAGAGGGCACGGCGTGGGGCGGGGCTCACCGGCAGCGTCGACGGCCTGGGGGCCGGTTGATGGCGGCGGGGGCATGGTGTCGACGGCGCGTCCCGGTGCGTTGGGCTCCGTGACGGGGTGCAGGGGCAGGTCGGCGGCCTCAGGATTCAGTGCAGGGGCGTCTCCGTTACCTGCCTCTGCTGTCGCGGCCTCCTCCGCGGCGTCGTCCTTGGCCTCCGCTCGCCCTTCACTGCCCTCGGTGGCTGGTGCGCTGCTCGTCGATGGCGCCTTCGGCTGCAGGATCACAGCCCGCCGGGCCACTTCCTTCTTCCATCCGGCGATCACGTCCTGCTGCGCCCGGACCATCCTCCGGCCCAGCTCTTCCAACGCCGCCCGTGTATATTCGGGGTCCTCCTTGGGGAGATGGGCTAACAGCTCGGTGAGGCTGCATGGTGGTGTAGCTTGCAGCAGGCCCTTTGCCAGGGTACCGGAACTGGTTTCTCCCTCCATCTCCGGGTGCAGCCTGGCCAGACTGATCCAGACTGCGCCCTGCCCCACAGTTTTCTTCTCTCTCCGCTCCCAGAGGGGGTGGTCCTGGGGCATTCTGCCGACAATCACTTTCAGGGGCAGCCCCCCCATGTTGATGGACATCTCCACTGCTGCATTCATGGCTGGTGGGGGCGGGCTCCTCTTTGGCGCCATTCTGGGACCTGGCCCACGATGGGAGGCGGCTTCCTGCTGTCTTTTGGTGCGCACATAATGGCGTCCACTCTGACAGGGCGGGAAAAACGGATAAAGATGGCGGGAAACGGTCCAAGATGGCGTCTGATGGCGGGAATCGGCTCCGGACGGCGGGAAAATTCTGGAAATGGCGGGAGACTTCTTTTCAAGGTACATGCACAATATTCTTCAGGCACGCAATACCCGTTTGTGGCGGGTTGGTCACGATCCTGCCGACTACGCCAAAGTTGACGCGCCCCCTGGGCCTGTGCGCTGCTGCTGTGCAGGGGGAATACCCGGAGCCGGATCGCTGGGGGTTGTAGTTCTCTGTGGCGGTGACCCGGTCCGTGCCCAGGGTGGTCAAACCAGTGGCAGTCTATTTGTATGGTAATAAGTGTCCGACTACGCCACCCGTGGATTGCGGTTATTAGGAACCGCCGCTGCAAGGCAGTCCGCTGGGGCTGATGATGGGTGCAGCTGAGGTGATGTGACTCCCCACGGGAAGAGTGCAGCCCCAGGGCAGTGTAGTGGATGTTGGGAGTGATGGTAGTGCGGGTCCCGGTGCTGATAGTGCTGGAGGCGCGAAGGAGCACACCGACAACAAGTTACAGTCCAGGGTCTTTACTCACAGTTCGTTTGTTCCAGGTCACTTCGGCCAGCAGTGACCGCCCGAGCCATGCTGCGTCCACCAGGTGAGGGGCTCGGTCAACTCCCAGGCAGTTCAGGAGCATGGCACAGGACCCCCTTTTATCCTTTCTCTGGCCTGCCTCACCAGTGACCCACTTTTGTCCAGCTGCCACGGACCTGTGCGGTTAAACGTGGGCCCCGTCCTCCGCTGTCTTATATGGTGCCTTCCTAGCAGGTTTGATGAGGTGTCGCACCAATATATGATCACGACGACCGGTCTTTGGCTGAGGGTTGTTTCTCCTCCACCAACTTGGGATCCAGTACCCTTAATCTGCCTGACCCTGCACCCCGGATTCTCATGGGTTCTTAGGGTCCCTTCCACCTTCTTGTTCCTGAGCCCTTCTGTTTCTCTGTCTCTCCTTCTTTGCAGTTCCTTTCTGTTTCTGTTCCTTTCTCTTGGAGCTGAGATGAGCCAGAATCTCAGCTCCCCTTCACCTCCTCCTCGGCCTCTTCTCCAGGCCCACTTCTCCTTCTCCTCTCAGGCCCCGGCCTCTTCCCTAGGCCTGCCTCTGGAGCAGCACTCAGCCTGAGCTGCTGCTCCCTGTCTTCTCCTCTCCACAGAACTGAACCTAGATCTAAGATGGTGCCCACCTTTTATACCTCCTTCTAGCCATAAGCCCAGGTGACCAGCAACCAATGGGCTCCTTCCTACACTCAGGAACCAACCCCTATCTGCTCCTACAGCACTGGGTGTTCCACCCCTCCCTCCCCACTCCAGCAGGGACATGGTCGGTCGTGCCTGCACTTCTGTCTAGTGGGAGCACCGTTGAGCTGTCCCTGGGAAATGGGGTGTGTGTGCTGCATGCAGCTAACTGAGCCCTGGTCCATACTCCATCCTTACCTGGGAGTGGAATATCACACCTCTGGTCTGAGGTGCAATACCCCTGTAGCGGCCAAACCCTCAGGGCGCTACATTTGGGCTTCCTATCCTTCTTCCTGACTTTGTGCACTTAGTCTTTCCCTCACTTTGCGTGACAGTTGTTGGAAAAATTGGAGGACTTTTCGATAGCTGAACAATTTTCCAAAGTACTCAACTTTCCCACATACAACTAACAGTGACTGAAGCACAGGGCCGGTTCCATGTTTTCATGAGCAAAAGAGACTCTGTGGGCCCCTTTAACACATACCACGATACATGATGCAGATACGGCAGAGAAATATAGGTATAGTACAATGCTGGACATTATAGTCCTCCATACAGTATTCTATGCACAACATAGTGCTCCATACAGTACTATGGGCACCACTCAATCCTCCATACAGTATAATGAACCTCATATATTGCTTCATATAGAATAATGTAACCCATATAATGCTCCATACAGAATAATGGGCCTCATATAATGCTCCATACAGAATAATGGACCTCATATAATGCTTCTTACTGAATAATTAACCCCATATAATGCTCCATGCATGATAATAAACCCCATATAATGCTCCATACAGAATAATGTGCCTCATATGATGCTCCTTACAAAATAATGGACCCCATATAATGTTCCATACAGAATAATGGGCCCCATATAATGCTTTATACAGAATAATGGGCCCCATATAGTGCTCCATGCAGAATGGGCCCATATAATGGTGCATACAGAATAATGGACCACATATAATGCTCCATACTGTATAATGGGACCCATATATACCTCCATATAGAATGGGCCCATATAATGATGCATACAGAAAGGGCCCCATAGATTACTTCATACAGTATGGATCCCATATAATGCTCCATATAGAATGGGCCCCATATATAGCTCCATACAGAATAATGGGCCCCATATAATGCTCTATACAGAATGCACTCCATATAATTCAGCATGCAGAATGAGCCCCATATAATTCTGCATGCAGCATAATGGGCGCCATATAATTCTCCATAAAGTATGGGCCCCATATATAGCTCCATATAGTATGGGCCCCTTATAATTCTGCATACAGAATGGGCCCCATATAATTTTCCATACAGTATGGGCCCCATATATAGCTCCATACAGTATGGGCCCCATATTTTGCTCCATACATAAAAAAAATCAAATACTCACCTCTCCTCGCTCGCCGCTGCTCCGGACTCCTCAGTGTCTTCTGGCACTGTGACTGCTTAGAGTAGAGACCGCTCTGCAATTACATCATTGCGCCCTCTGCCCTGAGACCTCACAGAGTCAGAAGACGCGGGAGACACAGGAGTTGCCGGGAACGAGGAGAGGTAAGTATTGCAAACAGTTTAAAGCACAGTAACACTGACGGCAAGTGGGCCCACTGCTCGCTCAGGGCCCCAGAGCTTGCTCAGGTGCGCTGGGTGGTTACGCCTCCCTGCTGAAGCACCTCTGTCCCTGGGAAAGTTAAGAACTAGGGAAAGCTGTTCGGCTTTGCCAAGTAGCCAATTTTCCCTGGAACAGATACAAGGGGCAGCAGCTGAAGAACCTAGTAACATAGGAGGAAAGCCCAATGGCTGCCCTGGTCGCTGCTCTTCTAAAATAAAAAATATATATACAAATATATATATAAATGCTACTTTCTCCCCTTTCCCCATTAAAAATATTGTAAATCAAAAACAGACATGTCATTTTACCATACAATGAACATAGTAAAAACGAACCATAAAAAACAATGAAAGAATTGCGTTTATTTATTGAATGTTTAAATTGCACGCTAGAGAAGGGAGACATTTCAATTTGTGCTTCAGTTAGAAGGAAACTTATAATCAGCCCTGCAGCCAGAATGCTTCAGTGGTATTGTCCACATCTTAGTATCACATTGCAGTCACCAATATAATGGCACTGCCCTGTAATCCTAATTGTTATTCTTCCCACTAAATTTACAAACACCTAAAAGGAGAGGGGAGGGAAATTACATCAGACTCATGCAAGCAGATTCTAATACATTTTCTCCAAGCGCGAAGTGAGTTAGCCTTACAGTTGCTTTTAATGATAAATGTCAGTAGCGGTTAGTTGAAATCATATTGTCCTGTTTTTTTTGTGTATTTGAAATAGCTGATAAAACTATTATCCCTAATTTTACTATGTCATTTTTGTGAGCATGGATATTTATATTTATATTCCAGTAGATGTTCTAGGAAGGGAACACTGCAGCTAAGTGGACGCATTTTCAATTACAATCACGGTCCTGGGATAGCTACTATTAGGCTGAGTTCACACGATGCGTATTTAATGCGTTTCCGCGGTGTTTTTGCAGTTGCGTAAACGCCGCGGAAACGCATTAAAAACGCATGGTAGAAGGGCAGCAATGATCCCCAATTGAAATCCGCATGTGCTGTGCCCATGATGCGGATTTTTCCACAGCGTAAACGCTGCGCTCAAAAATCCGCAGCATGTCAATTAATTTTGCGTAAGCACGGCGTTTTCGCCGCCATTGACTTGCATTAGAACGCGCCAATTCCGAAAGACTGCATTTGTACTTGCGTTATTGGCGCGTTCTAATGTGCGGATGGTACCCGGGTGTGGAGGAGAGGAGAGTCTCATCCACACCCAGGTACCATTAAAAAGCTGTAAAACAAGAATAAAATAAAAAATATATATATACTTACCATCTGTCGGCCCGCGCACCGCTCCTGCTTGGTTCCCGGCACTTGCAGTGAGTTGTAGGACCTGCGCTGACGTCAGAGTCATGTGACGGGTCACGCGACGCTGACGTCGGCAGGTCTTTCAATTCAAAGTTGCCGGCGAGGGAGAATGGATTGAGCAGGACAGCGCGGGCCATCGGAGGTAAGTATATACACTCTCTCGGGTCACACTATATAAATCCATGCTGTTTGCATGGATTTATATAGTGTGACCTAGTTGTCAAGCACTTTCCAAGTGATGCTAAAATCGCCTGGAAAGCGCTTGTCAATCCACATGCGGAAACGCATGTGGAAACGCATGTGAATCCGCATGTATTCCGCAGGAAAAACGCATGCACAATCTGCATGCGTTTTTTTTGCCATGGAGATGCAGAAATGATGCAGAAATTTTCTGCTTCATTTCTGCATCGTGTGCACATACCCTTAGGCTTCGTGCACACGATGCGTTTTTCATGCGTTTATGCTGCGGAATTTCCGCAGCGGAAATGCATCAAAAACGCATGGTAATCCGCACCACATGGTCTCCAATGGCATTCCGCAATGTCAATGCACATGCTGTGGATTTTTCCGCAGCGTTTCTGCAGCGCTCATAAATCCGCAGCATGTCCATTAATTTTGCGGAAGCGGAGCGGAAGCGCTGCCATTGACTTGCATTGAGACGCATAGAATCTTTGTCTGTACATTTGTACAAGCGGATTATATGCGTTTCAATGTGCGGATGGTACCCAAGTCTGGAGGAGAGAAGACTCTCCTCCAGACCTGGGTACCATTGTACCTGTAAAAAAAAGAATAAAATAATAAATAAAGTTTATATTCACCTGTCCGGCGGCCCCTGCAGCGCTTCTCCTTCCAGGACCTGAGATGACGTCGTGGTCATGTGACCGCAGGCTGTCTCGCGAGATGCCGGCAAGCCAGGAAGAAGCCAGGAAGGAGCGCGACAGCACAAGCGGTGGCATCGGAGGTAAGTATAGCTTTTATTTTTTTATTTTTACGGTCACACTGTATAAATCCATGCCGTTTGCATGGATTTATACAGTGTGACCTAGTTGTCAAGCACTTTACAAGTGATGCTATCGCCTTGAAAGTGCTTGTCAGTCCGCATGCGGAAACACATGCGTTAACTCATGTGGATACGCATGTGAATCCGCATGTATTCCGCATGTATTCTGCAGGAAAAACGCATGGACAATCTGCATGCGTTTTTTCTGCCAGGGAGATGCAGAAATGCTGCAGAAATTTTCTGCTTCATTTCTGCATCGTGGGCACATAGCCTTAGGGTTGGCGTATATATGATATAGATTTAATGAAGATAAAAACTAGTCCACACAGCCCTATTAAAATGCCAGGTTTTTGTCATGAAAAAATTATACCAAGAACAATGATTTCAGAACTTTTTTCACTTTTAATGTCATCCATTATCTGTACAATTCAAATGAAAATTAAACTGAAATCTTTATGGGTGGAAAATGAAAAATAAATAATAATGTGGCAGCATAATTATGCTCACTTTTAAACTAATACTTTATAGAAGTACCATTTGATTTTTTAACAGAATTCAATCTTTTAGGTAGGAGTTTATGAGCATGGCACATCTAGAATTGGCAATCTTTGCCCACTCTTCCTTGCAGTATCACTCCAAATCTGTCAGATTGCGGAGGAATCTTTTGTATACAGCCCTTTTCAGCACAACCCACAGGTTTTCAATTGGATTCAGGTCTGGGCTCTGGCTGGGCCATTCCAAAACGTTCATGTTCTAACGATGCCATTATTTTATTGATTTGGATGTATGCTTAGGGTTGTTGCCATACTAGAACATGACATTACGCTTCATTTTTTGCTTTTTAGCAGAGGCCTGCAAAATTTTGTTGCAAAATTAGCATATATTGGAAACTGTTCATAATTCCCTCCACCTGAACTAAAGCCCCAATTACAACTGTCAGAAAAACAGTCCCAAAGCATAATGCTGCACCCACAACATTTCACTGTGGGTATGATGTTCCTTTCATGATGAGACCAAGGTTGAACTTTTTGTCCGTAATTCCAAAATTATGCACAAATTCATCACTGCGCATCAGACCATAAAACATTTTCCCATATGCTTTTAGCAGACTCGATGTAGATTTAGGCAAAACATACCTGGGTTTGTATGTTTTTCTTTGTAAGGAAAGTCTTCCATCTTGCCACCCTACCTCACAGGCCAGACATATCATGACTATGGAAAATTGTTGTCACATACAGTACCCAATCAACACTAGCCAGAAACTCGTGCAGCTCCTTTAATATTGCTGTAGGCCTCTTTGTTGCCTCTTGCTCCAATTCTCTTCTTGTCTTTTCATCAATTTTTGAATGTGGTCAAGTTCTAGGCAATGTCACTATTGTGCCAAATTTTAGACACTTCTTGATGATCATCTTCTCCGTGTTTCCTGAAATATCTAATGCTTTGGAATTTTTTTGCACCCTTCTCTTGATAATTTTCAACGAGATAATTTTTTTGTGTTGTCATTTATTTACAGACTATTGCTTTGCTGTAAAATGCAACTGAGAAAATGGCTGTAAAATTCTATTAAAACTTTATATAGGGTTAATCAGAATCATCCCTAATTATAAGAGGGTATTCACACTTGTGAGAGAGAGAGAGAGATCTCAACATTGATGACACTATTAATCCTTACCAAAGCCTCAATTCCACTACATTGCGCCACTCATGCTTTGTGGCAGGCTGTAGAGTACCATCATACTGTATGGGGGGCTGTAGGGGATTATTATACTGTTTGGGGGCCCATGATATTGTGTGGATAGCTGTTGAAGACCAATCATACTATATGTTAGGCTGTTGAGGACCATCATACTCTATTAGAGGCTGTGAGGGACAATCTTACTGTTTGGGGGCTGTGGGGTACAATCATTCTGTTTATGGGGCATCATACTATCTGTAGGAAGGTGGGGAACCAATCATACTATATGTGTGGCTGGGCTGTGGAGGACAAATCATGCTGTGTGATAGGATGTGGGGGACCAATCATAATATATGGGGGTCTGTGCAGGAGCATAATACTGTATGGAGCTGTGAGGGACATCATACTGCATAGGGGATGTGGGGGACATCATACTGTGTGTGGAAGCTTTGGGGTCATCATACTGTCTGGGGGCTGTTGTGACCATCTTACTGTGTAGGTAGCTGTAGGGCATCATACTTTGTGTGGGGTGTGTGGGGACATAATTCTGTGTGGGCGAATTTGGGGGATTTATTAAAGGAGGCACATGGAAATTATTATCATTATTATTAAGACTATAGATGGCATAGGGGGGTAATTATTGTGAGGCAGTTCAGGGGGTATTATTTCTATATTGTGCTATATAATTGTAACGAGACACAGGGGAGCATTACTACTATAGGGAAGTACAGAGGATGCTTTATTATTGTGTAGGGGCACAGATGGGCGTTGTTATTGTTGGGGAACAAAAAAAGATGGTAATACTGTGCAGGTCACAGAATCAGCATTATTATTGGCTAGGGCACAGGTTATAGCCCTATATGGTTTGTGTAGAGATGGAGAAATGTGAGAAGGGTGCTAGAAAAGCACTAAGCCTAAAATATCTTAGTTGTATATTGCAGGGACGAGTTATGGCTGGAAGAAGAGGTCATGGTGGTCTGAGCCAAATGGAAAAGAAAAGGGAAATTTAATGACTATAATCAGTGAGAACATCATTGGTGAGTATTTGTACAGTATAGACATATATGGTCTGCAGAGCACTGGTGTAAAACTAATATTACCATTACATGGCCATTGTATGGTAGTAATATCAGTCCTAGTACAGTAGTTGTAATTAATGATTATTTTGGTGGTTTTATCACTAATGTAAATTCTAATATTTGGCTATCATCTGGTGGTATTTTACTGTTATGTTGCAATATTATTATTAATAAATCTTACATAATATTATTGGTAATATAGGTCTCGTAGCAATTCTAGATTTCCTCCAGGCAGGGTAATATTAGTAATAAAAGCCCCAATCTTGGGAAGGGTGCAGGGACAGCATGGGCCTGTGTGCTTTCAAATGCCAGGGCTGAGTTTCAGTCCCAGTACATTCCTGATGGCATGTCATCATTGCAGGTTTGGCAGAAACCACTAAAGCAACAGTCTTGACAAAGTATGGGGATTCAAATGTTATTTCTCTATTATAGATTAAAAAAATGATAGAAAACCCCTTTGAGGCTGTTTTTTGTATACTTTTAAACACAGTGGTTTGACATTTCCTACATTTCTTAATCACCGGTCTACAAAGTTTTATTGAAATGAACTTTTCCCAAACACTGAACCTGTGGTTTATTTTCCTTCACATGTTGGATTGATTGCAAGCTACAATAGTGAGCTGGCAGTCTCAAGATGTGGAAAGAAGTCCTGCATGGCAACCATTAATTGATCACTTTTGCTAATGTAACATTAGCCTAACTGCTTTATGGATTGGCTAGATTATAAAGTGATGGGAAAGCTCTTTGTGTGATCTAGAGAGAATCAGCTCTGGATACTGTTCCAGCTTTTCTCTTAACAATTCTCCACTGTTACATAAAGCAAACCTTATCAGCTGTTGCAGACGTTCCACCTTTTTATATTCACCATTGTAATTCCATTTTCACAGCTTGGTTACCATCTTATCTATGTCCATCTGCTTACTGAGATGGGGACGCCAAAATACAAACAGGTTAGATGATTTCATATGGCGGTAGACATTCGGCTACAGTTTCTGCCTGTAATCTCTTGAAGAAGATTACGCTTAGCTGTATCGCAGACAGAAATGTTACATATAAATATTGATTTCATTTAAGTGAAAGCAAATGTAGATAGAGAAAATAAAAATATACTATAGGTGCTTCTTTGATTCAAATTAATTTCTAGTCATATGTAAGGGTATCAATAAACTGTGGCATTTTGTATGCATACATGGTCAAATAATCTCAGTTAAAAGTGAAAGTTTAACCCACTTACACACTTTGTAGCAGCTGGGAATAATAGATCCAATTTTTTTTTTGCACATGCATAGACTTGAATAGGTCCCATCCAAAATACAGAAAGGAATAATGCTTGCTGCAATTTTTTTCACACGAACATTCAGTCCGTGGGAAAAAAATAGTGATCTGATCTTCTGAACTGAATAACATTGGTCCTGGTGCTATCTTTTTTTTCCACAGACAGCGATTGGATCGAAAATACAGTCATATGAGCATAGCCTTACTTTCACTCTCTTTGGGAGAAGAAAAAAAATTCTATCCTGGTTGAGTAATCTTTAATAAATGCTGATGAATTGTAACTACAATATCAAGGGAAAGTCCATACAGCTTTGTATATTCTGTTTGTAGCCTAAGGAAGAAAAGTAGGTCTGTCATATGGTATATCCTGTTTCTTGGGTCATACATTAGATATTTCTCAGTACAGTGTCCATTTTAGGACATGATCAGATATCTAAATCAAACATCAGAATGATGTCAGTTTGAGCCTAAATACCCTGTCTGACAAGTGATTCTGACAAGTGATCCTAACAAGTGATTTTGAAAAGTGATTTTGACAAGTGACTCTTACAAGTGATTCTGACAAGTGATACTGACAAGTGATTTTGACAAGTGATCTTGACAAGTGATCTTGACAAGTGATTTTGACAAGTGATTCTGACAAGTGACTTTGACAAGTGACTTTTACAAGTGACTTTTACAACTGTAATAATAATAAAAAAAAAAAGTAACTGTTCGCAGATGGGACTTGAGCCCAAAATTCTGTGTCCCGGAACTAGTGCACTAACCACTGAGCTATAAACTCAGTTGTAAAAACCTAGGAGTTCTATTTGGTTTTATGATTTTCAGTGTCTAAAACTCATTGGGACTTATGCACAGACTGCAAGCAAGCCAAATTCAAATGATGTTTGATTCTGATGTGTGAAGAAAGTCAAGTATCAAACTCATTCATCAAACTCATACATCATTTGAATTTGGTTTGGACAATGTTTGTGTGAAAGTCCTGATTGCACTGGAAATAACATAATCAAGTAGAATGCTTTTCTTAAATGAGTGTATAGCTCAATGGTAAGTGAGCTAACTGTGAAACAGATGCTTTTGAGTTCAAGTCCCAGTAGGGACACTGAACTATTTATTAATTATTATTATTATTATTATTCTTTCAAACCAATACTACAGTACAGACCAAAACTTTGGACACACCTTCTCATTTAAAGATTTTTCTGTATTTTCATGACTATGAAAATTGTACATTCACACTGAAGGCATCAAAACTATGAATTAACACATGTGGAATTATATACTTAACAAAAAAGTGTGAAACAACTGAAAATATGTCTTATATTCTAGGTTCTTCAAAGTAGCCACCTTTTGCTTTGATGACTGCTTTGCTCACTCTTGGCATTCTCTTGATGAGCTTTAAGAGGTAGTTACCGGAAAAGGTTTTCACTTCACAGGTGTGCCCTGTCAGGTTTAATAAGTGCAATTTCTTACCTTATAAATGGGGTTGGGACCATCAGTTGTGTTGTGCAGAAGTCTGGTGGATACACAGCTGATAGTCCTACTGAATAGACTGTTAGAATTTGTATTATGGCAAGAAAAAAAGCAGCTAAGTAAAGAAAAACAAGTGGCCATCATTACTTTAAGAAGTGAAGGTCAGTCAGTGTGAAAAATTGGGAAAACTTTGAAAGTGTCCCCAAGTGCAGTTGCAAAAACCATCAAGCGCTACAAAGAAACTGGCTCACATGAGGACCGCCCCAGGAAAGGAAGACCAAGAGTCACCTCTGCTTCTGAGGATAAGTTTATCCGAGTCACCAGCCTCAGAAATTGCAGGTTAACAGCAGCTCAGATTAGAGACCAGGTCAATGCCACACAGAGTTCTAGCAGCAGACACATCTCTACAACAACTGTTAGGAGACTTTGTGCAGCAGGCCTTCATGGTAAAATAGCTGCTGGGAAACCACTACTAAGGACAGGCAACAAGCAGAAGAGACTTGTTTGGGCTAAAGAACTCAAGCAATGGACATTAGACCAGTGGAAATCTGTGCTTTGGTCTGATTAGACCAAATTTGAGATCTTTGGTTTCAACCACCGTGTTTTTGTGCGACCCAGAAAAGGTGAACAGATGGACTCTACATGCCTGGTTCCCACCGTGAAGCATGGAGGAGGAGGTGTGATGGTGTGGGGGTGCTTTGCTGGTGACACTGTTGGGGATTTATTCAAAATTGAAGGAAAACTGGACCAGCATGGCTACCACAGCATCTTGCAGCGGCATGCTATTCCATCCGGTTTGCGTTTAGTTGGACCATCATTTATTTTTCAACAGGACAATGACCCCAAACACACCTCCAGGCTGTGTAAGGGCTATTTGACCAAGAAGGAGACTGATGGGGTGCTACGCCAGTTGACTTGGCCTCCACAGTCACCAGACCTGAACCCAATCGAGATGGTTTGGGATGGGCTGGACCGCAGAGTGAAGGCAAAAGGGCGAACAAGTGCTAAGCATCTCTGGGAACTCCTTCAAGATTGTTGGAAGACCATTTCCGGTGACTACCTCTTGAAGCTCATCAAGAGAATGCCTAGAGTGTGCAAAGCAGTCATCAAAGCAAAAGGTGGCTACTTTGAAGAACCTAGAATATAAAACATATTTTCAGTTGTTTCACACTTTTTTGTTAAGCATATAATTCCACATGTGTTAATTCATAGTTTTGATGCCTTCAGTGTGAATGTACAATTTTCATAGTCATGAAAATACAGAAAAATCTTCAAATGAGAAGGTGTGATGGTTGTATGTCCAAATACACCAACAAACATGATCTCTCACTATAAAGATTAATTAAGAAATTAATCACAGAATTTTGGACCTTTTTCAAGTGACTTAACCATTGTAAGTCAAATATAAAATGTATTTTTTCCTTTTTCCTTGAAAACATTACCCATGAAAGTAATTTATTATTAGCACACGATCCTTATTGTTGAGTTGAGATGTGTAAATGGAGACCCGTAAAGCTGTTACTAGTTGGTGCAAAAACTGTGAAAATGTCTTTGGAAAATGTTCTAAAGAACATGTAGCTAATGTGTAGAGTATGGCTGATCTTATTATATTGCGATAGGAAACTAATACAATATGCTAGAATTTTCGTACTTGCAGAAAACACCTGTAATTAATAAGAATAATTAACCAGTTCAAGACCTGTCCATTTTCCCCCATTATTGACCATGCGCACTTTGGGATTTTATTGTACATGCGCTTTAACATTTTTTCTCATATGGATATTCAAATAATTCTTGCCTCTTTCTTCATGACACATGGGACTAAATTTGTATGTCTTTTTTATATTATTTTTTCTTTTCTTGCTTATATGAGAGGGAAATGTAAAGAAAATAGTAAATATGCATTTTTTACGGCCACAAAGGTTTTAAATTGTTTTTTCTTCCCATAGAAATTATTTTTATTTATTGGACATATTTTTTTTATGGGTAAGGGCTAGAATCATTGATTCAGACTGAAGGTGTATTTTTTTCTTTTAGTTTTGTTTTATTTATAGTTTTATTTTGTTTCTGTTTTATACAGTCATGGCTGAAAGTATTTCTCCCAGAAAATGATTGCAATTACACATGTTTTGTTATACACATGTTTATTTCATGTGTGCGTATTTGAACAACACAAAAAGAGAGAAAAACATGCAAGTTGGACATAATTTCACACAAAACCCCAAAAATTATCTGGACAAAATTGTTTCACCCTCAACTTAATATTTGGCTGCACACCCTGTGGAATAAATAACTGCTATCAATCGCCTTCTATAACAAGCTTCTTACACCTCTCAACTGGAATTTTGGACCACTCTTCTTTTGCAAACTGCTCCAGGGTTCTCATATTATGGAACAATTTTAAGCTGTGTGTATATATACATATATATATATATATATGTATATTATATATATAGTTTAATTTATTTAGTTTTTCATTTATTTTATACACTGTGTCTTCAAAAAGGCATTAAAAAAATCTTAGGAGACATTTTAACATATTACAACTATACTTTTTAGTGCCAATTTACTCTGTGACTAGACGTGTATATTAGTCCTAGTTACAGGGGTATTTCAGCAGCTCCTGATCCCTCCCTACACCCGGTGATCACATGATACCTGGGTCCATAGAAGGAATCACAGTCAAAGCTACTATTTCCCAATCTATATTCACAAGCACTGCTTATAAAGTTTACATTTATAATAAGTTAATGTTTATCTGCTCTCTTAGAAGTTTGGCTCTGTCTAACACTTGGCTCTCTTTGCTCACATCTATAGGATCTTGTGCAAGCTGCTTAGACTGCATTGATATTTTAGAACGTCACTGCAGAGCAACGTGTAGACTGCTCAGATGTTTATGGTCAATTGGTGGTGCAGCAATATTTAACCCCTTACCGACATATAATCTACTGGTATGTGATATGCCAGCTCACTAACTTTGATGCAGACTCACAAGCCGAATCTTTCCTGGCAGATAATGGCTGTGTTATTCAGCCATCATCTGCCTCTAACAGCCGCAGGTGCAAAAGAGCTCCGTCCACGGCTGTTAATCTGTTAATTGTAACTGTCAATCTGTGACAGTGCACTTAATGCACGCCATCAGGGAGGCATGTCATTCTATGCACCCATAGACATGCTCGTGACATGATCGAGAGGTGCCAATGGGTTGCCATGACAGTTGGGGGTCTGCTAAAAACATCTGTACCTGTGACGACAGTACTCCTGTGAAAGCCACCCGGAAGCTGGCGTTCATCGAAGACTGCGATTTTTGTTATATATAGCATTAATACGGTACTGCTGTGTAAAATACAAGTGATCAGAGGAACGCAGGTTCAAGTCCCCTAAGGGGAGTAAGAAATACAGTAGCATGTGAAAAATAATGTTTTTTAAAATATGAAAAATCAAAAAATAATATAAAAGTTCAAATCACCCCTTCTTTTACCCATTACAAATAAAGAAGTAAAAAATACACATATTTGGTATCGCTGTATTTGCAAACATCCGAGTTATTAAAACATATAATAAATTAACCCGATCGGTAAACAGCATAATGAGAAAAACATCAAAGCACCAGAATAAATTTTTTTCTGCCACCACAACACTGCAGTAAAGTGCAATAAGAGGTGATCAAAACTAGAGATGAGCGTTGTTCTACTCGAACTGTTCGCCAATCTCAAATTCGAGCTGTTTTGGGCGGTGTTCGAGCCATTCGGCGAACACGAACAATTTGAGAAAAATTCGGCTGTTCGAGGTTATGTTCGATAACTGTTCGTGCACCAAAATCATAACTGGATTTTTTCTCAGTAATGATGAAAATTAATGTTAATACGCAGTTTAAGTGTACAGCGGGGTGGGGGGAGGGGCAGGGGATGGATCTCTGCAGGAACAATGAAGATCTCCATTTTTTTTTCTCTTTCCCGCATTTACAGTGGGGAGGTGCAATCTGTCAGCCTATCAGCAGCGCACACACGGAGCGAAGTGCTTTTTTTCACACAAGCAAGGGCATGTGTCATTGGCAGTGTATGTCACATGTCCTTGCCCTATAAGACCAAGCCATTTTCCCCGTCGCCACCATTTTCTCACTGCTGCAGCTGCGTGTTAGACGGCACCGCTGTTGCTGTGTGCGCTATACCTTGTTAATTTCAAGCCAATTTTCGCACAAATATACAGATAGCTTGGGAGTAGGGAATAGTTGTGATTGCAGTCCTTTTAAGGACTAGGTTACAGCATTTCCTACGACTTTTATCAGGCAGGTCTGTGCTCTTAAATAGATAGGTTGTGGGAGTAAAGACTAATTGTAATTGGAGTCCTTTTCAGGACTAGGTTACATCAGTTCCTATCAGTTTTTGCCAGGCAGGTCTGTGCCAGTGCTGTGCAAGTTTTTTTCACAGCATTTGGCTGAATCTAGCAAGGCTAATCCTTTTTGGCCTATTGCAGAGTGTGTTAGTCAGTGGAGTAGCCTATCTGTGTTGCAAGATATACCACCTGTGTATAGAATACCAATTTTTTTACTGCACCTAGTGAAGTAAAATCTTTTGGGCATAGCATCATTCTATTAGTCCATCTATACTGACCTCCATCAGGTTGCAAACTGAATCTAATTTTTTTCTGCATCTAGCTCTGAAAAAATATTGGGCTTCTAGCTGTGTGTGGGTCTTGTTCTATTAATCCATCTATACTGACCTCCATCAGGTTGCAAACTGAATATATTTTTTTCTGCATCTACCTCTGAAAAAATATTGGGCTTCTAGCTGTGTGTGGGACTTGTTGTATTAGTTCATCTATACTGACCTCCATCAGGTTGCTAACTGAATATATTTTTTTCTGCATCTACCTCTGAAAAAATATTGGGCTTCTAGCTGTGTGTGGGTCTTGTTCTATTAATCCATCTATACTGACCTCCATCAGGTTGCAAACTGAATATAATTTTTTTCTGCATCTAGCTCTGAAAAAATATTTGGCCTTCTAGTAGTGTGTCGGACTTTCTCTATTAGTCCATCTATACTGACCTCCATCAGGTTGCAAATTAAAAATAATTTTTATCTGCATCTACAGTACCTCTGAAAAAATATTTGGGCTTCTAGCTGTGTGTGGGACTTGTTGTATTAGTCCATCTATACTGACCTCCATCAGGTTGCAAACTGAATATATTTTTTTCAGCATCTACCTCTGAAAAAATATTGGGCTTCTAGCTGTGTGTGGGACTTATTGTATTAGTCCATCTATACTGACCTCCATCAGGTTGCAAACTGAATATATTTTTTTCTGCATCTACCTCTGAAAAAATATTGGGCTTCTACCTGTGTGTGGGACTTGTTGTATTAGTCCATCTATACTGACCTCCATCAGGTTGCAAACTGAATATATTTTTTTCTGCATCTACCTCTGAAAAAATATTGGGCTTCTAGCTGTGTGTGGGTCTTGTTCTATTAATCCATCTATACTGACCTCCATCAGGTTGCAAACTGAATATAATTATTTTCTGCATCTAGCTCTGAAAAAATATTGGGCTTCTAGCTGTGTGTGGGTCTTGTTCTATTAATCCATCTATACTGACCTCCATCAGGTTGCAAACTGAATATAATTTTTTTCTGCATCTAGCTCTGAAAAAATATTTGACCTTCTAGCAGTGTGTGGGACTTGTTCTATTAGTCCACCTATACTGACCTCCATCAGGTGAAACTGAATATATTTTTTTCTGCATCTACCTCTGAAAAAATATTGGGCTTCTAGCTGTGTGTGGGACTTGTTGTATTAGTCCATCAATACTGACCTCCATCAGGTTGCAAACTGAATATATTTTTTTCTGCATCTACCTCTGAAAAAATATTGGGCTTCTAGCTGTGTGTGGGTCTTGTTCTATTAATCCATCTATACAGACCTCCATCAGGTTGCAAACTGAATATCATTTTTTTCTGCATCTAGCTCTGAAAAAATATTTGGCCTTCTAGTAGTGTGTCGGACTTTCTCTATTAGTCCATCTATACTGACCTCCATCAGGTTGCAAATTAAAAATAATTTTTATCTGCATCTACAGTACCTCTGAAAAAATATTTGGGCTTCTAGCTGTGTGTGGGACTTGTTGTATTAGTCCATCTATACTGACCTCCATCAGGTTGCAAACTGAATATATTTTTTTCAGCATCTACCTCTGAAAAAATATTGGGCTTCTAGCTGTGTGTGGGACTTATTGTATTAGTCCATCTATACTGACCTCCATCAGGTTGCAAACTGAATATATTTTTTTCTGCATCTACCTCTGAAAAAATATTGGGCTTCTACCTGTGTGTGGGACTTGTTGTATTAGTCCATCTATACTGACCTCCATCAGGTTGCAAACTGAATATATTTTTTTCTGCATCTACCTCTGAAAAAATATTGGGCTTCTAGCTGTGTGTGGGTCTTGTTCTATTAATCCATCTATACTGACCTCCATCAGGTTGCAAACTGAATATAATTTTTTTCTGCATCTAGCTCTGAAAAAATATTGGGCTTCTAGCTGTGTGTGGGTCTTGTTCTATTAATCCATCTATACTGACCTCCATCAGGTTGCAAACTGAATATAATTTTTTTCTGCATCTAGCTCTGAAAAAATATTTGACCTTCTAGCAGTGTGTGGGACTTGTTCTATTAGTCCACCTATACTGACCTCCATCAGGTGCAAACTGAATATATTTTTTTCTGCATCTACCTCTGAAAAAATATTGGGCTTCTAGCTGTGTGTGGGACTTGTTGTATTAGTCCATCTATACTGACCTCCATCAGCTTGCAAACTGAATATATTTTTTTCTGCATCTACCTCTGAAAAAATATTGGGCTTCTAGCTGTGTGTGGGTCTTGTTCTATTAATCCATCTATACAGACCTCCATCAGGTTGCAAACTGAATATAATTTTTTTCTGCATCTAGCTCTGAAAAAATATTTGGCCTTCTAGTAGTGTGTCGGACTTTCTCTATTAGGCCATCTATACTGACCTCCATCAGCTTGCAAATTAAAAATAATTTTTATCTGCATCTTCAGTACCTCTGAAAAAATATTTGGGCTTCTAGCTGTGTGTGGGACTTGTATTAGTCCATCTATACTGACCTCCATCAGGTTGCAAACTGAATATATTTTTTTCTGCATCTACCTCTGAAAAAATATTGGGCTTCTAGCTGTGTGTGGGTCTTGTTCTATTAATCCATCTATACTGACCTCCATCAGGTTGCAAACTGAATATAATTTTTTTCTGCATCTACCTCTGAAAAAATATTGGGCTTCTAGCTGTGTGTGGGTCTTGTTCTATTAATCCATCTATACTGACCTCCATCAGGTTGCAAATTGAATATAATTTTTTTCTGCATCTAACCCAGCCAATAGTTTTGGCCTAATACCACAGTTTGGCCACTCAGCTCTGCTCGGTTACCATCCATTGTTTTTTTGTGCAAACAACTCCAGAGTTGTGAATTAGTTAACCACCAAAATGAGTGGAAAAAGGCCTGCTGCTGGTGGAAAGGGGAATAGGCGTGTTGGGAAGGGGAAAAAAGGTTGTGTCCGTGGGGTAGGTGTTAAAGCAACAGTAACATCTGCAGAAGAAAGACCATCTTCCAGCCAAACTAAAATGTCTACTTCTTTTAGCGGACAATGTGATAAGATCCCTTTCTTACGGCCACGCCAATCGCTACAAATTCCAGATGAGGCACAAAAACAGCAGGTGCTTCAACGGATATCAAGTGCTCCTTTAAGTGGGCTCTCCTCCACATCAACTTCAACATCACAAATACTCCAGTCCTCAAAGGTGTCACCCAAATCGCACTTGCTTCCTCACAGCTCCCAAATCTCCAGCTGCCCGTCTGAGTATGAGGTAGAACAGATGGTTGTGTCTGCAGAGCTGTTTACTCATACTATAGCCTGGGAATCAGAGGTCGACTCCAGCGCTTCTGTGAATCCAGACGAGGAAATGATCTGCACTGATGCCCAGAATCTTTATGAGTCGGATCCAGGACCAGACGCAGAAGGTTCTGACCATAATGTAGACCCTCATTCCCAAACTGTAACTCCTGTTGGTGGAGACAATGAGGAAGACGATGATAAGACTCAAATACCTGATTGGAGCGACAACTTTAGTTTTTTGTCAGGGCAGGAACAGGTTGGCTCTGAGGACGACGGGTGTGATAACACACAGGGTGATGATGACGAGGTTGGAGATCCCACTTACTGTCAACCCACAGTCAGCCAGTCGATGAGGTCAGCAGAGGAGGTGGAGGAGGATGCTAGTGACAACGAGGTCAGGTTGCGCCTTCCTGGACAGAGACGTAGTACTGGAAGCACGTCAACAACTGCATCCTCAAACACAACTCTGCCTCTGACCACAAGTCATGGTGGCTCTTCAGGTCGCATGGGTGCTAAGCCTTGCAAAGACTGGGCATTTTTTCAGATCGATAAGGATGACCCAACTCGTGTTATCTGTAACATTTGTCAGCAAAAGCTAAGTAGAGGCCAAAAAATACATAGTTTGAGTACTTCATGCATGAACCGGCACATGGACATGAAGCATAAGTTGCAGTGGGAAGCTCAGTGTGCTACAATGCGGCCTAGCCGGCCGGGCCAACCACCGTCTGCCATATCTTGTGCATCCGCGGCCTCTTCATCCTCTGTGACTGGGGGGACAGCAGTCACACCTGTTTTGGGGCGCAGACCTGCCACCTCTTTACCCGCAACAGCCAGCGTGATTGGCAGGTCATCATTTTCTTTGGAGGTGGGAACACCAGCTGGTGTTGAGCGCTGTCCGACATCGATAGCACCACCTTTGGATCAAGGCAACCTAACATGTCCGCCTGCATCTTCCTCACAGACCGGCAGTTTGCCGGGGACACCCTTATCAACCCCGTCTAAGCACAATAGCCAGCCCTCGGTCCCTCAGATGTGGACAAGTAAAAGACCATTTCCTCCTAGCCATGAGAAAGCTAAGAGGTTGAATTTCACCATCTGCAAGCTCTTGGCTACAGAAATGCTGCCTTTCCGCCTGGTGGACACAGAGGATTTTCGAGACCTTATGTCCGTCGCAGTGCCCCAGTACCAGATGCCCAGACGGCACTACTTCTCAAAGAAAGGTGTGCCTGCGCTCCACCAGCATGTCGCACACAACATCACTGCTTCTTTGAGAAACTCTGTGTGTGACAGGGTGCATTTCACCACAGACACTTGGACGAGTAGGCATGGACAGGGGCGTTACATGTCGCTGACTGGGCACTGGGTAACTATGGTGACAGCAGGACAAGGGGCTGCTGTCCAAGTCTTGCCGTCCCCACGAGTTGTGCGTCAATCCTCTTTATGTCAAAGTTCCTCCACTGCTTCTGCCTCCTCAACCTCCTCTCGGTCTTCCACCTGCACCCAAAGCCTGTCTGGTCATGCCACAAGCTTTCTAACTGCGCAGAAGGGATCCTGCACACCTCCTTACTATGCTGGCAGTGGGGCTCAACATCATCAGGCGGTTTTTACTTTGAAATGTCTGGGAAATGTGAGTCACACAGCTGAGGAGTTGTGGTCAGCTCTGGAGAACCAATTTCATGAATGGTTGTCTCCACTGGACCTGAAACCAGGGAAGGCCGTGTGCGACAATGCTGCAAACCTGGGTGCGGCCCTTCGCCGGGGCAATGTCACACACGTGCCTTGTATGGCTCACGTGTTGAACCTGGTTGTCCAGCAATTTTTAGCCCACTATCCCAGACTAGATGGCCTTCTGCAGAGGGCACGGTAGCTGTGTGCTCACTTCCGCCGTTCGCATCCCGCAGCTCAGCGACTTACATCTCTACAGAAGTCGTTGGGCCTGCCACTTCACCGGCTAAAATGCGATGTGCCTACCCGGTGGAATTCAACTCTGCACATGTTGCAGCGACTGTGGCAGCACCGACAAGCCCTGGTGCAATACGTTCTGACGTATAGCCTGGGCCAACGAGATTCAGAGGTGGGGCAAATCACGCTGGAGGAGTGGTCTCAGATCAGGGACCTATGCACCCTTCTGCACAGTTTTGAAATGGCGACGAAGATGTTTAGTGCTGACGATGCCATTATCAGCATGACTATTCCGGTGATTTACATGCTGGAGCACATGTTAAACAGAATTCGGAGTCAGGTGGTGGCACAAGAGGAGGTGGAGGAAGTAGAGGAGGAGGAGTTGTATGCGGAAGGGCTAACATCTGCAAGGTCCAGACGGTCGGCAGCACCAAGGCGGCAGGCATGTGAGGGTGGGGGAGATGGTTTTACCAGGGCGCATGGTAGCAGCCAAACTAGTGAGGAAGGTGCAGTAGCCCAGGAAGAAGTGGAGGACGAACTGATGGAAGACTCATCAGATGAGGGAGACCTTGATCACATTTCTGTTGTGCGAGGTTGGGGGGAGAGGACAGAGGAAGGAAGCATGATTGTTACCTCGCCACCAACACAGCAGGGACTTGGTGCTCCTGGATGCGCAACACACATGAGTGCCTTCTTGCTGCACTACCTGCAACATGACCCTCGAATTGTGAGAATTAGAAATAATCCTGACTACTGGGTTGCCACACTGTTAGATCCCCGGTACAAAAGTAAATTTGCAGAAATTATTCCTGCCATAGAAAGGGATGCACGCATGCAGGAGTATCAGCAGAGACTGCTGCAGAATCTTACATGTGCTTTTCCACAAAATACCAGTGGTGCACGTAGTGAATCTCACAGTTCCAACTTGCCAACCGTGGGACCGTCAAGTGTTCAGCACTCAAACCGTAACAGAACCACAGTATCTGCTGGTAACATCAATTTTGCGGAATCATTTCACCACTTTTTTAGCCCATCCTTTGCAAGGCCACAGGAGACAAGAAGTCTGACACATAGTCAACGCCTAGAGACGATGGTACAGGAGTATCTCCAAGTAAACATTGAAGCCACGACTGTGTCACTGGACCCTTGCTCTTTTTGGGCTTCCAATCTGGATAAATGGCCGGAGCTAGCCACTTACGCCTTGGAGATCTTGTCATGCCCCGCAGCCAGCGTTCTGTCTGAACGTGTGTTCAGCGCTGCTGGTGGTGTGCTGACAAATAAGCGCACGCGGCTCTCCACTGATAATGTAGACAGATTCACGTTCATAAAGATGAACAAATCATGGATCCGAAACGACTTTTCTACCCCTGTGTCATCCTGGGGAGAGTAAAAGCTTGATGATTGGTTAAAATCACCCTACCAACCGTTTTAAGCTTTCAAATTACTAATCATGTTTATCTGTATCTTGACTGGAAAATAATTTGGGCTTTGTAGCAGTGTGCAGCACTGATCCTATTAGGCCATCTATACTAAAGCTTCACCAGATTTAAAATTAAAAATAATTTTTAGCTGCATCTAGCCCGGAAAATAATTTTGGGGCTCCGAGATGCGCAAGACACATAAGTGCCTTCTTGCTGCACTACCTGCAGCATGACCCTCATATTGTCAGAATTCGAAGTAATCATGACTACTGGGTTGCCACACTCTTAGATCCCCCAAACTTTTCGATCAACCTTTTCATTTTAATAAAGACCAAAAAAATGGTCATTTTTGAAATTATAAGCATTAGCAGGTTGTTAGAAACTGAAATCAAATAGTTTTCAACTCAAAACTTTATTCTAGGTGATGTTACATTTTCACATAGGACCCCTTGTTCGAAAGGAGCTTCTGAACTCTCTCGTCCATTGAATTTGTCAGGTTTTGGATGGTTTCTGCTTCAATTGTTTTGCATGAGGACAGAATACCCTCCCAGAGCTGTTGCTTAGATGTGAACTGCCTCCCGCCATCATAGACCCTCCTTTTAATGATGCTCCAAAGGTTCTGAATGGGGTAGAAGTCAGGGGAGCATGGGGGTCACACCATAAGTTTGTCCCCTTTTATGCCCATATCAGCCAGAGATGCAGATGTTTTATGTGCAGCATGAGATGGTGCATTATCATGCAGAAAAATGATCTTGCTGTGAAATACACGGTTCTTCTTCTTGAACCATGGCAGGAAGTGCTGTTTGAGAAAATCCACATACATTATGGAGTTCATCTTTAGCGCCTTCAGGGATCCTAAAGGGGCCGACAATCTCTCTCCCCATGATTCCAGCCCAAAACATTACTCCACCTCCTCCTTGTTGGCGCTGTAGCCGTGTTTGCGTGGGGTGTCCATCAACCAGCCATCCTCCACTCCATCCATCTGGACCATCCAGCGCTGCATGGCACTCATCCGTGAACAAAACTGTTTTGAAATCAGTCTTCATGTAATGTTTGGCCCACTGGAGCCATTTCTGCTTGTGTGAAGTGGATAGAGGAGGTCGACAGGATGGCGTATGCACAGCTGCAAACCTCTGAAGGACCCTGCATCTTGTTGTTCGGGGGACGTTGGAGGCACAAGCAGCTTCAAAAACTTGTCTGCTGCTATGACAAGGCTTTTTTGCCGCTGCTCTTTCAACCTGACGTAATTGCCTGTAGGAAAGAGTCCTCAATTTGCCCTTATCAGCACGCACACGTGTGTACTGTGAATCAGCTACATACTTCTTGATTGCCAAGACACTTCATCCTGATCATCGCACAATGTTGATTGTAGTCATGCCTTGACCTAAACACTCCACAATTTGTTGCTTCTCAGCAGCCGACACATCCTTTTTCTTTCCCATTTTGGCAGAAAATGTAGGCTGCTTAATAATGTGAGAGAGCCTTCTTAAGTAGTCTTGCCTTTCATTGGACACACCTGCCAAACTAATTAGCACAGGTGTCTGCAATTGCTTACAGTGATATAAAGAGCCCTGACACACATCACCATCAATGAGTTTAACTGACAAACAAACAAATTCTTCCCTTATCACTCCTAAACACTTTTTGCATAATAATTTGGAACGCAGTGTACATGTGCTTTTCCACAAAACACCAGCGGTTCACGTAGTGAATCTTACAGTTCTAACTTGCCAACCGTGGTCTGTATGGAGTTGTTCAATAAAGGGCCCAAAATTAAGATAACATAGATGGGAGAGGTCTCTATGAATAGGAATTCCTAAGTATTTGATACCCTGTGAGGGACAGGCAAAGGGAAAGTTGGACTGGATGGAATCCTATATGGATTTGGGGAGGGAGACATCGAGGGCCTCAGACTTCGCTGCATTGATTTTAAAATTTGACCATGTAACAAAGTGATCTATTTCAGCCATAACAGCAGGGATGGATATATGTGATTGAGTGATATATACTAGGACATCATCAGCAAATAGAGAGCACTTGTACTCGGTGCCTCCCACCTCAATCCACCTAATATTGGGGTTATGGCGAATTGATGAGAGCAGGTGCTCCGTCACTAGGATGTATAAGAGAGGGGACAGAGGACATCCCTGCCTTGTCCCATTGGTGATTGTGAAAGGTGATGAAAATGTTCTGATGCACCCCCTGGGCCTTGGGACACCCGGAGCCGGACCCTTTTTGGTGGATGCTGGTGGTTGTAGTCTTCGTGGCGGCGACCCGGTTCCGTGGCTCAGGGCGGTCAAACCAGTGGCGGAACTATTTATGTGGTTTTGATGTTTAAATGTCCGACTACGCCACCCGTGGATTGCGGTCAGAGTGAACCGCTGCTACAGGGCAGACCGCTGAGGCTGGTGTTGTGGGTGCAGCAGAGCGTAGCATAACTCCCCACGGGAGGAGTATAGCCTCAGGGCAGTGTATGCGGAGGATGGGGGTGATGGTGCAGGGCAGCAGCAGTAACGACACGGAGTCAGTGATGCAGTCCAGGGCCTTTACTCACAGTTCTTATTATCCAGACCACGTCTGCAGGTAACGGCTGCCCACGTCGTACTGTGCTCACCAGGTGAGGGGCTCAGACAACTCCCAGATAACTTTGGAGCACTTCACAGGACCCCCTTTGTGTGTCCTTTGTCTGGCCTTTCTTACCAACACTTCTGTCCGGCTGCCTCGGGCCTCCTCTTGGTAAACTTGGCGCCAGTTTCCCTGACCCTATGAGGTGCCTTCCTAGCGGGTGTAGCGAGGGGCTGCGCCACATAAAATGTCAGAGCCTCCGGTTTCTAGCTGAGGGTCGTTTCCTGCCTCCACTAGTTCGGGGACCGGTCTCCCCCTTTGGCCTGACCCCTCCACGCAGGTGGATTCGGGCGTGCGGTGGCGACTCGCCCGTCCGCACCCCTGGGATCCCTTCATTCCTCGTTCCTGGAGCCTTCTCCGCTCCTCTTCCTTCCTTCTCCCTCTTCCAGGCCTGGGCCTCTGTTACTAGGCCCGCCTCCGGAGCAGAGCTCATGCAGAGCCCCTGCTCCCTGCCACTTCTGCTCAGACTTCTCTGCACTGAACTAAGATGGTGCCCACCTTTTATACTCCCTTCTCAATGCACCCAGGAACTGCTTCCTCCCTGCTCCTGCACTACAGGGTTCCCCTTCCTCAGTGTTCCCTCCCCCCACTCCAACCAGGGACAGGGACTGTCGTGCCCATCTCAGGGGCATATTGGTCGCCCTGCCCCACGGCAATGTGGTGTAATGCATGCAGGTGTCGGGTCCTGATCCACACTCCATCCTTACCTGAGAGTGAGATATCACACCTCTGGGTGAGGTGCAATACGTCTGTAGCAACCGAGCCCTCAGGGTGCTACAGTTCCATTTATCTTCAGCCTAGGTGACGTATTGCGATACAGGGCCGTGATTTTGGCTATAAAAGGGTCCCCTAGACCCCTACCCCAAGCTTTTTAAGAGAATCATATATGGCGTGCCAGGAGACTCTATGGAATGCTTTCTCAGCATCCAACGAGAGTATCTAATTACAAATTTTTAACTGCATCTAGCCCAGGAAATACTTTGTGCCTAGTAGCAGTGTCTGCTAATCAGCGGATTATCCCGGCTGTTAAGCAAGCTACACCACCTGTAGTTTAGACACTTAATTTTTTCAAAGGAAATGCTTCGGGACCATGGGATACTTAGTGAAGAGCATCAGGAGGCACCCCAAGGCATAGGGGCTGGGACTGGCAGTAGGATGCCTTGCGGTGGACAGCCGAGCTCGATCCTTATAAAAGCTTTTTAACTGCAGCAGCTTTAGTGGACGCTACTGGAGCTGGAATTACCGCGGCTGCTGGCATGAGACTTGCCCTCCAATAGATCCTTGTAAATGGATTTAAAGTGTATTCATTCAAATTAGAGAGACAATTTAAATTAAAAAGCTTAGAGCTGCCTCCACCACAGGGGGGCTCGCTCGACCCACCAGCGGACAGGCACCAGTATTGGGAGAGGGGGGCTGGCCGTCAGGGTTCACCGCGGCTCTGGCACAAACCCGGCGACACGGAGGTGGCACGGTCAGGAGCGGACTGGCCGTGTCGGCTTCTCACTTTTTGGATTTTAGAAGGGCATGACATGCCTATATCTGTGTCTCCCCCTCCTTTTACTCCTCCACCTCTTTTATTTTCGCATGACTATATGTACTTGTCACTTTTCCATGTGTTAGTTATGTCTTCTGAGCAGTTTGTCAGCTTTTGGACACCTTTGAAGGTGTTTTCTGTGTGTTTCTATGTGTTTTTGTTTGCCTGCCATTGGTTTTAACGGTGTTCGAAGGTGTTCGACGAACAGTTCGACGAACAGTTCGGCGAACACACGGGTGTTCGACGAACCGAACCGAACTCGAACACTACGGGGGTGGCTCAACACTAATCAAAACACTGCATCTACCTCAAAATGTTGTCAATAAAAACAAGAGCTCATGGTTCATAAAATAAGCTGTCACACAGCTCCATCAGCCAAAAATTGAAAACATTATGAGTCTCGGAAAATGGTTACACAAGTGCAATTTTTTTTTTTACAAATTTCAGAATTTTTTTCACCACTTAAATAACAAAAGAAAAATATGCATGCTTGGTATCTGCTTAATTGCACTGACCTAGAGAATCCTATTACCAAGTCAGTTTTACCGTATAAAGAACATGGTAAATAAAAAAAAAATTGCAGAATTTTTTCGTTATTTTGCCGCACTTGGAATTTTTTTCCCGCTTTCCAGTACATCACATGATACAATGAATGGTGTCATTCAAAAGTACAACTCGTTGTAAGCTTCAGTGGTCACTGTATGTCAACACTTTGAACAGAGCAGGAAGGAGAAGTTCAATTCAGTGTGTAGCAGCTGCCTCAGAATACTGCAGATCAGCTCATATTTAAAAGAGCTTGTAACAATTAATCAGTGAGCATGCTAAGTGTCAGAACCCCACTAATTAATATTGGTGTAGCAATGGAGTATCAAAACTCAAATCCATTCAATGTGGAGCAGCCACTGTTACTGCATATTAGCTTCTGATCTTTTGAATTAAAAGCTGATCTGCAATATCTGGCAGCAGGCACTACAAAGTGCACCTTGACCTTTGTAGGAGCCTACACAGAATCCACATGAGCATATCAAACCCTATGTTAAGGATATGACATCAATATTATTTGATAGGACAACCCTTTGGCAAAAAAGCTATATACAGTGCTAAGCATGAATGAGTATACTCCAACAGATTTGTCAAAAAAACTTTTGTTTCCTTAAAAAATCTGCATTTTCCATGTGATACCATAATACAAAATACTCTGAAAAATGTGGGGCATTGGTTGCATACAAGTTTTGCACTGATGCACACCCAAAAAAAGTAATTTTTCTAACAAATTCATTCAAGACCATGTTGCAAAAATAAGTACACCCCAATGAAAGTATTAGAAGCAAACTTAAAGTTTACACTTCAAAATTCTTTGCAAGAATTCAACCACAGGTAAAAATAATTATTCATTAAACAGGTGTCCAATAGACAGTTGACTATAAAAGAGAGTTACTTAGCAAAGAAAATGCCTTCCTATTTCTTGCTGTCAGCAATGGCACCACATAGAAGAGAAATGTCACAAGAAAGAAAATTATTTACACAAGAAAGGTGAAGGCTACAAGAAGATAAGTAAAGTATTACTTAACAGTCAGAATATTGTAGCAAAAGAGACAATTTAATTGAACAAAGAGAGAACTACAACCATTTCACAGAAACTTCCAGGCCAACAAAGGAAGTTAACACCTAAGCAGGAGCATCTGCTGATGAGAAGGGTTGAGGAAAATTGACATGCAAGTTCACTGCAGTGTGCTAAAGATCTAGAAAGCCAACAGTGATGAGTGTTTCCATGGTAAAGTACAATGCAGAGAAATGGCAAGAATCAGTGTTGTCCACGAAGGAGGCTTCTCCTAAAGCCCATGCACAAAAAGCCCATGTACATTTTGCCAGATCTGATTCTGAAACATATGAAGACTCTATACTCTGGAGTGATGAGACCAAGATAAATGTTTTTGGAACTGATGGCTTCAAAATTGTATGGGGTCAAAAAGCTGAGGAACACAAAGAAATATCCATGGTGCCTGCAGTGAAATATGGTGGTGGCAGTGTACTTATATGAGGGTGAGTGCTGCTGGTGTCAGGGAGCTGCATTTCATTCATGGCATCATCATGAAATCACACATGTACTTCTCTATATTTAAAGAGAAAATGCTACCATCACTCCATGCCCTTGGTAGATGTGCAATTTTCCAACATGACAATGACCCAAAATACATATCTAACGCCACTGTTGACTTTTGGAAGAACAGGGTGAAAGTGATTTAGTGGCTAAGTAAGTCTCCTGATCTGATCCCAATCGAACATCTATGGGGAATTCTGAGGAGACAAGTTGAGCATCGCTCTCCATCCAGCATCCAGGCTTTAAAAGAGGTCATTCTGGAAGAATTTAAAATAAGTGTGGGATGGTCTGTATAGATGAGCCGATACCATCCACAGCGGGTGTCAGTAACTTTTGGGATCAGAAAAAGTATGCATTTCATGCTCTGAAATTTTGTATCTTTATACAGTACTGAATTACATAGTCTTCCTAAGAACATTAATACATCTCGCTGAATATGTAGGTTATAAATTCTCCTTAAAAACAACTTCTGTTGTGTGACATGGCAGAAGATGTAATCATGCTATAAGTAGTCATTCAGCTTAAAGGGGTTGTGCATTGTTTTTTTCTTTTCTTCTAATAGATGCCTTAGCATGGTCTATTAATAAAAAACAAAAAAGTACTCACTCACCAGCCCTCCAATGCTCCTCTGTAGCACTGCCAGGGTCCCATTGTGATTTCCAAACTTAGTTTCTGGCAGTGACAATGTGTCCCTGCTGCAGATAGTGATTGTCTGCCGTGGTCATATATGTCTTTATAAACTGGATAGGAGATATCTGTGCATACTGTTCTGGTCATACATGTGGTTGCTAGAGCCAATTCCTGGCAGCAGTGATTTGTTTAATTTGCTTATTTTTTTTTTGTAATGAATTCATTTTTTTAATAAACGTTTTCTCTGTTCCTGACCGTTACAGCAGAGTATCAGTTCACATTTTCATTGCACTGTAAAAGTATGGCCAATCACAATGACCCCTTGGCAGTTGTGATATAAATATAAGTATTAAAAATCGGTTTACTTTTGTGAATTAGATGTAATATGTATCCTTGAAAAAGACCCTGGAATTAGTCGAAACATACTTGGAATGTGACTGCGGTGATAATAAAAAAGGATTTTTCAAATGTATGGATACTTTTACAATGGGTGACATTTTTACTAGTATTATAAATATATTATTTTGTCTTGCACCACATTCATCAAGATATTATAAGCTTTATTAATGAATGTCTTGAATTACTATACTGCAGTATTCTGCTATATTTTGTTTTTGCAATCAAGTGCTTTCAGTTTTAGAGAAATAGCCACCTCTTCCCACTTATGTCACTTCTTGTCTCCTGTAATGATAATTCACGCTCAATTACTGCTCATATCTCTCTACAGTGATGGATCAAATAACACCTGTTGCCTATAGAAGTCTATAGGGATGGGAAAGTGAAGGGGTTCGAGAGACAGGAGCATACAGAGACAAGGAGAAACTGCTGAGGCTTCTAGTAGAGAAGGAAAATTTGCTAAAAATGCAGGATATAAGTCATATAATGGTTAGAAAGTGTTATTTATTGTGTACACACCCAATACCTTATTCTGAAAAGTCACCCAAAAGTGCAGTTACACTTTAATCTTATATAGACTTTGTGCAAAAATTATGCGCCCTTTCATTACTTGGTAAATTGATATAAATTATTAAAACTGTAAAACCTCATTGAATTGTAAAGTAAATTAATATACATTATTAAAACTGTAAAACCTCAATGAATTGTAAAGTGCGGTGGAATATGTTGGTGCTATAGAAATAAAAAATATTATTATTATATAGTACGTAATCTGTTGAGCAACTGAAGTGACTTTAATTGAAGAATGAAGTACCATAAACCATTACAATTCTTTGTGATTTGGATAAAAGAAGAATTTGTAACCTCTCCTCTTCTGGCCTAAAATGACTGGTAAATGCATGTAAATCCTTTCTAAACTATTGTAATTACGTGATTTCATTACTTCTACCTCTCTTTTATTCACAAACACAGGGAATGTTTTGCAGTTTTTAATTGAACTGACCTTCCACGCTGATGTCTCTGGTATGCATAATGTAGAACAATCTACCTGTGACAATGAAGTATAAATGGAAAAGAAACACTTTAGATTCCAGCACATTCTGCTATCTAACAGAAACAGCCTATATAAATACAGAAAATACAAATGAATGAGAATTAGAGTAAATTACACCTCTATTCATGAAATAGAAAATCCAGCTTTTTACATTTTCATTACCCTTCTCACTGATCCCACTAGTTTTGCTACTGCTTTATCTTTATGCTCCTTGGAAACTATCAAAGAGCAGAAATTATGCTGACCACCACATAAGCTTTTATCTTATTTTATACAAAGTAACTGTCCATCCTTAAACACTATTTGTTTTTTAACTTAAATAGGTCCAAAATTCTATTGCCTAACTTCTTAAAGGAGTTGTCCAGGTTTATCACGAAAGTCTGCAGTCATTCTATATGACTGTAGACTTGTGAATCCTAACAGCGTGCACATTGTACGCTGTAAGGATTCTCTCGGTGAGACCGAGTGGTCGTGTGCCGCAAATGTGCAATATTCATTCTCCTGGCCACATTCTCATTAGTCATACATTTCACTTGTATTGAGGTCATGCATGTCTAGTCGAATTGTGACTGTATGTATGCATATTGTATACCTGCAACGGTTACATCACCACTCTGTCTCACCGCCAGCACCGGAGAATCCTCACAACATGCGCTGCCCACGTAATGAGAATTCACAAGTCTATAGTCATATAGAGTGACTGGAAATTTTTGTGAAAAATCTGGACAACCCCTTTAAAACTTCTAACTTGTATAGTGATCAGGCTCTGTTTTTCTGAGTCCGGCATAAATGGTGTTGAATGATAAATGTAGAACTACCTGCATCTGACACTAAAGGGAGCCTAGATCCTAGATACTAAATATTATGTTTTTGTGAGATGTGTGTCAGTTCACCAGAGTGATATAATTGTGTAGATCTGTGTCCACACCAGTATAACACTGTACTTGTTGAAAGAATGTATATATATGTAAGGTTTTAACTCTGTGGAAGATTTAAAGTGTATTGTATTACATGATTATATAAGAAGAATAAGCAGTTAATATATTGATGATAGGATAGTAAAGGTGAAATCTGCCCAACAACCAAAGGGGAGTTGGTGATTGGTTTAGCTCCCGTGTGGGAGGGGCTTAGTGATTGTGCTCAGGGGATTTCTCAGTGACAGTTGAAAAACGTACGTGACAGGAATAAGTGAAGCGGCCATTTTTGCATTAGTCTGGAATATGTCCTGAACAGAAGAGGACGCGCTGGAAGGGAATTTAGCACCATCTGCTTGTGAGAACACCCCATTAACTCCAGAGAAACCGGATATTGAAGCTGAGATTGCTCACTACCGGAACCTGTCCAAATCTGAGGAAATTCCTGTCAGAAACACGGTCCAGAGACGATAAAGGCCAGGATCTATGGTGAAGAGGTGTTGGACACCACTGAGAAATTAAGCATCAATGGTACCGCTCACCTGTTAAAGGGGTCCCGCAGTGAGTAACTGTTCACACATTACATTTTGGCGCCAAAATATTCAAGGCTAAGATATAGCCTGTAGTTAATTAGTTAGGTATATTAACTGCTTCACACAACGCTTGTGGCTAATATCAGCGTCAAGAACTTTCGGATTCGCTGCCACGGTTTATGCTGAATTAATAACTAAGAAATCCTAATCCACTTTGAGGTGCCGACACAGCACACAACGAACTCCGGACCATACTTGAACACCATTTTGTTACAGGAGGAAGTTTCTGCACAGCATTTTAGTACTGGACAGTTATTGAACTACGTGTGACTATTTGTACGGCTAAACGTCCGTCACTGTAGGTTGTTTTGGGTATTTTCATTACAGTAGACGACGGACTGTTCCTCTGTAAATACTAGGGAAAGGGAAATCTGGTTGGGTAAATAGAGGAAATATTTGTAAGATTTGTAAGATTGTTATACCGCTGGCTAGCCTGTACGTTACATGCATATAATTAATCTAATTCTTAAGGTATAAAACGGTAACAGACAGCCAGTTTAGAGAGATACGCCAGCAGGCAAATCTATACAAAAAAAGAATAAATACAGATTGCTTAGGTGCCACGCTGTATAGCACAGAGGTTCAGCTGTTAACTAATGTTCGCATAATATTTAAATCGCTTCTTTTTGTAAAGGTCTGGGTAAAAAATATACAGTTAAATAAGTAAAATAGTTTAGTTTGAGATCAAACTGTGTAAGAGTTTTCTCACCCGTGGCTCCGCCATGTCCTGAGAACACTCCTGGTACACGACTTACATTTTTATTAAATTCATTGAATAAACAGGATGTGATAAGCTAGTAGGCTCCCTCTAGTATTTAGAGGAAGATTAGAACCGAGTATAAGGTTGCTTTGTATATATATCATAAATATCTGAATAATCTCCATATTACAACTAGAGATGAGCGTTGTTCTACTCGAACTGTTCGCCAATCTCAAATTCGAGCTGTTTTGGGCGGTGTTCGAGCCGGTCGGCGAACACAAACAATTTGAGAAAAATTCGGCTGTTCGAGGTTATGTTCGATAACTGTTCGTGCACCAAAATCATAACTGGATTTTTTCTCAGTAATGATGAAAATTAATGTTAATACGCAGTTTGAGTGTACAGCGGGGCGGGGGTAGGGGCAGGGGATGGATCTCTGCAGGAACAATGAAGATCTCCATTTTTTTTTCTCTTTCCCGCATTTGCAGTGGGGAGGTGCAATCTGTCAGCCTATCAGCAGCGCACACGGAGCGAAGTGCTTTTTTTCACACAAGCAAGGGCATGTGTGATTGGCAGTGTATGTCACATGTCCTTGCCCTATAAGACCAAGCCATTTTCCCCGTCGCCACCATTTTCTCACTGCTGCAGCTGCGTGTTAGACGGCACCGCTGTTGCTGTGTGCGATATACCTTGTTAATTTCAAGCCAATTTTCGCACAAATATACAGATAGCTTGGGAGTAGGGAATAGTTGTGATTGCAGTCCTTTTAAGGACTAGGTTACAGCATTTCCTACGACTTTTATCAGGCAGGTCTGTGCTCTTAAATAGATAGATTGTGGGAGTAAAGACTAATTGTAATTGGAGTCCTTTTCAGGACTAGGTTACATCAGTTCCTATCAGTTTTTGCCAGGCAGGTCTGTGCCAGTGCTGTGCAAGTTTTTTTCACAGCATTTGGCTGAATCTAGCAAAGCTAATCCTTTTTGGCCTATTGCAGAGTGTGTTAGTCAGTGGAGTAGCCTATCTGTGTTGCAAGATATACCACCTGTGTATAGAATACCAATTTTTTTACTGCACCTAGTGAAGTAAAATCTTTTGGGCATAGCATCATTCTATTAGTCCATCTATACTGACCTCCATCAGGTTGCAAATTGAATAAAAAAATTTTCTGCATCTAGCTCTGAAAAAATATTTGGGCTTCTAGCGGTGTGTGGGACTTGGTCTATTAGTCCATCTATACTGACCTCCATCAGGTTGCAAATTAAAAATAATTTTTTTCTGCATCTAGCTCTGAAAAAATATTTGGGCTTCTAGCAGTGTGTGGGACTTGGTCTATTAGTCCATCTATACTGACCTCCATCAGGTTGCAAATTAAAAATAATTTTTTTCTTCATTTAGCTCTGAAAAAATATTTGGGCTTCTAGCAGTGTGTGGGACTTGTTCTATTAGTCCTTCTATACTGACGTCCAGCAGGTTGCAAATTGAATATAATTTTTTTCTGCATCTAGCTCTGAAAAAATATTTGGGCTTCTAGCGGTGTGTGGGACTTGGTCTATTAGTCCATCTATACTGACCTCCATCAGGTTGCAAATTAAAAATAATTTTTTTCTGCATCTAGCTCTGAAAAAATATTTGGGCTTCTAGCAGTGTGTGGGACTTGGTCTATTAGTCCATCTATACTGACCTCCATCAGGTTGCAAATTAAAAATAATTTTTTTCTGCATCTAGCTCTGAAAAAATATTTGTGCTTCTAGCAGTGTGTGGGACTTGGTCTATTAGTCCATCTATACTGACCTCCATCAGGTTGCAAATTAAAAATAATTTTTTTCTGCATCTAGCTCTGAAAAAATATTTGGGCTTCTAGCAGTGTGTGGGACTTGGTCTATTAGTCCATCTATACTGACCTCCATCAGGTTGCAAATTGAATAAAAAAATTTTCTGCATCTAGCTCTGAAAAAATATTTGGGCTTCTAGCGGTGTGTGGGACTTGGTCTATTAGTCCATCTATACTGACCTCCATCAGGTTGCAAATTAAAAATATTTTTTTTCTGCATCTAACCCAGCCAATAGTTTTGGCCTAATACCACAGTTTGGCCACTCAGCTCTGCTCGGTTACCATCCATTGTTTTTTTGTGCAAACAACTCCAGAGTTGTGAATTAGTTAACCACCAAAATGAGTGGAAAAAGGCCTGCTGCTGGTGGAAAGGGGAATAGGCGTGTTGGGATGGGGAAAAAAGGTTGTGTCCGTGGGGTAGGTGCAGAAGAAAGACCATCTTCCAGCCAAACTAAAATGTCTACTTCTTTTAGCGGACAATGTGATAAGATCCCTTTCTTACGGCCACGCCAATCGCTACAAATTCCAGATGAGGCACAAAAACAGCAGGTGCTTCAACGGATATCAAGTGCTCATTTAAGTGGGCTCTCCTCCACATCAACTTCAACATCACAAATACTCCAGTCCTCAAAGGTGTCACCCAAATCGCACTTGCTTCCTCACAGCTCCCAAATCTCCAGCTGCCCGTCTGAGTATGAGGTAGAACAGATGGTTGAGTCTGCAGAGCTGTTTACTCATACTATAGCCTGGGAATCAGAGGTCGACTCCAGCGCTTCTGTGAATCCAGACGAGGAAATGATCTGCACTGATGCCCAGAATCTTTATGAGTCGGATCCAGGACCAGACGCAGAAGGTTCTGACCATAATGTAGACCCTCATTCCCAAACTGTAACTCCTGTTGGTGGAGACAATGAGGAAGACGATGATAAGACTCAAATACCTGATTGGAGCGACAACTTTAGTTTTTTGTCAGGGCAGGAACAGGTTGGCTCTGAGGACGACGGGTGTGATAACGCACAGGGTGATGATGATGAGGTCGGAGATCCCACTTACTGTCAACCCACAGTCAGCCAAGAGATGAGGTCAGCAGAGGAGGTGGAGGAAGATGCTAGTGACGACGAGGTCAGGTTGCGCCTTCCTGGACAGAGACGTAGTACTGGAAGCACGTCAACAACTGCATCCTCAAACACAACTCTGCCTCTCACCACAAGTCGTGGTGGCTCTTCAGGTCGCATGGGTGCTAAGCCTTGCATAGCCTGGGCATTTTTTCAGATCGATAAAGATGACCCAACTCGTGTTATCTGTTACATTTGTCAGCAAAAGCTAAGTAGAGGCCAAAAAATACATAGTTTGAGTACTTCATGCATGAACCGGCACATGGACATGAAGCATAAGTTGCAGTGGGAAGCTCAGTGTGCTACAATGCGGTCTAGCCGGCCGGGCCAACCACCGTCTGCCATATCTTGTGCATCCGCGGCCTCTTCATCCTCTGTGACTGGGGGGACAGCAGTCACACCTGTTTTGGGGCGCAGACCTGCCACCTCTTTACCCGCAACAGCCAGCGTGATTGGCAGGTCATCATTTTCTTTGGAGGTGGTAACACCAGCTGGTGTTGAGCGCTGTCCGACATCGATAGCACCACCTTTGGATCAAGGCAACCTAACATGTCCGCCTGCATCTTCCTCACAGACCGGCAGTTTGCCGGGGACACCCTTATCAACCCCGTCTAAGCACAATAGCCAGCCCTCGGTCCCTCAGATGTGGACAAGTAAAAGACCATTTCCTCCTAGCCATGAGAAAGCTAAGAGGTTGAATTTCACCATCTGCAAGCTCTTGGCTACAGAAATGCTGCCTTTCCGCCTGGTGGACACAGAGGATTTTCGAGACCTTATGTCCGTCGCAGTGCCCCAGTACCAGATGCCCAGTCGGCACTACTTCTCAAAGAAAGGTGTGCCTGCGCTCCACCAGCATGTCGCACACAACATCACCGCTTCTTTGAGAAACTCTGTGTGTGACAGGGTGCATTTCACCACAGACACTTGGACGAGTAGGCATGGACAGGGGCGTTACATGTCGCTGACTGGGCACTGGGTAACTATGGTGACAGCAGGACAAGGGGCTGCTGTCCAAGTCTTGCCGTCCCCATGAGTTGTGCATCAATCCTCTTTATGTCAAAGTTCCTCCACTGCTTCTGCCTCCTCAACCTCCTCTCGGTCTTCCACCTGCACCCAAAGCCTGTCTGGTCATGCCACAAGCTTTCTAACTGCGCAGAAGGGATCCTGCACACCTCCTTACTATGCTGGCAGTAGGGCTCAACGTCATCAGGCGGTTTTTACATTGAAATGTCTGGGAAATGTGAGTCACACAGCTGAGGAGTTGTGGTCAGCTCTGGAGAACCAATTTCATGAATGGTTGTCTCCACTGGACCTGAAACCAGGGAAGGCCGTGTGCGACAATGCTGCAAACCTGGGTGCGGCCCTTCGCCGGGGCAATGTCACACACGTGCCTTGTATGGCTCACGTGTTGAACTGGTTGTCCAGCAATTTTTAGCCCACTATCCCAGACTAGATGGCCTTCTGCAGAGGGCACGGTCGCTGTGTGCTCACTTCCGCCGTTCGCATCCCGCAGCTCAGCGACTTACATCTCTACAGAAGTCGTTGGGCCTGCCACTTCACCGGCTAAAATGCGATGTGCCTACTCGGTGGAATTCAACTCTGCACATGTTGCAGCGACTGTGGCAGCACCGACAAGCCCTGGTGCAATACGTTCTGACGTATAGCCTGGGCCAACGAGATTCAGAGGTGGGGCAAATCACGCTGGAGGAGTGGTCTCAGATCAGGGACCTATGCACCCTTCTGCACAGTTTTGAAATGGCGACGAAGATGTTTAGTGCTGACGATGCCATTATCAGCATGACTATTCCGGTGATTTACATGCTGGAGCACATGTTAAACAGAATTCGGAGTCAGGTGGTGGCACAAGAGGAGGTGGAGGAAGTAGAGGAGGAGGAGTTGTATGCGGAAGGGCTAACATCTGCAAGGTCCAGACGGTCGGCAGCACCAAGGCGGCAGGCATGTGAGGGTGGGGGAGATGGTTTAACCAGGGTGCATGGTAGCAGCCAAACTAGTGAGGAAGGTGCAGGAGCCCAGGAAGAAGTGGAGGACAAACTGATGGAAGACTCATCAGATGAGGGAGACCTTGATCACATTTCTGTTGTGCGAGGTTGGGGGGAGAGGACAGAGGAAGGAAGCATGATTGTTACCTCGCCACCAACACAACAGGGACTTGGTGCTCCTGGATGCGCAACACACATGAGTGCCTTCTTGCTGCACTACCTGCAACATCACCCTCGAATTGTGAGAATTAGAAATAATCCTGACTACTGGGTTGCCACACTGTTAGATCCCCGGTACAAAAGTAAATTTGCAGAAATTATTCCTGCCATAGAAAGGGATGCACGCATGCAGGAGTATCAGCAGAGACTGTTGCAGAATCTTACATGTGCTTTTCCACAAAATACCAGTGGTGCACGTAGTGAATCTCACAGTTCCAACTTGCCAACCGTGGGACCGTCAAGTGTTCAGCACTCAAACCGTAACAGAACCACAGTATCTGCTGGTAACATCAATTTTGCGGAATCATTTCACCACTTTTTTAGCCCATCCTTTGCAAGGCCACAGGAGACAAGAAGTCTGACACATAGTCAACGCCTAGAGACGATGGTACAGGAGTATCTCCAAGTAAACATTGAAGCCACGACTGTGTCACTGGACCCTTGCTCTTTTTGGGCTTCCAATCTGGATAAATGGCCGGAGCTAGCCACTTACGCCTTGGAGATCTTGTCATGCCCCGCAGCCAGCGTTCTGTCTGAACGTGTGTTCAGCGCTGCTGGTGGTGTGCTGACAGATAAGCGCACGCGGCTCTCCACTGATAATGTAGACAGACTCACGTTCATAAAGATGAACAAATCATGGATCCGAAATGACTTTTCTACCCCTGTGTCATCCTGGGGAGAGTAAAAGCTTGATGATTGGTTAAAATCACCCTGCCAACTGTTTTAAGCTTTCAAATTACTAATCATGTTTATCTGTATCTTGACTGGAAAATAATTTGGGCTTTGTAGCAGTGTGCAGCACTGATCCTATTAGGCCATCTATAATAAGCTTCACCAGATTTAAAATTAAAAATAATTTTTAGCTGCATCTAGCCCGGAAAATAATTTTGGGGCTCCGAGATGCGCAAGACACATAAGTGCCTTCTTGCTGCACTACCTGCAGCATGACCCTCATATTGTCAGAATTCGAAGTAATCATGACTACTGGGTTGCCACACTCTTAGATCCCCCAAACTTTTCGATCAACCTTTTCATTTTAATAAAGACCAAAAAAATGGTCATTTTTGAAATTATAAGCATTAGCAGGTTGTTAGAAACTGAAATCAAACAGTTTTCAACTCAAAACTTTATTCTAGGTGATGTTACATTTTCACATAGAACCCATTGTTCGAAAGGAGCTTCTGAACTCTCTCGTCCATTGAATTTGTCAGGTTTTGGATGGTTTCTGCTTCAATTGTTTTGCATGAGGACAGAATACCCTCCCAGAGCTGTTGCTTAGATGTGAACTGCCTCCCGCCATCATAGACACTCCTTTTAATGATGCTCCAAAGGTTCTGAATGGGGTAGAGGTCAGGGGAGCATGGGGGTCACACCATAAGTTTGTCCCCTTTTATGCCCATATCAGCCAGAGATGCAGATGTTTTATGTGCAGCATGAGATGGTGCATTATCATGCAGAAAAATGATCTTGCTGTGAAATACACGGTTCTTCTTCTTGAACCATGGCAGGAAGTGCTGTTTGAGAAAATCCACATACATTATGGAGTTCATCTTTAGCGCCTTCAGGGATCCTAAAGGGGCCGACAATCTCTCTCCCCATGATTCCAGCCCAAAACATTACTCCACCTCCTCCTTGTTGGCGCTGTAGCCGTGTTTGCGTGGGGTGTCCATCAACCAGCCATCCTCCACTCCATTCATCTGGACCATCGAGCGCTGCACGGCACTCATCCGTGAACAAAACAGTTTTGAAATCAGTTTTCATGTAATGTTTGGCCCACTGGAGCCGTTTCTGCTTGTGTGAAGTGGATAGAGGAGGTCGACAGGATGGCGTATGCACAGCTGCAAACCTCTGAAGGACCCTGCATCTTGTTGTTCGGGGGACGTTGGAGGCACAAGCAGCTTCAAAAACTTGTCTGCTGCTATGACAAGGCTTTTTTGCCGCTGCTCTTTCAACCTGACGTAATTGCCTGTAGGAAAGAGTCCTCAATTTGCCCTTATCAGCACGCACACGTGTGTACTGTGAATCAGCTACATACTTCTTGATTGCCAAGACACTTCATCCTGATCATCGCACAATGTTGATTGTAGTCATGCCTTGACCTAAACACTCCACAATTTGTTGCTTCTCAGCAGCCGACACATCCTTTTTCTTTCCCATTTTGGCAGAAAATGTAGGCTGCTTAATAATGTGAGAGAGCCTTCTTAAGTAGTCTTGCCTTTCATTGGACACACCTGCCAAACTAATTAGCACAGGTGTCTGCAATTGCTTACAGTGATATAAAGAGCCCTGACACACATCACCATCAATGAGTTTAACTGACAAACAAACAAATTCTTCCCTTATCACTCCTAAACACTTTTTGCATAATAATTTGGAACGCGGTGTACATGTGCTTTTCCACAAAACACCAGTGGTTCACGTAGTGAATCTTACAGTTCTAACTTGCCAACCGTGGTCTGTATGGAATTGTTCAATAAAGGGCCCAAAATTAAGATAACATAGATGGGAGAGGTCTCTATGAATAGGAATTCCTAAGTATTTGATACCCTGTGAGGGCCAGGCAAAGGGAAAGTTGGACTGGATGGAATCCTATATGGATTTAGGGAGGGAGACATCGAGGGCCTCAGACTTCGCTGCATTGATTTTAAAATTTTACCATGTAACAAAGTGATCTATTTCAGCCATAACAGCAGGGATGTATATATGTGATTGAGTGATATATACTAGGACATCATCAGCAAATAGAGAGCACTTGTACTCGGTGCCTCCCACCTCAATCCACCTAATATTAGGGTTATGGCGAATTGATGAGAGCAGGTGCTCCGTCACTAGGATGTATAAGAGAGGGGACAGAGGACATCCCTGCCTTGTCCCATTGGTGATTGTGAAAGGTGATGAAAATGTTCTGACGCACCCCCTGGGCCTTGGGACACCCGGAGCCGGACCCTTTTTGGTGGATGCTGGTGGTTGTAGTATTCGTGGCGGCGATCCGGTTCCGTGGCTCAGGGCGGTCAAACCAGTGGCGGAACTATTTATGTGGTTTTGATGTTTAAATGTCCGACTACGCCACCCGTGGATTGCGGTCAGAGTGAACCGCCGCTACAGGGCAGACCGCTAAGGCTGGTGTTGTGGGTGCAGCAGAGCGTAGCATAACTCCCCACGGGAGGAGTATAGCCTCAGGGCAGTGTATGCGGAGGATGGTGGTGATGGTGCAGGGCAGCAGCAGTAACGACACGGAGTCAGTGATGCAGTTCAGGGCCTTTACTCACAGTTCTTATTATCCAGACCACGTCTGCAGGTAACGACTGCCCACGTCGTACTGTGCTCACCAGGTGAGGGGCTCAGACAACTCCCAGATAACTTTGGAGCGCTTCACAGGACCCCCTTTGTGTGTCCTTTGTCTGGCCTTTCTTACCAACACTTCTGTCCGGCTGCCTCGGGCCTCCTCTTGGTAAACTTGGCGCCAGTTTCCCTGACCCTATGTGGTGCCTTCCTAGCGGGTGGAGCAAGGGCCTGCGCCACATAAAATGTCAGAGCCTCCGGTTTCTAGCTGAGGGTCGTTTCCTGCCTCCACTAGTTCGGGGACCGGTCTCCCCCTTTGGCATGACCCCTCCACGCAGGTGGATTCGGGCGTGCGGTGGCGACTCGCCCGTCCGCACCCCTGGGATCCCTTCATTCCTCGTTCCTGGAGCCTTCTCCGCTCCTCTTCCTTCCTTCTCCCTCTTGCAGGCCTGGGCCTCTGTTACTAGGCCCGCCTCCGGAGCAGAGCTCATGCAGAGCCCCTGCTCCCTGCCACTTCTGCTCAGACTTCTCTGCACTGAACTAAGATGGTGCCCACCTTTTATACTCCCTTCTCAATGCACCCAGGAACTGCTTCCTCCCTGCTCCTGCACTGCAGGGTTCCCCTTCCTCAGTGTTCCCTCCCCCCACTCCAGCCAGGGACAGGGACTGTCGTGCCCATCTCAGGGGCATATTGGTCGCCCTGCCCCACGGCAATGTGGTGTAATGCATGCAGGTGTCGGGTCCTGATCCACACTCCATCCTTATCTGAGAGTGAGATATCACACCTCTGGGTGAGGTGCAATACGTCTGTAGCAACCGAGCCCTCGGTGCTACAGTTCCATTTATCTTCAGCCTAGGTGACGTATTGTGATACAGGGCCGTGATTTTGGCTATAAAAGGGTCCCCTAGACCCCTACCCCAAGCTTTTTAAGAGAATCATATATGGCGTGCCAGGAGACTCTATGGAATGCTTTCTCAGCATCCAACGAGAGTATCTACTTACAAATTTTTAACTGCATCTAGCCCAGGAAATACTTTGTGCCTAGTAGCAGTGTCTGCTAGTCAGCGGATTATCCCGGCTGTTAAGCAAGCTACACCACCTGTAGTTTGGACACTTAATTTTTTCAAAGGAAATGCTTCGGGACCACGGGATACTTAGTGAAGAGCATCAGGAGGCACCCCAAGGCATAGGGGCTGGGACTGGCACTAGGATGCCTTGCGGTGGACAGCCGAGCTCGATCCTTATAAAAGCTTTTTAACTGCAGCAGCTTTAGTGGACGCTACTGGAGCTGGAATTACACGGCTGCTGGCATGAGACTTGCCCTCCAATAGATCCTTGTAAATGGATTTAAAGTGTATTCATTCAAATTAGAGGGACAATTTAAATTAAAAAGCTTAGAGCTGCCTCCACCACAGGGGGGCTCTCTCGACCCACCAGCGGACAGGCACCAGTATTGGGAGAGGGGGGCTGGCCGTCAGGGTTCACCGCGGCTCTGGCACAAACCCGGCGACACGGAGGTGGCACGGGCAGGAGCGGACTGGCCGTCTCGGCTTCTCACTTTTTGGATTTTAGAAGGGCATGACATGCCTATATCTGTGTCTCCCCCTCCTTTTACTCCTCCACCTCTTTTCTTTTCGCATGACTATATGTACTTGTCACTTTTCCATGTGTTAGTTGTGTCTTCTGAGCAGTTTGTCAGCTTTTGGACACACCTTTGAAGGTGTTTTCTATGTGTTTCTATGTGTTTTTGTTTGCCTGCCATTGGTTTTAACGGTGTTCGAAGGTGTTCGACGAACAGTTCGACGAACAGTTCGGCGAACACACGGGTGTTCGACGAACCGAACCGAACTCGAACACTACGGGGGTGGCTCAACACTAATTACAACCTACTCTTAGAGCCGTATATCTCGGGCCATTAGTATAAGGAACATATACAACGAGGTGCCAAAGCAAAAAATACTACGAATATATGGCCAATATATTGGAAAAATAGAAAATCACTTTATTAGGGAAAACTTTTTTAAAAAAATCCTTATAGTCATACAGGTCTACGGTGGCACAACATATGTCAAAAAGAAATTACACATAGATAGTTAAAACATAATTAGGAACAAACACCAGGTGTCACCACAGGGTGCAGATATCACATCCATTGTATATCATTTTATTCAATTACATTTCTGTCACACAAGGGGACCATGTGAGGATTGCATGTATATGCATATATATGGGGGCTGGAAGGAGGTATCATAACACGGTATACATGGCCACAGATTGAGCCTCACACATAAACCTAAACCAAAAATCCGCCTGCCATCCCCTTGACAAAGGCAGGAGCGCCGAAACGCGCGTCGGGGAGCCACACAGCGTGCAGCCTCTACATTCAAGCAAGGTGAATCATGTTTCTTTTCTTCTTTTTTCGATATGTCTTCTATGGGCTATTTACATCTATGGCAGGTGGATTTTTGGTTTAGGTTTCTGTGTGAGGCTCAATCTGTGGCCATGTATATTGTGTTATGCTACCTCCTTCCAGCCCCCATATATATGCATATATGTAGCGCCCCGAGGGTTCGGCCGCTACTGGGGTATTGCACCTCAACCAGAGGTGTGATATTCCACTCCCGGGTAAGGATGGAGTGTGGACCAGGGCTCAATTAGCTGCATGCATCACACACACCCCATTTCCGGGGGACAGCTCAACGGTGCTCCCATTTATACAGTAATGCAGGCACGACAGACCATGTCCCTGGCTGGAGTGGGGAGGGGGGAGGAAAACCCAGTGATGTAGGAGCAGAAGGGGACAGTTTCTAAGCATAGGAAGGAGCTCATTGGGTGCTGGTCACCTGAGCTCACTCTCAGAGGGGAGGTATAAAAGGTGGGCACCATCTTAGGTCAGAGAGTCGAGTCAAGTCAGTTCAGAGTGAGAGGAGAAGACAGGGAGCGGAGGCTCTGTAGGAGCACCGCTCAAAGGCAGGCCTAGGGTGAAGGCCGGAGCCTGGGAGGAGAAGGAGAAGTGGGCCTGGAGAAGAGGCCGAGGGAAGGAGGAGAAGAAGGAACAGGAAAGGAGAAGAAGTGACAGAGAAACAGAAGGGCTCAGAAACAAGAAGGCAGAGGGGACCCTAAGGACCAACGTGAAATCGGGTGACGGGTCAGGCAAGAAAAGGGTACCGGATCCCAAATTGGTGGAGGTAAATTATCCCTCAGCCAAGAACCGGAGGTCGTGATCATCACTTGGTGCGACCCCCTGCTAAACCTTGCTAGGAAGGCACCATATAGGATAGCGGGAAATGGGGCCCACGTTTACCCGCATAGATCCGCGGCAGCTGGACAAAAGCTTGGTCACTGGTGGGGCACGAGCCAGAGGAAGGATAGAAGGGAGTCCTGTGCCATACTCCTGAATTGCCTGGGGGTTGACCGAGCCCCTCACCTGGTGGACGCAGCACGGCTTGGGCAGTCACTACCTGTACAGAAGTGGCTTGGAGTATACGAACTGTGAGTAAATGACCCTGCACTGCAACACATTGTCTTTGTGCTTCTTACTTCGCCAGCACTAACGGTACTGGGACTCCCTGCACCATCACCCCACCATCTACACCTCGTTGCCCTGAGGCTACACTCCTCCCGTGGGGAGTCGTACTCTTCCCTGCTGCACCCATAACACCAGCCTCAGCGGTCTGCACTGCAGCGGCGGTTAGCCCTGACCGCAATCCACGGGTGGCATAGTCGGACATTGCAAAGCACATAGTAGACTATCCCAGGTCTGACCACCCTGAGCCACGGACCGGGTTGCCACTACTACCCCCATCATCACACTGAAGCCCGGTTCCGAGTGCCCCAAGGCCCAGGGGGCGAGTCATATACATGCAATCCTCACATGGTCCCCTTGTGTGACACAAATGTAATTGAATAAAATGATATACAATGGATGTGATATCTGCACCCTGTGGCGACACCTGGTGTTTGTTCTTAATTATGTTTTAATTATCTATGTGTAATTTCTTTTTGACATATGTTGTGCCACCGTAGTCCTGTATGACTATAATGATTTTTTTTAAAAAAGTTTTCCCTAATAAAGTGATTTTCTATTTTTCCAATATATTGGCCATATATTCGTAGTATTTTTTGCTTCGGCACCTCGTTGTATATGTCCCTCTAGTATTTGTATCTGCAGTCAACCAGCAGTTTTTTATTTAAAGGGAACCTGTCAGCAAGTTTTTGCTATGTAATATGACAACAGCAGGAGATAGGGGCTGAAACACAGAGTTCAACATTCAGTTTTTAGACGGTGTGCTGTTGCATACTTACAATGAAGGTTTTATCACCTGGGAATTATCACTGTCCGACTAGGTGCCCACGTGCCTCCTGGTTTGACTCCACCCCCTTCTCTGATAAGCAGCTCACTGTCAATAGATAATGTACATAGAGAGCCTGGTGTAGACGTAGTTAGTTTTCTGAGCTCAGCTTCATGCTACATCTAAGTGCTCTGATTGTGTCACAACTGCTGCACCCAGTAAACTAAGTGATACATCGTTGGAATCATGGAATCATGGAGTTACGTGGCATAATAATAAAGCTCCTGTAGAAGCTATAATGGTATATAAATATATATTAGTAAATAATATGTGCAAAATTTAGTAAAATGAGGTGTTAATGAGAACCTGTCAGCAGGATTTAGTGCTATAAACTAAAGGCATGGCCATAATTGCGCAGTGATGCTGATTCATCTGATACCTGATATGAAGGGATTTGCACAGTGGCTGATGAATACTCACCTTTTCATAAAATGACGTCTTCTGTGCTTCGAGGTGGGATGTGGGGGCAGGGTCGTCTTCTGGTTCTCCTCTCCCATACCTGCCTTCTCTGCTTCTTGTACAGGTCACTGATTACTCAGTGATCTGCCTCCTTTTTAAAATTCGGCGCCACTGCCATCATTGTGTGGGCAGCGTGTATGCAGTGCAAGTCGACGTCCCGTGTGCAGGACTTCAATAAAATAGTGCCAGAGGCGGCGCATCCACAGATCGAGATTTAAAGGAAGCAGGGCACTGAGTAATCAATGATGTTTGCAAGAACCATGGGGAGTGGAGAACCAGAAGAAGACCCTGCCCCCATGTCCCGACCTGAAGGATACAAGACGTTATTTTATGAAAACTTCATAAGGTTAGTATTCAACAGCCACTGAGTGGATCCTTTCACATCAGGTATCAGATGAATCAGCATCACAGCGCCATTATGGCCATGCCTTTAGTTTATAGGGCTAAAGCCTGCTGACAAGTTCTCTATAAACGTTGAAAATAAAGTTAATATGTTACAGTTCTGCTCATCGTTATGGGCACCCATGAAGTTTAAGTACATAATGTGGAATATCTCCTGAAAAAAATGAATCAAGTGAAACAGTCTTTTTGTATAGAGCACTTGTGTTAAATACAAAAGAGCAAATGATAAACAATAATTTAAAACAAAAAACAATGGGAGGGAAAAACAGAAAAACCTAAAGCTTGCTGTGTCACTGGTATTGGCACCCTTTACATTAATTTAGTATGGGGACTTCAGCAAGGTAGAATGTAATATAAAATATAACTTTTAATAATGATGCTAAATCAGGCCCATAGGCCAAACAACATATAGATTGACCACAAACAAACAAACATAGAAACAATGACCCAGAACAGCCAGCTGGCTGTATGGACATAAAATAACAAAATTTAATATCATAACAAAATTACATATTCTTTTAATCAGATTTTTATTATCAACATATTTTTTACATGTTTTCCTTTCAATAATTTAATATGGATATATCCTTGAATGTTCAAAGTTACACAGTAGCCAATGGAAGACATAAAATAACCATTTCTGCTATTCTGCATTTAATTTTTAGCATTCCCATGTAGACTGGAACAGGTCCAGCAGAGTCATCTCATTAACTGCTTGAGGCAGAGATAAGGCTCCATAGCAACGATATGTATTTTTCTGTTAACACCACTTAGTTGCTGCTGAAATAAAGTTGCCACACTGTCCAATACAAACATTTAAAGAATATTTTCAATATTATTAAATTGCCATGTTAACAGAATCAAACACAAGGCTGGTTCAGAGCAATTTTGTACTTTGATTACATTTGAGTTTTCTAATTCCTACCCAACTTACTTATTATGCTACTACATTTTTGTGTCATGTGAGTTAATCTTAGTACTAAAATTACAGAATTCAAAACTTCAAATTTTCTTCTCTAAAACTTGAGACTTGATTTATAAGACAGTCACACATCAGATCTTTCCAGGGGAAGATATTTTAAGAGTGCTCCTGTTTCTTCCTACCTTTAGTCATTTTCTGGACTATACATTATGACTTATGTTATGTAGTCTGATACACTTATCTACAGTTAGTAAGATTGCAGACATATTCAGGATGATAAATGTTATGTGCTGTAATTGCAAAGCTTTTGTTTCTAATCTGTTATTTTTTAATTTTATTTTGTAATAACAAATACACTTAAAATAGATAAACCACCATTTACATAACAATTGTGTTACCATAATAAATTTACCACAGCGATTTTGTGACATTTTTGGAATGTTTCCCATAATATTTTTTAAAATAGAAACCCATGGGTTCAATTATTCTTCAGTTGTTCAAACTTTTCAACAATCTCACAAATCTCAAACCAAAAAGTACATAATATAGGGTATTTCCATAATAAATCACATAAATCACAGCTATTTTGTGACATTTTAGCAATGACTCCCATAATATTTTCCAATTCAGGAATATTGCATACTTGTGTGTGCATTTATTCTTGCATTTAACCCTTTCACCCACAGGACATTTTCCGTGTTTTCGTTTTTTGCTCCTTTTTTCGAAGAGCCATACGTTTTTTTACTTTTCCATCCACATAGCCATAAAAGGGCTTGTTTTTTGAGGGACAAGATGAACTTTTGAATGACACCATGCATTTTATCATGTGATGCACTAGAAAGTTGGAAAAAATCCAAGTGCGTTGAAAGTGCAAAAAAGTGCAATTTCAAAATTGTTTTTTGTTTTTTTTATTTACTATGTTCACTATATGTTAAACTGATCTGGCCATATGATTCTCTAAGTCAGTACAAGTACGCAGATACCAAACATGCATAGTTCTTTTTATTTAAGTGGTGAAGAAAAATTCAGAAATTCTTAAAAAAAGAAAAACTTTCCTCGTGTCAACATTTTCTGATACCTGTAACGTTTTCATTTTTTAGGATATCACCATCCCCAGGCCGCTATTAACTAAGATTGTGCAAATATATCAGCTACCTAAATGATGGTTCTTGTCATTCCTAACATTCAGACATACTCCTTCTCTGTTTATTTGCCTTGTCTTTCTGAATGAGCATAAAACCAGGATGAGTTACAGCCCAAACATGTGAAGAGTCCAACTAAAGCCCCCGTCACACTAAGCGAGATCGCTGCTGAGTCACAAGTTTTGTGACGCAACAGCGACCTCAGTAGCGATCTCGCTACGTTTGACACTTAGCAGCGACCAGGCCCCTGCTGTGAGATCGCTGGTCATGTTGGAATGGTCTGGACCTTTCTTTGATCGTTGAGATCCCGCTGGGTAGCATGCATCGGTGTGTTTGACACTTTACCAACGACCTTGTTAACGACCCAGACACAGAAACACATAGGCGTGCATCGTTATACAGATCGTTACGGGTCGCCGCATTGTTGCTGCGTCGTTGGGAAGATCTGACTGTTTGACATCTCACCAGCGACCACATAGCGACGCAGCAACGATCCCTGACAGGTCGTATCGTTGTCGGGATCGCTGTAGCGTCGCTTAGTGTGACGGGGCCTTAACTCTCAGCAACACCAACTACATCGATGCCTCAGTCTCTACAATTTTGCTTCCTAGACTCTTGATATTTTGTGAACACATACTTTATGTTTCTGTCCAGTTTTTCACATTCACTTTCATAAATGTAATTGTAAGATTTTTTTGTGGGCATATTTGTCTTCACTATTTTAACACATGGATCTCCCTATCAATTGTTTTTATCCTTCCTGACAGTCAACTTACAAGATAGTCTGACCCACTCTAGAACTTTTTGCTTAATTTTCTGCCTTGTCCTCTCCCATTGTTCCTAGTTTAAATACTAGACCAACTCTCTAAGAATTCTCTCTCCCTGCACACAGACACCCTTTCATTAAGGTGCAGTTTATCTGCAGAAAACTGATTGTACACCAATGAAAAGTCAGCATAATGCCTCAGGAACCCAAATCATTCTCTTCTACAACAAGACTTAAGCCATGCATTTAACTTCCTGAAAAATCTGTTTCTCGCGAGTTGCACATGGCATAGACAGTACTCAATAAAATACTATCTCGGAAGTCCTTTCATTCAGTGTGTAACAAAATATAGGATCCATTTTCACCAGTTTATTTCATTAGTTTTTCCATCTCTATCCAGGCTCTATCTCTTATTTTGCAATTGATTCTGAGCTGGTGGAAAGAAACTAGCTGATATAATGTCTCTCATATGCTGTACAGAAAGGGATTCACTTTTCATTCCTCTGTTGGCACACAGAGAGAAGTCGCAGCATGGAGGAAATTATACAGCAGCACTGAGTTGTGTAGAGTTGTGTAGATGTGAATTCAGTTCTGGGTGAGGTAAAAGACTTGCTAGAAAGCTCAGCATGTATGTGTTTCTGTATCTCCATCAGCTTTTTTTCTTCTTCTCTGCTACTCACTCCTCCCTTTTCTATAGAGTATAGGAATGTAAAATGATAAAATGTGTCATCTCATTGTGCTTTCAGCCTGTTTTTCCTTGAACCATAAACAGATTAGCTATTTTTTGAGAGTGGATGGTGAGATCAGGATTCGGGGGATGGGGAGAGTGGAGAAAGAAGCAAAATTGTTACAAGACATTACAAAAGTGTCTTATATTCACTTGTACTATTGATTTATGGAAAGTTTGTCAAAATAACAGTTCCCATTTAAGTTTTAGTAGTTGAAGGGGTTTTCCCAAGAACAAAAGTTAATTTTAATCAATAGATCATGGCATAATAACAACTTCCACAATTGGATGTGTTTAAATAAAATGTTCCTGTGCTGAGATAATCTTATAAATGTGCCCCTGCTGTGTAATGGCTGTGTCTGACCGTGCAGGAACATGGTCTGATCATACCACATCTCCTGGGCAGGGGAGGAAGGAAGAGAAAGTATATAAACAGGGGAGGTGGGTGGGCAGAACTTTTTTCCTAAAAACAAAGATTCTGCCTCATTAAAGTTTAAATCTGCCACCTCATTCCTCCTATTAATTTGTCAGTGTCTGAAAAATCTTATAAAATTGTAGCCATTTCAGCAGGTATTGCTGTCCCTGCCTCCGCAAGAGTAATAGTATTGAAAATGAAAAAGATAGTAACTATCAGTGCTGGACTCTGTTTGAATGAGCAAGTGCAAACTCAGACACAAAGTATTTATCCCCCAGACAACACCTCCACCTGAAATGTGGTCCTAGCATAACTTCTGGCCCCACTTTGGTTACTTTTGTTTACCCTTTCATTCCTATTGTTAGGGTTATGTGAAACAGATACTAACTATGGAAATTGTTTTTTGTTTATTAAGAAAAAAACTATTTTTAATGTTTAATTTTACTAAAATTTCAGTTAAACATGAATTTTAATATTCTTTAGTATTCCAGTGAATGAGTTAAACAAGTTACACTCATGCCTTGTACTTTGTGTGTCATATTGTGATATCTACACAGGACAAACCATCACTCTGATTTCCAACTGGAAATCAGTTATAGGCAGCAGTTATTGCATCTGCGATAAAAGCAATGTCTTGCAGAGATTTTCTGTTTGTTTCAGTGGACACTGCTAACAATAATACATTTTGCAAATCTCCCTTAATCTGCAAAGCTAGCTGAAACTGAGAAATATCAGACACCGTGGATTTGGCTTATGCCTGATCACTGTGGGTTTTTATCAATCCCACTTAAAACCTCTTTTCGTCTGGTATATGAATTATAGCCAAGTGAAACTTATCTTTCTAGATTTCATGCATGCTGCCTGCTTTCTACATCTGGTCAAAGATAGATAAAGCCTATGATTGTCCTTTTTTGGGGAAAAAATCAATGCTTACTTTTATTAGAAACACATATCTTACAACACAGATTTTGTATTTTAAAAGACGGTGATCTTCAATCAACTTCACCCAATAAGAAAGCATAAGGCTCCATTTACATTTCTTTTCTATTTAATTTCCAACACATTTCTATTTGTTTTTGAATATTGGGATTACATAGCATAGCATATCCAGTAAAGAAAAAAAACAGGAATCCAACCTGTCCATTGTGAGCCAATGAAAACATCATAATAATCTTATCATAAATCATCTATCAAGCAAAATCATAACAGTTGCATCATGTCTGTCATAAATTCTGTAAAAATGGAAGCCATGATACCAGTGTAAAAAAACTAACATATACACATGGTCAAAATTGTTGGCACCCTTCTGATAAAGTAAGGAAAACTCACAATCGTCACAGAAATAATTTTAAACTGACAAAAGTAATTTTAAATTTAAATTTACTGAATATCAACTAATATAAATCAGATATTGCTTTTGAATTGGGGTTCAAAAAGAAAAAAAAATAATTAAAATAGCCTGGACAAAAATGAAGGTACTTCTAGAAAAGACTGAAAATAATTTGACTATAAGGACATGGTAAATTAAAGTACGTTCTGTAGTCAGCATTACAGGTGTCTATAAACCTGTAATCAGTCAGTCTGCCTATTTAAGAGGTGAAAAGTAGTCACTGTGCTGTTTGTTATCATGGTGTGTACCACACTCGACATGAACCAAAGAAGTCTAAGAAAAAAGTTGTCTTATGAGATTAGAAAGGAAATTATAGACAAAAATGTTGAAGGTAAAAGCACTGAGAGCATCTCCAAACACCTTAATGTTCCTGAAACTACAGTTGCACATATTATTCAGAAGTTTAAGGTCTATGGGACTGTAGCCAACCTCCCTGGACATGGCCGTGAGAGGAACTTGATGTCAAATTGAAGAGACGGATAATACGAATTGTAACCAAGCCCAGAACAATTTCCAAGGTCAAGGTAGATCAGTGTCAGATCGCACGATTCATCGCTGTCTTGGCCAAAGTGGACTCTACAGAAGACGACAAATCATTATAAAAAAAAACTTTGAATTAGACTTTTCCAAAATGCATAATGACAAGCCAGAAAGCTGATGGGAGAATGTCCTTTGGAGAGATGAAACAAAACTGGATCTTTTGCCAGTCACATCAGCTCTATGCTCGCAGATGCAAAAATAAAGCATACCAAGAAAAAACATTGTACCTACTGTAAAACATGTAGGAGGCTCGGTTATGTATTGGGGCTGCTTTGATTTATTTCCCACAAGGTGTCTTGAATTTATGCAGGGTACACTAAAGTCCCAAGACTTTGGAGGAAATCTGGAGAAAAAATGTGTTGCACTTTGTCAGGAAGCTTGGTCTGAGTCCTCCAACAGGATAATGGCTCAAAACATCAAAACACACACCTAAAAATATCCAAAAATGAATAAGAGAAAAGCATTGGACAATTCCTTCTATAAGCCCTTATCTAAATCCTGTTGAACATTTTTGGAAGGAGTTAAAGCATGCAGGCTGTAGAAAGCAACCTTCAAACCAGAGACAGCTGAAGCAGTTTGCTCATGAGGAGTGAGCCAAAATTCCTATGGACAGGTGGAGAAGTCTCATATTGAGAGTTACTTAAATCATTTATTTGCAGTGATTGCCTCAAAATGATATGAAACAAAATATTAATTTAAGGGTACCATCATTTTTGTCCAGGCCATTTTCATTAGTTTGTTTCCTTTTTAAAAAAATTTTGTTGAATCACAATTCAATAGCAATGTCTGATTTTCATTAGATGATATTAAGCAAATTTAAATTGAAAATTACTTTTCTAGTTTCAAGTTATTTAGGTGGGTTTTTCTTACTTTAACAGAAGAGTACCAACAATGTTGTCTGTGTATTTTGGTATACAGAAAATATGTCTTCAAAAAGTTGTTTTATGAAAGCAGCCCTTTATTGTATACCTTTTAATGGAATATGAAGGTCTTACAGAAGTCCCTGCTCACAACTCCACTCTATAAGCCAGAGCAAAAAAACATAGCTAACAGCTGATCTTCACATTGTTTGTGCCAGCACAGTGTTGAGTTGAACAACTGAGTAATTAATTAGTGTGGTTACTGTGAATAGAATGCCTATCAACCACAATCTTTGTTTATTTCGGGGAGGTGGTTCAGAAGTCATCGATAGACGACATGTTGACCACCAAACTTGACAATTGGTTAATAGTGCTCGGCACAGCACGCACCACACAATGGCAACATAAGTATACTTTCTGATTCTTCTGCTTCACAACCTATATTGCTGCTCGGCTGATTATATTTTATTGCTATATATTAGGTCTTGTGCTCCAGGCAATTGCAGTGGCGGTCAGCAGACGAATTCCTAAGCACAGCACTCTATTATATCTAACCCTGACAATCAGCCGTTGGCAATTATAAATGTTTACTGACTCTGATGTCCTTTTTGTGCTATTTATTCCTGATACTTGATGCAGATTAATCTATCACTGAACTTTACCTTGAACTGAATTAACCGTTCCCTTGCCAGCAGATTTGGACCCTGGATTTTCTCTTCTAGATTTGACCGCAGCTATCCACTTGACTACATCCTTGCCTTTTAGTTACTTTTTACCATAGCTTTGGTTATGACGCAGCATGTTAACCATTCCATTGCAATCTTCCTCCTCTGACCATTGCTGTGAATACAACCCAGGGGCCGTTGCAGCAGAGTTCAGTCCCTTGTATAACAATGGAAAAGCAAATACCAAAATTTTCCTTGTCACATTCTGAGACCTAAATAGACTGGTGTAATTACTATGAGAATCCAAGTGAGAATGGCTGCATAATACTGAAATCCTGAAATTAGTATTTTATGAGTGCAGCTATAGAATGAAAAAGCTCATCAGCAGTATATTGATCATTAAGGATCTATCAATGAGGCTAGGTAGGCAGAGATTGAGTTAAACTATCATAAACAGCTAGTCTGACATGGGTTTCAAAGTATACATCATCTTTATCATGTCTAAGAGATCTTTTAATAATGTATGCAGTAGTTTATTTTGACGTCTTGACTGCAGTGCACATGACCGCTGCAGCCAATCATTAAGCTCAGTGAAACTGATATTTTAGATAGCATGAAACAATGACTGAAGCATGTCAACAGACTGGGGCAGCAGTGGATAAGGCAGCATTTGACCTGTGGGGGGTGAATAGTGCTGTTTATTTTCTACAGCTGCAACCCTTTGCAAGAAAAAAAAGGTATCCCCAACAACCTCTTTAATACAGACTTCTGTCCATCTAATATTAAAGAAGTACGATAGCTATGATGGGGCTTTTTCAATTTGGTTACAGATTTTAAACACAATGATCTATTGTTTAAATAAAGTCTTCCAGGTTTTTTTTAAGTGGGTAAAAAATCCTAAAGTTTTAAAGTTTTTCAACTGGCCACTTATCCTCTCTCACTAGGCTCTTATTTCCTGTTTTATTGAGATCAACTGTTATTCTCACACAAAAGGCAATAGATCATTTTGTTACTGGGTTTCTAAACTTCGAAAATGGTAGTCACTACTCAGAAAAATAGATCAGGCACATCTTATATTAATTAACCTACAACGCACCAAATAAGAGTCATAAAAAGATCCAAAAAGTCAATCATTTTGAAAAAATAGACACAGTTTTATTAGACAAAATTCATACAAATACAATAAAAGAGCTGGGTTCAAATGAACACCAGAACAAGAGGACAATGCCTCATACAGTTAAGACGAGGTCCAGAAATAGGCTTCAAAAGAGATATTGCAGTGCAGCTCACATTTCGGCCTACATCAGGGAATTACTCAATATCCTTGAGGCAGCAGTCGAGAGAGGAACTATTCCCAAGTGTATTTTGGATGGACTTTTGGCAAATCAGCCGATGATGCCTACATTCTATTTGCTGCCAAAGGTCCATAAAAATATGTGTGATCCACCGGGGCGTCCTATTGTCTGTGGAATCAGAGGGCTATGTGACCCAATTTGTAAATTTCTTGAACATTATTTGCATCCTATGGTTGAAACGTTGACCTCCTACAGAAGTGGCCAAAAGTATTGGCACCCCTGCAATTCTATCAGATAATACTCAGTTTCTTCCTGAAAATGATTGCAATCACAAATTCTTTGGTATTATTATCTTCATTTCATTTGTCTTCAATGAAAAAACACAAAAAGAATTGTCCTAAAGCCAAATTGGATATAATTCCACACCAAACCTAAAAAAGGGAGTGGACAAAAGTATTGGCACTGTTTGAAAAATCATGTGATGCTTCTCTAATTCATGTAATTAATAGTGTTGAGCCACCCCCGTAGTGTTCGAGTTCGGTTCGGTTCGTCGAACACCCGTATGTTCGCTGAACTATTCGTCGAACACCTTCGAACACTGTTAAAACCAATGGCAGGCAAACAAAAACACATAGAAACACATAGAAAACACATAGAAAACACTTCAAAGGTGTCCAAAAGCTGACAAACTGCTCAGAAGACACAACTAACACATGGAAAAGTGACAAGTACATATAGTCATGCGAAAAGAAAAGAGGTGGAGGAGTAAAAGGAGGGGGAGACACAGATATAGGCATGTCATGCCCTTCTAAAACCAAAAAAGTGCGAAGCCGACACGGCCAGTCTGTTCCTGCCCGTGCGACCTCCGTGTCGCCGGGTTTGTGCCAGAGCCACGGTGGACCCTGACGGCCAGCCCCCCTCTCCCAATACTGGTGCCTGTCTGCTGGTGGGTCGAGCGAGCCCCCCTGCGGTGGAGGCAGATCTAATCTTTTTAATTTAAATTGTCTCTCTAATTTGAATGAGTACACTTTAAATCCTTTTACAAGGATCTATTGAAGGGCAAGTCTCATGCCAGCAGCCACGGTAATTCCAGCTCCAGTAGCGTCCACTAAAGCTGCTGCAGTTAAAAAGCTTTTATAAGGATCGAGCTTGGTGGTCCACTGCAAGGCGTCCTACCGCCAGTCCCAGCCCCTGTGCCTTGGGGTAATTTGTAAATTTCTTGAACATTATTTGCATCCTATGGTTGAAACGTTGCCCTCCTATGTCAGGGACACTATGGACGTCCTGGCAAAAATGGACGGGATTTACATGGAGTCGGACATGTATTTTGTGATGGCCGACGTGGAGTCTCTCTACACGTGTATTGACCATGATGACGGTCTTAGAGCTACCCAATTCTTTCTAGGCATGAGCGGATTGGATCAATCTATGTGTGACCTTCTCTTGGAGCTATTGCAGTTCATCCTAACGCATAATTTCTTCACTTTTAAAGATCGTTTCTACCTTCAGAAACGCGGCACTGCAATGGGCGCGGCTTGTGCGCCGTCGTACGCTAATCTCTTCCTGGGCTACTGGGAAAGGGAGATTTTCGGCGTCGGCGCTCCTGTCGCTTCCCATGTGCAGTGCTGGTATCGCTATATAGATGACTTATTGATCATATGGCAGGGCCTTGAAGCTGGAATTAATGAATTTGTGACTGGATTGAATCACAATGGCTCCAACATTAGGCTCACACATAGATATAATAAAAAATCCATCGATTTTCTGGACATCCAACTCAGTATTGCATGTGACAGCTACATTGAAACAGATGTTTTCCGAAAAGAGCCATCTGTTAATTCCTTGTTACACGCATCGTCTGCACATGACCCCACCACAATTAGGGCCATTCCCACCGGCCAATTTTTGCGGATGAGGAGGAATTGCTCTTCTGATGTCGGTTTCGAGAATCAGGCCCTTGATCTGAGAGAACGATTTCTTTCTAGAGGCTATAGCAGACGATGCATTGACAGGGGATATATCAGTGCCAAAAAAAACCCTAGAGTGCAATTACTGAGTAAGAAGATGGAAAGAAAATCGATGGTTAATCCTATACGTTTTATATCCACATACAATTCAGAGTGGAACACCATCCGCCATATCTTGGAAAGACATTGGAAGAAATTGAGGACGGACTCCACGTTGGCCGCTACTTTGTCCGACCTCCCCCTCTTGATCTCCAGGCGCAAAAGAAATGTTCGAGACTTGTTGGTTAGGAGTCACTATGTTGTCCGACCTGCTCCCCCGTTCGGATCCAAGGGTCCCAGATGGGGCTTCTTTCCATGCGGCAACTGTGCAGGTTGCCGGAACATGATTAGGGCACATGATTTTCAATCGTCTGATGGCACCAAACAATTTAAGATCACCCATTACATTTCATGTAGCACTACATATGTGGTGTACTACGCCACCTGTGCGTGCAACCTAATTTATGTTGGCCTAACGTCTAGGGAGCTCAGGGTCCGAATGAGGGAGCATGTGCGGGACATCTTGGCAGCCAAGGATGTCCTTGATCCATCTGGTCTCAAGACTATACCAAGACATTTTTGGGTCTCGCATGGCTGTGACCCTTCTTCTTTCAGGGTCCAAGGCATTGATCGTGTCCGTTGTGGCATCAGAAGAGGCGATATTAAGCGCCTCCTTGTTCAAATGGAGTGTCGCTGGATTGTCACACTTGACACAATGACACCCAAGGGACTTAATGAAAAACTCAGTTTTTCCTCCTTCATTTAGTTTGATCCCTCTTCCCCCATTGTACTTTTTAATTTTCGTGGATTTTAATTGTTGTGTTCTTATTCTTATTTTAGATTTGGTACATTTTGCCGGAATTAATGGTATATCTGAATGAATCTCTATAAGTTGTCATTGACGTTGATTCTGGACTGTCGATAACGAGCATGATGTCTACCAGCAGTTCTACACCTTATCCTGGGAAGGAGAACCAAGGAAATAGGATGACAATTACGATTTATATTTCCCAATTTATTGTGTTTTTTTTTTTCTTTTTATCTATAAGGAGTCTAATCCGACATGTATGTTTAATACGGCTGTTATGTATATACTATCTGTTGACGCTTTTAGGTGACTCCCTAGTGTCTGTGACTGAGTGCACACTAAGGGGAATTTAAAACACGGATTGTTGTGGCTATATAGACTCTTTGTTGATCAGAGTTTACACTGGGTATTGTATGATGAGTACGATAGTTCAATCATGTACCATCCTTCTGACCCTTTCAACTTAATTACACTTTGACACAACACTTAGATTCCTTATTACTATTATACATTTATTTATATATTTTTTCATCTAGTAAATTTTTTTTTTATTATTTATTTATTTATTTTTTTGTATTCATTTTTTTTTTTTTGTGTGCTAAGGTGTACTGGGGATTTATATCCTGCTCCTTGTCCTCAGTATTCACAGGAATGTCCATATACCTACATTCTGGCATATATGCGGAGTTTTCTCTTCACCTTCCGTGTGGCTGGACCTGCGCATGCGCTCCTGCGCACCTCAGCTGTCGCTCATTCTCCGGCACTCGCACGATGCGTGCACACGTGGGTCAGGGGAAGTGCAACCTCTGACCCATGCGCGTCGCTTTGAAACCCTGGATACTGGGCGTTACACAGCGCGTGTGATGGCACATATGCGCTGGGTTGGTCCTGACCACTAATTGTACAGCTGCGTTTGCAGTATTTAAGAAACACAAGCCTCCTCCCGCACCAGGTCACTTTCCCCTTGAAAAAGGTGCTATATGCACCGAAACGTGCGTAGGGGCACGGGGCACGGGGTACTGATCTAGCAGTGCAGAAAATCAGGGTAGGTACTTATCACATGGAGAGATTTTCTTTACATGTTTTTTTAACTTTTACAGCCCTGATTTAATGAGAGATTTGGAAGCTTATACTATGTCTAATGAAGCTTGTTTGCTTCATGTACAAATAACCCTTTTTTCCATGAGTTAAACTTACATATAACACGCACAAATGTGATTTATGACTCATGGTAAGGGATTTAGTGTTCTGTGACCAGTGGTACTTTCTGGTCTTATTCACTCTTCTCGTATGCACAAACATGTGAGCTGTACTGCAATATCTCTTTTGAAGCCTATATCTGGACCTCGTCTTAACTGTATGAGGCATCGTCCTCTTGTTCTGGTGTTCATTTGAACCCAGCTCTTTTATTGTATTTGTATGAATTTTGTCTAATAAAACTGTGTCTATTTTTTCAAAATGATTGACATTTTGGATCTTTTTATGACTCTTATTTGGTGCGTTGTAGGTTAGTTATATATTATGAGTCTTGATCCACAATGAATATTGTTGCCCTGACCTTTTTTCGGTGCTATATAATTTTTCTGTGTGTTTTCACAGCTAGGTATCTGGGCTCCATGGATTTCAAAACACGCGAACTAGCGTGGGCTGAACAAATTAACGAGGTCTTCAGTGATGGCTCCAACCTGGTTTTAGATTCCAACAATGTGGAGATGAAGGATCTCACTAACAAAATGAAGGAGTTATTAAACAAACGTATCCGTTTGTGGTGGAACAAATGCTTCCTTGAAAAATATGTCGCCAATGGCTTAATACCACGTGGCCTACGCGTGCAGGTTTTCCCCTCCTTTCAGGCTATCGATGAAACTTTTAGGAATAATTGGGAGGCCCTATGAGCAACTTGTTCCAGGGGATATATGGAACTCCTCATTAAATCTAATGAGGGATCCATAATGGAATTGGATAGGGAGATTAATCTGACCCAGGAGAAACTCCATAAGTTACTCACATCGGAGTTACTAGTAACATTGAATGTGGAAATAGATAGAGACATCAAGAAATGGGAGAAAGAAATTCTGTCCGTTAAGACTAAAAAATATCAGCGAGATGTATTTGATTTTCAAAATAAACATGTCTATAGATGGAGAAGGTCTAATCATAAAATAGGGTCAGTTACGACTAGATCTGGTTCCTTTTCCTCAATGTCATCATGTGAAGATAGCCTGGGGGGAGGGGCTTTACCTGAGACCAGTCAAATTTTAAAACATTTTAAACCAAAACAAGGAAGGAATAACGCCAAGTCAAAAAATCCCATATTACAATAACGTGAGAGGAAAATACGTAGCAACCTGGAGGTAATTAACCTCTCATCTCATGTACTATCTGATGCACAGCGTGAACTATTATGCCTTGGCCTGAATTTTGCACCTACTAACAGGTTCAATTTTTTTACATCTATAAAGGACCTACATCTTTTTTCTAGAAAATTGCTATTACATAAACTTCATAACAAATCAATAACTGAACAGGGCTTTACTACGATGGAAGAGTTTGAGGCCTTATCTACCCTTGAGGAATTGTTGAAGGAGCAGATTCCGGATCATGCAGATGGGTTTCCCAGCACGGTCTACCCCAGATCCACGACCTTTCCCCCCTTGTCACTGTGTCCACAAATTGAGATCTTCACCAGGATGGTGATGAAGGATTTTCGGCATATCCCCGATAAAATGAGGGGTGATAATTTAACGAAATCACAGCGAAGGGCTCTTAAGGAATTACAGGCAGTTAAAGATGTGGTTATAAAACCAGCTGACAAGGGGGGAAATATTGTTATCAGGCCTACCCACCTGTATGAAAAGGAGGCATTTAGACAATTAAGGGACAGAGAAACATACACTGTACTCTCCACTAACCCACTCTCGGCCTACACCAGGGAATTACTCAATATCCTTGAGGTAGCAGTCGAGAGAGGAACTATTCCCAAGCGTATTTTGGATGGACTTTTGGCAAATCAGCCGAAGATACCTACATTCTATTTGCTGACAAAGGTCCATAAAAATATGTGTGATCCACCCGGGCGTCCTATTGTCTCTGGCATCGGAGGGCTATGTGACCCAATTTGTAAATTTCTTGAACATTATTTGCATCCTATGGTTGAAACGTTGACCTCCTACAGAGGTGGCCAAAAGTATTGGCACCCCTGCAATTCTATCAGATAATACTCAGTTTCTTCCTGAAAATGATTGCAATCACAAATTCTTTGGTATTATTATCTTCATTTCATTTGTCTTCAATGAAAAAACACAAAAAGAATTGTCCTAAAGCCAAATTGGATATAATTCCACACCAAACCTAAAAAAGGGAGTGGACAAAAGTATTGGCACTGTTTGAAAAATCATGTGATGCTTCTCTAATTCATGTAATTAATAGTGTTGAGCCACCCCCGTAGTGTTCGAGTTCGGTTCGGTTCGTCGAACACCCGTATGTTCGCTGAACTATTCGTCGAACACCTTCGAACACTGTTAAAACCAATGGCAGGCAAACAAAAACACATAGAAACACATAGAAAACACATAGAAAACACTTCAAAGGTGTCCAAAAGCTGACAAACTGCTCAGAAGACATAACTAACACATGGAAAAGTGACAAGTACATATAGTCATGCGAAAAGAAAAGAGGTGGAGGAGTAAAAGGAGGGGGAGACACAGATATAGGCATGTCATGCCCTTCTAAAACCAAAAAAGTGCGAAGCCGACACGGCCAGTCCGTTCCTGCCCGTGCGACCTCCGTGTCGCCGGGTTTGTGCCAGAGCCACGGTGGACCCTGACGGCCAGCCCCCCTCTCCCAATACTGGTGCCTGTCTGCTGGTGGGTCGAGCGAGCCCCCCTGCGGTGGAGGCAGATCTAATCTTTTTAATTTAAATTGTCTCTCTAATTTGAATGAGTACACTTTAAATCCTTTTACAAGGATCTATTGAAGGGCAAGTCTCATGCCAGCAGCCACGGTAATTCCAGCTCCAGTAGCGTCCACTAAAGCTGCTGCAGTTAAAAAGCTTTTATAAGGATCGAGCTTGGTGGTCCACTGCAAGGCGTCCTACCGCCAGTCCCAGCCCCTGTGCCTTGGGGTAATTTGTAAATTTCTTGAACATTATTTGCATCCTATGGTTGAAACATTGCCCTCCTATGTCAGGGACACTATGGATGTCCTGGCAAAAATGGACGGGATTTACATGGAGTCGGACATGTATTTTGTGATGGCCGACGTGGAGTCTCTCTACACGTGTATTGACCATGATGACGGTCTTAGAGCTACCCAATTCTTTCTAGGCATGAGCGGATGGGATCAATCTATGTGTGACCTTCTCTTGGAGCTATTGCAGTTCATCCTAACGCATAATTTCTTCACTTTTAAAGATCATTTCTACCTTCAGAAACGCGGCACTGCAATGGGCGCGGCTTGTGCGCCGTCGTACGCTAATCTCTTCCTGGGCTACTGGGAGAGGGAGATTTTCGGCGTCGGCGCTCCTGCCGCTTCCCATGTGCAGTGCTGGTATCGCTATATAGATGACTTATTGATCATATGGCAGGGCCTTGAAGCTGGAATTAATGAATTTGTGACTGGATTGAATCACAATGGCTCCAACATTAGGCTCACATATAGATATAATAAAAAATCCATCGATTTTCTGGACATCCAACTCAGTATTGCATGTGACAGCTACATTGAAACAGATGTTTTCCGAAAAGAGCCATCTGTTAATTCCTTGTTACACGCATCGTCTGCACATGACCCCACCACAATTAGGGCCATTCCCACTGGCCAATTTTTGCGGATGAGGAGGAATTGCTCTTCTGATGTCGGTTTCGAGAATCAGGCCCTTGATCTGAGAGAACGATTTCTTTCTAGAGGCTATAGCAGACGATGCATTGACAGGGGATATATCAGAGCCAAAAAAAACCCTAGAGTGCAATTACTGAGTAAGAAGATGGAAAGAAAATCGATGGTTAATCCTATACGTTTTATATCCACATACAATTCAGAGTGGAACACCATCCGCCATATCTTGGAAAGACATTGGAAGAAATTGAGGACGGACTCCACGTTGTCCGCTACTTTGTCCGACCGCCCCCTCTTGATCTCCAGGCGCAAAAGAAATGTTCGAGACTTGTTGGTTAGGGGTCACTATGTTGTCCGACCTGCTCCCCCGTTCGGATCCAAGGGTCCCAGATGGGGCTTCTTTCCATGCGGCAACTGTGCAGGTTGCCGGAACATGATTAGGGCACATGATTTTCAATCGTCTGATGGCACCAAACAATTTAAGATCACCCATTACATTTCATGTAGCACTACATATGTGGTGTACTACGCCACCTGTGCGTGCAACCTAATTTATGTTGGCCTAACGTCTAGGGAGCTCAGGGTCCGAATGAGGGAGCATGTGCGGGACATCTTGGCAGCCAAGGATGTCCTTGATCCATCTGGTCTCAAGACTATACCAAGACATTTTTGGGTCTCGAATGGCTGTGACCCTTCTTCTTTCAGGGTCCAAGGCATTGATCGTGTCCGTTGTGGCATCAGAGGAGGCGATATTAAGCGCCTCCTTGTTCAAATGGAGTGTCGCTGGATTGTCACACTTGACACAATGACACCCAAGGGACACGGCCAGTCCGTTCCTGCCCGTGCGACCTCCGTGTCGCCGGGTTTGTGCCAGAGCCAAGGTGGACCCTGACGGCCAGCCCCCCTCTCCCAATACTGGTGCCTGTCCGCTGGTGGGTCGAGCGAGCCCCCCTGCGGTGGAGGCAGATCTAATCTTTTTAATTTAAATTGTCTCTCTAATTTGAATGAGTACACTTTAAATCCTTTTACAAGGATCTATTGAAGGGCAAGTCTCATGCCAGCAGCCACGGTAATTCCATCTCCAGTAGCGTCCACTAAAGCTGCTGCAGTTAAAAAGCTTTTATAAGGATCGAGCTTGGTGGTCCACTGCAAGGCGTCCTACCGCCAGTCCCAGCCCCTGTGCCTTGGGGTGCCTCCCCGATGCTCTTCACTAGAGATGAGCGGTGTTCGACTAGAACTGTTCGCCAATCTCAAATTCGAGCTGTTTTGGGCTGTGTTCGAGTTGTTCGACGAACCCGAACGATTTGCAAAAAATTCGGCTGTTCGAGGTTATGTTCGATAACTGTTCGTGCACCAAAAGCGTGTCCTGCATGTCTGGTGCTATTTAGAGCACCAATCATGCAGGGATTGTCTGCCACTCACTGTAATGCCACAGCCATGGTGGTTATGGCATTAGAGTGATTGCCCAAATCGATGGGAACTGTGCTCACAGTGAAACATGAAAAGCCGGCAATTCAGCAGCGGCATACACCGGTACCCGACAATTTAGAACCGAAAGAATAGAGCTTCACACATAGATTAGATAGATAGAAACATGTCAGTCACATATATAAGAAATACAGTGACAGTGTTGATTACTGCACTTGTCATTTAGTGTAAAGGATTTATTAAAAAAAATATTAGTGTTTTCATGCACCTTCTCTTTAAAAAAGCCGGCCGGCAATTCAGCAGCGGTACCTGACAATTTAGAATAGAAAGAATTGAGAATCACACATAGATTAGATAGATAGAAACATGTCAGTCACATATATAAGAAGTACAGTGACAGTGTTGATTACTGTACTTGCCTTTTAGTGTAAAGGATTTATTAAAAAAAATATTAGTGTTTTCATGCACCGTCTCTTTAAAAAAGCCGGCCGGCAAATAAGCAGCGGTACCCGACAATTTAGAATGGAAGGAATAGAGCATCACACATAGATTAGATAGATAGAAACATGTCAGTCACATATATATGAAGTACAGTGACAGTGTTGATTACTGTACTTGTCATTTAGTGTTAAAATAAAGGATTTATTAAAAAAAAAATTGGCGTGGGGTTCCCCATAATTTTAGGCTCTAGCGGAGGTTAAGCAGATGGCTGGGGCAGATGTTTGAAGCCTGGGAAGGGGTAATACCCACGGAGCTTCCCAGGCTACTAATATCAGCCCCCAGCTGAATGCCTAGCCTTTACTAGCTATTAAAATGGGGGACCCCCCAAAAAATTGATGTGGGGTCCCCCCTATTTTAATAGCTAGCAAAGGCTAGGCAGACAGCTGGGGGCTGATATTAATAGCCCAGGAAGGGTGCCATGAATATTGGCCCCCTCCCAGGCTAGAAACACCAGCCGTCAGCCGCCCCAGAAATGGCGCATCCATAGGATGCGCCCATTCTGGCACTTAGCCTCGCTCTTCCCACTGCCCTGTAGCGGTGGCAGTGGGGTAATAGGGCTGGGGTTGATGTCAGCTTATAATGCCAGCTGACATCAAGCCCAGGTTAGTAATGGAGAGGCGTCTATAAGACACCCCCATTACTAACCCAATAGTCAAAGTTAAAAAAAAACACAAACACCCAGAATAAAGTCCTTTAATTGAAATAAAGACACAATTCTTTATTGTTCTAAATTAAACCATACTTACAATCACGCCCATTCCAGCTGAAGCCAACGATCCCCTGCAATAAAAGAAAAATAATAAAGCAACATAATCCTTACCTTTCCATGGTTCCCACGACAGCTTCAGCTCTGCTACATCGAGATGACAGGCTGGACCGCAGCAGAAAGCTGCCATCCAGCCTGTCATCCCGCAGACACTGAGAAGCGCAGGCATGCTTGTGCTCCTCAGCGTCTCTCTGTGACGGCATCCAGATGAGCCGAGTTCATGTCCAATGAACTCGGCTCACCTCATGCACGTCACTGACAGCGTGGGAAAATTCTCACGCTGAAGCGCTGAGTGCAGGAGAATTCTCCCACGCTGTCAGTGACGTGCATGAGGTGAGCTCATGTCCAAGGAACTCAGCTCACCTCATGCACCTCACTGACAGCGTGGGAAAATTCTCCTGCACTCAGCGCTTCAGCGTGAGAATTTTCCCACGCTGTCAGTGACGTGCATGAGGTGAGCCGAGTTCATTGGACATTAACTCGGCTCATCTGGATGCCGTCACAGAGAGACACTGAGGAGCGCAAGCATGCCTGCGCTTCTCAGTGTCTGTGGGATGACAGGCTGGATGGCAGCGTTCTGCTGCGGTCCAGCCTGTCATCTCGATGTAGCAGAGCTGAAGCTGTCATGGGAACCATGGAAAGGTAAGGATGATGTTGCTTTATTATTTTTCTTTTATTTCAGGAGATCGTTGGCTTCAGCTGGAATGGGCGTGACGGTAAGTATGGTTTAATTTAGAACAATAAAGAATTGTGTGTTTATTTCAATTAAAGGACTTTTTTCTGGGTGTTGTGTTTTTTTTAAATACTTTACTAGAAATTCATGGTGGTCATGTCTAATATTGGCGTGACCCCATGAATTTCGGGCTTAGGGCCAGCTGATAATGCCAAGCTGGCCCTAACCCCTTTATTACCCAGTGAGCCACCGCACCAGGGCCCTGGATGAGTTGGGTACAGCGCCAGCAGATGGCGCTTCTATGAACGCGCCATTTTCCGGGGTGGCTGCGGACTGCAATTTGCAGCGGGGGTGGCCCAGAAAGCTTGGGCCTCCCTGCGCTGCGGATTCCAGCCCCCAGCTGCCTAGTTGTACCTGGCTGGACACAAAAACAGGGCGAAGCCCTACGTCAATTTTCTTTAAATTATTTCATGAAATAATTAAGAAAAAAAGGGCTCCCCTATATTGTTGTGTCCGGCCAGGTACAAATAGGCAGCTGGTGGTTGGGGGCAGCCCGTTCCTGCCTGCTGTACCTGGCTGGACACAAATATAGTGCGAAGCCCCACGTCAATATTTTTTTAATTATTTCATGAAATAATTTAAAAAAAAAGGGCTTCCCTATATTGTTGTGTCCGGCCAGGTACAAATAGGCAGCTGGTTGTTGGGGGCAGCCCGTTCCTGCCTGCTGCACCTGACTGGACACAAATATAGTGCGAAGCCCCACGTCAATTGTTTTTTAATTATTTCATGAATTTCCTGAAATAATTAAAAAAAATTGAAGTGGGGCTTCGCACTATATTTGTGTCCAGCCAGGTACAGCAGGCAGGAACGGGCTGCCCCCAACCACCAGCTGCCTATTTGTACCTGGCCGGACACAACAATATAGGGAAGGCCTTTTTTTCTTAATTATTTCATGAATTTCATGAAATAATTAAAAAAAAAATACGTGGGGCTTCGCCCTATTTTTGTGTCCAGCCAGGTACAACTAGGCAGCTGGGGGCTGGAACCTGCAGCGCAGGGAGGCCCAAGCTTTCTGGGCCCTCCCCCGCTGCAAATTGCAGTCCGCAGCCACCCCGGAAAATGGCGCGTTCATAGAAGCGCCATCTTCTGGCGCTGTACCCAACTCATCCAGGGCCCTGGTGCGGTGGCTCACTGGGTAATAAAGGGGTTAGGGCCAGCTTGGTATTATCAGCTGGCCCTAAGCCCAAAATTCATGAGGTCACGCCAGTATTAGACATGACCGCCATGAATTTCTAGTAAAGTATTTAAAAAAAACACAACACCCAGAATAAAGTTCTTCAATTGAAATAAACACACAATTCTTTATTGTTCTAAATTAAACCATACTTACCATCACGCCCATTCCAGCTGAAGCCAACGATCTCCTGCAATAAAAGAAAAATAATAAACCAACATCATCCTTACCTTTCCATGGTTCCCATGACAGCTTCAGCTCTGCTACATTCACATGACAGGCTGGACCGCAGCAGAACGCTGCCATCCAGCCTGTCATCCCGCAGACACTGAGAAGAGCCGGCTTGCTTGCGCTCCTCAGTGTCTCGCTGTGACGGCATCCAGATGAGCCGAGGTCATGTCCAATGAACTCGGCTCACCTCATGCACGTCACTGACAGCATGGGAAAATTCTCCTGCACTCAGCGCTTCAGCGTGAGAGTTCTCCCACGCTGAAGCGCTGAGTGCAGGAGATTTTTCCCACGCTGTCAGTGACGTACATGAGGTGAGCCGAGCTCATTGGACATGACCTCGGCTCATCTGGATGCCGTCACAGCTAGACACTGAGGAGCGCAAGCAAGCCAGCTCTTCTCAGTGTCTGCGGGATGACAGGCTGGATGGCAGCGTTCTGCTGCGGTCCAGCCTGTCATCTCGATGTAGCAGAGCTGGAGTTGTCCTGGGAACCATCGAAAGGTAAGGATGATGTTGGTTTATTATTTTATTTTTATTGCAGGAGATCGTTGGCTTCAGCTGGAATGGGCGTGACGGTAAGTATGGTTTAATTTAGAACAATAAAGAATTGTGTGTTTATTTCAATTAAAGGACTTTATTCTGGGTGTTGGTGTTTTTTTTTAACTTTGACTATGGGGTTAGTAATGGGGGTGTCTTATAGACGCCTCTCCATTACAAACCTGGTCTTGATGTCAGCTGGCATTATAAGCTGACATCAACCCCAGCCCTATTACCCCACTGCCACCGCTACAGGGCAGTGGGAAGAGCGAGGCTAAGTGCCAGAATTGGCGCATCCAATGGATGCGCCATTTTTGGGGCGGCTGACGGCTGGTGTTTCTAGCCTGGGAGGGGGCCAATATTCATGGCACCCTTCCTGAGCTATTAATATCAGCCCCCAGCTGTCTGCCTAGCCTTTGCTAGCTATTAAAATAGGGGGGACCCCACGTCATTTTTTGGGGGGGTCCCCCATTTTAATAGCTAGTAAAGGCTAGGTATTCAGCTGGGGGCTGATATTAGTAGCCTGGGAAGCTCCATGGGTATTACCCCCTTCCCAGGCTTCAAACATCTGCCCCAGCCGTCTGCTTAACCTCCGCTAGAGACTAAAATTACGGGGAACCCCACGCCAATTTTTTTTTAAATAAATCCTTTATTTTAACACTAAATGACAAGTACAGTAATCAACACTATCACTGTACTTATTATATATGTGACTGACATGTTTCTATCTATCTAATCTATGTGTGATGCTCTATCTTTCTGTTCTAAATTGTCGGGTACAGATGCTGAATTGCCGGCCGGCTTTTTTAAAGAGACGGTGCATGAAAACACTATTATTTTTTTAAATAAATCCTTTACACTAAATGATAAGTACAGTAAGCAACACTATCACTGTACTTCTTATATATGTGACTGACATGTTTCTATCTATCTAATCTATGTGTGAAGCTCTATTCTTTCTGTTCTAAATTGTCGGGTACCGCTGCTGAATTGCCGGCCGGCTTTTTTAAAGAGACGGTGCATGAAAACACTAATATTTTTTTTAATAAATCCTTTACACTAAATGACAAGTGCAGTAATCAACACTGTCACTGTGCTTCTTATATGTGTGACTGACATGTTTCTATCTATCTAATCTATGTGTGATGCTCTATTCCTTCTTGTCTAAATTGTCGGGTACCGGTGTATGCCGCTGCCGAATTTGCGGCCGGCTTTTTTAAAGAGAGTGTCTTCTGAGCAGTTTGTCAGCTTTTGGACACCTTTGAAGGTGTTTTCTATGTGTTTCTATGTGTTTTTGTTTGCCTGCCATTGGTTTTAACGGTGTTCGACGGTGTTCTAAGGTGTTCGACGAACAGTTCGACGAACAGTTCCTCGAACATCCCGGTGTTCGACGAACCGAACCGAACCCGAACACTACGGGGGTGGCTCAAAACTACTCTTCACTGACTGTCCCGGGGGCCCAAACCATTTCCTTTGAAAAAATTAAGTGTCCAAACTACAGGTGGTGTAGCTTGCTGGGATAATCCGCTGACTAGCAGACACTGCTACTAGGCACAAAGTATTTCCTGGGCTAGATGTAGTTAAAAATTTGTAGTTAGATACTCTCATTGGATGCTGAGAGAGCATTCCATAGAGTCTCCTGGCACGCCATATATTATTCTCTTAAAAAGCTTGGGGTAGGGGTCTAGGGGACCCTTTTATAGGCAAAATCACGGCCCTGTATCGCAATACGTCACCTAGGCTGAAGATAAATGGAACATTTTCATCACCTTTCATAATCACCAATGGGACAAGGCAAGGATGTCCTCTGTCCCCTCTCTTATACATCCTAGTGATGGAGCACCTGCTCTCATCAATTCGCCATAACCCCAATATTAGGTGGATGGCACCGAGTACAAGTGCTCTGCATTTGCTGATGATGTCCTAGTATATATCAATCAATCACATATATCCATCCCTGCTGTTATGGCTGAAATAGATCACTTTGTTACATGGTCAAATTTTAAAATCAATGCAGCGAAGTCTGAGGCCCTCGATGTCTCCCTCCCCAAACCATACAGGATTCCATCCAGTCCAACTTTCCCTTTGCCTGGCCCTCACAGGGTATCAAATACTTACGAATTCCTATTCATAGAGACCTCTCCCATCTATGTTATCTTAATTTTGGGCCCTTTATTGAACAACTCCATACAGACCACGGTTGGCAAGTTAGAACTGTAAGATTCACTACGTGAACCACTGGTGTTTTGTGGAAAAGCACATGTACACTGTGTTCCAAATTATTATGCAAAAAGTGTTTAGGAGTGATAAGGTAAGAATTTTTTGGTTTGTCAGTTAAACTCATTGATGGTGATGTGTGTCAGGGCTCTTTATATCACTGTAAGCAATTGCAGACACCTGTGCTAATTAGTTTGGCAGGTGTGTCCAATGAAAGGCAAGACTACTTAAGAAGGCTGTCCCACATTATTAAGCAGCCTACATTTTCTTCCAAAATGGGAAAGAAAAAGGATGTGTTGGCTGCTGAGAAGCAACAAATTGTGGAGTGTTTAGGTCAAGGCATGACTACAATCAACATTGCCAAGACACTTCATCCTGATCATCGCACAATCAAGAATTATGTAGCTGATTCACAGTACACACGTGTGCGTGCTGAAAGGGAAAATTGAGGACTCTTTCCTACAGGCAATTACGTCAGGTTAAAAGAGCAGCGGCAAAAAAGCCTTGTCATAGCAGCAGACAAGTTTTTGAAGCTGCTGGTGCCTCCAACGTCCCCCGAACAACAAGATGCAGGGTCCTTCAGAGGTTTGCAGCTGTGCATAAGCCATCCTGTCGACCTCCTCTATCCACTGTACACAAGCAGAAACGGCTCAAGTGGGCCCAACAATACATGAAGACTGACTTCAAAACAGTATTGTTCACCGATGAGTGCCGTGCAATGCTCGATGGTCCAGATGGATGGAGTGGAGGATGGCTGGTTGATGGACACCCCATGCAAACACGGCTACGGCGCCAACAAGGAGGAGGTGGAGTAAGGTTTTGGGCTGGAATCATGGGGAGAGAGATTGTCGGCCCCTTTAGGATCCCTGAAGGGGTAAAGATGAACTCCATAATGTATGTGGAGTTTCTCAAACAGCACTTTGCCATGGTTCAAGAAGAAGAACCGTGTATTCCGCAGCAAGATCATTTTCATGCATGATAATGCACCGTCTCATGCTGCACATAACACATCTGCATCTCTGGCTGATATGGGCATAAAAGGGAACAAACTTATGGTGTGACCCCCATGCTCCCCTGACCTCAACCCCATTGAGAACCTCTGGAGCATCATCAAAAGAAGTGTCTGTGATGGCAGGAGGCAGTTCACATCTAAGCAACAGCTCTGGGAGGGTGTTCTGTCCTCATGCAAAGCAATTGAAGCAGAAATCATACAAAACCTGACAAATTCAATGGACGAGAGAGTTCAGAAGCTCCTTTCGAACAAGGGGTCCTATGTGCAAATGTAACATCACCTAGAATAAAGTTTTGAGTTGAAAACTGTTTGATTTCAGTTTCTAATAACCTGCTAATGCTTATAATTTCAAAAATGACCATTTTTTTTGTTCTTTATTAAAATTAAAAGGTTGATCGAAGAGTGTGGGGGATCTAAGAGTGTGGCAACCCAGTAGTCAGGATTATTTCGAATTCTGACAATCTGAGGGTCATGTTGCAGGTAGTGCAGCAAGAAGGCACTCATGTGTCCTGCGCAACTAGGAGCCCCAAAATTATTTTCCGGGCTAGATGCAGCTAAAAATTATTATTAATTTGAAAGCTGTTGGAGCTTAGTATAGATGGCCTAATAGAATCAGTACTGCAAACTGCTACAAGGCCAAAATTATTTTACAGGCAAGATAGAGATAAACATGATTAGTAATAATTTGAAATCTGGTGGAGCTTAGTATAGATGGCCTAATAGAATCAGTACTGCACACTGCTACTATGCCCAAAATTATTTTCCAGGCAAGATACAGATAAAAGTGATAATTAATTTGAAAGATTAAAACAATTGGTGGGGTGATTTTACCAAATCCTCAAGCTTTTACTCTCCCCAGGATGACACAGGGGTAGAAAAGTCCTTGCGGATCCATGATGTGTTCATCTTTATGAACGTGAGTCTGTCTACATTGTCAGTGGACAACCGCATGCGCTTATCTGTCAGCACACCACCAGCAGCGCTGAACACACGTTCAGAGAGAACAAAAATTATTATTAATTTGAAATCTCGTATAGATGGCCTAAGAGAATCAGTAATGCAAACTGCTACAAGGCCAAAATTATTTTACAGGCAAGATACAGATAAACATGATTAGTAATAATTTGAAATCTGGTGGAGCTTAGTATAGATGGCCTAATAGAATCAGTACTGCAAACTGCTACAAGGCCAAAATTATTTTACAGGCAAGATACAGGTAAACATGATTATTAATAACACTGGTGTACAAAAAAAAAAAAAATCTTTCTGGCTTGGACTTTAAGAACAGTTTTAGACTAATTTGAGGGTGCTGAATTCAAATCTGATCTTATAATTTCTCTATCACATCACGTTTTTGCGTTATAGGTATATAGCCCATTTTCAATAATTCCAAGAAAAATATAAGTAGTGTATGAAAAGTGCCGGTTTATACGGTTCACTAAGGTAAATTTAGTTTTCATTTAGTCTCCCAATAAATGTGAGAATATCTTTGTTTTCTTTGAACATGCATAATTCCCATTTGTTATGATAAGAAAATAAAAAAACAGTCTTCAAACACTCTTGTTTTCTGTGCTACTGGGACAGTAGAGCTACAGCAGAGCATTGGGTGAAAACTGAATGGCCTCAGCGACAGAGTTTGGCATCTGGCGATAAGAATGTCATCCATGATCCTCTAGTGGATAGGAAGAACATTGTCTTTCCTCACTTGCACATAAAACTTGGATTGATGAAGCAGTTCGTCAAAGCTCTCAATCACAGTGGAGAATGCTTTAACTATGTATGTTCAACTTTTCCTGGTCTTAGTGAAGAGAAGAAAAAGGCTTGAATATTTGATGTACCTCAAATAAGAACACTTATGAGACCCAAACTTTATCACATCAATGAATGAGACAGAAGAAAGAGCCTGGAATGCATTTTGTAATGTGGTGCAGAATTTTCTAGGGAAAGCAGACAACTATGAAGAGATTGTGGAAGAGCTACTAATGAGTCTGCAAAATCTTGGATGTAGAATGAGTATCAAGATTCACTATTTACACAGCCATTTGGACTTTTTTCCAGAGAACCTTGGGGATGTGAGCGAGGAACAAGGGGAGCGTTTTCATCAGGACATTAAAACAATGGAAGAACGGTATCAAGGCCGGTGGGACTCACATATGATGGCTGACTATTGCTGGAGCTTGATGAGAGACAACCCAGAAGCTGTACTTCACAGATCAGCCAAGAAAAGAAAGTTCAAATAACTTCCATTTGCCATTCATCTGTGTGCCATATATATGTGTTTTTATATTTTGTAGTTTAATTTTGTAAGTATACAGTACAGACCAAAAGTTTGGACACATCTTCTCATTTAAAGATTTTTCTGTATTTTCTTGACTATGAAAATTGTACATTCACACTGAAGGCATCAAAACTATGAATTAACACATGCGGAATTATATACTTAACAGTGTGAAACAACTGAAAATATATCTTATATTCTAGGTTCTTCAAAGTAGCCACCTTTTGCTTTGATGACAGCTTTGCACACTCTTGGCATTCTCTTGATGAGCTTCAAGAGGTAGTCACCGGAAATGGTCTTCCAACAATCTTGAAGGAGTTCCCAGAGATGCTTAGCACTTGTTGGCCCTTTTGCCTTCACTCTGCGGTCCAGCTCACCCCAAACCATCTCGATTGGGTTCAGGTCTGGTGACTGTGGAGGCCAGGTCATCTGGCGTAGCACCCCATCACTCTCCTGTTTGGTCAAATAGCCCTTACACAGCCTGAAGGTGTGTTTGGGGTCATTGTCCTGTGGAAAAATAAATGATGGTCCAACTAAACGCAAACCGGATGGAATAGCATGCCACTGCAAGATGCTGTGGTAGCCATGCTGGTTCAGTATGCCTTCAATTTTGAAAAAATCCCAAACAGTGTCACCAGCAAAGCACTCCCACACCATCACACCTCCTCCTCCATGCTTCACGGTGGGAACCAGGCATGTAGAATCCATCCGTTCACCTTTCTGCGTCGCACAAAGACACGGTGATTGGAACCAAAGATCTCAAATTTGGACTCATCAGACCAAAGCACAGATTTCCACTGGTCTAATGTCCATTCCTTGTGTTCTTTAGCCCAAACAAGTCTCTTCTGCTTGTTGCCTGTCCTTAGCAGTGGTTTCCTAGCATCTATTTTACCATGAAGGCCTGCTGCACAAAGTCTCCTCTTAACAGTTGTTGAAGAGATGTGTCTGCTGCTAGAACTCTGTGTGGCATTGACCTGGTCTCTAATCAGAGCTGCTGTTAACCCTTCGATTTCTGAGGCTGGTGACTCGGATAAACTTATCCTCAGAAGCAGAGGTGACTCTTGGTCTCCCTTTCCTGGGGCGGTCCTCATGTGAGCCAGTTTCTTTGTAGCGCTTGATGGTTTTTGTAACTGCACTTGGGGACACTTTCAAAGTTTTCCCAATTTTTCGGACTGACTGACCTTCATTTCTTAAAGTAATGATGGCCACTCGTTTTTCTTTACTTAGCTGCTTTTTTCTTGCCATAATACAAATTCTAACAGTCTATTCAGTAGGACTATCAGCTGTGTATCCAATTGACTTCTGCACAACACAACTGATTGTCCCAACCCCATTTATAAGGCAAGAAATCCCACTTATTAAACCTGACAGGGCACACCTGTGAAGTGAAAACCATTTCCGGTGACTACCTCTTGAAGCTCATCAAGAGAATGTCAAGAGTGTGCAAAGCAGTCATCAAAGCAAAAGGTGGCTACTTTGAAGTACCTAGAATATAAGACATATTTTCAGTTGTTTCACACTTTTTTGTTAAGTATATAATTCCACATGTGTTAATTCATAGTTTTGATGCCTTCATTGTGAATGTACAATTTTCATGGTCATGAAAATACAGAAAAATCTTTAAATGAGAAGGTGTGTCCAAACTTTTGGTCTGTACTGTATTTGATTTGCTGTACACAGACTTTGTAATTTTTGTTATTCCTTGATTAAAGATATACTAAATGAAGTAACGAAAATCATGAGGTTTTTATCAAAAAACATCCGATAGGAGCAATTTCCATCAAAAATATCTCGAAATCCTGATGTGATAGCCAAAAACGGAGTTCGCATTAGTAATCAGCAGCCAAAATTGACTTAAAATATGTTTTAAAACCTATTGACAGAAAAATTGCGTTGACCAGTGTAATTTTAAATCTGGTGGAGCTTAGTATAGATGGCCTAATAGAATCAGTAATGCAAACTGCTACAAGGCCCAAATTATTTTCCAGCCAAGATACAGATAAACATTATTAGTAATTTGAAATCTGGTGGAGTTTAGTATAGATGGCCTAATAGAATCAGTACTGCACAGTGCTACAAGGCCAAAATTATTATACAGGCAAGATACAGATAAACATGATTAGTAATTTGAAAGCGTAAAATGGTTGGTGTGGTGATTTTAACAAATCATCAAGCTTTTACTCTCCCCAGGATGACACAGGGGTAGAAAAGTCCTTTCGGATCCATGATTTGTTCATCTTTATGAACGTGAGTCTGTCTACATTATCAGTGGAGAGCCGCATGCGCTTATCTGTCAGCACACCACCAGCAGCGCTGAACACACGTTCAGACAGAATGCTGGCTGCGGGGCATGACAAGATCTCCAAGGCGTAAGTGGTGATCTCCGGCCATTTATCCAGATTGGAAGCCCAAAAAGAGCAAGGGTCCAGTGACACAGTCATGGCTTCAATGTTTACTTGGAGATACTCCTGTACCATCGTCTCTAGGAGTTGACTATGTGTCAGACCAAACCAGGGGAGGAGTCCTGAGGAGATAATTTGCATATTCCCACTGCATTTTGGGGTAAGTGAAGAGTCTCCGCGAGCTCAAAGAACACTGGATTTTGGCTGTTGGAGCTGAAAAGAGGACATCGGTAAACCGCGCGCCTCCCGGCGCGTGCATTTTGAAGCTTTTTTTGAAGCTTTTTTCACTGTTTTAAGAACATTAACAGTAAGAACATGGAAGAGTCCAGGAGACATTTGGTGAGCTGCATATCCTGCTACATGTTCACAGACTTGCCAGTGGAAAAGCCAAACTTCACATGCCAGAAATGCAAGCTTGTGTCCCTGTTGGAGGAAAAGTTGCGAAATCTAGAAGAGAGGTTAACTACCTTGAAAATCATTAAGGAAGGTGAAGAGTTCTTAGACAGAGCAGAATTATCTCTTCATGATTCAGAAAGAGAAGAAATTCGAACTGCACCTGAGGAAACAGAGGAATGGAAGCATGTGACCCACAGAAGCTGGAGGATCGAGAGGCAGTCAGCACCCATACTGCTCAGGAACCAGTACCAGGCTCTCACGCAGGAGAACCATGAAGAAATACAGCAAAATAAGACTTTGCCAGCAATGAATAACCTTGTAAGCCCTCAGAATCCTCCTGGATGGAGAAAGAAGAATGTTGTGAAGAAAAAACGGAGAGTGGTGGTCATGGGGGATTCCCTGTTAAGAGGAACAGAGGCCGCTATCTGCAGACCAGACATAACCTCAAGAGAAATGTGCTGTCTTCCAGGAGCAAAAATCAAAGATGTGTCTGACAGGATATCAAGACTCTTCAGACCTACAGATCACTACCCATTCCTGCTAATACATGTGGGGACAAATGACACCGCAAGAAAGGACCTGGAAACCATCTGCAGAGACTTTGAAGACTTAGGCAAGAAAGTGAAAGAATTGGGAGCGCAGGTGGTCTTCTCATCCATCCTCCCAGTGGATGACCATGGAACAATGAGGTGGAATAAGATTCTACAGGTGAACAACTGGCTACGTCGATGGTGCCGTCAACAAGGATTTGGATTTCTGGATCACGGAATGAATTACCTATACGATGGACTACTTGCTAGAGATGGGGTGCACCTTACGAAGACTGGAAAACATGTATTTGGAAGTCGCCTTGCTACACTCATCAGGAGAGCTTTAAACTAGAACAATGTGGGAAGGGAAGCAAAAGGCCAGAAAAAGCCATACAGCTGACAAATACTATTGAGATCTCTGCTACTGGAAGTGGAAAGGAAGAACAAAGACAAAACAATTTAAATAATAAAAATATGGGAGGAAGAGAAACCAATCACAAACTAAAATGTTTTTATACAAATGCACAAAGCATGGGCAACAAACAAGGAGAATTGGAACTACTAATGCAGGAAAAGGAATATGATGTCATTGGAATCACTGAAACTTGGTGGGACGATACACATGATTGGAATAAAAGGCTAAAAGGATACAACTTATTTGCAAGAAACAGACTTGATAAACGAGGAGGAGGTGTCGCATTGTATGTTAGAAAAGCGTATATCTGCACAGAGATTGAAGCTTTAGAGACTGGGAGTTCTGTGGAAACTGTTTGGGTAAGAATACAAGGAGAGAACAACGGAAAGGACACCATTGTAGGCATTTACTATAGGCCACCTGGGCATGCTGAAGATATGGATGAACTCTTTATGCATCAAATGACCAAGTTCTCCAAAAAATCTGACGTAGTGGTCATGGGAGATTTCAACTATCCAGACATTTGTTGGGAATCTCTCTCAAGTAAAACTAACAGGTCAAGCAAATTCTTATCCTCTCTTGCTGACAACTTTATCTTCCAAAAGGTAGGGGAGAAAACAAGGGGATCTGTTACTTTGGATCTAATCCTTATAAACAGGGAGGAAATGGTTGAGGAGGTAAAGGTGGCTGGGGCCCTAGGAGGCAGCGATCATGCTATTATAGAATTTTGGATAACTAGAGGAGGAAAACATGTGAAGACTCAAACTTCAAGGTTAGATTTTAGAAAGGCAGATTTTAAGAGACTCAGAAAGAGAATAGGAGGGATCCAATAGCTGGATGTCCTTAAGGACAAAAATGTCCAGGAAGGATGGGAAATTTTTAAAAATGAGATTCTCAAAGCACAATCGTTAACAATCCCGAAAAGTAGGAAGAATGGGAAGCATTTAAGGAAGCCAGGATGGATGAACACAGAACTAAAACACATGCTAAAAAGAAAGAAAGAAATGTTTATTAAATGGAAAGAGGGAGGCATATCTAAAGAAGATTATAATGCAGTCTGCAGATCCTGCAGGGCACGTATCAGGTTAGCTAAAGCTGACAATGAATTAAGGCTTGCAAGAGATGTCAAAAGCAATAAAAAAGGATTTTGGGGATATGTCAAAAGTAAAAGAAAAGTCAAAGATGCTATAGGATTTTTACAGGATGAAAATGGAGAAATGGTAAGAGAGGATGTTGAGAAGGCCGAACATTTTAATTCCTATTTTGCATCTGTTTTCTCTCAGAAAGAAAATGTAACATCAACTGATCTTCACTGTCCTTTTAAAGGAATAGAAGAATCCAAGTTATCTGTAAACAGAAAGATTGTGAGGGAATATTTAGCTAACATAAATGAGTTCAAGTCTCCAGGTCCAGATGAATTACACCCCAGAGTACTGAAGGAGATCGTAGAAGAAATTTTAGAACCACTCTCCATAATCTTTGAAAATTCTTGGAGAACAGGAGAAGTCCCAGAAGACTGGAGAAGAGCAAATGTTGTTCCTATCTTCAAAAAGGGGAAGAAGGTAGACCCAGGGAACTATAGGCCGGTGAGTCTGACTTCTATACCAGGAAAGATCTTTGAACAAATTATTAAACAACATGTATGTAAGTACCTGGATAAGAATGAAGTGATTAACCAGAGTCAGCATGGGTTTGTAACTAACAAGTCATGTCAGACTAACTTAATTTCCTTCTATGACAGAATCACTGACTGGGTGGATCAGGGAAATGCTGTAGATATAGTATATCTTGACTTCAGCAAAGCATTTGACAAAGTATCTCACACCATCCTTATTGAAAAAATGACCAAGTATGCAATGGACCAGGCAACTGTTAGGTGGATTCATAACTGGCTTAGTGATCGGACTCAAAGGGTGGTTGCAAATGGCTTCACATCCAGCTGGATGAATGTCTCAAGTGGGGTACCACAGGGCTCCGTCCTGGGACCTGTATTGTTCAACATCTTTATCAATGATTTAGATGAAGGAATTGAGGGTAAACTGATTAAATTTGCTGATGACACAAAGCTAGGAGGGATAGCTAATACTAGAGAAGAGAGAGAGAGGATTCAAAAAGACCTAAATAAACTGGAGCAGTGGGCAACAACCAACAGAATGGTTTTTAACAGGGAAAAATGCAAAGTACTACATCTGGGCAATAAAAATGAAAAAAGCATATACAGAATGGGAGGAATAGAGCTAAGCAACAGTACATGTGAAAAAGACTTAGGTATACTAATAGATCATAGACTGAACATGAGTCAACAGTGTGATGCAGCAGCAAAAAAGGCAAATAAAATTCTGGGATGTATTAACAGAAGCATACAGTCTAGATCACGTGAAGTCATTATCGGTCTTTACTCCTCTTTGGTCAGACCTCATCTGGAATACTGTGTACAGTTTTGGGCACCACATTTTAAAAAAGACATAGACAAACTGGAGCAAGTTCAGAGAAGAGCGACCAGAATGGTGACTGGTCTGCAAACCCTGTCCTATGAGGAACGGTTGCAGGATTTGGGAATGTTTAGCTTGCAAAAAAGAAGACTGAGAGGAGACTTAATAGCTGTCTACAAATATGTCAAGGGCTGTCACATTGTAGAAGGATCATCTTTATTCTCATTTGCACAAGGAAAGACTAGAAGCAATGGGATGAAACTAAATGGGAGGAGACACAGATTAGATATTAGAAAAAACTTTTTGACAGTTAGGGTGATTAATGAGTGAACAGGCTGCCACGAGAGGTGGTGAGTTCCCCTTCAATGGACGTCTTCAAACAGAGGCTGGACAGACATCTGTCTGAGATGATTTAGTGAATCCTGCTTTGAGCAGGGGGTTGGACCAGATGACCCAGGAGGGCCTCTCCAACTCTACCATTCTATGATTCTATGATTCTATGATTCTATGAGACTTCTTGTCTCCTGTGGCCTTGCAAAGGATGGGCTAAAAAAGTGGTGAAATGAATCCGTAAAATTGATGTTACCAGCAGATACTGTGTTTCTGTTACGTTTTGAGTGCTGAACACTCGACGGTCCCACGGTTGGCAAGTTGGAACTGTGAGATTCACTACGTGCACCACTGGTGTTTTGTGGAAAAGCACATGTAAGATTCTGCAACAGTCTCTGCTGATACTCCTGCATGCGTGCATCTCTTTCTATGGCAGGAATAATTTCTGCAAATTTACTTTTGTACCGGGGATCTAACAGTGTGGCTACCCAGTAGTCAGGATTATTTCTAATTCTCACAATTCGAGGGTCATGTTGCAGCAAGAAGGCACTCATGTGTCTTGCGCATCCAGGCGCACCAAGTCCCTGTTGCGTTGGTGGCGAGGTAACAATCATGCTTCCTTCCTCTGCCCACTCCCCCCAACCTCGCACAACAGAAATGTGATCAAGGTCTCCCTCATCTGATTAGTCTTCCATCAGTTCGTCCTCCACTTCTTCCTGGGCTCCTGCACCTTCCTCACTAGTTTTGCTGCTACCATGTGCCCTGGTAAAACCATCTCCCCCACCCTCACATGCCTGCCGCCTTAGTGCTGCTGACCGTCTGGACCTTGCAGATGTTAGCCCTTCCGCATATAACTCCTCCTCCTCTACTTCCTCCACCTCTTCTAGTGCCACCACCTGACTCCGAATTCTATTTAACATGTGCTCCAGCATGTAAATCACCGGAATAGTCATGCTGACAATGGCATCGTCAGCACTAAACATCTTGGTCGCGATTTCAAAACTGTGCAGAAGGGTGAATAGGTTCCTGATCTGAGACCACTCCTCCAGCGTGATTTGCCCCACCTCTGGATCTCGTTGGCCCAGGCTATACGTCAGAACATATTGCACCAGGGCTTGTCGGTGCTGCCACAGTCGCTGCAACATATGCAGAGTTGAATTCCACCGGGTAGGCACATCGCATTTTAGCCGGTGAAGTGGCAGGCCCAACGACTTCTGTAGAGATGTAAGTCGCTGAGCTGCGGGATGCGAAGGCCGGAAGGGAGCACATAGCGTCCACGCCCTCTGCAGAAGGCCATCTAGTCCGGGATAGTGGGCTAAAAATTGCTGGACACCCAGGTTCAACACGTGAGCCATACAAGGCATGTGTGTGACATTGCCCCAGTGAAGAGCCGCACCCAGGTTTGCAGCATTATCGCACACGGCCTTCCCTGGTTTCAGGTCCAGTGGAGACAACCATTCATGAAACTGGTTCTCCAGAGCAGACCACAACTCCTCAGCTGTGTGACTCACATTTCACAGACATTTCAAAGTAAAAACTGCCTGATGACGTTGAGCCTTGCTGCGAGCATAGTAAGGAGGTGTGCAGGATCCCTTCTGCACAGTTAGAAAGCTTATGGAATGACCAGACAGGTTTTGGGTGTAGGTGGAGGACCGAGAGGAGGTTGAGGAGGCAGAAGCAGTGGAGGAACTTTGAGATAAAGAGGATTGACGCACAACTCGTGGGGACGGCAAGACTTGGACAGCAGCCCCTTGTCCTGCTGTCACCATAGTTACCCAGTGCCCAGTCAGCGACATGTAATGCCCCTGTCCATGCCTACTCGTCCAAGTGTCTGTGGTGAAATGCACCCTGTCACACACAGAGTTTCTCAAAGAAGCGCTGATGTTGTGTGCGACATGCTGGTGGAGCGCAGGCACACCTTTCTTTGAGAAGTAGTGCCGACTGGGCATCTGGTACTGGGGCACTGCGACGGACATAAGGTCTCGAAAATCCTCTGTGTCCACCAGGCTTAAAGGCAGCAGTTCTGTAGCCAAGAGCTTGCAGATGGTGAAATTCAACCTCTTAGCTTTCTCATGGCTAGGAGGAAATGGTCTTTTACTTGTCCACATCTGAGGGACCGAGGGCTGGCTGTTGTGCTTAAACGGGGTTGAGAAGGGTGTCCCCGGCAAACTGCCGGTCTGTGAGGAAGATGCAGGAGGACATGTTAGGTTGCCTTGATCCAAAGGTGGTGCTATCGATGTCGGACAGCGCTCAACACCAGCTGGTGTTTCCACCTCCAAAGAAAATGATGACCTGCCAATCAGGCTGTCTGTTGCGGGTAAAGAGGTGGCAGGTCTGCGTCCCAAAACAGGTGTGACTGCTGTCCCCCCAGTCAGAGAGGATGAAGAGGCCGCGGATGCACAAGATGTGGCAGACGGCGGTTGGCCCGGCCGGCTAGGCCGCATTGTAGCACAGTGAGCTTCCCACTGCAACTTATGCTTCATATCCATGTGCCGGTTCATGCATGAACTACTCAAACTATGTATTTTTTGGCCTCTACTTAGCTTTTGCTGACAAATGTTACAGATAACACGAGTTGGGTCATCTTTATCGATCTGAAAAAATGCCCAGGCTTTGCAAGGCTTAGAGCCCATGCGACCTGAAGAGCCACCATGACTTGTGGTCAGAGGCAGAGTTGTGTTTGAGGATGCAGTTGTTGACGTGCTTCCAGTACTACGTCTCTGTCCAGGAAGGCACAACCTTACCTCGTTGTCACTAGCATCCTTCTCCACCTCCTCTGCTGACCTCATCGACTGGCTGACTGTGGGTTGACAGTAAGTGGGATCTCCAACCTCGTCATCATCACCCTGTGTGTTATCACACCCGTCGTCCTCAGAGCCAACCTCTTCCTGCCCTGACAAAAAACTCAAGTTGTCGCTCCAAACAGGTATTTGAGTCTCATCATCGTCTTCGTCATTGTCTCCACCAACAGGAGTTACAGTTTGGGAACGAGGGTCTACATTATGTTCAGAACCTTCTGCGTCTGGTCCTGGATCCGACTCATAAAGATTCTGGGCATCAGTGCAGTTCATTTCCTCGTCTGGATTCACAGAAGCTCTGGAGCCGACCTCTGATTCCCAGGCTATAGTATGAGTAAAGAGCACTGCAGACTCAACCATCTGTTCTACCCCATACTCAGACGGGCAGCTGAAGACTTGGGAGCTGTGAGGAAGCAAGTGCGATTGGGGTGACACCTCTGAGGACTGGAGTATTTGCGATGTTGAAGTTGAGGTGGAGGAGAGCCCACTTAAAGGAACACTTGACATCCGTTGAAGCACCTGCTGTTTTTGTGCCTCATCTGGAATTTGTAGCGATTGGCGTGGCCATAAGAAAGGGATCTTATCACATTGTCTGCTAAAAGAAGTAGACATCTTAGTTTGGCTGGAAGATGGTCTTTCTTCTGCAGATGTTACTGTTGCTTTAACACCTACCCCACGGACACAACCTTTTTTTCCCTTCCCAACAAGCCTATTCCCCTTTCCACCAGCAGCAGGCCTTTTTCCACTCATTTTGGTGGTTAACTAATTGACAACTCTGGAGTTGTTTGCAAAAAAAACAATGGATGGGAACCGAGCAGAGCTGAGTGGCCAAACTGTGGTATTAGCCCAAAAGTATTGGCTGGGTTAGATGCAGTAAAACAATTTTATTACATACACAGGTGGTAGATGTTAGTTTAGATGGACTAATAGAACAAGTCCCACACACTGCTACAAGCCCAAATATTTTTTCAGAGCTAGATGCAGATAAAAATTAGTTTGAAATTGCAACCTGGTGGAGGTTAGTATAGATGGACTAATAGAACAAGTCCCACACACTGCTACAAGCCCAAATATTTTTTCAGAGCTAGATGCAGATAAAAATTATTTTTAATTTGCAACTTGGTGGAGGTTAGTATAGATGGACTAACAGAATAAGTCTCACACACTGCTACAAGCCCAAATATTTTTTCAGAGCTAGATGCAGATAAATATTATTTTGAATTTGCAACCTCGTGGAGGTTAGTATAGATGGACTAATAGAACAAATACCACACACTGCTACAAGCCCAAATATTTTTTCAGAGCTAGATGCAGTTAAAAATTATTTTGAATTTGCAACCTGGTGGAGGTTAGTATAGATGGACTAATAGAACAAGTCCCACACACTGCTACAAGCCCAAATATTTTTTTAGAGCTAGATGCAGATAAAAATTATATTGAATTTGCAACCTGGTGGAGGTTAGTATAGATGGACTAATAGAACAAGTCCCATACACTGCTACAAGCCCAAATATTTTTTCAGAGCTAGATGCAGATAAAATTATTTTGAATTTACAACCTGGTGGAGGTTAGTATAGATGGACTAATAGAACAAGTCCCACATACTGCTACAAGCCCAATTATTTTTTCAGAGCTGGATGCAGATAAAAATTATTTGGAATTTGCAACCTGGTGGAGGTTAGTATAGATGGACTAATAGAACAAGTCCCACACACTGCTACAAGCCCAAATATTTTTTCAGAGCTAGATGCAGATAAAAATTATTTTGAATTTTCAACCAGGTGGAGGTTAGTATAGATGGACTAATAGAATGATGCTATGCCCAAAAGGTTTTACTTGGCTAGGTGCAGTAAAAAAATTTGTATTCTATACACAGGTGGTATAGCTTGCAACACAAATAGGCTACTCCACTGACTAACACACACTGCAAGAGGCCAAAAAGTATTTGCTTAGCTAGATTTAGCCAAATGCTGTGAAAAAATCTTGCAAAGCACTGGCACAGACCTGCCTGGCAAAAAGTGGAACTGATGTAACCTAGCCCTCAAAAGGACTGCAATTACAATTAGTCTTTACTCCCAACCTATCTATTTAAGAGCACAGACCTGCCTGATAAAAGTCGTAGGAAAAGATGTAACCTAGTCCTCAAAAGGACTGCAATCACAACTATTCCCTACTCCCAAGCTATGTGTAGATTTGTGTGAAAATTGGCTTGAAATTAACAGCGGTGCCATCTAAGACGCAGCTGCAGCAGTGAGAAAATGGTGGCTATGTGGAAAATGGCTGGGTCTTATAGGGCAAGGACATGTGACATACACTGCCAATGACACATGCCCTTGCTTGTGTGAAAAAAAGCAGTTCGCTCCGTGTGTGCGCTGCTGATAGGCTGATAGATTGCATCTCCCCAATGTAAATGCGGGAAAGAGAAAAAAAAATGGAGATCTTCATTATTTCTGCAGAGATCCATCCCCTGCCCCTCCCCCCGCCCCGCTGTACACTCAAACTGCGTATTAACATTAATTTTCAGCATTACTGAGAAAAAATCCAGTTATGATTTTGGTGCACGAACAGTTATCGAACATAACCTCGAACAGCCAAATTTTTTTCAAATTGTTCGTGTTCGCCGAATGGCTCGAACACCTCCCAAAACTGCTCGAATTTGAGATTGGCGAACAGTTCGAGTTGAACACCGCTCATCTCTAGTAATTAACAGCACCTGTAACTTACCTGTGGCACCTAACAGGTGTTGGCAATAACTAAATCACACTTGCAGCCAGTTAACATGGATTAAAGTTGACTCAACCTCTGTCCTGTGTCCTTGTGTGTACCACATTGAGCATGGAGAAAAGAAAGAAGACCAAAGAACTGTCTGAGGACTTGAGAAACCAAATTGTGAGGAAGCATGAGCAATCTCAAGGCTACAAGTCCATCTCCAAAGACCTGAATGTTCCTGTGTCTTCCGTGCGCAATGTCATCAAGAAGTTTAAAGCCCATGGCACTGTGGCTAACCTCCCTAGATGTGGACAGAAAAGAAAAATTGACAACAGATTTCAATGCAAGATTGTGCGGAGGGTGGATAAAGAACCTCGACTAACATCCAAACAAGTTCAAGCTGCCCTGCAGTCCGAGGGTACAACAGTGTCAACCCGTACTATCCGTCGGCGTCTGAATGAAAAGGGACTGTATGGTAGGATACCCAGGAAGACTCCACTTCTTACCCCGAGACATGAAAAAGCCAGGCTGAAGTTTTCCAAAACTTACCTGAGAAAGCCTAAAACATTTTGGAAGAATGTTCTCTGGTCAGATGAGACAAAAGTAGAGCTTTTTGGGAAAAAGCATCAACATAGAGTGTACAGGAAAAAAAAAGAGGCATTCAAAGAAAAGAACAAGTCAAACATGGCGGAGGTTCCCTGATGTTTTGGGGTTGCTTTGCTGCCTCTGGCACTGGACTGCTTGACCGTGTGCATGGCATTATGAAGTATGAAGACTACCACCAAATTTTGCAGCATAATATAGGGCCCAGTGTGAGAAAGCTGGGTCTCCCTCAGAGGTCATGGGTCTTCCAGAAGGAAAATGACCCAAAACACACTTCCAAAAGCACTATAAAATGGTTTGAGAGAAAGCACTGGAGACTTCTAAGATGGCCAGCAATGAGTCCAGACCTGAATCCCATAGAACACCTGTGGAGAGATCTCAAAATGGCAGTTTGGAGAAGGCACCCTTCAAATATCAGCGACCTGGAGCAGTTTGCCAAAGAAGAAAGGTCTACAATTCCAGCAGAGCATTGTAAGAAACTCGGTGATGGTTACCGGAAGCGGTTGTTCGCAGTTATTTTGGCTAAAGGTTGTGCAACCAAGTATTAGGCTGAGGGTGCCAATACTTTTGGCTGGCCCATTTTTGGAGTTTTGTGTGAAATGATCAATGATTTGATTTTTATTTCATTCTCTTTGGTGTTTTTTCCTTGCAAGCAAATTAAATGAAGATAATAATACCAAAGAATTTGTGATTGCAATCAGTTTCAGGAAGAAACTGAGTATTATCTGACAGAATTGCAGGGGTGCCAATACTTTTGGCCACCACTGTATGTCAGGGACACTATGGACGTCCTGGCAAAAATGGACGGGATTTACATGGAGTCGGACATGTATTTTGTGGTGGCCGACGTGGAGTCTCTCTACACGTGTATTGACCATGATGACGGCCTTAGAGCTACCCAATTCTTTCTAGGTATGAGCGGATTGGATCAATCTATGTGTGACCTTCTCTTGGAGCTATTGCGGTTCATCCTACAGCATAATTTCTTCACTTTTAAAGATCGTTTCTACCTCCAGAAACGCGGCACTGCAATGGGCGCGGCTTGTGCGCCGTTGTACGCTAATCTTTTCCTGGGCTACTGGGAGAGGGAGATTTTCGGCGTCGGCGCTCCTGCCGCTTCCCATGTGCAGTGCTGGTATCGCTATATTGATGACTTATTGTTCATATGGCAGGGCCCTGAAGCTGGAATTAATGAATTTGTGACCGGATTGAACCACAATGGCTCCAACATTAGGCTCACACATAGATATAATAAAAAATCCATCGATTTTCTGGACATCCAACTCAGTATTGCATGTGACGGCTACATTGAAACAGATGTTTTCCGAAAAGAGACATCTGTTAATTCCTTGTTACACGCATCGTCTGCACATGACCCCACCACAATTAGGGCCATTCCCACCGGCCAATTTTTGCGGATGAGGAGGAATTGCTCTTCTGATGTCGGTTTCGAGAATCAGGCCCTTGATCTGAGAGAACGGTTTCTTTCTAGAGGCTATAGCAGACGATGCATTGACAGGGGATATATCAGAGCCACAAATACACCTAGAGTGCAATTACTGAGTAAGAAGACGGAAAGAAAATCTATGGTTAATCCTATACGTTTTATATCCACATGCAATTCAGAGTGGAACACCATCCGCCATATCTTGGAAAGACTTTGGAAGATATTGAGGACGGACTCCACTTTGGCCGCTACTTTGTCCGTCCGCCCCCTCTTGACCTCCAGGCGCAATAGAAATGTTCGAGACTTGTTGGTTAGGAGTCACTATATTGTCCGACCGACTCCCCCGTTCGGATCCAGGGGTCCCAGATGGGGCTTCTTTTCATGCGGCGACTGTGCAGGTTGCCGGAACATGATTAGGGCACATGATTTTCAATCGTCTGATGGCACCAAACAATTTAAGATCACCCATTACATTTCATGTAGCACTACATATGTGGTGTACTATGCCACCTGTGCGTGTAACCTAATTTATGTTGGCCTAACGTCTAGGGAGCTCAGGGTCTGAAAGAGGGAGCATGTGCGGGACATCTTGGCAGCCAAGGATGTCCTTGATCCGTCTGGTCTCAAGACTATACGAAGACATTTTTGGGTCTCGCTTGGCTGTGACCCTTCTTCTTTCAGGGTCCGAGGCATTGATCGTGTCCGTTTTTGGCATCACAGGAGGCGATATTAAGCGCCTCCTTGCTCAAATGGAGTGTTGCTGGATTGTCACACTTGACACAGTGACACCCAAGGGACTTAATGAAAAACTTAGGTTTTCCTCCTTCATTTAGTTTGATCCCTCTTCCCCCATTGTACGTTTTAATTTTCGTGGATTCTAATTGTTGTGTTCTTATTCTTATTTTAGAATTGGTACATTTTGCCGGAATTAATGGTATATCTGAATGAATCTCTATATGTTGACATTGACGTTGATTCTGGACTGTCGATAATGAGCAGGATGTCTACCAGCAGTTCTACACCTTATCCTGGGAAGGAGAACCAAGGAAACAGGAAGACAATTACGATTTATATTTCCCAATTTATTGTGTTTTTTTTTTTTCTTTATATCTATAAGGAGCTAATCCGACCTGTATGTTTAATAGGGCTGTTATGAATATACTATCTGTTGACGCTTTTAGGTGACTCCCTAGTGGGTGCTTATACATATGTATAAAAGCATAAGTCACATATACAATACATGTCTGTGACTGAGTGCACACTATGGGGAATTGTTGTGGCTATATAGACTCTTTGTTGATCAGAGTTTACATTGGGTATTGTATGATTAGTATGATAGTTCAATCATGTACCATCCTTCTGACTAGTGTTGAGCCACCCCCGTAGTGTTCGAGTTCGGTTCGGTTCGTCGAACACCCGTGTGTTCGCCGAACTGTTCGTCGAACTGTTCGTCGAACACCTTCGAACACCGTTAAAACCAATGGCAGGCAAACAAAAACACATAGAAACACATAGAAAACACCTTCAAAGGTGTCCAAAAGCTGACAAACTGCTCAGAAGACATAACTAACACATGGAAAAGTGACAAGTACATATAGTCATGCGAAAATAAAAGAGGTGGAGGAGTAAAAGGAGGGGGAGACACAGATATAGGCATGTCATGCCCTTCTAAAATCCAAAAAGTGAGAAGCCGACACGGCCAGTCCGCTCCTGCCCGTGCCACCTCCGTGTCGCCGGGTTTGTGCCAGAGCCGTGGTGAACCCTGATGGCCAGCCCCCCTCTCCCAATACTGGTGCCTGTCCGCTGGTGGGTCGAGCGAGCCCCCCTGTGGTGGAGGCAGCTCTAAGCTTTTTAATTTAAATTGTCTTTCTAATTTGAATGAATACACTTTAAATCCATTTACAAGGATCTATTGGAGGGCAAGTCTCATGCCAGCAGCCGCGTAATTCCAGCTCCAGTAGCGTCCACTAAAGCTGCTGCAGTTAAAAAGCTTTTATAAGGATCGAGCTCGGCTGTCCACCGCAAGGCATCCTACTGCCAGTCCCAGCCCCTATGCCTTGGGGTGCCTCCTGATGCTCTTCACTGAGTATCCCATGGTCCCGAAGCATTTCCTTTGAAAAAATTAAGTGTCTAAACTACAGGTGGTGTAGCTTGCTTAACAGCCGGGATGATCCGCTGACTAGCAGACACTGCTACTAGGCACAAAGTATTTCCTGGGCTAGATGCAGTTAAAAATTTGTAATTAGATACTCTCGTTGGATGCTGAGAAAGCATTCCATAGAGTCTCCTGGCACGCCATATATGATTCTCTTAAAAAGCTTGGGGTAGGGGTCTAGGGGACCCTTTTTTAGCCAAAATCACGGCCCTGTATCACAATACGTCACCTAGGCTGAAGATAAATGGAACTGTAGCACCCTGAGGGCTCGGTTGCTACAGAGGTATTGCACCTCACCCAGAGGTGTGATATCTCACTCTCAGGTAAGGATGGAGTGTGGATCAGGACCCGACACCTGCATGCATTACACCACATTGCCGTGGGGCAGGGCGACCAATATGCCTCTGAGATGGGCACGACAGTCCCTGTCCCTGGCTGGAGTGGGGGGAGGGAACACTGAGGAAGGGGAACCCTGTAGTGCAGGAGCAGGGAGGAAGCAGTTCCTGGGTGCATTGAGAAGGGAGTATAAAAGGTGGGCACCATCGTAGTTCAGTGCAGAGAAGTCTGAGCAGAAGTGGCAGGGAGCAGGGGCTCTGCATGAGCTCTGCTCCGGAGGCGGGCCTAGTAACAGAGGCCCAGGCCTGGAAGAGGGAGAAGGAAGGAAGAGGAGCGGAGAAGGCTCCAGGAACGAGGAATGAAGGGATCCCAGGGGTGCGGACGGGCGAGTCGCCACCGCACGCCCGAATCCACCTGCGTGGAGGGGTCAGGCCAAAGGGGGAGACCGGTCCACGGGTGGCGTAGTCGGACATTTAAACATCAAAACCACATAAATAGTTCCGCCACTGGTTTGACCACCGTGAGCCACGGAACCGGGTTGCCGCCACGAAGACTACAACCACCAGCATCCACCAAAAAGGGTCCGGCTCCGGGTGTCCCAAGGCCCAGGGGGTGCATCAGAACATTTTCATCACCTTTCACAATCACCAATGGGACAAGGCAGGGATGTCCTCTGTCCCCTCTCTTATACATCCTAGTGACGGAGCACCTGCTCTCATCAATTCGCCATAACCCCAATATTAGGTGGATTGAGGTGGGAGGCACCGAGTACAAGTGCTCTCTATTTGCTGATGATGTCCTAGTATATATCACTCAATCACATATATCCATCCATGCTGTTATGGCTGAAATAGATCACTTTGTTACATGGTCAAATTTTAAAATCAATGCAGCGAAGTCTGAGGCCCTCGATGTCTCCCTCCCCAAATCCATATAGGATTCCATCCAGTCCAACTTTCCCTTTGTCTGGCCCTCACAGGGTATCAAATACTTAGGAATTCCTATTCATAGAGACCTCTCCCATCTATGTTATCTTAATTTTGGGCCCTTTATTGAACAACTCCATACAGACCACGGTTGGCAAGTTAGAACTGTAAGATTCACTACGTGAACCACTGGTGTTTTGTGGAAAAGCACATGTACACTGCGTTCCAAATTTTTATGCAAAAAGTGTTTAGGAGTGATAAGGGAAGAATTTGTTTGTTTGTCAGTTAAACTCATTGATGGTGATGTGTGTCAGGGCTCTTTATATCACTGTAAGCAATTGCAGACACCTGTGCTAATTAGCTTGGCAGGTGTGTCCAATGAAAGGCAAGACTACTTAAGAAGGTTGTCTCGTATTATTAAGCAGCCTACATTTTCTGCCAAAATGGGAAAGAAAAAGGATGTGTCGGCTGCTGAGAAGCAACAAATTGTGGAGTGTTTAGGTCAAGGCATGACTACAATCAACATTGTGCGATGATCAGGATGAAGTGTCTTGGCAATCAAGAAGTATGTAGCTGATTCACAGTACACACGTGTGCGTGCTGATAAGGGCAAATTGAGGACTCTTTCCTACAGGCAATTACGTCAGGTTGAAAGAGCAGCGGCAAAAAAGCCTTGTCATAGCAGCAGACAAGTTTTTGAAGCTGCTTGTGCCTCCAACCTCCCCCGAACAACAAGATGCAGGGTCCTTCAGAGGTTTGCAGCTGTGCATACACCATCCTGTCGACCTCCTCTATCCACTTCACACAAGCAGAAACGGCTCCAGTGGGCCAAACATTACATGAAGACTGATTTCAAAACTGTTTTGTTCACGGATGAGTGCCGTGCAGCGCTCGATGGTCCAGATGGATGGAGTGGAGGATGGCTGGTTGATGGACACCCCATGCAAACACGGCTACAGCGCCAACAAGGAGGAGGTGGAGTAATGTTTTGGGCTGGAATCATGGGGAGAGAGACTGTCGGCCCCTTTAGGATCCCTGAAGGCGCTAAAGATGAACTCCATAATGTATGTGGATTTTCTCAAACAGCACTTCCTGCCATGGTTCAAGAAGAAGAACCGTGTATTTCACAGCAAGATCATTTTTCTGCATGATAATGCACCATCTCATGCTGCACATAAAACATCTGCATCTCTGGCTGATATGGGCATAAAAGGGGACAAACTTATGGTGTGACCCCCATGCTCCCCTGACCTCTACCCCATTCAGAACCTTTGGAGCATCATTAAAAGGAGTGTCTATGATGGCGGGAGGCAGTTCACATATAAGCAACAGCTCTGGGAGGGTATTCTGTCCTCATGCAAAACAATTGAAGCAGAAACCATCCAAAACCTGACAAATTCAATGGACGAGAGAGTTCAGAAGCTCCTTTCGAACAAGGGGTCCTATGTGAAAATGTAACATCACCTACAATAAAGTTTTGAGTTGAAAACTGTTTGATTTCAGTTTCTAACAACCTGCTAATGCTTATAATTTCAGAAATGACCATTTTTTTGGTCTTTATTAAAATGAAAAGGTTGATCGAAAAGTTTGGGGGATCTAAGAGTGTGGCAACCCAGTAGTCATGATTACTTCGAATTCTGACAATATGAGGGTCATGCTGCAGGTAGTGCAGCAAGAAGGCACTTATGTGTCTTGCGCATCTCGGAGCCCCAAAATTATTTTCCGGGCTAGATGCAGCTAAAAATTATTATTAATTTTAAATCTGGTGAAGCTTTAGTATAGATGGCCTAATAGGATCAGTGCTGCACACTGCTACAAAGCCCAAATTATTTTCCAGTCAAGATACAGATAAACATGATTAGTAATTTTAAATCTGGTGGAGCTTATTATAGATGGCCTAATAGAATCAGTACTGCACACTGCTACAAAGCCCAAATTATTTTCCAGCCAAGATACAGATAAACATGATTAGTAATTTGAAAGCTTAAAACGGTTGGTAGGGTGATTTTAACCAATCATCAAGCTTTTACTCTCCCCAGGATGACACAGGGGTAGAAAAGTCGTTTCGGATCCATGATTTGTTCATCTTTATGAACGTGAGTCTGTCTACATTATCAGTGGAGAGCCGCGTGCGCTTATCTGTCAGCACACCACCAGCAGCGCTGAACACACGTTCAGACAGAACGCTGGCTGCGGGGCATGACAAGATCTCCAAGGCGTAAGTGGCTAGCTCCGGCCATTTATCCAGATTGGAAGCCCAAAAAGAGCAAGGGTCCAGTGACACAGTCATGGCTTCAATGTTTACTTGGAGATACTCCTGTACCATCGTCTCTAGGCGTTGACTATGTGTCAGACTTCTTGTCTCCTGTGGCCTTGCAAAGGATGGGCTAAAAAAGTGGTGAAATGATTCCGCAAAATTGATGTTACCAGCAGATACTGTGGTTCTGTTACGGTTTGAGTGCTGAACACTTGACGGTCCCACGGTTGGCAAGTTGGAACTGTGAGATTCACTACGTGCACCACTGGTATTTTGTGGAAAAGCACATGTAAGATTCTGCAACAGTCTCTGCTGATACTCCTGCATGCGTGCATCCCTTTCTATGGCAGGAATAATTTCTGCAAATTTACTTTTGTACCGGGGATCTAACAGTGTGGCAACCCAGTAGTCAGGATTATTTCTAATTCTCACAATTCGAGGGTCATGTTGCAGGTAGTGCAGCAAGAAGGCACTCATGTGTGTTGCGCATCCAGGAGCACCAAGTCCCTGTTGTGTTGGTGGCGAGGTAACAATCATGCTTCCTTCCTCTGTCCTCTCCCCCCAACCTCGCACAACAGAAATGTGATCAAGGTCTCCCTCATCTGATGAGTCTTCCATCAGTTCATCCTTCACTTCTTCCTGGGCTCCTGCACCTTCCTCACTAGTTTGGCTGCTACCATGCGCCCTGGTAAAACCATCTCCCCCACCCTCACATGCCTGCCGTCTTGGTGCTGCCGACCGTCTGGACCTTGCAGATGTTAGCCCTTCCGCATACAACTCCTCCTCCTCTACTTCCTCCACCTCCTCTTGTGCCACCACCTGACTCCGAATTCTGTTTAACATGTGCTCCAGCATGTAAATCACCGGAATAGTCATGCTGATAATGGCATCGTCAGCACTAAACATCTTCGTCGCCATTTCAAAACTGTGCAGAAGGGTGCATAGGTCCCTGATCTGAGACCACTCCTCCAGCGTGATTTGCCCCACCTCTGAATCTCGTTGGCCCAGGCTATACGTCAGAACGTATTGCACCAGGGCTTGTCGGTGCTGCCACAGTCGCTGCAACATGTGCAGAGTTGAATTCCACCGGGTAGGCACATCGCATTTTAGCCGGTGAAGTGGCAGGCCCAACGACTTCTGTAGAGATGTAAGTCGCTGAGCTGCGGGATGCGAACGGCGGAAGTGAGCACACAGCGACCGTGCCCTCTGCAGAAGGCCATCTAGTCTGGGATAGTGGGCTAAAAATTGCTGGACAACCAGGTTCAACACGTGAGCCATACAAGGCACGTGTGTGACATTGCCCCGGCGAAGGGCCGCACCCAGGTTTGCAGCATTGTCGCACACGGCCTTCCCTGGTTTCAGGTCCAGTGGAGACAACCATTCATGAAATTGGTTCTCCAGAGCTGACCACAACTCCTCAGCTGTGTGACTCACATTTCCCAGACATTTCAATGTAAAAACCGCCTGATGACGTTGAGCCCTACTGCCAGCATAGTAAGGAGGTGTGCAGGATCCCTTCTGCGCAGTTAGAAAGCTTGTGGCATGACCAGACAGGCTTTGGGTGCAGGTGGAAGACCGAGAGGAGGTTGAGGAGGCAGAAGCAGTGGAGGAACTTTGACATAAAGAGGATTGACGCACAACTCGTGGGGACGGCAAGACTTGGACAGCAGCCCCTTGTCCTGCTGTCACCATAGTTACCCAGTGCCCAGTCAGCGACATGTAACGCCCCTGTCCATGCCTACTCGTCCAAGTGTCTGTGGTGAAATGCACCCTGTCACACACAGAGTTTCTCAAAGAAGCGGTGATGTTGTGTGCGACATGCTGGTGGAGCGCAGGCACACCTTTCTTTGAGAAGTAGTGCCGACTGGGCATCTGGTACTGGGGCACTGCGACGGACATAAGGTCTCGAAAATCCTCTGTGTCCACCAGGCGGAAAGGCAGCATTTCTGTAGCCAACAGCTTGCAGATGGTGAAATTCAACCTCTTAGCTTTCTCATGGCTAGGAGGAAATGGTCTTTTACTTGTCCACATCTGAGGGACCGAGGGCTGGCTATTGTGCTTAGACGGGGTTGATAAGGGTGTCCCCGGCAAACTGCCGGTCTGTGAGGAAGATGCAGGCGGACATGTTAGGTTGCCTTGATCCAAAGGTGGTGCTATCGATGTCGGACAGCGCTCAACACCAGCTGGTGTTCCCACCTCCAAAGAAAATGATGACCTGCCAATCACGCTGGCTGTTGCGGGTAAAGAGGTGGCAGGTCTGCGCCCCAAAACAGGTGTGACTGCTGTCCCCCCAGTCACAGAGGATGAAGAGGCCGCGGATGCACAAGATATGGCAGACGGTGGTTGGCCCGGCCGGCTAGGCCGCATTGTAGCACACTGAGCTGCCCACTGCAACTTATGCTTCATGTCCATGTGCCGGTTCATGCATGAAGTACTCAAACTATGTATTTTTTGGCCTCTACTTAGCTTTTGCTGACAAATGTTACAGATAACATGAGTTGGGGCATCTTTATCGATCTGAAAAAATGCCCAGGCTATGCAAGGCTTAGCACCCATGCGACCTGAAGAGCCACCACGACTTGTGGTGAGAGGCAGAGTTGTGTTTGAGGATGCAGTTGTTGACGTGCTTCCAGTACTACGTCTCTGTCCAGGAAGGCACAAACTGACCTCGTCGTCATTAGCATCTTCCTCCACCTCCTCTGCTGACCTCATCTCTTGTCTGACTGTGGGTTGACAGTAAGTGGGATCTCCAACCTCATCATCATCACCCTGTGCGTTATCACACCCGTCGTCCTCAGAGCCAACCTGTTCCTGCCCTGACAAAAAGCTAAAGTTGTCGCTCCAAGGATTAGCTTTGCTAGATTCAGCCAAATGCTGTGAAAAAAACTTGCACAGCACTGGCACAGACCTGCCTGGCAAAAACTGATAGGAACTGATGTAACCTAGTCCTGAAAAGGACTGCAATTACAATTAGTCTTTACTCCCACAATCTATTTATTTAAGAGCACAGACCTGCCTGATAAAAGTCGTAGGAAATGCTGTAATCTAGTCCTTAAAAGGACTGCAATCACAACTATTCCCTACTCCCAAGCTATCTGTAGATTTGTGCGAAAATTGGCTTGAAATTAACAAGGTATAGCGCACACAGCAACAGCGGTGCCGTCTAACACGCAGCTGCAGCAGTGAGAAAATGGTGGCGACGGGGAAAATGGCTTGGTCTTATAGGGCAAGGACATGTGACATACACTGCCAATGACACATGCCCTTGCTTGTGTGAAAAAAAGCACTTCGCTGCGTGTGTGCGCTGCTGATAGGCTGACAGATTGCACCTCCCCACTGCAAATGCGGGAAAGAGAAAAAAAAATGGAGATCTTCATTGTTCCTGCAGAGATCCATCCCCTGCCCCTCCCCCCACCCCGCTGTACACTCAAACTGCGTATTAACATTAATTTTCATCATTACTGAGAAAAAATCCAGTTATGATTTTGGTGCACGAACAGTTATCGAACATAACCTCGAACAGCCGAATTTTTCTCAAATTGTTCGTGTTCGCCGAACGGCTCGAACAACGCCCAAAACAGCTCGAACAACGCCCAAAACAGCTCGAATTTGAGATTGGCGAACAGTTCGAGTAGAACAACGCTCATCTCTACTTCTGACCCTTTCAATTTAATTACACTTTGACACAACACTTAGATTCCTTATTACTATTATACATTTATTTATATATTTTTTCATCTAGTAAAAAATTTTTTATTTTTTTTTAATTTATTTATTTTTTTGCGTGCTAAGGTGTACTGGGGATTTATATCCTGCTCCTTGACCTCAGTATTCATAGGAATGTCCATATACCTACATTCTGGCATATATGCGGAGTTTTCTCTTCACCTTCCGTGTGGCTGGACCTGCGCATGCGCTCCTGTGCACCTCAGCTGTCACTCATTCTCCGGGCGTTACACAGCGCGTGTGATTGCACACATGTGCTGGGTTGGTCCTGACCACTAATTGTACAGCTGCGTTTGCAGTGTTTAAGAAACACAAGCCTCCTCCCACACCAGGTCACTTTCCCCTTGAAAAAGGTGCTATATGCACCGAAACGTGCGTGGGGGCACGGGGTACTGATCCAGCAGTGCAGAAAATCAGGGTAGGTACTTATCACATGGAGAGATTTTCTTTACATGTTTATTAACTTTTACAGCCCTGGTTTAATGAGAGATTTGGACGCTTATACTATGTCTAGTCAAGCTTGTTTGCTTCATGTACAAATAACCCTTTTTTCCATGAATTTATCTTACATATAACATGCACAAATGTGATTTATGACTCATGGTAAGGGATTTAGTGTTCTGTGACCAGTGGTATTTTCTGGTCTTATTCCCTCTTCTCGTATGCACAAACGTGAGCTGCACTGCAATATCTCTTTTGAAGCCTATATCTGGACCTCGTCTTAACTGTATGAGGCATTGTCCTCTTGTTCTGGTGTTCATTTGAACCCAGCTCTTTCATTGTATTTATATGAATCTTGTCTAATAAAACTGTGTCTATTTTTTCAAAATGATTGACTTTTTGGATCTTTTTATGACTCTTATTTGGTGCGTTGTAGGTTAGTTATATATTATGAGTCTTGATCCACAATGAATATTGTTGCCCTGACCTTTTTTCAGTGCTACATCTTATATTAATGTAAATAAAATAGAAGAAAAATTATAATAATTCTAATAACAGATGAGAAAAAAAATAAGTTTAAATATTTGTTTTTAATTAGAAAAATGTTTTTCCCTTTAAATTCTAACTTCATTGATTACTTTTTTAATGAAAGAACAAAGGCAGGAAATATAATAATAAAATAGGTATTACCCATATATTCTGTCCCCTACCACTCAGCGTCTCAGCATCTCAGCTGCTTCAGAGTGCTCGCAAATCATACAACGATGACATCACATGCATTATTCACATATAGCTGATTATAATTAAATTAGCTATTGAACCCGTTCTACGCCCGGGTGGCAAGCATTTTTATTGGTATATGATCTCCCATCCTGTTATGTGCTGCCCCCATCCTGTGTCCCTATCCTGTTACGTGTTGCCCCATCCTGTTATGTACAGCCCCCATCCTGGTATTTGTGCTGCCCCCATCCTGGTATTTGTGCTGCCCCCATCCTGGTATTTGTGCTGCCCCCATCCTGTTACGTGCTGCCCCTATCATGTGCCCCCATCCTGCACCCTCATCCTGTTATGTGCTGCCCCCATCCTGCGCCCCATCCTGTTACGTGCTGCCCCTATCTTGTGACCCCATCCTGTTACGTGCTGCCCCTATCTTGTGCCCCCATCCTGCACCCCCAACCTGTTAAATGCTGCCCCTATCTTATGCCTCCATCCTGCTCCCCAATCCTCTTATGTGCTGCCCCCATCCTGCTCCCCAATCCTGTTATGTGCTGTCCCCATCCTGTTATGCGCAGCCCCCATCCTGTTATGTGCGCCATCCTGTTATGTGATGCCCCATCCTGCTTCCCAATCCTGTTATATGCGCCCCCATCCTGCTTCCCAATCCTGTTATGTGCGCCCCCATCCTGCTATGTGCTGCCCCATCCCATTATATGCTCCCCCATCCCATTATTTGCGCCCTCCAATGTGCTGCCCCATCCCATTATGTGCTTCCCTCATCCTGTTATGTGCTCCCCATCCTGGTATTTGTGCTGCCCCCATCCTGGTATTTGTGCTGCCCCTTTCCTGTTACGTGCTGCCCCTATCTTGTGCCCCCCATCCTGCACCCCCATGCTGTTATGTGCTGCCCCTATCTTGTGCTGCCATCCTGCGCCCCCATCTTGTTATGTGCTGCCCCCATCCTGTTATGTGCGCCCCCATGCCGCTCCCCAATCCTTTTATGTGCGCCCCCCATCCTGCTTTCCAATCCTGTTATGTGCGCCCCCCATCCTGCTTCCCAATCCTGTTATGTGCACCCCCATCCTGTTATGTGCGTCCCCCATCCTGCTTGACAATCCTGTTATGTGCGCCCCCATCCAGCTTCCCCATCCGTTATGTGCACCTCCCATCCTGTTATGTGTGTCCCCATCCAGCTCCCCCATCCCATTGTGTGCGCCCCCCATCCCGTTATGTGCTGCCCCCATCCCGTGTCCCCATCCCGTTTATGTGCTGCCTCCATCCTGTCATGTGCCCCCTCATCCTGTTATGTGCTGCCCCCATCCATACAAAAAATAAAATACACTCCTACTCACATTTTCCCCTCTCCCTTGCAGCGCGTCCTCCATCTCCAGTGAGTCAGGAGGAGGAGTGTGGTGTCGGAGTTCGCGCCTGCATATTGCGCAATCTCCAGCGCCGTTTTGTTGAAAACAAATTTGCACATTGCAGGCGCGAACTCTGGTGCCACTCTGCTCCTCCGCCAGAGAGCGAGGTATGTAGCCTAATAGCGCCAGATAGAGCAGTAATCTGTGAGCGCTTCCGCATACCGCGATCTCCGGCACCATAGTCCTTCACCCCGTCCTCGTCCTCCTCCCTCTCACCTGTAACGGCAGATTTTTTCTTCTTTCTGGAGACAGACTGCGCAGGTGCGTCGCGCATGCGCAGTCTATAGAGGCTTCGGACAGAGGGATGCATCTACGGTTATATTATAGATACTCTAGAGTAGTAAGAAGTACTGTAATTGGCTCTGTAATCAGTTAAAAATGGGATTGTCTCCTACTGTAGTTTGGGGCTCATTGAGTTTGGGCCAATAAGATTCCTCAGGTACTATACTGGGCCAAATTGACTCTGCGTTGTACTCATTACTAGTGTTGAGCCACCCCCGTAGTGTTCGAGTTCGGTTCGTCGAACACCCGTGTGTTCGCCGAACTGTTCGTCGAACTGTTCGTCGAACACCTTCGAACACCGTTAAAACCAATGGCAGGCAAACAAAAACACATAGAAACACATAGAAAACACCTTCAAAGGTGTCCAAAAGCTGACAAACTGCTCAGAAGACATAACTAACACATGGAAAAGTGACAAGTACATATAGTCATGCGAAAATAAAAGAGGTGGAGGAGTAAAAGGAGGGAGAGACACAGATATAGGCATGTCATGCCCTTCTAAAATCCAAAAAGTGAGAAGCCGACACGGCCAGTCCGTTCCTGCCCGTGCCACCTCCGTGTCGCCGGGTTTGTGCCAGAGCCGCGGTGGACCCTGACGGCCAGCCCCCCTCTCCTAATACTGGTGCCTGTCCGCTGGTGGGTCGAGCCCCCCTGTGGTGGGGGGGGGAGTAACATCTGCAGAAGAAAGACCATCTTCCAGCCAAACTAACATGTCGACTTCTTTTCGTGGACAATGTGATACGATCCCTTTGTTACGGACACGCCCATCGCTACAAATTCCAGATGAGGCACAAAAACAGCAGGTGCTTCAGCGGATATCAAGTGCTCCTTCAAGTGGGCTCTCCTCCACCTCAACTTCAACATCACAAATACTCCAGTCCTCAGAGGTGTCACCCCAATCGCACTTGCTTCCTCACAGCTCCCAAGTCTCCAGCTGCCCGTCTGAGTATGGGGTAACACAGATGGTTGAGTCTGCACAGCTGTTTACTCATACTATAGCCTGGGAAACGGAGGTCTGCTCCAGAGCTTCTGTTAATCCAGACGAGGAAATGATCTGCACTGATGCCCAGAATCTTTATAAGTCGGATCCAGGACCAGATGAAGAAGGTTCTGAGCATAATGTAGACCCTCGTTCCCAAACTGTAACTCCTGTTGGTGGAGACAATGATGAAGACGATGATGAGACTCAAATACCTGATTGGAGCGACAACTTGACTTTTCGGTCAGGGCAGGAAGAGGTTGGCTTTGAGGACGACAGGTGTGATAACACACAGGGTGATGATGACAAGGTTGGAGATCCCATTTACTGTCAACCCACAGTCAGCCAGTCGATGAGGTCACCCGGGCCTTTGCCTGGCCTTTGGGATGTCGCGGTGGTCGGCTCCCTGGCCCGTACCCTGGGGTCACTCTTTAAAAGGGTGGATAATTGTTAATTTTATAAGAGTTTGTGACACCACCTGTGGTATCTGGTGAGAAGCACCAGCGCTGCAGCAGTCCACTGAGGCCCGTGATAAGGCAGCTCGATGGTATAGCTCCCCACAGGTGGAGCTAGGTCTCAGGGCAGCGTATGCAGGGGGAATGCAGGACAGGCGAGACCCAGCTGGGTCAGAGCAAGAACAGAAACGGACACGGTAGTCACTTCAGTACCTTTTACTGGAGGAAATTCAGGCACATCCTGGAGCACTGTAGGGTGAAGGGTGCATATCAGGATCCTCCCCAATGAGCGGGTGTAGGGCCTCCTGTTTCTTGCCTCTGCGCAGTAAGTTTCTGACCTGCCTGGAGCTAGGCCTAACTTTGTCTCTGTCCTACGCTGGCTGACCTTGTGGTAGGGCCTTCTCTTGAAGTTCACGCTCCCAGTATGCAGGGCCTAAGCGTCTCCTGGCTCTGTTACGTATCAGCACCTTAGCGATCCTGGGACTTGTAGTTCTCCAGGGATTCCGGTTATGCCTTACTGGGTCATAGAGATCCCAGTAAGCTCGGATCCGGTGTCCGGTAAATGCTTCGGGGTGAGCTGGTTAAGCTCCTCTGCCCCTTATGTACTAACTCGCCACTCGCCTTCGGCCTACTCGGGCCCTCAATAGGCTATACACACTAACGGCAGCTTGCCGCGCTTCACCGATCTTATGACGCCGGCACACCTTAAGCTCTATCTGGGCTCCCTGAATCTAGCTAGCAGGAGCCTCGTGCTGAATTATTAACTGAGTTCTCTAGACTAGACTGAGCTCCACTGCAGACTGACCTCTCTTAGGCTTCTCTACTGCAGGAACTCTTCAGAGGAACTGAACTGCCTAGCTCCACCTTCCTATTTATATCCCTAACGGGCTCCCTCTGCTGGTCTGAGGTGGAAGGTGGAGATGTGTGAATGTTTATGGGGGCCTCTTGTGGAGGATTCCATCAATACACTCTTCTAGGATCTGTGATACCAAGCGCAGCGGGGCGTCACAGATGCTATTGACGAAGAGGTTAGGTTGCGCCTTCCTGGACAGAGACGGAGTACTGGAAGCACGTCAACAACTGCATCCTCAACCACAACTCCGCCTCTGACCACAAGTCGTAGTGGCTCTTCAGGTCGCATGGGCTCTAAGCCTTGCATAGCCTGGGCATTTATTCAGATCGATAAGGATGACCCAACTCGTGTTATCTGTAATATTTGTCACCAAAAGCTAAGTAGAGGCTAAAAAATCCATAGTTTGAGTACTTCATGCATGTACCGTCACATGGATATGAAGCATAAGTTGCAGTGGGAAGCTCACTGTGCTACAATGCGGCCTAGCAGGCTGGGCCAACCACCGTCTGCCCCATCTTGTGCATCCGCGGCCTCTTCATCCTCTGTGACTGGGGGGACAGCAGTCACACATGTTTTTGGACGCAGACCTGCCACCTCTTTACCTGCAACAGCCAGTGTGATTGGCAGGTCGTCAGTTTATTGGGAAGTGGAAACACCTGCTGGTGTTGAGAGCTCTCTGACATCGAGAGCACCACCTTTGGATCAAGGCAACCTAACATGTCCGCCTGCATCTTCCTCACAGACCGGCAGTTTGCCAGGGACACCCTACTCAACCCCGTCAAAGCACAACAGCCAGCCCTCGGTCCCTCAGATGTGGACAAGTAAAAGACCATTTCCTCCTAGCCATGAGAAAGCTAAGAGGTTGAATTTCACCATCTGCAAGCTGTTGGCTACAGAAATGCTGCCTTTCCGCCTGGAGGACACAGTGGATTTTTGAGACCTTATGTCCGTCGCAGTGCCCCAGTACCAGATGCCCAGTCGGCACTACTTCTCAAAGAAAGGTGTGCCTGCGTTCCACCAGCATATCGCACACAACATCACCGCTTCTTTGAGAAACTCTGTGTGTGACAGGGTGCATTTCACCACAGACACTTGGACGAGTAGGCATGGACAGGGGCGTTACATGTCGCTGACAGGGCACTGGGTAACTATGGTGACAGCAGGACAAGGGGCTGCTGTCCAAGTCTTGCCGTCCCCGCGAGTTGTACGTCAATACTCTTTATCTAGAAGTTCCTCCACTGCTTCTGCCTCCTCAACCTCCTCTCGGTCCTCCACCTGCACCCAAAGCCTGTCTGGTAATGCCACCTGCTTTCTAACTGCGCACCTCCTTACTATGCTGGCAGCAGGGCTCAAAGGCATCAGCGTTTACTTTGAAATGTCTGGGAATTGTGAGTCACACAGCTGAGGACTTGTGGTCAGCTCTGGAGACCCAGTTTCATGAATGGTTGTCTCCACTGGACCTGCAACCAGGGAAGGCCGTGTGCGACAATGCTGCAAACCTGGGTGCGGCCCTTCGCCGGGGCAATGTTACACACGTGCCTTGTATGGCTCACATGTTGAACCTGGTTGTCCATAAATTTTTAGCCCACTATCCCGGACTAGATGGCCTTCTGCAGAGGGCACGGTCGCTGTGTGCTCACTTCCGCCGTTCGCATCCCGCAGCTCAACGACTTACATCTCTACAGAAGTCGTTGGGCCTGCCAGTTCACCGGCTGAAATGCGATGTGCCGACACGGTGGAATTCAACTCTGCACATGTTGCAGCGACTGTGGCAGCACCGACAAGCCCTGGTGCAATAGTTTCTGACGTATAGCCTGGGCCAACGAGATCCAGAGGTGGGGCAAATCACACAGCAGGAGTGGTCTCAGATCAGGGACCTATGAAGTTGACGCGCCCCCTGGGCCGTGGGGTACCCGGAGCCGGGCCGGTAGACGCTGGGGGTTGTAGTCACTGTGGCGGTGACCCGGTCCGTGACCCAGGGCAGTCAATCCAACAGTAATTTGTATATATGGATTTTATAATGTCCGACTACACCACCTGTGGAGTGCGGCCAAAGGGGCCGCCGCTGCGGAACAGTCCTCTGAAGCTGGTGGTTTTGCTGCAATGGTATTATTACTCACAACAGGAAGAGTGTAGCTTCAGGGCAGTGTGGGTGGATGATGGTGGTTGTAGTGCAGGGAGTCAGTAATGAACACAGAGTCCGTGTGATGCAGTCTCAAGATCTTTACTCACAGTTGTTGCAGTCCAGATTACAGGTACCAGAGCTATCTCACCCGTCGTGCTGTGCGTACTCAGTGAGGGGCTCAGTCCACCCCCAGATAGCTCCGGAGTACTTAGCAGGACCCCCTTCTGTGTGTCCTTTCTCTGGCCTTCTCCCTGCACCTCACACCCAGTGACACTTCTATCCGGTATCCTCGGGCCTTGGCGGGCGACTTGTGTTCCGTCCCCTGGGTCCTATGTGGCTACCTTCTTAGTGAGACTGGTGTGGACTTTTGCCTGCAGTACATGAAATGCTGCAGCCTCCGGTTTCTAGTTGAGCCTTCTGCACGGCCCGTAGCCCTAGGGTCCCTTCGGTTCCTGGAGCCTTCCTGCTCCCACTCCTCTCTTCTCTCCTTCAGTCCTGGGCCTCCCAGACTAGGCCCGCCTCCGGAGCAGAGCTCATGCCGAGCCTCTGCTCCTGTCACTTTTCCTCCTCTGACTGGCTTGCTCTTTCTAAGATGGCTTCCTATTTATACTCTCCCTGTCATGTGCTCCCCTAAGCTGCTCCCCTAAGCACCCACTACATAGGATCCTCCCACCAGCTAGGGACCTGGGACTGTGCTCTCCCTTAGGAGCAATCTCGCCCTAACCCCACTGCGGGTATGTGTTGGATGCAGGTGTTAGGGTCCCGAGCCATACGCCTTCCTTACCTGAGGGACTGTTGAGTCTTCATCACTCAAACCGTAACAGTAACACAGTATCTGCTGGTAACAGCAATTTTGTGAAATCGTTTCACCACTTTTTTAGACCATCCTTTGCAAGGCCACAGGAGACAAGAAGTCTGACACATAGTCAATGCCTAGAGAGGATGGTGCAGCAGTATCTCCAAGTGAACATCGAAGCCATGACTGTGTCACTGGACCCTTGCTCATTTTGGTATTCCAATCTGGAAAAATGGCCGGAGCTCGCCACTCACGCCTTGGAGATCTTGTCATGCCCTGCAGCCAGTGTTCTCTCTGAACGTGTGTTCAGCGCTGCTGATGGTGTGCTGACAGATAAGCGCACGCGGCTGTCCACTGAGAATGTAGACAGACTCACGTTCATAAAGATGAACAAATCATGGATTCGCAAGGACTTTTCTAATCCTGTGTTATCTTGGGAGGCTAAAAGCTTGAGGATTTGGTAATATCACCTCACCAACCGTTTTAAGCAACTGTGGGGCAATTGATGCCACTTAACCCTAGAACGCATGACCATAAAAATCTACACTTTCGTATACCTGGGGCCTTTTAGGCCCGTGTGCAAATAACATTGAATAACTCAAACTCAAATGACAAACAACTATATACATGAAGAATACCTAGAGTTTCAAAATTCTAACTAAAGTAATCTTGCAGAAAATAGAAAACAATTAACAGGGCGGGATTGCGAGGGACTGCGAGGCCCAGGTATGCGTTCTAGGGTTAAGTGGTGTCTGTGCCACAATTTTGGGAAAAAATGGAAACTCTTTTTGGAGTCCCCTTGTTGTGTCTTACGTGACGTTGGCATCATCAATTCCAGGTGGGTTGGGTCGCTCCCCCCCCCCCTTTTAACTGTAAGAAACTACATACACTATGGCTTGGGGTAACACAGATGATTGAGTCTGAAGAGCTGTTTACTCAGAGGTCTGCTCCAAATCTTCAGTGTCTGCTAGTCAGCGTAGAATTTTTAACTGCATCTAGCCTAGGCAATACTTTGGGCGTAGTAGCCCAGCTGCGAAGCAAGCTGCACCGCCTGTGCATCTAATAAGAATTTTTAAATGCATCTAGCCTAGGCAGACTGTGGGGACCCCCAACCAAACCCAGACGCTCAGCCCCCCTACCGCCCCCATTTCCTTGACAATACAATAATGTAACTCTTACAACTGGATGGGTGAGGATCGGTCACAGCTTTATTAACTCTTTATACTCATTCCATTAGAAAGACATTTTATTTCTAAAATAATTCAGCTTGTTGCAGCATGCCCTGGGTCTCCACTCCGGCAACTTGGCCAACAAGTGTAACTCTCCAACATGTCCTTTCTATTTCCAGGCCACGGAGGATCCTGCGTACTCGTATGCAGGACTCTGACCCCCACCCATCACTCTTAACGCTTGTTCCACTCCGTCCTGGAGTCCTGACAGGAATATGTCCAGTCCAATATCCATGAAGTGAACACCGTCGGGCCGTATGAGGCCTGCTTTATCTCCTTCCAGTTGTCGGTGTCGTACCACTACACCGCCTCTGTCTCTTCTAAATTTTGCCATCCGAATATTTATTACCCGCCTTGTCCGTTCGATGGCCGTGATGTCTCGCGCACCTTGCCATACCGCTATCGGCACAATCTCTGACCATACTATAGCTAGTTTTGTGAAAAATTCTCTGAAGCGCTCAGTGTCTAGTTTCATTATTGCCATTAGTTATGCGCTCTTGTGATGACCTAGGTTGTTTCCCCCGGCCTGTATAACTAAGATGACCAGACATCTTGCCTCTCTCCCTACCTTGATTACCTCCATTAGTACCTGTGGCGATAGCAGGCCTCTAATACCTCTCCAGTTGAAATATGTGTTATGAAACTCTAATTTCCTCCCGCCTGGGCGGACTTTCACCCTTTAATCTGCCCAATATATATACGAGTGGCCTATCACCCACACTGTTGGCTTAGCGTCACCTGTAAAAGAAACAAACCACGTTAGGATAACAAGTCTGGTCTTATGTATCTTGCCAAACACGTGGATCACCATCTCTCTATCCTCTGAACTTCCGTTTCTGACAGTCCTGCTCTTGCTGCTTCTGTGGCCGCGCCTATGCGGAATGAGTGTGTCCCGTAATCTTTGGGGTGGTTCCCTGCCGATGTTATGCATTTATTAAATATAGCTTGGAACTGGTATCTTGATAATGGCGTCCCATCAATGTGTGATAGGAACAAATTACTTTGTGATCTGATGGTTAGATATGGTTTTACTATTGTTACCCGACTCAGTGTACCTTTTGTGGGTTGTAGAAGTACCCAAGTGCCCCTGCCCGCTGGAACCATTTTCGATTTGTGTATGCGTAGACGTATTGCATTATTGCCTATGACTACGTCCTGGTGTAATAAGCCTCCACTGGTGCTAATTTTGGATTGAGGGACTAATTCGCTTATGCATAGCGCCCCGAAGAAGGCGATCACAAATGCAGTAGACAGTAGTGTTGCTTCAAATTGTGAGTGTCATGTTAATGGTGTTAGGGATATGATGTGAGAAATCAGTTTTAGTGACACGGGACGGGACGTCTACACTCCTGACTTGGCTGACCCCTTTTCCACCCTTTTATGGATTGTCTGATGATGAATCTTTGTCACATCTCCCCAATTCAGTAGTTGGAAGTGAAATGCTACTCCGGTCAGACACCGCTGCGCTGACGCCCCTGATATGCCCCTCATCATTAGCTGGTGGAGAAATTCTATGGTGACTTGTGATCTGGCTTGTTCACATTGGTCAACCCGTCTGCCTGCTACTAGTCGTGTCCACTCTTCCCATGCCTTACCGTATGCTTGCCACGTCGACGGGGCAACTGACGCTCTGATTAATGGCATCAACTATTCGCCACTAGATCCCATAGGGAAGGTGGGCAACTGTTGTCCCGATGGGTGGGCATTGTGGAAGAGCTCTGTGAAAATCTGCCAATTGAATTGTTATAAAGCGTTAGCAGCAGCTTTAGACCCCTCAGCATAGTGGCTAGCGCGGACCCATACATTGTGTTTTAGGCACAGGAATGCTAGCCTGGGTAGTAGGCCTAGCACTGGGAGAGACGATGATGCCATCTTATTAATGCAGTGCGCTAAGCTGGTGTTTTTTGTTATGAAGCGTATATTTTTGTAAGCCAGGAGCGCGCCCCATATTTCTATTGCTACCACTATTGGGAAGAAAAATTATTTTCAGGGCTAGATGCAGCGAAAAATTATTATTAATTGAAAAGCTGGTGGAGCTTGGTATAGATGGCCTAATACTATGAGACCCACACACTGCTAGAAGGCCAAATATTTTTTCAGAGTTAGATGCAGAAAAAAATTATATTCAGTTTGCAACCTGATGGAGGTCAGTATAGATGGACTAATAGAACAAGTCCCACACACTGCTAGAAGGCCAAATATTTTTTCAGAGGTAGATGCAGACAAAAAATTATTTTGAATTTGCAACCTGATGGAGGTCAGTATAGATGACTAATAGAACAAGTCCCACACACTGCTAGAAGGCCAAATATTTTTTCAGTGCTAGATGCAGAAAAAAATTATATTCAGTTTGCAACCTTATGGAGGTCAGTATAGATGGACTAATAGAACAAGTCCCACACACAGCTAGAAGCCCAAATATTTTTTCAGAGGTAGATGCAGAAAAAAATTATATTCAGTTTGCAACCTGATGGAGGTCTGTATAGATGGCTTAATAGAACAAGTCCCACACACAGCTAGAAGCCCAATATTTTTTCAGAGGTAGATGCAGAAAAAAATATATTCAGTTTGCAACCTGATGGAGGTCTGTATAGATGGATTAATAGAACAAGTTCCACACACAGCTAGAAGCCCAATATTTTTTCAGAGGTAGATGCAGAAAAAAATATATTCAGTTTGCAACCTGATGGAGGTCTATATAGATGGATTAATAGAACAAGTCCCACACACAGCTAGAAGCCCAATATTTTTTCAGAGGTAGATGCAGAAAAAAATATATTCAGTTTGCAACCTGATGGAGGTCAGTATAGATGGACCAATAGAACAAGTCCCACACACTGCTAGAAGGCCAAACATTTTTTCAGAGCTAGATGCAGAAAAATATTATATTCAATTTGCAACCTGATGGAGGTCAGTATAGATGGACTAATAGAACAAGTCCCACACACAGCTAGAAGGCCAAATATTTTTTCAGAGGTAGATGCAGAAAAAAATTATATTCAGTTTGCAACCTTATGGAGGTCAGTATAGATGGACTAATAGAACAAGTCCCACACACAGCTAGAAGCCCAAATATTTTTTCAGAGGTAGATGCAGAAAAAAATTATATTCAGTTTGCAACCTGATGGAGGTCAGTATAGATGGACTAATAGAACAAGTCCCACACACTGCTTGAAGGCCAAACATTTTTTCAGAGCTACATGCAGAAAAATATTATATTCAATTTGCAACCTGATGGAGGTCAGTATAGATGGACTAATAGAACAAGTCCCACACACAGCTAGAAGGCCAAATATTTTTTCAGAGGTAGATGCAGAAAAAAATTATATTCAGTTTGCAACCTTATGGAGGTCAGTATAGATGGACTAATAGAACAAGTCCCACACACAGCTAGAAGCCCAAATATTTTTTCTGAGGTAGATGCAGAAAAAAATTATATTCAGTTTGCAACCTGATGGAGGTCTGTATAGATGGACTAATAGAACAAGTCCCACACACAGCTAGAAGCCCAATATTATTTCAGAGGTAGATGCAGAAAAAAATATATTCAGTTTGCAACCTGATGGAGGTCTGTATAGATGGATTAATAGAACAAGTCCAACACACAGCTAGAAGCCCAATATTTTTTCAGAGGTAGATGGAGAAAAAAATATATTCAGTTTGCAACCTGATGGAGGTCTGTATAGATGGATTAATAGAACAAGTCCCACACACAGCTAGAAGCCCAATATTTTTTCAGAGGTAGATGCAGAAAAAAATATATTCAGTTTGCAACCTGATGGAGGTCAGTATAGATGGACTAATAGAACAAGTCCCACACACTGCTAGAAGGCCAAACATTTTTTCAGAGCTAGATGCAGAAAAACATTATATTTAATTTGCAACCTGATGGAGGTCAGTATAGATGGACTAATAGAACAAGTCCCACAAACAGCTAGAAGGCAAAATATTTTTTCAGAGGTAGATGCAGAAAAAAATTATATTCAGTTTGCAACCTTATGGAGGTCAGTATAGATGGACTAATAGAACAAGTCCCATACACAGCGAGAAGCCCAAATATTTTTTCAGAGGTAGATGCAGAAAAAAATTATATTCAGTTTGCAACCTTATGGAGGTCAGTATAGATGGACTAATAGAACAAGTCCCACACACAGCTAGAAGCCCAAATATTTTTTCAGAGGTAGATGCAGAAAAAAATTATATTCAGTTTGCAACCTGATGGAGGTCTGTATAGATGGATTAATAGAACAAGTCCCACACACAGCTAGAAGCCCAATATTTTTTCAGAGGTAGATGCAGAAAAAAATATATTCAGTTTGCAACCTGATGGAGGTCTGTATAGATGGATTAATAGAACACGTCCCACACACAGCTAGAAGCCCAATATTTTTTCCGAGGTAGATGCAGAAAAAAATATATTCAGTTTGCAATCTGATGGAGGTCTGTATAGATGGATTAATAGAACAAGTCCCACACACAGCTAGAAGCTCAATATTTTTTCAGAGGTAGATGCAGAAAAAAATATATTCAGTTTGCAACCTGATTTAGGTCAGTATAGATGGACTAATACAACAAGTCCCACACACAGCTAGAAGCCCAATATTTTTTCAGAGGTAGATGCAGAAAAAAATATATTCAGTTTGCAACCTGATGGAGGTCTGTATAGATGGATTAATAGAACAAGTCCCACACACAGCTAGAAGCCCAATATTTTTTCAGAGGTAGATGCAGAAAAAAATATATTCAGTTTGCAACCTGATGGAGGTCTGTATAGATGGATTAATAGAACAAGTCCCACACACAGCTAGAAGCCCAATATTTTTTCAGAGGTAGATGCAGAAAAAAATTATATTCAGTTTGCAACCTTATGGAGGTCAGTATAGATGGACTAATAGAACAAGTCCCATACACAGCGAGAAGCCCAAATATTTTTTCAGAGGTAGATGCAGAAAAAAATTATATTCAGTTTGCAACCTTATGGAGGTCAGTATAGATGGACTAATAGAACAAGTCCCACACACAGCTAGAAGCCCAAATATTTTTTCAGAGGTAGATGCAGAAAAAAATTATATTCAGTTTGCAACCTGATGGAGGTCTGTATAGATGGATTAATAGAACAAGTCCCACACACAGCTAGAAGCCCAATATTTTTTCAGAGGTAGATGCAGAAAAAAATATATTCAGTTTGCAACCTGATGGAGGTCTGTATAGATGGACTAATACAACAAGTCCCACACACAGCTAGAAGCCCAATATTTTTTCAGAGGTAGATGCAGAAAAAAATATATTCAGTTTGCAACCTGATGGAGGTCTGTATAGATGGATTAATAGAACAAGTCCCACACACAGCTAGAAGCCCAATATTTTTTCAGAGGTAGATGCAGAAAAAAATATATTCAGTTTGCAACCTGATGGAGGTCTGTATAGATGGATTAATAGAACAAGTCCCACACACAGCTAGAAGCCCAATATTTTTTCAGAGGTAGATGCAGAAAAAAATATATTCAGTTTGCAACCTGATGGAGGTCTGTATAGATGGATTAATAGAACAAGTCCCACACACAGCTAGAAGCCCAATATTTTTTCAGAGGTAGATGCAGAAAAAAATATATTCAGTTTGCAACCTGATGGAGGTCTGTATAGATGGATTAACAGAACAAGTCCCACACACAGCTAGAAGCCCAATATTTTTTCAGAGGTAGATGCAGAAAAAAATATATTCAGTTTGCAACCTGATGGAGGTCTGTATAGATGGATTAATAGAACAAGTCCCACACATAGCTAGAAGCCCAATATTTTTTCAGAGCTAGATGCAGAAAAAAATTATATTTAATTTGCAACCTGATGGAGGTCAGTATAGATGGACTAATAGAATGATGCTATGCCCAAAAGATTTTACTTCACTAGGTGCAGTAAAAAAATTGGTATTCTATACATAGGTGGTATATCTTGCAACACAGATAGGCTACTCCACTGACTAACACACTCTGCAATAGGCCAAAAAGGATTAGCTTTGCTAGATTCAGCCAAATGCTGTGAAAAAAACTTGCACAGCACTGGCACAGACCTGCCTGGCAAAAACTGATAGGAACTGATGTAACCTACTCCTGAAAAGGACTCCAATTACAATTAGTCTTTACTCCCACAATCTATCTATTTAAGAGCACAGACCTGCCTGATAAAAGTCGTAGGAAATGCTGTAACCTAGTCCTTAAAAGGACTGCAATCACAACTATTCCCTACTCCCAAGCTATCTGTAGATTTGTGCGAAAATTGGCTTGAAATTAACAAGGTATAGCGCACACAGCAACAGCGGTGCCGTCTAACACGCAGCTGCAGCAGTGAGAAAATGGTGGCGATGGGGAAAATGGCTTGGTCTTATAGGGCAAGGACATGTGACATACACTGCCAATGACACATGCCCTTGCTTGTGTGAAAAAAAGCACTTCGCTCCGTGTGTGCGCTGCTGATAGGCTGACAGATTGCACCTCCCCACTGCAAATGCGGGAAAGAGAAAAAAAAATGGAGATCTTCATTGTTCCTGCAGAGATCCATCCCCTGCCCCTCCCCCCACCCCGCTGTACACTCAAACTGCGTATTAACATTAATTTTCATCATTACTGAGAAAAAATCCAGTTATGATTTTGGTGCACGAACAGTTATCGAACATAACCTCGAACAGCCGAATTTTTCTCAAATTGTTCGTGTTCGCCGAACGGCTCGAACACCGCCCAAAACAGCTCGAATTTGAGATTGGCGAACAGTTCGAGTAGAACAACTTTCATCTCTACTCATTACTTAAGTTGTAAATAACAAGTGAATGTGATCTTCTCCTTCTCTAACAAGTGAAGTAAGGAGCTAAAAGCTTCTGCTGTATTGTTATGTAAGGTGCCCCAGCGAGGTAGTCGCGGGCGAGCTGTAGCCCCCTCTCGCTCTGGCACCCTACAGACAATTCGTGTCCTCCCTCTGAAGTGTGGCTGTGTATGTGGTGCTCTCCACTTACTTCAAACCATCCGATCGCGGCTGTCTCCAGGCATTTCTCTTCTGGGAACAAGGCAGCAATAAATTCAGAGGACACGAGGTTCTTAACCAGAACCTGGACTTTACTTGGGGAAGAGGAATATGTACAGTATTTACAGGCAGATATAATGGATAAGGCCCGACAGGTTATTATCTCTCTCACAGGCGCTGGCAACATCTTCAGCCCTGGCTCCCTCTTTAAGTGAAGCATCTCTGTGGCTCTAATCTCTAGCCCAAGAGACTCTTCTGCAATACCAACAGTGATCTGGATCCGATATCTCTCCCCCATGTCTTAGCCTGGAGTCCTATTTATCTTCCTCTGCTTCCTGCAGACTAGAAGTGCCCTGGGTCCTCAGTACCTCTGATGAGTTTCTCTGGCCGGCTAACAGGACTCTTGCGTAGGGAGACTTTCACAATAGTGATCCCACTGTCTGAGGGTATGGAGCCCCCGTCTACCCTAGGAGCCGCTATATTTTCAGGCTGCCCGCACACTTCGCTGTCCTATCTCTTACTGAGCATCTCTCCCTGCCTCAGGGAACTTAACAGGGATTTTCTTAAGGTGCCCACCCTCTGTGAGCTGTCATCACTCAGTATTAACCCATCACTGTCTGTAACACTGCTAACAGACTCAACCTGACATCTGCACCAAGGACAGTGGCATCTTGTGGCTGTTTACAGGTACTGCAGCCCACAAGGAATTATGCCAGGAGCAAGCTCTATATAACTCAAGGCTTGATCAGGGCACTAAGTTCCCCCCTTTACTCTGCTGGCTGGACCACTGAAGCTAACCCCTTAGCTTGGCCTACCAACAGTTCAGAGAGGTCTGACTACAGGAACACTTCTTTTAACTATCTCAGTGCCAAGGGAAGGCTACGCCCTTCCCCACGTTTACATTCCCCTACACTTTAATGTTGGTCGTCCCTGACCACACTAAACTTTCAACACAGATCAGCAGCTATGACATTATATCACATTACTATATTTACTAAAACATTTTAGTACACGATTGGTCCTGAAAACATCTTCTTGGATGGGAGACCATCCCTTCTCGTTTAAGGGCCCCGGAACAGCAGCTCAGGACAGTCCGTTCTCAACTTTTCAAAACTTCTCAGTGGTACCGGTCCTTCCTGGTAAGGACCCTGGAAACACAGTGTCCATGTCCATATTTTTAAGACAGGCCAACACTTCAATAGCCCCCAATCTCCTTCAAGGGCTGCATTCTGAGGCACACAGTCACAGGTAACACCCCGTGAGTCTCTTTCTTCTTGGCCCTAGCGGGGGTCACCGGTTCTTCCCGCTAGGCCGCAAGTCTCTTAGATTTGGAGGATATCCATCCTCAAGGTGTGCCTCAGCGTTTTAAATTCCAGCAGAAAAAGGCGCAACAAAAAATAAAAATAAAAAGTAAAAACAAAAAGAGCAGCTCTCCTGGGCACACAACTTTCAGTGCTGCTTAAGGCCTTCCTGGCCTGGGAGGTAGGGGAACAGTCCTCCATTTTTCTCCTTAACGCAATTCAACATGGTGGCCTCCGCCCCCATTGGGAAACAGTCCCACAGACTGGACCACAACTGGTGGGTCCTAGTAAGAGAAGAAGTGAAAGGTCAACGGACCTTTTAGCCAGCCAGTTCACTTCTTCTGGGCCTCCCCCCGTTCCTTCATGAAGGCGGCCCATGCTGCAGATGAAGGTGGCTTCTTCCACCTCCAAGGCTGGTCGGGGTACTTAGTAGGCCCAGGGTCCTCGTCCGAAGATGTAACACTGCCACAGCCAACCTGGGTAGGACCGTAGCTGGTCACTGTAAAGCTGTGGACGACGTTACTAGCGCCAGCTTGGTTGTCCCCGACAGCTCTCTCAGCCCCTCCTGAGTGTAGTGGCGCCGACTCCTCCTCTGGCACCTCACTAAGGAAATCAGATTCCTTGCCACTTGTGACATCTTCCTCCTCGTCGCTTACAATTTCCCCCCACTGCCACCTCCTAGGCTCCTCTGCTGGCGGAGCGCTGGCCTTAGGTGGGGGCAGAAAGCCTTTAGGGGCTTCCCTAGCCCAGCGCTGCATAGCCTCCCTCTTGGCCTTCCTCTTGAAGACCTCTTCGTCCTTTTCCAGGACATCTTTCCACTCGTATGGACGGGTGAGAGCAGCCGCATACCACCCCCTGGAACATTCACACTTGACAAAGTGGACTATTTCCCCCACTCATAGGTTGTGGAGACGGTCGGGCAGGTAGTCGCGTTTAATAACCTCATGGGTGACGAACACCTCGTGCCTGGTCCACTCTTCCTCCAGGAATCTGTACCCCTCACGGATGTGGAACTCAAGGACTCGTCCTGAGTCTGGGAGTCCTCCACCGACTCCCTCCGTGCCACGTTGGACCCTTCCAGCCAGCCTCTCAGGAAAGTGTCGGTCCATCGCCGCTGCTCTCGTGGCGTCATCGGGGGGTTGCGGGTAGTCCACTTCAGACTCCCGAGCTCGGCGTAACGCTTCGCCGAAGGGGTATTGATGGCCTCCAATGCCAGCTGCCAAAAACTCTCTTGCGGGGCCCTCTTTCTGAGAGGCCTCACCTCCGCACCACCCCTTTCAGGCCTAGGGGCCCCTGTCACCATGGAAGCTGTCGCGGCAGGTGCCGCAGGCGAAACCGGCCGCTGGGGTATAGGCTGCTCACCTGCATCAAGCCCCGCTGCAGCTGTTGCTCCGGCCCCACCGGAATGTTCTCCACCCTCGGCCGAGGGAGACGGGTCTTCCAGCATCTGGCTCCAGCACCACATGCGGAACTTGTGGACAAGCAGGCCCAGCTCCGGATCGGGCCTAGTGGACCACTGGACTGCCACTGGGGGCAAGGACTCACGGGCAGCATCCACGGGTGAGCGACTCTCGTTTGCAGCCCATGGGGTACTCAGCTCTAAGATCTCCTCCTCGGCGTTCATTCCGGACAGGTCATCCGATCCTCCGGTCGCCATTCTCTCAGAGCGTCCACCGCAGCACCTCCTTCCTCTCGCGTACTGGACAGAAAATGGAGCGTCCTGCGCGTCCTACTCCTCCTCTTCCTGGGCCGGCATTCTGACGCGACCGCTGCATCACTCATCACTCTTGGCAGCTACGCCTTCAGCCGCGCCCCTTCTCTGTGCGCGCTGATACTCACGGGGCCGGACTTCACTTTGCGCTGCGCCCTCTTCCTCACTGGACGTCCCATCCTGGGACGTATCTTCACCGCTGGGCCCATCCTTCTTCGGGCCGGAACTCGTAGGGGCTGGACATCTTTTCACGCTCTCTGGCGCAGTCCACTCCCACGATAGGTGGTTCTTCTTCTAGACTTTACCGCCACAGTCACCATCTTGGAATCCATGCTTTGGGCTGCCATCTTGGGCCGCATGCCTTCCAACACTATCTCCTCAGTGTTCTGCGTCGGCTCTTCCCCGCTTCCCTCATGCGAGGAGCTCGCATCCTGCCGACTACGCCAAATGTAAGGTGTCCCAGCGAGGTAGTCATGGGCGAGCTGTAGCCCCCTCTCACTCTGGCACCCTACAGACAATTCGTGTCCTCCCTCTGAAGTGTGGCTGTGTATGTGTTGCTCTCCACTTACTTCAAACCATCTGATCGCGGCTGTCTCCAGGCATTTCTCTTCTGGGAACAAGGCAGCAATAAATTCAGAGGACACAAGGTTCTTAACCAGAACTTGGACTTTACTTGGGGAAGAGGAATATGTACAGTATTTACAGGCAGATATAATGGATAAGGCCCGACAGGTTATCATCTCTCTCACAGGCGCCGGCAACATCTTCAGCCCTGGTTCCCTCTTTAAGTGAAGCATCTCTGTGACTCTAGTCTCTAGCCCAAGAGACTCTTCTGCAATACCAACAGTGATCTGGATCCGATATCTCTCCCCATGTCTTAGCCTGGAGTCCAATTTATCTTCCTCTGCTTCCTGCAGACTAGAAGTGCCCCGGGTCCTCACTACCTCTGATGAGTTCCTCCGGCCGGCTAACAGGACTCTTGCTCTTGCGTAGGGAGACTTTCACACTAGTGATCCCACTGTCTGAGGGTATGGAGCTCCCGTCTACCCTAGCAACCGCTATATATTCAGGCTGCCTGCACAATTCGCTGTCCTATCTCTTACTGAGCATCTCTCCCTGCCTCAGGGAACTTAACAGGGATTTTCTTAAGGTGCCCACCCTCTGTGAGCTGTCATCACTCAGTATTAACCCATCACTGTCTGTAACTCTGCTAACAGACTCAACCTGACATCTGCACCCAGGACAGTGGCATCTTGTTGCTGTTTACAGGTACTGCAGCCCACAAGGAATTATGCCAGGAACAAGCTCTATATAACTCAAGGCTTGATCAGGGCACTAAGTTCCCCCCTTTACTCTGCTGGCTGGACCACTGAAGCTAACCCCTTAGCTTGGCCTACCAGCAGTTCAGAGAGGTCTGACTACAGGAATACTTCTTTTAACTATCTCAGTGCTAAGGGAAGGCTACGCCCTTCCCCACTATTACAGCTATACTAACAGAAGGAGACACAAAATAAATCTTACTTTTCTGTGGGGTCTTTTTTCTCATTTTAGTGATTGTCTTGTTATTTGAGATTAATATAGCACTGCATGTTGTATGATCATGCTGTCATTGTCTATGTCTATGTAAGCACCACATTACATACTATTTTCTGTACTGCTCGGCACTCACACAATCAATCTTCTTTATAAAATACTATTTGGCGTAATAGGCCTCATCATTCAATTTATTCACGTTTCCTCTTTTTTAGAATGTCCTGAAATAACTACTTACATTGCTCAGAACTCCTAACACGCTGACTAGAGATATTAAGGTCTCACCTTGTGATGTGGATCCTCTAAACCCAGGTCCGGGTGGGCACAGGTTAAAGCGTTGATGCAGCAGGCAAGTAAGGCACACAAGAAGCAAGGACTAGAAGCACTGGAAGCCGCAGACAGAGCACTGCAAAGCAACTATGGCGCAGGTCCTTGAAGCACTGCAAGCCGCAGGTGGGACACCGGAAAGCAGCTACTGTATGGCGCACGTACTAGAAGCACTGTAGACCACAGGCAAACAGAACACTGGAAAGCAGCTTTTTTGCAGGTCCTAGAAGAACTGGAGGCCGCAGGTAGATAGGACACCAGAAAGCAGGTATGACACACTTACTAGAAGTACTGGAAGCTGCAAGGGTAGACAGGACACTGGGAAACCGGTTAAGGAGCAGATACTAGAAGCACTAGAGACTGCAGGCAGACAGGACACAGGACATCTAAGAATCTTAATACCAAGACACAGACGTGTCTTGATGTGCCTTATATAAGCCTAGGCAGATAATCACATGGGAACATGCCAAGCGACTTGCAAAACACAGCGTAGAGCACAAGCAGTGAGCAGCGACCAAAGTAGATGATGAAGCCTTGCTGAGCCAGGGAAGATGCGTAACAAGAGATGAGCAAATCACCTGAAATTTGTTTCATGCAAGTTTGCTCAACTTGACTGGGAGATTCAATTTGGTCAGAATAAAATCATCTCAAATCAAAAGATCCTAAAACATAACAAATGGAAGGGACAGAAGGAGTTACATTAAAAAAAACACATCACAGTCAAGTGTCGTAGATCGTCTTTTGATTTCTTACGTCTCCTCTGCAGTTTTGTGGTCATCCATGTGAGTCTTCTGGCATTGAGGCCCACATAGTCATGTGGGGGGAGATACACATCATTAATGCCAATGACTTACATTGTTCCCTTCATGACAGTGTAGACCTCAGCACTGGAAGAATTGAAGACCCACACAAAGAACTGATTGGGGAACTGCCGAAAAGTTTGGCAAGCAGTCAGGTGAGGGCCTAGGATAGGTGAGAATTATGTGTCATTCTTTCATTTTAACCCATTCCCAGCTTTCAAAAGAATACAGCAAAGTGGTGTCTGACTGGCCACTATTTTGCTGCATATGTGTAAATCAAATCCACATTTTGGATTTACCGGAAATCAAATTTTTGGGGAAATTCATGATAAATTTAAATATTTATGGATTGATTCACTCATCTCTAATGCTGACATAAAATAACGTGACATATTGTAAAATATCTTTGTTCCAATTTCTCAAAAAACAAGTATCACAAATTGCTATAAGTAAACAAGGATTTTACATTTTAGAGATATGTTTGGATCTATATAAAGGATTTGCATTCTTTTTATAAACAAGTCAAGAACATTGACTTTGTTCACTGTGATGATATCTATATGGTGGAAACGAAATTCTGATTTTACATAGGCAACTACAGACCATATGCAAATTATGTATGGGCACCCTAGCATTAGTAAGTAAGAACGTTCTTTCATCACACAAGAGCTTGGAAAAAATATACATTAGCAAGACTAGGGGATGGATCACCATGGCGGTAACCATAACCTGCTGCAATAAGACTTCATTTTGACTTTTGCTATATGAGCATGATACCAGTTGTAATTACCTTTCTTAAGTATGACCATCCAAGAAATTTGTGAACAAAGTTTCCTTCCCTACATTTCTTTTGGCTTGCCATATCCAGAAAAAAATTACTAGATGATTACCAGCTTTGAAAATATATGTATATTTTGCTATTCTCTCTGTGAAAGTTTTGCTATCATGTTGCAATAATACATTGAATTTGTGTTGTGAGAAACTGTTGGAAAAAGAACAGATGGACACAACTTTAACAAGTTCTTGTTCTGAAGGTAATAATGGATAAAAGAAACAGACTAATATTCTGCATAACAGATTATAAAAGCTTGTCAACTGGATGAAATTTTGAAAAGACCTCTATGGAAAGAGCATTTATCCAGAATTTTTGGACATTGGGTCAAACACCTTGCATTACCCATAACTTGAACTAATATGTAGAAATAAAGCACAGTGTGATTAAATGGATATCTCCTGGTGGGTCACTCCTTTCTCCTGTTCATTCATTGAATTAAGGTACAAAATAGGATATAGATTAGGATATAACTGTGTGGTTGTATGACTTTTTCTAACAAACAATTTGAGTCTTCTTCAACATCTTCAAAAATTCAAAAACACATCATGCGATTTCCATTGTATTTAGTAGAGGGTGACGTTACTCATGACTGCAAAGTTTTAGAAAGTCAAGGTAAGAATTCACAGAACATTTATCTTCATATTTCAGTTATGGCATTTCATTGGTGTATCATATTAAACATTTCTATTTCTGCATTTGGTCCTTTGATAGTATGAATTTTATGATTGTAAAACTTAGTTTTACATCTGTCAGAACAGTTATCCAAATAAAACAAATCATCATGCGTTAATCTCTACTTCAACAATTACTTCCATGTCAACCACCTTCTAGTTAGGTCCAAAACATAGTCGTATATTTTCTAATGGTCTCTCAGATATCATTTTACATAACAGTTAATGACCATCTTTTCATTTTTTTCAATGTTGAGTCTTTATTATTCATATCAATCTGTCTTTCAGATCATCTTCCGTAGCTACTCCAGATTAAATTTCCTTCATTATCGTCACAGAACTAGATGAATAAGTGGCACATCTGTTCATGAAGTGGTTTATTATCTGTTCTGATGAGGTTCTGGATGAATAGAGAAAGGACTTAAATATGGAGCAGACAAAATGTACACAGGTTTATGCATAATCCTGGATTCATAAATAGTTGAGCTAACTAACAAATCTGATTTTGCACTGAAGAGCCAATTATAAAATGTTGCTTTGAGCCAACAAAAGGCTCCGTACAGACTTCAGAAAAAGTGGGACCTGTTTCAGGTGTGGAGATGACGTTGTTTCATGTTCTGTGTATCTCTGCATTTCACCACTTCAAAACTAACATCTGTAATGGACTTTATAATCAGCTTGGTTTGGGATTCAAAAGGGGAATATTTAATGTTTATTTAAAGGGAATTGAAATAGTTCTGTTCCTACCACTTGCTATATGCACATTAAATAGGACTGGAATTCTAATTATCGATACATCATACTTTTCTTAATCCATCATAGCCTCCATATTGATTATGCTTGATTTATATGCAATAAAACAAGATATGCTGACATTGCTATGTCTCATAATTTCTCTTGGATGGCAGGAAATAAAACCACAGTAAACTTGTCTTCACTAATTACATCAGATATGCCATAAATAAATCTCAGGATTGAGAAATCTGCAGGAATTGAGTGCTTCATATTCATTTTATTTCTGTCTGGAAACTGAATTATTACATTTACTTTTCATAGAAAACTATTAAATATAAAAACTAAATCAAAACAATCATTTAATACTTTATTAGAGGGGTTTTCCCCATCTGATCCATCTCTGTCCATATGCCCTATTGGGGAATATAGAGGTTCTAAAGGTTAGTCCAACCTAGATTAGAGAGGTCTGTGTGGCTCGCTGTCTAGCAGACTTGGGTCATCCATGTTTTACATAGTCGGACAAAAGGCTGCCTTTATAGAATAGATTGTTTTAAAGGAAATTTTTCACTAGATTTTTGCTACATCATCTGAGAACAGAATAGGAAAAGAGACCCTGATTCTAATGATGTATCACTTAGTTTTCTGAGCGTAACAGTTGTGCCAAAATCAGAATTTTTAGATGTAGCAGAGCTCATAAAGCCCCCGCCCACACCCCAGCTTTATGTGGAAATTGTATATTGACAATGAGCTGCTTATCACAGGAGGAGGCATGGTCTGACCAGGGTTCACATGCCATGTAGTCCAGGCTGTGATAATCTCCTGGTGATAAAAATACTTATTGTATGGAAACAGCAGTATACAGCCTAATAAGTGACACATTGCTGAAATCTGTGTTTCAGCCCTAACTTTATGCTGCCCTCAGATTACATAGCAAAAACTTGCTGACAGATTCCATTTAAAGAAGCAACAGTTCAATAAGCCAATGCTGCATTTCACAGAAAACCTTTCTTATTACGTTAAATTCATTTTTCAGTTACTCACATAAACATCTAAATCTCTTTAAACATACTTAAGCAGCCAAGACCACTTTTGGTCAATGTGTGGCTCTGGGAAAAAATTAAATGAGGGGCCTCAAATGCTAGCATAGTTCAACATCACATAGAAACATTTAAGGTGCATTTACATGGTCCATTTCAGTCAGTTAAAACGAGCCCCAATCGACTATATTCAACTTTGATGCTTGTTTCTCTCCACACACAGCCTGACGAAGAATTATGGGGACAGAATGATGGCTGACATGCTTGTTTTGTTCCCATGTAAAACCTGCAAGAAGCAAAATGAACATAAACCCTGCTGTAAATAAATAAAAAGCAAGTGCATTTAAATAAAATAGGATTCTTAGTAACACTGTTTTAAAATACTGTAGTATGAAAGCTTTCCCACCGTGACAAGATGAACCCGTTCGGGAAAGTCCTACACAGTCTAATATTAAAAACCTTGCCATGTCTCAAAGTTGACCTCTGTGTGAATAAGGACAGACAAAGGACTGGGTCCTGAATGTGGAAACCAGCCAGGGTTTTTTTTTAAATGCATTATCCAGCTCTAGGAAGGGAGGCCACATCCTAGTTTGCACAGAATGCAAAAAATACAAAGAAAAAACACAAAATTTGAGCTTGGTTCATGTTGGTATACATGCAGCACGTAAACCAACTTATACCAAACTCAAATTATTTGTTTTTTTCCTTGTTCCCATGTAGCATCAAGTAATCAGTATTATGATGTACACCAGCCGATGTGCTGCCGAAAATAATAATTTTTGCTCTGGCATAAATGATCCAGTTTCCCGATAAATCAACATTTTTGTTCATTTGTTGGGTGATTGCTGACATGTTTACATATAAAAATGCTCATTTACAGCTGTGAATGCTCATCTGCATTGCAGATATTTTCAAATGTGGCTGTGACACTCACTGTATGTTATACACACCCTCCATGCTATACACACACTGTATATTACAAACACACTTTATATGTTAGGCACACATATACACAATGCTACACACTCTATTGCTGCCATTCATTTAAACTGGTGTTTTTTATGACGCGCCCCCTGGAGCCGTGGGGTACTCGGTAGCCGAGCCGGTCGGTGCTGGGGATGTCACAGTGGCAGTGACCCGGTCCGTGTCCCCGGGTGGTCAAATAATTAAAGAAAAAGGGGAATAAAGTTTTTGGGAATAATGTTCGTGACGCCACCAGTGGTATACGGCTATTGTTATGATCTGCAACAAGAACTAAGGAAAGATAGGGGAAAGCTGTCCCTACAGTAAGACTAAGCTGAATCCCTACAATGTAGCGGGCTGCCTGTTCCTAGTGAACAGACCTGCCTTCGTCCTCGGCTAGTCTGAACGAAGACCTATAGAATTAAGGGAGGTGTCCCTAAAAGAACTAAGGACTGGGACAAAAATGGGACACCTCCTAAACAGAAATTGTTGTAGAACACAAAAGACAAAATGACAAAAAGTACTAGAGGTCCAAGAGGACCAAGCAAACTGACAGAGATAGGCACCGAAGCACCAGGCTAGCAAAACAGTCAAACAACACTGAAGTCCAGCAAGTCCAGAAGGGCGGAGCTGGAATATATAGGCAGATGGTCTCATGACAGCAAAACACAAGATAGAAAAAACTAACAGGAGGGTTCTAACAGTACCCCCTCTTTTAGGCCTATCCGGCCTATCCTATCCTTTTTAGGCCTATCCGTAAACCTCCTGTGGAAAGCTTCAACAAGCCTAGGAGCAGAGACATCATCCGTCCTTACCCAGGAATTGTCTTTGGGACCGAAACCCTTCTAGGAGACAAGATACTGTAATCTCCCTCTATGCCATCTAGAATTCAAGATACGCGAAATTTCAAATTCACCGTCTTCCACCACAGGGGGAACTGTGACAGTGGCGTCCCTATTAGAGATGAGCGTTGTTCTACTCGAACTGTTCGCCAATCTCAAATTCGAGCTGTTTTGGGCGGTGTTCGAGCCGGTCGGCGAACACGAACAATTTGAGAAAAATTCGGCTGTTCGAGGTTATGTTCGATAACTGTTCGTGCACCAAAATCATAACTGGATTTTTTCTCTGTAATGATGAAAATTAATGTTAATACGCAGTTTGAGTGTACAGCGGGGCGGGGGGAGGGGCAGGGGATGGATCTCTGCAGGAACAATGAAGATCTCCATTTTTTTTTCTCTTTCCCGCATTTGCAGTGGGGAGGTGCAATCTGTCAGCCTATCAGCAGCGCACACACGGAGCGAAGTGCTTTTTTTCACACAAGCAAGGGCATGTGTGATTGGCAGTGTATGTCACATGTCCTTGCCCTATAAGACCAAGCCATTTTCCCCGTCGCCACCATTTTCTCACTGCTGCAGCTGCGTGTTAGACGGCACCGCTGTTGCTGTGTGCGCTATACCTTGTTAATTTCAAGCCAATTTTCGCACAAATATACAGATAGCTTGGGAGTAGGGAATAGTTGTGATTGCAGTCCTTTTAAGGACTAGGTTACAGCATTTCCTACGACTTTTATCAGGCAGGTCTGTGCTCTTAAATAGATAGATTGTGGGAGTAAAGACTAATTGTAATTGGAGTCCTTTTCAGGACTAGGTTACATCAGTTCCTATCAGTTTTTGCCGGGCAGGTCTGTGCCAGTGCTGTGCAAGTTTTTTTCACAGCATTTGGCTGAATCTAGCAAAGCTAATCCTTTTTGGCCTATTGCAGAGTGTGTTAGTCAGTGGAGTAGCCTATCTGTGTTGCAAGATATACCACCTGTGTATAGAATACCAATTTTTTTACTGCACCTAGTGAAGTAAAATCTTTTGGGCATAGCATCATTCTATTAGTCCATCTATACTGACCTCCATCAGGTTGCAAACTGAATATAATTTTTTTCTGCATCTAGCTCTGAAAAAATATTTGGGCTTCTAGCAGTGTGTGGGACTTGGTCTATTAGTCCATCTATACTGACCTCCATCAGGTTGCAAATTGAATAAAAAAATTTTCTGCATCTAGCTCTGAAAAAATATTTGGGCTTCTAGCGGTGTGTGGGACTTGGTCTATTAGTCCATCTATACTGACCTCCATCAGGTTGCAAATTAAAAATAATTTTTTTCTGCATCTAACCCAGCCAATAGTTTTGGCCTAATACCACAGTTTGGCCACTCAGCTCTGCTCGGTTACCATCCATTGTTTTTTTGTGCAAACAACTCCAGAGTTGTGAATTAGTTAACCACCAAAATGAGTGGAAAAAGGCCTGCTGCTGGTGGAAAGGGGAATAGGCGTGTTGGGAAGGGGAAAAAAGGTTGTGTCCGTGGGGTAGGTGCAGAAGAAAGACCATCTTCCAGCCAAACTAAAATGTCTACTTCTTTTAGCGGACAATGTGATAATATCCCTTTCTTACGGCCATGCCAATCGCTACAAATTCCAGATGAGGCACAAAAACAGCAGGTGCTTCAACGGATATCAAGTGCTCCTTTAAGTGGGCTCTCCTCCACATCAACTTCAACATCACAAATACTCCAGTCCTCAAAGGTGTCACCCAAATCGCACTTGCTTCCTCACAGCTCCCAAATCTCCAGCTGCCCGTCTGAGTATGAGGTAGAACAGATGGTTGAGTCTGCAGAGCTGTTTACTCATACTATAGCCTGGGAATCAGAGGTCGACTCCAGCGCTTCTGTGAATCCAGACGAGGAAATGATCTGCACTGATGCCCAGAATCTTTATGAGTCGGATCCAGGACCAAACGCAGAAGGTTCTGACCATAATGTAGACCCTCATTCCCAAACTGTAACTCCTGTTGGTGGAGACAATGAGGAAGACGATGATAAGACTCAAATACCTGATTGGAGCGACAACTTTAGTTTTTTGTCAGGGCAGGAACAGGTTGGCTCTGAGGACGACGGGTGTGATAACGCACAGGGTGATGATGATGAGGTCGGAGATCCCACTTACTGTCAACCCACAGTCAGCCAAGAGATGAGGTCAGCAGAGGAGGTGGAGGAAGATGCTAGTGACGACGAGGTCAGGTTGCGCCTTCCTGGACAGAGACGTAGTACTGGAAGCACGTCAACAACTGCATCCTCAAACACAACTCTGCCTCTCACCACAAGTCGTGGTGGCTCTTCAGGTCGCATGGGTGCTAAGCCTTGCATAGCCTGGGCATTTTTTCAGATCGATAAAGATGACCCAACTCGTGTTATCTGTAACATTTGTCAGCAAAAGCTAAGTAGAGGCCAAAAAATACATAGTTTGAGTACTTCATGCATGAACCGGCACATGGACATGAAGCATAAGTTGCAGTGGGAAGCTCAGTGTGCTACAATGCGGCCTAGCCGGCCGGGCCAACCACCGTCTGCCATATCTTGTGCATCCGCGGCCTCTTCATCCTCTGTGACTGGGGGGACAGCAGTCACACCTGTTTTGGGGCGCAGACCTGCCACCTCTTTACCCGCAACAGCCAGCGTGATTGGCAGGTCATCATTTTCTTTGGAGGTGGGAACACCAGCTGGTGTTGAGCGCTGTCAGACATCGATAGCACCACCTTTGGATCAAGGCAACCTAACATGTCCGCCTGCATCTTCCTCACAGACCGGCAGTTTGCCGGGGACACCCTTATCAACCCCGTCTAAGCACAATAGCCAGCCCTCGGTCCCTCAGATGTGGACAAGTAAAAGACCATTTCCTCCTAGCCATGAGAAAGCTAAGAGGTTGAATTTCACCATCTGCAAGCTCTTGGCTACAGAAATGCTGCCTTTCCGCCTGGTGGACACAGAGGATTTTCGAGACCTTATGTCCGTCGCAGTGCCCCAGTACCAGATGCCCAGTCGGCACTACTTCTCAAAGAAAGGTGTGCCTGCGCTCCACCAGCATGTCGCACACAACATCACCGCTTCTTTGAGAAACTCTGTGTGTGACAGGGTGCATTTCACCACAGACACTTGGACGAGTAGGCATGGACAGGGGCGTTACATGTCGCTGACTGGGCACTGGGTAACTATGGTGACAGCAGGACAAGGGGCTGCTGTCCAAGTCTTGCCGTCCCCACGAGTTGTGCGTCAATCCTCTTTATGTCAAAGTTCCTCCACTGCTTCTGCCTCCTCAACCTCCTCTCGGTCTTCCACCTGCACCCAAAGCCTGTCTGGTCATGCCACAAGCTTTCTAACTGCGCAGAAGGGATCCTGCACACCTCCTTACTATGCTGGCAGTAGGGCTCAACGTCATCAGGTGGTTTTTACATTGAAATGTCTGGGAAATGTGAGTCACACAGCTGAGGAGTTGTGGTCAGCTCTGGAGAACCAATTTCATGAATGGTTGTCTCCACTGGACCTGAAACCAGGGAAGGCCGTGTGCGACAATGCTGCAAACCTGGGTGCGGCCCTTCACCGGGGCAATGTCACACACGTGCCTTGTATGGCTCACGTGTTGAACCTGGTTGTCCAGCAATTTTTAGCCCACTATCCCAGACTAGATGGCCTTCTGCAGAGGGCACGGTCGCTGTGTGCTCACTTCCGCCGTTCGCATCCCGCAGCTCAGCGACTTACATCTCTACAGAAGTCGTTGGGCCTGCCACTTCACCGGCTAAAATGCGATGTGCCTACCCGGTGGAATTCAACTCTGCACATGTTGCAGCGACTGTGGCAGCACCGACAAGCCCTGGTGCAATACGTTCTGACGTATAGCCTGGGCCAACGAGATTCAGAGGTGGGGCAAATCACGCTGGAGGAGTGGTCTCAGATCAGGGACCTATGCACCCTTCTGCACAGTTTTGAAATGGCGACGAAGATGTTTAGTGCTGACGATGCCATTATCAGCATGACTATTCCGGTGATTTACATGCTGGAGCACATGTTAAACAGAATTCGGAGTCAGGTGGTGGCACAAGAGGAGGTGGAGGAAGTAGAGGAGGAGGAGTTGTATGCGGAAGGGCTAACATCTGCAAGGTCCAGAAGGTCGGCAGCACCAAGGCGGCAGGCATGTGACGGTGGGGGAGATGGTTTTACCAGGGCGCATGGTAGCAGCCAAACTAGTGAGGAAGGTGCAGGAGCCCAGGAAGAAGTGGAGGACGAACTGATGGAAGACTCATCAGATGAGGGAGACCTTGATCACATTTCTGTTGTGCGAGGTTGGGGGGAGAGGACAGAGGAAGGAAGCATGATTGTTACCTCGCCACCAACACAACAGGGACTTGGTGCTCCTGGATGCGCAACACACATGAGTGCCTTCTTGCTGCACTACCTGCAACATGACCCTCGAATTGTGAGAATTAGAAATAATCCTGACTACTGGGTTGCCACACTGTTAGATCCCCGGTACAAAAGTAAATTTGCAGAAATTATTCCTGCCATAGAAAGGGATGCACGCATGCAGGAGTATCAGCAGAGACTGTTGCAGAATCTTACATGTGCTTTTCCACAAAATACCAGTGGTGCACGTAGTGAATCTCACAGTTCCAACTTGCCAACCGTGGGACCGTCAAGTGTTCAGCACTCAAACCGTAACAGAACCACAGTATCTGCTGGTAACATCAATTTTGCGGAATCATTTCACCACTTTTTTAGCCCATCCTTTGCAAGGCCACAGGAGACAAGAAGTCTGACACATAGTCAACGCCTAGAGACGATGGTACAGGAGTATCTCCAAGTAAACATTGAAGCCACGACTGTGTCACTGGACCCTTGCTCTTTTTGGGCTTCCAATCTGGATAAATGGCCGGAGCTAGCCACTTACGCCTTGGAGATCTTGTCATGCCCCGCAGCCAGCGTTCTGTCTGAACGTGTGTTCAGCGCTGCTGGTGGTGTGCTGACAGATAAGCGCACGCGGCTCTCCACTGATAATGTAGACAGACTCACGTTCATAAAGATGAACAAATCATGGATCCGAAACGACTTTTCTACCCCTGTGTCATCCTGGGGAGAGTAAAAGCTTGATGATTGGTTAAAATCACCCTACCAAACGTTTTAAGCTTTCAAATTACTAATCATGTTTATCTGTATCTTGACTGGAAAATAATTTGGGCTTTGTAGCAGTGTGCAGCACTGATCCTATTAGGCCATCTATAATAAGCTCCACCAGATTTAAAATTAAAAATAATTTTTAGCTGCATCTAGCCCGGAAAATAATTTTGGGGCTCCGAGATGCGCAAGACACATAAGTGCCTTCTTGCTGCACTACCTGCAGCATGACCCTCATATTGTCAGAATTCGAAGTAATCATGACTACTGGGTTGCCACACTCTTAGATCCCCCAAACTTTTCGATCAACCTTTTCATTTTAATAAAGACCAAAAAAATGGTCATTTTTGAAATTATAAGCATTAGCAGGTTGTTAGAAACTGAAATCAAACAGTTTTCAACTCAAAACTTTATTCTAGGTGATGTTACATTTTCACATAGGACCCCTTGTTCGAAAGGAGCTTCTGAACTCTCTCGTCCATTGAATTTGTCAGGTTTTGGATGGTTTCTGCTTCAATTGTTTTGCATGAGGACAGAATACCCTCCCAGAGCTGTTGCTTAGATGTGAACTGCCTCCCGCCATCATAGACACTCCTTTTAATGGTGCTCCAAAGGTTCTGAATGGGGTAGAGGTCAGGGGAGCATGGGGGTCACACCATAAGTTTGTCTCCTTTTATGCCCATATCAGCCAGAGATGCAGATGTTTTATGTGCAGCATGAGATGGTGCATTATCATGCAGAAAAATGATCTTGCTGTGAAATACACGGTTCTTCTTCTTGAACCATGGCAGGAAGTGCTGTTTGAGAAAATCCACATACATTATGGAGTTCATCTTTAGCGCCTTCAGGGATCCTAAAGGGGCCGACAATCTCTCTCCCCATGATTCCAGTCCAAAACATTACTCCACCTCCTCCTTGTTGGCGCTGTAGCCGTGTTTGCGTGGGGTGTCCATCAACCAGCCATCCTCCACTCCATCCATCTGGACCATCGAGCGCTGCACGGCACTCATCCGTGAACAAAACAGTTTTGAAATCAGTCTTCATGTAATGTTTGGCCCACTGGAGCCGTTTCTGCTTGTGTGAAGTGGATAGAGGAGGTCGACAGGATGGCGTATGCACAGCTGCAAACCTCTGAAGGACCCTGCATCTTGTTGTTCGGGGGACGTTGGAGGCACAAGCAGCTTCAAAAACTTGTCTGCTGCTATGACGAGGCTTTTTTGCCGCTGCTCTTTCAACCTGACGTAATTGCCTGTAGGAAAGAGTCCTCAATTTGCCCTTATCAGCACGCACACGTGTGTACTGTGAATCAGCTACATACTTCTTGATTGCCAAGCCACTTCATCCTGATCATCGCACAATGTTGATTGTAGTCATGCCTTGACCTAAACACTCCACAATTTGTTGCTTCTCAGCAGCCGACACATCCTTTTTCTTTCCCATTTTGGCAGAAAATGTAGGCTGCTTAATAATGTGAGAGAGCCTTCTTAAGTAGTCTTGCCTTTCATTGGACACACCTGCCAAACTAATTAGCACAGGTGTCTGCAATTGCTTACAGTGATATAAAGAGCCCTGACACACATCACCATCAATGAGTTTAACTGACAAACAAACAAATTCTTCCCTTATCACTCCTAAACACTTTTTGCATAATAATTTGGAACACGGTGTACATGTGCTTTTCCACAAAACACCAGCGGTTCACGTAGTGAATCTTACAGTTCTAACTTGCCAACCGTGGTCTGTATGGAATTGTTCAATAAAGGGCTCAAAATTAAGATAACATAGATGGGAGAGGTCTCTATGAATAGGAATTCCTAAGTATTTGATACCCTGTGAGGGCCAGGCAAAGGGAAAGTTGGACTGAATGGAATCCTATATGGATTTGGGGAGGGAGACATCGAGGGCCTCAGACTTCGCTGCAATGATTTTAAAATTTTACCATGTAACAAAGTGATCTATTTCAGCCATAACAGCATGGATGGATATATGTGATTGAGTGATATATACTAGGACATCATCAGCAAATAGAGAGCACTTGTACTCGGTGCCTCCCACCTCAATCCACCTAATATTGGGGTTATGGCGAATTGATGAGAGCAGGTGCTCCACCACTAGGATGTATAAGAGAGGGGACAGAGGACATCCCTGCCTTGTCCCATTAGTGATTGTGAAAGGTGATGAAAATGTTCTGACGCACCCCCTGGGCCTTGGGACACCCGGAGCCGGACCCTTTTTGGTGGATGCTGGTGGTTGTAGTCTTCGTGGCGGCGACCCGGTTCCGTGGCTCAGGGCGGTCAAACCAGTGGCGGAACTATTTATGTGGTTTTGATGTTTAAATGTCCGACTACGCCACCCGTGGATTGCGGTCAGAGTGAACCGCCGCTACAGGGCAGACCGCTGAGGCTGGTGTTGTGGGTGCAGCAGAGCGTAGCATAACTCCCCACGGGAGGAGTATAGCCTCAGGGCAGTGTATGCGGAGGATGGGGGTGATGGTGCAGGGCAGCAGCAGTAACGACACGGAGTCAGTGATGCAGTCCAGGGCCTTTACTCACAGTTCTTATTATCCAGACCACGTCTGCAGGTAACGGCTGCCCACGTCGTACTGTGCTCACCAGGTGAGGGGCTCAGACAACTCCCAGATAACTTTGGAGCACTTCACAGGACCCCCTTTGTGTGTCCTTTGTCTGGCCTTTCTTACCAACACTTCTGTCCGGCTTTCTCGGGCCTCCTCTTGGTAAACTTGGCGCCAGTTTCCCTGACCCTATGTTGTGCCTTCCTAGCGGGTGTAGCGAGGGGCTGCGCCACATAAAATGTCAGAGCCTCCGGTTTCTAGCTGAGGGTCGTTTCCTGCCTCCACTAGTTCGGGGACCGGTCTCCCCCTTTGGCCTGACCCCTCCACGCAGGTGGATTCGGGCGTGCGGTGGCGACTCGCCCTTCCGCACCCCTGGGATCCCTTCATTCCTCGTTCCTGGAGCCTTCTCCGCTCCTCTTCCTTCCTTCTCCCTCTTCCAGGCCTGGGCCTCTGTTACTAGGCCCGCCTCCGGAGCAGAGCTCATGCAGAGCCCCTGCTCCCTGCCACTTCTGCTCAGACTTCTCTGCACTGAACTAAGATGGTGCCCACCTTTTATACTCCCTTCTCAATGCACCCAGGAACTGCTTCCTCCCTGCTCCTGCACTACAGGGTTCCCCTTCCTCAGTGTTCCCTCCCCCCACTCCTGCCAGGGACAGGGACTGTCGTGCCCATCTCAGGGGCATATTGGTCGCCCTGCCCCACGGCAATGTGGTGTAATGCATGCAGGTGTCGGGTCCTGATCCACACTCCATCCTTACCTGAGAGTGAGATATCACACCTCTGGGTGAGGTGCAATACGTCTGTAGCAACCGAGCCCTCAGGGTGCTACAGTTCCATTTATCTTCAGCCTAGGTGACGTATTGCGATACAGGGCCGTGATTTTGGCTATAAAAGGGTCCCCTAGACCCCTACCCCAAGCTTTTTAAGAGAATCATATATGGCGTGCCAGGAGACTGTATGGAATGCTTTCTCAGCATCCAACGAGAGTATCTAATTACAAATTTTTAACTGCATCTAGCCCAGGAAATACTTTGTGCCTAGTAGCAGTGTCTGCTAGTCAGCGGATTATCCCGGCTGTTAAGCAAGCTACACCACCTGTAGTTTAGACACTTAATTTTTTCAAAGGAAATGCTTCGGGACCATGGGATACTCAGTGAAGAGCATCAGGAGGCACCCCAAGGCATAGGGGCTGGGACTGGCAGTAGGATGCCTTGCGGTGGACAGCCGAGCTCGATCCTTATAAAAGCTTTTTAACTGCAGCAGCTTTAGTGGACGCTACTGGAGCTGGAATTACGCGGCTGCTGGCATGAGACTTGCCCTCCAATAGATCCTTGTAAATGGATTTAAAGTGTATTCATTCAAATTAGAGAGACAATTTAAATTAAAAAGCTTAGAGCTGCCTCCACCACAGGGGGGCTCGCTCGACCCACCAGCGGACAGGCACCAGTATTGGGAGAGGGGGGCTGGCCATCAGGGTTCACCGCGGCTCTGGCACAAACCCGGCGACACGGAGGTGGCACGGGCAGGAGCGGACTGGCCGTGTCGGCTTCTCACTTTTTGGATTTTAGAAGGGCATGACATGCCTATATCTGTGTCTCCCCCTCCCTTTACTCCTCCACCTCTTTTATTTTCGCATGACTATATGTACTTGTCACTTTTCCATGTGTTAGTTGTGTCTTCTGAGCAGTTTGTCAGCTTTTGGACACCTTTGAAGGTGTTTTCTATGTGTTTCTATGTGTTTTTGTTTGCCTGCCATTGGTTTTAACGGTGTTCGAAGGTGTTCGACGAACAGTTCGACGAACAGTTCGGCGAACACACGGGTGTTCGACGAACCGAACCGAACTCGAACACTATGGGGGTGGCTCAACACTACTCATGACACTCCACAAACAAATCTCTCCTAAAGGCTCTAGGCACAAACAACCTCCCATGGGGAGTGTTAGATGGAGCATCATCTTGAGCTTTCAGAATCCCATTCTCCAAAACGGAGTTCAAAGCCGCGACCACAACTCCTTTCTGTAAAATTCTCTCCTCCTCCTTGGCACCGACCGTAGGAGAGAAGCTGCGAGATAAAGCATCGGCTTTAACATTCTTAGTACCAGGGATATAGGTAACAGAAAAATGAAACCGAGAAAAAAAAAGTGCCCACCTAGCTTGACGGGCATTCAAGCGCTTGGCAGCATCCAGATAGATCACATTCTTATGATCTGTGAAAACCTGAATAGGAAATCTAGCGCCTTCCAAAAAATGACGCCAATGTTCAAACGCGAGTTTAATAGCCAGCAACTCCCGATTTCCAACATCATAATTCAGTTCGGTTTCCGAAAAAATTTTCGAAAAGAAGGCACAAGGATCTACTCCACCCTTATTCTCTTGAGACAAAACTGCTCTGACCCCCATCGATGAAGCATCGACCTCGACCAAAAAAGGCTTGGTCTCATCAGGCTGCATAAGGATAGGGGCAGAACTGAACCTATCTTTGAGCTACTCAAACGCATTATTGGCCTCAGTAGTCCACTGGGCCGTATTCGCACCTTTCCTGGTGAGATCGGTTAGAGGTTTAACAATTACAGAAAAATTCTTAATGAATTTCCTGTAATAATTGGCAAAACCCAAAAATCTCTGTATAGATTTCAAACCAATAGGCCTAGGCCATTCCTGCACAGACTGAACCTTCACAGGGTCCATCTCAAAGCCCTCGCTGGAGACAATGTAGCCCAAAAAATGAATTTTCTGCACAGCCATCTCACATTTCTCCAGCTTAGCAAACAGTGAATTATCACCCAATAACTGCAAGACTTCATGTACACTCTGTCAATGGGACTCCAGATCTGGTGAATAAATCAAAATGTCATCCAAATACACAACCACATTCTTATTAATCAGAGGTCTCAGGATGTCATTAATAAGGTTGTGAAAAAATGCAGGTGCATTGGTAAGACCAAAAGGCATCACCAGATTCTCAAAATGACCTACCGGAGTGTTAAAGGCAGTTTTCCATTCATCACCCTCCTTCACACGTAACAAATTGTATGCCCCCCGGAGATCAATTTTGGAGAACCACTTGGCTCCCACTAACTGGTTAAACAAGTCAGGAATTAACGGTAATGGGTAGGAATTGCGTACGGTAATCTTATTAATTTCACGAAAATCCAGACATGGACGTAAACCGCCGTCCTTTTTTTAACAAAGAAGAATCCAATTGCCACAGGCGACTTAGAAGGTCTAATGTGACCAGCAGCCAGGCTAGTCTCTATGTACTCCTCCAAGGCCTTTCTTTCAGAGATAGTCAGATTAAACAAGCGACTTTTGGGAAGAGTAGCACCCGGAACAAACTCAATGGCGCAATCATAATCCCTATGAGGAGGTAAAACTTGCGACTCCTCCTCCAAAAAAACCCTCCAAAGATCTTGAATAGGTACAGGTAATTCCACTTTTTCCACAGCCGCAATGCGACCATTACAACATTTATCATAGCACTTAGACTCCAAGACTTAATCACATTAGTAGACCAGTCCAATAAAGGATTGTGCAGTTTTAACCAAGGCAATCCTAGAACAACTGGAGAGGGTAAATTATCCAAAACAACGAAGTCCAAAATTTCTTGGTGAACTCCATTGATAGTGAGAGGAAATGCAGCAGTCTTGTGAGTAATACATTTCAAAGGAGTGTTATCAATTGCAACCACAGAAATAGGTGATGACAAAGGTTTGGATTTCAATTTAAGGTTTTCCAAAAACCCTTTATCAATCACATTAAGTGTTGAGCCACAATCCACAAATACCTGAAATTCAATCAAATCTCCCTGCAGAGAAGTACTCCCAGAAAGGAATACTCCTGCAGAGCGTAAACAAGCTATACGGGCGTAACTGACCTTTTTTTTTTTCTTTACTTAAACAATGCTCACAATACTTAATCAAATGGTCACCTTTACCACAATAAAGACACAATCCCTCAGCGAACCTCCGGTCTTTTTCCTGAGAGCGGAGTGACATCCCCCCAACCTCCATTGGTTCCCCACCGTCAGAGCAGATTTTCTGGGGACTAGGACCTGACATTACAGGAGTCTTTAGCTCATTGAGCCTGCACCTCAGTCTCCTGTCTATGCGAACAGCTAACTGCATAGCTTCCTGCAGAGTCTCAGGTGCAGGGAATGCAATTAGCAAATCCTTAACCCTTTCACTCAGACCAGCAATAAATAAACATCTCAGCGCTGAATCATTCCACTTAACTTCTGAAGCCCACCTTCTAAAGTGTGTGCAATAATTTTCAACATCATCAGACCCCTGATTCAAACGTCTAAGTTCTGACTCAGCAGATGAGATTCAGTCAGGATCGTAATATAATAGCCCCATAGCAGAAAAAAATTCTTTAACAGAACTCAAACACGGATCATTAGGCTGGAGAGAAAAGGCCCAACCCTGTGGTTCTTTGCACAAAAGTGACATAATAAAACCAATGTGCTGTGATTCATTCCCAGAGGATCTTAGTCTCAAATGAAAATATAACAAACAAGCATTTTTAAAGGAAAAAAAATCTTGCTGTTTACCATAAAAAACATCAGGCAGTCCTACCTTCGGTTCCACAAAATGCGCTCCAGGACAGCTACTCACGTGTTGCTGAAGCTCGGCCACCTCCAGAGACAATCCCTGCAGGCATTGAGCCAACTCCTGGATGGAAACCATACTGATCCACGAATTTCTTTCCTTTTAGTTTTTTTGGGCTGGACTTACTGTTATGATCTACAACAAGAACTAAGGAAAGATAGGGGAAAGCTGTCCCTACAGTAAGACTAAGCTGAATCCCTACAATGTAGCAGGCTGCCTGTTCCTAGTGAACAGACCTGCCTTCGTCCTCGGCTAGTCTGAACGAAGACCTATAGAATTAAGGGAGGGGTCCCTAAAAGAACTAAGGACTGGGACAAAAATGGGACACCTCCTAAACAGAAATTGTTGTAGAACACAAAAGACAAAATGACAAAAAGTACTAGAGGTCCAAGAGGACCAAGCAAACTGACAGAGATAGGCACCGAAGCACCAGGCTAGCAAAACAGTCAAACAACACTGAAGTCCAGCAAGACCAGAAGGGCGGAGCTGGAATATATAGGCAGATGGTCACGCGACAGCAAAACACAAGATAGAAAAAACTAACAGGAGGGTTCTAACAGCTATATGGGGCCGCCGCTGCGGTACAGATCCACTGGAGCTGATGGTGACGCAGCAGAGTTGGTTCAGCTCTCCACAGGCAGAGCTAAGCTCCAGGGCAATAAATGATGAATTGTTTGAGGCAAATGTTGTTGGTGCGGTGTAGTGCAGGGCTAGTGATGGCACAGCAATTATTCAAGGACACAGTGGGGTGCAGTCATCAGGTTTTATTCACAGTTGTTCAGTTCTCCAGGTTACAGTTATCGGTGTGTAACCGCCCACATCGTTCTGTGTCCTCCGGGGTAGTGATCCAGCAAACTCTCAGATATCTCAGGAGCACTTGGATGGGACCCCATTCTATGTACCTTTCCAGGTCGTCTCACTGCATTGGCTCTCTCCCTCCTGCCCTGCGCCTCACACTCAGTGTCCAAAGCCAGTGGCCACGGGCCTTATCAGGCGACGTCCTCTTTGTCCCCTGGGTCCTCTATGGCCACCTTTTCGGCGATTAGATGTGGAGTGTGGCTACAGCACCTGAATTGCTGCAACCTCCAGTTTGCTAGCTGAGACTTAAAGTACTCCACTAGGCTGGGGCCGGTCCCCTACTGCGGCCTGACCCCTCCACGTCAGCATGAATTCGGGTGCATAGGTGGCATCCACACTCGCCGTGCCCCTGGGATCCCTTCTGTCTCTCTGGAGCCCACCTCACTGCTCCCATCTTCTTTCATCTCTTTCTTTCTCCTGGGCCTCTCTGACTGGGCCCAATTCCTCTCTCCTTCCTTCCTTGCTCTCCTGAGCAGAGCTCCTCCTGAGCTCCCAGCCCCCAACTCACTCTGCACTCCTGCTCCAAGCACTGGAGCAGGAGACTGGCTGAAAACTCCTTGAGCAAAATTGGACTTTAATCACTTCCAGAACCTTCCACCCTCTCTTTTATACTCCTACCCTCTGTTCTCCACTTAACTTCTTCCTCCACCCACACCCACTACATGGTTCCCCCTCTCTTGGTTCCCCCCCTTCCAGCCAGTGGCAGGGCTCAGCAGTGAACAAGTGCATCTTGCCCCGCCTGCTGGTCTGGAGTGGTGTAGTGTTGGATGTGGGTCCCGGGTAGTACTCTCTCCTTACCTGAGAGTGGGGTACCACTCCTCTGGGTGAGATGCAGTACCTCTGTGGCAACTGGACCCGCAGGGGCGCCACATTTACACCAGTCTTCACGAATTGGGCCACTAGAGTAAGATGCGCCTAATACATTAAGAGCAGCAAACCACTTAATGTGTTAGGCGCTTATTATAACTGAAGTGTGCATCAACTAGAAAAGTACTATGTACTCCAGCAGTTCATTTCTGGCAAAGTTTACATTAGTGGAGTGAATTTCCATAAATGAGATGAGTGGAAAAAAATTGTGACATTTGAAAGTGATTTACATCAGAAAACTGACAGAAACACGTTCATGAATTTGGGTCTGCATGTTACAGACATACATACACACAAACTCCATGCTGAACACACTATGTTAAACACACTCCATGTTATACATTCATTGTAAGTTATCCAAAGATGCTTAAAGGGACACTGTTAGCATGAAATGACTGTTCAAACCAAGTACAGGCGCTGGATGAACCATGACATGGCCAAACATATAAGTGCACCTTCCCAACTGTTTGCAGTTTCTAGTTTGGAAAGTCTCAGGGCAGAGGAATCACTAGAGTTATAGGGGCTCCAGTGAAAAATTTAGACCTGGGCTCTCTTCCCCACAAACAAGTTGGACAAATGCATGGACCTCTGTAGTCTCTTAAGCCTATAAGACATATTTGTTTGCCCCCTAATTAAAGAAAAAATAATAATAATACAGATCAAATTGATACTTTTCACAGAAAGTGCAGCAATAAGATCATTTTCAGTGTAATGTCCAAACAAATATACCAATAACATCACATAAAAGGGATAAATACCACCACAATATGACATAAAATTTATTACAATAGTGATGTCTCCCTTGGTGACCCTCTTCACAGCAGAAATATCCTCCCCTGTAGCCCCCATTCAGTACTAATGCCTTTGTTTCCTGTTTTGGCTCCCACACAATAGTAAAGTTCCCCTTTGTTCCCCCCATGCAGTGGTAAGGTAATGTCTGTCTTTGTGAACAAATGTAGTGCCGGCGTCCCTGCCCTCTGCTAGGCAGGGACGCTGTTCCCCTCACCGCTCTGCTCCGTGCCCGGCGTCCCTCTCCCGCTCTGCTGGCAGCGCGCGCTCCTTCCCGGCCACTGTGCTTAGGGCGCGCGCCCTCCCTCCCTCTTAAAGGGGCCGCGCGCGCCGTCCTAAGGAGTCCCCGGCCAATGGCCGGAGGACGTTACCATATATAAGGCACCTCCTCCAAAATGGAGGTGCCCGAGCAATGTTGTTGCACTGTTCACTACTCTGCTTCAGCCCTCAGGTCCCGTTGCCAGTTACCTGCCAGTTACCTGCCAGTTACCTGCCAGATTCCTGCCTGATTATCTGCTACCTGCCTGCTAGTCTGAGGTCCGACGGTCTGCCTTGCTACTCCTGTCAGTCTGTCTAAGGACCAGCCTGCCCACTCACCTGGGAGCGCACACCAGCCACCTGCCTGCTTGCCTGAGGTCCGACGGTCTGCCTTCCTACTCCCGTCAGTCTGTCTATGGACCAGCTTGCCCGCTCACCTGGGAGCGCTCACCTGCTACCTGCCTGCTAGTCTCCCTGGAGGCTCCGCCGTCACATGCTGTGACCACCTGCCTGTCCAGTGACTCCTGCTCGCTCACCTGGGAGCGCTCATCTGCTGCCTGTCTGCTAGCCTACCTGGAGGCTCTGCCGTCACGTGCTGTGACCACCCGCCTGTCCAGAGACTTCTGCCCGCTCTCCTGGGAGCGCTCATCTGCCGCCTGTCTGTTGGTCTTCCTGGAGGCTCCGCCGTCATATGCTGTGACCACCCGTTTATCCAGAGACTCTCGCCTGCTCACCTGGGAGCTCAAGTCTACCATCAGCCGCCACAGGTCGTACCAACCCTTTACCCAGAGACTGCCCCGGTCACTTGCCGTGACCACCTGCCCGTTCACCCCGAGACTGCCCCAGTCACTTGCCGTGATCTCCTGCCCGTTCTTCCAGAGACTGTCCCGGTCACTTGCCGTGATCATCTGCCCGTTCACCCAAAGACTGCCCCAGTCATTTGTCGTGATCTCCTGCCCGTTCTTCCAGAGACTGTCCCGGTCACCTGCTGTGACTGCCTGCCTGGTTGCCACCCGCTCCCTTACAAGGACTGCCCCCTTGTATAGTAGCTCAGAGGTTCCGCCTCCCAGACCCGTTACAGTTTGCTCGGGCCATGGAACCCGGTGGCACCCAAGCTCCCTCGCTCTCGGACCTCTGTCATGAACTGTCCCGTCAGAGGTCCCAACAGGAGTCCATCCTGGGTCACCTGCGAAATGTCAATTCTCGCCTGGACACTCTGACTGCTCCACCAGCAACCACCGCCAGTGCCATGACTCGCAACCCGGCAGCTCCGCTGCCCACCAATACCATGGTATCCTACCCCGGACCCCGGCTTTCTGCACCTCCTCGCTTCGGAGGCGATCCCGCCCAGGCTCGGGGCTTCATTAATCAGTGCACCCTGCACTTTGAACTATTGTCCCACCAGGTTAACTCCGACCGGGCCAAAATTGCCTTCATCATGTCCCATCTCACCGGGGAGGCCCTGGCCTGGCTAAATCCTCTATGGGAGAGAGGAGACCCCCTGGTGTCTGACCTGCCTGCCTTCCTCACGGCTTTCCGGAAAGTCTTCGATGAACCCGGACGGAAGACCTCATCCGCATCGTCTCTGCTACGCCTCCGTCAGGGAAGTCTCACCGTGGGCCAATATGCCATACGGTTCCGTACCCTTGCCTCGGAGCTGGCCTGGGATAACGACGCTCTGGTATCCGTCTTCTGGGAGGGTCTGTCCGGCCGTATTAAAGATGAACTTGCCGGTCGGGACGCTCCTACCACTCTCGATGACCTAATAACTCTTGCCACCCGGATTGACCTACGGTTCCAGGAGCGTGCCAAAGAGGTCACCCGTGAGAGGAGGTTTCCACGTCTAGCTCCTACTTTTCAGAAACCCGTCACTCCCTCCGTCTCTCCCCAGGTACACTCTCCTGAGCCTATGCAGGTCGACCAGACCAAGATGGTCAAAACCCGTCAGGACTTACGCCGTGCCGAGGGGAGCTGCTTCTACTGTGGCAGTAAGGAGCACCGGATCCGTGCCTGCCCAGAGAGGTCGGGAAACGCCTGTGTCTAGGTTCGCTCAGAGAGGTCGACCTAGACAAGAATAAATCCTCTCCATCTCTGCTGCTGTCAGTTTCAATCGTCTGCGGGGAGAACCGTTATTTCGAACTAGCCCAACTGGACTCTGGAGCAGCCGGGAATCTTATTTCACAGTCCCTGGTAGAGAAGTACCGCATCCCCACCAAACCTCTGGCTGTACCCTTGTCTGTTGCTGCCGTGGATGGGGGTCTCTTACCACGCCCCATCCAACTCATCACCGAATCCATTACTCTGCAAGTGGGAATGCTGCATTCTGAGAGTATCTCCTTTCATGTTCTGCCTGGACTCTCTCACGCCCTCCTGCTAGGTCTACCTTGGCTCCAAAGACATGCACCCGTGCTTGACTGGCAGACCGGAGAAGTCCTTCGCTGGGGACAGGACTGCCATAAGACCTGTCTGGTTCCCGTCCATCCCGTCCGTCCTTCTCCTACCCCAGCTAATCTACCTGGACTTCCGATTCCTTATTGGTCTTATGCTGATGTCTTTAATAAAAAGGAAGCAGAGACACTACCCCCTCATAGACCATACGACTGCCCTATCGACTTGTTACCCGGTACTACTCCTCCCCGTGGGCGTATTTATCCATTATCCGCTGCTGAGACCCGGTCGATGTCCGAATATATTGAGGAGAATCTGGCCAGGGGATTCATCCGGAAGTCTACCTCCCCGGCGGGAGCAGGCTTCTTCTTCGTAAAAAAGAAGGATGGCTCTCTCCGTCCCTGTATAGACTATAGAGGCCTTAACCAGATCACGGTGAAAAATAAGTACCCCCTTCCGCTCATTCCGGAGTTATTTGATCGTCTGACGGGGGCTAGAATCTTCACCAAACTGGACCTCCGTGGGGCGTACAACCTGGTTCGTATCCGTCAGGGGGATGAATGGAAGACGGCATTCAACACCCGGGACGGCCACTATGAATATCTGGTAATGCCCTTTGGCCTCTGTAACGCTCCTGCCGTCTTTCAAGAGTTGGTCAATGACATCTTCCAGGACCTTCTCTACTCCTGCGTAGTGGTGTACCTGGACGACATCTTGGTCTTCTCTCCGGATCTCCAGACTCACCGGAGGGATGTTCGTCAGGTCCTGCTCAGGCTCAGGCAGAACCATCTCTACGCTAAATATGAGAAGTGCCTCTTTGAGCAGACCTCGCTTCCGTTTCTGGGCTACATTATCTCTCAGACCGGCCTACAAATGGATCCTGAGAAACTGTCTGCCATCGAGAAATGGCCCCGACCAGAGGGGTTGAAGGCTATTCAACGGTTCCTGGGCTTCGCCAACTATTACCGCCTCTTCATCCCGCACTTCTCTTCCCGGACTGCCCCAATTTCTGCGCTCACCCGTAAGGGTACTAATCCCAAAGAGTGGCCGCCCGAAGCAGAGGAGGCCTTTCTTTCCCTAAAACAGGCCTTCTCTTCCGCCCCGGTGCTGCATCGCCCGGACGGCACCAAGCAGTTCTTCCTGGAAGTTGACGCCTCCTCCTCTGGAGCCGGAGCGGTACTTACTCAAAAATCATCTTCCGGGAGAATGGTAACTTGTGGCTTCTTCTCCAAACTCTTCTCCTCTTCTGAGCGCAACTATTCCATAGGAGACCGAGAGTTATTGGCCATCAAGCTGGCGTTGGAGGAGTGGCGTTACCAACTCGAGGGGGCTCTTCATCTGGTAATAATTTACACTGACCACAAGAACTTGGCTTACCTCCAGCATGCCCAGAGACTTAACCCGCGCCAAGCCCGGTGGTCCTTGTTTTTTGCTTGCTTTGATTTTGTTCTTCATTTTCGCCCGGCTGACAAAAACGTCAAAGCAGACGCCTTGTCCCGATCCTTTCTGGTGTCCGATCTCGAGGAAGAACCTAAACATATCATCGATCCCGCCAGAGTAATGCAGGTGGCTCCCGTGAGTCTAAATCGTCTCCCTCCCGGTAAGACGTTTGTTTCAGTACCTGATCGGGAGAAGATCCTACACTGGGGCCATTTGTCTAAACTAGCTGGCCACGCCGGTCAGAAAAAGACCCTCCAGCTTATTGCCCGGCACTATTGGTGGCCTACCCTGCACAAGGACATAATAGACTTTGTTTCTGCCTGTGTGTCCTGCGCCCGCAACAAAGTCCCGAGACATCTGCCAGCCGGACGCCTCCTTCCGCTTCCTGTACCTGCTGCCCCCTGGCAGCATATAGCAATGGACTTTATAACAGATCTTCCCGTCTCTGCCGGTTGTACGGTCATTTGGGTGGTCGCTGACCGCTTTTCCAAGATGGCTCACTTTATTCCCCTGCCAGGCCTTCCGTCTGCACCCGAGCTGGCTAAAGACTTTATCCGCCACATCTTCCGTCTTCATGGCCTGCCCCTCCACATCGTGTCGGATCGTGGGGTACAGTTCACCTCACGTTTCTGGAGAGCCACTTGTAAACTACTAGACGTCACCCTGGACTTCTCTTCCGCTTACCACCCACAGTCCAATGGTCAAGTGGAGCGGATCAATCAGAACCTGACCAGTTACCTCCGGCACTTCATTAATGCCCACCATTCTGACTGGGTGGATCTCCTACCATGGGCCGAGTTCTCTTATAATAATCACGAGAGCGAATCCTCCTCCAAATCCCCGTTTTTTGTAGTCTTTGGTCAGCATCCTCGGATTCCTTTTCCTGTCACCACCTCTGTGGACAACCCGGCTGCGGAATCTCTCGTTAGCAAATTTTCCTCCATATGGGAGAGTACCCGGTCCGCACTCCTTCTGTCATCCGAGCGTATGAAAAGACACGCTGACAAAAAACGCCTGGATCCTCCACAATTTCGTCCAGGAGATAAAGTCTGGCTCTCATCTAAATATGTTCGACTCAAGATACCTTCTTACAAGTTAGGGCCTCGGTTCATCGGTCCTCTGGAGGTCATCAGTCAGATCAACCCAGTGGCCTATAAATTGAAACTCCCGGCCAACTTACGGATCCCTAACTCCTTCCATGTATCTCTCCTCAAACCCGTGGTGCTTAACTCTTTTTCCAAGTCTACAGGTACGCCTCCTGCTCCGGTTTCTGCTGAGGACGAGTTTGAGGTAGAGAACATTCTTGCCACCAAAAGGGTAAGAGGAAAGACCTTTTTTTCTGGTAGATTGGAAGGGGTTTGGTCCAGAGGAGAGAACGTGGGAGCCCCGGGAGAACATCCATGCCCCTCTCATCCTAGCTAAATTTCTATCTGGCCTAAAAAAGGGGGGGCCTAAAGGGGGGGTACTGTAGTGTCGGCGTCCCTGCCCTCTGCTAGGCAGGGACGCTGTTCCCCTCACCGCTCTGCTCCGTGCCCGGCGTCCCTCTCCTGCTCTGCTGGCAGCGCGCGCTCCTTCCCGGCCACTGTGCTTAGGGCGCGCGCGCGCGCCCTCCCTCCCTCTTAAAGGGGCCGCGCGCGCCGTCCTAAGGAGTCCCCGGCCAATGGCCGGAGGACTTTACCATATATAAGGCACCTCCTCCAAAATGGAGGTGCCCGAGCAATGTTGTTGCACTGTTCACTACTCTGCTTCAGCCCTCAGGTCCCGTTGCCAGTTACCTGCCAGTTACCTGCCAGTTACCTGCCAGATTCCTGCCTGATTATCTGCTACCTGCCTGCTAGTCTGAGGTCCGACGGTCTGCCTTGCTACTCCTGTCAGTCTGTCTAAGGACCAGCCTGCCCGCTCACCTGGGAGCGCACACCAGCCACCTGCCTGCTTGCCTGAGGTCCGACGGTCTGCCTTCCTACTCCCGTCAGTCTGTCTATGGACCAGCTTGCCCGCTCACCTGGGAGCGCTCACCTGCTACCTGCCTGCTAGTCTACCTGGAGGCTCCGCCGTCACATGCTGTGACCACCTGCCTGTCCAGTGACTCCTGCTCGCTCACCTGGGAGCGCTCATCTGCTGCCTGTCTGCTAGCCTACCTGGAGGCTCTGCCGTCACGTGCTGTGACCACCCGCCTGTCCAGAGACTTCTGCCCGCTCTCCTGGGAGCGCTCATCTGCCGCCTGTCTGTTGGTCTTCCTGGAGGCTCTGCCGTCACATGCTGTGACCACCCGTTTATCCAGAGACTCTCGCCTGCTCACCTGGGAGCTCAAGTCTACCATCAGCCGCCACAGGTCGTACCAACCCTTTACCCAGAGACTGCCCCGGTCACTTGCCGTGACCACCTGCCCGTTCACCCAGAGACTGCCCCAGTCACTTGCCATGATCTCCTGCCCGTTCTTCCAGAGACTGTCCCGGTCACTTGCCGTGACTATCTGCCCGTTCACCCAGAGACTGCCCCAGTCACTTGTCGTGATCTCCTGCCCGTTCTTCCAGAGACTGTCCCGGTCACCTGCTGTGACTGCCTGCCTGGTCGCCACCCGCTCCCTTACAAGGACTGCCCCCTTGTATAGTAGCTCAGAGGTTCCGCCTCCCAGACCCGTTACAACAAATACAGCAGCAGTGCCACCTTCCCCAATGGTATAAATCCAATAATTGCATTTTTCTTTTATACCTCAATACAGTTGGAACATCCCAAATTGTGGCTCTGTAAATTAATAATTAAAGGGAGTTTGTTGCCGCAAAAATGTCAATTAAGATGCCTGAACATGATGGCGCTTGGGTGCACCCTTGGCATGGCCTATGCCTTGGTGCACCATAACACCCTATTTGTATAGTAAAGCCAGTATCTTACATTGGTTGGCTTGTCTCTAGTGCTCAGAGTGAATGTTGTGTCTCCTGTTTGTGCCTGCACAATGACACTGGATGATTGCAATGGTGTGCACACTATGGCTGCTGGAGCGCTCTTATGTCTTATCTAAGGAGACAAACATCAAAGCATGCCTGCAGCCACTGTGTGCACTGCAAGCCTCCAGTGTCAGTGCACAGGCACAGATAGGAGACACACTGTGTTATGTATTGGTCTGGTGCTGGATTTGAAATGGGTCCAGGACCTTCTGTGGTCTCCCATTTCAGTCCAGCCAGGGCTGATGCAGCTCAGCATCACCATCAGCCCCAACGCCTAGCTGGTCCGCAAGATCTGTTTATCTCCCACGTAGTTGTGCCTAGCAATGTTAAGCCTGGGTTGCAGAGGGAGACAGGGCTTGTGGAATCTATGTCCAGGATTTGCCGCACTGAGCATGTCCGTGACCTGGCGGATCATGATTGGTGGATTGGCACTCGCCTGACCCGGTGACCTGGAACCGCCTGATTGGTCCACGGGTAACGTCACCAATGGCGCGTCGATGGGCAGGGCTTATTCTTTAAAAGGCCTGCCCACAAACATGGCGACGCGCTCAGATCATTTTGCAAGTGTTGCTGTTGTGTGGACGAGTGTATTCCACGTGCTCTCTAGCTGCTCTCTCCGTGATCTGCCGATGCCAGAGTTCGCTCAGCTGATTAGCACAGGTCACTCAGGCAGTCTTAGATTTGCTTAGGCAGGTAGCTACGTCTTGCAGCCTGGCTCAGCCAAATGGGTCGCCTAACACCTCGAGCAGCCTGCAGACGCCCTGTCCACGGCTATCGCCTGTCAGCCACGTGGAGTAGTACCATTCAGTCTGGTGGCATGCCGACTGGAGGCACGTGTACCCGTTGTGTAGTCACACACGCATCTTAGCGCCAATCCCTACAGTGTAGTGCCTGTATCGAAGACAGGGCTACTGCTTTCCCTCCGGTCGCACGTCTCCCTGCGGTTCTTGGAGATTGTGTGAACCGCTGAAGCCCGCTCCGTGTGCATTAACACGGAGTGGTTCTTCATTTAAGTAGGTGCTTTCCCGGTCACTCTTCTCCCGTGCAGTTAACGGAGATAGAGCGAACCGCTATAACCATTCCTGTGTGCTGAAACACGGAAGGGTTTAACATTTAAGTTGGTTACTTTACTTTCCACCCGGAAAGTGTTCGGCAGCAGTCCACCAGGCTGCATCGCGGACCCCGGGGTCGGTTGCGTTCCATTTTAATAAAGTTGACTGCAACCGCCTTCCTAACACAGTGTTCACTCTGAGCATTAGAGTTAAGTTAATCAATGTAAGGTATCAGCTTTACTATGCAAATAGGAGGGCATGATGGTGCACAAGGGCATATGACACTCCAAGGGTGCACTGAAGCTCCCTCTTTTGCATATTAAATAAAAGGTAATTTTTTATTAAATATTAAGTTAAGCTATACTTGCCTAGTATGACATAAATAGTAGCTATATGCCCCATAGAAATATTTAGGTGGCATAATTCCCATTTTAAAAGCTTAATAATAAAAGGCCACATTGTGGAATATTATAAATGTTGCCAATTGTGGTGTAATAGGGTACCCAATATGACCCCTTACAAAGTTCCTCAATTGGCCCCATACAGTAATATCCCCCAATTGGCCCCATACAGTAATATCCCCCAATTAGCTCCAATACTTGAACAATATTCCAATTCTGGCCCCATTAAGGCCAGGTTTAGATGGACATGGTCAACATATGAATCAAACTTTCCAGACTTACTGCGAGCCTTCCAACTTGAACTTACAGTCTAAAGTCACGGCCCCACTATCAGTATTCGGTCAGTATTTTTTCTCAGGAGTGAGAGACAAAACCAGGATTGGGTGATGAATGCAGAATTGGTGACTTGTTTCTGACGCGCCCCCTGGGGCCGTGGGGTACTCGGTAGCCGGGCTGGTCCTTTTCAGGGTAGTCACGGTGGCAGTGACCCGGTCTGTGGACCCGGACGGTCAAATAAATAAAAGAGGAATAAAGTTTTGGGGATAATGTTCATGACACCACCCGTGGTATGCGGCTATATGGGGCCGCCGCTGCGGTGCAGATCCACTGGGGCTGATGGTGACGCAGCAGAGTTGGTCTAGCTGAGCCTTAAAGTACTCCACTAGACTGGGGCCGGTCCCCTCCTGCGGCCTTGATCCCTCCACGGTCAACGTGAACTCGGGCGCACGGGTGGCACCCCACACTCGCCGTGCCCCTAGGATCCCTTCTGTCTCTGGAGCCCTCTTCACTGCTCCGGTCTTCTCTCCTCACTCTCCACTTGGGCCTCTCTGACTGGGCCGTACTCCTCTCTCAACTCCTCTGGAACTCCTTCTCCTAGGACTAGAGCCAGGAAAATGGACCCGAACTGAACTGTACTCCTGCTCCAAGCACTGGAACAGGAGAAATGGCCCCTTCTAGATGTTTCTATATTTCTTTTACACTGTTCGATCTGTGCTTCCCTAAACTACTTCCTCCACCCACCTCCTCTACTTAGTTCCACCTTCCTAACAGGGACCAGGTCTGTGATCTCCCTTTGGAGCTATCTTGGCCTTCCCTTATGAAGTGGTGTAGTGTTGGATGTGAGTGTTTGGGTCCCGGGTAGTGCTCCTTACCTGAGAGTGGGGTACGACACCTCTGGCTGAGATGCAATACCTCTGTGGCAACTGGACCTGCAGAGGTGCCACATTTCTATTATACCTTTTCTCTGATTGTTCCTCACCTGGTTTTGGCTCCCACTACTGTGAAAAAATACTGAATTAATACTGACCAAATACTGACCGAATACTGACCAAATACTGACCAAATACTGATAGTGGGGCCATGACCTTAGACACATACGTAAAACTTTGTAAGTTCAGGTCAGGAGACTCATACACAGCCTGGGCATTGTGGTCTGTAGAGGCATCATGAATAGTGTTGAGCCACCCCCGTAATGTTCGAGTTCGGTTCGGTTCGTCGAACACCCGTGTGTTCGCCGAACTGTTCGTCGAACTGTTCGTCGAACACCTTCGAACACCGTTAAAACCAATGGCAGGCAAACAAAAACACATAGAAACACATAGAAAACACCTTCAAAGGTGTCCAAAAGCTGACAAACTGCTCAGAAGACACAACTAACACATGGAAAAGTGACAAGTACATATAGTCATGCGAAAAGAAAAGAGGTGTAGGAGTAAAAGGAGGGGGAGACACAGATATAGGCATGTCATGCCCTTCTAAAATCCAAAAAGTGAGAAGCCGAGACGGCCAGTCCGCTCCTGCCCGTGCCACCTCCGTGTCGCCGGGTTTGTGCCAGAGCCGCGGTGAACCCTGACGGCCAGCCCCCCTCTCCCAATACTGGTGCCTGTCCGCTGGTGAGTCGAGAGAGCCCCCCTGTGGTGGAGGCAGCTCTAAGCTTTTTAATTTAAATTGTCCCTCTAATTTGAATGAATACACTTTAAATCCATTTACAAGGATCTATTGGAGGGCAAGTCTCATGCCAGCAGCCGCGTAATTCCAGCTCCAGTAGCGTCCACTAAAGCTGCTGCAGTTAAAAAGCTTTTATAAGGATCGAGCTCGGCTGTCCACCGCAAGGCATCCTAGTGCCAGTCCCAGCCCCTATGCCTTGGGGTGCCTCCTGATGCTCTTCACTAAGTATCCCGTGGTCCCGAAGCATTTCCTTTGAAAAAATTAAGTGTCCAAACTACAGGTGGTGTAGCTTGCTTAACAGCCGGGATAATCCGCTGACTAGCAGACACTGCTACTAGGCACAAAGTATTTCCTGGGCTAGATGCAGTTAAAAATTTGTAAGTAGATACTCTCGTTGGATGCTGAGAAAGCATTCCATAGAGTCTCCTGGCACGCCATATATGATTCTCTTAAAAAGCTTGGGGTAGGGGTCTAGGGGACCCTTTTATAGCCAAAATCACGGCCCTGTATCACAATACGTCACCTAGGCTGAAGATAAATGGAACTGTAGCACCGAGGGCTCGGTTGCTACAGACGTATTGCACCTCACCCAGAGGTGTGATATCTCACTCTCAGATGAGGATGGAGTGTGGATCAGGACCCGACACCTGCATGCATTACACCACATTGCCGTGGGGCAGGGCGACCAATATGCCCCTGAGATGGGCACGGCAGTCCCTGTCCCTGGCTGGAGTGGGGGGAGGGAACAATGAGGAAGGGGAACCCTGCAGTGCAGGAGCAGGGAGGAAGCAGTTCCTGGGTGCATTGAGAAGGGAGTATAAAAGGTGGGCACCATCTTAGTTCAGTGCAGAGAAGTCTGAGCAGAAGTGGCAGGGAGCAGGGGCTCTGCATGAGCTCTGCTCCGGAGGCGGGCCTAGTAACAGAGGCCCAGGCCTGCAAGAGGGAGAAGGAAGGAAGAGGAGCGGAGAAGGCTCCAGGAACGAGGAATGAAGGGATCCCAGGGGTGCGGACGGGCGAGTCGCCACCGCACGCCCGAATCCACCTGCGTGGAGGGGTCAGGCCAAAGGGGGAGACCGGTCCCCGAACTAGTGGAGGCAGGAAACGACCCTCAGCTAGAAACCGGAGGCTCTGACATTTTATGTGGCGCAGCCCCTTGCTCCACCCGCTAGGAAGGCACCACATAGGGTCAGGGAAACTGGCGCCAAGTTTACCAAGAGGAGGCCCGAGGCAGCCGGACAGAAGTGTTGGTAAGAAAGGCCAGACAAAGGACACACAAAGGGGGTCCTGTGAAGCGCTCCAAAGTTATCTGGGAGTTGTCTGAGCCCCTCACCTGGTGAGCACAGTACGACGTGGGCAGCCGTTACCTGCAGACGTGGTCTGGATAATAAGAACTGTGAGTAAAGGCCCTGAACTGCATCACTGACTCCGTGTCGTTACTGCTGCTGCCCTGCACCATCACCCCCATCCTCCGCATACACTGCCCTGAGGCTATACTCCTCCCGTGGGGAGTTATGCTACGCTCTGCTGCACCCACAACACCAGCCTTAGCGGTCTGCCCTGTAGCGGCGGTTCACTCTGACCGCATCCACGGGTGGCGTAGTCGGACATTTAAACATCAAAACCACATAAATAGTTCCGCCACTGGTTTGACCGCCCTGAGCCACGGAACCGGATCGCCGCCACGAAGACTACAACCACCAGCATCCACCAAAAAGGGTCCGGCTCCGGGTGTCCCAAGGCCCAGGGGGTGCGTCAGAACATTTTCATCACCTTTCACAATCACCAATGGGACAAGGCAGGGATGTCCTCTGTCCCCTCTCTTATACATCCTAGTGACGGAGCACCTGCTCTCATCAATTCGCCATAACCCCAATATTAGGTGGATTGAGGTGGGAGGCACCGAGTACAAGTGCTCTCTATTTGCTGATGATGTCCTAGTATATATCACTCAATCACATATATCCATCCCTGCTGTTATGGCTGAAATAGATCACTTTGTTACATGGTAAAATTTTAAAATCAATGCAGCGAAGTCTGAGGCCCTCGATGTCTCCCTCCCTAAATCCATATAGGATTCCATCCAGTCCAACTTTCCCTTTGCCTGGCCCTCACAGGGTATCAAATACTTAGGAATTCCTATTCATAGAGACCTCTCCCATCTATGTTATCTTAATTTTGGGCCCTTTATTGAACAATTCCATACAGACCACGGTTGGCAAGTTAGAACTGTAAGATTCACTACGTGAACCACTGGTGTTTTGTGGAAAAGCACATGTACACCGCGTTCCAAATTATTATGCAAAAAGTGTTTAGGAGTGATAAGGGAAGAATTTGTTTGTTTGTCAGTTAAACTCATTGATGGTGATGTGTGTCAGGGCTCTTTATATCACTGTAAGCAATTGCAGACACCTGTGCTAATTAGTTTGGCAGGTGTGTCCAATGAAAGGCAAGACTACTTAAGAAGGCTCTCTCACATTATTAAGCAGCCTACATTTTCTGCCAAAATGGGAAAGAAAAAGGATGTGTCGGCTGCTGAGAAGCAACAAATTGTGGAGTGTTTAGGTCAAGGCATGACTACAATCAACATTGTGCGATGATCAGGATGAAGTGTCTTGGCAATCAAGAAGTATGTAGCTGATTCACAGTACACACGTGTGCGTGCTGATAAGGGCAAATTGAGGACTCTTTCCTACAGGCAATTACGTCAGGTTGAAAGAGCAGCGGCAAAAAAGCCTTGTCATAGCAGCAGACAAGTTTTTGAAGCTGCTTGTGCCTCCAACGTCCCCCGAACAACAAGATGCAGGGTCCTTCAGAGGTTTGCAGCTGTGCATACGCCATCCTGTCGACCTCCTCTATCCACTTCACACAAGCAGAAACGGCTCCAGTGGGCCAAACATTACATGAAGACTGATTTCAAAACTGTTTTGTTCACGGATGAGTGCCGTGCAGCGCTCGATGGTCCAGATGAATGGAGTGGAGGATGGCTGGTTGATGGACACCCCACGCAAACACGGCTACAGCGCCAACAAGGAGGAGGTGGAGTAATGTTTTGGGCTGGAATCATGGGGAGAGAGATTGTCGGCCCCTTTAGGATCCCTGAAGGCGCTAAAGATGAACTCCATAATGTATGTGGATTTTCTCAAACAGCACTTCCTGCCATGGTTCAAGAAGAAGAACCGTGTATTTCACAGCAAGATCATTTTTCTGCATGATAATGCACCATCTCATGCTGCACATAAAACATCTGCATCTCTGGCTGATATGGGCATAAAAGGGGACAAACTTATGGTGTGACCCCCATGCTCCCCTGACCTCTACCCCATTCAGAACCTTTGGAGCATCATTAAAAGGAGTGTCTATGATGGCGGGAGGCAGTTCACATCTAAGCAACAGCTCTGGGAGGGTATTCTGTCCTCATGCAAAACAATTGAAGCAGAAACCATCCAAAACCTGACAAATTCAATGGACGAGAGAGTTCAGAAGCTCCTTTCGAACAAGGGGTCCTATGTGAAAATGTAACATCACCTAGAATAAAGTTTTGAGTTGAAAACTGTTTGATTTCAGTTTCTAACAACCTGCTAATGCTTATAATTTCAAAAATGACCATTTTTTTGGTCTTTATTAAAATGAAAAGGTTGATCGAAAAGTTTGGGGGATCTAAGAGTGTGGCAACCCAGTAGTTATGATTACTTCGAATTCTGACAATATGAGGGTCATGCTGCAGGTAGTGCAGCAAGAAGGCACTTATGTGTCTTGCGCATCTCGGAGCCCCAAAATTATTTTCCGGGCTAGATGCAGCTAAAAATTATTTTTAATTTTAAATCTGGTGAAGCTTATTATAGATGGCCTAATAGGATCAGTGCTGCACACTGCTACAAAGCCCAAATTATTTTCCAGTCAAGATACAGATAAACATGATTAGTAATTTGAAAGCTTAAAACGGTTGGTAGGGTGATTTTAACCAATCATCAAGCTTTTACTCTCCCCAGGATGACACAGGGGTAGAAAAGTCGTTTCGGATCCATGATTTGTTCATCTTTATGAACGTGAGTCTGTCTACATTATCAGTGGAGAGCCGCGTGCGCTTATCTGTCAGCACACCACCAGCAGCGCTGAACACACGTTCAGACAGAACGCTGGCTGCGGGGCATGACAAGATCTCCAAGGCGTAAGTGGCTAGCTCCGGCCATTTATCCAGATTGGAAGCCCAAAAAGAGCAAGGGTCCAGTGACACAGTCGTGGCTTCAATGTTTACTTGGAGATACTCCTGTACCATCGTCTCTAGGCGTTGACTATGTGTCAGACTTCTTGTCTCCTGTGGCCTTGCAAAGGATGGGCTAAAAAAGTGGTGAAATGATTCCGCAAAATTGATGTTACCAGCAGATACTGTGGTTCTGTTACGGTTTGAGTGCTGAACACTTGACGGTCCCACGGTTGGCAAGTTGGAACTGTGAGATTCACTAAGTGCACCACTGGTATTTTGTGGAAAAGCACATGTAAGATTCTGCAACAGTCTCTGCTGATACTCCTGCATGCGTGCATCCCTTTCTATGGCAGGAATAATTTCTGCAAATTTACTTTTGTACCGGGGATCTAACAGTGTGGCAACCCAGTAGTCAGGATTATTTCTAATTCTCACAATTCGAGGGTCATGTTGCAGGTAGTGCAGCAAGAAGGCACTCATGTGTGTTGCGCATCCAGGAGCACCAAGTCCCTGTTGTGTTGGTGGCGAGGTAACAATCATGCTTCCTTCCTCTGTCCTCTCCCCCCAACCTCGCACAACATAAATGTGATCAAGGTCTCCCTCATCTGATGAGTCTTCCATCAGTTCGTCCTCCACTTCTTCCTGGGCTCCTGCACCTTCCTCACTAGTTTGGCTGCTACCATGCGCCCTGGTAAAACCATCTCCCCCACCCTCACATGCCTGCCGCCTTGGTGCTGCCGACCGTCTGGACCTTGCAGATGTTAGCCCTTCCGCATACAACTCCTCCTCCTCTACTTCCTCCACCTCCTCTTGTGCCACCACCTGACTCCGAATTCTGTTTAACATGTGCTCCAGCATGTAAATCACCGGAATAGTCATGCTGATAATGGCATCGTCAGCACTAAACATCTTCGTCGCCATTTCAAAACTGTGCAGAAGGGTGCATAGGTCCCTCATCTGAGACCACTCCTCCAGCGTGATTTGCCCCACCTCTGAATCTCGTTGGCCCAGGCTATACGTCAGAACGTATTGCACCAGGGCTTGTCGGTGCTGCCACAGTCGCTGCAACATGTGCAGAGTTGAATTCCACCGGGTAGGCACATCGCATTTTAGCCGGTGAAGTGGCAGGCCCAACGACTTCTGTAGAGATGTAAGTCGCTGAGCTGCGGGATGCGAACGGCGGAAGTGAGCACACAGCGACCGTGCCCTCTGCAGAAGGCCATCTAGTCTGGGATAGTGGGCTAAAAATTGCTGGACAACCAGGTTCAACACGTGAGCCATACAAGGCACGTGTGTGACATTGCCCCGGCGAAGGGCCGCACCCAGGTTTGCAGCATTGTCGCACACGGCCTTCCCTGGTTTCAGGTCCAGTGGAGACAACCATTCATGAAATTGGTTCTCCAGAGCTGACCACAACTCCTCAGCGGTGTGACTCACATTTCCCAGACATTTCAATGTAAAAACCGCCTGATGACGTTGAGCCCTACTGCCAGCATAGTAAGGAGGTGTGCAGGATCCCTTCTGCGCAGTTAGAAAGCTTGTGGCATGACCAGACAGGCTTTGGGTGCAGGTGGAAGACCGAGAGGAGGTTGAGGAGGCAGAAGCAGTGGAGGAAAAATGACATAAAGAGGATTGACGCACAACTCGTGGGGACGGCAAGACTTGGACAGCAGCCCCTTGTCCTGCTGTCACCATAGTTACCCAGTGCCCAGTCAGCGACATGTAACGCCCCTGTCCATGCCTACTCGTCCAAGTGTCTGTGGTGAAATGCACCCTGTCACACACAGAGTTTCTCAAAGAAGCGGTGATGTTGTGTGCGACATGCTGGTGGAGCGCAGGCACACCTTTCTTTGAGAAGTAGTGCCGACTGGGCATCTGGTACTGGGGCACTGCGACGGACAAAAGGTCTCGAAAATCCTCTGTGTCCACCAGGCGGAAAGGCAGCATTTCTGTAGCCAAGAGCTTGCAGATGGTGAAATTCAACCTCTTAGCTTTCTCATGGCTAGGAGGAAATGGTCTTTTACTTGTCCACATCTGAGGGACCGAGGGCTGGCTATTGTGCTTAGACGGGGTTGATAAGGGTGTCCCCGGCAAACTGCCGGTCTGTGAGGAAGATGCAGGCGGACATGTTAGGTTGCCTTGATCCAAAGGTGGTGCTATCGATGTCGGACAGCGCTCAAGACCAGCTGGTGTTACCACCTCCAAAGAAAATGATGACCTGCCAATCACGCTGGCTGTTGCGGGTAAAGAGGTGGCAGGTCTGCGCCCCAAAACAGGTGTGACTGCTGTCCCCCCAGTCACAGAGGATGAAGAGGCCGCGGATGCACAAGATATGGCAGACGGTGGTTGGCCCGGCCGGCTAGACCGCATTGTAGCACACTGAGCTTCCCACTGCAACTTATGCTTCATGTCCATGTGCCGGTTCATGCATGAAGTACTCAAACTATGTATTTTTTGGCCTCTACTTAGCTTTTGCTGACAAATGTTACAGATAACACGAGTTGGGTCATCTTTATCGATCTGAAAAAATGCCCAGGCTATGCAAGGCTTAGCACCCATGCGACCTGAAGAGCCACCACGACTTGTGGTGAGAGGCAGAGTTGTGTTTGAGGATGCAGTTGTTGACGTGCTTCCAGTACTACGTCTCTGTCCAGGAAGGCGCAACCTGACCTCGTCGTCACTAGCATCTTCCTCCACCTCCTCTGCTGACCTCATCTCTTGGCTGACTGTGGGTTGACAGTAAGTGGGATCTCCGACCTCATCATCAGCACCCTGTGCGTTATCACACCCGTCGTCCTCAGAGCCAACCTGTTCCTGCCCTGACAAAAAACTAAAGTTGTCGCTCCAATCAGGTATTTGAGTCTTATCATCGTCTTCCTCATTGTCTCCACCAACAGGAGTTACAGTTTGGGAATGAGGGTCTACATTATGGTCAGAACCTTCTGCGTCTGGTCCTGGATCCGACTCATAAAGATTCTGGGCATCAGTGCAGATCATTTCCTCGTCTGGATTCACAGAAGCGCTGGAGTCGACCTCTGATTCCCAGGCTATAGTATGAGTAAACAGCTCTGCAGACTCAACCATCTGTTCTACCTCATACTCAGACGGGCAGCTGGAGATTTGGGAGCTGTGAGGAAGCAAGTGCGATTTGGGTGACACCTTTGAGGACTGGAGTATTTGTGATGTTGAAGTTGATGTGGAGGAGAGCCCACTTAAAGGAGCACTTGATATCCGTTGAAGCACCTGCTGTTTTTGTGCCTCATCTGGAATTTTGTAGCGATTGGCGTGGCCGTAAGAAAGGGATCTTATCACATTGTCCGCTAAAAGAAGTAGACATTTTAGTTTGGCTGGAAGATGGTCTTTCTTCTGCACCTACCCCACGGACACAACCTTTTTTCCCCTTCCCAACACGCCTATTCCCCTTTCCACCAGCAGCAGGCCTTTTTACACTCATTTTGGTGGTTAACTAATTCACAACTCTGGAGTTGTTTGCACAAAAAAACAATGGATGGTAACCGAGCAGAGCTGAGTGGCCAAACTGTGGTATTAGGCCAAAACTATTGGCTGGGTTAGATGCAGAAAAAAATTATTTTTAATTTGCAACCTGATGGAGGTCAGTATAGATGGACTAATAGACCAAGTCCCACACACTGCTAGAAGCCCAAATATTTTTTCAGAGCTAGATGCAGAAAAAAATTATTTTTAATTTGCAACCTGATGGAGGTCAGTATAGATGGACTAAAAGACCAAGTCCCACACACTGCTAGAAGCCCAAATATTTTTTCAGAGCTAGATGCAGAAAAAAATTATTTTTAATTTGCAACCTGATGGAGGTCAGTATAGATGGACTAATAGACCAAGTCCCACACACCGCTAGAAGCCCAAATATTTTTTCAGAGCTAGATGCAGAAAAAAATTATATTCAATTTGCAACCTGCTGGAGGTCAGTATAGAAGGACTAATAGAACAAGTCCCACACACTGCTAGAAGCCAAAATATTTTTTCAGAGCTAAATGAAGAAAAAAATTATTTTTAATTTGCAACCTGATGTACGTCAGTATAGATGGACTAATAGACCAAGTCCCACACACTGCTAGAAGCCCAAATATTTTTTCAGAGCTAGATGCAGAAAAAAATTATTTTTAATTTGCAACCTGATGGAGGTCAGTATAGATGGACTAATAGAACAAGTCCAACACGCTGCTAGAAGCCCAAATATTTTTTCAGAGATAAATGAAGAAAAAAATTATTTTTAATTTGCAACCTGATGGAGGTCAGTATAGATGGACTAATAGACCAAGTCCCACACACTGCTAGAAGCCCAAATATTTTTTCAGAGCTAGATGCAGAAAAAAATTATTTTTAATTTGCAACCTGATGGAGGTCAGTATAGATGGACTAATAGACCAAGTCCCACACACCGCTAGAAGCCCAAATATTTTTTCAGAGCTAGATGCAGAAAAAAATTATATTCAATTTGCAACCTGCTGGAGGTCAGTATAGAAGGACTAATAGAACAAGTCCCACACACTGCTAGAAGCCCAAATATTTTTTCAGAGCTAAATGAAGAAAAAAATTATTTTTAATTTGCAACCTGATGGAGGTCAGTATAGATGGACTAATAGACCAAGTCCCACACACTGCTAGAAGCCCAAATATTTTTTCAGAGCTAGATGCAGAAAAAAATTATTTTTAATTTGCAACCTGATGGAGGTCAGTATAGATGGACTAATAGACCAAGTCCCACACACTGCTAAAGCCCAAATATTTTTTCAGAGCTAGATGCAGAAAAAAATTATTTTTAATTTGCAACCTGATGGAGGTCAGTATAGATGGACTAATAGACCAAGTCCCACACACCGCTAGAAGCCCAAATATTTTTTCAGAGCTAGATGCAGAAAAAAATTATATTCAATTTGCAACCTGCTGGAGGTCAGTATAGAAGGACTAATAGAACAAGTCCCACACACTGCTAGAAGCCCAAATATTTTTTCAGAGCTAAATGAAGAAAAAAATTATTTTTAATTTGCAACCTGATGGAGGTCAGTATAGATGGACTAATAGACCATGTCCCACACACCGCTAGAAGCCCAAATATTTTTTCAGAGCTAGATGCAGAAAAAAATTATATTCAATTTGCAACCTGCTGGACGTCAGTATAGAAGGACTAATAGAACAAGTCCCACACACTGCTAGAAGCCCAAATATTTTTTCAGAGCTAAATGAAGAAAAAAATTATTTTTAATTTGCAACCTGATGGAGGTCAGTATAGATGGACTAATAAACCAAGTCCCACACACTGCTAGAAGCCCAAATATTTTTTCAGAGCTAGATGCAGAAAAAAATTATTTTTAATTTGCAACCTGATGGAGGTCAGTATAGATGGACTAATAGACCAAGTCCCACACACCGCTAGAAGCCCAAATATTTTTTCAGAGCTAGATGCAGAAAATTTTTTTATTCAATTTGCAACCTGATGGAGGTCAGTATAGATGGACTAATAGACCAAGTCCCACACACTGCTAGAAGCCCAAATATTTTTTCAGAGCTAGATGCAGAAAAAAATTATTTTTAATTTGCAACCTGATGGAGGTCAGTATAGATGGACTAATAGACCAAGTCCCACACACTGCTAGAAGCCCAAATATTTTTTCAGAGCTAGATGCAGAAAAAAAATATTTTTAATTTGCAACCTGATGGAGGTCAGTATAGATGGACTAATAGAACAAGTCCCACACGCTGCTAGAAGCCCAAATATTTTTTCAGAGATAAATGAAGAAAAAAATTATTTTTAATTTGCAACCTGATGGAGGTCAATATAGATGGACTAATAGACCAAGTCCCACACACTGCTAGAAGCCCAAATATTTTTTCAGAGCTAGATGCAGAAAAAAATTATTTTTAATTTGCAACCTGATGGAGGTCAGTATAGATGGACTAATAGACCAAGTCCCACACACCGCTAGAAGCCAAAATATTTTTTCAGAGCTAGATGCAGAAAAAAATTATATTCAATTTGCAACCTGCTGGACGTCAGTATAGAAGGACTAATAGAACAAGTCCCACACACTGCTAGAAGCCCAAATATTTTTTCAGAGCTAAATGAAGAAAAAAATTATTTTTAATTTGCAACCTGATGGAGGTCAGTATAGATGGACTAATAGACCAAGTCCCACACACTGCTAGAAGCCCAAATATTTTTTCAGAGCTAGATGCAGAAAAAAATTATTTTTAATTTGCAACCTGATGGAGGTCAGTATAGATGGACTAATAGACCAAGTCCCACACACCGCTAGAAGCCCAAATATTTTTTCAGAGCTAGATGCAGAAAATTTTTTTATTCAATTTGCAACCTGATGGAGGTCAGTATAGATGGACTAATAGACCAAGTCCCACACACTGCTAGAAGCCCAAATATTTTTTCAGAGCTAGATGCAGAAAAAAATTATTTTTAATTTGCAACCTGATGGAGGTCAGTATAGATGGACTAATAGACCAAGTCCCACACACTGCTAGAAGCCCAAATATTTTTTCAGAGCTAGATGCAGAAAAAAATTATTTTTAATTTGCAACCTGATGGAGGTCAGTATAGATGCCTAATAGAACAAGTCCCACACGCTGCTAGAAGCCCAAATATTTTTTCAGAGATAAATGAAGAAAAAAATTATTTTTAATTTGCAACCTGATGGAGGTCAGTATAGATGGACTAATAGACCAAGTCCCACACACTGCTAGAAGCCCAAATATTTTTTCAGAGCTAGATGCAGAAAAAAATTATTTTTAATTTGCAACCTGATGGAGGTCAGTATAGATGGACTAATAGACCAAGTCCCACACACCGCTAGAAGCCCAAATATTTTTTCAGAGCTAGATGCAGAAAAAAATTATATTCAATTTGCAACCTGCTGGAGGTCAGTATAGAAGGACTAATAGAACAAGTCCCACACACTGCTAGAAGCCAAAATATTTTTTCAGAGCTAAATGAAGAAAAAAAATATTTTTAATTTGCAACCTGATGGAGGTCAGTATAGATGGACTAATAGACCAAGTCCCACACACTGCTAGAAGCCCAAATATTTTTTCAGAGCTAGATGCAGAAAAAAATTATATTCAGTTTGCAACCTGATGGAGGTCAGTATAGATGGACTAATAGAATGATGCTATGCCCAAAAGATTTTACTTCACTAGGTGCAGTAAAAAAATTGGTATTCTATACACAGGTGGTATATCTTGCAACACAGATAGGCTACTCCACTGACTAACACACTCTGCAATAGGCCAAAAAGGATTAGCTTTGCTAGATTCAGCCAAATGCTGTGAAAAAAACTTGCACAGCACTGGCACAGACCTGCCTGGCAAAAACTGATAGGAACTGATGTAACCTAGTCCTGAAAAGGACTCCAATTACAATTAGTCTTTACTCCCACAATCTATCTATTTAAGAGCACAGACCTGCCTGATAAAAGTCGTAGGAAATGCTGTAACCTAGTCCTTAAAAGGACTGCAATCACAACTATTCCCTACTCCCAAGCTATCTGTATATTTGTGCGAAAATTGGCTTGAAATTAACAAGGTATAGCGCACACAGCAACAGCGGTGCCGTCTAACACGCAGCTGCAGCAGTGAGAAAATGGTGGCGACGGGGAAAATGGCTTGGTCTTATAGGGCAAGGACATGTGACATACACTGCCAATCACACATGCCCTTGCTTGTGTGAAAAAAAGCACTTCGCTCCGTGTGTGCGCTGCTGATAGGCTGACAGATTGCACCTCCCCACTGCAAATGCGGGAAAGAGAAAAAAAAATGGAGATCTTCATTGTTCCTGCAGAGATCCATCCCCTGCCCCTCCCCCCGCCCCGCTGTACACTCAAACTGCGTATTAACATTAATTTTCATCATTACTGAGAAAAAATCCAGTTATGATTTTGGTGCACGAACAGTTATCGAACATAACCTCGAACAGCCGAATTTTTCTCAAATTGTTCGTGTTCGCCGACCGGCTCGAACACCGCCCAAAACAGCTCGAATTTGAGATTGGCGAACAGTTCGAGTAGAACAACGCTCATCTCTAATCATGAAACACGCCTGTCTGAGTCCAGCATAGGGCATATTTTTCACAATTTTTTTACTAGTAGAATATTTAATCTATTGTTTCCATCAGATTCTCTTGAAGATGATATCTACCTTTCAACTTCATGTAACTTTTAGGTCAAATTTTCTGTATAGAATAATATTGTCATGTTTATAGTAGTCACATCCTCTGCATAGAGATAGTGACAACTGAAGATTATTTGAGTAAAATGAGATTAAGCGATGCACACCTCCTAATGAATTGAGCCAATATTGTGCTGTGATAATGCCAGTAAAAGAAAAGGTTTTTGAGCCATTTTGGGAAGAGTTGAATTAATTGCATTTGTCAGATGATTATTGGCCAAGACCCCATTCAAGATAGCTTAGTGCAAAAAACTGTTAAACTTAACTTGACATATTTAATGGCTTCTGTTATGGTAAGTAGGATTAACCCTTTCATGACTGGGAAATTTTTCATTTTTGCACTTCTATCTTTTTCTAGTCTTCTCAGCACCATATCTTTTTATTATTAGCTTGTCATTTTCTGAAACTGATAACATTTTTATTTTTACCTCTATGGTATATATACATTACCTCTATATATATATACACTGCTCTTAAAAATAAAGGGAACACTCAAATAACACATCCTAGATCTGAATGAATGAAAGATTCTCATTGAATACTTTGTTCTGTACAAAGTTGTTCACACAGCCCAAAATAACAGTGTACATTTTACTCAAAAATATACCTATAAAGAGAAACATCAGAGAAACTGAAAATTTTGCAATGGTCTCTTAATTTTTGCCAGAGCTGTATATATTTATACACTGCTCAAAAAAATAAAGGGAACACTTAAACAGCAGAATATAACTCCAAGTAAATCAAACTTCTGTGAAATCAAACTGTCCACTTAGGAAGCAAGAGTGCCATTAGGTGCCAAGATGAGAACCTCAGACCCCTTGTGAGACCATATGCTGGTGCGGTTGGCCCTGGTTTCCTCCTAATGCAGGACAATGCCAGACCTCATGTGACTGGAGGGGGTCAGCAGTTCCTGCAAGATGAAGGCATTGAAGCTATGGACTGGCCCGCCCGTTCCCCAGACCTGAATCAGATTGAGCACATCTCGGACATCATGTCTCGCTCCATCCACCAGCGTCATGTTGCACCGCAGACTGTCCAGGAGTTGGAAGATGCTTTAGTCCAGGTCTGGGAGGAGATCCCACAGGAGACCATCCACAACCTAATCAGGAGCATGCGCAGGAGTTGTAGGGAGGTCATACAGGCACGTGGAGGCCACACACAATACTGAGACTCATTTTGACTTGTTTTAAGGACATTACATCAAAGTTGGATCAGCCTGTAGTGTGTTTTTCCACTTTAATTTTGGGGGTGACTCCAAATCCAGGCCTCCATTGGTTAATAAATTTGATTTCCATTGATGATTTTTGTGCGATTTTGTTGTCAGCACATTCAACTTTGTATAGAACAAAGTATTAAATGAGAATATTTCATTCATTCAGATCTAGGATGTGTTATTTGAGTGTTCCCTTTATTTTTTTGAGCAATGTGTATACAGTACAGACCAAAAGTTTTGACACACCTTCTAATTTAAAGATTTTTTTGTATTTTCATGACTATGAAAATTGTACATTCACACTGAAGGCATCAAAACTATGAATTAACACTTGTGGAATTATATACTTAACAAAAAGTGTGAAACAACTGAAAATATGTCTTATATTCTAGGTTCTTCAAAGTAGCCACCTTTTGCTTTGATGACTGCTTTGCACACTCTTGGCATTCTCTTGATGAGCTTCAAGAGGTAGTCACCGGAAATGGTCTTCCAACAATCTTGAAGGAGTTCCCAGAGATGCTTGGCACTTGTTGGCCCTTTTGCCTTCACTCTGCGATCCAGCTCACCCCAAACCATCTCGATTGGGTTCAGGTCTGGTGACTGTGGAGGCCAGGTCATCTGGCGTAGCACCCCATCACTCTCATTCTTGGTCAAATAGCCCTTACACAGCCTGGAGGTATGTTTGGGGTCATTGTCCTGTTGAAAAATAAATGATGGTCCAACTAAATGTTAACTGGATGGAATAGCATGCCGCTGCAAGATGCTGTGGTAGCCATGCTGGTTCAGTATGCCTTCAATTTTGAATAAATCCCCAACAGTGTCACCAGCAAAGCACCCCCACACCATCACACCTCCTCCTCAATACTTCATGGTGGGAACCAGGCATGTAGAGTCCATCCGTTCACCTTTTCTGCGTCGCACAAAGACACGGTGGTTGGAACCAAAGATCTCAAATTTGGACTCATCAGACCAAAGCACAGATTTCCACTGGTCTAATGTCCATTCCTTGTGTTCTTTAGCCCAAACAAGTCTCTTCTGCTTGTTGCCTGTCCTTAGCAGTGGTTTCCTAGCAGCTATTTTACAATGAAGGCCTGCTGCACAAAGTCTCCTGCTAGAACATTGTGTGGCATTGACCTGATCTCTAATCTGAACTGCTGTTAACCTGCGATTTCTGAGGCTGGTGACTCGGATAAACTTATCCTCAGAAGCAGAGGTGACTCTTGGTCTTCCTTTCCTGGGGCGGTCCTCATGTGAGCCAGTTTCTTTGTAGTGCTTGATGGTTTTTGCAACTGCACTTGGGGACACTTTCAAAGTTTTCCCAATTTTTCGGACTGACTGACCTTCATTTCTTAAAGTAATGATGGGCACTCATTTTTCTTTACTTAGCTGCTTTTTTCTTGCCATAATACAAATTCTAGCAGTCTATTCAGTAGGACTATCAGCTGTGTATCCACCTGACTTCTGCACAACACAACTGATGGTCCCAACCCCATTTATAAGGCAAGAAATCCCACTTATTAAACCTGACAGGGCACACCTGTGAAGTGAAAACCATTTCCGGTTACTACCTCTTGAAGCTCATCAAGAGAATGCCAAGAGTGTGCAAACAGTCATCAAAGCAAAAGGTGGCTACTGTAGCGTCGGCGTCCCTGCCCTCTGCTAGGCAGGGACGCTGTTCCCCTCACCTCTCTGCTCCGAGCCCGGCGTCCTCCTCCCGCTCTGCTGGCAGCGCGCGCTTCTTCCCGGCCACTGTGCTTAGGGCGCGCGCGCGCTCCCTCCCTCTTAAAGGGGCCGCGCGCGCCGTCCTAAGGAGTCCCCGGCCAATGGCCGGAGGACTTCACCATATATAAGGCACCTCCTCCAAAATGGAGGTGCCCGAGCAATGTTGTTGCACTGTTCACTACTCTGCTTCAGCCCTCAGGTCCCATTGCCAGTTACCTGCCTGATTCCTGCCAGTGTCCTGCCAGTTTGCTGTCTGTTTCCTGCCTGATTTTCCTGCTACCTGCTTGCTAGCCTGAGGTCCGACGGTCTGCCTTCCTACTCCTGTCAGTCTGTCTATGGACCAGCTTGGCCGCTCACCTGGGAGCACACATCTGCTACCTGCCTGCTAGCCTTCCTGGCGGCTCTGCCGTCACGTGCTGTGACCACCTGCTATTCCAGAGACTCCTGCCCGCTCACCTGGGAGCGCACATCTGCTACCTGCCTGCTAGCCTTCCTGGAGGCTCCGCCGTCATGTGCTGTGACCACCTGCTATTCCAGAGACTCCTGCCCGCTCACCTGGGAGCGCTCCTCCGCTACCTGCCTGCTTGCCTACCTGGAGGCTCCGTCGTCACGTGCTGTGACCACCTGCTATTCCAGAGACTCTTGCCCGCTCACCTGGGAGCGCTCATCTGCTACCTGTCTGTTGGTCTTCCTGGAGGCTCCGCCGTCACATGCTGTGACCAACCGATTATCCAGAGACTCTCGCCTGTTCACCTGGGAGCTCACGTCTATCATCTGCCGCCACAGGTCGTACCAATCCTTTACCCAGAGACTGCCCCGGTCACTTGCCATGACCTCCTGCCCGTTCATCCAGAGACTGCCCCGGTCACTTGCCGTGACCTCCTGCCCGTTCATCCAGAGACTGCCCCGGTCACTTGCCGTGACCTCCTGCCCGTTCATCCAGAGACTGCCCCGGTCACTTGCCGTGATCTCCTGCCCGTTCATCCAGAGACTGCCCCGGTCACTTGCCGTGACCTCCTGCCCGTTCATCTAGAGACTGCCCCGGTCACTTGCCGTGACCTCCTGTCTATTCATTCAGAGACTGTCCCAGTCACCTGCTGTGACTGCCTGCCTGTCTACCCTGGTCGCCACCAGCTCCCTTACAAGGACCGCCCCCTTGTATAGTAGCTCAGAGGTTCCGCCTCCCAGTCCCGTTACAGTTTGCTCGGGCCATGGAACCCGGTGGCACCCAAGCTCCCTCGCTCTCGGACCTCTGTCATGAACTGTCCCGTCAGAGGTCCCAACAGGAGTCCATCCTGGGTCACCTGCGGAATGTCAATTCTCGCCTGGACACTCTGACTGCTCCACCAGCAACCACCGCCAGTGCCATGACTCGCAACCCGGCAGCTCCGCTGCCCACCAATACTATGGTATCCTACCCCGGACCCCGGCTTTCTGCACCTCCTCGCTTCGGAGGCGACTCCGCTCAGGCTCGGGGCTTCATAAATCAGTGCACCCTGCACTTTGAAATCCTGTCCCACCAGTTTAACTCCGACCGGGCCAAAATTGCCTTCATCATGTCCCATCTCACCGGGGAGGCCCTGGCCTGGCTAAATCCTCTATGGGAGAGAGGAGACCCCCTGGTGTCCGACTTGCCTGCCTTTCTCATGGCTTTCCGGAAAGTCTTCGACGAACCCGGACGGAAGACCTCATCCGCATCATCTCTGCTACGCCTCCGTCAGGGAAGTCTCACCGTGGGCCATTATGCCATATGGTTCCGTACCCTTGCCTCGGAGCTGGCCTGGGATAACGACGCTCTGGTATCCGTCTTCTGGGAGGGTCTGTCCGGCCGCATTAAAGATGAACTTGCCGGTCGGGACATTCCTACCACTCTCGATGACCTAATAACTCTTGCCACCCGGATTGACCTACGGTTCCAGGAGCGTGCCAAAGAGGTCACCCGTGAGAGGAGGTTTCCACGTCTAGCTCCTACTTTTCAGAAATCCGTCTCTCCCCAGGTACACTCTCCTGAGCCTATGCAGGTCGACCAGACCAAGATGGTCAAAACCCGTCAGGACTTACGCCGTGCCGAAGGGAGCTGCTTCTACTGTGGCAGTAAGGAGCACCGGATCCGTACCTGCCCGGAGAGGTCGGGAAACGCCTGTGTCTAGGTTCGCTCAGAGAGGTCAACCTAGACAAGAATAAATCCTCTCCATCTCTGCTACTGTCAGTCTCTATTATCTGCGGGGAGAATCGTTATTTCGAACTAGCCCAACTTGACACTGGAGCGGCCGGGAATCTTATCTCACTGTCCCTGGTAGAAAAATACCGCATTCCCACCAAACCTCTGGCTGTACCATTATCTGTCGCTGCTGTGGATGGGGGCCTCTTACCACGTCCCATCCAACTCATCACCGAATCCGTAACTCTGCAGGTGGGAATGCTGCATTCTGAGAGCATCTCTTTTCATGTTCTGCCTGGACTCTCTCACGCCCTCTTACTAGGTCTACCTTGGCTCCAGAGACATGCACCCGTGCTTGACTGGCAGACCGGAGAAGTCCTTCGCTGGGGACAGGACTGTCATAAGACTTGTTTGGTTCCTGTTCATCCCGTCCGTCCTTCTCCTACCCCAACTAATCTACCTGGACTTCCGATTCCCTATTGGTCATTTGCTGATGTCTTTAATAAAAAGGAGGCTGAGACATTACCCCCTCATAGACCATACGACTGTCCTATCGACCTGTTACCCGGTACTACTCCTCCCCGTGGGCGTATTTACCCATTGTCCGCTGCTGAGACCCGGTCGATGTCCGAATATATTGAGGAGAATTTGGCCAGGGGATTCATCCTGAAATCTACCTTCCCGGCGGGAGCAGGCTTCTTCTTCGTAAAAAAGAAGGACGGCTCTCTCCGTCCCTGTATAGACTATAGAGGCCTTAACCAGATCACGGTGAAGAATAAGTACCCTCTTCCGCTCATTCCAGAATTATTTGATCGCCTGAGGGGGGCTAGAGTCTTCACCAAACTGGACCTCCGTGGGGCATACAACCTGGTCCGTATCCGTCAAGGGGATGAATGGAAGACTGCATTCAACACCCGGGACGGCCACTATGAATATCTGGTAATGTCCTTTGGTCTCTGTAACGCTCCTGCCGTCTTTCAAGAGTTGGTCAATGACATCTTCCGGGACCTTCTCTACTCCTGCGTTGTGGTGTACCTGGACGACATCTTGGTCTTCTCTCCGGATCTCCAGACTCACCGGAGGGACGTTCGTCAGGTCCTGCTCAGGCTCAGGCAGAACCACCTCTTCGCTAAATATGAGAAGTGCCTCTTTGAGCAGACCTCGCTTCCGTTTTTGGGCTACATTATTTCTCAGACCGGTCTACGAATGGATCCAGAGAAACTGTCTGCCATCGAGAAATGGCCCCGACCGGAGGGGTTGAAGGCCATTCAGCGGTTCCTGGGCTTCGCGAATTACTACCGCCTCTTCATACCGCACTTCTCTTCCCGGACTGCCCCAATTTCCACGCTCACCCGTAAGGGTACTAATCCCAAAGAGTGGCCACCCGAAGCAGAGGAGGCCTTTCTTTCCTTAAAACAGGCCTTCTCTTCCGCCCCGGTGCTGCATCGTCCGGACGGCAACAAGCAATTCTTTCTGGAGGTTGACGCCTCCTCCTCTGGAGCCGGAGCTGTACTTACTCAAAAATCTTCTTCCGGGAGGATGGTAACTTGCGGCTTCTTCTCCAAACTCTTCTCCTCTTCTGAGCGCAATTATTCCATAGGAGACCGAGAGTTATTGGCCATCAAGCTGGCATTGGAGGAGTGGCGTTACCTACTCGAGGGGGCTCTTCATCCGGTAATAATTTACACTGACCACAAGAACTTGGCTTATCTCCAGCATGCCCAGAGACTTAACCCGCGCCAAGCCCGCTGGTCCTTGTTTTTTGCTCGCTTTGATTTTGTTCTACATTTTCGCCCGGCTGACAAGAACATCAAAGCAGACGCCTTGTCCCGATCCTTTCTGGTATCTGATCTCGAGGAAGAACCTAAACATATCATCGATCCCGCCAGAGTAATGCAGGTGGCTCCCGTGAGTCTAAATCGTCTCCCTCCCGGTAAGACGTTCGTATCGGTACCTGATCGGGAGAAGATCCTACACTGGGGTCATTCGTCTAAACTAGCTGGCCACGCCGGTCAGAAAAAGGCCCTCCAGCTTATTTCCCGGCACTACTGGTGGCCTAACCTGCGCAAGGATGTAATAGACTTTGTTTCTGCCTGTGTGTCCTGTGCCCGCAACAAAGTTCCTAGACACCTGCCAGCCGGTCGCCTTCTTCCTCTGCCAGTACCTGCTGCCCCCTGGCAGCATATAGCGATGGACTTCATAACTGATCTTCCCGTCTCTGCCGGTTGTACGGTCATTTGGGTGGTCGCTGACCGCTTTTCCAAGATGGCTCACTTCATTCCCCTGCCAGGCCTCCCGTCTGCACCCGAGCTGGCTAAAGACTTTATCCGCCACATCTTCCGTCTTCATGGCCTGCCCCGTCACATCGTGTCGGATCGTGGGGTACAGTTCACTTCTCGTTTCTGGAGAGCCACTTGTAAATTGCTAGACGTCACCCTGGACTTCTCCTCCGCTTACCACCCACAGTCTAATGGTCAAGTGGAGCGGATCAATCAGATCCCGACCAGTTACCTCCGGCACTTCGTTAATGCCCACCATTCTGACTGGGTGGATCTCCTGCCATGGGCCGAATTCTCGTACAACAATCACGAGAGCGAATCTTCCTACAAATCCCCGTTTTTTTTAGTCTTCGGTCAGCATCCTCGGATCCCTTTTCCCGTCTCCACCTCGGTGGACAATCCGGCTGCGGAATCTCTTGTTAACAAATTTTCCTCCACATGGGAGAGTACCCGGTCTGCACTCCTTCTGTCATCCGAGCGTATGAAAAGACATGCTGACAAAAAAACGTCTGGATCCTCCTCAATTCCGTCCAGGGGATAAGGTCTGGCTCTCGTCCAAGTATGTCCGGCTCAAGATTCCTTCCTATAAGTTAGGGCCTCGGTTCATCGGTCCTCTGGAAGTCATCAGTCAGATCAACCCGGTGGCCTATAAATTGAAACTCCCGGCCAACTTGCGGATCCCTAACTCCTTCCATGTATCTCTCCTCAAACCTGTGGTACTTAACTCTTTTTCCAAGTCTACAGGCACGCCTCCTGCTCCGGTTTCCGCTGAAAACGAATTTGAGGTAGAGAACATTCTGGCCACCAAAAGGGTAAGAGGGAAGACTTTTTTTCTAGTAGATTGGAAGGGGTTTGGTCCTGAAGAGAGAACGTGGGAGCCCCGGGAGAACATCCATGCCCCTCTCATCCTTGCTAAATTTCTGTCTGGCCTAAAAAAGGGGGGGCCTAAAGGGGGGGGTACTGTAGCGTCGGCGTCCCTGCCCTCTGCTAGGCAGGGACGCTGTTCCCCTCACCTCTCTGCTCCGAGCCCGGCGTCCTCCTCCCGCTCTGCTGGCAGCGCGCGCCGTCCTAAGGAGTCCCCGGCCAATGGCCGGAGGACTTCACCATATATAAGGCACCTCCTCCAAAATGGAGGTGCCCGAGCAATGTTGTTGCACTGTTCACTACTCTGCTTCAGCCCTCAGGTCCCGTTGCCAGTTACCTGCCTGATTCCTGCCAGTGTCCTGCCAGTTTGCTGTCTGTTTCCTGCCTGATTTTCCTGCTACCTGCTTGCTAGCCTGAGGTCCGACGGTCTGCCTTCCTACTCCTGTCAGTCTGTCTATGGACCAGCTTGGCCGCTCACCTGGGAGCGCACATCTGCTACCTGCCTGCTAGCCTTCCTGGAGGCTCTGCCGTCACGTGCTGTGACCACCTGCTATTCCAGAGACTCCTGCCCGCTCACCTGGGAGCGCACATCTGCTACCTGCCTGCTAGCCTTCCTGGAGGCTCCGCCGTCACGTGCTGTGACCACCTGCTATTCCAGAGACTCCTGCCCGCTCACCTGGGAGCGCTCCTCCGCTACCTGCCTGCTTGCCTACCTGGAGGCTCCGCCGTCACGTGCTGTGACCACCTGCTATTCCAGAGACTCTTGCCCGCTCACCTGGGAGCGCTCATCTGCTACCTGTCTGTTGGTCTTCCTGGAGGCTCCGCCGTCACATGCTGTGACCACCCGATTATCCAGAGACTCTCGCCTGCTCACCTGGGAGCTCAAGTCTATCATCTGCCGCCACAGGTCGTACCAATCCTTTACCCAGAGACTGCCCCGGTCACTTGCCGTGACCTCCTGCCCGTTCATCCAGAGACTGCCCCGGTCACTTGCCGTGACCTCCTGCCCGTTCATCCAGAGACTGCCCCGGTCACTTGCCGTGACCTCCTGCCCATTCATCCAGAGACTGCCCCGGTCACTTGCCGTGATCTCCTGCCCGTTCATCCAGAGACTGCCCCGGTCACTTGCCGTGACCTCCTGCCCGTTCATCCAGAGACTGCCCCGGTCACTTGCCGTGACCTCCTGTCCATTCATTCAGAGACTGTCCCAGTCACCTGCTGTGACTGCCTGCCCGTCTACCCTGGTCGCCACCCGCTCCCTTACAAGGACCGCCCCCTTGTATAGTAGCGCAGAGGTTCCGCCTCCCAGACCCGTTACAGCTACTTTGAAGAACCTAGAATATAAGACATATTTTCAGTTGTTTCACACTTTTTTGTTAAGTATATAATGTGTTAATTCATAGTTTTGATGCTTTCAGTGTGAATGTACAATTTTCATAGTCAAGAAAATACAGAAAAATCTTTTAATGAGAAGGTGTGTCTAAACTTTTGGTCTGTACTGTATATATATAAAAAATTTTAATAAATGTTTCATTTTATCTATTATTCTGCTTGAGGTTTACGAACCTACGATCAACTTGTTACATGTTCTTTATAATGCAATACAAAGTATTGCAGTATATAGAAAATAATCACATTCTTTTATGGAGCCCAGCCACATGCTGGTCTTCACAGGAGCACCATCAATACAGGCACAAGGATTTCTGCAGACCTCTGGCTGCTATGGCAACCCATCAGCACCTCACAACTGCATCACTAGGAACGTAGCGCCTCTCAGTCGGTGCCGCTGTCAGAGATTGGCTTGCAGCTGCATGCAAGCTTTACATCACCAACCAAAATGTCAAGCATGATGAAATGCTTGCCACCACTGGACTTTATTGTAATGCAAACATGTTTTTTGGAAATACTCTGGTTTATCTGGTATTAAGATGAATGAGTCATAGCGCTGCAACCACAATTCTTGCTTCTGACAGTGCCTCCTGAAATGAATTGCCATCAGGGGGTGGTCATAGGAGGAGAGAGAGTAAGAACAGCACATCCCCGCAGCTTCTGTTACTGCCTTGAAAAAAATTGTCATCAGGTAGCATTGCTTGAGATAAGCAGGAACTGTGGCGGCGATGACAGAAGTGTGGCGGTGGTGAGTGAAGATGAGTTTATTTCTCCATCACCTTCCCCCTGAAGAAGGACATCATCAGGGGCCAGCAGTCACAGAAGCTGTGGTAAGTGACTGCCGCATTGCTGCCCCTTGATAACGTCCGATTTCAGGAGGGCTGATAGATGCTGTAGAGAAATGACTGCAGGGCCATACTCCTGTTGGAGACTCCTCTAAAACAAAACATCACAGGAAGTAAAGAAAAATAAGCACAAATATGGATTGGCTCTACAGGGGGAATTATAGGGAATTTTATAACATAGCAAATTACAAAAGTGGTTAGGACTTAAAAGTATTTATAAAGGGAATTATAAGTATCGGACAACTCCTTTGAGGGGTTAGTGATACATATTTGTCTAACCCACACTAGAAATCGTTCAAAACTTGCCAGTAACTTCCATCCTGCAGTGATTAAGTTATAGATGTTATCAATATCAGCTATGATATTCTCATAACGACTTACAGAAGGTTGACAAAGCTCTAATCACAAGTTTGATTAAGAAATATGAATTGAATCTGGACTGCGAGTGAAGAAAATGTAAGCACAAAATCTATTTAATGCAGATCATCTAAGAAGCATTATTTATGTGTCCTGTCATAATGGCAGATATTGTATTGAACATTCTCTGCTTATTTTAAAAGAGAATATCAATCTCCTCAGTTCTTGACAAGCTCTTGTGAGGATACAATTACTACGCAGGAAGAAAGGAATTCTGGAAGCAAAGTTTTACTCATTTTATACTGGAAGAATATTTTAATATAGTTAGGATGCTGAAGGCAATCAAAGTGTATCATTCCTGAGGAACTACAGAAACTTAATCAATTTCTTTGCACGTCAGATCAGAAGTTATTACAACCTATCATCACTCTCACGCAAAAAAAAGACAAAAATGAAAGGTCACTAAATATTCCATTGGGTTAAACAAGGGAGGTTAATAAATATTTGGTTACATTATAGCTTGATGCATAATAAGCCATTCTGAAATTTTAGAAAATCAAGAAATGGAATTTTTGTACATTGAAGAAAATAAAAACCATTGATATGAGGAGCATGAGATATAGGGTCACACGCTGAAAACAACAAATTCCTTTTTGCCCAAAAGAACTAGTTTGTTTGATGCAACTTTGTAAACTAACCTTAATGGTAAGTTCATATGACCGTATAAAAAAATCATCAGAGTGTCGTCCAGAAACTGAGAAGATTTTTTTTCTCACTTGTCATCCATGTGCTGTTCATATGCAATCGTTTTTTAACAGCATCAGCTATTAATCATTTGCTAGACTATTTACAGTTTCCTATATTACAAAATAACAATGTATCTGTAAAAATACAGTTGCTATACTTATGGCATCTGATAGCCGACAATGGGTGATTTACGGAAGAAACTAGGGCATGCTGTGATTTTTTTCACACGTATATTTGTTCAGTGAAAAAAATGTCTCATCTACCTTTCCCCAATGAATAACATTGCTCCAAGCGTGGTCTATTTTTTTATGGTTAGCACTCGGACCAAAAATACAGTTGTGTGAATGAGTCCTAATTGTTCTCATAAAACTGACAAACTCATAGGTTCTTACTAGTGGAATTTCCCATAAAGTGATAACAAGTCCAGCATATATAGTATCTGAAAAGGTTAACACCGATATTTTTTCCTGGACCTAACTACTCAAGTTTAATCTTTTACTGGTGGCCTCCATGGCACAACCGCGTGTAGATATTTCTCAATGTTGCACGGGTTTAATAAATCACAAGTTAAAGACTACATGAGACTCATTTAAAAATGATTCAATGACTGATCTGGAACATGGCTAGGACACAAGGCTGCTTTGGTTGAGTAGATCTATAATAAGGTCTGTAGTTCCTTATGCAACATAGTCTCTGTTCTCAATTAGCACAAGATAGTTCTCTAATGTCTTTGTTAAAGCACAGTAGATGCCTCCAGCAGATTGCTTGACTGCTCTGCAGATATGTCACTGGTAAATTTGCTGTTTCGAACTCCCCTTATTGTCTCTGGCTCTCTAATTCTCTTTGTGAATCTACTTGTTTTAAAAATAACACAAACTACCCATAGTCCTCACTGCTCTGGGGTACATGCAATCCAGACTGGAAAGCTGAAGCTATCCTTTCAGAATTCGAGCACTAACTCTAATACATTTTCACCGTTTGCCGTTTCCCATCTTTTCAGCTCCAGCTGGACATACACAAGCCATACAAGAACATGACTTACACCAGACAACACCTACTTCCTGAGCTTTACAAATCTCTTCCCCCAGAAACCGGTTATTTTCTTGATATAAAATTGTCTTAAAGATGGAAATATTCTCAAACATTAGGAAGTACATAAGGTCTTCACAAACACTCACAGATGGGGCAATGCTTAACGCCTTCGACCCCTGGCGATTTTCCATTTTTCGCTTTCATTTATTCCTCCCCTTCTTCCAAGAGCCTAACTTTTTTTATTTTTTTATTTTTGTAGCCATATAGCCATATGAGGGCTTGTTATTTGAGGGACAAGTTGTACTTTTGAAAGACACCAATCATTCCGCCACATAGTGTACTGGAAAATAGAAAAAAATTCCAAGTGCAGGGAAATTGCAAAAAAATGCAATTCCATAATGTTTTCTTTTACTTTCCATGTTCATTATATGGTAAAACTGACCTGGCATTATGATTCCCCATGTCAGTGTGAGTACACAGATACCAAATAATTTTTTTTTTAATTTAAGTGTCAAAATAAATGTTGCTTTTGTTGCCATTTTCCGAGATCAGTAACATTCTCATTTTTCGGGATCTGGGACCGGTAGATGGCTTATTTTTTGCGACCGGAGCTGACATTTTTACTGATACCATTTTGGGGTAGATATAATGTTCTTATTGCCTTTAATTGCATTTTATTGCACTATTGTGGAGACAAATAAAACGTAATTCTGGCATTTTGATTTTTTTCTCATCACGCCGGTTACCGATCAGATTAATTTATTTTATATTTTGATAGATTGGACATTTCTGAATGCAACAATACCAAATATGTTAATTTTTTAAAACTGTTTTATTTTTAATGGAGCAAAAAGGAGGTGATTTGAACTTTTGTTTTTTTTTTTTTCATATTTTTAGAACTTTTTTTTTTACTTTTTACTGTATTTAATAGCTGTCAAGACAAGGGCAACATGACGCTATGCAAAATTGACATATTGCAGAAATGATAAAAATACAAATGCAAGGATAATTTAACACCTTGGCATCACAGCAAGCTTTGGCCTTTATGATAAACCTTTTTTGGAGTTCTAGGAGCCATAACCTTTTTATTTTGTTAGGAACATTGACATAATTGGGCTTGTTTTTTTCGGGATCAATTTTGTTTGTCAATGGCATCTTTATGGGGTGTACAGTCACATTTTTTTGCATTTTAAATTCAATAAAATTTGCCATGCTGCACAAATAAAGTGTTAACTTTATTCTGTAGATAAGCATGATTTTGTCAATACCAAATTTCCATGGTTTTATTTGATTTATAATATTTTTGTACACTCTTTGAAAAAAAATTATTTTTTTTGGGTCCCGTATTTTGACACTCATAAGTTTCTCAATTTTCCGTCAGCCGAGGTTTATGAGGGCTTATTTTTTTTCTGATAAGTTTTTGTTTTCATTGGTGCTACTTGGGGAAGATGTATTTTTTATCACTTTTTAATACATTATTTGGGTGAAAAAAAAATAATAAAAAAAGTCATTTAATATTTTATTTAATTTTTATAATTTTATTATTATATTTAATTTATTATTATATTATATTTATTTTATTATTATTTTTTTATTTTTTTTTAAGTGGAAGTGTAGCCAGACCTGAGGGTCATACAGGAGAAGATGGCCAGGTTGAGACACATGTTCTCCCATGGGGAATTGAAGATTCAGTTGCACAACAGGGGGCATATGGCCCATATCAAATAGACTTTGAGAATAATTATGAGGAGTCATAGCAACGCACCTCAGCCAAAGAGGTCCTCACATGAAAGGAAGATGGAAGTTCCCATAGTGGTTTGCTGGTCTAATGCAACATGCAACAGAAATAATGTACCGCCATACATAACCGTGAAGTTACTGTCTCTGGATTGCGCAGAAGATGTGTTCTTTAAATGTTATGATGTCTGACGTATATATTTTTAATCAGCTTGTTCAGTAAAGAAAAGTTTAGTTTTTGACACCCCCTCATTCATCACTACCTCATCGGGTCTTGGCCCACAATTTCAAGCGGCAGCATGCCGTCTGCAGTGACTTATTGCTATGGTAACAGCACACACTCCAAGCTAGGAACCACATTTCCTGTAGCATGTCGGGGTGGATGCCTGTCACATGTGTGTGTTAATATACTCACCTACTGACGCCTTCTCCGGGATCCAGCACCGTTCTGCTCTTCTTCTCAGTCACGTCACTGCTCTTCAGACTAGCTGGCTCATTCTATCCTCTATGCCTCTATGCCTGAGCCAGAAGTTTCTTTTACAACTTAAGCCTATGACAATCACTTTAAAAAAATTGCTTTATTTGGTCGTTATATTGTAAGAGCCCTTTTTCATTTCTCTGTCCACGGATCTGTTTAGGGTCTATGTTTAACGAGCTGTAATTTTTATTGGTACAACTTTGGAATACATACGTTTTGATAATTTTATATTGAATATAGTTTGGCAGAGATGAACAAAAAAGCAATTATGGCATAGTTTTTCATATTTTTTTTCTTAATGGGTTTATAATATAGTACAGTATGAGTCATTACGAATGAAGCAATACCATATATGTCTGTTTTTTCAGGGACGATTATTATTTTCACAAATATATTATTTTTTATTAAAATTCAGATTTTTTATTCCTTTACTTTTGACATTTTTTAAACACTTAAAAACACAAGGGGACTTGAACCTTCACTCTTTTAATCACATTGCTAATATACTGTACAGCTGATATTGTATAGTGCATTAGCTAACCTGTCTGTGTTTGACTGACAGCCTATCATGCACTTCTCCCACTGGAATCTAATAAGCTGAGGGTTATGGGAAACATGGAGATCATTGTTGGGCCATCTCTCTCTGTCTAAAGGCCCCATCACACATAACGAGATCGCTAGCGAGATCGTTGATGCGTCACGAAAAATCGTGACGCATCCACGATCTCGCTAGCGATCTCGTTATGTGTGACAGGTAGCAACGATCAGGCCCCTGCTGTGAGATCGCTGATCGTTACAAAGCTTCCTGGACCATTCCTGGGTCGTTGCACTCCCGCTGGGCAGTGTGCATCGCTGTATTTAGCACCTTATCAACAACCTCGTTAGCGATTCAGAACTGAGACACGTGGGCGTGCATAAATTGGACTTTTCCGCGCCCCTCGTCTCCGATTAGTGGTCGCTACTGCGTCCTTGTTTTTCGGATCTCACCAGCGTTCTCCGGCTGTGACTCCACTTTGAAGAAATCAGACATCTTTAGCGAGGTAGGTATTGTTTGGGGTCTCAAATGAGTTTCCATTTTTAATTCATTTATAGTACATCTACCAATTATCTGCTATCATTGCTCTTCAGGGAGGGAGGGATTGGCTTCTATCTGTATATATATGCTTTTGCATGGGCAGATATTTTAGGGGTCTCGTGCACACACACCCACACAGCACGTTTTCTGACACGCTGTCCTGGCCAACCGCTTCAGAGTTTTTCACACGCCAATTAACATGAAGCTTATATCAATAGACTCTGTTGTCTTGGCCTGTTGCACGCTTCACAACTTTCTTCGTCGACGTGATGCAATTACGTACTGTCCGCCTGGCTTCGTGGACTCTGTGGACCTAGCCAATGGAGAAGTGGAGCTCGGTGAATGGCGTGCAAACGATCCTGCAATTGCAGGCCTTCAACCAGTGGGACATGGCAGAAACACCCATGATGCGAAGACCTGCCGCGACAACTACTGCCAGTATTTTAACGGTCCTGGTGCTGTTCCTTGGCAGCATCAGAACCTATAGTGGGCAACTACTCATGTTTCTACACTACTGACATTTCTGTACTGATGTGTCTAATAAACTGTGTGTTCTACTATGCAAGTAGTAGCAGTAGTCACCGCAGTAAGCAGTCCATATATATATATATATATATATATATATATATATGTATACACATGCATATACAGATACATACATACATACACGCATATACATTCGTGTACTCGTATGTAAACAGATTCATCCATGTACTCATACATATTTTTAAGTACATAAATATATACACACACACTCATATACACATACGTATACAGATAACTATATATACACATACATACTCTCAAACATACAGATATGCATACACATAAATGGCCATTTACATCTCTATATATATATATATTCATATAAATATATGGACATCCATACATCTGTACAGGAACAATGCACACACCAGTGTTCCCGTCTGACCGGAGACGCAGTAGCGATCCCATCTGACCGGAGACGCAGTAGTGTTGTTAAACCAAGGCCGCCCAATCTGAACGCAGTAGCGTCCACCAATCGGAGATGAGGGGGCGCGCAAAAGTGATTTTATGCACGCCTTTGTGACACAGTACAGTCCCTATCAAGGTGTGGATCGTTGAAATAGCTGCTGTGTGAAAGTGTCCCAACGACCGCCGAGATCGTTAGTTAGATTGCTGGGGCGGCCGAAATCGTTGGTAAGTTCTGCATGTTTGACAGCTCCCCAGCGATCACGAAACGACTCTACAGCGATCCCAAAACCGTGACGCACTGACGATCTCGCTAGCGATCTCGTTATGTGTGAAGGGGCCTTAACTCCTTACATGCTAGTGTCAATATTGACAGTGGCTTATGAGGGGTTAGACCGTAAGCATCAGAGCTAGGTCTAGTTTCAGTGTATAATATCTGGCTCCTGCTGGGGATGGCACGGACACAGCTCTTGTACCTGTACTACTCCTGAAGTATTAGTATAAGTTTAAGTTCACACGCAACGTTTTTGAAGCGTTTTTGCTGCGTTTTTACGGCCGTGAAAACGCTTGTTAATCGGTCTGTCATGCATAGCAATGTGAATTCGGATGTGCTGAGCACATGATACGTTAATTAACGCGCCAAATTCGCATTGCGTTGCAAAACGCAGCAGGACCATTTCTAGGGCGATCACACCGCAAATTTGTGGCCATTGAGTTACATTGAATCTCAGCAAACCCACAGGTAAATGTGGATTTGCTGCATTTCAATTAAATTCAATGGCCGCGAATTTGTGGCGCAAACGTACTGCGTGTGGTACCCGGGATGAAGAGGAGACTACAACTCCTCTCATCCTGACCGCAGCTCCCGCTGATAACAGCGGGAGCGGCGTGGATGGAACGAGTCGTAGTCTTCCCATCCAAGTCGGCTACTAACCGGTGTAAAAAAAACGAAAAAAGGTAAAAATAAAAAAATAAACCTCTATACTCACTTGTCCGACAGCCCCCGGCAGCGATCTTCTCCTCCCAGTGGCCGGCGGTATACTACTGGGAGCAGGCTCGCTCCCAGTAGTATACTGTACTAACAGGACCTGTGGTGACGTCAGCGGTCACGTGTCCATCAGCTGATACTGATGGCACCGCTCAGCTAATGGTCACGTGACCATCAGCTGATTGTAAGCTCACTGGGGCTGATCAGCTGATTTTCAGCTGATCAACCCCAGTGACCTCCTACACAGCAATGTACACTGACAGTGGGTAATTTTACACCCCTGTCAGAATACATTGCTGTCTTCTACAGCAGTGACATCAGTGATGGCTGATGTCACTGCTGTAGAAGTGACACAAATCGTCGTGGGACACTCGGTGGTACATGGACTGCGTCGTTGACGGCAGACAAGTGAGATATATGGTTGTTTTTTATTTAACTTTTTTTCAGGAGATCGAGGGCTTTGCGGAGGCGTGTAATAAAAAAAAATGTAGATCCGTGTGTGTTTTATTTCATTAAAATACTTTATTCTGACCGTGTCTTTTATTGAAAAAAGACCATTTTACTATGCGCTTAGTTATGGGGGTGTCATTACTAACCTGGGCTTCACGTAAGCTGCCAATACAGGGCAGCTGACGTGAACCCCAACCCCATTACCCCACTCGCCACTGCTACAGGGCAGTGGGAAGAGCAGAGGCTAAGTGACAGATTTGGCGCATCTTATGGATGCACCATTTCTGGGACTGCTGAGGGGTGATAATAATAGCCGCAGAGGGGGCTAGTATCCATGGCCCCTTCAATGACTATTAATATCAGCCTGCAGCTGTCTAGTATAGCCTTTGCTGGTTAGATTTTATAGGGGGACCCCATGTAAAAAAATTTCTGGGGTCCCCCTGTAATCTAGCCAGTAAATGCTAAACAAACAGCTGTGGGCTGATAATAATAGCCAGGGAACATTGTTGGCTAATGGCCCCTTCCCCTGCTACTCAGATCAGGCCCCAGCAGTTGTCTTTCCCTCTGCTGGTTATAAAAATTACGCGGGAGCCCACGCCATTTTTTTTTACATTTTCGGCTCTGTTCCCATAATCCAGAAGTAGCAGAACTTTGAATGCATATTTTTTGCTGCATCCAAAACATTGCATTCTATTGAATGCAGGTAAATCCACACGTGTTCACTGAACCATGCGGATTTATCGCATTCAATACATTCTAGTGGTCAGATTTCTTTTGCGGAGACTAGAGATGAACGGTGTTCGACTCGAACTGTTCGCCAATCTCAAATTCGAGCTGTTTTGGGCGGTGTTTGAGTCGTTCGGCGAACCCGAACGATTAGAAAAAAATTCGGCTGTTCGAGGTTATGTTCGATAACTGTTCGTGCACCAAAATCATAACTGGATTTTTTCTCAGTAATGCTGAAAATGAATGTTAATAGGCAGTTTGAGTGTACAGCGGGGCGGGGGGAGAGGCAGGGGATGGATCTCTGCAGAAATAATGAAGATCTCCATTTTTTTTCTCTTTCTCGCATTTACAATGGGGAGGTGCAATATGTCAGCCTATCAGCAGCGCACATATGGAGTGAACTGCTTTTTTTCACACAAGCAAGGGCATGTGTCATTGGCAGTGTATGTCACATGTCCTTGCCCTATTAGACCCAGCCATTTTCCCCGTCGCCACCATTTTCTCACTGCCGCAGCTGCGTGTTAGATGGCACCGCTGTTGCTGTGTGCGCTATACTTTGTTAATTTGAAGCCAATTTTCGCACAAATCTACAGATAGTTTGGGAGTAGGGAATAGTTGTGATTGCAGTCCTTTTAAGGACTAGGTCACATCATTTCCTATGACTTTTATCAGGCAGGTCTGTGCTCTTAAATAGATAGGTTGGGAGTAAAGACTAATTGTAATTGCAGTCCTTTTCAGGGCTAGGTTACATCAGTTCCTATCACTTTTTGCCAGGCAGGTCTGTGCCAGTGCTGTGCAAGTTTTTTTCACAGCATTTGGCTAAATCTAGCAAAACAAATCCTTTTTGTCCTCTTGCAGTGTGTGTTAGTCAGTGGAGTAGCCTATCTGTGTTGCAAGCTACACCACCTGTGTATAGAATACAATTTTTTTTAATGCACCTAGTGAAGTAAAACCTTTTGGGCATAGCATCATTCTATTAGTCCATCTATACTAACCTCCACCAGGTTGCAAATTCAAAAGAATTTTTATCTGCATATAGCTCTGAAAAAATATTTGAGCTTCGGCTTGTAGCAGTGTGTGGGACTTGTTCTATTAGTCCATCTATACTAATCTCCAGCAGGTTGCAAATTCAATATAATTTTTTTCTGCATCTAGCTCTGAAAAAATATTTCGGCTTGTAGCAGTGTGTGGGACTTGTTCTATTAGTCCATCTATACTAACCTCCATCAGGTTGCAAATTCAAAATAATTTTTATCTGCATCTAGCTCTGAAAAAATATTTGGGCTTCGGCTTGTAGCAGTGTGTGGGACTTGTTCTATTAGTCCATCTATACTAACCTCTAGCAGGTTGCAAATTCAATATAATTTTTTTCTGCATCTAGCTCTGAAAAAATATTTGGGCTTCGGCTTGTAGCAGTGTGTGGGACTTGTTCTATTAGTCCATCTATACTAACCTCCATCAGCTTGCAAATTCAATATAATTTTTTTCTGCATCTAGCTCTGAAAAACTATTTCGGCTTGTAGCAGTGTGTGGGACTTGTTCTATTAGTACATCTATACTAACCTCCATCAGGTTGCAAATTAAATATAATTTTTTTCTGCATCTAGCTCTGAAAAAATATTTCGGCTTGTAGTAGTGTGTGGGACTTGTTCTATTAGTCCATCTATACTAGCCTCCATCAGGTTGCAAATTCAATATAATTTTTTTCTGCATCTACCTCTGAAAAACTATTTCGGCTTCTAGCAGTGTGTGGGACTTGTTCTATTAGTCCATCTATACTAACCTCCATCAGGTTGCAAATTCAATATAATTTTTTTCTGTATCTAGCTCTGAAAAAATATTTTGGCTTGTAGCAGTGTGTGGGACTTTTTCTATTAGTCCATCTATACTAACCTCCATCAGGTTGCAAATTCAATATAATTATTTTCTGCATCTAGCTCTGAAAAAATATTTTGGCTTCTAGCAGTGTGTGGGACTTGTTCTATTAGTCCATCTATACTAACCTCCATCAGGTTGCAAATTCAATATAATTTTTTTCTGCATCTAGCTCTGAAAAAATATTTCGGCTTCTAGCAGTGTGTGGGACTTGTTCTATTAGTCCATCTATACTAACCTCCATCAGGTTGCAAATTCAATATAATTTTTTTCTGCATCTAGCTCTGAAAAACTATTTCGACTTCTAGCAGTGTGTGGGACTTGTTCTTTTAGTCCATCTATACTAACCTCCATCAGGTTGCAAATTCAATATAATTTTTATCTGCATCTAGCTCTGAAAAAATATTTCGGCTTCTAGCAGTGTGTGGGACTTGTTCTATTAGTCCATCTATACTAACCTCCATCAGGTTGAAAACTCAATTTAATTTTTTTCTGTATCTAGCTCTGAAAAAATATTTCGGCTTGTAGCAGTGTGTGGGACTTGTTCAATTAGTCCATCTATACTAACCTCCATCAGGTTGCAAATTCAATATAATTATTTTCTGCATCTAGCTCTGAAAAAATATTTTGGCTTCTAGCAGTGTGTGGTACTTGTTCTATTAGTCCATCTATACTAACCTCCATCAGGTTGCAAATTAAATATAATTTTTTTCTGCATCTAGCTCTGAAAAACTATTTCGGCTTCTAGCAGTGTGTGGGACTGGTTCTATTAGTCCATCTATACTAACCTCCATCAGGTTGCAAATTCAATATAATTTTTTTCTGCATCTAGCTCTGAAAAACTATTTCGGCTTCTAGCAGTGTGTGGGACTTGTTCTTTGAGTCCATCTATACTAACCTCCATCAGGTTGCAAATTCAATATAATTATTTTCTGCATCTAGCAGTGTGTGGGACTTGTTCTATTAGTCCATCTATACTAACCTCCATCAGGTTGCAAATTCAATATAATTTTTTTCTGCATCTAGCTCTGAAAAACTATTTCGGCTTCTAGCACTGTGTGGGACTTGTTCTATTAGTCCATCTATACTAACCTCCATCAGGTTGCAAATTCAATATAATTTTTTTCTGCATCTAGCTCTGAAAAACTATTTCGGCTTCTAGCAGTGTGTGGGACTTGTTCTTTTAGTCCATCTATACTAACCTCCATCAGGTTGCAAATTCAATATAATTTTTTTCTGCATCTAGCTCTGAAAAAATATTTTGGCTTCTAGCAGTGTGTGGGACTTGTTCTATTAGTCCATCTATACTAACCTCCATCAGGTTGAAAATTGAATTTAATTTTTTTCTGCATCTAGCTCTGAAAAACTATTTCGGCTAGTAGCAGTGTGTGAGACTTGTTCTATTAGTCCATCTATACTAACCTCCATCAGGTTGCAAATTCAATATAGTTTTTTCTGCATCTATCTCTGAAAAAATATTTTGGCTTCTAGCAGTGTGTGGGACTTGTTCTATTAACCATCTATACTAACCTCCATCAGGTTGCAAATTCAATATAATTTTTTTCTGCATCTAGCTCTGAAAAACTATTTCGGCTTCTAGCAGTGTGTGGGACTTGTTCTATTAGTCCATCTATACTAACCTCCAGCAGGTTGCAAATTCAAAATAATTTTTATCTGCATCTAACCAGCCAATACTTTTGGGCTAATACCACAGTTTGGCCACTCAGCTCTGCTCGGTTCCCATCAATTGTTTTTTGTGCAAACAACTCCAGAGTTGTGAATTCGTTAACCACCAAAATGAGTGGAAAAAGGCCTGTTGCTGGTGGAAAGGGGAATAGGCGTGTTGGGAAGGGAAAAAAAGGTTGTGTCCGTGGGGTAGGTGTTAAAGCAACAGTAACATCTGCAGAAGAAAGACCATCTTCCAGCCAAACTAAGATGTCTACTTCTTTTAGCGGACAATGTGATAAGATCCCTTTCTTACGGCCACGCCAATCGCTACAAATTCCAGATGAGGCACAAAAACAGCAGGTGCTTCAACCGTTATCAAGTGCTCCTTTAAGTGGGCTCTCCTCCACCTCAACTTCAACATCACAAATACTCCAGTCCTCAGAGGTGTCACCACAATCGCACTTGCTTCCTCACAGCTCCCAAGTCTCCAGCTGCCCGTCTGAGTATGGGGCAGAACAGATGGTTGAGTCTGCAGAGCTGTTTACTCATACTATAGCCTGGGAATCAGAGGTCGGCTCCAGAGCTTCTGTGAATCCAGATGAGGAAATTATCTGCACTGATGCCCAGAATCTTTATGAGTCGGATCCAGGACCAGACACAGAAGGTTCTGACCATAATGTAGACCCTGTTGGTGGAGACAATGAGGAAGACGATGATGAGACTCAAATACCTGATTGGAGCGACAACTTTAGTTTTTTGTCAGGGCAGGAAGAGGTTGGCTCTGAGGACGACGGGTGTGATAACACACAGGGTGATGATGACGAGGTTGGAGATCCCACTTACTGTCAACCCACAGTCAGCCAAGAGATGAGGTCTGCAGAGGAGGTGGAGGAGGATGCTAGTGACGACGAGGTCAGGTTGCGCCTTCCTGGACAGAGACGTAGTACTGGAAGCACGTCAACAACTGCATCCTCAAACACAACTCTGCCTCTGACCACAAGTCATGGTGGCTCTTCAAGTCGCATGGGTGCTAAGCCTTGCATAGCCTGGGCATTTTTTCAGATCGATAAAGATGACCCAACTCGTGTTATCTGCAACATTTGTCAGCAAAAGCTAAGTAGAGGCCAAAAAATACATAGTTTGAGTACTTCATGCATGAACCGGCACATGGATATGAAGCATAAGTTGCAGTGGGAAGCTCACTGTGCTACAATGCGGCCTAGACGGCCGGGCCAACCACCGTCTGCCACATCTTGTGCATCCGCGGCCTCTTCATCCTCTGTGACTGGGGGGACAGCAGTCCCTCCTGTTTTGGGACGCAGACCTGCCACCTCTTTACCCGCAACAGCCAGCATGATTGGCTGGTCATCATTTTCTTTGGAGGTGGAAACACCAGCTGGTGTTCAGCGCTGTCCGACATCGATAGCACCACCTTTGGATCAAGGCAACCTAACATGTTCGCCTGCATCTTCCTCACTGACCGGCAGTTTGCCGGGGACACCCTTCTCAACCTTGTCTAAGCACAACAGCCAGCCCTCGGTCCCTCAGATGTGGACAAGTAAAAGACCATTTCCTCCTAGCCATGAGAAAGCTAAGAGGTTGAATTTCACCATCTGCAAGCTCTTGGCTACAGAAATGCTTCCTTTCCGCCTGGTGGACAAAGAGGATTTTCGAGACCTTATGTCCTTCGCAGTGCCCCAGTACCAGATGCCCAGTCGGCACTACTTCTCAAAGAAAGGTGTGCCTGCGCTCCACCAGCATGTCGCACACAACAACATCACCGCTTCTTTGAGAAACTCTGTGTGTGACAGGGTGCATTTCACCACAGACACTTGGACGAGTAGGCATGGACAGGGGCGTTACATGTCCGTGACTGGGTTCGGGTAACTATGGTGACAGCAGGACAAGGGGCTGCTGTCCAAGTCTTGCCATCCCCACAAGTTGTGCGTCAATCCTCTTTATCTCAAAGTTCCTCCACTGCTTCTGCCTCCTCAACCTCCTCTCGGTCCTCCACCTGCACCCAAAGCCTGTCTGGTCATGCCACAAGCTTTCTAACTGTGCAGAAGGGATCCTGCACACCTCCTTACTATTACAAAAAGCGAACAACACGGAGTCTTTTTCAATTTTACTATAAAGATAAATTCAACTTTATTAATACATATAGTTATTTTAGTACAAAATTGTAAAATTAGACAAGATCTGAGCAGGAGGGGGATGAAAAATAGCAGCAAGAGGCGCAAAACAATGATAAGGGAAAAGGAAATGACAGCACCTGGGAAAATTTAAAATAAGAAGTACCCGTGTGCACAAGCCTTTGTTAAAGCCACACTTCCTGAAACAGCTAAGAGAGTAGACAATTAATATATATATATTGCAATGTAGGAAGCTGCACAGGCAGTGGCAATATAATCAGGGGTAATACCCTAAAAACCAATAGCATGAACACACAAGCTTAGTAAACCTCGGTGCCGCTTACCCCTTATCAGTGATGCGCCTCCAAAAAGGCGCCTCCAAAGAGAAGCCAGTACCACCCACACTACTCTTTGGTGGCGCATCACTGATAAGGGGTAAGCGGCACCGAGGTTTGCTAAGCTTGTGTGTTCATGCTATTGGTTTTTAGGGTATTACCCCTGATTATATTGCCACTGCCTGTGCAGCTTCCTACATTGCAATATATATATATTAATTGGCTACTCTCTCAGCTGTTTCAGGAAGTGTGGCTTTAACAAAGGCTTGTGCACACGGGTACCTCTTATTTTAAATTTTCCCAGGTGCTGTCATTTCCTTTTCCGTTATCATGTTTTGCGTCTCTTGCTGCTATTTTTCATCCCCCTCCTGCTCAGATCTTGTCTAATTTTACAATTTTGTACAAAAATAACTATATGTATTAATAAAGTTGAATTTATCTTTATAGTAAAATTGAAAAAGACTCCGTGTTGTTCGCTTTTTGTAACTGTCTTGTGGAGTTTCTTGTTTGTATTGGTGCACAGTTGGTCCAGACGGATTCATGTGCCCACAAACAATATGCGTTTGGGATTATTTGTTATAACACCTCCTTACTATGCTGGCAGCAGGGCTCAACGTCATCAGGCGGTGTTTACTTTGAAATGTCTGGGAAATGTGAGTCACACAGCTGAGGAGTTGTGGTCAGCTCTGGAGAACCAGTTTCATGAATGGTTGTCTCCACTGGACCTGAAACCAGGGAAGGCCATGTGCGACAATGCTGCAAACCTGGGTGCGGCCCTTCGCCGGGGCAATGTCACACACATGCCTTGTATGGCTCACGTGTTGAACCTGGTTGTCCAGCAATTTTTAGCACACTATCCCAGACTAGATGGCCTTCTTCAGAGGGCACGGTCGCTGTGTGTTCACTTCCGCCGTTCGCATCCCGCAGCTCAGCGACTTACATCTCTACAGAAGTCGTTGGGCCTGCCACTTCACCGACTAAAATGCGATGTGCCTACCCGGTGGAATTCAACTCTGCACATGTTGCAGCGACTGTGGCAGCACCGACAAGCCCTGGTGCAATACTTTCTGACGTATAGCCTGGGCCAACGGGTTCCAGAGGTGGGGCAAATCACGCTGGAGGAGTGGTCTCAGATGAGGGACCTATGCACCCTTCTGCACAGTTTTGAAATGGCGACGAAGATGTTTAGTGCTGACGATGCCATTATCAGCATGACTATTCCGGTGATTTACATGCTGGAGCACATGTTAAACAGAATTCGGAGTCAGGTGGTGGCACAGGAGGAGGTGGAGGAAGTAGAGGAGGAGGAGTTGTATGCGGAAGGGCTAACTTCTGCAAGGTCCAGACGGTCGGCAGCACCAAGGCGGCAGGCATGTGAGGGTGGGGAAGATGGTTTTACCAGGGCACATGGTAGCAGCCAAACTAGTGAGGAAGGTGCAGGAGCCCAGGAAGAAGTGGAGGACAAACTGATGGAAGACTCATCAGATGAGGGAGACCTTGATCACATTTCTGTTGTGCGAGGTTAGGGGGAGAGGGCAGAGGAAGGAAGCATGATTGTTACCTCGCCACCAACACAACAGGGACTTGGTGCTCCTGGATGCGCAAGACACATGAGTGCCTTCTTGCTGCACTACCTGCAACATGACCCTCGAATTGTGAGAATTAGAAATAATCCTGACTACTGGGTTGCCACACTGTTAGATCCCCGGTATAAAAGTAAAGTTGCAGAAATTATTCCTGCCATAGAAAGAAATGCATGCATGCAGTAGTATCAGCAGAGACTGTTGCAGAATCTTACATGTGCTTTTCCCCAAAACACTAGTGGTGCACATAGTGAATCTCACCGTTCCAACTTGCCAACCGTGGGACCGTCGAGTGTTCAGCACTCAAAACGTAACAGAAACAAAGTATCTGCTGGTAACATCAATTTTGCGGAATCATTTCACCACTTTTTTAGACCATCCTTTGCAAGGCCACAGAAGACAAGAAGTCTGACACATAGTCAACGCCTAGAGACGATGGTACAGGAGTATCTCCAAGTAAACATTGAAGCCATGACTGTGTCACTGGATCCTTGCTCTTTTTGGGCTTACAATCTGGATAAATGGCCGGAGCTCGCCACTTACGCCTTGGAGATCTTGTCATGCCCCGAAGCCAGCGTTCTGTCTGATCGTGTGTTCACCGCTGCTGGTGGTGTTCTGACAGATAAGCGCAGGCGGCTCTCCACTGATAATTTAGACAGACTCACGTTCATAAAGATGAACAAACCATGGATCCGAAATGACTTTTCTACCCCTGTGTCATGTTTATCTGTATCTTGGCTGGAAAATAATTTGGGCCTTGTAGCATTGTGCAGTACTGATTCTATTAGGCCATCTATACTAAGCTCCACCAGATTTAAAATTACTAATCATGTTTATCTGTATCTTGGCTGGAAAATAATTTGGGCATTGTAGCTGTGTGCAGTACTGATTCTATTAGGCCATCTATACTAAACTCCTCCAGATTTTAAATTACTAATCATGTTTATCTGTATCTTGGCTGGAAAATAATTTAGGCTTTGTAGCAGTTTGCAGTACTGATTCTATTAGGCCATCTATACTAAGCTCCACTAGCTTTCAAATTAATAATAATTTTTAGCTGCATCTAGCCCGGAAAATAATTTTGGGGCTCCTAGATGCGCAAGACACATGAGTGCCTTCTTGCTGCACTACCTGCAACATGACCCTCAGATTGTCAGAATTTGAAATAATCCAGACTACTGGGTTGCCACACTCTTAGATCCCCCACACTCTTCGATCAACCTTTTCATTTTAATAAAGAAGAAAAAAATGGTCATTTTTGAAATTATAAGCATTAGCAGGTTATTAGAAACTGAAATCAAACAGTTTTCAACTCAAAACTTTATTCTAGTTGATGTTACATTTTCACATAGGACCCCTTGTTCGAAAGGAGCTTCTCAACTCTCTCGTCCATTGAATTTGTCAGGTTTTGGATGGTTTCTGCTTCAATTGTTTTGCATGAGGACAGAATACCCTCCCAGAGCTTTTGCTTAAATGTGAACTACCTCCCGCCATCATAGACACTCCTTTTGATGATGCTCCAGAGGTTCTGAATGGGGTTGAGGTCAGGGGAGCATGGGGTTCACACCATAAGTTTGTCCCCTTTTATGCCCATATCAGCCAGAGATGCAGATATGTTATGTGCAGCATGAGACGGTGCATTATCATGCATGAAAATGATCTTGCTGCGGAATACACAGTTCTTCTTCTTGAACCATGGCAGGAAGTGCTGTTTGACAAACTCCACATACATTATGGAGTTCATCTTTAAACCTTCAGGGATCCTAAAGGGGCCGACAATCTCTCTCCCCATGATTCCAGCCCAAAACATTACTCCACCTCCTCCTTGTTGGCGCCGTAGCCATGTTTGTGTGGGATGTCCCTAAACCAGCAATCCTCCACTCCATCCATCTGGACCATCGAGCGTTGCACGGCACTCATCGGTGAACAAAACAGTTTTGAAGTCAATCTTCATGTATTGTTTGGCCCACTGGAGCCGTTTCTGCTTGTGTGCAGTGGATAGAGGAGGTCGACAGGATGGCTTACGCACAGCTGCAAACCTCTGAAGGACTCTGCATCTTGTTGTTCGGGGGACGTTGGAGGCACCAGCAGCTTCAAAAACTTGTCTGCTGCTATGACAAGGCTTTTTTGCCGCTGCTCTTTTAATCTGACGTAATTGCCTGATGAAGTGTCTTGGCAATGTTGATTGTAGTCATGCCTTGACCTAAACACTCCACAATTTGTTGCTTCTCAGCAGCCGACACATCCTTTTTCTTTCCAATTTTGACAGAAAATGTAGGCTGCTTAATAATGTGGGACAGCCTTCTTAACTAGTCTTGCCTTTTATTGGACACACCTGCCAAACTAATTAGCACAGGTGTCTGCAATTGCTTACAGTGATATAAAGAGCCCTGACACACATCACCATCAATGAGTTTAACTGACAAACTAAAAAAATTCTTACCTTATCACTCCTAAACACTTTTTGCATAATAATTTGGACACTGTGTACATGTGCTTTTCCACAAAACACCAGTGGTTCACGTAGTGAATCTTACAGTTCTAACTTGCCAACCGTGGTCTGTATGGAGTTGTTCAATAAAGGGCCCAAAATTAAGATAACATAGACGGGAGAGGTCTCTATGAATATGAATTCCTAAGTATTTGATACCCTGTGAGGGCCAGGCAAAGGGAAAGTTGGACTGATGGAATCCTGTATGGATTTGGGGAGGGAGACATCGAGGGCCTCAGACTTCGCTGCATTGATTTTAAAATTTGACCATGTAACAAAGTGATCTATTTCAGCCATAACAGCAGGGATGGATATATGTGATTGAGTGATATATACTAGGACATCATCAGCAAATGCAGAGCACTTGTACTCGGTGCCTCCCACCTCAATCCACCTAATATTGGGGTTATGGTGAATTGATGACCATGTAACAAAGTGATCTATTTCAGCCATAACAGCAGGGATGGATATATGTGATTGAGTGATATATACTAGGACATCATCAGCAAATGCAGAGCACTTGTACTCGGTGCCTCCCACCTCAATCCACCTAATATTGTGTTTATGGTAAATTGATGAGAGCAGGTGCTCCGTCACTAGGATGTATAAGAGAGGGGACAGAGGACATCCCTGCCTTGTCCCATTGGTGATTATGAAAGGTGATGAAAATGTTCCATTTATCTTCAGCCTAGGTGACGTATTGCGATACAGGGCAGTGATTTTGGCTATAAAAGGGTCCCCTAGACCCCTACCCCAAGCTTTTTAAGAGAATAATATATGGCGTGCCAGGAGACTCTATGGAATGCTTTCTCAGCATCAAATGAGAGTATCTAATTACATATTTTTAACTGCATCTAGCCCAGGAAATACTTTATGCCTAGTAGCAGTGTCTGCTAGTCAGCGGATTATCCCAGCTGTTAAGCAAGCTACACCACCTGTAATTTGGACACTTAATTTTTTCAAAGGAAATGGTTCGGGCCCCCGGGACACTCAGTGAAGAGCATCGGGGAGGCACCCCAAGGCATAGGGGCTGGGACTGGCGGTAGGATGCCTTGCGGTGGACCGCCGAGCTTGATCCTTATAAAAGCTTTTTAACTGCCGCAGCTTTAGTGGACTCTACTGGAGCTGGAATTACGCGGCTGCTGGCATGAGACTTGCCCTCCAATAGATCCTTGTAAAATGATTTAAAGTGTACTCATTCAAATTAGAGAGACAATTTAAATTAAAAAGATTAGACCTGCCGTGTCGGCTTCGCACTTTTTTGGTTTTAGAAAGGCATGACATGCCTATATCTGTGTCTCCCCCTCCTTTTACTCCTCCACCTCTTTTCTTTTCGCATGACTATATGTACTTGTCACTTTTCCATGTGTTAGTTGTGTCTTCTGAGCAATTTGTCAGCTTTTGGACACCTTTGAAGGTGTTTTCTATGTGTTTCTATGTGTTTTTGTTTGCCTGCCATTGGTTTTAAAGGTGTTCGACGAACAGTTCGACGAACAGCTCGGCGAACATACGGGTGTTCGACGAACCGAACCGAACTCGAACAGTACGGGGGTGGCTCAACACTAGCAGAGACTAGCGACTCTGCACTATAATTTGACATGCTGTGGCCCTGAAAGACGCGCCGCATGTCATTGTCCACGGGTGATTCGCAGCCTCTGATGCACGCATAGTGGACATGGGATTTCTAGAGATCCCATCCACTATGTTGTAATATCTGGACGCTGCAGGTTTGACGCTGTATAAACATGCAGCGTCAAACCTGCAGCGGCTCCTGATAGTGGCCACAAACCCAAACTCACCTGCAGCATGTTAATTTCTGTAGTGGACACGCCAGTCTCCGCTGCAGATTTTGACCGATTGAAGTGTCATTATGTGAGGTGGATTCACATTTACCAACAACAAAAGTGCGGCATTAGAACACCGCGTTTTGGATGCAGCAAAAATAAGCTGTGTCCAAAGCTCTGCTGAGTTTTGATCGAGGGGACATAGTGGCTAACAAACCAGCTGTGAGATGTTTTTAATGCCAAGGACCATGTTTGCCTAATGGTGCCTTTCCAGGCAAAAAATAGCAGCTCAAAGCAGCTGCATAAATTACGTGAATAGAAATGCTAATGAAGATTCAGTGAATGGGACTAGCTGACACCTAGATCTTTTAGTTATGACAAGGTGTCAATCAGACCTTTCATGACCAAACTTAATTAAAGTTAAGCAAAAAAGAAAAGGCCAGAAGTGTTTCAAACACCCCAGAATACGACATACTTAAGACACAATGTGATGACTAAAAAGATTTGATACTTTATTGAATATATTTAAAAAGACACACATTGTGTGAGTTCTGTATATTATCAGACATAACATGGGTAGGTGAGACAACAAAAGGTAGATAGAGACACAGTTGGTATCAGATTTAAACCAAGCCTACAATATATAAAGTCACATAGTCCAACCAATACAATCCATTGATCACAGCAAAAAGTGTGTAGGTAAAGTCACAGTAACATTGATCATATGACCTATATAAGGTCAGTGCAGACAATCATAAGTCATATCCTACAACACACAAAGATGCAAATATCACATGGGTAAGGCTAAATAGACATAGTAAGAGGTAGGAGATAACCAACAGTGTCAGGGAAGGCCCCGACACGTGTGTCCGTACTTCCTCAGGGGGCAGTGGTGGGGTGTGTGTGGATACAGGGCCTCTTATATATGTGAACCAGAAGGGAGAGAGGTGGGTACTGACCAATAGAGGCGCATAGCACAGCGCGCCCCCGGACATTGGTGACAGCGGCGCGGTCTCAGGCGGCGTCCCGGAAGAGGGGGAACTCCCCCATTGACGTCACATGTTCCGAGACGCCGCCCATCAGAGGCCGCGTCACAGTCACATGACCGTGGCACCCGGCGCATGTGCACAAGGTCAGCCCACATAACCGCAGAGGGTAAAGTACCAATCATGGACATGCAGGGGACAAATATGGGAGAGAACAGGAGGTTGCTCCCACATGGGAAATACATAAATACCGCATCTGTTCACAATGTGACCCAGTGTCACCACGCACATGGTATTTATTCTTTAAACAGCACATACTGGTGAGTAGCATCTGATGATTCTCTCATGCTATATGCAAATAACCCTTGGCTCAAACTCTGCTGCGAGCATGAGCCGAGTGTCATTTTACTGTGATCTGATTCTCTCAAATGTGTGGAAAAGATGGAGAACTTAATTTCTCCATGTTCTCCTTTCTAAAAGTCGACGTTAGTAATGAGTGACCGTGCTCGTCACTGCTTGTTACTCACTCGAGCATCATGGTGCTCGACATGCTCGCTACTCGACGAGGTTTTTTTAAAGCTTGTGCATAAGCTCAAGTCCCCACCTTGCATGTTTGACGCTTTTTAGAAAGTCAATAAACATGCAGGGATTTCCTGCCAGTCACTGTAATACCATAGCCATGTTGATAGTGGCATTACTGTGATTGGCTGGCCGCATAGTGTCATCATGTCTATATAAGTTCAGGGACTCTATGCTCATCACAGTCTATCCCGGATACTATCAGAGCAGAGAGGTGCTGCTGAAGGAGGGAGAGAATTTTAGCTGTGTCTAGGCAGGGATTCGATCACATTTATATTTCTTTCAACTACAACAACAGTCCTTCTTAGGGTTAATTCTAATCAATATTAGTGCTGCTGTTAGCAATAGTTAGGGAGAGCTTTAGCCAGAGGCAGAGTGTAGGACAGGGTAGGATTCATTGCACGTCCTTTATGTTGGAAAACATATCAGCAGCCCTTCTCAGGGCTACTAATATTCTTTATGCTCTTAATCCTGCAAATTGTTGTGAAAAGAGATATTATATGCCATTTATAATGCTCAAGTTGTGCGTTGAAAGCATACAGGCTGACTTGGTTGATTGGAATAGCATTGTTATATAGTGCAAGCAGTGGAAAAAGTCCATCTAGGTGTGATAAATTTTCGGCGATACAAATGCTTTAAAGTTTTTAAATCAGCAAAATATTATGCACCAATTAAATTGCGGCAGTTGTGCATTGAAAACATTCATCCAGACTTGGCCAGTGACCAATAGCATTGCTATAGTGCTACTGCAGTGTAACAAGTTCATCTGAGGTGGGCAAATTTTACGGCGATAATAATCCTGAAATTATTTTGAAACTGCAAAATATTATACCCTAGTTAAACTGCGGCAGTTGTGCATTGAAAACATACATCCAGACTTGGCCGGCAACCAATAGCATCGCTATAGTGCTATTGCAATGTAACAAGTCCATCTGAGGTGGGCACATTTTAATAATCCTGCAAATTGTTTGAAGCAGCAAAATATCATACATAATTTAAAATGGGCAAGGTGCGGGGAAGTGAACGTGATGCTGATGGTGAGTGCAGAGGCCCAGGCCGTGGGCAAGATGAAACTGTGCCTGCTATGGGACCACAACAAACACAGACATCATGTCGACCTAGCTTCCTGCCTTCCCACTAGTTATCTAACTTCCCACTTTTTAGGGGGGTGCGGAATACCACTCTTGAAGCCAGACCAGTGTGAATAGGTTGTTGGTTGGATAGCAGATAATGTTTCCAGTCAGTTTGCCAGCACCACCCTGTCTTCCACACGATCCAGTCTCAGTAAGTGATTCTGGACCAAATAATTCTCACCCTGATCCTCCTTCCTCCCACCATGCCAAGTGCCCAGAGACAAGTGATCCCACACTTGGACACTCCGAAGAGCTGTTCATATTTCCATTTATAGATTCTGACCTTTCATCTGGCCCTTTTCAAGCGGGACATGAGGAGATCACAGGTAGCGATGGCCAAATATTTGAGCAGCCACACTCACAAGAAGGTGACGGTGGGAAATAGCAATATACAGTGGGTACGGAAAGTATTCAGATCCCTTTAAATTTTTCACTCTTTGTTTCATTGCAGTCATTTGGTAAATTCTAAAAAGTTCATTTTTTTTCTCATTAAAGTGCACTCTGCACCCCATCTTGACCGAAAAAAACAGAAATGTAGAAATTTTTGCAAATTTATTAAAAAAGAAAAACTGAAATATCACATGGTCATAAATATTCAGACCCCTTGCTCAGTATTGAGTAGAAGCACCCTTTTGAGCTAGTACAGCCATGAGTCTTCTTGGGAATGATGCAACAAGTTTTTCACACCTGGATTTGGGGATCCTCTGCCATTCTTCCTTGCAGATCCTCTCCAGTTCCGTCAGGTTGGATGGTGAACGTTGGTGGACAGCCATTTTCAGGTCTCTCCAGAGATGCTCAATTGGGTTTAGGTCACGGTTCTGGCTGGGCCGGTCAAGAATGGTCACAGAGTTGTTCTGAAGCCACTCCTTTGTTATTTTAGCTGTGCACTTAGGGTCATTGTCTTGTTGGAAGGTGAACCTTCGGCCAAGTCTGAGGTCCAGAGCACTCTGGAAGAGGTTTTTATCCAGGATATCTCTGTACTTGGCTGCATTCATGTTTCCTTCAATTTCAACCAGTCGTCCTGTCCCTGCAGCTGAAAAACACCCCCATAGCATGATGCTGCCACCACCATGTTTCACTGTTGGCATTGTATTGGGCAGGTGATGAGTAGTGCATGGTTTTCTCAAGACATACGCTTAGAATTATCACCAAAAAGTTCTATCTTTGTCTCATCAGACCAGAGAATCTTATTTCTCATAATCTGGGAGTCCTTCATGTGTTTTTGAGCAAACTCTATGCGGGCTTTCATATGTCTTGCACTGATGTGAGGCTTTCATCTGGGCCCTCTGCCATAAAGGCCCGACTGGAGAAGACTGCAGTGATAGTTGACTTTGTGGAACTTTCTCCCATCTCCCTACTGCATCTCAGGAGCTCAGCCACAGTGATCTTGGGGTTCTTCTTTATCTCTCTCACCATGGCTCTTCTCCCATGATTGCTCAGTTTGGCTGGATGGTCAGGTCTTGGAAGACTTCTGATGGTCCCAAACTTCTTCCACTTAAGGATTATTGAGGCCACTCTGCTCTTAGGAGCCTTGAGTAATGCATAAATTCTTTTGTACCCTTGGCAAGATCTGTGCCTTGCCACAGTTCTGTCTCTGAGCTCTTTGGGCAGTTCCTTTGAGCTCATGATTCTCATTTGGTCTGACAAGCGCTGTGAGCTGTGAGGTCTTATATAGACAGGTGTGTGCCTTTCCAAATCAAGTCTTATCATTTTAATTAAACACAGCTGGACTCCAATGATGGAGTAGAACCATCTCAAGGAGGATCACAAGGAAATGGAGCTGGAATTACGACTTCAGAACAAACCAGTGCTTTGTTTTCATCCATTTCTGGGTGTTTCTTAAAGTATGTTTGGGGTCATTGTCCTGCTGTAAGACCCATGATCTAAGATGCAAACCCATCTTGCTGATACTGGACACTACATTATGACCCAAAATCCTTTTGGAGTCTTCACTTTTCATGATGCCTTGTACAAAGTCAAGTGGAAACAATAAAGGCTAGCTCTCAACAAAGTGGAAAGGCACGGTGCTACTGAAGGGAGCCCTGACAGGCTTGCCTACAGCGTCCTCCACCGGAGCCACAAATGACAGGTTCAGAACATTTAAGGGATCACGTTTAAATCCACATGTATCCCTGGACAGGCTTCCCTGGAGCACCGCACCTGCCGAGACCTTAATCTATGGGGCTGGCCATTATCGCCTCCCACATTATCTCGCAACATATATCCCATACACGTGGCACACAGTACCGAGCCAACTGCAGCACGGCACCAGACCATATTTGCCTGTCCGCCATTTAGAATTTTCCAGCAGACGTGGTCCTTGTCTCCATGACTCCATCCATGTCTATCCCCAGACACCTCCTACCGGCTTGGTTTCCTTATCTAAGAATTGCTCCTCACTTCTACTTGACTGGTAATTTTTTCTCCTTTGTTTCCTGGATGCGTCTATCCACTTGTGACATTGTGATCAAGGCCACAGTGTTGGCCGAAACATCCCACTAGTCGCCTCAAGCATCACCCTTCAAATAAAGTTTCACCTAAAGCATACCATACACCTCTCTACGTGTGCAGTGATTTTTTTATTTTATTGTACACAGTCAAGGTAGCAAATCAACCCCTAAATATCTTTGAACTTCCACCATATTTGACTGTAAGTACTGTGTTATTATATTTGTAGACCTCATTCCATTTACAGTAAACATCTGAATGATATGCTTTAACAAAAAGCTCTATCTTGGTCTCATCTGTCCACAAGACACCTGCTGGCCCTCAAAAAATAGAGGGGGACACATGCTAGCACGCTATAAATTGTGAGGGCAACCTGCTGGCCCTCCAAGTTTAAAACTTTACAGTAGTAATACTATTAATACAAAAAAGAAAATTTGACCACCTCAGATGGATACATTATATTGCCGTATCAATATTTGGCTATGCAAAGCACACCCTGCTGCTGGCCCTCTAAAATTTTAGCGAGGGGTGCCAGATGGCCCTTTGACAATAGGGAGGGCTACCTGCTAGTCCTCTAACAATAGTAGGGGCCGACTCTTGGCCCTCTAACAATAGTAAGGGCCACCTGATGGCCCTGAAAAAAAATTGTGACTTACAAAGTTCCTCCTTCATAAATGAAACAGGATGTGTCTTATCATGCCTCACACACTACATGGCCAGATAAGGCAGTAAAATGTTAAAATTACATTTACTGGTGAATGTTTTTTTCATCATTGAAAGCAATGGGAATGTGCAAAAACACTACGTGTGAACATAGCCCAAGGTGTGGACGAGCATTTTTTTTTCTATTATTTATTTTGCCTTATATACAAGTCATTATCCTGGAAAGAGTGTTTCTTAACATTCTTTCCAGTAAAATCCATTTTAGTTTTGGTTTGAGCTCCCTGAAGAAGGATATTCGAAACGTGCGTCGGGGCGACGGGCGAGCTTCAGCACATGATACCAGTCAAGGTAATGTCATTCATTTGCATTTGTCCCTCTGTCCACGAGACATAGTGTCTGAGTTCAATACTCTTTGACAGCTTTTCCTTACACATGGGGATTCCATATATTACCTATTGTGCCGGTATGCATTTTGTAGGTTCTTCATGAGGCAGCAGCATGGTCATTACATAATATACTTCAACTTATAGTGACAGCTGCTTCTCAGACACAGGTACTTTTATGGTATTAATTGAATTTGTCTTTATTTTCATGTATTCAATAGCAGCATGGTCACAATTGTGAACTACATATTGTGAAATAGAAATCTATGTTATTCTTTGGGACATTGGGATATAATAGGTATATTCTTCTTAATGTGCATATTTACTAGCCCGCCCATATTATTGAAGCACTGTGTTTGGTTTTTATCTTGTTTTAATTTTTGAATCTAATAAAATTGGATTTTACAGTTGAACATACTCGTTCAAAGTCTTTTCTTGGGGGCCCTGGCCTCTGTTTGAGAGAGGAAATGTGCTATGTATATGGAGTTAAATAACCGAAAATAATTCTCAGGATTCAAGTTTGTCATTGATTTCCATTATACTTGTTACTCGAGTCGAGCACCCAAGGGTTAAAATTTGCTCAACTCGAGTAACGAGCACACGAGCATTTTAGTACTCGCTTATCACTAGTCAGCATATATGGGACTGCACTCAGTTGACATCCAAGTGCAGTTAGATGTTTTGCACACACTCATCTGATATATGCTGCTAATTGTCGCATGCAGCAATTTTTTTTCTTATGACATTTTGGCATGAGAAAATAAACGCTAGTTGACACTGCTCTATAGTATAACATTGAAGAGAGTGCTATCAGATCAAACATCGGATAGCACTCGTCCGAGTTATAAGCTGGCTACTGGCCAGTGTGAGCGAGCCCTAATGCTGGGAAACTGTGTAGGAACATATTTTTTTTGACCAGATGATATTGGGGATAATGAACGTCATGTCTGATTTCAGACTGCTGGCTCTTTTGATCCCCGTGAGATAAGCTGCTGCCAAAGGATTTTGGCAGTGACTCTTGTAGAGAACAGAGGATCATTTGGGAGAGTGAGTGCTCCTCTGTCTGGAGGAGTTGGAAGAGAGCTATTATCCAAACCATTGTTCGGCTGACAGCCATCTCTTAGCAACCAACTGTGAATGATACTTTTATTGAGGAGTTTTGTGCCTGAAGGCCCCTATACACATCAGAACCCAGCTGATGGTCTAATCGGTATGGGTACACCGACCAACTGATGGTCAGGAGAGATGCCATTTGTGCATTTCCGATTTTGGACTGACAATCACATTATTCTTCCTGAGATAAACCTCTACCAATTTGACAGTCGGCGGCTTTCTCATAGAGAACACTCTAGGGCATGGCCAAGCAAGTGCTCCTGTGTATGGTAATGTCGGCTGAGATGACTGTCAGCCGAAAGATTGGCCGAAACATTGTCCATCCGACAGCCATCTAATGTGTATGGCCAGCCTTAAACTGTATCTTCATAATTACATAGTTACATAGGTTAAAAAAAGACCTAAGTCCATCAAATTCAATCTTCCTCCACCAATTGTACAGTTTGTCAGTAATTTAACTATAACCCACAATCTTATATGTATCCAGCCCTTTTTTTAAAAGCTGTTATGTCATGATCTTTAGAAGGAATAAGTCATGTGCCAGTCCTTTGTACTGACCACACACATACATGTAAATGAGATCTCCTCTGAGGCATCTTTTTTCAAAGCTAAATAAGCCCTACATAGCATCATCAGATATTGACTACGAATTGTTCACTGCCCCTGATCTGCCAGTGATGCTGATAGACAGAATTATTAAGTAGTCCAAGAAATAATTGATCAACTGCATAATAGCATATTTTAAATGAATATGTATAGTAGTTATAGTAGTTTATAAGGCCGAAAAAAGACAAGCGTCCATCCAGTTCAGCCTATTTCTTGTGCACTGCAGCTATTCTGCAGCGTTGATCCAGGGGAACGCAAAAAAAAACAAAACAAACAAAAAAAAAAAAACATGCGGTATAGGCCAATTGACATCATTGAGGAAAAAATTCACTTCCCGACACCAATCTGGATTAATTAACTATCACTAAGCATAAGATGTAATTTTATTGTTCTCAAGAAAGGCGTCCAGGCCTCTCTTGAACTCATTAAGTGAGTTGGACATCACCACTTCCTCTCCCAGAGAGTTCCAGAGTCTCACGGCTCTGACCGTAAAGAATCCCCTTCTATGCTGGTGCGGGAACCTCCTTTCCTCCAGACGCATAGTGTGCCCCCTCGTCTTTGTCACCATCCTTGGTATGAACAGGTCATGGGAGAGATCTCTGTACTGCCCCCTGATGTATTTATACATGTTTATGAGGTCTCCCCTAAGCCTTCTCTTTTCCAACGTAAATAGGCCTAATTTTGACAACCTCTCTGGGTATTCTAGTCCCTCCATTCCCTTTATTACCGTAGTCGCCCTCCTTTGTACCCTCTCTAGCTCCAATATGTCTTTCCTGAGCACCGGAGCCCAGAACTGTGCACAATATTCTAAGTGCGGCCTTACCAGCGCTTTATACAGAGGAAGAACAATGTTCTCATCATATGCCCCTATTCCTCTTCTGATGCATGCCATGACTCTATTTGCCTTCGCAGCTGCTGCCTGACACTGGGCACTCCAATTTAATTTGCTATTAACCAAGACGCCCAGGTCCTTCTCCATGTCAGATTTCCCCAACGTTTTCCCATTTAATATGTATGGGTGACTGCTGTTTTTCTTTCCCATGTGCATGACCTTACATTTATCGGCATTGAACCCCATTTGCCATTTTTTGGCCCAACTCCCCAATTTATCTAAATCCTCCTGTAGCTGTGCCCTATCCTCATCTGTATTAACTACTTTACAAAGTTTAGTATCATCTGCAAATATTGCTATTTTACTATGCAACCCTTCCACTAGATCATTAATAAATATATTAAATAATATAGGGCCCAAGACAGACCCTTGAGGCACCCCGCTAGTAACCCTGACACACCCTGAGCTTACTCCATTGATAACTAGTCATGTATGACTAGCTTTATACTGGGTTATGTGCTAGATTTAATACATAGGATGAATGGAACTGTAGGCTGCAAAATAAAATAGTAGGCTGTGCTCAAAGAGTGAGTGTGGCTTTATTAGCACTATGTGTTTATGAATCATCATATTCATATAATTATAGGAAGCTTTATAGCTTTATGCTAATGTTCCATGTTCTCACTATATTGTTAGCAAAAATAAAACTTAAATAGGTCTTATTAAAATTAAAAGCTTTAAATCACTTGCAGTAATGAAATCATAATTTTTAATGCATTTACAATTTTTCTTTTATTGAGTCTGTTTGTGCCGGACGATTGTTTTTAGATGAAATTACTACATGGTTGCTCCTTGTTTACAATTATAAATATCTCATTTTTTTCCCCAATCTCCTTCTAAAAAGCACAGATTAATTTTATTTTTTTACAGGTTTCCTTTCTATCCTAAGTTTTAAACCCTTAGTGAAAAGGGAAATTAAGCCTTTAAGGGAAATTTATCAAGTTTAGTGAGTACAAGTTTAAAGGGAATTTCTCATCACAGAGATAACTCCTTTAAAAAAGGGAGAACGTTGCTAATTTCTCTTGCAGCAGTCATTAAAAGTAATAATGTGTCTTAGATTCATGTTGCCTCAACCATGGGTAGCATGACTCGGGCTGTGTTTGTAGCAGATGTGTATGTTTTACTCAGAAATGCATTTTTCAGATTAAACATATTTTGAAAAACCTGCTGAGGTCTATCTATCTCAGATGACTAGTCCATAGGAGGTCCCTGACCGCTTCATTGCTTGCCACCTCCTTAGACTAACAGATCTTTCTCTATGTGTGTTTGACTTGACTAGTTTTGGGTGATTGCTAAGGAGCAAGTCCTGTGCGTTTAGATGACATTTTGATCATATTTGAAGTATTTTTCATGTTTTATGGTTTTATATTCTTGCCATTCCTCTTCTATATAATGTGTTTAGCAAAAAGTGACCCAACGGTACCCAAGCCTCCTTAATGTGCACCTGGAGGGAAGTCTAAACCCTTTGGTAAAATCCCACACAGCTACTGTAACAAGTGTTGAGCGAGCACTAAAATGCTCGGGTGCTCGAAGCTCGGGTCGAGCTCACCGTGATACTCGGGTGCTCGACCCAAGCAACGAGCCCAATGTTAGTCTATTGGAGACCCGAGCATTTTTGTGGCGGCACCCCCAGCAGTCTGTAGAAAGCTAAAAAGTGCCCAAAACGATAGTGACAGTGCTCAGATGACATGGGGACTGTTAAGGGAACGGTTTCAAACAACTGTATTAAATAATGGAAAGCAACCGAACCCGGGGTCCGCAATGCAGCCTGGAGGACTGCGGCCGAACACCTTCCGGGTGAGAAGGTAAAACAACCAAGTTAAGTAACAATCCCTTCCGTGATACAGCACACTGGAACAGGAATAGGGATTCGCACTATCTCCGTTAACTGCACGAGAGATGTGCGATAAATAATATATCTGAAGCCCTGTTTACAGCACAGGGACTACACAGCAGGTGCTAGGATGAGTGTGTGATACACGCCGGCATATACGAGCTCCCAGCCGGCGTGCTACCGGACTTAGGAGTATCTCTCCACGTGGCTTACAGGCGGTGCTGGGAATACAGTGTCTGCAGACTGCTCGGAGTGTATGGTGACCCCTTTGTCTTAACAAGACTGTCAGCTAAAGCTACCTGCCTCCCTCCATCTAAGGCTGCCTATCCCCCGCTAAACCTGCCTGACCGTAACTAAAGCACACGTGGAGCCCAAACGACCAAGCGTCCACACAACACCATTAAGCCCTGCACACCGTCGCACTATTGGTGACGTCACCCGCGACCAATCAGGCGGTGCCAGGTCATCTGACTCCCAAACCAAAAATCACGGTCCGCCATGTCACGGGCATGTTCCATGCAGTGAATCCTGGACTTAGGCTGTAGCAGACCTGTTTCCCTCCGCAACCTATGCTTCATGTTGCTAGGAACAAAGACCCAAGAGACAACTTGTACATCTCGTGCACCAGCTAGGTTTTGGGACTGACGACGATGCTGAGCAGCATCAGCCACAGCTGGACCAGAATGGGAGACCACAGAATCCACTGATGGTTCTGAACCCATTTCAAATCCAGCAAACACCTGACGCCTAACAGGGACAGCATGGGGATCACCCCAGGAAGCATTTCTGACCCCCAGGTCACTGCTGTCAACAACGTGGTCAGATGTATTAAGCCACTTTTACAGGCTCACAATAAAACATTCAAAAACAAAACTGAAATTGTTTTCCTGTAAAATATGTTAAGGAACATCCTTTCCAGGGTAAAGTCTTGTGTATAAGGTAAAATAAATAAACAAAAACAAAAATACTCCTCCACACTTTGGGCTATGTTCACAAGTACCATTTTTATGCGTTTCTGCACTTTTGTATTGCTTTCAACCGTGACAAATGCATTCACCGGGAAATGTCATTTTAATGTTTTACAACCTTATCTGGCCATGTGCTATGTGACACATGCATACAGTGCTGAAAAGACATGGGAACAGCATGGGGAAGACCCCTGGAAGAATCTCTGACACCCAGGTCACTGCCTAAAAGTGTGCCCATCAGAAGTGATCCTTGCCGCATCAGAAGCTGCAGATTTTCAACTATCCCCGTGCAAGTCCTTGTCCCAGGGCAATGTTCAATTGTGCCTCCCCCATTCCTTGCAATGCAAGCGCAAATATGGAGCCAACCACCCACCCCCAGGCTGCAATGCTATACTACTAGCTTGCATTTGAAATGGAGCCTTTTAGTTTGGAGGAGGCTGAAGCTGGCCACTACCTCATGGCTGTGTCGGCGGCGAGGTCTCCATACTCAGTCCCCAGCCACCACTATTTGTCCTGGGAACCTTCCCCACACTTTTCTTAGCCTGGCCTGCTTTAGGGCAGCATTGGACTAGCCCACCAGACAACCAGAGACTCCTCCGGTGGGCCCTGGCTTCTCCATCAGGGGAGTTGAGAGTGCCAAGGTGAGAAGCATGATGATGATAGAAGTTAGCATCTGCTTTGTTTTCTTGGAATGCAAGCGTAGGTGTGCAGCCTGCCACCCGCCCACCCCCAGGCTGCAATACCATACTGCTAGCTTGCACTTTAAATGGGGCCTTTTAGTTTGGAGGAGGCCGAAGCTGGCCACTACCTCATGGCTGCTTCGGCAGCGAGGTCTCCATACTCAGTCCCCAGCCGCCACTATTTGTCCCGGTAACCTTCCCCACACTTTTCTTAGCATGGCCTGCTTTAGGGCAGCATTGGACGAGCCCACCAGACAACCAGACTCCTCCGGTGGGCCCTGGCTTCTCCATCAGGGGAGTTGAGAGTGCCAAGGTGAGGAGCATGATGATGATGATAGAAGTTAGCATCTGCTTTGTTTTCTTGGAATGTAAGCGTAAGTGTGCAGCCTGCCACCTACCCACCCCCAGGCAGCAATACCATACTGCTAGCTTGCTTGCACTTGAAATGAGGCCTTTTAGGCTTGTGGAGGCAGACGTCGGCCACCATGTCATGGCTGCATCGGCGGCCTGGTATCCATACTCAGTCCTCAGCCGCCCGGCGGCCGGAAGTTCACGCTTGGTCCCCAGCCGCCAGGGGGCGGCTGGGTGTCCATACTCGGTCCCCTGCCGCACCGCGGCCAGGTGTCCACACACGGTCCCCAGCCACCTGGGGGTGGCCGGGTGTCCATAAATGGTCCCCAGCCGCCCCTATTTGTCCAGTGCGCCTTATACACAAGCGCGCATACCAAAACATTACCTGTGCCCTCCCCAGTGCATTTAGTGGGAAGGACAGCCTATTCTGCTGTAGCGTGTGCACGCCAACCCCCTGTTCATGGCAAATGCGAAGATGCCACCCGCCCTGCACCTGTTGTTGCAGACTTGCAACTATCCCCGTTTAAGTCCTTGTCCCAGGGCAGTGTTCAATTGTACCTCCCCCATTCTTTGCAATGCAAGCGCAAGTATGCAGCCTGCCACCCACCCACCCCCAGGCTGCAATACCATACTGCTTGCTTGCTTGCACTTGAAATTTGGCCTTTTAGGCATGTGGAGGCGGAATCTGGCCACCACATCATGGCTGCGTCGGCGGCCTGGTATCCATACTCAGTCCCCAGCCACCCGGCGGCCGGGTGTCCATACTCGGTCCCCAGCCGCCCCGCAGCCGGTTGCCCACACACGGTCCCCAGCCGCCTATTTGTCCTGGTGCGCCTTATACACAAGCGCGCATACCAAAACATTACCTGTGCCCTCTCCAGTGCATTTAGAGGGAAGGACAGCCTAACCACAAACACGTGGACAAGTGAATGTGGCCAGGGAAGGTCCATCTCACTGACGCCTTCACACTGGGTTAATATTGTGGAAGCCGGGACACAGTTGGACACTGGGATGCAACAAGTCCTCCATACATAGAGGATTGCGGGTCCTGGGTCAATCAGGCTTCAACACAAAGTTCAGAAGGTAGACAGCAGCAGTGGTCAGCCTCCTACACAAAGAGTAAATTATTCATGATCACGAGGCCATCCATCTCCTTAGCTTTCTGTTCCTTGGAATGCAAGCGCATGTATGTAGTAGCGGCTAGGTCTGAGGTGGTCAGCTTTTTGGTGCATATTCTACCTCCTCCGAGGATTGCTGGATGTTTTCCTGCTACTATCCCAGTTCTATGACTCCCGTTAAAACAAAGCTTCAGGTGATGAATGATGGATGAGGTGGTGGCAGAGGAGAAAGAGAAGGAGGAACAGGGACCATTCACATCAATATCAGGCTAGTCAACCACACATGTCTTGTAGGATATGTTTCTGTACCAAAAGGAGTGGTTCGGCTCCACAGTTAAAGAGCATACAGTGAATGCAATGCCTACCAAAAATTTCGAGGCACTCCAATGCCCATTGGAAGTGACATGGAGGTCAGAGGGCCTTAACTAAACCATTTTTTCCATTTATAGCAACTGGGTCTCCTGTACACTGTTGGCCTAAGCAGTGAATGGAAGGATTTCCAAAAATTGTGAGGAACTGCAATGCCCCTTGAAACAGACGTGGATTACAGCGTACTAAAAACCTTCTACCCATTATTGCGGAGTGGGTCTCCCTTAGTGTTCGCCTATGCATTGAAAAGCAAAAGCTGACTAAAATTAGGAGGAAATGCAATGCCCGTTGGAAGAGTCATCGAGGTTAGAGGTAATTAAAAACAACATTTCAATGGTTTTAATTCCCCTTGTAAGAGACGTGGAGGTCACAGTAGCTTAACAAGATGGTTTTAATGCCCCTTGGAAGAGATGTGGAGGTCACTGTGGAATAAAAAGACAATATCAATGCCCGTTGGAAGAGACGTGGAGGTCCCAGTGGAATAAAAAGACTATCAATGATCCTTGGAAGAGACGTGGAGCTCACAGTAGCTTAGCAAGACGATTTTAATGCCCCTTACAAGAGCCTTCGAAGCAAAAGCTGCGAAAAATTAGGACGGAGGAACTTGCAATGCCCCTTACAAGAGCCATGCAGTACAGCATATTAAAAACATTATTCCCATTATTGGAGAGTGGGTCTCCCATAGTCTTTGCCTATGCCTTCCAAGCAAAAGCTGCCAAAAATTAGGACGGAGGAACTTGCAATGCCCCTTAAAAGAGCCATGCAGTGCAGCATATTAAAAACATTATTCCCATTATTGGGGAGTGGGTCTGCCATAGTCTTTGCCTATGCCTTCCAAGCAAAAGCTGCCAAAAATTAGGACGGAGGAACTTGCAATGCTGGCAACACGGACCACGGTCACCCTGGTGGTATAGTGGTGATGGAGGCTGAGGATAAGGAGAAGAGCAAAAAACAGCTGAAATGAGGAAGCGTATACCCATGTGTGGGTGTGAAGCAGTGCATGGGAATACACCTCCCGAAATAACACAGTGGATTTGACTTTATGTTACTCTGCTGTCATTTGATGGTGATGAGAAGTCTGGCCCAATCCAGCCCTTGTTCATTTTGATAAAGGTCAGCTTGTCAGCATTGTCAGTTGACAGGCGAGTGCGCTTAACAGTTACACTAAGTAACTAAGTGGCACTAAAAACACGCTCCGATAACACGCTAGCGGCAGGGCAGGCCAGGACTTCCAAGGCGTATAGAGCGAGTTCATTCCAAGTGTCCAGCTTGGATACCCAATAATTAAAAGGCACAGAGGAATCACGGAGGATGCTGGTACGGTCGGCAAGGTACTCCCTCACCATCTTTTGAAACTTTCCACTCCTTGTGAGAGTACCCCATGCCTCAGGGCCTGTAAGCTGGGCAGGTCTCAGAAAACTGTCCCAGAATGTTGACAGTGTTCCCCTGCCTCTGCTGGATTGGAGTTGCGTCTCTCTCACCTGTACGCCTTTGTTGGGCAACGAACTGTGACCTCTGCCGCTATCGTGTTCAGATGGGAATTTCTTTAACAGTTCTGCATCAAGGGCCTTCTGGTACTGCCCCATTTTTGTAGACCTCTCCACCTCAGGAATAAGAGAGTGAAAGTTCTCCTTGTAGCGGGGGTCTAAAAGTGTCACCAACAATGACTGTCACCCAACATTTTGACAACGCGAGGGTCACGGTTAAGGCAGCATAACATAAAGTCAGCCATGCGTGCCAGACTGGTAACGGGCAAGACTTACATGTCCTCACCAAGATGAAGACTGACCATGCTTTCCTCCTCCTCCGCCCTGTCCTCAGACCACCCACGCTGAACCGACGGTATGACAGTTGTACAGGTACTACCGTCTACAGCGCATGATACCAGCTCCTGTTCTTCTTCCTCCTCTCCCTCCTCTCCCTCATTGTCCCCCAATGCATGTTGGGATGATATGAGGCTGGGCTGTGTGTAATCGCCCGCTACGGCTTCTTGATCCATCTCATCATACTCTGGCTGCAATGCCTCCTCTTTAATTCTCTGCAGAGAGCGTTGCAAAAGACAGACAAGTGGGATGCGTCATCGCCACTCACCATCTTGGTGGACTCCTCAAAGTTTGTCAGAATGGTACATATGTCAGACATCCAGGTCCACTCCTGAGGTCTTATGTGTGGAGTCTGACCTGAATATCGACGACCTTGTTGCAGCTGGTGCTCCACAACTGCTCTCTTCTGCTCACAAATCCTTTGCAACATGTGGAGGGTAGAGTTCCAACGTGTGGGGACATCACACACCAGTCGGTGTGCCGCAAGCTGCAAACGCTGCTACAACACAGCAAGGGCGGCGGAAGCTGTAGCCGACTTCCGAAAATGAGCTGACAGGTGGCGTACTTTGATGAGCAGATCTGGCAACTCGGGTACAATTTAATAAACCGCTGAACCACGAGGTTAAGCACATGAGCCAGGCATGGTACGTGTGTGCTCTCGCCTCGCCTCAGAGCCGCCACCAGGTTACGGCCATAGTCACACACAACCATGCCTGGATGTAGGTTCAGCGGTCTCAGCCACAGATCTGCCTGCTCTTTCACAGCTGTCCATAACTCACAAGCAGTGTGAGATTTATCACCTAAGCTTATGAGTTTCAGCACAGCCTGTTGCCGCTTGGCTGAGGCAGTACTGCAGTGCTTCCAGCTTGTAACTGATATGGTGATATCTGAGATGGAGGCTGAACATGAGGAGGAGGAGGAGGATGATGCGCCGGAGCTGTACACTGTGGGGGCAACTCTGACTTACATAGGGTCCACAATCCTCGGTGTGGGGAGGATGTGTTCCATCCTAAGGTCCAACTGGGTCCCGGCTTCCACTATGTTTACCAAGTGTGCCGTCAGGGAGATGTACCATCCCTGGCCACAAGCACTTGTCCATGTGTCCGTTGTCAGGTGGACTCTCCCAGTAACTGCGTTGTTGAGGGCACGGCAGATGTTTTGGGACACGTTCTTGTGTAGTGCGGGGATGGCACACCGGGCAAAATAGTGTCGGCTGGGGACCGAGTACCGAGGGACGGCCACCGCCATAAGGCTGCGGAAGGATTCCGTCTCCACCATCCTAAAAGGCAGCATTTCCAACGCAAGCAGTCGTGAAATGTGCGAATTTAGGACTGTGACATGTGGGGTGTTGGCTGCGAATTTCCGCTTTCGTTCAAAGGTCTGGGATATGGACAATTGAACGCTGTGGTGGGACATGGACGTGGACGTTGATGCTGTTTCTTGAGAAACTGCCATAACAAGTGAAGACTGAGAGGAGGGGGCATCTTTACATGCAGTATGGACAGGGGATTGCCTTGCACACACAACAGGGGGTTCTCTTACACGTACAACAGCGGAAGAAGCAGTGGTGACACCTGCTGACTCTGGTCGTTGACCTTGGGGTTTGCCCCACAAAGTCGGGTGCTCTGCTGACATGAACCTGATTATGCTGGTGGTGGTCAGGCTGGTAGTTTTGTCACCCCTTCTGATGCTGGCATGGCAGGTGGTACAAATGGTCTTTTTGGGGTTATCATCAGAGTCTTTAAAAAAATTCCAGACTCTGGAAGACCTACCAGTTGTACTGGCAACGTCCCTCGTGTTGGTGTTACGGGGAACGGTTGCCCGCCTTCTGTCTGCGGCCACCACACTGCTTCTTCCTGCCTGTTGGGGTACTCTGCCTCCCTCCCCCTGTGTGCTGCTGGCCTCGCTCTGCGTGTCCTCCTGCCACGTTGGGTCATTTACTGGATCATCCACCACCTCCTCCTCTTCCACTTCCTCACCACTGTCCTCCTCACTTCGTGGCAATTGTGTCTCGTACTCGTCCACCTATTGTGACAAATTGCCAGCGTCGCCTTCCTGTGGCCGTGGCTGATAAAATATTTGGCCGTCGCTACATGGGATCTCCTCTTCCACCACTTCAAGCGGAGCAGGCGAGGGGCCCATATATGGAAATGGACCAGTGAACAGCTCTTCAAAGTGTCCAACTGTGGGATCAGTTGCTGTCTGACGACACTCATCATGGTGGGAGGAAGGAGCATCAGGGTGAGGAGGAGTATGCGGTCGAGACTCACGGCTACTAAGACTTGACCGTGTGGAAGACAGACTGGAGGTGGTGGTGCCCAGGTGACTGGAAGTATTATCTGCTATCCAATTAATAACCTGTTCACACTGATCAGTTGGCAATAGTGGTGTTGTTGTGTGCTTCCCTAGTAATTCAGTCAAGAACTGGGAGCGAGAAGATGTGGCTGTTGGTTGTGGCACATTTTCACCTTGGCCACGGCCCCGTCCTCTGCACGCACCATCACCAGAACATCCAGTTCCATGCCACGCGCCTTGCCCATTGTAAATTAAATAAAATAGCTTACACTCGCACTATCAATGGCAAAAGGGTAACAGAAAGGAGATTACAACCGTGGAAGATGAAAACCAAAGTTCTATTTCTCTGGCCTACACCAGAATCTTTTAAACAGATATATTTGTGTCTGAACAGTCAGCGAGACACTGAAACTGTTTTTTTTTATGTAAAATAGGCAAAAAGGTGGATTACACCCAGATTTGAACCGTGGAAGAGGAAAACCGCAGTTCTAGTTCTCTGGCCTACACCAGAATCTTTTAAACAGATATATTTGTGTCTGAACAGTCAGCGAGACACTCAAACTGTTTTTTTTTTTATGGAAAAAAGGCAAAAAGGTGGATTACACCCAGACTTGAACCGTGGAAGAGGAAAACCACAGTTATATTTCTCTGGCCTACACCAGAATCTTTTAAACAGATATATTTGTGTCTGAACAGTCAGCGAGACACTCAAACTGTTTTTTTTCCAAGTTAAAAAGGCAAAAAGGTATATTACACCTAGATTTGAGTGGAAGAGGAAAACCACAGTTCTAATTTCCTGGCGTATACCAGACTTTTTTAAATAGATATATTTGTGTCAGAACACTCACAGACACACTCAATTTTTTTTTTTGGGGGGGGGATACCAAAAGGTTAATAAGACAGGTATTTGTACAGTCTGACTGAGGTAAAAAGAAAAAAGAGGATTTAGATGAAAAAAAAAGGATTTTTCCTGGCCCCTGAGACCTGGGGCTAAGTCTAGCAATTTGAGCAGCAGCAGCACACAGGACTGTAATGCAGTGTTTGTTGGTATAACCACTGTTTCTCCTATACAGCCTGCCTGCCTGCCTGATATCTGGGATGGATATTAGTCCTCAGAAGGACTATTTGTTTGATTTTGCAGGCTTTAGAGACCCTACACTACCTATTTCTCAGTATAAATCTCTCCCTATGTCAGCAGCACTCTCCCTACACTGTCTGATCTGGAGCGACTGTGTACAAGATGGCGGCGGCCAGTTTTAAACACTCAAGGTGACGCTGTGCGGCCAGCCAATCACTGTAATGCCCACAACCAACATGGCTGCGGCATTACAGTGACTGGCTGCCAATCCCTGCATGTTCATTGGCTCTGTAAAGAGCGCCAGACATGCAGGGCGGAGACCCGAGCTCCCGCCCGAGTAACCCGGAAATGCTCGGTGCTCGCCGAACATCCCGAGTAGTGAGATGCTCGGGTGAGTACCGAGCAGTGTCGAGCATGCTTGCTCAACACTAACTGTAACCCAAATTGAGGCTGACTATAAACAAGGGTGTCAGACTACAAAGTGCATTGCAGATTACTCTAAATGGGGCCACATAGCCACTAACCAATTAGTGTCATATACGCCCTTTCTGAGGAAGCAAGACACGCGAAACGTACGTTAGAGGGCTATGTCTGGTAACCATAGTGTGCACTTGCGGTTATCTTAGAATTTATTTATACTTACATTTGCATTTTTGTTTACTAAATTAGAATACCTAGGCAAAATGTTCAAGTGATCTTCTTTTGTGTAGCGGAGTTACAATCTCCAGTAATATACATGATTTTTCTCTACTGATGTCGTATTTATATTGGTTTATTTATATTTACCTATTTATATTAAGGGGGCATGTATGTGCATATATGTCTCTCTGAATATGAGTGAACATATTTATATGGCATTTAATCTGAATTTATTCTATGCATGTGACACACATAGGTTTTGTATACCAGCTGTTTTCATTCTGCAGTATATCTTTTTTACCTGTTTTTATAATGTTTTTGTATACAAATAAATATTAACTATTTAAATAAGGTTTTTGTATGGAAGTATTCGTTGTAGGTTTGCTGTGTTTTGCGCTTCCAGCTAATATATGACCGTTTAGGTTTATTCAATTAGTGTCCATGTTAACACCTCTCAGCCATCAAAACTGCCTTTCTTAAGAATTTAAGTATTAAAACTGGACCATGGCTCAAGGAAAAAAGTGGTCTGGTTTGATGAATCATATTTTCTTTCATATCTTTTTGATGGTTGGTTGAGTGTTGACTACTTCTGGAAGAGATACCACCAAGATGTAATATAAAATGAGGGAGAGACAGTTAAAGTAGTATGGTGCTCTTGGCAATTTTGTGCTAAGAAACATTTGGTCCTGACATTGGATGTTTTCAGAGCACTTTAAACCAGGGGTGGGAAATTACTTTTCCCGAGGGGCCACATGAGAGACCGTGACTGTTGTGAAGGTCGGAACAAATAGGCTGAAATTAATTCTACTCAATATTAATTATAATTATTTGTAATAATATTAATTGTATCTCTTAATATTGAGCAGAATTAAATATGCTTACATCCCCCTATGTACCATATGGCTCCGCACACAGCCCCCCTATATACCGCATGAGCCCACACACAGCCCCCTATATACCGTAAGAGCCCACACACAGCCCCCTACATATAGTATGAACCCCTATTGCCTCCCATATACAATATGCGCCCCTCACTGTTAGGCCGGTACGCAGGAGAAGGGCTTTTTCGCTCGTCCGGCCTGGCCCTTTCCTGCTGGTCAGTAATTGTCAGCATTTAGGTTCCGTTCTAGGGATTCTAAGTGTGGTTTCTGCATTTCTGTTCATGTGCCGCTAAGCCATGCCCCCTTGCGGTCATGTGCCACTAAGCCACGCCCCCCTGTTGTCTGGTACAGCGTGGTTGGTTGTCCTGGGGGGGCTGGGGCTGTCTCTAGTGTATTTAAGGGCTCCGTGGGCTCCGCCCCGGTGCCTAGTCTATCTCTTTCTAACCTGGGGTGAGGTCTCTAGCAGTAAATGCAGTGTGTGAGGGTCATTGTCAAGGGTTCCTGCTGAAAGCTCCCTAGTCATCCTAGCCATCAATTAGGGCTAGGGGAAAGCTGTGAGCAGCACGCTCTACCGTGTCGGTTCACCGGTTGGTGTCCACGCCACAGAGGCATCCTTGAAACCGATACAGTATTCCAGGGTCCGCCATTGTACGCCTCCATCTAGTGCTCAGGCGTTTCATGCTGCCAAATCCTTCCTGCCCTGCACAGCAGTGTCTTGCAATGCAGAAGTGTATTCGTCTCGTTTCTGGAGTGTTGTTAACTCCCAGCATTGTACCTTGTTTTGTTACTACTTGTGTGTGCACTTAACACACTAGTTAATTTCTTTCTCTGTGCTTAGCTGAACATTCCTCTGGGACTCAGCTGCTGCAGCTCCTCTGCAGTCCGGTGGACCCCGACGTGTCCTTTAAGTTTTATTTTATTTTATTAAAGGACACGCCAGCGTAACACCCGCATAGTGTCACGGTTCTACCCCACACTGTGTCTGAGATGCAGTTACTGACAGCTCAGCTGTCTAATCTTGTACAGGGGCGTGCTGGAGCTGTCAGTACTGTGATTGATAGCTCGACCATCCAAATCTGGTACAGGGATGTGCAATAGCTGTCAGTGTGGTGATTGACAGCTCGGCTGTCCAATCTGAGACTGGGAGGCACTAACACTCTCCAGGTTGTATATTTCCCATATTGTAAGGTTACATGGTATTCCTCTTAACATTGTGTCTGATAGGGGGGTACAATTTGTCTTTAAATTCTGGAGAGCCTTTTGTAGTAAACTCGGGATTGACTTGTCATTTTCATCTGCCTACCACCCTGATACCAATGGTCAGACTGAAAGGACAAATCAATCTTTGGAACAAATTTTAAGGTGCATTGTGGTGGCTCAGCAGGAGGACTGGTCTTCATTTTTACCTCTCGTTGAGTTTGCCTTTAACAGTCGAGTTAATCAGTCTACTGGAACCTGTCCGTTTTTCTGTAATTATGGGTTTCATCCCCATTTTGGTGAATTTTCTAGGATTAGCTCTGAATGTCCTGGGGTGGAGGTTACCGTACAAAGATTTGGGGATGTTTGAAGGTTCAAAAGAATATTGGGACTGCTCAGACTCGCCAAAAACTGAAGGCCGATAGAAGACTTTCGGTGGGTCCTGTTTTTAAGATTGGGGATAAGGTTTGGTTGTCATCCAGGAACATTAAACTTTAAGTGCTGTTGGCAAAGTTGGGTCCAAAGTTTATTGGTCCTTATGAGATCCTTGAGGTGGTCAATCCAGTGACATTCATATTAAAGCTTCCTCCATCCCTTCGCATCCCTAACGTCTTCCATAAATCCTTATTAAAGGAGTTTATTCCCTTGGTATTATCTCCCTCATCCCCGCCTCCTCCAGTTTCAGTCGACGGTGGCTTAGAGTATGAGGTTCAGAGAGAGCTAGATTCTTGTAGGGTCCGTAATTCCCTCCAATACCTCATCCACTTGAGGGGATATGGTCCAGAGGAGAGATCATGGGTCCCTGCTCGAGATGTGAAGGCCGATCGGTTAGTCAGGGCTTTCCATCTAAAGTTTCCTTGAAAGCCTGGGGGTCCGGTGCCCCCCTTAAAAAAGGGGGTACTGTCATGGTTCCACCCCTAACTGTGTCTGGGATGCAGTTACTGACAGTTCAGCCATCTAATCTTGTACAGGGGCGTGCTGGAGCTGTCAGTACCGTGATTGACAGATTGACCATCCAGTCTTGTACAGGGGCATGCAATAGCTGTCAGTGTGGTGATTGACAGCTCGGCTATCCAATCTGAGACTGTGAGGCACTGGCTAGCTTCAGGTGTTCATTATCCCAGTTGAATGCCAGGCTACTTAATTGAGCTGTTTGTCCCAGATCTCTGCCAGACGTACATTCAGCTAGTGTGAGGTTTGTTCTCTGTGCCTTGAGTTCTGTTTATTGTTCTTCTGTTGCCTGACCTTGGACCTTGTTCTGACCATCCATCTGTTTAATCCCTTCTGCTCTGATCTACTTTCCTCATGGTATTCTGATCTACGGAACGCTTTCTGACTACGCCTTTGCCTCTTCCCTCTGTTTATGACGTACCCTCCTGGCTTTGACTTCGGACCCCTTGACTATCCGTCTCAAGGCCTGGCAGTGAAAAGTGACTCAGCGTCACACATAGCCTCCATATATATACAGTGTGAGCCCCACATATCCTCCATATATACAGTGTCAGTCTCACATAGCCTTCATATATACAGTGTGAGCCCCACATAGACTCAAAATATACAGTGTGAGCCCCACATAGCCTCCTAGATATATATATATATATATATATATATATATATATATATATATATATATACAAATATTCCATACACATGAAAAAAAAAACACAACACATACTTACCCCACTCCTGTTTCCCTGGCGCTCTGCTCCTGTATCCTGTGCACTGAGTCTCAGCAGCAGTGTGATTAAATTATGTCATCATGTCTGCTGTCTCAAACACTGATTAGTGGAATATGGAGCCGGCGGCCACGTCCTTCATCAATGTATTTACCGATGTCTGCATCCTGAAGATGTAGATAGCGATGACAGCTAGCAGCGGCTGTGGATGGACGGTGGGGGAGAGCATGTTGCGGCCTGTCGGCCACTGTTTCAGCCCTTCAGCTGTCTAGGTCTAGGTAAAAATATTAAAGTGTGTTTGCAGAAGCTACATTCTGGCTTTCCCAGTCCGGCCCATGGGCCGCGGTTTGCCCAGGTCTGCTTTAAACAGAGGGCCTAGTTTATAATGGTCTCTCATATAAAACCAGTTCTTATCAAGGTGGGATATATTTATCTTTAAGTTGTAAGGGAAAAAATAATCATCTTCCTTTTTGGCTATAATGACTTTGTAGATACAATATTATTCTTATATGCTGTAGCTTCTGTTAACACCTTTTAATATTTTAACTTTGACGCAACAAAAAAACTTTGCTGTACTGTATCCTTCCTGCCCTGCTAAATGACAAGGCAATTCACAAGGAACTTTTATGTTTCCCTATAGTAGAAGTTAATAACTTGAGAATTAAGTCAAAAGAATCCATAAACTATACAGGGTAATTTGTGTGAACTTATCTAAATAATCATTTGCTTTTCGTACAGCAATATTTTAATTGGGAATTAAATTGACGAAATGTACAAAAAATGATAAAGGCTGTGTCAAAAGCTTAGATTATGGCACTGAGAGTCGTGATATTTCCTTTTGTTCAAACAGAAGATAAAAATGGAAAGAGAGACATTTGCAGTGTATTATAATAACAGTTTTTATTGATTCTGCCATCTAAACATGTGGGAGATGAGACATTCTTTTATACTGTGAAAAGCACAGTCAAAGTCATTTATTCCTCTTTTCCAATCAATGTGCACCCCCAGGTTGTAGCATGTGTTCTTATCTATTATTGTTTATCTTCTAGCATCTTTATTTTAATCTTAAAGTGGAAAGAAAAAAGTAGACACGTCTGGAACTTCCAATTATTTTTCGTCATATTTTTAACTGATGTATCTGGGTTATTTGTAAGGTAACATTTTCCAAAAAGCGTATTTTTTCTTACATCAGTCTTTGAAAAAATGTTAATTCAAGTATTATTACAACATAAAGCTGAAGTATAAATGCTTAAGATGAAGCTCTACATTTCTGCCCAATAAACTAGCTCATGAATGGGCCAACAATGTAAGATAATACACTTCTCAACATTGAAATTCACACAGGAAGGATAAGTCGTGGAATTACGTTAATCTCAGAATCGATAAAGTTTTTAATGATCTGAAAATTAAGTAAAAATTGTATTTATTCATTATCGAGTATGATAACCACATGAAAAAATACACAAAATTACATGACTTGTCATGCTGTTAATGAGGTTATTAATGGTTGTCTGAAGAATTTTCTGCCACGCTCAATGCACTCGGGCACACAAATCATCAAGATTCACTGTTGGCAGCTCCATTTGCAATTGTAGACCAACCACATTCCAGATGTCCTTTATGAGAGACAAGTCCGGAGACACAGCAGGCCATAGAAGCACATTTAGGCTACTCAAGTAGCATGGTCAACATGTGACCTCCCATTGTAGCATTGAAAAACGACACCTGGAATACTTTGGAGAAATGGCCGTACTACTGGTTCCAACATCATATCAATGTGACACCGAGCTGTTAGTGAACTAGAGGGTTCCTGCTAACGCACATCATGCCACTTTGCAAAATAATCACAGAAGTAGGATAGTGTGAAGTTCTATCATGAAGGCCTCTTCATGGCATTGTCCACAGATTCTCCAGACCAATTTTCAGCTATCATTAAATAGAAAACTAAAGCAGGTCTCCATTGCTTCATTTAAGCTTCTGTTTTACATTTGTAAACCATGTGGGCAACACCATGAAGAGGCTTTGATGAAGAAACATTACACTGATTCTACTTGTGGGATTATGATGATGGGTGGCATAGTGTATGGTAGCCCGAACCCCTCAAGCTTCCATTCCAAATAACAGCTTTGCGTTATACTGATTTTGTAATGGCACCAGTGGTATTGCCATGTCTCCAAAATGTTCCAGGAGCAACTTTTAAATGCAAGATTGCCAGGCCATATGCTGCTCCTGTTGGTGTAAGCAGCTTGAGTAACTAAAATTTGGTAAACTCTAACAGCAACACCACAAGCAATGCTGACACCAGACATCCTAGCAGTCGTCCTGGCAATAGTAGAACCTTGATGCAGGTCAAAACTGGCCTCCTTTGCCTCCTGCAAGCATATTAGTGGGGAGTAACTGAATGGTATAATGAAATATATGTTCCACAACATCATCCAATTACTCTCCACTAATATGAATCATTAGTTCTAGTAATGGTAGAATGATATAGCCTCTGCCAGTGATACCATCAGCTCATGTTCTGTACAGCCTGTCACCTTGGCTGTAATAACACTAAATGTTTTATATATCTTAACTTAAATTCAGTTATTATACTGCGTGTGGAAGGGCAGTCGGGGCATCATAATGTGTGGGGCTGTTGGGAGATCATGCTGTGTGTGTTGCCATAAGGTCAGGTTGTGTTGGGGAGCTGTGGGGCATCATTCTGAGTGAGAGACTGTGGAGTCATCATACTGTATGGGAAGGCTGTGTAGGCATCATGCTGGGAGGTTATCAGACTGTGTGGGGGAGACTGTGGGTGCCATAAAATTGTGTATGGACTGTGGGTGCATCATATTGTGTGGGAGGCTGTGGGGGCTCATAATACTGTGAGGGGTGGTATATGAGCTTAATGCTGTGAAATGATCATACTGTGTGTGATAGACTGTGGGGGGCATCATATTGTTTAAGGAAGGACTGTGAGGGCATCATATTCAGTAAGAAAGGACTGTCAGGGCCATCACAGCAAACAGAGACACACTAGCTAGACAACCAGATTCAATCATACCTGGACTGTGTCCATTCTCTAACAGATACCATAAGTCCTAATCGCAATGACTTCTGAGTCAACAGATTGAATCAGTGACAAGAACAGGTCAAGTTTGCTATGGGAGTACTGTCTTGTGCAGCCTCCACTGTACTATCAGAGAGGTGGCTATGTCAAGTCACCCTTCCCCAGAAAACCTTAATTTATCAAAATGAATAAGGCATGGCTCAGTGCTGACTTTCATTCACCTAGGGCTGTTGCTGATAGGCCATAGCATCTGCCTAAACATTGCCTTCTCCATTGTTCTGCTGCTGCCAGTGCTGAAGGCCTACATTCAGCAGGTCAAATACTCCTTGTCCTTCATGTCAACTATACTGTGCTGCTGCCAGGGTTGCTATTGTTGGCCCAAGAGAGTCATGCCAGCCACACATCTCCTGTCTGTCCACATGGTTTCCTAGTGTTATACTGTGATGCTACTGCTGAGGCCATCATTGCTGTTTCTAAACTGGCAGACATCTCCTTGTCAGCCAGTCATATTTTTATACATTGTGGCCGCTGCCACTGTTGCTAGACAGCTACACCAATAACACATCTACCAGTGTTTAGTAGAGCAGCATTGCTGCTGGTGCTTCCAGTGTATGCGCTATACTTCCAGACATCTCCTTGCCTCCCCAATCATTATTTTATACCATGCGGTTTCTGCTGCTGCCATTGTCACTAGACAGCCATGCCAGCCACATGTCTCCTGACTGTCCACTGTGTTTTGAACTGCTATACTGTACTGCTGCTGAGACTGCTAGATCTGAAATTATACTGACAGACATCTCATTGCCTGCCCTTCTTATTCTACAGGGTGGGCCATTTATATGGATACACCTAAATTAAATGAGAATGGTTGGTGATATCAACTTCTTGTTTGTGGCACATTAGTATATGGGAGGGGGAAAACTTTTCCAGATGGGTGGTGACCATGGTGGCCATTTTGAAGTCGGCCATTTTGGATCCAACTTTATTTTTTTCAATGGGAAGAGGGTCATGTGACACATCAAACTTATATCAACTGATATCAACTTCCTGTTTGTGGCACATTAGTATATGGGAGGGGGAAAACTTTTCCAGATGTGTGGTGACCATGGCGGCCACTTAGAAGTTGGCCATTTTGGATCCAACTTTATTTTTTTCAAAGGGAAGAGGGTCATGTGACACATCAAACTTATTGAGAATTTCATAAGAAAAACAATGGTGTGCTTGGTTTTAACATAACTTTATTCTTTCATGAGTTTTTTACAAGTTTATGATCACTTATAAAATGTGTTCAAAGTGCTGCCCATTGTGTTGGACTGTCAATGCAACTCTCTTCTTCCACTCTTGACACACTGATGCCAACACCGCAGAAGAAATGCTAGCACAGGCTTCCAGTAACCATTGTTTCAGATGCTGCACATCTCGTATCTTGATGGTATGGTGTGGTATATGGGGTACAAAGATAGTGGGGCCATTCTTCATCAATGGAAACCTCAATGCCACTGGATATCTGAAATTGCTACATGATGATGTGTTTCCCTCTTTATGCACTGAAGATGGCACGTTCCCTGAGTTTTTCTAACAAGATGGTGCACAACCACATTATGGGTGTCAGGTCTGACCATTCCTACATGAACAGTTTCCTGGTTATTGGCTTGGTCATCGTGGGCCAGTTGAATGGCCACCAAGCTCTCCCAATCTGACCCCCTTAGACTTTTATCTTTGGGGTCATCTGAAGGCAATTGTCTATGCTGTGAAGATACGAGATGTGCAGCATCTGAAACAATGGATACTGGAAGCCTGTGCTAGCATTTCTTCTGTGGTGTTGCTCTCAGTATGTCAAGAGTGGGAGAAGAGGGTTGCATTGACAATCCAACACAATGGGCAGCGCTTTGAATGCATTTTATAAGTGGTCATAAACTTGTAAAAAACTCATGAAAGAATAATTACGTTAAAACCAAGCACACCATTGTTTTTCTTATGAAATTCTCAATAAGTTTGATGTGTCACATGACCCTCTTCCCATTGAAAAAAATAAAGTTGGATCCAAAATGGCCAACTTGAAAATGGCCGCCATGGTCACCACCCATCTGGAAAAGTTTTCCCCCTCCTATATAATAATGTGCTACAAACAGGAAGTTGATATCACCAACCATTCCCATTTAATTTAGGTGTATCCCTATAAATGGCCCACCCTGTATAACGTGCAATTGCTCCTAATAATATTTTAACTGTCACTCCTAGACACCAACACATATCTCCTGTGCTTCACTAGTGTGTTCTCAAGCTACAATGTAATGCTACTATCAAGTGCACCCTCTTCATGGCACACAAATATGAAACTGCTTTCAAAATAGAGATATTTTTTTCAAGGCCATTTTTCTTCTTCACTTTGAAAACAGATAACCTGTTCCTGCTTCCAGTGCTGGCCGAGACATCTCTTTGCTTGCCCCATCATAATTTTATACCATGCGTGTTAGGAGGGCGGTTGCAGACAACTTTATTTAAATGGAATGCAACCGACCCCGGGGTCCACGATGCAGCCAGGTGGGCTGCTGCCGAACACTTTCCGGGTGAAAAGGTACACAACCAACTTAAACGGTTCGCACAATCTCCGTTAGCAGCACGTGAGATGAGTGACCGGAAAACTATCTGTAGCCCTGTTTCTGCACAGGGACTACTCTGGCAGCGCTAGGATGTGTGTGTGACTACGCCAATGGGTACACGTGCCCCCAGCCGGCATGCTACCGGACTGACGGGTTCAACTCCACGTGGCGAACCGGCGTTAGCCATGCACAGGATGTCTGCAGGCTGCTCGGGGTGTTAGGCGACCCCTTTGGCTGAGCCAGGCTGCCAGGCGAAGCTACCTGCCTCTATGGAGCTAACCTGCCTCTATGGAGCTAACCTGCCTATGCGACCTGTGCTAATCAGCCAAGCGAACTCTGGCATCGGCAGGCCACGGAGTGAACAGCTAGGGAGCACGTGGAACAGAGTTGTCCACACAACTGCATCACTTGCTCAAATGATCTGAGCGCGCCGCCTTGATTGTGGGCGGGCCTTTTAAAGATTAAGCCCTGCCCCACTGTCGCAGCATTGGTGACAACACCCGTGACCAATCAGGCGGTGCCAGGTCACCGGATCAGCTGGTTCCTGAACCACCAATCACGGTCCGCCATGTCACGGACATGCTCAGTGCGGCGCATCTCGGACTTAGGCTGCCGGAGCCCCGACTCCCTCCGTAACCTATACTTCATAGTGCTAGGCACAAACACCCGAGATACAACCTGAGTATCTCGTGCAGTAGCTAGGTGTTGGGACTGAAGGAAATGCTGTGCAACATCAGCCCTGGCTGGACCTGAATGGGAGACCACAGAATCCTCAGATGGCTCTGAACCCACTTCAGATCCAGCAAACGCCTGACGCCTATCATTATCCCCCCCTTTAACATCCTCCTCCACTTGACGCTCTACTCGGGCCAAAGTTTTAAAAGGACCAGTAGAGCGGGGGGCAAAGTTAGCAGATTCCCTGCGTACTTTATTTTTTCTAGCCGTGAGCCACACTCTGTCGCCCGGATAGAACACGGGAGCGGTGCGACAAGAAGTGTCAACCAACTCACTATCTGTGGAGTCCGCCACGGATAACGAGTGGCAACGTCCAGCCGGACTTTGACAGAAAGATCTATCTCTCGCACAGATGGCACACGCTAGAATATGTTCCTTAACGTCCTGGCGCCACCGGGGCCACCAATGCGACCGTTGAAGGAACTTAGTGGTACGTTTGACCCCAAAATGACCTACGATCTTGGCATGAGCCCAGGAGAGCACCTCCTTTTGTAGATTAGGAGGAACGAACATCCTCCCAGGGGGAAGAGTAAGACTGGGCTCGTCATCGTGCCTAGCCATATTCATGGACTGGGACAAAAGGTCTATCCGGGGATTCTTTTCGACATAAACTGACGAGACCTGAGTCTTGGGGACAGACAAAGAATCTGTGCCAGGGGTCAAATTAGTAGAAGGCTCAGAGGCTACCCTCCGAGAGACTGGTACCATACATTGGGACACACAATTCTTTCCCCAGGAAGAAATCCTCCCCGTACTCCAGTCAATGTGTGGAGCATGAGTACGTAGCCATGGAAGACCCAATAGCACCTCATCTAATCCCCCGGGGATAATAAGGAAGGAGATAACCTCCCGGTGACCCTGAGGGAACGACATGGTGAGGGGAACTGACTGATGAGTAATCTGTGTGTCCAGCCGAGAACCGTTGACCACCTTGATGTTCATGGGCTTTGGCAGAGACTCCATAGGGATGGCATGCCTCTGGGCAAATGTGAGTGACAAAAAATTGTCGTCGGCACCAGAATCCACCCCGGCCTCGGCAGCAACCGTGGCTGTGCCAAAGGACAATGTCACCTTACATAATAATTTAGAGGAAAGCGCCCCAGAGTCTAACGCACCTACTCCAACGGTGGTTAAACCCACTCGTTCTCCCGACTGCTTGGAACCCTTATTAATGGGACACTCCAAGAGATGTACAGGTCGGGGACGATAGGAGCTAGAGACAGTCCGGGATATGTCCATAGCCTCAGGCTCCGGGTCGGGAGCCGCGGGTTTAGAAATGGGTCTGGAAAACGATGGTACCAACCGATACTGAGGTCCAGGGACCTCCAGCTCTAACGTATGTTCTGCATGACGCAAATCTATTCGGTTAGCTAGGGAGATTAACTCCTCCAGGGAGGTTGGAATCTCCCTGGTAGATAGAGCATTTTTGACATGCCCAGCCAGCCCCCTCCAAAACACCGGAATAAGCGACCGCTCAGACCAATCCAGTTCAGCCGCTAAGGTTCTGAACTGGATGGCATAGTGACTGGCGGTGGCCGAACCCTGGATCAACGCAAGCAGTTTAAGGGCCGTATCATGCGTGACCTGAGGCCCCAGGAAAACACTCTTTAGGGCTCTAAGGAAAAAACCCGCATTAGCTACTACCAGGTTATTCCGCTCCCACAGTGGAGTAGCCCACTCCAGAGCCCTGTGTGAGTAATGAGATGACATAACCCACTTTGGCTCTTTTGGAGGGGAACCGTGCCTCCATCATCTCCAAGTGAATGGAGCATAAATTAATAAAACCCCTGCAGGCTTTACTGTCCCCAGAAAATTTTTCCGGGAGAGCAAAATGGGGTAATGGGGCACTTGCAGTGGTCGCAGCATTCACCACGGCCGAGTTAATCATATTGGCTGCTAGAGAAGCCGCCTGGGTAGCTACTGCAGTAATATCAGCGACCAGGGCAGCTTGCTCCAGAGACTTAAGTCTGGCCTCAAGTCGCTGTATATAGAGCTGCAGTTGCTGATTGTCGGCCATGTTCGGCAAGACCCTGGCGCTCAGATACTGCTAGGAGGGCGGTTGCAGACAACTTTATTTAAATGGAACGCAACCGATCCCGGGGTCCGCGATGCAGCCAGGTTGGCTGTTGCCAAACACTTTCCGGGTGAAAATGTACACAACCAACTTAAACGATAAGCCCCTCCGTATTACAGCACACAGGAATGGGTATAACGGTTCGCACAATCTCCGTTAGCAGCACGTGAGATGAGTGACCGGAAAACTATCTGTAACTATGTTACTGCACAGGGACTACCCTGGCGGCGCTAGGATGCGTGTGTGACTACGCCAACGGGTACACGTGCCCCCAGCCGGCATGCTACCAGACTGATGGGCTCAACTCCACGTGGCGAACCGGCGTTAGCCGTGCACAGGACGTCTGCAGGCTGCTTGGGGTGTTAGGCGACCCCTTTGGCTGAGCCAGGCTGCCAGGCGAAGCTACCTGCCTCTATGGAGCTAACCTGCCTCTATGGAGCTAACCTGCCTATGCAACCTGTGCTAATCAGCCAAGCCAACCCTGGCATCGGCAGGCCACGGAGTGAACAGCTAGGGAGCACGTGGAACAGAGTTGTCCACACAACGGCATCACTTGCTCAAATGATCTGAGCGCACCGCCATGTTTGTGGGCGGGCCTTTTAAAGATTAAGCCCTGCCCCACTGTCGCACCATTGGTGACGACACCCGTGACCAATCAGGCGGTGCCAGGTCACCGGATCAGCTGGTTCCTGAACCACCAATCACGGTCCGCCATGTCACGGACATACTCAGTGTGGTGCATCTCGGACTTAGGCTGCCGGAGCCCCGACTCCCTCCGCAACCTATACTTCATAGTGCTAGGCACAAACACCCGAGATACAACCTGAGTATCTCGTGCACTAGCTAGGCGTTGGGACTGAAGGAAATGCTGTGCAACATCAGCCCCAGCTGGACCTGAATGGGAGACCACAGAATCCTCAGATGGCTCTGAACCCATTTCAGATCCAGCAGACGCCTAACAATGTGTTTTTTGCCATGGCCACTTTTGCTAGACAGTCACGCCAACCACATCTTCTGCCTATCCACTGTGTTTTATAGTGCTATTCTCTACTTCTTTTGCAGGGACTGTGCGGATGCCGATTCTGACATTTCCTCAGCCACTGCTGCTAGTTACCCACACTCATATCCTGTTCTTGATCAGTGGTTTGTATAGCTATACTAATCTGGCTGCGGGGAATCATACTCTCTTCAGGGGATGCAAACATGAACCTGTTCCCAAAATAGGGATCATTTTATCATGGCTTTTTGTTAAGTAATTGCTTCTTCACTTTGAAAACAAAATGGGATATAGTCAGCAGTGGGGTACCACAGGAATCTGTGCTAAGACCGATTCTTTTTAATCTCTTTATTAATGACCTTGGGGATGGGATTGAGAGTAAAGTGTCAGTCTTTGCTGACGACACCAAACTATGTAGGATATTATAATCTGATCTTGACATTACAATATTGTAAAACGATCTGGATAAGATGTCTGAATGGGCATACAATTGTCAAATGAGGTTTAATGTAGATAAATGTAGAGAAATGCACCTAGGACGGAGTAATTCTATTGCTGCTTATACATTTAATGGGAGTATACTCGGGACTACAGAACAGGGGAAGGACTTGGGTATTCTGGTTACAAGTAAGCTGAGCAGCAGTACTCAATGTCAAGCAGCAAGATGTCGAGATTTTAGGATGTATAAAAAGAAAAATAAAATTCTGCAATCCCAACATACTGTTACCCCTTTATAAATCACTGGTGATGCCACTTCTGGAATATGAGATCCAGTTTTGGGCTTCACATTTTAAAAAGGATATTCAGAAGTTAGAGTTAGTTCAAAGGCGGACAACTAGAATATTACAAGGAATGAGAGGTTGAAAAAGACGCCTCAGAGGGGAATCTCATTTACATGTATAAATATGTGTGTGGTTAGTACAACGTACTGGCACATGACTTATTCCTTCCACAAACTATACTAAAGACCAGGGTGCACTCATTATGGGTGGAAGAAAGGCGATTCCAGCACCTAAACAGGAAAGGGTTCTTTATAGTCAGAGCAGTCAGACTGTGGCTTGCCTTACCACAAGAGGTAGTAATGGCAGACACTATAACAGCTTTTAAAAAGGGCTGGATGATTTCATTGATACACATAACATTGTGGGTTACAGTTAAACTAATGACAGGATGTACAATTGGGAGAGGAAGGTTGAACTTGATGGACCAAGGTCTTTTTTTAACCTATGTACTATGTATGTAACCTGTTCCTGATCCATCCCTAAATAAGGGAATAATTTTTGGATGTCTGAATATTAAGCCACTGTATTTGATTAGTAATTTGGCCAACAGCAAACCTGTAGCGGATCTCAAAAAAACTATAATCTTTTCACTTCTATTTGAGAAATCATTGCTTCTTCACTTTAAAAACAGCACTCCCTAAATAAATAGAAAAGCTTGCATGACTTGTAAGCCATTATTTCTTCTTTCTTTCTTTTCTAGCAAACCTCTGGAACATACCAAAATAGTAATATTTTTACGTCTTGTTAGGAAGCCTTTTTCATCTTCTCTATCTAGACAGAGAATGTGTTATTAATCCCAAAACAGAGATAATTTTTGGATGTCTTGTTGTAAAGCTTCTTTATGAAGCAAAGAATAAAGCACATGTTATTCCCCAAACAAGGATAATTTTTGCACCCCCCTTGTGAAATCATGGCTTCTTCCATTTGCACCGCTTTTGTACAGCACCTGCAAGGCAGGCATATTCCGGGAAAAAGGGACTGGTTTTATATTTAAAAAAAGATTAAAAAGTTTGTTAATGCAGTGTGTTGGTTAACAGGTTGTACATTACCACCAGTTAACATTTGTTAATATGGTGAAGTTATTTTAATATTCTCATGCTATGTTTACATTAAAGTGAAAAGTGGTTCAATCGGGTCCTAGGAGACCTTAGAGTGTTACACAACTTTTCTGGGCAATTAAAGGCTTAGCAGTATTAGTGGTGAATTAAATCACTGTGCCTCAAATTTTTGGGAATTTTTTTTTTGAAAATCTGCTAAATTTCAAAAGATTTAATCATCTGTACATTTCACCAATTCCATTAAAGGTTTTACTCTAGAAGCACGTATATTATTTTTTTTCTCTTTAAATGCAGTATTTGGGACCTGTGTGTTTTTGGGATCTGTGTGATATGGATACCAAGCATGGCTGAGTGCCATTTGTCTTATCTCTAGGATAATATATGCAGATAACCTCATGAAGTGTTGTTGTCACTAATGGAGATTAGTAGTGTTAATACTGTGCTGATCATTTGTCAATAAAAATGCTGCTTGAGTCTTACAAAGTCGGATTGGTGCTTTAAATCAATAATAAGCTGTCATCCTCTCTTCGATCCTTCTCTAATATGCACCTAACACATCAGCCTTCAAGGCTAGATTGTTAAACAGGAATGTTATTTATTGTCGACATTTCTTGATGCTGACTTGAAATACTGCTTAATGCTTTTTACTTTGATTTTAATATCTAAAAAAGTCTTGCTAGTTTATCTATAATATATTTAATGTAAAAGTAAAGTTTTAAGTAAAAGAGCTCTAAAAAAAAAATTACATTTAAGCCGAAGCTGGGAATTTAATAACCATCCTGTACTCCCCTCATAGACCAACACAGCTCCTCTGCGCTGGTTTCTGTGTCCCTTGTTGGTCTCTTGGCATAAACAAAGTATGTTATGTGATGACTGCAATCAATCAGTCTCCTAAGGGTGCTTTCATACTGCACTTTGTCCATGTTCATTGGTGCCATCGGGGATTCAATTCAAACTCCTTCAAAACAGGATTTGGGCACATGCGCCAACAGGGCCATTGACTGTAATGGTTTTGACAGCTTGTACGCCTACTGGAGGCAGACACTCAGATTGTCCACCTCCAATAGGCGTATATGCCCGCAAATGATGCACGACAGAGCACACGATGACTCCATCTGCACCATTATAGTCAGTGACCCCATAGGCGCATAAGCCCGAATGCCGTCTTATGGGGAGTTTGGACGTAAACCCCAATGGGACCAGCGAATAAGGGACTAAGTACTGTGTGAAAGGGCCATTATAAAGATTGCAGGATTCATCATTTTATGTCTGAACTGGAAAGTCCTAGGCTATAAAAATAGCCAAGAAAATAACCAATATACTGAGACACATCTCTTGTCCCTTGAGACAGTCCTGTTGCCCATTGTTTAGACATCCATAGTTAAGATGATGGCACTGCATAAGGAGCTTGAGGTCATTTAGTACTACAATATTCAGAATCACAAATTTTTGCATAATGGTTTTAGAATGTTTTTGGTTTTGCATAATATTAGAAGCAAGCTTTAGGTGCCATTTGGTAGAGTCCTATTTTTGCTCTTTCTAGCTTTGAATGGTGGTGTCCAATCTATGGTCAATTTTAGACAAAGTGGGGCCCTGGGCTAAAGTTTAAAGTGAGGATCTAAATGCTAACATATTACACCATCACACTCAAACATTTAGGTTGCATTTACATTCAGACCGTTAAATGAGTGTGATCAACAATATTGACAATATAAATTCAGTGCTTGTTTATGGGTATCTCTACACAGGTTGACGAAGAATGATGGGCTCAGAACGATCATTAGTAAATCAATCTGTTCCCATACAGTATCATGTTATCAGCAGGAATCTGCAGTTTACAGTGGGACATGTGCCCCTGAGAACAATGATTTTTGTTCCACCATTACTCGATGAGTAAGCAGCATTTTGCTCATTCATTGGGTGATTGTCAACATGTTTATACTGAACTCTTGTTTGTGCAGTAGAGATTTTTAAATGGATGCTACATACACACACACAGTATGTGAAAAAAATACTGTATGTTACACACATATGTATAAACACACATAGAACACACGCATGTATATATCAAGCACATGCATACATATATGTATACACAGAGCACTTACAGAGTACATACATATACATGAATACAGAACACATACATAGACATATGTATACACAGAATACATACACACATGTATACACAGAGCACATACATGCAAACACAGAGCACATACATACATTTATAAATAGACATGTGTATACATAGAGAACCTTCATACAGACACATGCATACAAACAGCACATACATATTGACACATATATACCTATCAGGAACCCATACATTCTGATGTCTTCACTAATATATACCACCAGGATCCCATGCATTCTGATGTCTTCACTACTTATCAGGAGCCCATGAATTGTAATATCTTCACTAATATATATTACCAGGAGCCCAGGCATTTTGATGTCTTCAATAATATACAGTCATGACCGAAAGTGTTGGCACCCTTGAAATTGTTCCAGAAAATTAAGTACTTCTCCCAGAAAATTATTGCAATTGCACATGTGTTGTAATACATACACTACCGTTCAAAAGTTTGGGGTCATTTAGAAATGTCATTATTTTTGAAAGAAAAGCACATTTTTTTTCAATGAAACTAACATTAAATGAATCAGAAATACACTCTATACATTGTTAATGTAGTAAATGACTATTCTAGCTGTAAACGTCTTGTTTTTATTGAAATATCTACATAGGTGTATAGAGGCCCATTTCCAACAACCATCACTCCAGTGTCTTAATGGTACATTGTGTTTGCTAACTGTGCAAGAAGGCTGATGGATGTTTAGAAAACCCTAGAAAACACTTGCACAAGTATGTTAGTGACGCGCCCCCTGGGCCTGTGCTGCTGCTGCTCTGCAGGGGGAATACCCGGAGCCGGATCGCTGGGGGTTGTAGTTCTCCGTGGCGGTGACCCGGTCCGTGCCCAGGGTGGTCAAACCAGTGGCAGTCTATTTGTATGGTAATAAGTGTCCGACTACGCCACCCGTGGATTGCTGTCAGTGGGGACCGCCGCTGCACTGCAGACCGCTGAGGCTGATGTTGTTTGCGCAGCTGAGTATGGGATGACTCCCCACGGGAGAAGTATTGCCTCAGGGCAGCTAATGTGGATGATGGTGGTAGTGATGGTGTGAGGGTCCCAGTGCTAGTGGTGCTGGAGCGGCAAGGAATCACAGAGACGTGTGGTGCAGTTTCCAAAGCTTTACTCACAGTTGTTGCTCCGGTCACTTCGGCCAGCAGTGACCGCCCGAGCCGTGCTGCGTCCACCAGGTGAGGGACTCGGTCAACTCCCAAGCAAGTCCAGAGTGTGGCTGAAAGCTCCCCTCTCTTCCTTTCTACTGGCTGTCCCCACCAGTGACCCACCTTTGTCCAGCTTCCTCGGGCCTTCTGTTGGTGAAACCTCTCTCCGGTCTCCCTGACCCTATGCGGTATGCCTTTCTGGTGGATGTAGTGAGGGGTCGCACCAAGATGTGGTCACGACCTCCGGTTTTGGCTGAGGATTAGTCGCCTCCACCAATTCGGGTTCGGGTACCCTGCTCTGCCAACCCGTCACCCTGTATCTCCTCTGGGCATATGGGGTTCCTTCTGTCCTCGTGTCTCTGGGCCTTTCTTTGTGTTCCTTGCCTCCTTTCTCCTCCGTTTCAGTTCCTTTCTTACTTTCCTTCCTGTTCCTTCTCCTCTCTCTTTCTGCTGGTTCTGGCCTCCACTCCAGGCCTGCCTCTGGAGCTGGGCCCAGACTGAGCCACAGCTCCCTGTCAGCCCTCTCTGGCTGAGCTCCTCTCTTCTTCTCCTCCTCTCTGAACTGAACCCTGATCTAAGATGGTGCCCACCTTATATACCTCCCTCTATGTGTGAGCCCAGGTGACTAGCAACCAATGGGCTCCTACCTATGCCCAGAAACCCACCCCTATCTGCTCCTACACCACTGGGTTTTCCTCCCCCTCCCCACTCCAGCCAGGGACAGATGCTGTCGTGCCTGCACTCTGTCTAGTGGGAGCACCGTTGGTCTGTTCCTCGGAAATGGGGTGTGTGTGGTGCATGCAGCCTACTGAGCCCCGGTCCACACTCCATCCTTACCCGGGAGTGGAAAATCACACCTCTGGTTCGAGGTTCAATACCCCTGTAGCAGCCGAGTCCTCGGGGTGCTACATTCCCCCCCGGTAAACCACAGCACGTCCTCGGGCTGGAAAAGAGCAAAGACAATTTAAAACATACAAATTTTTAAAGTGCACTCATATATAAGACATTAACTTTTCACTCATCCCTTTATGGGAGGTACTCTTTTCTTCTTAACGTTACTGGTATAAAACATTTTTTTTTTTTTTTATAAAACATTCTACTAAAGCCACTGGGACTCTTTTTGCAAAACACCATATAAAACTTTTGGCATTACTATTTTAGCAGCATATTAAACTTTCCATTATAAGACATTTTCAAATAAAACATTTTCAAAACATATTCTTGAGCCCTGGCCGCTGTGCAACTTGCGACCAGGTAAAGGTGCAACAGTCCATTTTAATCCACCTTGAGGTAGACGTTGCGGTTCCTGTATAAAACCAGTAGGGGGCGCTTTAAGAAGCGCAACTATTTACAAGGGTATGGCCGCTCTCAGTCCTCGGCCAGTGGGAATAGGGGAATGGCTGCTCACAGTCCTCAGCCTGGTTAGGGATTAGGGGCACACAGGTAACAGTTCACACAATCAACAATTTCACGACAGTTCTTGTACCCCGATGGGTAACTATATACAGTTCCACTTTACCATTCTCTAATAATGGTGTCCTCCTTGTTCTTCCGGGTAGTCTTCAGGTCCGTCCGGACCCTCGGTGTACTCTGTTTCTGGGCGGTACTGTAGTTCCTCCTCCGTGAGCCTGTGAACGTGGAGGGAGTACGGTCCCTTGGCACCCTTGTGCCGGGTGAAGGTGACCACATCACCCGGGTAAAGATCACGTCCGCGGTGTCCCTCCGGCAGGTGGCTCTCGACATCCCTGCGGGTGACAAAGACGTCGCCGGGGGTTCGATGGTCTCGGATAAAGCCCCAGCCATGCTCCAGCTGGAACTTTATTACGGTCCCGTTGACTCGGGGACCGCGGGCGGCTCGGGGATCTTGTCGGGCCCTGCGCTTCTGCTCCGCGCTCCGGGCCTGCAGCTGTTCTTCTCGGATTCGCCTCTCCCGCCGTTCCCTTTCAAATACCTCCAGCTGTTGACGGCAGCACTCTTCACGCCGGGCTGCGTCCGCCCGGGTCTCCTGGGTGAACCCTATGAGATTCTCACTGGTGGGGTCCCATGCAAACTGGGCATGCTCCAGCGGAAGTGGAGCGATTTTGGCGGGCTCCGGAGCCGGGATCAGATGCTCACACAGGGGCCGTTCCCTCCGGAGACGGGGGTTGACGTACTCCGGTGGCCACACGAAGGGCAGCCCGTCCGGGCTGGTATGTTGCGCATAGAGATCTGCGCCCAAGGGTGGCACCACGGGCCCCGATCGGGGAGCAGCGCCCCGGGTTACTCGGCTTTGCGACCAGGCCGGGGGAATTCTGGTTGGGTCTACGGGTGGCACTGTTGAGGAAGAGGGCGCTGGAGGGGCAGCGGCACCCGGGTTCACCAGGCCTTGCGACCAGGCCGGTGGTACTTCCTCTTTTGCCGCGCCCGGGGTCGAGGGGTGTGGCGCGGAACGGGGCGTGACCGCGGCTCCTGCCGCTTGAGGCCTAGTTGGGAGCAGTGGCGGCGCAGCAACGGGTGTGGTGAGTAGGGCTTCGGGCTCTGCGACGGGAGGCTGGGGCAGGCTTACGGCTGCTGGGCTCGGGGTGATGACGTCCCCATTACCTGCCTCAATCCTTGCGGCTCCCTCCGCGGCGTCGTCTCCGGCCTTCATCCCTCCTGCACCATCCTCAGAGGCAGACGTGCTCCATGTTGCGGGTGGCGCCTCCTGCCGGCGGGTTCCAGCCTGCCGGGCCATCTCCCTTCTCCACTCGGCCAGCGCATCCTGCTGTGCCCGGGCCATCCTCCGGTCCAAGTCCTCCAGCTCAGCCTGTGCACGCTCCGGATCTCTGGGGAGCTGTGCCAGGATCTCCACTAGGCTGTCTGGCGGTGCGGCCTGCAGCAGGCTCCGGACCAAGGTGTTGGCACTGCTGGACGCTTCCTCCATTCCCGGGTGCGGTCTGTCCAGACTCATCCAGAGCGCGCCCTGCCCCACAGTTTTCTTCACTTCCCGCCCCCATTGGGGGTGGTCCTGGGGCAACTTGGTGACAGTCAATTTCAAGGGCAGCCCTCCCACGCTGATGGACATCTCCACTGCTGCATTCATGGCTGGTGGGGGCGGGCTCCTTCTTTGGCGCCACTCTGGGACCTGGCCCACGATGGGAGGTGGCTTCCTGCTGTCCTTTTGTGCGCACATAATGGCGTCCGCTCTGCCAGGGCGGGAAAAACTGATGAAGATGGCGGGAAACGGTCCAAGATGGCGTCTGATGGCGGGAATCGGCTCCGGATGGCGGGAAACGACTCCGGACGGCGGGAAACTTCTGGAAATGGCGGGAGACTTCTTTTTAAGGTACATGTGCAGTTTTCTTCAGGCACGCAATACCCGCTTGTGGCGGGTTGGTAATGATCCTGCCGACTACGCCAAAGTTGACGCGCCCCCTGGGCCTGTGCTGCTGCTGCTGTGCAGGGGGAATACCCGGAGCAGGATCGCTGGGGGTTGTAGTTCTCCGTGGCGGTGACCCGGTCCGTGCCCAGGGTGGTCAAACCAGTGGCAGTCTATTTGTATGGTAATAAGTGTCCGACTACGCCACCCGTGGATTGCGGTCAGTGGGGACCGCCGCTGCACTGCAGACCGCTGAGGCTGATGTTGTTTGCGCAGCTGAGTATGGGATGACTCCCCACGGGAGAAGTATTGCCTCAGGGCAGCTAATGTGGATGATGGTGGTAGTGATGGTGTGAGGGTCCCAGTGCTAGTGGTGCTGGAGCGGCAAGGAATCACAGAGACGTGTGGTGCAGTTTCCAAAGCTTTACTCACAGTTGTTGCTCCGGTCACTTCGGCCAGCAATGACCGCCCGAGCCGTGCTGCGTCCACCAGGTGAGGGACTCGGTCAACTCCCAAGCAAGTCCAGAGTGTGGCTGAAAGCTCCCCTCTCTTCCTTTCTACTGGCTGTCCCCACCAGTGACCCACCTTTGTCCAGCTTCCTCGGGCCTTCTGTTGGTGAAACCTCTCTCCGGTCTCCCTGACCCTATGCGGTATGCCTTTCTGGTGGATGTAGTGAGGGGTCGCACCAAGATGTGGTCACGACCTCCGGTTTTGGCTGAGGATTAGTCGCCTCCACCAATTCGGGTTCGGGTACCCTGCTCTGCCAACCCGTCACCCTGTATCTCCTCTGGGCATATGGGGTTCCTTCTGTCCTCGTGTCTCTGGGCCTTTCTTTGTGTTCCTTGCCTCCTTTCTCCTCCGTTTCAGTTCCTTTCTTACTTTCCTTCCTGTTCCTTCTCCTCTCTCTTTCTGCTGGTTCTGGCCTCCACTCCAGGCCTGCCTCTGGAGCTGGGCCCAGACTGAGCCACAGCTCCCTGTCAGCCCTCTCTGGCTGAGCTCCTCTCTTCTTCTCCTCCTCTCTGAACTGAACCCTGATCTAAGATGGTGCCCACCTTATATACCTCCCTCTATGTGTGAGCCCAGGTGACTAGCAACCAATGGGCTCCTACCTATGCCCAGAAACCCACCCCTATCTGCTCCTACACCACTGGGTTTTCCTCCCCCTCCCCACTCCAGCCAGGGACAGATGCTGTCGTGCCTGCACTCTGTCTAGTGGGAGCACCGTTGGTCTGTTCCTCGGAAATGGGGTGTGTGTGGTGCATGCAGCCTACTGAGCCCCGGTCCACACTCCATCCTTACCCGGGAGTGGAAAATCACACCTCTGGTTCGAGGTGCAATACCCCTGTAGCAGCCGAGTCCTCGGGGTGCTACATTAGCCCAGCTGAAAACGGTTTGGCTGATTTGAGAAGCTATAAAATTGACCTTCATTTGAGCTAGTTGAGAATCTGGAGCATAACATTTGTTTGTTCTATGAAACTCTCAAAATGGCCATAAAAAGAGAACTTTCATGATAAACTCGACAGTCTATTCTTGTTCTTAGAAATTAAGGCTATTCTATGCGAGAAGTCGCCAAGAAACTGAAGATTTCCTACAATGGTGTGTACTACTCCCTTCAGAGGAGAGCACAAACAGGCTCTAACCAGAGTAGAAAGAGAAGTGGGAGGCCCCGCTGCACAACTGAGCAACAAGACAAGTACATTAGAGTCTCTAGTTTGAGAAATTAATGCCTCACAGCTCCTCAAATGGCTGCTTCATTAAATAGTACACGCAAAACGCCAGTGTCAACGTCTACAGTAAAGAGGTGACTCCGGAATGCTGGCCTTCAGGGCAAAGTGGCAAAGAAAAAGCCATATCTGAGACTGGCTAAAAAAAGGAAACTATTAATATGGGCAAAAGAACACAGACATTGGACAAAGGAAGATTGGAAAAAAGTTTTATGGACAGATGAATCAAAGTTTGAGGTGTTTGGATCACACAGAAGAACATTTGTGAGACTCAGAACAACTGAAACGATGCTGGAAAAGAGCCTGACGCCATCTGTCAAGCATGGTAGATGTAATGTGATGGTCTGGGGTTGCTTTGGTGCTGGTAAAGTGGGAGATTTGTACAAGGTAAACGGGATTTTTGAATAAGGAAGACTATCACTCCATTTTGCAACGCCATGCCATACCCAGTGGACAGCGCTTGATTGGAGCCAATTTCATCCTACAACAGGACAATAACCCAAAGCACACCTCCAAATTATGCATGAACTATTTAGGGAAGAAGCAGGCAGTTGGTATTCTATCTGTAATGGAGTGGCCAGTGCAGTCACCAGATCTCAACCCCATTGAGCTGTTGTGGGAGCAGCTTGACCGTATAGTACGCAAAAAGTGGCCATCAAGCCAATCCAACTTGTGGGAGGGGCTTCAGGAAGCATGGGGTGAAATTTCTCAAGATTACCTCAGCAAATTAACGGCTAGAATGCCAAAGGTCTGCAATGCTGTAATTGCTGCAAAGGGAGCATTCTTTGACGAAAGCAACGTTTGAAGGAGAAAATTATTCTTTCTAATAAAAATCGTTATTTCTAACCTTGTCAATGTCTGAACTATATTTTCTAATCATTTTGCAACTCATTTGATAACTAAAAGTATGAGTTTTCATGGAAAACACAAAATTGCTCGGGTGACCCCAAACTTTTGAACGGTAGTGTATGTTTATTTCCTTTGTGTGTATTGGAATAACACAAAAAATAGAGAAAAAATGATGAATTGGACATAATTTCACACAAAACCCCTAATATTGACCGGCCAAAATTGTTGGCATCCTCAACTTAATATTTGATTGCACACCCTTTGGAATAAATAACTGCAATCAATCACTTCCTATAACCATTCCTATAACACTTCTCAAATGGAATTTTGGGCCACTCTTCTTTTGCAAACTGCTCAGGGTCTCTCATATTTGAAGGGTGCCTTCTCCCATCAGCAATTTTAAGATCTCTCCACAGGTGTTTAATGGGATTTAGACCAGGACTCATTGCTGGCCACTTTAGAACTCTCCTGTGGTTCGTTTTCATCCATTTCTGGGTGCTTCTTGAAATATGTTTGAGGTCATTGTCTTGCTGGAAGACCCATGACCTAGGACGCAAACCCAGCTATCTGACACTGGGCAGTACATTGCGACCCAAAATACTTTGGTAATCTTTAGATTTCATGATACCTTACATACAATCAAGCCACGAAGTGCCAGAGGCAGCAAGATAATCCCAAAACATCTTTGAACTTCCACTACATTTGACAGTAGGCACAGTGTTCTTTTTTTTTGCAGGCCTCATTCCATTTTAAGTAAACAGTAGAATAATGTGCTTTACCAAAAAGCTCTATCTTGGTGTCATCTGTCCAGAAGACGCTTTCCCAGAAGGATTTTGGCTTACTCATATACATTTTGGCAAACTGCAGGTCCTCCTGGGTCTCCAGCCAGAGCATTTCACTTTATTCACCCTGAGCCTGAAGGACAGCTTGAATTTCTTTGGAACTTGATTGGGGCTGCTTGTCCAGCATCTGGACTATCCTGCATTGCAACCTTTCATAAATTTTTCTATGCCGTCCATGTTGAGGGAGATTAGATATAGTGCATTGGGTTGTAAATTACTTGATTACGTTGAGCACCATGGATAAAGGAACATGAATATCTCTAGAGATGGACTAGTAACCTTGAGATTGTTGAAACACACAATGCAAAGATTAAGTCAATTTCTCCCTTTTTTATCTGATTTCAGGTGTGATTTTCATATTGCACACATCTGTTACTTGCCACATTTGAGTTTGAATGAGCATCATATGCTTAAAACAAAGATCTTTCCAATTTTGGAAAGGTGCCAACAATTTTTTATAGCAAATTTTTTTTTTTTTTGTGACATTATGTTCAATTGGCCTTTTTTTCCTCTGTGTTTTTTTTGTGCTGTTCCAATACACACAAAGGAAATAAACATGTGTATAACAAAACATGTGTGATTGCAATAATTTTCTGGAGAAATATTTCATTTTTTGGAACAATTTCAAGGTTGACAACACTTGGCTGTATACTTAACAGAACCCCATACATTTTGATGTCTTCACTAATATATACCTACTTGAAGCCCAAATATTTTGATGTCTTTACTAACATATACCAGGAGTCCATACATTCTGATGTTTTCACGCCCCGAGGCAAAACAGCATCGGAGTGAGGGAGACACAGTATTCATTATCCTCTCTGGTGGTTGACACATATAGGCAACTCACCATTGATTAGTTAATTTTTGCTATACTATTGCCACCAGTAAGTTTATTGCGTGATATGGGATCTAGTTTGAGAGTGTGTGATGGGTAGAATTTTGCCTTGCACTATTACTACACCTTACTGAGCATTTTGATTTGATTGTGTTTTTCTATGATACTGATAACTGCCCAGGCTTATTATTGCACTTTGCATTTCATTATGTGGGTTCTCAACTATCCATATATATCAGAATATAACAATTTAGAAAAGTTACTTCCTTATAATTACTAGTTCTGCTTTGCTGGGATAGTTTATCTCCATTTTGTAAGATTCCTATATTTGGCCTGTGATTTCCTGTTATGGAGGCCTATTGCCATGTCTTTTTATAATTTCTGAGTGCTATGTTAAAATCTAATAAAAATTCATTGATTTTATCTTCCTTTGCTGGAATCTATTTCCTTCCTGTAACATATTTACTATTGTTGCAGATTTTTGGTGACTATATTGTATTTTGAAGTGTCCAGCTTATACTGACATTTTTATAGGACATAAAGTTGAAACCAGAAGTTTACATACACTATATAAAAATACACATATGCATGTTTGTCTCAATATCTGACATGAAATCAGAATAAACCTTGCCCGTTTTAGGTTAATTAGTATTACCATAATGTTTAATATTTGCCAAATGCCAGAATAATGAGAGAGAGAGAGAGAGAGAGATAATGTTTTAAGGCATTTTTATTACTTACTGCAAAGTCAAAAGTTTACATACACTAATATTACTATACCTTTAAACAATTCTGGACTGCCCATATGATGAAATCATGTGTTTGGAAGCTTCTGATAGTTTTTTTGGCAACATCTGAATTAATTAGAGACACACCTGTGGATGTATTTTAATGCACTCCTGAAACACACTGGCTTTTTTTGTGTAGCATCATGGGAAAGTCTAAAGAAATCAGCCAAGATATCAGGAAGAGAACAGTGGACTTTCACAAATCTGGCTCATCCTTGGGTATAATTTCAAGATACCTGAAGGTGCCTCATTCATCTGTACAAACAATTATATGCAAGTACAAACAAGATGGGAATGTCCAGCGATCATACCACTCAGGAAGGAGATGGGTTCTGTGTCCCAGAGATGGACGTGCTTTGGTTCAACATGTGCATATCAACCCAAGGACAAAAGCAAAAGACGTTATGAAGATGATGGCGGATGCTGGTAAGATTGTGTCAATATCCACTGTGAAACGAACACTATCAACATGGGCTGAAAGGCCACTCTGCCAGGTAAAAGCAATTACTCCAAAATAAACATAAAAAAGCCAGATTAATGTTTGAAAATGCACACAGGAACAAAGACCTTACATTTTGGAGACATGTCCTGTGGTCTGTAGTGATGAGCGAGCACTAAAATGCTCGGGTACTCGTTTCTCGGGTCGAGCAAATTGGAATACTCGGGTGCTCGACCCGAGCAACGAGCCCAATGTAAGTCTATGGGAAACTCAAGCATTTTTCATGCGGCTCCCCCCGGCGGTCTTCAGAGGGCCTAAAAATTGCCCAAATCGATGGGAACAGTGCTCAAATGACATGGGAACAGCATGGGGAAGACCCCTGGAAGCATCTCTGACTCCCAGATCACTGCTGTCAGCAACGTGGTCAGAGTATTACACTACTTTTACGGACTCACAATAAAACATACAAAAACGAAACCAAAATGGATTTTCCTGGGAAATATGTTAAGGAACATCCTTTCCAGGGTAATGACTTGTATATAAGGCAAAATAAATAACCAAAAAACAAAAATACTCCTCCACAACTTGGGCTATTTTCACACATAGCGTTTTTGATGCGTTTTTGCACTTTTGAATTGCTTTCAACCAAGACAAATGCATTCACCAGGAAATGTCATTTTAACATTTTACAACCTTATCTGGCCATATGGTGTGTGACACATCATCAGACACATGCATACAGTGCTGAAAAGACATGGGAACAGCATGGGGAAGACCTCTGGAAGCATCTCTGACTGCCAGGTCACTGCCTAAAAGTGTGCCCATCATAAGTGATCCTTGGCGCATACGAAGATGCCTCCCGCCATGCACCTGTCATTGCAGACTTGCAACAATCACCCTCCACGTCCTTGTCCCACTGCAGCGTTCAGTTGTCCCTACCCCATTCCTTGGAATGCAAGCGCAAGTATGCAGGCAGCCACCCACCCACAGGCTGCAATATTATACTGCCAAATTTTTGACAGCTGCTTGTACTTGAAATGTGGCCTTTTAGGCTCGTGGAGGCGGAATCGTTTCATAACCTCATTCCGGCGGCAGCCGGGTGTCCATACTCGGTCCCCGCCTAACGAACAAACACGTGGACAGGTGAATGTGGCCAGGGACGGTATGGAGCCAGTCCACAACTTTTTTTGGTAAGAGTTGTACTTAGCTTGGTGAAAGGACTGGCATAGAGGGAAACCGTATCTATACTGCGTGTCATTTCTCCGAGGAAGTCCTGTAATTGAGCTTGTTTCAGAAGCAATGGCAGCCCGTTCAATGTCAACCGCACTTGTCGGTGGTGCTTTGACACACACACATCTTTCTTTGCGCATTTAATTTCTTGAATACAGAGTTGGACAATGGTCTGATCTGTAATGCGTTTTGAGAAATAACATGCATAAGCATGGCCAATCCACATTAAAAAAGCAGCCATAGAGTGTCCGGGAACCTTCCCCCACACTTTTCCTAGCCAGGACTGCTTTCCAGCAGGGTTGGACGGGCTCACCAGAGAACCAGAGACTCCTCCGGCGGGCCCTGGCTTCTCCTTCAGGAGAGTTCATAGTGCCGAGGTGAGGTCATGATGATGATCGAGGCCACCATCTGCTTAGTTTTCTGTTACTTGGAATGCAAGTGCAAGTATGCAGCCAGTCACCCACCCACAGGCAGCAACACTAAACTGCCAGATTTATGGGCAGCTCTTTGTACTTGAAATATGGCCTTTTATGCTCATGGAGGCGGAATCTTTTCACAACCTCATGACGGCAGCGGCCGGGTGTCCATACTCGGTTCCCAGCCGCCACTATATTTCCCGGTATCGCCTCCGCCTTCCACAAGCACGGGTTCCAAAACATTACCCGTGCCCTCCGCAGTGCACTTACTGGGAAGGACCACCTAACCACAAACAAGTGGACAGGTTAATGTGGCCAGGGATGGTACGGAGCCAGTCCACAACTTTTTTTGCTAAGAGGTGTATTTAGCTCGGTGAAAGGACTGGCATAGAGGGAAACCGTATCTACCGTGTGTGTCATTTCTCCCAGGAAGTGCTGTAATTGAGCTTGTTGCAGAAGCAATGGTAGCCCATCCAACATCAACTCGCACTTGTCGGTGGTGCTTTGACACACACACATCTTACTTTGCGCATTTAATTTCTTGAATACAGAGTTGGACAATGGCCTGATCTGTAATGCGTTTTGAGAAATAACATGCATAAGCATGGTCGATCCAAAAAAGCAGCCATAGAGTGTCCGGGAACCTTCCCCCACACTTTTCTTAGCCAGGGCTGCTTTTCGGCAGGGTTGGACGGGGTCACCAGAGAATCCTGTGATGTGCCTTGGCTTCTTCCTCAGGAGAGTTCATGATAGCGCTAACTTTGCAGCTGCTATGGGGCTCTTGAGCGGGTGAGAAAGGTTAGCCCTCAGAATCAAATCCTCTGGTGGGCACAATTTTTTCAATCTCAAACAGCTTCTCAATGGGAGTTGTATTTCACCACAGCCATATTCTTTAGCGCGGTGAAAGGGCTGGCATAGAGGGAAACCATATCTACCCCGGCTGTCATTTCTCCGTCACCAGGTTCCGCCCATTGTCACACACGACCATGCCTGGCTGTATGTTCAGCGGTGAGAGCCACAGATCAGGATGCTGTGTTACAGCTTTCAACAACTCTGCAGCGCTGGGTGGTTTGTCAATTAAGCATTAAGCATGTTATCTTCAGCACAGCCTGTTGCCGCTTGGCCAAGGCAGTGCTGCAGTGCTGTCAGCTTGTGACTGATGTGATAATTTCGGAGATGGAGGAGGAGGTGCATGAGCTGAACAATGTGATTACATTGAGGTTAAATTGGTGACGCTGTTTTTTATACTAAAGAAAGATCCTATTGTTTTCTTTTTTTTACGTTATTTTTTAAGACAAATGCATTCATCTGGAAAAGTAATTTTAACATTTTACAACCTTATCTGACAATGTGGTGTGTGACACATCATCAGACACATCCTTTTTTATTTATGATGGAGGTACTCTGAAAGTCATAAAGTCTATTTTAACAGGGACATCCGATGGCCCTTACTATTCTTAAAAGGCCAGCAGTCGGCCGTAGCTATTGTTAGAAAGCCATCAGCCGGCTATGCTTTGTTGTTCCCATTATTACCAAGTGGGTCTCCTATACTGTTATTGCATATCCAGTGACTGCAAGGGCGGTCAAAAATTTGGAAGCAACCCAATACCCCTTTGAAGAGACATAGAGGAGGGTCTCAGTAAAAAAAATGTTCCAATTATAAAGGAGCAGGTCTCCTATAGTGGCAATGCGCATGCTGTGACTGCAAGGGCTGCCAAAATTTGGGTAAAACCCCAATAAGAATTTAAAGACACATAGAGCAGGGCCACAGTAACAAGGTACGCCATGTTCCCATTAGAAAGGAGAGGGTCTGCTATGCAGTTATAGGGTATGCAGTGAGTCCAACAGCTGACCAATTTTAGGAAAAACCCCACTAAGAATTTAAAGACACACGGAGCAGGGCCACAGTAACAAGGTACGACATGTTCCCATTAGAAAGGAGAGGGTCTGCTATACAGTTATAGAGTATGCAGTGAGTCCAACGGCTGACCAATTTTAGGAAAAGCCCCACTAAAAATTTAAAGATACAAAGCATGGCCACAGTAAAAGGTGCGACATGTTCCCATTAGAAAGGAGAGGGTCTGCTATACAGTTATAGGGTATGCAGTGAGTGCAATGGCTGACCAATTTTAGGAAAAAAAACCCTAAGAATTTAAAGACACATAGAGCAGGCCATAGTAACAAGGTACGACATGTTCCCATTAGAAAGGAGAGGGTCTGCTATACAGTTATAGTGTATGCAGTGAGTCCAACGGCTGACCAATTTTAGGAAAAACCCCACTAAGAATTTAAAGACACACAGAGCAGGGCCACAGTAACGACAAATTCCCATTAGAAAGGAGAAAGTCTCCCATAGTGTTGGCCTATGCAGTGAATGCAAGGGCTGCCAAAAATTTGGAGGCACTTCAATGCCCCTTGGAAGAGACGTGGAGGAGGGCCTCATAAAAAAATGTTCCCATTAGAAAGGAGCGGGCCTCCTATACTTGTAATGCCCATGCACTAAGTGTATGGGCTGACAAACATTTACCCCTGGGTGGTATACATGAACATACTGTATAAAAAAAATGTTCACGGTCATCATAAACACCCTTTAAAAATATTATGTGGGTGTTGCATCACGGACCACGGTCACCCTGGTGATATGGTGGTGGAGGATGAGGAGAAGGAGGAGGACAAGAGCAAATAGACAAAATCAGGGAGCGTATACCCATGTGTGGGTTTGAAAAGGTGCATGGGAATACACCTCCCAAGAAAAGACACTAGATTTGAGTTTACGTTACGCTGCTATCATTCGGTGGTGTTGAGAAGTCTGGCCCAATCCAGCCCTTGTTCATTTTTAGAAGAGTCAGCCTGTCAGCATTTTCAGTTGACAGGCGGATGCGCTTATCAGTTATAATTCCACCAGCAGCACTAAAAACCCGCTCTAATAAAACGGTGGCGGCAGGGCTGGCCAGGACCTCCAAGGCATAGAGAGCCAGTTTATTCCACGTATCCAGCTTGAATATCCAATAATTATAAGGCACAGAGGAATCAAGGAGGATGTTGGTACGGTCGGCAAGGTACTCCCTCAGCATCTTTACAAACTTTACACTCCTTATGAGTGTACCCCGCACCTCAGGGCCTGTGCAATGGGAGGGTCTGAGAAAATTCTCCGAGAACTTTAACAATGTTCCCCTACCTCTGCTGGATTGAAGTTGTGTCTCTCTCGCCTGTACTCCTTGGTTGTCCAGCAAAGTGTGCCCTCTGCCACCAGCATTTTCAGATGAGAATTTTTTTAATAGTTCCACAACAAGGGTACTGCCCCATTTTTGTAGACCTGTTCGCCTTAGGAATAAGAGATAAAAAGTTCTTCTTGTAGCGTGGGTCTAGAAGTGGCACCCACCAGCAATGACTGTCACCCAAAATTTTGAGAACGCGAGGGTCATGGGAAAGGCAGCGTAACATAAACTCAGCCATGCGTGCCAGACTACTAACAGGCAAGACTTTCGTGTCCTCACCAAGAGGATGACTGACCATGCTCTCCTCCTCCTTCTCTCTGTCCTCTGGCCATCCACGCTGAACAGACGGTATGACAGCTTTTCAGGTAGTACCATCTATAGTGCATGAAACTAGCTCCTGTCCTTCCCCCTCCTCCTCCTCTTCCTCATTGTCACCCAATCCACATTGGGATGAGATGAGGCTTGGCTATGTGTAATCACCCTGTATGGTTCCTTGCTCCATCTAATCGTGCTCCACCTGCAATGCATCCTCTTTGATTATGAGCAGAGCGCGTTTCAGAAGACAGAGAAGCGGGATGGTGAAGCTAATTATGGTGTCATCGCCGCTCACCATCTTGGTGGAGTCCTCAAAGTTTTGGAGGATGGTACATATGTCTGACATCCATGTCCACTCCTGAGGTCTTATGTGTGGAGTCTGAACTGAATACCGACAGCCTTGTTGATGCTGGTACTCAACAACTGCCCTCTTCTGCTCACAAATCCTTCCCAACATCTGCAGTGTAGAGTTCCAATACGTGGTGACATCACACACCAGACACCAGAGCTGTCCACATCTCTTCAGCATTGTGCGGTTTTTCAGCTAAGCATATTAGCTTCAGCACAGCCTGTTGCCTCTTGGCCAAGGCAGTGCTACAGTGCTTCCAGCTTGTGACTGATGTGGTCATTTCGGAGATGGAGGCTGAAGAGGAGGAGGAGGCTGGTGAGGATGAGGTGCAGGAGCTGTACACCGTGGGGGCAACCCTGATTGACCTAGTGCCCGCAATCCTTGGCGTCGGGAGGACGTGTTCCATCCCAAGGTCCGACTGGGTCCCGGCTTCCACTATGTTAACCCAGTGTGCCATCAGCGAGATGTACCGTCCCTGCCCACAAGCACTTGTCCACGTGTCCGTGGTTAGATGGACTTTCCCGGTAACTGCGTTGTTGAGAGCACGGCTAATATTTTGGGACACTTGCTTGTGTAATGCGGGGATGTCACACCGGGAGAAATAGTGGTGGCTGGGGACCGAGTGCCGAGGGACGGCTGCCGCCATCAGGTTGCAGAATGCTTCCGTCTCCACAAGCCTAAAAGGCAACATTTCGAGCACAAGCAGTCATGAAATGTGTGAATTTAGTAGTGTGGCCTGTGGGGCGTTGGCTACATATCTGCATTTGCGTTCCAAGGACTGGGGTATGGACAAATGAACGCTGCGCTGGGACAAGGACATGGATGTGCTTCCTGATGCTGCTACTTGAGAGTGTGCAATGACATGTGCAGGGCAGGGGGCGTCTTCGCATGCACCATGGACAGGGGATTGGCTTGCATGCACAACAGTTGAAGAAGCAATGGTGCCACCCGCAGACACTGTATCTGGACACTGGGGTTCGGCCCACAAAGTCAGGTGCTTTGCTACCATGTGCCTGATCATGCTGGTGGTGGTCAGGCTGGTCGTTTTGCCACCCCTGCTGATGCTGGCCTGGCAGGTGGTGCAAATGGCCTTTTTGGGGTTATCGGCAGAGTCTTTAAAAAACAACGAGACTCGGGAAGACCAACAGGCAACTTCCTTCGTGTTGGTGTTAGGGGGAACGGTTGCCTGCCTTCTGTCTGCGGCCACCACACTGCTTCTTCCTGCCTGTTGGGGTGCTCTGCCTCCCTCCCCCTGTGTGCTGCTGTCCTCACTCTGCATGTCCTCCTGCCAGGTTGGGTCAGTTACTATATCATCCACCACCTCGTCTTCCACTTCCACACCCTGGTCCTCCTCCAGTCTTTCTGGCAATTGTGTCTCATCATCATCCACCTCTTGTGACACTTTCCCACTGGAGCCTTCGTGTGACCGTGGCTGCTCAAATATTTGGGCATCGCTACACGCGATCTCCTCTTGCCCCGCTTCAAGTGGACCGGGCGAGGGTCCCGAATCTATAAATGAAAAAGTGAACAGCTCTTCAGAGTGTCCAAGTGTGGGATCAGTGGTCTCTGGGTACTCGGCATGGTGGGAGGAAGGAGGATCAGGGTGAGGAATATGCGGTCCAGACTCACGGCTACTGAGACTTGACCGTGTGGAAGACAGGGTGGTGGTGGTGGTGGCTAATTGACTGGAAGCATTATCCGCTATCCAACCAACAACCTTTTGACACTGCTCTGGGATCAATAGTGGTGTGCTGCGGTCCCCTAGAAATTGGGACAGGAAGGTCAGGTGAGAAGATGTGGGTGTTTGTTGTGTCACAATTTCGGCTTGCCCATGGCCTTGTCCTCGGCCTCTGCATGCACCATTACCATCACGTCCAGTTCCCCGTCCCTTGCCACGTGCCTTGCCCATTTTAAATGGAGGACAGTATCTTCCACGCTCACTACAAATGACTGAGTTTGGAGCGAACTTATATGTGATCCGTGTGATAGAGAAAACAGAGTTTTAAATACCTGGCCTGTAGGTAAGTTGTTTGAACAGGAAACTGAGGTGAATTGCTTCAATGACACAATAAAGGAAATTTTTAATGGAGGCCAGAAATGGCAGTATTTTCTGACAACGTATATGTGATCCGTGTGACGGAGAAAACAGAGCTTTAAATACCTGGCCTGTAGGTAAGTAGTTTGAACAGCAAAACTGGTATGAATTGCTTCAATGACACACTAACGGAAATTTTTAATGGAAGCCAGAAATGGCAGTATTTTCTGACAACGTATATGTGATCCGTTTGACGGATAAAATACGGTTTTAAATAGCTGGATTTCAAGCGCTCTAATATGGAAAGGACCTGGCTGTATTCTGCAGTGCCAACAAGCAAATGGCGCAGAAAAAATGGTGTTCTCTGCTTTTTAAGCATATAATGAGGATTAAGATCCAAAGAAAAGTATTCCTGGCCCCTGATACCAGGGTCTTTGTATAGAAATATCTAACAGCAGCAGAAGGCAGAATTGGAATGGAGCATCTTGTGCTATATGCACTGCAGTCTGCTATATACACTGCCTGCCTATACAACCTGCCTGCCTGATATCTCTGCAGATAGATTAGTCCTCAGAAGGACTGTTTTTTAAGATGGATATGTGTAATGTACAGTTTTTCACCCCACACTACCTAATAGACAAGCAAATCTGTCCCTGACGCAGAAGTACCTCTCCCAAAACAAGCAAATGGTGCAGAAAAACAGTGTTCTCTGGATTGCTTTTTAAGCAAATAATGAGGATTAAGATCCAAAGAAAAGTATTCCTGGCCCCTGGGACCTGAGCCTTTGTATAGAAATATCTAACAGCAGCAGAAGGCAGAATTGGAATGGAGCCTCTTGTGCTATATGCACTGCAGTCTGCAATATACACCGCCTGCCTATACACCCTGCCTGCCTGATATCTCTGCAGGTGGATTAGTCCTCAGAAGGACTGTTTGTTAAGATGGATATGTGTAATGTACGGTTTTTCTCCCTACACTACCTAATACATGATCAAATCTCTCCCTGACACAGCAGCATCTCTCCCTACACTGTCTGATCTGGAGTGACTGTGATGAGCATGGCGGCGCCAGGTCTGATATAGACCCGATGATGCTGTGCGGTCAGCCAATCACTGTAATGCCCACAACCAACATGGCTACAGCATTACAGGGCATGGCAGGCAATTCCTGCATGTTCATTGGCTCTCTAAAGAGCGCCAAACATGCAGGGAGGGGATCCGAGTTCCTGTCCAAGCAAACTGGAAATATTCGGCGAGCTCTGAGCATCTCGAGCAGTGAGATACTCAGGCGAGCACCGAGCAATAGCAAGCATGCTCGCTCATCACTAGTGGTCTGATGAAACTAAAATTTAACTTTTTGGGCATAATGACCATCATTACGTTTGGAGGAAAAAGGGAGAAACTCCGAAGCCTAAAAACACCATCCCAACTGTGAAACACAGAGGTGGCAGCATCATGTTGTGGGGTTGTTTTGCTGCAAGAAGGACTGGTGCACTTCACAAAATAGATGGCATCATGAGAAAAGAAGATTATGTGGCAATACTGAAGCAACATCTCAAGACATCAGCACGGAAGTTAATGTCCCGGGTGTGTCAGGTGTGACAGACAGTCGTCCTGGATCCAGTTGTAGAAGGTCATTGCGCTTGGCTCTGCAGGCACCTTCTTGATCTTCTCTTTTCTGTAGTGTAGTGATATACTTCTATCTCTAGGACCTAACAGTGACCTTCACCTTCTGCCACTAATTGACACACCCTTGCTGGGTGTTTAAATACCTTCAGTCTCTCCAGAGAGTCATCGGTGATAGCTCTATTTTCCTCTGTCCAGGCTTGAAGTACTAGTAGTCGGCTAGTGTCTTCTTGGAGTTCCCTTGGATGATAGTTGGCATGATCTCTATGCAGTCTTCTCAAGCTAAGTGTTTTCCTTGTCTGTTTACCTGTTTGTCTTTAGTTGCAGTGGGGGCTAACTAGTGCTCACCGCATCCCCTCCCTACCTAGGGCCTGTCGCTAAATGCAGTCAGGGATTAGGTTTCCTGCTTGGTGATAGGTGTGGAATCTTTTTAAGGACGCTAGGGGAGTCAGGGTGATTGTCAGATCTGCCTAGGGGTCTCCACTCCCCCTTTCCCTAGTGTTTGGACTTCCTCCCCCTCTTCCCATTGTTGTGCACTTAGTCTTTCCCTCACCTTGCGTGACAGTTAAAGCTTGGGCAGAAATGGGTCTTCCAAATGAACAATGACCCAAAGCATACTGCCAAAATGGTAACAAAGTCGCTTAAGGATAACAAAGTCAATGCTTCATAGTGGCCATCACAAAGCCCTGATCTCAATCCTATAAAAAATTTATGGGCAAAGTTGAAAAGGCAGGTGCAAGCAAGGCGACCTACAAACTTGGATCAATTACACCAGTTTTGTCAGGAGAAATGGGCCCAAGTTCCGACCAACTATTGTGAGAAGCTTGTGGAAGGACATCCAAAACGATTGATCCAAGTCCTACAGTTTAAGGGCAATGGTAGCAAATACTAATGAAATGTATGTAAACTTTTGACTTTGTAGTAAATAATAAAAATGCCTTAAAACATTCTCTCTCCCTTATTATTCTGGCATTTGGCAAATATTGCAAATTATGTTAATCCTAATTGACCTAAAACAGGAAAGGTTTATTCTGATTTCATGTCAGATATTGAGAAAAACATGAATATATGTCTTTTTATATAGTGTATGTAAACTTCTGGTTTCAACTGTAGGTGATTAACACATAGGAAGTAAATGTGTATAACAAAACATGCGTGATTGCAATAATTTTCTGGGAGAAATACTTCATTTTCTGGAACAATTTCAAGGGTAACAACACTTTCGGCCATGGCTGTTTGCCTAACAGAACCCCATACTGTTAGGGGGAGCGGTTGCAGACAACTTTATTTAATGGAACGCAACCGACCCCGGGGTCCGCGATGCAGCCTAGAGGACTGCTGCCGAACACTTCCCCGGTGGAAAGGCAAACGACAACTAAAAGATAAACCCTTCCGTGTTAACTACACACCGGACAAGGTATAGCGGTACGCTCTATCTCCGTTTACTGCACGGAGGAGAGAGCGACCGGCGACACACCTAACAAATATCTTAGCCCTTAGTGTTAACGCACACGGAAGGGTAAGACGGTACGCACAATCTTCAAGAACCGCAGGGAGACGTGCGTCCGTAGGAACAGCAGTAGCCCTGTCTTTGATACAGGTGCTACGCTATGGGGATTCGCGCTAAAGCAGTTCACACAATCTCCAAGAACCGCAGTGAGACGTGTGACCGGACTATGAGCAGTAGCCCTGTCTTCGGTACAGGCACTACGCTATAGGAGACGGCGCTAGCGCGCGTGTGATTCCCGCCGGGTAATCGAGCACTCAGCCAGTGTGCTACCAGACTGAGCAAACCCGCTCTATTTAGCTCACAGGCGGCTCGGGGTGTAAGGCGAACCCCCTGGTTAGAGCCAGTCAGCGAGGCGAAGCTACCTGCCTAGCTAAAGCTATGGCTCTTTGAGCCCGGCCTGCCTAACTAAAGCTATGGCTCTTTGAGCCCAGAGTAAGCGTGCACACCAAACAGCTAGCTCAAATGATCTGAGCGCGCCGCCATATTTGTGGGCGGGCCTTTTAAAGACTAAGCCCTGCCCAGCGACGCGCTATTGGTGACGTTACCCGTGAACCAATCAGGGAGTGCCAGGTCACCGAGTCAGGTGGGTGCCAACCCACCAATCATGATCCGCCAGGTCATGGACATGCTCAGTGCGGCGAATCCTGGACTTAGACTCCACGAGCCAGGTCTCCCTCTGCAGCCTATGCTTAACACTGCTGGGCACAAATGCCTGGGAGACAATCTGCAGGGCTCAGGGAACAGCTAGGCGTTGGGACTGACAACAATGCTGAGCAGTATCAGCCCTGGCCTGGAATGGGAGACCACAGAAGGTCCTGAACCCATTTCAAATCCAGCCCCAGACCGACGCCTAACACATACATTCTGATGTCTTCACCTATATATACCATCAGGAGCCCATATATTCTGATGTCTTCCCTAATTTATACCTACCAGAAGGCCAAATATTTTGATGTCTTCACTAACATATACCTCCAGGAATCCATACATTCTGATGTTTCCACTTATATATACCACCAGGAGCCCTTACATTCTGATTTCTTCACTGATCTATATATATAATCGTCTTATCCCGTTTGTCTGTCTGTCTTTCTGTCTGTCTGTCTGTCCAGGAAATCCCGCGTCGCTCATTGGTCCGGCCGCGGCCAATCAGTAACGCGGGATTTGAAAAAAAGATGGCGGCCGTTAGCGGCTCATCTGCAGGACGGAGGTCAGCGGCGATGCAGCCGGGAGATGAGGCGGCACGAGGCGCTCATCTCCCGGCCGCTAGCAGCAGAAGTATTCCGACCGGCGGCGGCGCCGCTGACCTCCATGCGGCTAGGGTGTTAAGGGAGGAACGGGGAGCGGCGCTGCCGGTCGGGATACTTCTGCTGCGAGCAGCCGCTCATCTCCCGGCTTCTCGCAGCGGAAGTAGCCGCACAGGCAGCGACGCTTCCCGGTCCTCAACAATACTATTCCGCTCCCCGGTCCTCACCAATACGATTGGTCGTACGATTGGTCGCGGCCGGAGGCTAATCAGTGATCTTGGCGCAAAATTTAAACACCGCTGAGCTGATTGGTCGCGGCTGCTGCACGCGACCAATCAGCGATTTTATCGCAAAATTGAAACAGCGGCCGCGACCAATCAGTGATCTTGGCGCAAAATTTAAACACCGCTGTGCTGATTGGTCGCGGACGCTGCCCGCGACCAATCAGCCATTTTATCGCAAAATTGAAACAGCGGCCGCGACCAATCAGTGATCTTGGCGCCACATTTAAACACTGCGGTGCAGATTGGTCACGGACGCTGCCCGCGACCAATCAGCGATTTTATCGCAAAATTGAAACAGCGGCCGCGACCAATGAGCGATCTTTCCACCACATTTAAACACTGCTGTGCTGATTGGTCGCGGACGCTGTCCGCGACCAATCAGCGATTTGACCGCAAAATTTAAACAGCGGCCGCAACCAGTCAGCCATTTTGGCGCCAAATTTAGCCGCCAGCCGACCGCGACCAATCAGCGAGATTGGAGCCAAATTTAAACACCGCTCTGCTGATTGGTCGAGGCCGCCAGCCGCAACCAATCAGCGATTTTGACGCCAAATTTAAACACCGCTCTGCTGATTGCTCGCAGTCGCCGGCCGCGACCAATCAGCATTATTGGCGCCAAATTTAAACAACGCTCTGCTGATTGGTCGCAACCGCCAGCCGCGACCAATCAGCGATATTGGCGCCAAATTTAAACCCCGCTCTGCTGATTTGTCGCGACCGCCGGCCGCGATGAATCAGCGATATTGGCGCCAAATTTAAACACCGTTTTGCTGATTGGTCGCGGTTGCGGGCCGCGAACAATCGGCGATTTTGGCGCCAAATTTAAACAACATTCTGCTGATTGCGCCCGGTCGGCCGCATACATATTCTAGAATACCCGATGCGTTAGAATCGGGCCACCATCTAGTATATATATATATATATATATATACTTCCAGAAGCCCATACATTCTGATGTGTTCACTAATATATACTTCCAGGAGCCCATACATTCTGATATCTTCACTAATATATACCTAACAGGAGTCCATACATTCTGATGTCTTCACTAATATATCATTAGGACCTCATACATTCAAGGCTTAACCACACACACAAAGATACACACACAGACAAACAGAAAGACATACACACACAGACACACTAATAGAAACAAATGCATACACAGAGACACACACACATACAGACACACACAAATAGACACACAGACACAGAGACACACACAATGAGACATACACACAGAGACTCAAAGACCGAAACACACACAAAGACGACAGCCACATACACATAGAGACACAGAAAATAGAAGACTAACCACTAATCCATCTCCTCTTCGATTCTTCCGACTCTTGCAGAGAGCAGGACCTGTGGTGACATCATGGTCACATGACTGGTCACATGATTGTGATGACACCAAGGGTCCTGAAGCAGTCTCTACATCAGAGGCCACACTGATAACTGGGCCCAGGCCCAGTCTTCCCCCTTTCCTAATGCCGGCCCTAGTCCAGTTCCAGTGTTTGATGAACCAGGGCATATTGGCTGATACTTATGGTACTAATTAGTTAAAAAAACACCCACTGCCTTTTTTGATTACCAGCACTCTTTTGATATTGGTCCCTTAGTTTTATGCTGTTTTTTGTTAACACTGCTGAAATGGCAAATGTGGTATGAAAACAAATCAAATTCAAGAATGTTTAAGTTACTTTTGGAGTAATGAATGGATTAATGTCTTCAGGCCTTCCAAATCTCATAGGGAGTGATAATTCTCATGAAACCACATGGAAATGAAAATGTGTTAAGGGGTGTGACTAAGCTGGGTGGATACCGGGAGTGTCTTTACTTATTATGCAGCTGTGAATTCTGCTATTTGATATCTTGTTTAAAACGCCTAAATGTATGCATGGTATACTTCTATTCATGGCGGCATACTAATAAACAGAGGCTCCAGATTTTCTTTGAAGTGTCTTGGAAATCAAATGTCTGAGTATTTCTTGGCTGTAAACTCAATCCCACAAAATTTTGAATTGGAATTAGAACTGCTCCAACATTACCTTTTTTAAATTGGCATAGGGATTAAAAAAATTCTGTCACCTGCTTTTTGCTACCCCAACTGAGAGCAGAATGATTCATGGGTGGAGACCCTGATTCCAGCGATGTGTCACTTACTGGGCTGCTTGCTGTAGTTTTGATAAAATCACAGTTTTATCTGCTGCAGATCAACAAATTTACTGAATGCTGAGTTCTTTATAACCCCACCTACAACACTGATTGAAAACTTTCTGAGTACATTGTGCATAGGCTTAAAGCTGCCAATCAGTGGTGGTGGCAGGGTTATACAAGGTGTAGTCATGATACATATAATAGCATAAATTTGGAGGGCTACTAGTCCTGTAGTGATAACCTCCTGCTAATAAAACAGTAATTTTATCAAAACTACTGCAAGCAGCCCAGTAAGTAGCACAACAATGAAATCAGGTTTTCTGACACTATATTATGCTGCTCTCAGATTAGGTGGCAAAAACCTGATGACAAATTCCCTTTAAATCAGCAACAGCTCCTCGGAACGGGGATGAAAATAACATTATATTTCAATATGTCAATACAGTTATTATGCAGTGTTCACTCTTATAAAACTTTGCCTACTTGTAATTTTGTATGCATTTGAAACTCTTTTAAGACCTGTCAGTTAAAAACAACTTTTTTTCATCTCTTATATAAGCCATATTGTAGTAGCATATGGTGACATAGTGATTAATGTAAAATAGAAACAAACTAGTTAATTATTCTACTTTCTGATTAATTTTCTGTCTGGTTTACATAGCTACAGTTAAGTGCTACTTATGCAGTAAAAACAAAAAGAACATAGATGGTAGGAAATAACAAGCGGTCAGAAGAGCGCACCTGTGCACAAGTCCCAACACTGAAATAACACTTGAAATATTGTGCAGTATAAACACTAATTAAATAAATGAAAAGGTCTCTAACGATATAGCTATTCATGGCTGAAAGACTCTTGAAAATGTTGATGAATTCTAATATCTTACAGAGAATACTGTATGGAATATAAAGCAAGTTGTTGTCCCAAAGTAAATATTATGATGTGTAAAAAATAATAATTGTGTCCTGTTCTTTGGTGCGGAGATGAGCCGCACTCTGGTCATCCCTAAGCAAAATGGATCTGGTACAGATTTCTCCTACGAAAAGTTCCCTCTTCTTTCAGGAACAGAATCCAGGGTGATTAACTGTCATATTTTGAAAGGGTTGTGTCAGAGGAGACAACTACTGTAAAACAATTCTTTCATTACATTTAGCTGTATAAACTGCATATGTGATAAGGTTGGTGTATGTACTTTGAAGACTAAAATTGTAATACTTTTATTGTTAGGTTTGTCATGGACACGACAGTGCTAATTATATCAAATGAACAAAAGTATTGGGACAATCACACGTCACACCTACAGGAGCTTTTATGAAATCTCATTCAAAATCTTTAGCCATTAATATGGAGTTGTTCTCCCCTTTTCAGCTATAACAGTTTCCACTGTTCTGGGAAGGCTTTCTACAAGATTTTGGAGGTGTCTATTGGAATTTTTGCCCATTCATTCAAAAGAGCATTTGTGATGTCTGACTCCATACCTTAGCTCCCAACTGTCCCAGATTCAGCTGGACTGTCCCACACAGTCCCACTGTCCCGGCATGTCAGGGGTTTGTCACAACTTCCACTCACACTCTCTCGCTGTCTGAAGTCTTCTCTTCATCACTCTGCAGCGCCTCCTCTCAAGGGGGAATGGAACAGTATCTCTCTGCATATACTCACAATTTTTTAAATAAATAATTCTCTTCTTCAGATTTGGTTTCCTCAGGAGGCAAACCCACAATGTATACAGTAGCTAAAGCTATGAGCCTCAGCTTACATTGTTGCATTTGGAAGAATTTTTTATAGTTTAAACTGAATTGCAGGCTCTGAACCCATAGGTAGATTATACTGGTACATGGAGACACATCTGTACATAGCAGTGTATTTCTATGTACCTGCATTCTGGAGAGAAAATAAAAGTCTGATTTTTTTCTTCCTATTAGATTAGTAAAGCATAATGAAAAACAATTACCAAAACATAATTTTCTCTTCTTGAGATCTGGTCTCCCCAGGAATCGAACCCGCAACTCCATCATTGTAGGAAACAGTGAAAAGAGTGAGCCACAGGCAGCACTAAGAAGAACCTTGTATACTTGAAGCTACAGTGCAGGCTCTGAACCCACAATCAGATAATACTGGTACATAGAGATTATGGTTGGCAATTTAACTTTACATTTTTTCTAGACAAGGTATAAAATAATCATGGACATACAATATTTTTTACGAACACATTGTGAAACCATTATAAATCATCATAATTGTAAGTGATACATATCTACAGCCCATAATTTTGATATGAAGACATTAGCTGCATGCACTGTAAACTGTAAAATCCTGATAATTACAGTTAAAATAATTTGTATAAGTTTTTCCAGATTCAAAAAATCATGGACATCCTTAAATTTTTTTACGGACAGGGCAAAAAAGTGCCCTATTTTTATGGATTTTCCTGGAATTTCTGGATGGTTGGCAACCCTGATAGAGATACATCTGTATATTGCAGTGTATTTCTATATACCTGTATTCTAAGGGGAAAATAAAAGTCAGATTTTTTTCTTCCTATAAAATTATTAAAAACTAATGAAAAACAATTTCAAAAACATCATTAACTCTTCTTGAGATCTGATCTCCCCAGGAATCAAACTCACAACTGTATCATTACAGGTAACAGCTAAAGTCATGAGTATAGATGAGCAAACCCGAACTGTAAAGTTCAGGGTTCGTACCAGACAGGTGCTAAACTCCGAACGAGGACTTGTAGAAGTTCATTGTACAGTTCAGGAATCTGGGGTGAGAGAGAGATTGCAGCACCAAAGCTTGGGTCACTATTGATCTCAATGGCATTGGGGTCCAGGTTCAAGTTTGGGTACAATTCTGGTACTCAAACCAAACTTTGGTCTGGTAACAGAACCCAAACTTCCATGGGTCCACTCATCCATAGTCATGAGCAATAGGCTGCACTTTGAAGAACTGGACAATTTTGTATACTTGAAGCTGTAGTACTGGCTCTGAACCAACAAGCCGATAAAACTGCTACATAGAGATACATCTATTTTTAGCAGTGTATTTCTATGTCCCTCTAATTTACAGGGGAAATAAAAGTTAGTTTTTTTCTTCCTATAAAATTGCTAAAAAAATTATGAAAAACAATTAAAAAAGCATAAAATTTTCTTCTTGACATCTGGACTTCCCAGGAATTGAACCCCCAACTGCACTGGAAAAAAAGAGAGAATTTTGTATACTTGAAGCTGCAGTGCAGGCTCTGAACCCAGAAGAAGATACAGTTATATGAAAAAGTTTGGGCACCCCTATTAATCTTATGCTTAATGTTTTATAAAAATGGGTGTTTTTGCAACAGCTATTTCAGTTTGATACATGTAATAACTGTTGGACACAGTAATGTTTCTGCCTTGAAATGAGGTTTATTGTACTAACAGAAAATGTGCAATCTGCATTCAAACAAAATTTGACAGGTGCATAAGTATGGGCACCTCATCAGAAAAGTGACATTAATATTTAGTAGATCCTCCTTTTGCAAAAATAACAGCCTCTAGTTGCTTCCTGTAGCTTTTAATGAGTTCCTGCATCCTGGATGAAGGTATTTTTGACCATTCCTCTTTACAAAGCAATTCCAGTTCAGTTAAGTTTGATGGTCGCCGAGCATGGACAGCCCTCTTCAAATGATCCCACAGATGTTCAATGATATTCAGGTCTGGGGACTGGGATGGCCATTCCAGAACATTGTAATTGTTCATCTGCATGAATGCCTGAGTAGATTTGGAGCGGTGTTTTGGATCATTGTCTTGCTGAAAGATCCATCCCCTGCGTAACTTCAACTTTGTCACTGATTCTTGAACATTATTGTCAAGAATCTGCTCATACTGAGTGGAATCCATGCGTCCCTCAACTTTAACAAGATTCCCGGTGCCAGCATTGGCCACACAGCCCCAAAGCATGATGGAACCTCCACCAAATTTTACTGTGGGTAGCAAGTGTTTTTCTTGGAATGCTGTGTTTTTTTGCCGCCATGCATAACGCCTTTTTGTATGACCAACAACTCAATCTTGGTTTCATCAGTCCACAGGATCTTCTTCCAAATAGAAATTGGCTTCTCCAAATGTGCTTTTGCATACCTCAGCCGACTCTGTTTGTGGCGTGCTTGCAGAAACGGCTTCTTTCACATCACTCTCCCATACAGCTTCTCCTTGTGCAAAGTGCGTTGCATAGTTGACCGATGCACAGTGACACCATCTGCAGCAAGTTGATGCTGCAGCTCTCTGGAGGTGGTCTGAGGATTGTCCTTGACTGATCTCACCATTCTTCTTCTCTGCCTTTCTGATGTTTTTCTTGGCCTGCCACTTCTGGCCTTAACAAGAACTGTCCCTGTGTTCTTCCATTTCCTTACTATGTTCCTCACAGTGGAAACTGACAGGTTAAATCTCTGAGACAGCTTTTTGTATCCTTCCCCTGAACAACTATGTTGAATAATCTTGGTTTTCAGTTAATTTGACAGTTGTTTTGAGGAGCCCATAATGCCACTCTTCAGAGGAGATTCAAACAGGAGAACAACTTGCAAGTGGCCACTTTAACACTAGGACTACTGGACTCGTGACCCCGCCTAGAACTACTGAAAGGAGTCATTTTGACTCCTTGCTTGTTTTCGTTTATTTTTAGAGTTTCATTTCTGGTTATTTATTAATAATTATATTTTTTGTAATGTATTATTATTGGGAGATCCAACAGTAATGCTTTTGATTGTTTTTTTTCTGCTTTTCTTATTTTTCTACAGAAAATAACAATAATTATAATAGACGTTTTTCAAACATTTTTTTTATTCAAGTGCACACATATAAACAACAACTGAAGAACAAAAAGCAGAGAAAATGTAGGTGGAGGAGCATAAAATTGAAAATATGGCGCAGAATTCACCTTCTAAACATTTGGTGTTTCGCATTTTAGGCATTGCCTTTGATTTATGGCAGTGCATTGCCCACACAAAGACTTACCACAAGTCTTACAATTTCCGACAGATCTATTTTTCTTGCACTTTTCTTTGATCTGGCAAAATTTTGTTTGAACCATCACTTCTGAGCATGTAGAAACTTGGGACGTGAACCCTTTTCCCTATCTGTGACATAAGGACCACTCAACTCTCTCACAAGCGTTTGCAAAAATGCCTTGCGTGACATTTTTTGGTGGGTAATCTCCTTGAATATTATCCATGCATTTATACCCGCAAAGTCTAAGGCATTTTCAAATGCATGAACAGGCCATCTCCTTGTGCATGTTCGTGTGGTATATTTTCGTGCCATCTGATCCACTACATCTACTCCATATTTTGTTTCATTGTAAAACTTTACCGTTTCTGGAGTTTTTTTAGCGGAATCAGACGCAACAACAACATCTGGATGGACGGAACTCAAAATGACAACATTTTTTTTGGGCTTTCCTTGATATACTGTAAGTGTAAAATTGTCTTCATTTCTAAACACTTTAGTGTTGTACAATTCCTCTTTCATGGATTTTATTTCTTTAGGCACTTCTCGCCTTATCTTGTTCAGTGTTCCCACGATGGTTGTTCCTTTGCTTTTTAGCTGTTTAGCTAATTTTACTGAAGTAAAATAATTATCGGTTGTAACATTGCGACCTTTTTTCAAAAACGGGTCCAATAACTTCATTACCACATGGTCAGCTAAACGGTTCTCAGCACGGCGTGTGTTATCTTTGCCTAGATAAGGGAAGCTATTTGCCAGATATTTGCTCCTCTTATCAACAGCTAGCCAATATTTGTGGCCATATTTATCTGGTTTGGAAGGCATGTACTGCGTGAATGGACACCTAGTTTTGCTTGGGAAAAGTTGCTCATTCACCGTTATGTATGGGCCAGGTTTGTAACACGCAATACAATTTTCAATAAACCTGTCCCACACAGTAGAAAATAGAGCAAACTTGTCCGTTTGCAGTCTCTCCGATCGAGTAGATTTCTCATCAAATCTGAGAAACCTCATAATTTCAACAAAGCGGTCCCTAGACATTGTCGCTTTGCAAAACGGTATTCCCCAGTCATTACACCAAATACTGCTAATCGAGTGACGGTTCGTGCCAGATATTCCACGAGCATAGAATATCGCAATGAATGCATCTAGCTCCTCATCAGATAGAGTAAACTGTAAATTATTGTTCCTGCATGCTTCTGCAAGCGTACAGTTCTTTATATGTGTCAATATATATGAATCAAAAAATAAACGCCATGCGCTCAAAGGACTATCGATAATGATATTTCTTCTGGCGTATCCTGTAGGGCCAGGTGCTTCTCGAAGAATATTTTGGCTGTCACGCCTACCAGGCAAGTGTTCTCCAATTTCAACAGGTTTCCATTGAATACCATCCGCTGAAACTAGTATTCCTTCAGATTCGCCTTCTCTGGTGTTTGTTGTTGCATTACCTTCGCCGCCATCGTTATCTGTTGTTCATTCATTTCTGGGACGTTTTGCTGATTTTTTCTGTCCACGACCAGGAGGATGGTCACGAGGCAACATAACTGCATGAGCCCGATCCCCAGTTGATGTGCTTGGAATATCTGGAAAAAAGTTGATGAATATTTAGAATTTTTGTTTTGTAAGGGTCCGTGCACACTGGCTGGATTAGCGGCGGAATATCCGACCGGATATTCTCACCACAATCCGGCCCGTACCTGCCCGCTCAGGTACAGAGCGGAGTTTCATACCTGAAGCTCCGCTCCGAACCCCGGGCTGGAGCCGCTGTCTGGGACGGAGCCGTGCTCGCGCGTAAGTAAGCGCTGCTCTGTCCCTGACAGCGGCTCCAGCCCAGGGTTCGGAGCGGAGCTTCAGGCATGAGCGGGCAGGTACGGCCTGTATTGCGGCAAGAATATCCAGATGGCTATTCAGCCAGAATTCTGCTAGTGTGCACAGGCCCTAACTCAGTGTGTGGAAGAACAAATAAATACACATAACTACTTACCTTCTGGATTTGTTCCTTCTGAGTCTTCAGATTCACTTGATATGTTCTGAGGAATGAAATCTTCATCACTGTCAGAATCAAATACATGTTCCTGCAATTCGGATTCCGATTCATCCTCCGGTATGGATTGCAAAGTAGCCAGAATATCCTGAGGCTTTATCAAACGTCTTCTCTCCATATTCCTCACAAATTCCATAATTCTATATAGTTCCCTGCTGAAAAATAGAAATGAAATGAAAACTAAAAGAAATAATAACTGTTCTGCCACCTTCAAAAGTAGGTGGGCTGAATCAGTTGACAGACAGCTAAACTATTTCATAACAATTCATACCTGTATGAGTCTTCAGAGCTCGTATGTCTGCGTCTGTTCTCTTTGTCTCTTCAGCTGAACTGAAAGTAAAGTTACTATCCAGAATACTGTCTCCTGCTAGGACCTTAGAAAAACACCACCCTTCATTAGCATAAGATAAGAGCCTAGAGTAAACAAGCTATTTTGTTCAGCATTACACAGTAATACAAGCAGGTAAAACAGAAGGAAAATGTGAAAAGTTGACATGTAAATTGAACTACATCTATATGAACATCAGGGTAAATAAGACAGAGTGAAAAAATTATGCACAAAACTTTATAGCAACATTTAGTGACAAAAGGACCTCAAAATATAGTAGGGAGTCAAAATGACTCCCTTCAGTAGTTCTTGGTAAATTTTGAAAAAAACGCGCAAATTTTTCACCAAAATTATTTATTCTCACAAAATCTTTTTTCACATCATATTTGAGGAAAAGTCACCGAGTTTCAAGCCGGAATTCTGAAAAATGTAGTCACAGAAGAGAAATAAAAAACGAAAGGAGTCAAAATGACTCCATCAGTAGTTCTAGTGTTAAGTAGCTTTTCTCATGATTGCATACACCTGGCTAAGAAGTTCAAAGCTCAATGAGGTTACAAAACCAAAAAAGTGCTTTAGTAAGTCAGTGAAAAGTAGGTAGGAGTATTTAAAACAAGAAAATGATAAGGGTGCCCATACTTATGCACCTGTCAAATTTTGTTTGAATGCAGATTGCACATTTTCTGTTAGTACAATAAACCTCATTTCAAGGCAGAAACATTACTGTGTCCAACAGTTATTACATATATCAAACTGAAATAGCTGTTGCAAACCACCAATTTTTATAAAACATTAAGCTTAAGATAAATAGGTGTGCCCAAACTTTTTCATATAACTGTAACATTAGTACATAGATATACATTGTATATACTGTAGCAGTGTATTTCTATATACATGCATTCTGCAGGGAAAATAAAAGTCAGAATTTTCTTTTTCCTGTGAAATGACTAAATAAATATGAAAAACAATTACAAAAACATAATTTTCTCTTCTTGAGATCTGGTCTCCCTGTAACTCCACCATTGCAGATAACAGCTAAAGTTGTGAGCCAGGCTGTTCTGGGAATCATGGGAGAATTGTGTATAATTGAAGCTGCCGTGCAGGTTTTGAACCCAAAAGCACATAAAACTGGTACATAGAGGTACATCTGTGATTATAGCAGTATATTTCTACAGTGGCTTGTGAAAGTATTCACCCCCTTGGCATATTCATGTTTTGCTACCTCATAACCTGGAATTTCACAGTTTTAAGTGTTTGCATCAGTTTATGTAAAGAATATGCCAACAATAGTGAATATTTGTTTTTCTTTTCATTGTGAAGTGAACAACAAATAGGACAAAATAACTGAAAACTTCAGTGTGCATAACTATTCACCCCCCTAAAGTCAATATTTTGTGGAGACTCCTTTTGAGGCAATTACAGCTGCAAATTGCTTTGGATGAGCGTCTGTGAGCTTTCCACATCTTGCCATTGGGATATTTGCCCATTCCTCAAGGCAAAACTGCTCCAGCTCGTTCAAGTTAGATGGCTTCCTCTGGTGAACAGCAATCTTCAAGTCTGACCACAGATTCTCAATTGGAGGTCTGGGCTTTGACTAGGCCACCCCAAAACATTTACATGTTTTCCCTTTAACCACTCAAGTGTTGATTTAGCAGTATGCTTTGGGTCATCTTGTTGGAAAGTGAACCTCCGTCCTAGTCTCAAATCACTGACAGACTGAAACAGGTTATGCTCAAGAATATCCCTGTATTTCGCTCCATCCATTTTCCCCTCGACTCGGACTATTTTCCCTGCCCTTGGTGCCAAAAAACATCCCCACAGCAACATGCTGCCACCACCATGTTTCACTGTGGTAATGGTGTTCTTGTGGAGATGAGCTGTGTTGGTTTGATGCCAGACACAGTGTCTACCTTAATGGCCAAAAAGTTGAATTTTAGCTTCATCTGACCATAGCACCTTCCTCTATACATTTGGGGAGTTTTCCACATGTCTTTTGGCAAACTCAAAACAAGCCTCACAATTTTTGTGTTTAAGTAAAGGCTTTTTTTTCTACCCACTCTTCCATAAAGGCCCCCTCTATGAAGTGTACAGCTTATTGTGGTCGTATGGACAAATACTCCAATCTCTACTTGGGAACTCTGCAGCCCCTTCAGGGTTACCATTGGTCTCTGTGCTACCTCTCTGTTTAATGCCCTCCCTCTCTGTTTAATGCCCTCCTTGCCCAGGCTGCGACTTTTGGTAGGCGGCCCTCTCTTGGCAGGTTTGTTGTGGTGCCATGTTATTTCCGTTTGATGATAATGGATTTGATAATTCTCCGGGGGATTATCAGAGATTGCGATATTTTTTTATAGCCCAACCCTGACTTGTACTTCTCAACAACTTTGTCCCTCACTTGTTTGGAAATATCCTTGGTCTTCATGGTATTGTTTGGTTAGTGGTGCCTCTTGCTTAATGGTGTTGCAGCCTCTGTGACCTTTCTGAAAAGGTGTGTATATACTGACAGACCATATGACACTTCGATTGCACATAGGTGGACTTCCTTTCACAAGCATGTGACTTATGAAATTAATTGCTTGCACCAGAAATTTTTAGGGGCTTCAAAGCAAAAGGAATGACTACATATGCACATGCTAATTTTTAGTTAATTGATCCCATAAATATAATTTATGCCTGTATTATCACTTCACTTCATCAACTTAGACTATTTAGTGCTGATGAATGACACACAAATCAAATTACAAAAATATTTAAACACAGGTTGTGATATAATAAAATAGGTAGAAAGCCAAGGGGGTGAATACTTTAACAAGCCACTGTATATATATTTATAGAGGGAAAATAAAAGTCAGATTTTTTTTCCTATAAAATTACAAACAAAAAATAATGAAAAACAAATACACAATTCGCACTTTAAAAAAAATAATAAACATTACGAATCAGAAAATAACATGGACATATTTGATGTCGAGGTTATCATAACGACACACACAGTGATCAGATTATTTATGGTGATCAGTAAATGACGTACAAAAGTGGCATGAATGATTTTTTTTCCATTAAACCTATAAAAAAAATGTAAAAAAAATGTAACGCTGAGGCCGTGTTCACAAGTAGCGTGAATGCAAATTTTTTTCTACTGCTTTTTTTCTGATTGTTTTCTGCAGGTGTCCGCACCACACAATGCAATTACAATCTTCTGTAATTATTGCAAGTTTGCTGCATTTCTTTTACGCGTTTTCCAAATGATTTAATGCATTTTTGGTGCAGATGTGAAATCGTGTTTTTAATATTTTTTTAATAGTAGAGAAATTATACTTTTAATCATGCAATGGCAGTTTTTTTTATTACATGCATTAGTTTCAAACGCCACATAGACGTCTATAGCGAAAAAATGCACCAAAACCACACAGTACAACAGTGTCTTTGCTTGGGCATTTAGGCCGTGTTCACATGTAGCGTAAATGCTGTGTTTTTTTAAGCAGCTTTTTTGGTGCAGAAATTCTGCGGTGTTTAACTGTCTAAGCAAAGTGGATGTGATATCATGAAAACTGCAAAAAAAATCAAGTAAAAAACTGCAGTTACTTTTTAAGTGCAAAATCAAAACTTTTCTGTACTATAAAAACCACATTAAAAACACGGCTTTACAGCTGCACCAAAAATGCATCAAATAGGGAGGAAAAGGCATAAAAAATCCAGCAAAAGTGCAATAAACAAAGAACATTGTTATTGAGTAGTTTAATGGGGACACCTGCAGAATACAAAAAACATAGTATTTATGCAATATGTGAACACAGCCTTACAGACACAAAAAAAAGTCAGATGTCATAGTGAAGCTTATGTAAAAAAGAGAAAGTTTTGGCTGCTATAACCATGAATGAATGAACTAAAAATAAATACATGGATGAGCATGATGCAGAAGTGACATTGCGCCAGCCCTGGCTAATCAAAAGCACCAGGGACACCGGAAGGTAAGAGATTTATAGGCCTCACTTCCCGCTGCTCGGTACCACTGGTCTGGAAGATAGACCGGAGTCTATCGATCCATTAATCTCTAGTCTAAACCGTCCTGGATACAGCGGGACAGTTCTGAATTTGGGTCTACGCCCTGCAGTCTCAGGCATCTGCTGAATATACCTCTCATTGCCACCGTCCTACATAATATCTTCTAATGCCGGTGTATAAAGAAATGGGAAATGGGAGTGGCTTGGGTTATGGCTAGGAGCACAGGCAAAATATGCCATCGCACGTGTAGCATGCTACATGACTTGTCTGTCTTTCTCTTTTGTAAAAGTTGGGTGGTATGCTGACGCTGATGTTAGACAAGATGACCTAACTAGCAACCACCATTCTAATTCATCCAAAAGCTGTTTAATGGGGTTGAGGACAGGGATCTATGTGGACAATCAAGTTCTTCCACATCAAACTGACCTAAAAATGTCTTCCTTTGCACTTCATTGAAACTAAAGAAATAGATCCCTACTGTGTATAAATACTAAAGTCAGTAGAGAGCACTCCTATATTTCAGAAATAAAATACAAAAAGTAGAAGCATACAGGCCCAATAATATTACCAAAATTTTATCAATTTACCAAAATAGACATGATTAAAAGAGAATGTCACATAGAGATCTATAACACTCAGACAGCATCTGACATCACCAATCGTTGCCCACACCTAACGTGTCAGAGGTGGAGGTGGGAAGTAGATGAGGTCACTGGACGCCTTACTGTGGAAACCCAAGCCCGGGCCGTCAGGGCGAGTGCGCACCATTAACAAGGACTATGGACAAGAAGAAACCTTTTGCAACACATTAACAAGTGAGGAGTGGGCAGAAAATGGTGACGTTGGATACTGACTCTGCGACTTCTGGTGTGCGACTCGGTCAGCGTTAGCACCGCTGTCAACTGCTCCTCATTCTTATTGGTAAGTCTTGATATAAAAGGACACTCTTTCTACCTTAAATTACTGTCCCAGGAAGAAGTAAGACACGAAACACGTATTGGGGTCTCTCTTTATATCTTCTCATCTTCTCAGGTTTTTGCCCAACTACCATTCCATATTATTATTAGTGTTGAGCCACCCCCGTAGTGTTCGGGTTCAGTTCGGTTCGTCGAACACCGGGATGTTCGAGGAACTGTTCGTCGAACTGTTCGTCGAAAACCTTAGAACACCGGCGAACACCGTTAAAACCAATGGCAGGCAAACAAAAACACATAGGAACACATAGAAAACACCTTCAAAGGTGTCCAAAAGCTCACAAACTGCTCAGAAGACGCATTCTTTAAAAAAGCCGGCCGGCAATTCAGCAGCGGCATACACCGGTACCCGACAATTTAGACATGAAGGAATAGAGCATCACACATAGATTAGATAGATAGAAACATGTCAGTCACATATATATGAAGTACAGTGACAGTGTTGCTTACTGTACTTGTCATTTAGTGTAAAGGATTTATTAAAAAATATAATAGTGTTTTCGCGCACCGTCTCTTTAAAAAAGCCGGCCGGCAATTCAGCAGCGGTACCCGACAATTTATAACAGACAGAATAGAGCTTCACACATAGATTAGATAGATAGAAACATGTCAGTCACATATATATGAAGTACTGTGACAGTGTTGCTTACTGTACTTGTCATTTACTGCAAAGGATTTATTAAAAAAAATAATAGTGTTTTCATGCACCGTCTCTTTAAAAAAGCCGGCTGGCAATTCAGCATCTGTACCCGACAATTTAGAATAGAAGGAATAGAGAATCACACATAGATTAGATAGATAGAAACATGTCAGCCACATATATATGAAGTACAGTGACATTGTTGCTTACTGTAATTGTCATTTAGTGTAAAGGATTTATCAAAAAAAATAATAGTGTTTTCATGCACCGTCTCTTTAAAAAAGCCGGCCGGCAATTCAGCATCTGTACCCGACAATTTATAACAGACAGAATAGAGCTTCACACATAGATTAGATAGATAGAAACATGTCAGTCACATATATAATAAGTACGGTGATAGTGTTGGTTACTGTACTTGTCATTTAGTATTAAAATAAAGGATTTATTATTAAAAAATATTGGCGTGGGGTTCCCCGTAATTTTAGTCTCTAGCGGAGGTTAAGCAGACAGCTGGGGCAGATGTTTGAAGCCTGGGAAGGGGGTAATACCCACGGAGCTTCCCAGGCTACTAATATCAGCCCCCAGCTGAATACCTAGCCTTTACTAGCTATTAAAATGGGGGACCCCCCCAAAAAAAATGACGTGGGGTCCCCCCTAATTTAATAGATAGCAAAGGCTAGGCAGACAGCTGGGGGCTGATATTAATAGCCCAGGAAGGGAGCCATGAATATTGGCCCCCTCCCAGGCTAGAAACACCAGTCGTCAGCCGCCCCAGAAATGGCGAATCCATAGGATGTGCCAATTCTGGCACTTAGCCTCGCTCTTCCACGCTGCCCTGGTGCGGTGGCAGGGGGTAATAGGGTTGGGGTTGATGTCAGCTTATAATGCCAGCTGACATCAAGCCCAGGTTAGTAATGGAGAGGCGTCTATAAGACACCCCCATTACTAACCCCATAGTCAAAGTTAAAAAAAAACACAAACACCCAGAATAAAGTCCTTTAATTGAAATAAAGACACAATTCTTTATTGTTCTAAATTAAACCATACTTACCATCACGCCCATTCCAGCTGAAGCCAACGATCTCCTGCAATAAAAGAAAAATAATAAAGCAACCTCATCCTTACCTTTCCATGGTTCCCAGGACAGCTTCAGCTCTGCTACATCGAGATGACAGGCTGGACCTGCAGAACGCTGCCATCCAGCCTGTCATCCCGCAGACACTGAGAAGCGCAGGCATGCTTGCGCTCCTCAGTATCTGACTGTGACGGCATCCAGATGAGCCGACAATGAACTCAGCTCACCTCATGTACGTCACTGACAGCGTGGGAAAATTCTCCTGCACTCAGCGCTTCAGCGTGAGAATTTTCCCACGCTGTCAGTGACGTGCATGAGGTGCGCCGAGTTCATTGGACATGACCTCGGCTCATCTGGATGCCGTCACAGCCAGACACTGAGTAGCGCAAGCATGCCTGCGCTTCTCAGTGTCTGCGGGATGACAGGCTGGATGGCAGCGTTCTGCTGCGGTCCAGCCTGTCATCTCGATGTAGCAGAGCTGAAGCTGTCGTGGGAGCCATGGAAAGGTAAGGATGATGTTGCTTTATTATTTTACTTTTATTGCAGGAGATCATTGGCTTCAGCTGGAATGGGCGTGATGGTAAGTATGGTTTAATTTAGAACAATAAAGAATTGTGTGTTTATTTCAATTAAAGGACTTTTTTCTGGGTGTTGTGTTTTTTTTAAATACTTTACTAGAAATTCATGGTGGTCATGTCTAATATTGGCGTGACCCCATGAATTTCGGGCTTAGGGCCAGCTGATAATGCCAAGCTGGCCTTAACCCCTTTATTACCCAGTGAGCCACCGCACCAGGGCCCTGGATGAGTTGGGTACAGCGCCAGAAGATGGCGCTTCTATGAACGCGCCATTTTCTGGGGCGGCTGCGGATTGCAATTTGCAGCGGGTGGGGCCCAGAAAGCTTGGGCCTCCCTGCGCTGCGGATTCCAGCTCCCAGCTGCCTAGTTGTACCTGGCTGGTCACAAAAATAGGGCGAAGCCCCACGCATTTTTTTTTTAAATTATTTCATGAAATTCATTGAATAATTAAGAAAAAAAGGGCTTCCCTATATTGTTGTGTCCGGCTAGGTACAAATAGGCAGCTGGTGGTTGGGAGCAGCCCGTTCCTGCCTGCTGTACCTGACTGGACACAAATATAGGGCGAAGCCCCACATCAATTTTTTTTTCATTATTTCATGAATTTCCTGAAATAATTAAAAAAAATTGACGTGGGGCTTCGCCCTATATTTGTGTCCAGTCAGGTACAGCAGGCAGGAACGGGCTGCCCCCAACCACCAGCTGCCTATTTGTACCTGGCCAGACACAACAATATAGGGAAGCCCTTTTTTAAAAAAATTATTTCATGAAATAATTTAAAAAAAATTGACGTGGGGCTTCGCACTATATTTGTGTCCAGCCAGGTACAGCAGGCAGTGACGGGCTGCCCCCAACCACCAGCTGCCTATTTGTACCTGGTTGGACACAACAATATAGGGAAGCCCTTTTTTTCTTAATTATTCAATGAATTTCATGAAATAATTTAAAAAAAAAATGCGTGGGGCTTCGCCCTATTTTTGTGACCAGCCAGGTACAACTAGGCAGCTGGGAGCTGGAATCCGCAGCGCAGGGAGGCCCAAGCTTTCTGGGCCCCACCCGCTGCAAATTGCAATCCGCAGCCGCCCCAGAAAATGGCGCGTTCATAGAAGCGCCATCTTCTGGCGCTGTACCCAACTCATCCAGGGCCCTGGTGCGGTGGCTCACTGGGTAATAAAGGGGTTAAGGCCAGCTTGGCATTATCAGCTGGCCCTAAGCCCGAAATTCATGGGGTCACGCCAATATTAGACATGACCACCATGAATTTCTAGTAAAGTATTTAAAAAAACACAACACCCAGAATAAAGTCCTTTAATTGAAATAAACACACAATTCTTTATTGTTCTAAATTAAACCATACTTACCGTCACGCCCATTCCAGCAGAAGGCAATGTCTTCTGCAATAAAAGTAAAATAATTAAGCAACCTCATCCTTACCTTTCCATGGTTCCCACGACAGCTTCAGCTCTGCTACATCGAGATGACAGGCTGGACCGCAGCAGAAAGCTGCCATCCAGCCTGTCATCCCGCAGACACTGAGAAGCGCAGGCATGCTTGCGCTCCTCAGTGTCTCGCTGTGACGGCATAAAGATGAGACAAGTTCATGTCCAATGAACTCGGCGCACCTCATGCACGTCACTGACAGCGTGGGAGAATTCTCCTGCACTCAGCACTTCAGCGTGAAAATTCTCCCACGCTGTCAGTGACGTACATGAGGTCAGCTGAGTTCATTGGACATGAATGAGCTCACCTCATGCACGTCACTGACAGCGTGGGAAAATTCTCACGCTGAAGCGCTGAGTGCAGGAGAATTTTCCCACGCTGTCATTGACGTGCATGACGTGAGCTCATTCATGTCCAATGATCTCAGCTCACCTCATGCACGTCACTGATAGCGTGGGAAAATTCTCCTGCACTCAGCGCTACAGCGTGAGAATTCTCCCACGCTGTCAGTGACGTGCATGAGGTGAGCTCATTCATGTCCAATGAACTCAGCTGACCTCATGTACGTCACTGACAGCGTGGGAGAATTCTCACGCTGAAGTGCTGAGTGCAGGAGAATTCTCCCACGCTGTCAGTGACGTGCATGAGGTGCGCCGAGTTCATTGGACATGACCTCGGCTCATCTGGATGCCGTCACAGCCAGACACTGCAGAGCGCAAGCATGCCTGCGCTTCTCAGTGTCTGCGGGATGACAGGCTGGATGGCAGCGTTCTGCTGCGGTCCAGCCTGTTATCTCGATGTAGCAGAGCTGAAGCTGTCGTGGGAACCATGGAAAGGTAAGGATGAGGTTGCTTTATTATTTTTCTTTTATTGCAGGAGATCGTTGGCTTCAGCTGGAATGGGCGTGACGGTAAGTATGGTTTAATTTAGAACAATAAAGGAATGTGTCTTTATTTCAATGAAAGGACTTTATTCTGGGTGTTTGTGTTTTCTTTTAACTTTGACTATGGGGTTAGTAATGGGGGTGTCTTATAGACGCCTCTCCATTACTAACCTGGGCTTGATGTCAGCTGGCATTATAAGCTGACATCAACCCCAACCCTATTACCCCACTGCCACCGCTACAGGGCAGTGGGAAGAGCGAGGCTAAGTGCCAGAATTGCCGCATCCTAAGGATGCGCCATTTCTGGGGCGGCTGACGGCTGGTGTTTCTAGCCTGGGAGGGGGCCAATATTCATGGAACCCTTCCTGGGCTATTAATATCAGCCCCCAGCTGTCTGCCTAGCCTTTGCTAGCTATTAAAATAGGGGGGACCCCACGTCATTTTTTTGGGGGGTCCCCCATTTTAATAGCTAGTAAAGGCTAGGTATTCCGCTGGGGGCTGATATTAGTAGCCTGGGAAGCTCCGTGGGTATTACCCCCTTCCCAGGCTTCAAACATCTGCCCCAGCCGTCTGGTTAACCTCCGCTAGAGCCTAAAATTATGGGGATCCCCACGCCAATTTTTTTTTAAATAAATCCTTTATTTTAACACTAAATGACAAGTACAGTAATCAACACTGTCACTGTACTTCATATATATGTGACTGACATGTTTCTATCTACCTAATCTATGTGTGATTCTCTATTCTTTCTGTTATAAATTGTCGGGTACAGATGCTGAATTGCCGGCCGGCTTTTTTAAAGAGACGGTGCATGAAAACACTATTATTTTTTTAAATAAATCCTTTACACTAAATGACAAGTACAGTAAGCAACACTGTCACTGTACTTCATATATATGTGACTGACATGTTTCTATCTATCTAATCTATGTGTGAAGCTCTATTCTGTCTGTTCTAAATTGTCGGGTACCGCTGCTGAATTGCCGGCCGGCTTTTTTAAAGAGACGGTGCATGAAAACACTATTATTTTTTTTGATAAATCCTTTACACTAAATGACAAGTACAGTAAGCAACACTGTCACTGTGCTTCTTATATGTGTGACTGACATGTTTCTATCTATCTAATCTATGTGTGAAGCTCTATTCTTTCGGTTCTAAATTGTCGGGTACCGGTGTATGCCGCTGCTGAATTGCCGGCTTTTCATGTTTCACTGTGAGCACTGTTCCCATCGATTTGGGCAATCACTGTAATGCCACAACCACCATGGCTGTGGCATTACAGTGAGTGGCAGACAATCCCTGCATGATTGGTGCTCTAAATAGCGCCAGACATGCAGGACAAGCTTTTGGTGCACGAACAGTTATCGAACATAACCTCGAACAGCCGAATTTTTTGCAAATCGTTCGGGTTCGTCGAACAACTCGAACACCGCCCAAAACAGCTCGAATTTGAGATTGGCGAACAGTTCTAGTCGAACACCGCTCATCTCTAATTATTATATGTGTTTATTGTGCCACTACTTGGTTATTTGTATATATCACAGTGCATTTGTCTGATCCAATGGTATGTCAGACTCCACATTGTGATTGTCCACTTGGCTTTTGATAGGGTTTTACACATCTTTATATATTGTGACTGGACACTTGGCACAGTGAAATTATTTTGGATGGCCCTTTGGCCCTCACTGCAATATGATTTGGATAATCAGTGCTGCATATTGTGAATTACCACATGACTTTTTTAATATGTGACAAACATTTTGTCTTGTGGTTTGTTATCTGTATTTGGGTTCCCTTAGTGTTATAGATCTCTGTATTACATTCTCTTTTAATCTCTGTCTTTTAATCAGGTCTGTTTTGGTAAGTGAATTGGAACTAGGGGGCCTAGGCTAATAATAGAAAAACAACCTTATAGCATTATCTTTTCCACCAAATATTACAGTTGGGACATTGCAATCAGGTAGTTAACGTTCCCCTGCCATTTGTTAAATTGAAATTCTCCATTCCACAGAACACATTTTCACTGGCCCTGTGTCCTACGGTGGTGTGGTTTGCACCACTGCATTTGATGGCTGGGATTTTGCATGGTGATGGAAACCCATGAAGATCTTAGTGAAGTTTTTGTGCTTATTTTAATGCAAAATTATATTCGTTGCTGCAAAGTTACTAAGTTAGCAGAGTTTTAGCTACATTTGTGCACCATGCACCCCAGCATTTTGCAATTCTGCTCTATAATTTTACGTGATCTGCCACCTCGTGAGCTATATGAAATAATAGCAGTGTACACTATAAAATGTCCTTGCGGACTGGTTTACTTAGGAGAGAGCACACAAACAGACAGGATTTCTCAACATAAATCCAATGTTAGATGTAAAAAAATCTCCCACTAACATACCATTTCCAACAAATGAGACATAGTGTTGTCAAGCTAAAATTCTAGGTCCTGGAACAAATAACATTACCTAGAAGGGGTCAAGATAGGATTAAGCAACTTAAAAAATGGGAAGCCTATTGGATACATACACCACAGACCCTAGAACCAAAGGGTCTCAAAAGAGACTATGATACAGTTAGTTTCCTCTAGTTTACCCTATGAAAAAGAAGGTACATTATGAGTACTTTTCCTCTTACTCTCCAATGAATGTTCTCCAGGGTTTAAAGTTTTTTTTTTACCCCTGTCTCCTTTCGACAATCCTACACAGATGTAACAATCTGGAACTATTCTTAGCATTTAACACCGTATTATTATGCCTGTCCTTTACAAATTTTTTTACCTTCCGTTTCACAGAATCGTTAATATGACACAGCATCCGGCATCTTCTCTCGGCACTTATGGTACGGTATTGCACTTCTTACCACCTGCCCTTACTCCTCTTTCCCTTCCTCACCCCCTTTGTCCCTTCATTTCCTCCCCTTCTTCCCCACTCGTCACTTTGCACTACACCACGATACTTCTTTACATCATACAACTTAAAAATTGTATTACATTAACCTCCTTTTTATTTCATTATTATACACTATACTCATTTCTATTCCACAAACGTGCCATTCACATGACTGTAGTCTCCACAGGCATATGACCTTTATACTGTAATACCTCTTTGTCATAGTCCCATAATGTTTCTTGAGCCCATTCCCTAGTTATATCGTGTCATCATAACATTAGATCACCAATATTCTCAATTGCTGATCTACAGGGACTCTCCACCGCTGTCAGATACAGACACTCCCCCCATAGTGTTCCACCATAACACACAGTATCCATAGACGTGCATCCACTTTATCATGTGAGTGGCGCGTCTAATACACATTAACCACGCCTACTTTTGATGCATCACATTTACGCCCATCCTGACATGTCACTGTCACACCATTCTCTAGACACACTGATTCAAATAGCAGCAGCCACAGTCTCATAACAGCGCTACACCACAGTGGCTGAGGCTGCACTCTTATTGAGCAGTCACTCTGCATTTTGACTGTCACTACCAAAGACAATTAGGTAATTACTTGAATATACACTGTAACACCTTTCCAAACTGACACCTCCAATATAACACTTGCACCCTCTTTGTTACTTTTTTCTTTTTAATAGGACAGGCTGCCACCTTCTGACTGTCTATGGAATCCCACTCTAGGTCTCTTGTAGGATCCCTATCTCTGCAACCAATGTATCATTGCACATTACTTCTTAGATATAATTACTGTCATTATTGTCTGTTATACAATAGGCTGCAAGAGATATCTACATACTAAGTAAGCATTATATGTAACCATGTATATGATTTTTCTTATGTGACATGCAGAAGTAGTGCTGTTGCTTTAAAAGCATTCAGCAACTATTAGCAGTAACACAAGCACATGAGACAGGAAGTGTTGTGCTCCAGAAGCATCCAACAACTAGAGGGGTTAACACAGTGACAGGAGAAGGGGAGCGTTTTAGCAGAGCCCCAGGGGGATTGTGGGGAAGTTGTTTACTGTCTGGCTGGAACCAAAGAGTAAGGTGGTCTGTGTTTTCTGCATCTGACAGAAGCCCCCTGCAAGTCAAAAAGGATTCAAGCCAGGAGTGAAGCTAAGCACAGGTCAGGAAGAGTTCCTGAACTAGCAGTGCAGAGTATTGTCAAGCAGAAAGATAAGGACTGTAAGAAATGGTGTCACAGGGATCATCTCCCTCAGCAAACTCCCACCCTCCATCTCACTGTGCTGTAAAGAATGCTGTGTTCATTAATGTGCCTCTGCATTAGAACTGTGCTGTCCTGTACTAGTGGGAAGACTGTGAACTGCTGTGCTGCTAAGAAAGCTGTAGTGTTTGTCACTGGAGCCTGTTGCTCATAACACTTAACTCGCAATGGCTGTGCGGCTTCTTATTAAATGCTACTGTTCGACCGTTTATGAGGACTCTTGTCAAGTGTGTCTGATCATCAAGTGAAACAACCTACGTGTCTCAGCCTGAGGGTAAATACCCCTGTGTGTCTGAGAGAAGCTGTAGCACATGATCTATGGTCGCCCTGAGTAACGGTTCCCCCAGGATTCCAAAGAATTCATGCAACCTGTCTTGCCCCCATCTGAACCTAGTGGCGTGCGTGTAACACTTACCTATAATTATGCTTTCTGCTGAGATTTCTATATATGTACAGTACAGACCAAAAGTTTGGACACACCTTCTCATTTAAAGATTTTTCTGTATCTTCATGACTATGAAAATTTTACATTCACACTGAAGGCATCAAAACTATGAATTAACACATGTGGAATTATATACTTAACAAAAAAGTGTGAAACAATGGAAAATATGTCTTATATTCTAGGTTCTTCAAAGTAGCCACCTTTTGCTTTGATGACTGCTTTGCACACTCTTGGCATTCTCTTGATGAGCTTCAAGAGGTAGTCACCGGAAATGGTTTTCACTTCACAGGTGTGCACTCTCAGGTTTAATAAGTGGGATTTCTTGCCTTATAAATGGGGTTGGGACCATCAGTTGTGTTGTGCAGAAGTCTGGTGGATACTCAGCTGATAGTCCTACTGAATAGACTGTTAGAATTTGTATTATGGCAAGAAAAAAGCAGCTATGTAAAGAAAAACGAGTGGCCATCATTACTTTAAGAAATGAAGGTCAGTCAGTGCGAAAAATTGGGAAAACTTTGAAACTGTCCCCAAGTGCAGTTGCAAAATCCATCAAGCTCTACAAAGAAACTGGCTCACATGAGGACCGCCCCAGGAAAGGATGACCAAGAGTCACCTCTGCTTCTGAGGATAAGTTTATCCGAGTCACCAGCCTCAGAAATCGCAGGTTAACAGCAGTTCAGATTAGAGATCAGGTCAATGCCACACAGAGTTCTAGCAGCAGACACATCTCTTCAACAACTGTTAAGAGGAGACTTTGTGCAGCAGGCCTTCATGGTAAAATAGCTGCTAGGAAACCACTGCTAAGGACATGCAACAAGCAGAAGAGACTTGTTTGGGCTAAAGAACACCAGGAATGGACATTAGACCAGTGGAAATCTGTGCTTTGGTCTGATGAGTCCAAATTTGAGATCTTTGGTTCCAACCACCGTGTCTTTGTGCGACGCAAAAAAGGTGAACGGATGGACTCTACATGCCTAGTTCCCACCGTGAAGCATGGAGGAGGAGGTGTGATGGTGTGGGGGTGCTTTGCTGGTTACACTGTTGGGGATTTATTCAAAATTGAAGGCATACTGAACCAGCATGGCTACCACAGCATCTTGCAGCGGCATGCTATTCCATCCGGTTTGCGCTTAGTTAGACCATCATTTATTTTTCAACAGGACAATGACCCCAAACACACCTCCAGGCTGTGTAAGGGCTATTTGACCAAGAGGGAGAGTGATGGGGCGCTACGCCAGATGACCTGGCCTCCACAGTCACCAGACCTGAACCCAATCGAGATGGTTTGGGGTGAGCTGGACCGCAGAGTGAAGGCAAAAGGGCCAACAAGTGCTAAGCATCTCTGGGAGCTCCTTCAAGATTGTTGGAAGACCATTTCCGGTGACTACCTCTTGAAGCTCATCAAGCGAAGGCCAAGAGTGTGCAAAGCAGTCATCAAAGCAAAAGGTGGCTACTTTGAAGAACCTAGAATATAAGACATATTTTCAGTTGTTTCACACTTTTTTGTTAAGTATATAATTCCACATGTGTTAATTCATAGTTTTGATGCCTTCAGTGTGAATGTACAATTTTCATAGTCAAGAAAATCTTTAAATGAGAAGGTGTGTCCAAACTTTTGGTCAGTTCTGTATATATTTATTTTCTCTGGTTGTATTCCTTACAATTGTTTTTGCACATTTATCTTGTACTGTTTCTGATGAAGGTTCGGAGTTAAGAACCGAAAAGTTAAAAATATTTTTGATTGCCATTAAAACTATTCTCCGTTCACTACAATATTGAGTGCCGAGTTTCTTTCTCTCTAGTAGGTATCATGAAACATACAATTTTATTAGGGCTTTAACACAAAACACAAAGAAACTACACACGTAGTTGAAAACACTTAAAAAAGCATCAATTTACTTTACACAGAATTCAAATTGGCTCATTGTGATAAGTGGTAAAAATTACCCCATACCTTATATAAAAATGAACCTTGCATAGTTTTGCTCAATGTAAATATAAAAGAAAAATGTACATTAAAATTAATTTATTGTAATGATTCCCCTTTGACTTTTATGAAAAATGGGTAAAAAACCAAGTTCCAACATTAGAGGAGCTATTTCACAATTTGAGTAGTTAAACGTTAGGTACTCTTGGGATATAGAAGTAAAGGACTAGGAGAAACTGACCTGGCTAGTTCTCTCTAACCAAGAAATACAGAAAACTGTAGATAAATTAACTAGAGATGAGCGTTGTTCGACTCGAACTGTTCGCCAATCTCAAATTCGAGCTGTTTTGGGCGGTGTTCGAGCCGTTCGGCGAACACAAACGATTTGAGAAAAATTCGGCTGTTCGAGGTTATGTTCGATAACTGTTCGTGCACCAAAATCATAACTGGATTTTTTCTCAGTAATGATGAAAATTAATGTTAATACGCAGTTTGAGTGTACAGCGGGGTGGGGGGAGGGGCAGGGGATGGATCTCTGCAGGAATAATGAAGATCTCCATTTTTTTTTCTCTTTCCCGCATTTACAGTGGGGAGGTGCAATCTGTCAGCCTATCAGCAGCGCACACACGGAGCGAAGTGCTTTTTTTCACACAAGCAAGGGCATGTGTCATTGGCAGTGTATGTCACATGTCCTTGCCCTATAAGACCAAGCCATTTTCCCCGTCACCACCATTTTCTCACTGCTGCAGCTGCGTGTTAGACGGCACCGCTGTTGCTGTGTGCGCTATACCTTGTTAATTTCAAGCCAATTTTCGCACAAATCTACAGATAGCTTGGGAGTAGGGAATAGTTGTGATTGCAGTCCTTTTAAGGACTAGGTTACAGCATTTCCTACGACTTTTATCAGGCAGGTCTGTGCTCTTAAATAGATAGGTTGTGGGAGTAAAGACTAATTGTAATTGGAGTCCTTTTCAGGACTAGGTTACATCAGTTCCTATCAGTTTTTGCCAGGCAGGTCTGTGCCAGTGCTGTGCAAGTTTTTTTCACAGCATTTGGCTGAATCTAGCAAAGCTAATCCTTTTTGGCCTATTGCAGAGTGTGTTAGTCAGTGGAGTAGCCTATCTATGTTGCAAGATATACCACCTGTGTATAGAATACCAATTTTTTTACTGCACCTAGTGAAGTAAAATCTTTTGGGCATAGGATCATTCTATTAGTCCATCTATACTGACCTCCATCAGGTTGCAAATTGAATATAATTTTTTTCTGCATCTAGCTCTGAAAAAATATTTGGGCTTCTAGCAGTGTGTGGGACTTGTTCTATTAGTCCATCTATACTGACCTCCATCAGGTTGCAAACTGAATATAATTTTTTTCTGAATCTAGCTCTGAAAAAATATTTGGCCTTCTAGCAGTGTGTGGGACTTGTTCTATTAGTCCATCTATACTGACCTCCATCACGCTGCAAATTCAAAATAATTTTTTGTCTGCATCTAGCTCTGAAAAAATATTTGGCCTTCTAGCAGTGTGTGGGACTTTCTCTATTAGTCCATCTATACTGACCTCCATCAGGTTGCAAACTAAAAATAATTTTTATCTGCATCTAGCTCTGAAAAAATATTTGGGCTTCTAGCTGTGTGTGGGACTTGTTCTATTAGTCCATCTATACTGACCTCCATCAGGTTGCAAAGTGAATATATTTTTTTTCTGCATCTAGCTCTGAAAAAATATTTGGCCTTCTAGCAGTGTGTGGGACTTTCTCTATTAGTCCATCTATACTGACCTCCATCAGGTTGCAAATTAAAAATAATTTTTATCTGCATCTAGCTCTGAAAAAATATTTGGCCTTCTAGCAGTGTGTGGGACTTTCTCTATTAGTCCATCTATATTGACCTCCATCAGGTTGCAAATTAAAAATAATTTATATCTGCATCTAGCTCTGAAAAATTATTTGGCCTTCTAGCAGTGTGTGGGACTTTCTCTATTAGTCCATCTATACTGACCTCCATCAGGTTGCAAATTAAAAATAATTTTTTGTCTGCATCTAGCTCTGAAAAAATATTTGGCCTTCTAGCACTGTGTGGGACTTTCTCTATTAGTCCATCTATACTGACCTCCATCAGGTTGCAAACTGAATATATTTTTTTTCTGCATCTACCTCTGAAAAAATATTGGGCTTCTAGCTGTGTGTGGGACTTGTTCTATTAATCCATCTATACAGACCTCCATCAGGTTGCAAACTGAATATAATTTTTTTCTGCATCTACCTCTGAAAAAATATTTGGGCTTCTAGCTGTGTGTGGGACTTGTTCTATTAGTCCATCTATACTGACCTCCATCAGGTTGCAAACTGAATCTAATTTTTTTATGCATCTAGCTCTGAAAAAATATTTGGCCTTCTAACAGTGTGTGGGACTTTCTCTATTAGTCCATCTATACTGACCTCATCAGGTTGCAAATTCAAAATAATTTTTTGTCTGCATCTAGCTCTGAAAAAATATTTGGGCTTCTAGCTGTGTGTGGGACTTGTTCTATTAATTCATCTATACAGACCTCCATCAGGTTGCAAACTGAATATAATTTTTTTCTGCATCTACCTCTGAAAAAATATTTGGGCTTCTAGCTGTGTGTGGGACTTGTTCTATTAGTCCATCTATACTGACCTCCATCAGGTTGCAAACTGAATCTAATTTTTTTCTGCATCTAGCTCTGAAAAAATATTTGGCCTTCTAGCAGTGTGTGGGACTTTCTCTATTAGTCCATCTATACTGACCTCCATCAGGCTGCAAATTAAAAATAATTTTTATCTGCATCTACCTCTGAAAAAATATTTGGGCTTCTAGCTGTGTGTGGGACTTGTTCTATTAGTCCATCTATACTGACCTCCATCAGGTTGCAAACTGAATATAATTTTTTTCTGCATCTAGCTCTGAAAAAATATTTGGCCTTCTAGCAGTGTGTGGGACTTTCTCTATTACTCCATCTATACTGACCTCCATCAGGTTGCAAATTAAAAATAATTTATATCTGCATCTAGCTCTGAAAAAATATTTGGCCTTCTAGCAGTGTGTGGGACTTTCTCTATTAGTCCATCTATACTGACCTCCATCAGGTTGCAAATTAAAAATAATTTTTATCTGCATCTACCTCTGAAAAAATATTTGGGCTTCTAGCTGTGTGTGGGACTTGTTCTATTAGTCCATCTATACTGATCTCCATCAGGTTGCAAGCTGAATATAATTTTTTTCTGCATCTAGCTCTGAAAAAATATTTGGCCTTCTAGCAGTGTGTGGGACTTTCTCTATTAGTCCATCTATACTGACCTCCATCAGGTTGCAAATTAAAAATAATTTTTATCTGCATCTAGCTCTGAAAAAATATTTGGCCTTCTAGCAGTGTGTGGGACTTTCTCTATTAGTCCATCTATACTGACCTCCATCAGGTTGCAAATTAAAAATAATTTATATCTGCATCTAGCTCTGAAAAAATATTTGGCCTTCTAGCAGTGTGTGGGACTTTCTATATTAGTCCATCTATACTGACCTCCATCAGTTTGCAAATTAAAAATAATTTTTTGTCTGCATCTAGCTCTGAAAAAATATTTGGCCTTCTAGCAGTGTGTGGGACTTTCTCTATTAGTCCATCTATACTGACCTCCATCAGGTTGCAAATTAAAAATTATTTATATCTGCATCTAGCTCTGAAAAAATATTTGGCCTTCTAGCAGTGTGTGGGACTTTCTCTATTAATCCATCTATACTGACCTCCATCAGGTTGCAAACTGAATATATTTTTTTTCTGCATCTACCTCTGAAAAAATATTGGGCTTCTAGCTGTTTGTGGGACTTGTTCTATTAATCCATCTATACAGACCTCCATCAGGTTGCAAATTAAAAATAATTTATATCTGCATCTAGCTCTGAAAAAATATTTGGCCTTCTAGCAGTGTGTGGGACTTTCTCTATTACTCCATCTATACTGACCTCCATCAGGTTGCAAATTAAAAATAATTTTTATCTGCATCTACCTCTGAAAAAATATTTGGGCTTCTAGCTGTGTGTGGGACTTGTTCTATTAGTCCATCTATACTGACCTCCATCAGGTTGCAAACTGAATATAATTTTTTTCTGCATCTAGTTCTGAAAAAATATTTGGCCTTCTAGCAGTGTGTGGGACTTTCTCTATTAGTCCATCTATACTGACCTCCATCAGGTTGCAAATTAAAAATAATTTTTATCTGCATCTAGCCCTGAAAAAATATTTGGCCTTCTAGCAGTGTGTGGGACTTTCTCTATTAGTCCATCCATACTGACCTCCATCAGGTTGCAAATTAAAAATAATTTATATCTGCATCTAGCTCTGAAAAAATATTTGGCCTTCTAGCAGTGTGTGGGACTTTCTCTATTAGTCCATCTATACTGACCTCCATCAGGTTGCAAACTGAATATATTTTTTTTATGCATCTACCTCTGAAAAAATATTTGGGCTTCTAGCTGTGTGTAGGACTTGTTCTATTTGTCCATCTATACTGACCTCCATCAGGTTGCAAACTGAATACAATTTTTTTCTGCATCTACCTCTGAAAAAATATTTGGGCTTCTAGCTGTGTGTGGGACTTGTTCTATTAGTCCATCTATACTGACCTCCATCAGGTTGCAAATTGAATATAATTTTTTTCTGCATCTAACCCAGCCAATAGTTTTGGCCTAATACCACAGTTTGGCCACTCAGCTCTGCTCGGTTCCCATCCATTGTTTTTTTGTGCAAACAACTCCAGAGTTGTGAATTAGTTAACCACCAAAATGAGTGGAAAAAGGCCTGCTGCTGGTGGAAAGGGGAATAGGCGTGTTGGGAAGGGGAAAAAAGGTTGTGTCCGTGGGGTAGGTGTTAAAGCAACAGTAACATCTGCAGAAGAAAGACCATCTTCCAGCCAAACTAAAATGTCTACTTCTTTTAGCGGACAATGTGATAAGATCCCTTTCTTACGGCCACGCCAATCGCTACAAATTCCAGATGAGGCACAAAAACAGCAGGTGCTTCAACGGATATCAAGTGCTCCTTTAAGTGGGCTCTCCTCCACATCAACTTCAACATCACAAATACTCCAGTCCTCAAAGGTGTCACCCCAATCGCACTTGCTTCCTCACAGCTCCCAAATCTCCAGCTGCCCGTCTGAGTATGAGGTAGAGCAGATGGTTGAGTCTGCAGAGCTGTTTACTCATACTATAGCCTGGGAATCAGAGGTCGACTCCAGCGCTTCTGTGAATCCAGATGAGGAAATGATCTGCACTGATGCCCAGAATCTTTATGAGTCGGATCCAGGACCAGACACAGAAGGTTCTGACCATAATGTAGACCCTCATTCCCAAACTGTAACTCCTGTTGGTGGAGACAATGAGGAAGACGATGATGAGACTCAAATACCTGATTGGAGCGACAACTTTAGTTTTTTGTCAGGGCAGGAACAGGTTGGCTCTGATGACGACGGGTGTGATAACGCACAGGGTGATGATGATAAGGTTGGAGATCCCACTTACTGTCAACCCACAGTCAGCCAAGAGATGAGGTCATCAGAGGAGGTGGAGGAAGATGCTAGTGACGACGAGGTCAGGTTGCGCCTTCCTGGACAGAGACGTAGTACTGGAAGCATGTCAACAACTGCATCCTCAAACACAACTCTGCCTCTCACCACAAGTCGTGGTGGCTCTTCAGGTCGCATGGGTGCTAAGCCTTGCATAGCCTGGGCATTTTTTCAGATCGATAAAGATGACCCAACTCGTGTTATCTGTAACATTTGTCAGCAAAAGCTAAGTAGAGGCCAAAAAATACATAGTTTGAGTACTTCATGCATGAACCGGCACATGGAGATGAAGCATAAGTTGCAGTGGGAAGCTCAGTGTGCTACAATGCGGCCTAGCCGGCCGGGCCAACCACCGTCTGCCATATCTTGTGCATCCGCGGCCTCTTCATCCTCTGTGACTGGGGGGACAGCAGTCACACCTGTTTTGGGGCGCAGACCTGCCACCTCTTTACCCGCAACAGCCAGCGTGATTGGCAGGTCATCATTTTCTTTGGAGGTGGTAACACCAGCTGGTGTTGAGCGCTGTCCGACATCGATAGCACCACCTTTGGATCAAGGCAACCTAAAATGTCCGCCTGCATCTTCCTCACAGACCGGCAGTTTGCCGGGGACACCCTTTTCAACCCCGTCTAAGCACAAGCCCTCGGTCCCTCAGATGTGGACAAGTAAAAGACCATTTCCTCCTAGCCATGAGAAAGCTAAGAGGTTGAATTTCACCATCTGCAAGCTCTTGGCTACAGAAATGCTGCCTTTCCGCCTGGTGGACACAGAGGATTTTTGAGACCTTATGTCCGTCACAGTGCCCCAGTACCAGATGCCCAGTCGTCACTTCTTCTCAAAGAAAGGTGTGCCTGCGCTCCACCAGCATGTCGCACACAACATCACCGCTTCTTTGAGAAACTCTGTGTGTGACAGGGTGCATTTCACCACAGACACTTGGACGAGTAGGCATGGACAGGGGCGTTACATGTCGCTGACTGGGCACTGGGTAACTATGGTGACAGCAGGACAAGGGGCTGCTGTCCAAGTCTTGCCGTCCCCACGAGTTGTGCGTCAATCCTCTTTATGTCAAAGTTCCTCCACTGCTTCTGCCTCCTCAACCTCCTCTCGGTCTTCCACCTGCACCCAAAGCCTGTCTGGTCATGCCACAAGCTTTCTAACTGCGCAGAAGGGATCCTGCACACCTTCTTACTATGCTGGCAGTAGGGCACAATGTCATCAGGCGGTTTTTACTTTGAAATGTCTGGGAAATGTGAGTCACACAGCTGAGGAGTTGTGGTCAGCTCTGGAGAACCAATTTCATGAATGGTTGTCTCCACTGGACCTGAAACCAGGGAAGGCCGTGTGCGACAATGCTGCAAACCTGGGTGCGGCCCTTCGCCGGGGCAATGTCACACACGTGCCTTGTATGGCTCACGTGTTGAACCTGGTTGTCCAGCAATTTTTAGCCCACTATCCCAGACTAGATGGCCTTCTGCAGAGGGCACGGTCGCTTTGTGCTCACTTCCGCCGTTCGCATCCCGCAGCTCAGCGACTTACATCTCTACAGAAGTCGTTGGGCCTGCCACTTCACCGGCTAAAATGCGATGTGCCTACCCGGTGGAATTCAACTCTGCACATGTTGCAGCGACTGTGGCAGCACCGACAAGCCCTGGTGCAATAAGTTCTGACGTATAGCCTGGGACAACGAGATCCAGAGGTGGGGCAAATCACGCTGGAGGAGTGGTCTCAGATCAGGGACCTATGCACCCTTCTGCACAGTTTTGAAATGGCGACGAAGATGTTTAGTGCTGACGATGCCATTATCAGCATGACTATTCCGGTGATTTACATGCTGGAGCACATGTTAAACAGAATTCGGAGTCAGGTGGTGGCACAAGAGGAGGTGGAGGAAGTAGAGGAGGAGGAGTTGTATGCGGAAGGGCTAACATCTGCAAGGTCCAGACGGTCGGCAGCACCAAGGCGGCAGGCATGTGAGGGTGGGGGAGATGGTTTTACCAGGGCTTATGGTAGCAGCCAAACTAGTGAGGAAGGTGCAGGAGCCCAGGAAGAAGTGGAGGACGAACTGATGCAAGACTCATCAGATGAGGGAGACCTTGATCACATTTCTGTTGTGCGAGGTTGGGGGGAGAGGACAGAGGAAGGAAGCATGATTGTTACCTCGCCACCAACACAACAGGGACTTGGTGCTCCTGGATGCGCAACACACATGAGTGCCTTCTTGCTGCACTACCTGCAACATGACCCTCGAATTGTGAGAATTAGAAATAATCCTGACTACTGGGTTGCCACACTCTTAGATCCCCCAAACTTTTCGATCAACCTTTTCATTTTAATAAAGACCAAAAAAATGGTCATTTTTGAAATTATAAGCATTAGCATGTTATTAGAAACTGAAATCAAACAGTTTTCAACTCAAAACTTTATTCTAGGTGATGTTACATTTTCACATAGCACCCCTTGTTCGAAAGGAGCTTCTGAACTCTCTCGTCCATTGAATTTGTCAGGTTTTGGATGGTTTCTGCTTCAATTGTTTTGCATGAGGACAGAATACCCTCCCAGAGCTGTTGCTTAGATGTGAACTGCCTCCCGCCATCGTAGACACTCCTTTTGATGATGCTCCAGAGGTTCTGAATGGGGTAGAGGTCAGGGGAGCATGGGGGTCACACCATAAGTTTGTCCCCTTTTATGCCCATATCAGCCAGAGATGCAGATGTTTTATGTGCAGCATGAGATGGTGCATTATCATGCAAAAAAATGATCTTGCTGTGAAATACACGGTTCTTCTTCTTGAACCATGGCAGGAAGTGCTGTTTGAGAAAATCCACATACATTATGGAGTTCATCTTTAGCGCCTTCAGGGATCCTAAAGGGGCCGACAATCTCTCTCCCCATGATTCCAGCCCAAAACATTACTCCACCTCCTCCTTGTTGGCGCTGTAGCCGTGTTTGCGTGGGGTGTCCATCAACCAGCCATCCTCCACTCCATCCATCTGGACCATCGAGCGCTGCACGGCACTCATCCGTGAACAAAACAGTTTTGAAATCAGTCTTCATGTAATGTTTGGCCCACTGGAGCCGTTTCTGCTTGTGTGAAGTGGATAGAGGAGGTCGACAGGATGGCGAATGCACAGCTGCAAACCTCTGAAGGACCCTGCATCTTGTTGTTCGGGGGACGTTGGAGGCACCAGCAGCTTCAAAAACTTGTCTGCTGCTATGACAAGGCTTTTTTGCCGCTGCTCTTTTAACCTGACGTAATTGCCTGTAGGAAAGAGTCCTCAATTTGCCCTTATCAGCACGCACACGTGTGTACTGTGAATCAGCTACATACTTCTTGATTGCCAAGACACTTCATCCTGATCATCGCACAATGTTGATTGTAGTCATGCCTTGACCTAAACACTCCACAATTTGTTGCTTCTCAGCAGCCGACACATCCTTTTTCTTTCCCATTTTGGCAGAAAATGTAGGCTGCTTAATAATGTGAGACAGCCTTCTTAAGTAGTCTTGCCTTTCATTGGACACACCTGCCAAACTAATTAGCACAGGTGTCTGCAATTGCTTACAGTGATATAAAGAGCCCTGACACACATCACCATCAATGAGTTTAACTGACAAACAAACAAATTCTTCCCTTATCACTCCTAAACACTTTTTGCATAATAATTTGGAACACAGTGTACATGTGCTTTTCCACAAAACACCAATGGTTCACGTAGTGAATCTTACAGTTCTAACTTGCCAACCGTGGTCTGTATGGAGTTGTTCAATAAAGGGCCCAAAATTAAGATAACATAGATGGGAGAGGTCTCTATGAATAGGAATTCCTAAGTATTTGATACCCTGTGAGGGCCAGGCAAAGGGAAAGTTGGACTGGATGGAATCCTATATGGATTTGGGGAGGGAGACATCGAGGGCCTCAGACTTCGCTGCATTGATTTTAAAATTTGACCATGTAACAAAGTGATCTATTTCAGCCATAACAGCATGGATGGATATATGTGATTGAGTGATATATACTAGGACATCATCAGCAAATAGAGAGCACTTGTACTGGGTGCCTCCCACCTCAATCCACCTAATATTGGGGTTATGGCGAATTGATGAGAGCAGGTGCTCCGTCACTAGGATGTATAAGAGAGGGGACAGAGGGCATCCCTGCCTTGTCCCATTGGTAATTGTGAAAGGTGATGAAAATGTTCTGATGCACCCCCTGGGCCTTGGGACACCCGGAGCCGGACCCTTTTTGGTGGATGCTGGTGGTTGTAGTCTTCGTGGCGGCGACCCGGTTCCGTGGCTCAGGGTGGTCAAACCAGTGGCGGAACAATTTATGTGGTTTTGATGTTTAAATGTCCGACTACGCCACCCATGGATTGCGGTCAGAGTGAACCGCCGCTGCAGGGCAGAACGCTGAGGCTGGTGTTGTGGGTGCAGCAGAGCGTAGCATAACTCCCCACGGGAGGAGTATAGCCTCAGGGCAGTGTATGCGGAGGATGGGGGTGATGGTGCAGGGCAGCAGCAGTAACGACACGGAGTCAGTGATGCAGTTCAGGGCCTTTACTCACAGTTCTTATTATCCAGACCACGTCTGCAGGTAACGGCTGCCCACGTCGTACTGTGCTCACCAGGTGAGGGGCTCAGACAACTCCCAGATAACTTTGGAGCGCTTCACAGGACCCCCTTTGTGTGTCCTTTGTCTGGCCTTTCTTACCAACCCTTCTGTCCGGCTGCCTCGGGCCTCCTCTTGGTAAACTTGGCGACAGTTTCCCTGACCCTATGTGGTGCCTTCCTAGCGGGTGTAGCGAGTGGCTGCGCCACATAAAATGTCACAGCCTCCGGTTTCTAGCTGAGGGTCGTTTCCTGCCTCCACTAGTTTCGGGGACCGGTCTCCCCCTTTGGCCTGACCCCTCCACGCAGGTGGATTCGGGCGTGCGGTGGCGACTCGCCCGTCCGCACCCCTGGGATCCTTTCATTCCTCATTCCTGGAGCCTTCTCCGCTCCTCTTCCTTCCTTCTCCCTCTTCCAGGCCTGGGCCTCTGTTACTAGGCCCGCCTCCGGAGCAGAGCTCATGCAGAGCCCCTGCTCCCTGCCACTTCTGCTCAGACTTCTCTGCACTGAACTAAGATGGTGCCCACCTTTTATACTCCCTTCTCAATGCACCCAGGAACTGCTTCCTCCCTGCTCCTGCACTACAGGGTTCCCCTTCCTCAGTGTTCCCTCCCCCCACTCCAGCCAGGGACAGGGACTGTCGTGCCCATCTCAGAGGCATATTGGTCGCCCTGCCCCACGGCAATGTGGTGTAATGCATGCAGGTGTCGGGTCCTGATCCACCCTCCATCCTTACCTGAGAGTGAGATATCACACCTCTGGGTGAGGTGCAATACCTCTGTAGCAACCGAGCCCTCAGGGTGCTACAGTTCCATTTATCTTCAGCCTAGGTGACGTATTGTGATACAGGGCTGTGATTTTTGCTATAAAAGGGTCCCCTAGACCCCTACCCCAAGCTTTTTAAGAGAATCATATATGGCGTGCCAGGAGACTCTATGGAATGCTTTCTCAGCATCCAACGAGAGTATCTAATTACAAATTTTTAACTGCATCTAGCCCAGGAAATACTTTGTGCCTAGTAGCAGTGTCTGCTAGTCAGCGGATTATCCCGGCTGTTAAGCAAGCTACACCACCTGTAGTTTGGACACTTAATTTTTTCAAAGGAAATGCTTCGGGACCACGGGATACTCAGTGAAGAGCATCAGGAGGCACCCCAAGGCATAGGGGCTGGGACTGGCAGTAGGATGCCTTGCGGTGGACAGCCGAGCTCGATCCTTATAAAAGCTTTTTAACTGCAGCAGCTTTAGTGGATGCTACTGGAGCTGGAATTACGCGGCTGCTGGCATGAGACTTGCCCTCCAATAGATCCTTGTAAATGGATTTAAAGTGTATTCATTCAAATTAGAGAGACAATTTAAATTAAAAAGCTTAGAGCTGCCTATACCACAGGGGGGCTCACTCGACCCACCAGCGGACAGGCACCAGTATTGGGAGAGGGGGGCTGGCCGTCAGGGTTCACCGCGGCTCTGGCACAAACCCGGCGACATGGAGGTGGCACGGGCAGGAGCGGACTGAACGTGTCGGCTTCTCACTTTTTGGATTTTAGAAGGGCATGACATGCCTATATCTGTGTCTCCCCCTCTTTTTACTCCTCCACCTCTTTTCTTTTCGCATGACTATATGTACTTGTCACTTTTCCATGTGTTAGTTGTGTCTTCTGAGCAGTTTGTCAGCTTTTGGACACCTTTGAAGGTGTTTTCTATGTGTTTCTATGTGTTTTTGTTTGCCTGCCATTGGTTTTAACGGTGTTCGAAGGTGTTCGACGAACAGTTCGGCGAACACACGGGTGTTCGACGAACCGAACCGAACTCGAACACTACGGGGGTGGCTCAACACTAAAATTAACATTCAAATACACATTATTTGGACCTTTCACTAGTTTGAGCATGGTAACCGGGCCACATCATGGCCACAGAACTGATTAAAACAGTTTTATTTTTTTTAATTTCTCATTTCTCTCCTTGTTGTGAAGATATTAGTTTGTAAAGTTTAGGTTATAATTTATATTATAGGCCAACTGAGTGTTATTTGTCTCTAGGGGCGTATATGCTCTGCCCCTGCATTAGGTTGACCAATCATAAGCAAGCAGCAACGCACAGGAGAAAAAGAATACAATATAAATGGAAGAAAAAAACGGCTTCCAGAAATATAGAAATTTCCCCCAAAAAAATTTTATTCGTAGAAAAATAGTTGAAAACAGTTCAGGTAATGAAATGAGATTCGATGGACAAATCACATCATAGAATCCAGCTACGCGTTTCGAGCATGTTGCTATGCTCTTTGTCCAGCTTTGACAAAGAGCATAGCAACATGCTCGAAACATGTAGCTGGATTCTATGATGTGATTTGTCCATCGAATCTCATTTCATTACCTGAACTGTTTTGAACTATTTTTCTACGAATAAAAAATTTATTTTGGAAATTTCTATATTTCTGGAAGCCGTTTTTTTCTTCCATTTATATTGCTTCTTTTACTTGAGACCACGCGTTACCAGGCTTCCCTGCACCAGGAGCATGTGAGAACCAGGTGAGCTGAATTATTTTTATCCTTTATCCTGAAAAAGAATACACCCTTCTCTCCTCACAGATACCTGCAGCTACTGTGTAGAGCTGTGGTACCCAGCCTTCTTTACCTTCAGAGCCATATTCATATGCATAATTAAGATCACAATACATGGTATAGCATTAATACTTGTCTGTGTGAATCAAGTTGACTTGAGGACCTTTACTTGAGAGAGGGCTGTGAGCCACATTCAATACCCTTCCCTCCCCAAGAATTGCCTCCCCATAGCAGCTGCACCGAGAGCTCGCATTATCAATATAATGACAGACAAACCTTTCTCACAGAAATAACATCTTACCATAATTGGGTATTCTCGCATCAAGCACTCCCAACACGCCATCATATCAAGCTTCAATCACCTCCTCTATCCGCTATCTGACAGTATCATCCTATCTCCAATCCCAAGGTCAGTATATTCACATCTTGATCTGCACGTCTCTGAGTCCTACTTCCAAAAGTCACCATCTGCAGACCTGCTCTTCATAGTTGTTTGCTAGGCCTCGTGCTAATGCACCAAGCTGGCAGACAGCCCCACATCAAAAGGCCCGAGAACCAAGTGTGGCTCCCGAGCTACAGGTTGGGGATCCCTGGTCTAGAGAGCTGATTTATGTATCATTAAAAACCCTTTCAGAATTTCATCTCACAGAAGTTAGTGTGGGGGGAGGGGGGGGGTGAAAGCTGACTGCAATATGAGATGAGATCTTGAGGTGTTTGTAATGAGATACAAACTTGCTCAGTCTCATGCAGGGGAAGACGTACAGGTTTCCAGATACAATTCTCTGGTAATGTTCATTTGAACTATAACATAAATTATAACCTACACTTCACAAGATAATAACTCCATAATGAAGAGAAGTTAATTAATAAAAGCTATGTTTTACTCAGCTCTGCAGCCACTATTATATGGTGTAGCCAGTTTAACATACTCAAACTGATTTCAGGTCCTCTTTAAAATCAGGGAAGCAGGATATATGAGCTATAAGACCCAAAGTTGGGAGATGGAAAGGATGAATTATGGTAGATGGATGAGATGGTTAAAGAGAAAAAATATGAAAGTCTTTTCATAAGAATTTTTTTTTTTATGTTTTATTAGAAATAAACAATGTAATAAAATCATTTTTTAAAAATATTAACATTAAAATAGGAGTAAAAAATATAGTAGAATTTAGACACCTGATTTTTCCAACTCCAGGCAGCCACACCATTTACTAGTTACTGCCCTCGTCAGTCATGCCGAGCTTTTAGTCCATTAGGAGCATTTGTGTTCTACAGAAAAGGAGCCATCTACTAATTTACAATGCATCGACAGACAACAGAAGAATAATCAGATGTTATCCCTGCAGAAGAAGATCAAACTTGTAAAGGTCAGGAAGGTAAAGTGCATTAGAGAAGGGCATTTGGGACTGACTCAGGCATACTGATTGCCCCATTTTATTGCATATCTAATAAATTATGGAGAAATGCTAACAACAATCAACTATTAGCCCAGATTCTGTACGACTATTCTAAAAAGAAGCTCTGAAGTATCAGTAATTCATCTGACCCATATAGTAACTATAATAGTCAAAATAAGCAATCATCTTTAAGATACTGTTTTCCTCTGATCACAAATTGCTCTCATGCTGCTACAAACATTAGTTTATATGGCTTCTTATGTCTGTATTCTAAATTAAGGTTCCATTTTTGAAAATCGCTTGCGTGCATATTGGGAACTGCATTATCAGCATTTCCGTAATATAATAATAATATCACTAATGCATTTACTCATTACCTGAATTTCACACTTTATGAACAGGAAAAAGTCAGGTAATAGGGGAGAGTAGATGCCGGGAAATCAAGTTTCAATGGCTTCTTTTGCTCCTACCATCTAAATAAATGCTATTTAAAGCATCATTGCCCATGGCTACTCTTCTTCACCCCAACTTTCATGTGGCTGATAATTTTTACCCAGTATTTCATCCATTTGAATAAGTTGCGGGATTATACATGTATGTTTAATAAAAAAAAAAAATAATAATAATAATTACATGGTTATATGACCTATGTATTACATTTACACAAAAAAAGCAATGAGTCAGGTTTATCAAGATTATGTAAAAGAAAAACGATCTTTGTTGCAACCAACCACAGTTCAGCTTTCATTTTACCAGAGCATTTTAATAAATAAAAGCTGTACTGTGATTGGTTACTATAGGCAATATATTCAGTTTTCCTTTTAAGTGGTTTTCATAAATGAGTTCCATTGTTTCACGAGGTGCCAAAGTGTGATATAAGCATCAATCTCAAAAACATTTGTATTTTAAAACTTCAAAAAGGGAGCATGCAACAATAGTGCTGTCATTGGAAACCTGTTTGTTGCAGCCCCTCGCTGTTAATAGCAGAAGCCACTCTATTTCATAGGGGTTGCCCTAGCCTCCAACTTTTACCCATGTCCGCCCCTGATTAGATGTAAAAAAGTTAATCTCCCACTAACATACCATTTCCAACAAATGAGACATAGTATTGCCCAGCTAAAATTCCAGGTCCTGGAACAAATACCATTACCTAGAAGGGGCCAAGATAGGATTAAGCAACTTAAAAAATGGGAAGCCTATTGGATACATACACTGCAGAGCCTAGAACCAAAGGGTCTTAAAAGAGACTATGATACAGTTAGTTTCCTCTAGTTTACCCTATGAAAAAGAAGGTATATTATGAGTACTTTTCCTCTTACTCTCCATTGAGTGTTCTCCAGGGTTTAAAGTTTTTTTTTTTATCCCTGTCTCCTTTAGATCATCCTACACAGATATAACAATCTGGAACTATTCTTAGCATTTAACACCGTATTATTATGCCTGTCTTTACTATTTTTTTACCTTCCATTCCACAGAATGGTTAATATGATGCAGCATCCGGCATCTTCTCCCGGCACTTATGGTACTGTATTGAACTTCCTACCTCCTGACCTTACTCCTCCTTCCCTTCCTCACCCCCTTTGTCCCTTCGCTTCCTCCCCGTCTTCCTCAATCATCACTTCTCAATACACCTCGATACTTCTATTTCACATGCACTATCACCATCTCATTTACAAATTGTATTTTAAGGAGATCTAGACTTACACAGGAACCCTTGGGCTGGGGCCATGGAGTAAGCAGCAGATCAGTGGAACAAGCTAGCTACAAGAAGGTTTGTCAGACTCCTCACACGGGGTCAATACCAAGATATCAAGTCAGGAACAAAATCGAAAATATGCCAAAGCAAGTTTACTTCTTGAGCCAGATACAAACATTTTTAGAGTTAAGCAAGTAAAGAATTGTCTCTGAGTCTTAGGACTGCAATACATAGATGTCGGATGAGTGACTCACAACCAGGTGAATAAATCAAGATGTCATCCAGATAGACAACCACATACTGACCACTTATGTCTCTGAAGATATCACTAACAAAATTTTTAAAAACAGCTGGCTCATTACTTAGCTCAAAAGGCATCACAAGATTCTCATAGTGACCATCAGGTGAGTAAAATGTTGACTTGCACTCATCTCATTCTCTTACAAATCAAATTACAGTTGATACCAAAAGTTTACATACACTACATAAAAAGAAACATATGCATGTTTTTCTCAATATCTGACATGAAACAAGAATAAACCTTTCCCGTTTTAGATGAATTAGGATTACCATAATTTTTAATATTTGCCAAATGCCAGAATAATGAGAGAGAGAATGTTTTAAACTGAATGACTTGGGTCAAATGTTTGGGATATCCTTACACAAGTAACAAGCTATCGGAGTAACCACCAGATCAATCAAATCATAAGCAAGGTAGTTAAAATATAACGTTTATTAGATAAATATTAAAATTTCTTTATATAAAAAAAAAATTGGTAATCTGAATTACCATCAACAGCTTATAACTGTATATACATGCAAACCACACCTCAAAATGCCAAGTACCAAGTATATAGGGTTTAGAAGAGTCAGCCTCAGTTCATTATCGCACTTTACTCCTCTTTGGTCAGACCTCATCTGGAATACTGTGTCCAGTTTTGGGCACCACATTTTAAAAAAGACATTGACAAACTGGAGCAAGTTCAGAGAAGAGCGACCAGAATGGTGACAGGTCTGCAAACCATGTCCTATGAGGAAAGGTTACAGGATTTGGGAATGTTTAGCTTGCAAAAAAGAAGACTGAGAGGAGACTTAATAGCTGTCTACAAATATCTCAAGGGCTGTCACATTGTAGAAGGATCATCTTTATTCTCATTTGCACAAGGAAAGACTAGAAGCAATGGGATGAAACTGAATGGGAGGAGACACAGATTAGATATTAGAAAAAACTTTTTGACAGTTAGGGTGATCAATGAGTGGAACAGGCTGCCATGAGAGGTGGTGAGTTCTCCTTCAATGGACGTCTTCAAGCAGAGGCTGGACAGACATCTGTCTGAGATGGTTTAGTGAATCCTGCTTTGAGCAGGGGGTTGGACCAGATGACCCAGGAGGTCCCTTCCAACTCTACTTTTCTATGATTCTATGATTCATCCAGAACACAGAGGATCATATAATTAAATATTACCCTTACTAGTGTTGGTTGACATTTTTAGTAACAATCATATAGAGATACCATGCATGTGCTCAAATAGGTGTATAATAGGTCAAGATAATATTCACCAACCTAGCACATATATACAGTTATATGAAAAAGTTTGGGCACCCCTATTAATCTTAAGCTTAATGTTTTATTAAAATTGGTGTTTTTGCAACAGCTATTTCAGTTTGATATATGTAATAACTGTTGGACACAGTAATGTTTCTGCCTTGAAATGAGGTTTATTGTACTAACAGAAACTGTGCAATCTGCATTCAAACAAAATTTGACAGGTGCATAAGTATGGGCACCCTTATCATTTTCTTGTTTTAAATACTCATACCTACTTTATACTGACTTACTAAAGCACTTTTTTTGGTTTTGTAACCTCATTGAGCTTTGAACTTCATAGCCAGGTGTATGCAATCATGAGAAAAGCTACTTAAAGTGGCCACTTGCAAGTTGTTCTCCTGTTTGAATCTCCTCTGAAGAGTGGCATCATGGGCTCCTCAAAACAACTGTCAATTGATCTGAAAACAAAGATTATTCAACATAGTTGTTCATGGGAAGGATACAAAAAGCTGTCTCAGAGATTTAACCTGTCAGTTTCCACTGTGAGGAACATAGTAAGGAAATGGAAGAACACAGGGGCAGTTCTTGTTAAGGCCAGAAGTGGCAGGCCAAGAAAAACATCAGAAAGGCAGAGAAGAATGGTGAGATCAGTCAAGGACAATCCTCAGACCACCTCCAGAGAGCTGCAGCATCAACTTGCTGCAGATGGTGTCACTGTGCATCGGTCAACTATACAACGTACTTTGCACAAGGAGAAGCTGTATGGGAGAGTGATGCGAAAGAAGCCGTTTCTGCAAGCACGCCACAAACAGAGTCGGCTGAGGTATGCAAAAGCACATTTGGAGAAGCCAATTTCTTTTTGGAAGAAGGTCCTGTGGACTGATGAAACCAAGATTGAGTTGTTTGGTCATACAAAAAGGCGTTAAGCATGGCGGCAAAAAAACACAGCATTCCAAGAAAAACACTGGCTACCCACAGTAAAATTTGGTGGAGGTTCCATCATGCTTTGGGGCTGTGTGGCCAATGCCGGCACCGGGAATCTTGTTAAAGTTGAGGGACGCATGGATTCCACTCAGTATCAGCAGATTCTTGACAATAATGTTCAAGAATCAGTGACAAAGTTGAAGTTACGCAGGGGATGGATCTTTCAGCAAGACAATGATCCAAAACACCGCTCCAAATCTACTCAGGCATTCATGCAGAGGAACAATTACAATGTTCTGGAATGGCCATCCCAGTCCCCACACCTGAATATCATTGAACATCTGTGGGATCATTTGAAGAGGGCTGTCCATGCTCGGCGACCATCAAACTTAACTGAACTGGAATTGTTTTGTAAAGAGGAATGGTCAAAAATACCTTCATCCAGGATCCAGGAAATCATTAAAGCTACAGGAAGCAACTAGAGGCTGTTATTTTTGCAAAAGGAGGATCTACTAAATATTAATGTCACTTTTCTGGTGAGGTGCCCATACTTATGCACCTGTCAAATTTTGTTTGAATGCAGATTGCACATTTTCTGTTAGTACAATAAACCTCATTTCAAAGCAGAAACATTACTGTGTCCAACATTTATTACATATATCAAACTGAAATAGCTGTTGCAAAAACACCAATTTTAATAAAACATTAAGCTTAAGATTAATTGGGGTGCCCAAACTTTTTCATATAACTGTAAATCCTGCGACTCATCTCACTGGAGTGTGCAATACATTATCAATAACCTTAGGCATACAATGAAATCCCACATGCCCTTTATACAAAAAAGGAACCGTGGACCATGTCAGGGAAAATCAACAAAGCCTCACTAAAAAAATCCTTCGGGTTATTGCTGTACAAAGCATAATGAAACAATCTCACCCAATCCTATAGTGCATCATGGCTTGATTCATCCTGGTATAATGTCATCCTATTATTCAAGACCAAGGAGTATTGGAGGTATCCTGCTCCCAACGTGTTTCCTCCCAAATAGATTCATCAGGGGAGACTGAAAACAGGGCTGAGGGTCTACACCATTACAATCAGCCCTTATCCTCCTCTCAGAAGACCCAGGGTTCCACCCTTCCTTACACAAGCTTCTTACAATAGTTGGTTGGAATTTGGGCCCATTCCTCCTGAAAAAACTGGTGCAACTGATCCAGGTTTGTATGTCGCCTTGCTCGCACATGCCTGTTCAGCTTTGCCCATAAATTTTCAATAGGATTGAGATCAGGGCTTTGTGATGGCCACTCCAAAACATTGACTTTGTTATCCTTAAATCACTGTCTTACCATTTGGCAGTATGCTTCAGGTCATTGTCCATTTGGAACACCCATTTCCTCCCAAGCTTTAACTTCCTGGCTGATGTATTGAGATGTTGCTTCAGTATTGCCACATAATCTTCTTTTCTCAAGATGCCATCTATTTTGTGAAGTGCACCAGCCCCTCCTGCAGCAAAACAACCCCACAAAATGATGCTGCCACCCCAGTGTTTCACAGTTGGGATGGTGTTCTTAGGCTTCCAAGCTTCTCCCTTTTTCCTCCAAATGTAACAATGGTAATTTTGCCCAAAAAGTAAAATTTTAGTTTCATCAGACCACAGGATATGTCTCCAAAAATTAAGGTCTTTGTTCCTGTGTGCATTTGCAAACTTTAATCTGGCTTTTTTATATTTCTTTTGAAGTAATGCTTTCTTCCTGGCAGAGTGGCCTTTCAGCCTATGTTGATACAGTACTCGTTTCGCTGTGGTTATTGACGCAATCTTACCAGCTTCCGCCATCATCTTCACAAGGTCTTTTGTTTTTGTTCTTGGGTTGATATGCACATGTCGGACCAAAGAAAGTTAATCTCTGGGATACAGAGCCTGTCACCATCCTGAGCGGTATGATGGCTGGACATTCCCATCTTGTTTGTACTTATGTATAATTGTTTGTACAGATGAACAAGGCACCTTCAGGTATCTTGAAATTGTACCCAAGGATAAGCCAGTCTTGTGCAAGTCCACAATTCTCTTCCTGATATCTTAGCTGATTTCTTTAGAATTTCCCATGATGCTACACAAAGAAGCAGTATGTTTCAGGTGTGCATTAAAATATATCAACAGGTGTGTCTCTAATTAACTCAGAATCTTCCAAACATATGACATCATCATATGGGTAGTCCAGAATTGTTCAAAGGCATAGTAATCTTAGTCTATGTAAACTTTTGACTTTGCAGTAAGTAATAAAAATGCCTTAAAACACTCTCTCTCTCGCTCATTATTCTGGCTTTGGCAAATATTAAAAATTATAGTAATCCTAATTGACCTAAAACATGAAAGGTTTATTCTGATTTCATGTCAGATATTGAGAAAAACATGCATATACCGGTATGTCTTTTTACATAGTGCATGTAAACTTCTGGTTTCAACTGTATATGCACCCTAAGATCAAATTTGGCGAACCAATGGGAACCCAATAGCTGGTTATTGAGATCGATGATGAGTGGCAGAGCATATTGATTCTTTACAGTAACTTTGTTAAGTTTCCTATAGTCAATACATGTTCCAAGAACACCATTTTTTTATCTGACTTACTAGTGATGCGGAAGACCTCAAAACATGAGTTGATTGTTGAGAGTACTGGAGCATCAGAGGGTATAGGAAGTAACCCTGCAGCAGGAAAATGACGAGTCCAACACACTGGTTATCAGAACCAGACAAATGTGGTAGAAGCCTGAAATACTGGCGACAGTTTTTCTTAAAGGAAAAATAACTGTACCTTAAAATTGGTCAGGAAGGTTAACCTTGGGTTCAGAAAAATTCACAAGAGGTGCCGCAGTGCCTTGGGCCTGAGCGGTCTAATGACCCTGAAACCACTCTGCAAAATCCAGGTCTTTCATTTGACCTACCACCACTTTAATGGAATCCATAGTTTGCTGGGCCAGTTATTCTGTCATGGCAGCACTGTTCGTGGTAGCCTGGCAACTGTTATTAGAGATTCCATTGATATGCTTGGCACAAGCCACTTCATTTATCAGATACTTAGCGTTGCCCTGGCTTTAACCCTTTAAAGGTTAATCTGTCAGATAAAAAAAGTCATCTATACTCTGTGTGCACAATTATTAGGCAATTAGTATTTTTGATGATTCATCTTATTATTGAACAACTGCAGTGCTGTCGGTAAGTCCAAAAGGGTAATAAACCTAAAACCCATATATTTACAAAAGTAAAAGTGATGTTTTGTCTTTCTTGTCTTTCTTAGGAGAGTATCTATGTGTGCATAATTATTGGGCAACTTTTAGTGTGCAGACTTATTAAGCAACAAAATTAAAAATGTAAATTTTCTCATCTCAATCAACAACTCAGAATGTACAAGAATACATTTCTTTCTGATATTTAAAAATAATATCTTAGCAATCCCTCTGGTAGACTTTTAACAATTTTGGACTTTTCAAAATTTGTTACATCTCATTTTCGGCCCATTTTGCCTGAGGATAAAAAGCTGCCTCATAATTCTGCACATCTTTATAAAGGGTGTTATATTCTTAGGCCGCAACCTCCATCATTACACAAATACACATCACCTGATCTGCTTCATACAACGAGCATTAAAGGTTATACAGCTTGGAGTTGGGAAGTATGCAAAATAAAATGCTAATATGGTCAAAATAGTCACTTGCTTAATAATTCTGCACACAGTGTAACTGGTATAGTTATGTGATACCTTTGGAGAATATTTTTCCATTCATGTATGCAAATTGCCTCTTCAGAGAAAAAGAGGACTTGTACTCTAGAGCGCCACCTACTGGAAGCAGCAATCCTACAAGTCACAACTGTAACATCCCTGGCGGCGTGCTTGCATAGCTTACCACCTCCCACCATGCAAGACCGCAATCTTACCTATCAGGCCAGGCTGCACACTTTGCTCCAGTACCTGCTGCTTGTATGTCTCTTGTCTGCTGGCTCAGGGCGGCGGTGCTGTTACTTCCTGATTCTTAAAGCTACAGTGTGCGCAGTCCTAATGCATCCTCAGGCTATTGCTGTGAGTCACTGGATACTTAAACACCCTCCACGCAGTAGGAGGTGCCTGAGCAACACTTTCCATCTGTGTGTTCCTTGCAACTGAGTTGCCAGGTCCTGTCCTGTATCTAGTCTGTTTATGCCACCCTGGGGGCTGTATACCCATGCCTGTTACCTGTACCTGTGACTTCTAGTCAGTTTCCGCCACCCTGGGGGCTGAGTTCCCAGGCTCGTTCCTGTATCTTGTTCCAGGTTCAGATCCTGTCAGAACAGTGTCCTAGTCCGTTACCTGTTTGTCTCTATGTCTGTACCTTCCCCTTTTCGTGCAGTATCTGAACCTGCACCTAACTCCAACTCGTTGTCTCTGTACTTCTGTTTGTGAGTTTTGTGTCCACTCGCTACTTCATTGCAAGTACCTTGTGTGTATCTGGTTCTGCTCGTTCTGTTTCCCTGTCTCCGTATCTAACTCCTGTGTTCCAGCTATCTTCTTGTGTTTTCCAGTCTGTTTCATGTGAACAGAGCCCTGTCCTGTCTACCGCATCTGCGGGTTTTGCTCTGCTCTGCTTGTCTACCGCATCTGCGGGTTTTGCTCTGCTCTGCTTGTCTATCGCATCTGCGGGTTTTGCTCTGCTCTGCTTGTCTACCGCATCAGTGGGTTTTGCTCTGCTCTGCTTGTCTACCGCATCTGCAGGTTTTGCTCTGCTCTGCTTGTCTACTGCATCCGCGGGTTTTGCTCTGCTCTGCTTGTCTACCGCACCTGCGTTTTTTTCTCTGCTCTGCTTGTCTACCGCACCTGCGGGTTTTGCTCTGCTCTGCTTGTCTACCGCACCTGCGGGTTTTGCTCTGCTCTCCTTGTCTACCGCATCTGCGGGTTTCGCTCTGCTCTGCTTGTCTACCGCACCTGCGTTTTTTTCTCTGCTCTGCTTGTCTACCGCACCTGCGGGTTTTGTTCTACTCTGCTTGTCTACCGCACCTGCGGGTTTTGCTCTGCTCTGCTTGTCTACCGCATCCGCGGGTTTTGCTCTGCTCTACTTGTCTACCACACCTGCGTTTTTTTCTCTGCTCTGCTTGTCTACCTCACCTGCAGGTTTTTCTCTTCTCTACTTGTCTGCCGCACCTGCGGGTTTTGCTCTGCTCTGCTTGTCTACCACATCTGCGGGTTTTGCTCTGCTCTGCTTGTCTACCGCATCTGCGGGTTTTGCTCTGCTCTGCTTGTCTACCGCAGCTGCGGGTTTTGCTCTGCTCTGCTTCTCTACCGCATCTGCGGGTTTTGCTCTGCTCTGCTTGTCTACCGCATCTCCTGGTTTTGCTCTGCTCTGCTTGTCTACTGCACCTGCGGCTCCATTCTTGTGTTCCAGTCTGTACTGGTCCCTATCCTGCCTGTGTTCCTACCTGCCAGTACCCGCCTGTCTGCATGCCAGCCGTGCCTGCCAGTGCCTACCTGTCTGCATGCCAGCCGTGCCTGCCAGCGCACACCTGTCTGCATACCAGCCGTGCCTGCCAATACCCACCTGTTTGCTTACCAACTGTGCCTGCCAGTATTCACCTGTCTCTATGCCAGCCTAACCTGCCTGTTCCTGCATTCCCTAGTGTGGGTCAACAGCTGTGAACGGGGTCTGACCTAGAGTAGCACCTGGTCCCTCTGCTCGGTTCCTCCCTGGTTCACGGAGTTGACTGAGCCGCCGTGTGACCTTGGTCAGACGGAGTTAATACTTAGTTACACCCCTCCAGGCACTCCTCGGTTCATAGTCCAGTGGGATCACTAATCATGCTCACGCCAGTCTGTCAGGGCGTGTGCGTAACAACAATCAACCCTTTAACGAGTCGTGCAATATGACTTAGGATAAAAGCCAAATCAGAATCTCAATTTGCAGACACGGTGTTTCAGGCTGTTGGCCCTCGTCAGTACAAAGTATGAGAACTGATTTGGCTAGGTAAGAGGCTCTGGACTGAGGTCTAAGGGGTAACATTTCTCCTTATGGAGAGTGACACAGCAGCTCTGGCACGCAATGTTACCCATTAGACCTCAGTCCAGAGCCTCTCACCTAGCCAAATCAGTTCTCATACTTTGCACTGACGAGGGCCAACAGCCCGAAACATCGTGTCTGCAAATTGAGATTCTGATTTGGCTTTTATCCTAAGTCATATTGCACGACTCGTTAAAGGGTTGATTGTGACTTGTAGGATTGCTGCTTCCAGTAGGTGGCGCTATAGAGTACAAGTCCTCTTTTTCTCTGAAGAGGCAATTTGCATATTAAATTTCCCAGAGGAGCATTGCATGGCGAATAAGCCTCCTTACCTTGACGTGCAAGAGCTGGTGTGTCACTCTCCATAAGGAGAAATGTTACCCCTTAGACTCCATTCATGTATTTCTTTTCTCTGTACTCACCACCTATCCTCTGTAAAGAGCCTGAAAAGAGGTTCATTACATGTTGTCAATCTCTTTCTGGTTAATGAATATTTGTGTAGTGACATCACTGCTGTGCTGTATCCACTGCACTACAAGGTCACAATAATCATTCAGTAATCAATCACTCTCACTGTCACACACCTCTCCTCACCAATCACTCTCACTGTCACACACCTCTCCTCACGAATCACTCTCACTGTCAAACACCTCTCATCTGGCAATCACTCTCACTGTCAAACACCTCTCCTCACCAATCACTCTCACTGTCTCATACCTCTCATCTGGCAATCACTCTCACTGTCTCATACCTCTCATCTGGCAATTACTCTCACTGTCACACACCTCTCATCTGGCAATCACTCTCACTGTCACACACCTCTCCTCACCAATCACTCTCACTGTCACACACCTCTCCTCACCAATCACTCTCACTGTCTCATACCTCTCATCTGGCAATCACTCTCACTCTCTCACACATCCCAACCAGCAATCAGTCACTCATTGTCTCACACCTCTTCTTGGCAATAACTGTTACTTACTCACACATCTTGTCTGGCAATAACTCTCAAGGCCCTGACACACATAACGAGATCGCTAGCAAGATCGTTGATACGTCACGGGTTTCGTGACGCAATAGCGACATCGCTAGCGATCTCGCTACGTTTGACAGGTAGCAACGATCAGGCCCCTGCTGTGAGATCGTTGATCGTTACAAAGCTTCCTGGACCATTCCTGGGTCGTTGCACTCCCGCTGGGCAGTGTGCATCGCTGTATTTAACACCTAGCCAACGACCTCATCAGTGATTCAGAGCAGAGACACGTAGGCGTGCATAAATTGGACTTTTCCGCGCCCCTCGTCCCCGATTGGTGGTCGCTACAGCGTTCTCATTTCCGGCCGCGCATACAGAAGGCAACAGAATAGCGATTCCGTCCTTTGTTTCTGACCTCGTGCTTGATTGCAGATCCTAGCAGAGTTCTCCGGGCTGTTGATTGCAGATCCTAGCAGAGTTCTCCGGGCTGTTAATATCCGTTCATTGGACTAGTGCTGATTTTTGCGGATCATTGTAGCGTTCTCCAGCTGTGACTCTGCTTTGAACAAATCAGGCATCTTTAGCGAGGTAGGTATTGTTTGACGTCTCAAATGCGTTTCCATTTTTGATCCATTTATCACACATTTACCAATTATCGGCTATCTTTGCTCTTCAGGGAGGGAGGGCTTGGCTTCTATCTGCATATATATGCTTTTGCATGGACAGATATTTTAGGGGTCTCATGCACACGCACCCACACAGCACGTTTTCTGTCATGCTCACTAACATAATGGAACATGGTTTTCCATGATATTTTTTATGTACAGTTTCAATACTTGTGTTAATTGTTTTGTTGAAAGTGTTCTCATCTTTTCATGTTATGTTTGCAGTTTGCACATCATGGACGACGGGCAGTGTGCTATTGTGGTTGCTGCATTGCTGGTTGAGGAAGCTCGGCGTCAAGATGAGGCACGAGAGCTACAGAGGCGTTCCAAACGAAAGCGTCGCATGTGGACCAGAGAGTGGCTGCAGAAGAGGTCTGAATTGTCCCACATGCAACTTGTAAGAGAGCTTCAGGAGAAGAATCCTCATGATTTACGCAACTATCTGAGGATGTCAGAGGAATCTTTTAAAGAGTTACTGGAACGAGTTACGCCACGTATTCAACGGAAGGATACAGCGATGCGTGCTGCCATTCCGGCAGATGAAAGATTGGCAGTCACACTGAGATTCCTGGCCACCGGACGCTCACTCCAAGACTTGCATTTTTCTGCAGCCATTTCAAGGCCCATGCTCAGTGTTCTAATCCCGGAGACATGTAATGCAATTTACCACAGTCTACGTAGTTACATACAGTTTCCCAACACGGAGGAGGAATGGAAAAAAATTGCCTCTGATTTTGAGCAGCTGTGGCAGTTCCCTAACTGTGGTGGGGCTTTGGATGGGAAACATGTCCGAATCACTCAGCCACCAAATAGCGGATCCTATTTTTATAATTATAAGGGCTATTTCAGCATCATCATGATGGCCCTTGTTAACGCCAATTACGAATTTATAAATGTAGATGTTGGCATGAATGGCAGGGTTTCTGATGGTGGTGTTTTAGAGCATACACTTTTTGGAGAGCGATTGGACAACTGTGACCTACACTTGCCTCCCAACTCAGAGACTACAGGTAACCTTAATTTTGTTTTTGTCGGCGATGAAGCCTTCCCACTTCATCCCAATCTTATTAAACCGTTCCCCCAAAAAGTCTTACCCAGGAAAGAAGAATTTTCAATTATCGTTTGTCAAGGGCACGTCGTGTTGTCGAAAATGCCTTCGGTTTCATGGCCAACCGCTTCAGAGTTTTTCACACGCCAATTAACATGAAGCTTACATCAATAGACTCTGTTGTTTTGACCTGTTGCACGCTTCACAACTTTCTTCGTCGACGTGATGCAATTACGTACTGTCCGCCTGGCTTTGTGGACTCTGTGGACCTAGCCAATGGGGAAGTGGAGCTCGGAGAATGGTGTTCAAACAATCCTGCAATTGTAGGCCTTCAACCAGTGGGATATGGCAGAAACACCCATGATGCGAAGACCAGCCGCGACAACTACTGCCAGTATTTTAACGGTCCTGGTTCTGTTACTTGGCAGCATTAGAACTTATAGTGGGCAACTACTGACAATTATACACTACTTTCAGTTTTGTATTGATTTGTGTAATAAACTGTGTTTAACTTTTCAAAAGCTTTGTTTCTCATTGTTTCAGTAGTAAGGGCCCGTATATACATACGTGTACTACTCCAGGGGCGTACATAGGAATCATGGGACCCCACAGCAGAAGTTATAATTGGGACCCCCCCACAAAAAAAAAAAAAGTAAATAATTGTTGGGGACACAGAAGAGCAGATCTCACAACTTTCCAGCCTTTGCATAGCAACTTTCTTCCTTTCGGAACTCCTAGATTCCTCTTTCATAGCCCCATAAAAATGTGATGCCAACAAAAGTGTCCCCCTTAACACAGTATGATACCCCGATGGTGAATTCCTCCTTTTTAGCCTCCACATGCACAGTGTAATGACCCTAATGTATCACATGAGCCATGTATGAGGGAGTTGGAGTCGTGGAGTCGGAGTCATGGAAATTGAGGAGTCGGTTTGGCTTGCCGACTCCACAGCCCTGTATACCAGGATGGGAGAGCATATACATATGCATACATATACATAATGCACTCGCTGTGGTCCTCCACACAGTATAATGCAGCCCCCCATAGGGTAAAAGGCAGCCCCAGTCCTCCAGTATTATCAGTACTGACTGATTTACAAAAATATATAAATACATACTTACCACTCCTCATTCCCCGCTGCTTCAGTCTCTGCAGCCTGTCTCTCTCATCACAACAGCAGCTGGCAGCTCCACTGTCTGACAAAGCGTGGTGCATCGTAGCAGCGTTGCCGCTGTTTGATTAGCCGCCACCCACCGGCACTGTACTCAGTAATGGCTGCATGTAGTGTGCTGTGCGGCTGTGTCTTGTAGTAATGCCGCAGCAGGGCCGACACAAGCACAATTAAAGGCGCAGCCATGTCTGAACACAGTGGCAGTGGGCGGCGGCGGCAATCAAACAGCGGAGCGTGGGGTACAGAATGGGGAAGACTGCTATGGGGTCCACTGGCTCACGGGCCCCCTACGGGCACGGGCCCCATAGCAGTTATGTGGCCTCCCACCAATGGCGGTACGCCACTGTTGTACTCATATGTATACATATACATCCATATACACATACATATTCAGATACATAAAAATCTACACCCATAGCCACACTTATATACAGATAACTAGATATACACACACATACTCACAGACACAAAAGTATGCATACCTATACAAAAATATAGATACATATTTCTACTTAAAACCACCTAGACACCAGTGTTCCTGTGTGACCGTCAGACTGGAGACACTGCTGCGTTCTACAGATGACGCATTATCAATACAGCGTCTCCAGTCTGACAGATGCTAATAATTCAGGTCGCAGTAGCGTCCTCTAATAAAGCGCGCGCTTATGGGCGACGTTGATGCGTCGTGGGTGGGTCTAACGACGTAGTTGCGGCCTAGCTCATTAATAGCAATATGGCATCCAGGGTGAGAGCATCTCCTTGGGGCGATGCTGAGGTGCGCTACCTTGTGGAGCAGCTGGATGCACTGGATTATGAGTGCCATGTGCACTCTGAACATCCAGTGCTCCATAAACGAGCGGTGCTGCAGAGGATCGGTCGGGGCCTGGTCCTGAGATTTGGGGTGCAGCGCTCTGCTACCCAAATCAGAAAGAAGCTGGCGGACCTGAAGTATAGGTCTGCCGACCGTATCGTCAGCATCCGGTCACAGACTTTGCCCCATCGTGGTGAGTGGTTTTAAAATACTTTACCACAATATATGGCAGCACATTAGTTACAACTGCAATTACCTTAGGTATCTAATGTTATTTGTTTTCCAGCACCTGTAGCCCCAGAGCCCCCGCGGGAGTCACCTGCAGCCCCGGAGCCCCAGCAGCACTCATCCACAAGTTCGCCAGCATCACTCCGTGATATAGGTGCAGCTTCGTCTTACGGTAATACTTTCACATAAAATAAGGTCCATACAACTTGGAAAGTATAGGGCTGTCATGTACTATGAAGTGTTGTGTCTTTCCCTAGCCGGTGATGCCAGGGGATCCGGGTGGTCACTCAGCACGTCATCATCTGAGCAAACCGAAAACCGTAAGTGTTAAATAACAAACATGTACCTGATAGGCTGTGTGCCCATGATGCATTTTTTAAGGCGTTTCTGCAGCGTTTTTGCAGCTGTGGAAACGCATTAAAAGCGAATGGTAGAAGGTCTGCCATGTTCCCGAATGATAATCCGTATGTGCTGTGCACATGCTGCGGAAATTTCTGCTGCAGATTATCATTGCGGAAAAAAACTAAGCACTACCAATTATTTTGCAGAAGGGTTTTTTTTTTGCGCCGCCATTGACTTGCATTATAATGCGCCAATTCCAAAATACTGCATCTGTACTTGCGTAATTAGCGCGTTCTAATGTGCGGATGGTACCCGGGTGTGGTGCATCGTGGGCACACAGCCTTAATTTGATGAATGTACAGAATTATTGGACTTAAGTTTAACAATTACCTCCGTAGAAATCCCAACATTACACGATCTCCTGGCGTCACAGCGGAGGCTTAGTGAAGAGATCCACCAGCACGGAGTGATGCTGGCAAGATTTGTGGCAGCCCATGAGCGTCGCGGCAGCCAATAAAAAATTTTTTTTATGTTGTTGATATTTTTTGGTTTGTTGTTATATTTTTTCTATTTTTATAAAAAAAAGTTAAAGTTTATATCCACTGTTGTCTACACTTTGTTACAAACAAACAAGATGTTTCATCACTCACACCCATTATATGTATGCATCTGTATAGATCAGAGGTCTCAAACACGCGTCCCGCGGGCCGCATGCGGACCCTCCGGCTGCTTCATGCGGCCCGCAGGCACAGACCCCGTAAGTATCGCGGCTCTTTCCAGCAGCCGCCGACATCAGCGCTGTAGTGCAGAGTATTGCTGTGCGGAGACCGGCTCTCTGCACAGCAACACCAGTGCCAGCCGCTGGCCTATCAGAGGCCAGCAGCTGACATCTGCATCCCAGCGCAGCGGCGTATGATGTCACTGCCATGTGCAGATGTCAGCTGCTGGCCTCTGATAGGCCGGCGGCTGGCACTGGTGTTGCTGTGCAGAGAGACGGTATCTGCGCGGCAATACACTGCACTACAGCGCTGATGTCGGCGGCTGCTGGAGAGAGCCGCGATACTTACGGGGTGTGTGCCTGTGGGCTAATTTAGGTTATCAGCTGATGTTGTGCGGGGGCAGGAAAGCCAACTCCGAATACTGTCTGCTGAGTTGTGTATCTAATCCTATCCTGTGTGATACTGTCTGCTGAGTTGTGTATCTAATCCTATCCTGTGTGATACTGCCTGATGAGTTGTGTATCTAATCCTATCCTGTGTGATACTGTCTGCTGAGCTGTGTATCTAATCCTATTCTTTGTGATACTGTCTGCTGAGTTGTGTATCTAATCCTATCCTGTGTGATACTGCCTGACGAGTTGTGTATTTAATCCTATCCTGTGTGATACTGCCTGACGAGTTGTGTATCTAATCCTATCCTGTGTGATACTGTCTGCTGAGCTGTGTATCTAATCCTATTCTTTGTGATACTCTCTGCTGAGTTGTGTATCTAATCCTATCCTGTGTGATACTGCCTGAAGACTTGTGTATCTAATCCTATCCTTTGTGATACTGACTGATGAGTTGTGTATTTAATCCTATCCTGTGTGATACTGTCTGCTGAGCTGTGTATCTAATCCTATCCTGTGTGATACTGCCTGACGAGTTGTGTATCTAATACTATCCTGTGTGATACTGTCTGAAGAGTTGTGTATCTAATCCTATCCTGTGTGATAATGCCTGACGAGCAGTGCGGGGGCAGGAGAGCCGACTTCAAAGTCGGCTTTCACACCCTCCTGCTAATTGATATTATCAGCTGAAGTTGTGTGGGGGCAGGAAAGCCGTCTGAAGTCGGCTTTCATAACCGCCTGCTAATTGATGTTATCAGCTGAAGTTGTGTGGGGGCAGGAAAGCCGTCTGAAGTCGGCTTTCATAGCCGCCTGCTAATTGATGTTAACAACTGATGTTGTGCAGGGGGCAGGAAAGCCGTCTGAAGTCGGCTTTCATAGCCGCCTGCTAAATGAGGTTAGCAGCTGATGTTGTATGGGGGCAGGAAAGCCGTCTGAAGTCAGCTTTCACAGATGCCAGCTAATTCAAGAAGAAGAGAGAAGAGGAAAGAATAGGAAAGAATAGGAACATAGTATGAAAAGTTGAACGAAGACCTAACATGTTGATCCAGAGGAAGGCAAAAAAAAAACATGCTCCGTTTCGGGGAAAAAAATTCCTTCCTGACTCCACATACGGCAATCAGACTAGTTCCCTGGATCAACGCCCTATCAAGAATCTAGTATATACAACCTATAATCAGAGTCAGACTCATGGTGCATGGTATGGCAGATCATTGCCATACAGTGCACCATGACTATGACCCCAAAGACTAAAACAAGGGAAGTAGGAAGAGGAGGGGAAGAAGACCAGCTGTGAAGAAGACCAGAGGACACAGGGAGAAGACAGAAGACAGGTGATAAAGCCTGGAGCGGGAAGAGGAGAAGGGGAGGAGGTGATCACCAGCGGAGAGCAGGGATGGGAATACAGGGTAGGGAATGGAGGGGAGGGAACGGAGATTGGGAAGGGATCGGAGGGCAGGGGTGAGGGGTCCCACCCTCGGGAAGAGGTAAAGCAGAAAATAAGACAACAAAAAAACATTTTTATTTCAATCAGGGTGAGATCAGAGGGCAGGGGTAAAGTTAAAAAAGAGGACAATAAAACATTTTTTTTCTAAACAAACAAAAATGTGAACAATTTTAACAATTTAAATAAGTATTAAATTAACAATATTTACAAAATGATAGCAAAAATTGAAATGAAACATCACTACAGTTCTTCATATCGATTGCCTGTATTTGTGTATCCATGCCTGGGGGAAACAAAAGAATCCCAACACATGGGATACTGTGGGGGGGGGCAAGGCTTTGTGGATGCCGGATCCTCTGCACTGGTGTGCTGCGAAGTGGGTCCGGCATATGGGTCCAAGAATGTTTTTGAAAATGGCCAGGGTCGATCAGAGTATGTACAGTAGAAGTTTCATTAAGTTGACCGGCTGCCGCTTTATTAAAGTCTCAAGCATGACCCTTTCTGTGTGCGCCCTCTGTCGGTCATCCAGCCTCTGTAGTCTCTCGCCAGCAAATGTTGCAAAGCTGTCCCGCTTGGCCAGGGTCTGCAGCAGTAGAATCTTGTTCGCCAGAGATATTAGATCTGGCGATGGCGGCAAGCTGGCCTTTCTTTTCCTTGATTTTCTTTGTCGCCGAAGCACAAGGTCTTCACTTGTAGAGGCCATAGGGTCTTCATTCGCCGATGCCATAGGTTCCTCATTCCTTGACAGCACACTCGCCTCCTCCATACCACGTTCCGTAGCCGGGATGTCATCATCTTGCCGATGGTGCTGTGGGAACACAAAATTAAAGTTAAGATTTGGTTACAACATCCAGCAGGTATGTTATGACCAGCATGGGTACACGTGCACTAAAAAACAAATATGAGGGGCGGCTAAACTATGGCATGTACATTGAAAGTATAAATGCTATTTACAGGGAAGCAAAGAAGGTACTTACATCTTCAACAGGGGAGTCAGTCCGGATGTCGGGGTCTTCTTCCGGGGTCGGCCGCATCATACACGCCATTCGCCGAGGTAGCTCCTGGTCGCGGGTGAAGGCAAGCAAGTCATAATACCATAATGTCGGCACATAAACCTCATCTGTGCCGGTACCCGACTTTGACTTCTCCACCCGGTTGAGTTCTTTCTTATATACGGTGCGTAGACCCTGGATCTTTCTCTTCACCAGCTCTTCATCCACCTTCTCGTTGGGGCCATGCCTTTTAAAGAGGGCAATCAATAGCTGGTATGCCTCCCTCTTTTTCTCTCTATTGCAGTAGTCTGTTGATTTTATTTGCCAAAGGCACGGCAGGGTGCGGTAGAGGTCAATCATTTCCCTCACAAACTCTTCACTTTTGAAAGCCATCTGAAAAAGGATAGCATACTGTGAGCATACATGAAACATTTTAAAACATAGTAAAAAATACTGCACACCATTTGTTGACCCCCTTAAAAATGGCCTCCAATGCATAAGCAAATGTATACTTGTTGGGTGTGGCAAAAATCCACTAAAATAACTTACCATGTAAACAAAGCAATATAGCTGCCTGAAGAACCCAAAAATCGATTTTGAGTCACAGCTGAAGAAAATCCACAAATGAATGGAATCACAGCTGTAGAACGCTACTAGGATCCAAAAATCACGACGCTGACAAGGCTTCAACAAATCCCAGATGGACGAATCTTGCCCGGAGAACACTGCTACGATCCGAAAGCAGAGCGCAGATCGGAACAAAGGAACGGAATTGCTGCAACGTCGCCTTATTTTAAACCTGCCGCCAATCAGAACGCAGTAGCGTCCACCAATCGGAGATGAGGGGGCGCGGAAAGGTAATTTTATGCACGCCTTTGTGACACAGTACAGTCCCTATCGAGGTGTGGATCGTTGAAATAGCTGCTGTGTGAAAGCGCCCCAACGACCAACGAGATCGTTAGTTAGATTGCTGGGGCGGCCGAAATCGTTGGCAAGTTCTGCATGTTTGACGGCTCCCCAACGATCTCTCCAGCGATCTCAAAACCATGACGTAGTAACGATCTCGCTAGCGATCTCGTTATGTGTGACAGGGCCTTCACTGTCACACACCTCTCCTCAGCAATCACTCTCACTGTCTCACAACTCTCTTCTGGCAGTCACTCACACTATCTCACACATCCCAAGCTACAATCACTCTCTCACTGTATCACACCTATCCTTGGCAATCACTGTCACTCACTCACACATCTCATCTTGCAATCACTATCAATGTCTCACACCTCACCTCCAGAAGTCAATCGCTCTATGACACCTCACATCCAAATTGCACTCTCCCTATTACATGTCTCTGTCAATTTTCTATGTTAACTATCCTTTGGGAAATAGGGGATCCACTCTATTATTCAACATGATGATATTAGTCTTCTCTGCAGCCGCTATGTAGAGCTAAGAGGAAATGAAACAGCATTCACAAGATTTGTCCATGATGAATGTAGTGACGTCAGCAACAGAAGGGGCTGGAGAAAAATAGGATGTGAGTGGATAGGCTTGCATATTCATACCTCATTAGCATATGTAGGACTAGTTGGCACATGATTGTTAATGGTCAGACTAGGTAATCCTGTGGTGCATGCAAGGTTCAGAAGATTGGAGGACTAAAACTACGTGAATACAATACTAAACATTACAAGTTTTGAAAGGGTAATCCAAACATTATTTGGGGATAGCATTAGTTTCATAGCTGATAATCACCTAAAAGATTCCCTTTAACCCGCGTACAGTGATTTGGGCTTACACAGGGAACACTGGCCTTTGGCTATGGAGTAAGCTGCTAACCAGTGGAGCAAGCTGGCAGAAAGATAGGTCGTTTCGCAGTGTCAGTACCAAGACATTAAGTGAGGGACAAATTGGAAAGCAAGTGGGTGGTCAAAATACGAGTTGACCAAAGAAACAGGATAAACAAACAAGCACAACAGGAGCAATGGATCAGAGCTGTAACCAGATCTAAGGGAACTAAATAACTTGGCAGCCATAGACTGTTTGCAGGGTTTATATAGTAAGGAGCCCTGCCCATGACTCCCTGTAGAGAGATAATTACATTACCAGCTCACTACAGCAAAAACACAGGTGGAAACAAAAGGGACAACTAGACTCAGCAATCTTTATTTCAAAGGCTAGAAGCACACAGCTGCCAAGTTTACAATGTATCATTTTAGGCAATCCCTGTGAGTGAAAGTCAGCAGTAGCCAAATTGTTTTACAGCTCTTGCCTGGATCAGATGATAAAATGTCAGAAGACCCACTGCTGTGTGTGTAAAACAGTTTCCATGCTGTAAGTGTACAAATAAACAATAAATTATACATGTCTAATAAAATTAAAAAATCCATGCCTAAATCCCCTGTAAATCGTCTGACATTTTAATCCAATGCAAGCAAATAGTACAGTTCTACCCCATTCACATGCAGCGGAAAAATCTTTGCGAATAATGACCCGATTTTAAAGTTGGCAGCATGCTCATTATTTGCACAGATCTCACAAGGAAAAGCCATGGATTAGCCCAATTGAATGACAATGGGACTAAACCTCATGAAATACATTCACAGCAGACATTTGAGTATCAGCTTTGCACATCTGCCACAGATTCATTGAAAAATACACATTAAACTTACCTATAGCAAAATATAAAAGTCTGAAAATAGCCTAATAACTCTTCTCTATAAAATGATTAAGCTTTATTTAGAACAGGTTGTATAAAAGGCTTTAATCCTTAAAAGCCTTAAGATGTAACAGAAAACACAATGGGATTCGTTTTTCATCTTCATTTATGAATGTATAGATAAACATATTTAATATTCATCAAATACTATATTTAGTTGCAAGGTATGTGGTAGATGTACTTCAAAAAATTTCATCTCTTCTCTGCAGGTAAAATTGAACAATAAAGGAGAACAAAGCATGGCACGTTACTCTAAAAATGTCACGACTGTTGAAAACTAGGTCAAACTTCACATCATGTAATAGAATAAAAACAATCTCAACATTTTTATCTCCCAGTGAAGAAACATATAGTGAAATAAAGTTAATCATGGTGAAAGTGATGTCCCCCCCAAACCCTGAATTTAATAGATTTGTTTAGTTTATACACTTTTTTATTTTATAAATTTACATGTATTTTGTTTACAAATTTTATTTCATACAAATTCAGTTTGCTATATTCATGTTATATCCTTCCACAATACAGGATTGCTGACTTTGCAGTGAGCCTTTAAGAACAGTATAACATAATACAATTATAGTGTCTATTAGCTGAATGTAACATTAGTAAATTGTAATACTTGATATAAATGTCTGACTTTGCTCAATACTAAATTGATTTATATTTCATTTCAGCTTTGATTACTTAATTTTAGAACTTTTAGATGCCCTCTCTACCTTCTGTATGGCTGAGAAATGCAACATGAACCTTTTGCAAGTTCCTTTTACACCTCTTTGTTACCATTGTGGTAATTGTAGTAAGTGGAAATCTTTTTTTTTTGTTGACAACACAAAAAAAAGAGCCTAACAATACTGGACTTAAATTGATATAGTTCCCAGTTATCAAGAGCATCAGTTGTTACACCAGATTGGTCTTGGAGCATTCAATATTTTTTTATTTGCCATGGACTCCATACTGGTCTATAACTATAGGTATGTCCAGCTCAGGCATAAGCAAAAACTGACTTGAAAGAACTGATATATAGAAAGTCAGCTTTAGCCAAACTCAAGAAAGCTCTAATATAGCTGCAATATGCAGATCTTATCAAAATGTGTTCACAATTGTAGTATCAGATATTGAGGCCATGATATCACCTCCAAAAATGTATCTGTTATGGGCTCCGCTTGTGAGGTGGATTCTCTAAGCCACAGGTCTGAGAGAACAACATGGCCGAAGGGGATGGCACAGTGGGCATGACTTGCTAGATGTCAGTTGGAACACCAAGGGCCAAGACAACAGGTAGCCAAGTGAAGAAGGTTATACCAGAAGTCACTTAGCCAGGAGTAACCCACAGAAACGAAACATGTATATACAGTTTAGGACTAGTGTTGAGCGAGCACTAAAATGCTCGGGTGCTCGAAGCTCGGGCCGAGCTCGCCGTGATACTCGGGTGCTCGACCCGAGCAACGAGCCCAATGTTAGTCTATGGGAGACTCGAGCATTTTTGCGGTGGCACCCCCGGCAGTCTTTCAAAAGCCTAACAAGTGCCCAAAACGATAGTGACAGTGCTCAAATGACATGGGGACAGCATGGGGATCGCCCCAGGAAGCATTTCTGACCCCCAGGTCACTGCTGTCAACAACGTGGTCAGAGGTATTAAGCCACTTTTACAGGCTCACAATAAAATGTTCAAAAACGAAAGTGAAACTTTTTTCCTGTGAAATATGTTAAGGAACATCCTTTCCAGGGTAAAGACTTGTGTATAAGTTAAAATAAATGACCAAAAACAAAAATACTCCTCCACACCTTCGGCTATGTTCACAACTAGCATTTTTTATGCGTTTTTGCACTTTTGTATTGCTTTCAACTATGAAAACTGCATTCACCGTGAAATGTCATTTTAACATTTTACAACCTTATCTGGCCATGTGCTGTGTGACACATGCATAAAGTGCTGAAAAGACAAGGGAACAGCATGGGGAAGACCCCTGGAAGCATCTCTGACTCCCAGGTCACTGTCTAAAAGTGTGCCCATCATAAGTGATCCTTACCGCATCAGAAGATGCAGACTTGCAACTATCCCCATGCAAGTTCTAGTCCCAGGGCAGTGTTCAATTGTACCTCCCCCATTCCTTGCAATACAAGCTCAAGTATGCAGCCTGCCACCCACCCACCCCCAGGCTGCAATACCATACTGCTTGCTTGCTTGAACTTGAAATTGGGCCTTTTAGGCATGTGGAGGCAGAATCTGGCCACCACGTCATGGCTGTGTTGGCGGCCTGGAATCCATACTCAGTCCCCAGCCGCCCGGCGGCCGGGTGTCCATACTCGGTCCCCAGCCGCCCCGCAGCCGGGTGTCCACACACAGTCCCCAGCCGCCTGGGGGCAGCCGGGTGTCCATAAACGGTCCCCAGCCGCCCCTATTTCTCCTTGGAACATCCCCCCACACACTTTTCTTAGCCCGGCCTGCTTTAGGCAGCATTGGACGAGCCCACCAGAGAGCCAGACTCCTCCGGTGGGCCCTGACTTCTCCATCGGTGGAGTTGAGAGTGCCAAGGTGAGGAGCATGATGATGATGACAGAAGTTAGCATCTGCTATGTTTTCTTTTAATGCAAGTGTAAGTGTGCAGCCTGCCACCCAGCCACCCCCAGACTGCAATTCCATACTGCTAGCTTGCACTTGAAATGGGGCCTTTTAGTTTGGAGGAGGCCGAAGCTGGCCACTACCTCATGGCTGCTTCGGCAGCGAGGTATCCATACTCAGTCCCCAGCCGCCCCTATTTGTCCTGGTGTGCCTTATACATAAGATTAAGCGCGTATACCAAAACATTACCTGTGCCCTCCCCAGTGCATTTAGTGGGAAGGAGAGCCTATTCCGCTGTAGTGTGTGCATACCAAACCCCTGTTCATGGTACATGCGAAGATGCCTCCCACCTTGCACCTGTCGTTGCAGACTTGCAACTATCCCCATTCAAGTCCTTGTCCCAGGGCAGTGTTCAGTTGTACCTCCCCCATTCCTTGCAATGCAAGCGCAAGTATGCAGCCTGCCACCCACCCACCCCCAGGCTGCAATACCATACTGCTTGCTTGCTTGCACTTTAAATTGGGCCTTTTAGGCATGTGGAGGCGGAATCTGGCCACCACGCCATGGCTGTGTTGGCGGCCTGGTATCCATACTCAGTCCCCAGCCGCCTGGTGGCCGGGTGTCCCTGCTTGCTCTCCAGCCTCCAAGGGGTGGCCGGGTGTCCATACTCAGTCCCCAGCCACCCCTATTTGTCCCGATAACCTTTCCCACACTTTTCTTAGCCTGGCCTGCTTTAGGGCAGCATTGGCCGAGCCCACCGGACAATCAGACTCCTCCGGTGGGCCCTGGCTTCTCCATCAGGGGAGTTGAGAGTGCCAAGGTGAGGAGCATGATGAGGATGATAGAAGTTAGCATCTGCTTTGTTTTGTTGTAATGCAAGCGCATGTATGTAGTAGCGGCTAGGCCTGAGGTGGTCAGCGTTTTGGCGCATATCCTATCTCCTCCGAGGATTGCTGGATGTTTTCCTGCTACTATCCAAGTTCTATGACTCCCGTTAAAACAAAGCTTCAGGTGATAAATGATGGATGAGGTAGTGGCAAAGGAGAAAGAGCAGGAGGAACAGGGACCATTCACATCAATATCAGGCCAGTCAACCAGATATGTCTTGTAGGATATGTTTCTGTAACAAAAGGAGCGGTTCGGCTACACAGTTATAGGGCATACAGTGAGTGCAATGCCTACCAAAAATTTCGAGCCACTCCAATGCCCCTTGGAAATGACATAGAGGTCAGAGGGCATTAACTAAACCTTTTTTTCCATTTATAGCAACTGGGTCTCCCGTGCACTGTTGGCCTAAGCAGTGAATGGAAGGCTTTCCAAAAATTATGAGGAACTGCAATGCCCCTTACAAGAGCCATGTGTGGCACCCCAGGGGTCTGGTCACCACAGTAATAGAGATATTACATCGGAGAGCAAGTGGGAGGTTTCCTGGTCAGGATCCCTTAAACATGCAACATCCTCCTGCCCCAATCCTGGGAGGGGAGAATTCTGCCCTTATAAACTGGATCTGGGGCGGGGTTGAGGGAGTCAGAGAACAGTCAGAGTCAGAGTGAGAGCAAGGGAAAGTAACAGCAAGGAGCTCTGTAGGAGCTAGGAGCTAAAGACCAGGGGCTGGAAGCTGAGCAGAGCTCGCCCTGGCAGAAGACAATAGGAACCGGACACAGGAGTCAGAAGCTGTGAGGACTTATATATCCAGCAGCAGAAACCAGCCGGCAGGGGATTTCAGGTCCTCTGGCCATAGAAGCCCGGAGGCTCAGTCACAAGCAAGGGACCAGCACCGCCGTCATGGAGCGGAGGCTAACAGAAGGCCCCAAGTCACCAGCCATACGGGTGAGCACTACACGGTACACTCAGGGACGTGGGCTACTTCTACCCGCTTACAGCAAGGTAGCCAGGAAGAGTGCAGACAGACGGGGAGGCCTACAACTCCACCTGGCCAGGGGAACTCCTGCTTGCTCACAGACTGACCAGGCCTCTTATGCTAGCCAGTACTCCCGGGAGGGTCTACCTTATAATCATCAGTAAAGACCCTGAACTGCACTGCAAAGACTCTGAGTCATTCCTGCTGCGCTCGTGCACCATCACCCCCATCATCCACACTCACTGCCCTGAGGCTATACTCCTCCCGAGGGGAGTTATCCCATTCTATGCTGCGCACACAACACCAGCCTCAGCGGTCTGCCTCGCAGCGGTGGTACTCCCTGACCGCAATCCACGGGTGGCGCAGTCGGACAATTAACCTCAAAACCTAAGAAAGACTGCCACTGGTTTGACCAGCCTGAGCCACGGGACCGGGTCACCGCCACGGAGACTACAGACCCCAGAGACCCGACACCGGGTATCCCACACACGTGTACACACGGCCCAGGGGGGCGCATCACATGCAGTACAGCATATTACAAACATAAGTTCCATTATTGGGGAGTGGGTGTCCTATAGTATTTGCTTATGCTTTCCCAGCAAAAGCTGCCAAAAATTAGGACGGAGCAACTTGCAATGCCCCTTACAAGAGCCATGCAGTACAGCATATTACAAACATAAGTCCCATTATTGGGGAGTGGGTGTCCCATAGTATTTGCTTATGCTTTCCCAGCAAAAGCTGCCAAAAATTAGGATGGAGCAACTTGCAATGCCCCTTACAAGAGCCATGCAGTACAGCATATTACAAACATAAGTCCCATTATTGGGGAGTGGGTGTCCCATAGTATTTGCTTATGCTTTCCCAGCAAAAGCTGCCAAAAATTAGGACGGAGCAACTTGCAATGCCCATTACAAGAGCCATGCAGTACAGCATATTACAAACGTAAGTCTCATTATTGGGGAGTGGGTGTCCCATATTATTTGCTTATGCTTTCCAAGCAAAAGCTGCCAAAAATTAGGATGGAGCAACTTGCAATGCCCCTTACAAGAGCCATGCAGTGCAGCATATTACAAACATAAGTCCCATTATTGGGGAGTGGGTGTCCCATAGTATTTGCTTATGCCTTGCAAGCAAAAGCTGCCAAAAATAAGGACGGAGGAACTTGCAATGCTGGCACCCTGGTGGTATAGTGGTGGTGGAGGCTGAGGATAAGGAGAAGAAGATTAAACAGCCGAAACGAGGAAGCGTATACCCATGTGTGGGTGTGAAGCGGTACATGTGAATACACCTCCCGAAATAACACAGTGGATTTGACTTTGTTATTCTGCTGTCATTTGGTGGTGATGAGAAGTCTGGCCCAATCCAGCCCTTGTTCATTTTTATAAGGGTCAGCTTGTCAGCATTGTCAGTTGACAGGCGAGTGCGCTTAACAGTTACACTAAGTAACTAAGTGGCACTAAAAACACGCTCCGATAACACGCTAGCGGCAGGGCAGGCCAGGACCTCCAAGGCGTACAGAGCGAGTTCATTCCAAGTGTCCAGCTTGGATACCCAATAATTAAAAGGCACAGAGGAATCACGGAGGACGCTGGTACGATCGGCAAGGTACTCCCTCACCATCTTTTGAAACTTTCCACTCCTTGTGTGAGTACCCCGCGCCTCAGGGCCTGTAAGCTGGGCGGGTGTCAGAAAACTGTCCCAGAACGTTGACAGTGTTCCCCTGCCTCTGCTGGATTGGAGTTGCAACTCTCTCGCCTGTACGCCTTGGTTGGGCAGCGAACTGTGACCTCTGCCGCTAGCGTGTTCAGATGGGAATTTTTTTAAGACATCTGCAGCAAGGGCCTTCTGGTATTGCCCCATTTTTGTAGACCTCTCCACCTCAGGAATAAGAGAGTGAAAGTTCTCCTTGTAGCGGGGGTCTGCAAGTGTCACCAACCAGTAATGACTGTCATCCAACATTTTGACAACGCGAGGGTCACAGTTAAGGCAGCGTAACATAAAGTCAGCCATGCGTGCCAGACTGGTAACGGGCAAGATGTCTGTGTCCTCACCAAGATGACGACTGACCATGTTCTCCTCCTCCTCCTCCTCTTCCTCCTCCCCCCTGTCCTCAGGCCACCCACGCTGAACCGACGGTATGACACTTGTACAGGTACTACCGTCTACAACGCATGATAGCAGCTCCTGTTCTTCCTCCTCCTCCTCCTCCTCCTCTCCCTCATTGTCCCCCAATGCACGTTGGGATGAGATGAGGCTGGGCTGTGTGTAATCGTCCGCTACGGCTTCTTGATCCATCTCATCATACTCTGGCTGCAATGCCTCCTCTTTAATTCTCTGCAGAGAGCGTTGCAAAAGACAGACAAGTGGGATGCTGACACTAATGATGACGTCATCGCCACTCACCATCTTGGTGGCCTCCTCAAAGTTTGTCAGGATGGTACATATGTCAGACATCCAGGTCCACTCCTGAGGTCTTATGTGTGGAGTCTGACCTGAATATCGATGGCCTTGTTGCAGCTGGTACTCCACAACTTCTCTCTTCTGCTCACAAATCCTTTGCAACATGTGGAGGGTAGAGTTCCAACGTGTGGGGACATCACACACCAGTCGGTGTGCCGGAAGCTGCAAACACTGCTGCAACACAGCAAGGGCGGTGGAAGCTGTAGCCGACTTGTGAAAATGAGCTGACAGGCGGCGTACTTTCACGAGCAGATCTGGCAACTCGGGGTACAATTTAAGAAACCGCTGAACCACGAGGTTAATCACATGAGCCAGGCATGGTACGTGTGTGATCTCACCTCGCCTCAGAGCCGCCACCAGGTTACGGCCATTGTCACACACGACCATGCCGGGATGTAGGTTCAGCGGTCTCAGCCACAGATCTGCCTGCTCTTTCACAGCTGTCCACAACTCACAAGCAGTGTGAGGTTTATCACCCAAGCTTATGAGTTTCAGCACAGCCTGTTGCCACTTGGCGGAGGCAGTACTGCAATGCTTCCAGCTTGTAACTGATATGGTGATATCTGAGATGGAGGCTGAACATGAGGAGGAGGAGGAGGAGGAGGATGCGCAGGAGCTGTACACTGTGGGGGCAACTCTGACTGACATAGGGCCCGCAATCCTCGGTGTGGGGAGGATGTGTTCCGTCCCAAGGTCCGACTGGGTCCCGGCTTCCACTATGTTTACCCAGTGTGCCGTCAGAGAGATGTACCGTCCCTGGCCACAAGCACTTGTCCACGTGTCCGTTGTCAGGTGGACTCTCCCAGTAACTGCGTTGTTGAGGGCACGGCAGATGCTTTGGGACACGTGCTTGTGTAGTGCGGGGATGGCACACCGGGCAAAATAGTGTCGGCTGGGGACCGAGTACCGAGGGACGGCCACCGCCATAAGATTACGGAAGGATAACGTCTCCACCAGCCTAAAAGGCAGCATTTCCAATGCAAGCAATCGTGAAATGTGCGAATTTAGGACTGTGGCCTGTGGGGCGTTAGCTGCGAATTTCCGCTTTCGTTCAAAGGTCTGGGATATGGACAATTGAATGCTGCGGTGGGACGTGGACGTGGACGTTGATGCTGTTTCTTGAGAAACTGCCATAACAAGTGAAGACTGAGAGGAGGGGGCATCTTTACATGCAGTATGGACAGGGGATTGCCTTGCACACACAACAGGGGGTTCCATTGCACGCACAACAGTGGAAGAAGCAGTGGTGACACCCGCTGACACTGGTCGTGGACCCTGGGTTTCGCCCCACAAAGTCGGGTGCTTTGCTGCCATGTGCCTGATCATGCTGGTGGTGGTCAGGCTGGTAGTTTTGTCACCCCTGCTGATGCTGGCATGGCAGGTGGAACATATGGCCTTTTTGGGGTTATCAGCAGAGTCTTTAAAAAAATCCAGACTCTGGAAGACCTACCGCTTGTACTGGCAACGTCCCTCGTGTTGGTGTTACGGGGAACGGTTGCCTGCCTTATGTCTGCGGCCACGACACTGCTTCTTCCTGCCTGTTGGGGTACTCTGCCTCCCTCCCCCTGTGCCTCACTCTGCATGTCCTCCTTCCACGTTGGGTCAGTTACTAGATCATCCACCACCTCCTCCTCTTCCACTTGCGCACCACGATCCTCCTCCTCACTTCCTGGCAATTGAGTCTCGTCATCATCCACCTCTTGTGACAGATTGCCAACGTCGACTTCCTGTGGCCGTGGCTGTTCAAATATTTGGGCATCGCAACATGGGATCTCCTCTTGTACCACTTCAAGCGTATCAGGCGAGGGGCCCAAATATGGAAATGGACCAGTGAACAGCTCTTCAGAGTGTCCAAGTGTGGGATCACTTGCTGTCTGACGACACTCGGCATGGTGGGAGGAAGGAGCATCAGGGTTAGGAGGAGTATGCGGTCGAGACTCACGGCTACTAAGAGTTGACCGTGTGGAAGACAGACCGGAGGTGGTGGTGCCCAGGTAACTGGAAGTATTATCTGCTATCCAATTAATAACCTGTTCACACTGATCAGTTCTCAATACTGGTGTTGTTCTGTGCTTCCCTAGTAATTCGGTCAAGCAGTGGGAGCGAGAAGATGTGGCTGTTGGTTGTGGCACATTTTCACCTTGGCCACGGCCCCATCCTCTGCACGAACCATCACCAGAACGTCCACTTCCACGTCCCTTGCCACGCGCCTTGCCCATTGTAAATGAAGTAAAATAGCTTACACTTGCACTATCAATGGAAAAGGGTAATAAAGAGTAGATTAGAACCGTGGAAGAGGAAAACCGCAGTTATTGTTTACTGGGGTATACCACACTTTTTTAAATAGAGATATTTGCGGCTGAACAGTGAGCGACACACTCAAACTGCTTTTTTTTTTAGATACCAAAGGCCCAAAACTGGATAGTACAGCGATTTGACCCGTGGAACTGCGAAACCACACTGGGATGTCGTGCCTACACAAGACTATTTTCAACAGATATATTTTTGTGTCACAACAGTCAGGAGACACTACTGTTTTTCTTTACGGAAAAAACTACCAAAACCTGAATAATAGAGATTTTTTAACGTGGGATGGCAAAACCACAGTTATTGTTTACTGGGGTATACCACACTTTTTAAATAGAGATATTTGCGGCTGAACAGTGAGCGACACACTCAAACTGCTTTATTTTTAGATACCAAAGGCCCAAAACTGGATAGTACAGCGATTTGACCCGTGGAACTGCGAAACCACACTGGGATGTCAGGCCTACACAAGACTATTTTCAACAGATATATTTTTGTGTCACAACAGTCAGGAGACACTAATGTTTTTCTTTACGGAAAAAACTACCAAAACCTGAATAATAGAGATTTTTTACCGTGGGATGGCAAAACCACAGTTATCGCTTACTAGGGTATACCGCACTTTTTTAAATAGAGATATTTGCGTCTGAACAGTGAGCGACACACTCAAACTGCTTTTTTTTTAGATACCAAAGGCCCAAAACTGGATAGTACAGCGATTTGACCCGTGGAACTGCGAAACCACACTGGGATGTCGGGCCTACACAAGACTATTTTCAACAGATATATTTTTGTGTCACAACAGTCAGGAGACACTACTGTTTTTCTTTACGGAAAAAACTACCAAAACATGAATAATAGAGATTTTTTGCCGTGGGATGGCAAAACCACAGTTATTGTTTACTGGGGTATACCACACTTTTTTAAATAGAGATATTTGCGGCTGAACAGTGAGCGACACACTCAAACTGCTTTTTTTTTAGATACCAAAGGCCCAAAACTGGATAGTACAGCGATTTGACCCGTGGAACTGCGAAACCACACTGGGATGTCGGGCCTACACAAGACTATTTTCAACAGATATATTTTTGTGTCACAACAGTCAGGAGACACTACTGTTTTTCTTTACGGAATAAACTACCAAAACATGAATAATAGAGATTTTTTGCCGTGGGATGGCAAAACCACAGTTATTGTTTACTGGGGTATACCACACTTTTTTAAATAGAGATATTTGCGGCTGAACAGTGAGCGACACACTCAAACTGCTTTTTTTTTAGATACCAAAGGCCCAAAACTGGATAGTACAGCGATTTGACCCGTGGAACTGCGAAACCACATTGGGATGTCATGCCTACACAAGACTATTTTCAACAGATATATTTTTGTGTCACAACAGTCAGGAGACACTACTGTTTTTCTTTACTGAAAAAACTACCAAAAGCTGAATAATAGAGATTTTTACCGTGGGATGGCAAAACCACAGTTATTGTTTACTGGCGTATACCACACTTTTTAAAATAGAGATATTTGCGGCTGAACAGTAAGCGACACACTCAAACTGCTTTTTTTTTAGAAACCAAAGGCCCAAAACTGGATAGTACAGCGATTTGACCCGTGGAACTGCGAAACCACACTGGTATCTCGGGCCTACACAAGACTATTTTCAACAGATATATTTTTGTGTCACAACATTCAGGAGACACTACTGTTTTTCTTTACGGAAAAAACTACCAAAACCAGAATAATTGAGATTTTTTACAGTGGGATGGCAAAACCACAGTTATTGCTTACTGGGGTATACCACACTTTTTTAAATAGAGATATTTGCGGCTGAACAGTGAGCGACACACTCAAACTGCTTTTTTTTTAGATACCAAAGGTCCAAAACTGGATAGTACAGCGATTTGACCCGTGGAACTGCGAAGCCACACTGGTATGTCGGGCCTACACAAGACTATTTTCAACAGATATATTTTTGTGTCACAACAGTCAGGAGACACTACTGTTTTTCTTTACTGAAAAAACTACCAAAAGCTGAATAATAGAGATTTTTACCGTGGGATGGCAAAACCACAGTTATTGTTTACTGGGGTATACCACACTTTTTTAAATAGAGATATTTGCGGCTGAACAGTGAGCGACACACTCAAACTGCTTTTTTTTTAGATACCAAAGGTCCAAAACTGGATAGTACAGCGATTTGATCCGTGGAACGGCGAAACCACACTGGGATGTCGGGCCTACACAAGACTACACAAGACTATTTTCAACAGATATATTTTTGTGTTACAACAGTCAGGAGACACTACTGTTTTTCTTTACGGAAAAAACTACCAAAAGCTGAATAATAGAGATTTTTTACCGTGGGATGGCAAAACCACAGTTATTGTTTACTGGGGTATACCACACTTTTTAAATAGAGATATTTGCGGCTGAACAGTGAGCGACACACTCAAACTGCTTTATTTTTAGATACCAAAGGCCCAAAACTGGATAGTACAGCGATTTGACCCGTGGAACTGCGAAACCACACTGGGATGTCAGGCCTACACAAGACTATTTTCAACAGATATATTTTTGTGTCACAACAGTCAGGAGACACTAATGTTTTTCTTTACGGAAAAAACTACCAAAACCTGAATAATAGAGATTTTTTACCGTGGGATGGCAAAACCACAGTTATCGCTTACTGGGGTATACCGCACTTTTTTAAATAGAGATATTTGCGTCTGAACAGTGAGCGACACACTCAAACTGCTTTTTTTTTTAGATACCAAAGGCCCAAAACTGGATAGTACAGCGATTTGACCCGTGGAACTGCGAAACCACATTGGGATGTCGTGCCTACACAAGACTATTTTCAACAGATATATTTTTGTGTCACAACAGTCAGGAGACACCACTGTTTTTCGTTACGGAAAAAACTACCAAAAGCTGAATAATAGAGAGTTTTACCGTGGGATGGCAAAACCACAGTTATTGTTTACTGGGGTATACCACACTTTTTTAAAAAGAGATATTTGCGGCTGAACAGTGAGCGACACACTCAAACTGCTTTTTTTTTAGATACCAAAGGCCCAAAACTGAATAGTACAGCAATTTGACCCGTGGAACTGTTAAACCACATTGGGATGTCGTGCCTTCACAAGACTATTTTCAACAGATATATTTTTGTGTCACAACAGTCAGGAGACACTACTGTTTTTCTTTACGGAAAAAACTACCAAAAGCTGAATAATTGAGATGTTTACCGTGGGATGGCAAAACCACAGTTATTGTTTACTGGGGTATACCACACTTTTTTAAATAGAGATATTTGCGGCTGAACAGTGAGCGACACACTCAAACTGCTTTTTTTTAGATACCAAAGGCCCAAAACTGGATAGTACAGCGATTTGACCCGTGGAACTGCGAAACCACACTGGGATGTCGGGCCTACACAAGACTATTTTCAACAGATATATTTTTGTGTCACAACAGTCAGGAGACACTACTGTTTTTCTTTACGGAAAAAAATACCAAAAGCTGAATAATAGAGATTTTTACCGTGGGATGGCAAAACCACAGTTATTGTTTACTGGGGTATACCACACTTTTTTAAATAGAGATATTTGCGGCTGAACAGTGAGCGACACACTCAAACTGCTTTTTTTTTAGATACCAAAGTCCCAAAACTTGATAGTACAGCGATTTGACCCGTGGAACTGTGAAACCACACTGGGATGTCGGGCCTACACAAGACTATTTTCATCAGATATATTTTTGTGTCACAACAGTCAGGAGACACTACTGTTTTTCTTTACGGAAAAAACTACCAAAACATGAATAATAGAGATTTTTTGCCGTGGGATGGCAAAACCACAGTTATTGTTTACTGGGGTATACCACACTTTTTTAAATAGAGATATTTGCGGCTGAACAGTGAGCGACACACTCAAACTGCTTTTTTTTTAGATACCAAAGGCCCAAAACTGGATAGTACAGCGATTTGACCCGTGGAACTGCGAAACCACATTGGGATGTCGTGCCTACACAAGACTATTTTCAACAGATATATTTTTGTGTCACAACAGTCAGGAGACACTACTGATTTTCTTTATGGAAAAAACTACCAAAAGCTGAATAATAGAGATTTTTACCGTGGGATGGCAAAACCACAGTTATAGTTTACTGGGGTATACCACACTTTTTTAAATAGAGATATTTGCGGCTGAACAGTGAGCGACACACTCAAACTGCTTTTTTTTTAGATACCAAAGGCCCAAAACTGAATAGTACAGCAATTTGAGCCGTGGAACTGCGAAACCACATTGGGATGTCGTGCCTACACAAGACTATTTTCAACAGATATATTTTTGTGTCACAACAGTCAGGAGACACTACTGTTTTTCTTTACGGAAAAAACTACCAAAAGCTGAATAATAGAGATTTTTACCGTGGGATGGCAAAACCACAGTTATTGTTTACTGGCGTATACCACACTTTTTAAAATAGAGATATTTGCGGCTGAACAGTAAGCGACACACTCAAACTGCTTTTTTTTTAGATACCAAAGGCCCAAAACTGGATAGTACAGCGATTTGACCCGTGGAACTGCGAAACCACACTGGTATCTCGGGCCTACACAAGACTATTTTCAACAGATATATTTTTGTGTCACAACATTCAGGAGACACTACTGTTTTTCTTTACGGAAAAAACTACCAAAACCAGAATAATTGAGATTTTTTACAGTGGGATGGCAAAACCACAGTTATTGCTTACTGGGGTATACCACACTTTTTTAAATAGAGATATTTGCGGCTGAACAGTGAGCGACACACTCAAACTGCTTTTTTTTTAGATACCAAAGGTCCAAAACTGGATAGTACAGCGATTTGACCCGTGGAACTGCGAAGCCACACTGGTATGTCGGGCCTACACAAGACTATTTTCAACAGATATATTTTTGTGTCACAACAGTCAGGAGACACTACTGTTTTTCTTTACTGAAAAAACTACCAAAAGCTGAATAATAGAGATTTTTACCGTGGGATGGCAAAACCACAGTTATTGTTTACTGGGGTATACCACACTTTTTTAAATAGAGATATTTGCGGCTGAACAGTGAGCGACACACTCAAACTGCTTTTTTTTTAGATACCAAAGGTCCAAAACTGGATAGTACAGCGATTTGATCCGTGGAACGGCGAAACCACACTGGGATGTCGGGCCTACACAAGACTACACAAGACTATTTTCAACAGATATATTTTTGTGTTACAACAGTCAGGAGACACTACTGTTTTTCTTTACGGAAAAAACTACCAAAAGCTGAATAATAGAGATTTTTTACCGTGGGATGGCAAAACCACAGTTATTGTTTACTGGGGTATACCACACTTTTTAAATAGAGATATTTGCGGCTGAACAGTGAGCGACACACTCAAACTGCTTTATTTTTAGATACCAAAGGCCCAAAACTGGATAGTACAGCGATTTGACCCGTGGAACTGCGAAACCACACTGGGATGTCAGGCCTACACAAGACTATTTTCAACAGATATATTTTTGTGTCACAACAGTCAGGAGACACTAATGTTTTTCTTTACGGAAAAAACTACCAAAACCTGAATAATAGAGATTTTTTACCGTGGGATGGCAAAACCACAGTTATCGCTTACTGGGGTATACCGCACTTTTTTAAATAGAGATATTTGCGTCTGAACAGTGAGCGACACACTCAAACTGCTTTTTTTTTTAGATACCAAAGGCCCAAAACTGGATAGTACAGCGATTTGACCCGTGGAACTGCGAAACCACATTGGGATGTCGTGCCTACACAAGACTATTTTCAACAGATATATTTTTGTGTCACAACAGTCAGGAGACACCACTGTTTTTCGTTACGGAAAAAACTACCAAAAGCTGAATAATAGAGAGTTTTACCGTGGGATGGCAAAACCACAGTTATTGTTTACTGGGGTATACCACACTTTTTTAAAAAGAGATATTTGCGGCTGAACAGTGAGCGACACACTCAAACTGCTTTTTTTTTAGATACCAAAGGCCCAAAACTGAATAGTACAGCAATTTGACCCGTGGAACTGTTAAACCACATTGGGATGTCGTGCCTTCACAAGACTATTTTCAACAGATATATTTTTGTGTCACAACAGTCAGGAGACACTACTGTTTTTCTTTACGGAAAAAACTACAAAAAGCTGAATAATTGAGATGTTTACCGTGGGATGGCAAAACCACAGTTATTGTTTACTGGGGTATACCACACTTTTTTAAATAGAGATATTTGCGGCTGAACAGTGAGCGACACACTCAAACTGCTTTTTTTTAGATACCAAAGGCCCAAAACTGGATAGTACAGCGATTTGACCCGTGGAACTGCGAAACCACACTGGGATGTCGGGCCTACACAAGACTATTTTCAACAGATATATTTTTGTGTCACAACAGTCAGGAGACACTACTGTTTTTCTTTACGGAAAAAAATACCAAAAGCTGAATAATAGAGATTTTTACCGTGGGATGGCAAAACCACAGTTATTGTTTACTGGGGTATACCACACTTTTTTAAATAGAGATATTTGCGGCTGAACAGTGAGCGACACACTCAAACTGCTTTTTTTTTAGATACCAAAGTCCCAAAACTTGATAGTACAGCGATTTGACCCGTGGAACTGTGAAACCACACTGGGATGTCGGGCCTACACAAGACTATTTTCATCAGATATATTTTTGTGTCACAACAGTCAGGAGACACTACTGTTTTTCTTTACGGAAAAAACTACCAAAACATGAATAATAGAGATTTTTTGCCGTGGGATGGCAAAACCACAGTTATTGTTTACTGGGGTATACCACACTTTTTTAAATAGAGATATTTGCGGCTGAACAGTGAGCGACACACTCAAACTGCTTTTTTTTTAGATACCAAAGGCCCAAAACTGGATAGTACAGCGATTTGACCCGTGGAACTGCGAAACCACATTGGGATGTCGTGCCTACACAAGACTATTTTCAACAGATATATTTTTGTGTCACAACAGTCAGGAGACACTACTGATTTTCTTTATGGAAAAAACTACCAAAAGCTGAATAATAGAGATTTTTACCGTGGGATGGCAAAACCACAGTTATAGTTTACTGGGGTATACCACACTTTTTTAAATAGAGATATTTGCGGCTGAACAGTGAGCGACACACTCAAACTGCTTTTTTTTTAGATACCAAAGGCCCAAAACTGAATAGTACAGCAATTTGAGCCGTGGAACTGCGAAACCACATTGGGATGTCGTGCCTACACAAGACTATTTTCAACAGATATATTTTTGTGTCACAACAGTCAGGAGACACTACTGTTTTTCTTTACGGAAAAAACTACCAAAAGCTGAATAATAGAGATTTTTACCGTGGGATGGCAAAACCACAGTTATTGTTTACTGGGGTATACCACACTTTTTTAAATAGAGATATTTGCGGCTGAACAGTGAGCGACACACTCAAACTGCTTTTTTTTTAGATACCAAAGGTCCAAAACTGGATAGTACAGCGATTTGACCCGTGGAACGGCGAAACCACACTGGTATGTCGGGCCTACACAAGACTATTTTCAACAGATATATTTTTGTGTCACAACAGTCAGGAGACACTACTGTTTTTCTTTACGGAAAAAACTACCAAAACCTGAATAATAGAGATTTTTTAACGTGGGATGGCAAAACCACAGTTATTGTTTACTGGGGTATACCACACTTTTTTAAATAGAGATATTTGCGGCTGAACAGTGAGCGACACACTCAAACTGCTTTTTTTTTAGATACCAAAGGCCCAAAACTGGATAGTACAGCGATTTGACCCGTGGAACTGCGAAACCCCACTGGGATGTCGGGCCTACACAAGACTACACAAGACTATTTTCAACAGATATATTTTTGTGTTACAACAGTCAGGAGACACTACTGTTTTTCTTTACGGAAAAAACTACCAAAAGCTGAATAATAGAGATTTTTTACCGTGGGATGGCAAAACCACAGTTATTGTTTACTGGGGTATACCACACTTTTTAAATAGAGATATTTGCGGCTGAACAGTGAGCGACACACTCAAACTGCTTTATTTTTAGATACCAAAGGCCCAAAACTGGATAGTACAGCGATTTGACCCGTGGAACTGCGAAACCACATTGGGATGTCAGGCCTACACAAGACTATTTTCAACAGATATATTTTTGTGTCACAACAGTCAGGAGACACTAATGTTTTTCTTTACGGAAAAAACTACCAAAACCTGAATAATAGAGATTTTTTACCGTGGGATGGCAAAACCACAGTTATCGCTTACTGGGGTATACCGCACTTTTTTAAATAGAGATATTTGCGTCTGAACAGTGAGCGACACACTCAAACTGCTTTTTTTTTTAGATACCAAAGGCCCAAAACTGGATAGTACAGCGATTTGACCCGTGGAACTGCGAAACCACATTGGGATGTCGTGCCTACACAAGACTATTTTCAACAGATATATTTTTGTGTCACAACAGTCAGGAGACACCACTGTTTTTCTTTACGGAAAAAACTATCAAAAGCTGAATAATAGAGATTTTTACCGTGGGATGGCAAAACCACAGTTATTGTTTACTGGGGTATACCACACTTTTTTAAATAGAGATATTTGCGGCTGAACAGTGAGCGACACACTCAAACTGCTTTTTTTTTAGATACCAAAGGCCCAAAACTGGATAGTACAGCGATTTGACCCGTGGAACTGCGAAACCACACTGGGATGTCGGGCCTACACAAGACTATTTTCAACAGATATATTTTTGTGTCACAACAGTCAGGAGACACTACTGTTTTTCTTTACGGAAAAAACTACCAAAACATGAATAATAGAGATTTTTTGCCGTGGGATGGCAAAACCACAGTTATTGTTTACTGGGGTATACCACACTTTTTTAAATAGAGATATTTGCGGCTGAACAGTGAGCGACACACTCAAACTGCTTTTTTTTTAGATACCAAAGGCCCAAAACTGGATAGTACAGCGATTTGACCCGTGGAACTGCGAAACCACACTGGGATGTCGGGCCTACACAAGACTATTTTCAACAGATATATTTTTGTGTCACAACAGTCAGGAGACACTACTGTTTTTCTTTACGGAATAAACTACCAAAACATGAATAATAGAGATTTTTTGCCGTGGGATGGCAAAACCACAGTTATTGTTTACTGGGGTATACCACACTTTTTTAAATAGAGATATTTGCGGCTGAACAGTAAGCGACACACTCAAACTGCTTTTTTTTTAGATACCAAAGGCCCAAAATTGGATAGTACAGCGATTTGACCCGTGGAACTGCGAAACCACATTGGGATGTCATGCCTACACAAGACTATTTTCAACAGATATATTTTTGTGTCACAACAGTCAGGAGACACTACTGTTTTTCTTTACTGAAAAAACTACCAAAAGCTGAATAATAGAGATTTTTACCGTGGGATGGCAAAACCACAGTTATTGTTTACTGGGGTATACCACACTTTTTTAAATAGAGATATTTGCGGCTGAACAGTGAGCGACACACTCAAACTGCTTTTTTTTTAGATACCAAAGGCCCAAAACTGGATAGTACAGCGATTTGACCCGTGGAACTGCGAAACCACACTGGTATGTCGGGCCTACACAAGACTATTTTCAACAGATATATTTTTGTGTCACAACATTCAGGAGACACTACTGTTTTTCTTTACGGAAAAAACTACCAAAACCAGAATAATTGAGATTTTTTACAGTGGGATGGCAAAACCACAGTTATTGCTTACTGGGGTATACCACACTTTTTTAAATAGAGATATTTGCGGCTGAAGAGTGAGCGACACACTCAAACTGCTTTTTTTTTAGATACCAAAGGCCCAAAACTGAATAGTACAGCAATTTGACCCGTGGAACTGTTAAACCACATTGGGATGTCGTGCCTTCACAAGACTATTTTCAACAGATATATTTTTGTGTCACAACAGTCAGGAGACACTACTGTTTTTCTTTACGGAAAAAACTACCGAAAGCTGAATAATTGAGATGTTTACCGTGGGATGGCAAAACCACAGTTATTGTTTACTGGGGTATACCACACTTTTTTAAATAGAGATATTTGCGGCTGAACAGTGAGCGACACACTCAAACTGCTTTTTTTTTTAGATACCAAAGGCCCAAAACTGGATAGTACAGCGATTTGACCCGTGGAACTGCGAAACCACACTGGGATGTCGGGCCTACACAAGACTATTTTCAACAGATATATTTTTGTGTCACAACAGTCAGGAGACACTACTGATTTTCTTTATGGAAAAAACTACCAAAAGCTGAATAATAGAGATTTTTACCGTGGGATGGCAAAACCACAGTTATAGTTTACTGGGGTATACCACACTTTTTTAAATAGAGATATTTGCGGCTGAACAGTGAGCGACACACTCAAACTGCTTTTTTTTTAGATACCAAAGGCCCAAAACTGAATAGTACAGCAATTTGAGCCGTGGAACTGCGAAACCACATTGGGATGTCGTGCCTACACAAGACTATTTTCAACAGATATATTTTTGTGTCACAACAGTCAGGAGACACTACTGTTTTTCTTTACGGAAAAAACTACCAAAAGCTGAATAATAGAGATTTTTACCGTGGGATGGCAAAACCACAGTTATTGTTTACTGGGGTATACCACACTTTTTTAAATAGAGATATTTGCGGCTGAACAGTGAGCGACACACTCAAACTGCTTTTTTTTTAGATACCAAAGGTCCAAAACTGGATAGTACAGCGATTTGACCCGTGGAACGGCGAAACCACACTGGTATGTCGGGCCTACACAAGACTATTTTCAACAGATATATTTTTGTGTCACAACAGTCAGGAGACACTACTGTTTTTCTTTACGGAAAAAACTACCAAAACCTGAATAATAGAGATTTTTTAACGTGGGATGGCAAAACCACAGTTATTGTTTACTGGGGTATACCACACTTTTTTAAATAGAGATATTTGCGGCTGAACAGTGAGCGACACACTCAAACTGCTTTTTTTTTAGATACCAAAGGCCCAAAACTGGATAGTACAGCGATTTGACCCGTGGAACTGCGAAACCCCACTGGGATGTCGGGCCTACACAAGACTACACAAGACTATTTTCAACAGATATATTTTTGTGTTACAACAGTCAGGAGACACTACTGTTTTTCTTTACGGAAAAAACTACCAAAAGCTGAATAATAGAGATTTTTTACCGTGGGATGGCAAAACCACAGTTATTGTTTACTGGGGTATACCACACTTTTTAAATAGAGATATTTGCGGCTGAACAGTGAGCGACACACTCAAACTGCTTTATTTTTAGATACCAAAGGCCCAAAACTGGATAGTACAGCGATTTGACCCGTGGAACTGCGAAACGACACTGGGATGTCAGGCCTACACAAGACTATTTTCAACAGATATATTTTTGTGTCACAACAGTCAGGAGACACTAATGTTTTTCTTTACGGAAAAAACTACCAAAACCTGAATAATAGAGATTTTTTACCGTGGGATGGCAAAACCACAGTTATCGCTTACTGGGGTATACCGCACTTTTTTAAATAGAGATATTTGCGTCTGAACAGTGAGCGACACACTCAAACTGCTTTTTTTTTTAGATACCAAAGGCCCAAAACTGGATAGTACAGCGATTTGACCCGTGGAACTGCGAAACCACATTGGGATGTCGTGCCTACACAAGACTATTTTCAACAGATATATTTTTGTGTCACAACAGTCAGGAGACACCACTGTTTTTCTTTACGGAAAAAACTATCAAAAGCTGAATAATAGAGATTTTTACCGTGGGATGGCAAAACCACAGTTATTGTTTACTGGGGTATACCACACTTTTTTAAATAGAGATATTTGCGGCTGAACAGTGAGCGACACACTCAAACTGCTTTTTTTTTAGATACCAAAGGCCCAAAACTGGATAGTACAGCGATTTGACCCGTGGAACTGCGAAACCACACTGGGATGTCGGGCCTACACAAGACTATTTTCAACAGATATATTTTTGTGTCACAACAGTCAGGAGACACTACTGTTTTTCTTTACGGAAAAAACTACCAAAACATGAATAATAGAGATTTTTTGCCGTGGGATGGCAAAACCACAGTTATTGTTTACTGGGGTATACCACACTTTTTTAAATAGAGATATTTGCGGCTGAACAGTGAGCGACACACTCAAACTGCTTTTTTTTTAGATACCAAAGGCCCAAAACTGGATAGTACAGCGATTTGACCCGTGGAACTGCGAAACCACACTGGGATGTCGGGCCTACACAAGACTATTTTCAACAGATATATTTTTGTGTCACAACAGTCAGGAGACACTACTGTTTTTCTTTACGGAATAAACTACCAAAACATGAATAATAGAGATTTTTTGCCGTGGGATGGCAAAACCACAGTTATTGTTTACTGGGGTATACCACACTTTTTTAAATAGAGATATTTGCGGCTGAACAGTAAGCGACACACTCAAACTGCTTTTTTTTTAGATACCAAAGGCCCAAAATTGGATAGTACAGCGATTTGACCCGTGGAACTGCGAAACCACATTGGGATGTCATGCCTACACAAGACTATTTTCAACAGATATATTTTTGTGTCACAACAGTCAGGAGACACTACTGTTTTTCTTTACTGAAAAAAATTCCAAAAGCTGAATAATAGAGATTTTTACCGTGGGATGGCAAAACCACAGTTATTGTTTACTGGGGTATACCACACTTTTTTAAATAGAGATATTTGCGGCTGAACAGTGAGCGACACACTCAAACTGCTTTTTTTTTAGATACCAAAGGCCCAAAACTGGATAGTACAGCGATTTGACCCGTGGAACTGCGAAACCACACTGGTATGTCGGGCCTACACAAGACTATTTTCAACAGATATATTTTTGTGTCACAACATTCAGGAGACACTACTGTTTTTCTTTACGGAAAAAACTACCAAAACCAGAATAATTGAGATTTTTTACAGTGGGATGGCAAAACCACAGTTATTGTTTACTGGGGTATACCACACTTTTTTAAATAGAGATATTTGCGGCTGAACAGTGAGCGACACACTCAAACTGCTTTTTTTTTTAGATACCAAAGGCCCAAAACTGGATAGTACAGCGATTTGACCCGTGGAACTGCGAAACCACACTGGGATGTCGGGCCTACACAAGACTATTTTCAACAGATATATTTTTGTGTCACAACAGTCAGGAGACACTACTGTTTTTCTTTACGGAATAAACTACCAAAACATGAATAATAGAGATTTTTTGCCGTGGGATGGCAAAACCACAGTTATTGTTTACTGGGGTATACCACACTTTTTTAAATAGAGATATTTGCGGCTGAACAGTAAGCGACACACTCAAACTGCTTTTTTTTTAGATACCAAAGGCCCAAAATTGGATAGTACAGCGATTTGACCCGTGGAACTGCGAAACCACATTGGGATGTCATGCCTACACAAGACTATTTTCAACAGATATATTTTTGTGTCACAACAGTCAGGAGACACTACTGTTTTTCTTTACTGAAAAAAATTCCAAAAGCTGAATAATAGAGATTTTTACCGTGGGATGGCAAAACCACAGTTATTGTTTGCTGGGGTATACCACACTTTTTTAAATAGAGATATTTGCGGCTGAACAGTGAGCGACACACTCAAACTGCTTTTTTTTTAGATACCAAAGGCCCAAAACTGGATAGTACAGCGATTTGACCCGTGGAACTGCGAAACCACACTGGTATGTCGGGCCTACACAAGACTATTTTCAACAGATATATTTTTGTGTCACAACATTCAGGAGACACTACTGTTTTTCTTTACGGAAAAAACTACCAAAACCAGAATAATTGAGATTTTTTACAGTGGGATGGCAAAACCACAGTTATTGTTTACTGGGGTATACCACACTTTTTTAAATAGAGATATTTGCGGCTGAACAGTGAGCGACACACTCAAACTGCTTTTTTTTTTAGATACCAAAGGCCCAAAACTGGATAGTACAGCGATTTGACCCGTGGAACTGCGAAACCACACTGGGATGTCGGGCCTACACAAGACTATTTTCAACAGATATATTTTTGTGTCACAACAGTCAGGAGACACTACTGTTTTTCTTTACGGAAAAAACTACCAAAAGCTGAATAATAGAGATTTTTACCGTGGGATGGCAAAACCACAGTTATTGTTTACTGGGGTATACCACACTTTTTTAAATAGAGATATTTGCGGCTGAACAGTGAGCGACACACTCAAACTGCTTTTTTTTTAGATACCAAAGTCCCAAAACTTGATAGTACAGCGATTTGACCCGTGGAACTGCGAAACCACACTGGGATGTCGGGCCTACACAAGACTATTTTCAACAGATATATTTTTGTGTCACAACAGTCAGGAGACACTACTGTTTTTCTTTACAGAAAAAACTACCAAAACATGAATAATAGAGATTTTTTGCCGTGGGATGGCAAAACCACAGTTATTGTTTACTGGGGTATACCACACTTTTTTAAATAGAGATATTTGCGGCTGAACAGTGAGCGACACACTCAAACTGCTTTTTGTTTAGATACCAAAGGCCCAAAACTGGATAGTACAGCGATTTGACCCATGGAACTGCGAAACCACACTGGTATGTCGGGCCTACACAAGACTATTTTCAACAGATATATTTTTGTGTCACAACATTCAGGAGACACTACTGTTTTTCTTTATGGAAAAAACTACCAAAACCAGAATAATTGAGATTTTTTTACAGTGGGATGGCAAAACCACAGTTATTGCTTACTGGGGTATACCACACTTTTTTAAATAGAGATATTTGCGGCTGAACAGTGAGCGACACACTCAAACTGCTTTTTTTTTAGATACCAAAGGCCCAAAACTGAATAGTACAGCAATTTGAGCCGTGGAACTGCGAAACCACATTGGGATGTCGTGCCTACACAAGACTATTTTCAACAGATATATTTTTGTGTCACAACAGTCAGGAGACACTACTGTTTTTCTTTACGGAAAAAACTACCAAAAGCTGAATAATAGAGATTTCTACCGTGGGATGGCAAAACCACAGTTATTGTTTACTGGGGTATACCACACTTTTTTAAATAGAGATATTTGCGGCTGAACAGTGAGCGACACACTCAAACTGCTTTTTTTTTAGATACCAAAGGCCCAAAACTGGATAGTACAGCGATTTGACCCGTGGAACTGCGAAACCACACTGGTATGTCGGGCCTACACAAGACTATTTTCAACAGATATATTTTTGTGTCACAACATTCAGGAGACACTACTGTTTTTCTTTACGGAAAAAACTACCAAAACCAGAATAATTGAGATTTTTTACAGTGGGATGGCAAAACCACAGTTATTGCTTACTGGGGTATACCACACTTTTTTAAATAGAGATATTTGCGGCTGAACAGTGAGCGACACACTCAAACTGCTTTTTTTTTAGATACCAAAGGCCCAAAACTGAATAGTACAGCAATTTGACCCGTGGAACTGTTAAACCACATTGGGATGTCGTGCCTTCACAAGACTATTTTCAACAGATATATTTTTGTGTCACAACAGTCAGGAGACACTACTGTTTTTCTTTACGGAAAAAACTACCAAAAGCTGAATAATTGAGATGTTTACCGTGGGATGGCAAAACCACAGTTATTGTTTACTGGGGTATACCACACTTTTTTAAATAGAGATATTTGCGGCTGAACAGTGAGCGACACACTCAAACTGCTTTTTTTTTTAGATACCAAAGGCCCAAAACTGGATAGTACAGCGATTTGACCCGTGGAACTGCGAAACCACACTGGGATGTCGGGCCTACACAAGACTATTTTCAACAGATATATTTTTGTGTCACAACAGTCAGGAGACACTACTGATTTTCTTTATGGAAAAAACTACCAAAAGATGAATAATAGAGATTTTTACCGTGGGATGGCAAAACCACAGTTATAGTTTACTGGGGTATACCACACTTTTTTAAATAGAGATATTTGCGGCTGAACAGTGAGCGACACACTCAAACTGCTTTTTTTTTAGATACCAAAGGCCCAAAACTGAATAGTACAGCAATTTGAGCCGTGGAACTGCGAAACCACATTGGGATGTCGTGCCTACACAAGACTATTTTCAACAGATATATTTTTGTGTCACAACAGTCAGGAGACACTACTGTTTTTCTTTACGGAAAAAACTACCAAAAGCTGAATAATAGAGATTTTTACCGTGGGATGGCAAAACCACAGTTATTGTTTACTGGGGTATACCACACTTTTTTAAATAGAGATATTTGCGGCTGAACAGTGAGCGACACACTCAAACTGCTTTTTTTTTAGATACCAAAGGTCCAAAACTGGATAGTACAGCGATTTGACCCGTGGAACGGCGAAACCACACTGGTATGTCGGGCCTACACAAGACTATTTTCAACAGATATATTTTTGTGTCACAACAGTCAGGAGACACTACTGTTTTTCTTTACGGAAAAAACTACCAAAACCTGAATAATAGAGATTTTTTAACGTGGGATGGCAAAACCACAGTTATTGTTTACTGGGGTATACCACACTTTTTTAAATAGAGATATTTGCGGCTGAACAGTGAGCGACACACTCAAACTGCTTTTTTTTTAGATACCAAAGGCCCAAAACTGGATAGTACAGCGATTTGACCCGTGGAACTGCGAAACCCCACTGGGATGTCGGGCCTACACAAGACTACACAAGACTATTTTCAACAGATATATTTTTGTGTTACAACAGTCAGGAGACACTACTGTTTTTCTTTACGGAAAAAACTACCAAAAGCTGAATAATAGAGATTTTTTACCGTGGGATGGCAAAACCACAGTTATTGTTTACTGGGGTATACCACACTTTTTAAATAGAGATATTTGCGGCTGAACAGTGAGCGACACACTCAAACTGCTTTATTTTTAGATACCAAAGGCCCAAAACTGGATAGTACAGCGATTTGACCCGTGGAACTGCGAAACCACACTGGGATGTCAGGCCTACACAAGACTATTTTCAACAGATATATTTTTGTGTCACAACAGTCAGGAGACACTAATGTTTTTCTTTACGGAAAAAACTACCAAAACCTGAATAATAGAGATTTTTTACCGTGGGATGGCAAAACCACAGTTATCGCTTACTGGGGTATACCGCACTTTTTTAAATAGAGATATTTGCGTCTGAACAGTGAGCGACACACTCAAACTGCTTTTTTTTTTAGATACCAAAGGCCCAAAACTGGATAGTACAGCGATTTGACCCGTGGAACTGCGAAACCACATTGGGATGTCGTGCCTACACAAGACTATTTTCAACAGATATATTTTTGTGTCACAACAGTCAGGAGACACCACTGTTTTTCTTTACGGAAAAAACTATCAAAAGCTGAATAATAGAGATTTTTACCGTGGGATGGCAAAACCACAGTTATTGTTTACTGGGGTATACCACACTTTTTTAAATAGAGATATTTGCGGCTGAACAGTGAGCGACACACTCAAACTGCTTTTTTTTTAGATACCAAAGGCCCAAAACTGGATAGTACAGCGATTTGACCCGTGGAACTGCGAAACCACACTGGGATGTCGGGCCTACACAAGACTATTTTCAACAGATATATTTTTGGGTCACAACAGTCAGGAGACACTACTGTTTTTCTTTACGGAAAAAACTACCAAAACATGAATAATAGAGATTTTTTGCCGTGGGATGGCAAAACCACAGTTATTGTTTACTGGGGTATACCACACTTTTTTAAATAGAGATATTTGCGGCTGAACAGTGAGCGACACACTCAAACTGCTTTTTTTTTAGATACCAAAGGCCCAAAACTGGATAGTACAGCGATTTGACCCGTGGAACTGCGAAACCACACTGGGATGTCGGGCCTACACAAGACTATTTTCAACAGATATATTTTTGTGTCACAACAGTCAGGAGACACTACTGTTTTTCTTTACGGAATAAACTACCAAAACATGAATAATAGAGATTTTTTGCCGTGGGATGGCAAAACCACAGTTATTGTTTACTGGGGTATACCACACTTTTTTAAATAGAGATATTTGCGGCTGAACAGTAAGCGACACACTCAAACTGCTTTTTTTTTAGATACCAAAGGCCCAAAATTGGATAGTACAGCGATTTGACCCATGGAACTGCGAAACCAAATTGGGATGTCATGCCTACACAAGACTATTTTCAACAGATATATTTTTGTGTCACAACAGTCAGGAGACACTACTGTTTTTCTTTACTGAAAAAACTACCAAAAGCTGAATAATAGAGATTTTTACCGTGGGATGGCAAAACCACAGTTATTGTTTACTGGGGTATACCACACTTTTTTAAATAGAGATATTTGCGGCTGAACAGTGAGCGACACACTCAAACTGCTTTTTTTTTAGATACCAAAGGCCCAAAACTGGATAGTACAGCGATTTGACCCGTGGAACTGCGAAACCACACTGGGATGTCGGGCCTACACAAGACTATTTTCAACAGATATATTTTTGTGTCACAACATTCAGGAGACACTACTGTTTTTCTTTACGGAAAAAACTACCAAAACCAGAATAATTGAGATTTTTTACAGTGGGATGGCAAAACCACAGTTATTGCTTACTGGGGTATACCACACTTTTTTAAATAGAGATATTTGCGGCTGAACAGTGAGCGACACACTCAAACTGCTTTTTTTTTAGATACCAAAGGCCCAAAACTGAATAGTACAGCAATTTGACCCGTGGAACTGTTAAACCACATTGGGATGTCGTGCCTTCACAAGACTATTTTCAACAGATATATTTTTGTGTCACAACAGTCAGGAGACACTACTGTTTTTCTTTACGGAAAAAACTACCAAAAGCTGAATAATTGAGATGTTTACCGTGGGATGGCAAAACCACAGTTATTGTTTACTGGGGTATACCACACTTTTTTAAATAGAGATATTTGCGGCTGAACAGTGAGCGACACACTCAAACTGCTTTTTTTTTTAGATACCAAAGGCCCAAAACTGGATAGTACAGCGATTTGACCCGTGGAACTGCGAAACCACACTGGGATGTCGGGCCTACACAAGACTATTTTCAACAGATATATTTTTGTGTCACAACAGTCAGGAGACACTACTGTTTTTCTTTACGGAAAAAACTACCAAAAGCTGAATAATAGAGATTTTTACCGTGGGATGGCAAAACCACAGTTATTGTTTACTGGGGTATACCACACTTTTTTAAATAGAGATATTTGCGGCTGAACAGTGAGCGACACACTCAAACTGCTTTTTTTTTAGATACCAAAGTCCCAAAACTTGATAGTACAGCGATTTGACCCGTGGAACTGCGAAACCACACTGGGATGTCGGGCCTACACAAGACTATTTTCAACAGATATATTTTTGTGTCACAACAGTCAGGAGACACTACTGTTTTTCTTTACGGAAAAAACTACCAAAACATGAATAATAGAGATTTTTTGCCGTGGGATGGCAAAACCACAGTTATTGTTTACTGGGGTATACCACACTTTTTTAAATAGAGATATTTGCGGCTGAACAGTGAGCGACACACTCAAACTGCTTTTTGTTTAGATACCAAAGGCCCAAAACTGGATAGTACAGCGATTTGACCCATGGAACTGCGAAACCACACTGGTATGTCGGGCCTACACAAGACTATTTTCAACAGATATATTTTTGTGTCACAACATTCAGGAGACACTACTGTTTTTCTTTATGGAAAAAACTACCAAAACCAGAATAATTGAGATTTTTTTACAGTGGGATGGCAAAACCACAGTTATTGCTTACTGGGGTATACCACACTTTTTTAAATAGAGATATTTGCGGCTGAACAGTGAGCGACACACTCAAACTGCTTTTTTTTTAGATACCAAAGGCCCAAAACTGAATAGTACAGCAATTTGAGCCGTGGAACTGCGAAACCACATTGGGATGTCGTGCCTACACAAGACTATTTTCAACAGATATATTTTTGTGTCACAACAGTCAGGAGACACTACTGTTTTTCTTTACGGAAAAAACTACCAAAAGCTGAATAATAGAGATTTTTACCGTGGGATGGCAAAACCACAGTTATAGTTTACTGGGGTATACCACACTTTTTTAAATAGAGATATTTGCGGCTGAACAGTGAGCGACACACTCAAACTGCTTTTTTTTTTAGATACCAAAGGCCCAAAACTGGATAGTACAGCGATTTGACCCATGGAACTGCGAAACCACACTGGTATGTCGGGCCTACACAAGACTATTTTCAACAGATATATTTTTGTGTCACAACATTCAGGAGACACTACTGTTTTTCTTTATGGAAAAAACTACCAAAACCAGAATAATTGAGATTTTTTACAGTGGGATGGCAAAACCACAGTTATTGCTTACTGGGGTATACCACACTTTTTTAAATAGAGATATTTGCGGCTGAACAGTGAGCGACACACTCAAACTGCTTTTTTTTTAGATACCAAAGGCCCAAAACTGAATAGTACAGCAATTTGAGCCGTGGAACTGCGAAACCACATTGGGATGTCGTGATTACACAAGACTATTTTCAACAGATATATTTTTGTGTCACAACAGTCAGGAGACACTACTGTTTTTCTTTACGGAAAAAACTACCAAAAGCTGAATAATAGAGATTTTTACCGTGGGATGGCAAAACCACAGTTATTGTTTACTGGGGTATACCACACTTTTTTAAATAGAGATATTTGCGGCTGAACAGTGAGCGACACACTCAAACTGCTTTTTTTTTAGATACCAAAGGCCCAAAACTGGATAGTACAGCGATTTGACCCGTGGAACTGCGAAACCACACTGGGATGTCGGGCCTACACAAGACTATTTTCAACAGATATATTTTTGTGTCACAACAGTCAGGAGACACTACTGTTTTTCTTTACGGAAAAAACTACCAAAAGCTGAATAATAGATATTTTTACCGTGGGATGGCAAAACCACAGTTATAGTTTACTGGGGTATACCACACTTTTTTAAATAGAGATATTTGCGGCTGAACAGTGAGCGACACACTCAAACTGCTTTTTTTTTTAGATACCAAAGGCCCAAAACTGGATAGTACAGCGATTTGACCCATGGAACTGCGAAACCACACTGGTATGTCGGGCCTACACAAGACTATTTTCAACAGATATATTTTTGTGTCACAACATTCAGGAGACACTACTGTTTTTCTTTATGGAAAAAACTACCAAAAGCTGAATAATAGAGATTTTTACCGTGGGATGGGAAAACCACAGTTATTGTTTACTGGGGTATACCACACTTTTTTAAATAGAGATATTTGCGGCTGAACAGTGAGCGACACACTCAAACTGCTTTTTTTTTAGATACCAAAGGCCCAAAACTGGATAGTACAGCGATTTGACCCGTGGAACTGCGAAACCACACTGGGATGTCGGGCCTACACAAGACTATTTTCAACAGATATATTTTTGTGTCACAACAGTCAGGAGACACTACTGTTTTTCTTTACGGAAAAAAATACCAAAACATGAATAATAGAGATTTTTTGCCGTGGGATGGCAAAACCACAGTTATTGTTTACTGGGGTATACCACACTTTTTTAAATAGAGATATTTGCGGCTGAACAGTGAGCGACACACTCAAACTGCTTTTTTTTTAGATACCAAAGGCCCAAAACTGGATAGTACAGCGATTTGACCCGTGGAACTGCGAAACTACATTGGGATGTCATGCCTACACAAGACTATTTTCAACAGATATATTTTTGTGTCACAACAGTCAGGAGACACTACTGTTTTTCTTTACTGAAAAAACTACCAAAAGCTGAATAATAGAGATTTTTACCGTGGGATGGCAAAACCACAGTTATTGTTTACTGGGGTATACCACACTTTTTTAAATAGAGATATTTGCGGCTGAACAGTGAGCGACACACTCAAACTGCTTTTTTTTTAGATACCAAAGGCCCAAAACTGGATAGTACAGCGATTTGACCCGTGGAACTGCGAAACCACACTGGTATGTCGGGCCTACACAAGACTATTTTCAACAGATATATTTTTGTGTCACAACATTCAGGAGACACTGCTGTTTTTCTTTACGGAAAAAACTACCAAAACCAGAATAATTGAGATTTTTTACAGTGGGATGGCAAAACCACAGTTATTGCTTACTGGGGTATACCACACTTTTTTAAATAGAGATATTTGCGGCTGAACAGTGAGCGACACACTCAAACTGCTTTTTTTTTAGATACCAAAGGCCCAAAACTGAATAGTACAGCAATTTGACCCGTGGAACTGTTAAACCACATTGGAATGTCGTGCCTTCACAAGACTATTTTCAACAGATATATTTTTGTGTCACAACAGTCAGGAGACACTACTGTTTTTCTTTACGGAAAAAACTACCAAAAGCTGAATAATTGAGATGTTTACCGTGGGATGGCAAAACCACAGTTATTGTTTACTGGGGTATACCACACTTTTTTAAATAGAGATATTTGCGGCTGAACAGTGAGCGACACACTCAAACTGCTTTTTTTTTAGATACCAAAGGCCCAAAACTGGATAGTACAGCGATTTGACCCGTGGAACTGCGAAACCACACTGGGATGTCGGGCCTACACAAGACTATTTTCAACAGATATATTTTTGTGTCACAACAGTCAGGAGACACTACTGTTTTTCTTTACGGAAAAAACTACCAAAACATGAATAATAGAGATTTTTTGCCGTGGGATGGCAAAACCACAGTTATTGTTTACTGGGGTATACCACACTTTTTTAAATAGAGATATTTGCGGCTGAACAGTGAGCGACACACTCAAACTGCTTTTTTTTTAGATACCAAAGGCCCAAAACTGGATAGTACAGCGATTTGACCCGTGGAACTGCGAAACCACATTGGGATGTCGTGCCTACACAAGACTATTTTCAACAGATATATTTTTGTGTCACAACAGTCAGGAGACACTACTGTTTTTCTTTATGGAAAAAACTACCAAAAGCTGAATAATAGAGATTTTTACCGTGGGATGGCAAAACCACAGTTATTGTTTACTGGGGTATACCACACTTTTTTAAATAGAGATATTTGCGGCTGAACAGTGAGCGACACACTCAAACTGCTTTTTTTTTAGATACCAAAGGCCCAAAACTGGATAGTACAGCGATTTGACCCATGGAACTGCGAAACCACACTGGTATGTCGGGCCTACACAAGACTATTTTCAACAGATATATTTTTGTGTCACAACATTCAGGAGACACTACTGTTTTTCTTTATGGAAAAAACTACCAAAACCAGAATAATTGAGATTTTTTACAGTGGGATGGCAAAACCACAGTTATTGCTTACTGGGGTATACCACACTTTTTTAAATAGAGATATTTGCGGCTGAACAGTGAGCGACACACTCAAACTGCTTTTTTTTTAGATACCAAAGGCCCAAAACTGAATAGTACAGCAATTTGAGCCGTGGAACTGCGAAACCACATTGGGATGTCGTGCCTACACAAGACTATTTTCAACAGATATATTTTTGTGTCACAACAGTCAGGAGACACTACTGTTTTTCTTTACGGAAAAAACTACCAAAAGCTGAATAATAGAGATTTTTACCGTGGGATGGCAAAACCACAGTTATTGTTTACTGGGGTATACCACACTTTTTTAAATAGAGATATTTGCGGCTGAACAGTGAGCGACACACTCAAACTGCTTTTTTTTTAGATACCAAAGGCCCAAAACTGGATAGTACAGCGATTTGACCCGTGGAACTGCGAAACCACACTGGGATGTCGGGCCTACACAAGACTATTTCCAACAGATATATTTTTGTATCACAACAGTCAGGAGACACTACTGTTTTTCTTTACGGAAAAAAATACCAAAACATGAATAATAGAGATTTTTTGCCGTGGGATGGCAAAACCACAGTTATTGTTTACTGGGGTATACCACACTTTTTTAAATAGAGATATTTGCGGCTGAACAGTGAGCGACACACTCAAACTGCTTTTTTTTTAGATACCAAAGGCCCAAAACTGGATAGTACAGCGATTTGACCCGTGGAACTGCGAAACCACATTGGGATGTCATGCCTACACAAGACTATTTTCAACAGATGTATTTTTGTGTCACAACAGTCAGGAGACACTACTGTTTTTCTTTACGGAAAAAACTACCAAAAGCTGAATAATAGAGATTTTTACCGTGGGATGGCAAAACCACAGTTATTGTTTACTGGGGTATACCACACTTTTTTAAATAGAGATATTTGCGGCTGAACAGTGAGCAACACACTCAAACTGCTTTTTTTTTAGATACCAAAGGCCCAAAACTGGATAGTACAGCGATTTGACCCGTGGAACTGCGAAACCACACTGGTATGTCGGGCCTACACAAGACTATTTTCAACAGATATATTTTTGCGTCACAACAGTCAGGAGACACTACTGTTTTTCTTTACGGAAAAAACTACCAAAACCAGAATAATAGAGATTTTTTACAGTGGGATGGCAAAACCACAGTTATTGCTTACTGGGGTATACCACACTTTTTTAAATAGAGATATTTGCGGCTGAACAGTGAGCAACACACTCAAACTGCTTTTTTTTTAGATACCAAAGGCCCAAAACTGGATAGTACAGCGATTTGACCCGTGGAACTGCGAAACCACATTGGGATGTCGTGCCTACACAAGACTATTTTCAACAGATATATTTTTGTGTCACAACATTCAGGAGACACTACTGTTTTTCTTTACGGAAAAAACTACCAAAACCAGAATAATAGAAATTTTTACCGTGGTATGGCAAAACCACAGTTATTGTTTACTGGGGTATACCACACTTTTTTAAATAGAGATATTTGCGGCTGAACAGTGAGCGGCACACTCAAACTGATTTCTTTTTAGATACCAAAGGCCCAAAACTGGATAGTACAGCGATTTGACCCGTGGAACTGCGAAACTACTCTGGGATGTCAGGCCTACACAAGACTATTTTCAACAGATATATGTTTGTGTCACAACAGTCAGGAGATACTACTGTTTTTCTTTACAGAAAAAACTACCAAAAGCTGAATAATAGAGATTTTTTACCGTGGGATGGCAAAACCACATTTATTGTTTACTGGGGTATACCACACTTTTTTAAATGGAGATATTTGCGGCTGAACAGTGAGCGACACACTCAAACTGCTTTTTTTTTAGACACCCAAGGCCCAAAACTGGATAGTACAGCGATTTGACCCGTGGAACTGTGAAACCACACTGGGATGTCGGGCCTACACAAGACTATTTTCAACAGATATATTTTTGTGTCACAACAGTCAGGAGACACTACTGTTTTTCTTTACGGGAAAAACTACCAAAACCTGAATAATAGAGATTTTTTACCGTGGGATGGCAAAACCACAGTTATTGTTTACTGGGGTATACCACACTTTTTTAAATAGAGATATTTGCGGCTGAACAGTGAGCGACACACTCAAACTGTTTTTTTTTTATATACAAATGGCCCAAAATGGATAATACAGAGGTTTGAACCGTGGAAGTGCAAAACAAAACTTCTGTTTCTCTAGCCTACACCAGACTATTTTCAACAGTTATATTTGTGTCTGAAAAATCAGAGACATGATTGATTTGCTGAGTGCCCTCCAGAACCAAAAAACATATTACACAAAACGGTCAAAGTCTAGGAAGCTGGGAGACCGTAGAAGTGGAAAATTTCTTTGAAAAACACTAGGGCCAACAGTGGAGCAGATGGAGGTCCTGGTAACAGAACAAAATGAGACATCTTGGGGAAATGGTCAACTATGACCCAAAAAGCAGTAAACCCTTGCACCTAAGTAAGATCTGCAACAAAGTCCATGGCTCTATTGATATAGGAAGAGGCTAAAGAGGACTGAGATGAGCCTGACGGCTTGAAATGCACACATTGGAGGCAAGATGCTATGATTTTTTTTATTTCTTGTTTCCTTTGTGCCACCAGTAGAAATAAGAATGGAGTTCAGCTGATCTTTTAATTCCTGGGTAACCGGAGAAAAAATGGGCCCAACTTAAGAGTTTCTGACAGAGTGCTTTTGAAACTATAGACCATCCTTTAGATGAAGAACAGGAAAAAGAAGATATGGTAGCAAGAATACATTCAAGTTCAATTCCCTTTTAGGGCGCATCTTCAGAGGCATCACGTGGATAGTAGGACCTGGATAATTTGCCAGCCCTGTGGTTTTTTTTTGTTGGCTGGATGAACTAAAATCATGAAAAGAAGAGTGACCATCGAGCTTGATGGGGTTTCAGCCTATTTTTATTATCTGCATAGATTGTCACCACGAACTTAACTCATTCAAGTAGATTTCAACTTTATGTCTAAGAGTTCATGGCTACAAATAGAATAGTTTCATTCTGTTGAAGAGAATTTCTTGAAGAAGAATCCACAGGGATGATTTCTCGATCCAGAGGACTTTTGTGACAGAACTTATACACCAACAGCAGAGGCATCTACTTCAAGGAAGAATAGCATGTTGGCTTCAGCATACTATAGGACTGAAGCAGTGAAAAAATGATTTCCTCTAGGGGACCTGGAAAGGTTGAACAGCGGAATCTGACCAGTTGCAAGAATCAGTACCCTTCTGAGGAAGGGCCATTGGAACAGCAACTACTTGAGAGTATTGTGTAATGAACTGTCAGTAATAATTTGCAAAACCATAGCCAAAACATCTTTGGAAAGCTTTCAGACCAATGAATTGTGGCCAATCAAAAACAACAGAAACTTTGTCTGGATCAATACATAGACCTCCAGATGCGATAATATGTTACAGGAAAAGCAGTTTATGTCACTCAAAGAGATATTTTTCATGTCATAAAGATGATTTTATCGTAGTTTCTTCAAAACAAAGCAGAAATTAAGATGGTGAGCTTCTCGGTCTATAAAGAATATTAGGAAATCATTCATATAGTCTAGGAAGTACTGGTTCAGGACATCACTAAAGATCTCATTAATGAGGTTCTGAAACTCAGTCGGATTGATGCATAATCTGAAGGGCAGAACCAGAAACCTAAACTGGACAATAAGCTGGTACACAATCAGAATGTAAAAGCACATTCACACTGTAGCCATTTCACAGACTAAACAAAAGAAAAAAAACAAAAACAAAATGAGCATAGACCCTACAAAAAGTAAATGAGTAAATAGTAACGGTACATGTAAATAACAGAGTACTTAGTTAACGCTACTTTGATCAAAAAAGAATAAAAGTCACACAACGTCAATGTGAATAAGAGCAGAGCAAGAAAGAGCCCTCAAAAACATTAAAAATCATCATAAAATACATAATTTCTCACATTATATCCTATGCAGTAATATTATTATAGACGGAAAACAAAAAGATCAATATCACAGTAAAGGTATCATGTGGAATAGTATCCACAGAAAATATAACCCTGAGGAGAGATAACATAACAGAATATATATATATATTTATATAAATATGTACAATATATAACTATTTATATATTTATCTTTAGGTTATATATAGTATATACCTATAATTATACTAGGGATTACAGAAGTGATGACACAATGGGGAGACTTGAAGTCTCAACAAATCTTTTTAGCAGACAGTTTACTATGTATATATTATCTGTGTTTAAATGTTAAATAAATAAATTATTTTAATAACACAATATATCTCCATTTTCCAGTTTTTTTTATCTCTCTCCAGGGTTATATTTTCTGTGGATATTATTCCACATGATACCTTTCTTAATTGTGAGATTGATCTTTTCGTTTTCAGTCTATAACAGGATAGAGTTCTTATTCACATTGATAGAACATGCTCTTACACATTTTACACTTTCCAAATATATTAGCTTATAGTCATCTCAGGTTTTTGGTTTTGCTGTAATTTATTTTACAGTGTACAAACCCCCTTTTCTGAGCTAACAATTCCATCTGCATAGCTTCCCAAGGATGAGTGCCTTACTCGAGGCTCTACCCTGCTCTGCCCTTATTCACATTGATGTCGTATGACATGTGATAAGGTTTTAATACTAGACAAGTTGACAAGTTAGGACCACCCCGTTGGGTACACCATGACGTTGAGAGATGGCTTTTATGCGTTTTGATCAAAATAGCGTTAACTAAGTTCCCTCTGTTATTTACATGTACCATTACTATTTACTCGTTTACTTTTTGTAGAGTCTATGCTCATTTTGTTTGTTTTTTTTCTTGGGTATAATTGGAAAGGCACACAGAGATATTCATAGTGATCATCTTGGGTGTTGAATGTGGTCTCCCATTAGTGCAGATAAAGTTATATGCTCAATGTAGTTCTAATTTGGTGAAGATGGTAGAACCTTTAATCCCGTCAAAAAGTCAAAAACAAGAAAAACTGCATAACAGTTTTTCAACATGATTTTATTCAGACCTCAATAGTCTATGCTCGTGTCAGAGACCCATCTTTCTTTTTAATGAAACACACCAAATTAGGGCAAAAGAAATGAATACATAGCCCAGGTAAGAATTTGCCAAAACTTTAATAAAGACATATAAAGGTAAATACACACAATAATAAAATCAAAGACACACCACAGAAGAAAAAGGATGGAGAATCTGGACCCCAATCGTATATGAGGTAATATATCCTACTAATAGTTCCCTCAGGTAGACACGTGACCACTAATATAACATTAAAGAGCATAAAATGTAAGGCAGCAACAAATGTGAAATATAAAAAGATGACTGAAAATTACCAAAATGTTTTTTTATCAAAATATATAAATATATACAAATGGCAAGTGAAGTATAGCTTAGTAGAATAAATAAATATATATGGTATAAAATAACACCACCCAATTATACATATATATATACACATAGAGCTGCATACATAGATGACAGTGTCAATAAAAAACAGCCCCTAACAGTATCATTAAAGAAGTAACCATAATTACCCACGGGAAGAAATCAAAGGTCCAGATCCCCACCACACACCCGACGCGCGTTTCGCATAGGAAATGCTTCGTCCAGGGGTGATGGGATGCTGGAAGGAGCAAGTATATAAATGGATCCTGGCCAATACCGTTAAAACAGTGATGATGAACAGCTGCGTCCTTGCGCATAGCTTGATTTATAATTTAAATATTACCATGGGTACCTGTGTGTGTAAATCGCGCTCCTGCAATAAGACGCCGCCGCCACGTCGACCGCGTGCATCGGAGCCGCCGGAAAAACAAAAGAATAGCGTACTTCCCGTCACGTGACCACAAATGGTCACATGATCGGAACTAATTCACGTGATCAGTCTCGCAAAGCGCATGCGTGATGGCATTCAGATTTAAAGCAGGAGAATTGCTAAGACCCACAGAGGTAAACGTAGAAACCAATAGAAAAGCCACATAGTAACCAAGAAATTTCTATAAATAAGAAGAAATTGATAAAAATAAAAAAATAAAAAATATATAAAAAAATATATAATAAGAGACCATAGTGAAAATTGATAAAATAATCCAGTGTATTTATTATTGTATCAAGAGCCTCATACATAGAAGCAAAATATTAGAACACCAAAGAAGTGCATATACAGTTATATGAAAAAGTTTGGGCACCCCTATTAATCTTAAGCTTAATGTTTTATAAAAATTGGTGTTTTTGCAACAGCTATTTCAGTTTGATATATGTAATAACTGTTGGACACAGTAATGTTTCTGCCTTGAAATGAGGTTTATTGTACTAACAGAAAATGTGCAATCTGCATTCAAACAAAATTTGACAGGTGCATAAGTATGGGCACCTCACCAGAACAGTGACATTAATATTTAGTAGATCATCCTTTTGCAAAAATAACAGCCTCTAGTCGCTTCCTATAGCTTTTAATGAGTTCCTGGATCCTGGATGAAGGTATTTTTGACCATTCCTCTTTACAAAACAATTCCAGTTCAGTTAAGTTTGATGGTCGCCGAGCATGGACAGTCCTCTTTAAATGATCCCACAGATGTTCAATGATATTCAGGTCTGGGGACTGGGATGGCCATTCCAGAACATTGTAATTGCTCCTCTGCATGAATGCCTGAATAGATTTGGAGCGGTGTTCTGGATCATTGTCTTGCTGAAAGATCCATTCCCTGAGTAACTTCAACTTTATCACTGATTCTTGAACATTATTGTCAAGAATCTGCTGATACTGAGTGGAATCCATGCGTCCCTCAACTTTAACAAGATTCCCGGTGCCGGCATTGGCCACACAGCCCCAAAGCATGATGGAACCTCCACCAAATTTTACTGTGGGTAGCAAGTGTTTTTCTTGGAATGCTGTGTTTTTTTGCCGCCATGCATAACGCCTTTTTGTATGACCAAACAACTCAATCTTGGCTTCATCAGTCCACAGGACCTTCTTCCAAAAAGAAATTGGCTTCTCCAAATGTGCTTTTGCATACCTCAGCCGACTCTGTTTGTGGCGTGCTTGCAGAAACGGCTTCTTTCGCATCACTCTCCAATACAGCTTCTCCTTGTGCAAAGTGCGTTGTATAGTTGACCGATGCACAGTGACACGATCTACAGCAAGTTGATGCTGCAGCTCTCTGGAGGTGGTCTGAGGATTGTCCTTGACTGATCTCACCATTCTTCTTCTCTGCCTTTCTGATGTTTTTCTTGGCCTGCCACTTCTGGCCTTAACAAGAACTGTCCCTGTGTTCTTCCATTTCCTTACTGTGTTCCTCACAGTGGAAACTGACAGGTTAAATCTCTGAGACAGCTTTTTGTATCCTTCCCCTGAACAACTATGTTAAATAATCTTTGTTTTCAGATCATTTGACAGTTGTTTTGAGGAGCCCATGATGCCACTCTTCAGAGGAGATTCAAACAGGAGAACAACTTGCAAGTGGCCACTTTAAGTAGCTTTTCTCATGATTGCATACACCTGGCTATGAAGTTCAAAGCTCAATGAGGTTACAAAACCAAAAAAAGTGCTTTAGTAAGTCAGTAAAAAGTAGGTAGGAGTATTTAAAGCAAGAAAATGATAAGGGTGCCCATACTTATGCACCTGTCAAATTTTGTTTGAATGCAGATTGCACATTTTCTGTTAGTACAATAAACCTCATTTCAAGGCAGAAACATTACTGTGTCCAACAGTTATTACATATATCAAACTGAAATAGCTGTTGCAAAAACACCAATTTTTATAAAACATTAAGCTTAAGATTAATAGGGGTGCCCAAACTTTTTCATATAACTGTATCAACGAATAAAGATTGACAAAAGCTGTATAATGTGACAAAGAAAAAGAAAAACACAAAGATGTGAAATAGAAAGTGACATGTGCACCAATAGGTAATAAATATCAAGAATATATAAATATATATATACATATAAAAAACATACATATATAGAAATATGTGAAAAATATGAAAAATATATATTGTGTTAATATGAAAAATATATACATAACAAAATGTTTATTAATGACAAAAATTAGCTAAAGTGGCAAGTGCTATAGATAAAACATGTATATAAAGAAAAAGGAAGGGGGGGGGGAAGGGAACCAGGGGAAAAGAGGGGGGGTGGGGGAAACAAGAAGGGAACCGGCAAAGGAGGAAAAAGGGGGAAGGGGAAAGAAGGGAAGGGAAAGGAAGAGGGAAAGGGGGGGGAGGAGGGGGAGGGGGAGGGGGCGGGGGGGAGAAAGGGGGAAGGGGGGAAAGGGAGGGAAAGAAAAAGGAAAAGAGGTTAAAGTGGCAAAAAGGAAGGCACAGGGATCCAGGACCATCTAAAAGAAAAATAGTCAAAAACACACATAAAACATACAAGTAGTAAATAAAAATGAAATAAATAAATTAAAACCAGCATAGGACTCAGATCAGAAGGCGGCTGCAGAATATTTGTACCCAATTATAAATTATTCAAAGAAAAGGCACAAAACTATGGTGATCATTCAGACCATAGGGTGATATGGTATTAAGTTTATAAATCCATTTCGTTTCTTTTTGGGACAATAGTTTCTTCCAATTTCCCCCTCTAGGACTCAAAAAAACTCGATCAATGCCCCTAAAGACTAATCCGGTCGGATCACAGTTGTGAATCATTTTAAAGTGACGTGGAATAGATTTCAATAAGGACAAGTCATCAACTTGTCCCGCCCCCTCAATATCCAACACGTGTTCACGAACACGTCTTCTGAACTCACGTGTCGTCATACCAATTTTTAATGAAACAGAAGCATGCACCGACCAGCAATATAAATTATTGGATAAACCCACTCTTTCCAGATTTTCTTTAATGTAAGCAGACATATTTTAAGTCCCAGGGAGAGATAGATAATAAACTCTCTCAATAGATGGTTGACTACTTAGAAGAAGGGTAATGGTGCAGTCTAATGGCCAGAGTGGTGGTAGTGCCATGATCGTCTGTTTTCACATCTGTGAAGTCCTCGTAAGCAGAAGAACAACAGGAGTCAATGGTGTCAGAGAAAGAGTTTCAGAGAAGGTGGGTGAAATAGAGTTTTGACACAGTATTGAAACAAAATGATCGGTATTGGGCAGAGCATGCAGCTATAGCTATTGAAGTTCCGAAAGCACCAGTGCATCAAAAAGTAGTAACATTAAAAAAGAAATGTATTCAACCTGTAGTGCTCCAATTAGAAGAGTCACATTCTTAGTGCAGAATTGGATACAACTAACAGGAATTGGGAGCCACATACAAAGTTTAGCTTGAGAGGCAACCACAAAGAAAGAAAGAAAATTTCATCCTTTTGGCAAGAGAAAAGTCAATAAAATCTGAAATCAATGAAAGCATCTTCCGAGAGCACAGAGGAACTGAAGGAAGTGGACAAAGGTATTGTGGCGCCCCTAAGGGTTCTACCGCCACAGGGATGCTGCACTTCTCTAATGGAGTGTAGTGTTCCTCCTCTGAGGTAAGAACAGTGCGATGGTCAGGACCCTTCCTTCACACCCAACACCACACTTCTCCCACCAGAGGGGGCTAGTAAGCACTAGGTGCTGCCCCTACTGGAAGCTGGGAGACTGGGGAACCAAAAGAAACGGGAACCAATTAGTGGGTGAGGTTGGAGGACTCACATTTTAGTGACACTTAATAAATCATATTTAATACAGAGCCATTTTTGCTTCTGGGTCTTTTGATCGTGATCTCCCTCCCTGAGAGTGGATCCTGTGTGGACCTGCAGAGGATGGAGACAAGGCCCTCGTACCCTGGCCTTGGGTCAATGGGCAGGTTGCAGATAAGGAATGTCTCAGCCCGGTCAAGGACCATGATCAAGAAGGCCCGGAGCTCAGGAGTGTAGCTCCACCGCAAATGGATCCCAGGGGGATGCAGACGGAGCGGTATACGCCACCTGTCCCCGCTATGCTGATCTAGTCAGAGGGATTCCTGCTGCAAGAGGGGTACCGGCCCCCGACACCTGATCTTGCTACGCTACGTCCTGGTCAGGGAAGCACGGTAGGCCAAGAGGATCCCACCGGGTAACGCAAGGAGTGGAGCTGCCACCCGTACCCTTTTTCTGAGTGAAGTTCAGAGGGAGACACGGCCTATTTACACACACACAGACAGGAAAGGATCCGGTCTGAAGTCTAGGAACACTCTGTTGCGGGGTCCTGATTGAACACTGGACTTACTCGGAGGTTGTCAGATCCCCGTCCCTGGTGACCACAGAACTCCGTAGAGGAGCAGGGAGAAGCCTTGCAGCTGTACTCTCCACTGTGAATAAAAACCCTGGAAGTTAACCCCTATGGCCTCCGGACTCTTATTCTGCACTACACCGCACTACGCAGCGACAGACCTCCTAGACTACTACCCCCCTCCATCCTGCCTCTCTCTGCCCTGAGGCCCTGCTCTGCCTGTGGGGAGTAGTACAATGACGGCTGCCATAACACCCTGCCTCAGAGGACTGCAGCAGCGCTGGTGGCCATCACCAGACACCACAGGTGGCGTAGTCGAAATGCCACTCAACCCTGAAAGCCCATTACATCTTTTTTTAATGTGACCACCCTGGGCACGGAACGGGTCTAGGCCACGCCTGCATCCCCTCAACATCCGACCCGGCTCTGAGTAACCCCACTTCCCAGGGTGAGGGCTGTGAGCGTCACATCCCTGTCGTAGTCGGCAGGATTGCGTGACCGCAGCAACGGAAGAAGTTATCCCCATTGCTACCGGGTACTGCGCGCCTTAACAACAGACTGTCTTTAACACTCAAGATGGCGCCCGCCCAAGAAGAACGGACGTCATTGTGTACAAAAAGGACAACCACCCAGAACCTCCCATCGTGGGCCAGGCTTTCCTATGATGCCAAAAGTGCAGACCGCCGCCTCCATAAGAGACAGTCCGCACAGGGATGTCCGTCAAAGAGGATGGGATGTCCCTGGGAGTAGTGTTGAGCCACCCCCGTAGTGTTCGAGTTCGGTTCGGTTCGTCGAACACCCGTGTGTTCGCCGAACTGTTCGTCGAACTGTTCGTCGAACACCTTCGAACACCGTTAAAACCAATGGCAGGCAAACAAAAACACATAGAAACACATAGAAAACACCTTCAAAGGTGTCCAAAAGCTGACAAACTGCTCAGAAGACACAACTAACACATGGAAAAGTGACAAGTGCATATAGTCATGCGAAAAGAAAAGAGGTGGAGGAGTAAAAGGAGGGGGAGACACAGATATAGGCATGTCATGCCCTTCTAAAATCCAAAAAGTGAGAAGCCGACACGTTCAGTCCACTCCTGCCCGTGCCACCTCCGTGTCGCCGGGTTTGTGCCAGAGCCGCGGTGAACCCTGACGGCCAGCCCCCCTCTCCCAATACTGGTGCCTGTCCGCTGGTGGGTCGAGCGAGCCCCCCTGTGGTGGAGGCAGCTCTAAGCTTTTTAATTTAAATTGTCCCTCTAATTTGAATGAATACACTTTAAATCCATTTACAAGGATCTATTGGAGGGCAAGTCTCATGCCAGCAGCCGCGTAATTCCAGCTCCAGTAGCGTCCACTAAAGCTGCTGCAGTTAAAAAGCTTTTATAAGGATCGAGCTCGGCTGTCCACCGCAAGGCATCCTAGTGCCAGTCCCAGCCCCTATGCCTTGGGGTGCCTCCTGATGCTCTTCACTAAGTATCCCGTGGTCCCGAAGCATTTCCTTTGAAAAAATTAAGTGTCCAAACTACAGGTGGTGTAGCTTGCTTAACAGCCGGGATAATCCGCTGACTAGCAGACACTGCTACTAGGCACAAAGTATTTCCTGGGCTAGATGCAGTTAAAAATTTGTAAGTAGATACTCTCGTTGGATGCTGAGAAAGCATTCCATAGAGTCTCCTGGCACGCCATATATGATTCTCTTAAAAAGCTTGGGGTAGGGGTCTAGGGGACCCTTTTATAGCCAAAATCACGGCCCTGTATCACAATACGTCACCTAGGCTGAAGATAAATGGAACTGTAGCACCGAGGGCTCGGTTGCTACAGACGTATTGCACCTCACCCAGAGGTGTGATATCTCACTCTCAGATAAGGATGGAGTGTGGATCAGGACCCGACACCTGCATGCATTACACCACATTGCCGTGGGGCAGGGCGACCAATATGCCCCTGAGATGGGCACGACAATCCCTGTCCCTGGCTGGAGTGGGGGGAGGGAACACTGAGGAAGGGGAACCCTGCAGTGCAGGAGCAGGGAGGAAGCAGTTCCTGGGTGCATTGAGAAGGGAGTATAAAAGGTGGGCACCATCTTAGTTCAGTGCAGAGAAGTCTGAGCAGAAGTGGCAGGGAGCAGGGGCTCTGCATGAGCTCTGCTCCGGAGGCGGGCCTAGTAACAGAGGCCCAGGCCTGCAAGAGGGAGAAGGAAGGAAGAGGAGCGGAGAAGGCTCCAGGAACGAGGAATGAAGGGATCCCAGGGGTGCGGACGGGCGAGTCGCCACCGCACGCCCGAATCCACCTGCGTGGAGGGGTCAGTCCAAAGGGGGAGACCGGTCCCCGAACTAGTGGAGGCAGGAAACGACCCTCAGCTAGAAACCGGAGGCTCTGACATTTTATGTGGCGCAGCCCCTTGCTCCACCCGCTAGGAAGGCACCACATAGGGTCAGGGAAACTGGCGCCAAGTTTACCAAGAGGAGGCCCGAGGCAGCCGGACAGAAGTGTTGGTAAGAAAGGCCAGACAAAGGACACACAAAAGGGGTCCTGTGAAGCGCTCCAAAGTTATCTGGGAGTTGTCTGAGCCCCTCACCTGGTGAGCACAGTACGACGTGGGCAGCCGTTACCTGCAGACGTGGTCTGGATAATAAGAACTGTGAGTAAAGGCCCTGAACTGCATCACTGACTCCGTGTCGTTACTGCTGCTGCCCTGCACCATCACCCCCATCCTCCGCATACACTGCCCTGAGGCTATACTCCTCCCGTGGGGAGTTATGCTACGCTCTGCTGCACCCACAACACCAGCCTTAGCGGTCTGCCCTGTAGCGGCGGTTCACTCTGACCGCAATCCACGGGTGGCGTAGTCAGACATTTAAACATCAAAACCACATAAATAGTTCCGCCACTGGTTTGACCGCCCTGAGCCATGGAACCGGATCGCCGCCACGAAGACTACAACCACCAGCATCCACCAAAAAGTGTCCGGCTCCGGGTGTCCCAAGGCCCAGGGGGTGCGTCAGAACATTTTCATCACCTTTCACAATCACCAATGGGACAAGGCAGGGATGTCCTCTGTCCCCTCTCTTATACATCCTAGTGACGGAGCACCTGCTCTCATCAATTCGCCATAACCCCAATATTAGGTGGATTGAGGTGGGAGGCACCGAGTACAAGTGCTCTCTATTTGCTGATGATGTCCTAGTATATATCACTCAATCACATATATCCATCCCTGCTGTTATGGCTGAAATAGATCACTTTGTTACATGGTAAAATTTTAAAATCAATGCAGCGAAGTCTGAGGCCCTCGATGTCTCCCTCCCTAAATCCATATAGGATTCCATCCAGTCCAACTTTCCCTTTGCCTGGCCCTCACAGGGTATCAAATACTTAGGAATTCCTATTCATAGAGACCTCTCCCATCTATGTTATCTTAATTTTGGGCCCTTTATTGAACAATTCCATACAGACCACGGTTGGCAAGTTAGAACTGTAAGATTCACTACGTGAACCACTGGTGTTTTGTGGAAAAGCACATGTACACCGCGTTCCAAATTATTATGCAAAAAGTGTTTAGGAGTGATAAGGGAAGAATTTGTTTGTTTGTCAGTTAAACTCATTGATGGTGATGTGTGTCAGGGCTCTTTATATCACTGTAAGCAATTGCAGACACCTGTGCTAATTAGTTTGGCAGGTGTGTCCAATGAAAGGCAAGACTACTTAAGAAGGCTCTCTCACATTATTAAGCAGCCTACATTTTCTGCCAAAATGGGAAAGAAAAAGGATGTGTCGGCTGCTGAGAAGCAACAAATTGTGGAGTGTTTAGGTCAAGGCATGACTACAATCAACATTGTGCGATGATCAGGATGAAGTGTCTTGGCAATCAAGAAGTATGTAGCTGATTCACAGTACACACGTGTGCGTGCTGATAAGGGCAAATTGAGGACTCTTTCCTACAGGCAATTACGTCAGGTTGAAACAGCAGCGGCAAAAAAGCCTTGTCATAGCAGCAGACAAGTTTTTGAAGCTGCTTGTGCCTCCAACGTCCCCCGAACAACAAGATGCAGGGTCCTTCAGAGGTTTGCAGCTGTGCATATGCCATCCTGTCGACCTCCTCTATCCACTTCACACAAGCAGAAACGGCTCCAGTGGGCCAAACATTACATGAAGACTGATTTCAAAACTGTTTTGTTCACGGATGAGTGCCGTGCAGCGCTCGATGGTCCAGATGAATGGAGTGGAGGATGGCTGGTTGATGGACACCCCACGCAAACACGGCTACAGCGCCAACAAGGAGGAGGTGGAGTAATGTTTTGGGCTGGAATCATGGGGAGAGAGATTGTCGGCCCCTTTAGGATCCCTGAAGGCGCTAAAGATGAACTCCATAATGTATGTGGATTTTCTCAAACAGCACTTCCTGCCATGGTTCAAGAAGAAGAACCGTGTATTTCACAGCAAGATCATTTTTCTGCATGATAATGCACCATCTCATGCTGCACATAAAACATCTGCATCTCTGGCTGATATGGGCATAAAAGGGGACAAACTTATGGTGTGACCCCCATGCTCCCCTGACCTCTACCCCATTCAGAACCTTTGGAGCATCATTAAAAGGAGTGTCTATGATGGCGGGAGGCAGTTCACATCTAAGCAACAGCTCTGGGAGGGTATTCTGTCCTCATGCAAAACAATTGAAGCAGAAACCATCCAAAACCTGACAAATTCAATGGACGAGAGAGTTCAGAAGCTCCTTTCGAACAAGGGGTCCTATGTGAAAATGTAACATCACCTAGAATAAAGTTTTGAGTTGAAAACTGTTTGATTTCAGTTTCTAACAACCTGCTAATGCTTATAATTTCAAAAATGACCATTTTTTTGGTCTTTATTAAAATGAAAAGGTTGATCGAAAAGTTTGGGGGATCTAAGAGTGTGGCAACCCAGTAGTCATGATTACTTCGAATTCTGACAATATGAGGGTCATGCTGCAGGTAGTGCAGCAAGAAGGCACTTATGTGTCTTGCGCATCTCGGAGCCCCAAAATTATTTTCCGGGCTAGATGCAGCTAAAAATTATTTTTAATTTTAAATCTGGTGAAGCTTATTATAGATAGCCTAATAGGATCAGTGCTGCACACTGCTACAAAGCCCAAATTATTTTCCAGTCAAGATACAGATAAACATGATTAGTAATTTGAAAGCTTAAAACGGTTGGTAGGGTGATTTTAACCAATCATCAAGCTTTTACTCTCCCCAGGATGACACAGGGGTAGAAAAGTCGTTTCGGATCCATGATTTGTTCATCTTTATGAACGTGAGTCTGTCTACATTATCAGTGGAGAGCCGCGTGCGCTTATCTGTCAGCACACCACCAGCAGCGCTGAACACACGTTCAGACAGAACGCTGGCTGCGGGGCATGACAAGATCTCCAAGGCGTAAGTGGCTAGCTCCGGCCATTTATCCAGATTGGAAGCCCAAAAAGAGCAAGGGTCCAGTGACACAGTCGTGGCTTCAATGTTTACTTGGAGATACTCCTGTACCATCGTCTCTAGGCGTTGACTATGTGTCAGACTTCTTGTCTCCTGTGGCCTTGCAAAGGATGGGCTAAAAAAGTGGTGAAATGATTCCGCAAAATTGATGTTACCAGCAGATACTGTGGTTCTGTTACGGTTTGAGTGCTGAACACTTGACGGTCCCACGGTTGGCAAGTTGGAACTGTGAGATTCACTACGTGCACCACTGGTATTTTGTGGAAAAGCACATGTAAGATTCTGCAACAGTCTCTGCTGATACTCCTGCATGCGTGCATCCCTTTCTATGGCAGGAATAATTTCTGCAAATTTACTTTTGTACCGGGGATCTAACAGTGTGGCAACCCAGTAGTCAGGATTATTTCTAATTCTCACAATTCGAGGGTCATGTTGCAGGTAGTGCAGCAAGAAGGCACTCATGTGTGTTGCGCATCCAGGAGCACCAAGTCCCTGTTGTGTTGGTGGCAAGGTAACAATCATGCTTCCTTCCTCTGTCCTCTCCCCCCAACCTCGCACAACAGAAATGTGATCAAGGACTCCCTCATCTGATGAGTCTTCCATCAGTTCGTCCTCCACTTCTTCCTGGGCTCCTGCACCTTCCTCACTAGTTTGGCTGCTACCATGCGCCCTGGTAAAACCATCTCCCCCACCCTCACATGCCTGCCGCCTTGGTGCTGCCGACCGTCTGGACCTTGCAGATGTTAGCCCTTCCGCATACAACTCCTCCTCCTCTACTTCCTCCACCTCCTCTTGTGCCACCACCTGACTCCGAATTCTGTTTACCATGTGCTCCAGCATGTAAATCACCGGAATAGTCATGCTGATAATGGCATCGTCAGCACTAAACATCTTCGTCGCCATTTCAAAACTGTGCAGAAGGGTGCATAGGTTCCTGATCTGAGACCACTCCTCCAGCGTGATTTGCCCCACCTCTGAATCTCGTTGGCCCAGGCTATACGTCAGAACGTATTGCACCAGGGCTTGTCGGTGCTGCCACAGTCGCTGCAACATGTGCAGAGTTGAATTCCACCGGGTAGGCACATCGCATTTTAGCCGGTGAAGTGGCAGGCCCAACGACTTCTGTAGAGATGTAAGTCGCTGAGCTGCGGGATGCGAACGGCGGAAGTGAGCACACAGTGACCGTGCCCTCTGCAGAAGGCCATCTAGTCTGGGATAGTGGGCTAAAAATTGCTGGACAACCAGGTTCAACACGTGAGCCATACAAGGCACGTGTGTGACATTGCCCCGGCGAAGGGCCGCACCCAGGTTTGCAGCATTGTCGCACACGGCCTTCCCTGGTTTCAGGTCCAGTGGAGACAACCATTCATGAAATTGGTTCTCCAGAGCTGACCACAACTCCTCAGCTGTGTGACTCACATTTCCCAGACATTTCAATGTAAAAACCGCCTGATGACGTTGAGCCCTACTGCCAGCATAGTAAGGAGGTGTGCAGGATCCCTTCTGCGCAGTTAGAAAGCTTGTGGCATGACCAGACAGGCTTTGGGTGCAGGTGGAAGACCGAGAGGAGGTTGAGGAGGCAGAAGCAGTGGAGGAACTTTGACATAAAGAGGATTGACGCACAACTCGTGGGGACGGCAAGACTTGGACAGCAGCCCCTTGTCCTGCTGTCACCATAGTTACCCAGTGCCCAGTCAGCGACATGTAACGCCCCTGTCCATGCCTACTCGTCCAAGTGTCTGTGGTGAAATGCACCCTGTCACACACAGAGTTTCTCAAAGAAGCGGTGATGTTGTGTGCGACATGCTGGTGGAGCGCAGGCACACCTTTCTTTGAGAAGTAGTGCCGACTGGGCATCTGGTACTGGGGCACTGCGACGGACATAAGGTCTCGAAAATCCTCTGTGTCCACCAGGCGGAAAGGCAGCATTTCTGTAGCCAAGAGCTTGCAGATGGTGAAATTCAACCTCTTAGCTTTCTCATGGCTAGGAGGAAATGGTCTTTTACTTGTCCACATCTGAGGGACCGAGGGCTGGCTATTGTGCTTAGACGGGGTTGATAAGGGTGTCCCCGGCAAACTGCCGGTCTGTGAGGAAGATGCAGGCGGACATGTTAGGTTGCCTTGATCCAAAGGTGGTGCTATCGATGTCGGACAGCGCTCAACACCAGCTGGTGTTACCACCTCCAAAGAAAATGATGACCTGCCAATCACGCTGGCTGTTGCGGGTAAAGAGGTGGCAGGTCTGCGCCCCAAAACAGGTGTGACTGCTGTCCCCCCAGTCACAGAGGATGAAGAGGCCGCGGATGCACAAGATATGGCAGACGGTGATTGGCCCGGCCGGCTAGGCCGCATTGTAGCACACTGAGCTTCCCACTGCAACTTATGCTTCATGTCCATGTGCCGGTTCATGCATGAAGTACTCAAACTATGTATTTTTTGGCCTCTACTTAGCTTTTGCTGACAAATGTTACAGATAACACGAGTTGGGTCATCTTTATCGATCTGAAAAAATGCCCAGGCTATGCAAGGCTTAGCACCCATGCGACCTGAAGAGCCACCACGACTTGTGGTGAGAGGCAGAGTTGTGTTTGAGGATGCAGTTGTTGACGTGCTTCCAGTACTACGTCTCTGTCCAGGAAGGCGCAACCTGACCTCGTCGTCACTAGCATCTTCCTCCACCTCCTCTGCTGACCTCATCTCTTGGCTGACTGTGGGTTGACAGTAAGTGGGATCTCCGACCTCATCATCATCACCCTGTGCGTTATCACACCCGTCGTCCTCAGAGCCAACCTGTTCCTGCCCTGACAAAAAACTAAAGTTGTCGCTCCAATCAGGTATTTGAGTCTTATCATCGTCTTACTCATTGTCTCCACCAACAGGAGTTACAGTTTGGGAATGAGGGTCTACATTATGGTCAGAACCTTCTGCGTCTGGTCCTGGATCCGACTCATAAAGATTCTGGGCATCAGTGCAGATCATTTCCTCGTCTGGATTCACAGAAGCGCTGGAGTTGACCTCTGATTCCCAGGCTATAGTATGAGTAAACAGCTCTGCAGACTCAACCATCTGTTCTACCTCATACTCAGACGGGCAGCTGGAGATTTGGGAGCTGTGAGGAAGCAAGTGCGATTTGGGTGACACCTTTGAGGACTGGAGTATTTGTGATGTTGAAGTTGATGTGGAGGAGAGCCCACTTAAAGGAGCACTTGATATCCGTTGAAGCACCTGCTGTTTTTGTGCCTCATCTGGAATTTGTAGCGATTGGCGTGGCCGTAAGAAAGGGATCTTATCACATTGTCCGCTAAAAGTAGACATTTTAGTTTGGCTGGAAGATGGTCTTTCTTCTGCACCTACCCCACGGACACAACCTTTTTTCCCCTTCCCAACACGCCTATTCCCCTTTCCACCAGCAGCAGGCCTTTTTCCACTCATTTTGGTGGTTAACTAATTCACAACTCTGGAGTTGTTTGCACAAAAAAGCAATGGATGGTAACCGAGCAGAGCTGAGTGGCCAAACTGTGGTATTAGGCCAAAACTATTGGCTGGGCTAGATGCAGAAAAAAATTATTTTTAATTTGCAACCTGATGGAGGTCAGTATAGATGGACTAATAGAACAAGTCCCACACGCTGCTAGAAGCCCAAATATTTTTTCAGAGATAAATGAAGAAAAAAATTATTTTTAATTTGCAACCTGATGGAGGTCAGTATAGATGGACTAATAGACCAAGTCCCACACACTGCTAGAAGCCCAAATATTTTTTCAGAGCTAGATGCAGAAAAAAATTATTTTTAATTTGCAACCTGATGGAGGTCAGTATAGATGGACTAATAGACCAAGTCCCACACACTGCTAGAAGCCCAAATATTTTTTCAGAACTAGATGCAGAAAAAAATTATTTTTAATTTGCAACCTGATGGAGGTCAGTATAGATGGACTAATAGACCAAGTCCCACACACTGCTAGAAGCCCAAATATTTTTTCAGAGCTAGATGCAGAAAAAAATTATTTTTAATTTGCAACCTGATGGAGGTCAGTATAGATGGACTAATAGACCAAGTCCCACACACTGCTAGAAGCCCAAATATTTTTTCAGAGCTAGATGCATAAAAAATTATTTTTAATTTGCAACCTGATGGAGGTCAGTATAGATGGACTAATAGACCAAGTCCCACACACCGCTAGAAGCCCAAATATTTTTTCAGAGCTAGATGCAGAAATTTTTTTTATTCAATTTGCAACCTGATGGAGGTCAGTATAGATGGACTAATAGACCAAGTCCCACACACTGCTAGAAGCCCAAATATTTTTTCAGAGCTAGATGCAGAAAATTTTTTTATTCAATTTGCAACCTGATGGAGGTCAGTATAGATGGACTAATAGACCAAGTCCCACACACTGCTAGAAGCCCAAATATTTTTTCAGAGCTAGATGCAGAAAAAAATTATTTTTAATTTGCAACCTGATGGAGGTCAGTATAGATGGACTAATAGACCAAGTCCCACACACTGCTAGAAGCCCAAATATTTTTTCAGAGCTAGATGCAGAAAAAAATTATTTTTAATTTGCAACCTGATGGAGGTCAGTATAGATGGACTAATAGACCAAGTCCCACACACTGCTAGAAGCCCAAATATTTTTTCAGAGCTACATGCAGAAAAAAATTATTTTTAATTTGCAACCTGATGGAGGTCAGTATAGATGGACTAATAGAACAAGTCCCACACGCTGCTAGAAGCCCAAATATTTTTTCAGAGATAAATGAAGAAAAAAATTATTTTTAATTTGCAACCTGATGGAGGTCAGTATAGATGGACTAATAGACCAAGTCCCACACACTGCTAGAAGCCCAAATATTTTTTCAGAGCTAGATGCAGAAAAAAATTATTTTTAATTTGCAACCTGATGGAGGTCAGTATAGATGGATTAATAGACCAAGTCCCACACACTGCTAGAAGCCCAAATATTTTTTCAGAGCTAGATGCAGAAAAAAAATATTTTTAATTTGCAACCTGATGGAGGTCAGTATAGATGGACTAATAGAACAAGTCCCACACGCTGCTAAAAGCCCAAATATTTTTTCAGAGATAAATGAAGAAAAAAATTATTTTTAATTTGCAACCTGATGGAGGTCAGTATAGATGGACTAATAGACCAAGTCCCACACACTGCTAGAAGCCCAAATATTTTTTCAGAGCTAGATGCAGAAAAAAATTATTTTTAATTTGCAACCTGATGGAGGTCAGTATAGATGGACTAATAGACCAAGTCCCACACACAGCTAGAAGCCCAAATATTTTTTCAGAGCTAGATGCAGAAAAAAAATATTTTTAATTTGCAACCTGATGGAGGTCAGTATAGATGGACTAATAGACCAAGTCCCACACACCGCTAGAAGCCCAAATATTTTTTCAGAGCTAGATGCAGAAAAAAATTATATTCAGTTTGCAACCTGATGGAGGTCAGTATAGATGGACTAATAGAATGATGCTATGCCCAAAAGATTTTACTTCACTAGGTGCAGTAAAAAAATTGGTATTCTATACACAGGTGGTATATCTTGCAACACAGATAGGCTACTCCACTGACTAACACACTCTGCAATAGGCCAAAAAGGATTAGCTTTGCTAGATTCAGCCAAATGCTGTGAAAAAAACTTGCACAGCACTGGCACAGACCTGCCTGGCAAAAACTGATAGGAACTGATGTAACCTAGTCCTGAAAAGGACTCCAATTACAATTAGTCTTTACTCCCACAATCTATCTATTTAAGAGCACAGACCTGCCTGATAAAAGTCGTAGGAAATGCTGTAACCTAGTCCTTAAAAGGACTGCAATCACAACTATTCCCTACTCCCAAGCTATCTGTATATTTGTGCGAAAATTGGCTTGAAATTAACAAGGTATAGCGCACACAGCAACAGCGGTGCCGTCTAACACGCAGCTGCAGCAGTGAGAAAATGGTGGCGACGGGGAAAATGGCTTGGTCTTATAGGGCAAGGACATGTGACATACACTGCCAATCACACATGCCCTTGCTTGTGTGAAAAAAAGCACTTCGCTCCGTGTGTGCGCTGCTGATAGGCTGACAGATTGCACCTCCCCACTGCAAATGCGGGAAAGAGAAAAAAAAATGGAGATCTTCATTGTTACTGCAGAGATCCATCCCCTGCCCCTCCCCCCGCCCCGCTGTACACTCAAACTGCGTATTAACATTAATTTTCATCATTACTGAGAAAAAATTCAGTTATGATTTTGGTGCACGAACAGTTATCGAACATAACCTCGAACAGCCGAATTTTTCTCAAATTGTTCGTGTTCGCCGACCGGCTCGAACACCGCCCAAAACAGCTCGAATTTGAGATTGGCGAACAGTTCGAGTAGAACAACGCTCATCTCTACCTGGGAGTGCCCATCAGCCAGCCGCCCTGGAGCCACCCCGAAAAGAGGAGGAGACGAAAGCAACAACAAGGTGTGGCCGCAACAATCCACTGAGACTCCATACCCAGCAGCGATGATGGAAGCCGCGCAGGAGAGGACCTCCGATGCCGCTCCACAAGCTGCTGCCCCGCTCGGAATACGGGGAATCCGTTTAACCCCGGAGGAGGCCGTGTTCCTCCTAGAGGAGTTGCAGGACCTGACCCGGAGGGTCGCGGAGGCACAGCGTATGGTGTCCGCGGCGTGGCGGGACGAAATGGTGCTGAAGATCCGGTCCCACCGCCAAGGTGCTGCAACCCAGGCCAGCGGAGCAGCAAAGCAGGAGGAGGAAACCCCGGAGGCCGTGTGCAGCCCAGGATCAGGTAAGGAGCAAACCCCTGTCCCGAGCGCCAGGCCCATGGAGGCCCTCCTGGATCTGATGTCAGCACCCCTGTCCCCGGGTGCTGTCGTGTGGGAGCAGCTCCTAGCTCCGGAGCCGGAGGCCCAAGTAACTGCCACCGGCGGAGGTCTGCTGTGTCTCTCGACTCCTGGTCTACAACCCGCCTTAGCAGGGGAGACCATCACCCCCAACCCGGACAGGTCCACGTCACCCGAGGACCTACAGCAACCCCTACTGTCGCCACTGCCAGTGCCTCTAGTTGCTTGCCCAGCAGTGGAAGAGGTGGCCTGGGATAACCACGGGGGGGGCCCGATAGGCTTCCCCCAGGAGACCCGGGCTGAAGAACGGAGGAGGGAGGAGATGTGCAAAAAGCAGCTCCTCCAATTTGACAAAGAGCGATGGGACAGGCAGAACCACTGCGAGTGCATCGAGGTAAGCGCGAAGGCCGCCAAGTCCAAGGCCCACCAGGAGGAGGCCGCCCATCCAAGTCCCCGGGAGGAAGGGCTGATAGTCCGCTTCCACCAGGAGGCGGGATGGGGCTTCATACAGAGTCCCCAGTTTGAGCAGGACGTCTTTGTCAACCGGCGGGACGTCGAGCCACAGCTGAAGAAGGGACATCCTGGCCGGAATCTCTATCCGGGTGATCTGGTGTCATACACCCGCCGCCACGGTGTGTGTGGCTGGTACGCACTGGACGTCCATAGGGTGTTCAAGGGTGAGACCCCCGCGTGCCTGCAAGTGGAGGACCGGTCAGGCTGCATCGGGAAGAACGAGCCTTTTCTCCGGTGGGGATATCTGGACTAAGCAGCCACGGAGGTTGCACCTTACAGTTTGACTTGTTGTTGTTTATGTTTAATAATGTTTTCCTCCCGTTATAGAGAGACATTTGTCCCTGCGGACTTGCAGTAGGCAGACTCTACCTGTATATAGTTTATGCATCAATTTAGGTGCTTCCTATTGGTTTTATACAAAACCGCATCTACTACTACCTCAGACCTCAGAAGCAAAACCTGTCTGGAGTGGCTCTGTTGGAGGTCCAACTCGGGATCTTCATGCCCTGCAGCCACCCCAGGGCCTGCGTTGAGGGTTTGGGACAGGTCCCTCTTGCTGCTGAACTGACTCTTTTTCTATTTTTGTACTAAACTGTCTACATGCATAATGTCTTTCTACAGTTTTAAATATATTCTATATTAGTATTTGTAACGTTTAAATATTCGTGCCTCCCATAAAGGGAAGATGGTTTTATTGTTGTCAAAATATATAAAAAGACTGTACCAGGTTTTGCTCTCTTTGCAGCACGTGGACGTGCTGTGTTTCACCAGGGGGGAATGTGGCGCCCCTAAGGGTTCGACCACCACAGGGATGTTGCACTTCTCTAATGGAGTGTAGTGTTCCTCCTCTGAGGTAAGAACAGTGCGATGGTCAGGACCCTTCCTTCACACCCAACACCACACTTCTCCCACCAGAGGGGGCTAGTAAGCACTAGGTGCTGCCCCTACAGGAAGCTGGGAGACTGGGGAACCAAAAGAAACGGGAACCAATTAGTGGGTGAGGTTGGAGGACTCACATTTTAGTGACACTTAATAATTCATATTTAATACACAGCCATTTTTGGTTCTCTGTCTTTTGATCGTGATCTCCCTCCCTGAGAGTGGATCCTGTGTGGACCTGCAGAGGATGGAGACACGGCCCTCGTAACCTGGCCTTGGGTCGAGGGGCAGGTTGCAGATAAGGAATGTCTCAGCCCGGTCAAGGACCATGACCAAGAAGGCCCGGAGCTCAGGAGTGTAGCTCCACCGCAAATGGATCCCAGGGGGGGATGCAGACGGAGCGGTATATGCCACCTGTCCCCGCTATGCTGATCTAGTCAGAGGGATTCCGGCTGCAAGAGGGGTACCGGCCCCCGACACCTGATCTTGCTACTCTACGTCCTGGTCAGGGAAGCCCGGTAGGCCCAGAGGATCCCACCGGGTAACGGAAGGAGCGGAGCTGCCACCCGTACCCTTTTTCTGAGTGAAGTTCAGAGGGAGACACGGCCTATTTACACACACACAGACAGGAAAGGACCCGGTCTGAAGTCTAGGAACCCTCTGTTGCGGGGTCCTGATTAAACACTGGACTTACTCGGAGGTTGTCGGACCCCCGTCCCTGGTGACCGCAGAACTCCGTAGAGGAGCAGGGAGAAGCCAGTGAGCATCACAGTATGACCAGATTCTCTTTAGGGAAATATATAGTTAACTCTAGGACGATCCCTATTCCCTGGCCTAAGGTTTGAAGTTTCTCTGTTTTAAATTGAGTTTGGAACAGTTTATGTGAAAATGAAAAATGACCCGTTCACCACAACATAAACAGGTCCACAAAGTCCTTCAGTAAAGCGATGGAATTTTTTGGCTAATGACAATTTATTCCAGCTAATTTATGTGGGATCTGGGATGAACTCTCTGGGTGTAGATTTTGAAGAAGCTCTGGTTCATAAGGCATGGAATTCTTGGGTTTTCTTCCTTGAACTCTCTTTAAAATGTAAAACCACTCTGGTGGCAACAGAAATTATATCATCAAATGAAGATAGCAAATCCCTATCAGCAAGCTCTTCTATGTTCCAACTGGACAGGTCGATGTAAAATATTGTCAGGAGAGTCATTCCTCCAGGTCAATTCAGCATTGAGGCTACAGAATTGGATGGCATAAAGTCCCATAGAGTAAGTCTCTTGCCTAAGCCGGATTATGAAATCAGCTGCTGAGTGAACACTCTATGGAAGACTGTCAGAAAGAATGGTAGAGAATGCGTCATAGAATTTGTCTAGTTCTCATAGTGGTGCAATCTAAGCCAAAGCATCTCCAAATTACAAAAAATAAGCATATACAACTTTTGATTGGACTGAAAAAACTTATGGGGGCAAAGTGTACAGTGCATTAGTTCACTAATTCCCAGCAGGCATTGAAAAGTCCATCAAAATGGGCAGGAGTAGAAAAATATGGAGATCTTACTCAAAAAGAATGTCCTAAATAAAAAAGTACAAAAAATAAAAAACTGACCAGCGCCTCCAAGCAAAGTAAGGCAAGTGTAAGTGTGAACAGGTGCTAACCGACTCACGACTATTCAATATAAGCAAGAAAATGAAGATGCAGTCTGAAATGCTATAATATACAAACAATGAGTATATGAAATTGGAACTGTATTACTGCTACAGAAAATATGTTAAAAAATGAAGGTATATAGAGCACCAATTGGCAAATTCATGAGAGCCTATCACTTGTAGTGTTGAGCGATACCTTCCGATATCAGGAAATATCGTATCGGATTGGATCGGACCGATACCCAAAAAGTATCGGATATCGCCGATTCCGATACCGGAAACCAATGCAAGTCAATGGGACACAAATATCGGAATGAAAATAAACCCTTTCTTTCCTTGTAGGTTAATTCTACATGAAGTAAAACAACTAAGAATAATGTAGAATGTATTACGCGAAAAGCCGGCAATTCATCAGCGGCATACACCGGTACCCGACAATTTACAACAGAAAGAATAGAGCTTCACACATAGATTAGATAGATAGAAACATGTCAGTCACATATATATGAAGTACAGTGACAGTGTTGCTTACTGTACTTGTCATTTAGTGTAAAGGATTTATTTAAAAAAATAATTGTGTTTTCATGCACTGTCTCTTTAAAAAAGCCGGCCGGCAATTCAGCAGCGGTACCCGACAATTTATAACAGACAGAATAGAGCTTCACACATAGATTAGATAGATAGAAACATGTCAGTCACATATATATATGAAGTACAGTGACAGTGTTGCTTACTGTACTTGTCATTTAGTGTAAAGGATTTATTTAAAAATATAATAGTGTTTTCATGCACTGTCTCTTTAAAAAAGCCGGCCGGCAATTCAGCATCTGTACCCGACAATTTAGAATAGAAGGAATAGAGAATCATACATAGATTAGATAGATAGAAACATGTCAGTCACATATATATGAAGTACAGTGACAGTGTTGATTACTGTACTTGTCATTTAGTGTTAAAATAAAGGATTTATTTAAAAAAAAATTGGCGTGGGGTTCCCCTTAATTTTAGTCTCTAGCGGAGGTTAAGCAGACGGCTGGGGCAGATGTTTGAAGCCTGGGAAGGGGGTAATACCCACGGAGCTTCCCAGGCTACTAATATGAGCCCCCAGCTGAATACCTAGCCTTTACTAGCTATTAAAATGGGGGACCCCCTCAAAAAAATGACGTGGGGTCCCCCCTAATTTAATAGCTAGCAAAGGCTAGGCAGACAGCTGGGGGTTGATATTAATAGCCCAGGAAGGGTGCCATGAATATTGGCCCCCTCCCAGGCTAGAAACACCAGCCGTCAGCCGCCCCAGAAATGGCGCATCCATAGGATGTACCAATTCTGGCACTTAGCCTCGCTCTTCCCACTGCCCTGTAGCGGTGGCAGTGGGGTAATAGGGCTGGGGTTGATGTTAGCTTATAATGCCAGCTGACATCAAGCCCAGGTTAGTAATGGAGAGGCGTCTATAAGACACCCCCATTACTAACCCCATAGTCAAAGTTGAAAAAAAAAACACAAACACCCAGAATAAAGTCCTTTAATTGAAATAAACACAAAACTCTTTATTGTTCTAAATTAAACTCTGCTTACCATCACGCCCATTCCAGCTGAAGCCAACGATCTCCTGCAATTAAAGAAAAATAATAAAGCAACCTCATCCTTACCTTTCCATGGTTCCCAGGACAGCTTCAGCTCTGCTACATCGAGCTGACAGGCTGGACCGCAGCAGAACGCTGCCATCCAGCCTGTCATCCCGCAGACACTGAGAAGCGCAGGCATGCTTGCGCTCCTCAGTGTCTCTCTGTGACGGCATCCAGATGAGCCGAGTTCATGTCCAATGAACTCAGCTCACCTCATGCACGTCACTGACAGCGTGGGAGAATTCTCCTGCACTCAGCGCTTCAGCGTGAGAATTTTCCCACGCTGTCAGTGACGTGCATGATGTGAGCTGAGTTCATTGGACATGACCTCACCTCATTCACGTCACTGACAACGTGGGAAAATTCTCACGCTGAAGCGCTGAGTGCAGGAGAATTTTCCCACGCTGTCAGTGACGTGCATGGGAAAATACCTGATACCTCAGCTGTTCATTTGAAATAACCGGCAGGAAAGCGCAGCACAGAACGGGAAAGCCGGCGGTGAAGTCTTTTCACTGCCGGCTTCCCCGCCCGGGTCCTTCGCTCCCCGCTCCTTGGTGCTGCGCTCCCCGCTCGGTCCTAACTTACGATCGGGATGGGAGGAGGCGAGGTGAGCGGAGGATCGGGGTGGGAGGCTGCGGGGAAGCAGTATGGGGCTGTGTGATTGTTTAAAAGCCGGCGGCTTTTTACCGCCCGCCGGCTTTTAAACGATCAGGAGAATTCTCCCACGCTGGGATGGCATTCTGATGACAGGCTGGATCTCAGCTGAGCGCTGCCATCCATCTTGTCATACTTCAGAGACACTGCAGAGAAAAGGCATTATGGGAACTTCCGATTCCGGTATTCGATATTGTAAAAGTATCGGAATTAAGTATCGGAATTCCGATACCACGAATATCGGCCGATACCCGATATTTCAGTATCGGAATGCTCAACACTACCTATCAGTCATTGGAAGGCGTACCCATTTGATGGGTGTAGCATTGGCGTCTCTGCCTCCTGCCGGGCATAGACGCCGTTCCCCTCACCGCTGTTCTGGCGTCTTCCTGCTCCCCTGCTGCTGTGGCGCACACCGCGTGCAGCTTCCAGGGCACTGTGCTTAGGGCGTGCGCTCCCTCCCTCTTAAAGGGGCCGCGCGCACCATTCTAAAAAGTCCATGGCCAATGGCCAGAGGACTTCTCCTATATAAGGCTCCTCCTCCAAAATGGAGGTGCCTGTGCAAGACTGTTGTTCCGTGTGCTAACACTTTCTCCAGCCCTCAGGTCCCGCTGCCTGTCAGTCCTGCCCGCCAATCTGCCTGTCAGTCCAGTCCGCCAGCCTGTCTAACAGTTCTGTCCTCCAGTCTGTCTACAGTCGTGCCAGCGAGCCTGCTTACCTGGAGCATCAGCCAGTTATCTGCCGTGCCCGCCAGCCTGCTTACCCGGAGCACCTGTCTGTTACCTGTTGTGCCCGCCAGCCAGCCTACCTGGAGCACCTGCCTGTAACCTGTCGTGCTCGCCAGCCTGTCTTCCCGGAGAACCTGCCAGTTATCTGCCTTGCCCGCCTGCTTGCCTACCTGGAGCACCTGTCTCTGACAGTTACCAGACTGCTTATTTACCCGGTCTACCCATCAGCCTTCCTGCCGTGCTCATCCGCTGTACCGGTCAGCTCCTGTCATCTGACCCGTGGGAGTCACATGCTCTCACACAAGGTCAGTCCCAGAGTGGCACCTGGTCCTCCTGCCCGGACCCTCCCTGGTTCACGGAGTCGACTGAGCCGCCGTGTGACCTGGGTCGGTCCGAGTAGGTACTTAGTTACGCCCCTCTGGTCCCTCCTTGCACCGCAGCACAGAAGTTCCACCACCCGGACCCGTAACAATGGGACCCTAACCTTATATGCCTCTCTTGGGCTGAAAGCCTACAAATTTAAGGGCAGGCAAGATCCAGACATAATTAAAAACATCTTCAGCTCTTTTTTTTATTAGAGATGGAGCCTGCGTGCCTTAAATCTAAGTAAAAATTAGACTGGTACAGTAGGTTTTGAGGAGCAGAAGATGTAAATGCATTGTCTCAGTATTCTATTATCAGCTCACCTGTTGAGGTGGATTCTCAGAACCACAGGTAAAGGTGGACAACATGAGCCAAAGATGATGGCACAGTGCGCAGTACTTGCTGGATGGCACGTGGAACAGTGAACACCAAGACAGTAGCTGGGTTCACCAGAAGACACTGAATCAAAAGCACTACACAGGAACTAAACATATTTAGACAGATTAGAGAAAGTGTTTGCAATATGAACAAGTCATAACATTAGTTTGTTATGCTTATGTGGCACCCCTGCGGGTTCAGTCGCCACAGAGGTACTGCATCTCACCCAGAGGTGTGGTACCTCACTCTCAGGTAAGGATAGAGTGCTGCCCGGGACCCTAACACCTTCATCCAACACTACACTACTCCAGACCAGCTCCTCTGCTGAGCCCTGTCCCTGGCTGGAGTGGGGGGAACCAAGAGAGGGGGAACCATGTAGTGGGTGTGGGTGGAGGAAGGAGTTTAGGGGAGCACTTCAGCAGGTGTATAAAAAGGGATGAAACCATCTAGAAGGGTTCCAGTCAGAGAAGGACAGTGAGGGGAGCAGGAGCTCTGCTCAGGCGGAGCAGGCCTAGTGAGAGGCCCAGGAGGTGAGACTGACTGAGGAGAGGAGAGGAACAGAAAGGAAGGCTCCAGGAGTGAAGAAGGGATCCCAGGGGTACGGGCAGTGCTGGTGGCCACCCGTATGCCCGAATCTACCAGGCGGTGGAAGGATCGAGCTGCATAGGGGACCGGCCCCTAACTAGTGAGAATTATAAAGTTCAACTAGAAACCGGAGGCTTCTGTACTTTCAGGGTGCAGTTGCCACATCCGCACTCAAGTCACCAAAAAAGGTAACCACATAGGATCCAGGGAACTCCAGATTGCCCAGAAAGATGCGAGGATACCGGCTTGGGACACTGTTTGCGAGGCGCAGGGCAAGAAGGGTGAGGGCCAGCGCAGAAAGACGGCTCAGAAGGTCATATAGAGCGGGGTACTGTCAGGCACTCTTGAAATACCTGAGGGCTTGCTGAACCCCTGCCCGGTGAACGCAGCACGACCTGGGAAGTTATGATCTGCAGTTGTAACCAGGAGCAAAGTGAGAACTGTGAGTAAATCCGGAAGACTGCACGCCACTGTCTCTGTGAATTATTACTGCTGCGCCATCACCCCCTGCACTACACTGCACCACAACCACTACCTCAACATCTACAACATCTACACTGCCCTGGAGCTAAGCTCTACCTGTGGAGAGCGAAACCAACTCTGCTGCATTAACAATAGCTCCAGGGGACCTGCTCCGCAGCGGTGGCTCCCTTTAGCCGCATACCACAGGTGGCGTCACGAACATTAAAAGAACTTTAAATCCCCTTTATTAAATCATTCCCCTTTTCATTGAGTGCCCTGGGTCACGGAGCTGGTCCCTGCCATTGTGACATCCCCAGCCCCAAAGACCGGCCCGGCTAACGAGTACTCAACGGCCACGGGGGCGCATCACTTACAGCAGACAAAGGGTTAAGCAACAAACAAATACCTGTTAGCAGCAGTGATGAACAGGCACGTTTGTCCACAGATATGATACACACTGATTCAGCAGCATCTGTAATGTGTGCAAGTCCTAAAATTAATGTTATGCTTACAGCAGATGAATGGTTAGATGCAGTTCTTAGCCAATGCAAACTGAAGAAACAAATAAGAGTTTCCTGAGATGATTACCAGCTGATCTGGTGAGATAAAGTCCAAGGTACAAGTTTGCAGAGCACAAAGCATACTTACAGTGCTGCTAGCCATTATTGGCACCCCCTTCATTTTTTCATAGACTGTACAATATCTTCAGAAATAAATGAAAATGTACCAAAGTTTTATCCTTGGGATTTTTTAATTAGTGGTCCAAAGTAATATAACAATAAAACATTGTTTTTCAACTTCCATGTTGCAATTTCAAATAAAAAAACAGAATAAACAGCATCTGCAGCAATAAACGCACCCCTAATTAATACTTGGTTGCACACCCTTTGGCATTGTTGACAGCCTCCAAACGTATCTTGTAGCCACCAATAAGCTTCTTGCACTTCTCAGCTGGAATTTTCTCCCACTCTTCTTTTGCAGTTTGTTCAAGCTCTTGAATGTTTGCAGGGTTCTTTTTCCCAATGGCAGATTTCAGCTCACCCCCAAGATTTTCAATGGGATTGAGGTCAGGATTCATTGCTGGCCATTTTAAAACAGTCCATTTTTTTCTTTTTCAACCATTCCTGTGTACTTTTGGATGTGTGCTTTGGGTCATTTTCTTTCTGGAGGACCCATGATCTTCGACTCAAACCAAGTTTTCTTACACTGGGTAGAACATTTTGCTCTAAAATCTCTTGATAATTCTCTGATTTCATGATCCTGTGATATGGTCATTGCCTTCACTACCAGACGCAGCAAATCAACCCCACAGCATTATGGATCTTCCACCATGCTTAACTGTTGGTAAGGTGTTCTTTTCCTTATAAGATTCATTGCACCATCTGTAAACAAACTTGCTTTGCATTGCCAAAGAGCTCTATTTTTGTTTATCTCTCGACAGAACATTTTCCTAGAAGGATGGTTGTTTGTCAAGGTAATCTTTGGCAAAGATCAGTTGTTTGTTTTTATGTCTATTCTTCAGCAATGGTTTCTTCCTTGGCCTTCGCCCATAAAGTTCTGCTTGGTTTAATGTGCGACACATGGTACTTATTGAAACCATGACTATTCCAGGTTGGAATGGTGTTTTTTCCACCATTCGCACCAACCTTCAAAGACATCTCTTGTCAATTCTCCTCTTTTCCCCACATCCAGGGAGATTTATATATAATGATGGTAGGGTATGAGATGTATTTTTTGTCTTTTGTAGGTTTTGCATCTTTTTGCTAGTGTGAACATGCTCCTATTTCTTGCATGTGTACCATCTTAGACCTCAGTTCACATTGCTTGTTTTTTTGTCTTGTTTGCATTCTGTGCAAATTAGGGGTGTGGCATCCCCCTTGATAAGCTGGTTAGTATATATGTAGCTTACCACGGGCTTGGGTGCTCTGATATTGGGACCCGGTTCTATTTGTCTACCCTTTTATATGCATTACTTCAACTTTGATATACAGTAAGGTTTTTAATATAGACAGTGTAGGACTGTCCCATTTAGGGTCACCTTGTCGCTGGTGGGACGGCTTGTATACTTTTTTTGATCAAAAATAGTTCACTAAGTACCCTATATTTCATAGGCAACTTTGCTTTACATTTATATATAATGATGGTAGGGTATGAGATGTATTTTTTGTCTTTTGTTGGTTTTGCATCTTTTTGCTAGTGTGAACATGCTCCTATTTCTTGCATGTGTACCATCTTAGACCTCAGTTCACATTGCTTGGTTTTTTGTCTTGTTTGCATTCTGTGCAAATTAGGGGTGTGGCATCCCCCTTGTTGAGCTGGTTAGTATATATGTAGCTTACCACGGGCTTGGGTGGTCTGATATTGGGTCCCGGTTCTATTTGTCTACCCGTTTATATGCATTACTTCAACTTTGATATACAGTAAGGTTTTTAATATAGACAGTGTAGGACTGTCCCAATTTAGGGTCACCTTGTCGCTGGTGGGACGGCTTGTATACTTTTTTTGATCAAAAATAGTTCACTAAGTACCCTATATTTCATATGCAACTTTGCTTTACATTTATATATAATGATGGTAGGGTATGAGATGTACTTTTTGTCTTTTGTTGGTTTTGCATCTTTTTGCTAGTGTGAACATGCTCCTATTTCTTGCATGTGTACCATCTAAGACCTCAGTTCACATTGCTTGGTTTTTTGTCTTGTTTGCATTCTGTGCAAATTAGGGGTGTGGCAGCCCCCTTGATGAGCTGCTTAGTATATATGTAGCTTACCACGGGCTTGGGTGGTCTGATATTGGGTCCCGGTTCTATTTGTCTACCCTTTTATATGCATTACTTCAACTTTGATATACAGTAAGGTTTTTAATATAGACAGTGTAGGACTGTCCCAATTTAGGGTCACCTTGTCGCTTGTGGGACGGCTTGTATACTTTTTTTGATCAAAAATAGTTCACTAAGTACCCTATATTTCATATGCAACTTTGCTTTACATTTATATATAATGATGGTAGGGTATGAGATGTATTTTTTGTCTTTTGTAGGTTTTGCATCTTTTTGCTAGTGTAAACTTGCTCCTATTTCTTGCATGTGTACCATCTTAGACCTCAGTTCACATTGCTTGGTTTTAAATTCCAGATGAGGCACAAAAACAGCAGGTGCTTCAACAGATATCAAGTGCTCCTTTAAGTGGGCTCTCCACCTCAACTTCAACATCACAAATACTCCAGTCCTCAGAGGTGTCACCCCAATCGCATTTGCTTCCTCACAGCTCCCAAGTCTGCAGCTGCCCGTCTGAGTATGGAGTAGAACAGATGGTTGAGTCTGCAGAGCTGTTTACTCATACTATAGCCTGGGAATCAGAGGTCGGCTCGAGAGCTTCTGTGAATCCAGACGAGGAAATAATCTGCACTGATGCCCAGAATCTTTATGAGTCGGATCCAGGACCAGACGCAGAAGGTTCTGACCATAATGTAGACCCTCGTTCCCAAACTGTAACTTCTGTTGGTGGAGACAATGAGGAAGACGATGATGAGGCTCAAATACCTGATTGGAGTGACAACTTTAGTTTTTTGTCAGGGCAGGAAGAGGTTGGCTCTGAGGACGACGGGTGTGATAACACACAGGGTGATGATGACGAGGTTGGAGATCCCACTTACTGTCAACCCACAGTCATCCAAGAGATGAGGTCAGCAGAGGAGGTGGAGGAGGATGATAGTGACGACGAGGTCAGGTTGCGCCTTCCTGGACAGAGACGTAGTACTGGAAGCAAATCAACAACTGCATCCTCAAACACAACTCTGCCTCTGACCACAAGTCGTGGTGGCTCTTCAGGTCGCATGGGTGCTAAGCCTTGCATAGCCTGGGCATTTTTTCAGATCGATAAAGATGACTCAACTTGTGTTATCTGTAACATTTGTCAGCAAAAGCTAAGTAGAGGCCAAAAAATTCATAGTTTGAGTACTTCATGCATGAACCGGCACATGGATATGAAGCATAAGTTGCAGTGGGAAGCTCACTGTGCTACAATGCGGCCTAGCCGGCCGGGCCAACCACCGTCTGCCACATATTGTGCATCCGCGGCCTCTTCATCCTCTGTGACTGGGGGGACAGCAGTCACACCTGTTTTGGGACGCAGACCTGCCACCTCATTACCCGCAACAGCCAGCGTGATTGGCAGGTCATCATTTTCTTTGGAGGTGGAAACACCAGCTGGTGTTCAGCGCTGTCCGACATCGATAGCACCACCTTTGGATCATGGCTACTAACTAACATGTCCGCCTGCATCTTCCTCAAAGACCGGCAGTTTGCCGGGGACACCCTTCTCAACCCTGTCTAAGCACAACAGCCAGCCCTCGGTCCCTCAGATGTGGACAAGTAAAAGACCATTTCCTCCTAGCCATGAGAAAGCTAAGAGGTTGAATTTCACCATCTGCAAGCTCTTGGCTACAGAAATGCTTCCTTTCCGCCTGGTGGACACAGAGGATTTTCGAGACCTTATGTCCATCGCAGTGCCCCAGTACCAGATGCCCAGTCGGCACTACTTCTCAAAGAAAGGTGTGCCTGCGCTCCACCAGCATATCGCACACAACATCACCGCTTCTTTGAGAAACTCTGTGTGTGACAGGGTGCATTTCACCACAGACACTTGGACGAGTAGGCATGGACAGGGGCGTTACATGTCGCTGACTGGGCACTGGGTAACTATGGTGACAGCAGGACAAGGAGCTACTGTTCAAGTCTTGCCGTCCCCACGAGTTGTGCGTCAATCTTCTTTATCTCGAAGTTCCTCCACTGCTTCTGCCTACTCAACCTCCTCTCGGTCCTCCACCTGCACCCAAAGCCTGTCTGGTCATGCCACAAGCTTTCTAACTGCGCAGAAGGGATCCTGCACACCTCCTTACTATGCTTGCAGCAGGGCTCAACGTCATCAGGCGGTTTTTACTTTGAAATGTCTGGGAAATGTGAGTCACACAGCTGAGGAGTTGTGGTGAGCTCTGGAGAACCAGTTTCATTAATGGTTGTCTCCACTGGACCTGAAACCAGGGAAGGCCGTGTGCGACAATGCTGCAAACCTGGGTGCGGCCATTCGCCGGGGCAATGTCACACGCGTGCCTTGTATGGCTCACGTGTTGAACCTGGTTGTCCAGCAATATTTAGCCCACTATCCCGGACTAGATGGCCTTCTGCAGAGGGCACGGTCGCTGTGTGCTCACTTCTGCCGTTCGCATCCCGCAGCTCAGCGACTTACATCTCTACAGAAGTCGTTGGGCCTGCCACTTCACCGGCTAAAATGCGATGTGCCTACCCGGTGAAATTCAACTCTCCACATGTTGCAGCGACTGTGGCAGCACCGACAAGCCCTGGTACAATACGTTCTGATGTATAGCCTGGGCCAACGAGATCCAGAGGTGGGGCAAATCACGCTGGAATAGTGGTCTCAGATCAGGGACCTATGCACCCTTCTGCACAGTTTTGAAATGGCGACGAAGATGCTTAGTGCTGACGATGCCATTATCAGCATGACTATTCCGGTGATTTACATGCTGGAGCACATGTTAAACAGAATTCGGAGTCAGGTGGTGGCACAAGAGGAGGTGGAGGAAGTAGAGGAGGAGGAGTTGTATGCGGAAGGGCTAACTTCTGCAAGGTCCAGACGGTCGGCAGCACCAGGCGGCAGGCATGTGAGGGTGGGGGGAGATGGTTTTACCAGGGCGCATGGTAGCAGCCAAACTAGTGAGGAAGGTGCATGAGCCCAGGAAGGAGTGGAGGACGAACTAATGGAATACTCATCAGATGAGGGAGACCTTGATCACATTTCTGTTGTGCGAGGTTGGGGGGAGAGGGCAGAGGAAGGAAGCATGATTGTTACCTCGCCAACAACAGAACAGGGACTTGGTACTCCTGGATGCGCAAGACACATGAGTGCCTTCTTGCTGCACTACCTGCAACATGACCCTCGAATTCTGAGAATTAGAAATAATCCTGACTACTGGGATGCCACACTGTTTGATCCCCGTTACAAAAGTAAATTTGCAGAAATTATTCCTGCCATAGAAAGAGATGCACGCATGCAGCAGTATCAGCAGAGACTGATGCAGAATCTTACATGTGCTTTTCCCCAAAACACTAGTGGTGCACGTAGTGAATCTCACAGTTCCAACTTGCCAACCGTGGGACCGTCGAGTGTTCAGCTCTCAAAACGTAACAGAAACACAGCATCTGCTGGTAACATCAATTTTGAATAATTTCACCACTTTTTTAGCCCATCCTTTGCAAGGCCACAGGAGACAAGAAGTCTGACACATAGTCAACGCCTAAAGACGATGGTACAGGAGTATCTCCAAGTAAACATTAAAGCCATGACTGTGTCACTGGACCCTTGCTCTTTTTGGGCTTCCAATCTGGATAAATGGCCGGAGCTCGCCACTTACGCCTTGGAGATCTTGTCATGCCCCGCAGCCAGCGTTCTGTCTGAACGTGTGTTCAGCGCTGCTGGTGGTGTGCTGACAGATAAGCGCACGCGGCTCTCCACTGATAATGTAGACAGACTCACGTTCATAAAGATGAACAAATCATGGATCCGAAACGACTTTTCTACCCCTGTGTCATCCTGGGGAGAGTAAAAGCTTGATGATTTGTTAAAATCACCTCACCAACCGTTTTAAGCTTTAAAATTACTAATCTTGTTTATCTGTATCTTGGCTGGAAAATAATTTGGGCCTTGTAGCAGTGTGCAGTACTGATTCTATTAGGCCTTCTATACTAAACTCCACCAGATTTAAAATTACTAATCATGTTTATCTGTATCTTCGCTGGAAAATAATTTGGGCCTTGTAGCAGTGTGCAGTACTGATTCTATTAGGCCATCTATACTAAACTCCACCAGATTTAAAATTACTAATCATGTTTATCTGTATCTTGGCTGGAAAATAATTTGGGCTTTGTAGCAGTTTGCAGTACTGATTCTATTAGGCCATCTATACTAAGCTCCACCAGCTTTCAAATTAATAATAATTTTTAGCTGCATCTAGCCCGAAAAATAATTTTGGGGCTCCTAGATGCGCAAGACACATGAGTGCCTTCTTGCTGCACTACCTGCAACATGACCCTCAGATTGTCAGAATTCGAAGTAATCCTGACTACCGGGTTGCCACACTCTTAGATCCCTCACACTCTTCGATCAACCTTTTCATTTTAATAAAGAACAAAAAAATTGTCATTTTTGAAATTATAAGCATTAGCAGGTTATTAGAAACTGAAATCAAACAGTTTTCAACTCAAAACTTTATTCTAGGTGATGTTACATTTGCACATAGGACCCCTTATTCGAAAGGAGCTTCTCAACTCTCTCGTCCATTGAATTTGTCAGGTTTTGGATGGTTTCTGCTTCAATTGTTTTGCATGAGGACAGAATACCTTCCCTGAGCTGTTGCTTAGATGTGAACTGCCTCCCGCCATCATAGACACTCCTTTTGATGATGCTCCAGAGATTCTGAATGGGGTTGAGGTCAGGGGAGCATGGGGGTCACACCATAAGTTTGTCCCCTTTTATGCCAATATCAGCCAGAGATGCAGATGTGTTATGTGCAGCATGAGACGGTGCATTATCATGCATGAAAATGATCTTGCTGCAGAATACACGGTTCTTCTTCTTGAACCATGGCAGGAAGTGCTGTTTGAGAAACTCCACATACATTATGGAGTTCATCTTTACCCCTTCAGGGATCCTAAAGGGGCCGACAATCTCTCTCCCTATGATTCCAGCCCAAAACATTACTCCACCTCCTCCTTGTTGGCGCTGTAGACGTGTTTGCGTGCTGTGTCCATCACCAGCCATCCTCCACTCCATCCATCTGGACCATCGAGCATTGCACGGCACTCATCGGTGAACAAAACAGTTTTGAAGTCAGACTTCATGTACTGTTTGGCCCACTGGAGCCGTTTCTGCTTGTGTGCAGTGGATAGAGGAGGTCGACAGGATGGCTTACGCACAGCTGCAAACCTCTGAAGGACTCTGCATCTTGTTGTTTGGGGGACTTTGGAGGCACCAGCAGCTTCAAAAACTTGTCTGCTGCTATGACAAGGCTTTTTTGCCGCTGCTCTTTTAACCTGACGTAATTGCCTGTAGGAAAGAGTCCTCAATTTTCCCTTATTAGCACGCACACGTGTGTACTGTGAATCAGCTACATACTTCTTGATTGTGCGATGATCAGGATGAAGTGTCTTGGCAATGTTGATTGTAGTCATGCCTTAACCTAAACACTCCACAATTTGTTGCTTCTCAGCAGCCGACACATCCTTTTTCTTTCCCATTTTGGCAGAAAATGTAGGCTGCTTAATAATGTGGGACAGCCTTCTTAAGTAGTCTTGCCTTTCATTGGACACACCTGCCAAACTAATTAGCACAGGTGTCTGCAATTGCTTACAGTGATATAAAGAGCCCTGACACACATCACCATAAATGAGTTTAACTGACAAACAAAAAAATTCTTACCTTATCACTCCTAAACACTTTTTGCATAATAATTTGGAACACAGTGTACATGTGCTCTTCCACAAAACACCAGTGGTTCACGTAGTGAATCTTACAGCTCTAACTTGCCAACCGTGGTCTGCATGGAGTTGTTCAATAAAGGGCCCAAAATTAAGATAACATAGACGGGAGAGGTCTCTATGAATAGGAATTCCTAAGTATTTGATACCCTGTGAGGGCCAGGCAAAGGGAAAGTTGGACTGGATGGAATCCTGTATGGATTTGGGGAGGGAGACATCGAGGGCCTCAGACTTCGCTGCATTGATTTTAAAATTTGACCATGTAACAAAGTGATCTATTTCAGCCATAACAGCAGGGATGGATATATGTGATTGAGTGATATATACTAGGACATCATGAGCAAATGCAGAGCACTTGTACTCGGTGCCTCCCACCTCAATCCACCTAATATTGGGGTTATGGCGAATTGATGAGAGCAGGTGCTCCATCACTAGGATGTATAAGAGAGGGGACAGAGGACATCCCTGCCTTGTCCCATTGGTGATTATGAAAGGTGATGAAAATGTTCCATTTATCTTCAGCCTAGGTGACGTATTGCAATACAGGGCCATGATTTTGCCTATAAAAGGGTCCCCTAGACCCCTACCCCAAGCTTTTCTATGGGAATAATATATGGCGTGCCAGGAGACTCTATGGAGTGCTTTCTCAGCATCCAACGAGAGTATCTAATTACAAATTTTTAACTGCATCTAGCCCAGGAAATACTTTGTGCCTAGAAGCAGTGTCTGCTAGTCAGCGGATTATCCCAGCTGTTAAGCAAGCTACACCACCTGTAGTTTGGACACTTAATTTTTTCAAAGGAAATGGTTCGGGCCCCCAGGACACTCAGTGAAGAGCATCGGGGAGGCACCCCAAGGCATAGGGGCTGGGACTGGCGGTAGGACGCCTTGCAGTGGACCGCCGAGCTTGATCCTTATAAAAGCTTTTCAACTGCAGCAGCTTTAGTGGACGCTACTGGAGTTGAAATTACGCGGCTGCTGGCATGAGACTTGCCCTCCAATAGATCCTTGTGAAAGGATTTAAAGTGTATTCATTCAAATTAGAGAGACAATTTAAATTAAAAAGCTTAGACCTGCCTCCGCCGCAGGGGGGCTCGCTCGACCCACCAGAGGACAGGCACCATGCATGACTATATGTACTTGTCACTTTTCCATGTGTTAGTTGTGTCTTCTGAGCAGTTTGTCAGCTTTTGGACACCTTTGAAGGTGTTTTCTATGTGTTTCTATGTGTTTTTGTTTGCCTGCCATTGGTTTTAACGGTGTGCGACGAACAGTTCGGCGAACATACGGGTGTTCGATGAACCGAACCGAACTCGAACACTACGGGGGTGGCTCAACACTATTATTTACCACAGGTGAGTCAAAATGTGTTTCCATACTAAATTAATATAACGGGTGCCAAAAGTGATAACAAAAATTCTCCATTAAATGTCATTGCTTAACCCAGCAGGAAGTACGGCGGCGTCTAAAAATCTCTAAAGTTGACAAATCCCCGTGCCCGGATGGGATACACCCGCGAGTACTGCAGGAATTAAGTAACGTCATAAATAGACCATTATTTTTAATCTTTAAAGATTCCATAATAACAGGGTCTGTACCAAAGGACTGGCGTATAGCAAATGTGGTGCCAATATTCAAAAAGGGGACAAAAACTGAACTTGGAAATTATAGGCCAGTAAGCTTAACCTCTACTGTGGGTAAAATCCTGGAGGGTTTCCTAAGAGATGCTATACTAGAGTATCTGAAGAAGAATAACCTCATGACCCAATATCAATATGGGTTTACGAGGGACCGTTCCTGTCAAACTAATCTGATCAGTTTTTATGAGGAGGCAAGTTCCGGACTGGACCAAGGAAATGCAGTGGATGTTGTGTATATGGACTTTTCAAAAGCTTTTGATACGGTTCCACACAAAAGGTTGATACATAAAATGAGAACAATGGGGATAGGGGAAAATATATGTATGTGGGTTAAGAATTGGCTCAGTGATATGAAACAAAGGGTGGTTATTAATGGAAAACACTCAGACTGGGTCTCAGTTAACAGTGGGGTACCACAGGGGTCAGTATTGGGCCCCCTTCTTTTTAACATATTTATTAATGACCTTGTAGGGGACATACAGAGAAATATTTTAATATTTGCAGATGACACTAAACTCTGCAGGGTTCCTCAATAGAGAGGAGGACAATTTTATACTGCAGGAGGATCTATGTAAACTAGAAGCTTGGGCTGATAAATGGCAAATGAGCTTTAATGGGAATAAATGTAAGGTAATGCACTTGGGCAGAGGAAATAAAATGTATAATTATATGCTTAATTGTAAAACACTGGGCAAAACTGTAACTGAAAAAGACCTGGGTGTATTGGTGGACGACAAGCTCACGTTTAGTGGCCAGTATCAGGCAGCTGCTGCAAAGGCAAATAAATAATGGGATGCATTAAAAGAGACATAGATGCTCATGAGGTGAACATAATTTTACCTCTATACAAGTCACTAGTGCGATAACACTTAGAATACTGTGTACAGTTCTGGTCTCCGGTGTATAAGAAAGACATAGCTGAACTAGAGCGGGTGCAGAGAAGAGCGACCAAGGTTATTAGAGGACTGGGGGGTCTGCAATACCCAGACAGCTTATTACACTTGGGGTTATTTACTGTGGAAAAACGAAGGCTTAGGGGTGATCTTATTAGTATGTACAAGTATATGAGGGGACAGTACAAAGACCTGTCTACTGATCTTTTCACTCTGAGGCCAGAGACGGAGACAAGGGGGCATCTTCTACATCTGGAGGAAAGAAGGTTTAATCATAATCACAGATGCGGATTCTTTACTGTAAGAGCAGTGAGACTATGGAACTCTCTGCCGCATGATGTTGTAATGAGTGATTCACTATTAAAATTTAAGAAGGGCATGTATGCCTTTCTTGAAAAGTATAATATTACAGGTTATATATACTAGATTCCTTGATAGGGCGTTGATCCAGGGAACTAGTCTGATTGTCGTATGGAGTCAGGAAGGAATTTTTTTCCCCAATGTGGAGCTTAGTGTTTGCCACATGTTTTTTTTCTGCCTTCCTCTGGATCAACAGGTTATGCTATCGGTTGAACTAGATGGACTTAGTCTTCCTTCAACCTTAAAAACTATGTTGCTATGTTACCAGTTACATCGCAAGTTTAGGTTTTTCTATTTTTCCCTCCCATTGTTTTTTGCTTTAAATTATTGTTTATCATTTTCTCTTTTGTATTTAACACAATGAGCAAAACTGTAATACTCAAACACACATGTGGTTCGTCAGGCTACTTGTGAAACCCAACATGGAGTGCAGTATACATAATAGGGGAATGGAGCAAAGCTCAGCCCTGGAGCCGAAACAAGTGCGTAACGGTACCATTTTATGGCAATGTTAAACCAAACTAACCCACATATATTCTTGTAAAATTTAAAATAAAGTGACTCTATAATATAATTAGAATACTATATTTTTCAAGAGTTTTGAACTTCCAGGTAGCGAAATTACACCTGGCAGAGGAAAAGAACTCTGTACAACAACCAATGAAATCAGCAAACAAAGTTACATTCTGTATATTAAAGTAATTTGTTATACGCCATGAATTGCAGTATGAATGTTTGAATGATATGAATGTATTTCTTGGCCACTGTAGTCTGTTATTCTCATGCTGGAATATATTCCCACCATGTAACTCAAATGACACTGGGCAAAGATCTTGAGGACATAAATCTCATCCCTTTTCATCATCAAGCTGCCATGTTGCTGAAAGCAATGTTAGCAGTTGAAGAATTGCAAATGTAACTCAAGAAAATGTCACAGATAAACCACCACTTCTAATTTGAGAAATGTCCAAAATAATCAAACACTTGGCACAATAAGTAGCAAAGTAAGACAGCTTTATATCAAAGCTATAAAATAATTTTATTGTGCCATTCTTTATAGGGCGGACATTTTGATTTCCAAAATCCTCAGGGTTTTGGAAATTGAGTATCTAATTAACCAAAATCTATACAGAAGGTAAATTAATCTACATGTGGAGGAGAATACGGTAAATACTGATGTTATAAAGATTACAGATCCAAACTGAATTTTTGTTCATTTGGCTTTTAACTGCAAAATTAACAGATTAGTTTAATATTGGAAAATATTTTGTCTCAATTTTGTTGATTGATTTTGGTGTTTGGAAAAATTACTATGAACAGCATTTATTATTTAAATGTGCTTTTTAATTTTATAACACTAAGCATATAATAATTTGTGGCTGACAATCTTAAATGTACAGGAATCCTACCTAAGATCCAGTGGTATTTTTAGGAATATAGCAGATGAAACGACACTGACAAGTGGCTTGTGGTTCATATTGGTGGTCAGTCAATAAGATACAAATTGGGGGAGAAGAGTGAGGAATCTCGACTACTCCAAGCCTGAGTAGCCTGCCATATTACCTATTACGCTTCAGTAGTTAGCCTTTACCTTTGGCTTCAGATAACCATTTGGTCAATATAACTCTGTAGCAATGCCTGAACGACACTGCTGGGCAGGACTCAAATATGGTACAGTAGACAAGGAGGCAGAAACAAAACACCGGCTTTAATCAGAGACAGAGGATTATATGATGGAAAATAAGATTAACAGTTATTGTAATGATAATAACAATAGTAGATACAAGAAAAGATAGCTAGAGCGTGTCACACAAGCTGTGCTCCAGCTATGGCAATGCAAAGTGCAATACTAACAGAATAAACAATTTCTACCAACTACTCTCAGCTAAATTCCTACCTGGCTTCCAATAATTGGGCCATGCTGCTATAGCACCCTAACTAGAGGAACCTGCTCTAAACCCTAACACAGTTGGACACCGTTGTCACACTCACAGCTTTGTAGCCTTAGAAAAAGGTCTTGTACCTGCTGCTTGGTCCTCATGTAGTAGAGCCAAGTTTGTTGTGTTATGCTCTTCCTTCAAGTTAATGGATCCATCCTCTTCCAGACAAGTCTCATTCCCACTTTCAATGTTGAAGGATTACTGGAACCAAATTGCTATTTTCCTCCCTGAGGTTAAAAGTGTTTGGCGAGAATTACCTCTTTCCTTCTGACACAGTCTGACACAGTCCTGGAGATAGATCCTGTGGTAAAAGGGCACTATCTTCTCTTTTGTTAGGACAGACTTATTATCTTGCCTGTCTCTCTCAGGGCAGCACAAGTCAAAAGTCTCTCACAGCATCCACGAGTCCCCCACGTCAGTTGCTCAACCGACACTAACTGCTCCTCATCCCAACCTACACACCAGCAGTCTGCAAGGTCGAAAAGACTAGTCCGAGATGCACACAAATCAGAGGGAAGCATTATCTCCTAAAGTCACAATGTAATTCAGTTGTTAGGTTGACAGGGGCTGACCCCCTACAACTTATTACTTGTTATTACTCAATCATCAGTTCAAGCTGTATATTTAGACTTCTTACTTACATGGAGGATGCAATTACATAGCAGCATCTCTAAGCCTGTACAGTACGATTGGAGATACAATAAACATTTTAAAAGTTGCCTGGAAGAGATCATGCACATGGATATGTTACAGATCTGTTTTACACGGGCATCTATTTGGGCTTCCACATGGATCTTTGAGACCTGTGCTTTTACAGAAAAGCATACTTTCAAATGATACTTATTTAAGAAGCAGTGGCATAACGTGGGGGAATTCAGAGAGTGTTGTTCTGGGTGGAAAATTATTAGGAGAACAATATTTCAAAAGAAAATGTGTTAACATGAAACCAGAACAAATCTTGTGGAAAATAAGGGAACCATTGGCTACCTGACCCACCAATCAGCATGCTCAGGATAGAATACAGTGATACAAAACATCAGCATCGTTCCGTTGCAATAATGTCACTGAATTACACTGCCTGTGCTAGCTCACTCATTGTGCAGGGAGAAGAGGACTTGGATTAGATGAACGAAATTTTTTTTTCAGGAGGTGGGACAAAGGTAGCATTATTTCTTTTGGAGTTTGGTTCTTAAGAGACATCATTAGTTTTTAAGAGGGCACAAAAGGGACATTAATGCTTTTTAAATGAGGCACTTTTGCATTATTTGTATTACGGTGGAATTCAGGGAGCTTTATTACTGAGATATAGCGTGCAACACTTGCCTTGCCCTAGGAGGTGGCATTCCATACTATGACACAGACATGAACCATTGCTTCTAGGAAAGAATATTTTTATATACATGGTGATTGATGGAACCTGAAAGGCAGTGCATAGAGGCTTTACTGATCTGTACTAAAGAGCTAGGCAGACTCTGTGTTAAGGTCATGTATTAAAATTCAATAATAATGTATGTATGTTGCCAGATAAATTGGGGCTCAGAGTATACAGGATTCAGTGGTCCTTAATGCACTGCAAAGAGGAATGTTGCAGGAAGATCTCCAAATTGAGGCCCTTTGATTAGTTATGGATTGACAGCAGTAGAAGTCAGTAATTTGGCCAACAATCATCACCAAAAGAGCATGCAGGGTCAGAGTATGGCTATTGTTAAGCACACGCCCGGACTGACTGGCGTGAGCGTGGTTAGTGATCCCACTGGACCATGAACCAAGGAGTGCCTGGAGGGGCGTGACTAAGTATCAACTCAGTCCGACCAAGGTCGCACGGCGGCTCAGTCGACTCCGTGAACCAGGGAGGAACCGAGCAGAGGGACCAGGTGCTACTCCCGGTCAGACCCCTGTCACAGCTGTTGACCCACAGCGGGGAATGCAGGAATGGGCAGGCACAGCTGGTATGCAGACAGGTGGGTACTGGCAGGCACGGCTGGTATGCAGACAGGCGGGTACTGGCAGGCACGGCTGGTATGCAGACTGGCGGGTACTGGCAGGCACGGCTGGTATACAGACAGGCGGGTACAGGCAGTCACGACTGGTATGCAGACTGGCAGATGCTGGCAGGTATGAACGCAGGCTGCATAGGGACCAGTACAGACTGGGATACAGGAAGAGAGCCACGGGTGCGGTGGACTAGCGGAGCAGAACCGCATGCACGGAGGACAAGCGGAGCAGAGCAGAGCGAAACCGCAGTTGCGGTGGCCAAGCAGAGCAGAGCGAAACCGCAGATGCGGTGAACAAGCAGAGCAGAGAAAACCGCAGGTGCGGTGGACAAGCAGAGCAGAGCGAAACCGCAGGTGCGGTGAACAAGCAGGGCAGAGCAAAACCGCAGGTGCAGTGAACAAGCAGAACAAAGCAAAACCGCAGGTGCGGTGAACAAGCAGAGCAGAGCGAAACCGTAGGTGCGGTGAACAAGCAGAGCAGAGCGAAACCGCAGATGCGGTGGACAAGCAGAGCAGAGCGAAACTGCAGATGCAGTGGACAAGCAGAGCAGAGTGAAACCGCAGATGTGGTGGACAAGCAGAGCAGAACAGAGCAGAAGGTGCAGGCAGACAGGACAGGGCTCTGTTCACATGGAACAGACTGGAAAATACAGGAAGATAGTTAGAACACAGGAGGTAGATACGGAGGCAGGGAAACGGGACAAGCAGAACCAGATACATACAAGGTACTTACAATGAAGTAGCGAGTGGACACAAAACTCACAAATAGAAGTACAGAGACAACGAGTTGGTGTTAGGTGCAGGTTCAGACACTGCAGGAAAAGGAAAGGTACGGACATAGAGACAAACAGGAAATGGGCTAGGGCACAGTTCAGACAGGAACTGAACCCGGAACAAGATACAGGAACGAGCCTGGGAACTCAGCCCCAAGGGTGGCAGAAACAGACTAGAAGTCACAGATACAGATAACGGGACTGGGTATACAGCCCCCAGGGTGGCAGAACAGACTAGAAGTCACAGATACAGATAATGTGCCTGGGTATACAGCCCCCAGGGTGGCGGAACAGACTAGAAGTCACAGATACAGGTAACAGGCATGGATATACAGCCCCCAGGGTGGCGGAAACAGACAAGATACAGGACAGGACCTGGCAACTCAGTTGCACAGAACACACTGAAAGAAAGTGTTGCTCAGGCACCTCCTACTGGGTGGAGGGGGTTTAAGTATCCAGTGACTCACAGCAATAGATTGGGGAGGCATTAGGAGAGCACACACAGTAACTATAAGAATCAGGCAGTAACCACGCCGCCGCCCTAAGCAATCAGACAAGAGACACAGCAGGTACTGGAGCAAAGTGTGCAGCCTGGACTGATAGGTAAGATGGCAATCTTGCATGGTGGGAGGTGGTAAGCCATGCAGCACGCCGCCAGGGATGTTACAGCTATGTGCACACAATCGCTTGTAATAGGTCTGCCATGTACTGCAATGCAAATCCGCATGTGCTGTGCACATCATGCGGAAATTTCCGCTGCAGATTCGCATTGCGGTAAAAACTGCAGCAAGACCAATTCTAGTGCGATTCCGCTGAAAAATCGCCGCCATTGACTTGCATTGGACTGCATAAGATCTGCATGACTACTTGTAGTCATGTGGATCTTATGCGATTTAATGTGCGGATGGTACCCTGGTCTGGAGAAGAGGAGACTTTCATCCTACCCAGGTACCATCGTACTTACAAGTTAAAAAAGAATTAAAAAGTTAAAATTAAAAAATAATAATCATACTCACCTCTCTGATGCGCTCTCTTCGGCTCCCAGCGGTGTACTGCAAGGACCTTCAGTGAAGTCATTTAGTTAGCTGATGGTTATGCAACCATCACCTGACCGCTGACGTCATGGAAGGTCCTTTTACATTACCGGTACCCGCCACGGAGCCAGCAGCGACGCCGGGAGCAGACCAAGGCCACCGGAAAGGTGAGTATAAGGTATGTTTTTATTTTTTACGTTTTGATTTTTTTTTTTAACATTATGTTGGTCACACAATATAAATCCATGCCGGTTGCATGGATTTATATTGTGTGACCAACTTTCAAGCACTTTTCCAAGTAATGCTAAAATCGCTTGGAAAGGCGCTTGACAAAAGCATGCGAAATCGCATGCTAAAAACGTTTGACAAATGCTTGTCCCTGGCATAAAAAACGCATGTAAAGTCCGCGTGTGTTTTTTCTGCCAGAGAGATGCAGAAATGCTCAGGAAAAATCCAGAGCATTTCTGCATTCTGGGCACATAGCCTATGACATGTGAGAAATGCAAATAAGGGTCAGAACTAAGATCAGTAAACAGGAACCAGTCAAACAATTCAAAGAAGAATGCAGACGCATGGTCGGGAACAAGGCAAAGGTCAGCATCTGTATTAGCAGAGTAGTGACTATCAATGTATAGAAGGGTGGCGGGCTGACGAAGACACTGTATCAACAGGGGGTTGATAGAGTTAAAGTATTATGTTGAATATGTTATGAGTTATGTGATAAAGTTGTTAGCTGCGTTTTATCCCTATGGCCGTTATTGTATGCTGGTTCTCCTATAGGCTCTGCCTAAGGCTGTCCCTGGGATGTGGGAGGTCTGTCCACTAGGGGAACCATACAATAGGTAGAGATATAGTTTACATTACATTATTTAAACATTAGATAGTTCAACTCAGGGAGGGTTAGAACAGTTTTATAGAAAACAATTTCCAGGTTGCAGACAGTTAGGCAGAGAGCCTGCCAGGGTGTGGTTCATGACCCTTTTAGAACGGGACTGGTACAGGTCCCATGTGAGAGAATAGAGTGTAGAAGGAAGGCTGAACGGACAGGGAGACAGATTCCAGTAGCAAATACAGTGGTGGAGGAAATGTTTTATCAGCGCAAGTTTTCTGAGCAGAATGAGGACACAAGAGGTACTGAGAAGCAGACCGACCTCTGAATCCCTCATGGGGAGAATCTCAGCTGGGTCGCAGAGGAAGTGGAAGATGGTGGGTCTCAATTTGGACGGGGACGAACACTGGAAAGGCACATAACCAAGGATGCTTCACTAACAAAAGACTATGTCTTAATCTGTATGTTGCAGGAGTGTGTGGAAGAATTGCACAGTAAAAGTGAGTCTGTTAATCCAGATCTCAGATCTCCTGTGTTGTTTGAAACCGGTTTCAGTCCCAGGGATGGTGTAACAGTGAGTACAGAAAATCCTTCAACACACTACACACTCCACTCTCGGTCCTTTATAAAAGACGGGACACAGGGTGAAGAGAACTCAGTTCCGGCCCACAGTGTGTAGATACTGGCCCTGTGCCTCCCCCCTTTCAAATGCATACAAAAAAAAGCCAGGATAGTATGTGTTAGAACCCTCCTATTTGTTTTTCCAGCTTGTGTTTTGCGGTCACTTGACCATCTGCCTTTATATTCCAGCTACGCTTTTTTGGCTGTGCTGGACTTCAGTGTTGTTTGACTGTTTTGCTAGCCAGGTGCTTCGGTGCCTATATCTCTCAGTTTGCTTGGTCCTTTGGGACCTCTAGTACCTTTTGTCAATTTATCTTTTGTTTTCTGCAACAACTTTCTCTGTTCAGGAGGTGTCCCATTTTTGTTTCAGTTCTTAGTTCTTTTAGGAACCCCTTCCCTTTATTCTATAGGTCTTCGTTCAGACTAGCCTAGGACTAAGGCGGGTCTGTTAGCTAGGAACAGGCAGCCCGCTACATCGTAGGGATTCAGCTTAGTCTTACTGTAGGGAAAGCTTTCCCCTTCTTTCCTTAGTTCTTGTTTGCAGATCATAACAGTATGCTCCTAAGTTACTAGTCAATGTATTACACCATACTTTAGCTCTGATTGCCTTAGCAGCCTGATCCTGATGTATAGTCTAAACAGGAGCATACCTCCCAACTTTTGAAGAATAGAGAGAGGGATAAAACATGAGGAGCGCTATGCGTGCGTCGGCACATTTTGGCCACACCACTAACCATATCCCAATCCATGCTCATTTACCATTTCTTTCTACCCTGGCAGGAGGAGATGTTAAAGTGGTCATGGCAGTGAAGGAAATTCAGCAGATGCCCGAGACTGCAGAGCGCAGACCCCAATCCGGGACTGTCTGCTGTATCCGGGACAGTTGGGACTAGAGATGAGTTGATCAATTCACGGGACGACGGTCCAGTGTCTAGATCAGTTCTACCTGGTGACTGAATAGGAGCCTGCGAATCTCTTGCCTTTCCAGCATTCCCGGCGCAGCTTTAGATTAATCAGGGCCGGAGCGCCGTCATCTGTGCGTCATGCTTATCTCTAATTAATTTTTGTTCATTCATTCACAGTCGGAGCAGCCAGAACTTTCTCATCTTTATGTAGCTTCACTATACAAAATCTGGTTTCCGGTGTCTGTAAGGCCGTGTTCACACATTGCAGAAATACTGTATTTTTTGTTTTCTGCAAGTGTCCGCACCAAACTACGCAATAACAACCTTCTTTGATTATTGCATTTTTGCTGCATTTTTTAAGCCTTTTCCCCCTTATTTGATGCGTTTCTGGTACAGATGTGAAGCCGCATTTTTAATGTGTTTTATATATTACAGAAAAGCTTTGATTCTGCGCTTAAAAAAATAACTTCAATGTTTTATATGGTTTTTTTCAGGCTTCTCATAGAAGACAAGAGAGAAAAAAAATGCGCAAAAACTACACAGTTCAGAAGCGTCTTTAGACCACAGTATTCATGAAATCACATCCACTTTGCTTGAACAGTTAAACGCAGCAGAATTTCTTTGCAAAAAAACAGCAGAAAATATGCAGCATTTACGCTACATGTGAATACAATCTAAATGGCAAAGCAAAGTGGATGTGATTTCATGAAATCTCCACCCTCGGTGTGTCTAAAAATGCTGCTGAGCTCTGCGGTTTTGGTGTATTTTTTCTTTGTAGGCTTCTTCTGAAAAAAAAAACATGAAAAAAAAAGTTTTTGCATTTTTAAGTGTAGAATCAAAGCTTTTCTGTTCTATTAAAAAGCATTAAAAACACAGCTTCATATTTGCACCAAAAACACATCAAATATGGGAGAAATTTGATTTTTATTATTTAAAAAAAAAACACACTAAACATGACATTATAGTAATTGCTATTCTTTTTTTTAGTAAACTGCGGCTCATAGATAAAGCTGCCACCTATGAGCATAAAAAGTGAGTTTGAGTCAGGGGAGACCTGGTCACAGGAGAAGTGAATAAATTCAATTTAATTTATGCACTGAGCAGAGAGACTGCGGAGGGATGAAAACGTCGACTTGGTGAGTATAAAAGCTGGGACAAAACTCTGACGTGGCGGGACTGAGCCCTCAAAGCGAGACAGTCCCGCTGAATCCGGGACAGGTGGGAGCTATGCAGGAGAGGCCTGGGCTAACCAGCAGGGCTGCAGAGGAAGCCAGGAACTTGAGCAGGAGGAAGAGAATCATCTTGTTGTCCTGCATTTTGACACATCTGTTGGCAGGAGTAATTTAGCAATTTTACTGGGACTTAGCACTGGGTTCAGATAGATAACATTGTACTCATCGCTCTGCTGTAGGTGTCATCTCTAGGCTGTGATCAAAGTAAATGATTACCAAGCATAAACATCAGAAACTTCACATGTAAACCAAGCTAAGGTCTTATGGTCATACATAGCAAAACTGGGCTGAGAATCTGTATTTTAGTGCTTGGAGTTCTTACAGGTCTGTATTATAGACCTATAGATAGTCGATGTACCACCAAATAGTGAATGTCCTCTGGTCACTGTATCCAGGTGGAGAAATAATCAGCAAGTGGTCACTGGCCATGCATGTGCTCACCTCTCTATTCTGTGCCATAGAATTAGGCATAGCTATGGGTTCCGGGGGGGAGCAAAACATTTTGGAGTGGGCCCCTAACTGGTAACCTTGATTAGAACTATGGTGGCACACTGATATTGACCTGCAAACCATACAAGTGATTACAGTACAGTTATACATAGTAACTTACAGTTGACATTCCTTCTCATGGAAATGTTCACTTTTCCTGTCTTTTCCATCTGGCCCAGACCGACATGACAGCTTCTTCCAGCCAGGACTCGTCTGCAGAGTTTATAACAAAGACACATTTGACTTCTCATATTTCCAGAACCGTCTACATCTATTGAAATCCTGCACAAACTCCTCATCCTGCCGATACCCTAATACTGATCCACTGCTGCCATAAGTGTCCCTATTACAGCACCTTCTGTTTGGCACCATAACAGCACTCCTCTTAGTGCCCCACATAGTAATATTGCCTCCTTTGTGCGCACTAGAAGGTAAAATTCCCCCCTAGAAAATATGAATACCCTGTGCAAATGCCCTAGAAAACAGTATCCACATTTTGCCCCTTTGACGGACACAATACTCTGGGTGCCCCTATAACAATACTGCTTCTTAAGTGCGCACTTAACATTTAATAATGTCCACAGAGTCTCCAATGTACAGTTCCTCTATACACACAATGGTGGGCCCACAGCGGTGCATGCACAGATTGATCTCTCGATGGGTTTTAATAAAATGGCAGCAGTAACAGCACATGCCCAGGTTGATCTTCTGGCAGTCTTTGAGAAAATGGCACTGGTGGCAGTGCATGCGAAGATTGAGACTGCGACTCAACGATGAGCTGAGATCCAATCTCCGCATGTGCCGCCACTACATAGTAACATAGTAACATAGTTTTTAAGGTTGAAGGAAGACTAAGTCCATCTAGTTCAAACGATAGCATAACATGTTGATCCAGAGGAAGGCAAAAAAAAAACATGTGGCAAACACTAAGCTCCACATTGGGGAAAAAATTCCTTCCTGACTCCATACGGCAATCAGACTAGTTCCCTGGATCAACGCTCTATCAAGGAATCTAGTATATATAACCTGTAATATTATACTTTTCAAGAAAGGCATCCATGCCCTTCTTAAACTTTAGTAGTGAATCACTCATTACAACATCATGCGGCAGAGAGTTCCATAGTCTCACTGCTTCTTACAGTAAAGAATCCGCATCTGTGATTATGATTAAATCTTCTTTCCTCCAGACGTAGAAGATGCCCCCTTGTCCCCGTCTCTGGCCTCAGAGTAAAAAGATCAGTAGAAAGGTCTTTGTACTGTCCCCTCATATACTTGTACACAGTAATAAGATCACCCCTAAGCCTTCATTTTTCCAAACTAAATAACCCCAAGGGTAATAACCTGTCTTGGTATTGCAGACCCCCCAGTCCTCTAATAACCTTGGTCGCTCTTCTCTGCACCCGCTCTAGTTCAGCTATGTCTTTCTTATACACCGGAGACCAGAAGTGTACACAGTATTCTAAGTGTGGTCGCACTAGTGACTTGTATAGAGGTAAAATTATGTTCTCTCATGATCATCTATGCCTCTTTTAATGCATCCCATTATTCTATTTGCCTTTGCAGCAGCTGCCTGACACTGGCCACCAAACGTGAGCTTGTTGCCCACCAATACACCCAGGTCTTTTTCAGTGACAGTTATGCCCAGTGTTATACAATTAAGCATATAATTATACATTTTATTTCTTCTGCCCAAGTGCATTACCTTACATTTATCCCCATTAAAGCTCATTTGCCATTTTTCAGCCCAAGCTTCTAGTTTACATAGATCCTCCTGTAATATAAAATTGTCCTCCTCTGTATTGATTACCCTGCAGAGTTTAGTGTCATCTACAAATATTGAAATACTACTCTGTTTGCCCCCGACAAGGTCATTAATAAATATTTTAAAAAAAGAGGACCCAATACTAACCCCTTTGGTACCCCACTGTTAACTGTGACCCAGTCTGAGTGTGTTCCATTAATAACCACCCTTTTTTCCTATCACTGAGCCAGTTCTTAACCCACATACATATATTTTCCCCTATTCCCATTGTTCTCATTTTATGTATCAGCCTTTTGTGTGGAACCGTATCAAAAGTTTTTGAAAAGTCCATATACACAACGTCCACTGCATTTACTTGGTCCAGTCCCGAACTTACCTCTTCATAAAAGCTGATTAGTTTGACAGGAACGGTCCCTCGTAAACCCAAGTTCATATTGGGTCATGAGGTTATTCTTCTTCAGATACTCTAGTATAGCATCTCTTAGGAAACCCTCCAGGATTTTACTCACAGTAGAGGTTAAGCTTACTGGCCTATAATTTCCAAGTTCGGTTTTTGTCCCCTCTTTGAATATTGGCACCACATTTGCTATACGCCAGTCCTGTGGTACAGACCCTGTTATTATGGAATCTTTAAAGATTAAAAATAATGATCTATCTATGACGTTACTTAATTCCTGCAGTACTCGCGGGTGTATCCCATCCGGGCCCGGGGATTTGTCAACTTTAGTGATTTTTAGACACCGCCGTACTTCCTGCTGGGTTAAGCAAGTGACATTTAATGGAGAATTTTTGTTATCACTAATCATGTTTTCTGTCATGCGATATTCTTGTGTAAATACTGTTGAAAAAAAATCATGTAGCATATTGGCTTTTTCCTCATCCTCATCCACCATTTCACCCAGACTATTTTTAAGGGGGCCAACACTATCATTTTTTAGTTTCTTACTATTTATGTAGTTAAAGAATATTTTGGGATTATTTTTACTTTATCTGGCAACGAGTCTCTCTGTCTCAATCTTTACTGCCTTGATTTGGCTTTTACAGAATTTATTTAATTTTCTGTATTTATTTAATGCCTCATCACTACCTACTTGCTTTAGTTCTCTAAATGCTTTCTTTTTGTCACTGGCGCCATTTTCCTGAAGACTACCAGAAGATCAATCTGTGAATGCAATGCCCGTGGCTAGGATAGTGCCAGCTCAGAATTTAAACAAGGAAGAAGACAGCAGAGAGCCCATGGCAGAGCCAAAGACCTACCCACAGTCTCACCCCACAGGCCTGCCCCAATGCACGGAGACCAAAACTTCTAATGATAATTTTATAAAAACCAGGCTACTTATTTCTTCATTGAAAGTATGTATTAAATCAGTATACCAGTGAAGTTATGGTAATGCCTTTAGTTTAATATGTATAACCCTGATAATAGGTTCTCTTTAACCCCCAAACTGTATAATGGCCCCCACATTAACTTCCATGCTGTATAATTGCCCCACAATAGCTTCCAAACTGTATAATGGCCCCACATTAGCTCCTATACTGTATAATAGGGCCCACATTAGCCTCCGAACTCTATAATGGGCCCCACCATAGCCCCCAAACTAAATAACCACACTTTATAAGGGCCCCCACAGTACTCCCTATAATGTATGAAGGCCCTCCACTGTTTCAGGGTCCCCCATTGTTTATAATGCCCCCACAAGTTTTATTTAAAAATAAAACATCATATACTCACCTAATCCAGGATTCATAGGACTCCATCACGGAGTTTCAGGTGGACCAACGCACTGTTATAGCGCCGACGTACGCACAGGATGTCAGAATCCGGCGCTAAGTGATGACGTCACCATGTTGGGACTTTGAAGTTCTGTGCATGTGTCGACGCCTTGGCTGTTCTGTAGACTACAGGTTTAAAGCATGCTGCAGTCTACAGAACAAAGAGCGGTAGTGCATGGAGACTGTTTCTTTCTGCCTTGCCGCCGGGCTTAAATATATCGGTGTGCTGCACACCTAGCTAAGGCTAGTGTAGCTCCAGTTGGGCCCCTATGAGCGTGGAGCCCTGGGCAACTGCACCCTCTGCCTTCCCTGGTAGCCATGCTACTGGTTATAGATGTTACAGAAATGCAAGCTCAGCTGTTTCCATTGTTCCCATTCAGATTCTTGTCAAGAATTTCCTCTTGTTTGCATTTTATTTGTCCTCCCTTATTGTATTTTTTGAAGCAGAATGCTATATCTACAGTCAATGTATCTAAATCTTATTATATATCTAAATCAGTATTGTTTTTACAGTGTTTGATCTTTTGTATTGTGTACTACACCAGGAGGTCTACAAATATTCTACTATTTGATAACTATATATATATAGTTATAGTGTGTATATAATATATCTAATAACTTAAAGAGGTTGTCCCCTACTTTAGCATTGATGACCTATCTATCTCCTATTCAAATCAATAGGATGCAGATGTGTAGTACCCTGTGGTGGCCACTATCAGAAGAGGGACAGCTCCGCAAGTGAGTACATCTGGCTGGCGGCCACAACTGCTGACACAGATAGCAGCTGATCGGCGGGGGTGTCGGGCCCCGACCAATCAGACATTGATGACCTATCCTATGAATAGCTCATCAATGCTAAAGTAGTGGACAACCTCTTTAAATGGAGACTTACTGTAGCTGATGGACAGCAACGCCCTTGTGGAAAAAAAAATTGTGATAAGGATGCAGCACTGAAGCATTTTAGCCCCTTTATTCTGAGGATCAGAGGGAGGTTTAACCACTAGCAATAGCTAAATGATGCCCAATTCTAGCTAAATACCATCACTTATGGAGATGAGAATACCCATTTAAAGGCGTTTCTTTGCATTTCTAGAAAATATGCACTGTATCTTTTCTAGCTTTGAAGGAATGACTGATGATTTGCAAAAAGATCTTGAAAGTTAAAGAATAATATGCTTTCAACAATTCATTTTCATCCATAAATAAACCGTGTGTCATTGCTACCAGGAAAGGTTACTCTCGACAGAAAAATAATGTCATTCATTTCAGTGTAACTCCACAACGTAGCTGCTACTTTGAGACGGGTTGCTGTCTGGTGCTGAATTATTTTCCTCAAACTCAAGGCAGAATGTTGTTTTTTTTATTTAAGATTTTATTTCTATGCACATTTTTATAGAATGAATGATCATAGACGAGGAATTTAATCCTTTTTGTGACTCTGCTATGTGACATTTTTGTCCTTCAAATGTAAATTGCAAAATCTAAAAATTATTGAAGAGAATCTAAAGTAGCTGAGCTAGGATCAGTTTATATCCTCCTATATCTGTTAAAAAGACATGGACCACGCATCCAAAAATCACACATTGATATATTGCGGCTCAGCTAAAATTTACAAAACTGAACATGAGGTTCTTAAGTTTAACTTTCTGATCTGACAATATGAAGTCCACTACCACATCATGATGAATTTCTCAGTGGGTCCCTGACCTAAAAGGTTCATCACCCACCACGCGCCGACCACCACAGAAGTGACAACACACCAAAAGGGGAGTGACCTGGTGACTCATAGCACCCATGCTGCAAGGCAAAGCTCCCATGGCTCCAGGATACATAACCACACTGGCACAGCATCACAGAAGCAATGGCCACCACACAGCACCAACACCAAGCAAAAGGAGCTGAAAAACTCAGCTTCCACATGTTCTCAAACTGTTCAAAAACAGGCAGAACCCCTGCAGTCTCATGCTAATAGAAAAACCTGGATCAAATGGGAGGAGTGCTGGTACAAGCAAAGCAAAGAAAAGGGCGAAAAAGGCAAGGACTACATATTCAAAAATCACACTCTGATCATAAGTTCACATCTTGTTTGAAATGCAGCACAAAATGTATTATTCATGAGTAGAGGTGAGCGGATCAATCTGAGGAGGACAGTCTTTGAGTTGAATTTCCAGAAATGTGCAGGTCCCTGCAAAGTCGAACACTGTGATTCAATTCATGAGGATTGCCAAAAAAAAACACCTGGAGTCATTTAACACATTGCTGAATACTTAGAGAGTGTGCTAATGACATCACACAGTCTTCCCCATAAAGCTCTGCAGCTGTTAGGTGTCAGGCGTTGGCTGGATCTGAAATTGGGTCAGAATCATCAGTTGATTCTGTGGTCTCCCATTCTGGCCCAGCTGGGGCAGATGCTGCTCAACATCACCATTGGTCCCAATGCCTAGCTAGTGTACGAGATGTACAAGATGTCTCTTGGGTCTTTGTTCCTAGTAGTGTTAAGCATAGGTTGCGGACGGGAACAGGGCTGCTACAGCCTATGTCCAGAGTGCACTGCACTGAGCATGCCCGTGACATGGCGGACTGTGATTGGTGGTTCGGTGTCAGCTGATCCGGTGACCTGGTACCGCCTGATTGACCGCGGGTGACGTCATCAGTAGTGCGACCAATAATACGATTGTGGGCAGGGCTTAGTCTTTAAATAGCCCCACCACAAGCATGGCGGTGCGCTCTGATCATTCCGTTTAGGTTGTGTTCTTGTGTGGACGCTTGTCTGTTTGGGCTCCACGTGCTCCCTAGCTGCTCTCTTCGTGACCTGCCGATGCCAGAGTTCGCTCGGCTGATTAGCACAGGTCGCTTAGGCAGGCACCACGTGCTCCCTAGTTGCTCTCTCCGTGACCTGCCGATGCCAGAGTTCGCTCGGCTGATTAGCACAGGTCACTTAGGCAGGCTTAGATGTGCTTAGGCAGGTAGTTCCCGTTTGGCAGTCTGGCTCCGGCAAGGGGGTTGCTATACACCCCGAGCAGACTGTGGGTTCCGTATCCCTGGCACTGCCTGTTAGACACTTGGAGAGTTACTCCACAGGCCAGTCACACACCGGCTGGGAGCACGTACACTCCGACGTGAGTCACACACACTTCCTAGTGCGTGCTGCGTAGTCTCTGTGCAGTCAACAGAGCTACAGCTACGTTATTTGTCGCACATCTCCCGTGCAGTTAACGGAGATAGTGCGAATCCTTTCCCGTCCCGGTGTGTAGTAACACTGGAGGGATTTATACTTTAGTTGGTTGTTTTACATTCTTACCCGGTGGGTGTTCGACCGCAGTCTTCTAGGCTGCATCGCGGACCCCGGGTTTGGTTGCTTTCCATTTTAATAAAGTTGTTGCAACCGTCCCCTTAACAGCAGCTATAGTTATCACATCACATGTTCTAGACCAGCCCAGCCAATCAGAGTTGACTATTAAAGGCAGTAAAAAGAATGGGATCTGGCCAAACAGGACCATTTTCGGCTTTCCAACCTAGGAATAGGTGGTCAGTGTGCACAGCTCATTCTACAGTACATAGGGATAGAACAAGGTCTAATTTGATTGTGTTGTACTACTTCAGTTCTGAAGTACATTAAAAATAGGAGTGGGAGTCCGTGAATAATAATCCAAAGATTCAAGTGATGTAGGGAAGTTCTGTAGCGGTATAGGCATTAAGTGTGACTATGAATTGATTAATTAATATATACAGTAGTAACAGAACCTTAATAACAGATATTTTTTAATCTTTACATTTTGCAAACAAAGAGAGCAGTATTAAACCCCTCAGTGTTAATTTTCCTACTAAACCAAAATTTGAAAACCAAAGTTTATGTGATAAAGAAAGTGTGCTTCCTTCATTGTGAAATGGGCAAGCCATAATTTATTTATTTGTTTAAAGCCCCAAAAAAAGTCCATAATCCTGAAATGTAAACAAAACTGTCTATTTCACAAAACATACACATTGTAAAAAATATTTTTTTTGCACACTTCCTTGTTGTAATAGTCCAAAATTAGGCTCGTACATGCAACTCAAGTACTGCTGTTGGTTTTGATTTGTTACCATCCCTAGACAGATAGGTTGAGGTCACTTGGACATTTAAAAGGCTGTGTTGGTATAAAGAGCTCAAAATGAGTTCAATATAGTCACAGGAGAACTCAGTGTTATATCTGGTCAATTAGAGGCTTTTCAGTGTTGCGATTCATGGCAAATTTATTCACTGCAAATCAAATTTTTGGGGATAAATCAATGAAGCTTTCAAACGATCCACTTAACTGTATTCACTAGTATTCAGTTACACATCTCAGCAATTCTTTCTCCCATTTTGATTGGACAAATACCATATTAACAAAACCTTACCGAATCCTATACAGAGTCCAAAAGCCTGTATAAACAGAGGAAAACTTTTTCTTCATTTTTTACTGATTATTCCTGATTAGTAGTGATGAGCGAACGTTCTCACTACTGCACGGTACTCGCCCGAGCTTCACGGAACTTGACAAGCTTGGCACTCGGCAAGTATTTTCGGGTTGCTCTGGCGGGAACTCTGGTCCCCACACTGCATGTTTGGCGCTCTTGAGAGATCCAATGAACATGCAGGGATTGCCTACCATGCACTGTAATGCCGTAGCCATGTTGGTTGTGGTTATTACAGTGATTGGCTGGCCGTACAGCCTCATCAGGTCTATATGAGACCTGGCGCAGCTATGCTTGTCACAGTCTACTCCGGAATCAGGCAGAGTAGGGAGAGCTGCTGCTGAGTCAGGGAGAGATGTGCTTGTTTAGAGTTAGTATAGGTATCCCACAACATACAGTTGTGCTCAAAAGTTTACATACCCTGGCAGAAGTTTTCCTTTCTTGGTCTTGTTTCAGAGAATATGAATGATAACAAAAAACATTTTTCTCCACTCATGGTTATTGGTTGGGTGAAGCCATTTATTGACATACTACTGTTTTTTATCTTTTTAAATCTTAATGACAACCAAAAACATCCAAATGACCCCGATCAAAAGTTCACATGCCCTGGTGATTTTGGACTGATAACATGCACAGAATTTGACAGAAATGGGTTTGAATGGCTACTGAAGGTAACATCTTCACCTGTGACCTGTTTGCTTGTAATCAGTGTGTGCAAAAAAGCTGAGTGAGTTTCTGGGATCCAGACAGACTATTGCATCTTTCATCCGGTGAGTCTGGACCGCATATTCCTCACCTTGATCCTCCTTCCTCCCACCATGCTGAGTGCCCGGAGACAACTGATCCCACACTTGGACACCACTGCTTCTTCCACTGCTGTGCGTGTGCGCCAATCCCCTGTCCATGGCGCATGCAAAGATGCCTCCCGCCTTGCAAGTGTCACTGCACACTCTCAACTAGCACCATCAGGAGGAACGTCCACGTCCTTGTCCCAGCGCAGCATTCAGGTGTCCCTACCACAGTTCTTGGAATGCAAGAGCAAATACGCAGCCAACGCCCCACAGGCCACACTACTAAATTCACACATTTCGCGACTGCTTGCGCTCGAAATGTTGTCTTTTAGGCTCGTGGAGACGGAAGCTTTCCGCAACCTGATGGCGGCGGCCGTCCCTCGGTACTTGGTCCCCAGTCGCTACTATTTTTCCCGGTGTGCCATCCCGCGCATTACACAAACACGTGTCCCGTAACATTAGCAGTGCCCTCAACAACGCAGGGAAAGTCTACCTAACAACGGACACATGGACAAGTGCTTGTGGGCAGGGATGGTACATCTCGCTGATGGCACACTGGGTTAATATAGTGGAAGCCAGGACTCAGTCGGACCTTGGGATGGGACACGTCCTCCCAACGCCAAGGATTGCGGGCCCTGGGTCAATCGGGGTTGCCCTCACATTCTACTGCTCCTGCACCTCCTCCTCCTTCTATTCAGCCTCAATCTCCGAAATGACCACATCAGTCAGAAGCTGAAAACAATGCAGCATTGCCTCGACCAAGCAGCAACAGGCTGTGCTGAAGCTAATATGCTTAGGTGACAAACCGCACACTGCTGAAGAGTTGTCGACAACTCTGAAATACCAGGCAGATCTGTGGCTGACACTGCTGAACCTACAGCCAGGCATGGTCATCTGTGACAATGGCCGGAACCTGGTGATGGCTCTGAAGTGAGGTGAGCTCACACACGTACCATGCCTGGCCCATGTGCTTAACCTCGTGGTTCAGCGGCTTCTCAAAACCTACCCAGATCTGTCGCATCTGCTTGTGAAAGTACATCACGTGTGTGCCATTTTAGAAAGTCAGCTACAGCTTCCGCCACCTTTGCCGTGCTTCAGCAACGTTTGCAGCTTCCAGCTCAATGACTGGTGTGCGATGTCCCCACACATTGGAACTCTACATTGCATATGTTGGGAAGGATTTGTGAGCAGAAGAGGGCAGTTGTTGACTACCGGCATCAATCCGACCGTCTGTTTTCAGGTCAGACTCCACACATAAGACCTCAGGAGTGGACATGGATGTCAGACATCTGTACCATACTCCAAAACTTTGAGGAGTCCGCCAAGATGGTGAACGGCGATGATGCCATAATTAGTGTCACCATCCCGCTTCTCTGTCTTCTGAAACGCCCTCTGCCCACAATTAAAGAGGATGCATTGCAGGCGGAGCACGATGAGATGCAGCATGGCACCATACAGAGTGATTCCACACAGCTCAGCCTCATCTCATCCGAATGTGGATTGGGTGACAATGAGGAGGAAGAGGAGGATGAGGAGGAGAGCATGGTCAGTTATCCTCTTGGTGAGGAGACAGAAGTCTTGCCTCTTTGCAGTCTGGCACACATGGCTGAGTTTATGTTATGCTGCCTTTCCCGTGGCCCTCGCGTTGTCCAAATTTTGGGTGACAGTCATTACTGGTTGGTGACACTTCTAGACCCACGCTACAAGGAGAACTGTTTGTTTCTTATTCCATTGCTAGACAAGCCTAATAAAATGGGGCAGTACCAAAGTGCCCTTGTTGCGGAATTATTAAAAAAAAATTCACAGCTGGAAATGCTGGCGGCAGAGGTCACAGTTCTTTGGACAACCAAGGAGTACAGGCGAGAGAGACACAAATGCAATCCAGCAGAGGCAGGGGAACAGTGTCAAAGTTCTGGGACAGTTTTCTCAGACCCTCCTATCGCACAGGCCCTGTAGCGCGGGTTACTCTCCCAAGGAGGGAAAAGTTTTGGAAAATGCTGAGGGAGTACCTTGCCGACTGTACAAACATCCTCCGTGATTCCTCTGTGTCTTATAATTAATGGGTATCCAAGCTGGACACATGGCATGAACTGGCTCTCTACGCCTTGGAGGTCCTGGCCTGCCCTGTCGCTAGCATTTTTGTCAGGGCGTGTTTTTAGTGCTGCTGGTGGGATTATAACCGATAGGTGCATCCGCCTGTCAACTGAAAATGCTGACAGACTGACTTTTATAAAAATGAACAAAGGCTGGATTGGGCGGGAATTATCAACACCACCGAATGATAGCAGCGTAACAAACTCAAATACAGTGTCTTTTTTTGGGAGGTCTAACTCTATTCGCATGCACCTCTGTCTTCACACCCAGACATGGGTGTAAGCTTAATGATTTTGCCTATTTGCTCTTGTCCTCCTCCTTCTCCTCATCCTCCACCACCATATCGCCACACTATCTACCATATCACCATCTCTACGTCTCTTGCAAGGGGCATTGGAGTTCCTCCAAATTTTTGGCAGCCGTTGCATTCACTGCATAGGCAAACAGTATGGGAGACCCACTTCATAATAATGGGAACATTGTTTTCAGGAGGCCCTCTGACCTCTACGTCTCTTGCAAGGAACATTGGCGTTCCTCCAAATTTTTGGAAGCTATAAAAATAGTGTTTGTAACTTTCAGAGTCCCTCCTTCATAAACGAAACAGGATGTGTTTGATGATGTCTCACACACTACATGGCCAGATAAGGTAGTAAAATGTTAAAATTACATTTCCTGGTGAAAGCATTTTTAACCGTTGAAAGCAATGCAAAAGTGTAAAAATGCATCAAAAACGGTACATGTGAATATAGCCCAAGTTGTGGAGGAGTATTTTTGTTTTTGGTCATTTATTTTGCCTTATATACAAGTCATTACCCTGGAAAGGATGTTCCTTAACATTTTTCCCAGGAAAATCCATTTTGGTTTCGTTTTTGTATTTTTTTATTGTGAGTCCGTAAAAGTGGCATAATACCTCTGACAATGTTGTTGACAGCAGTGACCTGGGAGTCAGAGGTTATTCCAGGGGTCTTCCCCATGCTGTTCCCATGTCATTTGAGCACTGTTCCCATCGATTTGGGCAATTTTTTGGCCCTCTGCAGACCGCCAGGGGGGTCATTCCAATTTGATCGACCCGAGCAACGAGTACCCAAGCATTTTAGTGCTCATTCATCACTACTGATCAGTGATTACAAAAAAGTTAATTCAGCTCAATCAAAACTTCATATAACTTTTGAATAAATTCTAATTACAGGGGTTATCCCATCCAGAAAGACTTGGATTTAAATCTGGCCAAAATAAAAATGTACATGGAGCTGACATTTTCTTCCATGAGCTATTGTATATTTCCTTTGAATCTCCAGTTTCCTGTAATAGTCCAAAATGATACAGATAATTTAACTAGCTTCCTATGAAGTTGGGTGCTTCGTGTTTGAAATAAGTAATTGAGATTGTGAGCCCCACTTGGGATTAGTTACTGATGTGACCCATTACTAGCTCATAACCAAGTGTACCCTATTAACTACTTTAATTTTTTTTTCCGGTCAGTGCACGTTTGGATGTAGCTAAAGGATAATGGATCACAGGCTTGGACAGGAAAAAGATGCTCCAATTGCATCAAAGGATGAATTATAGTTAGGTCCCGAAATATTTGGACAATGAAACAAATTTTGGCATTTCAAGTGTTTACTGAAACATATTCAAGATATAGTTATATAATCCATATTAGCTTAAAGTGCAGGTTCTCAGCTTTAATGTAAGGGTATTCACATCCTATTTGGATTAACACGGGCAAAAAGTAATTGGTCAAATAGCTCAAATGCTCTTTAATGGGCTGCATGGGCTATTCCCTCATTAATCCATCATCAATTAGGCTGGTAAAAGGTCTGGAGCTGATTCCAAGTGTTCAGTCAAAAAAGTTCTCAATGGTAGAGAAACAGACCATCATTAGGCTGAAAAAAAAGAACAAATCCATCAGAGATAGCAGAAATGTTAGGAGTGGCCAAATCAGCAGTTAGGTACAGTCTGCAAAAAGAGTGCACTGGTAAGTTTGGAAACTCAAAAAGGCCTGGATATTCAAGGAAGACAACAGGGTGGATGGTTGTGGAATCCTTTCCATGGTTAAGAAAAACCCCTTCACAACATCCACCCAAGAGAAGAACACTATTCAAGAAGTATGTATTTGAGTAGCTAAGTCTAGTATAAAGAAAAGACTTCATGAAAGCAAAAGCAGAGAGTTCCCCACAAGGTGCAAACCATTAATCAGTCTTAAAAATGAACTAAAGCACACCACAGCCTCTGTAAAACATGATGGAGGCAGTGTTATGGCATGGCCATGCATGGCTTGCAATGGCACTGGGTCACTAACGTTTATTGATGATGTAACTGAAAACAGAAGTGGCCAGATGAAATCTGAAATTTACAGGGGTATACTTTCTGCTCAGATTCAACCAAAGGCAGCAAGATTGATTGGATGGCACTTCACAGTACAGATGGACAATGACCCAAAACATACTTTAAAAATAACCCAGGAGTCTTTTAAGGCAAATAAGTGGAATATTCTGCAATGGCCGAGTCAATCACTGGATCTCAACCCCATTGAGCATGCATTTCACATGTTTAAGAAGAAAGGCCCACAAACAAGCAACAATTGAAGTCAGCTCAAGTAAAGGTCTGGCAAAGCATCACAAATGAGGAAACCCAGAGTTTGGTGACGTCCATGGCATCCAGACTTCAGGCAGTCATTTCTATATAGTATTTAAATTGAACATTTTATTTATGATAAAGTTAATTTGTCCAATTACTTTTGAGCCCCAGAAATGACGAGGCTTTGTAGAAAAACGGCTGCAATTCCTAAACATTTCACAGGATATTTTTGTTCAACCCCTCAGTTATCCCATTTTAAATAAAAAATAGTGTCACGCACAGCTGAAATGACAAAGTTTCTGTCACTGTCGAAATATTTCTAGATCTAACTGTATGTAGCTATATTGTAAAAAAACGACACATTTTGATATTGCACTGAAACCTTCATCAGACAGGAGGACGCAGAACAATGTGTTGACACCCTGCAACAGAAGAAGCAGAGGAGATCCAGACACCACCTGGGTGAACCATTATTTGCAATCAAAGAGTTGGCTAATGTTCCATGGCTATAGAAAGATATAGAGAAGAAAACAAACACTAGGCCCTTCAATCCTTGGTGACCAAACCTGTCTGTAACATAACCTGCAATTCTGGTACAATCTCAACCTCATTGGTCACATTAAAAGGAATGAAGAAATGTATTTTATTTTTTACATATAACCTTAATGACCAGGCTTAAATGGGTCTTATTTACACACAATTTATTGTGTGTTTGCTTCAGCAGCCATAACAATATACAGTGTCTTGAAAAAGTATTCATACCCTGCAAAGTTATTCACTTTTTTTTACATTACACCCACAAACTTAAATGTATTTCGGGGGGATTTTATGTGATATATAAACAGTGTAACAGTGTCCAAAGAACACCCCATGCAGGATTCAAGTACGGCACAGCAGACGAGAAGACTGAAACAAAACTCCAGCTTCATTATATACCAAGGAATTATATGCCGGGAGATGAGAATAACAATATTTACAATAACAATATTACCAACATGAACATAGGAAGATATAGCTGGAGCGAGTCACAAACTATGCTCCAGCTTTGGCAATGAAAGCTTAGAATAAAACAGTGCACAACAAGTTTCACAAACTACTCTGAGCTAATTCTCTATCTGGCTTTCCGCTAGTCGGGCCACACTGCTACAGCGCCCTAGCTACAGAAAACTACGCTAAACCCTAACACAGTTCACATCAATGGGTCACTGACGATTGTGCAGGTGAAGCACAGATGGCGGCCGCCGCTTGTTCCTGGTGTGAAAGAGCCGGATGAATTCACTTGAGTCCTTTCCTTGTATACGGGATCTCTTTCTTCCAGCCGGCAGGCAAACCTTGCTTCACTCTCACAAAAATAACTGACATGCTGTGTTCTGTGTTATCTCAAGTCCTCAGTCTCCAGGGAAAATGTTCTTCTAGAAAAGGATAAATTTCTCTACTCCTTGATACAGTCCCAAACAACAAATTTTGCTATAGCACGTAATCTTCTCTTTCCACAGATTAACTGTGTCTTCTTTATAGTCTCTGCTGATTAAGGAAACTGCAGGCGCCTCCCTGTTACCTCAGACACACACACATAGACACGAGGTCGCTTCTTCCTGGTACTTCTTTCTCTCTCAGCACATACCAACAAAGAAGGGGAGATGACTAGTCCAACAGCAAGACTCAGAGGGGAGCATGATGCCTTAAAGTCACAGTGTATTCAATGTCTTTTAAGGGCCCATCCCCTGCACAGCGTAGCGAGTGAAATGTAAAGGAAATGTTACATGGTTTTCTAATTATTTTAAAAATATAAATCTGAAAATTGTTAAGTGCATTGCTGTTCAGCCACCCTGAGTCAATGTTTTGTAGGACCACCTTTTGCTGCTATTACTGTTCCAAGTCTTTTGGGGTATGTCTCTACCAGATTTGCACATCTAGAGGCTTAAATTATTACCCATTCTTCCATGCAAACCAGCTCAAGCTCAGTAAGATTGGATGGTGAGCGTCTGTGAACAGCAATTTTCAAGTCTTGCCACATATTCTCAATGGGATTTAAGTCTGGACTGTGACTTGGCCATTCAAACATATGAATAAGTTTTGATCTAAACCATTTCATTGTAGCTCGTACTGTATGTTTAAGGTCATTGTCCTGCTGGAAGGTGAACCTACTCCCCAGTCTCAAGTCTTTTACAGCCTCTAACAGGTTTTCCTCCAGGATTGCCATGCATTTAGCTCCATCCTTGTATCTAGCTCCATCCCCACAGCATGATGCTTCCACCACCATGTTTGATGGTGAGGATGGAGTTTTCAGGATGATGTGCAGTATTAGTTTTCTGCCACACATAGCTTTTGCATTTAGCCCAAAAAGTTGTACTTTGGTTACATCTGACCAGAGCACCTTCTTCAACATGCTAGCTGTGTCCCCTACATGACATTTTGCAAATTGCAAACAGGAATTCTTATGGCTTGTTTTTAAAAATGTCAGTTTAGGTGGATGACCATGATATGGCAGGTTTGCAGTTGTCCCATACTCCTATTTGTTGTCTTTTGGATTGAACAGTGTTCTGTGAGATGTTCAGAGCTTGGGCTATTTTTTTTATAACCTGACCCTATTTTACTCTTCTCTACAACTTTATTTCTGACTTGTGTGATATGTTATTTAATATATAATATATTTTCACTGACATGGCTGTATGAAGCTTTGTTTTATGCAGCACAAATTATATTGTTTTTTAGTGTTGTTTTAAAGTACATATACATTTCTAAATAGTAATTGATATGATTATGTTTGCAATGCAAATATAGAATAAAGCAATGCTCGGATTAGTTTTTCTGTTTATATATATTTTCTATTGCATACATTTCAAACCAAATAACATGTTGAATTAATTTTCTAAGTTATTACAGTCATGTGAATACTTACCATATCCTACACAAAGCTGACCGGCTAAAAATAATATTCAAAGACTAATATTCAAAGACCCTCCCTTGCTATGCTACAGAAAACCTCAAAATTTAAGAAATATTGCGTTCAGAAGATCAATGACCTCTGATACACCTAGAGCCAACAAGTCAAACTCTGGCCCGTGGGCCTAATCTGGCCCTCAGGGTGATTATATTTGGCCCTCAACACTATATGGAGGACTATGAGGGGCCATTATTCTGAATGGAGGACTATGTGGGGCCCATTATACGGTGTGGAGGGCTGTATGGGGATCACAGTGGGGGAATCACACTGTGTTGGGGTCACCATACTTTGCCAGGGGAGTTGAGGGGGGTACAGTAGGGACATCATACAATATGTGTGAAGGGTATGTGTGGAGGAATTCACTGTGTGGGTATCATACTGTGTTTTGGGGGCACTTTTGTTGGCACCATACTTTATTGGGGCAATGAAAAGGAAATCTAGGGACTTCAGCAGGAGTAAAATTACCCTGTAAGGGCTGCAAAGTTGTTAGATATGCTCCTCTGTGACCCCACCGAATATTACGTTTTTTTTTAACAAATATCAAGGTTGGATCTCGACTTTGTCCAAGTTTTTAATTTTGGACCTTTGTGTATTTGAGTTGACATCCCTGACCAAGAGGAAACTATCCTTGCTTTGTAACATCACTTATTTTAGCTTTGTTAGCCAATGTATCATAACTACAAGATTATTATTTTGTTTTTCCCATTGAGAACAATCAATAATGAGAAATGACACATGGAAAAAGTATTGGATGCATGAAGAAAGGGAAGAGAAGAAAATCCTCGAGCGATAAACAGTTGTGTAAATAAAATTTCTCAATTATTTAAGTTGATTAAAAATATAAGGAAATAGATCCAGCAAATACACCGACATTTGATTAACTAGGTGTTGGTGTATTTGCTGTATCAATCTCCTTATATTTTTAATTAACTTAAATAAATGTGAAGTTTTATATACACACACCTGTTCATCACTGAAGGAATTTCTTCTCTTTATGTTGCTTGTCTGCAGCCACAGCTTGGTCTGCTGTATGCGAGAATTCCCTGCTAAGGACTCGGAGTACAGGTGCATTGGTTTCTGGGGAGCTGACTCTTCCTCTCTGTTTCCTGCATGAAGAATGAGAGGTGCAAAAAGCCATGGAAAGTCATGACACCAGCTGAAATCTATCAGTAATTGAACATCAACAGAAAGTCAGGGCTGAGGCTGCTTTCTCACTTCCTCTTGATTACTTATACAGTGGGTACAAAATGTATTCAGACCCCTTTACATTTTTCACTCTTTGTTTCATTACATCCATTTGGTAAATTCTAAAAAATTCATTTTTTTCTCATTAAAGTACACTCTGCACCGCATCTTGACTGAAAAAAAACCAGAAATGTGGAAATTTTTGCAAATTTATTAAAAAAGAAATACTGAAATATCACATGGTCATAAGTATTCAGACCCTTTGCTCAGACACTCATATTTAAGTCACATGCTGTCCATTTCCTTGTGATCCTCCTTGAGATGGTTCTACCCCTTCATTGGAGTCCACCTGTGTTTACTTAAACTGATAGGACTTGATTTGGAAAGGCACACACCTGTCTATATAAGACCTCACAGCTCACAGTGCATGTCAGACCAAATGAGAATCATGAGCTCAAAGGAACTGCCGGAGGAACTCAGAGACAGAATTGTGGCAAGGCACATATCTGGCCAAGGGTACAAAAGAATTTCTGCATTACTCAAGGCTCCTAAGAGCACAGTGGCCTCCATAATCCTTAAATGGAAGAAGTTTGGGACCACCAGAAGTCTTCCTAGACCTGGCTGTCCAGCCAAACTGAGCAATCGTGGGAGAAGAGCCTTGGTGAGACAGGTAAAGAAGAACCCCAAGATCACTGTGGCTGAGCTCCAGAGATGGAGTAGGGAGATGGGAGAAAGTTCCACAAAGTCAACTATCACTGCAGCCCTCCACCAGTCGGGCCATTATGGCAGAGTGGCCCGTTGGAAGCCTCTCCTCAGTGCAAGACGTATGACAGCCCGCATAGAGTTTGCTCAAAAACACATGAAGGACTCCCAGATTATGAGAAATAGGATTCTGTGGTCTGATGAGATGAAGATAGAACTTTTTGGTGATAATTCTAAGCAGTATGTGTGGAGAAAACCAGGCACTGCTCATCACCTGCCCAATACAATCCCAACAGTGAAACAAGGTGGTGGCAGCATCATGCTATGGGGGTGTTTTTCAGCTGCAGGGACAGGACGACTGGTTGCAATTGAAGGAAACATGAATGCGGCCAAGTACAGAGATATCCTGGATGAAAACCTCTTCCAGAGTGCTCTGGACCTCAAAGTTGGTCGAAGGTTCACCTTCCAACAAAACAATGACCCTAAGCACACAGCTAAAATAACAAAGGAGTGGCTTCAGAACAACTCTGTGACCATTCTTGAATGGCCCAGCAAGAGCCCTGATCTAAACCCAATTGAGCACCTCTGGAGAGACCTGAAAATGGCTGACCACCAACGTTCACCATCCAACCTGAGGGAACTGGAGAGGATCTGCAAGGAAGAATGGCAGAGGATCCCCAAATTCAGGTGTGAAAAACTTGTTGCATCATTCCCAAGAAGACTCATGGCTGTACTAGCTCAAAAGGGTGCTTCTACTCAATACTGAGCAAAGGGTCTGAATACTTATCATCATGTGATATTTCAGTTTTTCTTTTATAATAAATTTGCAAAAATGTCTACATTTCTGTTTTTTTTCAGTCAAGATGGGGTGCAGAGTGTACTTTAATGAGAAAAAAATGAACTTTTTAGGATTTACCAAATGGCTGCAATGAAACAAAGAGTGAAAAATTTAAAAGGGTCTGAATACTTTCTGTACCCACTGTACATCTGAAGGCGGGGACAGTGACACCAGCGCTGTTTGGGTGCCGGGTTCATATGAAATAACTACCGCACGTGAGTCTTGGGAATTCGAGTGCCGACACTGCTTGAATGGCGCCGGCACCGGAGTTGAGTATAGGTGTTTCTATTTTAATGGGGCAGAACATAAGGAATGAGAAGGGATTGTCCACAACTACTTGTAGGAGCAGGAATTTTTAACATCTTGTTGTAATTTTATAATGGAGTGGAGTTAAGGACAAGGCTGAAAATTTCTGACATCTGTTTATTATCAGATTAACCAAAATCTTTTTTTCATTTTCTGAATTTAGTTTTAGCACCTATGTATGAATGAAGTACCCAAGATTTATATGTGTGAAGAAAGCTCTGCAAATGACGGCTATTACTGTGCATTTTATTCACCACAGCCTTTGTGCTCATAGTAATCACTCGCCAGCTCTGCAATGAGCTCTGTAATGTCCCGACAACACTGTAAGCCCAATGGGCCCATTTTAGTCACATTTCACTGGTTGCATTATTGACAGGGTTCTGTAATACTATAAGTTTTTAATGTTTTTAGAGGGCATGAATGGATTTATAGAGCATGATCGCTGTGCTGCACAATATTAAAAAATGAATTATTTACTTTGGTAATAACTCCACACAATCAGGAATACCAGCATCAAATATTTTATACAATTCGCAACACTATCCTTCAATGACAATTGACTGGTGTACAGTTTAATAGACTTGCTAGCTCCTTTTTGAGATAATTGTAATTGCCTTGGGCATTTTACAATACGCACTTTTGGGTATGGCGTAATTAGCTTCTGGTCTTACTGGACAAAAGGAAAAATATTCATTCTCATCTCCTAAGGGTGAAAAGATTTTTTTCATGCTAATCAGAGCCGGGAGCGACCGAATTGATTCTATAAACACGTTTAATATTAAGAGACAGATCTAAGAAAAACAAATTGGTGGGTTGGATGCTAATATTGATATGCTCTTTCAGGAGCACAATAGATAATTTGCATTAGACTAAAATAGGATTAACGTGTAAAATAAATCATATTGTATAGGGCATGTGGCATAGGCTACATTATATTGATGCCTTTGAAAATCTTGTATTAGACCTGACAGCAGAATAGCTCTACTATGAATAACTAGTGAAGCATACTCCATAGCTGATGGAAGGGTTAAACTAAATCTGTCACCAGATTTTTTCTACCCCATCTAAGAGCAGATTGATGTATGGGTGCAGAGACCCCGATTCCAGCTATGTATCACTATTGTTCTATTTTTGATTAAATCACTCTTTTTTTCTGCTGCAGATCTACCAGTTCTCTGATTGTAAAGTTCTGTATAACCCAACAACACCACTGATTGGCAGCTTCCTGTGTACACTGTGCATAGGCAGGAAGCTACCAATCAATGGTGGGAGTGTGGTTATACAGACATCATGACTACATGGCAGCAGGTTTATTAGTCTCCTAGTGATGATCTTCTGATTAAAAAAGTGTTATTTTTTTTCAAAACTACAATATGTAGCCCAGTATGTGACAAATTGCTGTAATCAGGGTCTCTGGGATATTATTTTTATGGAAATATTAATCCTTTTATGTATGATTATGATACTATATATTGATATTCATGTATATGATTATATGCACTTAATATTTACATATTGCGTTGTCACTTTCATATTGTTTTTTGCATTTTAATTTATGTAAATTGATGCATAAAGTGTTTACCCTTTATATGTCACTGCATTGCACAGTTTGTCTTAAGTGAAAAAGGCTCGTCACTGTTTTCCTGGAGTTGAAACATCGCATTTGAGATAGGTCAATAAAGTACCCTCAACTTTTGTATTCTTGGTTTGAAGTGCTGCTTGCCTTTTTATATGATAGATAGATAGATAGAATCATAGATAAACAGAAAAATAGATATAAAAGGAAAATCAGGAGCAGCTGTAATGCAGGTGTCTGGATGAAATGCACAGAGATCACGAGGCGGGAACAGTCAGGGATTGATATAAGTATTTATATACAGTAGTAACTTTAAACAATTAGTGTTAGTAACAAGGCAAATCAACAGTATAACTAATAATAAAAATCTTGGAATAGCAAAGAAAGTCTTTCACTAATTAACATTAATGTTTTCTTCACTAAGGTGGTGTGCCCAGTCGTTGGAGTCACCACCTCTGAAGCTCTGGCCCTAGCGGGGGTCATTGTGTTTTCCCCCTAGGCCGCAAGTCTCTCTCTGACGTAGTCTATCAAAGCTCGTTGAGCCTCCCATGCACCAACCGGTCCCCTCTCAACCTGTAATCCTAGTCCCAGCTGACCCCGGTACCGTAGGTGATAGCTGGAAGTGACAGCCCTGCTCACTTGTGTTGTTCCTCTGCAATCGCAGGCATGCCTCTCCTGTCGTAGTCTCCTCCTGGCTCTTCTCGGCTTGACCGTCGGTGGAAGTCTTTTAGGCCTGGGGTGGAGAGGACTAGGCCTCGGCTCTTGACTGGCGATGTCGAATCTTGGAGTCTTGACCGGTGCAGGGCGCGAATCCTGGCCCACAGAAGTCTAGGCAGAACTTAGAGCTCTCCTGCGGGGAATTCGGACCTTGCCAGGCGATGAATTGTACCTAGGTGGCGCAGACTTCCTGCTGAGGCCTGTCATGCTGGTCTCAGTGGTGTCTCTGGAGCACATCTGCTCCACTCTCTTCCTTGGTGCCAAATCTGCCTGCAGTTTGATGTGCAGGGATTTATTACCAAGAAAGTCCTTCCTGTCTGTCACCTGACCAGGTCCAACACATAAAGACGCTCCCCCTGCAAATCTTCCAGCACAATTCGGTACTACTTAATTTTTTGCCTGGTCAGCAGATGGCAGTCTCTCCTCATTAATGGCACATCCTGTAAAGGTTCTTCAAAGATAACACTGATTCTTACTACACAGCTCCAAGACAATATGGAGCTTGAGGAAGGTTCACACTTCAGAACGAAAATGTTGCCAGCCACTATGGGCTAATAAACCACACATTTTTTGAGATACTATTTTGGTGTGCTGCCTCCATTCATTATTTTTGTCTAGATAGATAGATAGAACACATAGACAGATAGATGAAAGATAGAAACATAGATAGATAGACAGATAGATAGTTACAGTGGTTTACAAAGGTATTCACTGCCCTCGGCATTTTTGGTGTTTTGCTATCTCATAACCTGGAATTACATTTTTTTTAGGGTTTGCATCAGTTCATGTTAAGAATATGCCTACAACTGTGGACATTTTTTTTTTATTGTGCAGCAAACAGCAAATACGACAAAATAACTGAAAACTTCAGTGTGCATAACTATTCACCCCCTAAAGTCAGTACTTTGTAGAGCCTCCTTTTGCGGCAATTACAGCGTCAAGTCTCTTTGTTTATGTTTCTATGAGCTTTCCACATTTTGCCACTGGGATTTTTTCCCATTCCTAAAGGCAAAACTGCTCCGGCTCACACCTGATTTATCACGTGACATGTCACATGATCCCCTGTGATAGATCATGTGATAGTTCACGTGAAATTAATTTGGCACAATATTAATTAGAATATTTTTTTTTAGGCTGTGTGCCCACTATGCGTTTTTTAAGCGTTTCCGCAGTGGCAATTCCGCTGCAGAAACGCTTAAAAAACGCTTGGTAGAAGGTCTACCATGTTCCCCAATGATAATCCGCATGTGCTGTGTAAATGCTGCGGAAATTTCCGCTGCGGAAAAATCCGCAGCATTACCAATTATTTTGCGGAAGCGCAGCGTTTTCGCCGCCATTGACTTGCATTACAACGCATGGAATCCGCATCCCTGCATCTGTAGATGCGGAATCCATGCGTTTCAATGTGCGGATGGTACCCAGGTCTAGAGGAGAGGAGACTCTCCTCTGGACCCGGGTACCATAGAACCTGTAAAAAAAGAATTAAATAAAAAATATACATTATACTTACCTTCTGATGGCCCCCGGTGTCTTTATCCGATGCGTTCTGGCTTGCCGGCAGCTCACGATGGTCTGAAAAGGACCTGCCGTGACGTCATTTAATCATGTGACGGGTCACGCGACCGCTGACGTCGGCAGGCCATCAGAAGGTAAGCACTTTCCAAGTGATGCTAAAATCGCTTGGAAAGCGCTTGTCAACCCGCATGCGGAAATGCAAGTGAAGAACGCTTCACATTCGCATGTCCCTGGCAGGAAAACGCATGTAAAATCTGCATGAACAATCCGCATGTAAAATCCACATGCGTTTTTTCTGCCAGGGAGATGCAGAAACGCTCAAAAAAAATCCAGAACATTTCTGTATCGTGGGCACATAGCCTTACATTAATTGTATGACTCAATTAATTGTATTGTATTAATTGTATGACTCAATATTGAGCACACGTAGCCACCTATACACAGCGGGAGGCTGCACGTAGCCATCTATACAGAGCGGGAGGCCGCACGGCGCCATCTATACACAGCAGGAGGCCGCACGTAGCCATCTATAAACAACGGGAGGCCGCACGTAGCCATCTATACACAGAGGGAGGCCGCAGGGCGCCCCCCCCAGAGTCAGCAGGAGGCCGCACGGTGCCATCTATACTCAGCAGGAGGCCGCACGTAGCCATCTATACACAGCGGGAGGCCGCACGGCGCCCCCCCCAGAGACAGCAGGAGGCCGCATGGCGCCATCTATACTCAGCAGGAGGCCGCACGCAGTCACGCATGCAATCACGCACACACACAAACATATACAGACATATACGTACACGCATAAACACATTTGAAACACAAAAATGCTCTTCCACGCTGCCCTGTAGCGGTGGCAGGGGGTAATAGGGCTGGGGTTGATGTCAGCTTATAATGCCAGCTGACATCAAGCCCAGGTTAGTAATGGAGAGGCGTCTATAAGACACCCCCATTACTAACCCCATAGTCAAAGTTAAAAGAAAACACAAACACCCAGAATAAAGTCCTTTAATTGAAATAAAGACACAATCCTTTATTGTTCTAAATTAAACCATACTTACCGTCACGCCCATTCCAGCTGAAGCCAACGATCTCCTGCAATAAAAGAAAAATAATAAAGCAACATCATCCTTACCTTTCCATGGTTCCCACGACAGCTTCAGCTCTGCTACATCGAGATGACAGGCTGGACCGCAGCAGAAAGCTGCCATCCAGCCTGTCATCCCGCAGACACTGAGAAGCGCAGGCTTGCTTGCGCTCTGCAGTGTCTGGCTGTGACGGCATAAAGATGAGACGAGTTCATGTCCAATGAACTCGGCGCACCTCATGTACGTCACTGACAGCGTGGGAAAATTCTCATGCTGAAGCGCTGAGTGCAGGAGAATTCTCCCACGCTGTCAGTGACGTGCATAAGGTGAGCTCATGTCCAATGAACTCAGCTCACCTCCTGCACGTCACTGACAGCGTGGGAGAATTCTCCTGCACTCAGCGCTTCAGCGTGAGAATTCTCCCACGCTGAAGTGCTGAGTGCAGGAGAATTTTCCCACGCTGTCAGTGACGTGCATAAGGTGAGCTCATGTCCAATGAACTCAGCTCACCTCCTGCACGTCACTGACAGCGTGGGAGAATTCTCCTGCACTCAGCGCTTCAGTGTGAGAATTCTCCTACGCTGAAGCGCTGAGTGCAGGAGAATTTTCCCACGCTGTCAGTGACGTGCATGAGGTGAGCCGAGTTCATTGGACATTAACTCGGCTCATCTGGATGCCCTCACAGATAGACACTGTGGAGCGCAAGCAAGCCTGCGCTTCTCAGTGTCTGCGGGATGACAGGCTGGATGGCAGCGTTCTGCTGCGGTCCAGCCTGTCATCTCGATGTAGCAGAGCTGAAGCTGTCATGGGAACCATGGAAAGGTAAGGATGATGTTGCTTTATTATTTTTCTTTTATTTCAGGAGATCGTTGGCTTCAGCTGGAATGGGCGTGACGGTAAGTATGGTTTAATTTAGAACAATAAAGAATTGTGTGTTTATTTCAATTAAAGGACTTTTTTCTGGGTGTTGTGTTTTTTTTAAATACTTTACTAGAAATTCATGGTGGTCATGTCTAATATTGGCGTGACCCCATGAATTTTGGGCTTAGGGCCAGCTGATAATGCCAAGCTGGCCCTAACCCCTTTATTACCCAGTGAGCCACCGCATCAGGGCCCTGGATGAGTTGGGTACAGCGCCAGAAGATGGCGCTTCTATGAACGCGCCATTTTCCGGGGTGGCTGCGGACTGCAATTTGCAGCGGGGGTGGCCCAGAAAGCTTGGGCCTCCCTGCGCTGCGGATTCCAGCCCCCAGCTGCATAGTTGTACCTGGCTGGACACAAAAACAGGGCGAAGCCCCACGTCAATTTTCTTTAAATTATTTCATGAAATAATTAAGAAAAAAAGGGCTTCCCTATATTGTTGTGTCCGGCCAGGTACAAATAGGCAGCTGGTGGTTGGGGGCAGCCCGTTCCTGCCTGCTGCACCTGACTGGACACAAATATAGTGCGAAGCCCCACGTCAATTTTTTTTTAATTATTTCATGAATTTCCTGAAATAATTTAAAAAAATTGAAGTGGGGCTTCGCACTATATTTGTGTCCAGCCAGGTACAGCAGGCAGGAATGGGCTGCCCCCAACCACCAGCTGCCTATTTGTACCTGGCCGGACACAACAATATAGGGAAGGCCTTTTTTTCTTAATTATTTCATGAATTTCATGAAATAATTAAAAAAAATTGAAGTGGGGCTTCGCACTATATTTGTGTCCAGCCAGGTACAGCAGGCAGGAACGGGCTGCCCCCAACCGCCAGCTGACTATTTGTACCTGGCCGGAAACAACAATATAGGGAAGGACTTTTTTTCTTAATTATTTCATGAATTTCATGAAATAATTAAAAAAAAAATACGTGGGGCTTCGCCCTATTTTTGTGTCCAGCCAGGTACAACTAGGCAGCTGGGGGCTGGAATCTGCAGCGCAGGGAGGCCCAAGCTTTCTGGGCCCCCCCCCTCTGCAAATTGCAGTCCGCAGCCACCCCGGAAAATGGCGCGTTCATAGAAGCGCCATCTTCTGGCGCTGTACCCAACTCATCCAGGGCCCTGGTGCGGTGGCTCACTGGGTAATAAAGGGGTTAGGGCCAGCTTGGTATTATCAGCTGGCCCCAAGCCCAAAATTCATGGGGTCACGCCAGTATTAGACATGACCGCCATGAATTTCTAGTAAAGTATTTAAAAAAAACACAACACCCAGAATAAAGTCCTTTAATTGAAATAAACACACAATTCTTTATTGTTCTAAATTAAACTATACTTACCATCACGCCCATTCCAGCTGAAGCCAACGATCTCCTGCAATAAAAGAAAAATAATAAACAACCTCATCCTTACCTTTCCATGGTTCCCACGACAGCTTCAGCTCTGCTACATCGAGATGACAGGCTGGACCGCAGCAGAACGCTGCCATCCAGCCTGTCATGCCGCAGACACTGAGAAGAGCAGGCATGCTTGCGCTCCTCAGTGTCTCGCTGTGACGGCATAAAGATGAGCCGAGGTCATGTCCAATGAACTCGGCTCACCTCATGCACGTCACTGAGAGCGTGGGAAAATTCTCACGCTGAAGTGCTGAGTGCAGGAGAATTCTCCCACGCTGTCAGTGACGTGCATGAGGTGAGCTCATGTCCAATGAACTCAGCTCACCTCATGCACCTCACTGACAGCGTGGGAAAATTCTCCTGCACTCAGCGCTTCAGCGTGAGAATTCTCCCACGCTGTCAGTGACGTGCATGAGGTGAGCCGAGTTCATTGGACATGACCTCGGCTCATCTTTATGCCGTTACAGAGAGACAATGTGGAGCGCAAGCAAGCCTGCGCTTCTCAGTGTCTGCGGGATGACAGGCTGGATGGCGGCGTTCTGCTGCGGTCCAGCCTGTCATCTCGATGTAGCAGAGCTGAAGCTGTCGTGGGAACCATGGAAAGGTAAGGATGAGGTTGCTTTATTATTTTATTTTTATTACAGGAGATCGTTGGCTTCAGCTGGAATGGGCGTGACGGTAAGTATGGTTTAATTTAGAACAATAAAGAATTGTGTCTTTATTTCAATTAAAGGACTTTATTCTGGGTGTTTGTGTTTTTTTTAACTTTGACTATGGGGTTAGTAATGGGGGTGTCTTATAGACGCCTCTCCATTACTAACCTGGGCTTGATGTCAGCTGGCATTATAAGCTGACATCAACCCCAGCCCTATTACCCCTGCCACCGCACCAGGGCAGCGTGGAAGAGCGAGGCTAAGTGCCAGAATTGGCGCATCCTATGAATGCGCCATTTCTGGGGCGGCTGACGGCTGGTGTTTCTAGCCTGGGAGGGGGCCAATATTCATGGCTCCCTTCCTGGGCTATTAATATCAGCCCCCAGCTGTCTGCCTAGCCTTTGCTAGCTATTAAATTAGGGGGGACCCCACGTCATTTTTTGGGGGCGGTCCCCCATTTTAATAGCTAGTAAAGGCTATGTATTCAGCTGGGGGCTGATATTAGTAGCCTGGGAAGCTCCGTGGGTATTACCCCCTTCCCAGGCTTCAAACATCTGCCCCAGCTGTCTGCTTAACCTCCGCTAGAGCCTAAAATTAAGGGGAACCCCACGCCAATTTTTTTAATAATAAATCCTTTATTTTAATACTAAATGACAAGTACAGTAACCAACACTATCACTGTACTTCATATATATGTGACTGACATGTTTCTATCTATCTAATCTATGTGTGAAGCTCTATTCTGTCTGTTATAAATTGTCGGGTACAGATGCTGAATTGCCGGCCGGCTTTCTTAAAGAGACGGTGCATGAAAACACTATTATTTTTTTTAATAAATCCTTTACACTAAATGACAAGTACAGTAAGCAACACTGTCACTGTACTTCATATATATGTGACTGACATGTTTCTATCTATCTAATCTATGTGTGATTCTCTATTCCTTCTATTCTAAATTGTTGGGTACAGATGCTGAATTGCCGGCCGGCTTTTTTAAAGAGACGGTGCATGAAAACACTAATATTTTTTTTGATAAATCCTTTACACTAAATGACAAGTACAGTAATCAACACTGTCACTGTACTTCATATATATGTGACTGACATGTTTCTATCTATCTAATCTATGTGTGATTCTCTATTCCTTCTATTCTAAATTGTCGGGTACCGCTGCTGAATTGCCGGCCGGCTTTTTTAAAGAGACGGTGCATGAAAACACTATTATTTTTTTTGATAAATCCTTTACACTAAATGACAAGTACAGTAAGCAGCACTTTCACTGTACTTCGTATATATGTGGCTGACATGTTTATATCTATCTAATCTATGTGTGAAGCTCTATTCTTTTGGTTCTAAATTGTCGGGTACCGGTGTATGCCGCTGCTGAATTGCCGGCTTTTCATGTTTCACTGTTGGCACTGTTCCCATCGATTTGGGCAATCACTGTAATGCCACAACCACCATGGCTGTGGCATTACAGTGAGTGGCAGACAATCCCTGCATGATTGGCGCTTTAAATAGCACCAGACATGCAGGACACGCTTTTGGTGCACGAACAGTTATCGAACATAACCTCGAACAGCCGAATTTTTTGCAAATCGTTCGGGTTCGTCGAACAACTCGAACACCGCCCAAAACAGCTCGAATTTGAGATTGGCGAACAGTTCTAGTCGAACAACGCTCATCTCTACTCGCTAGTACTCGGTACTCGCCCGAGCATCTCAGTTCTGGAGATACTCGGAGTTCGCTGAGTACTTGCAAGATGCTCAGGCGGATGCTCGGGTCCCCTCCCTGCATGTTTAGTGCTCTTTAGAGCACTTATCAACATGCGAAGATTGCCTGCCACTCATTGTAATGCCACAGCCATGTTGATTGTGGCATTACAGTGATTGGCTGGCCGCACAGCGTCATCAAGTCTATATCAGACCTGGCGTCACTGTGCTCGTCAGTCTACTCCGCAATCAGGCAGTGTATGGAGAGGTGCTGCTGAGCTAGGGAGAGATTTGGTTGTGTATTAGGTAGTGTAGGGAGAAAACAAGTTACACATATCCATCTCAACAAACAGTCCTTCTGAGGACAAATCCATCTGCAGAGATATCAGGCAGGCAGTGTATATAGGATGGCAGTGTATATAGCAGACTGCAGTGCATATAGCATAAGAGGCTCCATTCCAGTTCCGCCTTCTGCTGCTGTTAGATAATTCTAGACAAAGGCCTAGGTCTCAGGGGCCAGTAATAATTTTTTGGGATCTTAATCCTCATTATTTGCTTTAAAAGCAATCCAGAGAACACAGTTTTTTTGCGCCATTTGCTTATTGGCACTGCAGAATACAGCCAGGTCCTTTACATATTACAGTGCTAAAAATACAGCTATTTAAAACTGTGGTTTGTCCGTCACACGGATCACATATAATTGCGCTGAAAATACTTTCATTTTTGGCCTCCATTCAAATTTTTTTTCAGTGTGTCAGCAAAGTTTTTGACACCGGTTTGCTGTTCAAAATAGTTACCTACAGGCCAGGTATTTAAAACTGTGGTTTCTCTATTAAACGGATTACATATAACTTCGCTATAAATTGCAGAAGTGGAAGATGAGGTGGTGGATGATATAGTAACTGACCCAACCTGGCAGGAGGACATGCAGAGCGAAGACAGCAGCACACCGGGGGAGGGAGGCAGAGCACCCCCACAGGCAGGAAGAAGCAGGGTGGTGACCGCCAACAGAAGGCAGGCAACCGTTCCCTGTAACACCAACACGAAGGAAGCTGCCAGTACATCTGTTAGGTCTTCCCGAGTCTGGTTGTATTTTAGAATCTGCCGATAAACCCAAAAAGGCCATTTGCACCACCTGCCAGGCCAGCATCAGCAGGGGTGACAAAACTAGCAGCCTGACCACCACCAGCATGATCAGGCACATTGCAGCAAAGCACCCGACTTTGTGGACCAAACCCCAGGGTCCAGGAACAGTGTCTGCAGGTGGCACCATTGCTTCTTCCGCTGTTGTGCATGCAAGTCAATCCCCTGTCCATGGTGCATGCTTAGATTCCTCCTGCCCTGCACCTGTCATTGCACACTCTCAAGTAGCAGCATCAAGAAGCACGTCCACGTCCTTGTCCCAGCGCCACGTTCAGTTGTCCATACCCCAGTCCTTGGAACACAAGCGCAAATACGCAGGCAACGACCCACAGGCCACACTACTAAATTCCCACATCTCACGACTGCTTGCACTGATGTTGCCTTTTAGGCTCGTGGAGACAGAAGCATTCCGCAACCTGATGGCGACAGCCGTCCCTCGGTACTCGGTCCCCAGCCGCCACTATTTCTCCTGGTGTGCCGTCGCTGCATTACACAAGCACGTGTCCCAAAACATTAGCCGTGCCCTCAACAATGCAGTTACCGGTAAAGTCCACCTAACCACAGACATGTGGACAAGTGCTTGAGGGCAGGGACGGTACATATCGCTGACGGCACACTGGGTTAACATAGTGGAAGTCGGGACCCAGTCGGACCTTGGGACGGAACATGTCCTCCCGACACCAAGGATTGTGGGCCCTAGGTCAATCAGGGTTGCCCCCACAGTGTACAGCTCCTGCACCTCAGCCTCCTCCTTCTCTTCAGCCTCCATCTCCGAAATGACCACATCAGTCACAAGCTGGAAGCCCTGCAGCACTGCATCGGCCAAGCAGCAACAGGCTGTGTTTAAGCTAATATACTTAGGTGAAAAACTGCACAATGGTGAAGAGTTGTGGACAGCTCTGAAAGAGCAGGCAGATCTGTGGCTCACACCGCTGAACCTACAGCCATGCATGATCATGTGTGACAATGGCCGGAACCTGGTGGCGGCTCGGAGACGAGGCGAGCATACACGTACCATGCCTGGCCCATGTGCTTAACCTTGCGCTTCAGCGGTTTCTCAAATCCTACCCGGAGCTGCCAGATCTGCCTGTTAAAGTACGCCACCTGTGTGCCCATTTTAGAAAGTCACCTACAGCTTCCACTGCCCTTGCCGTGTTTCAGCAGTATTTGCAGCTTACGGCTCACAGGCTGGTGTGTGATGTCCCCACGCATTGGAACTCTACACTGCAGATCTTGGGAAGGATTTGTGAGCAGAAGAGGGCAGTTGTTGAATACTAGCATCAACAAGGCCGTCGGTATTCAGTTCAGAATCCACACATAAGACCGCAGGAAGTGGACATGGATGTCAGACATATGTACCATCCTTCAAAACTTTGAGGACTCCACCAAGATGGTGAGCGGCGATGATGCCATAATTAGCATCACCATCCTACTTCTCTGTGTTCTGAAATGCTCTCTGCTCACAATCCAAAAGGATGCATTGCAGGCGGAGCACGATGAGATGGAGCAAGGAACCCTACAGGGTGATTACACACAGCCGAGCCTCATCTCATCCCAACGTGGATTGGGTGACAATGAGGAAGAGAAGGAGGAGGAGGAAGAACAGGAGCTAGTTTCATGCACTATAGATCGTACTACCTGCACAGCTGTCATACCATCTGTTCAGCGTGGATGGCCAGAGGACAGAGAGGAGGAGAGCATGGTCAGTCATCCTCTTGGTGAGGACACGGAAGTCTTGCATGTTAGCAGTCTGGCACGCATGGCTGAGTTTATGTTACGCTGCCTTTTACATGACCCTTGCATTCTCAAAATTTTGAGTGACAGTCATTACTGGTTGATGACACTTCTTGACCCACAAAACAAGGAGAACTTTATATCTCTTATTCCTCAGGCGGGCTGGTCTACAAAAATGGGGCTGTACCAGAAGGCCTTTGTTGCGGAACTATAAAAAAAAATCCCATCTGAAAACGCTGGCAGCAGAGGGCCAGCAGAAGAAGGGGAACACTGTCAAAGTTCTGGGAGAATTTTTTCAGCCGCTCCCATTGCACAGGCCCTGAGGCACGGGGTACTCTCACAAGGAGTGCAAAGTTTGGGAAGATGCTGAGGGAGTACCTTCCTGACTGTACCAACATCCTCCGTGATTCCTCTGTGCCTTATAATTATTGGGTATCCAAGCTGGATACGTGGAATGAACTGGCTCTCTATGCCTTGGAGGTCCTGGCCTGCCCTGCCGCCATCGTTTTATCAGAGCGGGTTTTTAGTGCCACTGGTGGAATTATACAGTTAGGTCCATATATATTTGGACAGAGACAACATTTTTCTAATTTTGGTTCTAGACATTACCACAATGAATTTTAAACAAAACAATTCAGATGCAGTTGAAGTTCAGACTTTCAGCTTTCATTTGAGGATATCCACATTAAAATTGGATGAAGGGTTTAGGAGTTTCAGCTCCTTAACATGTGCCACCCTGTTTTTAAAGGGACCAAAAGTAATTGGACAATTGACTCCAAGGCTATTTCATGGACAGGTGTGGGCAATCCCTTTGTTATGTCTTTCTCAATTAAGCAGATAAAAGGCCTGGAGTTGATATGAGGTGTGGTGCTTGCATTTGGAAGGTTTTGCTGTGAAGTAAACATGCGGTCAAAGGAGCTCTCCATGCAGGTGAAACAAGCCATCCTTAAGCTGCAAAAACAGAAAAAACCCATCCAAGAAATCGCTACAATATTAGGAGTGGCAAAATCTACAGTTTGGTACATCCTGAGAAAGAAAGAAAGCACTGGTGAACTCATCAACGCAAAAAGACCTGGGCGCCCACGGAAGACAACAGTGGTGGATGATCGCAGAATCATCTCCATGGTGAAGAGAAACCCCTTCACAACAGCCAACCAAGTGAACAACACTCTCCAGGAGGTAGGCGTATCAATATCCAAATCTACCATAAAGAGAAGACTGCATGAAAGTAAATACAGAGGGTTCACTGCATGGTGCAAGCCACTCATAAGCATCAAGAATAAAAAGACTAGACTGGACTTTGCTCAAAAACATCTAAAAAAGCCAGCACAGTTCTGGAAGAACATTCTTTGGACAGATGAAACCAAGATTAACCTCTACCAGAATGATGGAAAGAGAAAACTATGGCGAAGGCGTGGTACAGCTCATGATCCAAAGCATACCACATCATCTGTAAAACACGGCGGAGGCAGTGTGATGGCTTGGGCATGCATGGCTGCCAGTGGCACTGGGTCACTAGTGTTTATTGATGATGTGACATAGGACAGAAGCAGCTGAATGAATTCTGATGTTTTCAGAGCCATACTGTGTGCTCAGATCCAGCCAAATGCAGCCAAACTGATTGGTCGTCATTTCATACTACAGATGGACAATGACCCAAAACATAAAGCCAAAGCAACCCAGGAGTTTATTAAAGCAAAGAAGTGGAATATTCTTGAATGGCCAAGTCAGTCACCTGATCTCAACCCAATTGAGCATGCTTTTCACTTGTTAAAGACTAAACTTCAGACAGAAAGGCCCACAAACAAACAGCAACAGAAAACCACCGCAGTGAAGGCCTGGCAGAGCATCAAAAAGGAGGAAACACAGCGTCTGGTGATGTCCATGAGTTCAAGACTTCAGGCAGTCATTGCCAACAAAGGGTTTTCAACCAAGTACTAGAAATGAACATTTTATTTACAATTATTTAATCTGTCCAATTACTTTTGGTCCCTTTAAAAACAGGATGGCACATGTTAAGGAGCTGAAACTCCTAAACCCTTCATCCAATTTTAATGTGGATATCCTCAAATGAAAGCTGAAAGTCTGAACTTCAACTGCATCTGAATTGTTTTGTTTAAAATTCATTTTGGTAATGTCTAGAACCAAAATTAGAAAAATGTTGTCTCCATTCAAATATATATGGACCTAACTGTAACTGATAAGCGCATCCACCTGTCAGCTGAAAATGCTGACAGGCTGACTCTTATAAAAATGAACAAGGGCCTTCTTCCTAATAATGGGAACATTGTTTTCAGTAGGCCCTCCTCTAAGTCTCTTCAAAGTGGTATTGTGGTGCGTCCACATTTTGGGCAGCCCTGTCACTCACTGCATACACAATAACAGTATAGGAGACCCACTCTTTAGTAATGGGAACAATAAAACATAGCCGGCTGATGGCTCTCTAAGGATAGTGAGGGCCGGCTGCTGGCCCTTTAAGAATAGTAAAGGTCTCCTGATGGCCCTATAAAAATAGGCTTTGTGACTTTTAGAGTCCCTCCTTCATAAATGAAACACACACCACTAAGCCAGATAAGGTTGTAAAATGTTAAAATGACATTTCCCGGTGAATGCATTTGTCACGGTTGAAAGCAATGCAAAAGTGCAAAAACGCATCAAAAACGCTACGTGTGAACATACCCAAAGGTGTGGAGGAGCATTTTTGTTTTTGGTTATTTATTTTGCCTTAAATACAAGTTATTACCCTGGAAAGGATGTTCCTTAACATATTTCCCATGAAAATCCATTTTGGTTTCGTTTTTGTATGTTTTATTGTGAGTCCGTAAAAGTGGCGTAATACCTCTGACAACTTTGTTGACAGAAGTGACATGGCAGTCAGAAATGCTTTCAGGGGTCTTCCCTTGCTGTCCCCATGTGATTTCAGCACTGTTCCCATCGATTTAGGCAATTTTTAGGCCCTCTGCAGACCGCCGGGGGGAGCCGTCTGAAAAATGCTCGAGTTTCCTATAGACTTACATTGGGCTCGTTGCTTGGGTCGAGCACCCGAGTATACCAATGTGCTCGACCCAAACATTTTAGTGCTCGCCCATCACTAGTGTTTGAGTCACTGTGTGCATGATTTGTGACTGTTTGACAGCTTTAATACTTGTGAGGAATGCCTAAGAAACAAGCATTCCTCACAAGTATTAAAGCTGTCAAACAGTCGCAAATCATGCGTACAGAGTGACTCAAACATAACACCAGAGCACGTTGAAGATACTCAGAAAACGCCTGAGCATGCTTGTAACGCTCCAGTAACGAGCATGCTCGCTCATCACTAGTAATTAATTGTTGTGGAGATGGTCATTTATTTGGCTGTTGAAATGTAAAATATAGAATTTTTTTAATGTCACTTATAAAATATATAAATTTCTATAGATATCATTCTTGTAGTGCTCTCAGTATAATAGTTACCATATAGCTAAAGGACTAAAACACACAAGCAACAAGCCAGTATTACTTTGCATGGTTCTGTATATTTCCAAATACAGAGTCGTAAAGCTTCTATGTACTAACAAACAGGCTCCACTGGGTGCCATATGCAAGGAAAACACTCTATACATACAGAGTCCGATGGAGCATGCCACAATATTTCCTGTCAGATTCATACTGAATCCAACAGAAAAAAAACTGCTAGCTCTATAAGTAGTCTGCATTGATTCATTGTGTAATTCATTCAAGCAAATAAATATCCCTTTGGCCCAAATTTAATGGGAACTTGTCAGGTAATTAAGGCTGTCAGTCCTAAGGGCAGCATGAAACAGGAACAGACTCCTTCACTGCTGACTAGAGATGAGCGGTGTTCGACTAGAACTGTTCGCCAATCTCAAATTCGAGCTGTTTTGGGCGGTGTTCGAGTTGTTCGACGAACCCGAACGATTTGCAAAAAATTCGGCTGTTCGAGGTTATGTTCGATAACTGTTCGTGCACCAAAAGCGTGTCCTGCATGTCTGGCGCTATTTAGAGCACCAATCATGCAGGGATTGTCTGCCACTCACTGTAATGCCACAGCCATGGTGGTTGTGGCATTACAGTGATTGCCCAAATCGATGGGAACAGTGCCAACAGTGAAACATGAAAAGCCGGCAATTCAGCAGCGGCATACACCTGTACCCGACAATTTAGAACCGAAAGAATAGAGCTTCACACATAGATTAGATAGATATAAACATGTCAGCCACATATATACGAAGTACAGTGAAAGTGCTGCTTACTGTACTTGTCATTTAGCGTAAAGGATTTATCAAAAAAAATAATAGTGTTTTCATGCACCGTCTCTTTAAAAAAGCCAGCCGGCAATTCAGCAGCGGTACCCGACAATTTAGAATAGAAAGAATAGAGAATCACACATAGATTAGATAGATAGAAACATGTCAGTCACATATATAATAAGTACAGTGACAGTGCTGCTTACTGTACTTGTCATTTAGCGTAAAGGATTTATCAAAAAAAATAATAGTGTTTTCATGCACCGTCTCTTTAAAAAAGCCGGCCGGCAATTCAGCATCTGTACCCGACAATTTATAACAGACAGAATAGAGCTTCACACATAGATTAGATAGATAGAAACATGTCAGTCACATATATATGAAGTACAGTGATAGTGTTGGTTACTGTACTTGTCATTTAGTATTAAAACAAAGGATTTATTATTAAAAAAATTGGCGTGGGGTTCCCCTTAATTTTAGGCTCTAGCGGAGGTTAAGCAGACGGCTGGGGCAGATGTTTGAAGCCTGGGAAGGGGGTAATACCCACGGAGCTTCCCAGGCTACTAATATCAGCCCCCAGCTGAATACATAGCCTTTACTAGCTATTAAAATGGGGGACCCCCCAAAAAAAATGACGTGGGGTCCCCCCTAATTTAATAGCTAGCAAAGGCTAGGCAGACAGCTGGGGGCTGATATTAATAGCCCAGGAAGGGAGCCATGAATATTGGCCCCCTCCCAGGCTAGAAACACCAGCCGTCAGCCGCCCCAGAAATGGCGCATTCATAGGATGCGCCAATTCTGGCACTTAGCCTCGCTCTTCCACGCTGCCCTGGTGCGGTGGCAGGGGGTAATAGGGTTGGGGTTGATGTCAGCTTATAATGCCAGCTGACATCAAGCCCAGGTTAGTAATGGAGAGGCGTCTATAAGACACCCCCATTACTAACCCCATAGTCAAAGTTAAAAAAAACACAAACACCCAGAATAAAGTCCTTTAATTGAAATAAAGACACAATCCTTTATTGTTCTAAATTAAACCATACTTACCGTCACGCCCATTCCAGCTGAAGCCAACGATCTCCTGCAATAAAAGAAAAATAATAAAGCAACCTCATCCTTACCTTTCCATGGTTCCCACGACAGCTTCAGCTCTGCTACATCGAGATGACAGGCTGGACCGCAGCAGAACGCTGCCATCCAGCCTCTCATCCCGCAGACACTGAGAAGCGCAGGCTTGCTTGCGCTGCTCAGCGTCTCTCTGTGACGACATCCAGATGAGCCGAGTTCATGTCCAATGAACTCGGCTCACCTCATGCACGTCACTGACAGCGTGGGAAAATTCTCACGCTGAAGCGGTGAGTGCAGGAGAATTCTCCCACGCTGTCAGTGACTTGCATAAGGTGAGCTCATGTCCAATGAACTCAGCTCACCTCCTGCACGTCACTGACAGCGTGGGAGAGTTCTCCTGCACTCAGCGCTTCAGTGTGAGAATTCTCCCACGCTGAAGCGCTGAGTGCAGGAGAATTTTCCCACGCTGTCAGTGACGTGCATGAGGTGAGCCGAGTTCATTGGACATTAACTCGGCTCATCTGGATGCCCTCACAGAGAGACACTGTGGAGCGCAAGCAAGCCTGCGCTTCTCAGTGTCTGCGGGATGACAGGCTGGATGGCAGCGTTCTGCTGCGGTCCAGCCTGTCATCTCGATGTAGCAGAGCTGAAGCTGTCATGGGAACCATGGAAAGGTAAGGATGATGTTGCTTTATTATTTTTCTTTTATTTCAGGAGATCGTTGGCTTCAGCTGGAATGGGCGTGACGGTAAGTATGGTTTAATTTAGAACAATAAAGAATTGTGTGTTTATTTCAATTAAAGGACTTTTTTCTGGGTGTTGTGTTTTTTTTAAATACTTTACTAGAAATTCATGGTGGTCATGTCTAATATTGGCGTGACCCCATGAATTTCGGGCTTAGGGCCAGCTGATAATGCCAAGCTGGCCCTAACCCCTTTATTACCCAGTGAGACACCGCATCAGGGCCCTGGATGAGTTGGGTACAGCGCCAGAAGATGGCGCTTCTATGAACGCGCCATTTTCCGGGGTGGCTGCGGACTGCAATTTGCAGCGGGGGTGGCCCAGAAAGCTTGGGCCTCCCTGCGCTGCGGATTCCAGCCCCCAGCTGCCTAGTTGTACCTGGCTGGACACAAAAATAGGGCGAAGCCCCACGTCAATTTTCTTTAAATTATTTCATGAAATAATTAAGAAAAAAAGGGCTTCCCTATATTGTTGTGTCCGGCCAGATACAAATAGGCAGCTGGTGGTTGGGGGCAGCCCGTTCCTGCCTGCTGTACCTGGCTGGACACAAATATAGTGCGAAGCCCCACGTCAATTTTTTTTAAATTATTTCATGAATTTCCTGAAATAATTTAAAAAAATTGAAGTGGGGCTTCGCACTATATTTGTGTCCAGCCAGGTACAGCAGGCAGGAACGGGCTGCCCCCATCCACCAGCTGCCTATTTGTACCTGGCCGGACACAACAATATAGGGAAGCCCTTTTTTTCTTAATTATTTCATGAAATTCATGAAATAATTAAAAAAAAAGTACGTGGGGCTTCGCCCTATTTTTGTGTCCAGCCAGGTACAACTAGGCAGCTGGGGGCTGGAATCTGCAGCGCAGGGAGGCCCAAGCTTTCTGGCCCCCCCCCCCCGCTACAAATTGCAGTCCGCAGCCACCCCGGAAAATGGCGCGTTCATAGAAGCGCCATCTTCTGGCGCTGTACCCAACTCATCCAGGGCCCTGGTGCGGTGGCTCACTGGGTAATAAAGGGGTTAGGGCCAGCTTGGTATTATCAGCTGGCCCCAAGCCCAAAATTCATGGGGTCACGCCAGTATTAGACATGACCGCCATGAATTTCTAGTAAAGTATTTAAAAAAAACACAACACCCAGAATAAAGTCCTTTAATTGAAATAAAGACACAATTCTTTATTGTTCTAAATTAAACCATACTTACCATCACACCCATTCCAGCTGAAGCCAACGATCTCCTGCAATAAAAGAAAAATAATAAACCAACCTCATCCTTACCTTTCCATGGTTCCCACGACAGCTTCAGCTCTGCTACATCGAGATGACTGGCTGGACCGCAGCAGAACGCTGCCATCCAGTCTGTCATCCCGCAGACACTGAGAAGCGCAGGCATGCTTGCGCTCCTCACTGTCTCGCTGTGACGGCATCCAGATGAGCCGAGGTCATGTCCAATGAACTCGGCTCACCTCATGCACGTCACTGACAGCGTGGGAAAATTCTCACGCTGAAGTGCTGAGTGCAGGAGAATTCTCCCACGCTGTCAGTGATGTGCATGAGGTGAGCTCATGTCCAATGAACTCAGCTCACCTCCTGCACGTCACTGACAGCGTGGGAAAATTCTCCTGCAATCAGCGCTTCAGCGTGAGAATTTTCCCACGCTGTCAGTGACGTGCATGAGGTGAGCCGAGTTCATTGGACATGAACTCGGCTCATCTGGATGTCGTCACAGAGAGACGCTGAGCAGCGCAAGCAAGCCTGCGCTTCTCAGTGTCTGCGGGATGACAGGCTGGATGGCGGCGTTCTGCTGCGGTCCAGCCTGTCATCTCGATGTAGCAGAGCTGAAGCTGTCGTGGGAACCATGGAAAGGTAAGGATGAGGTTGCTTTATTATTTTTCTTTTATTGCAGGAGATCGTTGGCTTCAGCTGGAATGGGCGTGATGGTAGGTATGGTTTAATTTAGAACAATAAAGGATTGTGTCTTTATTTCAATTAAAGGACTTTATTCTGGGTGTTTGTGTTTTTTTTAACTTTGACTATGGGGTTAGTAATGGGGGTGTCTTATAGACGCCTCTCCATTACTAACCTGGGCTTGATGTCAGCTGGCATTATAAGCTGACATCAACCCCAACCCTATTACCCCCTGCCACCGCACCAGGGCAGCGTGGAAGAGCGAGGCTAAGTGCCAGAATTGGCGCATCCTATGAATGCGCCATTTCTGGGGCGGCTGACGGCTGGTGTTTCTAGCCTGGGAGGGGGCCAATATTCATGGCTCCCTTCCTGGGCTATTAATATCAGCCCCCAGCTGTCTGCCTAGCCTTTGCTAGCTATTAAATTAGGGGGGACCCCACGTCATTTTTTTTGGGGGGTCCCCCATTTTAATAGCTAGTAAAGGCTATATATTCAGCTGGGGGCTGATATTAGTAGCCTGGGAAGCTCCGTGGGTATTACCCCCTTCCCAGGCTTCAAACATCTGCCCCAGCCGTCTGCTTAACCTCCGCTAGAGCCTAAAATTAAGGGGAACCCCACGCCAATTTTTTTAATAATAAATCCTTTATTTTAATACTAAATGACAAGTACAGTAACCAACACTATCACTGTACTTCATATATATGTGACTGACATGTTTCTATCTATCTAATCTATGTGTGATGCTCTATCTTTCTGTTCTAAATTGTCGGGTACCGCTGCTGAATTGCCGGCCGGCTTTTTTAAAGAGACAGTGCATGAAAACACTATTATTTTTTTAAATAAATCCTTTACACTAAATGACAAGTACAGTAAGCAACACTATCACTGTACTTATTATATATGTGACTGACATGTTTCTATCTATCTAATCTATGTGTGAAGCTCTATTATTTCTGTTATAAATTGTCGGGTACAGATGCTGAATTGCCGGCCGGCTTTTTTAAAGAGACGGTGCATGAAAACACTAATATTTTTTTTAATAAATCCTTTACACTAAATGACAAATGCAGTAACCAACACTGTCACTGTGCTTCTTATATGTGTGACTGACATGTTTCTATCTATCTAATCTATGTGTGATGCTCTATTCCTTCTTGTCTAAATTGTCGGGTACCGGTGTATGCCGCTGCTGAATTTGCCGGCCGGCTTTTTTAAACAGAGTGTCTTCTGAGCAGTTTGTCAGCTTTTGGACACCTTTGCAGGTGTTTTCTATGTGTTTCTATGTGTTTTTGTTTGCCTGCCATTGGTTTTAACGGTGTTCGACGGTGTTCTAAGGTGTTCGACGAACAGTTCGAGGAACAGTTCCTCGAACATCCCGGTGTTCGACGAACCGAACCGAACCCGAACACTACGGGGGTGGCTCAACACTACTGCTGACATCTATGTTTTACTTCGAAATGATGAGGTGTTTCAGCGAAAATAAGGTCCAAACATGAGCCGAGCACAGGAAAACAGTCATTTTGGAGGCTCCTTGCTGGTTACTCCTTCGCCCAACTTTCCTAAATTCACAGGTCTCTCCTTAAACACATATAGAGAGATGTCTCAATTTAGTGGAAGTAGCTGCCCAGGTGACTCTTCTCCCTGCTCATTTTTTAACTACATTAAAACTTATAGCAGAAGGAATAAGCCGAATAATTATGTCAAAAAATGTAGAGGGTGCAATAGAGCACCAAAACTGAATACTGGAGCTAAATTAATTGAATATCTATAGATCTGTAATCAAATAAATAAACCACAAAGTTGGATAAAAAATATGTTTTATTGGAAAGTACACAAAATGACAAAGCTCAATATTCCTCAGAAAAGCACGTGTGAAACGCACCTTGGAGTGTGAGGTGGTAGGAGCACAGGAACATGAACCTGGGTCAGCAGTCTCCTTTTTATTTGACATATCTGCCTACATGCGCATTTTTTGATGGTTTTATCCCTCTCAGTTTGTCACATGAGTTATTATTGTAATCATGTGGGTTATACTCCTTATATCCTTTGTTCTCATTCCTTATTGGAAGGATTGGGTTCTTAAAAGTACAGCTTGGGAATCTATGAAGGGATTCACCAAAATTACATTTATTATATTTATGCATTTTTGACATGTATATTCATTTTGTCTTATTCCTTATTAGAAGTAGCAGGTTCTCTTATGATTAGTGTTGAGCCACCCCCGTAGTGTTCGGGTTCGGTTCGGTTCGTCGAACACCGGGATGTTCGAGGAACTGTTCGTCGAACTGTTCGTAGAACACCGTCGAACACCGTTAAAACCAATGGCAGGCAAACAAAAACACATAGAAACACATAGAAAACACCTGCAAAGGTGTCCAAAAGCTGACAAACTGCTCAGAAGACACTCTGTTTAAAAAAGCCGGCCGGCAAATTCAGCAGCGGCATACACCGGTACCCGACAATTTAGACAAGAAGGAATAGAGCATCACACATAGATTAGATAGATAGAAACATGTCAGTCACACATATAAGAAGCACAGTGACAGTGTTGGTTACTGCATTTGTCATTTAGTGTAAAGGATTTATTAAAAAAAATATTAGTGTTTTCATGCACCGTCTCTTTAAAAAAGCCGGCCGGCAATTCAGCATCTGTACCCAACAATTTATAACAGAAATAATAGAGCTTCACACATAGATTAGATAGATAGAAACATGTCAGTCACATATATAATAAGTACAGTGATAGTGTTGCTTACTGTACTTGTCATTTAGTGTAAAGGATTTATTTAAAAAAATAATAGTGTTTTCATGCACTGTCTCTTTAAAAAAGCCGGCCGGCAATTCAGCAGCGGTACCCGACAATTTAGAACAGAAAGATAGAGCATCACACATAGATTAGATAGATAGAAACATGTCAGTCACATATATATGAAGTACAGTGATAGTGTTGGTTACTGTACTTGTCATTTAGTATTAAAATAAAGGATTTATTATTAAAAAAATTGGCGTGGGGTTCCCCTTAATTTTAGGCTCTAGCGGAGGTTAAGCAGACGGCTGGGGCAGATGTTTGAAGCCTGGGAAGGGGGTAATACCCACGGAGCTTCCCAGGCTACTAATATCAGCCCCCAGCTGAATATATAGCCTTTACTAGCTATTAAAATGGGGGACCCCCCAAAAAAAATGACGTGGGGTCCCCCCTAATTTAATAGCTAGCAAAGGCTAGGCAGACAGCTGGGGGCTGATATTAATAGCCCAGGAAGGGAGCCATGAATATTGGCCCCCTCCCAGGCTAGAAACACCAGCCGTCAGCCGCCCCAGAAATGGCGCATTCATAGGATGCGCCAATTCTGGCACTTAGCCTCGCTCTTCCACGCTGCCCTGGTGCGGTGGCAGGGGGTAATAGGGTTGGGGTTGATGTCAGCTTATAATGCCAGCTGACATCAAGCCCAGGTTAGTAATGGAGAGGCGTCTATAAGACACCCCCATTACTAACCCCATAGTCAAAGTTAAAAAAAACACAAACACCCAGAATAAAGTCCTTTAATTGAAATAAAGACACAATCCTTTATTGTTCTAAATTAAACCATACCTACCATCACGCCCATTCCAGCTGAAGCCAACGATCTCCTGCAATAAAAGAAAAATAATAAAGCAACCTCATCCTTACCTTTCCATGGTTCCCACGACAGCTTCAGCTCTGCTACATCGAGATGACAGGCTGGACCGCAGCAGAACGCCGCCATCCAGCCTGTCATCCCGCAGACACTGAGAAGCGCAGGCTTGCTTGCGCTGCTCAGCGTCTCTCTGTGACGACATCCAGATGAGCCGAGTTCATGTCCAATGAACTCGGCTCACCTCATGCACGTCACTGACAGCGTGGGAAAATTCTCACGCTGAAGCGCTGATTGCAGGAGAATTTTCCCACGCTGTCAGTGACGTGCAGGAGGTGAGCTGAGTTCATTGGACATGAGCTCACCTCATGCACATCACTGACAGCGTGGGAGAATTCTCCTGCACTCAGCACTTCAGCGTGAGAATTTTCCCACGCTGTCAGTGACGTGCATGAGGTGAGCCGAGTTCATTGGACATGACCTCGGCTCATCTGGATGCCGTCACAGCGAGACAGTGAGGAGCGCAAGCATGCCTGCGCTTCTCAGTGTCTGCGGGATGACAGACTGGATGGCAGCGTTCTGCTGCGGTCCAGCCAGTCATCTCGATGTAGCAGAGCTGAAGCTGTCGTGGGAACCATGGAAAGGTAAGGATGAGGTTGGTTTATTATTTTTCTTTTATTGCAGGAGATCGTTGGCTTCAGCTGGAATGGGTGTGATGGTAAGTATGGTTTAATTTAGAACAATAAAGAATTGTGTCTTTATTTCAATTAAAGGACTTTATTCTGGGTGTTGTGTTTTTTTTAAATACTTTACTAGAAATTCATGGCGGTCATGTCTAATACTGGCGTGACCCCATGAATTTTGGGCTTGGGGCCAGCTGATAATACCAAGCTGGCCCTAACCCCTTTATTACCCAGTGAGCCACCGCACCAGGGCCCTGGATGAGTTGGGTACAGCGCCAGAAGATGGCGCTTCTATGAACGCGCCATTTTCCGGGGTGGCTGCGGACTGCAATTTGTAGCGGGGGGGGGGCCAGAAAGCTTGGGCCTCCCTGCGCTGCAGATTCCAGCCCCCAGCTGCCTAGTTGTACCTGGCTGGACACAAAAATAGGGCGAAGCCCCACGTACTTTTTTTTTAATTATTTCATGAATTTCATGAAATAATTAAGAAAAAAAGGGCTTCCCTATATTGTTGTGTCCCGCCAGGTACAAATAGGCAGCTGGTGGATGGGGGCAGCCCGTTCCTGCCTGCTGTACCTGGCTGGACACAAATATAGTGCGAAGCCCCACTTCAATTTTTTTAAATTATTTCAGGAAATTCATGAAATAATTTAAAAAAAATTGACGTGGGGCTTCGCACTATATTTGTGTCCAGCCAGGTACAGCAGGCAGGAACGGGCTGCCCCCAACCACCAGCTGCCTATTTGTACCTGGCCGGACACAACAATATAGGGAAGCCCTTTTTTTCTTAATTATTTCATGAAATAATTTAAAGAAAATTGACGTGGGGCTTCGCCCTATTTTTGTGTCCAGCCAGGTACAACTAGGCAGCTGGGGGCTGGAATCCGCAGCGCAGGGAGGCCCAAGCTTTCTGGGCCACCCCCGCTGCAAATTGCAGTCCGCAGCCACCCCGGAAAATGGCGCGTTCATAGAAGCGCCATCTTCTGGCGCTGTACCCAACTCATCCAGGGCCCTGATGCGGTGGCTCACTGGGTAATAAAGGGGTTAGGGCCAGCTTGGCATTATCAGCTGGCCCTAAGCCCGAAATTCATGGGGTCACGCCAATATTAGACATGACCACCATGAATTTCTAGTAAAGTATTTAAAAAAAACACAACACCCAGAAAAAAGTCCTTTAATTGAAATAAACACACAATTCTTTATTGTTCTAAATTAAACCATACTTACCGTCACGCCCATTCCAGCTGAAGCCAACGATCTCCTGAAATAAAAGAAAAATAATAAAGCAACATCATCCTTACCTTTCCATGGTTCCCATGACAGCTTCAGCTCTGCTACATCGAGATGACAGGCTGGACCGCAGCAGAACGCTGCCATCCAGCCTGTCATCCCGCAGACACTGAGAAGCGCAGGCTTGCTTGCGCTCCACAGTGTCTCTCTGTGAGGGCATCCAGATGAGCCGAGTTAATGTCCAATGAACTCGGCTCACCTCATGCACGTCACTGACAGCGTGGGAAAATTCTCCTGCACTCAGCGCTTCAGCGTGGGAGAATTCTCACACTGAAGCGCTGAGTGCAGGAGAATTCTCCCACGCTGTCAGTGACGTGCAGGAGGTGAGCTGAGTTCATTGGACATGAGCTCACCTTATGCACGTCACTGACAGCGTGGGAAAATTCTCCTGCACTCAGCGCTTCAGCGTGGGAGAATTCTCACGCTGAAGCGCTGAGTGCAGGAGAATTTTCCCACGCTGTCAGTGACGTGCATGAGGTGAGCCGAGTTCATTGGACATGAACTCGGCTCATCTGGATGTCGTCACAGAGAGACGCTGAGCAGCGCAAGCAAGCCTGCGCTTCTCAGTGTCTGCGGGATGAGAGGCTGGATGGCAGCGTTCTGCTGCGGTCCAGCCTGTCATCTCGATGTAGCAGAGCTGAAGCTGTCGTGGGAACCATGGAAAGGTAAGGATGAGGTTGCTTTATTATTTTTCTTTTATTGCAGGAGATCGTTGGCTTCAGCTGGAATGGGCGTGACGGTAAGTATGGTTTAATTTAGAACAATAAAGGATTGTGTCTTTATTTCAATTAAAGGACTTTATTCTGGGTGTTTGTGTTTTTTTTAACTTTGACTATGGGGTTAGTAATGGGGGTGTCTTATAGACGCCTCTCCATTACTAACCTGGGCTTGATGTCAGCTGGCATTATAAGCTGACATCAACCCCAACCCTATTACCCCCTGCCACCGCACCAGGGCAGCGTGGAAGAGCGAGGCTAAGTGCCAGAATTGGCGCATCCTATGAATGCGCCATTTCTGGGGCGGCTGACGGCTGGTGTTTCTAGCCTGGGAGGGGGCCAATATTCATGGCTCCCTTCCTGGGCTATTAATATCAGCCCCCAGCTGTCTGCCTAGCCTTTGCTAGCTATTAAATTAGGGGGGACCCCACGTCATTTTTTTTGGGGGGTCCCCCATTTTAATAGCTAGTAAAGGCTATGTATTCAGCTGGGGGCTGATATTAGTAGCCTGGGAAGCTCCGTGGGTATTACCCCCTTCCCAGGCTTCAAACATCTGCCCCAGCCGTCTGCTTAACCTCCGCTAGAGCCTAAAATTAAGGGGAACCCCACGCCAATTTTTTTAATAATAAATCCTTTGTTTTAATACTAAATGACAAGTACAGTAACCAACACTATCACTGTACTTCATATATATGTGACTGACATGTTTCTATCTATCTAATCTATGTGTGAAGCTCTATTCTGTCTGTTATAAATTGTCGGGTACAGATGCTGAATTGCCGGCCGGCTTTTTTAAAGAGACGGTGCATGAAAACACTATTATTTTTTTTGATAAATCCTTTACGCTAAATGACAAGTACAGTAAGCAGCACTTTCACTGTACTTCGTATATATGTGGCTGACATGTTTATATCTATCTAATCTATGTGTGAAGCTCTATTCTTTCGGTTCTAAATTGTCGGGTACAGGTGTATGCCGCTGCTGAATTGCCGGCTTTTCATGTTTCACTGTTGGCACTGTTCCCATCGATTTGGGCAATCACTGTAATGCCACAACCACCATGGCTGTGGCATTACAGTGAGTGGCAGACAATCCCTGCATGATTGGTGCTCTAAATAGCGCCAGACATGCAGGACACGCTTTTGGTGCACGAACAGTTATCGAACATAACCTCGAACAGCCGAATTTTTTGCAAATCGTTCGGGTTCGTCGAACAACTCGAACACCGCCCAAAACAGCTCGAATTTGAGATTGGCGAACAGTTCTAGTCGAACACCGCTCATCTCTACTTATGATATAGCTGCCACTTTGATACACATTAACCCTGGATTCTTCTGACTCCTTTCCACACTTTCCTTATTCATTATTGGAAGCAACTGGTTCTATTCAGTGTTCCATTGGGTCTCACTCTCCATACATATTTGGTATTTTATTCCTTATTGGAAGGAGTCAGCCCACTGTTTCTTATTCCTTATTGGAAGGAACTGGTTTTATTTAGTTTCCTATTGGGTCTCTATACACATTCTGTATCTTATTCCTTATTGGAGGAACTGGCTCTATTTAGTTTCCCATTGGGTATATTTATTTATTTATTTTACTCACTTATATAGTGCCATTAATTCCACAGCGCTTTACAGAGATTTTCATCACTGTCCCCATTGGTGCTCACAATCTAAATATACATATTCTGTATTTTATTCCTTATAAAAAGGAGTCAGTGCACAGTTTCTGGAAGGAACTGGTTCTATTTAGTTTCCCATTGGGTCTCTATACATATTGAGTATCTTATTCTTTATTGGAAGGAACTGGTTCTATTTAGTTTCTCATTGGGTATATATATGTATTTTATTCCTTATTGGAAGGAGTCAGTGCACTGTTTCTTATTCCTTATTGGAAGGAGTCGATTCATGTATATTCCTTTGGGATATATATTAGTTGTACTTCCAATTCCTTATTGGAGTTGTTTTTGGTACCATTCAAGTTAAAATACTATGTGATGCAATCTCTGTAATGCCTTTTGGATGTTACCACAGGGAACAAGTATTATAAACATCCATATATCTCATTATTGCTTAATTATTGACAATCAATCCTATTTAGGATTTATGGCACACTTTTAATTATATTATATATGTGCTTCTAGTGTGCCTATGTACTGATTACACATGTTTTTATTTATACTTGAACCATTACCAGTCATTTTCTATGTGCCCCTTCTGCCTTCATATCATACATTTTTGAATATCTTGTTTCTCATATAGTTTTTATATTGAGTTTTGTCATTTTGGGTACTTTCCAATAAAATACAGGATGATTCACTCGCTACTTTTCCCAGATAAAATACCGGTAACCTCTAAAAGAGACAGTCGACCGTACTAAAATTTGGACTGTATATAGTTTGGTTCATGAGAAGTGAGAGTGCAATGAACCTTAGCGACGAGAAACATCCTCACGCCAAGTGATCGCACCGACTTGTTACATCGCCAGTCGTCTCCATTAAGGGATAGACTTGATGCACGCCTTTCTGTGCATCGGTAGTTTTCTTGTGATGCTTGTAATTCACTCCTGCCAAGTTCCTTCTTTATTTATTAACAATGTACAAATACAGTTTGGAAGAGCGTGTTTTCATTGTGAAAACTGAGTCCTTAAAGAGGTGCCAAAGTGAGTTACAAAAGAAGTTTGGAGGTCGAAATCCACTGTCCAAACTGTGTATTGAAGCCTTCTTCGATGAGAGTAATCACCAAGGGACTGTGGCCACCAAGATCGCCTGATTTAACACCGCCAGATTTTTTCCTTTGGGCCAATTTGGAAGGTCGGGTGTACAGTAACAAGCCATGAACATAACAGGCACTTCGAGAGAACATTCAGCGAGAAATTCAGGCTATGACCCCAGACATTCTGCTGAATACATTCAACAGTATTGAACGGCGTATGCAGACATCCTTGGATGCATACTGTGGACATTTTCAATACCTGCTGTAAAACATCAGTTTCTCATGAACCAAGGTATGTACAGTCCAAATTTCAGTGTGATAGATCGTTTATTTTAGAAGTTACAGCAATTTTTCCAGGTAAAGTGCAAGAGAATCGCCTTAAATATTATGTATTTTTATAAAACGATGTGGTTTATTTTTCTGGTTACAGATCTATAGATATTCTATCATCTTTTAACTATTTATGAACTATGTTTTTTCTGAAATGTTGTAGTTCTGAAAGTTCGGGTAGCATAAAATCACCTGAAAGGTTGCCTTTGCTTATCCAGAATTTGGAATAGTATATCTCTACAAAACAGATGTTTGGTAATCTCAACGCTAATGAGAAATCTTATGTTATATCTACATATAATTGTTATCTATTGGTCATATTTTGGTATAAAAGATTTATGAATTGCTCCGCCTGACAATGGTTCATGTCATAGTATAGCTTGTAAAGCTAAAAAAGATCTTAGACCATTTAGTTAGAATTATTATCCTATGATGTTGATCCATCGCCAATTTTCTTCATCTTATGTAAAAAGTCAAACTTGGCAATGAGATTAAATCCTCAAATTAACAACCCATCTTCAGTAATCTAGAACCCATATGGTGTATACTTCATGTATTTTTCACATATGTTTGATCCATAAACTTGAGAATATCCAGTGCTCTTAGTTTTTCACCAGTGAACTCTTAATATTCCCAACACAAGTTCACTACATTTATTCTCCAGCTGATACAGTATTCCTTTAGAAAAAGTGCGGCTCTATTCTTGTTTGATCCTCAAGAGATACAATAAAAAGCAGTATTAACCTCAATGAAACATATGTGGACAGTGAAAAAGTATGTTTTCATCAGTTTACTTATAATTAAATATTTTTGGAAATTATAAATAACTTTACTTAGCTACAAATGTCTAATTGAAGACCTCTAACATAAGAAAAAACTTTGGGTGGTCTCAATGTCTTGCAAGAGCATCCATATTTGACATATCTGCCTACATGTCAGTGGTTGTTTTGAGGCTAAAATCAGTAGCAAACATTTTTTAAGAACCTATGGTCAAATATGAAAATGTCTGCTTATGATGTTTAAGTTGGTGTAGCATACCAATTTTTTTATATTAGTACTTTTTAGTGTTGTGATATTTAACCACTAAACATTTTTTGATACCAGTGCTATTTTCTAAAGGTATGGGTTCTTTCAGCTGTTTTCTGTTACAGAATTTACAGATTTCTCAATGAACATCAAAATGAACTAAAAAAAATAAATAAAAACGGCTCAAACTGCAGGTGTATTTTTCATGCATTGTAAGATGTAGAATACAAACCATTTGTATGGGAGGCCTTACTGTGTGTTTTTTTTTCTTGACCTCTATTCATTAACACAGTTTGACCTTTTTTTTAAAAAAAAAGAATAAATATTTTGGGGCCAATTCACTAAGACTGGTGTTGTACACGTAATTAACTAGCTCGCTGTAATATAATGCGCTTAATTCATTAAGAGGTGCATGCCACTTAATGAATTAGGCGCAACTCTTAACTGGTGTGAGCCTCTGCCAGATATGAATTTGACAGGAGGGTGTAGCCATGCCCCGTCCTGCCCATTATCCAACCAATTATTGTTGTAAAAACATCATAAGTCACAATATTTTGCAAAAATTAGAAAAAGTGTAAATTCCGCTCACCACTCCTGTGTTAAAGATAAAGACACCTGTAGAGTAAATAGTCTGTGGTTGTGGTGTGGTGCACATTGGATGCACTGTCTGGCTTCCAGATCAAATAGCTATCAATGGGCAGCGCGGTAACTCGGTGATTAGCACTGCAACCTTGCAGCGCTGGTGTCCTGGGTCCAAATCCCTCCAAGGACAACATCTATAAGGAGTTTATATGTTCTCCCCATGTTTGCGTGGGTTTCCTCCGGGTTCTCCAGTTTCACTCTAAAGACATACTGATAGGGAATGTAGATTGAGCCCCAATGGGGACAGTGCCCATAATCGCTGTGGAATTAATGGCGCTATATACTGTGAGTAAAATAAATAAAATAAATTAAAAAAAATGCTCCAAAAGAGGATGTTCCCCTGCACCAAAAGAAAGTAGCTGAAATTTAGCCTTTAATCATATAGGATAAAAAAATTGTCAGACTGTGCACATATAAAACATATATAATGCTTATGCGTTTCGGGCGTAAGCATTATGTTTCATGACTTATTAAGAAGCTTTTATACAACTCCTTAATGAATCGGCTCCTTGGTGTGTGTTTTTTAATTCTTGTTAGCCAAACTGACTTGATAATACTCCATTTAGACAGGGTGAAAGGAGCAAAAGACAACCAGATGAACAGACTTTACCGGATGTAAGTTTGGTAAGCCTGCGGTTGCAGTAATCAGAGGGGTTAGGTGGATCTTGGTTAATAGCTTCAATCAGAGACACTTCTTGTCCTTAAAACCAAATTTACTAGAGCAGCAAACTCACAATGCATTTAGGTCTCGTAACGGGACCTGCTTTACGTAATAAAAATAGCACTTGTGTCCAAAAATGTTCATTTTTTTACTGTAAAAAGATCCTTCTCCAGGACTAAAACATGTAATCTTGTAACACATGAATTAGGTTTATGGGACACAAAGTGCTTCTGATTGTGTAGCACCCCGAGGACTCGGCTGCTACGGGGGTACTGCACCTCGAACCAGAGGTGTGGTATTCCACTCCCGGGTAAGGATGGAGCGTGGAACAGAGCTCAGTAGGCTGCATACACTACACTCACCCCATTTCCGGGGGACAGACCAACGGTACTCCCACCAGATAGATGTGCAGGTACGACAGCTTCTGTCCCTGGCTGGAGGGGGGGGGGGGAACATCCCAGTGGTGTAGGAGCAGAGAGGGGAGGGACTCTGGGCATAGGTAGGAGCCCATTGGGTGCTAGTCACCTGGGCTCGGGTGTCAGAAGGGAGTATATAAGGGGGGCACCATCTTAGATCAGGGTCCAGTCCGGGTCAGTTTAGAGAGGAGCTCAGCCAGAGAGGGCTGACAGGGAGCTGTGGCTCAGTCTGGGCCCAGCTCCAGAGTCAGGCCTGGAGTGGAGGCCTGAAGCAGAGAGACAGAGGAAGGAGAAAGAACAGAAACGCCAGGAGAGGCCCAGAGACGCAAGAGAAGAGGGAACCCTGAGATCCCACGAGCTAACGGGTGAAGGGTTGGCAGAACAGGGTACCGGATCCCAAACTGGTGGAGGCCAATTATCCTCAGCCAGGAACCGGAGGTCGTGGACAAGTTTTGGCGCGACCCCTCGCCATATCCACCAGGAAGGCAAACCACGTATAGGGTCAGGGAAGCCGGGAAAGGTTTCACCACCAGAAGGCCCGAGGGAGCCGGACAAAGGTGGATCCCTGGTGGGGACGGCCAGTAGAAAGGAAGAGAGGGGAGCTCAGGACCACGCTCTGGAACTGCCTGGGAGTTGGCCGAGTCCCGCACCTGGTGGACGCAGCACGGCTCGGGTGGTCCTAGCTGTACACAAGGGACCTGATAAAGAACTGAACTGTGAGTAAAGCTGTGAAAACTGCAATTGCACGTCTCTGAGCTTCCTTGTCACACCACCACTACCACTATCTTCTATTCCTGCTTCATCAGCTGCCCTGAGGCTATACCCCTCCCGTTGGGGGTTATACCATCCACGCTGCACATCCGTACCACCGGCCTCAGCGGACTGCCCTGCAGCGGCGGCTTCATAGCCGCATTCAACGGGTGGCGTAGTCGGACACTAATACCATCATACGAATAACGCCACTTAGTTTGACCACCCTGGGCGCGGACCGGGTCACCGCCACGAGGACTACTATCCCCAACAGATCCGGCTCCGGGTATTCCCCCGCATGCGCAACGCTGCACAACATGGCCCAGGGGGCGAGTCAACTTTGGCGTAGTCGGCAGGATTACGTGCCCGCAACCACCGGGTACTGCGTGCCTGAAGAAAAGTTCACATTTACCGCAAAAAGGAGTCTCCCGCCAATTCCAGAGTGTTCCCGCCATCGGACGCCATCTGGGGTCGTTTCCCGCCGTTTGCCCGCCATCTGCAGTCTTTGCCCGCCATCTGCTAAGTTTCCCACCATCGGGAGACGATTCCCGCCATCTGAGACGATTTCCCGCCCTGGCAGAGCGGACGCCATTAAGGGCGTGCCAGAGGGTGGCAAGAGTCCACCTCCCATCGTGGGCGCGGTCCCAGAAGGGCGCCAAAAGCGGAGACCGCCCCCACCAGCCGAGACTACCACCATGGAAATGTCCATCAAAGTGGGGGGTCTGCCCCTGAAACTGACTGTCACTAAGTTGCCCCGGGACCACTCCCAAGGGGGGCGGATAGAGAACAAAACGGAGAAGATGGGTGCAGCCTGGAGAAGTCTGGACAGATCGCACCCGGGGATGGAAGAAGAGACAAGTGGTACCGACCCCGTGGTCCGGGGCCTGCTGCAGGCCGCCACCCCAGAAGGCCTGGTGGAGATCCTGGCACAACTCCCCAGAGATCGGGAGCGTGCACAGACCGCGCTGGAGGCCTTGGCCCGGAAGATGGCCCGAGTACAGCAAGAAGCACTGGCCGAATGGAGAAGGGAGATGGCCCAGCAGGCTGGAACCCGCCAGCAGAGGACGCCACCCGCAACGTGGGGCATGTCTGCCCCTGAGGATGGTGCAGGAGGGACGAAGGCCGAAGACGACGCCGCGGAGGGAGCTGCAAGGAAGGAAGCAGGTAATGGGGACGTCATCACCCCGTGCCCAGTAGCCGTAAGCCTGCCCCAGCTCCCCGTCGCAGAGCCCGAAGTCCCACTCACCGCGCCCGTTGCCGCACCGCCACCGCTCCCAACTAGGCCTCAAGCGGCAGGAGCCGCGGTCACGCCCTCTATTACGCCATGCCCCTTGACCCTGAGCGCGGCAAAACAGGAAGTGCCACCGGTCTGGTCGCAAGGCCGAGTACCCCCGGGCGCCGCGGTCTCCACAGCGCCCTCTACCTCCACTGTGCCGCCGGCCTGGTCGCAAGGCCTGGTGCATCCGGGCGCCGCTGCCCCCGCAGCGCCCTCCTCCCCAAAGGTGCCATACCTGGACCCAAAGAGGATGCCTCCGGCCTGGACGCAAGGCCGGGTACCTCCGGGCGCCGCTGCTCCCACAGCGCCCTCGACCTCCACAGTGCTGCCCCTTGGCGAAGATCTCTTTGCGCAGCATACTAGCCCGGACGGGCTGCCCTTCGTGTGGCCACCGGAGTACATCAACCCCCGACTCCGGAGGGAACGGCCCCTGTGTGAGCCTCTGATCCCGGCACCGGCACCCGCCAAAATTGTCCCGCTCCCGTTGGAAGACGCCCAATTCGCATGGGATCCCACCGGTGAGGACCTCATGGGATTCACCAAGGAGACCCGGGCGGCCGCAGCCCGGCGGGAGGAGTGCTGCCGCAAACAGCTAGAGGTCTTTGGGAGAGAACGGCGAGAGAGGCGGATCCGCGAGGAACAGCTGCAGGTCCAAAGCGCGGAGCAGAAACGCCGGGCCCGACGAAACCCCCGTGCGGCCCACAGTCCCCGCGCCAACGGGACCGTAATAAAGTTCCAGTTGGAGCATGGCTGGGGCTTTATCCGGGATCACCGAACCCCCGGCGACGTCTTTGTCACCCGCAGGGATGTCGAGAGCCACCTGCCGGAGGGACACCGCGGATGTGACCTTTACCCGGGTGATGAGGTCACCTTCACCCCGTGACCTTTACCCGGGTGATGAGGTCACCTTCACCCGGCATCAGTGTGCCAAAGGACCGTACGCCCTTCACGTACACCGGCTGACTGAGGAGGAGATACAGTATGAGGAAAGCCAAGAGGACCCGGACGGGTCTGAAGACTACCCTCAGGAAGGAGCATGAAGAGGACACCATTATTAGAGAGTGGTAAAGAAGGACTGTATATAGTTACCCGTCGGGGTACAAGAACTGTCGTAAAATTGGTGTTTGTGTGAACTGTTACCAGTGTGCCCTTAATCCCTTACCAGGCTGAGGACTGTGAGCAGCCATTCCCCTATCCCCACTGGCCAAGGACTGAGAGCGGCCACCCTGTAAATAGTTGCGCTTCCTAAGGCGCCCCCTACTGGTTTTATAGAAAAACTGCGTTTCTACTTTAGAACTAGAGACTGTTGCACTTTACCTGGTCACAAGTTGCACGGTGGCCAGAGATCAAGAACGTGTTGGTCAAGAATGTTTTATATGACAAAGTTTTATATGATGCTAAAAGAGTTAATGGTATTTTATAAGTATGTGAAGAAAGTCTGATAATGTTTCCGTAATGTTTTATACCTGTAACGTTAAGAGAAAGAAGAAAAGAGTACCTCCCATAAAGGGATGAGTTGTTGGTTAACGTCTTATATGTGAGTGCACTTTAAAATTTTTTGTATGTCTAATTGTTTTGCTCTATTCCAGCCCGAGGACGTGCTGTGATTTACCAGAGGGGAATGTAGCACCCCGAGGACTCGGCTGCTACAGGGGTACTGCACCTCGAACCAGAGGTGTGGTATTCCACTCCCGGGTAAGGATGGAGCGTGGAACAGAGCTCAGTAGGCTGCATACACTACACTCGCCCCATTTCCGGGGGACAGACCAACGGTACTCCCACCAGATAGATGTGCAGGTACGACAGCTTCTGTCCCTGGCTGGAGTGGGGGGGGGGGAGGAACATCCCAGTGGTGTAGGAGCAGAGAGGGGAGGGACTCTGGGCATAGGTAGGAGCCCATTGGGTGCTAGTCACCTGGGCTCGGGTGTCAGAAGGGAGTATATAAGGGGGGCACCATCTTAGATCAGGGTCCAGTCCGGGTCAGTTTAGAGAGGAGCTCAGCCAGAGAGGGCTGACAGGGAGCTGTGGCTCAGTCTGGGCCCAGCTCCAGAGTCAGGCCTGGAGTGGAGGCCTGAAGCAGAGAGACAGAGGAAGGAGAAAGAACAGAAACGCCAGGAGAGGCCCAGAGACGCAAGAGAAGAGGGAACCCTGAGATCCCACGAGCTAACGGGTGAAGGGTTGGCAGAACAGGGTACCGGATCCCAAACTGGTGGAGGCCAATTATCCTTAGCCAGGAACCGGAGGTCGTGGACAAGTTTTGGCGCGACCCCTCGCCATATCCACCAGGAAGGCAAACCACGTATAGGGTCAGGGAAGCAAGGAAAGGTTTCACCACCAGAAGGCCCGAGGGAGCCGGACAAAGGTGGATCCCTGGTGGGGACGGCCAGTAGAAAGGAAGAGAGGGGAGCTCAGGACCACGCTCTGGAACTGCCTGGGAGTTGGCCGAGTCCCGCACCTGGTGGACGCAGCATGGCTCGGGTGGTCCTAGCTGTACACAAGGGACCTGATAAAGAACTGAACTGTGAGTAAAGCTGTGAAAACTGCAATTGCACGTCTCTGAGCTTCCTTGTCACACCACCACTACCACTATCTTCTATTCCTGCTTCATCAGCTGCCCTGAGGCTATACCCCTCCCGTTGGGGGTTATACCATCCACGCTGCACATCCGTACCATCGGCCTCAGCGGACTGCCCTGCAGCGGCGGCTTCATAGCCGCATTCAACGGGTGGCGTAGTCGGACACTAATACCATCATACCAATAACGCCACTTAGTTTGACCACCCTGGGCGCGGACCGGGTCACTGCCACGAGGACTACTATCCCCAACAGATCCGGCTCCGGGTATTCCCCCGCATGCACAACGCTGCACAACATGGCCCAGGGGGCGAGTCAATTGTATATAAAGGAAACGACTGGACAAAATCCATTGAACCTGTTAAGCTTGAACATACAGTATGTCTTGCTGGCTCCAATCTGGAATTAGTCAGGATCCAAAGTTATAAACATCTCTTCCTAATAAGCAAAACATGCCTTTAAGTTGTGCGTAAAAAAAAACCTCTACACCATTACTGTATATTAGCAGATAATAATGATAATGCGATTAATGGTCATAGGGTTTTGAACTTGGGTTTTTAGTTTTCAATTAGCCAATTTAATATGCTTTAATACATAAAAGTAAAGTTTTATAATGGGCACTTTGGAATATATTGGACAGCGGGATACGGATGTTAGGGTGCATTATTTTTCCCCAGTCTATAGTGAGCTGCATGAAGCTGAAGTTGTCAGCATATTGTGACTGCTGTAGCAAGAAACCTCAAGCTTTGCATTGCACAAGGTACAAAATATATAAGAAAAAAAATACATTTAGATTAAAAACGAATAATATATTATTTCCAAATAATTAATTAATTAAGCACTCATCAAAAGCAGTAAAAGAGTGCATCTTTAAAACAGAGATATCGGTGCTCATATATATTCAATGATTTGCATACAAATGAGACATAAAAGGTGAACAATACATATAACGATAAAAACCTTAATCATTTTAAAAAGATGCGGCATATGTATGGTAAGTGGTAAAAGGCATTGTAAAACCCCATCACTTTGACAACTTGCCCAATATTTTCTAATGGTCCTTTCTGCAGCTAGAATCGTTCCAACCAAACTTTGTCTTAAACGGGGCAAAAACCAAGAGTTATTGTGTGAATGAGCACTTAAGACTTTATTATGCACTTGTACATCTATGATTTTTACACATTATTTTTTCACCACAAAAGCCCTGTATTTTTGCAAACATTGGTCAGTAATTATTTGCTGACAAGGCCAAGTGTCCATTTGAACAGGAATGTTTCCCTACTTGGAGTCCACATAGATGACGGATGTTTGTAGACTAAAATAAGGGAAAGGACTTTTATTTCTCAGTGATAAAACACCATCCACACATCTCAGAATCCTACAAAAATAGAGATAATGAAGCAGCCACAGATTATATGACCACAAAAAGCAGCCGTTCAACTTGAAAGAAAGTGCAGAGTAACAAGGATATAACAAGACCAAGAATTTATGCAGTAATATATTCACTAAATGTAAACCATCATGATATATTTCTTTTCTATTTCACCCATCCACCTCCATTCTCCAGTAAGGAAACATGCATTTTTTAAGTGACACTCTTCCATTAACTTTTTTTTAAAGGAAAAGTTAAATAAAAACAGAGAATTTCTTAGAAAAAAAAATCAACAACAAGGAAAAAAAAGAACAAATAATTACAAAATAAAAATTCCAGGGACATTTTCACCAATCCTATGCTTGTGCTGTTAGTGTTTGAAGAAACCATTTTATCTACTGTATCATTAAAATACATTGTGCTTCCACGGAGAAAAGAAAAATAATACCCTGTAACTAGTAATGATAACGCCAGTGTTGCTGGTTGGATCTAGTAGACTAGTAGAGGATAGCGGACGGCAACAGGTCCAGTCAGCAGCAGTGGGGTTTCGGTGATTTATGTGTATAGGCAGTAGTTTTAGTGGACATGGCAATCTATCAAATGAACAATAGGTCTCATGTACCATAGATTTGTGATTTATAATAACCCACCCCCTTTCCTCTCTATAGATGATACTTTCGTAGCAGATCTGATTGCCAGGAATATTTCCTCTCAGGAAATCTTTCTGGTATTTTTATCTTCATAAAATCTTGAATACACTTTTCTAACTCTTCTTCAATAGAAAGCTTTTCTTTCACAACTTTTTTTTTACTAGTGTTAGATTCTCTAGACCCAGTGGTTAAAGTTCGTAAAAGGTCACTTTTCCGTCGGATTTCAGACTGCTGTAGAATCTGCACTGGTCCCTTCTTAGGTGGTCGATCTAACGTCTGTATGTTGGGCTGGCGGGTCACCGGACCACAGATGACTGTCTCTTGAGGAGAGCTAGCTTCTGATTGGCTGTCACAGCTTGATGTAGAGAGTTCATTGCAAGATGTTCCACTTTCACCCTCCTTGTCTCCTTTTGTGTTTTTACAGCAGCAGTCACAATGAGTTGATGGCCATCTCGAAGGGCCTCCTTAAAACAGAGAATAATATAAATATATTAATATCTAGGAATATTCATCAATGCACTCATTACAGAAGATAACACTTAACATTTGAGCTTAACAGTAATGGGGTTTACCACTAAATCTTTATATTAGCAAATGTGTTACGGACATGTTTTTCTGGCACTTATTTTTCTACTGTATTAAGTATTAGACATTCTCCTCCATCAGTTATTGAAGACTTCCTCTCAAACTGTACTGCTCTACTGTTCTCAAAATGGCTTCTGAAGGAGGAACATGTGACCAGATCTGTTTATCAGCTTTATCCAATTGAAAAACAGTGAGGTGTTTTTTAATTGGTGAAGGCTGATGAACAGCTCTGGTCACATGACCCTCAATCGACTGCCATTTTGAAAACAAGAGCTGTACATACTGTAAGGAAGGCTTCAACGTTTAATGGAGGAGAACCTGTAATATCTATTATACTTGTTTTTATAGACACATATTATAGTAGTAAATGTCTCAAAATCATGTTCCCTGATATCAGTACTGCCAATTCTCAATGCAGTTAAACATCCCAGAGGTAGGACCAGTACCTGTCAGACATTCTTGGCATATACAGGACACACCAGAAATGTCTGAAGAGGAAATATGTCTTTACGAGTCAGCAGGCCCGACCCTATCTGCAGGGTTTTTATACAGTCTTTGTATAAAGGTAAGTCTTTTCCTATTCCAATCCTAGCGATATGCCATCACTCCTAGTGGTGAGGAAATCCATTTTCCTTTTATATATGCAATTTGTATGTGTTCATTACAGTTGAATGTTTTCATAAGAAAACAACCAGTTTTGAAACCAAATGAGCAAAATGCATTTTATTAAAGAATCCACAGTCTGATTTTACAAACTCAGGGATTAAATCAGTGGTCAAATACTCTGCATTTTCAGTGAATAATTCAACTACTGATTAAACTTTCTCAAAAAGTATAACACATTTACTCTAAAACTATAAACCTGACATCTATTCATTCATTATGGTGCCCTGGTGGGCCATAATTCATTGCAATCCAGTTTCACTATTGTGTGACGTCCAATCTCACAGCCAAGCCATCAATTAAATCTGTTTTTACGTGGCTTCAGTGGCCAACACACAACTGCCGGCAGAATCATATATAAAAGATTAACCTGTTTAGCCAAACAAGTGTTCTATCCCGCCAATACTACATCAGCAGGGATGAAATAGTTTCTTTTGCAGTCTTGATGACAAAAATGCACACAGTGAAACATTTTGTTCTGTTCTATATACTTTTCTTCATTCATAAATGTGAGGATTGTTATGCAGATTGTTATGCAATATCATTCATTCATTCTGATGTCCTATATAGTAAAAGTTTGCCTTTTATATCTGCTGTTTGCTCTACATACCATGGTTACTTGTTATCATTGTCAATGATAGTGATGCAAATTAAAGGGGATGAGATTACAAATATGGCAAGGCTTTTTTCCCAAAAAAAACAAACCCACACTTGTCCATGGCTACAGTATTTCTACTATAGCAACTTAGCGCTATTCACTTTAATGAGTCTGGGATGCAATACTAGACACAATCTATGGACAAGAGCTTTTTTACTATCTCAAACAACCCTAAGAGACCCTCTACTTAAAATAACTAATAGAAAAATATAAGTTTTTTTCTGATGTGCTAAAAAATTATCTAAGAAAGTCATATCCTATACAATTTATACATACATTTTTGGAATACAATGCAGCAGAGTTATAAATGCAGCACACACCATTTTCCTAGTGCATATTTCAGTGGTGCGCCTATTCAATTGATGAAATACTTGCACCTTTGCTAGAAAAGAAAAAAGATGAATTATCGTGGCATGGCTAAATGATTCAGTTTTTTTTGTAAAGAGGCATTCACACGACTACTGATTGCTGGGTTTCCAGCTGCTTGCAAGTCGAGCCCGCATCTTTGCAGGCAGATGATGGTTGGGAGAATCAGCCATCATCTGCCTCGAACCTGATAAATGCCACTATAAATCTGTGACAGCAGCATTAACAGCACACCAGCAGTGGGGGCGCACTGTTTTATGCACCCGTCGGCGCTAGCGTGAGGTGATCACGTGGCGCCTTTGGGTTCACAGACGGCCATTTTTTTGCTATTTCGCCACACTTGGAATTGTTTTCTCCCTTTCCAGTACATCATATGATGAAATGGATGGTGTCATTCAAAAGCACAACTAGTCCCACGAAAAACAAGCCCTCGCACAACTATGTCTATGGAAAAATAAAAAAAAAGTTATAGCTCTTGGAATAAGGGGAGGAAAAAACCAAAGCGCAAAAATGTAAAATCACCTCGTTTTTAAGGGGTTAACTATAGAGAAGATATAAAACAATGTACATATAACAGATCTGCACAGAAACTAGAGATCACATGGTTTGATTTCTAACCAGTGAAGTCTACACATTACGTTGCACAGTAATAGCGTCAATCCATACTTGAACATAAACCTTATAACTCAGTGACAGTTCCTATTATTTGAGTACAACTTCATATGAGAGCAATCTGGAGAAGCAAGGATTGTGATGAAATGTCACATTATAGAGGTGGGAGTCTACCAGTCTGCAAATACTCAGGCGAGGAACATTTATAGACCCTGTCTTAGACTTGTTCTATATACAGAGCCAAAAATCAATACAGGCTAAATTGAAAGTTATTTAATTCTTGCCTTAGGAAAAACTATTGAGTGACACTGTGTAAAACTGGACGTGTGAATTTGCAAGAAACTTATACATGAAGGGTATTGATTTCTGCTTGTACGGGCTAGATTCTGAGATGCTTGCCCTTTTCAAGTTCTTTTACTTTGTTTATGCCTCATTTACTCACCATATATTTGTAAAAATAAATGTAACATAGACATCCAAAATGAATTCTGTAAATATATATGCACACATTAAAATGCTTGAATGATGCAAAGAAAAAAAAACATTCATAGGTTTGCAATTGGCCCGATTTTACCCGAGTGACATAATCCTGGAAGTTTAGAGGTTCCTCTGTAAACTGACAATGTCATAGTCTCAGGTGGCCGGGAGCTTCCACCTCCTCCATGTGTGTTGGTGACATATTGTATATTAATGTGCTGGTTGTCTTGGATTAGTGCATTAGTTTCTCCATTACAAGTCCTTTTCCATTACAGCTTATGTGGAGGCAGCCATGAAGAGAAGGGGATTGGCTTAGCTTAAAGAAGTTGTCCACTACTTTTTCATTGATGCCCTATTCTATCTATTCAGTTCAATTGGAGACGGATGTGAAGTACCCCGCGTCAGCCACTACAGATGGACGGCCAAGCACTGCAAGTAAGTACTTCCGGCACCGATAACAGCTGATTGGCGGGGGTGCCGGGTGCGGGACCCCAGCCAATCAAACATTGATGCCCTATCCTACAGATAGGGCATCAATGAAAATGTAGTGGACAACTTCTTTAAGAACTGTGGCAGGTAGCCGGCCTCTTCATACAAGTAAATGAAATTCAAGGAGGAAAAGGATCGCCCTGGCTCCAAAAGCTCAGATGAAATGATACAGCTTACATTAGAGCCTCTGGGATTCAAGAACCACGAGTGACATTGGGCTTTTGTTGATTTTATGAAAAAAGGATATAAGTTACCATTGAGCATTTTTTTTATGTTGCACAATAGATGGACATAAAATGTGGGTGGTTTATATTTACATGGTAAGATGCTGCTCACAAAAGTAGTATTCATTTCCTAAACAGGGTTTTTGGAAAACCCATATCCCCTAACTGGTTTTCTTTAAGAAAACAAACTGTGCTTTACTCACCCTCCCTAGGTCCATTGCTGGGAGTTTGTCTGTTATTGCCTGCAGCGCTGATGCCTTGTCAGTAACTGAGCTCAGCGGCTGTGCCCAAGTTGACAGCACATGCCGCTCATAGCTGTCAACACTACAGAAAATAAGAGACACTAAGAGCAGTGGCAGAGACTAGCCACTTAACCCTGAGAGGTGAGTAAAGCAGTTAAACAAAATGGAAGTTGAGGTAATGGGTTGTCCGAATCTGAAAATCCCTTAAAAAAGTGCATTGAAACTAAAACTTAATTTAATGACCTTTCCTACTATTAGTCTATTCTTTGCAGATAATGCCTATAGGATCTTTTAAAACAAAGCTCTATACTTTTTATGATATGCTTTAACCTTACAATACCTTGTAATGCTGGCCACATTTTCACTAGTTTCCACTTTCAAGAAGCCCCCAGACTGGGACTTGGCCTTTGTGGTAGACCGTCATAGGTTCAAGCGGTGTTCAGGAGAAAACCAGTGGAAGATTTCAATAAACAGACACATGTGGTAGGAAAAGCTGCAAAGGGTATGGAGCAGTGACATATAGGGATTTTACATAAGTATCAAGGTCCAAAAGCTCTAAGCCCATTCTAGAGGATGCCATAGCTGATTCAATAGGAAGATACCAAGACTTTTTAGATATAAACCATGAATGGAGCGTATTTGCATCAACATTAAAGGGGTGGTCCGAAGGGAAAGTATTTTTCCCTATCTATTTAGTCCCATAATATAAGCTATTTTCTAATATACTTGCTTTAAAAATTCCCGACCGTTCCCTAACTACACTATCTAACTTCTTTTGTATTTTATTTCTCTACTTCTGGTTTGATGATGATTCAATTGAATATCCCCAGTGCATGCTGGGATACTCTAACAAAACTTCATCAGGGGGAAGAGGTTGCGGTCACTGTCACACCCTCTGCCCCCTCCATGAAACTAAGCATCATCAGTAATGTTGAGCGAATTTGTTCGGCATTTCAAATTCGTGTTCGGGGTTCCGGCTTGGTCGCGCCAAAAAATCGTCTCCACCCACGAACATCCCTGATTTGACGCGCGTGACACTTAGGGACACAGCAGGGACAGCACCGTCCCTGAAACAAGTGTCACTGATGATGCTTTGTTTCATGGAGGGGTCAGAGGGTGTGACAGTGACCACAGACTCTGCCCCCTGATGATGCTTTGTTTGAGTATCCCAGCATGCACTGGGGATGCTCAAATGAATCTTCATCAGACTTGAAGTAGAGAAAAGAAAAATACAAAAGTAGTTATATAGTGTAGTTAGGGAATAGTAGGGAATTTTTAATGCAAGTATATTAGAAAAATTGCTTAGATTATGAAACTAACTAAAAAGGGAAAATACTTTGCCTTCGGACCACCCCTTTAAGGATGATTTTGTTGCGCAATGTCTGAAAAATATTTTTTTACAATGACACATAACCAATCAAAGCTCCATGGATTTTTCAGTATCTGCTAAAATCAATGATAACAATAAAGGCAAGTGTTAAATGGAACCTGTTTATGAGAAACATACAAAGTTGACTTAATGCTAAAACAAATATATTACATGGATAATTATCTTCTACAAAGTAATAAAACTCAAAGGATGCACAGATTTTTCAAGCCTTTCTAAGCACACAATCAATTTATACTGCCTTTCACAGTTTTTTCTTTAATAATTTACTGTTTTTTTATGTTCAAAGGATGGAATAGCAAGAGGAAATATCAGTATACACTTTCCACCTCTGCTATCTGCTGAGTGACAATGCCAGTAACAGGCATCCAAACAGCAAAACTACAAATATTTGATCTCTTGGCACTAAATAGGTTTTCTATATTCCATAGACTTGCTCACTTATACCACCCACTTATCCGCAACGATGGTAACCTGCTGTGTACTTGAAGCTTCAGCATCTGATATTAATCCAGTATTTATTGAAACAGAGAAGCATTCACCAAACTATAAAACATCGATGAAGAGGCTGTGGGAGTAAACGATGTGTGTAATAGCCCTTTTGGCTTGGCCAGACGCTTTGTTTTTCCTCGACACATCCATCGAAGCATGTAGCCTCAAAAAACGGGCATCACCTACTATGTAATTGGATTTCTCCAGCACTCTGTTCATCACTGCAGTTTGGCAAGTGCCGTTTTTACAGTTTGGCAAGTCCTCGAAAAAGGCCAAATATGGCTGAAGCATTGCCTTGTCTACCACGTTTTTCTATTTTTGCTACGTGGTTTTAAGGATTGAACAAAAGCTACATTTTTTCATACAAGTTATCTCTGGTGCTTTGGATCTTTTGGAATTCTTTGCTGTTTTCTGGACCTCATGGGAGGTCACATCGAGTTTGCTCAGCATTACCAATGGTGTGTTATTTTTTTTTCACTGCATCAAATTTGGTAAGTGCTGGCCTATCTTTTAGCAAATGCTGGATAAAAATATCCAGATCTAGCATAGTTATTCACATTCTTCTGACATGTTATCTAAACAACCCTCCAATGAAAAATTACAAAAGGAATTTCCCCTTACAACTACAATTACTCATTGGAGGAAATTCATAAATGGTTTCACACTAGGAAATCGGTGACTAACAGTTGCAAAATATTAGGCAAGAAATGTTTGGCCCCAAAAATGTGCTTTCCTGTTCACCTTTTTAAAAAGTAGGCATGGCCTCACAAGAGGGGGCAAAGCCAAATGCAAATTCTCAAATCTGCTATTATTCACGCTAGAAATTGGTGTAAATTACAGGGGAAATTTTTCTTCAGTTTGTGGCAGGCGGGTGAAGATGCACCCGTTAAAAAATTTGGATCCTCTTTCATGAGAGGACTTTTTATTAAGAATGGCATAGAAAATGCCAGCCTTCATAAATTGCCCCCATTGTATACATTACATAGTGGGCATTTAAAGCCAAATTGACTACTGAGTTAAAGAGCTGTAAAAAATGGAAGGTTATATGGAAGAATTGAAAAAAATGTGTAGACACTGTCAATGCTTTTGACACATCAGAGAGGTGTGAGAACGTACTAGGAAAAGCTTCATGATTAAGTCTCCAGGTGGTAGCAAATTTCTCCTAAGTAACTTTTACTATCTTAAGAACCTGAGCTGCATGAAATTGTGAATCCCTCAGCATCATCATTATAAAGGCAGCATCTTGCCAGCCTGATGAGTCCATTAGGGAGAATTCTGAACACCAAAAGCACACAAAGCAATAAGCAAGGAAGAGTAAATTGCCTTTAACTTATAACAGATAAGGAAAAGAAAAAGTAAGTTTTCTTCTAAGCAACAAAAATGTGATAGTGAAAAAAAAAAGAAATTTTTCCTGTAAATATAATGCACGGGAAAAAAAATGAAAATCTGAGATTGATTTGCTGAATCTTGCAATTTGCTGCATAAGAAATACATCAATATCAGTGTGTCAAGCCTTCAAGTTTTTAAACTGAAAATAATGTTACAGCAAAGATCCATTTACAACAATAAAAGTGCACAGGCTCTTTTGTTCGGTTAAGAGCAATGTACAGTAGGTCGCGCAGGTTACCGCTGGTATGAGAAAATGTTCAGGATTGTTTTATACAATGTATTGCACTGTCACATGTTTCGTAGGAGTGAGGCAAATACAAGTGACAATTCTGATTAAAATAGACTTTTTTCTTCAGGTTGACATTTCTGAACACTCGTGCAGAAGAAGCCACATACAATTGTCCACAACAAATAGATTCAGGCCATTATTTTGAAGTGAACTTTGGAAAGTTAAGACACAATGGGCTTCAAACTTCTACAGAGAAAGCAGAAGTGGAATGGAACGGTTGCCCATAAAAAAAATCAATTCAACCATGTTTTATTACCTGACCAGCACTGGTGAAAAATTTGTAAATTTTCTCATGTCTTCTGGCCAATAAACAACACAAAGAAGCAAATATCCAATTCTGATTTGTAAAAAAAGTAATTTTTCCATACATGTCTCAATTAGTGTTGCTCGAACGTGCTCTAATAAGGGGTTATCCGAGCACGCTTGAGTCCTAACCGAGTATCTTCGGTGTGCTCAGAAAATATGTTTGCGTCGCCACGGCTGCATGTCTCGCAGATGTTAAACAGCTGCAACACATGCAGGGATTGCCTGTTTGTCAGACAATCCCTGCATGTCTCACGGCTGTATGACATCATGCAGCTATGGAGACGCGAACATATTTTCTGAGCACGCCGAAGATACTCGGTTAGGACTCTAGCATGCTCAGATAACCTCTTATCCGAGCACGTTCGCGCAACACTAGTCTCAATGTATCGTGTATCCTATGCCATCTTTATAGGCTACAAGATTTACTCATTACAATGAACAATGCTTACCTACAAAGTGAAACTGCAAAAATAAAAGTAAAATGATACAATTTTTATTAATATTACATTATAGAGAAAATGAAAAAGGAACTCTGCATCGGGCACAGCGCTGAACAAAGGTGACAGTTATTTGGCGAAGAAATGCCTAACCTCTACCATATAACAATCAGCATTAAATCACAAGCTACATTAAGGGGAATTAAATGGAATACAACAGTATAAAGAGAGATAAAAACAACCCAGTATAAGGCATGAAAGCTGTCAGCATATATGATAACATGTAAATTTAATAAAGTATCACACACCATACCATGAATATGAAACCAGTAACCAAAAATAAAAGGGTACATGACTATTACTAAATTTCTTTATTTAAGAAACTCCACATTGACCATAAAAGGTGATCAAAATAGGCTATGAATGATTGCTGTCTATTACCAGCCAGAAGCCAACCCCAAGAAGAAGTCACCCCAATATACCCTTATCCTACCAAATAAACAGACTGTTCTATCTCACACATTCTATATGCCTATTAGGCAAAATGCCTTTAGACATTCACAAGATACCACACAAAAAAAAGATGTAACAAGTTAAAGAAGCACTCTCATCAATGTTTTTATCCTCTTAATATATTGCAATCATATTATATAGCACTGTCTACTTACAATTGCTCATTTTGCCTTTCTACCCAGTTAATTCTTCTCTTTTCTCTGCTTTATGAACAAACAGGAAGTCTCTTTTTCCCTGCATGAGTCATCTCCCTCTTCAACTCTTGACCCAGCAGTTCTGTTCCTCCCCCTGTCAGGGACTTTTGCAGCAATGACTCATGCAGGGAAAAGAAACTTCCTGTTTCTATACAGAACTTGCAAAGTGAGCAATTGTAAGCACACAGTGTTATATAATGTGACTGCAATTTACTAGATTTGAGATCAAGATGCAGGAACTTAGGGTTGCAGATTTTTTTTCACACTGCTAAAAAACAAAAACTATATACACAACGCGTTTTGGCTGTTTGCAGCACCTGAAGAAGGCTGCAAACAGTCAAAACGCGTTGTATATTTTTTATTTGTTTTATATCAGTGTGAATAAAAATGTTTACCTACAAGCAACCTGATGTTCTGGCACCTTGATCTCACTTGGTGGCAAAGACAGAGCCATTCCCTAATTCTCCTTTCTGGCATCCACACTGTGGGATACTCCTGTCTCAGGGTTCAATCCCACCTCACCAGGTCTGCGGCAGTCTTTTGCAAATTCATCCATACTTCAAGCAGAAGTTGTGCCTCTGCTTGCACAACTGAATCAGGTGAGCAATTTCCTATAGATACTCACCTTTTCAATTGATCAAATCTTACTACGCTTTGATAGCGCCACATTTTTTCTCCTTTAGGAAATTTATGACTGCAGTATATTAAGAGGATAAAAATTTTAATGGAAGTGCTTCTTTAAAGTAGAGAGTGCATGTACTAAGAGACTCTCTTTCTGGAGGATCTCGCACGTCAATGTCAGATGTCAATGAGTATACTTCAGTGAACAATTTTCCTTGTGGTGTAGCTGCTAAGTTCTGGCAGACATAAAATACAGCTGGTGTCTCAGCAGTAGGTCGTCTGCTATAAGTATATTTTTTCAGCACCCTACTTGAATATGTTTTTAAGACTCATTCTCATGGTTTTATGGGTCATTTTTGTATAGCACAATATGGTTTTCCTAGACCTAGAGGTATAGGAGATATCTACTGTACCTTTATATGTTTCTGATTTCATTTCTCTGGGATGTCATATGTAGTGTTGAGCCACCCCCGTAGTGTTCGAGTTCGGTTCGGTTCGTCGAACACCCGTGTGTTCGCCGAACTGTTCGTCGAACTGTTCGTCGAACACCTTCGAACACCGTTAAAACCAATGGCAGGCAAACAAAAACACATAGAAACACATAGAAAACACCTTCAAAGGTGTCCAAAAGCTGACAAACTGCTCAGAAGACATAACTAACACATGGAAAAGTGACAAGTACATATAGTCATGCGAAAATAAAAGAGGTGGAGGAGTAAAAGGAGGGGGAGACACAGATATAGGCATGTCATGCCCTTCTAAAATCCAAAAAGTGAGAAGCCGACACGGCCAGTCCGCTCCTGCCCGTGCCACCTCCGTGTCGCCGGGTTTGTGCCAGAGCCGCGGTGAACCCTGACGGCCAGCCCCCCTCTCCCAATACTGGTGCCTGTCCGCTGGTGGGTCGAGCGAGCCCCCCTGTGGTGGAGGCAGCTCTAAGCTTTTTAATTTAAATTGTCTCTCTAATTTGAATGAATACACTTTAAATCCATTTACAAGGATCTATTGGAGGGCAAGTCTCATGCCAGCAGCTGCGGTAATTCCAGCTCCAGTAGCGTCCACTAAAGCTGCTGCAGTTAAAAAGCTTTTATAAGGATCGAGCTCGGCTGTCCACCGCAAGGCATCCTACTGCCAGTCCCAGCCCCTATGCCTTGGGGTGCCTCCTGATGCTCTTCACTAAGTATCCCATGGTCCCGAAGCATTTCCTTAGAAAAAATTAAGTGTCTAAACTACAGGTGGCGTAGCTTGCTTAACAGCCGGGATAATCCGCTGACTAGCAGACACTGCTACTAGGCACAAAGTATTTCCTGGGCTAGATGCAGTTAAAAATTTGTAATTAGATACTCTCGTTGGATGCTGAGAAAGCATTCCATAGAGTCTCCTGGCACGCCATATATGATTCTCTTAAAAAGCTTGGGGTAGGGGTCTAGGGGACCCTTTTATAGCCAAAATCACGGCCCTGTATCGCAATACGTCACCTAGGCTGAAGATAAATGGAACTGTAGCACCCTGAGGGCTCGGTTGCTACAGACGTATTGCACCTCACCCAGAGGTGTGATATCTCACTCTCAGGTAAGGATCGAGTGTGGATCAGGACCCGACACCTGCATGCATTACACCACATTGCCGTGGGGCAGGGCGACCAATATGCCCCTGAGATGGGCACGACAGTCCCTGTCCATGGCTGGAGTGGGGGGAGGGAACACTGAGGAAGGGGAACCCTGTAGTGCAGGAGCAGGGAGGAAGCAGTTCCTGGGTGCATTGAGAAGGGAGTATAAAAGGTGGGCACCATCTTAGTTCAGTGCAGAGAAGTCTGAGCAGAAGTGGCAGGGAGCAGGGGCTCTGCATAAGCTCTGCTCCGGAGGCGGGCCTAGTAACAGAGGCCCAGGCCTGGAAGAGGGAGAAGGAAGGAAGAGGAGCGGAGAAGGCTCCAGGAACGAGGAATGAAGGGATCCCAGGGTTGCGGACGGGCGAGTCGCCACCGCACGCCCGAATCCACCTACGTGGAGGGGTCAGGCCAAAGGGGGAGACCGGTCCCCGAACTAGTGGAGGCAGGAAACAACCCTCAGCTAGAAACCGGAGGCTCTGACATTTTATGTGGCGCAGCCCCTCGCTACACCCACTAGGAAGGCACCACATAGGGTCAGGGAAACTGGCGCCAAGTTTACCAAGAGGAGGCCCGAGGCAGCCGGACAGAAGTGTTGGTAAGAAAGGCCAGACAAAGGACACACAAAGGGGGTCCTGTGAAGTGCTCCAAAGTTATCTGGGAGTTGTCTGAGCCCCTCACCTGGTGAGCACAGTACGACGTGGGCAGCCGTTACCTGCAGACGTGGTCTGGATAATAAGAACTGTGAGTAAAGGCCCTGGACTGCATCACTGACTCCGTGTCGTTACTGCTGCTGCCCTGCACCATCACCCCCATCCTCCGCATACACTGCCCTGAGGCTATACTCCTCCCGTGGGGAGTTATGCTACGCTCTGCTGCACCCACAACACCAGCCTCAGCGGTCTGCCCTGTAGCGGCGGTTCACTCTGACCGCAATCCACGGGTGGCGTAGTCGGACATTTAAACATCAAAACCACATAAATAGTTCCGCCACTGGTTTGACCGCCCTGAGCCACGGAACCGGGTCGCCGCCACGAAGACTACAACCACCAGCATCCACCAAAAAGGGTCCGGCTCCGGGTGTCCCAAGGCCCAGGGGGTGCGTCAGAACATTTTCATCACCTTTCACAATCACCAATGGGACAAGGCAGGGATGTCCTCTGTCCCCTCTCTTATACATCCTAGTGACGGAGCACCTGCTCTCATCAATTCGCCATAACCCCAATATTAGGTGGATTGAGGTGGGAGGCACCGAGTACAAGTGCTCTCTATTTGCTGATGATGTCCTAGTATATATCACTCAATCACAAATATCCATCCCTGCTGTTATGGCTGAAATAGATCACTTTGTTACATGGTAAAATTTTAAAATCAATCCAGCGAAGTCTGAGGCCCTCGATGTCTCCCTCCCCAAATCCATATAGGATTCCATCCAGTCCAACTTTCCCTTTGCCTAGCCCTCACAGGGTATCAAATACTTAGGAATTCCTATTCATAGCGACCTCTCCCATCTATGTTATCTTAATTTTGGGCCCTTTATTGAACAATTCCATACAGACCACGGTTGGCAAGTTAGAACTGTAAGATTCACTACGTGAACCACTGGTGTTTTGTGGAAAAGCACATGTACACTGCGTTCCAAATTATTATGCAAAAAGTGTTTAGGAGTGATAAGGGAAGAATTTGTTTGTTTGTCAGTTAAACTCATTGATGGTGATGTGTGTCAGGGCTCTTTATATCAATGTAAGCAATTGCAGACACCTGTGCTAATTAGTTTGGCAGGTGTGTCCAATGAAAGGCAAGACTACTTAAGAAGGCTCTCTCACATTATTAAGCAGCCTACATTTTCTGCCAAAATGGGAAAGAAAAAGGATGTGTCGGCTGCTGAGAAGCAACAAATTGTGGAGTGTTTAGGTCAAGGCATGACTACAATCAACATTGTGCGATGATCAGGATGAAGTGTCTTGGCAATCAAGAAGTATGTAGCTGATTCACAGTACACACGTGTGCGTGCTGATAAGGGCAAATTGAGGACTCTTTCCTACAGGCAATTACGTCAGGTTAAAAGAGCAGCGGCAAGAAAGCCTTGTCATAGCAGCAGACAAGTTTTTGAAGCTGCTGGTGCCTCCAACGTCCCCCGAACAACAAGATGCAGGGTCCTTCAGAGGTTTGCAGCTGTGCATACGCCATCCTGTCGACCTCCTCTATCCACTTCACACAAGCAGAAACGGCTCCAGTGGGCCAAACATTACATGAAGACTGATTTCAAAACTGTTTTGTTCACGGATGAGTGCCGTGCAGCGCTCGATGGTCCAGATGGATGGAGTGGAGGATGGCTGGTTGATGGACACCCCACGCAAACACGGCTACAGCGCCAACAAGGAGGAGGTGGAGTAAGGTTTTGGGCTGGAATCATGGGGAGAGAGATTGTCGGCCCCTTTAGGATCCCTGAAGGCGCTAAAGATGAACTCCATAATGTATGTGGATTTTCTCAAACAGCACTTCCTGCCATGGTTCAAGAAGAAGAACCGTGTATTTCACAGCAAGATCATTTTTCTGCATGATAATGCACCATCTCATGCTGCACATAAAACATCTGCATCTCTGGCTGATATGGGCATAAAAGGGGACAAACTTATGGTGTGACCCCCATGCTCCCCTGACCTCTACCCCATTCAGAACCTTTGGAGCATCATTAAAAGGAGTGTCTATGATGGCGGGAGGCAGTTCACATCTAAGCAACAGCTCTGGGAGGGTATTCTGTCCTCATGCAAAACAATTGAAGCAGAAACCATCCAAAACCTGACAAATTCAATGGACGAGAGAGTTCAGAAGCTCCTTTCGAACAAGGGGTCCTATGTGAAAATGTAACATCAGCTACAATAAAGTTTTGAGTTGAAAACTGTTTGATTTCAGTTTCTAACAACCTGCTAATGCTTATAATTTCAAAAATGACCATTTTTTTGGTCTTTATTAAAATGAAAAGGTTGATCGAAAAGTTTGGGGGATCTAAGAGTGTGGCAACCCAGTAGTCATGATTACTTCGAATTCTGACAATATGAGGGTCATGCTGCAGGTAGTGCAGCAAGAAGGCACTTATGTGTCTTGCGCATCTCGGAGCCCCAAAATTATTTTCCGGGCTAGATGCAGCTAAAAATTATTTTTAATTTTAAATCTGGTGGAGCTTATTATAGATGGCCTAATAGGATCAGTGCTGCACACTGCTACAAAGCCCAAATTATTTTCCAGTCAAGATACAGATAAACATGATTAGTAATTTGAAAGCTTAAAACGGTTGGTAGGGTGATTTTAACCAATCATCAAGCTTTTACTCTCCCCAGGATGACACAGGGGTAGAAAAGTCGTTTCGGATCCATGATTTGTTCATCTTTATGAACGTGAGTCTGTCTACATTATCAGTGGAGAGCCGCGTGCGCTTATCTGTCAGCACACCACCAGCAGCGCTGAACACACGTTCAGACAGAACGCTGGCTGCGGGGCATGACAAGATCTCCAAGGCGTAAGTGGCTAGCTCCGGCCATTTATCCAGATTGGAAGCCCAAAAAGAGCAAGGGTCCAGTGACACAGTCGTGGCTTCAATGTTTACTTGGAGATACTCCTGTACCATCGTCTCTAGGCGTTGACTATGTGTCAGACTTCTTGTCTCCTGTGGCCTTGCAAAGGATGGGCTAAAAAAGTGGTGAAATGATTCCGCAAAATTGATGTTACCAGCAGATACTGTGGTTCTGTTACGGTTTGAGTGCTGAACACTTGACGGTCCCACGGTTGGCAAGTTGGAACTGTGAGATTCACTACGTGCACCACTGGTATTTTGTGGAAAAGCACATGTAAGATTCTGCAACAGTCTCTGCTGATACTCCTGCATGCGTGCATCCCTTTCTATGGCAGGAATAATTTCTGCAAATTTACTTTTGTACCGGGGATCTAACAGTGTGGCAACCCAGTAGTCAGGATTATTTCTAATTCTCACAATTCGAGGGTCATGTTGCAGGTAGTGCAGCAAGAAGGCACTCATGTGTGTTGCGCATCCAGGAGCACCAAGTCCCTGTTGTGTTGGTGGCGAGGTAACAATCATGCTTCCTTCCTCTGTCCTCTCCCCCCAACCTCGCACAACAGAAATGTGATCAAGGTCTCCCTCATCTGATGAGTCTTCCATCAGTTCGTCCTCCACTTCTTCCTGGGCTCCTGCACCTTCCTCACTAGTTTGGCTGCTACCATGCGCCCTGGTAAAACCATCTCCCCCACCCTCACATGCCTGCCGCCTTGGTGCTGCCGACCGTCTGGACCTTGCAGATGTTAGCCCTTCCGCATACAACTCCTCCTCCTCTACTTCCTCCACCTCCTCTTGTGCCACCACCTGACTCCGAATTCTGTTTAACATGTGCTCCAGCATGTAAATCACCGGAATAGTCATGCTGATAATGGCATCGTCAGCACTAAACATCTTCGTCGCCATTTCAAAACTGTGCAGAAGGGTGCATAGGTCCCTGATCTGAGACCACTCCTCCAGCGTGATTTGCCCCACCTCTGAATCTCGTTGGCCCAGGCTATACGTCAGAATGTATTGCACCAGGGCTTGTCGGTGCTGCCACAGTCGCTGCAACATGTGCAGAGTTGAATTCCACCGGGTAGGCACATCGCATTTTAGCCGGTGAAGTGGCAGGCCCAACGACTTCTGTAGAGATGTAAGTCGCTGTGCTGCGGGATGCGAACGGCGGAAGTGAGCACACAGCGACCGTGCCCTCTGCAGAAGGCCATCTAGTCTGGGATAGTGGGCTAAAAATTGCTGGACAACCAGGTTCAACACGTGAGCCATACAAGGCACGTGTGTCACATTGCCCCGGCGAAGGGCCGCACCCAGGTTTGCAGCATTGTCGCACACGGCCTTCCCTGGTTTCAGGTCCAGTGGAGACAACCATTCATGAAATTGGTTCTCCAGAGCTGACCACAACTCCTCAGCTGTGTGACTCACATTTCCCAGACATTTCAAAGTAAAAACCGCCTGATGACGTTGAGCCCTACTGCCAGCATAGTAAGGAGGTGTGCAGGATCCCTTCTGCGCAGTTAGAAAGCTTGTGGCATGACCAGACAGGCTTTGGGTGCAGGTGGAAGACCGAGAGGAGGTTGAGGAGGCAGAAGCAGTGGAGGAACTTTGACATAAAGAGGATTGACGCACAACTCGTGGGGACGGCAAGACTTGGACTGCAGCCCCTTGTCCTGCTGTCACCATAGTTACCCAGTGCCCAGTCAGCGACATGTAACGCCCCTGTCCATGCCTACTCGTCCAAGTGTCTGTGGTGAAATGCACCCTGTCACACACAGAGTTTCTCAAAGAAGCGGTGATGTTGTGTGCGACATGCTGGTGGAGCGCAGGCACACCTTTCTTTGAGAAGTAGTGCCGACTGGGCATCTGTTACTGGGGCACTGCGACGGACATAAGGTCTCGAAAATCCTCTGTGTCCACCAGGCGGAAAGGCAGCATTTCTGTAGCCAAGAGCTTGCAAATGGTGAAATTCAACCTCTTAGCTTTCTCATGGCTAGGAGGAAATGGTCTTTTACTTGTCCACATCTGAGGGACCGAGGGCTGGCTATTGTGCTTAGACGGGGTTGATAAGGGTGTCCCCGGCAAACTGCCGGTCTGTGAGGAAGATGCAGGCGGACATGTTAGGTTGCCTTGATCCAAAGGTGGTGCTATCGATGTCGGACAGCGCTCAACACCAGCTGGTGTTACCACCTCCAAAGAAAATGATGACCTGCCAATCACGCTGGCTGTTGCGGGTAAAGAGGTGGCAGGTCTGCGCCCCAAAACAGGTGTGACTGCTGTCCCCCCAGTCACAGAGGATGAAGAGGCCGCGGATGCACAAGATATGGCAGACGGTGGTTGGCCCGGCCGGCTAGGCCGCATTGTAGCACACTGAGCTTCCCACTGCAACTTATGCTTCATGTCAATGTGCCGGTTCATGCATGAAGTACTCAAACTATGTATTTTTTGGCCTCTACTTAGCTTTTGCTGACAAATGTTACAGATAACACGAGTTGGGTCATCTTTATCGATCTGAAAAAATGCCCAGGCTATGCAAGGCTTAGCACCCATGCGACCTGAAGAGCCACCACGACTTGTGGTGAGAGGCAGAGTTGTGTTTGAGGATGCAGTTGTTGACGTGCTTCCAGTACTACGTCTCTGTCCAGGAAGGCGCAACCTGACCTTGTCGTCACTAGCATCTTCCTCCACCTCCTCTGCTGACCTCATCTCTTGGCTGACTGTGGGTTGACAGTAAGTGGGATCTCCAACCTCATCATCATCACCCTGTGTGTTATCACACCCGTCTTCCTCAGAGCCAACCTGTTCCTGCCCTGACAAAAAACTAAAGTTGTCGCTCCAATCAGGTATTTGAGTCTTATCATCGTCTTCCTCATTGTCTCCACCAACAGGACTTACAGTTTGGGAATGAGGGTCTACATTATGGTCAGAACCTTCTGCGTCTGGTCCTGGATCCGACTCATAAAGATTCTGGGCATCAGTGCAGATCATTTCCTCGTCTGGATTCACAGAAGCGCTGGAGTCGACCTCTGATTCCCAGGCTATAGTATGAGTAAACAGCTCTGCAGACTCAACCATCTGTTCTACCTCATACTCAGACGGGCAGCTGGAGATTTGGGAGCTGTGAGGAAGCAAGTGCGATTTGGGTGACACCTTTGAGGACTGGAGTATTTGTGATGTTGAAGTTGATGTGGAGGAGAGCCCAATTAAAGGAGCACTTGATATCCGTTGAAGCACCTGCTGTTTTTGTGCCTCATCTGGAATTTGTAGCGATTGGCGTGGCCGTAAGAAAGGGATCTTATCACATTGTCCGCTAAAAGAAGTAGACATTTTAGTTTGGCTGGAAGATGGTCTTTCTTCTGCAGATGTTACTGTTGCTTTAACACCTACCCCACGGACACAACCTTTTTTCCCCTTCCCAACACGCCTATTCCCCTTTCCACCAGCAGCAGGCCTTTTTCCACTCATTTTGGTGGTTAACTAATTCACAACTCTGGAGTTGTTTGCACAAAAAACAATGGATGGTAACCGAGCAGAGCTGAGTGGCCAAACTGTGGTATTAGGCCAAAACTATTGGCTGGGTTAGATGCAGAAAAAAATTATATTCAATTTGCAACCTGATGGAGGTCAGTATAGATGGACTAATACAACAAGTCCCACACACAGCTAGAAGCCCAATATTTTTTCAGAGGTAGATGCAGAAAAAAATATATTCAGTTTGCAACCTGATGGAGGTCAGTATAGATGGACTAATACAACAAGTCCCACACACAGCTAGAAGCCCAATATTTTTTCAGAGGTAGATGCAGAAAAAAATATATTCAGTTTGCAACCTGATGGAGGTCAGTATAGATGGACTAATACAACAAGTCCCACACACAGCTAGAAGCCCAATATTTTTTCAGAGGTAGATGCAGAAAAAAATATATTCAGTTTGCAACCTGATGGAGGTCAGTATAGATGGACTAATACAACAAGTCCCACACACAGCTAGAAGCCCAATATTTTTTCAGAGGTAGATGCAGAAAAAAATATATTCAGTTTGCAACCTGATGGAGGTCAGTATAGATGGACTAATACAACAAGTCCCACACACAGCTAGAAGCCCAAATATTTTTTCAGAGGTACTGTAGATGCAGATAAAAATTATTTTGAATTTGCAACCTGATGGAGGTCAGTATAGATGGACTAATAGAGAAAGTCCGACACACTGCTAGAAGGCCAAATATTTTTTCAGAGCTAGATGCAGAAAAAAATTATATTCAGTTTGCAACCTGATGGAGGTCTGTATAGATGGATTAATAGAACAAGACCCACACACAGCTAGAAGCCCAATATTTTTTCAGAGGTAGATGCAGAAAAAAATATATTCAGTTTGCAACCTGATGGAGGTCAGTATAGATGGACTAATACAACAAGTCCCACACACAGCTAGAAGCCCAAATATTTTTTCAGAGGTACTGTAGATGCAGATAAAAATTATTTTGAATTTGCAACCTGATGGAGGTCAGTATAGATGGACTAATAGAGAAAGTCCCACACACTGCTAGAAGGCCAAATATTTTTTCAGAGGTACTGTAGATGCAGATAAAAATTATTTTTAATTTGCAACCTGATGGAGGTCAGTATAGATGGACTAATAGAGAAAGTCCGACACACTACTAGAAGGCCAAATATTTTTTCAGAGCTAGATGCAGAAAAAAATTATATTCAGTTTGCAACCTGATGGAGGTCAGTATAGATGGACTAATACAACAAGTCCCACACACAGCTAGAAGCCCAATATTTTTTCAGAGGTAGATGCAGAAAAAAATATATTCAGTTTGCAACCTGATGGAGGTCATTATAGATGGACTAATACAACAAGTCCCACACACAGCTAGAAGCCCAATATTTTTTCAGAGGTAGATGCAGAAAAAAATATATTCAGTTTGCAACCTGATGGAGGTCAGTATAGATGGACTAATACAACAAGTCCCACACACAGCTAGAAGCCCAATATTTTTTCAGAGGTAGATGCAGAAAAAAATATATTCAGTTTGCAACCTGATGGAGGTCAGTATAGATGGACTAATACAACAAGTCCCACACACAGCTAGAAGCCCAAATATTTTTTCAGAGGTACTGTAGATGCAGATAAAAATTAGTTTTAATTTGCAACCTGATGGAGGTCAGTATAGATGGACTAATAGAATGATGCTATGCCCAAAAGATTTTACTTCACTAGGTGCAGTAAAAAAATTGGTATTCTATACACAGGTGGTATATCTTGCAACACAGATAGGCTACTCCACTGACTAACACACTCTGCAATAGGCCAAAAAGGATTAGCTTTGCTAGATTCAGCCAAATGCTGTGAAAAAAACTTGCACAGCAGTGGCACAGACCTGCCTGGCAAAAACTGATAGGAACTGATGTAACCTAGTCCTGAAAAGGACTCCTGTTACAATTAGTCTTTACTCCCACAATCTATCTATTTAAGAGCACAGACCTGCCTGATAAAAGTCGTAGGAAATGCTGTAACCTAGTCCTTAAAAGGACTGCAATCACAACTATTCCCTACTCCCAAGCTATCTGTATATTTGTGCGAAAATTGGCTTGAAATTAACAAGGTATAGCGCACACAGCAACAGCGGTGCCATCTAACACGCAGCTGCAGCAGTGAGAAAATGGTGGCGACGGGGAAAATGGCTTGGTCTTATAGGGCAAGGACATGTGACATACACTGCCAATGACACATGCCCTTGCTTGTGTGAAAAAAAGCACTTCGCTCCGTGTGTGCGCTGCTGATAGGCTGACAGATTGCACCTCCCCACTGTAAATGCGGGAAAGAGAAAAAAAAATGGAGATCTTCATTGTTCCTGCAGAGATCCATCCCCTGCCCCTCCCCCCACCCCGCTGTACACTCAAACTGCGTATTAACATTAATTTTCATCATTACTGAGAAAAAATCCAGTTATGATTTTGGTGCACGAACAGTTATCGAACATAACCTCGAACAGCCGAATTTTTCTCAAATTGTTCGTGTTCGCCGAACGGCTCGAACACCGCCCAAAACAGCTCGAATTTGAGATTGGCGAACAGTTCGAGTAGAACAACGCTCATCTCTAGTCATATGTAAGAATTGTTTCAGAATTGCACCAAATGTCAGTATGAGAAGCGTGGCTTGTTTGGCTTCATACTAAGAAGCCGTACAGCCCCCATACACCACAATACAGGCTTCTTCGAAAGACAAAGGTTTTAAAAACCAAGGTAAGAACATCCCTTAACTACATCATTTCTTTTCTGTCGATGGATGTATCATACAGACATCTTTTATATTAGCATATTGAATAAATAAGTATGTATTCAATACGCTAAGATGAAACATGCCGGTATGATACATCCATTGACAGAATAAAAATTATGTAGTTACCTTGGTTTCAAAAACCTGTTGAGACCTTCCTGAAAGGTGGCGGCAACAATACCCTGGCAGGTCTTAAAATGTTGACTGCGATGTGAAAACCTCCCCCATACAAATCAATGTTATTACAGTTACTTTGTCAGACAGGCAACTTTAATCACCATCAATAGCTGTTTTTCAGCTGAACTGAAATGAAATGTAAGAGCATGAAAATGTGCTTTAAATGCTTGTTTTTTTTTTATTTACAGTAGAAATACATAAAAGCTTTAAATGAGTCAGATTAATAACATGAAGTCATAAAACTAGAGACTCCAACAATGTACATATATGATGTTATGCAATATTAATCGCTACAATGGAAATATTGTCTGAAAATACTCCTTGGCACTGGCAATAAAATAACTATTAAATAGTGATGAGCGAGCACTAAAATGCTCGGGTGCTCGAAGCTCGGGTCGAGCACATTGGAATACTCGGGTGTTCGACCCGAGCAACGAGCCCAATGTAAGTCTATGAGAAACTCGAGCATTTTTCTGGTGGTCCCCCCCGGCGGTCTGCAGAAGGTCAAAAATTGCCCAAATCGAAGGGAACGGTGCTCAATTAAATGTCAGGTAGGCAGAATATATAGGCAGACAGGCAGGCAGGGTATATAGGAGGGTGCATGAAAAACATAGCAGGGCACTTGGAACACACTAGTGCCCTCCGATTTTCATGCACCCGTCTCTTTATAAAAGACAGCCGGCAATTCATCAAGGGCATACACCGGTACCCGACAATTTAGAACAGAAAGAATAGAGCATCACACATAGATTAGATAGATAGAAACATGTCAGTCACATATATAAGCCCAGGAAGGGTGCCATGAATATTGGCCCCCTCCCAGGCTAGAAACACCAGTCGTCAGCCGCCCCAGAAATGGCGCATCCATAGGATGCGCCAATTCTGGCACTTAGCCTCGCTCTTCCCACTGCCCTGTAGCGGTGGCAGTGGGGTAATAGTGCTGGGGTTGATGTCAGCTTATAATGCCAGCTGACATCAAGCCCAGGTTAGTAATGGAGAGGCGTCTATAAGACACCCCCATTACTAACCCCATAGTCAAAGTTAAAAAAAAACACAAACACCCAGAATAAAGTCCTTTAATTGAAATAAACACACAATTCTTTAATGTTCTAAAGTAAACCATACTTACCATCACGCCCATTCCAGCTGAAGCCAACGATCTCCTGCAATAAAAATAAAATAATAAAGCAGCCTCATCCTTACCTTTCCATGGTTCCCAGGACGGCTCCAGCTCTGCTACATTCACATGACAGGCTGGATCGCAGCCGAAAGCTGCCATCCAGCTTGCCATGCCGCAGACACTGAGAACCGCAGGCATGCTTGCGCTCCTCAGTGTCTGGCTGTGACGGCATCCAGATGAGCCGAGTTCATGTCCAATGAACTCAGCTCACCTCATGCACGTCACTGACAGCGTGGGAAAATTCTCCTGCGCTTGCCGTGAGTGCAGGAGAATTCTCTCACGCTCACCGCAAGCACGAGAATTCTCTCACGCTCACCGCAAGCGCAGGAGAATTTTCCCACGCTGTCAGTGACGTGCATGAGGTGAGCTGAGTTCATTGGATATGAACTCGGCTCATCTGGATGCCGTCACAGCCAGACACTGAGGAGTGCAAGCATGCCTGCGATTCTCAGTATCTGCGGCATGGCAAGCTGGATGGCAGCTTTCGGCTGCGATCCAGCCTGACATGTGAATGTAGCAGAGCTGAAGCTGTCGTGGGAACCATGGAAAGGTAAGGATGAGGTTGCTTTATTATTTTACTTTTATTGCAGGAGATCGTTGGCTTCAGCTAGAATGGGCGTGATGGTAAGCATGGTTTAATTTAGAACATTAAAAAATTGTGTGTTTATTTCAATTAAAGGACTTTATTCTGGGTGTTGTGTTTTTTTTAAATACTTTACTAGAAATTCATGGCGGTCATGTCTAATATTGGCGTGACCCCATGAATTTCGGGCTTAGGGCCAGCTGATAATACCAAGCTGGCCCTAACTCCTTTATTACCCAGTGAGCCACCGAACCAGGGCCCTGGATGAGTTGGGTACAGCACCAGAAGATGGCGCTTCTATGAACGCGCCATTTTCTGGGGTGGCTGCGGACTGCAATTTACAGCGGGGGGGGGCCCAGAAAGCTTGGGCCTCCCAGCGCTGTGGATTCCAGCCCCCAGCTGCCTAGTTGTACCTGGCTGGACACAAAAATAGGGCGAAGCCCCACATATTTTTTTTTTTTATTATTTCATGAAATTCATGTAATAATGAAAAAAAAAAGGGCTTCCCTGTATTTTTGTTTCCAGCCAGGTAAAAATAGGCATCTGGGGGTTGGGGGCAACCCGTTCCTGCCTGCTGTACCTGGCTGGACACAAAAATAGGGCGAAGCCCCACGTATTTTTTTTTTAATTATTTCATGAAATTCATGAAATAATAAAAAAAAAGGGCTTCCCTATATTGTTGTGTCCGGCCAGGTACAAATTGACAGCTGGTGGTTGGGGGCAGACCGTTCCTGGATGCTGTACCAAGCTGGACACAAAAATAGGGTGAAGCCCCACATCAATGTTTTTTAAATTATTTCATGAATTTCATGAAATAATTTAAAAAAAATTGACGTGGGGCTTCGCCCTATTTTTGTGTCCAGCCAGGTACAGCAGGCAGGAACGGGCTGCCCCCAACCACCAGCTGCCTATTTGTACCTGGCCGGACACAACAATATAGGGAAGCCCTTTTTTTATTATTATTTCATTTATTTCATGAAATAATTAAAAAAAAAAATACGTGGGGCTTTGCCCTATTTTTGTGTCCAGCCAGGTACAACTAGGCAGCTGGGGGCTGGAATCCACAGAGCAGGGAGGCCCAAGCATTCTGCCCCCCCACTGTAGATTGCAGTCCGCGGCCACTCCAGAAAATGGCGCGTTCATAGAAGCGCCATCTTCTGGTGCTGTACCCAACTCATCCAGGGCCCTGGTGCGGTGGCTCACTGGGTAATAAAGGGGTTAGGGCCAGCTTGGTATTATCAGCTGGCCCTAAGCCCGAAATTCATGGGGTCACGCCAATATTAGACATAACCGCCATGAAATTCTAGTAAAGTATTTAAAAAAAAACACAACATCCAGAATAAAGTCCTTTAATTGAAATAAACACACAATTTTTTAATGTTCTAAATTAAACCATACTTACCATCACGCCCATTCCAGCTGAAGCCAATGTCTTCTGCAATAAAAGTAAAATAATAGAGGAACCTCATCCTTACCTTTCCATGGTTCCCAGGACAGCTTCAGCTCAGCTACATTCAGATGACAGGCTGGATCGCAGCGGAAAGCTGCCATCCAGCTTGCCATGCCGCAGACACTGAGAAGCGCAGGCATGCTTGCGCTCCTCAGTGTCTGGCTGTGACGGCATCCAGATGAGCCGAGTTCATGTCCAATGAACTCAGCTCACCTCATGCACGTCACTGACAGCGTGGGAAAATTCTCCTGCGCTTGAGGTGAGCGTGAGAGAATTCTCCCACGCTGTCAGTGACGTGCATGAGGTGAGCTGAGTTCATTGGGCATGAACTCGGCTCACCTGGATGCCGTCACAGCCAGACACTGAGGAGCGCAAGCATGCCTGCGCTTTTCAGTGTCTGCGGCATGGCAAGCTAGATGGCAGCTTTCGGCTGCGATTCAGCCTGTCATGTGAATGTAGCAGAGCTGAAGCTGTCCTGGGAACCATGGAAAGGTAAGGATGAGGTTGCTTTATTATTTTATTTTTATTGCAGGAGATCGTTGGCTTCAGCTGGAATGGGCGTGATGGTAAGTATGGTTTAATTTAGAACATTAAAGAATTGTGCGTTTATTTCAATAAAAGGACTTTATTCTGGGTGTTTGTGGGGTTTTTTTAACTTTGACTATGGGGTTAGTAATGGGGGTGTCTTATAGACACCTCTCCATTACTAACCTTGGCTTGATGTCAGCTGGCATTATAAGCTGACATCAACCCCAGCCCTATTACCCCACTGCCACCACTACAGGGCAGTGGGAAGAGCGAGGCTAAGTGCCAGAATGGGCGCATCCTATGGATGCGTCATTTCTGGAGCGGCTGATGGCTGGTGTTTCTAGCCTGGGAGGGGGCCAATATTCATGACACCCTTCCTGGGCTATTTATATCAGCCCACAGCTGTCTGCCTAGCCTTTGCTAGCTATTAAAAAAGCGGGGACCCCACATCATTTTTTGGGGGGGTCCCCCATTTTAATAGCTAGTAAAGGCTAGGTATTCAGCTGGGGGCTGATATGAGTAGCCTGGGAAGCTCCGTGGGTATTACCCCCTTCCCAGGCTTCAAACATCTGCGCCAGCCGTCTGCTTAACCTCCGCTAGAGACTAAAATTACGGGGAACCCCACGACAATTTTTTTTTTTAATAAATCCTTTATTTTAACACTAAATGACAAGTACATTAATCAACACTATCACTGTACTTATTATATATGTGACTGACATGTTTCTCTCTATCTAATCTATGTGTGATGTTCTATTTTTTCTGTTCTAAATTGTTGGGTACCGATGTATGCTGCTGATGAATTGCCGGCCGGCTTTTTTAAAGAGACAGTGCATGAAAACACTATTATTATTTTTTAAATAAATCCTTTATTTTAACACTAAATAACAAGTAGAGTAACCAACACTGTCACTGTACTTATTATATATGTGACTGACATGTTTCTATCTATCTAATCTATGTGTGATGCTCTATTCTTTCTGTTCTAAATTGTCGGTACCGGTGTATGCCGCTGCTGAATTGCCGGCTTTTCATGTTTCACTGTGAGCACTGTTCCCATCGATTTGGGCAACCACTGTAATGCCACAACCACCATGGCTGCGGCATTACAGTGAGTGGCAGACAATCCCTGCATGATTGGTGCTCTAAATAGCGCCAAACATGCAGGACGAGGACCCGAGCTCCCGTCCGAGCATCTCGAAAGTACTCGGCGAGCTCCGAGCATCTCAAGTATTGAGATGCTTGGGCGAGTACCGAGCAGTGGCGAGCATGCTCGCTCATCACTACTGTTAAATGACCTATTTGCACCAACCTTAGATTATTTTTGAGTATGTAATCTCGTTACTGATTTTTTGCAGGTATCTTCAAATTTGTCAAAATTTTTCAATATTCATTTGGGATGTTAAGTAAAGTTTTTCCCATACTAGTTATTACAACTCAGTGTCCAAAAATATTTCCTTATTTTAGATGTAGGTACAGTGCAATTCTTCCAGGTTCCAAAAAATAAAAATAACTTATTTGGCTATTTTCGGAACCCCTAAAGGAACTCATTGGAGACAGCTGTGCCACCTCTCCATTGACACGCGTGCTTCCTGCGATGTTGTTCTAAAATCACTTTTTTGACATGGGTGTGAGTCTCAGAGCTGGCAAATGCTGTAAAAAATTCTGGCTGCCAATAGCCCCCGATAGAGGGAGTATTCAATCATATTAAATATCTAATTTAAAACACTTGCAGGTGAGTTTTGGGCAATTTATCCCATGGACCGGCACGGGATACATACGGGAATTCATGTAAAAAACTCCCATACCGAATGGAGGAAATATTGTGCTCTAAACAAAACCTATATTCAAATATTAACTAATGCGAAAATAAAGTACTAATGGTAGGCAATGCTATTCAGCTAGAAATGTTTTTTCTATGGCACTGTTTTCACAAATTAATTTCTTACAGATTCTTCAATAAAATACCAGTTTTTAATGTTGTGAAGTTTAATGTACAGGCAATAAACATGATTGAAGAAGGAATCTAAATGGCAATGTTTATTGCCGTGCCAATTATTCTTCCAAAGACAACTGGTTACGTACATGTCAATGTCTTCATATTATTTGGAAAAATATTTAATACAACTACAATAAGATCTAAAAAAAAAATTAATGCAGAATTTGAGCCTACTTAGAATAAAAAATAAAATGATGTCAGCAGTGGAAACTTCTGATTTTTGCCACCTAAAATGTTAGGTTACAAGTTGATCTCTATGGACTTGTGTCTACCTTCAAAACTATGATGTATAGAAATCCTGATTCCAGCAATGTGTCACTTACCAGGCTGCTGTTGTAGGCTTGATAAAATCACTGTTTTATCAGTAGAAGATTATTACTAGTGGACTAGTAAATCATGCAGTCCTCCATATTCATGAGCTCTGTATAACCCTGCCCCCACCACTGATTGGCAGCTTTCTGCCTATGCACAGTACACACAGAAAACTGCCAACCAGTGATGTGATTGAGATTATACAGAGCTCAACATTCAGAGAACTGATAGATCTGCAGCAGATAAAACTGAGATTTTATCAAAACGGGAGTAAGTAACCCAGTAAGTATATACACTGCTAGAATAAGGGTCTCTGCCCCTACATTATGCTCCTATCGGATGGGGTAACCAAAACCTGGTGACAGAGTCCCTTTAAAAGCAAATCTGTCATTATGTGCAACCAAGTACTTGTGCTGTGTTGCATCTTAACATTCTGACTCGGGTGATGAAATGCATGTAAATATTTTATTGGCCTGAAAACAAACTTTCTATCTCTGTTTTAAGGAAAACGGAAAAAATATCTGTGAACAAATGAGAAGCTGTATATGTTCTGTGCATTAGCATTCATCTTGTAGCTCCCATCACCCACAGAGATTATCGTTAGAATAACTATATTAGTGTGTCTGAAAGCGGTGCTTGGCTGATTTCATTAGACCCCGCTCAGTACACCAGGCACCTGGAGTATTATTTAACAAAACTTCATTTATTTAAAAGTTTGCTGATTACTATGCTAAATGCACATCTCCCTTAATTGGAGGAGTCTTCAGCATTTTTCTTCCACTAATATCTACTCATGTTTTCCTTTGGCAGCAATTGAAAATAAGTCAGTTAATAAAAATGCACTTCTCCGTTCACTGCAAATTGCTCTTCTGTGGTTTATAGATAGCAGTAATGAGCTGCCATCTGTGTATAAATAATAAGGTACAACCAATAGATATTACTGATAATGGGCCTAGAGGAAACAGGAAAGTTGGACTTTTTAAGCAACTTGACCAGTGTTCTTTGTATCTATTCCAAATATTAAGAGAATAACTAGAACAAATGCCAGGAGTATTATATATTATGTAGCAAGCAAGTAGGTAGAGAAGTAAAAGACCGCCAGCCAAGCATACAGAATCAGCTCTTTGCCCTGCAATAGCCAAAGAACATTATTTCCCAAAGTATAAAGCAGCAAATGACCCTTTTCAGCAGGATGCCGATCTTCTTATATGAATTGATGAATGCTAACATATCCTCTAGCGTTGCTTAATGAGAATAAAAAGGAATACTTTGTGTAAGAGGTCAAAGTATACTGAGGAAAATAGGCATGCATCCACCAAGATCATACATCACCAAAACGACACGTCAAAGAAATGCAGATGCGTATAGACATCTAGTTACCAAAAACAAATTTACAGAGGTAGCACTGAGCAATTCCTACTAATGAGACTATTTCCAACTAAGGCTATGCTACAGTATATCATTGCAACAAAAACACAATAGTATTTATTTTTTCATTTCAAAAGCACAGAAACTCAATAGGTTTAGGTTAATCCACACCTGTGTTGATGAGATGGGTTGGAGTCAGAAGCTCCCGATTCATGAAGACGCATTGGCCTCTTCATGAAGACGCATTGGCCTCTTCATGAATCAGGAGCGCCGTATGAGTGGTGTGCGCCTCGTGACAAATCTTACTCCAGTCCCTGCTGGGGTACGATTTGAGGTGTAGTCAACACCACCTCTCATCATGAACTTAACAAGCAGTGATCGCCATGCCCCCATCTCTCCCCACTTAGTCAGAGTTGTTTGTAAGCAGTGTGAGAACACCTAAAGTCGCATCATTTTAGTTCAGCTGCCAGTTCCGCCAACATTGTGTGACTTTTCAAAGCTTTTTACACCAGAATACTGGGGTAAGGCTAAGTACCCACGATGCAGAAATGCTCTGGATTTTTTCCTGAGCATTTCTGCATCTCCCGGGCAGAAAAAAACACATGCGGATTGTACATGTGGATTTTACATGCGTTTTTCCTGCCAGGGACAAGCATAAGTGAAGCGTTCTTCACATGCATTTCCGCATGCGGGTTGTCAAGCGCTTTCCAAGCGATTTTAGCATCACTTGGAGAGTGCTTGACAACTAGGTCACACTATGTAAATCCATGCAACCGGCATGGATTTATATAGTGTGACCAAAAAGATTACAAATGGTAAAAAATAAAAAAACAAACATTATACTTACCTTCTGATGCCCCGGTCTTTTCTCTGCTGCGTCCGGTCTCGCGTCCGGTGACTTCGGCAGCTCGCGGTGGTGTGAAAGGACCTTCCATGACGTCATTTAGTCATGTGACAGGTCACGCGACCGCCGACGTCAGCAGTCGCGTGACCCATCACATGACTAAATGACGTCATGGAAAGTCCTTTTAGACCATCGCGAGCTGCCGGCAGGCCAGGACGGATCGCTATGGAGACCGGGGGCCATCAGAAGGTAAGTATAATGTATTTTTTTAATTCTTTTTTTTAACAGGTACTATGGTACCCGGGTATGGAGGAGAGTCTCCTCTTCTCCAAACCCGGGTACCATCCGCACATTGAATCGCTTAATATCCGCATATGCACATGTAGTGATGCGGATATTATGCGATTCAATGCAAGTCAATGGCGGCATAAACGCTGCGATTCCGCAAAATAACTGGTAGTGCTGCGGATTTTTCCGCAATGATAATCTGCAGCTGAAATTTCCGCAGCATGTGCACAGCACATGCGGATTATCATTGGGGAACATAGCAGACCAAGCGTTTTTTAAGTGTTTCTGCAGCGGAATTGCCTGAAAGCTTTGATTAATTGGACTCAAAGCCTTTTAATACCCTAAATAATAATCTTTTACTTATATAGTGTTACACTCATGCCCGGACAGACTGGCGTGAGCATGGTTAGTGGTCCCACTGGGCCACGAACCGAGAAGTGCCTGGAGGGGCGTGACTAGGGGCCTCACCAGATCCGACCACAAACACACAGCGGCTTAATCGACTCCGTGGTCCGAGGAGGGGTGTGGGAGGTGTCCCAGGTGCTACTCCAGGTCAGACCCCAGTCACAGCTGTTGACCCACACCGGGGAATGCAAGAACTGGCAGGTTTGGCTGGTATGCAGACAGGCGGGTACTGGCAGGCACGGCTGGTATGCAGACTGGTGGGGACTGGTAGGTACGGCTGGCATGCAGACTGGATGGTACTGGCAGGTACAGCTGGCATGCAGACTGGAGGGTATTGGCAGGTAGGAAAACCTGGATAGGGACCAGTACAGACTGGGATAAAGGAACAGAGCCACAGGTGCATAGAGCAAGCGGAGCGGAGCAGAGCAGAGAAAAGCCACAGGTGCGGAGGGGAAGCAGAGCGAGGCAGAGCAAAGCCGCAGGTGCGGAGGGGAAGCAGAGCATCAAACCATGTTATCTAACGCACCACTCCATCCCTCTCCTTCTTGGTCACATAGCCCTTGTATTGCCTGGAGGTATGTTTTGGGTCATTCTCCTGTTGCAAGTGATGTTCCCACTAAAGAGCAAACCAGACAGGATGGTATGTCATTGCAGAATGCTATGGTAGCCATGATGGGTAAGTGTGCCATGAATTTGGAATAAATCACCAACATTGTCACAACATTGTCACAAGCAAAGCATTTCCACACCATCACATCTCTCTCTCTATGCTTAAAGGTGCTTAACGGTACAGATTTCCACTGATCTAACACACAGTTCTTGTGTAGCTGGCCCAATCAAGTCTCTGATTGCTTGCGGTCCTCAGTTGCGGTTTATTTGCAGCAATTCAACCATGAAGGCCTGCTTCTCGCGTTCTCCTCCGGTAGTTGCATAGTTGATTTTGAGATGTGTCTGCTATTTGATATTTGTGCATCATTTATGAGGTTCTGTCAATTTGCAGTTTCTGAGGTTGGTAACCCTCATGAACCTGTCCTCTACAGCAGAGGTATTTCTTGATATTTCCCATATTGTGGTTTAGAGCAGTTATGTAAAAGGAATTAGCACAATATGGAACTGTGTACTAACACTGACTCTGCAAAACAGACCTCATGATTGCAAACACTTTCTGAAGGCCTGTGATTACACCGATGAACTCTTGATGAGGCATACCAGTTCATTGGAAGCCATTCCAGGTATTTGCCTGTTGAATCTGCTTAAGAAAATGCCAACGGGTTGTAAAGCTGACATCAGAGTAAATGGGGGTATTTTGAGGAACATAAGGCTAACCTCATATTCTGATATTTTTCACACATGTTTCTGTACTCTCTGTTTCTCTATGTGTTTTTGCTGCTTTCAGTCTGAATCTACAATGTGCACATTCCAATAAAAGCAAAGAAAACCATTGCATGAACAGACGTGTCCAAACTTTTGACTAGTACCATAGGTCAGGTGTAACCTGGTATACATGTGCACAATTAGTAGACCACATGATGTTCTAGGTCATTCGTAAAGATTTTTCTACAACTTCTATTTACTAAATGTCACTGCAATACATCACAAGATATCAGTTTAAGGATGCTCTAAAACAGTTGAAATCTACAGAATATGTGTTTGCTTTAGTTATCTTACACTGACTTTGATCTTTTTATCTATAGTACATGGCAATTCCCATTAAAATCTAGATTCAAAATTCTACTGAATTCTTTTGATCAGGACCATGTATAGCATTTGGGAGCGGATATAAAGCCTCATTTACACACTATTTTTAAAAGCTGGTGAAGATTAATAACTGTGAATTATAGGTAGTTTGGATAAATTTAAATTTTTGTAATCTGCTGTAAAATGTGTTTTTTTTTTGCTAGTTCTAAAGTCCTAGAAATTTATTGGAAAAACACCAGACAAATACCATACCCATAGTGTTAAGAGGATGGTTGTAAACAACTTTATTACATAATGGAATGCAACCGAACCCGGGATCCGCGATGCAGCCTGGAGGACTGCGACCGAACACATTCCGGGTAAGAAGGTAAAACTACCAAATGAAATAACAATCCCCTCCATGTTACTGCACACCGGAACGGGAATAGGGATTCGCAGTATCTCCGTTAACTGCACGAGAGATGTGCGACAAATAATGTATCCGTAGCCCTGTTTACTGCACAGGGACTGCGCAGCAGGCGCTAGGATGCGTGTGTGATTCACGCCGGCGTATACGTGCTCCCAGCCGGCGTGCTACTGGACTGAGGAGTATCTCTCCATGTCGCTTACAGGCGGTGACGGGAATACAGCGTCTGCAGACTGCTTGGGGAGTATGGCGACCCCTTTTTCGGGGCCAGACTGTCAGACGAAGTTACCTGCCTCCCTCCATCTAAGGCTGCCTATCCCCCGCTAAACCTGCCTGACAGAAGCTAAAGCACATGTGGAGCCCAAACGGCCAAGCGTCCACACAATAACACCATCATAGCTCAATGATCAGAGCGCGCCGCCATGTTTGTGGGCGGGCTATTTGAAGATTAAGCCCTGCCCACTGTCGCATTATTGGTGACGTCACCTGTGACCAATCAGGCGGTGCCAGGTCACCGGATCAGCTGACTCTCAAACCACCAATCACGGTCCGCCATGTCACGGGCATGCTCAGTGCAATGAATCCTTGACTTAGGCTGTAGCAGCCCTGTTTCCCTCCGCAACCTACACTTCATGTTGCTAGGAACAAAGACCCAAGAGACAACCTGTACATCTCGTGCACCAGCTAGGCGTTGGGACTGATGATGATGCTGAGCAACAACAGCCCTGGCTGCACCAGAATGGGAGACCACAGAATCCACTGATGGTTCTGAACCCATTTCAGATCCAGCAAACACCTAACATTATCCCCCTCCACTTGATGCTCATATTCCTCAATGAGCAGGGGAGCAAGAATGTGGTCCACCAGTTCCCAGGAATGATCCTCAGATCCATGGCCCCTCCAGTGTTTTCTTGGCAACATTTTTTCCCACGAACCATCTTAGACCCCATAATAGCCTGCACCTCGAGATTATCACCCCTGGTGTCTGTAGCCGGTTGGGGTTCAGCGAGTTTTGTCAGGCGAACGGGCTTAAGGAGCGACACATGAAAAGTGTCGTGACTCCTCAGGTACATTACTGGGTTTACTTGGGCCAGAATTTTGAAAGGACCAATAAAGCGGGAGGCAAACTTAGCAGATTCCCCGCGTACTTTAATATTGCGAGCCGTGAGCCACACTCTGTCGCCCGGATAGAATACGGGAGCAGGACGACGAAGAGTGTCAGCCGACTCTCTCATTCGATTCTTGGAAGCCAATATAGCATCCTGGGTATCGTCCCAAACCTCCCGCGCCTCCAGAGCCAAATCTCTGACCCCAGGTTCCATAGAGGGAACTGGCATAGGAACCGGAACGCGCGGATGTTGGCCATTATTCAGAAGAAGCAGAGTCAGATCTGTGGAGTCTGCCACGGGTAACGGCTGGAGAAGACCAGCCGGACTTTGACGGGATGATTTATCTCTCGCACAGGAGACACACGCAAGAACATATTCCTTAACGTTCTGGCACCACCGGGGCCACCAATAGGACCGTTGAAGGAACTTTGTGGTACGTTTGACCCCAAAATGAGCTCCGATCTTAGGGGCATGTGCCCAGGAGAGCACCTAATTTTGTAGATTAGGGGGAACGAACGTCCTCCCCGAAGGAACCTGGTTTAAGGACACTGGAGCCACCCACCGCATACTTCCCGAAGGAACGGTGAGCCTGGGCTTGTCATCGTCCTCAGCCGTATCCATGGAATGGGACAAAAGGTCTACCCGAGGGTTCTTTTTGATATAATCTAACAAGACCTGGGTCTCAGGGACAGACAGAGGATCTGTGCTAGGAGCCACACCGGTAGAAGGCTCAGAGACTACCCTCCGGGTGACTGTAACCAAACACTGAGACACACAATTCTCACTCCAGGAAGAAATTCTCCCCGTATTCCAGTCAATGTGTGGAGTGCAACAACGTAACCATGGAAGACCCAATAGCACCTCATCTAATTCACCGGGAATAATAAGAAAGGAGATAACCTCCCGGTGACCCTGAGGAAATGACATGGTGAGGGGAATCTACTGGTGGGTGATTTGCGTGTCCAGTAGTGAACCGTTGACTACCCTAATGTTCATTGGTCTTGGCAGTAACTCCATAGGGGTGGTGTATTTCTGGGCAAACATAGATGACAAAAAATTGCCATCGGCGCCAGAATCCACCCACGCCTTGGCAGTAACCGTGGTTGTTCTGAAGAACAATGTCACCTTATACTATAATTATAATAATAATTTGGAGGAAGGAGCCCCGATATCTAACACACCTCCTCCAACGGCGGTTAGACACACACGTTTTCCCGACTGCTTGGAACCCTTATTAATGGGGTACTCCAAGAGATGTGCAGGTCGGGAATGAGAGAGCTAGACTCAGTCCGGGATATATCCATAGCCTCAGGCTCCGGGTCGGGAGTTGCGGGTTTGGAAATGGGTCTAGAGAATGATGGTGCCAACCGACACTGAGATCTGGGGACCTCCAGCTCTAACTTGTGTTCTGCATGACGCAAATCTATTCAGTTAGCGATGGAGATTAACTTCTCCAGGGAGGTTGGAATCTCTCTGGTAGATAGAGCATTTTTAATATGCCCAGCCAGACCCTTCCAGAACACCGGGATTAAAGACCGCTCAGACCAATCCAATTCAGCCCCTAAGGTTCTGAACTGGATGGCATAGTGGCTGGCGGTGACTGAACCCTGGACCAACGCAAGAAGCTTAAGAGTCGCATCATGCGTGACCTGAGGACCTAGGAAGACATTTTTTAGGGCTGTAAGAAAGAGACCCGCGTTAGCCACTACCGGGTCACTCCACTCCCACAGGGGTGTAGCCCACTCCAAGGCCCTGTGAGAAAGTAACGAGATGACAAAACCTACTTTGGCCCTTTCGGAGGGGAACTATGCCTCCATCATCTCCAACTGAATGGAGCACAGATTAATAAAACCTCTGCAGGATTTGCGGTCACCAGAAAATTTTTCCGGAAGAGCAAAAAGGGTTAATGAGGCGATTGCAGCTGCCGCAGCATTCACCGCAGCCGGGTTAACCAGATTGGCTGCTTGAGAAGCTGCCTGGGTAGCTACTGCAGTGATATCAGCCACCGGGGCAGCTTGTTCCAGAGTCCTAAGTCTGGCCTCAAGTTGCTGTATATAGCGCTGCAGTTGCTGGTTGTCAGCCATGTTCGGCAAGACCTTGGCACTCTGATACTGTTAAGGGGACAGTTGCAAACAACTTTATTACATAATGGAAAGCAACCGAACTCGGGGTCCGCAATGCAGCCTGGAGGACTGCGGCAGGACACCTTCCAGGTAAGAAGGTAAAACAACCAACTGAAATAACAATCCCCTCCGTGTTACTGCACACCGGAACGAGAATAGGGATTCACACTATTTCCGTTAACTGCACGAGAGATGTGCGACAAATAATGTATCCGTAGCCCTGTTTACTGCACAGGGACTATGCAGCAGGCGCTAGGATGCATGTGTGATTCACGCCAGCGTATACGTGCTCCCAGCTGGCGTGCTACCGGACTAAGGAGTATCTCTCCATGTGGCTTACAGGGAATACGGCGTCTGCAGACTGCTCGGGGTGTATGGCGACCCCTTTGTCGGGGCCAGACTGTCAGACGAAGCTACCTGCCTCCCTCCATCTAAGGCTGCCTATCCCCCGCTAAACCTGCCTGACAGAAGCTAAAGCACACGTGGAGCCCAAACGGCCAAGCGTCCACACAATAACACCATCATAGCTCAATGACCAGAGCGCGCCGCCATGTTTGTGGGCGGGCTATTTGAAGATTAAGCCCTGCCCACCGTCGCATTATTGGTGACGTAACCCGTGACCAATCAGGCGGTGCCAGGTCACCGGATCAGCTGACTCCCAAACCACCAATCACGGTCCGCCATGTCACGGGCATGTTCCATGCAGTGAATCCTGGACTTAGGCTGTAGCAGATCTGTTTCCCTCCGCAACCTACGCTTCATGTTGCTAGGAACAAAGACCCAAGAGACAACTTGTACATCTCGTGCACCAGCTAGGTTTTGGGACTGACGACGATGCTGAGCAGCATCAGCCACAGCTGGACCAGAATGGGAGACCACAGAATCCACTGATGGTTCTGAGCCCATTTCAGATCCAGCAAACACCTAACACATAGTTTACTGCATTTGGAGAAAAAAATGGTACAAAAAAATGTTTAAAAATTCTATGTAAGTAGCTTTGCAGTACACTGTAAAGTGGCACAGTGTCTTTGACTTAACACAGCGACTAAAAACATCAATGATAGTGCAGCTAAAAACTCTGCTGTGGGGCTGTTCACATGTCCATGTTTTTTTTGCGGACCAATTAGCAAAAAAAAAATTGGTCAGGTCCATGGATCAAAATCACCCATACAAGTCTGTGGATCCATGAAAATCACATACAGCTCATGGATCGCATCCCAATTTGCGTGCTGTCCATTGTTATCATTGTAAGGCAAAGATCACATGACAGTACTTTCGGTCCGAGTGATGTCAATGAAAAAAAATGACATCACACGGACATGACTAGGACCAATATTATTCAATCGGGTTGGTCAGATTACCTTTTTTTTACACAGAACAAATATTTATGTGAACAAAAATTCACCATGCACTAATTCTTCTCCATATTTAACCTATTCAAGTCTACAGGTGAGCAAAAAAAAAATAGGATCCCACAGTTTAGCATCCAATTTGTATGTATATATTGCAATTCTTAACATAGAAAACTGAATTTGCTCTTGTATATTGTATTATATCATTCTTTTTTTCTGGATGAAAATCGTCCAATTTTTTAAATGCTCATTCACACAACCGTATAAAAAACATGACTGTATACACTAAATTCACACGATCGTAATATCTGAAAGATACTAGCAGCAACCAGTAGAATGATTTTCTTTTGCTTTGGATGTTGCTAGAGGAGAAAACATGATATAACTCATAAGGATTTTTGCTGTGAATTATGTAAAATGCATAAAAGTCGAGTTTTTCTACGGTTTCGCACATTGAAACATGAAGCCCAATGAATATTTATTAAAAGATGAGGTTTATTACAGTAATCAATGCAAAGGGCTATATAAATGATAAGTGGGATAATGGGATTGTAATGAGTTATAATCCTATGTTTTACTAATACCTCGTATTTAGGAGGCTTGAACTCCCTACGAAATGTTTCGCCTTTTGCTAAACCCCACCATCTGCTGTATCGCTTTTTTGCAAATAAAAAGGAATTATTTGCAGCTGCAGCTCCGCAATGTAAGGTAAAGGCAGCAGAAAGCTTGTGTAAGACTTTTATTCCGTACAAGACACATCTGCTGCTTAGACAAACTATATTAAACTACAGGAGGATTTGGCTTTGTTTCTAAATATGGAATTTGTTTACATGATAGATAACTCAATGCTATACGTTTTGCATAAAAAGCAAAATGGAGAAGAAAAAAAGTTTGTTATACATTTTAAAAAAAAGCTTGAAAAGTATTTGCATTTTCGGTTATAATGAATCTTAAAGGGAACCTGTCATGTCAAAAAACGTTATTAACCTGCAGATATGGGGTTAATCTGCAGGTTAATAGCATTCTAAAGCAGTGTGGCTGCCGCACTAACAACCAGGCTATTGGAAAATTAAATTAACTTTGTTCTTAACGAAAGCCCTGAGCTTTCAGTCATAGAGGCATGGCCGGCATGGCTACAGTCACCGCTCTGAACATAGTGAGTAGCGGCTCTAACCGCACTCCCAGCATTGACTGACAGCTTGCCGTATACAGATGCACTGTTGAGCGAGCTGTCAGTCAGTGCTGGGAGCACTATATACTGAGCGGTGACTGAAGCCACTACGGATTCACCTCTATGACTGAAAGCTGGAGGCTGCCGGGAGTAATAAAGTTAATTTCCTCCCAGCAGCCAGACTTTTAGTGCATCACCACACAGCTTCAGGATGCCATTAACTCCATATCTACAGGTTAATAACGTTTTTGACATGGCAAATTGCCTTTACCAGCAAGAAAAGAAATGTGTCACCTTTCAACTTGTTTCTAAAGATCTCTCTAATGAATAAATCTATCTCATTGTTTCCTCTTTATACAGTATTGTCATTGGATATTTTGAAACCCCAATTCTCAGAATTTCCCCCAAAAAGTTGATTTGCGGAGAATATATTCATGCGAATATTCATGCGAATCATGAGAGATAGAGACTTGCTGATCATAAGAGCTTCCACTGTGCATGTGAAAGAGAGAGGACTCTGACCAGAAGAGCTTACATTCTACAGAAGAGAGGAACTCGTTGACCACAAGAGCTTGCATTCTGCAGAAGAGGGGAAATCATTGACTATAAAAGCTTACATTCTACAGATGAGAGGAACTCATTGACCATAAAAGTTTGCATTCTATAGGAAAGAAAAAGAAAGGACTCTGCTGACCATAAGAGCTTACACTCTGCAGGACATGGAAAGAGAGGACCCATCTGACCATAAGAGCTTACATTTTACAAAAGAGAGAGGACCCTGCTGACCATAAGAGCTTACATTTTACAAAAGAGAGAGGACCCTGCTGATCATAAGAGCTTACACACTTTAGAAGAGAGAGACTTACCCAGTGACTCTGGAAATGGAAAATAACTGCCATACAAACTGTGCACCACTGGGAACCACTGATCTCAGATGTCCCAGGTACTGACCACCATTGTACAAGGTATGATAACCCATAAGATGTCACAGCTGCAGTGTATTATGGCAGGCCCACACGACAACATAAAATGACTCCAGCAGTGCGGGAAGTGGTATCGGGCAAGTTTTTTCTTTCAAACTGCAAATCGGATCTCAAAATGTTTGCATTTGCGTGAAACCACAAATTTTGGTGAATTTGACTCGAACTAGATCCTCCGTGAATCAATCCACTCGTCTCTAGTAGAGAATCAAAATGCTTGGTGGTGGATAGAAGAATATATTGTGCACAACCAACCTCTCACTTATTGTATCTCCTGGATTCCCAGTCTGCTAACCAATATCAATGAAATGTTCACAAAATTACACAAACTTTTCTAATGGATCACAGAAAGAGAATATATTCTACGTATGTTATACATGCTAGTTTCTTTGGCAGAGTATGTGTCTTTTTAGACCGTTATATCCATGAGATTCTTTGGACAACAGCTATCTCTATGCTCCCACCATAAACATTAGTGATCGTTCTTTCTAGATGGCAGACGTCAGGGGCGGATGAGCTACATTAGACATTTAGTTTGTCCTCTCGGTCCTGCATTAATCTAATCTGCATGGCTCACTTTACACTGCCTATAAAAAGTATTGATTAATCCCCCTCCCTTTCTCATGATTCCGAAGTGTAAAGCTCTAGTAATTTCAGGATGGTCTTTTCTCAATGACTTGTTATTCTTGGTTAGTCTGTGTGGGTTGTCACTTTGGAAAACAAAGCCATAAGTTAAAAGGACAAATTGGCAATCAATCTCTGCCTTGATCTGAGATCTGCCTGGTCAAGTATTGATGGGGTACCTATCTAGTGGTGACATGAATGTCTTCTAAAGACAGCACCTCACAATGACTGAAAAAATGCAAACTGAAATGTACGTTTCAAGGCATCTAATATTCACATCTTATTGCCAGCTTAAATAACAATGGCATTTTTTTTATAAGAAAAATCAACATAAAAAGACAATGTCAAAGCAAAAACAGTTTCTACAAATGAGGATTTAGCATAAGCAAGCACTTTTTACGTTTTTTTACAGCCTATGATAGCACTATAAAACTTAGTCTACTATAGTTTTCAGTTTTGTTTCAGCTTTGCTTTTCCCAATTGGATTTCCACTTGTAAGTTGAAACGTTCACAGCCTAGGTGCATGAGCCTATTCATATGGATATTTCTTTTCTTGTCAGCAATTTATTTTCAAAGAAAAGCAGGTGCCTTTGTGTTAATATAACATGACAAGTAACGAGCGAGTGCCAGTTCATAACTTGGCACCAAAAATTACTAAACTATTTGCTCATATAAAAGAGAAAAAGGCTCCCTTTATAGGGAATCTGTCACCAGAAGTTTGCTATGTAATCTCTGAGCAGCATAAAATAGGAGCAGAGACCCTTATTACAGAGATGTGTCACTTACTGGGCTGTGTTATGCTGTTTCAATAAGTTTTATCAGCAGGAGATTATCACCACAGGACAACTGACGGTTTCCATTCATAACAAAGCCATGATGGCTTTCCTAGATTCAGTAGCCAACAGGTGCAGATGAATCCCGATGGACCACACCAACATAAAATAGGATCTCTTTGAAATATTGGACTTTGTTTTACACAGTGCAATTTCTTTACAGCAAAACATAAATATAACTAGCACAGTTTCAGCAGTTCATGCAATACACAAAATCGTTATCTTCTTTGATTAAGACCTGCTTTTGCAGAAAAAACAATGTTCAAGTAACTACAGACTTTTCCTTAAAATACTGTATTGTATATCTTTAAAGCATTCACAATCTCCTATCTTATGAGGTATTCTAGCAGTTTTATCAGAGACTTGCATTATAGAGTTCTGAAAACTGCACTATATTTGTCAGAAAGGTACAAAATGTTAAGACTGATAAACCATAGGCACTTAAAGTGTAACTGTCGTTTCAATTTTTCCCATAAATCAATAGTGCAAGTGACGATAAGAAACTTTGTAATATATCTTACTAGATAAAAATGCCTCTTCCTACTCCTGAAACTGATGAATTACTCTAAATTCACCAAGAAAATCAGTGAATGCAGATTTTCAGCTTTCTGATGAATCGCACATCGGATCTCTATAAACTAAAGATTCAAGTTAAAAAATTTTACTTATATAATTATGTAATTAATTGGAAACTACATGGCATATCAACAGTGAATGGAAACCACAATTATCAGCTAATTTCATATCACTCAAAGTGCAAAAATTAAATCACCAGCAAATCCAATTTGTTTGAATTTCATTACAGCAACTCATAATGTGACTCAATGTGCCCTCAAATGCCTGTGTGCACTTCTGATAATGTCAGGGTATGCTCCAGATGATGTCCATGAGGATATCCTCCAAGATCGGGATCAGGGCATAAGTGCACTCCTACGGATGAGCTATTTTGGAAGAACTGGATTAACTGTGTAGCCTGAATGGGCTGCAGTATTCAACTTCTGCTATCTGTAGTAACTATTGATGAGCGAGCATGCTCGTTACTCGAGATTTACGAGCATGCTTGGGTGTTTTCCGAGTATCTTCAGCGTACTCAGGTGATATGTTTGAGTCTCTCTGTACGCATGATTTGTGACTGTTTGAGTCTCTCTGTACGCATGATTTGTGACTGTTTGACAACTTTAATACATGTGAGGAATGGCTGTTTCATTCCTCACATGTACTAAAGCTGTCAAAGTCGCAAATCATGCACACGGATTGACTGAAACATAACACCCGAGCACGCCAAAGAAACTCGGCAAGCAAGGGTTAAAAGAACATTCTCGCTCATCACTAGTAGTAACAAGAACACCAGCAAAGCACAAAGCTAGAGATGAATAAGGAAGGATTAAAAGAGAGGAGTTGCCTGTAACGTGGTGCAGAGCGGAAGCAGCGAGTGAGGCACTCATCTTCAGCGCCCTGGCACATTACATGAAAGTGTGGGTCCTGGCTGGGTATGTGGTCTTGTGCTGTGAGGGCCTTACGCCCTTAAAGGCCGCATGGAGCCATTGTTGTAGGTTTGCCAGGACCAGATGATACACAGTTCATTGAGGGAGACCACCATTTGAAAATAAACTCTTCACTTAACGGTAACTTCACTAGTCCCATTCTCTCAGTTCTGCTAAGGTCTGTTACGTTCTGCTTTACAAGCTCATGGTTTCATGGCTAGGTGTCCTGTAGTGATGAGCGAGTGTATTCGTTACTATTCGCACGGATAATATGGTATTCGGGTTACTCGTTATATTGCGAGTATTTGTGTACTCGCCTCGCTATATTCGGATGTCCTGCCCTGCAGTTTTGGCACCTCCTTTGCAGCCACTAAACATGTTGGGCTTCATAACCAATCACAGTAATGCCGCAGACATCTTGGTCGTGGCATTACTGTGATTGGCAGGCTGCCCAGAGTCATAGGGTCTATTTAAGCCCTGCAGCCGCCATTTTGTGCACATTGCGTCCGGAGCCTGTGTTCTACAATCATAGGGAGAGATCGCTGAGATGCTAGGGAGAGCGTTTAGGCCTCTTCATAAAACCAAAGCCCTTTTAAGGGCTACCTGCAGTGTGTACTAGTTCAGTGTAGGGTAGGGAGGGAGAGATACTCGAGCAGAGACAGTTTAAAGGAGCCGCTCACTAGCTCCATAATACCACCAAAAAATAGCTCTTTTCAGAGCTGAAGACACACAACAAAGTCAAAGTACAGGGAGGGAGAGATTGTGTATTAGGAAGGGAGAGGTTATAGTGTTCTTTCAGTGTCCATCTTAAAACAGCTGTTGTCAGAGGCAAAGAAATATTTTTCCAGCACACACAGAATTAGCATTGTGTGCTGCCTTTTTTTTCTTTAGCACCGGTCTATTTTCCCTGCTGTTTTAGGGGTCAGAGCCTGGCTTCTGTCCACATTAGTCCACTTAAAAAGGTGTTTTGTGCCCTACGCAAAGCAGAAGTCCAAACATTTCCTGCTGCCTGCTACCAAGTACGCACCAGCCCATTTTAACCACTGTTTTGGGATGACAGCCTGCCTTCTGCTGTCCACATTAGTCCACTTAAAAAGGCGATTTGTGCCCTACGCAAAGCAGTAGGCCAAACATTTCCTACTGCCTGCTACCAAGCATGCACCAGCCCATTTTAACCACTGTTTTTGGATGACAGCCTGGCTTCTGCTGTCCACATTAGTCCTCTTAAAAAGGCTTTTTGTGCCCTACGCAAAGCAGTATTCCAAACATTTTCTACTGCCTGCTACAAAGCACGCACCAGCCCATTTTAACCACTATTTTGGGGTCTCAGCCTGCCTTCTGTCCATATTAGTCCACTTAAAAAATCATTGAGTGCCCTGCACAAAGCAGTAGTCCAAACATTTCATACTGCCTGCAACAAAGCACACACCAGCCCATTTTAACCACTATTTTGGCTGTTACAGCTAGCTTGGCTTGTGCCATCAACATCTGAAAATCTGTCAACAAAACCCAAAATGCCAAAAAAGCCTGCTGTTAAGGGATGTGGACGTGGTGTTGTCAGTGGTGCGCGAGAAGGCACTCAGTCTGTGTCAGGTCAGAAGAAGCTTGATGCATCCACTATGTTCCTGGAAAAATTTCCCGGTCTGGAACGTAAACATGTGTGGAAGCCAGAAGAGCGAGAGCAGATTCTGTCTTGGATAGCAGACAAGGTCTCTACGCCTTTGTCAAGCAGCAACAAATTTTTCACGACCACAGAGTCTACTGTGGATACACAGGAGGCTGGCTCATCCAATCCTGAAACTGGTTCTCCTTCCTCCTGCCATTATCAGTTACAGGAGACATATGACCCCAAGCTTGGCCACTCCGAGGATCTGTTTGGTATGTATCATTTGGTTGGCTCTGGCCTATCGCCATGCAGCATTGAAGAGGGACAAGGGGAGGTGGCGTGCGTTGATGCTCAAGTATTTGAGAACTTACGGCCAGAAGAAAGCCACTCGGCGGAACGTCATTTACTGTCTCCAGAGGTGGAGACTGATGATGATAAGACACAGTTGCCATCAGGTCAGCCTACAATGTGAACTGGGAAGGAGGATGAGATGGAAGACGAGGTGGTCGATGATGAGTCCACTGATCTGACCTGGACCATTGGCATGCATAGCCATGACAGCAACACAGAGGAAGATGGATATGTAGCACCAACACAGGCACCAAGGGGTCGTGGTTTGCCCAGAGTGAGAACTGGGACAACTGTTCCCAAGAGCACCCCAGCTGTGCGCCAAGTCAAGGCAAAGGTGCGTTCAGCTGCTGTGTGGATTTTTTTTTCTGAAAGTCCTTCAGAGAAAAACATTGTAGTCTGTAGCATCTGCCATACCAAGTTGAGCAGAGGCCAGGGCAAAGGCAACCTAAGCACATGGCAGCCAAGTACCCCAGTAGGTGGGCAGAACCCCAGGGTATCAAATCTGCGTCTGCGGGTCAAACCAATGCCATGTCACCTGGGCTATGTCCTTCAGAATCTGCTGTTCAGGAAGCAGGCATTCATACCTTATGCCCACAAGCTGCGGTTGCTCACACACAACAAACATCAACCACATCCACTTCCTTGTCCCAGCAAAGCATCCAATTGTTCGTGCCTGAGAGCTTGGAAAGAAAGCGTAAATGCCCAGCCACGCACTCACAGGCACAAATACTAATCTCGCAGATTGCCAAATTGCTAGCTGTGGAGATGTTGCCATTTAGGCTTGTGGGAACACAGTCTTTCCGTGATCTCTTGGCTGTAGCTGCCCCCAGATATAGTGTTCCAGCCGCCACTATTTTGCCCAGAGTGCCGTCCCTGCGTTACACAAGCATGTGTTAAACAATCTGAACCGTGCTCTTCACCAACGCCGTAACCGGCAAGGTCCACCTAACAACAAACACCTGGACTTTTCTGTCACGGAACACTGGGTGAACCTGGTGGAGGGTGGGACAAAGGCGCAAACGGGAACATCACACATCCTACCTACGCCAAGAATAGCGGGCCCAACTTCTGTCAGGGCTTCCGCCTCTTCATATTCCACTTCCTCTCTCCCCTCCTCCTGCTCCTCATCCTCTGCTGAATTACCCTCCCCATCACTGCCAAGCTGGGACCTGTGCAGCAGTGCATCGGCAAAGCGGCAACATGCTCTGCTGAAGCTGATCTGTTTAGGTCAGAAAGCACACAGCTCAGTACACTACAATTATACGGTAAAGAGCAGTAACACACCATAATCCATTTGCACACATTGCTCTGGATTCACATCCTTCACTTGTTAAACAATTTATGGGGAAAAGAACCAAATCTTAGGAAATTGATGGGGAAAGGAATAAATGAATTCTCCACTCAATAAGTGTCTAATTATTAGTACATTAGTAAATAATTAAAATTTTAATTACCGGCAAATGATGGAAATGGGTGAAGGGGCAAAGAATACTATATATGAAGGCTTGAGTCATTAGATTATGTTAATCTAGCCCAGCAACAAAAATGGACTATTATCTAAAAGTATCCTGCCCACCCCTGTGTACCGACGCATTCATTAGTAGACCTTGTCTTTTAACCTCATGACATCAATCTACTAAGAAGCCTGTATTGATGGAAAATGCACTGACTAAATGCAGCTGAATGGTTAATTTGATTTCAGGGTTATAAATAATATCTAAATAATATATCTGGCTCTCATAGAAATATACATGTTTTTTTTTTAGATAGCAGAAAAAATAAACTGTGTGGACAACAGGTGAGTAATTTCATTGCACACAGCCTCAGATCATTTGATAGTCTGTCACATTGTATAGAAGCAATTAGCTTGCAGTGTACCGGAAAGCACTTTTGCAGATTAACAGAGTTTAATGCTACATTATAGTGATTTTTAAAGTCTTTTCTACTGCAGTTATACAATAAAATGGAATGATTCATCACTCTCAGTTAATCCATTATGTTAAAAAATCCAATTTCACATAGCAAATACCAATATTTTTATTATATTATATCAGTCAGCAAAAAACAAGCTGCTTATGTACCATAAAGCTTGACAAATACAAGAAAAAATCATATAGTGCACAAAGCAAAACAATGTTAGGGGGTTATTAAGAAGCTTTTCACATGTGATAAAAAAAAACCCTTGTAATTTGTTGTACTTTCTTCAGCTCATACTGCTTTGTAGAATGTTCAAATAGGATTGTACTTTTTTTTTTAACAAGTAGATTATCTAATAGTCTCAGGAAAGATTATATAACTGTGATTTCCAGAAAAAAACTACTAAAACTTGGCAATAACAACTGTACATAACAGGATAGATAGCAGCCTAGTGACAACCAAATGTCATTTTCACGTTTGCGTGTTGAACATTTAAGGGGTAACGTTTCTCCTTGTGGAGAGTGACAAGCCAAGCCTGGCATGCTAATGTGAGGAGGCTTATATGCCATGCAGTGCTCCTGTGGGAAATTGAATATGCAAATTGCCTCCTCAGACAAGAAGAGGACTTGAATTCTGGCGCCACCTATTGGAAGTAACAATCCTAAAAGTCACTATCAACCCTTTAACGAGCCTTGCCATATGACTTAAGATGAAAGCCAAAGCAGAATCTCAATTTGCAGACATGTTTTTTTGGGGTATTGCCCCTTGTCAGTGCAAAGTATGAGATCTGATTTGGCTGTATGAGAGACTTCTTTGTGGGATCTAATGGGTAACGTTTCTTCTTGTGGAGAGTGACATGCCTAGCCTGTCATGCCAATGTGAAGAGGCTTATAAGCCTTGCAATGCTCCTCTGTATAATTGAATATGCAAATTGCTTGTTCAGATGAGCATTGCAAGGCTTATAAGCCTCTACATATTGGCATGCCAGGCTAGGCATGTCACTCTCCACCACGAGAAATGTTACCCCTTAGATCCCACTAAGAAGCCTTTCACCTAGCCAAATCAGATCTCATACTTTGCACTGATGAGGGGCAATGCCCCAACACACTGAGTCTGCAAATTAAGATTTGGCTTTTATCCTAAGTCATATGGCAAGGCTAGTTAAAGGATTGAAAGTGACTTTTACGATTGCTATTTCCAATAGGAGGCACTAGAGTTTATGCCTCTGTCTCTCTAAAGAGGCAATTTGCATACTTGTTGAATATCTCACTCCTAGAAGATAAATGCTAATGAATTCTTCACCCCGTCACAGAGTTGTCCAATAGATGTTACAATTTTGGATTAGCCTAGGGCTACATGGCTGCATGTGTTATGCAACACTGAAATCCTATTGCAGCATTGCTTCTACAGATTTCCTATGGTGCTGCATTATGACCCGTAATCTTTTGCAACTGCGATACAGAATCGCAAGTGTTTCCAAGTATGTTGGATTTTCTGTTGCTGATCGCAAGTCACAAGTGACTCACTTGTGATAGATTTCAATGCAAGTCACATGTGATTGTGACATGCCTTAGGCTGTGTGCCCACTATGTATTTTTTAAGCGTTTCCGCAGCGGCAATTCCGCCGCAGAAATGCTTAAAAAACGCTTGGCTTAATATCCACATGACTACATGTGCACATGCGGATATTAAGCGATTCAATGTGCAGATGGTACCCGGGCCTGGAGAAGTGGAGACTCTCATCCAGACCCGGGTACCATAGCACCTGTAAAAAAAAAAAAAAAGAATTTAAAACAAAAAAATACATTATACTCACCTTCTGATGGCTCCCAGTCTCCTTAGTGATGCATCCTGGCTCCCCGGCAGCTCGCGATGGTCTAAAAGGACCTGCCATGACATCATTTAGTCATGTGACGGGTCACGCGACCGCTTACGTCGGCGGTCATGTGACCTGTCCTATAACTAAATTACATCATGGAAGGTTCTTTTACACCACCGCGAGACATCGGGGAGACTGGACACATCGGATAAGGAGACCGGGGACCATCGGCAGGTTAGTATAATGTTTGTTTTTTTTTTTTTACCATTTTTATTCTTTTTTTAACTAACTTGGTCACACTATATAAAATTCATGCCGGTTGCATGGATTTATATAGTGTGACCAAGTTGTCAAGCACTTTTCAAAGTGATGCTAAAATCGCGTGGAAAGCGCTGGACAACCCGCATGCGAAATCGCATGTGCAAAATGCGTGATAAACGCTTGTCCCTGGCTGAAAAAACGCATGTAAAATCCGCATGCGTTTTTTTCTGCTAGGGAGATGCAGAAACGCTCAGGAAAAATAAGGAGCATTTCTGCATCTTGGGCACATAGCCTAAGAGCTATCTAAGAGATGGACATTTTTTAAAACAAGATCACATCTATAAAATTATCTATTCTGAGAATTGCTGTAACCCCATCCTTAAGATGATGTTATGTTCTTCATTCAGCTGACCATTGAGGTTGCTTATTAATGGCAGCAGTCAGGTGTCTGAAAAAGACATCTTAGAATTCACTTTTGATTACATCCAGCTGGGATGACACGCATTAGAGCTAGGGTGTATATCTTATGTTATTACTTTAGAACATTCCCTTCCTTATAAGTAGAAGGTTGCAATTATCTTAACATTAGAAAGGAATGTTATGTAATGGCTACCATGTAATACTATTGCCTATTTATGGAAAATGCCTGGCTGACTGCAGTTTGCCATCTCATAATGTTCAAATTTGCATGAAACCACAAATTTCAGGAAATTTGACTGAAACTCCATCAGTCCTCTCATCTCTGCTCTTGACAAACCAACTGGATGGCCCTGTGGCTGCTAAAAGATGTCCACTCCAACTCAGATGCCAGCAAGGTGGAGGTGGGGTACTACTATGGGCTGATTTTATTAAAGATGAGCTAGTTGTACCTTTTCACGGTTGAAGATCAGAATCAACTACCAAACCTAATGCTAGTTTTTAGAATACACTTTCTTCCAGCAGTGGTAGAGTAAAAAGCCTGCATCTTTCAAGAAAACCATGTATTCTATGCAGGACAATGCTCCATCGCATGCATCAAAGTCTTTACTGCTTGGCTAGCCAGTAAAAGTCTGAAAGATGAAAGTATAATAATGACCTAAACCCTATTGAGAACTTGTCGGCCCTTCTTAAACTGGACATTTATAGTGAAGGAAAACAGTACACCTTTCTGAACAATGAGGCTGTGGTTGGTGCTGCCCAAAAAATTGATCAATACAGTATATGTTATTAAGAAACTGACAGACTCCATAGATGGAAGGCTTATGACTGTTATTGAAAAGAAGGGTTTTTCTATATTGGACACTGATATATATTTTTTGAAATATCAGAAATGTATTTTTGTATATTTTGAGTTGTTCGGTCATTAGGGTATGTGCACACGATGCAGAAATGAAGCAGAAAATTTCTGCATTATTTCTGGATCTCCCTGGCAGAAAAAACGCATGCAGATTGTGCATGCGTTTTTCCTGTGGAATACATGCAGATTCACATGCGTTTCCGCATGTGGATTGACAAGCGCTTTCCAGGCGATTTTAGCATCACCTGGAAATTGCTTGACAACTAGGTCACACTATATAAATCCATGCAAACAGCATGGATTTATATAGTGTGACCAGAGAGAGTGTATATGCTTACCTCCGATGGCCCGTGCTGTCCTGCTCAATCCGTTCTACCGGCTGCCGGCAACTTTGAATTGAAAGACCTGCCGACGTCAGCGTCACGTGACCCTTCACATGACTCTGACGTCAGCGCAGGTCCTACAACTCACTGCAAAGTGCCGGGAACCAAGCAGGAGCGCTGCGCGGGCCGACAGAAGGTAAGTATACATTTATTTTTTATTTTATTCTTGTTTTACAGCTTTTTTAATTGTACCTGGGTGTGGATGAGACTCTCCTCTCCTCCACACCCGGGTACCATCCGCACATTAGAACGCGCCAATAGCGCAAGTACAAATGCAGTCTTGCGGAATTGGCGCGTTCTAATGCAAGTCAATGGCGGCGAAAACGCCGCGTTTACGCAAAATTAATTGACATGCTGCGGATTTTTGAGCGCAGCGTTTACTCTGCGGAAAAATCCGCATCATGGGCATAGCACATGCGGATTTCAATTGGGGAACATTGCTGCCCTTCTACCATGCGTTTTTAATGCGTTTCCACGGCGTTTTACGCAACTGCAAAAACGCCGCGGAAACGCATTAAATACGCATCGTGTGAACTCAGCCTTATTCTCACTTTAACAGATGAAAATAAACAACTGAGATGGGAACATTTACATTTTTTAATTACATGCATAATAATTCTGCACACTAATAGTTGCCCAATAATTCTGCACATTTAGATAATCTCCTATGAAAGACAAAACCTTTTACATATTCAGGTTTATTAACCTCTTGGATTACCGACAGAACTGGAGTTGTTCAATAATAAAATGAATCAACAAAAATACAAATTGCCTAATAATTGTGAACAGAGTGTAGACTGACTCCTGAAGTCAGACATTTAATATTAAACATGTTCTCCTGTTACAGATCTTTTTAAAATCAATTTCAATTAAGTTCATCAACTATAATTTTTTGGCATCAGCTCTATTCTGCAGTGTTTTAGAAAGCATTGTATCATTATAAGAGCGATAGAACAATAAAACTACAGTTTGATTGAAATTTATGGATAGCACTTCATTTGTATTTCTTGCATTTTGAAAGACTTCATACATTATAATTATGAGTTTATACCTGCAGAGAAATCGTTGTTTGCGAAGAAAAAAAAATATCTCCATCTATTTCCTAATAGTAAAAAAAAACATAATGGGAAATACTTAGAGAACAATGGCAATTAAATACAATGTAATACTCAAGGTTTCAGGAACTTAAAATGTGCACTATAAAAATGAATTATTAAACTTGAAATGAAATACAAAAATTAAGATAAAACTGATACAGATCATAAACTGAACGTTTTAATGAGATTTCAAAATCTGTCAGCAAATCCATTATTCTAGCTATAAGATAAAAATGGAGCTTTATCATTCTTACATTTTCTGTGGTGCCTCTTCATATTTTTTGTAAAAAAAAAAAAATAATTTCAGAAGTGAAATTTTCTTTACAAAAATTATCAGAGAATTTTGGTTTGATAATTTTCAATTATTTTGCCTTTGCAGTAACAATAACATTGAATTTTACCAAGATTTTGAAAAAATGTCATTGCCAATTGTATTAAAATATTGATGCTTGCAACATGATAAATATTGCTGTTAAAAACATTTTGCTGGCAGCAACGGCTTTTTGTACCATAAAAAATGACTGTTAAAAACATTCTGGTTTGGTTTGGTGACCTATGGTGATGTTCTTATTTTTCTATAATAAATTTACAAGTTTTTAAACTTTATCCTGATGCTGGAATATTACTTTCTTCCATAAAAAATGGCGGTTAGGTATCTTACATTGAGACTGAGCGCATGTGATTCTTTTGAAAATGGCAGTAAAATCCAGGTGGTCTGGCATCGGTTGTGGTGAACTTGGACAATGGAAGTTTAATTTCCATGTAACTCAACTATTGAAAACATGTTTCTTGGGCATTCAAAAGGAGGTCTTACAATGCAATGGAGATAGAGGAGGAAGTGTATGGAAACCAGTAGATAAGGATGATGATGGGGCAGATGACAATGACAAGGCACTACGTGTAGATGCAGTTTGATTACCAGAAAGGTGATCAAGAGGAGAAGAAGGAGGATAGCTTGAGTCTTAATCATTGTGCTGGTCAGTTTGCTTTCCCCACATGGGCACCTGTGTTTTTTTTCTTTTTTTGATGATCCTTGCTAATCAAATTACATTGTTTGAAATCGCGGTCACCCACGAATTTCCGGATATTCAATTTGAAGTCAACCCTCTGTGGATCAATCGGCTCATCTCTAGTTATGACTGATAATAACCTAGTATTCTTGTTGATTCTAAAGCCAATGAACTGAATCCATTCTTACCTGTCACCATGACAGGAAGATGACCACATCATAAATAGTGTTGAGCTAATTTGTTCGGCATTTCAAATTCGTGTTCGTGTTCGGGGTTCCGACTTGTTCGCGCCAAAAAATCGGCTCCACCCATGAACATCCCTGATTTGCAAATCAGGGAAGTTCATGGGCAGAGCCGATTTTTTGGAGCGAAGAAGTTGGAACCCCGAACACGAACACGAATTTGAAATGCCGAACAAATTAGCTCAACACTAATCATAAGCGATGCTGAAAAACATCTCACCACTATCGATATTGCATATATCCAAACATTTGAATCCTTCCACCTTGCCCCATGGATGACTAGACAAAGCCATCCATAACTTTGGATTCCTACATGAGGACACATTAGTTTAGCCTCCACCCTCTTTGAAGTTCATTTTGTAGAATAATCCACTGGAAAATGGGACATTTGTCAGATATAGTATATTCATTCACTAAAGATAACAGCTGCCTTTCTGTCAACCCATTGCTCTACATGAACTATGCCTATTGTTTCTAAGAAGTAATCACCAAATTATAGCCCACTAGTTACAAATATTTCCAGGAATAAAAGTGCCTTTAATGGATATAGATCAGCTGCAAGTAAGGAGACATCCGCAGCTCATTATAAAAGAGAAAAAGAAGAATATCCTGATCAATATATGAATTGAATTTTAGTGGTCGAGTTTCTTGACTGCTTTCTAATCTGCAGGAAGCAAGATGTTTACTTCAGGTGATGGAAAAATATACTATGGCAGTTTTTCGCTTCTAGTTAACATGGTGATGATCATGTTAGTCCTATTTTAAACTGACTATTTAGAAGAAGCAATATCCAGTAATTACTCCTGATCTCTTGAATGCAGCCTTCCAAGACATACTATTAACTGATCATAGTAAGCAAACTAGATGAAATCATTTACCTGCCAAGTTTTATTACACATTGTTACATGTTATCGCTGCTGAAATACAGAATGTCAATAAGTTACCAGTTACACAGAGGCTTAACTTTAGGAGCGAGTTGTAACATAAAAGGAGCTCAGGCAAAGGGTGGAATTGTTAATGATACATTCCATGCTAAGATTGTGTATCGTTCCTGGGCAACTATTACCAAACGGCCAAGCAGCAGCAGGATAGCGGTGGGGGAGTCAGTGTCTGTGAATACAGCGAGCAAGCATTAACCAAGAGTCACTCAGTCCTCAGTCATTACTGCACGACTGTTGATGGTAAGTGGTCCAGGCTAGCAGCAGCTGTGGGAGTGAGTGTCAATGTGAACACAGAAGGCAGCTACATCAAGTATGTTGCAAAGTCCTAATCCTGACTCCTTTCTGTGTCTCAAGTATAAATCATGATAATACTCACTGCACTAGGCAAACCTCTTTCCCTTCCTACAGCAAAGTAAGACCCCTATGACATACTGTATATCAGAGACACAGCAGTTCCTCTGTGCTGTTATTAGATGCTTGTCCTTGCCTTTGGCAATATTTCCTTATGGTCTTGGTGCAACCCAGTAGTGTAGTATTGTATTTTTATTTTTTTTTATGGGGAGTGAATTATACTGTATGGAGGCCTATGGGGAGTGCTTGATACTATATAGAGACCTATGGGAAGTACATGATACCATATGGAGGCCTATGGGGAGTGCATTGTACTATATGGAGGCCTATACGGAGTGCATTATACTATATAGAGGCCTATGGGAAGTGCTTGATACTATATAGAGACCTATGGGGAGTACATTATACTATATAGAGGCCTATGGGGAGTGCATTATGCTATATTGATGCATATGGGGAGTGCATTATACTGTATTGAGGCCTATGGGGAGTGCATTATACTGTATGGAGGCATATGGAAATTGCATTATACTGTATGGAGACCTATGGGGAGTACATTATACTATATAGAGGCCTATGGGGAGTACATTATACTATATTGATGCATATGGGGAGTGCATTATACTGTATTGAGGGCTATGGGGAGTGCATTATACTGTATGGAGGCATATGGAAATTGCATTATAATGTATGGAGGCCTATGGGGAGTGCATTATACTGTATAGAAGCCTATTGGGAGTGCATTATACTGTATGAAGGCCTATGGAGGTAAGTTATACTATATGGAGGCATATGGGGAGTGCATTATATTGTATGGAGGCCTATGGGGAGTGCATTATATTGTATGGAGGCCTATGGGGAGTACATGATATTATATAGAGGACTATGGGAACTGCATTATACTGTATAGAGGCCTATGGGGAATGCATTATACTATATAGAGGCCTATGGGAGTGCATTATACTAGAAAGAGGCCTAGGAGGAGAGCATTATACTGTATGGAGGCCTATGAGGAGTGCATGATACTATATAGAGGCCTTTGGGGAGTGAATTATACTAGACAGAGGCCTAAGGGGAGTGCATTATGTTGTATGGAGGCCTATGGGGATTGCATGATACCATATGGAGGCCTATGGGGAGTGCATTGTACTATATGGAGGCCTATACGGAGTGCATTATACTATATAGAGGCCTATGGGGAGTGCATGATACTATATAGAGGGGTATGGGGAGTGCATTATACTGTATGGAGGCCTATACGGAGTGCATTATACTATATTGGGGTCTATGGGGAGTGTATGATACTATACAGAGGTCTATGGAGAGTGATTATACTATATGGAGGCTTATGGGGAGTGCATTATACTATATAGGGCCTATGGGGAGTGCATTTTATTATATAGAAGTCTATAGGGAGTGCATTATACTATGTGCAGGACAATGGCAGTGCATTATACTATGTAGAGGCCTATAGGGAGAGCATTATACTATATGGGGGCCTATGTGGAGTGCATGATACTATATGGAGGCCTATGGGGAGTGCATAATACTATATGGAGACATATGAGGAGTGCAGTATACTATGTGGAAGACAATGGAGTGCATTATACTATATGAAGGCTATTTAGGGGGCCATCATATAGTGAGGGGTCAAAATACAGTGTGGGAATTACATTGAGGGGACCATCATACAGTGTGGGATCTAATGTGGGGTATTTGTACACTGTTGGGGCTGTCATACAGTGTTGTCGCCAACAAACAGTTTGGGGGCTACTAAGGGGTCAGTATACTGTGTGGGGGCATTATATTGTGTATAGGAGAGCATCATACTGTGTAGAGGGAAGCTTTACAGGGGAGACATTCCGGACATTATTAAAGTGTTAAGTGGGCACTTATTGTTATAGGGGCACTCTGGGTATTGTGACTGTCAAAGGGGCACACAGAGGGCATTATTACTTTCTAAGGGGGGGGGGCAAAATGTGGGCTCTGTTTTTTAGGGCACTTGCACAGGGCATTAATATATTCTAGAGGTTTGTTTTTCCGTCAAGAGGGCACACAGTGCCACATAGCAGGCGCAGTAATAGTGACACATACGGCGGCAGCAGATCAGCATTGGGGTATCAGCAGGATGAGGAGTTTGTGTAGGTTGGAAATTGTTGGAGACGGTGCCTGAAATGTAAAGAGTCAAATGAGTCTTTGTTGTAATCTCTGCAGACGAGTCCTGGCTGAAGAAGTTGCCATGTCGGTCTGGGCCAGAAGGAAAAGACGGGAAAAGTGAATGATTTCATCAGAAAGAACGTCAGCTGTAAGTCACCATCTATAACTGCACTGTAATCTCCTATATGTTCTGCAGGACTGATATCTACCACTATATGGTCACCATATGGCGGTAATATCAGTGTTGGTCTTTGTATAGAAATTTTAATTAGTAACAGCGCGGTTATCTGCCACCATAGCTGTAATCACTGTTAGCTGGTTAAGGGCCCACTCAGAAGTTTTACCCACCCTAAACCAAAACACTAGCTACGCTAGCTCCAATTTGTTGACATTCGGACTAAAAACCACCCCCTTTATGGTAAATACTTTAGGAAAACAATTGTGCTATACAACTATATTCTACATAAATATTGAAAAATGAAACAATCTTTAGGCTACATTCACACGTTCAGTATTTGGTCAGTATTTTATATCAGTATTTGTACTCCAAAACCAGGAGTTGATGAAAATTGCAGAAGCGGTGACGTGTTTCTATTATACTCTTCCTCTGATTGTTTCACTCCTGGTTTTGGTTTACAATTTACTGAGGTTTATTGGTAACCCTCTCCTGCTGTTCATGTTGCCATTTTAAGGTTATGTCCATTCCTCAGGCCTGTAAAATGTTTTTATTCAATAAAGTTTTTTGACATTTTTCCTATTCTTGTGAGGCCTATTACCCTTTCTTCCTTTTCGGATGTGTGGTGTTAGTTAGGCCTATAGATGCCACAGCAAAATCACGGGGTGCTTATGGGCTTTCCCTCTGTCAAGCTCATCATGGGCCGCTTTCAATTACACTGACATATGAAGGGTTAATCCCTTCACGACATCTGCCATACATGTATGGCGCAAGATGGAATAGTGCCAGCCCACCCCATTCTCGGCAGGTGAAGGCTGTATGTTACATATAGGACCTGGCTCTGTCAATTGCAGGTGGAGTGAAGCCCGTGACATGATTGACGTAGGTTGCTATGATAGCAGGGGGTCGGTTGAAGACCTCTGTGTTTGTCATTATGGAGCTCCTTTGAAACCCAGCCTGTGGCCAGGCTTCAAAAGAGACCATGATTTTTATTATATACAGCAATGCTCAGGCAATGCTGTATATAGCACAAGCGATCAGATGTTCGCAGCTTCAAGTCCCCTAAGGGGACTATTAAGAACACTTAAGAAGTAAAATAAAATGTTTCAAAAAATATGAAAACAATAAAAAAACAAACGTTGAAATCAACCCCATTTTCCCCCATTAATAAAGATATTAAAAAAAATACACATACTGTGGGCAAAATAAGTATTTGATATACTGCCGATTTTGCAAGTTTTCCCACCTGCAAAGAATGGAGAGGTCTGTAATTTTTATCGTAGGTACACTTCAACTGTGAGAAACAGAATCTAAAAATAAAAAACAGAAAATCACATTGTATGATTTTTAAATAAATCAATAACATTTTATTGCATAAAATAACTATTTGATCACCTAACAACCAGCAAGAATTCTGGCTCTTATAGTCCTGTTTGTTTTCCTTTAAGAAGCCTTCCTAATCTGCACTCATTACCTGTATTAATTGCACCTGTTTGAACTCGTTACCTGTATAAAAGACACCTGTCCACACACTCAATCAATCACACCCCAACCTCTCCACCATGGCCAAGACCAAAGAGCTGTCTAAGAACACCAGGGACAAAATTGTAGGCCTGCAGGCTGGGCTGGGCTACAGGACAATAGGCAAACAGTTTGGTGACAAGGCAACAACTGTTAGCACATTTATTAGAAATGGAACAAACACAAGATGACTGTCATTCTTCCTCGGTCTGGGGCTCCATGCAGGATCTTGCCTCGTGGGGTAAGGATGATTCTGAGAAAGGTCATGAATCAGCCCAGAACTACATGGAAGGACCTGGTCAATGACCTGAAGAAAGCTGGGACCACAGTCTAAAACATTACCTTTAGTAACACGCTACGCAATCATGGATTAAAATCCTGCAGGGCACGCAAGGTCCCCCTGCTCACGCCAGCACATATCCAGGCCTGTTATTTTCCCCAAAAAATGTACACCATAAAAACAGATCCAGAGAAAACAATGTCAAAATTGCAGGGTTTTTTCAGAATTTTTTGGAATTTTTTTTCAGTTTTCCAATACACTATATGGTAAAGTGAATGGTGTCATTCAAAAGTACAACTCATACAACTGCAAAAAAAACAAGCCCTCATACATCTATGCAAAAAAAAAAGTTGTAGCTCTTGAAGGAAGAGGAGGAAAAAAACGAAAACGCAAAAAAATGGAAAATGGCCACGTTGTGAAGGAGTTAAACTGGTAGAAAAAGGGTTAGCATTTACAACAGCAGCCCAGCTGGGTACAGTATGTCAGTCCGTGCTCCTACAGCTGATTGTATTGGTATAGAAGTTGTACCAGACAAATGGAGTTTGTCAATTTCTATGAAATATTAGTTTCTCTACTTGCATATTTCTTCTATTTTACACAATTTTATGTCTTGCCTCTGATGTCATATGCTCACTGAACTCCTTTGTTTAGGGAACCCTTACCAGTTACTAAATGTAATATACCTTTTTGTTTTAACCACTGCTGTCAAACTGGTGAACTCTTATGCAAGCTACAGATGGTCCATTGTACTATATATTGTACTATATAGCAACCTGGTAGCATGAAATGGACCTGTCAAGTCTCTTGTCATGTGTGTTTTAGTAAATAATTGCCCCATATATAGTAAACTTCTACCAATGCCAGATTTTACTTTACTTTTTCACTGCTAATCCTCATGGAAATGTATAAATAAATTGATAACTGGATGTTACCACCATTCCCTTGCCAATAAGTTTTATCAGCTTTATACTTGTTAATTACAGATTTTCTTTTTATTTAGTATTTTACAAAATATATAACATAATCATTCAGATAAAATGTATACATACAACATTCTAAATAATAAATAAGATATAATTTCAGAGCAGACACAGAGTAAATGTATGATTGAATATTTATAAGAAGAACAAGTTGAGACGCATTAATTCAAAAAGTTGGGAGATTCTCTGAAGTCCACAAAACAATCATCAATTATTTAAAGGAAAGCTTCTTGGAAGTGATAACTGTTTGGTTGGACTTTAAGAATGGAAGGATAAAAGCTTCATAAATTATGCGATAGGAGACAGTCTATATAGTAACAGAATTGATTGAGTTAAATGTGAAATGATTGGGAATGGACCAGATTCTGTATGCATGGGTTTTAACATTTATGGACTAAGAAGATTAATGATGCCAGAAGGTTAATGATGATCTTTTTACTGGATTATTGATTGCATTATTCATTAAAACACGTTTGCAGATAAGAAACAAAAAAGGAAATATTATATAAGCAGACACTGTGACTTCTATGACTTCTATTGGGTTCAGTTTAGGCTAGGGTTTGAAGAATTAAAAATGTTAGCAAGGAGATGAAAAGCAAGTAAGCACCATGTTTCCCTACACCATGATGGCGATAACCTGCACCAGAAGCTCCATTTTATTCTTCAATATGAGGTTCTCTTAAATTATTTCAGTATGTTTCTGAAAGCAAGAGAAACCAAAGACACATTATTATCTCTAAAATATCATGTACATTTGTTCATGATGCTCTGTTTCCTTCACAGAGGTTTGCCCACCCTTTCTGTAATGTAGGTCTCTTAGCATTCACCTGGCAGCTCTAAAATACCTACCAGGGACATATTTAGTGTAAGCCACTCCATTTACCAGATCTCAAAGGTTGCCCAGGCCTTCACTCTTTAACCGCTGAACAAGGATCTGGACTTACATGGGGCTCATGGGTTGAGGCCATGGAGTCAGCTGCTGGACAATGTTGCAGGCTTCCAGGAGTGGTCAGAACCAGGAGAGTAGTAAAGGTACAAAATCAGAAGACAAAAGAATAGGCAGAAAATGGGCTGTGTTCAGACAAAAGGAAAACCAACAAGCAAAGCAGGAGCTGAAAGCACAGGACTGAACCAGAGTAGACTATATCTGGCAGCTCCCAGCAGTAAGCTGGGAGTATTAGTAGGGTGTGATGTTGTCCCATCAACCAAAGAAGAGAGCTGATTACTCCAGCTAGACAGCATACACACACCCATACTTTCAGACTGAATGGCACTACAGGTCTGATCCACCCTAGTCTCAGTGACTGCAAAGAGTATATGCCACCCACAGCTTCAGGTCCCATTGTCTCCTCCATCACCATCGCCAGAGAATGTATACAGCGATGCTTGATGACAAAAGATGTAGCAAAGCAGGTCCTGGAGGAGATATAACACTTTCCTTTTCTTGAATTTCATTAAGGATTGCATGCTAGCAAAATTCCCCACATCACAACCACTAGGTGGCCACACATAAGCATGCATATCTTGCATATATTTTTTTCTGGTAATATCAGCCCTCATATTTCGAGATATGTTGAGTCAGGAGAAAAGAAAGTAAATGCTTGTGAATTCTTATAATTGGCAATGCTATATACAATAAACATAATACAATTTACAGATACTGCAACAGTGACATGATTAAAAAGATAACTACAAGCTTGAAAACATTTTCACAGTTATTAACCTACTTATTGGCTACAGAGTCTCATCTATAGGTTTCCTCCGCCACTAACAACTAAATGGCTCAACTTTACATATATCTCTAGTTACCCTTACCTCATCCACCGAATTGGCTATAAAACTACATTTGAGTAAATTACAGACTTTTCTTACTCATCATTGTCCCAGTTAACACCAAGATTTTTCTTGCTCATCAAGGCTTGGATATAGATATGTTATGAACAAATATTTATAAGAAAAATCCCTTTTTCTAGACAGGAATTCTATCTCCATACAATAGATAGTCTCCAAACCTCCAACAATGTCATTCTGGACGCAGCAAGTCTATTAATTACGTTATCCCCTTTAAAAACATAGTTTACAAAAATCGAAACTGCTTTGTTACTGTAAATTCAGTTACATTCTTCCTAATCCAATGCTTGATCAAGTCTCTCACCAATTATTCCTCAAACAATCTAACATTGCTTCACCTTGTCACATGAACCACATATTGTCATGTACAGGGAATAAATAACTGACCTGTGTTCTTCAAATGCGATGTGCCTTTGACCTTAACAATTTTCTATTTATACTACTTATTCTTTACACAATGTACAAAACATCTTGAATTTTTTTTAATCATTTCAACCATCATATATAATTCTATATTGAAAACAACCTCCTGCAACCTGTATTGTGTGTATACATGCTACTCTATGTGCCTATGCTCTTGTATGCAGATGTACATAGTTTTTTCTATCATAGAATTAAAAAAAATGATGGAATAACCAACCTCCTTTGCCTTATCAGGTATTGGCACTCATCTGGCTGCACTAAAACTGTCCAGAACATTCATATATAATCCACTCACATTTTCAGCTACAAGAATGTGCACACAATTACCATTTCCCAAATTTCCAGGATCAACAGCTACAGAGATACCAGTGAAACCCCGAGTACAGCATTACAAAAAAAATATCTCTCCCATCCCCAATTACACCTTACTATATAATATATAAATATATATGTAAGATATATGTTTTGATGGAGACAGTACATATGTCAAACGGCAATAAAATTAATACAAAATAATTTAGACCCTTTCTTCAACTGCTTTATCATGTAAGTCACAGACTCCATAGTTATCCTAGATTTAGGTTAGTAGATAAAGGGAATAACATGTCACAAACTCCCATCTAAGCGTCTTTATTAACCATACAAGGGGGAGTTTTTGTCAATGGCTGGTCACAATGAAAAGGATCATTTACACCATTCTGTGACTGCTATGATTTATTAGGAGATAAAGTAAAAGTCTTCTAAATCCCCAATGCATTGCTAATATGCTAGATTTGCTGGATTTCAGTTGCCTGAATTTCAGTAACAGAAAAGCTAGAGTTAGCTACTTACATAGCCACTAAGTAAATATTAATCCTGCAACACGCTTCACAATATGTTTTAAAACTTTACTCTTGTCAAGAAAATAGTAATTTACTTTTTTTTTATTCAGTTAGCAGTATATATGTAGAACCATGACGCTACAGTGTAGATATGTACTGTGATGTAACCAAATATCTCTCTTCCACCATATATCTTGCAGATTTTTGTCTTTATGCTGACTGTATTGAAAATATGAGTTTCAGCAGATTTTAAAATAACATAACATATACCGTATATATATATATATATATATATATATATATATATATATATATATGTACAGTATATACACTGCTCAAAAACATAAAGGGAACACTTAAACTACAGAATATAACTCCAAGTAAATCAAACTTCTGTGAAATCAAACTGTCCACTTAGGAAGCAACACTGATTGACAATCAATTTCACATACTGTTGAGCAAATGGAATAGACAATAGATGGAAATTATTGGCAATTATCGAGACACCCTCAATAAAGGAGTGGTTCTGCAGGTGGGGACCACAGACCACATCTCAGTACTAATGCTTTCTGGCTGATGTTTTGGTCACTTTTGAATGTTGGTTGTGCTTACACACTCGTGGTAGCATGAGACGGACTCTACAACCCACAGAAGTTGCTGAGGTAGTGCAGCTCATCCAGGATGGTACATCTGTGCAAGCTGTGGCAAGAAGGTTTGCTGTGTCTGTCAGCGTAGTGTCCAGAGGCTGGAGGCGCTACCAGGAGACAAGCCAGTACACCAGGAGATGTGGAGGGGGCCGTAGGAGAGCAACAACGCAGCAGCAGGACCGCTACCTCCGCCTTTGTGCAAGGAGGAACAGGAGGAGCACTGCCAGAGCCCTGCAAAATGACCTCCAGCAGGCCACAAATGTGCATGTTTCTGCACAAACGGTTTGAAACCAACTCCATGAGGGTGGTATGAGGGCCCGACGTCCACAGATGGGGGTTGTGCTCACAGCCCAACACCGTGCAGGACGCTTGGCATTTTCCACAGAACACCAGGATTGGCAAAGTCGCCACTGGCTCCCTGTGCTCTTCACATATGAAAGCAGGTTCACACTGAGCACATGTGACAGACGTGACAGAGTCTGGAGACGCCTTGGAGAGCAATCTGCTGCCTGCAACATCCTTCAGCATGACTGGTTTGGCAGTGGGTCAGCAATGGTGTGGGGTGGCATTTCTTTGGAGGGCCGCACAGCCCTCCATGTGCTCGCCAGAGGTAGCCTGACTACCATTAGGTACCGAGGTGAGATCCTCAGACCCCTTGTAAGACCATATGCTGGTGTGGTTGGCCCTGGGTTCCTCCTAATGCAGGACAATGTCAGACCTCATGTGGCTGGAGTGTGTCAGCAGTTTCTGCAAGATGAAGGCATTGAAGCTATGGACTGGCCCACCCGTTCCCCAGACCTGAATCCGACTGAGCACATCTGGGACATCATGTCTCGCTTCATCCACCAACGTCACGTTGCACCACAGACTGTCCAGGAGCTGGCGGATGCTTTAGTCCAGGTCTGGGAGGAGATCCCACAGGAGACCATCTGCAACCTCATCAGAAGTATGCCCAGGCGTTGTAGGGAGATCATACAGGCACGTGGAGGCCACACACAATACTGAGCCTCTTTTTGACTTGTTTTAAGGACATTACATCAAAGTTGGATCAGCCTGTAGTGTGTTTTTCCACTTTAATTTTGGGGGTGACTCCAAATCCAGGCCTCCATTGGTTGATAAATTTGATTCCATTGATTATTTTTGTGTGATTTTGTTGTCAGCACATTCAACTTTGTACAGAACAAAGTATTCAATGAGAAAATTTCATTCATTCAGATCTAGGATGTGTTATTTGAGTGTTCCCTTTATTTTTTTGAGCAGTGTATATATATATATACATAAATATATATATATATATATATATATATATATATACATATACTAGCTATTGAGCCCGTTCTACTGCCTGGTGGCGAGCATTTTTATTGGTATATCGTCTCCCGTGCTGGTATGTCTCCCGGGCTGCCGCCATCCTGGTATTTGTGCTGCCCCCATCCTGGTATTGGTGCTCCCCAATCCTGTTCCCCCATCCTGTTATGTGCTGCCCTCATCCTTATCCTGGTATGCATGGTACCCCTCATTCCTATTCTGGTATGCATGGTACCCCTCATCCTGGTATGCATGGCACCCCATCCCTCATCCTGGTATGCATGGTACCCCACATCCCTATTCTGGTATGTATGGTACCCCCTCATCCTGGTATACATGGCACCCCTCATCCCAATTTTGGTATGTATGGCACCCCTCATCCCCCAATTCTGGTATGTATGGCCTCCTCATCCCCCAATCCTGATATGCATGGCCCCCTCACACGCCAATCCTGGTATGCATGGTCCCCTCACCCCCCAATCCTGAAATGCATGGTACCCCTCATCCCCCAATTCTGGTATGCATGGTACCCCTCATCCCCCAAACCTGGTATGTGTGGCCCCCTCATCCCCCAATCCTGGTATGTGTTGCCCCCTCATCCCCCAATCCTGGTATGTGTGGCCCCCTCATCCCCTAATCCTGGTATTCATGGCCCCCTCACACCCCAATCCTGGTATGCATGGTCCCCTCACCTCCCAATCCTAGTATGCATGGTACCCCTCATCCCCCTATCCTGGTATGCATGGTACCCCTCATCCCTCAATCCTGGTATGCATGGTACCCCTCATCCCCCAATCCTGGTATGCATGGTACCCCTCACCCCCTCAATCCTGGTATGCATGGTACCCCTCATCCCCCAAACCTGGTATGTGTGGCCCCCTCATCCCCCAATCCTGGTATGTGTGGCCCCCTCATCCCCCAATCCTGGTATGTGTGGCCCCCTCATCCCCCAATCCTGGTATTTGTGGCCCCCTCATCCCCCAATCCTGGTATGTGTGGCCCCCTCACTCCCCAATCCTGGTATGTGTGGCCCACTCATCCCTTTCACGCTGCACACATCCAAAAAAAAACACTTACACTCACCTCTCTTCCCTGTGCTCCAGTGCTGCTGTGTCCTGTTCTGCCGGAGGCCAGGGGAGGAGTGTGGTGCCGGAGTACGCGCATGCCAATACCGTGCTGTCTGGCACCATTTTGCTGAAGATACACTGCAAATGTGTCTACAGTAAAATGGCGCCGGATAGCGCTATGCGCATGCGCCGATTCTGACGCCTTCACTCCTGCCCCAGTCTCCGGCGAGAAAAGAGGTGCCATGGCAAGGCTCCTCCCGGTCTGGTAAGTATGTAAGTATGGCACCGGAGATCACGGTATGTGTTCAGTGCCTATGCATACGGCAATCTCCGGCGCCATACACTCCTTTTACCTGTAACGGCTCCATGCGTTCTTCTGTCTGGAGCCAGACTGTGCAGGTGTGTCGTGCTTGCGCAGTCTATAAAGGCTTCAGACAGAGGTACGCTTGTACGATTATATTATAGATATATATACATATATACAGTAAAGACCAAAAGTTTGGACACACCTTCTCATTTAAAGATTTTTCTGTATTTTCATGACTATGAAAATTGTACATTCACACTGAAGGCATCAAAACTATGAATTAATACATGTGGAATTATATACTTAACAAAAAAGTGTGAAACAACTGAAAATATGTCTTATATTCTAGGTTCTTCAAAGTAGCCATCTTTTGCTTTGATGACTGCTTTGCACACTCTTGGCATTCTCTTGATGAGCTTCAAAAGGTAGTCACCGGAAATGGTTTTCACTTCACAGGTGTGCCCTGTCAGGTTTAATAAGTGGGATTTCTTGCCTTATAAATGGGGTTGGAACCATCAGTTGTGTTGAGCAGAAGTCTGGTGGATACACAGCTGATAGTCCTACTGAATAGACTGTTAGAATTTGTATTATGGCAAGAAAAAAGCAGCTAAGTAAAGTAAAACGAGTGGCCATCATTACTTTAAGAAATGAAGGTCAGTCAGTCCGAAAAATTGGGAAAACTTTGAAAGTGTCCCCAAGTGCAGTTGCAAAAACCATCAAGCGCTACAAAGAAACTGGCTCACATGAGGACCGCCCCAGGAAAGGAAGAGCAAGAGTCGCCTCTGCTTCTTAGGATAAGTTTATCCGAGTCACCAGCCTCAGAAATCGCAGGTTAACAGCAGCTCAGATTAGAGACCAGGTCAATGCCACACAGAGTTCTAGCAGCAGACACATCTCTTCAACAACTGTTAAGAGGAGACTTTGTGCAGCAGGCCGTCATGGTAAAATAGCTGCTAGGAAACCACTGCTAAGGACAGGCAACAAGCAGAAGAGACTTATTTGGGCTAAAGAACACAAGGAATGGACATTAGACCAGTGGAAATCTGGGCATTGGTCTGATGAGTCCAAATTTGAGATCTTTGGTTCCAACCACCGTGTCTTTGTGCGAAGCAGAAAAGGTGAACGGATGGACTCTACATGCCTGGTTCCCACCGTGAAGCATGGAGGACGAGGTGTGATGGTGTGAGGGTGCTTTGCTGGTGACACTGTTGGGGATTTATTCAAAATTAAAGGCATACTGAACCAGCATGGCTAACACAGCATCTTGCAGCGGCATGCTATTCCAACCAGTTTGCGTTTAGTTGGACCATCACTTATTTTTCAACAGGACAATGACCCCAAACACACCTCCAGGCTGTGTAAGGGCTATCTGACCCAGAAAGAGAGTGATGGGGTGCTACGCCAGATGACCTGGCCTCCACAGTCACCAGACCTGAACCCAATCGAGATGGTTTTGGGTGAGCTGGACCGCAGAGTGAAGGCAAAAGGGCCAACAAGTGCTAAGCATCTCTGGGAACCTCTTCAAGATTGTTGGAAGACCATTTCTGGTGACTACCACTTGAAGCTCATCAAGAGAATGCCAAGAGTGTGCAAAGCAGTCATCAAAGCAAAAGGTGGCTACTTTGAAGAACCTAGAATATAAGACATATTTTCAGTTGTTTCACACTTTTTTTGTTAAGTATATAATTCCACATGTGTTAATTCATAGTTTTGATGCCTTCAGTGTGAATGTGCAATTTTCATAGTCATGAAAATACAGAAAAATCTTTAAATAAGAAGGTGCGTCCAAACTTTTGGTCTGTACTGTATATATATATATATGGTAAATATGTTTTGTTATTTTAAAATCTGCTGAAACTCATATGATGAAAATTAACATATTTTGAGACTTGATAGTATATTTCATTTGTATAAACATATATTGTCGTATGTTATGTCTAAACTAAAGGCGTTTACTCAGACAACACCTGTCTTTTTTTACTCCAATAGACAGGAATGTGGGAATGCTCGGCAATCTCACAGAGAACGAAAGGATCAGCCATTTAAACCCTTTGTGACAAGGCCAATTTCCTTTTTTGCATTTCCGTTTTTTCCTCCTCTTCTTCCCAGAGCCATAACTCTTTTATTTTTCTGTCCACATTGACATATTAAGGCTTATTTTTTTGGCAGAACGAGATGTACTTTTGAATGACAACATTAATTTTACTACATAGTTTACTGGAAAATGGTGAAAAAAAAATTCAAAGTGTGGTGAATAAAACGCAATTCTGACATTGTTTTTTGGGAATTGTTTTTACAGTGTACATTTTGTAGTAAAAATGACCATGCAATATGATTTTCCTCATCAATATGATTACATTGATACCCAACATGTCCAGTTTTTTTATTATTTTAGTGGTGAAAACTAAATCAGAAGTGTGCAAAAAAAAACATTTTTGGGTTGTGTCACCATTTTCCGGGACCCCTAACATTTTTATTTTTCGGCTGATGGAGTTGTGTGATGGCTTATTTTCATGGCAAGACAAAATTTTTATTAGTATAATTTTGGGATAGATGTGACTTTTCAATCACTTGTTACAACTTTTTTTGTGGAATTACATCAACCAAAGAAATGTCATTTTGGCATTCTTGAATTTTTTCCGTTTACAGTGTTTACTGATCGGGTTAATTATTTTAATATTTTGATACATCAAACTTTTCTGAACACGGCAATACCACATATGTGTATTTTTTTTAATATCTTTATTTTCAGTGGGTGAAAATGGGGGGTGATTTGAATTTTTTTTTTTTTTTTTTTTCATATTTTTTACATTTTTTTTTACTTTTTACTATTATTGTTAGCCCCCTTAGAGGACTTATAGATGCAATCATCCGATCGCTTGTGCTATATACAGCGATGCGACAGACAAACCTAATATCTTAAAAAAGACAAAAAAATATTATATTTTTTTTAGCATATATCATTTTTAACAAGCGAGTGTTCAAACGTATAAAAAGTTATATTTCTATGGGGACAGACAGAAATAAAACCCTTTTATGGACCATACTCCCATTGACCATGAAGCCACTCATTCTATGTTGGCATTAGTCATAAGCAAATATGGCCAGACAATAGAAATAACTATGACAGTGGGTTATTTGTAGGCATTTATAGACTACAAATTACTGAAACTAGGTAGTTGGTCACATTAGGTAGTGAACTTGAATTTTACAAGTAATTTCTATAAATATAAGTATTAATAAAAACTATGGTAGTTAACTATATCTAGTATATATGTACATATGCAGAAGTTTTAGGCAGTTTTGGAAAAAATGCTGCAAAGTGAGAAAATGCTTTCATGAATAGTAGTGTAAATAGTTGCTTTTTTTTTTAAATAACAAAATGCAAAGCATGAAGTGTAACCATCCTTTGCATTCAAACCAGCATCAATTCTTCTAGGTACACTTGCACATAGTTTTTGAAGGAACTCAACAGGGAGGCTGTGTCAAACATCTTGGAGAACTAACCACAGATATTCTGTAGATGTTGGCATAGGCAAATCCTTATCTCTCTATGTGCAATCCCCAGACAGGCTCAATGATGTTGGGATCAGGTCTCTGTGGGGGTCATGTCATCACTTCCAGGATTCTTTAGCTCATAGAAAGAGATTCATGATAAGATTTATTGTAGCATCGTTCACAAATTTTCTGTGTAGGATTATGGACCAATGTTTTGGTCATGTGACCTTGATAATGCCATATGGGGAACACAAATAAAGACAGGTTGATGTGATGGCAGGCTGATATGTTATCATATCAACCTGCCTTTATCTGTGTTCCCCATATGGCTGTGATCAAGGTCACATGACTGAAATATTGGTCTATTATCCTACACAGAAGATTTGTTGATGATACTACAATAAATCTTATCTTCATTTGGAATCTGGAGGGCCCTGGCTCTCTTTCTATGTGCTATGGTTATATTTTCCATTGAGCACCCAATGAATTTGCCATTGTGTGTCTACCATATTAAATTCCACGATTCCTTGTCCTTCTCTATGATGAAGATAGTTCTAAATTGCATTGGCTGTATGTTTGGGGTCTTTGTCCTGCAACAGAATACATTTCAAGCCAATCAGCCATCATAATGATGGTATTTTATGATGGATAAGTAACTGCATTTATTTCTCAGCATTGAGGACACCAGTAATCATCACCAAATTCCTAACTTTATTAGCTGAAATGCTGTCCCAAAGTTGTAAGAAACCTCCACCATGCTTCACTGTTGCTTGTAGACATTTATTATTGTACTGTTCTCTAGCCTTGCAAAGAACAAACCGCCTTCTGTTACAGAAAAATATTTGACATTTTGATTCACCAGTCTAGAGCACCTGATGCTATTTTTCTACACACCAGTTCCTATATTTTTATGTGTAGTTGAGTAAAATGGCCTGATTGTATGTATGATTTTTGGCCGCAATTCTTCCATGAAGAGCACTTATGTCCAGACTTCTCCGAACAGTAGATGGGTGTACTTGAGTCCCACTGGTTGCTGCCAGTTTTAAGCTGATTTAAGTGCTGGCCATTTTCCAATTTTGAAGGGAAGTAAGCATGATGTGTCTGTCATCTGCCGCACTAAGTTTATGTGGCCGAACAATGTGTCCATGGTCCTCAACACTGTCATTTTATAGTTTCGTCAATGCTGAGACATACCAGCAGATCCTTATCCAAATTGGAATGACATCAGAGAGGTGTCTGATTTGCTCCAGATTTACTCCCTTGCAAGATAACAATTCTAAATTTCATTAAGAACTATCTCCAGCTTAAAAAAACAAGGAGTCTTGGAAATTATGATATGACCACACAGAGCACTAATATCAAAATCATTGAATATGTGTGAGATTGCTAAAAAGAGATAGAAAGATTTGTGCAAATCTTCATCCACAAAAGATTTGTGGTTAGTTCTTGAAGATGTTTGGAATGAGCTCCCTGTCAAGTTCCTTCAAAAACTGTGTACAAGTGCATGTGAAGCAGATCTGATGCTCACATGCTGTTTTGAAAGCAAAGAGTGGACTGGTCACACCAAATATTGATTTAATTTAGATTTCTGTTTTGTTTATTCACAGTGCATTATGTTAATTGATGAAAATAAATTAACTCAATTCTTACTTTGCAGCTATATTCCCACACCTGCCTAAAACTTTTGTACAGTACTGTATATATTTATACCGTGTGTATTCTATGTGTAGTAACTAATAGTTTTATTACAATGTAAATGCAATAGCTCTCCAAGTAATGCTCTAACACATTTAGCTCCATTATAGCTGTGCTGCTACTGTGTAAAAACCCTTCTGTAACAAGAATTTCACAATGTATATAGTTAGCGAGTTTTTGACTTGAGTTTTTCTTTAGAAAGTAAGGGAATGTGCACACAACGTCTTTTTCAGACTGATATGCTGTGTAACCCGCCTGAAAAGGTGCTAAATAAACGTTAAAAAAAATGTACATATGCACTGCAATGTAAAGATGACTTGCTGTGCACATGTTGCTGTGTTCAGTCTTTTGACTTTCTTTTCACTGCTTTGAGTTTGTAAAGACGCAAATCTGTTAAAAGACGTGAATTGATCATTTTTCGGTGGTGCTTTCCTGAATTGTTTTCTACTTCATAAACTTGGCAGGCATACCAGAATCTAAAAGACGTTGTGTGATCATAGCCCTACTGAAGTTTCAAAATACTTTTCACATGTCATAAAGATTTCAGAAGTTTTGATCAGTGGGGGGCTGATTGCTTAGACTCCTGTTGATCAGTTAAACTAAGTGGAAAAATCGCTGTATCCACCTGAGACTGAAGACAGGCAGTACAGGAGGATGTCTTCAGTCTTGGCAGGAGAGAAGAGCGCTCCTGAACGATTCTGCACCCCCATTTTAGATTTTGGATCGGGACTCAGCACCTGGACCCCACCAAAAAAGTTTCAGACTAGTGATGAGCACAAGTGCTTGTTACTCGAGTTTGCATTGCAAGTGCTCGAGTGAAATGTTCCCGTCCCACCGGAAGCTTGTTTTGCAGCTGTCAGAGAGCCACAAAACATGCTAGGATTGCCCATGTTTGTCAGGCAATCCCTGCATGTTTTCTGGCTGTCTAATAGCTGAGTAACATGCAGCTGTGGGGACGGGAACATCTCACTCGAGCACCAGCAATACTTGGTGCATACCCGAGCACCCTCGGCAAACTCGAGTAACGAGCACTTGCGCTCAACACTAATTCTGACATGTCTCTAAGACTTGTCAAAAGTTTTCAAAAAGTGAAGTTACTTTTTAAGCTTGTGTTTTTTTACCCTTTTTTTAACACTGATCTCTGTACCAAGATTGTATCCATTCATAATAAGGATTTCAGACCTATCTTTACTGTACATTTCCTGATCTGGAGATATCAATAAGGCACATCACACCCACTCATCCCACCCAAAAAAAACCAAAAACATTTACATTGTATAAAGGCCGGAATACAAATGGTGTTTTCATTTTCTGAACAATATTGCAAATTATCTGTTTTCCTTCTGTGTGCCAAAGTCCCTAGGCGGTGAATATATAATGGATGAGCGATTCCTTGAACACTGATATATGGCTACTGGGGTTTTCCTCTCTGGTGGATTCTAAACACTGTCATCACTCTGCTTGCCCTGAGGCAGGATAATGTCAGTGATGCTAAATATTCCCAGGCCATCTAACCTCATTGTTTCTCCTGCAGTGGATATACAGTGGGTGAACAGTTCTATTTGTAACCCTTATGTTCATTGTACTATATGAGCAGAGCTCTGCTACATTTCTATATCCGTCTGAGTCTGGGTACATTTTGTATTAGTGATGAGCACTAAATATAGACGTAGTCATTGAATTTGTGTTAGCTGTTTTCTAGGATACTGAAAATGATCAACAATATTTTTGCATTAATTGACAAACTCCAGTGAAAGATCTGGCTTCAATTTATTATGAGCTAACATTCAACATTAAAAAAAAGCAGTTTCTGCAAATGCAGAAGAAAAATGACTAGTATCCCTTGGGAATGACTAGTTTCAAGAATCAAAGCTGTGCTGCTTGTCCATAACCTATAGAATCTACAGAGCAGTGGTAGAATTCCTTTAAATTACCTGGACCTTGACAAATAACGGATTTTTAACAACATTATGGGGGAAATTCATGATGACGGAAGTATTATACGCCGTCGTGATCAAAAGTCCTCTGGAGTAAGATGCGCCACCTTCTTTCTGGCTGCACTAAAGCTATAATTTACTCCGCTTTCTGTCGTAAATTATAGTGAATTTGTTGGACATTGCTAAGCTACATCCTCTCCTGTTAAGCTCCATCTACTTTTAATAAAAATGGCAAATTTTTCAAAAATTTTGGCCAACTATTGTACATGTCACACAAAAATTGGCAACTTTTATATGCCACTAGCGTAAACTGAATGGTGAATTCTCCCCTAAGCGTGTATAATGACACTTCCAATCTGTGAGGAATTAAATAATCATCCAATCAAATGATTCATAATTGCAAATTGCTATTAAAAGTTTGTGCTCCAACCTGGCTATATTAGCGGGACTGAAGCTCATTCTCCCTCAAGACAAGATGAACTGTCGGGGCACAAAGATATTTAATGTCCTTTTTTTATTGATCTTTTAACCATTTATATGCCTATTTGATTTCAAAATTTTGCTGGTTGCCCATGGAGACAGACAACAGTTTTGTGTCACAGCTTTGATGTTAGTCATTTGATCTGCTGGGGAAAGTTGTCATAGTGAATTTACTAAAAAAAAAAAAGGGGGGGCAAAAGGGGTTTGGATGCCTTTTTTAAAGGAGTTTTGGGGTTTCAGCAAACCTTAGTGCCCTGATTGTAGTTTGTTTAAAGGGAACTTGTCACTAGTTTTTCAGTCTTTCAACAAATGCCACCACCTTTTCCCTCCTGTACTGCAGGATATGTGTATATTCTCTCCTGACTCCCCCAGTATACCCCCAAAATAACATTTGAATTGCTCCCGTGCTGTATTTAAATAAGAATGGTCTATTCCGATGGGCGTCATCGTTGTCATGTCTGTGCCTCCTCTCTGCTCCTAATCGCCATCCTCCGGCTCTGATTGATGTGTATGATGTGTCCTGCATCATCCACATAGCGCAACATAATTTTGCACCTGCACAGTAGCATAGCGAGCCGAGCAGGCCATACTGCGGGCAGAGCAAAGGACATCACTATGCATGCGCCGATAGACATCATACCGGCTCCGGAGAAAGTGCGCCTGCTCAGGTCTGCTATGCAACAGCAGTTTATGTTGTGCTATATGGATGACGCAGGACACATCATCTACATCAATCAAAGCTGGACAATGGCAATTAGGAGCAGAGAGGAGGCACAGACACCTCAGTGATGTCACCCACCAGACAAACCTCATTTAAATACAGCGTTGGAGCAATTCAAATGGTATTTTTGGGGCATACTGGGGGAGTGAGGAAAGAATATATACTTTTGTGGAATGCAGTACAGAAGCAGATAAAGGTAGTGACATTTGTTGAGAGACTCAAAAACTGATGACAGGTTCCTTTTAAAAAACAAAACAATGTGTGATTCACTCACCTTCCCCAGGTCCGGCACTGAGTATTCACAACTGCTCCCAGTTTCTGTTATTGTTAGCACTTACGTCACGTTCACAGCCCTGCAGCCAATCAATAAGTTTACTGATTGGATGCAGAGCTATCAACCTGACGTCCACGCTACAGACAATAATAGACACAGGTGCAGAGGGAATTCAGCGCTGGATACAGGGAGTGTAAGTAAAGAACAGCTTCTTTTTTTAAAATAAATTACATTGATAGGAAAGGGGAGATGTTTTGTTGATTTAGGGATTTATGTTGATTGGTATTTTTTGGGGTCAGGAACGAAAATTAATCCGTAATGAGAAGATGAGTCAACATTGCTTGAGAATGTGTTGACCCTAATAGCCTTAGGTCTGATTAAATTACTATTTTAACCCAGCTTACAATGCCAAAAATGTCCCGCTTTCTGGAAATTCAACAAGATATGTACATGAATAACTGTAAACTTGAATACAAAACATGAAACAAAAATCAGTAAATCAAAATAATTACAAAGCTACTTAATATTGCAATATTCTTTCTGCTGTATATATGCAGGGATATGGTATATGCTGAACATATGCATATAATTCCATAAACTCTATTGTACAGGCAGATTTATCAAAACTGTCAATGTTGACCCTGGCAACCAATCACAGTGCAGCTTTTATTTTACCAAAACAGTTTACGAAATGAAAGCTGAGCTATGATTGGTTGCTATTGGCAGCAAATTTTCTTTTAGACAATTTGGAGAAATGAGTCCTAATATATGACAAAATGCTCCTTTTCTTCATGCTTCAGACCAGTATGTATCAGCAGCATACCTTCTTTATCATTGTATTGCAAAAGGCAGTGGACTAATTCTACATACACAAGAGAAAAGACGTATACATCGTGCTACACTTTTTTTAGAAGCGTTGCCAATAGTAGTCATGTAGGATTATTTTTAAATCGCGAAATTAGCAGTAATAATAAGTAGAGATGAGCGGTGTTCGACTCGAACTGTTCGCCAATCTCAAATTCGAGCTGTTTTGGGCGGTGTTCGAGCCGTTCGGCGAACACGAACAATTTGAAAAAAATTCGGCTGTTCGAGGTTATGTTCGATAACTGTTCGTGCACCAAAATCATAACTGGATTTTTTCTCAGTAATGATGAAAATTAATGTTAATACGCAGTTTGAGTGTACAGCGGGGTGGGGGGAGGGGCAGGAGATGGATCTCTGCAGGAATAATGAAGATCTCCATTTTTTTTCCTCTTTCCCGCATGTACAGTGGGGAGGTGCAATCTCTCAGCTTATCAGCGCACACACGGAGCGAAGTGCTTTTTTTCACACAAGCAAGGGCATGTGTCATTGGCAGTGTATGTCACATGTCCTTGCCCTATAAGACCCAGCCATTTTCCCCGTCGCCACCATTTTCTCACTGCTGCAGCTGCGTGTTAGACGGCACCGCTGTTGCTGTGTGCGCTATACTTTCAGTGTTAATTTCAAGCCAATTTTCGCACAAATATACAGATAGCTTGGGAGTAGGGAATAGTTGTGATTGCAGTCCTTTTGAGGACTAGGTTATATCATTTCCTATGACTTTTATCAGGCAGGTCTGTGCTCTTAAATAGATAGGTTGGGAGTAAAGACTAATTGTAATTGCAGTCCTTTTGAGGGCTAGGTTACATCAGTTCCTATCACTTTTTGCCAGGCAGGTCTGTGCCAGTGCTGTGCAAGTTTTTTTCACAGCATTTGGCTAAATCTAGCAAAGCTAATCCTTTTTGGCCTCTTGCAGTGTGTGTTAGTCAGTGGAGTAGCCTATCTGTGTTGCAAGCTACACCACCTGTGTATAGAATACAATTTTTTTTACTGCACCTAGTGAAGTAAAACCTTTTGGGCATAGCATCATTCTATTAGTCCATCTATACTAACCTCCACCAGGTAGCAAATTCAAAATAATTTTTATCTGCATCTAGCTCTGAAAAAATATTTTGGCTTCAGCTTGTAGCAGTTTGTGGGACTTGTTTTATTAGTCCATCTATACTAACCTCCACCAGGTTGCAAATTCAATATAATTTTTATCTGCATCTAGCTCGGAAAAAATATTTTGGCTTCAGCTTGTAGCAGTGTGTGGGACTTGTTCTATTAGTCCATCTATACTAACCTCCACCAGGTTGCAAATTCAATATAATTTTTATCTGCATCTAGCTCTGAAAAAATATTTGGGCTTCGGCTTGTAGCAGTGTGTGGGACTTGTTCTATTAGTCCATCTATACTAACCTCCAGCAGGTTGCAAATTCAAAATAATTTTTATCTGCATCTAGCTCTGAAAAAATATTTGGGCTTCGGCTTGTAGAAGTGTGTGGGACTTTTTCTATTAGTCCATCTATACTAACCTCCACCAGGTTGCAAATTCAAAATAATTTTTAGCTGCATCTAGCTCTGAAAAAATATTTGGGCTTCAGCTTGTAGCAGTGTGTGGGACTTGTTCTATTAGTCCATCTATACTAACCTCCACCAGGTTGCAAATTCAAAATAATGTTTAGCTGCATCTAGCCCGGAAAATAATTTTGGGCTTAGTAGCAGTGTGTGGTATTCATCGTATTAGGCCATCTATACCAAGCTCCACCAGCTTTGAAATTACTAATAATTTTTAGCTGCATCTTGCCTGTAAACTAATTTTGGGCATATTAGCAGTGTGTGGTACTCATTCTATTAGGCCATCTATACTAAGCTCCACCAGCTTTGAAATTACTAATAATTTTTAGCTGCATCTTGCCTGGAAAATAATTTTGGGCATAGTAGCAGTGTGTAGTACTCATTGTATTAGGCCATCTATACCAAGCTCCACCAGCTTTGAAATTAATAATAATTTTTAGCTGCATCTAGCCCGGAAAAATTTTTTTCTTCCCAATAGTGGTTGCAATAGAAATATGGGGCGCGCTCCTGGCTAACAAAAATATACGCTTCATAACAAAAAACACCAGCCTAGCGCACTCCACTAATAAGATGGAATCATCGTCTCTCCCGTCTACGCCGGCTAGCATTCATGTGCCTAAAACACAATGCATGGGTCCGCGCTAGCCACGATGCTGAGGGGTCTAAAGCTGCTGCTAACGCTTTATCACAATTCAATTGGCAGATTTTCACAGAGCTCCTCCCCAACGCCCACCCATCAGGCAACAGTTGCCCACCCTCCCTATGGGATCTAGTGGCGAATAGTTGATGCCATTAATCAGAGCGTCAGTTGCCCCGTCGACGTGGCAAGCATACGGTAAGGCATGGGAAGAGTGGACATGACTAGTAGCAGGCAGACGGGTTGACCAATGTGAACAAGCCAGATTACAAGTCACCATAGAATTTCTCCACCAGCTAATGATGAGGGGCATATCAGGGGCGTCAGCGCAGCGGTGTCTGACCGGAGTAGCATTTCACTTCCAACTACTGAATTGGGGAGATGTGACAAAGAGATTCATCATCAGACAATCCATAAAAGGGTGGAAAAGGGGTCAGCCAAGTCAGGAGTGTAGACGTCCCGTCCCGTGTCACTAAAACTGATTTCTCACATCATATCCCTAACACCATTAACATGACACTCACAATTTGAAGCAACACTACTGTCTACTGCATTTGCGATCGCCTTCTTCGGGGCGCTATGCATAAGCGAATTAGTCCCTCAATCCAAAATTACCAGAAATGGAGGCTTATTACACCAGGACGTAGTCATAGCCAATAATGCAATACGTCTACGCATACGCCAATCGAAAACGGTTCCAGCAGGCAGGGGCACTTGGGTACTTCTACAACCCAAAAACGGTACACTGAGTCGGGTAACAATAGTAAAAACATATATAACCATCAGATCACAAAGTAATTTCTTCCTATCACACATTGATGGTACGCCATTATCAAGATACCAGTTCCAAGCTATATTTAATAAATGCATAACATCGGCAGGGAACCACCCCAAAGATTACGGGACACACTCATTCCGCATAGGCGCGGCCACGGAAGCAGCAAGAGCAGGACTGTCAGAAACGGAAGTTCAGAGGATAGGGAGATGGCGATCCACGTGTTTGGTGAGATACATAAGACCGGATTTGTTATCCTAACGTGGTTTGTTTCTTTTACAGGTGACGCTAAGCCAACAGTGTGGGTGATAGGCCACTCGTATATATATTGGGCAGAAAAAAGGGCGAAAGTCCGCCCAGGCGGGAGGAAATTAGAGTTTCATAACACATATTTCAACTGCAGAGGTATTAGAGGCCTGCTATGGCCACAGGTACTAATGGAGGTAATCAAGGTAGGGAGAGAGGCAAGAGGTCAGGTCATCTTAGTTATACAGGCCCCGGGGAAATGACCTAGGTCATCACAAGATCGCATAACTAATGGCAATAATGAAACTAGACACTGAGCGCTTCAGAGATTTTTTCACAAAACTAACTATAGTATGGTCAGAGATTGTGCCTATAGCGGTATGGTAAGGTGCGCGAGACATCACGGCCATCGAACGGACAAGGCGGGTAATAAATATTCGGATGGCAAAATTTAGAAGAGACAGAGGTGGTGTAGTGATACAACACCGACAACTGGAAGGAGATAAAGCAGGCCTCATACGGCCCGACGGTGTTCACTTAATGGATATTGGACTGGACATATTCCTGTCAGGACGGAGTGGAACAAGCGTTAAGAGTGATGGATGGGGGTCAGAGTCCTGCATACGAGTACGCAGGATCCTCCGTGGCCTGGAAATAGAAAGTACATGTTGGAGAGTTACACTTGTTGGCCAACTTGCCGGTGTGGAGACCCAGGGCATGCTGTAAAAAGCTGAATTATTTTAGAAATAAAATGCCTTTCTACTGGAATGAGTATAAAGAGTTAATAAAGCTGTGACCGATCCTCACCCATCCAGTTGTAAGAGTTACATTATTGTATTGTCAAGGAAAGGGGGGCGGTAGGGGGGCTGAGCGTCTGGGTTTGGTTGGGGGTCCCCACAGTCTGCCTAGGCTAGATGCATTTCAAAATTCTTATTAGATACACAGGCGGAGCAGCTTGCTTTGCAGCTGGGCTACTACGCCCAAAGTATTGCCTAGGCTAGATGCAGTTAAAAATTCTACACTGACTAGCAGACACTGAAGCTTTGGAGCAGACCTCTGAGTAAACAGCTCTTCAGACTCAACCATCTGTGTTACCCCAAGCCATAGTGTATGTAGTTTCTTACAGTTAAAAGGGGGGGGGAGCGACCCAACCCACCTGTAATTGACGATGCCAACGTCACGTAAAACACAGCAAGGGGACTCCAAAAAAAGTCTCCATTTTTTCCAAAAATTGTGGCACAGACACCACTTAAGTGGCATCAATTGCCCCAGAGTTGCTTAAAACGGTTGGTGAGGTGATTTTACCAAATCCTCAAGCTTTTAGTCTCCCCAGGATGACACAGGGGTAGAAAAGTCCTTGCGGATCCATGATTTGTTCATCTTTATGAACGTGAGTCTGTCTACATTCTCAGTGGACAGCCGCGTGCGCTTATCTGTCAGCACACCACCAGCAGCGCTGAACACACGTTCAGAGAGAACGCTGGCTGCAGGGCATGACAAGATCTCCAAGGCGTGAGTGGCGAGCTGCGGCCATTTTTCCAGATTGGAAGCCCAGAATGAGCAAGGGTCCAGTGACACAGTCATAGCTTCGATGTTCACTTGGAGATACTCCTGTACCATCCTCTCTAGGCGTTGACTATGTGTCAAACTTCTTGTCTCCTGTGGCCTTGCAAAGGATGGTCTAAAAAAGTGGTGAAACGATTCCACAAAATTGCTGTTACCAGCAGATACTGTGTTACTGTTACAGTTTGAGTGATGAAGACTCGACAGTCCCACGGTTTGCAAGTTAGAACTGTGAGATTCACTACGTGCACCACTGGTGTTTTGTGGAAAAGCACATGTAAGATTCTGCAACAGCCTCTGCTGATACTCCTGCATGCGTGAATCCCTTTCTATGGCAGGAATTATTTCGGCAAATTTACTTTTGTATCGGGGATCTAAGAGTGTGGCAACCCAGTAGTCGGGATTACTTCGAATTCTGACAATCCGAGGGTCATGTTGCAGGTAGTGCAGCAAGAAGGCACTCATGTGACTTGCGCATCCAGGAGGACAAAGTCCTTGTTGTGTTGGTGGTGAGGTAAGAATCATGCTTCCTTCCTCTGCCCTCTCCCCCCAACTTCGCACAACAGAAATGTGATCAAGGTTTCCCTCATCTGATGAGTCTTACATGCCCATCGTTAGTTCGTCCTCCACTTCTTCCTCGGCTCCTGCACCTTCCTCAACAGTTTGGCTGCTACCATGCGCCCTGGTTAATCCCTCTCCCCCACCCTCCCATGCCTGCCGCCTTGGTGCTGCCGACCGTCTGGACCTTGGAGATGTTATCCCTTCCGCATACGACTCCTCCTCTACTTCCTCCACCTCCTCTTGTCCCACCACCTGACTCTGAATTCGGTTTAACGTGTGCTCCAGCATGTAAATCACAAGAATAGTCATGCTGATAATGGCATCGTCGTCAGCACTAAACACCGTCGCCATTTCAAAACTGTGCAGAAGGGTGTGTGGCGCCCCTGAGGGTTCAGTCGCCACAGAGGTACTGCATCTCACCCAGAGGTGTGGTATCTCACCCTCAGGTAAGGAAGGAGTATGGTTCGGGACCCTAACACCTGCATCCAACACATACCCGCAGTGGGGGTTGGGAGAGATTGTTCCTAAGGGAGAGCACATTCCCAGGTCCCTAGCTGGTGGGAGGGTCCTATGTAGTGGGGGTGGGTGGAGAAAGAAGCTTAGGGGAGCACATGACAGGGAGAGTATAAATAGGAAGCCATCTTAGAAAGAGCAAGCCAGTCAGAGGAGGAGAAGTGACAGGAGCAGAGGGTCTGCATGAGCTCTGCTCCGGAGGCGGGCCTAGCCTGGGAGGCCCAGGACTGAAGGAGAGAAGAGAGGAGTGGGAGCAGGAAGGCTCCAGGAACCGAAGGGACCCTAGGGGTACGGGCCGTGCAGAAGGCCACTCGTACGCCCGCTGCTACCAGGAGGTAGAGGGGTCAGGCCAGATAAGGGGAACCGGTCCCTCAACTAGCGGAGAAACAGCAAGGCTCAACTAGAAACCGGAGGCTGCAGCATTTCATGTACTGCAGGCCAAAGTCCTCACCAGTCTCATTAAGAAGGTAGCCACATAGGACCCAGGGGACGGAACACACGTCGCCCGCCAAGGCCCGAGGATACCGGATAGAAGTGTCACTGGGTGTGAGGTGCAGGGAGAAGGCCAGAGAAAGGACACACAGAAGGGGGTCCTGCTAAGTACTCCGGAGCTATCTGGGGGTAGACAGAGCCCCTCACTGAGTACGCACAGCACGATGGGGGAGATTGCTCTGGTACCTGTAATCTGGACTGCAACAACTGTGAGTAAAGATCTTGGGACTGCATCACACGGACTCTGTGCTCATTACTGACTCCCTGCACTACAACCACCATCATCCACCCACACTGCTCTGAAGCTACACTCATCCTGTGGGGAGTAATAATACCATTGCTGCAAAACCACCAGCTTCAGAGCACTGTTCCAAACCGGCGGCCCCTTTGGCCGCATTCCACAGGTGGCGTAGTCGGACATTATAAAACCCATATATACAAATTACCCTTGGATTGACCGCCCTGGGTCACGGACCGGGTGGCCACCACAGTGACTACAACCCCCAGCATCTACCGGCCCGGCTCCGGGTACCTCACGGCCCAGGGGGGCGCGTCAACTTCATAGGTCCCTGATCTGAGACCACTCCTGCAGCGTGATTTGCCCCAGCTCTGGATCTCGTTGGCCCAGGCTGTACGTCAGAACGCATTGCACCAGGGCTTGTCGGTGCTGCCACAGTCGCTGCAACATGTGCAGAGTTGAATCCCACCGTGTCGGCACATCGCATTTCAGCCGGTGAACTGGCAGGCCCAACGACTTCTGTAGAGATGTAAGTCGTTGAACTGCGGGATGCGAATGGTGGAAGTGAGCACACAGCGACCGTGCCCTCTGCAGAAGGCCATCTAGTCCGGGATAGTGGGCTAAAAATTGCTGGACAACCAGGTTCAACACGTGAGCCATACAAGGCACGTGTGTGACATTGCCCCGGCGAAGGGCCGCTCCCAGGTTTGCAGCATTGTCGCACACGGCCTTCCCTGGTTGCAGGTTCAGTGGAGACAACCATTCATGAAACTGGGTCTCCTGAGCTGACCACAACTTCTCAGCTGTGTGACTCACATTTCCCAGACATTTCAAAGTAAACACCGCCTGATGCCGTTGAGCCCTGCTGCCAGCATAGTAAGGAGGTGTGCAGGATTCCTTCTGCGCAGTTAGAAAGCGGGTGGCATTACCAGACAGGCTTTGGGTGCAGGTGGAGGACCGAGGGGAGGTTGAGGAGGCAGAAGCAGTGGAGGAACTTCTAGATAAAGAGGATTGACGTACAACTCATGGGGACGGCAAGACTTGGACAGCAGCCCCTTGTCCTGCTGTCACCATAGTTACCCAGTGCCCAGTCAGCGACATGTAACGCCCCTGTCCATGCCTACTCGCCCAATTGTCTGTGGTGAAATGCACCCTGTCACACACAGAGTTTCTCAAATAAGCGGTGATGTTGTGTGCTACATGCTGGTGGAGCGCAGGCACACCTTTCATTGAGAAGTAGCGTCGACTGGGCATCTGGTACTGGGGCACTGCGACGGACATAAGGTCTCGAAAATCCTCTGTGTCCACCAGGCGGAAAGGCAGCATTTCTGTAGCCAACAGCTTGCAGATGGTGAAATTCAACCTCTTAGCTTTGTCATGGCTAGGAGGAAAATGTCTTTTACTTGTCTACATCTGAGGGACCGAGGGCTGGCTGTTGTGCTTAGACAGGGTTGAGTAGGGTGTCCCCGGCAAACTTGCCGGTCTGTGAGGAAGATGCAGGCAGAAAAATTAGGTTGCCTTGATCCAAAGGTGGTGCTCTCGATGTCGGAGAGTGCTCAACACCAGCTGGTGTTTCCACTTCCAAATGAAATGATCACCTGCCAATCACACTGGCTATTGCGGGTAAAGAGGTGGCAGGTCTGCGTCCAAAAACATGTGTGACTGCTGTCCCCCCAGTCACAGAGGATGAAGAGGCCGCGCATGCACAAGATGGGGCAGACGGTGGTGGGCACGGCCCGCTAGGCCGCATTGTAGCACACTGAGCTTCCCACTGCAACTTATGCTTCATATCCATGTGACGGTTCATGCATGAAGTACTCAAACTATGGATTTTTTGGCCTCTACTTAGCTTTTGGTGACAAATATTACAGATAACACGAGTTGGGTCATCCTTATCGATCTGAAAAAATACCCAGGCTATGCAAGGCTTAGAGCCCATGCGACCTGAAGAGCCACTACGACTTGTGGTCAGAGGCAGAGTTGTGTTTGAGGATGCAGTTGTTGACGTGCTTCCAGTACTCCGTCTCTGTCCAGGAAGGCGCAAACTAACCTTGTCGTCAATAGCATCTGTGATGCCCAGCTGCGCTTGGTATCACAGATCCTAGAAGAGTGCATTGATGGAATCCTCCACAAGAGGCCCCCATAAACATTCACACATCTCCACCTTCCACCTCAGACCAGCAGAGGGAGCCCATTAGGGATATAATTAGGGAAGGTGGAGCTAGGCAGTTCAGTTCCTCTGAAGAGTTCCTGCAGTAGAGAAGCCTAAGAGAGGTCAGTCTGCAGTGGAGCTCAGTCTAGTCTAGAGAACTCAGTTAATAGTTCAGCAGTGGAGCACGAGGCTCCTGTTAGCTAGATTCAGGGAGCCCAGTTAGAGCTTAAGGTGTGCCGGCGCCATAAGATCGGTGAAGCGTGGCAAGTTGCTGTTAGTGTGTATAGCCTAGTGAGGGCCCGAGTAGGCTGAAGGCGAGTGGAAAGTTAGTACATAGGGGGCAGAGGAGCTTAACCAGCTCACCCCGAAGCATTTACCGGACACCGGATCTGAGCTTACCGGGATCTCTATGACCCAGTAAGGCATAACCGGAATCCCTAGAGAACTACAAGTCCCAGGATCGCTAAGGTGCTGATACGTAACAGAGCCAGGAGACACTTAGGCCCCGCATACTGGGAGCGTGAACTCCAAGCCAAGGCCCTACCACAAGGTCTGCCCGCGCAGGACAGAGACAAAGTTAGGCCTAGCTGCAGGCAGGTCAGAAACTTACTATGCAGAGGCAAGAAACAGGAGGCCCTACACCGGCTCATTGGGGAGGATCCTGATATGCACCCTTCACCCTACAGTGCTCCGGAATGTGCCTGAATTTCCACCAGTAAAAGGTACTGAAGTGACTACCGTGTCCGTTCCCGTTCTTGCTCTGACCCAGTTGGGTCTCGCCTGTCCTGCATTCCCCCTGCATACGCTTTTCTGAGGCCTAGCTCCACCTGTGGGGAGCTATACCATCGAGCTGCCTTATCACCGGCCTCAGTGGACTACTGCAGCGCTGGTGCTTCTCACCAGATACCACAGGTGGCGTCACGAACTCTTATAAAATTAACAATTATCCACCCTTTTAAAGACTGACCCCAGGGTACGGGCCCGGGAGCCGACCACCGCGACATCCCAAAGGCCAGGCAAAGGCCCGGGTACCGAGTCATCCCCATCCCCTGGGCTAGTCACATCCTCCTCCACCTCCTCTGCTGACCTCATCAACTGGCTGACTGTGGGTTGACAGTAAGTGGGATCTCCAACCTCGTCATCATCACCCTGTGTGTTCTCACACCCGTCGTCCTCAGAGCCAACCTCTTCCTGCCCTGACCGAAAAGTCAAGTTGTCACTCCAATCAGGTATTTGAGTCTCATCATCGTCTTCATCATTGTCTCCACCAACAGGATTTACAGTTTGGGAACAAGGGTCTACATTATGCTCAGAACCTTCTTCATCTGGTCCTGGATCCGACTCATAAAGATTCTGGGCATCAGTGCAGATCATTTCCTCGTCTGGATTAACAGAAGCTCTGGAGCAGACCTCCCTTTCCCAGGCTATAGTATGAGTAAACAGCTGTGCAGACTCAACCATCTGTGTTACCCCATACTCAGACGAGCAGCTGGAGACTTGGGAGCTGTGAGGAAGCAAGTGCGATTGGGGTGACACCTCTGAGGACTGGAGTATTTGTGATGTTGAAGTTGAGGTGAAGGAGAGCCCACTTGAAGGAGCACTTGATATACGTTGAAGCACCTGCTGTTTTTGTGCCTCATCTGGAATTTGTAGCGATGGGCGTGTCCGTAAGAAAGGGATCGTATCACATTGTCCACGAAAAGAAGTAGACATCTTAGTTTGGCTGGAAGATGGTCTTTCTTCTGCAGATGTTACTCCCCCCCCCACCGCGGGGGGGCTCGACCCACCAGCGGACAGGCACCAGTATTGAGAGAGGGGGGCGGGCCGTCAGGGTCCACCGCAGCTCTGGCACAAACCCGGCGACACGGAGGTGGCACGGGCAGGAACGGACTGGCCATGTCGGCGTCGCACTTTTTTGGTTTTAGAAGGGCATGACATGCCTATATCTGTGTCTCCCCCTCCTTTTACTCCTCCACCTCTTTTCTTTTCGCATGACTATATGTACTTGTCACTTTTCCATGTGTTAGTTGTGTCTTCAGAGCAGTTTGTCAGCTTTTGGACACCTTTGAAGGTGTTTTCTATGTGTTTCTATGTGTTTTTGTTTGCCTGCCATTGGTGTTTACGTTGTTCGAAGGTGTTCGACGAACAGTTCGACGAACAGTTCGGCGAACATACGGGTGTTCGAAGAACCGAACTCGAACACTACGGGGTGGCTCAACACTAATAATAAGTAATCATCTCCAAAGTGAGTTTTATAACACTGACCTCTGAAAGACCTTTAAGTAGTGTTGAGCCACCCCCGTAGTGTTCGAGTTCGGTTCGGTTCGTCGAACACCCGTGTGTTCGCCGAACTGTTCGTCGAACTGTTCGTCGAACACCTTCGAACACCGTTAAAACCAATGGCAGGCAAACAAAAACACATAGAAACACATAGAAAACACCTTCAAAGGTGTCCAAAAGCTGACAAACTGCTCAGAAGACATAACTAACACATGGAAAAGTGACAAGTACATATAGTCATGCGAAAATAAAAGTGGTGGAGGAGTAAAAGGAGGGGGAGACACAGATATAGGCATGTCATGCCCTTCTAAAATCCAAAAAGTGAGAAGCCGACACGGCCAGTCCGCTCCTGCCCGTGCCACCTCCGTGTCGCCGGGTTTGTGCCAGAGCCACGGTGAACCCTGATGGCCAGCCCCCCTCTCCCAATACTGGTGCCTGTCCGCTGGTGGGTCGAGCGAGCCCCCCTGTGGTGGAGGCAGCTCTAAGCTTTTTAATTTAAATTGTCTCTCTAATTTGAATGAATACACTTTAAATCCATTTACAAGGATCTATTGGAGGGCAAGTCTCATGCCAGCAGCCGCGTAATTCCAGCTCCAGTAGCGTCCACTAAAGCTGCTGCAGTTAAAAAGCTTTTATAAGGATCGAGCTCGGCTGTCCACCGCAAGGCATCCTACTGCCAGTCCCAGCCCCTATGCCTTGGGGTGCCTCCTGATGCTCTTCACTGAGTATCCCGTGGTCCCGAAGCATTTCCTTTGAAAAAATGAAGTGTCCAAACTACAGGTGGTGTAGCTTGCTTAACAGCCGGGATAATCCGCTGACTAGCAGACCCTGCTACTAGGCACAAAGTATTTCCTGGGCTAGATGCAGTTAAAAATTTGTAATTAGATACTCTCGTTGGATGCTGAGAAAGCATTCCATAGAGTCTCCTGGCACGCCATATATGATTCTCTTAAAAAGCTTGGGGTAGGGGTCTAGGGGACCCTTTTATAGCCAAAATCACGGCCCTGTATCGCAATACGTCACCTAGGCTGAAGATAAATGGAACTGTAGCACCCTGAGGGCTCGGTTGCTACAGAGGTATTGCACCTCACCCAGAGGTGTGATATCTCACTCTCAGGTAAGGATGTAGTGTGGATCAGGACCCGACACCTGCATGCATTACACCACATTGCCGTGGGGCAGGGCGACCAATATGCCCCTGAGATGGGCACGACAGTCCCTGTCCCTGGCTGGAGTGGGGGGAGGGAACACTGAGGAAGGGGAACCCTGTAGTGCAGGAGCAGGGAGGAAGCAGTTCCTGGGTGCATTGAGAAGGGAGTATAAAAGGTGGACACCATCTTAGTTCAGTGCAGAGAAGTCTGAGCAGAAGTGGCAGGGAGCAGGGGCTCTGCATGAGCTCTGCTCCGGAGGCGGGCCTAGTAACAGAGGCCCAGGCCTGGAAGAGGGAGAAGGAAGGAAGAGGAGCGGAGAAGGCTCCAGGAACGAGGAATGAAGGGATCTCAGGGGTGCGGACGGGCGAGTCGCCACCGCACGCCAGAATCCACCTGCGTGGAGGGGTCAGGCCAAAGGGGGAGACCGGTCCCCGAAACTAGTGGAGGCAGGAAACGACCCTCAGCTAGAAACAGGAGGCTGTGACATTTTATGTGGCGCAGCCCCTCGCTACACCCGCTAGGAAGGCACCACATAGGGTCAGGGAAACTGGCGCCAAGTTTACCAAGAGGGGGCCCGAGGCAGCCGGACAGAAGGGTTGGTAAGAAAGGCCAGACAAAGGACACACAAAGGGGGTCCTGTGAAGCACTCCAAAGTTATCTGGGAGTTGTCTGAGCCCCTCACCTGGTGAGCACAGTACGACGTGGGCAGCCGTTACCTGCAGACGTGGTCTGGATAATAAGAACTGTGAGTAAAGGCCCTGGACTGCATCACTGACTCCGTGTCATTACTGCTGCTGCCCTGCACCATCACCCCCATCCTCCGCATACACTGCCCTGAGGCTATACTCCTCCCGTGGGGAGTTATGCTACGCTCTGCTGCACCCACAACACCAGCCTCAGCGGTCTGCCCTGGAGCGGCGGTTCACTCTAACCGCAATCCACGGGTGGCGTAGTCGGACATTTAAACATCAAAACCACATAAATAGTTCCGCCACTGGTTTGACCGCCCTGAGCCACGGAACCGGGTCGCCGCCACGGAGACTACAACCACCACCATCCACCAAAAAGGGTCCGGCTCCGGGTGTCCCAAGGCCCAGGGGGCGCGTCAGAACATTTTCATCACCTTTCACAATCACCAATGGGACAAGGCAGGGATGTTCTCTGTCCCCTCTCTTATACATCCTAGTGACGGAGCACCTGCTCTCATCAATTCGCCATAACCCCAATATTAGGTGGATTGAGGTGGGAGGCACCGAGTACAAGTGCTCTCTATTTGCTGATGATGTCCTAGTATATATCACTCAATCACATATATCCATCCATGCTGTTATGGCTGAAATAGATCACTTTGTTACATGGTCAAATTTTAAAATCAATGCAGCGAAGTCTGAGGCCCTCGATGTCTCCCTCCCCAAATCCATATAGGATTCCATCCAGTCCAACTTTCCCTTTGCCTGGCCCTCACAGGGTATCAAATACTTAGGAATTCCTATTCATAGAGACCTCTCCCATCTATGTTATCTTAATTTTGGGCCCTTTATTGAACAACTCCATACAGACCACGGTTGGCAAGTTAGAACTGTAAGATTCACTACGTGAACCACTGGTGTTTTGTGGAAAAGCACATGTACACTGTGTTCCAAATTATTATGCAAAAAGTGTTTAGGAGTGATAAGGGAAGAATTTGTTTGTTTGTCAGTTAAACTCATTGATGGTGATGTGTGTCAGGGCTCTTTATATCACTGTAAGCAATTGCAGACACCAGTGCTAATTAGTTTGGCAGGTGTGTCCAATGAAAGGCAAGACTACTTAAGAAGGCTCTCTCACATTATTCAGCAGCCTACATTTTCTGCCAAAATGGGAAAGAAAAAGGATGTGTCGGCTGCTGAGAAGCAACAAATTGTGGAGTGTTTAGGTCAAGGCATGACTACAATCAACATTGTGCGATGATCAGGATGAAGTGTCTTGGCAATCAAGAAGTATGTAGCTGATTCACAGTACACACGTGTGCGTGCTGATAAGGGCAAATTGAGGACTCTTTCCTACAGGCAATTACGTCAGGTTGAAAGAGCAGCGGCAAAAAAGCCTTGTCATAGCAGCAGACAAGTTTTTGAAGCTGCTTGTGCCTCCAACGTCCCCCGAACAACAAGATGCAGGGTCCTTCAGAGGTTTGCAGCTGTGCATACGCCATCCTGTCGACCTCCTCTATCCACTTCACACAAGCAGAAACGGCTCCAGTGGGCCAAACATTACATGAAGACTGATTTTAAAACTGTTTTGTTCACGGATGAGTGCCGTGCAGCGCTCGATGGTCCAGATGGATGGAGTGGAGGATGGCTGGTTGATGGACACCCCACGCAAACACGGCTACAGCGCCAACAAGGAGGAGGTGGAGTAATGTTTTGGGCTGGAATCATGGGGAGAGAGATTGTCGGCCCCTTTAGGATCCCTGAAGGCGCTAAAGATGAACTCCATAATGTATGTGGATTTTCTCAAACAGCACTTCCTGCCATGGTTCAAGAAGAAGAACGGTGTATTTCACAGCAAGATCATTTTTCTGCATGATAATGCACCATCTCATGCTGCACATAAAACATCTGCATCTCTGGCTGATATGGGCATAAAAGGGGACAAACTTATGGTGTGACCCCCATGCTCCCCTGACCTCTACCCCATTCAGAACCTTTGGAGCATCATTAAAAGGAGTGTCTATGATGGCGGGAGGCAGTTCACATCTAAGCAACAGCTCTGGGAGGGTATTCTGTCCTCATGCAAAACAATTGAAGCAGAAACCATCCAAAACCTGACAAATTCAATGGACGAGAGAGTTCAGAAGCTCCTTTCGAACAAGGGGTCCTATGTGAAAATGTAACATCACCTAGAATAAAGTTTTGAGTTGAAAACTGTTTGATTTCAGTTTCTAACAACCTGCTAATGCTTATAATTTCAAAAATGACAATTTTTTTGGTCTTTATTAAAATGAAAAGGTTGATCGAAAAGTTTGGGGGATCTAAGAGTGTGGCAACCCAGTAGTCATGATTACTTCGAATTCTGACAATATGAGGGTCATGCTGCAGGTAGTGCAGCAAGAAGGCACTTATGTGTCTTGCGCATCTCGGAGCCCCAAAATTATTTTCCGGGCTAGATGCAGCTAAAAATTATTTTTAATTTTAAATCTGGTGGAGCTTATTATAGATGGCCTAATAGGATCAGTGCTGCACACTGCTACAAAGCCCAAATTATTTTCCAGTCAAGATACAGATAAACATGATTAGTAATTTGAAAGCTTAAAACGGTTGGTAGGGTGATTTTAAACAATCATCAAGCTTTTACTCTCCCCAGGATGACACAGGGGTAGAAAAGTCGTTTCGGATCCATGATTTGTTCATCTTTATGAACGTGAGTCTGTCTACATTATCAGTGGAGAGCCGCGTGCGCTTATCTGTCAGCACACCACCAGCAGCGCTGAACACACGTTCAGACAGAACGCTGGCTGCGGGGCATGACAAGATCTCCAAGGCGTAAGTGGCTAGCTCCGGCCATTTATCCAGATTGGAAGCCCAAAAAGAGCAAGGGTCCAGTGACACAGTCGTGGCTTCAATGTTTACTTGGAGATACTCCTGTACCATCGTCTCTAGGCGTTGACTATGTGTCAGACTTCTTGTCTCCTGTGGCCTTGCTAAGGATGGGCTAAAAAAGTGGTGAAATGATTCCGCAAAATTGATGTTACCACCAGATACTGTGGTTCTGTTATGGTTTGAGTGCTGAACACTTGACGGTCCCACGGTTGGCAAGTTGGAACTCTGAGATTCACTACGTGCACCACTGGTATTTTGTGGAAAAGCACATGTAAGATTCTGCAACAGTCTCTGCTGATACTCCTGCATGCGTGCATCCCTTTCTATGGCAGGAATAATTTCTGCAAATTTACTTTTGTACCGGGGATCTAACAGTGTGGCAACCCAGTAGTCAGGATTATTTCTAATTCTCACAATTCGAGGGTCATGTTGCAGGTAGTGCAGCAAGAAGGCACTCATGTGTGTTGCGCATCCAGGAGCACCAAGTCCCTGTTGTGTTGGTGGCGAGGTAACAATCATGCTTCCTTCCTCTGTCCTCTCCCCCCAACCTCGCACAACAGAAATGTGATCAAGGTCTCCCTCATCTGATGAGTCTTCCATCAGTTCGTCCTCCACTTCTTCCTGGGCTCCTGCACCTTCCTCACTAGTTTGGCTGCTACCATGCGCCCTGGTAAAACCATCTCCCCCACCCTCACATGCCTGCCGCCTTGGTGCTGCCGACCGTCTGGACCTTGCAGATGTTAGCCCTTCCGCATACAACTCCTCCTCCTCTACTTCCTCCACCTCCTCTTGTGCCACCACCTGACTCCGAATTCTGTTTAACATGTGCTCCAGCATGTAAATCACCGGAATAGTCATGCTGATAATGGCATCGTCAGCACTAAACATCTTCGTTGCCATTTCTAAACTGTGCAGAAGGGTGCATAGGTCCCTGATCTGAGACCACTCCTCCAGCGTGATTTGCCCCACCTCTGAATCTCGTTGGCCCAGGCTATACGTCAGAACGTATTGCACCAGGGCTTGTCGGTGCTGCCACAGTCGCTGCAACATGTGCAGAGTTGAATTCCACCGGGTAGGCACATCGCATTTTAGCCGGTGAAGTGGCAGGCCCAACGACTTCTGTAGAGATGTAAGTCGCTGAGCTGCGGGATGCGAACAGCGGAATGAGCACACAGCGACCGTGCCCTCTGCAGAAGGCCATCTAGTCTGGGATAGTGGGCTAAAAATTGCTGGACAACCAGGTTCAACACGTGAACCATACAAGGCACGTGTGTGACATTGCCCCGGCGAAGGGCCGCACCCAGGTTTGCAGCATTGTCGCACACGGCCTTCCCTGGTTTCAGGTCCAGTGGAGACAACCATTCATGAAATTGGTTCTCCAGAGCTGACCACAACTCCTCAGCTGTGTGACTCACATTTCCCAGACATTTCAATGTAAAAACCGCCTGATGACGTTGAGCCCTACTGCCAGCATAGTAAGGAGGTGTGCAGGATCCCTTCTGCGCAGTTAGAAAGCTTGTGGCATGACCAGACAGACTTTGGGTGCAGGTGGAAGACCGAGAGGAGGTTGAGGAGGCAGAAGCAGTGGAGGAACTTTGACATAAAGAGGATTGACGCACAACTCGTGGGGACGGCAAGACTTGGACAGCAGCCCCTTGTCCTGCTGTCACCATAGTTACCCAGTGCCCAGTCAGCGACATGTAACGCCCCTGTCCATGCCTACTCGTCCAAGTGTCTGTGGTGAAATGCACCCTGTCACACACAGAGTTTCTCAAAGAAGCGGTGATGTTGTGTGCGACATGCTGGTGGAGCGCAGGCACACCTTTCTTTGAGAAGTAGTGCCGACTGGGCATCTGGTACTGGGGCACTGCGACGGACATAAGGTCTCGAAAATCCTCTGTGTCCACCAGGCGGAAAGGCAGCATTTCTGTAGCCAAGAGCTTGCAGATGGTGAAATTCAACCTCTTAGCTTTCTCATGGCTAGGAGGAAATGGTCTTTTACTTGTCCACATCTGAGGGACCGAGGGCTGGCTATTGTGCTTAGACGGGGTTGATAAGGGTGTCCCCGGCAAACTGCCGGTCTGAGAGGAAGATGCAGGCGGACATGTTAGGTTGCCTTGATCCAAAGGTGGTGCTATCGATGTCGGACAGCGCTCAACACCAGCTGGTGTTACCACCTCCAAAGAAAATGATGACCTGCCAATCACGCTGGCTGTTGCGGGTAAAGAGGTGGCAGGTCTGCGCCCCAAAACAGGTGTGACTGCTGTCCCCCTAGTCACAGAGGATGAAGAGGCCGCGGATGCACAAGATATGGCAGACGGTGGTTGGCCCGGCCGGCTAGGCCGCATTGTAGCACACTGAGCTTCCCACTGCAACTTATGCTTCATGTCCATGTGCCGGTTCATGCATGAAGTACTCAAACTATGTATTTTTTGGCCTCTACTTAGCTTTTGCTGACAAATGTTACAGATAACACGAGTTGGGTCATCTTTATCGATCTGAAAAAATGCCCAGGCTATGCAAGGCTTAGCACCCATGCGACCTGAAGAGCCACCACGACTTGTGGTGAGAGGCAGAGTTGTGTTTGAGGATGCAGTTGTTGACGTGCTTCCAGTACTACGTCTCTGTCCAGGAAGGCGCAACCTGACCTCGTCGTCACTAGCATCTTCCTCCACCTCCTCTGCTGACCTCATCTCTTGGCTGACTGTGGGTTGACAGTAAGTGGGATCTCCAACCTCATCATCATCACCCTGTGTGTTATCACACCCGTCGTCCTCAGAGCCAACCTGTTCCTGCCCTGACAAAAAACTAAAGTTGTCGCTCCAATCAGGTATTTGAGTCTTATCATCGTCTTCCTCATTGTCTCCACCAACAGGAGTTACAGTTTGGGAATGAGGGTCTACATTATGGTCAGAACCTTCTGCGTCTGGTCCTGGATCCGACTCATAAAGATTCTGGGCATCAGTGCAGATCATTTCCTCGTCTGGATTCACAGAAGCGCTGGAGTCGACCTCTGATTCCCAGGATATAGTATGAGTAAACAGCTCTGCAGACTCAACCATCTGTTCTACCTCATACTCAGACGGGCAGCTGGAGATTTGGGAGCTGTGAGGAAGCAAGTGCGATTTGGGTGACACCTTTGAGGACTGGAGTATTTGTGATGTTGAAGTTGATGTGGAGGAGAGCCCACTTAAAGGAGCACTTGATATCCGTTGAAGCACCTGCTGTTTTTGTGCCTCATCTGGAATTTGTAGCGATTGGCGTGGCCGTAAGAAAGGGATCTTATCACATTGTCCGCTAAAAGAAGTAGACATTTTAGTTTGGCTGGAAGATGGTCTTTCTTCTGCAGATGTTACTGTTGCTTTAACACCTACCCCACGGACACAACCTTTTTTCCCTTTCCCAACACGCCTATTCCCCTTTCCACCAGCAGCAGGCCTTTTTCCACTCATTTTGGTGGTTAACTAATTCACAACTCTGGAGTTGTTTGCACAAAAAAACAATGGATGGTAACCGAGCAGAGCTGAGTGGCCAAACTGTGGTATTAGGCCAAAACTATTGGCTGGGTTAGATGCAGAAAAAAATATATTCAGTTTGCAACCTGATGGAGGTCAGTATAGATGGACTAATACAACAAGTCCCACACACAGCTAGAAGCCCAATATTTTTTCAGAGGTACTGTAGATGCAGATAAAAATTATTTTTAATTTGCAACCTGATGGAGGTCAGTATAGATGGACTAATAGAGAAAGTCCGACACACTGCTAGAAGGCCAAATATTTTTTCAGAACTAGATGCAGAAAAAAATTATATTCAGTTTGCAACCTGATGGAGGTCAGTATAGATGGATTAATAGAACAAGACCCACACACAGCTAGAAGCCCAATATTTTTTCAGAGGTAGATGCAGAAAAAAATATATTCAGTTTGCAACCTGATGGAGGTCAGTATAGATGGACTAATACAACAAGTCCCACACACAGCTAGAAGCCCAATATTTTTTCAGAGGTAGATGCAGAAAAAAATATATTCAGTTTGCAACCTGATGGAGGTCAGTATAGATGGACTAATACAACAAGTCCCACACACAGCTAGAAGCCCAAATATTTTTTCAGAGGTACTGTAGATGCAGATAAAAATTAGTTTTAAATTGCAACCTGATGGAGGTCAGTATAGATGGACTAATACAACAAGTCCCACACACAGCTAGAAGCCCAAATATTTTTTCAGAGGTACTGTAGATGCAGATAAAAATTAGTTTTAATTTGCAACCTGATGGAGGTCAGTATAGATGGACTAATAGAGAAAGTCCGACACACTGCTAGAAGGCCAAATATTTTTTCAGAGCTAGATGCAGAAAAAAATTATATTCAGTTTGCAACCTGATGGAGGTCAGTATAGATGGATTAATAGAACAAGACCCACACACAGCTAGAAGCCCAATATTTTTTCAGAGGTAGATGCAGAAAAAAATATATTCAGTTTGCAACCTGATGGAGGTCAGTATAGATGGACTAATACAACAAGTCCCACACACAGCTAGAAGCCCAATATTTTTTCAGAGGTAGATGCAGAAAAAAATATATTCAGTTTGCAACCTGATGGAGGTCAGTATAGATGGACTAATACAACAAGTCCCACACACAGCTAGAAGCCCAAATATTTTTTCAGAGGTACTGTAGATGCAGATAAAAATGAGTTTTAATTTGCAACCTGATGGAGGACAGTATAGATGGACTAATAGAATGATGCTATGCCCAAAAGATTTTACTTCACTAGGTGCAGTAAAAAAATTGGTATTCTATACACAGGTGGTATATCTTGCAACACAGATAGGCTACTCCACTGACTAACACACTCTGCAATAGGCCAAAAAGGATTAGCTTTGCTAGATTCAGCCAAATGCTGTGAAAAAAACTTGCACAGCACTGGCACAGACCTGCCTGGCATAAACTGATAGGAACTGATGTAACCTAGTCCTGAAAAGGACTCCAATTACAATTAGTCTTTACTCCCACAGCCTATCTATTTAAGAGCACAGACCTCCCTGATAAAAGTCGTAGGAAATGCTGTAACCTAGTCCTTAAAAGGACTGCAATCACAACTATTCCCTACTCCCAAGCTATCTGTATATTTGTGCGAAAATTGGCTTGAAATTAACAAGGTATAGCGCACACAGCAACAGCGGTGCCGTCTAACACGCAGCTGCAGCAGTGAGAAAATGGTGGCGACGGGGAAAATGGCTTGGTCTTATAGGGCAAGGACATGTGACATACACTGCCAATGACACATGCCCTTGCTTGTGTGAAAAAAAGCACTTCGCTCCGTGTGTGCGCTGCTGATAGGCTGACAGATTGCACCTCCCCACTGCAAATGCGGGAAAGAGAAAAAAAAATGGAGATCTTCATTATTCCTGCAGAGATCCATCCCCTGCCCCTCCCCCCACCCCGCTGTACACTCAAACTGCGTATTAACATTAATTTTCATCATTACTGAGAAAAAATCCAGTTATGATTTTGGTGCACGAACAGTTATCGAACATAACCTCGAACAGCCGAATTTTTATCAAATTGTTCGTGTTCGCCGAACGGCTCGAACACCGCCCAAAACAGCTCGAATTTGAGATTGGCGAACAGTTCGAGTAGAAGAACGCTCATCTCTACCTTTAAGGTCACATTGTATCTGACCCTGATTCACCATGTATATTTCAAGAGATTTTATGTTCGTTTCAATGTGAACAATGCTTAAAGGGTTTTTGCAAGAAGTGTTTATATGTGATAAGGGTTGCAAAGTGCTACTGACTGGTGACGATCAAGGTCTTGAAACCCCCATCGATCGGTCAAAATGCAGCTCTTAAGTGCACAGCTCCAGCATGAACTGTGCACGTAGAGAGGTGAACAGGTTCAATAGTAAGGTTATGGGTCCGTGCACCTCTCTCACAGAGCAGCGTATGGAACTGACCCCGTCCAGCGTTCTCTGCATATGCTCCTGCAGAAACTGTGCTCTTCAGTGTTTTGTCCGATCGGTGGGGGTCTCAGTCATTGAATCCCACTGATCATCAGCACCTTGTAGACCATATTATATTTAAAAACATTTTGCACTTTTTAAAATGTATTATGCTAGCCAAAGACAAGATGTAACCACTTCTTAAAAAAACCTCAAAGACTAATTTTCTTTGTTAACCCTTTACTAATATATGATGTACTGGTATGTCAAATGTTGAGTGCTGATGTATGGATCAGGTTCAGAAGCTGAGTCGGCACCATTTATTATGCTTTGTTTATATAGCGCCATCATATTCCACAGCGCTTTACAGACATTGTTATCCCTGTCCCCAATGGAGCTCACAATGTAACTTCCCTATCAGTATGTCTTTATTTGAACTGTGAGAGGAAACCCTCGCAAACATGGGGAGAACATACAAACTCCTTGCAGATGTTGTCCTTGGTGGGATTTGGACCCAAGACCCCAGCGCTGCAAAGCATTGAGCCACCGTTCTGCCCAGCATATCCAGGAGATGCTGGCCTCATTCATACAGTTCACATCTTATTAGCAGTGACTGGAGCCATCTCAGATCGCTGCTATTTAACCATTTAATTACTGGTGTCATTCACTGACAGCAGCATTTAAATAAAGTAATTAATTGTGCACTCGCACATCATCCCACTGGCAAGATGATTATTGGAAGCTGATGGGTCGACATGATAGCCAGGGGCATGTGAAGATCCACCGTGGCAGCCATATTTTTCTTATGAAGCCCATTGTCTAGATACTGCAATACAGTAATATTAATAAATCAACAAAAAAATATTTGGTATCGCCACATATGTGAAAGTCCAATCAATTTAACCCAAACGTTAAATGAGGAAAAAAAATGGAAACACAACAATTGCTTTTTTGGGGGGGGGGTGAGAGGGGTATTGGGGGTTGCTGCACCTCCCTAAAAAAAAGAATTAGAAAGCAATTCAAATTTTGGATCTACCTAAAAATGTTATCAATAAGAATATCAGTTTGCCACACAAATTAACAAGCCCACCTACAGCTCCGTCCATGGGATAATTAAAAGGTTACGGGTTTCAGAAAATGGCGACACAAATCAATTTTTTTTGAACACCTTAAAAAAAGCAAATTATAAAAATTTGCTATCACGGTAACAAAAAATACATTTTCAAAACAATTTTATTCAGAAGTATTTTATGAAGAAAAAAATGTTTTACTTGTGAAAAATATGGTCATTGACAGCGACAGTTTCAATGTGCTTCGATGTTATAGTAGTGTCCTGAATTCATCATTTCTGTGGTTTTATATGCATGTGACATGATTTGTAGAAAATATTCAGCTTGAACACTGGAGCTAAGCAAAGCAATGATGGATGGAGAATAAATCGCTCTGACTTTGCCCCCATCATCCGGAGGATTGCCTGTTATTTATATACTTTGCACATTTCTGCATATTGTGTGGAAGTTTTATTGGCGTTGTTTTTCCCACCCTACAGAAGTGGGACAGCAGGTGAACAGCAGATCTGTGTATCCGCTGATGAACCAAGAGAGACATTTACGATATCAAATGCAGCCAAGCGGTACCCGCTCTCTGGGAGACGGAGAATATCTCCACGGCAACGCAACTAGCAGCTGATGACCTGATCTATGGAAACCGGAGACTGTTTCACAGGCTCACAAGCTCGAACTGATAAAGCTCATTGCTTTCGCTGCTGGACTCCGGCTTTTAATTTTAATATTCATTTCCTTGGATTTTATTTTCAGAAATCCCGCACTGATGGGAGGGTGACAGTTTAGCTTCTTGCGCTAACAAGACGGAATACATAAACAGAGATGTTTCTCCCCTTTACAGCTAGACGCTTGTAATCACTTCACATATTTAGGGCCATTCCAGCAAATCAATTATTCCGAAGGGTTCAACTTTTAGAAACCGCCAGAGTAATAATTCACAATGATGAGAATTGTTTAAAAGGCATTTATGCGACGGAACACAATTTATGCAAATGAGATTTGGATGACAGTTTCATTGACAGCGTGATGATGTAACCAGCTGGTGGCGCTATTGCTATGATCCTTGTCGCGTACTACCGTCCAAACACAACACAATATGACCCATCGTAAATAGGAGTCTGGGATTTTAGGGTAAACTAGATCTTAACCCTAAACAAAACTGTAGGTATCATCTGTAGAGAAATCAAAGTGCACAGATGTACAGTATACCCAAATGATTATAAGACATTATATAAGGGCTCATTCAGATGTCAGTGATTTTCCTCGTACACAAAAAACTGATTTTCATCAGTGATTTGGATCAGATTTTCATCAGTTTGGTCAGTGTGTCAGTTTTTACCATCACATTTTTGTTACTTTTTTTTCAGATGAACAAAAAAAATCTGATGGAGGTCTCTGAAGCTTCTCCTATCAAACAGTTAAAAATGGAAGAGCATATGGATGTCATCTGAGTGCAGTCTGATTTTTTACCTGTAGACTTGCATTGGTGAGTTTGATCCCTCACTCAGATAAAAATCAGATGTGTTGGTGGTGGAAGCGACTCGGTCTGCAAAAATACAAGGACATGTGAACAGCTATGGGCAGCACAGTGGCTCAGTAGTTACTTTGCATTGTAGCGCTGGGGTCCTGGGTTCAAACTCCACCAAGACAACATCTACAAGGAGTTTGTATGTTCTCCCAGTGTTTGTGTGGGTTTCTTCTGGGGTCTCCGGTTTCCTCCACACTCCAAAGACATACTGATAGGGAATCTAGATTGTGAGCCCCTATGGATAATGTCTGTAAAGCGCTGTGGAATATGATAGCGCTATATACGCAATGCATAATATATAAATAATAAATAGCAGCTCCATATTCTAGTGCAGACTATATTAACTACAAGTTCTATCCGTGAAAAACCGACATCTGAATGAGCTCTTACACAAATATTACTGACACCAGATCACTGGAGGTATAATGTGAAAGCATGAAATAACTTTGAGGGTGCGAATTCACCATATAACAATCAAACAAACTTTGGATGATGTAAGTGAAACACTAGTGTGAGCATTAGTAAACTGGGACTGCCAGCGGACAGGCATTTATCATCTATTCTCCGGATAGGTAAAAAATATCTTTGGCACTAAGTTTAGGCCGGATGCCGACAGTCCTTAAAAGTAGGGCACTTTTTTCACCTGTCCATGAAAAAAAATTGATGTTATTTTTTTTAGGCTGGAGGGTCTAGTGAAGATTTTTATGACTGTATTTTTCACCCTTTCACAGTTCACAGTAAATGCAGCTAATGTCTTCATATAGGAGTAATGGTCTGTTGACATGCATCACTTAAAATCTTAATGATGTATTATGATCATCTAATGTGTCCGTAAAAAAAGTTGTCTGTCCATGATTTTTTGAGAAGCTGTCTAGAAAAAATAAAAAACAAAGTTGTCAATCTTGGTTTTAAGGTAATAACTTGCGATCCTTGGGGGTCCGAGAGCTAGAATCCCCATCTATCCCATGATCAGGTATCTGCATAGCCCCATCTAGGCAAAGTGGTTGTGGACTCATTCCCACCACCATTGTATTCATTGACTATGACACAATAGATGATGCATATGCTGTGGATAGGTGGGTAAGTGGTAACCTTGTGGAAAGGTGACAACTTGGTACAAACTGTTTTAGCACTGCATGGTGGCCATTCAGATGAACCTAAAGAGTTAAATGATTCCAGAAAGTATCATCATGGACAATAATTTTTACAATCACAGAACTTGCTAAAGTAAAGAGCTATATCTACTTCCTTACACCTGCAAGAAAGGCTTTGAAACACTTGTGAGATGCTAGTTCTGCATTCTTATCATTTGAGACCCGAACTTTAATCTGGGTATTTACAATACAGTGGTTAGCACTGTTGCTTTGCAACTCTGGGGTTCTTGGTTCAAATCCCCTCAACAACATCTGCATTGAATCTCTATGTGCTATTTTGTCTTGCATGCGCTTCCTCCAGGTTCTCCGATTTCCTCCCACTCTCGAAAGAAGTACTGATAGGGAATTTGGATTATAAACCCCAATGGGGCCAGCTATGACAGTGTCTGCATAGCGCTGAGGAAAATGTTTGCGCTATATGAGCAAGCCTAATAAATAATTTATAATGTGATATTCATTTTATGTAGATACAGGAGTGCACCCAATGGGCAATTCTCATTGACCTTTAAAGCGATTGTCCAATCTAAATCGATAAGTCTGCAGTCACACAGAGTTACTGCAGATCTTTGAATCCCCCCAGCGCAGGCACTGTGCGCTGCGAAGATTGGCCGGTTTCTGAGCTGGGAACGGTGGTAATGTATGTGATATGCATAATCCCAGCCAGAGCCCGTCTAGGGGGCTCAGCCTCAATCCAAACATTTATATTGAGCGAGGCTGCGACCACTGGAAGGCTTCTGGCTGGAAGTATGTATATCGACTGGCGAATCCCTGCAGCCCACAGTGCCTGCTCTGGGGGGGGATTCATAAGTCTGCAGTCACACAGAGCGACTGAAGACTTTTCATTTTACACTGGACAACCCCTTTAAGGTTAGCTGATAGGAGTGAAGCTATGATTTTAGCCTATCTGAAGATAAAATGAAATAAGCTGTGGGATTCAGCTTTTTATACACTACAGCTTTATCTTAACAAGCATATCATTAGGCTCTGACAAGTATAAATGATTTTCCTTTCGGTAAGTCAAGGGACACAGCCACTAGATTGACAATATGGTTTAGATCAATCACTCAAGCACACAGCACTTTCTCTCCAGTCTCTTACGACCGTACTCATGAATTAAAGTCCTCATGACTGATGGGTTCTCATTAATGTTTCCCTTAATACTGTGTGACATGCAGATCCGGCTTATTTGATTGGCAGAAAATGTTCTGTTCTTAATGGGAGGACTACAATAACTAGTTGTAAGCAAGCATTAGCATTGCATTGAAATCAGCTTCCATGTCACCATAAAACACTGTGATTTTGATGTTGTGCTCAGCTCAGTCTCTCTTATACTTAACTTCGTCTGATTTTAAATGCTGCACATTGATATACTAAAATATTCAATTTATAACTAATTATTATAATTAAAAACTACATAATGTAAAAAGTTAAATATACTATAGTTTGGTAGAAAACATTTAGAACACGCATAAAGTATATTATATATCTATTATGGATGTATCCACTTCAAGATGACACAGTAACTGGTAGTGACTTTGCAAATGGAACAGATGTTTACTTTGCTTATGGCCCCTAATAAAGCACTTAGTCTCTCAATGAGGGCAGTTACACAGTGTTGAGGTACAGAGCTTAGTGGTTACATAACAAATAATGGGAAAATGCCTGACGATCACCTATCAGAGTTAGGGCTCATTCACTTGTCAGTTTTCACAGATAGCACTCGTACCTATAATTGTGAATGGCGCCATTCACATGACCATGATTTTTCACGGACTGAACAGTTCACGCAAAATCGGGGAGACATGTCTGATTTTGATCCAAGTGTCGGATCAAAATCGGCAATGCAAGTTTATGGATCCGTGGAAAAATTGATTTTATCTGAGTGCTGTCTGATTTTTAAGGACTGATAAATAGGAGAAGGTGGAGAACATTTTTTACATTATTTTTACGTTTGAGAAAAACTGATGAAATTCATACGAATCTCAGACCTAAGTCTGATAAAACTCTGATGAAACTGTGACTGAAATCACTGATGGAGCTCAGTCTCATGCGTGACTAGTGAACGAGACCTTAACGCATAGAGCTGAGTAATTGAACATCAGAGTTGAGTTACAGAGTTTGGTAGTTACACATCAGAGTTGAGACAAGGAACTTGGTGGTGCACATCAGAGTTGAGACAAGGAACTTGGTGATGCACATCAGAGTTAAGAAACTGAGCTTGATAAGTGCTCACCAGAGTTGAGGCAGAGCTTGTAGGATTCCAGAAGCAACAGTAATAGTTCTTATCACAGTTTACATAGTAATGCACAAGGGGAGGTTTCAAGTGTCTTAAACCATGATGTCTCAGTTTTTACATGACCATAATGCAGATATAGGCTGGAAGTGATCTGCAGCCACCTCTCTTCACAGAGTGCTTATTTGAACAGGACAAATAGTAACTGCAGTCCAGATCAAGTGGTTCACATCATAAGTGGCAGTCCCAATCCAACACGAAGAAACTCATGGTCACTACTCTTCTCAAGAAGCCCAACTCTGACCACAAATCCTCCTCCATGCTTCATAGTAAAAAATACTCCTTTGCAGCACAACAAATACCCAATAAACTCACTAGCTAACTTATTTATCATCTAGCCACCTGACCACTAGGCAAGCTAAGCTAACGCCTTATATACCCTTAACAGTTAAAACAGTTACCTTTGGTCAGTGTTTTCTAAATCTCTGTATCATGCAATAACTCCTCAAGACCTTCTAAAGGCATGAACAGTAGATGATTGTAACCATTAACAGCAATGTACACTACCGTTCAAAAGTTTGGGGTCATTTAGAAATTTCATTATTTTTGTAAGAAAAACACATTTTTTTTCAGTGAAGCTAACATTAAATGAATCAGAATTACACTCTATACATTGTTAATGTGGTAAATGACTATTCTAGCTGCAAACATCTTGTTTTTAGTGCAATATCTACATAGGTGTATATAAGCCCATTTCCAACAACCACCACTCCAGTGTTTTAATGGTACATTGTGTTTGCTAATTGAGTTAGAAGGCTAATCGATGTTTAGAAAACCCTAGAAAACCCTTGCACAAGTATGTTAGCCAAGCTGAAAACGGTTTGGCTGATTTAAGAAGCTATAAAATTTACCTTCCTTTGACCTAGTTGAGAATCTGGAGCATTACATTTGTTTGTTCTATGAAACTCTCAAAATGGCCAGAAAAAGAGAACTTTCATGTGAAACTCGACAGTCTATTCTTGTTCTTAGAAATGAAGGCTATTCCATGCGAGAAGTTGCCAAGAAACTGAAGATTTTCTACAACGGTGTGTACTACTCCCTTCAGAGGAGAGCACAAACAGGCTCTAACCAGAGTAGAAAGAGAAGTGGGAGGCCCCGCTGCACAACTGAGCAACAAGACAAGTACATTAGAGTCTCTAGTTTGAGAAATCGACGCTTCACAGCTCCTCAACTGGCAGCTTCATTAAATAGTACACGCAAAACGCCAGTGTCAACGTCTACAGTGAAGAGGCGACTCCAGGATGCTGGCCTTCAGGGCAAAGTGGCAAAGACTGGCTAATAAAAGGAAAAGATTAATATGGGCAAAAGAACACAGACATTGGACAGAGGGAGATTGGAAAAAAGTTTTATGGACAGACGAATCAAAGTTTGAGGTGTTTGGATCACACAGAAGAACATTTGTGAGACGCAGAACAACTGAAAAGATGCTGGAAGAGTGCCTGATGCCATCTGTCAAGCATGGTGGAGGTAATGTGATGGTCTGGGGTTGCTTTGGTGCTGGTAAAGTAGGAGATTTGTACAAGGTAAATGGGATTTTGAATAAGGAAGGCTATAACTCCATTTTGCAATGCCATGCTATACCCTGTAGACAGCGCTTGATTGGAGCCAATTTCATCCTATAACAGGACAATGACCCAAAGCACACCTCCAAATTATGCATGAACTATTTAGGGAAGAAGCAGACAGCTGGTATTCTATCTGTAATGGAGTGGCAGGCGCAGTCACCAGATCTCAACCCCATTGAGCTGTTGTGGGAGCAGCTTGACCGTATGGTATGCAAAAAGTGCCCATGAAGCCAATCCAACCTGTGGGAGGGGCTTCAGGAAGCATGGGGTGAAATTTCTCAAGATTACCTCAGCAAATTAACGGCTAGAATGCCAAAGGTCTGCAATGCTGTAATTGCTGCAAAGAGAGCATTCTTTGACGAAAGCAAAGTTTGAAGGAGAAAATTATTCTTTCTAATAAAAATCATTATTTCTAACCTTGTCAATGTCTGGACTATATTTTCTAATCATTTTGCAACTCATTTGATAAATAAAAGTATGAGTTTTCAAGGAAAACACAAAATTGTCTGGGTGACCCCAAACTTTTGAACGGTAGTGTATGTAAGGTAGGAAATATATTTTCAAAGTATTACATATAATTTAATCTATTATTTTGGCAAATTCCTCACAAATTACACACACAATGCAAAGTTTATATTGCTTAATGGTTATGTTCAGACCTAAGAGTTACTATTTGAACATTATAGTGTTTGTCCATTTATGATACTACTGTACATTTACATACATATGGGGCAGAATGGCATTCCTCAGGTACCCTCTGCCCCACTACATATATGATTTAATTAGCATCACTTTCTGTTTATTTGCAACTTGGTATTCTAAAGTCTGGTGTAGCTTCTTGAGAATTACAATGAACATCGCATTTTTGGACCAATGTGTCCGAGGGTAACATATAGCATCATGCATATCTCCTAAAGTAGTGACAGGATGCCATCTTAAGGCAAGTTGTTCATGTAACCCAACAGTCCAATGTATTGCAGCATGCCTACTTTGACTCACTACTGTGCTGGGCTGCAATATGGTGCTTTTTTGAGAATATTTCCTTAGAGAGGACCTGTCACTTGGTCAAAGAAATTGTGTTAAATACCTATTGAAATCCCTAAGCTCTGCTGATTTTACTATTCTTTTCGATTTTGCTCTGCATTACCCCATTGCAGAGATATTCACATTTGTTTCTTCTTGAGCACAGTATGTGAAATCTCTTCTTGTAGTCAATCTGGGTGTTTCTTCAGAGTCTTCTCTGGGGGCCTGCGCTTTTAACCCTCCCTTCCAGACACTGCCAATCACAGCTCAGCAGCATCTGAGACTGCTAGATCAGCTGATGAGCTGTGATTGTCAGGGTCTGGGAGGGAAGGGTGAAAGTGGACATTCCCATAGAAAATTGAAAAAACACCCAGTTGGTCTGCAAGAAGAGATTTCTTATAGTGCACTCCAAAAGCAACAAATGTGAATATCTCTGCAATGGAGTGACTAAGCACAAAATGGAAAAGAGTGACAGAATCAGGGGAGCTCAGGGATTTCTGCAAGGTATTTAACTTTTTTTTTCACAAGTGGCAGGTCCTGTTTAGAACAGTATGCAATGGAGCCACACAATTTTTCCACTTGATTAAGCTAGATAAAAGCAAAATAAACTCTGTGGCATGTTGTTTTCATGTTGCAGCAGAAAACGAGTATTCTATTCTTTGTAAAGTATAATGAATAGCCGTGTACTTGATAATATAGTTGGTATATCAATTTCTGAAGGATATCATGATGTTTGCATGCTATCTTTTCATGGAAAAAAACTCAATTGTGTTTTTTTTTGTTTCTTCACTGCTAAGTGGTACACTTTAGTCCAGGTAAGGTGATCATCACACAAAAAACACAATTCATTATACTGTAGATATTTACATTAGAGCCATTTGTAGCAAGGTGTGAATTTGTCCACACAACATTCGACCAGGAAATATTTTCATCCCCTGGAAGTAAACAATTATACACAGAGCACATTAAAAGTAGAATAACTTTTTACTATATGGTTATTAAATAATTATTTTCTAAAAACTGGGAATGCCATGCTACAGTTATTATCACCAAAGGATACAAATGTGAGAGTATTTGCTGTATAAAGTCATAACTTGCAACACGCTGCTTGAAAACCCACTGAGAGGGAAATGGTAAGCTAAAAGGTGATAACCTATATTTACTAGTGTGAAATTTAAAGGTAAGGTCAGGACAAGCAGCAAAAAGAAATGGCTGGAATTCAAAGCAGTACAGATTTCCCAACCAGGTAAACAATGTACAATGGAAACAAAATAGCAAAGGTAAGGAAGCATTATTACACAAAGGTTTAGCTAGCTGGGTCAAGGGGCACCAATATGCCATTCTGCCCTAGTTAGAGTATAAAGATACAGTGATCGGTTGAAAACGAAAATCTCTCTATGACTCTGCATTATAAAATGCTGAAAATTTACCATCTAAATTTGTAGGATTTTACTATTTACCATCCACAAATATTACGAGTAGTGTTGAGCCACCCCCGTAGTGTTCGAGTTCGGTTCGTCGAACACCCGTGTGTTCGCCGAACTGTTCGTCGAACTGTTCGTCGAACACCTTCGAACACCGTTAAAACCAATGGCAGGCAAACAAAAACACATAGAAACACATAGAAAACACCTTCAAAGGTGTCCAAAAGCTGACAAACTGCTCAGAAGACACAACTAACACATGGAAAAGTGACAAGTACATATAGTCATGCGAAAAGAAAAGAGGTGGAGGAGTAAAAGGAGGGGGAGACACAGATATAGGCATGTCATGCCCTTCTAAAATCCAAAAAGTGAGAAGCCGACACGTTCAGTCCGCTCCTGCCCGTGCCACCTCCGTGTCGCCGGGTTTGTGCCAGAGCCGCGGTGAACCCTGACGGCCAGCCCCCCTCTCCCAATACTGGTGCCTGTCCGCTGGTGGGTCGAGCGAGCCCCCCTGTGGTGGAGGCAGCTCTAAGCTTTTTAATTTAAATTGTCTCTCTAATTTGAATAAATACACTTTAAATCCATTTACAAGGATCTATTGGAGGGCAAGTCTCATGCCAGCAGACGCGTAATTCCAGCTCCAGTAGCGTCCACTAAAGCTGCTGCAGTTAAAAAGCTTTTATAAGGATCGAGCTCGGCTGTCCACCGCAAGGCATCCTACTGCCAGTCCGAGCCCCTATGCCTTGGGGTGCCTCCTGATGCTCTTCACTGAGTATCCCGTGGTCCCGAAGCATTTCCTTTGAAAAAATGAAGCGTCCAAACTACAGGTGGTGTAGCTTGCTTAACAGCCGGGATAATACGCTGACTAGCAGACCCTGCTACTAGGCACAAAGTATTTCCTGGGCTAGATGCAGTTAAAAATTTGTAATTAGATACTCTCGTTGGATGCTGAGAAAGCATTCCATAGAGTCTCCTGGCACGCCATATATGATTCTCTTAAAAAGCTTGGGGTAGGGGTCTAGGGGACCCTTTTATAGCCAAAATCACGGCCCTGTATCGCAATACGTCACCTAGGCTGAAGATAAATGGAACTGTAGCACCCTGAGGGCTCGGTTGCTACAGAGGTATTGCACCTCACCCAGAGGTGTGATATCTCACTCTCAGGTAAGGATGTAGTGTGGATCAGGACCCGACACCTGCATGCATTACACCACATTGCCGTGGGGCAGGGCGACCAATATGCCCCTGAGATGGGCACGACAGTCCCTGTCCCTGGCTGGAGTGGGGGGAGGGAACACTGAGGAAGGGGAACCCTGTAGTGCAGGAGCAGGGAGGATTGAGAAGGGAGTATAAAAGGTGGGCACCATCTTAGTTCAGTGCAGAGAAGTCTGAGCAGAAGTGGCAGGGAGCAGGGGCTCTGCATGAGCTCTGCTCCGGAGGCGGGCCTAGTAACAGAGGCCCAGGCCTGGAAGAGGGAGAAGGAAGGAATAGGAGCGGAGAAGGCTCCAGGAACGAGGAACGAAGGGATCTCAGGGGTGCGGACGGGTGAGTCGCCACCGCACGCCCGAATCCACCTGCGTGGAGGGGTCAGGCCAAAGGGGGAGACCGGTCCCCGAAACTAGTGGAGGCAGGAAACGACCCTCAGCTAGAAACAGGAGGCTGTGACATTTTATGTGGCGCAGCCCCTCGCTACACCCGCTAGGAAGGCACCACATAGGGTCAGGGAAACTGGCGCCAAGTTTACCAAGAGGAGGCCCGAGGCAGCCGGACAGAAGGGTTGGTAAGAAAGGCCAGACAAAGGACACACAAAGGGGGTCCTGTGAAGCACTCCAAAGTTATCTGGGAGTTGTCTGAGCCCCTCACCTGGTGAGCACAGTACGACGTGGGCAGCCGTTACCTGCAGACGTGGTCTGGATAATAAGAACTGTGAGTAAAGGCCCTGGACTGCATCACTGACTCCGTGTCATTACTGCTGCTGCCCTGCACCATCACCCCCATCCTCCGCATACACTGCCCTGAGGCTATACTCCTCCCGTGGGGAGTTATGCTACGCTCTGCTGCACCCACAACACCAGCCTCAGCGGTCTGCCCTGGAGCGGCGGTTCACTCTGACCGCAATCCACGGGTGGCGTAGTCGGACATTTAAACATCAAAACCACATAAATAGTTCCGCCACTGGTTTGACCGCCCTGAGCCACGGAACCGGGTTGCCGCCACGGAGACTACAACCACCAGCATCCACCAAAAAGGGTCCGGCTCCGGGTGTCCCAAGGCCCAGGGGGCGCGTCAGAACATTTTCATCACCTTTCACAATCACCAATGGGACAAGGCAGGGATGTTCTCTGTCCCCTCTCTTATACATCCTAGTGACGGAGCACCTGCTCTCATCAATTCGCCATAACCCCAATATTAGGTGGATTGAGGTGGGAGGCACCGAGTACAAGTGCTCTCTATTTGCTGATGATGTCCTAGTATATATCACTCAATCACATATATCCATCCATGCTGTTATGGCTGAAATAGATCACTTTGTTACATGGTCAAATTTAAAAAAATCAATGCAGCGAAGTCTGAGGCCCTCGATGTCTCCCTCCCCAAATCCATATAGGATTCCATCCAGTCCAACTTTCCCTTTGCCTGGCCCTCACAGGGTATCAAATACTTAGGAATTCCTATTCATAGAGACCTCTCCCATCTATGTTATCTTAATTTTGGGCCCTTTATTGAATAACTCCATACAGACCACGGTTGGCAAGTTAGAACTGTAAGATTCACTACATGAACCACTGGTGTTTTGTGGAAAAGCACATGTACACTGTGTTCCAAATTATTATGCAAAAAGTGTTTAGGAGTGATAAGGGAAGAATTTGTTTGTTTGTCAGTTAAACTCATTGATGGTGATGTGTGTCAGGGCTCTTTATATCACTGTAAGCAATTGCAGACACCTGTGCTAATTAGTTTGGCAGGTGTGTCCAATGAAAGGCAAGACTACTTAAGAAGGCTGTCTCACATTATTAAGCAGCCTACATTTTCTGCCAAAATGGGAAAGAAAAAGGATGTGTCGGCTGCTGAGAAGCAACAAATTGTGGAGTGTTTAGGTCAAGGCATGACTACAATCAACATTGTGCGATGATCAGGATGAAGTGTCTTGGCAATCAAGAAGTATGTAGCTGATTCACAGTACACACGTGTGCGTGCTGATAAGGGCAAATTGAGGACTCTTTCCTACAGGCAAATACGTCAGGTTGAAAGAGCAGCGGCATAAAAGCCTTGTCATAGCAGCAGACAAGTTTTTGAAGCTGCTTGTGCCTCCAACGTCCCCCGAACAACAAGATGCAGGGTCCTTCAGAGGTTTGCAACTGTGCATACGCCATCCTGTCGACCTCCTCTATCCACTTCACACAAGCAGAAACGGCTCCAGTGGGCCAAACATTACATGAAGACTGATTTCAAAACTGTTTTGTTCACGGATGAGTGCCGTGCAGCGCTCGATGGTCCAGATGGATGGAGTGGAGGATGGCTGGTTGATGGACACCCCACGCAAACACGGCTACAGCGCCAACAAGGAGGAGGTGGAGTAATGTTTTGGGCTGGAATCATGGGGAGAGAGATTGTCGGCCCCTTTAGGATCCCTGAAGGCGCTAAAGATGAACTCCATAATGTATGTGGATTTTCTCAAACAGCACTTCCTGCCATGGTTCAAGAAGAAGAACCGTGTATTTCACAGCAAGATCATTTTTCTGCATGATAATGCACCATCTCATGCTGCACATAAAACATCTGCATCTCTGGCTGATATGAGCATAAAAGGGGACAAACTTATGGTGTGACCCCCATGCTCCCCTGACCTCTACCCCATTCAGAACCTTTGGAGCATCATTAAAAGGAGTGTCTATGATGGCGGGAGGCAGTTCACATCTAAGCAACAGCTCTGGGAGGGTATTCTGTCCTCATGCAAAACAATTGAAGCAGAAACCATCCAAAACCTGGCAAATTCAATGGACGAGAGAGTTCAGAAGCTCCTTTCGAACAAGGGGTCCTATGTGAAAATGTAACATCACCTAGAATAAAGTTTTGAGTTGAAAACTGTTTGATTTCAGTTTCTAACAACCTGCTAATGCTTATAATTTCAAAAATAACCATTTTTTTGGTCTTTATTAAAATGAAAAGGTTGATCGAAAAGTTTGGGGGATCTAAGAGTGTGGCAACCCAGTAGTCATGATTACTTCGAATTCTGACAATATGAGGGTCATGCTGCAGGTAGTGCAGCAAGAAGGCACTTATGTGTCTTGCGCATCTCGGAGCCCCAAAATTATTTTCCGGGCTAGATGCAGCTAAAAATTATTATTAATTTTAAATCTGGTGAAGCTTTAGTATAGATGGCCTAATAGGATCAGTGCTGCACACTGCTACAAAGCCCAAATTATTTTCCAGTCAAGATACAGATAAACATGATTAGTAATTTTAAATCTGGTGGAGCTTATTATAGATGGCCTAATAGAATCAGTGCTGCACACTGCTACAAAGCCCAAATTATTTTCCAGCCAAGATACAGATAAATATGATTAGTAATTTGAAAGCTTAAAACGGTTGGTAGGGTGATTTTAACCAATCATCAAGCTTTTACTCTCCCCAGGATGACACAGGGGTAGAAAAGTCGTTTCGGATCCATGATTTGTTCATCTTTATGAACGTGAGTCTGTCTACATTATCAGTGGAGAGCCGCGTGCGCTTATCTGTCAGCACACCACCAGCAGCGCTGAACACACGTTCAGACAGAACGCTGGCTGCGGGGCATGACAAGATCTCCAAGGCGTAAGTGGCTAGCTCCGGCCATTTATCCAGATTGGAAGCCCAAAAAGAGCAAGGGTCCAGTGACACAGTCGTGGCTTCAATGTTTACTTGGAGATACTCCTGTACCATCGTCTCTAGGCGTTGACTATGTGTCAGACTTCTGGTCTCCTGTGGCCTTGCAAAGGATGGGCTAAAAAAGTGGTGAAATGATTCCGCAAAATTGATGTTACCAGCAGATACTGTGGTTCTGTTACGGTTTGAGTGCTGAACACTTGACGGTCCCACGGTTGGCAAGTTGGAACTGTGAGATTCACTACGTGCACCACTGGTATTTTGTGGAAAAGCACATGTAAGATTCTGCAACAGTCTCTGCTGATACTCCTGCATGCGTGCATCCCTTTCTATGGCAGGAATAATTTCTGCAAATTTACTTTTGTACCGGGGATCTAACAGTGTGGCAACCCAGTAGTCAGGATTATTTCTAATTCTCACAATTCGAGGGTCATGTTGCAGGTAGTGCAGCAAGAAGGCACTCATGTGTGTTGCGCATCCAGGAGCACCAAGTCCCTGTTGTGTTGGTGGCGAGGTAACAATCATGCTTCCTTCCTCTGTCCTCTCCCCCCAACCTCGCACAACAGAAATGTGATCAAGGTCTCCCTCATCTGATGAGTCTTCCATCAGTTCGTCCTCCACTTCTTCCTGGGCTCCTGCACCTTCCTCACTAGTTTGGCTGCTACCATGCGCCCTGGTAAAACCATCTCCCCCACCCTCACATGCCTGCCGCCTTGGTGCTGCCGACCGTCTGGACCTTGCAGATGTTAGCCCTTCCGCATACAACTCCTCCTCCTCTACTTTCTCCACCTCCTCTTGTGCCACCACCTGACTCCGAATTCTGTTTAACATGTGCTCCAGCATGTAAATCACCGGAATAGTCATGCTGATAATGGCATCGTCAGCACTAAACATCTTCGTCGCCATTTCAAAACTGTGCAGAAGGGTGCATAGGTCCCTGATCTGAGACCACTCCTCCAGCGTGATTTGCCCCACCTCTGGATCTCGTTGGCCCAGGCTATACGTCAGAACGTATTGCACCAGGGCTTGTCGGTGCTGCCACAGTCGCTGCAACATGTGCAGAGTTGAATTCCACCGGGTAGGCACATCGCATTTTAGCCGGTGAAGTGGCAGGCCCAACGACTTCTGTAGAGATGTAAGTCGCTGAGCTGCGGGATGCGAACGGCGAAAGTGAGCACACAGCGACCATGCCCTCTGCAGAAGGCCATCTAGTCTGGGATAGTGGGCTAAAAATTGCTGGACAACCAGGTTCAACACGTGAGCCATACAAGGCACGTGTGTGACATTGCCCCGGCGAAGGGCCGCACCCAGGTTTGCAGCATTGTCGCACACGGCCTTCCCTGGTTTCAGGTCCAGTGGAGACAACCATTCATGAAATTGGTTCTCCAGAGCTGACCACAACTCCTCAGCTGTGTGACTCATATTTCCCAGACATTTCAATGTAAAAACCGCCTGATGACGTTGAGCCCTACTGCCAGCATAGTAAGGAGGTGTGCAGGATCCCTTCTGCGCAGTTAGAAAGCTTGTGGCATGACCAGACAGGCTTTGGGTGCAGGTGGAAGACCGAGAGGAGGTTGAGGAGGCAGAAGCAGTGGAGGAACTTTGACATAAAGAGGATTGACGCACAACTCGTGGGGACGGCAAGACTTGGACAGCAGCCCCTTGTCCTGCTGTCACCATAGTTACCCAGTGCCCAGTCAGCGACATGTAACGCCCCTGTCCATGCCTACTCATCCAAGTGTCTGTGGTGAAATGCACCCTGTCACACACAGAGTTTCTCAAAGAAGCGGTGATGTTGTGTGCGACATGCTGGTGGAGCGCAGGCACACCTTTCTTTGAGAAGTAGTGCCGACTGGGCATCTGGTACTGGGGCACTGCGACGGACATAGGGTCTCGAAAATCCTCTGTGTCCACCAGGCGGAAAGGCAGCATTTCTGTAGCCAAGAACTTGCAGATGGTGAAATTCAACCTCTTAGCTTTCTCATGGCTAGGAGGAAATGGTCTTTTACTTGTCCACATCTGAGGGACCGAGGGCTGGCTATTGTGCTTAGACGGGGTTGATAAGGGTGTCCCCGGCAAACTGCCGGTCTGTGAGGAAGATGCAGGCGAACATGTTAGGTTGCCTTGATCCAAAGGTGGTGCTATCGATGTCGGACAGCGCTCAACACCAGCTGGTGTTACCACTTCCAAAGAAAATGATGACCTGCCAATCACGCTGGCTGTTGCGGGTAAAGAGGTGGCAGGTCTGCGCCCCAAAACAGGTGTGACTGCTGTCCACCCAGTCACAGAGGATGAAGAGGCCGCGGATGCACAAGATATGGCAGACGGCGGTTGGCCCGGCCGGCTAGGCCGCATTGTAGCACACTGAGCTTCCCACTGTAACTTATGCTTCATGTCCATGTGCCGGTTCATGCATGAAGTACTCAAACTATGTATTTTTTGGCCTCTACTTAGCTTTTGCTGACAAATGTTACAGATAACACGAGTTGGGTCATCTTTATCGATCTGAAAAAATGCCCAGGCTATGCAAGGCTTAGCACCCATGCGACCTGAAGAGCCACCACGACTTGTGGTGAGAGGCAGAGTTGTGTTTGAGGATGCAGTTGTTGACGTGCTTCCAGTACTACGTCTCTGTCCAGGAAGGCGCAACCTGACCTCGTCGTCACTAGCATCTTCCTCCACCTCCTCTGCTGACCTCATCTCTTGGCTGACTGTGGGTTGACAGTAAGTGGGATCTCCGACCTCATCATCATCACCCTGTGCGTTATCACACCCGTCGTCCTCAGAGCCAACCTGTTCCTGCCCTGACAAAAAACTAAAGTTGTCGCTCCAATCAGGTATTTGAGTCTTATCATCGTCTTCCTCATTGTCTCCACCAACAGGAGTTACAGTTTGGGAATGAGGGTCTACATTATGGTCAGAACCTTCTGCGTCTGGTCCTGGATCCGACTCATAAAGATTCTGGGCATCATTTCCTCGTCTGGATTCACAGAAGCACTGGAGTCGACCTCTGATTCCCAGGCTATAGTATGAGTAAACAGCTCTGCAGACTCAACCATCTGTTCTACCTTATACTCAGATGGGCAGCTGGAGATTTGGGAGCTGTGAGGAAGCAAGTGCGATTGGGGTGACACCTTTGAGGACTGGAGTATTTGTGATGTTGAAGTTGATGTGGAGGAGAGCCCACTTAAAGGAGCACTTGATATCCGTTGAAGCACCTGCTGTTTTTGTGCCTCATCTGGAATTTGTAGCGATTGGCATGGCCGTAAGAAAGGGATCTTATCACATTGTCCGCTAAAAGAAGTAGACATTTTAGTTTGGCTGGAAGATGGTCTTTCTTCTGCAGATGTTACTGTTGCTTTAACACCTATCCCACGGACACAACCTTTTTTCCCCTTCCCAACACGCCTATTCCCCTTTCCACCAGCAGCAGGCCTTTTTCCACTAATTTTGGTGGTTAACTAATTAACAACTCTGGAGTTGTTTGCACAAAAAAACAATGGATGGGAACCGAGCAGAGCTGAGTGGCCAAACTGTGGTTTTAGGCCAAAACTATTGGCTGGGTTAGATGCAGAAAAAAATTATATTCAATTTGCAACCTGATGGAGGTCAGTATAGATGGACTAATAGAGAAAGTCCCACACACTGCTAGAAGGCCAAATATTTTTTCAGAGCTAGATGCAGAAAAAAATATATTCAGTTTGCAACCTGATGGAGGTCTGTATAGATGGATTAATAGAACAAGTCCCACACACAGCTAGAAGCCCAATATTTTTTCAGAGCTAGATGCAGAAAAAAATTATATTCAATTTGCAACCTGATGGAGGTCAGTATAGATGGACTAATAGAATGATGCTATGCCCAAAAGATTTTACTTCACTAGGTGCAGTAAAAAAATTGGTATTCTATACACAGGTGGTATATCTTGCAACACAGATAGGCTACTCCACTGACTAACACACTCTGCAATAGGCCAAAAAGGATTAGCTTTGCTAGATTCAGCCAAATGCTGTGAAAAAAACTTGCACAGCATTGGCACTGACCTGCCTGGCAAAAACTGATAGGAACTGATGTAACCTAGTCCTGAAAAGGACTCCAATTACAATTAGTCTTTACTCCCACAATCTATCTATTTAAGAGCACAGACCTGCCTGATAAAAGTCGTAGGAAATGCTGTAACCTAGTCCTTAAAAGGACTGCAATCACAACTATTCCCTACTCCCAAGCTATCTGTAGATTTGTGCAAAAATTGGCTTGAAATTAACAAGGTATAGCGCACACAGCAACAGCGGTGCCGTCTAACACGCAGCTGCAGCAGTGAGAAAATGGTGGCGACGGGGAAAATGGCTTGGTCTTATAGGGCAAGGACATGTGACATACACTGCCAATGACACATGCCCTTGCTTGTGTGAAAAAAAGCACTTCGCTCCGTGTGTGCGCTGCTGATAGGCTGACAGATTGCACCTCCCCACTGTAAATGCGGGAAAGAGAAAAAAAAAATGGAGATCTTCATTGTTCCTGCAGAGATCCATCCCCTGCCCCTCCCCCCACCCCGCTGTACACTCAAACTGCGTATTAACATTAATTTTTTTTCATTACTGAGAAAAAATCCAGTTATGATTTTGGTGCACGAACAGTTATCGAACATAACCTCGAACAGCCGAATTTTTCTCAAATTGTTTGTGTTCGCCGAACGGCTCGAACACCGCTCAAAACAGCTCGAATTTGAGATTGGCGAACAGTTCGAGTAGAACAACGCTCATCTCTAATTACGAGTTGTCAAATATACATACAACTACTTCTGTAGACAAGAAAGGATGTTTTGTGACCTTGATTGCTAATATTAATCAGAGCATGACATAATGTTCGAATATCACAATGTAAAAAGCCTCCTTATGTAGTCAACAAAAGAAAATTGTATATAAGGCTATGTGCCCACGATGCAGAAATGCTAAGGATTTTTTCCTGAGCGTTTCTGCATCTCCCTGGCAGAAACAAACGCATGCGGATTGTACATGCGTTTTCCTGCCAGGGACATGCGGATGTGAAGCGTTCTTCACATGCATTTCCGCATGCGGGTTGACAAGCGCTTTCCAAGCGATTAGCATCACTTGGAAAGTGCTTGTGACAACTAGGTCACACTATATAAATCCATGCAAACGGCATAGATTTATATACTGTGACCCGAGAGAGTGGTTAAAAATAAAAAAATAAACTAATACTTACCTTCCGATGGCCCCCGAGACTTGCAGTGCTCCTGTGCTGGCTGCCGTCAGATCGCGGTACTGAAAAGACCTGCCGTCACATGACTGTGACGTCACCGCAGGTCCTTCAGTCCTGTGTGATCTGTAGGCAAGCGAAGAGAAGGAGTCCGGGGGCCGTCGGAAGGTGAATATAATCTTTATTTTTTATTTTATTCTTTTTTTTATGGTACCTGGGTGTGGAGGAGACTCTCCTGTCCTCCACACCCGGGTACCATCCGCACATTAGAACGCGCCAATTACGCAAGTACAGATCCAGTCTTGCAGAATTGGCGCGTTCTAATGCAAGTCAATGGCGGCGAAAATGCAGCGCTTCCGCAAAATAATTGGTAGTGCTGCATTTTTTTCCGCAATGATAATCCGCAGCGGAAACTTCCACAGCATATACACAGCACATGCGGATTATCATTGGGGAACATTGCTGCCCTTCTACCATGCGTTTTTAATGCGTTTCCGCAGCGTTTCCGCAGCTGCAAAAACGCTGCGGAAACGCATTAAAAACGCATCGTGGGCACACAGCCTAATAGCAACAACTAAAGGTAAATTAAAGAAAAAGGGATTAAGTATTAAAATAAATACAACTGCAATTTGTCATTATTAGTGATGAGCGATCACTAAAATGCTCGGGTACTCGTTGCTTGGGTCGAGCAAATTGGAATACTCGGGTGCTCGACCCGAGCAACGAGCCCAATGTAAGTCTATGGGAAACTCGAGCATTTTTCAGGTGGCTGCCCCCGGCGGTCTGCAGAGGGCCTAAAAATTGCCCAAATCGATGGGAACAGTGCTCAATTGACATGGGAACAGCATGGGGAAGACCCCTGGAAGCATTTCTGACTCCCAGGTCACTTCTATCAACAACGTTGTCAGAGTATTACGCCACTTTTACGGACTCACAATAAAACATACAAAAACTAAACCAAAATGGATTTTCCTGGGAAATATGTTAAGGAACATCCTTTCCAGGGTAATGACTTGAATATAAAGCAAAATAAATAACAAAAATAAAAATGCTCCTCCACACCTTGGGCTATGTTCACACGTAGAGTTTTTGATGCGTTTTTTCACTGTTGCATTGCTTTCAACCGTGACAAATGCATTCACCGGGAAATGTCATTTTAACATTTTACAACCTTATCTGGCCATGTGGTGTGTGAGATATCATCAGACACATTGTGTTTCACTTATGAAGGAGGGACTCTGAAATTCACAAAGCCTATTTTTATAGGGCCATCAGGCGGCCTCACTATTCTTAGAGAGCCATCAGCCGGCTATGTTTTATTGTTCCCATTACTAAAGAGTGGGTCTCCTATACTTGTAATGCCCATGCACTAAGTGTATGGGCTGACAAACATTTATCCCTGGGGGATATACATGAACATACTGTATACATTTTTTTTTTTACGGGCATCATAAACACCCTTTAAAATAATTATGTGGGTGTTGCATCACGGACCATGGTCACCCTGGTGATATGGTGGTGGAGGATGAGGAGAAGGAGGAGGACAAGAGCAAATAGTCAAAATCAGGAAGCTTATACCCAAGAAAAGACACTGGAGTTGAGTTTATATTACGCTGCTATCATTTGGTGGTGTTGAGAAGTCTGGCCCAATCCAGCCCTTGTTCATTTTTATAAGAGTCAGCCTGTCAGCATTTTCAGTAGACAGGCGAATGCGCTTATCAGTTATAATTCCACCAGCGGCACTAAAAACAAGCTCTGATAAAACGCTGGCGGCAGGGCAGGCCAGGACCTCCAAGGCATAGAGAGCCAGTTCATTCCACGTATCCAGCTTGGATACCCAATAATTATAAGGCACAGAGGAATCACGGACGTTGGTACGGTCGGCAAGGTACTCCCTCAGCATTTTCCCAAACTTTGCACTCCTTGTGAGAGTACCCCGTGCCTCAGGGCCTGTGCGATGGGAGGGGCTCAGAAAACTCTCCCAGAACTTTGACAGTGTTCCCCTGCCTCTGCTGGATTGAAGTTGTGTCTCTCTCGCCTGTACTCCTTGGTTGTCCAACAAAGTGTGCCCTCTGCCACCAGCGTTTTCAGATGGGAATTTTTTAATAGTTCCGCAACAAGGGCCTTCTGGTACAGCCCCATTTTTGTAGACCTGTCTGCCTCAGGAATAAGAGATATAAAGTTCTCCTTGTAGCGTGGGTCTAGAAGTGTCACCAACCAGTAATGACTGTCACCCAAAATTTTGAGAACACGAGGGTCATGGGAAAGGCAGCATAACATAAACTCAGCTATTCGTGCCAGACTGCTAACAGGCAAGACTTCCGTGTCCTCACCAAGAGGATGACTGACCATGCTCTCCTCCTCCTCCGCTCTGTCCTCTGGCTATGCACGCTGAACAGACGGTATGACAGCTGTGCAGGTAGTACCGTCAATAGTGCATGAAACTAACTCCTGTCCTTCTTCCTCCTCCTCCTCTTCCTCATTGTCACCCAATCCACGTTGGGATGAGATGAGGCTGGGCTGTGTGTAATCACCCTGTATGGTTCCTTGCTCCATCTCATCGTGCTCCGCCTGCAATGCATCCTCTTTGATTGTGAGCAGAGAGCGTTTCGGAAGACAGAGAAGCGGGATGGTGACGCTAATTATGGCGTTATCGCCGCTCACCATCTTGGTGGAGTCCTCAAAGTTTTGGAGGATGGTACATATGTCTGACATCCATGTCCACTCTTGAGGTCTTATGTGTGGAGTCTGACTGAACTGAATACCGACGGCCTTGTTGATGCTGGTACTCAACAACTGCCCTCTTCTGCTCACAAATCCTTCCCAACATCTGCAGTGTAGTGTTCCAACCCGTGGGGACATCATACACCAGTCTGTGAGCCGGATTCTGCAAACGCTGCTGAAACACGGCAAGGGCTGCGGAAGCTGTAGGTGACTTTCTAAAATGAGCACACAGGCGATGTACTTTAACAAGCAGATCTGGCAGCTCCAGGTAGGATTTGAGAAACCGCTGAACCACGAGGTTAAGCACATGGGCCAGGCATTGTACGTGTGTAAGCTCGCCTCGCCTCAGAGCCGGCACCAGGTTCCGGCCATTGTCACACCCAACCATGCCTGGCTGTAAGTTCAGCGGTGTGAGCCACAGATCTGCCTGCTCTTTCAGAGCTGTCCACAACTCTTCATCATTGTGCGGTTTGTCACCTAAGCATATTAGCTTCAGCACAGCCTGTTGCCGCTTGGCCGAGGCAGTGCTGCAGTGCTTCCAGCTTCTGACTGATGTGGTCATTTCGGAGATGGAGGCTGAAGAGAAGCAGGAGGCTGAGAAGGATGAGGTTCAGGAGCTGTAGACCGTGGGGGCAACCCTGATTGACCTAGGGCCCGCAATCCTTGGCGTCGGGAGGACATGTTCCTTCCTAAGGTCCGACTGGGTCCCGGCTTCCACTATGTTAACCCAGTGTGCTGTCAGCGAGATGTACCGTCACTGCCCATAAGCACTTGTCCACGTTTCCATGGTTAGGTGGACTTTCCCGGTAACTGCGTTGTTGAGGGCACGGCTAATGTTTTGGGACATGTGCTTGTGTAATGCGGGGACAGCACACCGGGAGAAATAGTGGAGGCTGGGGACCGAGTATCGAGGGACGGCCGCCGCCCTCAGGTTGAGGAATGCTTCCATCTCCACAAGCCTAAAAGGCAACATTTCTAGCGCAAGCAGTCGTAAAATGTGAGAATTTAGTAGTGTGGCCTGTGGGGCGTTGGCTGCATATTTGCGCTTGTGCTCCAAGGACAGGGGTATGGACAACTGAACGCTGCGCTGGGACAAGGACGTGGACGTGCTTCCTGATGCTGCTACTTGAGAGTGTGCAATGACAGGTGCAGGGCAGGAGGCATCTTCGCATGCACCATGGACAGGGGATTGGCTTGCATGCACAACAGCGAAGAAGCAATGGTGCCACCCGCACAGACTGTTCCTGGACCCTGGGGTTCGGTCCACAAAGTCGGGTGCTTTGCTGCCATGTGCCTGATCATGCTGCTGGTGGTCATGCTGGTCGTTTTGCCACCCCTGCTGATGCTGGCCTGGCACGTGGTGCAAATGGCCTTTTTGGGGTTATCGGCAGAGTCTTTAAAAAACAACCAGACTCGGGAAGACCTTACAGTTGTACTGGCAACTTCCTTCATGTTGGTGTTACGGGGAACGGTTGCCTGCCTTTTGTCTGTGGCAACCACACTGCCTCTTCCTGCCTGTTAGGGTGCTCTGCCTCCCTCCCCCTGTGTGCTGCTGTTCTCGCTCTGCATGTCCTCCTGCCGGGTTGGGTCAGTTACTATATCATCTACCACTTTGTCTTCCACTTCCGCACCCTGGTCCTCCTCCTGACTTTCTGGCAATTGTGTCTCATCATCGTCCACCTCTTGTGACACTTTCCCACCGTCACCTTCGTGTGACCGTGGCTGCTAAAATATTTGGGCATCGCTACATGCGATCTCCTCTTGCCTTGCTTCAAGTGGACTGGGCGAGAGGCCCGAATCTATAAATGGAAAAGTGAACAGCTCTTCAGAGTGTCCAAGTGTGGGATCAGTTGTCTTCGGGCACTCGGCATGGTGGGAGGAAGGAGGATCAGGATGAGGAATATGCGGTCCAGACTCACGGCTACTGAGACTTGACCGTGTGGAAGGCAGGGTGGTGATGGTGGTGGCTAAGTGACAGGAAGCATTGTCCGCTATCCAACCAACAACCTTTTGACACTGCTCTGGGTTCAATAGTGGTGTGCTGCGCTCCCCTAGGAATTGGGACAGGAAGGTCGGGCAAGAAGATGTGGGTGTTTGTTGTGCCACAATTTCAGCTTGCCCACGGCCTTGTCCTCGGCCTCTGCATGCACCATCACAATCACGTCCAGTTCCCCGTCCCTTGCCACGTGCATTTTAAACGGAGGACAGTATCTTCCACGCTCACTAGAAATGACTGAGTTTGGAGCGAACTTATATGTGATCCGTGTGATGGAGAAAACAGAGTTTTAAATACCTGGCCTGTAGGTAACTAGTTTGAACAGCAAACCGGTGTCAAAAATGTCGCTGACACAGTGAAAAAAAATTGGAATGGAGGCCAAAAATGGTAGTATTTTCTGAAAACATATATGTGATCCGTGTGAAGGAGAAAACACAGTTTTAAATAGCTGGATTTCTAACGCAGTAATATGGAAAGGACCTGGCTGTATTCAGCAGTGCCAACAAGCAAAAGGCGCAGAAAAACAGTGTTCTCTGGATTGCTTTTTAAGCAAATAATGAGGATTATGATCCAAAAAAGAGTATTCCTGGCCCCTGAGACGTGGGCCTTTGTATAGACATATCTAACAGCAGCAGAAGGCAGAATTGGAATGGAGCCTCTTGTGCTATATGCATTGCAGTCTGCTATATACACTGCCTGCCTATACACCCTGCCTGCCTGATATATCTGCAGATGGATTAGTTATTCCTCAAAAGGACTGTTTGTTAAGATGGATATGTATAATGTACGGTTTTTATCCCTACACTACCTAATACACAAGCAAATTTCTCCCTGACGCAGCAGCACCTCTCCCTACTCTGCCTGATTCCGGAGTGACTGTGACGAGCACAGCGGCGCCAGGTCTGATATAGACCTGATGACGCTGTGCGGCAAGCCAATCACTGTAATGCCACAACCAACATGGCTACGGCATTACAATGAGTGGCAGGCAATCCCTGCATGTTGATTGGTGCTCTAAAGAGCGCCAAACATGCAGGGAGGGGACCCGAGCATCTGCCCGAGCATCTCGCAAGTACTCGGCGAGCTCCGAGCATCTCGAGTACTGAGATGCTCGGGCGAGTATCGAGTACTTGTGAGTATGCTCGCTCATCACTAGTCATTATTAATAGTCTTATGGTTCTGTAATACGATTAATCCGCTTACACACCATTGTTATTTATACAATATTAGTAAAAACAGGACTGTTGACTTGATGATATAACATTGCCAGCAAATTACAAACCCCATAGCTTGATCATAGCCTGGGACCCTGACCTGGTGTCAATTGTATTGGTTGAAGAATAGTAAGGGAAAGCTCATGATGCAAGTCTACCACACTTTTGTGTCTACCTGAAAAATCAGTGAAATCGAAGCCAGATGGAGTACAAACACCAGATAGAGGTCTGGCTCATTATCGTTAATGATTCTGTTGGGGCTCTGTGTTGGGTTCCATCTGAATCACGCCTTTTTGGGAATTTTGACAGACTCCCTGCTCAGCATGTAGCTTAGTATGAATGTGAACCTACCCTTATTCTGCAATACAATGGACTTGACAAATGATGCAGAGTGTTAGTTGTCATTTGGTAGAACATTTTATATGATAGAAATGAAGTCCAAAAAATATATACGGCACTCACCAGATGATGTTCATATTACTTTTATTCCATATTAAAAGGTTCTATGATCATTAAAGCAACCAGGCTTAGAGCCCCTTCTCTCAGATCCGGCACTAATGGTGAGGGCCGTATATATTTTCTGGACTTCATTTCTACACTATAGAGTTATCTATTCAGGCTATATGTCTATACTGAGCACCACCAGTTCAGATTGAGTCTGTTTTATTCTACTGCAATATTGGGAGGTATGGTGCCGAACCTGGACTCCTCGTCAGAACATTTTATAAGAGTATAGCATCACATTTTGCCATCCATGCATTATTACTCAGAAATATTTTAGAATAATCTAATATCCAAACTAAGAACATATTACAAATCATATTTAGACATACAGAGGTACAGCAGGGTTCCATAAACCTTTATGAGTGCTGGAATAAGACTCTGCACAACTTGGGGGTTGCATAGAGCCCGTGATATGGTTATGCACAAATGGTGACAGACTCAAATGACTAGAGGTTTCAGCAATTTTTATAGTAATTAAAGTGTTGCAGGATGCACTATTTTTGCTATCAAAAGTGACTTAAATCCTGATGAAACCTCCAAAGGGGTCTTGTAATGCCAATGTGTATAATATGGGTGGCTACGTGAAGGCTATCTAGTAGGACTTATGTGAGTTGAATTAGTATCCTAAGAAATTAATCAAGGTTCTTCACAAACGTTGAGTAAAAGTATGATTAATCAACTATTCATTTATATTTGATTGTAAATTAATTGTTATGCTATTATAGCCCTTAATTTAAATTGAGTTAAAAAATGTTGACAATCTATTATCAGTGCACCAGGAAAAAATAAATAAATAAATAAATAAATAAAGTTAATATATACTGTAATATATATATATATAAATAAATAAATATATACCGTATATATAGATATATATTTATACACACTAACCCAAACTGTGTGGCATATTACTACAACATATCCGCTCACATTTCTGAAAGTACTTAGCTGAGGACTATCTTTAAGATAAACATGACAATAATAGTAAAGCCTCTGCTGCACGTTCCTATAACCATCACTGTATGAGTACACAGTTTGAAATGAAATTCTCCCATGTACAGTACAGTAGGAGTTGAATTGCCTCAGGCTCGCATTTCCTACATGACTCCACTACTTCCCTTCCGTGTTAAAATCAGTCATGTCTGTTACAGTGTCATAAATCATATAGACACCCTGCCATGTGATAGATCAATGCGGTGTGAAATCCCTTTTGACATTTGGAGGGTGACGTTATGAAACAAGTCTTTAGATGTAATTGGTAGAATAACTGTAGCTTGGCAGCTCAACAAGAAAAGTTTAACAGATAAGCTCACTACCTGTTACATCTTCAATTCCCTAAAATGTGAAATAGATGCATAAATATATATATAATATATATATACAGTATGTATATATATATATATATATATATATACATATTATCAGAAAAAAGCACACAGCCAGAAAACATGTAAACTCTTTAAGACTATATCTACACATACAGTATGATGTACAGTGTGTATATATATACAGTATATATATATATATATATATATTAATATCACAAGTAAGAATATATAAATTTGCCTGTTTATGTACGACAGAATTAAGTAGAAATGCACACATATATATGTGTATATATATATATACAATATATACTTACTGTATATATATATATATATCTATATATACACACACACATGTAGATTCTGTAGGAAGTCTTTTCATGAGGCGGTAGTGGCCCATTTTATCTACGGGCCTCCTGTGTGACTGTGCAAACAATATGCCCATTTTTGAGTAGTTCTCACAACAAAGTGGTGTACTATGATCTGTAATGAGCTTGTTAAAGGAGGTCTCAAAAAGATACTACCAAATAAATGGTATGTAAATATTGAAAAAAACTAAAGTTATCTAGCAAAAACAAATTGTTTTAATTGGAGGATACTAATTGTGTATGGCCAAAATGAACACCATCACAAGGCAGCTACCCATTCTGGGCAAGATCGATTAGTTGTGAACGTGAAGGAAGGCTGTTCGAGCAAGAGTAAGTTCCTGTCAGGCTGAGGGCAGAATCATGAACATGTATCTATCTTCACACTCAGCCTGACAGGTTTGTCACATGGCACTGGAGCAGGGCTGACTAATCAAGACCTTTCTACTCATTCAGTCTGTTCTAAGCCTGTCAGGCTGATAGATTAGAACTAGCATGCTCAGTCAGCTGGAGAAAGTTTTTTCTTTTTTATCATGCTTCACCCCTGCTTTAGTGCAATTTGTCAAACCTGTAACACTGAGCGACAGCATAATGAACGAGCATCTATTTTCTCAATCTGCCTGACAGGAACTTAGTCTAACATACAGTAGCTCAGAGACGTCTGTCTTTAGCAGCCTTCCTTCATGCAACCCATCCAAATAAGTGCAGTCTAGGATGGACTGCTGTCTGGTGACAGTGCCCATTTTGTGCATATGCAATTAGTATCCCCTAATTAAAATATTTTGTTTTTGAAAAATAAATGTATTTTTAGTTTTTGTTGCTATATTCACATATATTTCATTTTCTCAGTGAAACCCTTTAAATACCATAACTTCTGGTGCGGCAATTTGGTCTTGCAGAATTCCTTTGGTATATCCTTGCCGTATCATCATTATAACCATTGGAATTTCCATATACTTTATCTATGATGGTCCCACCTGCATGGATTTCCACCTACAGTATGTTATCTTCTTACATGTAGCAACATGTGAGACTGTAAAAGTAGTCACAGTACACAAAAGCAAATAGTATCTCAGATGTTTTGATTTGCCACATACTATTATAGGGAATCTGTCAGTAGTATCAACCCTCCTAAGCTGTGTATATGGACATGCAGGCCATAGGAAGCTGAATAAAACAATGCTTTGATATCTGTACTCAGATGTCTTATTCCAGAGAAATCCATGTTTTTCTTATATATAAATGAGCTGTTAAGATCTATGGGCTGGACAGTGATTTCCCTGAGAATCTTCCTCCAGAGATTACTATAAATGAAAGAGAGAGTTACCAGTGTGATATGTAATGGCTGCTGTCCCGATCTCACTGCAGAGCTGTGTGTGATTAGAACTGATACAATCTGTACTTATCCTCTCATAGTGCTTCAGCTTCCATCTCACAGACAGCCAGTGTTGCAATAGTGCTGCAATACAGCACAGCTGTGAGAGCTGCAGCAAATGTGTTTGTAAGAAGGCAGAGTTCAGTTCTACTGTTCTGTTTTAGTTACTTGTTTCACACTGGTAACGTCTCTGTTTATTAAAAATAATCTTTGGAGGCAAATTCTTAGGGAGATCTGTGTCTGACCCATAGCTCTTAACAGCTCATGTACATATAAGGAAAAAATTGATTTCTCTGGAATAAGATATCGGATCACAGATATTAAGGTATCATTTTATTCAACATTATAAGGCCTACATGCCCATATAGACAGCTCAGGGGATTGATTCAACTGACAGATTGCCTTTCATGTATTACACCATAGACACCTTTGCAGGATGTGCAATTGCTTATCATGCACAGTCATTAATAGTTGTAGTGTAATTCTTCTATGTTGTTCAGAGTTAATAATAAACTACAGGAAAAAGGGGAATATATTGCATTGTTAAAACTCATGTTACACAGGAAATTAATTCCCCAAAGACTGATTTACCATCTGTGTATATCCCGAGGGGAGAAAATGAAGGTTAGGCCAAGAATGAATTCCACCTTACCAGGTAATAATATTGCTGTCAGGTAGATAAGCGCTACAAAGAAATAGTTAAATTACATGGACAATTCTGGAATATAAATGAATGAAGGTGCACAAGCTGTAGTTATAAATGGTAAGGCATATTATAGTTCATTATTTGCACTCTCTGATGTTTCTTCAAAAGCTTCACATTCAATGTCATATAGTAAAGACGTTTATGAAGGACAAGGAAAAAATAAAAATTTCTATTATCTCTTATACCAAAATTGACTAAATCCTTTTGGGACTGATTATGGAGTTGTAATAAGGAACGAGGGATGGAGGAGGGGGGCAGGTTGAATCTGAAAAAAAGTCTATGCTTCCATGAATGATAATCATAACTGAACTATTCCTATCTCTCTTTGAAGAGAAGAGTCAGCAATGCATGAATTCTAAGAAAGTCCATAGAAAAGCTGAGCGATTCTGCCCCTTTATTTCATTCTTCCCCCACCAACCAAAAACTCTTGACATGGCTCTATTTTAGAATGATAGGCATAGGTAATTGAAATTCGAATTTTCCAGGTTCTGCTAATTTTTCCCAAAAATTTGAATTTATTTGCCATGAATTGAAGGTACTTCAATTGCCCTGAAAAGATGTGTATAACACTCTGAGATCTCCTAAGGTTAAATCCAACCCCTTTTAATCGCTTTAAGAAAAATACCACCTTAGTAATGTCAAAGTGACCACACTATAGAAACAGATAGTAACTTGATAGTAACCAACAACCCATTTCATATCACAGGGCACTGACAGATTTTTTTTTTCTAAATAAAAAACGGTCCAAAAATTATTCCTCTTAGTCATTTGTGATCACTTAGACCATTCTGTGCAGCGGACTGACTCAAACTGATGGTGTCACTGATAGGGGTAACATAATCTTTGCTGTCACTGAGACGAGTGATGTGCAGTATATTGCATAGTGCCCTCTATCCCCCACTAATATGTTAGGTGGAGGCAAAGGAGGCCAGTTGTGGTCTATGCTTGGTAGCACTATTGCTTATATGGCTGCTGCCAGTGGTGCTTCTGATACTGCTAGCAACTCCCACATTCTTAGTCGTGGTATGGGTTTTTTCTTTTACACTATTCCTAACACTGACACTTTTTCTTTTACCATGCATTTTGTATAATGCTATAATAAACATTTGCAATCTTTTCAACCCAATTATTCAAACATTAATGTAATAATAAATGCTAGATATATACAGTGAAGGTAGGGTCTGCTGGAAAAATGCTTGAGTTTCCCATTAACTTCCATTATGCTCGTTGCTCAAAACGGGCACCCGAGTATTTTAGTGCTTGCCCATCACTAATCTATCCATTGTGAATGGCTATATATCTTGTATGATAGAGTTGGTTAAGTTAACACTGTATCTTCATCTTCCGCGTCGTTGCATCCACGCACCTGTTTGCACTGCCAGGACCTTTGAATTTCACAAATTTCAACCCAAATTTAAATTACATAAAATCAATTCAATCATCGCTAAGTACCCAATTGTTTTTCAAAAGTGAGATATAGTAGTTCACTACATCTATACCATCCCACCCACATAGTATTTTCTTTAGTGGTGCTTGCTTTTCACTTCTTCTTAGAAGATGACTATGACATGCAATATCTATTTCTTGTCTCACCAAATGCCTGGACTGCTACTTTGTTCTCCATATTTACATTGTAACATTGCCAATTATAGAATCACAGTTAAGGTTGATATCCGCTATAGCAGGGATAAAGTGAATGGATGGTACAAGTAACTAAATAAAAAAATAATATATTTCCCATGCATAAATAAACTAATAATCATATTCCAGAATCGAAGAATACATTTCCTATAGCCTTGAATGACAGAAGAGCTGGCAGCTCTGAATGAAACAGGTGTTTTCTTCATTAAACCAGAGTGATCTATGTTGCTATTAGGAAATTACATGAAGCATGGACTCTGCATCTGGAGTCAAGTGAAATGAGCACAAGAGCAATAATTTGCTGGAAATTAGGATTATGTCAAGTAAGAACATGCTTTTTTTATTTCCAGAACTGTGGTATCAGGACGCTTTGTACAGAGTGTTAGATTGAGACTTCTATTTTTGGTTATTAAAGGTGAGAAAATCAATTTGCAGGACCCTGGTCCAGCAGCAAGGTCATATTCAGTGGCCGTTGGATGAAAGCCCTGCGAACCACCTCCAACCTGCCTGCATCCGTGGCTCCTCTTTTGACTAGCTGGCCTTGTGCAATGTCTTCATTGTGGCATGACACACACACAACTTTCAGCCAGGCCAGCTAATCAAAATGATGGCAGGCACAGTCGGACTGGGATGCCAAGGGCCCACCAGTAACCAACTCCAGGGCCCCACTTTTAAACTACTTGCAAATGTAACATTATCCTCAATCAGAAATGTATATAACAATGAACTGGGTAGATTGGATAAATGAATAAGATGCTGCCTTTATCTGTACATAGTGATTCAAGTATAATGTGCCAAGTACTGCTCATATAAGAGGGTGGTGGCCTACTCTTGCACAGGGGCCCACCGGAGGATTCTCCTGTTCTCCTGTGGGCCAGTCCATGCCTGATGGCAGGTAGATGGCAGTTCTCAAGGTTCCCATCTAGCTGCCGTGGAATACTGACCTGGCAGCTGGATCAGGGTACTGCAAATTTATTCGCTCATCTCTACTGGCTATACACCTGGAAAATCTATTAACATACACATGAACATGCCCATAGACTTGAAAAATGTAGAAAAGTATGATTTTCAACAAACCTTTTCATTTTTAATAGGAGTCAATGTCAACTACCTAGGAATACATTTTCATATGTCTATAGCATTTATTTAGAGGAAGCATTTCAAGAGTTGCACATCCTCCATTACTTGTGTATTATACTGTTTTTATTGTAAATCCTGCAAGTGATGCTTCAAGGTAAGGTGCTGGTAGTCATATCTTGGAAGTATCCTGTACCAGTCATTAGACTTTATCTCTATTAGTTGTAACCTGTAGGCTTCCTCTTGTCTTCAGGTTAAGTTCCTACAATGAGTTTTTGGTACGTTTTTGATGCTGCATATTTACGCTGTGCAAATACAGTCTTACAGTTCCAGCAGTGGATGGGATTTATAAAAATATCTGACTCCCATTGTGCTTTTTTTATGTTGAGTGAACTGACCTTTCGTGCATTTTTGAAATCAGCAAGGTGAATTTCTCTTGTGAGTACACGAGTTTTATGTGCTGATTTTTCCCATAGAATTTTATCAGATATGTAAAATCACAGGTAAAAAAACACATATTCATTTTTAGTGCTTGCCCACTGCACAAATGCATGTAAACCAGAAATGACTGTATCAATAAAGTTTTGTCAAAGCAAAATACCAGGAAGTATAAAAAAAGATGGTTTATTTAAAACATGTCATACAAAAAAAGAGACAAAGATGTAGTGGCAAAAACATGCTAAAAACGCACGTAAAAAAACGCATTAAAAAACCCAATGGAAAAAACGCACGTAACCTATTTTAGCAAATAGGTGCAGAAATGCTGAAGAAAATCTGCAACAACCTTTTTCCCGTAATGGGTTGTCCATTTTCTTAAAAAATGGGTCAAAGGTAGGTAAAATGGGAACATATCAAAGCATTGCTTACCTACTGAAGCTGCTCCCGATCCAGCACCATCATCTCTCCACTGCTTTTTGCTGTCTTATTTTTACCGTGGTATTGTCTACAACACATGGCGACTACATCGAATCACTGACCCCAACCGTTGAGGCCACTTGGGGAAAGTGGAGCAGCATGAGATCTACAGGTAAGTAATGCTACATGTTGTGATTATACAGCATTACATACCATATTTGCCCATTTTTGCCTTACCTTTCCTTTCAATTAAATTTTTTATCCTGTTATAAAATTCTTTAAAATTATAAGGACATTATCTATATGCATCTCACTTCCATCTTACTCCTCCTAATCTTTTGCCTGACTCTAAAATGAGTTCCAAAATGAGCCCTCCCCGTTATGTCCCATGCCTACATTCGCGTGTCATGGTCCAAGCATGGACTGTGTAGCACAGACTGTCCCTGGGTCTCCTGACCCAGCCTGATAGCCTGTACAGGACTGTGAGCGGATCTTCTGACCTGGACTTGACAGCTTCATTGACATGTATGAGGCTGTCTTTGTTTGGATGAAGAAACTTTTCTATGTAGATAGTAGGAGAGGAGGAGGGAGGATCTCTGCTTCTAGTTCCTTCCCCTCCCGTCTACATAGCATCTTATCAGTAGTAACTGCCATCTCCTATCTCAGTCATGGGAAAGTCTGTCTTCACTGAATACAGATTTTACTTCAGAACTGAGAATTTTGATAATGAATAATCAGTCCTGGAAGAAAGAGAAGCAAGTTTCTCTGATAAGATCTATTTCAAATTTGTTTATTTTATTGTGTACTATTGAGTTATTATGACATAAAAATTAAAACGACGGTTACTTTAAGCTTTGTTCTTTGTCTAAGCACCACCTTTCAGTATATGAAAAGCAAAAATGGATGAAATACATACTTGAAGTGAACATGGATTAGAATTGTGAATCCTAGATTATGGGGTTTATCTAGAGTGTATAGTTAAAGGACCTTCTACAATTTGTCAAGAGACTGATCTCCAGAGAATGGACATTGTGCCATAAAATAACAAATCCACCTCCATCTTTATTCCTATCCGCAGGCTTCTTTAGAGTGTTTAGTTAATCCACAGTATGTTTTATTGTTTCTTTTCCCATTCTTACAAACTAGTCTGTGTTTGCTAAGCAAGAAGCAGATGCAGCAAGTTTAGGATTCCACACGGGCCTGCAGGTTATTGAAACATTATAAAATAGACAATATCATATGAAGAATTGCTCATTATGCCATCATTATAGAAGACTTGTGTAAAGAGTCCTCTGGTGTAAATGTAAAGGAAATTATAGGCCAAATCCTACTTATGTAATGTTTCTGGGCAAGCACATGCAGGTAGTATTGTTATGTAGACATACCGGACAGTACTGTACAAATAAAGTCGTTGCAGGTTTTTGGCCTGAAATTTCAAGCACTGATAAAATTTTTTACTCATACACATAAAACCAAAGGGGCAAAAACAACTCCACACATGTTTATGTATTGAAGCTCAAGCTCGATCACTGGAGCAGTTCTTCTTTAGGGTACACAGACAACGGGATCCTTGTAGATTTCTTATATAATGAAGTCACCCCCTGGGAAAAAGCTAAAAGTGCCACTTTTGCCCAGACAGGGTACTCACCCACCACACCACTTAAATCTAGTCCAAAGTTCCATTAGGATCATTCTGCACAGGTTCCTTGCTGCCTTGCCTTATATCTGTTCCTTCAGCCTTAAAGGATATGCCTCAAAACTATATATCACCTATGCGCGCTAATCATGATGAATGTGTGATCACTGGAGGTCAGGATACAGAGACCCCCACCAATCCTGAAAATGGAAAATCTAGTATCCCCTCTGTGAATACAACTTTAGTGATCATATGTGACCATCTGTCATGTAAGGTGGGGGAAAAACTTAGTGCAACACAAAGGGAAGAGAGAAAGGGAGCCCAGACTCTATGGAAAGGAGGGAGTGGAGACCTCCTAGGCTGATCTAATATCACCCTGTCCCCACTAACGTCCCTATGTTGGTTCTTCACCAATCGCCGCACGCGAACCTCGCCCTGTCTTTCCCTGGCGTTTGGCCCTGGCTAGGGAAGGAAGGGGATGAGTGCTAGTTGATCCCCACTGACTAACTAAGGACAACAATGGAGGAACAAACAAGGGAAGATAGCGTAGCTTTTAGTCGACTTCAGAGAGATGGACACTCATCCTCATAGCACCACAGAGGAAGAAGTAAAGCACTTGCTCTGAGCCTTCACAATGGGTCATGTGAATATCGCCGGCAACTCCCTCAGCAAACAGCAGGTATTTATACACCCAGGCCAGGGTGTTAATTAGCCAGAGGAAGGTAGCCGCTGGGTCTTAGAGAAACAGCTTCTAAGAAGGTGTCTGTAATGCCAAAAGAAGAGATCTTCTGCAACCAACTGCAGGGCGACTGTCTGTCACTTCTGACACACCCGTGACACCATCACAGTATATGGAGTAGTGGTTGCACATGCCTATTATTGCTCCATACACTTAGGAAGTTGTACTCTTTCAATCAGTGGGAGTCCCAGAGGTCAGACCACCGTTGATCATACATTGATCATACATTAATCACCTATTTTGTGCATAGGTCATATATGTTATTTATGGGACAACCCGTTTAAATGGTAGCTGCGGTGCAGGATTAACCCATAGGAAGAACTCCATGGAGAACTGAAAAGTAAAGTATAACTGACAGTATAACTTTGTGCTTTCACTGCGTGCCAATGTTGCATGTTTAGCTTTTGCTGGTGGGGCATTAAAAAAGTAATTAAAATACTTAAATAGGACCTGTCACCAGTGAAAAGTTTTTCCTCTTGTTTTATTCCCACCATTTTTATTTTTGCTTTAATCCGCCATACAGTTTTAGAGATATAGACCTTTGTATTTAGTGCTAATTTTTATGGTCGCTACCAAAGGGGCATTGCTTATGGGGGAATTATGCAGAACAGCCTAAAGACATGCCCCAGAAAATCCCGTCAGTGATACCTACTTACTAATGATTATAAAAGTTAGCACTTAATGAAAAGGAACACTATCGCGGATTAAAAAAAAAATAAAGAGGCATACTCAGGGGAGCATGTGGAATAAAATAAGAGCAAAAAGTGGCCACTTTAGACCTGATGACAGGTACTCTTGAAATACAAATATACATAGAACATACTGAATGTACATTTGTTTCACTATTCTATTTATTTTTTACTCCTATTTTCCAGATTAAAGGGCCAGCTATACAGTTTGTCAGCACAAGAGATTCTCTCCCTTGGTTCCTTAGAACTCTTGACAATCACATTCACTGATATGAACATCTAAATGGTGTCTGATCAACTGTGTCCATATTTACAAGCACAAACATCAATCGTACCATGGTGTGCTGCCGAGAATTAACAGCTGCGCTCTCGTTCAACTCATCTGGAAGCTTTAATATAGCGAACCAAGGGGTATTCTTGCCAAAAAAAAAGGAAGACAAGACTGGTGTGTGAGCCATAAGAGAATCGCTATGCTGTCTCACTTTAGCATTGTTTTATTACCGATTCTTCTTTGGAACAGAAATCTCAGTTCTCTGGGATACAGGTGTCATTCTTCATTGCTCTACAATGTGATCCAGGTGCATCTTGCTGTGAAAACACTAACTTTTACTGCCATTTTCCAGACTTTAAACTGACTCCATGGGATTTATAATGGTTGTTTCAAGCAGTTCAGAAAACAAGAGAAACAAACAATCTATTTCCTCACACCATTTGCAAGGAAGGCATTATAATCTATCTGAAAAGACACGAGCACGCTGCTCCACTAATCCACAACAAGGCTTTAAAGCTGGCACGATGAGCAAACCTTCTGCTCACCATTATCCTGCTTACTCTATATAAATAAAGCTAATCGAGACAAGTTAGACGTGAGAGCAGAAGTGTTGAATATGGGATAGGGATAGCAACGTGTGCTTAAACACTTGGAAACTGCTTAGCTACCGAATTGTAAAAATAATCTAAGTGGGCATCTAGTTGGTATATCAAGTCTATCGTGCCAGTGCTATTTTAGAGAACCAAGAAAAGTCACTGAAAGAAAATGGACAAGGGGTTGTCCACTACTCGGACAACTCCTTTTCAATTAGAATATTCCCCTATGTAGAATAGAATCACCTTATACTCCACTCCGATGCCACTTACTTGGTCTTGTGTGACATTATGCAACATGAGGCCCGTAGCCAATGTGGCTGCTACAATCTCACTTTCTTTGGACGTAAGTGACACTCGGAAGAAGTCAAAGAGCTACAGCAACCCTTGCTTAATCTAGATACCAGTTTTGTGCTAAGAAAGTATAATGCAGGTAAACCGAATGCAACAGCGGAGACACAGGAGGAACAACAGTATATTTAATTAATTTAACAACTAATATTAATTGTGAAACATGTATTATATGGTAATAATTTCTTTACAACGTTTGACTGTAAAATAAGCAGGAAATCACATAGCAGAATAAATTATCAGAATACACTAGAATTCAGGGGATGGTAGTTTAAAATGATCATCTACTAGAGAGAAGGGGAACTAGATTGTCATTACCTATAGTGGGTGAGGGGAGTTTTTTAAAGCTTTGGCAATGCTCTGTTCCTATCACAACTCGCTGCCTGTTTCCCCTGTAACTCTCTATCCGCTTTTGCGATGATGCTTTGTCGTCTGCTGCTCCCCGTCTGACTACTGTCTTTCCCTCTATCCGTGCCCGGTACCATATGTCTCCGTCAGAGGCAACGGCCCATCTCGCACATCCTTCCTGGTCGCCGACCCGACCATTAATCTCTGATCTGACACCTTCAGAGTTTCTGCGACGTCCTGTCACTGGCACACACGTCTGAGAACCACACCGCCGCAACCCGTTCTGTCGACCAACGTCACCCGGGTGAGGAACCTTGATGGGCGTGGCTCAGATCTTTGGGGCTTAACCGTCAACATCTGGGCTGGGAACCTTGACTGGCATCGCTTGGGTCTTCGGGGCTTGACCGTCGACGTCTGGGTGGATACGCGGCACCTTTGAGCTTCGGCTCATTTCTTTGGTATTGTTTTAGGTTTTGGTGCTTTGTAAAAATGGGAGTAGACCCCCTTTCTGAGATAGGCATTTTACCTATATACAGTAGCTTCCCATGGACAAGTGTCTGAATTAGTCGGGCTCCTGTCCTGCTCTGTCCTTTTTAACAATGAGGTCAATTGACACATTGTAAGGTACTAGAGACAGGACCATCCCGACTGGGTGCACCTTGTGGCAAATTTTCAAAGTACACTAGCTTCATCAGGTATAAGATAATTATTTTATGATATATGCCGTCTGTATTGTAAGATCTATTGCCAGATTTTCTTTAAGATGAATGTAAATAAGTATGCCTACTTTGTGGAAAACCGGCAGAGTGTTAACGAAATAGGTGAGCGATGCAGGAATCCACTCTTTGTCCACATTTGGTCAATTGACAATGAGAAAGGAAAACCACGATGCAAACCAATGAAATGTAAAAAAAATGGCATTAAAAAATAAAAGTAAGAGAAAGAAGGATGAGGGCATTCTGACAGCAGCGGGATGATTAATGGAAATGTAACTGGAAAAATTCAATTGAACTTTAGTGAATAATAAATTTCAACGCTGCATTGATTTACCAGAGGAGATCATGTTCTTGTCAAACAAGCTTAACTGATTTTTGACATTATGATAAAGCAACATAAAATAAAGAAGAAATAATATAGTCTTCATATTATCAAGGGGGTTAATACTGACACTTTCACAGTAAATCACTGATTTATGACACTTTACATACATAAAACAAACAAATGTAACAAATTACAGCAAAAAGACCTTGACCTACTGTCTAGATTTGATTTTTAACCAGAATGAGCAATAAATGATCTCCAATGGACTCTTAGGGCTGTGCTCATGTGCAACTTCCAAAATGCTTTAAAGACACAGAAAATTTTAACTATTGGAAACATTTTAGTATGTGATGTTGCTGTTTTTGCAAAAAGAACAGTTTCTGCAAAGTCTTTAGTTTATTAGAAGAGTGGTAAATATATATTTAGTAGGAGATCCAGATGATAATTAAACCTGATGCCCAGATCAATGTCTGTGTGGACCTGTGTCCATATCACAGCTCTTTATCGTACTCATGAGTACTAGGACTACCACAGAGATGCATGAAGCCTTTACTGTTCCTCCGGTTGCTTTAAATTTCATGTAGAGTCATACAGAGGATTTTCTTCTGTCAAATGCCATCAGATTCAAGTAGAAAAATCATAGTATCTTCCATGGGAGTCTCAGAAGTATTTCATGTTTCTAGGAGAGAATATCTCCATTAAGGGGGTGGCCAGGACTAACATAATAATGGTCTACATGTCGGATAGGTCATCAATATGAGATTAGTGGTTGTTCCAGGTGTTATTTGAATGTGAGATGAATTGCAGCACTCAGCAGCAGACACTAAACAATGTATGGTGAGCAATGGTGTTCTACTCAATGCTTTACTTACATCTGTTAAATGCCTGAATAGTTATCTGCTGTTTGGTGAGGATGCCAGGGGGCTGACCACCACTGATCTCAAACTGATAACCTATCCTCTGGTTAGATCAGCATCATGTTAATCCAGGGCAAACCCTTTAACCCTCCGTCACATACAATATCGGTTCTAACGAGTTCACATACAATGTGACTGTCAGGCGCAGGCTAGAAAAATACCTATAATATCTAATGTTTGCAATTTCAGTGCTCTAAAAGTGATCAGTGACCTTGATAGGGATGTAATAAAAGAGACTACACATAATCAGGTGCAAAAAAAACCCATTTACTTAACATAAAACTAATAACTCTGAAATACAAACATTTCAAAACTCCCGCCAAATAGTCCCCAGTTCGACTCTGTCAAAAAACTCTACAAAGAAAATTTATGGAAACAAACTTAATTTTAAGGTACCTTAAGTACTATTAAACACATATTCAATCAGAATTAGATCCTGAAGTTTCCCCAGAAAAATTACACTTGCAGAGCAAAGAGCAAGAATTACACATCATTTTTGCATGTGTCAGGCAGATTGCATTATGACATTTGTGACATTCATAATTAGAAAGCCTTCTGATTCCGCTTTCCGTGGTGCAGGTGGTGCATCTCCTTCTTTTGGGAGGTGGTGTAGGTGGTGAATTTTCACTATCATCTTCTGGGCGGAATCTTTTGAGCTGAACTTGAAGGCGAGAGGGGATACCGATTGTTTTCATACTTCTCCTGCGTAGCTCTCCAAGCACTAGTTCATGGGCCAATTTTTTCAGATAGAATCGTCTACGGAGTGGTTCAAGCTTGTTTTCAAGGTAAATGACTTGTGAATTTATACCACCCAAATTCAACATAGCAAAAAATATGACCATTGGCCAGCGTTTGGTGTTTCTGCTGACGTTGAAAGTTGAGCAAATCAACACCCCCTTTGGTTGCATTATAAAATGTAATTATCTCCGGGTTTTTTTGTGCCTCAGTCCCAGGATCGATGGCATCATCATCATGAAGTGTTGATAGAAGAAGTACAATTTTTTTTGCTTGTGGTACATAGGAAACCAAAACCTTTCCATTATGGAATGCAAACGTACTGCTGTACTGTTGTCTCCCTTTCACACTTACAAACTGTGTAGGCAATTCTTTTTTATTTTTTCTTACAGTTCCGACATATGAAAGCTTCTGCATTTTCAGATAATCAATCAGATCACAATTTGAAAACGAATTGTCAGCTGTTATATTGCGACCCGATCCAAATAAGGGCTCAGCCAGTCTTTTTACAACATCACTGGGTTTGTTGCTGACACAGTAAGGACCTTCTGGTTGTTTTCCTGCATAAACTTCCAGGTTGTAAGTGTAGGTCTTACTGGCATCAACAAGGGCATACATTTTTATTCCATATTTGTTAGGCTTTGATGGAATATATTGACGAAAGGCACATTTACCACGAAAACCAGGGAGCATTTCGTCAATAGTGAGATTCTCCCCAGGGCAATAGCTTTTTTTACAGTTTTCAACAAATTTTTGGAATATATCACGAATTGAAGCAAGTCGGTCATGTGTTTTACGTTCGGTTCGGGTAATTCTGTCGTCAAACCGAAGGCAACGAATTAGAAGCTTGAATCTGTTTAGGGACATAACAAGGCCAAATTTTTCAACTCCATCCCCATCTTTACTCCAAAGTTCCTCCAAACTTTGTCTATTTGCCCTATAAGCTCCTGCAAGGTATAATAATCCAAAAAAAGCACGCAGTTCTATTTCATCTGTGGCCTTGATGGTTCTGTTGCAGATGAACTTGTCCTTTATAATGTCTATATATTGGTTGGTATATGTGACAATAGAGTCCAGAATTTCATCTGTGAATAAACTATTCCAGCATTCAACTGCAGTTTTTGCATTACTTGCAGTTCCTATAACTGCAGGAAGGTGAGTAATAATGTTTTGAGGTTCCCTACGTTTTTTCTGGAGTGGCTTCTTGTTCCATTGGGTTTTTTTATCTTTTCCCATATAATAAGATTCTACATCTTCATCCTCATCACTGTCACCATCTTGCTCTGTTTCAGAATCCACTTCACATACTTCCACCTCATCATGAGAATCAATCTCACTTTCCTCTCCTAAATCCTCATTCAGTGTGGGGTCTGCATCATCTAACAGCATGTTTGTTACTTCCTCAACATCAAGGTTTTTTGATAAATTGTACATTTTCCTCTCCATTTCAGCAGATAATCTGAAGCAAGAGAAGGAATATGTGTTAGGGAACTACTGTATATGCCTGAGCAGCACACTTTCTTTTTTAATCTGCTTTATTTCTATGAAATATCCTCACACTTTGTGCTATACATTCATAAAACAAGCTAAATAAACAATTGTGATGAATAAAAACATAAAATACCAACCTTATTGAGTGTGACGTGTTCACATACAATGAGCCTGAGAGATTAGCGCAGTTATATCTGTCCTCCTGAAGCTCTGCAATCCAACTGTGGTATGAGGTTTCACAGAGCTGCTAGAGACAGGAGACTACCTGGAGGGAGGGGATTTCCTCACAATCTGGTGAGGAAGGAGAAATGAAAGTAAAAGAGATGTGCCTGTCAGGCCTATTGTATGTGACGGAGGGTTAAAGACATGAGCAGTCTGGTGGAGCCCTAATGCAGTGGATGGAGGCTGCAACGTACAGCACCAATGGATTTATTGGTGGGGTTACACAGAGCAGTTGAGTAGTAGGCATAAGATACTTACTCCGCTAGTGATAATCTCCTACTGATAAAATACTGAATTTATTGAAACAGTAACACACAACCTAGTAAGTGACACATCACTGTAATCAGGCTCTTAGCCCCTAAATCATGCTGCTCTCAGATTACATAGCAAAAACCTGCTGACAGATTCATTTTAATTTTCAAGGATTGTTTTCTGAAGCTGAATTTCAGGACAGTTCTTAAAAATGTAAGATTATTGGCCTGATTCAAGAGCTAATATATATTTAAAATACTGTATTTAGTGCCAAGTACAGATTTGGATTGCATCCTGTATGGTTAGTTAAGCTTTTCTATGGTGATCTCATAGGATTTGATCCAATCTTCTAAACAGAAACTGTAAGCCTAAAACAATTTTAGAAATATTAAAACCCAATTTGTCATACAAATTCAAAGCATATTCCAAACTTTCAGCGTCTTGGAAAGCAATAAAATAAGGATAAAGACATGGTAGATGATGCTTCATTATTTTGGGTAGTGATAATCTTAAAAATCACGATGACCAGGTCAATTTAAAATCAATGGAGGTATTCTATGTGCTTTGCCAATGATCAGCAAAGTTTTGTTCACTACATGCCAGTAGACATGTAAAATGTTTTTTGTTCTATTGTCTAATATATCTTTGCTTTATTTGTGTGCAATGTATGTCAGTGTTGTTTTGGTGGATAGCTGTAAATAATGCTCACTTTTTGTTACTGCAGATGCAAATATTTTCAAAGCGGCATTATAAAATGTGTTCCCAGTCATCCCAGGTCTTGTGATTTTAATGAAAACTCTTGGCAACTTGTCAACCACTCTTTTAGTGTCTTAATGGCATTCTGCTAATAAAACTGTGAAGGTAATGAAAGCGAGAAGAAACACTTAAAATTATGTGTGGAATTAGGCTATAACATCCTGAAAAGAAACACTTCCCGGGTACTTCTGAAATTAGCTATGCACTGCATACCATCATAACCGAATCTCTGAAAGCAACTTCACTATTATTTCTCTATAAAGAATTGCAAACTAATCTGACTATTTTAGAAAAAAAAGTTGATATACTGAATATTAGTTTCAGCCCTTGTATTATATTAACCTAGCAGACCTTGCTGGACATTAAAGGGAACCTGACTCATGTTCCCCAAATAGCCTTTAACTGAAAGTCAATTGATTTTAGAAGGGTTGTTGTAACATGATAGAGCAGTGTTTGTCAAATTCCAGTCCTCACAGCCCCCAAAACGTCATGTTTTAGGATTTCCTTAGTATTGCACAGGTGATGGAATTATTATTTAGGCATCAGAAATTGCCACTGGTTCTCTCACCTGTTCAATACTAAGGAAATCCTGAAAACATGAAATTTTGGGGGCCATGAGGACTGGAGTTTGGGAATCACTGTGATAGACCATTCACAATCCAAAAAAGAAAATATGTTGTGTTTTACTAACCTAGTGCATGACTCCATGGTGGGCCGATGAATCCAGAAATGGTGCTTGGACAATTAAATCCATGTAGGAAATGGAGGAATATTTGGAGTAAGTTCCCAAGAAGGCAAGGTTAAGTCTGGCACACCATTCCATAATCAAATAAAGTGAAAAACCTTTATTCAATCCATGACTAAGAACTGCTTAGAAGCATCGGTTTGAAATACGTAGGATAAGTCATCTTCTTTCAGGATGTCCTGTTTTTTATCAAGTATTTGTTTTTGACATAATGTGTAACATTATAGCCCGGTCTGCCTGCCCCATTAGGGTGTAAAGCCATCATGGGGAGCCATTCATTTGAATGATAAACCACAGTTGGCTATGCATTGCATAGTTTTCCTGTTAATTGTAAGTGGTTTATGAAGTCCAATGAAATAAAGAAATACGTGTCATGTTGAGACCATCTCCTTCAACGTAATGCCCTGACATACATATTTTTTACCAATTGAACAAATCCACTAGCTCATGCTACAGACATTACAATAGTTTATCATCTTTTGAAGCACATTTAGATCCACAGTTAAAACTGTCATGGTCTTCACCAGGCTTCAATATGAATTATTGCATGTAACCAAAATGTTTAGCTCTGAAAATAGGATCTAGGACTTTTAGACCTACAGAGGCTTCTACGCCTTCGTGCAACTACTAACTCTGTATCTATAGCGATGCCCTTGATATATTACATAAAACATATGTTATTTTTGGTCACTAAGCTTTAGATGTGGCTTAAAGTGAAAACTTCTCATTTCTACCATCTACACCTGGAAGCATGTCTATGCCTGATGAAGAGGCCTGAGTAATCTCAAAAGCTTGCAATTTGTTACCATCTTTACAGTAAGCCATTAAAGGTATCAACCAAAAAGGACTCTCAAATCTTAATATTTATCTACTGGCTAACAAGGTACAAAGATATATCATGGACCATGGTGTATTTGTTCATGATGTTTACTTTGAAAGCATTTTCATGCTGGACAAACTTGGAGGCGCTTGTCTTCATTCTATTACAGTCAGTCAACTATGAGGAAGGATAAGTCTCATACAGACTATGCTAATATTATATTATCTACTTCTGGTTCAATCATTTTGAACAAAGAAAACACCTATCTGTACATTTTTCGAGACAGTCAAGCATAATCATACAGCGCAAAATATGACAGAACCGTTACCATTTAACCGTAGGCTGCTGCATTTTCAAGGTGCTGCAGCCAACAACCATAATTACATCGCCGAAAAGGTGGCCGCATAGGGTCCAGGGGACTACAGGTCACCCGACAAGACCCGAGGCCACTGGCTTGGGACACTGATTGTGAGGCGCAGGGCAAGAGGGAGAGAGCCAGCGCAGTGAAACGACCGGGAAAGGTACATAGAACGGGGTCCCGTGCAAGTGCTCCTGAAATACCTGAGAGTTTGCTGGATCACTACGCCGGAGGACACAGGACAACGTGGGCAGTTATAATCAAGAAAGTGTAACCTGAGGAACTTAACAACTGTGAGTAAAATCTGAACAGTATAAATGTAAGAAGAACCTGGCTTCCAGGAAAAAAATCCCCCCCCCCAATTTTTTTTTTTTTTTATTGATCGAAAAATAGTTCCGATCAGTACAGGTAATGAGATAAAAATTCAATGGATAAATCACATCATAGAATCCAGCTGGACAGTATGGTACAAAGAATTATCTTCATGTGCCCACTTGGGGGATCTAGTTGTCAGGTAATCAGAACACCGTCCCACCAGTAGGAGGGGAGTCAGCCATTCATGACTTTTTTGTCTAATTTGTGCTATTCGACAATACTTTTTAGCTTGATTGATTTTTCAAACACACAGAAGTCTGCTCCTTGTTGATGTAGTGAGCTGCCAGCAACCAGTGACATCTTCAGGGTTGCCAAAAGTCCAGAAATTCCAGTGCAGTCCATAAAAATAAGACACTTTATTTTTTACACTGTCTGGAAAAAAAATTTAAGTTGTCTGTGATTTCCTTGAGGCTGAAGAAAATTATATAGATTATTTTGACTGTAATTATCATCAGTTTACAGTTTATAGTGAATGCAGCTAATATCTTAATATCAGAATTATAAGTTGTAGACTTGCTACACTTATAATCATAATGATTTTTGACGGTTTTCCAATGTGTCTGTAAAAAAATATATATATATTGTCTGTCCATGATTTTTTGATACGCCATTCAGAAAACAGAAAACGTCAAGTTGACAACCCTGGTGGTCTTCTGTTCTGCTGGGACGGTGTATTGGCTGTCTGACAACCAGAGCCTCTCAGCATGCACACATGGGATTCTCTTGTCTTCTCGGCCACCTTGTAATACCCCTAGGTGCATCACAACCAGAGATGTGCTGTTTTTTTTCCTACTGGGTCGGCATTCTGGCTGCATGGCAACAATAAACGCTAAGTTTTTACGTGCGCCTGCATCGATCAGCCAGCATTCTAGTACTGAGCCTGTCAGTGCACCTACACTCTCACTGTCACCAAGGTTTATTATTGCTTTTAATTTAAAATGTATATGTAATACTACTATTTCTATATCTTAGTGACATGATGGCAATTATCAATTGTTCTTTTTATTTTTCTATCCTTATGATTTGAATGTGTTTTTGGTTCTCTTTTTTGTATGTATACAATACTTGGTGTCGCTATGTTTCTATAAATCTGAAAAAGGGGCCCTAGTGCCTCAAAACACAATACATTTTGAGACTTTGTACTGCAAATAAAAAGACAATTGGTTTTCATCATTTTATGATGAATACTTCATTTGGGATCCAGTTGTGCCATCCATTCCACCACTGTGATAACAAAGGACCTGTCAAGGTCTTCTACTTCCACACACTACAGTAATATTGTGCCTATACTACCATACACGCACTAATTTGACCCTCCAAAATCCACGTTGTCCCACTTATATTTCTTCATTTACTAACACTGTGAGCGCCTATTTTCCTTTTCTATTCCTTCAATGCTATTTATTTACATGATATTAATGCGCCAGTTACCTTAGCAATCCGACGTTACTGTTAAGAAACTATAGCATGGGTGCACAACCTGAAGTCCGGGGGCTATATGCCGTTTTCAATGCATTTGTGTGGCCCTCGATAATATAGTCGCGGACAGTGTCTGGTGGCTGCTCATATGTACTTCTGATTCTAGGGAGTAGATGAGTGTCAGGTAGCAATATAGGGATAGGTGACTATTAATGGTGCGCTGTGTGGCCATGTCTGTAGCTAGGTCATCATCTAGGTGGCCAAGGCAAAACTCAACTTTATCAGCATCTCACATAAACTATAATGGAGAAAGGGGAATCCATGGTCTTTTTGTTTCTGGAACAAAAGGACTCCTGATAAGTAGGAGACCTAAAATGTAATCATCACCTATGAGATATTTATTTTGTGATGTTTTATTGTGGTTCATTGGGTAATGACAATATTGACCTCAGTCTAAAAATGTTTGTCCGCCGCTAAAAGACATTTATGCCTGGCCAAGCAGATTTTCATGGCAGAAGTCCCAGCAGAGGCGTCTGAAGCATAGGACTGTCTATCAATCAGACATAGCCAATGGCAGGAGCGGCTGTCTGACAACGGAGGCTCGCCACAGGAGCCAGGAGCGGTTAGGAACTCTTCTTTTTCCATCTCCTCTCTTTGCAGATACTATTGTTATATTTTACACTGAAATCAAAGCCATGCCTGAGCTATAGTACTATGAGAGTGAAAGGCTAAAAAACTAGCACAAAAATAAAGTGTTTTTACTAATACAAAGTCTGAGGAGCATCTTCACATCTCCAGGTCTTAGAGAAATCTTTTTTCTAAGCTTTTCTTGTGAGTAGACATACAAAAAAGATCTTTCTTCCACTGATTTTTTTAAAAGAAAAAAACCGAAATATTGTGTCTTGTACTGAAGTTGTTACCATAGGCCAGAATGTATTTGTACATACTTTTTCTGGCTTAAACCATTGCTCCTCAAATAAATATTTCACATGTGACAATAAGTGGCACATTTTATTATTAATGTAGCATAATTTCTATAGTCCATTCAGTATCACATTATGCATGGTTGCGTATATGTAATCTAAAGGAACTAATAAGAAACATGATTTGACGAGTCTAACAATATTTCATGAAAGTTAGCATATACTGATCATATCAGGTAACTTTTCAAAATAAACTATTATATGTGTGTACATGAGGACTAATGCTACATCTGTCCATTATATGACTTGTATCCTGTTTTTTTCACCAATGTGCACTCAGCAGGCTCTATCTATAATTTTTAGTTCTCTCTGAACTAGTGGGTGGTGACTAGACGCTATAATGTCACAGTACAGTACCTAGAAACAGAGGGATTCCTCCTCTTTTTCTCTGTTTAGCACATATTCAGAAATGGCAGCAGCATGGAAGACATTTTATAGCAGTACTGAATATTGTAGATGTGAATCCAGCTCGAGTATAAGCTAATTCACTCACTAACTGCAGCACAATCTGACTTTCTCTCTGCCTCTGCTCATTTTCTAACTCTGCTCCTTACTCCATACTCTTACCTCTGTACCCTCTCCATAAACGTAATATCTAGTATCTATCTATATGTCTAATCGCTAAAACATGGAGAGAAAAGCATATGTCTCCGATAAGAAATATTACATTGCTTTTTAAATTTACTTGTACTATTGATTTATGAAAAGATTGTTGAAACACCAGTGTCTATTTCAAAGGGTTTTACACTTTTTGAATTAGATAGTGTTAAATAAAACAAGCAAAGATAGCATTCACCCTCCCTTGGTCCACCACTAGATCCTGGTGCTACTCCGGTCTCTGTTTTTTGGCTGTAGCAGTGACGTCACAACTACAGTACGCATCACCACTGAGTTCAGTGGCTCATACCATCAACAACAGTAAAGCGTCTGACCTCAGTGATTAGCTGCAGCGGTGATGCACGCTGTAGTCAGGATGTCACAAAACTCAGAAACGTAAGAAGTGACGGGTAGAAGTGGAGGGTGAGTACTATCTCTATTTTGTTTTTTTTTCATTACTATCTGATACACTTTTCTGGAAGTGCAGAACCCCTTAACATACAGTTTATCTGGTTCTGTTTATTGATGATTGCGCTGATTTTTATATTTCCATGTTATCGGCTTGTATGTACTGTGAATTTTATATTGAGGAATATGCAAATTGTCTCTTCAGAGAGGAAGAACTCTAGTGCCATCTACGGGAAGTAGCAATCCTAAAAGTTAATAGTGACCCTTTAACGAGTCTTATCACATGACTTAGGATATATAAGCCAGAACCAGAAACTCAATTTGCAGACACTGTGTTTCGGGGTACTGCCCCTCATCAGTGCAACGTGTGAGTTCCGGTTTGGCTTAGATATTGAGGAATGCAATGCTTTAGCATAGCCTGTAGTCTTCTGTACATGCAATGTTTGATTTTCTCCTTTCATTCCTCTAACTTAAAATGAATCAAACAACTGAAAAATGAAATGCAAAATAGTCTTTTACCATGTCACAAGCCGCTATAATCTTGTATCGCACTTTTGCCTGCGAATGTGAATACAATGCAGTTCTCTAGAGCTCCATTATGATGAGATGCATTTTTTCTGAACACTCCAAAGACCTCGGAGGTCAGCTTCATTCCATATCTCTAGGAACAAGAGCATGAAATGACTTCTCGCCCTGAAGTTGCCTCAGGCCAGTGCTTGAAAGAAGAGTGACTGTACAGTAGGGAAAAAATAGCAGACAGCTTTAGATTTGTTATTACCATGGTGTATTTGTTCATGATGTTTACTTTGAGAGCATTTTCATGCTGGACAAACTTGGAGGCGCTTGTCTTCATTCTATTACAGTCAGTCAACTATGAGGAAGGAAAGGTCTCATACAGACTATGCTAATATTATATTATCTACTTCTGGTTCAATCATTTTGAAGGAAAAAAACACCTATCTGTACATTTTTCGGAATGAATATTTCCCAAAGTAAACAGTAGATTTACACCCAGATGAATTCATGCTCAAAATAAGAACTTTGTGGCTCTAAAGTCACAATAAACTTCATTCTGGGAGGATGACAACCCCTCTAATGATAAAACACTGTTCAATTCTCGGCACCTTTTGCTATTAACAGGAAAAGAATTGCTGTAATTAGAATGATTTTTCCACACAGTAAAATGAATTTTGTCCTTTCACATTATGTACAATGAACAATGCAATAACAAAACCATCTCAGCAATATTTCAAGAGTCAGGGCCATGTACAGCTTTAGATGTGTTATTTCTTTTAGAACTAATTCTCACTTCTTTTTTTCATGTGTTTGTGCTATCTGATGGTTGGTTAAAAGAAAAAAGAGGCAACACGTCCAAGTTTGGTCTGCTTTGCGGACTATTCATGTCAATGAATGGATCTAGTCTATGATTTGGGAATAGGCTAGGAGAAAAAAAAAGGTTTTGGTACCGTGTTAGCCAGTTGAAAAAAGATTGATTGTTCTCAGTGGGAGAAACAAAATAATAATCTTGTAGTTATGATACCTTTTAATGGCTACCAAAAATAAAATAGGTGATGTTACAAAACAAGCTTTCGAGACTGCTTACAGTACAGACCAAAAGTTTGGACACACCATCTCATTTAACCACTTCGCACCAGAGCCTGTTTTTGCCTTCGTGACCGGGCCAATTTTTTCAATTCTGACCACTGTCATTTTATGAAGTAATTACTCTGGAACTCTTCAACGGATTCCCCTGATTCTGAGAATGTTTTTTCGTGACATATTGTATTTCATGATAGTTGTAAAATTTCTTCGATATCACTTGCGTTTATTTGTGAAACAATCAGAAATTTGGCAAAAATTTTGAAAATTTAGCAATTTTCAAACTTTGAATTTTCATGCCCTTAAATCAGAGAGATATGTCACACAAAATAGTTAATAAATAACATTTGCCACATGTCTACTTTACATCAGCACAATTTTGGAACCAAAATTTTTTTTTGTTAGGAAGCTATAAGGGTTAAAAGTTGACCAGCGATTTCTCATTTTTCCAACAAAATTTACAAAAACATTTTTTTAGGGACCACATCTTATTTGAAGTGACTTTGAGGGGCCTTTATGACAGAAAATACCCAAAAGTGACACAATTCTAAAAACTGCACCCCTCAAGGTGCTCAAAACCACATTCAAGAAGTTTATTAACCCTTCAGGTGTTTCACAGGAATTTTTGGAATGTGGAAGAAAACAATGAACATTTAACTTTTTTTCACAAAAATGTTACTTTAGACCCAATTTTTTTATTTTCACAAGGATAACAGGAAAAAATGGACTACACAATTTGTAGTGCAATTTCTCATGAGCGCGCTGAGGGAAAACCACTGTTTGGGCGCACTGCAGGGTTCGGAAGGGAAGGAGCGCCATTAGACTTTTTGAATGTAAAATTTGTTTGAATAATTAGCAGACGCCATGTTGCGTTTGGAGAGCCCCTGATGTGCCTAAACAGTGGAAACCCCCCACAAGTGACACCATTTTGGAAACTAGACCCCTTAGGGAACTTATCTAGATGTGTGGTGAGCACCTTGAATCCCAAGGTGCTTCACAGAAGTTTATAATATTGATCTGTAAAAATAAAATTTTCACATTTTTCCCACAAAAACGTTTTTCATCCCTTAATTTTGCATTATCATAAGGGTAATAGAATAAATTTCACCATGAAATTTGTTGTGCAATTTCTCCTGAACATGCCGATACCCCATATGTGGAGGCAAACCACTGTTTGGGCACACGGCAGGGTTTGAAAGGGAAAGAGCGCCATTTGACTTTTTGAATGTAAAATTTGTTTGAATAATTAGCGGACGCCATGTTGCATTTGGGGAGCCCCTGATGTGCCTAAACAGTGGAAACTCCCCACAAGTGACACCATTTTGGAAACTAGACCCCTTAGGGAACTTATCTAGATGTGTGGTGAGCACCTTGCACCCCCAGGTGCTTCATAGAAGTTTATAATATTGAGCTGTAAAAATAAAATGTTCACATTTTTCCCACAAAAAATGTTTTTCATCCCCTAATTTTGCATTATCATAAGGATAACAGGAGAAATTGCACCATGAAATTTGTTGTGCAATTTCTCCTGAGTACGCCGATACCCCATATGTGGGGGAAAACCACTGCTTTGGTGTACGGCAGGGGTCGGAAGAGAAAGGAGCGCTATGTTGGCTGGGATAGGTTGCAGACACCATGTCACATTTGAAGAGTTGCTGACATGCCGACACTGCAGAAACCCCCACAAGTGACCCCATTTTGTAAACTACACCTCTCAAGGAATTCATCTAGGGAAGTAGTGAGTATTTTTTTATTTTTTAATTTATACCACTGGGCAGTAAAAAAAGCATAATTATATTTTTACCACAAAAAAAAATGTTTTACCCTCAGATTTTACATTTTCACACAGGGCAATGGGTAAAAATGGTGCCGAAATGTGTCACACAATTTCTTCTAAAAGTGGCAATACCCCAAATGTGGCTGTATCGTACTGCTTAGCCATACGGCGAGATCTGGGTGGGACGGAGCGCTATTTGACAATTGGAGAACAAATTATTGTAGAATAGGCATTTGGATTTGGGAGCACAAAATTTTCTAAATTTCTTTTGGGGGGCAAGGGCCATTTCGCTTTTCCAGAGCCTTTCTGCTACCAGTAACTTGGAATATTTTTAACAGATGACGGACCTGAGTGGGGACTAGCTTTTGTTGAGGACTGAGTTGAAGCTTTTATTGGGAACATTTTACATAACATTTATCCGGCGCTCTAGGCTGAGCACTTACATCGGGGTTTCCATCTAAATTTCCAAGTGATGTAATTCAGATGAAACCCCTGCGGGATCCATTCACTGTAATGAGGCAGCAGAGTTACTCTGGACTCCGTCTGGCCTCTGTTTAGCGGTGTTCTTTTCTTCAGAAGTGCAAAAACTGTGGCCAACCGCACTTTTATGCACGCCTAAAAAAACTGACACTGTGGGATCACAGGCCACATGGCATCCACAGTGGCCTATATCTGCCTCATTACAGGGAATCTTCCGTCATGGGTTCCGTCTGAATCACGTATTTCAGAGATTTACACGGAAACTCTGGTGTAAGTGCTCAGCGCAGAGCGCAGGATAAATGTGAGCAGAGCCTTACTGCGATCTTTGGGAGACATAATAAACAAATCAGTAGCAGGTGAAGAATTGGTTTTATTTATTTTTTACGCCGTTCCTCGTGCGGTATAAGTGATGAGATTACTTTATTCTTTGGGTCGGTGCGATTACAGCTATACCAGATTTATATTGGGTTTTTATGGTTGACAGCTGTCACATACTAAGAGACGCTTTTTTTTTGCAAAATCTAGATTTTGCATCGCCATATTTTGAGAGCTATAGTTTTTCCATATTTCGGCCGACAGAGTCATGTGATGGCTTGTTTTTTGCGGAACGAGTTGACATTTTTATTGGTACCATTTTTGGGTACGTGACATTTTTTGATCGCTTTCTATTCCGTTTTTTGGGAGGTAAAATTAACAAAAAACAACAATTCAGGAATTGTTTTTTGAGGGGTTTTTTTATGCCGTTCTGCGTGTGGTAAAAGTGATAAGGCAGCATTATTCTTCGGGTCAGTACGTTTACAGCGATACTACACTTACTGTATATTTTATTTATGTTTTGGCGCTTTTACACAATAAAACAATTTTATAGAAAAAATATTTTTTTTGCAGCGCTTTATTCTGAGCACTATAACTTTTTTATTTTTCGGCTGATGGAACTGTATGGTGGCTTTTTTTTTGCGCAACAAGATGACGTTTTCAGCGGTACCATTTTTATTTCCATTTTGCTTTTTTATCACATTTTTTTCCACTTTTTGTTTGGCGATATGATGAAAAAGCATAGTTTTTTGCTCCGTTTTTTATTTATTTTTATTACGGTGTGCAAAGAAGGAGTTAATTAGTGTGACAGTTTTATAGATCGGGTTGTTTCGGACGCGGCGATACCAAATATGTGTACTTTTTTTGTTTTTGCATAAATATACGGATTTATTGGTTTAACATTTTATTTATTTATTTTTATTTATTTTGTGATTTTTTTTAACAGTTTGAAAACATTTTTTTTACTTTTTTTTTACATTTTTACTTAGTCCCTGTATGGGACATTAATTTTTATTTTTCTAATCACTGATGTCATGCAATGTAATAGACATGTATTACATTACATGACATCTTTGCTGACTGTTTCACAGTCAGTGTCTCCTGCCCGGCTTCAGCTACAGGCTGAGCCTAGCAGGACACCATATATGGCAGATCTGGAGGCGGTCATGTGACCTCCAGCTGCCATAACAACGGAAAGTCCTGGAAGCTATCAGAGGGTCGTCGGAGAGGTAAGTTGACGACCCCCTCTCCTCTCACTATCTTCTATATGCCGCGATCACTATAGATCGCAGCATATAGAAGATAGCAAAGGGTTAACATCATTGGGACCTGATCCAATCAGGTCCTGATGATGTCCCCTATCAGAGCTATCACTCTCACCGGAATCGCAGCGCTTGCAGGACCCTGGGGGTCCTGAGCGCTGCGGGACCACCCACCATTTTTAAACGTCGGCGCTGCACAGGGCCCAGGCAGCGCCGACGTTTATGTACAGTGGGCGGTCCTGAACCGGTTAAAGATTTTTCTGTATTTTCTTGACTATGAAAATTGTACATTTACACTGAAGGCATCAAAACTATGAATTAACACATGTGGAATTATACATTTAACAAAAAAGTGTGAAACAACTGAAAATATATCTTATATTCTAGGTTCTTCAAAGTTGCCACCTTTTCCTTTGATGACTGCTTTGCACACTCTTAGCATTCTCTTGATGAGCTTCAAGAGGTAGTCACCGGAAATGGTCTTCCAACAATCTTGAAGGAGTTCCCAGAGATGCTTAGCACTTGTTGGCCCTTTTGCCTTCACTATGCGGTCCAGCTCACCCCAAACCATCTCGATTGGGTTCAGGTCTGGTGACTGTGGAGGCCAGGTCATCTGCCGTAGCACCCCATCACTCTCCTTCTTGGTCAAATAGCCCTTACACAGCCAGGAGGTGTGTTTGGGGTCATTGTCCTGTTGAAAAATAAATAATGGTCCAACTAAACGCAAACCGGATGGAATAGCATGCCGCTGCAAGATACTGTGGTAGCCATGCTGGTTTAGTGTGCCTTCAATTTTGAATAAATCCCCAACAGTGTCACCAGCAAAGCACCCCCACACCATCACACCTCCTCCTCCATGCTTCACGGTGGGAACCAGGCATGTAGAGTCCATCCGTTCAACTTTCCTGCATCGCACAAAGACATGGTGGTTGGAACCAAAGATCTCAAATTTGGACTCATCAGATCAAAGCACAGATTTCCACTGCTCTAATGTCCATTCCTTGTGTTCTTTAGCCCAATCAAGTCTCTTCTGCTTGTTGCCTGTCCTTAGCAGTGGTTTCCTAGCAGCTATTTTACCATGAAGGCCTGCTGCACAAAGTCTCCTCTTAACAGTTGTTGAAGAGATGTGTCTGCTGCTAGAACTCTGTGTGGCATTGACCTGGTCTCTAATCTGAGGTGCTGTTAACCTGCGATTTCTGAGGCTGGAGACTCGGATAAACTTATCCTCAGAAGCAGAGGTGACTCTTGGTCTTCCTTTCCTGGGGCGGTCCTCCAGGAGCCAGTTTGTTTGTAGCGCTTGATGGTTTTTGCAACTGCACTTGGGGACACTTTCAAAGTTTTCCCAATTTTTCGCACTGACTGACCTTCATTTCTTAAAGTAATGATGGCCACTCGTTTTTCTTTACTTAGGTGCTTCTTTCTTACCATAATACAAATTCTAACAGTCTATTCAGTAGGACTATCAGCTGTGTATCCACCAGACTTCTGCACAACACAACTGATGGTCCCAACCCCATTTATAAGGCAAGAAATCCCACTTATTAAACCTGTGTAGTGAAAACCATTTCCGGTGACTACCTCTTGAAGCTCATCAAGAGAATGCCAAGAGTGTGCAAAGCAGTCATCAAAGCAAAAGGTGGCTACTTTGAAGGACCTAGAATATAAGACATATTTTCAGTTGTTTCACACTTTTTTGTTAAGTATATAATTCCACATGTGTTAATTCATAGTTTTGATGCCTTCAGTGTGAATGTACAATTTTCATAGTCATGAAAATACAGAAAAATCTTTAAATGAGAAGGTGTGTCCAAACTTTTGGTCTGTACTGTAGGTCTCTTCAACAGGCACGGTATCGATGGTATATGGTATGGTATATATAGACATGGTATTGTGAATGGGCAACACATGAATGATATTTATGTTACATCTGAGCTGCTGACCAATGATGATTTTTATGTCCTTCTCAAATATGTGGTCAACAACTCACAATAAAATGATCGCTTGTTGTTGTATACCTGGACACCCTGACACTGATTAACTATCAAAACAGATTGCTCATTTGATCATTTAAGATTATTACTCATTGTTAATTGTCATTAAGGCTACATTCATACCATGTCTAGGGGGTATTGCTACGTTCCCCATACACATTAGATTAACATCAGCCAAACTCGCCAATTTTGAAGGGTTTGGCCGACAGTCTAATCTGCATGGAAGCCCTGAACAATTTATTGTATGTGGAAATATCGATTGTATTTTCTCCTGACGATAAGCCGCCCCAGACATGTCTGGTGATGGCTCTCTCATAGAGAAGACTGGAATCCTCAGCTGAACAAGTTTTCCTATGAATGGGAGAGTCGTCTGAGATAACTGTCAGCAGAACGACCATCGCTTGGCCGACAGCTATCTAATGTTTATGGAGTGTGTCCCTTTGAATAAAATTTTGTCAGTAATCAGTATACATTATATTCCCCCAGTCCCAAATATAATGAAAATAAATGAACTTCCATTTGTTAACATAGTTGTAAAAATAAGAGGAATAAGAAAAAACGGGCATATCAATAGAAATGAGCGGATTTTCTTTTGAAATTCAAATTCACCAATGTCACATCTCCACCTGGACCTGCAACGTTTTCTCTTGCCAGGCGCAACCGTACTCATTCTGCGGGCAGCGCTGGTGATAGAAGACACGTTGGAACCAGAAGTCCTGGAGGGCGCAGGCTCTGTCCAGCCATTTAGATTAGGGTGCCTGGGACTTGCAGTGTCGTCCAGTCTGACAGTATGGGTATGTGTGCTATCCAGTTGAAGTTATCAGCTCCCTGCTCCAACCAATTGGAGAATACGACACCCTACTTAAGCTTACAGCTTACTGCTGGAAGCTGCCAGATATAGTCTTGTGCTTCTCTGGTCCAGTCCTGTCTGTTCATCTCCTTGTTGTATCATTGTTCCTGGTTTTAACCTCTGCTTCTGACTATTCTTACACATTCTAATTTTGTACTTTTCCTGTCCTCTTGGATCTGACTCAGCTACCTGACTAATCCTGCCAGCCTGACCCACCGAACAGCAGGTTATTCTGTGGCACCAGCCCATGGTCCCATTTAAGTCCAGATACCTGTACAGGGGTTATAGGGTAAAGGCCAACACAACTCCTGGGATCTGCCAAGTGGAGTGTCTTGTACTAAGCCTGTCCATGATAGCCATTTTAGAATTGCTAGGCGACCACTGACAGAATGTTATTACAGCCGACAAATTATTCCCCAAAAAATTGATTTGTGGTGAATAAATTTGTGTGAATCTCAATACTAGAAAGCTTGTAATTGTTCGGAAAATACACATAAGTGAGAGAGAGAGAGAGGACCCCACTGATCATAAGAGACTACACTTTATAGGTAAGAGAGAAGAGCCCACTGACCATAAGATTTTATATTATATACTTATGCTAACCATAAGTGCTTCCACTCTACAAGAGACAGCGAGGACCTCTCTGACCATAAGAGCTTATAGTATACAGGCAAGAGACAGAGAGGACACAGCTAAACTTAACAGCTTATGCACTACAGAAAAGAGAGCGAGGACCCCGCTGACCATAAGAACTTATAGCCTATAGGAAAGAGAGAGAGGACCCCGCTGACCATAAGAGCTTATACACTATAGGAAAGAGAGAGAGGACCCCGCTGACCATAAGAGCTTATACACTATAGGAAAGAGAGAGAGGACCCCGCTGCCCATAAGAGCTTATACCCTATAGGAAAGAGAGAGAGGACCCGGCTGACCATAAGAGCTTATACCCTATAGGAAAGAGAGAGAGGACCCCTCTGACCATAAGAGCTTATACCCTATAGGAAAGAGAGAGAGGACCCATCTGACCATAAGAGCTTATACACTTTAAGAAAGAGAGAGAGGACCCCGCTGACCATAAGAGCTTATATACTATAGGAAAAAGAGAGAGGACCCCACTGACCATAAGAGCTTATACACTATAGGAAAGAGAGAGAGGACCCCGCTGACCATAAGAGCTTATACACTATAGGAAAGAGAGAGAGGACCCCGCTGACCATAAGAGCTTATACACTATAAGAAAGAGAGAGAGGACCCCGCTGACCATAAGAGCTTATACTCTACAGGAGAAAGAAAGGACCATGCTGACCATAATAGCTTGAACTTTACAGGTGAGAGAGTACCCCACTGGCCATAAGAGTTATGGTCAGTGGGGTTACTCACAATATAGGAAAGAGAAAGAGAAGACCCCGCTGACCATAATAGCTTACACACTGCAGAAGAAAGAAACTAACCTGGTGATTCTGGAGTTGAGAAATGAATCAGTTGCACTCTACTGGGAAGCGCAGATCTGTGATGGCCCAGGTACAGAGCAGAATCGTACAAGGTATGAAAATCCACTAGATGTCATAGCTGCAGGACATGATGGCATTATGGCATGATGTTAGCCTGCTCTCTGATGCTTCAGCAGTTTGGGAAATTGACGGATCCTTTTTTTTTTCAATTGAATCCCAAAATGTTTGAATTCACATGAAATTGCAAATTTAAAAAAATTAGACTCAAACTTGATCCTCTGCGAATACATTCGCTAATGTCTAGCTATCAATGTATCCAAAATTATATAAAAACTGTGTCATTTATATAACCAACGTAATAAAAAACAAAGGTACTCATTCTTTTCCCCGATAATCCAGCGCTGACAGTTGTTGTTTACATACAGCACATTACTACTGCAGCCAATCAGTATTTCTGGCATCATGGTTGCCAGTTTTACAGTATTTCACCATGGCAAGCATGAAAGGCTTTTATACTTAAGGTGCATGACCTGGTCAACTCGTCGGACAATGAGTGAGTGGATGTGCTTCTCAGTAATCTTAATTTTAACCACTTTTTTTCCAAATCTGTGTTGCTTTGAATTTTTCTTAGAATATTTTTATTAGTCCAATCTTATTTTTTGCTATTTAGGAAATGTCAATTCAGTTCACCAATAGCAGAAACATAGTAAAAGCACATATTATTCTATTTTTAAATTATTATACTCTTTCACTGAAAACGCCTGTTATGTTCTAAATGTCAGTCTAAAAGTGTTCAAAAACTATACAACATCAAGATAGAAAGGGGAGGTGGAAAGCTGTCACACTGAGAGGGCCGACAAAGCAAAATGCAACAATAGACAGTGGGTGGTCACAGAAAATATGTGCAGTATTCACAATGGGAAAAGAGGTCACTAGCAATTCAAAGAATAAGCGTTCATTCTGCTAGCTTTTAGGATTTTAGGCCCTATCTGCCCTACTCTTGAAAGAGCAAAACACAGTTTGTGCAAACAAATTCCAGGCCCAGAATTTTCAAGCAGTTTCCGTTAGTTTTCTGGCTTAAAATATCGCAAAATGTATTCATTTTTTATAAAAGTAGTAGTATTAGTGATGAGTGAGCGTGCTCGTTTAACCCTTTCACCGAGCACGCTCAGGTGCTTCCCAAGTATCTTCAGTGTGCTTGTATATTATGTTTCTATCCCTGCGTCTGCATGATTTATGGCTGTTACACATCCAAAACACATTCCGGGATTGCCAGTTTGTTAGGGAATCCTCACATCTGTTTAGGCCGTGTAACAGCCATAAATCATACCCGGGAAGCACAAAGGGTTAAACGAGCACGCTCGCTCATCACTAATTAGCATAGAATTGTGATGTACCGATGTACATCTCTAGTGATGGCTTCTTGAAAAATGTGGCAAACTTAATTAAGAGGTTCTAGCTTTTTAATGAATATGGTGCATCTTACTCAAGTGATCCCTTCATTAAGGCTGGCATAGATAACAGTAATGAATGTTGACTCAATTACTAGGTATAGAAACATAAAACCTCCTTTTACACCAAACATCTGGTTCTATGTCCATCTGTGTAGTAGAGTCCAATCAGTTGACCAAATTCATAGGTCAACACAGGGATTTGGTGTTCAACGTAGAGCTGGTGGCACTGGGAGACAAGATTGATTTCCTTTCCATAAAAAATAGTGTGGAGAGTTGATTATAGTTCAAAATAAATTCAGATATTTACCAGATATGTGGACATTAGGTAGGAGAATATTTAGTTATCAGTGTTGTGAAATTTCCTGGAATGAAATGATAGTTTTTAGGTTATGATCAAATCTAACATCGCTTCAATGCATACTTCTGGTATAATGATCTAATGTATGCAACTGTATAGTTAAAGAGAATCTGTCAGCACGATTTTGTAATGTAAAGTAAAGACATGGTTGTAATGGCACTGTAATACCGATTGCATTGATGCCTTTGGTGACGAAATTTGCTTTGTTTTTCTACTGTTATCAGCATTTGAAGTTTTATACTAACTAGGTCTCCTCCTACCGGTCTGTGATTCCCTGGCTCTTCCGCTGCCTCCAGTCTGTGAATGACAGGTCACCGCTGAGATTTCAGACAGAGGAGACAGATGATTCATAGACTGGAAGCGAATGGAGAGGCAGGGAACCACAGACAGGGAGGGGACCTCATGCACAGTCCGGCCCCTGTGCAGCGAAATCTAATTAACAGAAAAAATTAAATGGTGATTAAAGAAAAACAACAATGCAGATTTCTTCACAAAAGTATCAATTTAATTAGTATTACAGTGCCATTACGTACTGTACATTACAAAATTGTGCTTACAGTTTCTCTTTACATAGTGTCATATGTCAGTCATTGGTGAAAAGCATACTCATTTTTTGGTGAGCCATTGTATAGGAAAGTACAGTTGGCTGCACTTTACAATTCACTGATAAAAAAGGTATGCTGATGCATATCACTCTGACAATGGCCTTGGGTGGGAGAATGCGGGCCTATGTCTATTTTGGTGATATGCTGGGCTGGTCTTCACTTCCAGCATCTGTGGCACTGACTAGGCCTCATTTTGTGCATCGCCCCTATCTAAGCATCATGAACTAGGCCTCACGAAGGTCTGCACGAGTGTTGCTGTTGTCAGGGAGCTACATTTCATTGATGGAATCATGAATTCACAGATATAATGTTCTATATTCAAAAAGAAGATGCTACCATTACTCCGTGTCCTTGGTAGATGTGCCGTTTTCCAACATGACAATGGTCCAAGCCCACATCTGTTACATTTTTGAAGAACAGGCTGAAAGTGATTCGGTGGCCAAGTCTCTTGATCTGAACCCAATGGAAACATCTATGGGAAATTCTTAAGAGACACGTTGAGCATCCCTTTTGAGCATCCAGGCTCTAAAAGAGGTCATTCTTAAAGAATGGAAAAAGACAGATGTTGCAATATGCCGCCAACTTTTTCATTCCATGCCTAGAAAACTCGGTGCTCTCCATAAAAATCATGGAGGTCATACAAAATACTAGATATAGTTATTTTTGATGTGGGGTGAATACATCTTTGCATGAAATTAATTTGAGAAAAGTTGAACATTTTGTATTGGAAGCTATATTATTTACCTTGCTTTCATGTCATTGGTTAAAAAATGTTCTATGAAACTCATTCTTGTTAAAATATTGGAAATTGTACTTGTATTCAGTGAGATATTCATTAAAATATTACTTTTCAAAGGGGGTGCACTTATTTATTCTGATCAGTGTGTATATATGCTCAACATAAATGAGTCCAAAATGGTAACCAGCTGGCATTTTGCTGGATTTGCGAGAAACGATTCTCAAAAAACTGTATTTCTGCTAAACCCTGTTATTTTGCTAAATTTGACATGAATTTCACTCGCCTCAAATCAATTTGCTCTTTTCCACTCACAAGTAATATTTTTATATATTATACTTTGCTTTAAAAGGTAATGCAATAGCAAACAGCAATCCTCCCAGAATTAAAAGCATCGAAAACACGATGAAGTTTCCTATCAGCAGCAACCTGTCAAAACATGACATCTGCACAAATGGATTAGATCAAAACACTCCTAGTTCACAAAGGCGATTTCTGTAAAATAGTTGTGATTTCCAGCACTCTGGCAAACCATTTATTCCTCCATTCCATGTACATTTTAACACTTCCATGTTTTATATTGCACTAATGGCCCATTAGCTGTGCCTGTCCACTTTCCAGAGATCAGCTTTGATTATAGGATATTTCGTTACTCACATTTCCATGCGCATACTAATTAGGGGAAATGCTAACAACAACAAAGCACATTTCAGTCTTTGAAATCTGATCATCAAAGTTCTTTGAGGTGAAATTATCCCCTACAAAAATATCACATCAACCCATATAGAGCAATTTCATTGAAATAGAGTCTACTTATAACACATCTCTGCATATAAATGGCTATTTTAACCCTTCCATTTAAATAGGTCGACCACTGTCCTTATTAAACAGGAGAACAAGCTGTCAACAATTTTAATGTCTTGCCCAGCTTTATATGAATAGTGACTGATATTCTTAATGGACTAGAAAACTTTCAGGAGCAAATTTTATTTTTACATAAATCTAAAAATCTTTTTTGCGACCATGTTTCGTTCAAAATTTTTCATCCTATCTTTGTTCTCCCAAGCTCTTCTAGGCTGATTTCTGACCACAAAATTCAGTTAAACTTTAATGTGGTAATAAATCATCTGAGAGGAGCCATAGGAGATGTTTTTGAAATAGTCTAATTGGTCGACCCAGTGCACGTTTTAACTGCCACACAATAGCCCAAGTAAGCAAAATAGGCTCTCTTAGCCAATTAGAGGGCTCACATAACCATAACATCAGTCCATTTAAGACAAATGTCTGGCACAAGTGGCATCTGACATCATGGGAGCAATCAAAACAAATCAGCCAAGATCTCCCCATTATCTGGGACATCTTTGGGAGCAATTTCCAAAATGCCTGAAAGTACAAAGTTCAGCTGTTCAAATGACAATATACAAATTTAAAGACCAGGGGATCATGTAGCCATCAAACCGTTCAGGAAGGAGATGCTTTTTGTCTCCAAGAGATTAACATAATTTGTGCAAAAACAAACAAACAAAACAAAAATAAATCTAAGAGCAAAAGGAAAATATCTTGTGAAGATGCTGGAGGAAACAGGTACAAAAGAGTCGAAACCAACAGTAAAACATCGTGACCTGAAAGACATCTTAGCAAGCAAAAAGTCACTGCTCCAATACTGTCTTAACTTTCTAAGCACTCAAATATTTTTTAGCTTTTGCACTTTTTTTGTTCTCGTGGGACTAGTTATGGTTTTGAATAACACCTTTTTTTTTCAAATAAAGTACTGAAAAACAGTAAAACATTTCAATTGGGCAATATGGTGAAAAAAAAGGCAATTCCACAATAGTTTTTTGGGTTTTATTTTTATTTTATACAGTGAAGGAAATAATTATTTGATCCCTTGCTGTTTTTGTAAGTTTGCCCACTGACAAAGACAAGAACAGTCTATAATTTTAAGGGTAGGTTAACTTTAGCATTGAGAGATAGAATATCCCAGAAAAATTAAGAAAATCAAGCCAAAGATCTCAAATTTGGACTCATCAGACCAAAGCACAGATATCCACTAGCCTAATGTCCATTCCATGTGTTCTTTAGCCTAAACAAGTCTCTTCTGCTTGTTGCCTGTCCTTAGCAGCGGTTTCCTAGCAGCTATTTTACCATGAAGGCCAGCTGTACATAGTCCCCTCTTAACAGTTGTTGTATAGATGTGTCTGCTGCTAGAACTCTGTGTGGCATTGACCTGGTCTCTAATCTGAGCTACTGTTAACCTGCGATTTCTGAGGCTGGTGACTCGGATAAACTTATCCGCAGAAGCAGAGGTGACTCTTGGTCTTCTTTTCCTGGGGTGGTCCTCATGTGAGCCAGTTTCTTTGTAGCGCTTGATGGTTTTTGCAACTGCACTTGGGGACACTTTCAAAGTTTGCCCAATTTTTCGGACTGACTGACCTTAATTTTTTAAAGTAATGATGGCCACTCGTTTTTCTTTACTTAGCTGCTTTTTTCTTGCCATAATACAAATTCTAACAGTCTATTCAGTAGGACTATCAGCTGTGTAACCACCTGACTTCTGCACAACACAACTGATGGTCCCAACCCCATTTATAAGGCAAGAAATCCCACTTATTAAACCTGACAGGGCACATCTGTAAATTGAAAACCATTTCCGGTGACTACCTCTTGAAGCTCATCAAGAGAATGCCAAGAGTGTGCAAAGCAGTCATCAAAGCAAAAGGTGGCTACTTTGAAGAACCTAGAATATAAGACATATTTTCAGTTGTTTCACACTTTTTTGTTAAGTATATAATTCCACATGTGTTAATTCATAGTTTTGATGCCTTCAGTGTGAATGCATAATTTTCAAAGTCATGAAAATGCACAAAAATCTTTAAATGAGAAGGTGTGTCCAAACTTTTGGTCTGTACTGTATGTTTTGTTACACATGTTTATTTCCTATGTTTCTATTGGAACAACACAAAAAGACAGAGAAGAAAAGGTAAATTGGACATAATTTCGTTCAAAACCCCAAAAACGGACTGGATAAAATTGTTGGCACCTTTACAAAATTGTGGGTAGGCAACTTTGTTTCAGGCATGTGATGCACGTTTAAATTTACTTGTGGCAAGTAACAGGTGTGGGCAATATGAAAATCACACCTGAAACCAGATAAAAAGGGGAAAAGTTGACTCAATCTTGCATTGAGATAGATAGATAGATAGATAGATAGATAGATAGATAGATAGATAGATAGATAGATAGATAGATAGATAGATAGATAATTTTCATGTCTATGGGGTTGAGCGAGGGCTTGTTTTTTTGTGTGCTAAACTGATGCTTTTATTGGTACCATTTTGGGTTACATATGGGAAATACAGCAAGTGAAAAATGGAGATTCTAGTGTTTTGATTTATTTTTGTTTTCGGTGGTTAACGTACAGTTTAAATAATTTTGTATTTGAATTTTTCCATCTTTCTCAGACACATTTCCAATTTTTTTTCAGGGAAGAGAGTATATAAAGTAATATATTTTGATCATTTTACGTTTTTAATAATACTTTTTTTTCCCATTTTTAGCACCCATAAAGGATTTGAACCTGTGATCATTTGATCATTTATACTATAAATGGCAATACCACAGTATTGTAGTATATAGTGTCTTTGCAGTTCTCTGTGGAGGCTGAAATCATAGACTTAAAAAACCCTAAACTCCTAAATATAAAGCAAAAAACAAAAACTGAGCAAAAACTACATTTATGGTTACAGCTCACAAATGAACATTCCAACCATATTGAGCGATCTGTTGTCATCCTACTATGGATTAATGCAGGGGTGTCCAAACTTTTTTCTAAGAGTGCCAAATTTGATGAAGTGAACATGTGCGAGGGCCGATCATTTTGCTTGACATTCTTTGGACCATTAAAATGAATGCAAATAAACTTTTTTTGCAAAGTTTATTGAAAACGGCATACTTTTTATTTTGTGACTTGGATGACAAATCTAAACAGGTGTTTAATCAATCTGCCTTAAAGGGGTTAACCCAGACATACCCCCATTCTCACCCAGGAAGCCCCTCCCCGACTTGAGCATCGAAGCAGTTTATGCTCCAATGTCCTACTTTTGCCCTGCACTAAATTGCGCAGAGGAAAGGCATTTTCTGGAGTTCTAGTGACATACCCGGCTCTCCACGGGGCTGGCAGAAAGCCCAGTGACGTCACCGGCACTGATGGGCGGGCTTTATCACCAGTAAACCAGCTAGAGCAGCGCTAAAGCCTGCACATTAGAGCCGGTGAAGCCTCCTACCGGCAGTGTGTCATTGTAAATAGCACAGGGCAAGGGAGCACATCGGAGCATGAGATGCTTTGATGCCCATGGCAGGGGGGCTGCCTGGGTGAAAAAGGGGGTATGTCTGGGTTCTGAACTTGGACAACCCCTTTAATATAATAAAAACAGGAAACTGAGATATCTCAGGAACATTTTAAAGTACATTACACAAAGTAATGTAAGGTTGTCTGTCAACTTATAAGTTCAAAAAATGTGAACAGGAACATAACAGCAAGTATACATGTGTTCAAATATATAACTGTCTATCCAACTGACATTAATTGAGATTTTACAACATATTAATCTCAATTAAAAAAAAGAAACTAGCCTGCACTAATGTGAAGGGTGAAACTGGGATCTGGACTGCAGCACATAGACTAGGTCTGGTTCAATGGCCGTGGTTTTGATGCGCAAAATGTCACGCAGGTGAGAGTCACTTAGTCTTGTCCTCACGCGGTTCTTGTTAAAGTTCATAACAGAGAATGTCTTCTCACACAAATATGTTGAGCCAAACAAGCTCAGGGTTTTCTTAGCCAATGTTCGAATCTCTTGAAACCGGCTCTTATCCAGTTGGCGGTAAAAGTTAACAAGAGAGAGCTGTTGATGACGACTGCGTAACTCGCTGTCACAATGTAGCTCAATGAGCTCGAGCTGCAACTGATCAGGAGCATTGTCGGGGTCAACAGAGAATGGAGAGGAGAAAATGCTGATCTCCTTTTCAATAGCTGCAAAATCTTGAAAGCGCCGTTGAAACTCCCCAGCCAGAGATGTGATGTCTGCTGCATACCTGCTTATTTGCGCATGGATATCATCCTGTGGAAAACTGTTAATTATTTCCTGTAGCGCTGAAAAATGGATGGTATTGGGCGGTGTTTGTGACAACTGCCTTAGGAAAAGTTGCAGCTTTGTTCCAAAGGCTTTGAGGTGTGAATAAAGTTGGTTCACCGCTGCATCTTTGCCCTGAAGATTCATGTTCAGTACATTCAGATGCTTTGTTAGGTCGACTAGAAACCCCAAATCAGCCAGCCAAATTGGATCAGATAGTTCTCGCATCGTTTGTCCCTTTGTTTCCAAGAATTCTCCTATTTCCTTTCTGAGAGAGTAGAAACGTTGCAGTGCAGACCCCCGACTGAGCCATCTTACATCGTTATGATATGAAACATCTTCATATTCAGCCTGGATATCCAGTAGAAACTGTTTAAACTGGCGGTGGCACAGGGCTTTAGAGCGGATAAAATTAATGGTCTTTAGTACCGGTTTCATAACATGATCATATTGGAGATGTTTAGCACAGAGAACTTGTTGATGAATGATGCAATGAAGTTTAATAGCTTTGCCTCCTTCTTCGCTCACCTTGTTACAGATTAGGGTTGATAATCCACTTCGTTCACCAGTCATGGCAGGTGCCCCATCAGTAATAATCCCAGTAACTTTGTTCCAAGGCAGTTTCATGTCATCTATGGCAGAACTAACAGAATCAAATAAATCTTTCCCTCTTGTTTGATCCTTGAGGCTCTGGAGGTCAAGTAGCTCTTCAGTCACATTCATTTCATCGTCCACCCCTCTTAAAAAAATCAGCAACTGAGCCGTGTCAGATAGGTCCGTGCTTTCATCACAGGCTATTGAAAAGAAGTCAAAATCAGCTCCTTTTGACATTAACTGTCTCTTAATATCCGATGAAATTTCTTCAATTCTCCGTGCTACAGTGTTACGAGCCAGGCAAATGTTGGAAAACTCTTGCTTCTTCTCGGGACAGACATTCTCTACCATTTTCATAACACATTCTTTGATAAAGTCTCCCTCTGCAAAAGATTTGCAATTTTTAGCAATTAACGCTGCCACCTCATAGCTCGCCTTTGTGGCATTTTCATTTGACTCACGGGCTCTTGTAAAAAATCGCTGTTGTGACAATAAAACAGCTTCAAGTTGCTTATACTTTTCACTTCGGTCGTGCCCTGTTAGCTTGTCGTATGTGCTATGTCTCGTCTGATAGTGTCGCTTGACATTAAATTCTTTATAAACAGCAACGGTCTCTTGGCATATCAGACAAACACAGTGATTCTTTATTTCAGTGAAAAAATATTCTACTTTCCACTTGTCCTGGAAGCGGCGGCCCTCACTGTCAACTTTTCGTTTCTTATTTGTAGTTGCCATTATAAAAATTGGCCAGAAGGGGAGAGATTAAAAGGCGCAGAGGGTGGAACAGCAAAAATAAGATACTGCTATATGCTTTATAACACAGGCAGAGAATAGCAAGCTGTGCAACAGTCGCACATCAGATAATGGAATTATAGCACAGTGACAGGCAGTCAGGGGTTAATGAAGGGTATGACAGCTTGCTACCACAAGCTTGTGTGAGAGCCCTGCTGGCCTAACCTTTCTGGAGGTGTAAGGTGGCGCAGGGACTTATATATAACTTAATATATATATTATTTATATAATTTTACACAACTAAGCTGAGGTCTTCAGCCTATCTGACCTCTGAACGTCTTACAACCCCTGGGGGCTGGAGATCTCGCACGTCGCGAGATCTTGGCTGGCCGGTTGCCGCCGCTCAGTACTCTGGCGCAGGGAGAAGGAAAGCCGAAATCTCGCGATGTCCGAGATTTCGGCTCTTCTCCCTGCGCCGGAGTACTGAGCGGCGGTGGCGACGAGAGCGGCGGTGGCGACGAGAGCGGCAGCGGCCGCAAGGTACATGCTGCTGGATACCTGGGGGCCTTATTAGTCCGGACCGCGGGCCGCAAATGGCCCGCGGGCCGGACTTTGGACATGCCTGGATTAATGCATCAAGCAAGTTTCTAACCCTTCTAAGAGAAATAATTGGCTAGAGTTCATTTCAATAATGTGCCAAAAGCAATGAATAATACAGAGAAAAATGTACTTTAGTTTGAGGAAACAAACATGGAACTGTTTGGCCACAATGACTATCATAAAGAATATAAGAAAAAGGAGGGAGAGCTTGGAAGCCAAAGAACACCATCCTAACTGTGAAGCACAGGACAGCGTCATGTTGTGGGGTTGCTGTACTGCAGAAGGGACTGGTGCACTTCACAAAATAGATGACATTATGGGGAATGAAAATTTTTTTGAGAGATTGACGCAAGACATCAGTCACAATGTTAAAGCTTAATTACAAATGGGCTTTCCAAATGGAAAATGACCTCATATCAAGTCCTAAAGATGTGGCAAAATGGCTTTAACAAGAACTGTACTTTTAACAAACTTTGCATAAATAAATAATAAAAACGACTATAAGAAACTTTTTACTATATTTTGACAGTGAATTCTTATCACTTCTCCACATAAGAGCCATTTCTTCCTCTCCCCCTGTCTTTTGAACTCACCAGCTACTCTGTAAAATACAGCTTAAAGGGAACATGTCATGTCCCAAAATGCTATTAACCTGCAGATATGGGGATAATCTACAGGTTGATAGCGTTCTAAAGCTGTGCGGCTGCAACACAAAAATCTTGGCTGCTATAATGAAATTAACTTTATTCCTCCTGGCAGCCTCAAGCTTTCAGTCACAGCGATGGGATCGACGCTGCTTCAGACACTGCTCAGTACATAGTAAGAAGCAGCTGTAACTGCACCCCGGCACTGACTAACAGCTGGCTCAGTAAAGATGCACTTATAGTGTCGGAGCGTGGTTATATCTGCCACTCACTCTATACTGAGCAGTAACTGAAGTTGCGCCGGCCACGTCTCTATGACTGAAATCCGGAGTAATGAAGTTAGTTTCCTGCAGGCAGCCGGGATTTAAGTGCGGTGGCCGCACAGCTTTAGAACACTATTGACCTGCAGATTAACCCCATATCTGCAGGTTAATAGCATTTGGGACATGACAGGTTCCCTTTAACTTCATCTTGTTCAGACAAGATGGATTGACTATAATGTGTCAGATTACACATTCTTTAAGAAGAGGGTTGTTGGGACGAGTAAACATGGAAAGATTGTGCTGAGCTTTCTAACAAGTCTTTCACCTTACCCCAGAGCTGGATTCACATCTACACTGAAGAGCACTAATACATAATGTATTCCTGTCACGCCAGGTGTTAGTGCAACATAGAGGGAAAAGGGAGAGGGAGCCCAGACACTAGGAAAAGGGGGAAGTGGAGACCTCCTAGTCTGGGCTAGCGTCACCCTGTCTCAACTAACGTCCCTATATTGCCTCTTCAGCAATCGCCGCACACATGCCTCGCCCTACTTTCCTTGGCATACGGCTACGGCTAGGGATGGAAGGAGATGAGCACTAGTCAACCTCTACTAAACACTAAAGACAACAAGGTAAGACAAAACAGGGGGAAATTGCTCAGCTTTTAGAAGACTTCAAATATGCACACAGCCTCAAGCTCCAGAGAGGATGAAGTACTGCACCTGCTAAGCCACACAAGTATTAATGAATATAGCTGGTGACTCTCTCTCAGACACACCAGGTATATATACACCCAGGCCAGAGAGCTAATTAGCAACAGGGAGGAGCCGCTTGGTCCTAAAGACAGCCTCTTATCTAGGAAGCTGTCTGCAATGCCAAACGTAGAGATATCCTTCAACTAACTGCAGGGCGACTGTGTCACCTCTGACACACCCGTGACAGTTCCCCCCCCCCCCGTCTATGGGTGGCCTATGGGTGGCCTTCGGACAATCAGGACCAGGTTTCTCAGGAAAAGAGGTGTGGAATGAGCGAACCAATCTGAGAGCGTTCACCTCTGATGCTGAAACCCACATCCTCTCCTCTGGACCATAGCCTTTCCAGTGCACCAAGTATTGTAGAGAACGACATCGGAGACGAGAATCTACAATCCTCGAAATCTAGAACTCCAGATTACCATCAATCATCACTGGGGGCGGTGGTAGAGGTGAGGGCTCAAGAGTTACCTTTTGAATAAGGACCTGTGGAACACATTGTGGATCTTAAGGGCCTGAGGAAGTTCAAGACGAAACGCCGCTGGGTTAATGACGGCGGTTATTTTATAGGGACCAATAAACTTAGGTCCCAGCTTCCAAGAAGGAACTTTCAATCTTATATTCCTGGTAGAGAACCACACAAAGTCATTTACATTCAGGTCAGGACCTGGCAAGCGTTTTCTGTCAGCCATAAGTTTATACCTGTCTCCCATGGTTTTTAAATTACACAGAACACCCTGCCATACCGAGGAGAGCGACGAAGCAAACCGTTCCTCCTCAGGAACTCCTGAAGCTCCTCCCCCACTGAAGGTAGCAAACTGTGGATAATAACCGTATGCACCGAAGAACGGTGACCTGCAAGTGGATTCTTGATGATTACTGATGGCAAATTCTGCCAGAGGTAAGTAGGATGCCCAATCCTCCTGATTTTCGGAGACAAAACACCTGAGGTATGTCTCCAAGTTCTGATTGACACGCTCGGTCTGACCATTTGACTGAGGGTGGTAGGCAGAGGAAAGGGACAGCTGCACCCCCAGTTAAGAACAGAATGCCTTCCAGAACTTGGAAACAAACTGGGTCTCCTGATCAGACACCACATAAGAGGGAACCCTGTGAAGCTTCACAATCTCATTTATGAACACCTGAGCAAGTGTCTTGGCATTGGGAAGAGCAGGTAATGCGACAAAGTGAACCATTTTACTGAATCTATCTACTACCACCAAAACCATCATTTTGCCAGCAGAAACCGGTAGAGATAGGTAGCGGAAGAAGTGTACCAGACGGACGGGTATGCGAAACCTTAGAACGTGCACAAATACTACAAGCAGCTACGTGTTCAATTACATCCCGATGCAACACCGGCCACCAAAAACTACGAGAGAGGATGTCCGCGGTTACCTTACCATCCGGATGCCCAGCAAGCACAGAGTTATGATTTTCCTTGATTACTTGGCGGCGCAGATCAGATGGTACAAATAACTTTCCTGAACGGCAGGAGGCAGGGGCGTTCCCCTGAACCTCCAACACCTCACCCTCCAGTTCAGGATAAAGAGCCGAAATGACTACCCCTTTCTGTAATATCAGGGTAGGGTTTTCATGATCACCACCACCATGGAAGCTCCAGGACAAAGCATCAGCCTAGACATTTTTGACCCCTGGACGAAAAGTGACAACAAAATTGAACCTAGTTAAAAACAGGGACCATCTGGCTTGCCTAGGGTTGAGACGTTTAGCTGACTGGAGATATGGCAGGTTCTTATTGTCAGTAATAATGGTAATAGAATGGACAGCCCCCTCCAACCAGTGTCGCCATTCCTCGAATGCCAATTTGATCGCCAACAGTTCCCTATTACCTACGTCATAATTTCTCTCAGCCGAATTTTTTAGAAAAGAAGCATCGACCTCCACAATAAAAGGTTGAGAAACATTGAGTTGACTGAGTATAGGTGCAGTGGCAAAATGATTCTTTAAGGAAAAAAAAGCCTAGAGAGAAGCATCTGACCATTTGGAAAAATCAGACCCCTTCTTAGTCATGTCAGTAAGGGGTTTCACTATAACAGAGTAATTTTGGATGAACTTCCTGCAAAAATTAATAAAGCCCAGAAAACGTTGTAGAGCCTTCAGGTTCTTGGGATGTTCCCAAACAAAAACTACACGGATCTTCTCCGGATCCATCCGAAAACCTGAATATGACAACAAGAACCCCAAAAACTGCACCTCCTGAACAGCAAAAACACATTTTTCTAGTTTGGCATAAAGTTTGTTATCCCTTAATATCTGGAGCACCTGCTTAACATGCCCCCGATGAGTCTCAAAATCAGGTGAATAAACCAAAATATCGTCCAGATAGACCACCACAAACCTCCCCATCAAATGATGGAAAATATAATTTATGAAATGCTGGAATACCGCAGGTGCATTGGTTAAATCAAAAGGTATAACCAGACTCTGGAAATGTCCTTCTGGGGTATTGAACGCTGTCATTCATTCGTCCCTTTCTCTGATTCTAACCAGATTGTAGGCTCCCCTTGAATCCAACTTGGAGAATACCTCAGCTCCAACAACCTGGCTGAACAAATCAGGAATCAGAGGAAGAGGGTATGGATCACTGATGGTAATTTGATTTAATTCCCGAAAATCTAAACAGGGACGTAGACCGCCATCTTTTTTCTTCACAAAGAAGAACCCTGCCGCCACGGGCGAAGATGAGAGTCTGATATGTCCCTTCTCCAGACTTTCTGCAATGAAATCCTTCATGGCTTGTCTCTCAGGGCCAGAAAGGTTATACAGTCTGAACTTCGGTAGTTTAGCTCCGGGGGGTCAGGTTAATAGGACAGTCATAAGCACGATGAGGAGGAAATCCTAACACCCCTTCTCAGAAAAAAACTTCCTCAAAACCAGACAGAAAAGCAAGTAATATTTCCGTAAAGACAGTAGCAATGGAAATATCTAGACAGTTCTCATGGCAGTAATCTCCCCATTCAATAATCTCCCCGGTTTGCCAATCCACTAACGGATTATGTTTAACAAGCCAAGGTATATCCAAGACAATCGGAGTGGGAAAATTGTCCAGAACATAGCAAGGGATGATTTCACAATGAACTGACCCCACCCTCAGTTTTACATTATAGACAATCTGAGTAAATTCTTTCTGTGCAAGTGGCGCCGAGTCAATGGCAAAGATGGGAATAAGTTCAGCTAAAGCACAGCAAGCAAGACCATGAGTTTTCACAAACTCAGGATCCACCATGCTGACTCCGGCTCCACTGTCAACAAACACAGAATTGTTTTCGGTTTTGCTCTCTAGCACCACCTCTGCTGTCAGGACAGAGTGGGAACTGCAGTTTGACTACAGATGCACCCCTTGTTTATCCAACTCCAGACTACCAAGAGTTGATCGAGTCTCCTTTTGTATAGGAATTGAAGGACAGGTCCCCACAAAATGTCCCTTTTATCCACAAAAAAAAACATATTCCTTTTTTTCTTGCGAATCTCCGGGGAGATGTACAGTACAGACCAAAAGTTTGGACACACCTTCTCATTTAAAGATTTTTCTGTATTTTCATGACTATGAAAATTGTACATTCACTCTGAAGGCATCAAAACTATGAATTAACACATGTGGAATTATATACTCTACAAAAAAGTGTGAAACAACTGAAAATATGTCTTATATTCTAGGTCCTTCAAAGTAGCCACCTTTGCTTTGATAACTGCTTTGCATACTCTTGGCATTCTCTTGATGAGCTTCAAGAGGTAGTCACCGGAAATGGTCTTCCAACAATCTTGAAGGAGTTCCCAGAGATGCTTAGCACTTGTTGGCCCTTTTGCCTTCACTCTGCGGTCCAGCTCACCCCAAACCATCTCGATTGGGTTCAGGTCTGGTGACTGTGGAGGCTAGGTCATCTGGCGTAGCACCCCATCATTCTCCTTCTTGGTCAAATAGCCCTTACACAGCCTGGAGGTGTGTTTGGGGTCATTGTCCTGTTGAAAAATAAATGATGGTCCAACTAAATGCAAACCGGATGGAATAGCATGCCGCTGAAAGATGTAGTGGTGCCATGCTGGTTCAGTATGCCTTCAATTTTGAATAAATCCCCAACAGTGTCACCAGCAAAGCACCCCCACACCATCACACCTCCTCCTCCATGCTTCACGGTGGGAAACAGGCATGTAGAGTCCATCCGTTCACCTTTTCTGCGTCGCACAAAGACACGGTGGTTGGAACCAAAGATCTCAAATTTGGACTCATCAGACCAAAGCACAGATTTCCACTGGTCTAATGTCCATTCCTTGTGTTCTTTAGCCCAAACAAGTCTCTTCTGCTTGTTGCCTGACCTTAGCAGTGGTTTCCTAGCAGCTATTTTACCATGAAGGCCTGCTGCACAAAGTCTCCTCTTAACAGTTGTTGTAGAGATGTGTCTGCTGCTAGAACTCTGTGTGGCATTTACCTGGTCTATAATCTGAGCTGCTGTTAACCTGCGATTTCTGAGGCTGGTGACTCGGATAAACTTATCCTCAGAAGCAGAGGTGACTCTTGGTCTTCCTTTCCTGGGGCGGTAATCATGTGAGCCAGTTTCTTTGTAGCGCTTGTTGGTTTTTGCAACTGCACTTGGGAACACTTTCAAAGTTTGCCCAATTTTTTCAGACTGACTGACCTTTATTTCTTAAAGTAATGATGGCCATTCGTTTTTCTCTACTTAGCTGCTTTTTTCTTGCCATAATACAAATGCTAACAGTCTATTCAGTAGGACTATCAGCTGTGTATCCACCAGACTTCTGCACAACACAACTGATGGTCCCAACCCCATTTATAAGGCAAGAAATCCCACTTGCTAAACCTGACAGGGCACACCTGTGAAGTGAAAACCATTTCCGGTGACTACCTCTTGAAGTGCCACACACGTGCCTCGCCCTACTTTCCCTGGCATACGGCTATGGCTAGGGATGGAAGGATATGAGCACTAGTCAACCGCCACTAAACACTGAAGACAACAAGGGAAGACAAAACAGGGGGAAATTGATTAGCTTTTAGAAGACTCCAAATATGCACACAGCCTCTAGCTTCAGAGAGGACGAAGTACTGCTCCTTCTAAGCCACACAACTAGAAATGAATATAGCCAGCGACTCCCTCTCAGACACACCAGGTATATATACACCCAGGCCAGAGAGCTAATTAGCAACAGGGAGGAGCCGCTCAGTCCTAAAGACAGCCTCTTATCTAGGAAGCTGTCTGCAATGCCAAAGGAAGAGATCTCCTGCAACCAACTGCAGGGTGACTGTCTGTCACCTCTGACACACCCGTGACAATTCCATGCTGCTGCCACTTCCTGCATGCTACCAAAGGGAAATGAGCAGGAATACATATTTGTGTGCTGCATTGTATATGGGAAACATCATAGCAGCAAGTCTACTCCCAGCAGCTCAGAATCAATGGCACATTAGGAATTAGAGTATGCAGAAAAAAAACTGGTGAAAATGCAGGATATAAGTCATATGATGGCCTGAAAGAGTTATTCCTCATGTACATACACAGGACAGTTTATCCTTAAATGTTAGCTGAAAATATAATTCCACTTTAAATATCTACAATTTAACTATTTTTAAAAAATAAGCGTTATCCTGATGTGTACCTACATGTCTTGTGAGGATCTCAGTACAAAGTGGTTTATAGACTTTCTATTGGGTTCATACATGGCTCTGTGAATGTGCTCAGGGAGGTTATGAGCACTTCTGCCTCTTGAGCAGCCCTTTTCTAACTGGTCTTTTAAGCAATTGGTTGGGCTCTCAAGACCCAACCCCCACTAAACTGCTGGGCGGTTCAACGACAATCACTTATTTAAAAAAAAAAGTTAAAATATAGGTACACTTTAAGGACCACAATTTGAGGGTATTCAAATGGCATTCGCAAAGTCCTGACCTCAATTTCAAAGAAAAATTATGAGTAGCACTGAAAAAGCGAGCAAGGACATTGATAAATTGAGTTCTGTTACATGTATACATTTGTGTGCACTAAGCCCTACATTGTGACATGACTGTAAAGTAGCGTGCAAAATTTAGACCATGAATCACCAATCACTGGATATTAGCTCAAGTTATTATTTCATTATTACTCTTTGAGTGTCAGACAGTTTTTTGAAGGTCATTGCCATTTTTTAAACTCGAACTAAAGAGCAGGAATTAAGTTACGATGAAGCAAAATTGCTCATGAATTAAGATTCCCGAAATAATTGCTTGAGTAGTCTTCAGTGTCCAATAATGTTCAGATGATATCTGTCAGAATCCCCTGGTAACCAGGAATTGAATAATATAACATAATAGCAATAACTATATGCAGAGGTTATTCGCATTAATAAAAAGTCTAGTGCTTCGTCTCCGCCGAATCTGATTTACATTGGTAGGAATAAGAATAAAATCCATTTCCTTCAATGTGAATAAAATGGTTTATGTAAGGGTTTAGTGACATTGTACTGAATTACTGGGATTTGTGAGTGACAGAAAATAGATATCCTTTAAGTAGGCAGATTTCCAGCTGGAAAGGTGATGGCCTAACGCTTGACTGTGTGAAATATCGGATAGCGGTAACAGCCAGGAGTCACACCATAGTGGAGGCTTTCATGTTTAACATCTGTACTATGGTGGAAGCTGGCAATTATTGTTTTCATGGAGAAGAAAAAGAGTGTTTCATCTCTTAAACCATGTGCAAATCATGTTCTTGTGTGTTAAGAACCAGCAGGAGAAAGGGAAATACCAGCCTGAGCGGGAGCATTAAACAAATGTAGGTCTGAGGGACAAGCTGTCTACTACTGGCAAGGAAAAGACATAAAGCTAAATGCAAAATGAATGATCCATTTTAGCAACAGGTCTCCAAACTGTTAATTCACAGCTAGTATTTAGCATTGCCATAGCCAATTTTTAAGTCTCTAAGTAACTGGTGTATATATCACACACATTCACAGCTCTTAACATTATGTTTAATAAAGTGGTTTCAAGATTTTCTCACCACACAGCGTTTTGTTTCTGGGGAGGTCTAGTGGGTACTGTTTCTCCTTGCGAAAATTGTTGCTTGTGTAGGGAGACTTATAGGTTAGACCAGGGCCAGACTGGCCATCTGGCAATTCTGGCAAATGCCAGATGGGCTGGTGCCAGCTGTAGGCCTCTCCTTCGGGCAATAGAGTTATCTGACCTGACAGGTTCCCTTTAAATTTCAAATAGTGTTATTCTGGCTTCACAGCAGTTTACATTCTGTAAATGTGATATATGTCTCAAGCGATCCACAAAAATCGACGAACATATATCACATTCGCTTCATAGCAAGTGGGCCTGTGTGCTCGCAAATGCCAGGGCTGAATTAAAGTCCCAGTCCGACCCTGGGTTAGACAATGCTTCCTGGAAAAAGGTACGCAAATCAGCTGTCGTTAAAGAAGCCCTCCCATCAAAGTTTTTATCCTCTTAATATATTGCAGTCATCATATTATATAACACTGTGTACTTACAATTGCTCACTTTGCCCTTTTACCCAGTTAATCCTTCTGTTTTCCATTAGATCATGACATCACGTGATTAAAAACTGTCTAGCTGAATCCTTCTAAGCTCTGTGTAGAAACAGGAGGTCAATTTTCCATGTATGAGTCATCATTAGAACTACAATTCTACATTATTGAAAGACCCTGCCAGCCCAGCTCCACCTCCTCCAGTCTTTTGAGCACTTTTTACTAGAGATTTTAAAAAGCGCTGAGTGGGAAAAAAGAAAGTGCATGTCACTTCGTTGAAACAGGGCCTCATAGAATCTGTTCCAAACTAGACACTGTGCCATAAAACAAAAACTCCACCAAAGAATAAATGATTTTTGAAGGGATTAACACTTGACAGCTGATAGTTCTTGAACACCTCAAAGTACTTCATGTGCTCATACCCTAGGGTACAGAGACAAAACATCCACAGCAGTAGTGTTGAGGAAATAGCCAAAACATGAAGCATCCCCAGCAGTAGTACTGTGAAATCAAGCCAGACACAGAGCATCCACAGCAGTAGTACTGTGGAATCTACCGAGACATGATGCATCTACAGCAGTGGTACCGTGTAATAACATGGACACAGAGCAGAGCACAGAGCAGTAATCACAAGGAGAATAATGGAAGTAAAGGGAGTCTGTCATTCCAAAAACTATTTAGACATTCATAAGGGGAACTTAATACTTATAAAATTATACTTGCACTATAGATTTTAGTAATTTTGTTTTGTACAAAAACAGTTTTATTTGATATATAAATGAGGCGGCTTTGTTGCACCCTTGACATGGCCAGAGGCTCAGTGCGTCATTTTGCCCCCTCAATTACCATTCTGCACCCCTACCCTTGGAATAATTGACGGCGCTCACTTTGGAAGTCTGCCTGGTGTAAATCAACAGCCTTGCATGCCCTGACACAGCAAGGGCCGAGCTCACACACAGTGTCAATGTCAGTGGCTGGAAATGTATATCAAGCAGCGCTCCAAAGTGAGCACTAACAATAACCATAAGGGGATTTTATTAATAGTCCACTGTGTAAAGTATGCTCTGATAATGCCCTCCCCCCTCTATAAATGCCTGTAATGACTTTTGGAGTTTGGGCTGTTTTAACAGTACTAAATCTTGCTAGTATAGATGTGTCACCCTGGCCTGGATGCCACAAATGTATAATAGAGCTGTGTCTGAGAGCAAGGGGGAGGTTCTCTGGTCAGGGACCATTAGCATGCAGCACCTCCTGTCCCATGCCAGTAGGGGGAGCAGGCTGCCCCTATAAAAGCTGGAACTGGGGGCAGGGTTAGAGAGTTCTGGACGACCTGTCTCTGGAGTGAGAGGTGTCCCAGAGAAGGGAGAGCTAGTTCAGCTGAGGCTGAGTGGCAATAGAGGAGCCACGAGCCAGGGACGGAAGGCGAAGGGAGCCTGTCCTGGTTGAGAGAGAAACTGAACTACCGGACTTTGGTGTCCGAAGCTGTTAGGATTCTAAGTCCTACAGCAAATAACCAGTCAGCAGGGGATTGTATGTCCCTTGGCCTAAGGAGCCCGGAGGTTCCGCCACAGCAGAAGGGACCAGCAAAGCTGCACCAGGCCAAGAATAGAAAGGAACCCAAGTTGCAAGCCATACGGGCGAGAAGACACGCCGAGCTCAGGAACGTGGGCTGTTACACCACCAGGAGGGAAATAGCCAGAAAGAGCGCAGAGAATACGGTAGGCCTTCACCCTCACCCTGACCAGGGCCAGCTTCCCACTTGTTCTCAGACATCCAGGCCCCCTCCTAGCCGGGACTGTTTTGGGGTCTTCTCACCTGTTCTAATAAAGACCCTGAACTGTTTAAGAGGCCTCGGTCTCCTGGCTATTGCGATGGGAATCATCCCCTCCATCATCCATCTATATGCTGCCCTGGGGCCACACTCCTCCCGTGGGGAGTTATACTACTTAGTGCTGCACACCTACATCTGCCCCAGCGGTCTGCACTGCAGCGTCGGTTAACCCTGACCGCAATCCACGGGTGGCGTAGTCGGACATTTAAAACCTTACAAATAGACTGCTACAACGTTTGGTCTGACCACCCTGAGCCACGGACCGGGTTGCCACTACTACTCCCAATATTGCCCTGTTGCCCGGCTCCGAGTGCCCCACGGCCCAGGGGGCGAGTCATAGACACCCTGAAGGTATTTCTTACTCTTGCAATAAGTACATGAGATGAACCAGTGATGTCCAATGTCTTTTAAGCTTCATGCAAGGCTGCACATAGGGCACACTCCTATCAGTGTGTTGTAACGGGGCTCGGGGCAGAACTCATCTTCCGTACCCTTGCCCGCTACAGAAAAACGAGGTCCGTTTTCAGTGTGTGAGAACAGGTTACTGTAATTGATTACTCCCAGCTTTTCTGGTCTGACACGCTTTGCATGGCTCTGATTACCCGCGACCCCACGAGCGAGAAACCACACCAGTCCATAATACCAAAATCATCTTTACTGACAGGTTTACTTGTACACAAAGAACAGCAGAAGATGCAGATGTCTTTCTCTTGGTTACAGTACAGTGGCATGTCTTTAATACACATTTTTATGGCACAATTGGTGAATTTCAGTGCAATTTCTAGATATAGAGACACTTTAGCTGAGCTTTTACAGTGACCTCTTTCCTTCAGCACACTTTTCAGGAACCACATAACGATGCGCCTGTGGCTGCCACCTTACTGAGTGTGCCCCCAGCCTTGCTGATTCATCTCTTCCCATAGCTTCCAAGACCTGGCTAACACTTTTCCATTCCCCAGAGACCCTTAGGGACTCTAACAAAGTTTCCTGCAAGTACATCCCTTTTCTCAACTCGCCTGGTAAGAGTATTCCGCTGCCACCAATGGAAATCTTCTTAGGAGATTTCTCTCTCTCTCTGCTTTTTTGCTCTCTTAATCCACACACACACTCCAGGAGAAGATCACCTTAACCCGAGGGTGTCCATACTTCTTTCTCTTCTGTTTCTTAACTAACTACACTTCATGTGCAACTAACCAAGAGATTCTTTATCCTCCTCCCAACTATGGGCCGGTCCTACAGTTAACCCTGTGATACCCAACTAATCAGGAACTGCAGCCATAGGAGAATAACGCATACAAACAGTACACTATTCATACATTTAAAATAACAAGAATTTTCCAGAGAGGTTAAATGTCATCCCCTTCACCCTCACCTATCCTGAGTAGCTTGCTGGAAATTAAGGAGCAGTATCATCTAGTAATGGCTCTTGTGCCATTCTTTACTCCCTAAATACCCCATTCACATGTCTCCAGCCAGCCCCTTTGATTCTCCCAGCAGCCACTACTAGTACAACTCACATGATACTCCTGATCAGGCATTCACTACAGAGCGGTTATTAATTGTACACCCTCAAGTATTAGACCAGTATTACCAATTAGAACTATAGATAGGTGTCACTTTAACCCATCACTTACATATCTTTTCTATTAACAGGAAAGCTGTTGGCTTTGCCACTGCAGATTGTCATATGTTTATAGTAATCATAAAATAACCCTAAAAGACTAGACTAGTTAGGCCTCATTCAGAAGTCTGTGTTTTTTGCAGATCGAACACACACCCAATATAGTGTATAGCACTTTTCACACGTTCGTGTTTTTTGGGGACCGATTCGTCCAAGTCATATATGAGCTATACAAGTCCATGGGTCTGAGAAAAATCACTGACAGCACTCATTGTCATCCATAAGCTTTCCATTATTGACATGGTAATGTAGAGGAGAAGATTTGCAATTTATTTATTTTTTCATACCAGAAAAATCACTGATGAAACACTGATAGGAAAATCTGATGCACTGATCAAACACTGATGAAACTCAGATTAAAAGCACTGATGAAAATCAGAATGAGGTCTAAGCGATGTTATCTTTCTTAATGCACTAGAAAAGTTTATTAACTAGTATGAAATATTTTTTTACTATTTTTGGTTGTGTAGGCCATGTTCACACATCTTATTTTTTTCAGTGTTTTTTGATGCGTTTTTTATGCAAATTTTCAGCTGTGTTTTACAGTACCAGCAAAGTCTATGAGATTCCAGAAATCTCATGCACACATCATGGGGTTTTTTTTTCAGGATTTTGTGCTTTGCATGTTTTTTTTGCAAAACAGAGCATGTCACTTCTTAGGCTATGTGCCCACGATGCAGAAATGCTCTGGATTTTTCCTGAGCATTTCTGCATCTCCCTGGCAGAAAAAAAGCATGCGGATTGTACATGCGGATTGTACATGCGTTTTTCCTGCCACGGACATGCGGAAGTGAAGCGTTCTTCACATGCATTCCCGCATGCGGGTTGTCAAGCGCTTTCCAAGCGATTTTAGCATCACTTGGAAAAGTACTTGACAACTTGGTCACACTATATAAATCCATGCAAACGGCATGGATTTATATAGTGTGACCATAAAAGAATGGTATAAAATAAAAAATAAATATTATACTCACCTTCTAATAAGGACACCGGGGGCCATCAGAAGGTAAGTATAATGTATATTTTTTATTTTATTCTTTTTTTTACAGGTACTATGGTACCCCGGTCTGGAGGAGAGTCTCCTCTTCTCCAAACCCGAGTACCATCCGTACATTGAACCGCATGATATTCGCATGATATCCGTGTGTGCAGATGCAGTGATGTGGATGTCATGCGGTCCAATGCAAGTCAATGGCGGCGAAAACGCCGCGATTCCGCAAAGTAATTGGTAGTGCTGCAGATTTTTACACAATGATAATCCGCAGCGGAAATTTCCACAGCATGTGCGCAGTACATGCGGATTATCATTGGGGAACATGGCAGACCTTCTACCAAGCGTTTTTTAAGCGTTTCTACGCGGAATTGCTGCTGCGGAAACGCTTAAAAAATGCTTAGTGGGCACACAGCCTTTCAGTGTTTTTTCAGAGTTTTTTAACCCATTGAAAGTATTGGGTGCTGAAAAATATGCTGAAAAAATGCACTAAATATGCAGGTGTCAGGTTTTTCAGCATTTTTTGTGTAAAAACCAGAATGAGATTTTTTTTTCACTTAACTTTATGTACATGCATAAAAGAGACAAAAGGACAGTGAAAAAAATGCTGAAAAAACGCACCAAAAAAAAAGCAAAAAAGCAAGAAAAATCCTGAACAACCTCCTGGCAAGAGATCAGGTTTTGCTGCAGAAAATAATCACTGAAAAAAACAAGATATGTGAACATAGCCTTAAAGTTTGGATGCACTCTATAGTCAGGTGCATCTTATAATCTGAAAAATATGTTAATTTTTTTAAAAAATGAACGAAACCATCCTTACGGAGTCTCTAAAAAATCAACTCTTCAGCAGGAGTCACATCTGAACTTATGGGCTTTGGGATCTCAGCATGCTGAGAAGTATCCCGTATTCCTCCAAAGCAGCCTTGTTATTAGAACGCAAGATCTTGAGCTTCTACCTAAAACTATGCTGTCTGTAAATAATTATAGAGTACACTTCGGTTTCTGGCACATGGACAGTCAAATTTATCACAAAGCACGCACATTTTACATAAATTTGGTGCATGTTACTCTAGTGGGTTATTGTTAAAGACTGTATATGAAACACCAGTTTTGATGGTTCCCCCACAGTTTTTTCCTTAATACCCATACAAAAGTATTTTATTTGTATGTGAATGAAATCAGCAGTACAAAACAATCCGTGTCAAAAGCTTCCAGTAATAACATTTCACATCCTATGATTCTTCCGGAAAACAAAATGACATAAAATTCCGTCTGATTTGAAAAATTGTTTTGAATATAAAAGTAATCTGTAGAATCCCTTCTAGGCAGAATCAATCATTTTAGATCTGATCAAGCGTCCTCTGTTGTGACGTTACTTGGCATCTTTGTCAAAACCGATTGCCTTTTTCCTCTCTGTATTAAACATGGACAAGAAGAAAGATCATTTTTGGTGGACAGCCTCTTTTTCTAGACATCAGCACTGATCAGGGTTATTTGCCCACGTACAGAAGATTACTATGTGCATCATTTGCAAATGCTACCATCATTTCAAAAAAGAAAAACACTTGCTACGTTCAAAGTGACATGTCCAAATGAATGAACAAGCCACCTCTGATAACTTCCAAGAGCAAAAAGCAAGCCGCAGAAAGCGGAAAAAATCCTCAGGGAGTTGTCCATAAAAGAAAGGGAAAATACATATCCGCTGTTTACAGCAAGCCGCACTGTCACAAAGGCATTTTTATATTTTGAGGCTTTTAGCATAAATGGAATACACATGCAATAACGTTTCATAAAATCAAGAGAAACAAGTTTGTGTATCAGAACTGAGTTCATGAGTAGAGCATTCAGAAAATATCAATTAACACAAATTTTGTAGCTATATCTATATTTTTCATCAGTATTTATAAGCAAAGAGCAAGAGTGTAATCAGAAAGAAAAAACAAACTATAATTGAAAAATTTACCCCTCATTTTTGTTCTGCAACCACTCCTGGTACAGGCAGTCCAGTCCCTGGGTGACAAATTTGATAGATTCTGTAGCTTTGCTCGTAACCTGGATATATATAAATAAGTCAGAACAGGACGTGGGGGATAATACCTCACCACTGACCGCTGCATACAGTCCTCTTCTTTCCGTCATTGAGGGCACCACATGTCCACTACTGTAGGCCAAGCCTTTCAGCCGCATCTATGCCAGAGCTTACTGCACTTCATAAGCTTGCGATGCCGATGTAAGCTAACGATGCGCAGAGATATATGACCTGGATGCAACTGGGAGCCTGGCCTATCATAAAGAGGCTGGAGATGCGGATTGTGACGGCAGAAAGAAGAGGACCGGTGGCGTGAGGCGGCAGAAAGAAGAGGACCGGCTAGCGGCTGGAAAGGTCAACGGTGAGTCAACTACAGTATATTAGGGTGTTTTGAACATCAAATGTTTGTAACTAGTGGTCATACCCAAGTTGCATGTTCAGAAGTTGGGGACTCCCTGTTTTGGTTTACAAGATGCTGATGAAAAACTGACTAACCAAAAATACTGATGAGGGATTAAGGCCTTCTAGGATATTCAAAGAATGCAACATAAATATCTCAAGTGGCATTTTTGAAAGCTACACCTATCTGAAAAACAGGGTACTATTGTGAACTGAAAGTTGGCAGGTTTCAAATATTGCTAGGCAAACAGCCTTGGCAATTTTAGTCTGCACAAGAGCTTATAATGATTGTCATGTGCCCTTGTGTAGAGGGGATGCAGGTGCATGCATTAGAATCTATAAAAACTTTGGTTTTGAAATTGCTATGCATTATCATGTCTGAAGTTATCATTCACTAAACATTTTTATTGCTGTTATTTTTAAGTCTCCATCTGCCACTTTTTCTGCACCATCACCTGAGTTATCTTGCAATGTTCATTAGAATCTGGCATAAAAAATGCATTGATTGTTTGCAGGTTTTACATATTTTATTACTATACCAATGCTTGGGATGGACTATATTATAACCTGCCACCACCTCTTGGACCCTACAGCATTGCTCCCAACTTTTGTAGAAGAGAAAGAGGGACAAATTATGCCATGCCTCTAGCCACACCCCAATCCAAACCCATTTACCATTTATTTCTACCCTAGCAGCAGGTCAAACGGGTGGTGGCAGAGAGGGACATTCAGAAAATGCTCAAAACTGTAGAGGATAGACCCAAATTCGGGACTTTTCACTGTATCCCGGACAGTTGGAAATAGAGATGAGCAGATCGATTCACGGGACTCCGGTCCATCGTGCAGGTCAGTGCTACCTGGTGGCTGGACAACAGGCATGCGAATCTCGTCATCCGGTGTCCCCGGGGCTGCTTTTGATCACCCAATGCTGTTGCGATTGTCATCTATGCGTCCTGCTCATCTCTTATTGGGACCTATGAATTTATTTATAATTCATTCATTCATAGTCGTAGCAGCCAAAATTTTCTCATCTTTATGTAGCATCTTTATGACATCTGGCTTTTTTTGTCTGTAAGGCTGTGTTCACATGTACAGTAAATACTGTGTTTTTTTGTTGTCTGCACCAAATTACACAATAACAATTTTCTCTAGTTATTGCATCTTTGCTGCGCTTTTTTAGACCGTTTCCCCCTTATTTGATGCATTTTTGGTGCAGATGTGAAGCCGCGTTTCTAATATTTTTTTTATAGTAGAGAAAAGTTTTGATTCTGCATGTAAAAAAGTAACTGCCGTTTTTTACAATTGTTTTTTTTAGGCTCCAGATAAAAGACAAGAGAGAAAAAAAAGCACCAAAACCACACAGTTCACCAGCATCTTAAGACGCACAGGGGGCGCAGTATTCATGAACTCACATCCACTTTTCTTGAACAGTTAAACACAGTTCTAAGCAAAAAAAAGCATCAGAAAGTACATAGCATTTACGCTACATGTGAACAACGTCTAAATGTCCAAGCAAAGTGAATGTGATTTCATGAAATCTCCGCCTTCTGTTGCTGCTGAACTCTGTCATTTTAGTGCTTTTTCTCTCTATAAGCTTCAATGTGGAGCCTGAAAAGAATGCAAGGGAAACAAAAACTCTGTTGCATTTTTAAATGCAGAATCAAAGCTTTTCTGTGCTATTAAAAAAGTATTAAAAATGCAGATTCATATCTGCACCAAAAACGCAAATATAGGCAAAACTGCATAAAAGAAACATAGCAAACACACAATAATCAGAGAAGATTGTTATTGCGTTGTGTGGTGCAGACACCTGCAGAAAACATGCAGAAAAAAAACATAGTAGAAAATAACACAGCATTTACGCTACGTGTCAACACAGCCTCAGTGTTACATTTTTATTACTTTTTATGTGTTTAATAGAGAAAAAATATCAGATGCTATTTTTTTATGCCATTTACCAATCCCATAAATAATCTGATCACTGTGTTGTGTGGGTCGTTATGATTACAGGGACACCACATATGACCGTGTTATTTTATTTTTTTTAAAAGCGCATTAAACATGACATTATTGTGATTGATTTTCATTCTTTTTTTAGCAATTTTATGGAAAGAAAAAATATCTCTTATTTTCCCTTCAGAATATGGGGACATAGAAATACAATGCTATATGTACAAGTATAATCTGCCTGTAGAGTCAATGTCTGCAATATAAATTAAGCATACAAAATTCTACCAGTAAAATCACTGGAGCCTGTTGCTTAATAGATTTATCTCCTGCGTGCAGTTATAGTGGTGGTGGGTCCAAATCCTCGGAAACTCACAAAATAGAGAAAATGACATTTGTTTAATTGTTTTTTTATTATTTTTAATTGTTTTATAGGAAAAAAAATCAGACTTTTTCTTCACCCTTAGAATACATTGAAATAGAAATACACTGCTATGTACAGAAGTATCTCTATGTTCCTGTATGATCTGCTTTTGGAGTTCCCTGTCTGCAATACCAAATTATCCTATGTTTGTCATTGTGGGCTTTGGCTCATAGCTAGAGCTTCTGCCTGTAAACATGAGATTGTAAGTTCAAGTTTCGGGGAGACTGAAAAAAAAATTGCTTATTTAATTGATGTCAGAGCAGAGAGGAGAAGCCTTAGAGCATGATGACGTCAGAGAGAGGTGAGTATTAGAAGTCGGGACAAAGCCCTGATCTTCTGAGACAGTCAGGAGCTATACCTATAGTAGTGCCTGGGTTCACTACTACTACTCCCTGTCTATGTCTGACAACCACACAAAGAATTTTGTCTTTTAGGTAAAATGTAATGGACTTATTTTATAATAAATATGTACTCTACTATCTCTTAGACATCAAGATTACAAATATTTGCTTCCTGTACTGTGGCATAATTCATGTTAATGAGAATAACCTAAGAGAAGTCCATCAAGAAGACTAATATTTACCAATGAAAATGCTAAATGGTTGAGAGTGAGAGAAAGTGCTTCATATACTGCTGCTTTATGACTCTCTGGCGCTGCAAGAGATGTGCAATTGTAATGTGTTTAATTATTGATCACCTTCCTGCAACAAGAGCATAAAAGGAAACTTTCTGTGCTATAATAACCGCAGTAATGCTCTGAAGAATAGAATAAGGATTTAGTGTTCGGAGAAAGCTGTGTAGCAGACCTGGGAAAGTTACTCTCAAGACGGATGCTTGGAAATCAATCTCAATTTCTGATTTTCTCAAGGAGCTGCAGCTGGCCTTTGTGTCTTTGAGTTGAGACATAGATCAAATCAGTAGAAGCAATGGGAAGTTCATTCATCAAAAGCTATTGGTGCTATTGGTGTCACCTAGCGAAGTAAGATTAACACAAGTTGTCTATGTATGGATCCTCTTACATCAAGGCTGTTTCATATGGCAGCAACAGCCGCTCCTCTTGCAGTTCTAATAAAGAAAACTCAGATCACTGTAAGGTTCTTCAGAAAATAAGGAACAACTCAGTAATACAGATACATAATAATGAAAGGCCTATAATCTATAACTCCACTGAAACTTCATTACTCACATGGATTAAACCTAGCGTATCCATCAAATCTGTCTGCTGGGTAAGAATATCTGATAGTCCAGCACGTGACTCTTTTTACAGATTTCTGCTGGCTGGTGGCAGTGTTTCTGTACATGTCAGGGGCAGCTCTATTATCAGGCATATGTTATTGTCAGCATTAGTACTGTGAACTCCAATGTTTGCTTAGTATGAGCTCCTTATGCAATATTCTTTCACAGTGCATAAGTGACAGTGCTCTCCCACACAAGTGACAGTGCTCTCCCTCGCCAGCTTTAATGACAAGTGAAGAGCCAGCAATAGAGCGCACTGTCAGTGCTCATTGTAAAGGAAAGAACGTGGACGAGAACACATAGCACAAGCGTAACCTTATTTATGCAGGAAATTCTACTTAGGTCCCTTATTGGAATTACATTTCTGGCGAGGTGTACGGAGGCAAATGCTACTGAGAAGAGGTATCAAATTTATTAGGCGCAATGCACCTTTTAAATGAATTTGGCACCTCCTACCTCACCATACCCCTTTATTAAGACTGGTGTAAAACACCAATCTTAGTAAACCGAGCCCATGGGTCTTCATAAGAGACTATTTGTCCAATTTGGAAAATTGCTTCCTAATTTACTAAGATGCTCTGGAGCAATAGAAATTGGCTGCAAAGTGTTAGGTAAGGTACACAAGCATCACTGGTCATGGACCATATGTTTAATTTACTTTTTTATTACTGACTTTAAAAATGAAGCATCATACATGATAAGTTGTACAACTTTGTTTTTTTTTGACTGAGCAAATAGCTCCAGCATCATTAGTCTGACTGTTTACTAATTAGGAAAGCAATATCAGGCCTTAATTAGCATCAGTGTGGCAATCCATCTATGAAAATATTAATTGCAATGCCATTAAATTTTTGAATCTGGAAACTTTGGAGAGTTTCACTTAATAATTCAAGAGAAACTCCAATAAGTGAAAAAAGCTTCCATCTGGTACAAAGCTGAATTAACATCTAAGCACAAAAGTAAGCCCCATGTGTTCTAATGAACAGGGAAGTGTTTGACACAGAACGTTATCGAAAGTGCTTACAGTCTTGTTCTCCAATTATCCTAATGCAATAGATCACCACTGGGCAATCATCCCAGCACGTTAAGATTTGTATGCATGTATTTCACAGTTTTTATATTTCCATCTAACGCTGATGACAACTACACTAAAATGGGTTTGCAAGGCAAATTTATACCATACCGCCTAGTTGTGTGGTATTTGCTACACAATACACCAGGAGCACCAGTGACCATGGTATTAGTTTATTTAGCTCTTATCTTCCAAATCAACCAACTCCTAATGTGTTTATAAGTGCTGCCAATGACTTGGAACGTTACTAGACTTAAGTGGCAATAGAGAAAATGTTATTGTACCTGCACGATGGTCAGTGTGACAATTATTACGAGGCTGCTGTGCATAATATAGCCATAGCGAGCCAAATTAACTACAAATATTAATAGCCAATTCATAACTAATGACGCAACATAAGTAAAACCTAGAAAGGCATGTGGAGGTTTTATACCCACTTTTGGTCATTTTTGCTTTCACAGTCTAATTGCTTTCTTTGAGGCTAAGTTCACACGACTGTATTTTCGATCCGAGTGCAGATGAGTCATTTTTTTGGCTGACCGAATCCGTGCGTGAAAAAAATTGTAGTACGCACTAATTTCTTCCATGTGTCGGATGAGACTCACCCATTCAAGTATATGGGTGCACAAAAAAAATCAGATGCCATATGGAGCCACATTATAGCATGACAAGCGATGAAAAAAATTGTCTGAATTTCTGGATGTTTTTACACGGTCGTGTGAACGTAGCCTCATTGTCATACTCCTACCTAGGGCTCATGTATATGGCCATATTGTGTCGGTTCCTGCTAGGGAGCCCGTACAGCAACCATGCATACAGAGCAAGATAGCCTCCATGTGCTCCTGTATATCCTCCCTCATATCTTATACATATGGAGACTGAAGGAACATGATATTTTCCTGTGGAGATCCTACAAAAACACATTGATGTTCAAAATGCTTAGATATCTTTATGAGAAATATCCAATCATATACCATTTGTTGCAGGAACCTATAGTATTTCACAAACTTGTGTATTTCTTTTTAGATTTTTATTTTTATTTTAAATTAAAGCCACAGTGGTAACTACAGCTGCAGATTTCACAACAGAAAAATTTGCATGACTTGTCAATTTATGCTTTGAATTTTTTTTGGAAATACACAGTGTATTTAAAGCGTATCTGTCAACAGTGGCTGGAACGGAGTTCTGATAGCTGCTGTTAACCATTTAAATGCTGCTGTGAATCGCTGTCTGTGGCATTTAAATGGAGCTGTTACCGGTCTGATAACAGACTGTAATTTTCACTAGCATTGCACTAGCACTAGCATTGCAGTATATAGTATAAGTGATCAATTGATTGCACGCTCAAGGAGACTAACAAATAAGATAATAAGTAAAAAAAAAGGGTATTTTACCATTTGAATAGGAAAAAAATCAAGTTTGATATTATTTTGGAGAATAATTTTTCCAGGTCATACAACAACTGCTGTTAAAAAAATAAAACAAAAAAAATGCATTTTTATATTATTTTTTTTTTCACTAATTTATCCCTCTTGGATTTTTTTCCCCAGTTTTTCAATTGATAAAATGGATGGTGTCATTCAAAACAACAATGTACTCTGCAAAAAACATAGCTGATGTACTGTAAAAAGAAAAAAAGTTATGGCTCTTGCAAGAAGGTGAGGTAGAAATGAAAGGGCAAAAACAAAAACTGTCTATGGAGGCAAGTTAGTATTAATAATAATAATAATAATAATAATAATATTGATACTACTTTTGTATAGTGGAAAACAAATAGAAATGGGAACAGAAAATGGAATAAAATGCAATGTTGAGTACTGACAATACTTGTTTTGGTTTTTCCAATTTGATTTTGCTTGCTGCTTTGTGGTAGTAGGTCCCCCTTACCTTTTGGGCCCAGTGCAGCTGCACAGGTTGCCTCATTGGTGTGTCCACCCAGGATAATGTTCTAAGTATTTTTTAGACATTATGTCCTTTTTGTTTTTATAAATCAGTGTCTTAATTAAAAGCAACATATCCAGTGTAAAGATTCTTGCAAAAAAACTGAACATGTTCATTTTAGTAATCGGTAGTTGTAGCCACATTTTTTATGGTTTACAGGCACTCATATGGGGAATACAGCGGCTTCTATTTATTCACATTGATATTGCCATCCCAGCACAAAAGGTAATTGGATAAAAAGGTATCTTTTGGCTGACATGCTCCAATTTTAATATACACAGAGGACCCAACACAAAGTACAATTGGCCTTCTAACAAGGACCACAGGGCAAATAACATGACATGACAGCTCCTATTTTTAACATGTATAATTATTAAACAATTTGTTGTCTTGGTCACCACTGATGAGATTTCTGGATGAGTATGATTTCCAAAATAAATCATTGTATTAATTGTTTTCTAAAACCGTTCCTTGGAATGGATGTAAATAGTGTGTAAGACAATCTCACTATGGCTTTCTGGGCAAGCATGCAAAGTCAGAAAATAATACATTTTGTACCATGCAAATTTATAATGTTTCAAATAGAGATATGCAAATTTGTTTCTAAATGCAAAAACAAGAGGACTGCCGCCACTCAGGAGGCAGCTCATGCCCACCACTCTTCCTCTCGATATTGGCACATGAAAAATCTCATCACCAACTGTTAGCTTTTCAGCTACTTGGAAATCACATTGTAACAGAATACAAAACACCATACTGAAACTGTTATTGTCACTAGTAAAAGAGCATGCCAAGACCCATCTTTGTGTCATATGAGCATGTTTTAAATAGGAACAATAATATTAGCCTTGTACAAACTTCATGTGGATGAGGGAAGTATTATTACAAGCCTTAGTTATGAAACATTAGTGATAATGACTATGGCTAAACAAAAAGGATATAGCTAAAGTTCAGCTGGCCATACAGTAATAAGTATAATAAGACAAAAATAAAAGGCATGTAAAATTTTGAAGGGGTCAGAGAACACATTCTAGGCATATAAAATCTCTCAATTGGAAATATAATAATAAAATGAAGCTAGCAAAGTTAGCTACAAAGAAACAAATCAACAATAACGCCAAAGAAATTTTATAAATATATTAAAGAAAAAATCTTATGGTATCGGGAACCCGGAAAAAATATCATAATAATATAGTTGTAGAGGACAAAGAGAAGGAAGAGATATTTAACATGTACTTTTCATTCATGTTCACCAATGAATTGCCTGTGCTAAGTATTATTCAGCAATCAAGGTTTACCACCCAAAATAACTAAAATAATGCAAGAAGTAGTACGGCTGTGGCTGAGCAACTTAAATGTTGACAAAGCCATCGAGACAGACAGTATTCATCCATGGATATTTAGGGAGTTGAGCTCAGTAATTCCTAGAATGCTGTATCTCATCTTTTTTTTCGACTCTCGCAACAAGATCGGAGGTACAAGATTGAAGTATGGTTGATATGGAACAAATCTTCAAGAAGGGAACTATATAACTACAATCCAGTAAGTTTGATATTAATGATGCACAAAATCTTTTATGGCATTATAAAGGACGCAAAATTATATATAGCAGAGAACACTAAGATAACTGAAAACCGCCATGGATCCATGAAAGACAAGTCGTGTCTAACAGACATGCTGGGTTTCTATAAGTGAAAATCTGGGTTTTGGTCATGTGGTTCATGTGATATATCTGGCCTTATTAAAGCTTCAGAAGCTGGAATGCCCAACCACAAGACGTAATAGTGGCTAACATTATATCAATATTTAAATAGATGTGGATAATTTTCGAATAACCAATGGCACGGTGGGCTATACATAAAGAACCAATAGATTACGTATATATAATTGATAATGAGGGGTTGAACTTGATGGACCTATATCTTTTTTTTTAACCCGTGTCTCTTTATATACATAGAAAATGACAATTATTAAAAGGAACCTGTCACCAGCTTTTCCCAATATAAGCTAGAGCCACCACCTTTAATGTTTTTTTTACAGTAGTCTAGCAAGGTGTATATCAGTCTCCAACCACCTCTGTATAGTCCAAAAAATACCTTTTAAATCCCCCCATATGGCACGGTCTGGTCAGATGGGCTTTGCTGGTCCACCGGACCACAGTATATGGGGGAATTTAAAAGATATTTTTTGGGTTATGCAGAGGGGGTTGGGACTTATATACAGCTTGCTAGACTACTGTAAAAGAGGAATTAAAGGTATATTGGGATGCCAGGTGACAAGTTCCCTTTAACAGCATTCACCTCTATGGTACTATGATTAAGTACCATAGATCTAAATCCAATAAAAATGTGTCTGGCATATTTATAATTTTGATTCATGTTTTTGCAAATGTTAAATATATAAACTTACTAATAAACTTTATTTTAACCCTGCATAAATCATGATTTTACTTCTTGTCACATGGTCCTAGAATTTCTGCTGTAAACTGCGAAGTTCCAATCTAGGCTCCAGTGGCGGAGAGGTTTCTCCCTATCAGTGACATATATGTCGGAGCTGGCTGTCTAGCTCAGTTCATTAGACGTCAGCCCTCTTCTCTGTCTCCAAAGTAGCCATAACAAATCAGAGGGCTGACTTACCTAATAAACTGAGCCAGACAGCTCATACATGTAACCGATACCTGGGAAGAACGCTCCCTGTCTGTGTCACAACATTAGTTTACAGCTTAAACTGAGAGCTTCCAGGATTACATCACAGGGACTGCGATCAGGCAATATTACTGCGGGTATCAATTTTACTTTTGCAAAGCAGTAAATATATATGTGTATTTTATACATGATTCATAATGTTCTTTATCAGACTCTTATTTTAAGACGCTGAACAAGTATATGAAATGTGATTTCCTGCGCCAGCCAAGATTACCGGGAAACAACTCCTGTACATTCGGGCAATAGAGAACAGGTCCTGTTGAATTGCTTTTTTTGCACTTGATAAAGATGCCAGTACGGCATTGAAACGCATAGTGGACATTGAAGAACCTTTTAATGAATATTGCAGCAAGAGACTTCTTTCCGTCAGCGCAGCCAATTTTTACACTTGTTTTTATTCTGTTTTGGTAATAATGAAAGATGACACAGGAAAAAAGTATTGAACACATGGACAAAAAGAGAGGCAAAAAGCCATGGAAAGTCATGACACTATCTGAAATCTATCAGTAATTAGAAAGCAATCCTGCCACTTAGTGCAAAATAATATTAACTGGTTCCAGTGATGGCCTATAAAAAGTTATTACCAAGGTGCTACACAAGAAACATCTCATTATGGGTAAATGGTGGGTAAAGATGCATTGTATTGGAAACTACTAAAACCGACTTAGTTTTGTTAAAACTTTATTAATAAGTCACGTGGGGATAAAATCCATTTATGTTGCTTTTCCGCTTCAAATCTATGGGAAAAATCCACAAATAAAACACATACAGCATAAAAAATTTCAAAAACGAACTGTAGGTCAGTTTACGCTGCATAGAAAAAAATCACAGTGGGCATGAGATTACTATAATCCCATCCACTTTGCTGGAACTTTAATATGCTGCATTTTTAAACATGCAGGGGAAAAAATTGCACCAAATACCGTATTTTTCGGACTATAAGACGCACTTTTTTCCTCCAAAATTTTGGAGGAAAGTGAGGGATGCGTGTTATAGTCCGAATGGTGTTGCTGTGGATGGTGTGGGGTGTGGGGGGAGTGGCAGAGGATCGGGGCACAGGAAGCAGGAGCCATCTGCTGCAGCCAACACTGTGCCCACTGCTAAAGAAAATTAATATTCACTGCTCCCGAAGCCCATGGGCATGTGGAGCACTGAATATTCATTCTCCTTAATAGGAGGTGCATAGTGTCAGCAGCAGCCACCGGCTTCCTGCAGCGGCTTGGATAACATGTGTACCTGCTATTAAAGAGCATGAGTTCATGCTCTTTAATAATGGGCACACACGATCGTTCAGCCGCTGCAGGAGCCGCCGGCTGCGGCTACAATGTGCGCCCACTATTAAGGAGAATGAATAGTCACGGCCCCCCACACCCTTAGTCCTGGCGTGGGGAGCAGTGACTATTCCAGCAGCTCATCTCACCGTGTGAGGGAGCATGGCAGTGACATCATGCACTGCTCACACGGTGAGATCAGCTGCTGGCAGCAGAATAGGACGCAGCACTGGAGCAGAGGGGAGGAAGGTGAGTAGAATCGTTTATTTTTTTTTGTGTGTAGCGTGATGGGGATAAGGGGTGCCATGCATACCAGGATGGGGTTGCCATGCATACTAGGATGAGGGGTGCCATGCATACCAGGATGAGGGGTTCCATGCATACCAGGATGGGGAGGAGGGGTGCTATGCATACCAGGATGGGGGATTGGGATGCAATGCATACCAGGATGGGGATTGGGGTGTCATGCATACTAGGATGTGGATTGGGGTGCCATGCATACCAGGATGGGGTTGCCATGCATACCAGGATGAGGGGTGCCATGCATATCAGGATGAGGGGTGCCATGCATGCCAGGATGGGGATGAGGGATTTCATGCATACCAGGATGGGGGATTGGGGCGCCATGTATACCATGATAGGGATTTGGGTGCCATGCATACCAGGATGGGGATTGTGGTGCCATGCATACCAGGATGGGGGATTATGGTGCCATACATACCAGGATGGGGATTGGGGTGCCATGCATACCAGGATGGATATTGTGGTGCCATGCACACCAGGATGGGGGATTAGGGTGCCATGCATACCAGGATGGGGATAGGGCCACGTATAACTGGAAGGGGGGGCCATATATACCATGATGGGGGATATTAGTGCAGAATTGGGAGGACATTTCGCCTATAACAGTGTCAGCAACAGACCCCCTTCCCCATAACAGTGCATCATGACTACATTTTTTGCTTGTTTTTTTTTCTGTTTTCCTCCTCTAAAACCTATGTGCGTTTTATAGTCTGAAAAATATGGTACTCATCAAGAGAACAGAAGTCCAATGTTTAGAAAAGACACTCGTTTCAGTCTTTGTCCTAGAAATATAGACTTAACCTTAATAACAAATTTAGTAACAAAAATTATAAATTTCAGTTCATTAGTACTATTATCCTTTAGGTACCAGACAAATTGCAATGACTATACTCTGCTATTTATAAGTAAGAGATCACCGTATGCTAGAAAGTAGCTATTGTACCTTGACAAGACTTTCTAGTTCTTCTAAAACAAAGCGTGGTGATAAATTACAGTTCATTCTTATCAAGTGGCATGAATCTCCGAACAATGTACAAATACTGTAAACCAGGGACCTGAGCAAGGTATTAATGTGATATGTAACCATACCTGAATAATGCATAGGGATAATTTATCATGTTCAAAACCAACCACCTGTCTGATTCCGAGAATGCAGACTTCACAATCATCTGTATTCAGCATACAACACTGTGTCATACACTGGTGCAACATCATTTTAATTAAATAACCATGTATTATTAATTAAAGGGAAATTTTCTCTGAAACGCTTTGGCGTTTCAGGGACACAAAATGTTACAGCTCTGGCCAGGGACCATAGCTGGAGACAATACTAGTCTGGCTTTGCTCCGAGCCATGCATTCACCAGCATCGATGCAACTGATTAACATGTCTCTCCCTATGTATACAGGAGGGAGAGATGTGTCAATCACATACAGCAGCGCTGGGAAGAGCCGGCAGGGTGTGGTATTGGACTAGTCTACTCTCCGGCTAGGTTCCAGCTATCTTTACAGTTTATCTTCTCTGAAATGTTTGTTTCAGAGAAAAATATACTTGGCTGCAGACATGCATCATCTGGTTTCTGCTGCCTGTGGTTTGAACTGGATAAAAAAGATATATACTGGATAAAAAAAAGATAAAAAGAAAGTACTGGATCATAGGGAAAAGAAACAAGTAATTCAGATGTGTAGCGATTCGTGATGGTGGATAGAAGAATATAAGAAAAAAGTTTACCTGTGGATCTCATTGGGGTTCTTACAATTATTAGCTTAACTTTTTATTACAAAGTAGTATTTTTCGGACTATAAGACGCACCGGACCATAAGACGCACCTAGGTTTTAAAGGAGGAAAATAGAAAAAAAAAATTTAAGCAAAAAATGTGGTCACGATGCACTGTTAAGGGGGAGCGGGTCTGCTGCTGACACTGGTATATGGGTAAAGTCCCCGAATTCTGATAATATCCCCCATCTTGGTAGATATGCCCCCCCTTCCTATTATACGTGGCCCCCATCTCCATCCTGAAAGCATGGCACCCCGCATCCTTACCCTAGTATGCATGGCACCCCTCATCCTTATCCTAGTATGCATGGCACCCCTCATCCTTATCCTAGTATGCATGGCACCCCTCATCCCTATCCTGGTATGAATGGCACCCCTCATCCCTATCCTGGTATGCATGGCACTCCTCATCCTTATCCTGGTATGCATGGCACCCCTCATCCCTATCCTGGTATGCATGGCACCTCTCATCCCTATCCTGGTATGCATGACACCCCTCATCCTTATCCTGGTATGAATGGCACCCCTCATCCCTATGCTGGTATGCATGGCACTCCTCATCCCTATCCTGGTATGCATGGCACTCCTCATCCTTATCCTGGTATGTATGGCACCCCTCATCCCTATCCTGGTATGCATGGCACACCTCATCCCTATCCTGGTATGCATGGCACCCCTCATCCCTATCCTGGTATGCATGGCACCCCTCATCCCTATCTTGGTATGCATGGCACTCCTCATCCTTATCCTGGTATGCATGGCACCCCTCATCCTTATCCTGATATGCATGGCACCCCTCATGCTTATCCTGGTATGCATGGCACCCCTCATCCTTAGCCTGGTATGCATGGCCCCCTCATCCCTATCCTGGTATGCATGGCCCCCTCATCCTTATCCTGGTATTAATGGCACCCCTCATCCTTATCCTGCTATGTATCGCCCCCTCATCCTTACCCTGGTATGTATGGCCCCCTCATACTTACCCTGGTATGTATGGCCCCCTCATCCTTACCCTGGTATGTATGGCCCCCTCATCCTTATCCTGGTATGTATAGCCCCCTCATCCTTATCCTGGTATGTATGGCCCCCTCATCCTTCTCCTAGTATGCATGGTCCCCCTAATCCCCATCAGGCTGCACATAAAAAAGAAACACTCCTACTCACCTTTCTTCTCTCCTCCAGCGCTGCATCCTGTCTGCCTGCAGTGATCTCTACACATGAGCCGCGCATGACGTCACTGCCATGCGTGGCTCACAAGGCGAGATCAGCTGCCAGAAGTCACTGCTCCCCATGCCGGGACTGTGTGCGCGGGGAGAAGTGACTTCATGCTCCTTCATAGCCGGCACACAGCGTAGCCGCAGCGCGGCTTCTGCTGCTGCCGGGCGATCGCGTGTGCCCGCTGTTAAAGGGCATGAATATTCACCCCCGCATCTGAAACAATGGATACTGGAAGCCTGTGCTAGCATTTCTTCTGCGGTGTTGCTATCAGTGTGTCAAGAATGGGAGAAGAGGATTGCATTGACAGTCCAACACAATGGGCAGCACTTTGAACACATTTTATAAGTGGTCCTAAACTTGTAAAAAAATCATGAAAGAATAAAGTTACGTTAAAACCAAGCACACCATTATTTTTCTTATGAAATTCTCAATAAGTTTGATGTGTCACATGACCCTCTTCCCATTGAAAAAAATAAAGTTGGATCCAAAATGGTTGACTTCAAAATGGCCGCCATGGTCACCACCCATCTGGAAAAGTTTTCCCCTCTCCCATATACTAATGTGCCACAAACAGGAAGTTGATATCACCAACCATTCCCATTTAATTTAGGTGTATCCATATAAATAGCCCACCCTGTATATTAAGGGCAGTACATTGAATCACTGCCTCTGGTAAAGGAAAGCTTATTTACAGCTCCAGTAATGCTATCTTTAGCACCCTTCTTTCTATGGTTGTCCATGATCACTTAACCAATGTGCCATTTGATTTCCTGCTGTATAAGTAAAATATCAGATGATTTCACAGTATTTCCCCTTTAGGACTACACACGTCTAAACATTTTTTTCTAATACTACTAAATCTGTAGATTATCATCATCAGTTATATGACTACAACACCCAGACCTTGCAGTAATAAGAAAAAAAGATTAGAGAAGAAAATAAGATTAGTGACTATTAGCTGGCACCATGGGAACATTAAAACCCTGATTTTTGACTATGCCTAGTTTAACCATTAATTTAACCCATTAAATAGTTTCTTTGTTTCTTCCATTTTGTGTTTTTGTCTACGTGTAGTGCTCCATTGATCATAAGCTTTTGTACAAAGCATTTTGGTATCTTGAATAACGGAGTTTATTGAGTTTTTTTGGGAGTAGATAATAATATACAGTGGTGTGAAAAGGGTTTGCCCCTTCCTGATTTCTTATTCTTTTGCATGTTTGTCACACTTAAATGTTTCAGATCACAAAAACAAATTTACATATCAGACAAAGATAACACAAATTTAAAAAATGCAGTTTTTAAATTAAGGTTTTTATTATTAAGGGAAAAAGAAATCCAAACCTACAGGGCCCTGAGTGAAAAAATGATTGCCCCCTAAACCTAATAACTGGTTGGGCCACCTTTAGCAGCAACAACTGCAATCAAGCGTTTGCGATAACTGGCAATGAGTCTTTTACAACGCTCTGGAGGAATTTTGGTCCACTCATCTTTGCAAAATTGTTGTAATTCAGCCACATTGGAGGGTTTCCGAGCATAAACCGCCTTTTTAAGGTCATGTCACAGCATCTTAATCGGATTAAGGTCAGGACTTTGACTAGGCCACTCCAATGTCTTAATTTTGTTTTTCTTAAGCAATTCAGAGGTGGACTTGCTGGTGTGTTTTGGATCCTTGTTCTGCTGCATAACCCAAATGCGCTTCAGCTTGAGGTCACAAACAGATGGCCGGACATTCCTCTTCAGGATGTTTTGGAAGACAGCAGAATTCATGGTTCCGTTTACCACAGCAAGTCTTCCAGGTCCCGAAGCAGCAAAACAGCCCCAGACCATCACACTACCACCACCATTTTACTGTTGTTATGATGTTTCTTTTCTGAAATGTTGTTTCTTCTATGCCAGATGTAATGAGACATACACCTTCAAAAAAGTTCAACTTTTCTCTCATCAGTCCACAGAGAATTCTTCCAAAAGTCTTGGTGATCATCAAGATGTTTTCTGGCAAAAATTAGACAAGAATTTTTGTTCTTTTTGCTCAGCAGTGGTTTTCGTCTTGGAACTCTGCCATGCATGCCATTTTTGCCCAGTCTCTTGTTTATGCTGGAGTCATGAACACTGATCTTAACTGAGCCAAGTGAGGCCTGCAGTTCTTTGGATGTTGTTGTGGGGTCTTTTGTGACCTCTTGGATGAGTCATTTCTGCGGTCTTGGGGTAATTTTGGTCGGTGGCCACTCCTGGGACGGTTCAACACTGTTCTATGTTTTTGCAATTTGTGGATAATGGCTCTCACTGTGGTTTGCTGGAGTCCCAAAGCTTTAGAAATGGCTTTATAACCTTTTCCAGACTGATAGATCTCAATTACTTTGTTTCTCATTTGTTCCTGAATTTCTTTGGATCGCAGCATGATGTCTAGCTTTTGAAGATCTTTTGGTCTACTTCACTTTGTCAGGCAGGTCCTATTTAAGCGATTTCTTGATTGAGAACAGGTGTGGCAGTAATCAGACCTGTGTATGGCTAGGAAAATTGAACTCAGCTTCCCAAAGATGTGATAAACCATGGTTAATATATGTTTTGCTTATGGGGGCAATCACTTTTCATTAGGGTCCTGTAGGTTTGGATTTCCTTTTCCCTTAATAATAAAGACCTTCATTTAAAAACTGCATTTTGTGTTTACTTGCATTATCTTTGTCTAAAATTTTAATTTGTTTTGTGATCTGAAACATTTAAGTGTGACAAGCATGCAAAAGAATAAGAAATCAGGAAGGGGGCAAACACTTTTTCACACCAATGTAAATATGGTCTCTTTTCAGTATTGTTTATAATGTGCCGCTTTCCTTGGTTTATATGCAGCTGAGCAAAATGTGACTATGATGTGTAAAAACAAGTTTATTCAAGAAGCAGAATGAATTAATGAGCAGTTTGCTGGATTGCGCTTCCACTTTCATTGCCAAGCAAATGTTCCTAGAGTCTTTAAACAAAGAACTGAGTTTAGATGAAGTATTTGCTTGCTATAAGTCTACTCTTCATGGAAAGCAAATAAAAAACATGACATTGCTGATATACTGTGCCTATGGAGCTGTGCCACTCTATATCCTTTTCATAGACTGACTTAACATACACATAAGATATCAAGTTGTAGAGTATTGATGGTAAAGAATTCAATACATTTTTTGAATATCTTATTATTATTTTTTAAACATGAAACAACAAAAATATAAACCGCTTATTGTCATACATTGTTGTCCATCCCATTTTACAATAGTAAATGAGTCAGCATGCCATATATGATATCTGACATATATTGAAAAGTTGAATTATTATTGGAAACCTGACAGTTGCCAACTGATTTTCTATAAAACACTGCTTAACAAGTTCTATATGTGCCCTGGCCTTCACCTTTTAAAGAGTTATTGTAAAAAAAAAAAAGCAAGTAATCCCTTATCTATAGAATAAGAGATAAAACTGCTAATTACTGGGGGTCCAAATCCTGTAGCATATTGCCAGAGATAGCTGAGCACTGAACTCGGCAATCCAATAGACAATGAATGCAGTAGAGGCCACATAAGGGCGCCATCACTTCATTCAGGATGGGGCTGCAGAGACCAATACTCACAATTCCAGAGCCCTAATCTCAGGATCATTGGGGTCTCAATGTCCAGACCCCAAGCGATTAGCAAGTTATTCCCTATCTTGTGGATATGGGATAACTTGATTTTTTCAGGAATAATACAGCACAGGGATCTGGCCACTTAACAGGGACCTTTGGGTTGCGTCCACTGGCTGCTAGCCAGTTCAGCAAGCTGGCAGAGGAAAATCATATAGCTGGGTCAAAACAATAGAACGTAGATACTAGACAAAATGAAGAAGCAAGTGGAGGCTTAAAGGGAAAGAACTTGTCTGCTCATTCATGCTGTGCAAGCCACGGGCAGCATAAATCAGACATAGGCAAGCGTTATTTCAGATGTGTATAATTTTCTAATTCTATAAACACATACATGGAGAGGCCTCTCAATTATGGTAAGTGGGGCGGGGACCTGCCTTAGACTTGTCATCTAAGGCCACGGCCTCACTATCAGTATTTGGTCAGTATTCGGTCAGTATTTTTTCTCAGGAGTGGGAGCCAAAACCAGGAGTGGGTGATAAATGTAGAATTGGTGACTTGTTTCTTTTATACTTTTTCTCTGATTGTTCCTCACCTGGTTTTGTCTCCCACTCCTGAGAAAAAATACTGACCGAATACTGATAGTGGGGCCGTGGTCTAAGGCACATAATCGTTGGCCAACTCTCCAGAGTATGTTTCCTCAGCGTTTCAGAGTAATACATAGACAGCTGCAATAATGCTGCTCGTGGACGAAAATTTGGTGGCAACATTTTGTGTTAAACCAACCTTTAGCTGTACGCTCTGAAAAAAACGACATAAAATCTGCCACAAACAGTGTATGTGTGGTTCTGATAACAGCATTAGGCCATATTCAGAATTGGGATTAAATTTGCTGCAAATTTTCTAATTTAGTAGGTGAAAACTACAGAAACTTCTAAATCTGAACACATTTTTCAGTAGCATGTGAATGTGTTTGTAAAACCTTAGCTGGAACAGAAAATCTGAAAAAAAGTCCTCATGTGAATTTAGCATCATACTGTGCTTTGGACCATCTGTAGTTACTATATTAAGGATCCACATTTTAATAAGCCAAAGACAAACATTATTATCAATTGACTAGCAATGCAATATGAATTATTAATACAGTGTTGGTATTAGAACGTTATACTTCTGATAATGCTGCTGGACTGAGAGGCATCGTAAATTACCTGGCATTGCCACACAGGGGCTACCAGCAGAATATATGCTAACATTTCAAGTTCTGGTTAATATGGTCAAAATTGAAACGTCCTCAAAGATTACATGATACATAATTAGAACAATGACTGCAAATATTACATGTCTCTATAATATTTGTGAATAACAGATGTGTACAAATAGTGGGCCTGAAGTAGCAGTCACAACCAGACCCTACAGTAGCCATACATCCCAAATTTCCCAGATCCAGTGACACAGTCCTGAAGTTGGGGAGCGGTCATGAGAGGTCAAGCGTATGCAGAACACAATGGTGGAGCAGGGAAGCATCAGATCCCTGCTACACCGTTCAGTCTGGGTAGAGACTGAATGACTTTCAGGTCACATGATACTCCAAAGTCACATGACTGGCAGCAGAGTCAGGCAGCAGAGAAGCAGAGCACACAGCCAAAGGGGAGACTTGTGTAAAGGGATAACACTGTGTGTGGGTGGGGCATCATAGTGTGTGTGGGGCTGTGTGAACATAATACTGTGTGTGTTGGGGGGGCTGTGTGGGCCTCATACTGTGTGGTGGCACTATATGGGCATTATACTGTGTTGTGTGCTGGGAGACATAATGCTGTGTGAAGCTGTGGAGGCATCATACTGTGTGGGAGAATGAGGGGCTTTATAATGTGTGCAGGCACTATAGTGGCATCATAATTTATGTGATGGTACTGTGTGGGCATAATTCTGTGTGATGGACATGGTGGGGATCATACTATGAGGAGGGACTGATGGGGAACGTACTCTGAGAGGCATCATACTGCATGTGGGGACACTGAGGGAATTATATGTGTGGGGGCACTGTGGAGGTGACGCGCCCCCTGGGCCATATTCTTTAGGGGGAATATCCGGAGCCGGATCAGATGGGAGTTGTAGTCTTCCGAGTGGCTGTGACCCGGTCCGTGCCCAGGGTGTCAAACTCAGTTGTATGTGGCAGTCCTACAGATGTTAATAAGTTCTTAATGTCGACTACGCCACCCGTTGTATTGCGGTCACTATGGCCGCCGCTGCAGCAGGGTCCGCTGAGGCTGATGGTGTAGGTGCAGCTTTTGATGGTATAACCCCCAACGGGTGGGGTATAGCCTCAGGGGGTCAGGTGCAGAGGATGGGGGTTGTGGTGGTGCAGCATAGATGTTAAAGGAAGACAGAGTCGGGTTATGCAGTTAAGGGTATTTACTCACTGCTGATGTTCCGGTCACTCCAGCTTCAAGTGACCTCCCGAGCCGTGCTGCATCCACCAGGTCCTGGATCCAGCCAACCCCCAAGCGAGTCCGGAGCGTGACCCTGAGCTCTCCTTCTGTCCTTTCTCTGGCCGTCCCCACTAGTGATCCACCCAGGTCCAGCTCCCTCGGGCCTTCTGTTGGGAGACCCTTGGCCTTGGGTTCCCTGACCCTCCACGTGGTATGCCTTCGGGGTGGATGTGGTGGGTGGCCGTGGCAGACGCTGCCCACGGCCTCCGGTCTCTGGCTGGGGTGTGTTTTTGCCCCCACCAGCTTGGGTTCCGGTACCCTGATGCCGACTCTTCACCCGTGGATTGGATTTGGGGTCTCAGAGTCCTCTCTTCTGTTTCCCCCTCTGGGTCTCTCTTGCTTTCTCCTCTCTCTCTCTCTGGGGCTGCTCTGCTCCTCTGCTTCTTACTTCTCTGCAAAGGCTGACAGACTGACTTGCCTGCAAAGACTGACTGACCCTGTTCTTTGATGGTGCCCACCTTATATACACCCTCTATGTGTGAGCTCAGGTGACCAGCACCCAATGAGCTCCTATCTTTACCCAGGCTGCTCCCCCTATCTGCCCCTACACTACTTGGGATGTACCACCCCCCTCCCACTCCAGCCAGGAACAGACTCGGTCGTACCTGCACATTTCTAAGTGGGAGTACCGTCGGCCTGTTCCTCGGAAATGGGATGTATGTAGTGCATGCAGCCTACCGAGCTCAGTTCCACACTCCATCCTTACCCGGGAGTGGAATATCACACCTCTGGGTTGAGGTGCAATACCCCTGTAGCAGCCGAATCCTCAGGGTGCTACATTCCCCCCTGGTAAATCACAGCACGTCCTCGGGCTGTAAGACATAACACCAAAACATACAAATTTTTGCATAAACATATAAAACATATAAAACATTATATATATATATATCAATATAAAACATTCTCGTCGCCTCTGGCTCCTCCTCCGGTCACTGTGCAACGTGTGACCGGGTAAAGTGCGACAGTCTCTCTGGAAAACTGGTTTTCCTATAAAACCGGTAGGGGGCGCTTTAGGACGCGCAACTATATACAAGGATATGGCCGCTCTCAGTCCTCGGCCAGGTATTAGGAAGGAATGACCGCTCTCAGTCCTCGGTCAGTGGGATTAAGGGAAATACGGGTAACAGTTCACACTTGCTGGTCCCAACGGGGACTATATTAGCAACAGTTACAGTTTCAGTTCACGGTGCCCCGACGGGCAACTATATACAGCTTCTGCTTCGCTGTACTTAACGACGGCGTCCTCCTGCTCTTTCTTTATGGTTACCTTTGGCTTCAGACCCGTCCGGGTCCTCTTGTTCTTCCTCCTCACACCGCAGCTCTTCCTCCGTCAGGCGATGCACATGGAGGGCGTAGGGTCCTTTGGCACACTTGTGCCGGGTGAAGGTGACCTCGTCCCCGATGTAAAGGTCACGACCTCTGTGTCCCTCCGGTAGGTGGGACTCAACGTCTCTCCTGGTCACGAAGACGTCGCCTAGGGTGCGGTGGTCTCGGATGAAGCCCCACCCATGCTGCATGTTAAACTTTATCACAGTCCCGGTGGTGCGGGGACTATGCGCTGCACGGGGGTCTCTCCTGGCCCGACTCTTCTGCTCCGCGCTCCTTATTTGAGCTTGCTGTTCCCGGACCCGCCTCTCTCTCCGCTCCCTCTCGAAGACCTCGAGCTGTTGGCGGCAGCACTCAGCACGCTCCGCTGCAGCTGCCCGAGTCTCTTGAGTGAACCCCATGAGATCTTCTCCGGTGGGGTCCCACTCAAACTGCGCTTCTGCTAGCGGGGGCGAGATCCTCTTTACGGGCTTTGGAGCCGGGATCAGGGGTTCATCCAGGGGTCTCTCTCTCCGGAGTCGGGGATGGTGAAACTCCGGTGGCCATATAAATGGCTGCCCATCCGGGCACGTATGCTGGGCGTACAGGTCCTCTCCCAGATGCGGCACTCTTGGTCTTATGGGCGCGGTGGTGTTAGCGCCCGGGTTGCCCGGGCCTTGCGGCCAGGCCTGGGGTATCTGGAAGGTAAAGGGCACCGTAAGGACGGCGGCGCCCTGGGCTACTTGGCCCTGCGACCAGGCCGGGGGCTCCGCGGAGGTAGGGGGCGCTGTTGGTATTGCGGCGCCCGGGGGTACTAGGCCTTGCGACCAGGCTGGTGGTACTTCCTGCTTGGTCACGCTCGGGGTCAAGGCGTGTGACGTCACAGGGGTCGCGGCTCCCGTTTGAGGCCTAGTCTGCGGCGGTGACGTTGCAGCGACGGGCACGGCAGGATAGACTTCGGGCTCTGCGACGGGGAGCTGGGGCAGGTACGCGGTTTCCCGGTTTGGGGTATAGACGTCCCCTTTACCTGCCTCCACTCGTTCGGCTCCCTTCTCGGCGCCGTCGCCGGCCTTCAGTCCTCCTGCGCCATCCTCAGAGGCGGTCTGTCTCCTCATCTCGGGTGGCGTGCTCCGCTGACAGGTCTCGGTCTTCTGGGCCATCTCACGACTCCACTCCGCCAACGTCTCTCGCTGCACCCGGGCCATCCTCCTTGCGAGGCCCTCCAGAGCGGTCTGTGCACACTCCCGGTCTCGGGGGAGCTGTGCTAGGACCTCCACTAGGCCTAGTGGGGTCGTTGTTTCCAGCAGGCTCCTGACCAACGGGTCGGTGCTGCTCTGCTCTCCTACTGTTGTCTCCAGCAGGCTCCTGGCCAACGGGCCGGTGCTGCTCTGCTCTCCCTCCTCTGTTTCTAGCAGGCTCCTGGCCAACGGGCCGGTGCTGCTCTGCTTTCTCGCCATCTCCGGGTAAGCTCCTCCGATACTCTTCTCCAGGCTTCTTGCCTCCGGGTGCGCTCGCTCCAGACTGCTCCAGGCGGCACCCATCTTTTCTCTCTCCTTTCGTCTCCTCCCACCTCGAGGGCGGTCCCGGGGCCACTTGGTGACTGTCAGCTCCAGGGGCTGTTCTTTCACGCTGACAGACACCTCTAGCATCACAGTCTCTGTTGGTGGGGGCGGTTTCCACTTTTGGCGCCATTTTCGGTCCTGACCCACGATGGGAGGTGGCCTCTCGCCACCCTCTGGCACGCCCATAATGGCGTCCGCTCTTCCAAGGTGGGAAACCTTTGGAAATGGCGGGAATCGCTTCCCAGTGGCGGGAAACTCTGCAGATGGCGGGAAAACGCTGTTAATGGCGGACAACCGGCTGGAATCGACTGGTGATGGGGTCCGATGGCGGGGACCCTCCGGAACCGGCAGGAGACTTCTTTTTGAGGTAAACTCGTTCTTTTCTTCAGGCACGCAGTACCCGGTTGTTGCGGGCACGTAATCCTGCCGACTACGCCAAAGTTGACGCGCCCCCTGGGCCATATTCTTTAGGGGGAATATCCGGAGCCGGATCAGATGGGAGTTGTAGTCTTCCGAGTGGCTGTGACCCGGTCCGTGCCCAGGGTGTCAAACTCAGTTGTATGTGGCAGTCCTACAGATGTTAATAAGTTCTTAATGTCGACTACGCCACCCGTTGTATTGCGGTCACTATGGCCGCCGCTGCAGCAGGGTCCGCTGAGGCTGATGGTGTAGGTGCAGCTTTTGATGGTATAACCCCCAACGGGTGGGGTATAGCCTCAGGGGGTCAGGTGCAGAGGATGGGGGTTGTGGTGGTGCAGCATAGATGTTAAAGGAAGACAGAGTCGGGTTATGCAGTTAAGGGTATTTACTCACTGCTGATGTTCCGGTCACTCCAGCTTCAAGTGACCTCCCGAGCCGTGCTGCATCCACCAGGTCCTGGATCCAGCCAACCCCCAAGCGAGTCCGGAGCGTGACCCTGAGCTCTCCTTCTGTCCTTTCTCTGGCCGTCCCCACTAGTGATCCACCCAGGTCCAGCTCCCTCGGGCCTTCTGTTGGGAGACCCTTGGCCTTGGGTTCCCTGACCCTCCACGTGGTATGCCTTCGGGGTGGATGTGGTGGGTGGCCGTGGCAGACGCTGCCCACGGCCTCCGGTCTCTGGCTGGGGTGTGTTTTTGCCCCCACCAGCTTGGGTTCCGGTACCCTGATGCCGACTCTTCACCCGTGGATTGGATTTGGGGTCTCAGAGTCCTCTCTTCTGTTTCCCCCTCTGGGTCTCTCTTGCTTTCTCCTCTCTCTCTCTCTGGGGCTGCTCTGCTCCTCTGCTTCTTACTTCTCTGCAAAGGCTGACAGACTGACTTGCCTGCAAAGACTGACTGACCCTGTTCTTTGATGGTGCCCACCTTATATACACCCTCTATGTGTGAGCTCAGGTGACCAGCACCCAATGAGCTCCTATCTTTACCCAGGCTGCTCCCCCTATCTGCCCCTACACTACTTGGGATGTACCACCCCCCTCCCACTCCAGCCAGGAACAGACTCGGTCGTACCTGCACATTTCTAAGTGGGAGTACCGTCGGCCTGTTCCTCGGAAATGGGATGTATGTAGTGCATGCAGCCTACCGAGCTCAGTTCCACACTCCATCCTTACCCGGGAGTGGAATATCACACCTCTGGGTTGAGGTGCAATACCCCTGTAGCAGCCGAATCCTCAGGGTGCTACAGAGGCATTATACTTTGTGTAGGCGCATTGTAGAGGCATCATACTGCATGTGGGGACACTGAGGGAATTATATGTGTGGGGGCACTGTGGAGGCATTATACTTTGTGTAGGCGCATTGTAGAGGCATCATACTGCATGTAGGGACACTGAGGGAATTATATGTGTGGGGACACTGAGGGAACTATATGTGTTGGGGACCTGTGGAGGCATCATACTTTGTGTAGGCGCATTGTAGAGGCATCATACTGCATGTGGGGACAATGAGGGAACTATATGTGTGGGGGACCTGTGGAGGCATCATACTTTGTGTAGGCGCATTGTAGAGGCATTATACTGCATGTAGGGACACTGAGGGAATTATATGTGTGGGGGCACTGTGGAGGCATCATACTTTGTGTAGGCGCATTGTAGAGGCATCATACTGCATGTGGGGACACTGAGGGAACTATATGTGTGGGGACCTGTGGAGGCATCATACTTTGTGTAGGCGCATTGTAGAGGCATCATACTGCATGTGGGGACACTGAGGGAACTATATGTGTGGGGGACCTGTGGAGGCATCATACTTTGTGTAGGCGCATTGTAGAGGCATCATACTGCATGTGGGGACACTGAGGGAACTATATGTGTGGGGGACCTGTGGAGGCATCATACTTTGTGTAGGCGCATTGTAGAGGCATCATACTGCATGTGGGGACACTGAGGGAACTATATGTGTTGGGGACCTGTGGAGGCATCATACTTTGTGTAGGCGCATTGTAGAGGCATCATACTGCATGTGGGGACACTGAGGGAATTATATGTGTGGGGGCACTATGGAGGCATTATACTTTGTGTAGGCGCATTGTAGAGGCATCATACTGCATGTGGGGACACTGAGGGAATTATATGTGTGGGGGCACTGTGGAGGCATCATACTTTGTGTAGGCGCATTGTAGAGGCATCATACTGCATGTGAGGACACTGAGGGAATTATATGTGTTGGGGACCTGTGGAGGCATCATACTTTGTGTAGGCGCATTGAAGAGGCATCACACTGCTTGTGGGGACACTAAGTGAATTATATGTGTGGGGACACTGTGGAGGCATCATACTTTGTGCAGGCATCATAAAGTGTTATGGACATTAGAGTCATGAAATTGTGAGAGGGTAACTGTGGGCAGCATCATACTGTGCGTGGGGAGCTGTGAGGACATCATACTGTGTATGAGGAATATACTACATTGGCATCATACTGTAGGGGTGAGGGCAGCATGATGTTTGTGGTGGAATGTTCTGTGAGGGGCATCATACTGAATGTGGGGAAATGTACTATTAGAGTACAATACTGTTTGTGGTGGGGAACTGTGGAGGCCATAAAAGTGGTGCCATGCTGTGTGGGAACATTAACGGGCTTCATTAAGAGCAATATTCCAGTATGGGCAATATAGAGGGCTGGGCAAGATTAGGATACTGGGTTAGCGTAAAATAAAATGATGCGTATCACCCTGTGTGTCCCTCTTTCTTATCTTTGAAAGCTGGGAGGTATTTATACCTGAAAGTAGCAAAAGTCCAGGTGAAAATTCAGAAGACAGCATGATTATTATTGGCACATGGTTGCTGGTGGACCCTGCTTCCAAATGGTAACATACAAAGTAGACATTTTGCACTTGCATTTCTCTTGCTTATTTGACAGTGTTTGTCAGATGCCGGCTTTCCTCAGCTGGTTAGCTCTCATTATGTAAGTTTTCTCTGCCAATTCCTATTACCATTGAATATTTTTGCCCCCAGCTCTATTTTTCGCTGTGTCCTTGAATAGATTTTGCCTTTCACACATTTGAGTTTTGGCAGAGATCAAAACAGTGCAGCTACATTTCTAATAATGTATTGGCTAGGTCAGAACTAAATGTAAACTGCCACTGTCCAATATTCTGTAAGCTGTGTGAGCAAGAGAGTAATGTGTCATTATGCTGAGAATTTCATTTATACGAGTCTGGAAATAAATTTTATGTTATGCGCCCAATATAAATATGTCAGCTATTATTATTTTAGGTAATGATTTACAGTATACCTATGGGGAGTGGTCACGATCCACTGACCACTTCTCCTTGAGAGAAGCATCTTGTACCATTACCTCCAGGCTGTGTCCATCATACTTAAGCATGGGCGTACCACCCACAGCGGCAGACCACATGACCCACCCCCTACCCTCCCATGGGCATTCTGATTTCAATGGATTCAGGTACCATAAAGTATAATGGTGCAATAGGGAGTCACCGGCACTGCCACCACCTCTCTCAGGATGCAGATACAGATACCACCCCCCTCCTCAGGATGCATAAACCCTTGAATATAAAGGTGGAACAGGGAGCTATCTCTCTTGCCATCATTCAGTCTCTGTGTCTCAGTGCACCAGGTCCAATTATTTCACCAGATCGAGCTTAAAGTGCAGTGCCTCAATCTACATTCTCCACAAACCAGAAAAGTGTACTGGTGGAACAAGGACATTTTTTTATTCATATTTTGTAGGTCATTACTTGTGGGAGGTCATAATATTGTTGGGAGGCTGTGGTGGCATCATACTGTTTTGGGGCCATCATACTATATGGGGGGTTGGTGGGATTATGATATTATATGGGGTCTATGGGATCCATAATGTATGGGGTCTATTGGAGCATAATATTGTGTGGGGAACTGTGGTGGTATCATATTGTATGGGGGGGCTATGGAAGCATTGTACTGTGTGGGGAGCTTTTGGGCACTTATGGCTTCCGTAGGGGCACTATTTTTGTGTATATCCCACAATACATCTCCAGTGTTCAAAAAAATTGCTTTGCCAATCCCACAGCACATGGGAGGCATGTTTTAAACCTATCACTGCACTCACACAAAACAAAATGGTATATGATAGCCCACAAATATTAGAAAGATTGGCAATTATGCAAAAAGTAATTACATTGACAGCACTGTAATTTGGGGCAATGTATGATTGAAGTCTGAATGTTCTGGCTGTCCTTGCACAAGTTATTTAGCTCCTATGAAATTATCTCTGGTATACTATTATGGAGCTTTTATTGGTAACTAATAAGCAATTCTGAATCGTCTCATGCAGACTGTATGTGCTAATCTACCTGCAGGAACAGTTTCATTGTCAATCGCAGACCTTCCTGTTTAAATTTCTTGTGCTGCTGAACGTGGATATATGGAAATGCTGATCAAAGAACATTCTGATAAAGTATGTGTTAAGAGAATGACCGTGGTCTTCTTTCCAATCGATTATGGTTTTCTTTACCATTGATTCTGGTCAAAAGATTTAGCTCTTCAGACTTCACACAAGCGTAGTTACTAATTGTAGTGTGATATGCATATATATATATATGTATATATATTTATATATATTGTGGTAGATCAGCTCACTTGGCTGTTCATAGAGGAACGCTGTATCTTTTAAATCTCTCTTGGTTTATTAAGGGATGGGCATAAACCATGGCCTTCCCGGCCTAACAGGAAAAATAAAACATAACGTATGGCACAGTCCTTGTTGCTATGGGTAACTGCCCGCTTCAGGAACAAACAACCCAAGGTTTAGCTTTCCTTTACATGGCAATCTCTCGTATGCTGGAACATTTTTCTATGTTTATATTACTGGAGCTAACAATCTCAGTGCTACGTATCTCACCTTCAGTACTTTGCCAGTGACTTTTTCACTATATATATATAGATAGAGAGATAGATAGATAGATAGATAGATAGATAGATAGATAGATCAGTATGTATAATAAGTGTCGGAGCATGATATTACCAAACTTAATGTCGGAGTAAGGTGGTTTGCTCTCCAACAGCTGTAAAGTTGTGTCACCCCAGGCCTGGATGCCACAAATATTAAGGCTGTGTGTAGCATGGGCGTCTCTGCCCCGTATTAGGCAGAGACGCCGTCCCTCTCACCTCCTCACTCCTGGCGCGGCGTCCTCCAGCGCTTCTCTCCCCACTGCTTCCGGCACGAGCTCCTTCCCCGGCAGTGTGCTTAGGGCGCGCGAGCTCCCCCTCTCTTAAAGGGACCGCGCGCGCCATCCTAAGGAGTCCCCGGCCAATTGCCGGAGGACCTCCCATATATAAGGCTCCTCCTCCAAAATGGAGGTGCCCGAGCAATGTTGTTGCAAAGCCTTCACTCTGCTTCAGCCCTCAGATCCCGATACCAGTTACCTGCCAATCACCTGCCAGATTCCTGCTCGATACCTGCCTGATATCCGCTTACCTGCTTGCAAGCCTGCGGTCCGACGGTCTGCCTTCCGACACCTGTCAGTCTGTCTATGGACCAGCCTGCCCGCTCACCTGGGAGCGCTCACCTACTACCTGTCTGCTAGCCTACCTGGAGGCTCCGCCGTCACGTGCTGTGACCACCTGCCTGTCCAGAGACTCTTGCCCGCTCACCTGGGAGCGTCCACCTGCTACCTGCCTGCTAGCCTACCTGGAGGCTCTGCCGTCACTTGCCGTGACCACCCGCCTGTCAAGAGACTGTCCCCGTCACTTGCCGTGACCTCCTGCCCTTCTACCCAGAGACTGTCCCCGTCACTAGCCGTGACTACCTGCCCGCCTTCCCTGGGAGCCACCCGCTTCCTTACAAGGACTGCCCCATAGTATAGTTCCTCAGAGGTTCCACCTCCCAGACCCGTTACACTGTGTCTGAGAGCAGGAGGGAGGTTCCCTGGTTAGGGACAATTAGCATACAGCACCTCCTGTCCCAGGCCAGTAAGGGGAGCTGGCTGCCCCTATAAAAGCTGGAACTGGGGGCAGGGTTAGAGAGAACTGGACGACCTAGCTAAGGACTGAGACTAGTCCCAGAGAAGGAGGGACAGTTCAGCTGTAGCTGAGGAGTCCGTGAAGCAGAGGAGAGACTGTGAGCCAGGGACAGAGGCGACGAGAGCCGGTCCTGACTGAGAGAATCACACCACCGGACATTGGGGTCCGAGGCTGTCAGGGTTGTAAGCCCAGCAGCAGAGAACCAACCCACGAGGGATTTCAGGTCCCTTGGCCTAAGAAGCCTGGAGGCTCCGCCACACAGAGGGACCAGTACAGCAAGGAGAAAGCAAAAGGTACCCAAGGCCCGAGTCGCAAGCCATACAGGCGAGAAGTACACGGCCAGCTCAGGGACGTTGGCTATTATACCACGAAGAGCGGGATAGTCAGGAAGAGCATAGAGAGAACTGTAGGCCTACACACTCACCCTGACCAGTGGGGCTCGCCCGAATGCTCTCAGATACCCAGGCCCATTCCTAACCGGTGCTCCTGTTGGGTCATTAATAACTTCTGCAATAAAGACCCAGAACTGTTTGAAACGGGCTCTGAACTTTTACTATTGCGGCCGGCACTATCACCCCCAGCATCCACCTACTCTGCCCTGAGGCTACACTCTTCCCGTGGGGAGTTATCCTACCCCTGTGCTGCACACCAACACCAGCCTCAGTGGTCTGTCTTGCAGCGGCGGTCCACAGGTGGCGTAGTTGGACATTCAAAACACTGATAAATAGACTGCCACAATTTGGTCTGACCACCCTGAGTCACGGGATCGGGTTGCCACTACTACCCCCAGCATTGTACAGAAGCCCGATTCCGGGTACCCCACGGCCCAGGGGGTGAGTCAAAATCAATAGCTGAGGAACCCAGGAAGGACACCCTTATCAGAAGAGCAACCCCTTGACAGTATGCTTGTGAGTAAAGGCTCATGCACATGGACACTTTGCAGCCTTATAATATAGTGCCAATAATAAATCAGATACAGTCTTATAGGATCAAAAAAGGGTTTACAGAAATAACAGGATGGGATCTGATTTCTTTTTGGCTCTAAATATATGACTTCTGCACAAAGTTATAATATTACCATGTGCACAGGTCACTAGGGAAAAATTGTAGTCCTGACAGGAGACAGGGACTAATGTGAATGATTGTGTTCTGCAGAATACTGTATGCTAGCATCTTATAAGCAACACTAACCATAAGCGTAACTCTAGTGAGCGCAGGGGTTGAAATTGCACCAGGGACCTTGAGTTTATTGGATGGGGGAATAAGATTCCTTTGGCCCATATTCAAAGACCAATATTATTCAAGGTCCAATATAGTTGGGTGCATTGTTGGAGATTTTGGAGTCCAGTTATGACATTTATGATGACTAATAGATCACATAAAATTAAATAATAACAGCCATCAAAGACCACTAATTGTATGTGATTTTTTATTATGCTGCTTTTTCTTTATTTTCTTTCCTAAATTTGTGAAAAAGGAAGCAGAAGGCTATCCTAAAACAGAGCCCACTTACTCGCTATACATTTCGTTTTGCCTGCAACTGGTAATTACTTAATCATTTTCATCTAAGCTATTATGAAATGCATGATATGTAATTATACACTTGTTAAAATTGTTTTATTTAATGTTATGTTTGCCTTTTCAGCTCTGAACACCTAAATGGATTAGTTAACTGCCCTTGCAATGCAGCACATCAGCCATTTCTCATAAAGAATGCTGTGCTCTGTGTAATTCCATCACGCTCCATAGACCGAATGAAAAAAAGCCAAATTCCCTGTAGGACCCGGCTCTTTTTACAGACATAAAATATTTGCTCTATTTTACTTCTATTGCATAAAATATTTAGGTATTAAAGCAATGTTCTCAGGAATAATGATAAACCGCATATTGTTTGACTAAAGGGCCAATAATACTCTGCAGTTAAGAGTTTTTGACGTTAAGGATTAGAACTAACTGGATTTAAACATATTCTGCTAATCCTAATTTATCATTCTGCACAAAAATGCAAAAGACTAAAAGAGCAAATTTGTTTAAAATAATATGTGTCAGATCTTAAGCTGAGTACATATTTGAGATTTCTTTCCTCCTACATTTGATACTTGTTTTTACAGGAGTGAGCAGGATTTTGTAATAGGGGGTTCACACAGACAAAGACATATGTACAAGCACACAATACAAAAGCACATAATCGATTATCAAAAATCTGTGCCCCTCATAATATAGATTCCATCAAAAGTAAAATAAGAAAGCTCCCATCTAAGTCCCCTACCTGTACTCAAGAGGCTCACATATCCCACTGTTCTTAAAGAGAAAAGAAGAAAGACATTGCATTTTACAAGTTGTAGAAATAAGAGTACCCATTTAGTGCTATACAGTACTTAAATGGAATTTGTCAGTAGATCCTACCTTTCTAAGTCATATACTTTGATATGTAGGTCAAAGAAATTTGAATAAAATATCTTGTTATCTGCAATCTGATTGTTAGAACTCTCCTGTTTGTTTTTTCCATCTTGTGTTTTGCGGTCAGGTGTATATCTGCCTTTATATTCCAGCTCCGCCCTTTTGGCTGTGCTGGACTTCAGTGTTTGCCTGTCTCTCTAGCTAGGTGCTTCTGTGCCTTTCTCTGTCAGTTTGTTTGGTCCTTCTGGGACCTCTAGTACTTTTTTGTCTGTTTGTCTTTTTGTGTTCTGCAACAACTTCTCTGTTTAGGAGGTGTCCCTTTTTTGTCCCAGTCCTTAGATCTTTTAGGGACCCCTCCCTTTATGCTATAGGTCTTCGTTCAGACTAGCCGAGGACTAAGGCGGGTCTGTTCGCTAGGAACGGGCAGCCCGGTACATCGTAGGGATTCAGCTTAGTCTTACTGTAGGGACAGTTTTCCCTTATCTTTCCTTAGTACATGTTGCAGATCATAACACTGATGTCTTAATCCAGACAAATCCACATTTTTGTTAATATGTAAATGAGCTGTTAAGATATATGGGCAAAACACTGATCTGCATGACAAGAGTTTATTTTAAATGAAAGGAGGTGTTACCAGTGTGAGACAAGTAATGACTGGCAGTCTGCTCTTCTGATCTACATGTCTCACAATGGTATTGTCTCATTTCATTTAAAATACACCATGTTCCAAATTATTTTGCAAATTGGATTTAAGTGTCATAAAAATGTAATTCTTTGTTTTTCAAATAAACTCATGGATGGTATTGTGTCTTAGGGCTCTTTGGATCATTAAAATCAATCTGAAACACCTGTGATAATTAGTTTACCAGGTGAGCCTAATTAAAGGAAAACTGATTAAGAATGATGTTCCACATTATTAAGCAGGCCACAGGTTTCAAACATTATGGGAAAGAAAAAGAATATCTATGCTGTCGAAAAGCATCAAATAGTGTAATAGATATGAAAACATTAGATATTTCACGAAAACCTAAGCGTGATCATCGTGCTGTAAAGAGATTTGTGGCTGATACAGAGCACAGACAACTTTGTGCAGATAAAAGCATAACGAGGAAGGTTTCTGCCAGACAAATTCTTTGGATTAACAGAGCAGCTGCTAAAATAGCATTACAAAGCAGAAAACGGGCATTTGAAGCTACAGGTGCCTCTGGCATACTGCAAACGTCAAGGTGTAGGATCCTCCAGAGGCTTGCAGTTGTGCATAAATCTGCTATTTGGCAATCCCTCAAAAGTGGTCAGAAGCAGAAACAGATGCAGTGGGCCCAGACATATATGAAGACAAATTTTATTAACAGCCTTGTTTACTGATGAGTGCCGTGCAACCCTGAATGGTCCGGATAGATGGAGTAGTGGATTATTGGTGAATGGCCACCATGTCCCAGTAAAGCTGTAATGTCAGCAAGGAGTTATGTTTTGGGCCAGAATCATGGTGAGAGAGCTGGTAGGCCCCTTTAGGGCCCCTGAAGGTGTGAAAATACCACAGTATAGAGTTCCTAACTGATCACTTTTTTCCATTGTACAAAATGAAGAACCATGCAATCTGTAACTAAATCATCTTCATCCATGACAGTGCACCGTCTCATTCTGCAAAGAAAATATCTGAGTCATTGTCTGCTGTGGGCATAAAAGGAGAGAAACTCAAGGTGTGGCCACCATCCTCCCCTGACCCTACTGAGAGCCTTGGGGGTATTCCTAAAGCAAAAGATCTATGAGGGTGGGAGATAGTTCACATCAAAACAGAAGCTCTGGGAGGTTATTCTGACATCCTGCAAAGAATTCAAGCAGAAACTATCCAAAAACTCACAAGCTCAATGGATGCAAGAATTGTGAAGGTGATATCAAAGAAGGGGTTCTATGTTAACATATAATTTGGCCTGTAAGGCTATGTGCCCACGTTGCATTTATGAAGCAGAAAATTTCTGCTTCATTTCTGCAAGTCCTCTCCCGGAAAAACGTATGCGGAATTCCGCACGCGTTTATCGCGCATTTTTCGCGCGTTTATCACGCGTTTTCCACATGCGGAATTGCCTTGCGTTTTTTATGCATTGGACAAAGGCAATTCTGCTTGCGGAAACGCAAAATTAAATGACATGCTGCGGATTTTTGAACGCAGCATAAACGCTGCGGAAAAATCCGCAGCATGTGCATAGAACTTGCGGAATCCCATTGGGGACCATGGGGTGCGGGTTACCAAGCGTTTTACAAGCGTTTCCGCTGCGGAAATTCCGCATCAAAAACGCTTGAAAAACGCTACGTGGGCACACAGCCTTAAACTGTTTTTGATTGAAAAAGCGTTTGATTTCAGTAAATGTGACCACTTAATGTTGCAGTTCTTTACAACCTATAAAATGTTTGGAAGCTCTGTTGTGCATAATAATTTAGAACAGTGCATTTTGAGTTTGAACATTATACTGACTCATTTGCATCGACCATTTAGGAAAATCAGTGAAAAATATCATTTTCATAATAATTTGGAATGTAGTGTAAGCTCTGGAGGCAGATTATGAAGGAGATCTGTGTACGGCCCATAGATCTTAACAGTTCATTAACATATTAAGACAAATGTGGATTTCTCTGTGTTAGACTCACTTGGTGAGGTGGGTCTTCCAAGCCCAATGTCAGGGAGACAGGAGACTTTCTGGTGACCTCAGACAGGTAGCAGAGGTACTGCAAATAGATAGCAGAGATATGGGGACCACAGACAGGTAGCAGAGGTACTGGAAGCCGCAGGCAGACAGGACTCAGAAACACAAAAGTCTTGGTGTCTTGGTGAGCCTTACATAGGCCCAGGCAGATGATCATATGGGTTCTCACTGGGCCATCTGCAAAGCCCACTGTGGAGCACAACAGAGTTTAGCAGACCGGGATGAGGGAAGCAAAGTTCAGATCCAGGACAGGTGCATAACACTCTGGAATAAGACATCAGCTTGCAGATATGAAGGTATCAAATAATTGAACTTTTTATGATCTGCATGCCCGTATAGACGGCTTAGGAAAGTTGATCCTTCTGACAGATGCCCTTTAAATTCATAGTATATATATATTGCCTAAGCATCCAATAGTCTCAAAAGCGACAGTATCACATAACACAACATAGTCATTGCACAATTTCCACAATTGATCATTCCACAATTTCCACATTCCACTGGCCCCCAGGATGTCTGCCTGGGGGCCAGTGAGCACCGCAACTATCAGGCTCTACTTTCGGACCATAAGACGCACCCCCCATTTTCCTCCCAAATTTTTTGGGGAAAAAGTGCGTCTTGTGGTCCGAAAAATACGGTATATAAGACCATGTTTACGGAATGAACCAATTGGTTACAGAACAGTCCAGTTGGCTATTTAGAACTAAGGGTTAGGTTCGCTGTGCTTCTATAAATCTACCTGTATGTGGTGACCACAGCTCATATAAAAGGAATTTGTTTAAATTTTAATTGAACAGAGAGAAAACATATTACTACTAGAAATCAGTATGAGCAATTTCATTCTGCGTAAAATTGGGTAAACTGATCACCTGACAGTAACATTTGTACATCAGAGAATGTATGGAAATAATCTGATTTAAAGAGCTGATAAATCAAGCTTCTGCTAATCTTATAAGAAAACCAATAAGATATGTTGTGTTCTTTACGACGTCAATCACTTCCATTGAACATGAGCATTTGCCATTTACAACATGATGACAAATGTGCGTGAAAATGGAAAAATGTGCGCCTTTTCAAAGTCTTTTGACACACGAAAATTGCATCATTTATGCAACATATTAGCTGTCGGCAGTGAAAATCCACCTAGGAATAAGAATACGCTTTCACTAGCAAGAGTCATTTGTTATCTTGACAAACTCCTGCCAGAAAACTCCCTAACAATGACTACTGTATAAGCTTGGATGCCAAAGTATGACAAGTTTACAAGAAGAAAATTGCTCTTTAATGAATAGGATACTTCCGTCTTCCATATTGCAGCTGTTAGTAGAAAATGTAATGTATCTATATTGTTTTTTTGTAACAACTGCAGATCCAGCAGTACCATGGCAACACTTCTAACAATTATTAGCCGTTTTCATTCTCAGCAGTTGTATTCAAAGAACTTTACTGGAACCAATCATCAAAACATGGAGCCCACTATGTGTGACTGTTCCTTCTACTATCTAGCTTCGTCCAAGGGAACGGGACTATGCTGTAGTTCCAGACGCAGCTGACAATCTGGACAAGTAGTGTGTTTTAGTAAATATTGAAGGGCCATGGCTTGAAAGACTAGAGAACTTCTCCTTGGTGGGAAACCCAGGAATTCTTTCCAAATCAGACAATGTGATTTTCAGGATTTGTTTTCTCATTTTGTCTCTCATAGTTGAGGTGTACCTATGATGTCAATTACAGGCCTCTCTCATCTTTTCAAGTGGGAGAACTTGCACAATTGGTGGCTGACTAAATACTTTTTTTCCCCACTGTATGTATTGCCATAGAATCACATTTATATAAATGTTTGTAATTATTTTAAAGATTCAGCACAAAATGGCTGCTGTATTTCCTGCCTCTGCTTTTATACAGGATATAATAGTCTTTCCTGATTGGTTGTACGATACTATGTGATTTGATAGCTGCAAGATATAATGGGAAAACCTGGCTGATTACGCTTGGGGTCATGTTAACCTTCTTTGGCTGATGTGGAAACCTAAAAATTTAGGCAATATGCGCAAAGCTAAATTCATATTGTTCAAACTTGGCAGCTTTAGTGAATTCCATTCAGTTAGAATTGATTCGCTCATGTCTAATATATTTATATACTGTTTATACGTTGTGAGGTATCGCTATTGATCATGTTGAGGGGCACTCACTTCACCGGGTCAATTAAAGCACACATGCAACGTTTTCCGCTAATCTAAAGTCCAGCAGTTTATTACACAACATAAACTGCTTATAACATAGTCCATCTCAGTGGCTCGCAGGAATGTTACACATGTAATATCCTAGAGCCTTTCAGTGGCAGCTATGCCTGCTTGGCTTCAGATTCAGTCTTCAGCAAGGTAACAACATCAATGTCCATATCAAGCACCATTTTTAGCTTTGCCGGGACTAGCTGCTTCCATCAGCCCTGTTCTGCCAAAGCTGTGGTTTAAGGCTCACCAGGTGTGGCCACCAGAGCTTGTGCCTTCCAGGGCTAATGGTGTCCCAGGACAGAGATCAGGTTTCTTGATCCCCCCCGTTTCAAAAACCACCCGGATATATATATATATATATTCCTTTGTGCACAGCACCTGTGATGATGTCACAGCCATGTGATCAGTCACCTGAAGGGAAGGCACATGTACAGCCAGAACACACTCCCTCAGACATTTTGGTAATGCAGCAAGCCGCTGCATTACATATCCTCCCCCTCTTGTTCAAGCCCAAGGTATTGAACACATGATATATACAATCACATTATAACCCACGGTTCACACAGAGTCCATGTGCTTGATGTTTGCACTGCTCAGCCCCTGGAACATTAGTCATCAACATTAGCCCATTCCTTAGGGACCTACCATCTGTCATTGTCACTAACTTCGTCAAGTCACATTTCCGAGGTGTAACCTTGTCAGACCTCCCTCGCTCCCAGCGGTCAATACAGCAGTGCGACTCACTTGCCCATGTATCTAAGGTCAGGTCCGATTCCGTACTGTCTCGTACTTTATTGGGTCGTTTGTATGGGCCTCTCAGACCTGAGTTACTGGAGGACTCACTACCTCTAAACCCACTCCCATTATCTGTTATGTTCTGCTACCAGAGCTAAGGAAAGAGAGGAGATCTGTCCCTACGATAGAACTCAGCTGAATCCCTACGATGTAGCAGGGAACCTGATCCTGCGATCAGACCTGCTAAAGTCCTAAGCTAGTCTGTACGGAGACCTATAGATGTGGGGAAGGAATCCCTACAAGTACTAAGGACTGGGAGGAAAATGGGACACCTCCTAACAGAAATAGTAGCAGACAGACGAACAAACAAAATATATAGAACATAGAGGTCCGTAGACCAAGCAAACTAACAGAGTTAGATACAGAGCACAGGCTAGCTAGAAAGTAGTTATACAATGAAGTCCAGCAAAGCCAGAAGGGCGGAGCAGGATTAAATAGGCCAACAAGGTCATGTGACCAGCAAAGGAAAAAACCTAAGAGCAAGGTTCTAACAGTACCCCCCCTTCTAAGAGGATCCTCCGGATCCCCTAGGACCAGGCTTATCAGGAAATCTCCTGTGAAACGCTCTGATAAGTCTGGACGCGGAAACATCATCTGACCTCACCCAAGAGTTATCCTCGGGTCCGAAACCTTTCCAGGCCACAAGATACTGCAAACTACCTCTATACCGTCTAGAGTTAAGGATGCGAGAAATTTCATATTCCCCGTCCTCCACCACCGGAGGAACAGAGGCAAAGGCGTCACCATCCGACACAACAGCTTTTTTTAACAGAGAGACATGAAATACCGGAATAATTCTCCAGGAGGTAGGAACCTCCAACCTAACAGCAGATTGGTTGACAACCTGAAGCACCTTAAAGGGCCCTACAAACTTGGGACCCAATTTCTTAGAAGGAATCCTCAACCGCAGATTCCTAGAGGACAACCAAACCATGTCACCAACAGCGAACAAAACCTCCTGTCGTTTCCTATCAAAGTAGTCTTTAGATTTTCTGTTGGCCTCCTGAAGATTACCACGCACATCCATCCAAACTCTCTCCAAATCACCGGAAAAATTCTCCTCCTCAGGCACGGCAGATCCCAACTTGGAGAACGACCCAAACGACGGATGTCTCCCAGAACAACAAAAAAAAGGCGAACAACCAGCAGAAGAAGATGTATGATTGTTCAGAGCAAATTCAGCAAGTGGCAGAAACTCAGACCACCCCTCTTGATTGTCTGCCACAAAACAACGCAAGAACTGCTCAACATCCTGGTTTTTCCTTTCTGTCTGGCCATTAGATTCAGGATGATATCCGGACGAGAACGACAAATGAACTCCCAACCTGTCACAAAAGGCACGCCAAAAACGAGCCACGAACTGAGGACCCCTATCAGAAACAATGTCAGTAGGAACGCCATGAAGTCTGACAATTTCCTTGACAAAGGCCTTAGCGAGAGTTTTAGCGCAGGGCAGTTTGACGAAGGGAACCAAGTGACACATCTTGGTAAAACGGTCCACGACCACCCAGATCACAGTAAAACCCTCAGAGGGGGGAAGGTCAGTTATAAAGTCCATAGCCAAATGTGTCCAAGGAGCACTGGGAACCTCCAAAGGACAAAGCAACCCCGCAGCAGGAGTATGTGAGGACTTAGATCTAGCACATATAGTACATTGACGCACCCACTTAATGACTTCCTTCTGCCATCCAGGCCACCAAAAACTGCGACCCACCAGTCTCTTGGTCTCAGAGATTCCGGGATGACCTGCCAACCGAGATTCGTGACACTCAACAAACAAATCTCTCCTAAAGGTCCCAGGCACAAACAACCTCCCATGAGGAGAGTTAGATGGGGCATTCTCCTGTGCTTTAAGAATCTCATCTTCCAAAACGGAGTCCAAAGCAGCTATCACAACACCTTCTTGTAAAATGTTCTCCTCTTTCTCAGCACCGACTATGGGAGAAAAACTGCGAGACAAGGCATCCGCCTTAACATTCTTAGTACCAGGGATGTAAGTAACGGAGAAATTAAACCGCGAGAAAAACAGTGCCCACCTAGCCTGACGGGCATTCAGGCGCTTGGCAGCATCAAGATATATCAGATTTTTATGATCCGTAAGAACCTGAACGGGAAATTCCGCACCTTCCAAGAAGTGGCGCCAGTGTTCAAATGCGAGTTTAATAGCCAATAATTCCCGATTACCAATATCGTAATTCAGTTCAGTCTCCGAAAATTTTTTTGAAAAAAAAGGCACAGGGATGTAATCCATCCCCGTTATCCTGAGACAATACTGCGCCAACCCCCACAGAGGAAGCATCAACCTCAACCAAAAACGGCTTAGTCACATCAGGCTGCATAAGGATGGGAGCAGAGGTGAACCTCTCCTTGAGATACACAAAAGCTTCAATGGCCTCAGAAGACCACTGAACCGCATCAGCACCTTTCCTGGTGAGATCGGTCAGAGGTTTGACAATACTAGAAAATTTTTTTATGAATTTTCTGTAATAATTGGCGAAACCTAAAAACCTCTGTATCGATTTCAAACCAATAGGCCTAGGCCATTCCTGTACAGCTTGAACTTTAACCGGGTCCATCTCAAAACCTTCGCTGGATATAATGTAACCCAAAAAACTAATTCTCTGTACAGCGAACTCACATTTCTCCAGCTTAGCAAAAAGCGAATTGTCCATTAATAACTGTAATACCTCACGTACGCTCCGCCAATGAGACTCCAGATCCGGCGAATAAATCAAAATGTCATCCAAATACACAACCACATTTTTGCCGATCAAAGGTCTAAGGATGTCATTAATAAGATTCTGAAAAAATGCAGGAGCATTAGTAAGACCAAAAGGCATAACCAGATTCTCAAAATGACCCACAGGAGTGTTAAAAGCAGTCTTCCATTCGTCACCCTCCTTCATGCGCAACAGATTGTATGCCCCCTTAAGGTCAATTTTAGAGAACCACTTGGCCCCCATTAACTGGTTAAACAGATCAGGAATCAATGGCAGTGGGTAAGGATTGCGTACAGTAATTTTGTTAATCTCACGAAAATCCAGACAAGGACGTAAACCGCCGTCCTTTTTTTTTACAAAAAAAAATCCAACCGCCACAGGAGACTTAGAGGGCCTAATGTGACCGGCGGCCAAACTTGTCTGTATGTATTCCTCCAAAGCCTTCCTCTCAGGAATAGTAAGGTTAAATAAACGACTTTTAGGAAGAGTCGCTCCAGGGACAAATTCAATAGAACAATCATAGTCTCTATGGGGAGGCAAAACCTGCGATTCCTTCTCAGAAAAAACTCTCCAAAAATCCTGAATAGGAACAGGCAATTCTCCCCTATCCAAAGCTGCAATACGCCCGTTACAACACTTGTCATAACATTTATGGCTCCAGGATTTAATTTCACTGGTAGACCAATCCAGTACAGGATTGTGAAATTTTAACCAGGGCAATCCCAATATTACTGGAGAAGGCAAGTTATTCAAAACTACCAAATCCAATTTCTCATGGTGAACACCATTAATAGTGAGAGGAAATTCACAGACCTTGAGAGTAATATTCTTCAAAGGGGAACCATCCACAGAAACCACAGCAATGGGGGATGATAAAGGTTCGGGTTTTAAATTGAGTCTTTCCAAGAATCCCCCATCAATTACATTCAGAGTAGACCCACAATCAACAAACACCCGAAATTTCATTAATTTTTCCTGAGCAATCGTGGAAGCAGCTAAAAATACACCCTTGGAATTTAAACAGGCAATACGGGCATGACTGACCATTTTTTTTTCTTTCTTCATACGAAGCTCACAGCCTTTAATCAAATGACCAGATTTTCCGCAATAGAAACACAAGCCTTCAGAAAATCTACGGTCTTTTCTTGAGAGCGAGGTGCCACCGATCCAATCTCCATCGGTTCACCACTGTTAGTACACACATTCTCATAACCAGAAACTGACATAGCAGAGGATTTGCTCTCATTAACCCTTGCACGCAGTCTCCTATCCACCCGTATAGCTAATTGCATAGCCTATTGCAAATCTTCAGGTGTAGGATAAGCAATTAGCAGGTCTTTAACCCTTTCATTGAGCCCAGCAAGAAATAGACTTTTCAGAGCAGAATCGTTCCACCCTGTTTGAGTAGACCAACGACGGAAATGAGTACAATATTTTTCCACATTACCTGATCCCTGTTTCAAACGTCTCAACTCAGTCTCAGCTGATGCGACACGGTCAGGATCATCATATAATAGTCCCAAAGCAGAAAAAAAAACTATCCACTGATCTGAAGCATGTATCACTAGGTTGCAAAGAAAAGGCCCACTCCTGAGGCTCTTTGCGCAAAAGTGACATTATGAACCCTATGCGCTGGGATTCATCCCCAGAGGACTTGGGTCTCAAACGAAAATACAATAAGCAAGCATTTTTAAATGAAAAAAATTCTCGGTGTTCACCGAAAAATAAATCCGGCAAACATACCTTAGGCTCCAAGAAATGTGCTCCAGGACAGTTACTCACGTGCTGACGGAGCTCGGCCACCTCCAGAGAGAGTCCCTGCAGGCGATGAGCCAAATCCTGAACCGACACCATGATGGAACAGAAAAATCTTTCCTTAGAGAATTTGCAGGCTGGACTTACTGTTATGTTCTGCTACCAGAGCTAAGGAAAGAGAGGAGATCTGTCCCTACGATAGAACTCAGCTGAATCCCTACGATGTAACAGGGAACCCGATCCTGCGATCAGACCTGCTAAAGTCCTAAGCTAGTCTGTACAGAGACCTATAGATGTGGGGAAGGAATCCCTACAAGTACTAAGGACTGGGAGGAAAATGGGACACCTCCTAACAGAAATAGTAGCAGACAGACGAACAAACAAAATATATAGAACATAGAGGTCCGTAGACCAAGCAAACTAACAGAGTTAGATACAGAGCACAGGCTAGCTAGAAAGTAGTTATACAATGAAGTCCAGCAAAGCCAGAAGGGCGGAGCAGGATTAAATAGGCCAACAAGGTCATGTGACCAGCAAAGGAAAAAACCTAAGAGCAAGGTTCTAACACTATCCTCAGGACATCTTGAAAGGTCTCTAACTTCTGCTGTAGCCGTTCTATTATTTGGAGGGCCCTTTCTCTGTCTGGTCTCACAATTTATAGACGGCTGCCATCTTCTGCTGCTCAGGCGATGCTGTCTTTCCATTCGCAATCTGGTGAGATTCAACTGTTCTACCTCTCGCAGGTATGTCACTCGGTACTCCATCAACATTCGTATATATGCCAGATTTTCTACCGTTCCTATAGCAGAGAATGGCACCATGTAGTCTTCATCCGGTATCCAGTCCGGATGATCACGTGGACTGCTTACTTTCATCACACCAGACTTCTTTACCTTCATTTGCATGGCTTGACCATTTCTCCCAATGAGCTTTCTTACGAGAGCATGAGGCACCCAGATGACTTCTTCCTGCAGACTTTGAGCTTTTCTCATAAGCTCCAGTTGTCTAATGGCTTTTTCCGTCTTCAACCGGACAATCCGCTTTGTGTGAACACATTGCCAGTGCATGTCACTTAGGACAGCCACCCTCTTCACTGTGACTTTGGTTGTGAACAGGACCACCAGCTGTTTAGCTTTTGAGGTTGAGTACACCTTACAGGCTCCCATGGCCTTCTTAAACTCTTCATGCACTGACTCTCTGGTGCATTCTTCTCTCAAATCTTCGGGTACATCTATGAGGCACTTGTACCGAGAAGTTTCTGTCTCACCAGTGGTCTCCAAACGATCATCTGGCTCAGGTTTCAGGAACAACTGACTTTTAGCTTCTTCACCCTGTATGTTTCCTCTGAGCTGACTCACAGCTATGAACCCGAGAATTCTCCTCTTGACATCTTCCATTTCATACTTATCGTCTTTAAACACTCTCTCAGTTCTCATCAGGTCCACCTTCTCATGGTATAAAGGATTAAGCACAACTTGTTTGCCCTTTTCCTTCTCCAAGGAGGCCTCGTTCACTGATTGGTACTTTGCCAGGCGACCTTTAAGCTCGAAAACTTCTTTCTCTAGCTCAGCTACGCACCTCTCAGCAGCCCATCTCTGAAGCTCTTCCTGCTTCAACTGCTCCTTTATCAGCAGAATTCTCTCAGCTCTCTCTGTCTCCAATGTGCCTACTCGGCTCTCGACAGCCAGTCTCTCAAGCTTCTCTTGCTTCAAATGGGCTTGTAGCATCTCCTTGAGCTCCTTGATCTCGGCTCTTACATCCACCAAATCATCCAAGCTCACATTATTTGAGGAGGTATTTGCTTCATACCTCCCTTCTCCAGTGGCAAACTCCTGACCCTGGTCTGTGGCTTCTCCAATAGACTCCTCCATCTTTTTCCGCTCAGCTTGCATCCTGCCGATTCTATCCTTAAGGCATGTCTCTGCCCTCTGGAGATCATCACAGAATGTCTTCAGCTCCTTCACCTGAGCTTTGAGTCCTAGGATCTTTCTGCGGAGATCATTCTCATCACGGGTGTCCTGCAGAGTGGTCTCAATCACTTGGCGCATGTGCTCTGCCTCAGCCTTATCGTCCTCTAGTTTTTTCTTAACCTTGAGGAGATCCTCATAGTCTCTCTTGGTTTGTTGCAGTTCCCTATTGAATTTTTCACGCATCTTTTCTGCCTCGCGGTCGTGACCAGACACTTCATCTTTTAATGCCCCTTTCGGGGCGGATAGCTCCTGGTCTCGCTGGTACAGAGAGTCCTCCAGCCGCTCCTTCTCCTGCATTAGAGGCTTTAGTTGGTCCTGGAATTGCTGCTACTCCCTCATGTGTTCACCATACTCCTTCTTGGATTCACACAGCTCCCGGTTGAATGCTTCGCGCAGTTGTTCTAGGTCTTGATCACGTCCAGAAACTTCATCCTTCAGCGCCCCTTTTAAGGCAGATAGCTCCCTATCCCTCTGGTGTAGACCCTCATCCAGCCTTTGCTTCTCGTGCATCAGCTGCTTCACCTGCTCCTGAAATCTCTGCACTTCCTTTCTTGTGACCTCTGCTTCTTCCGCATCCATAGAGCCTTTCTTCACTTGATTCAGCTCTGACTGCACAAGGGAGAAACGATTTTTCATCTCATTCAGCTCATCTTCAGACTCCACTTTCTCAAGCTTCAACTGCAAAACCTCCTCTTTGGTTTTGCGGAGGTCCTCTTTATTTTTCTGCTACATTTCCTTCCATTTGTTGATTTCCTCGCTGCTTTCCTCCTGTTCTCTCTGCAAGTTCCTCACAACCTCGGTATTTTCTGCCATTCAGACTCCAGGCTCAGCTGGTCCTGGGACACGTTCTCCATGTTTTTTCTTAGTTGCTGCACGTCACTCTGATACTGCTGCCTGACAAGCTCCAGCTCTTGGTCATGATTGGCCACCTCCTCTTCCATCCTGATCTCCTCTGTTTCTAAAGGAGGATCCACACTTCGAATAACAGCACACAGCATTGCATTTTCTTTATTTACCCTTTCAGCAAAGGCTACAAGAGCAACTTTTTTGTGGCCCTTGCGCCTTTGACAATAAGAGTGGGATTTCTCACCTCATTTAACTCCTCCTGACTGAACTCTCTTTCTACTTTCGTAGTGTCACCGTCAGCTGTGGGGTCTGTGTCACTCCCCATGGTGTTGTGGACCATCAAGTCACCTCCCACTTTGATATCAACCCCTTCTACTGGAGCTACCCAGTTATCAACGGTCGAATTGTCATTTTTAGGCGGTACCAACACACGACCAGTAACCAAATCTGGTCTTATATGCTCCACCCCCTTTTGAGACTCCACCCCCTTTTGGACAACCACACTTATAGGGGATACTTTAAAAAAAAAAACACAATAGTCTTAGGACCCAGTTCATAACATCTCTTACTACCTCCCTGGGCACTCTGGGATAGTAGCGGCGCCACAGGAGAACTTAAGGAATGGTCCGCTGTCGCCATTCTGTGAGGGGCCACAGCAGCTCCTGCCATTCCTGCACCATGTCCTGTTGTCGTTTCTCAAATACCTGCTGTTGCTTCTCAAATACCTGCTGCTGCGATTTTGACAGGCACTTTAATCGCTTAATAGCTTCAGTCTCATTTGCTGCTCCCTTCACAGCCATCTTTATCAGCTCCTGAATTTCTTCAGGACACTCTATTTTGCTGAAGAGCGTCTGCAGCTGGTCATCTAATCCTTTCTCCATTCCGTCTGGGGATACTGCTCCATTCATAGCCATCGCGGTATGCTGTTCACACCAGACACTTCACACCACTCTCACCGGAAAAATTTTTGTGGCCCCACCAAGCCACAGCAAACCAGGTTTGAGTGCGATGACAATTTTCTTAACCCCGCCGAGTTACCGCCAGATGCTTTAATCTTCGTGGCCCTGCCGAGCCACAGCCAGATGCTTGCATCCACGTTCGTCATCCTGTGCAGTTACCACTTGCAACCAGGCAGCAGTTGCCTGCATTCTCTAACCAATTCTGAGGTAGCACTATTGATCATGTTGAGGGGCACTCACTTCACCGGGTCAATTAAAGAACACATGCAACATTTTCCGGTAATCTAAAGTCCAGCAGTTTATTACACAACATAAACTGCTTATAACATAGTCCATCTCAGTGGCTCGCAGGAATGTTACACATGTAATATCCTAGAGCCTTTTCAGTGGCAGCTATGCCCACTTGGCTTCAGATACAGTCTTCAGCAAGGTAACAACATCAATGTCCATATCAAGCACCATTTTTACCTTTGCCGGGTCTAGTTGCTTCCATCAGCTCTGTTCTGCCAAAGCTGTGGTTTAAGGCTCATCAGGTGTGGCCTCCAGAGCTTGTGCCTTCCAGGGCTAATGGTGTCCCAGGACAGAGATCATGTCACAGACATGTGATCAGTCACCTGAAGGGGAGGCACGTGGACAGCCAAAACACACCCCCTCAGACATTTTGGTAATGCAGCAAGCCGCTGCATTACAATGTATATATCACAATATAGTGAACTAGGTGTCCTAGAAAATATACACAAGCCATAAAAATATACAATATAGAGTATATATATTGTATATTGTAGACATGTATAAGAGAACAATGACTGTGATTTGATTCTGATACATCCTATCTTTTTTGTTACTTTAAAGATTTAAACAGCAGTTGAGGATCGTATAAATGTCAGTGAATGAACCATAAAATTATCAAAGGTGATTTTATGTATTTATTGAGCGCAGAGCTGAAAGACTAAAAGGCTTTACCTAGATAAAAGGGCAATTGTGCTATCTTTGTGGATTCATCCTTTGCTATTGGGCAAAGTCTTCATGTCATCTAGGAAACATTTGTTATACTATCACTGTGCTTTTTAAGCAGCATCAAAAATTATATCATTGTGAGAGGAAGACTTTATGCTAAATATCTAAAAACTGCCATTCTGTAAGCCAAGTACATGCCAGTTCTTGGCTGTTCACAAAACAGTGGAAATGAGTTATATCACAAGGTATATACCAGGCAAATAGTGATTTACAGCCACATTCAATGTTTGTCCCAGCGTGAGGTTATATATGCACAGAAGAAAACTGGCACCTAGCAGCAATACACTTTGTAACAGAATTTGACAGTTCATCTCTAAATGATAAAACCTCCTGAGAACTCATGGTCACCTTGCCTTAACAACACATACTTTCTATGACATTAAATGAGTTCTTTTTCTCAGACACAAACCTATACATAACGGCAGTAGGAAAATATAAAATCCATTGCAAACTCCACTATGATACATTAGTTTGCATATGACCAAATACTTGAAGGCTGTAGATATACATTAATATAACACTATATATATTGTAGACAGGTTCAATATGGACTAATTACTAACAAAGATCCACAGAGTGGGGCAGACTTACAAAAATTATCTGGGAACATTGTAAGGGATCAGCTCTCTGGTAGACGATGGTGCACACACAAGGATCCGGTTCTTTGGCTCAAAACAAATGAGTGGCTTATTAAATGTGCATAAACTGTCAAGGTTAACAAAACAGCCTTTTCCGGCACAAAGGGACAACATAAAAGTAAATAGTCCATTTAGAGGTACGGGTTCACCCGTTCAGACACACACACTGCTTGTCAGGATCTGACTAACACCAACAGAGGTGTTTCCATCTCTACTCCCAGACGCTAAATGAGGTAGCTGAACTTCCATATATAGCCCACTAGCTTTTACCCGCGGCTTCGCTCACGTGGAATTTGGTCTGCCACATTAAGTTTCGTGACAGATCATTTTAATAGTAAAAAAAAATAATCTTAATAGTAAAAAAAAATAATCTTAATAGTAAAAAAAAATAATCTTATTTAGTTACTCGTACATCCAAAATTTCAGATGTCTAACTTCAAAACTGACGGATTCCATACAATCTTTGAACCCCTATAATATTAAGAGGGAAACTCTTGAGGGTGGAATTATCAAAATTCCTTTCTTAGTGCTCATTTAAGCTATAATAGAACCTATCTGCAAATTTCAAGATGCTAAGTTCAGTGGTTTCGGCTGTGCGTTGACCGCTAGGTGTGTCAGTCAATCAGGTTTACAGTTTTATATAATCTTCGCCTGTATGGTGTGTTTATAAAAAGTAGCCCTATGTCCTTCCCCAGGCTTGAAATTATCCATATCAAATTTCATCACAAACGGATTACTAAACACTGATTAATAAACAGGACGGACTGAAGTTACTTGCGTTTAATATTGTTCGTGTTAGTAAAGAATTAGTATGTAATTGGAATAATGGACATCTGCAGGTAATTTATCTATGTGTTTTTACTGCAATATACTCCTGTAAACTATGTTATTTGATTTCTTTCATTCAGCGAAAATATGTAGATTTTGCGATTTAGAAACACGTGAGCAAGCTACGTATAGCTGACCGTGGGAAAAACAGGGCGTGCCTAAATGTATCCCCGCTATCTTCAAAGTTTGCCCTTGCGATTTATTGATGGTCATTGAAAATGCAACTTTAAGTGGGAACTGCAAACGTTTGAAATTAAAGGGTAAGTTATTGGGTATTATTAGGATGCGTGGTATAAGAATATTTTCACCCTTAGCTTCTCCAGTTAAAATTGTGGCCTTTACAATGTGCCTGCCTAGTTCAGTGACTCGCAATCTAGTGCCATTACATATTCTCGGGGCGTCCAAGTTGCGCATTAACAAAACGGGTATACCGACCTTTAATTCGGGCTTATGAGATGGGACCCCGGATAGCTCCAAAGAGTTAAGAAACTCCACGGGGTAGCTCGTACAGTCTTCAGATGACATGACTGTGTCGATGGAGTTGTAGGTTGTTGCATCGCTGGTTACTTGGTCCAAGATAATTTTATTGATTTTCGCAACTGTTTCATTTCTTGGTGCTAGTATAGTTCTTTCACATAGCCAATTTTCATCGTGGATGTTTTGTTGCAAATTTGGAAAAACTTGAGCAATAAGTGCGTCTTCCGAATCCACAACATGACAAAATTGGTTAGTGAATAGAACCATACCTTCTTCGTCAGTTTCGATTCGACCTTCACCGATCTCGAGCAGTTTCTCAGCATACGCGCCCGACTCTAGATCATTGAATAACTGGACACGCATGTTGGTGGTGAGGTGCAGCTTTTCAACTTTGGTCCATAAATATGAGGATTTCAGACATGCGTTAATTTCGTCTGCTGCAGTGCCTCTTTCGATGACAGGCAAAGTTTGCCTAAAGTCCCCAGCCAATAAAACAACCACACCACCCATTATTGTTTGTTTACTGTGTAAGTCTTGTAGACAACGATCAAGAGCTTCAATGGCGCGTTTGTGTGACATTGTGCACTCGTCCTACACGATTAGTTTGCACTGTTGCAACAGGAGGCCACGGGCGCTGCTCTTACTGATATTACACGATGGGGTTTCTTCGTTCACCAGATTAAGAGGTAATTTAAAGACTGAATGTGCCGTCCGTCCACCGCTTAGCAATGTTGCAGCAATTCCAGAGGAAGCCACAGCTAATGCAACGTTATGACCGCTACGAATTTTTGCTAAAAGTAAATTAAGCAAGAAAGTTTTTCCTGTACCACCCGGGGCATCAAGGAAAAAAAGTCCGCCTTCACCATTCTCAACTCGTCCTACTATTTTGTGATAAATCTCTCTTTGATCAGGTAGCAAACGTGGCTCAGTTTTGCAAACGTGAGCGTCTAACTGGTTGGTATCATAGCTTAGCTCTTTTATCAACTCGTTCGACAGCTCTCCTCTACGCCGCGGTGAGGGTAGACCAAAATCGGACAATTTCTTTCCAGAAATTATTAATATTTTGTCCTCGATAAGCCCCAACGCCTCATTGAAACAGAGATCATCGTTAACGTGATCCATTCTTTCAAATCTGTGCATGATATCCTCTGATAACGCAGTTTTATACTTGTGCCAGAGTTGTAGAGGATTGGATAAACCGCAAGTGCATATCAATATGGCAAACAGCTCTCTTATTTGCGCCGGGGAGCGACATAGCACGGCCTCTTCTAAGGTGGTATCCCAGTGGTTATCATCTTCCAACAACCCCATCTTCTCACACACCTGCCGAAAAGTTGCAAGTTCTTGACCTTCAAATGTTTTTATATCCGAGAAGTTGGTTGGACCCCTTATTACATTCAGCAGCATACGCAAGCAATAACATTCAAAATTGCTAACGTGCACCGTGTAAATGCGACCTAGAGCATCTCCTGCCTTCACACCTGGCCAGCCATCGACAGGTGTTCCTTGTAAACGACGTTTCCATTGCTTCCGTGCCACATTCCAAGTATAGTAGCGAGGCACGTCAATGTAAAGTAATGTTTTTGCAAACGTATCACTTTGGCACAACAGGAAAAATGCAGTTAGTGTAGTTTTAGGTGGTGCTTCTAATCTCTCTCTAAAATTATTTTCCGTAAAGTAAACCCTCTCGCCATTGGGTAAATGAATCGCGAGATGAGTGACGGTTGGGTGTCTCTCGTGCAGAGGCAGACCTAAGATCCGCCACGCTGCTTCGTTACTACTAACATATCGGCCGGTTCTAAAGGTCTGCACCTCATCTCTTGGGTCAATGTTAACATTCCCTTGCTGGCGGATGTTAAAAATAGCCTAGTCGCTACCCTTATTAATATATTTACAAATATATTTTATCGCCTGTACCGTATTACAGAACTCTACATTTAAATGAGAATTAAAAATTTTTGATAAGAGTGGAGAATATGGGACCACCCAGCTATTGTCCACCAATATTTCCTGTGTTCCTCTACGGGTTTTTATAATCGTCGTGCGTCCACCATTCTCTGGTGCTCTGCACCTGTACAAAGGATAACCTTTGTCATTGGTTTGAGTATCTTTTAAAAGCTTCCTCGGATATTTTTTGGTACATTTTCCTTCCATCATGCATGGCGATGAAGAATTGAATGTACCACATGGCCCTTGAATCATATTCTTTGTCACTGTATCATAGAGCTTTTGATCGGTTTCTGGGTTTGGTATCTCAGCACATATGATTTCGTCAATTTGGTTCGGATGCAATTTTTCCTTTAACCACAGCAGTAAGTGCACATGAGGCAAACCTCGCTTTTGCCACTCGATCGAGTACATGAAGCATTGCATATCACCAAATATGTTACCTTTTGTAAGTAGAGCTACCAACTTCTGTACTTTTATTCTAAATACTCGGGCTGTTAAGTCATGTCTGTCCGTTGAATTTTGACCAGCCATAAGCTCTTTGGTGATTTCTGTCCAAGCGGGGTTGCAAGTCATTGTAATAAATAAATCAGGCCTCCCATATTTACGCACGTATGTGAACGCATCTTGTGTGTATTCGTGTAGGTATCTCGGGCTATTTACAAATGATGACGGGAGAATCACCATCTGACCTAAGTTATTTGGATCCAAATCCGCATCATTTCTTATTGCATCTTGCAAGTGAATATAATTTTCTGTGCGCAGTTTTTTTTTATTTAAAGAAATGAACCTTAAGCGCTCACTTTCCATCTTTACATACATGTCGACCAAAAACTGATGAAGTAGGAGCCTACACTTAAGCATCAAATTAAAATCGCTGCGACGGACCATCAAGTGAAAGGCATAAAAATCTTTGCAGGACACCTTTTTGCTTGGCATTGCTTGTTTGGTAATTGGATTTATCTGAGGAATATCAATGCTGTACCCCTCTTGTCCTTTCCAAAAAATGATTGGGTACTTGAGAGCGTCATAGAATCTATGTGTATCGGGAACCCTAGTGAGCATGCCATCGCGCGGCTGCACAATGATGTCCCGAGACATAGTTTGTTCGCTACTAACTATTACAGCAGCTATTTCATTTGTAGTAGGGACAATGAATCGTCTCTCATGTTGACCACGTGGTACACGGTCTGGGTGAATCACTACTTTGAAATGATCGTCATTGATCATTCTGTCTCTAGCTGTTTTAAATTCATGCACCAAAATGTTGTGGTCGTGAAGTACTCGTTGTAATTTTTTAACTATGTTTCTATGTACGCTTTGCACGCACTCAGTATGCCTGTTGATTTGTTCTTCTTCGTCACCTATGAAATAAACTTGTAAAAATTGTGGTTGCGAAATGGACGTAGGAATTAAAGAACCGATACGGTGGTATACTTGTCCTTGTATTGTAAAGGTCGGGCAAAACCCTGGCATTGAGACAATTTGATCTGCTCCAAAAGACGTCATATGAAAGCACATGTTGTATTTTCTTATATTATTTAGAAAAAGGCGAGATTCATCAGTTTCATTAGAGAAAAGCTCTTTTAAAGGTTGAACTGGCTCGTCTATATAAGGAAGAGCTACTTTCCCGCCCAAACAACACATACCTGCTGCTTCCTCTTTCCACTTAAGAGCTCCGCAATATTTGCAATCTATGGTCATTGCTTCTATTTTTATAAGCTTGTGAGTTTCATAATCAAGAGTCTCGTCATACTCAAATGCAGCTTTATTAAACAATATCCATGTATTTCTTGTAAATGCTTGACGTCGCTGTGCTGCCCTTTCAGCAACAGTGCGTCTGCGAGATTCGGCCATTTCATAAGCTTCAGTGGCTCTTTGGGACGCCATGTAAGTCGCTTGCTGCTGACGTCGAGCTTGGGACTGTTCTGGAATTTCAGCAGCCCGTTGAGACGCCAGATACTCCGCATGCTGTTCACGTCGGGCTTGGGACTGTTCTTGAGTTTCAGCAGCCCGTTGAGATGCCAAAGACTCCGCATTCCGTTCACGTCGGGCTTGGGATTGTTCTGGAGTCTCTGCAGCTCTATTTGCCGCACAACGCACCGCCTGCTCAAGCCTTCGTTGCTCGGCTTGTTGAGACGTCTCATCACGTCTAATTATTTTCATAGCTCGGGCTTTATTAGAGCTTTGCGAAATGTTAGACTTACGCTTTCGCGGCATTTTTTAAAAGTACTATTTACAAAATAGGTACTTAGTAAAGTTCAAACAAAATACTAAAACAATCTAATTAGTTATATTACGATCGCTGTACAGACGATATCAGTTGTATATGACTGGTCTATGAGGAGCAGCTGTGGCGCGGTTACCCATAGCAACCATTCCCAGTGCTCTGTGGGAGCTGAGAGCAGCCTGCTGGTGCTGTGGGTGACATGCTGCGCTGCACACACACAGGTCTGTGCTGCACACAGGACGGGAGGATGCCATTTGTGTAGCGCTGCTGCCGGTGCTGTCAGGCTGCAGTGTGTGCATCCTCCATGGAGCCGTGCTCAGGTTACTGCCCCTCCCCGTGTGTGAGTCACTTCCCCTCCGCCCAGGTGAGGTGCTCGGAACTTTCCCGGCTGCAGCAGCTGGCGCAGGTGAGCGCATGTTTTAATATACGGTGTTATGTGGAGGGACAATGGCGGCGGGGACCCCCTGTGTGAGGACAATGACGGCCCGGTGCCCCCGGGCAACCTGCAGGAGGAAGCCTCACACTCCCCCGGGCTGTGGGCGCGGGCAGGCCGTGCTGGGACGTGTAGTTCCCTAGTAACCTGTTCCTGACATATGGGCTGTTTTCTGGGCTATTTTTTTTTTTTTTCTTTTTTTTTTAAGTCTGAGAAAATGTCATAAATTAATCCTTCTCCCTTCAGCTGTTTCCAGAGTGTAATGTATCAGGGTGAGCTCATGACTGACAGCTGCCAAAGTTTCTAGGAAATGTCAGTCCCTGGGGGTCGTGTGTGAACCCCCTGTGCCACACTTGTACTTGGCCACGGTATATGATCACCCCTGTATTCTGACTGTGGACAGGCGGCAACTGTGACCTCACTATACAATGATCCACTATGGGCAAATTATTGTATTATCAATCTCTTCTGACTGCTGTAAATCAGCCATTTAAATATCACCTGTGTATGTGTGTATATAAGAGTTTGATAAATATACTAAAAAGTTTGATAAATATACTAAAATGTGCATTGTAAAATAGTATCTAATTTAATTAAATTTATGGTTCGCAATTTTGGTCATAGTGGCTTCCACATAAAAGGTAGATATATGTGACGCGCCCCTGGGCCTGTGTCGCGCTGCGCTGCGCACGCGGGAGCTTACCCGGAGCCGGATCTCTTGAGGGTTGTAGTCTCGTGGCGGTGATCCGGTCCGTGCCCAGGGAGTCAGACTAAGTGGCGCTGTATCAGCGGTAGATGTTGGACGACTACGCCACCCGTTGAATGCAGCTATGGAGCTGCCGCTGCAGGGCAGACCGCTGAGGCCGGTGGTACGATTGTGCAGCGTAGATGGTGAAACCCCCAACGGGAGGGGTATGGCCTCAGTGCAGCCGACGTGGATGATGGGGGTAGTAGGAACCACTCAGAGACGATGAAGTGTAGTTTAGGGTCTTTACTGGTGATAAAGATAGACCCTCCCGGAGTACTGGCTAGCGATTGGGGCCTGGTCAGTCCTTGAGCAGATGGGATCTCCCCTGGCCAGGCGGAGTTGTAGGCCTCCCAAACTAACTGTACTCTTCTGGCTACCTTGCTAGAAGCGAGTATAAGTAGCCCACGTCCCTGAGTGTACCGTGTGGTGCTCACCCATATGGCCGGTGACTCGGGGCCTTCTAGTAGCTTCCGCTCCACGACGGCGGTGCTGGTCCCATGCGTGTGACCGTGCCTTCGGGTTTCTTGGCCAGAGGACCTGAAATCCCCTGCCTGACGGATTCTGCTGCTGGGTAGGAGTTAGTCCCCACAGCCTCGGACTCCGGGTCCGGTGATAACTTCTCAGTCAGGGCAAGCTCTGTAGCTGCCAGCCCCTGACTCCTTGTAGCACTGCTCCCACAGAGCTCCTGTTGTTTCTTCCCATAGCTGCTTCTCTTCTCTGTCTCTACTTCTGGCATGGCCCAGGAGCTGGGCCCAGCCGGAGCCACAGCTGCCTGTCAGCCCTCCTGGCTGCACTCTCCCTCTCAACTATCTAACCCTGCCTCAGCCCCAGGTTTATACAGGGGAAGTTCTTCCCCTCCCAGGACTGGGCAGGAGGTGTGGCATGCATAGGATTCCTGACCAAGAGACCTCCCACCTGCTCTCAGACATAACATTGTTGTTACTGTGGAAACCAGACCCCTGGGGTGCCACATTCCCCCCTAGTGAAATTTAGTACTCCGGGACTAAACATATTTTTAGAAAAACATAACAAGGTATAAACAATAATAATACAATAAGAAAAACACATAAAGATGGTTACGGCGTGTCCGCAACCGGGTGCAGTCTTTGAAGAAAAGCAAGGTGTCCATTTCACCAAAACAGGGAGACGTAACCAGGTAGGGGTCTGTCCTGCCCCGAGTCCTTAACAGTCTTTTAGTCCATTCCTGGGTTACGCTCCAATCAATTGTACAAGGATTCCCGGTAAATCCACCAAGGACTCCTAAAAATAACTAGAAACACATAATTATTTACAGGATATGGCCGCTCTCAGTCCTCGGCCAGTGGGGATAAGGATTGGCTGCTCACAGTCCTCAGCCAGGTAAGGGATAGGGGATGGCTGCTCACAGTCCTCAGCCTGGTAAGGGATAGGGACACACGGGGAACAATTCACTAATCCCAACGGGGACCATATTTTAATTAGCAGCAGTCCTTGTACCCTTACGGGTAACTATTTACAGCTCTTTATTCACGCTACTTCCCTTCAGTAGCTATGTCCTCTTTGTGCTCCCTCCTGAGAGTAGTCCTCAGACCAGTCCGGGTCCTCTTGGCTTTCCTCGTATTGGTAGTACTGCAGCTCCTCCTCGGTTAGCTGGGTTAGTATCTCTGCGACAGTCCTCCTCCCAGGTGGCCAGGACTTTACCTCCCTTTGGGCTGCCCCGGTTAATTGGACCACCAGGATGCTCACTTTTTGCTCCTCTATGAGGGGGTACACCTGGAAGAGGCTATCCAGCTTTTCTCTAAAGTCATGCAGGGTATGTGACTCCCCTGAGTACTGGGGTAGCCAGGCTGCCCCCGGGATATAGGGCATGGTGAAAGGCATGACCGCAACAGCGGTGGCGCTGGCGGGGGTTGAAGCAGTGAAGCTCTCCTCCGTAACCGACATCCTTCTCCCCCCTAGTGGACCGTGGCCTACCTTGCGATGATCCTCTTCCGTAGGCCGCGGCTCCGCAGTGGATCGTCAGGGTTGAGGACCTTCCGTCGCGCTCCTGTGACGTCAGCATCTGCTGGGCTCCTTCCAGGACCTTACGCGACGTCTGGACATGAGGCGGGGCTTCAGTTCTCGCGCGCTTTCGGAGTCCACGCCCCTCTTCTTCCCGCGCGGCGTCTTCAAGATGGCGTCCAACGGCGGGAAAACTCCACGGAAGGCGGGAAGAAGGCTGAAAATGGCGCCGGATGGCGGGAATCTTCACCGATGGCGGGAAGAAGGCTGAAGATGGCGCCGGATGGCGGGAATCTTCACCACTGGTAAGTTTGAACAGTCTTTTTCAGGCACGCAGTACCCGGTGGTTGCGGGCACGAAATCCTGCCGACTACGCCAAAAGTTGACGCGCCCCTGGGCCTGTGTCGCGCTGCGTTGCGCACGCGGGAGCTTACCCGGAGCCGGATCTCTTGAGGGTTGTAGTCTCGTGGCGGTGATCCGGTCCGTGCCCAGGGAGTCAGACTAAGTGGCGCTGTATCAGCGGTAGATGTTGGACGACTACGCCACCCGTTGAATGCAGCTATGGAGCTGCCGCTGCAGGGCAGACCGCTGAGGCCGGTGGTACGATTGTGCAGCGTAGATGGTGAAACCCCCAACGGGAGGGGTATGGCCTCAGGGCAGCCGACGTGGATGATGGGGGTAGTAGGAACCACTCAGAGACGATACAGTGTAGTTCAGGGTCTTTACTGGTGATAAAGATAGACCCTCCCGGAGTACTGGCTAGCGATTGGGGCCTGGTCAGTCCTTGAGCAGATGGGATCTCCCCTGGCCAGGCGGAGTTGTAGGCCTCCCAAACTAACTGTACTCTTCTGGCTACCTTGCTAGAAGCGAGTATAAGTAGCTCACGTCCCTGAGTGTACCGTGTGGTGCTCACCCGTATGGCCGGTGACTCGGGGCCTTCTAGTAGCTTCCGCTCCACGACGGCGGTGCTGGTCCCATGCGTGTGACCGTGCCTTCGGGTTTCTTGGCCAGAGGACCTGAAATCCCCTGCCTGACGGATTCTGCTGCTGGGTAGGAGTTAGTCCCCACAGCCTCGGACTCTGGGTCCGGTGATAACTTCTCAGTCAGGGCGAGCTCTGCAGCTGCCAGCCCCTGACTCCTTGTAGCACTGCTCCCACAGAGCTCCTGTTGTTTCTTCCCATAGCTGCTTCTCTTCTCTGTCTCTACTTCTGGCATGGCCCAGGAGCTGGGCCCAGCCGGAGCCACAGCTCCCTGTCGGCCCTCCTGGCTGCACTCTCCCTCTCAACTCTCTAACCCTGCCTCAGCCCCAGGTTTATACAGGGGAAGTTCTTCCCCTCCCAGGACTGGGCAGGAGGTGTGGCATGCATAGGATTCCTGACCAAGAGACCTCCCACCTGCTCTCAGACATAACATTGTTGTTACTGTGGAAACCAGACCCCTGGGGTGCCACATTTGCTGTCGCGGACTTTTATTTAGAACTATTCAAGACAAACAATTCTACGGTACATCATCTTTGTGTAACTCCAACGGTTTAGGCAGCGTACGCCAAGATAGCTCTCAGAGGCCAGATTTTTTTCAGACTTAATTGACATGTATCGTTATATTACGACCAAACTTACATAAAATGATTACAAATTGTAGCCTATATGTTATTCCGATGTATAATCTATATTACTGTAAAGTTTCATGCAAATCCGTCCAGTAGTTTTTTCGTGAAAGAGTGACAAACATACATACTCACAAACTTTCGCATTTATAATATTAGTAGGATTCCAAATCCTGGAATGGAGATAAGGGAACGGCCAGTCCTACTCATCTCTACGACCTTTCCTAAAACTTGGACCCAAAATCTGAGCCCATTAAAAAACACCTCTCAGCACTATAAGTGCTTCTCCAGATATCCTACATCACCAAGACTTGGCACCTCGGTGACACATACCTCCCGTCCAGGACCTGTTCAGCTGCCACCTTACAACAGGTAGGCAAAATTATCTAAATTTACACAAAATGTAACATACAACATGAAACACTGTGATGAATTTAGTGCATTTTAAAATGGTCTTGTTCAAGTTAAATTGTCTAAAAATCAGTATATTAGTTCTATTAGGTGAATAAAAATCCAATATCACTACACAACTGAAAGACTCTTGGTTAATATAGAGATAATCACTTTAGCTAGCATTCAACAATCTACAGGAAGACCAATTTCTCTCTCTATGTCATTCCTCATTAACAGAGAGATGCTATCAAGATGGTGAAGATAATTTCCCATAAGTAGACTGGCTGTCTCCAGCCCACACCAGGGACATCATGATGGCAAAAATTAAAATGCAATATTTCAATGCCATTTCTACAATAATCCAGTTTCAAAACAAACCACAGATATATATGTGATCAGTGAACATAATTGCTTCTCTGGTTTCAACACCAGGGTTTTGGGCCTTAGCAGATTTTTGCTAATTCGCTTCTGTGCAGATTCAGCAAAATAGCAGCCACTGGCCGCCATTTTTCTAGACCATAATGTGCTATCAAACACTTGAAAAATGTAAAAAAAACTGCTGCATCCACCTCACCGGCCCCTCTGCTACTCACTGCCACCCATCCAGTCATCGCCGCATCTTCTGATCCCCCGACACTCACTTTGGAATCTTTGGTCCTCTGCTGCACCAAACTTTTCAGTGTCATTGCACCGAGGACAGATGCACACAGATCATAGAATCATAGAATCATAGAATGGTAGAGTTGGAAGGGACCTCCTGGGTCATCTGGTCCAACCCCCTGCTCAAAGCAGGATTCACTAGATCATCTCAGACAGATGTCTGTCCAGCCTCTGTTTGAAGACGTCCATTGAAGGGGAACTCACCACCTCTCGTGGCAGCCTGTTCCACTCATTAATCACCCTAACTGTCAAAAAGTTTTTTCTAATATCTAATCTGTGTCTCCTCCCATTTAGTTTCATCCCATTGCTTCTAGTCTTTCCTTGTGCAAATGAGAATAAAGATGATCCTTCTACAATGTGACAGCCCTTGACATATTTGTAGACAGCTATTAAGTCTCCTCTCAGTCTTCTTTTTTGCAAGCTAAACATTCCCAAATCCTGCAACCGTTCCTCATAGGACATGGTTTGCAGACCAGTCACCATTCTGGTCGCTCTTCTCTGAACTTGCTCCAGTTTGTCGATGTCTTTTTTAAAATGTGGTGCCCAAAACTGTACACAGTATTCCAGATGAGGTCTGACCAAAGAGGAGTAAAGACCGATAATGACTTCACGTGATCTAGACTGTATGCTTCTGTTAATACATCCCAGAATTGTATTTGCCTTTTTTGCTGCTGCATCACACTGTTGACTCATGTTCAGTCTATGATCTATTAGTATACCTAAGTCTTTTTCACATGTACTGTTGCTTAGCTCTATTCCTCCCATTCTGTATATGCTTTTTTCATTTTTATTGCCCAGATGTAGTACTTTGCATTTTTCCCGGTTAAAAACCATTCTGTTGGTTGCTGCCCACTGCTCCAGTTTATTTAGGTCTTTTTGAATCCTCTCTCTCTCTTCTCTAGTATTAGCTATCCCTCCTAGCTTTGTGTCATCAGCAAATTTAATCAGTTTACCCTCAATTCCTTCATCTAAATCATTGATAAAGATGTTGAACAATACAGGTCCCAGGACGGAGCCCTGTGGTACCCCACTTGAGACATTCATCCAGCTGGATGTGAAGCCATTTACAACCACCCTTTGAGTCCGATCACTAAGCCAGTTATGAATCCACCTAACAGTTGCCTGGTCCATTGCATACTTGGTCATTTTTTCAATAAGGATGATGTGAGATACTTTGTCAAATGCTTTGCTGAAGTCAAGATATACTATATCTACAGCATTTCCCTGATCCACCCAGTCAGTGATTCTGTCATAGAAGGAAATTAAGTTAGTCTGACATGACTTGTTAGTTACAAACCCATGCTGACTCTGGTTAATCACTTCATTCTTATCCATGTACTTACATACATGTTGTTTAATAATTTGTTCAAAGATCTTTCCTGGTATAGAAGTCAGACTCACCGGCCTATAGTTCCCTGGGTCCACCTTCTTCCCCTTTTTGAAGATAGGAACAACATTTGCTCTTCTCCAGTCTTCTGGGACTTCTCCTGTTCTCCAAGAATTTTCAAAGATTATGGAGAGTGGTTCTAAAATTTCTTCTACAATCTCCTTCAGTACTCTGGGGTGTAATTCATCTGGACCTGGAGACTTGAACTCATTTATGTTAGCTAAATATTCCCTCACAATCTTTCTGTTTACTGATAACTTGGATTCCTCTATTCCTTTAAAAGGACAGTGAAGATCAGTTGATGTTACATTTTCTTTCTGAGAGAAAACAGATGCAAAATAGGAATTAAAAAGTTCGGCCTTCTCAACATCCTCTCTTACCATTTCTCCATTTTCATCCTGTAAAAATCCTATAGCATCTTTGACTTTTCTTTTACTTTTGACATACCCCCAAAATCCTTTTTTATTGCTTTTGACATCTCTTGCAAGCCTTAATTCATTGTCAGCTTTAGCTAACCTGATACGTGCCCTGCAGGATCTGCAGACTGCATTATAATCTTCTTTAGATATGCCTCCCTCTTTCCATTTAATAAACATTTCTTTCTTTCTTTTTAGCATGTGTTTAAGTTCTGTGTTCATCCATCCTGGTTTCCTTAAATGCTTCCCATTCTTCCTACTTTTCGGGATTGTTAACGATTGTGCTTTGAGAATCTCATTTTTAAAAATTTCCCATCCTTCCTGGACATTTTTGTCCTTAAGGACATCCAGCCATTGGATCCCTCCTATTCTCTTTCTGAGTCTCTTAAAATCTGCCTTTCTAAAATCTAACCTTGAAGTTTGAGTCTTCACATGTCTTCCTCCTCTAGTTATCCAAAATTCTATAATAGCATGATCGCTGCCTCCTAGGGTCCCAGCCACCTTTACCTCCTCAACCATTTCCTCCCTGTTTATAAGGATTAGATCCAAAGTAGCAGATCCCCTTGTTTTCTCCCCTACCTTTTGGAAGATAAAGTTGTCAGCAAGAGAGGATAAGAATTTGCTTGACCTGTTAGTTTTACTTGAGAGAGATTCCCAACAAATGTCTGGATAGTTGAAATCTCCCATGACCACTACGTCATATTTTTTGGAGAACTTGGTCATTTGATACATAAAGAGTTCATCCATATCTTCAGCTTGCCCAGGTGGCCTGTAGTAAATGCCTACAATGGTGTCCTTTCCGTTGTTCTCTCCTTGTATTCTTACCCAAACAGTTTCCACAGAACTCCCAGTCTCTGAAGCTTCAATCTCTGTGCAGATATACGCTTTTCTAACATACAATGCAACACCTCCTCCTCGTTTATCAAGTCTGTTTCTTGCAAATAAGTTGTATCCTTTTAGCCTTTTATTCCAATCATGTGTATCGTCCCACCAAGTTTCAGTGATTCCAATGACATCATATTCCTTTTCCTGCATTAGTAGTTCCAATTCTCCTTGTTTGTTGCCCATGCTTTGTGCATTTGTATAAAAACATTTTAGTTTGTGATTGGTTTCTCTTCCTCCCATATTTTTATTATTTAGATTTTTTTGTCTTTGTTCTTCTTTTCCACTTCCAGTAGCAGAGATCTCAATAGTATTTGTCAGCTGTATGGCTTTTTCTGGCCTTTTGCTTCCCTTCCCACATTGTTCTAGTTTAAAGCTCTTCTGATGAGTGTAGCAAGGCGACTTCCAAATACATGTTTTCCAGTCTTCGTAAGGTGCACCCCATCTCTAGCAAGTAGTCCATCGTATAGGTAATTCATTCCGTGATCCAGAAATCCAAATCCTTGTTGACGGCACCATCGACGTAGCCAGTTGTTCACCTGTAGAATCTTATTCCACCTCATTGTTCCATGGCCATCCACTGGGAGGATGGATGAGAAGACCACCTGCGCTCCCAATTCTTTCACTTTCTTGCCTAAGTCTTCAAAGTCACTGCAGATGGTTGCCAGGTCCTTTCTTGCGGTGTCATTTGTCCCCACATGTATTAGCAGGAATGGGTAGTGATCTGTAGGTCTGAAGAGTCTTGATATCCTGTCAGACACATCTTTAATTTTTGCTCCTGGAAGACAGCACATTTCTCTTGAGGTTATGTCTGGTCTGCAGATAGCGGCCTCTGTTCCTCTTAACAGGGAATCCCCCATGACCACCACTCTCCGTTTTTTCTTCACAACATTCTTCTTTCTCCATCCAGGAGGATTCTGAGGGCTTACAAGGTCATTCATTGCTGGCAAAGTCTTATCTTGCTGTATTTCTTCATGGTTCTCCTGTGTGAGAGCCTGGTACTGGTTCCTGAGCAGTATGGGTGCTGACTGCCTCTCGATCCTCCTGCTTCTGTGGGTCACATGCTTCCATTCCTCTGTTTCGTCAGGTGCAGTTCGAATTTCTTCTCTTTCTGAATCATGAAGAGATAATTCTGCTCTGTCTAAGAACTCTTCACCTTCCTTAATGATTTTCAAGGTAGTTAACCTCTCTTCTAGATTTCGCAACTTTTCCTCCAACAGGGACACAAGCTTGCATTTCTGGCATGTGAAGTCTGGCTTTTCCACTGGCAAGTCTGTGAACATGTAGCAGGATATGCAGCTCACCAAATGGCTCCTGGATGCACAGAAGGTTAAAAGGTATCATTCATGATATCACAATATGCACTGAGAAAGGGCCCTGCTGGCCAGAAGAGCTTACACTTAACAGAAGAGAGAGACTGACCCAGTGACTCCGAAGTTGGAAAATAACAAACTGTGCTCCACTGGGAAGTGCTGATTTCTGATGACCCAGATACTGACCACCACTGTAGAAGGTATAATAATCCATAAAATGTCACAGCTGCTGAGGAAGCCTGCACAGCAATGCAAAATAATGTTTGCCTGCTCTCTCATGCTTCACCACTGTGGGAAGTGGTGCTGAGCAAGGTTTTTTTGTGAACTACGAATTGAATCTCAAAATGTTTGTATTTGCGTGAAACTGCAAATTTCAGGAAATTTGAAGTGAACTCAATTCTCCGTGGATCAATCCACTCATCTCTATAAATTAGGCTAAAACATCCAGAAAAAAAGGCGCAAGATTGGCGTGAATCAGGGCCATAACCTTTATTTTTCTTTCTATAAAATTCACAATGCATAATAAAATGTCTAAAGCAGAAAAATTTAGATGTAGGAAAGTGATGCCATACAATTCTCAAACTGTCAGATGAATACATCAAAAATCACCAATTAAACCGATAGCAATGTGCAAAATATTTAGGCAGGAGTGGAAAAAAATGCTGCAACTTCAGAATGCTTTTTAAAATAGAATTGATAATAGCTTATTTTTATCAATTAGGAAAATAAAAAGTGAATGAGCAAAAAATCAATGTAAAACAAATCAATATTAGGTGTGAGCAGCCTTTGCCTTAAAATCAGTATCAAAGCATCAATTCTTCTAGCTATTCTTGTACATGGTTTTTGAACTTATTAAGGAGTTTATTCCAAACATCTTGGTGAACTAATCACAGGTCTTCTGTGGATGTAAGCTTGTGCAGATTCTTATCTCTCTTCATGTAATTCCACACAGACTCGATGATGTAGGGATCAGGGCTCTGTTATGGCTATATCATCACTTCCAGGACTTCTTTTTTTCCTTTATACTGAAGATAGTTCCTAATGACAGCATGTTTGAGGCCCTGCTGCAGAAAACAATTTGGAGCCATTTTGCTCATCGACAAAAATAAACTGTGCACTTTTAATTTTGAGTTCATACTTACTTTGTAGTATTTTATCTTACACATGCCTAAAGATTTTGCACAGTACAGTAGACAGACGGTGAAATACTATAGTAATGATTTTACCCTTCACTGTAGCACAGATAAAATATACACAGTAATTACAGTTGAATCCAGAAGTTTACATACACTATATAAAAAGACACATATGCATGTTTTTCTCAATATGTGACATGAAATCAGAATAAACCTTTCTCGTTTTAGGTCAATTAGGATTACCATAATTTTTAATATTTGTCTAATGCCAGAATAATGAGAGAGAGAAAATGTTTTAAGGCATTTTTATTACTTAATGCAAAATCAAAAGGTTACATTCATTTCATTAGTATTTGGTACCATTGCCTTTAAACTGAATGACATGGGTCAAACAATTGGGATATCCTTCCACAAGCTTCTCACAATAGTTTGGCGGAATTTGGGCCCATTCCTCCTGACAAAACTGGTGTAACTGATCCAGGTTTGTAGGTCGCCTTGCTCGCACCAGCCTTTTCAGCTTTGCACGTAAATTTTCAATAGAATTGAGACCAGGGCTTTGTGATGGCCACTTAAAAACATGGACTTTGTTATCCTTAAGCCACTTTGTTACCATTTTGGCAGTATGCTTCGGGTCATTGTCCATTTGGAAGACTCATTTCTGCTAAAGCTTTAACTTCCTGGCTGATGTCTTAGATGTTGCTTCAGTATTGCCACATAATCTTCTTTTCTCATGATGTCATCTATTTTGTGAAGTGCACCAGTCCCTCTTGCAGCAAAACAACCCCACAATATGATGCTGTCACCCCCGTGTTTCACAGTTGGGATGGTGTTCTTAGGCTTCCAAGCTTATCCCTTTTTCCTTCAAACATAACGATGGTCATTATGCCCAAAAAGTTAAATTTTAGTTTCATCAGACCACAGGACATACAGTATCTCCAAAAATTTCCTGTGTTCATTTGCAAATATTAATCTGGCTTTTTTATGTTTCTTTTGAAGTAATGGCTTCTTCCTGGCAGAGTGGCCTTTCAGCCCATGTTGATACAGTACTCGTTTCACTGAGGATATTGACACAATCTTACCAGCTTCCACCATCATCTTCACAAGGTCTTTTGCTTTTGTCCTTGAACACAGAACCAGTCTCCTTCCTGAGTGATATTGATGGCTGGACATTCCCATCTTGTTTGTACTTGCGTATAATTGTTTGTACAGATGAACAAGGCACCTTCAGATATCTTGAAATTGTACCCAAGGATGAGCCAAACATGTGCAAGTCCACAATTCTCTTCCTGATATCTTGGCTGATTTCTTTAGACTTTCCCATGATGCTACACAAAGAAGCAGTGTGTGTCAGGTGTGCATTAAAATACATCCACAGGTGTGTCTCTAATTAACTCAGATGTTGCCAAAATAACTATCAGAAGCTTCCAAACACATGACATCATCATATGGGCAGTCCAGAATTGTTTAACGGCATAGTAATCTTAGTGTATGTAAACTTTTGACTTTGCAGTAAGTAATAAAAATACCTTAAAACATTATCTCTCTCTCATTATTCTGGCATTTGGCAAATATTAACAATTATGGTAATCCTAATTGACCTAAAACGGGAAAGGTTTATTCTGCTTTCATGTCAGATATTGAAAAATCTTTTTATATAGTGTATGTAAACTTCTGGTTTAAACTTTAAGTGCTTATTCTGTAGCACTAGAGATCAGCGAATTGATCTGCAGAGGATCAAGTTTGAGTTGAATTTTATGAAATTTACAGTTCTGCGGGAATTTGAATACTTTGCAATTCGATTAAAAAGAAAAAAAATTGCAAGGGAAATGATCATTTTCCCATGCAGGTGAAACATCAGAGAGAAGGCTAATGTAGATTTATATGTATACTATATAGTACATATTTTAATAAAACAACATGAAACTATCATGTTTAGCACTTACAAAGAGCCTTACTTTTATATGGTACTATAAGCCTTTCTCCATGTCATATTCATAAGTCAATTCCTCTTCATCTTTGTATTGATTCCTTGCTGTTTGCACTGGTCCACTAGGAAACATTGTTCAAGGAAGAAACATAAAATCACTTCCCTGGTGCTCTTGGAGTCTTATTTCAAGCCAAAGCAAGACATATTGACTTGGTATGGGCAACGTAGAAGTGTACTGGAACCAAGCTGTGAGAGCTTTCATTTCAACCACAGTACTCTGATGACAATGTTTGGGCACTTGCCAACATTAATTGCTTAAGTTTGTTTGCAATTTTTATTTGTGGATTGTTGCCTAGAAATTAAATTATCCAACAAAGCTTCTTGTACGAGTCATGGAAGATTTGAGCAAGGAAGTACATTAGCACAGCAAGTCTTAACATAAGTGCACTTAATTCAAGCGCACGTTGAGCAGAGTATTTTTTTGTTTTAAGGTATTCCACGAATGTTGAACCTATTTCTAGTAAATGATAGTTTAACAGCAACATAAACATACTACAGTATAATAATAGATGCTTGCAGAAATAAACTCATCTAACCTTTGCAACCCATTCAGATGGGAATTTATGGATCACATGCCAACATTAAAGTTTTAGTAAACCTATGAAATCTCTTGATATACAAGTATCTGCCTATAACAGCGGCGATTTCAGCTAAGCTCTGATTGCAGTTAACCTTTTAAATGTATCTAATCTCTGACAATGGCATTTAAAGCACATGATCCTGGGGCCACCTGCAAGCTGCAAGATGATTGCAGGGGGCCAACTAATTGCTATAATAACTGTGGACTTGCTAAAGACCCTGATGGCTGCCAAGTTAGTACTTTTGTGAAACCTAGCCACATGGGCTTCATAGGAGACCAGGATTTTAGTGTATATTGGACTAAATTTGTATTGCAAAGATCAGAACAATGGAACAGATGATCGCAGGTTCAAGTGCCCTAAGGGAACTAAAAATATAGCAAAAAGTTTTAACAAAAATTTACAAAATATAAAAAAAAACTATAAATATTTGAATCACTACCCCCATTTACAGCTTAAAAAAAAAGAAATTAAAAAACAAAAAAACATTTTAAGTATTGCCACATTCGTTAAATCTATCAAAACGTGAAACTATTTAATATGTATGGCAAATGTCATAAACACACCTACACCTCCCACAAAAATGCTATGAAAAGCAATAAAAAAATTATACATACCCTATAACGGTATCAATAAAAACATAAGCTTGCCAAGCAAAAGAAAAAGCTCCATTACTGAAACAAAACAGGAAAAAAGGAAAGGGGTCTCAGAAAATTACAACACAAACCAATTTTATTTTCCTTTAAAAAATTTGGAATTTTTTTCACCTCTAAAATAAAAAAATAGTTTGGTATTAGGATAATTGTACTGAGCTGAACAATCTTCTTTCCAAATAATTTTTACCGCACACACAATAAACACCCCAAAAACAATAAAGACAATTTTTTCCTTTTTTCCAGTACATTGTATAGTAAAATGTATGAGGTTATTGAAAACTGCAACTCATCCCACAAAAGCCTATCTATGACAATGGAAAAATAGAAAGTTATGACTCATGGAATAAAGAGAGGAAAAAAATAAAAGTTCAAAAATGAAACTCGAGAAAGGACTAAAAACAGAATAATGCCAGACACCTTCAGCTCCAAATGGACCCAACCGACTTAAACTGGGGTCTAACCAAAAAAATACAGCTGCAAAGGTACTTAGCAAACAAATTGGCCAATTCATGAAAGACCAACAGCCAGCGACAAGGTGTACACCTTTGTTGGCACCCTAACCTTATATGCCTCTTCCGGGCTAAAAACCTACAATTTTGAAGAAAGGATCCAGCACTTGGTTGTATTGAATAGTCATAACAGCTTGCACCTGTTCACATTTGTCTTATTCTGTTTGGAGGTGCTGGTTAGTTTTTTGATATTTAAACTGGGGTCTTTCAGGGTCCCTTCATAGTGCTCATCATTTCCTGGAAAAGAAAGGCAGCATGCTGTGCTATTTGTAAAATGACAGAATCTGTCACCGAGTCTTCCCAACCCAGAAGACATAGCCTTAGCTATTTCAGAATGAATGATGAGTTCAAGATTTAGGCGGAGGAGAAAGTGGCTCATAAGTGGAAAAAGTAGCATACTTCTCTAATGAAATTTATTACAAAGTATCTTGTATTCTCTTTTACTGTTGATTTATGTAAATTTGTTTGAAAGTACAGTATACATTTACATGAATTTATCTTAAAACTAAATACAAGCAAAGATCTATGACTATGTGCCCATGTGGCAGGAAGTGCAAGACATTTTTTTAACACTTCTCTACCTGACTAATCTCTAATTAATACACTTAGAAATTCAGTGATTTGTAACTCATTAACTTTACTAGTGATAGTTCACATTGCAACAAATTAATAGAAGATGCGTGGATTTAATTAAGATATTATTCTCTTTTGAAGGCCTCTTTAAACTTTACGTTTAATTCAATGTCAGTGTTCTGCAGAGGGTACTATTTTTTGCCGGCTTTAAGTGCTTAAAATTACAATGCTTCAATTTCATTTATGCTTCAATTTCATTTATGCTTCAATTTCTTGGGGAGCACAAGCATAACAAGTTAATTAGTTTACTTTATTAATACCCATAAAATGAAGCAAATGTTAGGCTACAATTCTAGCAGAAGTAACTACCCTTGTGAATATAGAGATATACCATGTAAGATTGATATTGTTCCTCTACTTATTCCTCGTAAGATACAAAGGTCTCTCAAATATTTATTTCAGAAGAACGTATTGTGCTTGACCTATAGGATGGGGACACCAGCTCTCAGTGGCTTTCTAAGGAATGGTAAGAGGACTCAATATGCCTATACATCTTTACTTATCTGTAGAGATTAGTGAATAACCAAAAATTCAATTCAGCAGATTTGCTCAAATTTGGCTGGCAAATTCGATTCAGTCCGAATAAATTTAGTCCAAACTGAAACTATGCCGGTTACCGTGAGGAGAAGGGCGAAAAATGATAATAAAAAACTTTATATTTAATTATCCTTCTTTCTTATGCTTCCTCTACTGCCACCTTAGCTCCTTGGTCTTCCACATAGTTTTCTCTTCTTCCATCACTCCATCAAGTCCAATTTGAGGCCTGTAATTGAATTCACACAGTAACATGGGGGTAGAGGGGTAGCACACTAAATCATGAGGTCAATCACTGACGCAACGGAATGGAGAACTGGAAGAAAAGAAATCTGGTGGGGCAGACCAAAGAGCTACAGCAGATACTGCGTAGGTAGTGTGAGAAGGTAAGTGTACTAATATTGTTGCTTCCGGTTTGTTCTGACCTCAAGTCAGATTACGGGATCAGCAGTGAGGCCTGATTGTGGGACTAGGCCCTCTTAGTCACGAGCGCTTGGAGAAGAGAATACACACAGATTGTGAGCATAAGCAGATCTGTTTATTGGTCTGCAAGCAGTGTTCTTATACCATGTACAGACACAGTAGCAGCACGTGAAAAGTTCCCATGGGGGGTTCCACCAATCGCTCCCTTCTCAGTAGTACAGTGAGTGAAACAAATATTGAACATGTCCCTAATTTTCAAAGTAAATATATTTCTAAAGGTGCTATTGACATGAAATTCTCACCAGATGTCAGAAACAATCCATCCAATCTACACAGGCAAAGAAATCAAACCATATACAGTATGTCCATACATAGCACCTTTAGAAATATTTTTGCTTAGAAAATTGGTGACGTGCTCAATACTTATTTCACCATCTGGATATCAAGATAACTTTTAGATCTTATCCCTTTCCCAGTGTACTACTCATAACACAGTTTTCTCAGAACATTACATGTGAGATAAGAAAATATTAGACCAAATATGAGATTAGAAAATATTAAACAAAATATAGAAATGAGAAAAATATTATCAATATTTTACCCCTTTAATTGCTCTCATACGAATGCAACAAAATGTCAGCCAACATTGGGTTCCCAAAAATGAGTCAATAATTCAAATGATTATTATTCTATTCACTCATCTTTAGTAATGAGAATAATGTGTTGCTCATCTGGTCAATGCATGTACAGCATATATGTTGTATGAAGCTTTGATTACACTGTGTATGGTAGACTATGCCTCTCTTTCCATAGCCCACATTAGGGTATATTAAAGCAACAGAATGCCATCTCCCACCAGCTAACCATCTAAAAGCAGCGGCATAATATGCTTTGTACAAAAATCGAAAGGCATTATGAGCACATTCAGACATCAGTTTATCATGTAAAAGTTCTGTGATTTTTATGGATAGATCTTGGTGCTGTTTCACTTGCAGAACAAGTGGTCAACACCAAAACACTAGGACATGTTCGATTTTTATCCGAGTCAGGGATACAGATTAACTCGCCAATGGAAGTCTATGGGTCCGCGAAAAAAATCGGACAGTGTATGGATACCATCTGTGTGCTGTCTGTTTTGATAGAAGCTTGAGAAACCTTCATCAGTTTTTCATTGTATACAAGATAAACTGTTGAAATTGATGGCGAAAACTGACACATTGACCAAACTCTGATCCAAAACATTAATGAAAATTTGTACGTTTTTTTTTGCGTACGAAAAATATCACTGACATCTGAATGAGGCCTAAGGAAGCAGATTTGATGTGAAATTTTCTGACTGCCCAATTAATTTGAGTAGAGCTTACGGAAATTCATGTACTTGCTGCAAAAAAAATAAATAAAACAACTTCATTCAGATGAATAGGACTGATTTTCCGAAATGTCTGCAACAAATCTGCCGCCGGTGAATTTATTAGTAATGCAGACAACCTTATGCTAATATTTGCAGATTAGCTACAAACTATGCACATTTATATTTGGAATGTACAGATATAGCAGAACTTTAGATTTGAAGGAGCAATAACGTAGCCACATTGTGGTGTCCAGTGAGTCGTGTGACATACATAGCCATCACCTGCCTAATTTACAGCAATGACCTTTAAAAATTATATGAAATATAAGCATATTATACAGACCGCTGCTTCGTTCACGCTAATCCATGCCATGGTTTTGTGGCTGGGGAAGGTAGGGGCTAGGACTACAGGCCCATCTCTTCAAGCAATTGGTAGAAGTCTGCTAGCTGGTACTCGTCAGCAGTAATAAATGCTGATGCTGAAATATCCCTTTAATAATGAACTCTTGGTCATCCTGGATTGTATGAATAGAGGCCAACAATAAAATGATCACATGAGTCAGTTGAGTTTTGTCAGGTATTGCAGTCACATTTAGGGCGCAGTAAGATGGTTGTATAAATCAGACCGATATTGGACCGAAATGCTGGGACTGGCTCGAAGTTGTCACTCTCGAGTCAGGAGAGCCCCCGGCCAGTCCGTGCATTACGGTCCGATCTTGGTGCCCTTACTGCAAGGGGGTTAAGCTGTAGAATCGGACACCACCCATGGAGCTGTACCAGTAAAAAAGCTAACCTTTTTTCTAATCTCATACAACCCCTGTTATTACCGTAAGAAGTCAAAATGTGTTACAAATTTGATAGAAAACATTAAGTGACAATCTGGCTACTAGTCTAAAAATTAATAAATATTTGAAATATAATTCATATAATTTCCATACCCTTGTATCTTACTGCCATAAAGACCAGCTCAAGTTTGACTCTTATGATAAAAACCTAGAATCTCCATTGAACATATCCGCACTTGATTACAGTGCCATAGCAACAGACATTTGCATAAAGAGAAAAAATGTGCTGTATATAATGCAGGAAATGTGCAAAAAAAAGAATAAAACAAACTGGAAGAGAGGAATGCTACAAGGGTAAAATTAACCACTTCACTTTAAAGAGGTTTTCCACTATTCAGACAACCCTCTCTTAAGTTAATAAAAACGATCAAAATGACATATGTGCCACAAAATGGTATCAATAAAAAATGCAACTTTTATTTAAGCAGTGCAAACAAGTTCGTGAGAACATTTTTTTTTATTTTTTCGCCATATTCTGAGACCAGTAATGTTTTAATCTTTGGGGATATGGGACCGGGTGAGGGTTTATTTTTTGCACCCTTTGCTGTTGTTTTTACTGAAACCATTTTGGAATAGATAAGTTGTTTTGATCACCTTTTATTGCATTTTATTGCAATGCTGCAGCGGCCAAAAAAATGTAATTCTGGCGTTTTTTTGTTACACCATTTACAGATCGGATTAATTTATTTTATATTTTGATAGATCAAACTTTTCCGAACATAGCGATACTAAGTATGCATATTTTTGTTTTTTTACGTTTTTTTATTTTTATTGGGGCAAACGAGGGGGTGTTTGGAAAATTTGTGCTTTTTTATTTTTTTCATATTTGTAAAAACTTTTTTTTCGACTTTTTACTGAATTTAATAGTCCCCTTAGGGGACTTCAAGCAGCGATCATCCGATCGCTTGTGCTACACACAGAAGTGCATCAGCATTGTTATACAACCAGTGGCAAAAATTATGGAATCACCAGGCTCGGAGGATGTTCTTTCAGTTGTTTAATGTTGTTGAAAAAAAGCAGATCACAGACATGGCACAAAACTAGTCATTTCAAATGGCAACTTTAGGGCTTTAAGAAACACTAAAAGAAATGAAGATTAAAAATGTGGTACTCAGTAAGGGGAATTTTTTTCAGATGAATCAGAGGGAAAAAATTGTGGAATCAATCAATTCCGAGGAAAAAAATATGGAATCACCCTGTAAATTTTCATTTACAAAACTAACACCTGCATCAGATAAGATCTGCTCTAAAAAGGAGTGATCACACCTTGGAGAGCTGTTGCACCAAGTGGACTGACATGAATCATGCCTCCAACACGAGAGATGTCAATTGAAACAAAGGAGAGAATTATCAAACTCTTAAAAGAAGGTAAATCATCACGCAATGTTGCAAAAGATGTTGGTTGTTCACAGTCAGCTGTGTCTAAAATCTTGACCAAATACAAACAACATGGGAAGGTTGTTAAAGGCAAACGTACTGGTAGACCAAGGAAGACATCAAAGCGTCAACACCGGAAACTTAAAGCAATATGTCTCCAAAACAGGAAATGCACAGCAAATCAAATGAGGAACTAATGGGAGGAAACTGGAGTCAATGTCTGTGACCGAACTGTAAGAAACCGCCTAAAAGAAATGGGATTTACATACAGAAAAGCTAAACATAAGCCATCATTAACACCTTAACAGAAAAAAACAAGGTTACAATGGGCTAAGGAAAAGCATTCGCGGACTGTGGATGACTAGATGAAAGTCATATTCAGTGATGAATCGCGAATCTGCATTGGGCAAGGTGATGATGCTGGAACTTTTGTTTGGTGCCGTTCCAGTGAGATTTATAAAGATGACTGCATGAAGAGAACATGCAAATTTCCACAGTCATTGATGATATGGGGCTGCATGTCAGGTAAAGGCACTGGGGAGATGACTGTCATTACATCTTCAATAAATGTCCAAGTTTACATTGATATTTTGACAGTTTTCTTATCCCATCAATTGAAAGGATGTTTGGGGATGATGACATAATTTTTCAAGATGATAATGCATCCTGCCATAGAGCAAAAACTGTGAAAACATTCCTTGAAAGAAGACACATAAGGTCAATGTCATGGCCTGCAAATAGTCCGGATCTCAATCCAATTGAAAATCTTTGGTGGAAGTTGAAGAAAATGGTCCATGACAAGGCTCCAATCTGCAAAGCTGATCTGGCAACAACAATCAGAGAAAGTTGGAGCCAGATTGATGAAGAATACTGTTTGTCACTCATTAAGTCCATGCCTCAGAGACTGCAAGCTGTTATTAAAGCCAGAGGTGGTGCAACAAAATACTAGTGATGTATTGTAGTGTTCTTTTGTGTGTTTGTTTTTCATGATTCCATAATTTTTTCCTCAAAATTGAGTGATTCCATAATTTTTTCCCTCTGCTTGGTCTGAAAAAAAATACCCTTACTGAGTACCACATTTTTAATCTTGATTTCTTTTAGTGTTTCTTAAAGCCCTAAAGTTGCCATTTGAAATGACTATAGTTTTGTGCCATGTCTGTGATCTGCTTTTTTTTCTACAACATTAAACAACTGAATGAACATCCTCCGAGCCCGGTGATTCCATAATTTTTGCTAGGGGTTGTATACAGTAGAAATCACGATCTTCCTGTTATTACGATCATTCACAGGAGGATCGTAATGACAGGCTTGGGGGTCTTCAGCAGACCCTCGGCTATCATGACAACCCATCGGTGCCCCGCGATCATATCTTGGGTGCACCAATGTGAGGGTGGAACAACGCACGGCCCTGTTAGTGTGTGCTTTATCCCGCTGTCAGAGAGTGACAGTGGGATTTAACAGGCTATCAGCTGCGGATGGAGCTCCACTCCACCTGAGGTTGTTGGAGTGGCACATGATGGCTGACTAAATGCACAGGGAAAGATGCGAGCTTGGGTACGAGCCTGCATCAAAATCAAGAACACAACATATGACTTAAATAGGTTGTCCACTACTTTTACATTGATGGTCTATCTTTAGGATAGGTTATTAATGTCTGAATGGCCAGGGTCCCAAACCTGGCACCCCCGTCAATCAGCTGTTATCAGTATCGGCAGTGGCGAACGGAAGTACTCACTTGCGGAGCTGGCCGTCTTATGGTAGTGGCTGCCGCAGCGTACTGCTTATCTGCCTCCTATTGATTTGAGTAGAAGGCAAATGTGCAATTCCAAGTCACGGCCACTACTAGAAGATGGTGAAGCTCCACAAGTGAGTACTTCCGATCCGCGCTGCCGACACCGATAACAGCTGATTGGCGGTGGTACCGCGTGTCGAACCCCTGCCAATCAGATATTGATGACCTATCCTAAGGATAGGCCATCAATGTAAAAGTAGCGGACAACATTTTTAAGTTTACGTCATATGTCGTGAAGGATTTAACCATAAAATATATCAAAATAAACCTTGTAAATTTTGTATTGCTGTGATGGTGATGACCTGGAGAATCATATTGCCAGATAATTTTTATGCCCTAAAAACGAAACCCAGAATTGCATTTATTTTTACACCATTTTACCCTATTTGGAAATGTTTTTCCTGTTTTTCAATGCATCACATGATAAAATGAATGGTGACATTCAAAACTCGTCCCGCAAAAAACAGTCAATCAGCTATTGCATCAGAAAAATTAACAAGTGATGTCATGAATGATGTCAGAAATGAAGGAAAAACCAAAAGCACAAAAAAGGAAAAACATCAGGTCTTAAAAGAGTGGAGGTTGCAAGTGGCGTAATATTCACAATAATTACTTGCAATGAATTTTTGTTAGTAGACTCTGGTTTAACAAAAGATAGGTGAACAACCCCATTAAGCTGCTGCAGCCATATTCTCATATTCTACAAAAGCCCTTTGTGCATGTTAATGACACTGTATGATTTTCAATGTTAGCCTTCTGATATTATTTATTGAGTGCTTTTTTTTTGCTTTTATTATCAGCACAAATGACCCTCTAGTTGACACTTATTCTATCTTCACAGGTTTTTACAGCATTTTTTATGCAAATCAGCTGCATTTTACCGGAGCAACAAAAGCTATGACATTTCAGAAATCTCATGCACACGCCTGTTTTCTTTTTTTCTGACAAATTGAGAACTGCTGCGTTTTTTAAAATCTGCAGCATGTCAATTCTTTCATCGTTTCTGCTGTTTTTTTCACCAATAGAAAACAATGAGAAAGTGCAAAAACATTGCAAAAAAAATGCTTTTCTGCAGCGTTGTTTGCTGCGTTTCTGGTGAATAAAACTTACTTGTACAAATATGGACAAAACACACATGTAATCAGCACCAAAAAAACACAGCTAAAAAACTCTGCAAAAGTGACACAATAAAAAGCAGCAAAACCTGCATTTTAATAGCAGCACTTTTGGAGAATAAAACTAATTTTATTAAACATGTACTATACATGTACACGTAATCTGCACATATAAAAAAGGCTTAAAAAAAACCTGCAAAAATGCAACATAACCTATATTTTGAACACAGCATTTTTACAGCCAAGAGCTGATTTTGGCTGCAGAAAAAATTGCAGCAATAAGTTTTTGCTGTGTACAACATAGCTTCAGAGAGTTTTTATATTGCTTCCTAATGGTCTTATTATTGCTATAAGTCCTCGTTCACACGTTCAATATTTGGTCAGTATTTTACATCAGTATTTGTAAGCCAAAACCAGGAGTGGAACAATCAGAGGAAAAGTATAATAGAAACACATCACCACTTCTGTATTTATCACCCACTCCTGGTTTTGGCTTACAAATACTGATGGAAAATACTGATCAAATACTGAATGTGTGAACATGGCCTAATAGTGAGAAATTGATCCATCCACCTTTAAAACTAACAGTTCTTCAGTAACTCCATGCATTCTCTTTTTTGTCATTTAGATGCCATCCTTGGGCTTTTTCTTCGCTCCTTGCACGTTTCTTTGCCAAACACAAGTTTAATGAGTCAAGAAAAGGACAATTAGCAGGAGCGATCTCATTCTTTCCACTCATCATTTTTCATTACATCCAGTGTGATCAGGTCCTAGGCCAAGACAAAATAAATTATTCACAGCACAATAGCCAATACCTCCTATTTTCATTTATTTTTAAGCTGACAAGAAATACAATATTTAAGCATAAGGAATAGGATATGTTTCGTAAACTAATAAAGGCGAAGCTAGTAATGTACCGTACTATGTATACAGACAGAGTGGATACCTGCAATGCACATTTCTAGACGTCTGGATTTAAAGGTTTAGTACACATACCCTACAATATGTGTCAGGAGATTTTCCCGACGTATACTGTAATACAGGCGCCTATTAACTTTGTGATTTTTTGGCTTCTATTTGGCCGGGTTTCACCCGCATTCCTTTTGATTAATTGTATAGGAAAGTGCTTTCCTATGCACTTGGCCACTGCAAAGAAATGTATACTATGCGGCATACGTTTCTTTAGAATCGGTCCCCATGGTGGCAACCATCCTGACAGTGGTCATCATAAGCGTAAGCCCCCGACAGTGGCCACAAATATAATGTGTACCAACTACTAACATTTGAGATATTTATGTAAAATTGAAAGACTTCTCATACCAGAGCAAATGCCGAGTTTATATGTACGTTTATGGACAAACTATTTGAAGAGGACAAGAGTAACTCCAATATGTCTTTTTTAACTATTGTACTTGTGGATTGCCCATCGTCTGATCTTTAAATAATGACAGGATTAGACGAGCATATGAAAAGTCATCCAATTTTTCATCCAGAAAACTCAGACAATTTTCTTCTGTACTGTTATCTGCATGCCCATTCTCTCTACAAGGAGAAACATTACCTCTTAGACCACAATCAGAGGCCTCTCATCTAGCCAAATCAGATCTCACGCTTTGCACTGAGGAGGGGCAACCCCCCGAAACATGTGTCTGTAAATTGAGATTCTTGTCTTGCTTTTATTCACCACCTTTGATGTGCATTTACGTCAAATGTCGAGTCCCTGCCTTTGATGTCAGCTCGCACGCTGAGCCCACATCTCCCCTTCACTTGATGGCTGATTTTATCAGCCATCAAGTGCCTCTAACAGCCGCGGGTGGAGCAGTGCTCCATCCACAGCTGTCAACCAGTTAAATCTCGCTGACAGTGGGATTTAACATGTGCCATCCGGAAGTGTTGAAATACATGCAACAAGCAACAGACTTATTAGACGTTGGAGGAGTTAGATTGCAGTGTCAGCAGATGGCGGTGTTGTATCTATTGATGCTTAATAATATGTAGTGTATCTAACTGTTTCTGTTTTTTAAACTGTCACTAGTATAGCAGCCATTTTAGGATAAATCTTGTTTTTTCTCTCTGTTGATCATTTGTATGGATCCTGTATGTGAAGTAAATTATGATTTATCCCACAAATGATTGATTCTTGTCACTTTTGCTGAAGTCGAACAAATCTACAACAGGTTATGGGCCCAGGCATAGAAGACAGCAGGAATCATTCAGAAAGGTTCATCTCTTCAAAAACTAAGTAAGGTACACAAGGGAAAATGGCTGGCAGTTCAGAGCTGAAACTTACAGTGGCTAAACTGAATAACCAGCTGTGGAAGTTTAAAGTGGAAATGTTACTATCCAAAGATGACTTGGGGGAGGTGATTACTACAGAAAGACCACAGGGTAATGATCAGAAATGGGAGAAGAAAAACAGACAGGCAAGGGCTGCGATCAGCTTACTAGTGGAGGATGACCATCTAATCCACATAAGACATGAAAGCACAGCGAAATAAATGTGGGAGGCGCTGAAAAGACTGCATGAAAGATCCAGCTTCAACAGCAAACTATATCTGCTAAGGAAACTGTATAAAATGAGACTTAGCAAAGATTCGGACATGCAAGTGCATATAGATGCAATGGTGGAAGCGACTGCAAAGCTGAGGTCAGTCGGTGAAGATACTAAAGACAGCCATGTAGCAGCCATGGTGTTATGCAGTTTACCAGCTTCATATACTGCTCTAATTAATGCAATGGAGTCAAGACCTGAGGAAGACCTGACTCTAAAGTCTGTAAATAACAGACTTAGAGGTGAATATCAGAGAAGAAAGGAACTTGTGCAGGACTCTTCAGAGAAGGACAGTGAAAAGGCTCTTAAAGTCATAAATGAAAGACCCTACAGTACAGAGACAAGAACATGTTTCAGATGGATAATGGCAGTAGAAACAGAAATGAAATCTATGTATGATTCAAGAACTTGGACATTAATAGAAACTGTCCAACTGATGACATGATTAGAGATGAGCGTTGTTCTACTCGAACTGTTCGCCAATCTCAAATTCGAGCTGTTTTGGGCGGTGTTCGAGCCGTTAGGCGAACACGAACGATTTGAGAAAAATTCGGCTGTTCGAGGTTATGTTCGATAACTGTTCGTGCACCAAAATCATAACTGGATTTTTTCTCAGTAATGATGAAAATTAATGTTAATACGCAGTTTGAGTGTACAGCGGGGTGGGGGGAGGGGCAGGGGATGGATCTCTGCAGGAACAATGAAGATCTCCATTTTTTTTTCTCTTTCCCGCATTTACAGTGGGGAGGTGCAATCTGTCAGCCTATCAGCAGCGCACACACGGAGCGAAGTGCTTTTTTTCACACAAGCAAGGGCATGTGTCATTGGCAGTGTATGTCACATGTCCTTGCCCTATAAGACCAAGCCATTTTCCCCGTCGCCACCATTTTCTCACTGCTGCAGCTGCGTGTTAGACGGCACCGCTGTTGCTGTGTGCACTATACCTTGTTAATTTCAAGCCAATTTTCGCACAAATATACAGATAGCTTGGGAGTAGGGAATAGTTGTGATTGCAGTCCTTTTAAGGACTAGGTTACAGCATTTCCTACGACTTTTATCAGGGAGGTCTGTGCTCTTAAATAGATAGATTGTGGGAGTAAAGACTAATTGTAATTGGAGTCCTTTTCAGGACTAGGTTACATCAGTTCCTATCAGTTTTTGCCAGGCAGGTCTGTGCCAGTGCTGTGCAAGTTTTTTTCACAGCATTTGGCTGAATCTAGCAAAGCTAATCCTTTTTGGCCTATTGCAGAGTGTGTTAGTCAGTGGAGTAGCCTATCTGTGTTGCAAGATATACCACCTGTGTATAGAATACCAATTTTTTTACTGCACCTAGTGAAGTAAAATCTTTTGGGCATAGCATCATTCTATTAGTCCATCTATACTGACCTCCATCAGGTTGCAAACTGAATATAATTTTTTTCTGCATCTAGCTCTGAAAAAATATTTGGCCTTCTAGCAGTGTGTGGGACTTGGTCTATTAGTCCATCTATACTGACCTCCATCAGGTTGCAAATTAAAAATAATTTTTATCTGCATCTACAGTACCTCTGAAAAAATATTTGGGCTTCTAGCTGTGTGTCGGACTTTCTCTATTAGTCCATCTATACTGACCTCCATCAGGTTGCAAATTAAAAATAATTTTTATCTGCATCTACAGTACCTCTGAAAAAATATTTGGGCTTCTAGCAGTGTGTCGGACTTTCTCTATTAGTCCATCTATACTGACCTCCATCAGGTTGCAAATTAAAAATAATTTTTATCTGCATCTACAGTACCTCTGAAAAAATATTTGGGCTTCTAGCTGTGTGTGGGACTTGTTGTATTAGTCCATCTATACTGACCTCCATCAGGTTGCAAACTGAATATATTTTTTTCTGCATCTACCTCTGAAAAAATATTGGGCTTCTAGCTGTGTGTGGGACTTGTTGTATTAGTCCATCTATACTGACCTCCATCAGGTTGCAAACTGAATATATTTTTTTCTGCATCTACCTCTGAAAAAATATTGGGCTTCTAGCTGTGTGTGGGACTTTCTCTGTTAGTCCATCTATACTGACCTCCATCAGGTTGCAAACTGAATATAATTTTTTTCTGCATCTAGCTCGGAAAAAATATTTGGCCTTCTAGCAGTGTGTGGGACTTTCTCTGTTAGTCCATCTATACTGACCTCCATCAGGCTGCAAACTGAATATAATTTTTTTCTGCATCTAGCTCTGAAAAAATATTTGGCCTTCTAGCAGTGTGTCGGACTTTCTCTATTAGTCCATCTATACTGACCTCCATCAGGTTGCAAATTAAAAATAATTTTTATCTGCATCTACAGTACCTCTGAAAAAATATTTGGGCTTCTAGCTGTGTGTGGGATTTGTTGTATTAGTCCATCTATACTGACCTCCATCAGGTTGCAAACTGAATATATTTTTTTCTGCATCTACCTCTGAAAAAATATTGGGCTTCTAGCTGTGTGTGGGACTTGTTGTATTAGTCCATCTATACTAACCTTCATCAGGTTGCAAACTGAATATATTTTTTTCTGCATCTACCTCTGAAAAAATATTGGGCTTCTAGCTGTGTGTGGGACTTGTTGTATTAGTCCATCTATACTGACCTCCATCAGGTTGCAAATTGAATATAATTTTTTTCTGCATCTAACCCAGCCAATAGTTTTGGCCTAATACCACAGTTTGGCCACTCAGCTCTGCTCGGTTACCATCCATTGTTTTTTTGTGCAAACAACTCCAGAGTTGTGAATTAGTTAACCACCAAAATGAGTGGAAAAAGGCCTGCTGCTGGTGGAAAGGGGAATAGGCGTGTTGGGAAGGGGAAAAAAGGTTGTGTCCGTGGGGTAGGTGTTAAAGCAACAGTAACATCTGCAGAAGAAAGACCATCTTCCAGCCAAACTAAAATGTCTACTTCTTTTAGCGGACAATGTGATAAGATCCCTTTCTTACGGCCACGCCAATCGCTACAAATTCCAGATGAGGCACAAAAACAGCAGGTGCTTCAACGGATATCAAGTGCTCCTTTAAGTGGGCTCTCCTCCACATCAACTTCAACATCACAAATACTCCAGTCCTCAAAGGTGTCACCCCAATCGCACTTGCTTCCTCACAGCTCCCAAATCTCCAGCTGCCCGTCCGAGTATGAGGTAGAACAGATGGTTGAGTCTGCAGAGCTGTTTACTCATACTATAGCCTGGGAATCAGAGGTCGACTCCAGCGGTTCTGTGAATCCAGACGAGGAAATGATCTGCACTGATGCCCAGAATCTTTATGAGTCGGATCCAGGACCAGACGCAGAAGGTTCTGACCATAATGTAGACCCTCATTCCCAAACTGTAACTCCTGTTGGTGGAGACAATGAGGAAGACGATGATAAGACTCAAATACCTGATTGGAGCGACAACTTTAGTTTTTTGTCAGGGCAGGAACAGGTTGGCTCTGAGGACGACGGGTGTGATAATGCACAGGGTGATGATGATGAGGTTGGAGATCCCACTTACTGTCAAACCACAGTCAGCCAAGAGATGAGGTCAGCAGAGGAGGTGGAGGAAGATGCTAGTGACGACGAGGGCAGGTTGCGCCTTCCTGGACAGAGACGTAGTACTGGAAGCACGTCAACAACTGCATCCTCAAACACAACTCTGCCTCTCACCACAAGTCGTGGTGGCTCTTCAGGTCGCATGGGTGCTAAGCCTTGCATAGCCTGGGCATTTTTTCAGATCGATAAAGATGACCCAACTCGTGTTATCTGTAACATTTGTCAGCAAAAGCTAAGTAGAGGCCAAAAAATACATAGTTTGAGTACTTCATGCATGAACCGGCACATGGACATGAAGCATAAGTTGCAGTGGGAAGCTCAGTGTGCTACAATGCGGCCTAGCCGGCCGGGCCAACCACCGTCTGCCATATCTTGTGCATCCGCGGCCTCTTCATCCTCTGTGACTGGGGGGACAGCAGTCACACCTGTTTTGGGGCGCAGACCTGCCACCTCTTTACCCGCAACAGCCAGCGTGATTGGCAGGTCATCATTTTCTTTGGAGGTGGGAACACCAGCTGGTGTTGAGCGCTGTCCGACATCGATAGCACCATCTTTGGATCAAGGCAACCTAACATGTCCGCCTGCATCTTCCTCACAGACCGGCAGTTTGCCGGGGACACCCTTATCAACCCCGTCTAAGCACAATAGCCAGCCCTCGGTCCCTCAGATGTGGACAAGTAAAAGACCATTTCCTCCTAGCCATGAGAAAGCTAAGAGGTTGAATTTCACCATCTGCAAGCTCTTGGCTACAGAAATGCTGCCTTTCCGCCTGGTGGACACAGAGGATTTTCGAGACCTTATGTCCGTCGCAGTGCCCCAGTACCAGATGCCCAGTCGGCACTACTTCTCAAAGAAAGGTGTGCCTGCGCTCCACCAGCATGTCGCACACAACATCACCGCTTCTTTGAGAAACTCTGTGTGTGACAGGGTGCATTTCACCACAGACACTTGGACGAGTAGGCATGGACAGGGGCGTTACATGTCGCTGACTGGGCACTGGGTAACTATGGTGACAGCAGGACAAGGGGCTGCTGTCCAAGTCTTGCCGTCCCCACGAGTTGTGCGTCAATCCTCTTTATGTCAAAGTTCCTCCACTGCTTCTGCCTCCTCAACCTCCTCTCGGTCTTCCACCTGCACCCAAAGCCTGTCTGGTCATGCCACAAGCTTTCTAACTGCGCAGAAGGGATCCTGCACACCTCCTTACTATGCTGGCAGTAGGGCTCAACGTCATCAGGCGGTTTTTACATTGAAATGTCTGGGAAATGTGAGTCACACAGCTGAGGAGTTGTGGTCAGCTCTGGAGAACCAATTTCATGAATGGTTGTCTCCACTGGACCTGAAACCAGGGAAGGCCGTGTGCGACAATGCTGCAAACCTGGGTGCGGCCCTTCGCCGGGGCAATGTCACACACGTGCCTTGTATGGCTCACGTGTTGAACCTGGTTGTCCAGCAATTTTTAGCCCACTATCCCAGACTAGATGGCCTTCTGCAGAGGGCACGGTCGCTGTGTGCTCACTTCCGCCGTTCGCATCCCGCAGCTCAGCGACTTACATCTCTACAGAACTCTTTGGGCCTGCCACTTCACCGGCTAAAATGCGATGTGCCTACCCGGTGGAATTCAACTCTGCACATGTTGCAGCGACTGTGGCAGCACCGACAAGCCCTGGTGCAATACGTTCTGACGTATAGCCTGGGCCAACGAGATTCAGAGGTGGGGCAAATCACGCTGGAGGAGTGGTCTCAGATCAGGGACCTATGCACCCTTCTGCACAGTTTTGAAATGGCGACGAAGATGTTTAGTGCTGACGATGCCATTATCAGCATGACTATTCCGGTGATTTACATGCTGGAGCACATGTTAAACAGAATTTGGAGTCAGGTGGTGGCACAAGAGGAGGTGGAGGAAGTAGAGGAGGAGGAGTTGTATGCGGAAGGGCTAACATCTGCAAGGTCCAGACGGTCGGCAGCACCAAGGCGGCAGGCATGTGAGGGTGGGGGAGATGGTTTTACCAGGGCGCATGGTAGCAGCCAAACTAGTGAGGAAGGTGCAGGAGCCCAGGAAGAAGTGGAGGACGAACTGATGGAAGACTCATCAGATGAGGGAGACCTTGATCACATTTCTGTTGTGCGAGGTTAGGGGGAGAGGACAGAGGAAGGAAGCATGATTGTTACCTCGCCACCAACACAACAGGGACTTGGTGCTCCTGGATGCGCAACACACATGAGTGCCTTCTTGCTGCACTACCTGCAACATGACCCTCGAATTGTGAGAATTAGAAATAATCCTGACTACTGGGTTGCCACACTGTTAGATCCCCGGTACAAAAGTAAATTTGCAGAAATTATTCCTGCCATAGAAAGGGATGCACGCATGCAGGAGTATCAGCAGAGACTGTTGCAGAATCTTACATGTGCTTTTCCACAAAATACCAGTGGTGCACGTAGTGAATCTCACAGTTCCAACTTGACAACCGTGGGACCGTCAAGTGTTCAGCACTCAAACCGTAACAGAACCACAGTATCTGCTGGTAACATCAATTTTGCGGAATCATTTCACCACTTTTTTAGCCCATCCTTTGCAAGGCCACAGGAGACAAGAAGTCTGACACAGTCAACGCCTAGAGACGATGGTACAGGAGTATCTCCAAGTAAACATTGAAGCCACGACTGTGTCACTGGACCCTTGCTCTTTTTGGGCTTCCAATCTGGATAAATGGCCGGAGCTAGCCACTTACGCCTTGGAGATCTTGTCATGCCCCGCAGCCAGCGTTCTGTCTGAACGTGTGTTCAGCGCTGCTGGTGGTGTGCTGACAGATAAGCGCACGCGGCTCTCCACTGATAATGTAGACAGACTCACGTTCATAAAGATGAACAAATCATGGATCCGAAACGACTTTTCTACCCCTGTGTCATCCTGGGGAGAGTAAAAGCTTGATGATTGGTTAAAATCACCCTACCAACCGTTTTAAGCTTTCAAATTACTAATCATGTTTATCTGTATCTTGGCTGGAAAATAATTTGGGCTTTGTAGCAGTGTGCAGCACTGATCCTATTAGGCCATCTATACTAAAGCTTCACCAGATTTAAAATTAAAAATAATTTTTAGCTGCATCTAGCCCGGAAAATAATTTTGGGGCTCCGAGATGCGCAAGACACATAAGTGCCTTCTTGCTGCACTACCTGCAGCATGACCCTCATATTGTCAGAATTCGAAGTAATCATGACTACTGGGTTGCCACACTCTTAGATCCCCAAAACTTTTCGATCAACCTTTTCATTTTAATAAAGACCAAAAAAATGGTCATTTTTAAAATTATAAGCATTAGCAGGTTGTTAGAAACTGAAATCAAACAGTTTTCAACTCAAAACTTTATTCTAGGTGATGTTACATTTTCACATAGGACCCCTTGTTCGAAAGGAGCTTCTGAACTCTCTCATCCATTGAATTTGTCAGGTTTTGGATGGTTTCTGCTTCAATTGTTTTGCATGAGGACAGAATACCCTCCCAGAGCTGTTGCTTAGATGTGAACTGCCTCCCGCCATCATAGACACTCCTTTTAATGATGCTCCAAAGGTTCTGAATGGGGTAGAGGTCAGGGGAGCATGGGGGTCACACCATAAGTTTGTCCCCTTTTATGCCCATATCAGCCAGAGATGCAGATGTTTTATGTGCAGCATGAGATGGTGCATTATCATGCAGAAAAATGATCTTGCTGTGAAATACACGGTTCTTCTTCTTGAACCATGGCAGGAAGTGCTGTTTGAGAAAATCCACATACATTATGGAGTTCATCTTTAGCGCCTTCAGGGATCCTAAAGGGGCCGACAATCTCTCTCCCCATGATTCCAGCCCAAAACATTACTCCACCTCCTCCTTGTTGGCGCTGTAGCCGTGTTTGCGTGGGGTGTCCATCAACCAGCCATCCTCCACTCCATCCATCTGGACCATCGAGCGCTGCACGGCACTCATCCGTGAACAAAACAGTTTTGAAATCAGTCTTCATGTAATGTTTGGCCCACTGGAGCCGTTTCTGCTTGTGTGAAGTGGATAGAGGAGGTCGACAGGATGGCGTATGCACAGCTGAAAACCTCTGAAGGACCCTGCATCTTGTTGTTCGGGGGACGTTGGAGGTACAAGCAGCTTCAAAAACTTGTCTGCTGCTATGACAAGGCTTTTTTGCCGCTGCTCTTTCAACCTGACGTAATTGCCTGTAGGAAAGAGTCCTCAATTTGCCCTTATCAGCACGCACACGTGTGTACTGTGAATCAGCTACATACTTCTTGATTGCCATGACACTTCATCCTGATCATCGCACAATGTTGATTGTAGTCATGCCTTGACCTAAACACTCCACAATTTGTTGCTTCTCAGCAGCCGACACATCCTTTTTCTTTCCCATTTTGGCAGAAAATGTAGGCTGCTTAATAATGTGAGAGAGCCTTCTTAAGTAGTCTTGCCTTTCATTGGACACACCTGCCAAACTAATTAGCACAGGTGTCTGCAATTGCTTACAGTGATATAAAGAGCCCTGACACACATCACCATCAATGAGTTTAACTGACAAACAAACTAATTCTTCCCTTATCACTCCTAAACACTTTTTGCATAATAATTTGGAACGCAGTGTACATGTGCTTTTCCACAAAACACCAGCGGTTCACGTAGTGAATCTTACAGTTCTAACTTGCCAACCGTGGTCTGTATGGAGTTGTTCAATAATGGGCCCAAAATTAAGATAACATAGATGGGAGAGGTCTCTATGAATAGGAATTCCTAAGTATTTGATACCCTGTGAGGGCCAGGCAAAGGGAAAGTTGGACTGGATGGAATCCTATATGGATTTGGGGAGGGAGACATCGAGGGCCTCAGACTTCGCTGCATTGATTTTAAAATTTGATCATGTAACAAAGTGATCTATTTCAGCCATAACAGCATGGATGGATATATGTGATTGAGTGATATATACTAGGACATCATCAGCAAATAGAGAGCACTTGTACTCGGTGCCTCCCACCTCAATCCACCTAATATTGGGGTTATGGCGAATTGATGAGAGCAGGTGCTCCGTCACTAGGATGTATAAGAGAGGGGACAGAGGACATCCCTGCCTTGTCCCATTGGTGATTGTGAAAGGTGATGAAAATGTTCTGACGCACCCCCTGGGCCTTGGGACACCCGGAGCCGGACCCTTTTTGGTGGATGCTGGTGGTTGTAGTCTTCGTGGCGGCAACCCGGTTCCGTGGCTCAGGGCGGTCAAACCAGTGGCGGAACTATTTATGTGGTTTTGATGTTTAAATGTACGACTACGCCACCCGTGGATTGCGGTCAGAGTGAACCGCCGCTACAGGGCAGACCGCTGAGGCTGGTGTTGTGGGTGCAGCAGAGCGTAGCATAACTCCCCACGGGAGGAGTATAGCCTCAGGGCAGTGTATGCGGAGGATGGAGGTGATGGTGCAGGGCAGCAGCAGTAACGACACGGAGTCAGTGATGCAGTTCAGGGCCTTTACTCACAGTTCTTATTATCCAGACCACGTCTGCAGGTAACGGCTGCCCACGTCGTACTGTGCTCACCAGGTGAGGGGCTCAGACAACTCCCAGATAACTTTGGAGCACTTCACAGGACCCCCTTTGTGTGTCCTTTGTATGGCCTTTCTTACCAACACTTCTGTCCGGCTGCCTCGGGCCTCCTCTTGGTAAACTTGGCGCCAGTTTCCCTGACCCTATGTGGTGCCTTCCTAGCGGGTGTAGCGAGGGGCTGCGCCACATAAAATGTCAGAGCCTCCGGTTTCTAGCTGAGGGTCGTTTCCTGCCTCCACTAGTTCGGGGACCGGTCTCCCCCTTTGGCCTGACCCCTCCACGCAGGTGGATTCGGGCGTGCGGTGGCGACTCGCCCGTCCGCACCCCTGGGATCCCTTCATTCCTCGTTCCTGGAGCCTTCTCCGCTACTCTTCCTTCCTTCTCCCTCTTCCAGGCCTGGGCCTCTGTTACTAGGCCCGCCTCCGGAGCAGAGCTCATGCAGAGCCCCTGCTCCCTGCCACTTCTGCTCAGACTTCTCTGCACTGAACTAAGATGGTGCCCACCTTTTATACTCCCTTCTCAATGCACCCAGGAACTGCTTCCTCCCTGCTCCTGCACTACAGGTTTCCCCTTCCTCAGTGTTCCCTCCCCCCACTCCAGCCAGGGACAGGGACTGTCGTGCCCATCTCAGGGGCATATTGGTCGCCCTGCCCCACGGCAATGTGGTGTAATGCATGCAGGTGTCGGGTCCTGATCCACACTACATCCTTACCTGAAAGTGAGATATCACACCTCTGGGTGAGGTGCAATACCTCTGTAGCAACCGAGCCCTCAGGGTGCTACAGTTCCATTTATCTTCAGCCTAGGTGACGTATTGCGATACAGGGCCGTGATTTTGGCTATAAAAGGGTCCCCTAGACCCCTACCCCAAGCTTTTTAAGAGAATCATATATGGCGTGCCAGGAGACTCTATGGAATGCTTTCTCAGCATCCAACGAGAGTATCTAATTACAAATTTTTAACTGCATCTAGCCCAGGAAATACTTTGTGCCTAGTAGCAGTGTCTGCTAGTCAGAGGATTATCCCGGCTGTTAAGCAAGCTACACCACCTGTAGTTTGGACACTTAGTTTTTTCAAAGGAAATGCTTCGGGACCACGGGATACTCAGTGAAAAGCATCAGGAGGCACCACAAGGCATATGGGCTCGGACTGGCAGTAGGATGCCTTGCGGTGGACAGCCGAGCTCGATCCTTATAAAAGCTTTTTAACTGCAGCAGCTTTAGTGGACGCTACTGGAGCTGGAATTACGCGGCTGCTGGCATGAGACTTGCCCTCCAATAGATCCTTGTAAATGGATTTAAAGTGTATTTATTCAAATTAGAGAGACAATTTAAATTAAAAAGCTTAGAGCTGCCTCCACCACAGGGGGGCTCGCTCGACCCACCAGCGGACAGGCACCAGTATTGGGAGAGGGGGGCTGGCCATCAGGGTTCACCGCGGCTCTGGCACAAACCCGGCGACACGGAGGTGGCACGGGCAGGAGCGGACTGGCCGTGTCGGCTTCTCACTTCTTGGATTTTAGAAGGGCATGACATGCCTATATCTGTGTCTCCCCCTCCTTTTACTCCTCCACCTCTTTTATTTTCGCATGACTATATGTACTTGTCACTTTTCCATGTGTTAGTTATGTCTTCTGAGCAGTTTGTCAGCTTTTGGACACCTTTGAAGGTGTTTTCTATGTGTTTCTATGTGTTTTTGTTTGCCTGCCATTGGTTTTAACGGTGTTCGAAGGTGTTCGACGAACAGTTCGACGAACAGTTCGGCGAACACACGGGTGTTCGACGAACCGAACCGAACTCGAACACTACGGGGGTGGCTCAACACTAGACATGATCGCAGATATTTTTACAAAGGCACTAACGGCTGAAAGGCATCAAAGACTGATAAAGAAGTTAGGACTGATTGAATAAGTCTTCGCTGTTGAGAAAGGATGTTGAAATACATGCAACAAGCAACAGACTTATCAGGCTATGTGCCCACGTTGCGGACCTGAAGCATATTTTTTACGCTTCTCCCTGGCGGGAAAATCGCATGCGGATATTACATGCGGTTTTCCCGCCAGGTAGAAGCGTTTGTGAGGCGTCTTTGCATGCATTTCCGCATGCGGGTTATCAAGCACTTCTCCAAGCATCACTTGGAAAAGTGCTTGACAACTTGTTCAGAATGGTAAGAAATAAAAAAATAAACTTTATACTCACCTTCTGATGCATTCTCTGCCCCGTCCGGAGGCTTGAGCGGCTCACGCTGTTGTGTGCAGGACCTGCGGTGACGTCATTGAGTCATGTGGTGGGTCACATGACTCAATGACGTGGCAGGTCCTTCAGACAACAGCGCGACGGAGGGAAAACATCAGAAGATAAGTATAAACTTTATTTTATTTTTTTTTTTACAGGTTCTTTGGTACCCAGGTCTGGATGAGAGTCTCCTCTCCTCCAGACTTGGGTACCATCCGCACATTGATTCCGCTGCGCTTCCGCAAAATTAATGAACATGCTGCGGATTTTTGACTGCAGCATATACGCTGCGGAAAAATCCGCAGCATGGGCGTTGACATTGCGGAATGCCATTGGGGACCATGGGGTGCGGATCTACATGCGTTTTTCAAGCGTTTACGCTGCGGAAATTCCGCAGCATATACGCTTGAAAAACGCTACGTGGGCACACAGCCTTATACGTTGGAGGAGTTACATTGCAGGGTCAGCAGATGGATGACAGACGTTGTTTGTATTTCAACAGGAAGAATGTCAGAAATCCCGCCCATTGGCGCCCCATTCATGTGATCATGGGGCACCAATGGGTTGTCATGACAGCCAGGGGTCTGCAGAAGACCCCTGTACCTGTTGATACGACACGCCTGTAGCCAGCGTTCATAGGAGATCATGATTTTAGCAATACATAGCAGTGCTGAAGCCCTGCTATGTGTAGTACACGTGATCAGATAATCCCAGCTTCAAGTCTCCTAAGGAAACTATTGAAGATAGTTAAAATGTTTAAAAAAAAGTTTTTAAAAATATGAAAAAATAAAAAAACACAAAAGTTCAAATCACCCCCCTTTTGGCCATTGCAAATAAAACAATAAAAAATAAAAAATAGACATATTTGCTATCGCTGAGTTCAGAAATGTCCAAACTATCAAAATATAAAATAAATTAATCCGATCGGCAAACGGCGTACTGATAAAAAAAAACTCTAAACGCCAAAATTATGGATTTGTGGAATTACACTTTTTTTGCAATTTCAACACACTTGGATTTTTTCTCCTATTTTCCAGTACACTATATGGTAAAATGAATGGTGGCAACTTATCCCACAAACTTATCCCACAAAAAAACAAGCTCTCATATGGCTATATAGCCAGAAAAATAAAAAAGTTATGGCTCTTGGAAAAAGGGGAGTAAAAAACGAAAATGAAAAATCACCGGCTAGTGAAGGGGTTTAAATAATGGCAATATAGCCATTAAAATAAGATGTATAAAAAAATTATACCTAGTCATTATTGGGAAAAATAGCTTAGTTTGGCCTGGTTACCGGTGAAGCAACAGTGTTACTGTATTTTCTCTTGAATTTTCTACAATCATTTATTTATAACATTGGCATTTCATTGTTGTTTCTCTAACAGAATACTTATTAATGAAATAGCTCATTGTACCGGGAGTGTATATTATTAGGAATTGTTTTCTGCTATCACAATGGAATTCCATTAAGGAAGTGCGATGTTGACTGACTTTAATTCTTCAGTAGGCTTGCACCCACACCTCTTGACAAGTTTGTATATCACATAATGATCACTTTTCTCTTCTGAATGTGAATGCCCATTGTCATCTGTTGACAAAAGCTTGAAACCCGCCACCGCAGATGGAGCTGTCACTTGGCAAGATCTGCTCAGAAATGTGTAACTAGCTTGCATCACACACACAAATGTTTAAACTTTTATACGCTGCGCTCAGCCTTTCCAATTAAAGCACAGCTTTGGAAAGTGACCAAATCCTGAAATATCTAGCAGTTTATTAACATCCTCAACGTGTCACAAAATCACATACATTAGGAGGGCATTATGAGCGAACACATCTCTCCATATGTCCACAATCAATTTTCAATGGGAGATATTGAACATGGGAGTAGAGCTTTTAATGACTTGATTTCAGCAATTCACAATGCAGTGCTGTGCTTTTGTAAACTACAGCTTTGACCTGCAGCTGGCATTGACTTATTGGAGTCTAATCTGAAATTAGGTTTGCAAAGCTGCAATAGAGATTGTCCAAGCTCCACTAAAAGAGTCGCTTAGTTTTGAAGAAGACAAAAGCTTTAGTACCTTTCTTTTTTGCAGTTGGAAAGTGTGGAGATAGATTATCAGCTGTGAAAAATAAGATTTTGTGATACTTTGTTGGGAAATATATATGATATATGTGTCAAATATGGTGTTTTCAAGTGAACTGCAGCCTCTTGAGGGTTTTGAGGGTCCAACCATTTCAGTAACATACATATTTAAAGGGAATCTGACAGCTCATTCTAATTCCCAAACTGATTTGTGTAGGATATAAGAAGACAAATGAAGCAATACCTGTATTTAACAAAAAAACACTGCTGTTTTGTATGAAGGTCCACTTTAGAAGTCATATGCAGAAGAGACTGGACGTGCTCTGGGCAGGACAGAGCACTTCCACTGTCTTGGCTACAGCTCTCTTCTCCACCTAACTCAGCCTTCCATTGAGTAACTGACATGCTGCAGCAGTGCTAACTGTCAATCATCTAGTGGAGGGTGGAGCTAAGCTAGGAAAACAACAGTGAACCAAAGCAGTGAAAGTGCTCCATCCCGCCCACAGCATTTTTAGTCTAATTTGCACATTCCTTTCTAAAGTGAATTTCCCTGCAAAAGAGCAGCATTTCTGTTTAATAAAGGTATGGATTTACTTGTTTTCTTAAAACCTACACACATATAGTCAGATTGGCTGAGGAGGGTGGGGTCGAGACTTAGCCAACAGATTCCCTTGAAGGCCACGGTCACATGTTCAGTATTTGGTCAGTATTTTACATCAGTATGTGTAAGCCAAGACCAGGAGTGGAACAGGAACAGGGGAAAAGTATAATGGAAACACGTCACCACTTCTGTATTATCACCCACTCCTGGATTTGGCTTACAAATACTAACGTGGCCTAATACATTATCTCAAAATGCAATGTTTCGAATGAAAGTCCTACAATAGTAACTGCAGATATCACAGCTAGTTAACTTTAAAGAATAACGTCCTAAATGGGACTTCTTCTTTGGACGATATCTTTTTGCTAAATAACGTCAAATTAATAAACAAATTACAGGCTTTGTCACTTCTTGGAGCTTCTATGATCTACTGTTGCCTGTAGGGGAACCATATAGAAAGTGCAATATTCCCCAGGAGTGCCACTGTAACTAAAACAAAGCATGACATAATTCCCATGTAAATAGAGAATGCACGGATATGCTGGGACCTCTAAAGTGAGAGATGGCCGAAGTCTGGATAATACATCAATGTTTTAATTTAGACAACCTGGACCCAATGCATCAAAGCTTTCAAGACAGAATTCCGGCGTAAAAGGTTTGAAAAGGCACAAGATTTAGGCACAACTTGGAGCTTTGCTTATATTTTGCAACTTCTGGAGTCGTCACGCCAATTTCTACCCAACTGTGCTGAAATGGGTAGAGCTGGGGAGGGCCAGGGGCACGTGACCTCTGCTCATCAAATTCACTAAGTGTTCGTTATGCCACAAATTTTACACAAGACGGGAGTAGGATTGGTGGTGAGGTGACCATGGAGGCGTACGCCACTCATCCAGTGCTCCTGATTCATGAACAGGACTATGCCTCTTTAAAAATCTGACTCCAGCATGGCCCCTCATCAAGACCGTCGTGAACAATGTTGGTCTTCTTGATACATATGGTCCACTGTCTAGAAGGACAGATTGAGATGAGTGTAATAGATGCGTATTTCTGTACCAATGTTATGGATTTGCTCACTTGAATCTTTAGAAATCAGATTTTATCTATTGAACTGAATTTGCAATTACCATATCACTTACAAAACATGGAGTGTTTGCAAGAAGAATAAACATTTTAGAGAACAACATTCTTTGGAATATCAGCTACAAAGGTTACCAAGCTATGAATGAATAATTCTGCCTGCTCAGAGAAAAACAAGAGAGTTATTAAATCCACAAAGCCAAAGCAATGCCCTGTGCAATGTGCACTCCAGAGGACTGTGTAGAAGGTCCAGAGGGACTTCTTTTGTAATGCCGCGTCTCATAATTATCCCGGTTGTCATGTGGATAGTCATGTAGGGAAGCCCCACACTCTGCTTACTACATCACGGCAGATACTCCTGTGGGAGAACTGCTCATATGTAGTGTGCTGAAGGATGCTAACGTTGTACTACATATCACTGTACACCAGTGCTTTCATATCTGTTCAACGGGTTATCCAAGAGTAGATTTTCTAAACCCAGACGTGACCTTAAAGCATAAATATAGCACACAAAAAACTGATTATCAGATCTCTCTTTTTATAAGCCGGTAATAAACAGATTATCATAGATTCAATTCTTATCTCCAGAATATAAGACGATTACAAATTGCATTTGTTTTCATCAGTGCTCCAAAGTATGCTAAGTCAGTCTATTGAGTCTCAGGGACTTACAAGAAAACAAATTCACCACAATCTGATATTATTTTCCATCTCTTTTCCATTGAGATTTTAATGGTTCATAAAATGTCTGCTTTTCCCCTCGGTTTTGAATAAAATTGAATTTGTTTTCAAGTAAACTTAAAAAAACTCAAGCAAATCAGAGTCAATTTCAGAAAAGTCAGAAAATGAGCTAAAAAGTGTGAGTTTGCGCAACGAGAAATAGAACTGCCATATTATCAACAAACATCAATGTTTAATGAAATGTCTTTTTGCCTTCTATTGTGCATTTATGACAAACACTTGTATTGTGTAGTTTATTGCATATTTACTCCACTACTTTTAATGAAAAGATTTCAACAAAGCCGTGCTTTGCGTTTGTAAACTACAGTTTTGACCTGCAGCTGGCAATCATTTATTGGGAGTCTAATCTGAGATTAGGCTTTCAAAACCCTTCTTCCTCCTGTGTTAGTCAGCCATCTTCGTCTGAGGTTCATCTCTGTTTCAGAATTGTCTCTTTACCTACTGCAACTACTGCAGCTCTTGCAGCTATTTATGTTACTATTGTGCATAATACAAGAATTTAGCCAAGAATAAACCTTCTGGATTCTACACACATGCCTCTGCAGTCGAGTTGAAGCTATCTGATGAAGTTCTTGGTGTGAGTACTGGTTCTATACAGACATCCATAGAAATGCTGTCTGAATAGCCTCACACTTGCAGTCTAGTTATGGAGTCAGAATAGTACCATACTGTACTTGTAAACTGAATATTATGATTTAGTGCTGTATATAGTGTATTGGTACTATGAGCAATTTTACTTGTTAATCAGTATTACCTTCACCCAGTCCATTATAAGAGTGGCAGTCCAAGTTCTCCAAACTTTACTACAGTTCCTGAAGCCAGTCCAGGCTTCTATGCCTTGCCTCTGAAGAGCTATTTCGCCATATATAAGTTAGCCGTTCCCCTTGAAAGAATACAGATGTAGCCAAGTTTACCTTAAAGGGAACCTGTCACGTCCTAGCTACCATCTACACTGCCCCCATAGCGTTGTTAGTGATGCAATGTGCATCACTAACAAGCTTTTTCCATTAAAATTGGGGCAGCTATAATGATTTTATAATCTTTAATACACTTAGATCCTACCTGCTCGTGCAGTCATAGGGGTGTGATTCTCATTCAGTCATGGGCGGGTGCAGCATTCACTCACTGCTGGCGCCGCCCATGTATTTGAATACTGCTCCCGGCAAGCGCTGATATTATGGGGCGCATCTGAACTTGTAGATGTCCGGCCGCCTGCGCAGTGAGGCTGTGTGAGTACCATCTTCACTGCGCATGCGCTATGACGCGCTAAGTTCCCCGCGCGAGTGCAGTGAGGCTGGTAATCACACAACCTCACTGTGCAGGCGGCTGGACATCAACAAGTGCGCATGCACCCCACGATATCAGCGCTTGCCGGGAGCAGTATTCAAATACATGGGCGGCACCAGCAGTGACTGAATGCTGCGCCCACCCATGACTGAATATGAGAATCACACCCCTATGACTGAACGAGCGGGTAGGATCTAAGTATATTAAAGATTATAAAATCATTATAGGAACCAAAACAAATAAAGTCCAGCAGAGGAACCCTTAATTTGGCATTTTTCTTAAAGTCTTTTTATTCTTCAACAATCCTTAAAATCATTCCTTTTCGGACCAGGTATGTATATACAGTGGGCACTTTATGGCAGTATAGAGGACACAGCTGTCTAGGAACAGACTACACGTTTCAACCGTATAGGTCTTCTTCTAGGTCTAAAAGAGTCCTAGAAAAGACCTAGAAGAAGACCTATACGGTTGAAATGCGTAGTCTGTTCCTAGACAGCTGTGTCTTCTATACTGCCATAAAGTGCCCACTGTATATACATACCTGGTCCGAAAAGGAATGATGTTCTTTTAAGGATTGTTGAACAATAAAAAGATTTTAAGAAAAATGCCAAAATAAGTGTTCCTCCACTGGACTTTATTTGTTTTTGTTCCAAGCGATTGCAGGAGGGTGTGCCTCCCTCATTTCCGTGCAGATCCCTGGCAAATGATCGGACCGTGGAGAAACTACGATCTGGGTAAGCTGGCTGCTATTGACTTTTTGCATAAAATCATTATAGTTGCACAAATTTTAATGAAAAAAGCTCGTTAGTGATGCACATTGCATCACTAACAACGCTATGGGGGCAGTGTAGAGGGTAGCTAGGACGTGACAGGTTCCCTGTAACAGAGAGAACACAGCACTGGGATACCACGGCACAAAAAAGTGTAATTTAGTACCAAACACGGCATCAATCAATGGCATGTGCAATGTTAACGTATCTTTATCCTCTTAAATGAGATAACCTTCTGTGACAAGTTATCAAGATGGTGCCTCATTTGTCAAGCTAAACTTGGCAACATCTGTATGGAAATAATGCAATGGTACAAATGAATTATCATAAAAACTCACTCATCACGTATCTTCTGATAATAGCACATAATATTAATTTCCTGAAAGTGTATCTATGTGGTTGGATAAAATGCTCTCAATGTTTAATTTATCTCAATGTTCCCACCTAATGTCTGGTGCAGAATGTCCAATTAAATGTATCTACTGGAAATGATGCAACCGATACACCTGAGACCAATTCTATTCCACGTTTCTGCTTTAAAGCTGCAATACTGATATCAACACTGGAAAATAAATGAATAAATACTAAAAGCACTTGAAGATCGGTGAAGCTTTCAGCCCTCAGAACCATTCTGCTGACACGGTACATGATACACAGACCTATTAAATGAAATCCTGACTCCTTTCTATCAGTAAGAATCCCAAAGTAAAAAAAATGCTAATATATAATATTGATACTAATAATGAAAAAATATCCTGAAAAACGGTTGACTTATAAAACAGATGTGGCCAGGAAAATCATCAAAGTAGAAAGAGAAACAGCTGACACAAGTAAGTGAAGGCATACAAGTAGCCAATGTCATCACTGTACAGCGACAGGGATCATCAGTCTGTACTGATCTATTTTCTGCAAAGGTTTAGAAGTAGATTTGGTTCTTAATATATGATATGAAATAGAATATATACAGTGCAGCGTGCTTGCTCAGTCATTTTACAGTAATGATCTAACCTTCTGGCGGAAAATTATCCAAGTAAATGGATTGGAGTAATGGAAATATTTCTAGAAGGAATAGTAGAAATACTGTACAATACTAATGTGAATTAAAGGAGTTTTCCTTTTTTTCTGGTAAATGATATTGAACAGACGGTAAGAAAGAAAAAAAAAATACCAATGTATATTGTGGTTAAATTTTGATCCATTCATCATATTCGTGTGATAAGTCACACTGGAGTGTCATCGGGATATGAAAACAAGGTCAGGTACCCAAGGAAAGGTGACCATGGCTGTTTGTAGACAAGTGGGGAAAACTTTCATGGTTGGACTGGTCTACCAGAGGAGTCCATTAGAGATACCCTTATTAAAAGGAATCTGTCATTGGGATTTTGCTACCTCATCTAAGAGCAGAACAAAGTAGGAAAAGAGACCCTAATTCCAACAATGTATCACTTAGTTTACTGGGTGCCGCAGTTGTGATACAGAGTTCTTAGATGTATCAAGAAGCTGAGCTGAGATATCTGCCCCCGCCCACACCAGGCTCTCTATGTACATAGTCTATTGACAGTGAGCTGCTTATCACAGGAGGGGGCATGGTCGGACCTCTTGGCATAAGGAGGATAGTCAGTGCAATGATAATGTTCTGGTGATAAAACCTTTATTGTAAGTAAACAATAGCACAGAGCCTAATAAATGACACATGACTTAATTCAGATTAGATAGCAAAAACTTGCTGAAAGATGCCCTTTAAAGACACCCAAACAGTAATAAGTTGGACTGCCTTTGGCCTTCAGAGATGAAGCAATTTGTCTCGGCATAGATCCCACTATGTGTTGAAAGATCTGAATGAATATTGGCCAATGCAGACAGGATAGCTACTCACTGTTGCCGCAAAATAGATGGAGATACTGACATGCTCTGTATAGCGTTTTTTCCCTTGTCCCAGAAATGATCTAGAGAATTAAAATCTGGGGATGCTGAAAGCCTAAATTATTCGAAATTATTTAATTGATGACTATTCAACTCTTATGGCATGGTGCATTGTCCTGCTGAAAAGTTGCATTCTGCCATAATATCAACAGCTGCAATAGAGGGGATGACCTTGGCACAATGTTTCAGTCAGTAAGCCCAATTATCTACTATCACCCGATATGAGAGGACCCAGGGTTGAATAATGGTATGCCATTTTCCACACTTATTAAATTTTTTCCAGGGTGATTTGTTTACAACCAACAGGAGTGGTTCATTGGTTCATGCTGCTTGCTCCAAAATCTGAGCCTCCTATTGACATTGTGCAACAGGAATCTGAATTCACTTGACCAGGCAATATTGTACTACTGTTAGGAGATCCGATTTTCCTGCTCTCTTGCCCACTAGAGTCCTGGCTTTCTAGTTCCCTTAGACAGCAATGGCACTCAAGCTGGCCATCTGATACTATAGCAATTCTGTGCTGATGATTGATGAGTTGGGCGTTTGGACACATCAGTCGGAAGTTGGAACACCAGCTTCGTATTCGGCTGCAATCTGCTTCACTGTGAGAACAATTCTTGACAGACTCCTTTGACCCCTTCCGTTTATGCCTACAGGATTTCCTTTTGTGAGATGCATTTTCTCGATCACACCATCTAGGTATATTGTTGATACTGTTACACAAGGTTGGCAATTCTTAAAAAATACTGGCCCTAGTTAGTCCAGCACCCATGACCTTGCCTCGACACTTGGGCAGCTCAATTTACTCATTCTTAGGTTATGTTCCCACATGTTGTTTTTTTACGTCAGAAATCTGCAGCAAAACTGATCTCTTGCAAGAAATTTCTGCGTTTTTGATGCGTTTTTGGTGCGTTTTTTTCACTGTCCTTATGTCTCTATGTATTCATGTTTTTAAGCAAGATAGTTAAAATTTAACATTTATTAGATATATATTAAAATTTCCTTCAAGTAAACAACCCTACGTTGTCAGCCGACGTTGAGTGGGGGCGCCACTGCGCAGGTCTAGGGTGCCAACCTCCGCTGTCAGGTAGGGATTGGGGCCTAGGGCCAGTGTAGAAAAGATCATGCGTGCCATGCTGTATCCCTTTGGCCTTTTTATGGGGCCACTTTTTTCGCCAGGGTTTCCTTTATTTATTTTTAGTAATATATCATTTATTTATCTACCCTATGGTGTGTGTTTGTTCTCTCTACCCCGTACTTCAGATGCTGACCCTTGGTTTAGCCTTTTGGACAATGTTCCAAATGTTTTTTTGCGGACAAATACGTGTTGGTCTTAAGGCCCCGTCACACTTAGCGACGCTGCAACGATCCCGACACCGATATGACCTGTCAGGGATCGTTGCTGCGTCGCTCTGTGGTCACTGGTGAGCTGTCAAACAGGCAGGCTCACCAACGATCAGGGGAGCAGCGACATCGTGGAAAGAATCTTTCCACGATGTCCTGCTCCTGGTTACCAGCCTGCTGCTGAAGCAGGAGCAGTCTGGTAACCATGATAAACATCGGGTTACTAGGGGCACACGCGCACCTAGTAACCCATTGTTTACCATGGTTATCACTCTGCTACAGTGAGCGAGAGGTTACCGCTCACTTTAGCAGGCTCGTAACCATGTTAAACATCGGGTTACTAGGGACACACGCGCACCTAGTAACCCATTGTTTACCATGGTTACCACTCTGCTACAGTGAGCGGGAGGTTACCGCTCACTTTAGCAGGCTGGTAACCATGATAAACATCGGGTTACTAGGGGCACACGCGCACCTAGTAACCCGATGTTTACCATGGTTACCACTCTGCTACAGTGAGCGGGAGGTTACCGCTCACTTTAGCAGGCTCGTAACCATGATAAACAACGGGTTACTAGGTGCGCGTGTGCCCCTAGTAACCCGATGTTTACCATGGTTACCAGCCTGATCGCTGCTCCCGCTGGTCACACACAGCGATGTGTGCTGACCAGCGGGAGGGCAACGACCAAAAAATGGTCCAGGACACTTTGCAGCGATCAGCGACCTCACAGGAGGGGCCTGATCGCTGAAAAGTGTCACACATAGCGACATCGCTGGTGAGGTCGCTGTTGCGTCACCAAAACCGTGACACAGCAGCGATCTCGCTAGCGATCTCGCTATGTGAGACGGGGGGCTTTAGCCTCCTATTTATGCCTGCTTAGCTGTCTGGTTAAGATAAGCCCTATAGTGGGAGGCTATGCTTAACCCTTAAGGGGTGGGACGATGGATGCTTCCTTTTTTTCTAAAAAGTTGAATTGCTATAAATTATTTGGTCCCATTGTCTGATATATTGCTGCATGATTGTAGTGGCGAATATATATGATAATGGAGGAGAGGAGGTGTATTATACCTCCCAGTCTGTTGGTCTGTGAGAGTGGTTTATTTTGTCCCTCCTCCCTCCCCAATCACCACTGTGCGTTTTGGATCGGCGGTTTTTGTTGTTTTGAAGCACTAGTGTGAGTGCCGGAGATGCGTCTCATTGCTATATACATACGTTCCATTTACCGGAAACAAGAAGGATGTCACCGGATGTGACGTCGGCGGGATTCCATATGCGTTCCACCCGATGGTTTGCGTTCCAGATACCGGATATACCAGCCCACGTGACCGGAAGTGAAGCAGCGGCGTGTCGTTTAGCGCGGCGGTTTAAAGGAGACACAGTGTAGGAAGTGACAGGTGGAACCCTGGGTCTTTTGAAAGGAGGATAAGGGCTGTCTGAAATGGTGGAGACCCTCAGCCCCCTTTTTCAGTCTCCACTGATGAATCTACTTTAGGAGTAAATGCATTGGGAGCAGGATACCTCCAATATGTTTTGGTCATGAATAATAGGATGACATTACACCAGGATGAATCAAGCCATGATGCACTTGTTTGGTATAACAACAACCCGAAGGATTCTTTCAGTGGGGCCTTGTTGATTTTCCCTGACATAATACACGGTATCTTTTTGAATAGAGGTCATGTGGGATTCTACTGTATAGTCCATGGTACCTTCTGTGTTAAAGGGCATATAGGAGTTCATTGTATACCTAATTTTTGAGCGCATACATGGTATCCCTATATGATTGTTATTAAAAATGTCAACCAACATTAGTAAGGGTAATATTTAATCCAATGCTCTGGATGAATTGAGGTTGATTTTTCTAAACCCTACATACTTGGTATTTGGCATTTTGACGTGTGGTTTGCATGTATACACTATTATAAGTTACTGACTAGATGGTGGCCCGATTCTAACGCATCGGGTATTCTAGAATATGTATGCGTCCGACCGGGCACAATTAGCAGAGCGGTGTTTAAATTTGGCGCCAAAAGCGCTGATTGGTCGCGGCCGGCAACCGCGACCAATCAGCAAAGCGGTGTTTAAATTTGGCGGCAATATCGGTGATTGGTCGCGGGCGGCGGCCGCGACCAATCAGCGAACCGTGTTAGTGAGGACAGGAGAGCGTGTTTAAATTTGGCGCCAAAATCGCTGATTAGTCGTGACCGCGACCAATCAGCAAAGCGTTGTTTAAATTTGGCGGCAATCTCGCTGATTGGTCGCGGATGGCGGCCGCGACCAATCAACAGAGCGTTGTTTAAATTTTGCGCCAATCTCTCGCTGATTGGTCGCGGTCGGCTGGAGGCCGCGAGCAATCAGCAGAGCATTGTTTAAATTTGACGCCAATGTCACTGATTGGTCGTGGTTGGCTGGCGTCCGCGACCAATCAGCAGAGCGTTGTTTACATTTGGCGCCAATCTCGCTGATTGGTCGCGGCTGGCGTCCACGACCAATCAGCAGAGCGTTGTTTAAATTTGGCGCCAATCTAGCTGATTGGTCGCGGCTGGAGTCCGCGACCAATCAGCAGAGCATTGTTTAAGTTTGGAGCCAATCTCGCTGATTGGTCGTGGCTAGCAGCCGCGACCAATCAGCAGAGTGTTGTTTACATTTGGCGCCAATCTCGCTGATTGGTCGCGGTCGGCTGGCGGCCGCAACCAATCAGAAGACCGTTGTTTAAATTTGGCGCCAATCTCGCTGATTGGTCGCGGTCGGCTGGCGGCTGCGACCAATTAACAGAGCGTTGTTTAAATGTTGCGCCAATCTCGCTGATTGGTTGCGGTCGGCTGGCGGCCGCGACCAATCAGCAGAGCGTTGTTTATATTTGGCGCCAATCTCGCTGATTGGTCGACTGGCGGCCGCAACCAATCAGCAGAGTGTTTTTAAAATTTTGCGCCAATCTCGCTGATTGGTTGCGGTCGGCTGGCGGCCGCGAGCAATCAGCAGAGCGTTGTTTAAATTTGGCGCCAATCTCACTGATTGGTCGGCTGGCGGCCGCAACCAATCAGCAGAGCGTTGTTTAAATTTGGCGCCAATCTCGCTGATTGGTCGCGGCAGTCGTCCGCGACCAATCAGCAGAGCGTTGTTTAAATTTGGCGCCAATCTCGCTGATTGGTCGGCTGGTGGCCGCAACCAATCAGGAGAGCGTTGTTTAAATTTGGCGCCAATCTCGCTGATTGGTCGCGGCTGGCGTACGCGACCAATCAGCAGAGCGTTGTTTAAATTTGGCGCCAATCTCGCTGATTGGTCGCGGCTGGCATCCGCGACCAATCAGCAGAGCGTTGTTTAAATTTGGCGCCAATCTCGCTGATTGGTCGGCTGGCGGCCGCAACCAATCAGCAGAGCGTTGTTTTAATTTGGCACCAATGTCGCTGAATGGTCGCGGCTGGCGTCCGCGACCAATCAGTAGAGCGTTGTTTAAATTTGGCGCCAAAATCGCTGATTGGTCGCGGCTGGCGTCCGCGACCAATTAGCACAGCAGTGTTTAAATGTGTCGGCAAGATGGGTGATTGGTCGCGGGCGGAGACCGCGACCAATCAGCGAATTGTATTGGTGAGGACCGGGGAGCGGAATCGTATTGGTGAGGACCGGGGAGCGCCGCTGCCTGTATGGCTACTTCCGCTGCGAGAAGTCGGGACATGAGCGGCCGCTCGCAGCAGAAGTATCCCGACCCGCAGCGCAGCTCCCCGGTCCTCCCTTGACACGCTAGCCGCTGATCTCCCGACAGTAGCCACATGGTGTTACTAAGGACCGGATATTTGTGTCCAAAATCGCTGATTGGTCGCGGGCGCTGCCAGCGACCAATCACCGATTTTGGCGCCACATTTAAACACTGCTGTGCTGATTGGTCGCGGAAGCTGCCCGCGACCAATCACCGATTTGGGCGCCACATTTAAACACCGCTGTGCTGATTGGTCGCGGACGCCGCCCGCGACCAATCACCGATTTGGGCGCCATATTTAAATAGCGTCCGCGACCAATCACAGATCTTGCAGACACATTTAAACACCACTGTGCTGATTGGTCGCGGACGCTGCCCGCGACCAATCACCGATTTGGGCACCACATTTAAATAGCGGCCGCGACCAATCACCGATCTTGGCGCCACATTTAAAAACTGCTGCGCTGATTGGTCGCGGACGCTGCCCGCGACCAATCACCGATTTGGGCGCCACATTTAAATAGCGTCCGCGACCAATCAGCACAGCGGTGTTTAAATGTGTCTGCAAGATCTGTGATTGGTCACGGCCGCTATTTAAATGTGGCGCCAAAATCGGTGATTGGTCACGGGCAGCGTCCGCGACCAATCAGCACAGTGGTGTTTAAATGTGGCGCCAAGATCGGTGATTGGTCGCAGCCTCTATTTAAATGTGGCGCCCAAATCGGTGATTGGTCGCGGGCAGCGTCCGCAACCAATCATCACAGCAGTGTTTAAATGTGGCGCCCAAATCGGTGATTGGTCGCGGGCAGCGTCCGCGACAAATCAGCACAGTGGTGTTTAACTTTTTCGGCAAGATCAGTGATTGGTCGAGGCCGGAGACCACGACCAATCATCGAATCGTATTGGTGAGGACCGGGGAGCGCCGCTGCCTGTGCGGCTACTTCCGCTGCTAGAAGCCGGGAGATGAGCGCCTCGCGCTGGTCATGTCCCGGCTGCATCTCCGTCCCGCAGATGTCTCCGGCGGTCGAGGTCCTTCTGTTGCTACCGGCCGGGAGATGAGCGGCTGCTCGCAGAAGAATCCCGACCTGCAGCGCCGCTCCCCGGTCCTCCCTTGACACCCTAGCCGCATGGATGTCAGCGGCGCCGGCGGTCGGGGCCCTTCTGTTGCTACCGGCCGGAAGATGAGCGCCTCGCGCCGGTCATCTCCCGGCTGCATCTCCGTCCTGCAGATGAGCCGCTAACGGCCGCCATCTTTTTTCAGAAATCCCGCGGCGCTGATTGGCCGCTGCTGGACCAATGAGCGACGCGGGATTTCCAGGACAGACAGAGAGAAAGACAGACAGACAGACGAGATAAGACGATTATATATATACAGTGCTGGCCAAAAGTATTGGCACCCCTGCAATTCTGTCAGATAATACTCGGTTTCTTCCTGAAAATGATTGCAATCACAAATTCTTTGGTATTATTCTCTTCATTTAATTTGTCTTCAATGAAAAAAACACAAAAAAAATTGTCCTAAAGCCAAATTGGATATAATTCCACAACAAACCTAAAAATGGGGGTGGACAAAAGTATTGGCACCCTTTGAAAAATCATGTGATGCTTCTCTAATTCGTGTAATTAACAGCACCTGTAACTTATCTGTGGCACCTAACAGGTGTTGGCAATAACTAAATCACACTTGCAGCCAGTTAACATGGATTAAAGTTGACTCAACCTCTGTCCTGTGTCTTTGTGTGTACCACATTGAGCATGGAGAAAAGAAAGAAGACCAAAGAACTGTCTGAGGACTTGAGAAACCAAATTGTGAGGAAGCATGAGCAATCTCAAGGCTACAAGTCCATCTCCAAAGACCTGAAAGTTCCTGTGTCTTCCGTGCGCAGTGTCATCAAGAAGTTTAAAGCCCATGGCACTGTGGCTAACCTCCCTAGATGTGGACGGAAAAGAAAAATTGACGAGAGATTTCAACGCAAGATTGTGCGGATGGTGGATAAAGAACCTCGACTAACATCCAAACAAGTTCAAGCTGCCCTGCAGTCCGAGGGTACAACAGTGTCAACCCGTACTATCCGTCGGCATCTGAATGAAAAGGGACTGTATGGTAGGATACCCAGGAAGACCCCACTTCTTACCCCGAGACATAAAAAAGCCAGGCTGGAGTTTGCCAAAACTTACCTGAGAAAGCCTAAAACATTTTGGAAGAATGTTCTCTGGTCAGATGAGACAAAAGTAGAGCTTTTTGGGGAAAAGCATCAACATAGAGTGTACAGGAAAAAAAAAGAGACATTCAAAGAAAAGAACACGGTCCCTACAGTCAAACATGGCGGAGGTTCCCTGATGTTTTGGGGTTGCTTTGCTGCCTCTGGCACTGGACTGCTTGACCGTGTGCATGGCATTATGAAGTCTGAAGACTACCAACAAATTTTGCAGCATAATGTAGGGCCCAGTGTGAGAAAGCTGGGTCTCCCTCAGAGGTCATGGGTCTTCCAGCAGAACAATGACCCAAAACACACTTCCAAAAGCACTATAAAATGGTTTGAGAGAAAGCACTGGAGACTTCTAAGGTGGCCAGCAATGAGTCCAGACCTGAATCCCATAGAACACCCGTGGAGAGATCTCAAAATGAAGGCTCCCTTCAAATATCAGGGACCTGGAGCAGTTTGCCAAAGAAGAATGGTCTACAATTCCAGCAGAGCATTGTAAGAAACTCATTGATGGTTACCGGAAGCGGTTGTTCACAGTTATTTTGGCTAAAGGTTGTGCAACCAAGTATTAGGCTGAGGGTGCCAATACTTTTGTCTGGCCCATTTTTGGAGTTTTGTGTGAAATGATCAATGATTTGATTTTTGCTTCATTCTCTTTTGTGTTTTTTCCTTGCAAGCAAATTAAATGAAGAGAATAAGACCAAAGAATTTGCGATTGCAATCATTTTCAGGAAGAAACTGAGTATTATCCGACAGAATTGCAGGGGTGCCAATACTTTTGGCCAGCACTGCAGATGGTAATTCAGAAGACCCAGGGTACACTATTTGGCCCATTAGTTTTTTTTTACTTGAAGTAAATTTAAATATATATCTAATAAATGTTATATTTTAACTATCTTGCTTAAAAATTTGAATAATCTGGTGGTTACCCCGACAGCTTGTTATCTATGTATTTATGTGCATAAAGTTCTGTGAAAAAAAAAACCTCATTCTAAAAAATTTACCTGCGTGTTGGGGCGTTTTTTCAGCGTTTTTTTCACCACCCATTACTTCCTATGGGTGAAAAAAACGCTGAAAAAATGCTCTATTTTTCAAAAACCCAACCAAAGCACAAAATACACAGCAAAAAAACAACAACACGTGTGAACAGAGAATTCTGGTTTCTTGTAGACTTTACTGGTACTGCAAAACGCAGCTGACAATTTACATAAAAATCTGCAGCAAAATACGCTGAAAAACCCAACGTGTGTGAACATAGCCAAAGGGCTCGCTCACATAAGCGTATAACACAGCCGACTACTATGTGATGTTTTATCATATAGCACTAGGACCAGTGTTATTCTATGGAGCAGTGCAGATCTGAGATTATTTTCTATTACCAATTCGGTATGAGAAAACAATCGCAGCCTGTAGCAGGTGTATCCGATAATTAGATCGCTCTCACCCATTCTAGTCTATGGGTACGAGAGAAACATCGGACTGCACTCGGATGCCATCCGAGTGCAGTCCGATGCATGCGCACAGAGACAATTGAGAAGATGGATAAATTAAGTTCGAGAGAATTGTAGCACAGTAAGATGCCGCTCGGCTCAAACTCGGACAAACTTTGAGCCGAGTTTAATTAACATAATCGGCCCGATTCTCTCGCATGAAAGAATCGACGGTCGTGTGACCCCCAGCCTAATGTAGATTCAGACAGAAGCTGATCCATGGAAGACTTGCTGGCTTGATCTTATGCTGCAGTCTAGGGTTATGTGTCTAATTTCGATACATGGATGCTCCAATCTTAAAAGGGTGGAAGTCTCTAATAAACTGGCCATTCAATATATATTTACTATATTATCGCATGACTCTACCATGACTTAATCAATTGCAGAGTAGGGATGAACTCATCTTTTTTTTGTACCATTTTGTGATGACAATGACTTGGAAGTATATACTGTACGAACAGTTAAGAAGTCATTTTCTTTCAGGACCATGGCCAGCAAATTCTTCATTTAGCAGATTTTAGCTACAGTTTCTATTACAGATGAAGAGAAATTGATGTGCTTTGTGCTTGAAAAAAGACCACTAACACTATATACATATGAACGTAGTCATTTTAAGCAATGTGAAATGCGACAAGGGATGGTCATTGGTAATATAAGCTACATTTTCGATCATTAGGTGAAGAACTTTCGAAGCAGAAAGTTTTGCACTTCCTACGGGCAGGGGTGATTAGCAGGAAAAGGCAGAATGATGTGAAGCACATAATAGACGGTTTCATAAGTCCCATAAGGCTCATGCCGACCAGGAAAGCTTTCATGGCATATTCACTGGAAGAGGCAACAGAGCACAAGAGAACCATGTTCAGCTAAAAGCTGCACTTTATCACATCACTTAAAACAAGTTAGTACCTATCACAGCACTTTCAAGAAAAATTGCTCCTATTAACAGGAGAACGGCGAACAGAAGCGTTAGCTTAAAATGAAGCTCAAAGAACTTACAATAACTCCTTTCTGATCTGCTTCATGTATTATTAGTTGGGTAATCTAGATAAATATTACAATTTAATCTCCCTCGCTTTTAAACTCACTTCCCAGCTATGGCTAAGGAACTAAATTAACTTTTTTTTTTATATTGTACAATATTTAATGCAATCTATGAGTCGTTTTGTTAAAATGAGAGACTTCTTATTCTTCTTTATGACATTTTCAGTCTTACCGCTAAGATGTCTTCATAAAGTGAAATGAGGGCTGAGCGGTTAGCACTGTTGTATCGGTGAGTGATGACAATGTAAAGCGCTACGGAATATGTTGGCACTATATAGGCAAGCATGATAAATTAATGAATAAATGGCACATTGGTCACAAAAAAAATGGGTCTATGACTTCAACGAGATTATAAGTAGATGCTCAAAGTTTTGAATAGCAACATATTGCAACAGAGGACTGCAGGGCAAAGCTATATGTGAGATTTACTGTAACGCAACGGCCCCACTATCAGCATTTGGTCAGTATTTTTTCTCAGGAGTGGGAGCCAAAACCAAGTGAGGAACAATCAGAGAAAAGGTATAATAGACACAAGTCACCAATTCTGCATTTATCACCCACTCCTGGTTTTGGCTCCCACTCCTGAGAAAAAATACTGACCTAATACTGACCAAATACTGAGAGTGGGGCTGTGGCCTTAAATAAATCATCACCACTTGCATGAGTTTCTTGAGTCTCTGTCCCCAATGGGCAAACAACATAATTTCTCTATCTCAGACAGACACATACATTGTCGGACTGGGGTGCCAAGGGCCCACCAGTAACCAACTCTAGGGCCCCACTTTTCAACTACATGCAAATGTGACATTATCCTCAATCAGGGTGATGGCCCACTCTTGCACAGGGCCCACCGGAAAATTCTCCTGTAGGCCAGTCCAAGCCTGGACACATACATACATTAGGGCCAACGTCATGGAGGGACAAGTAATCTATTGATTTATGGAAGGAAAACAGAATACTAAGAGGAAACTTCAGCAAACTCCATGAAGATGATGTCTATGTCCAATTGTAGGTCCCCAAGGATACAACAGAAACAACCATCATACTGCCTCAGGAAACAATCATTACCTGTTCCTTGTAAGGATACTTGGTAAATCACTTCATCATATGTTACTGAAGAACTGGTAGATTATTGGCATGGCTCATTAGCCTGGTGTCTTCAGAGTTGGAGTGATGATTATTAGGCCGGGTTCACATGGGCGGATTTCACTGTTCGTATATGGACCACAATGGCTGGACTCCCGACCAAAACTTCAAGCTTCATAGACACATTATAAGGTTGTAGATTTGGGTAGGGAGACCTACCACCAGATGGGGAATTACAGTCTGTATATGGACCGTGATATATGCTCGCGCAAGTCCCGCCTTAGGCAGGTTTTTGCTTAATTTTTTTTTAAATGATTAGAATATACAAATATCTACAAATGCTCAATATTGTTTCCATGCTCAATCCTCATTATTGTTTACATACTCAATCCCTTTCTTATCAATAACTAAAAATGCACCAAAGTCCATACATTTTGTACTATAAGTAAATGAGACATAAAGGGTAAATGATTATCCAATTTCCTATGGAATACTGATCGAATACTTGGATTCTCCATTTAGGACTGTCAGCCTATAGTGAGAGAGAATTGTAGTTACAAGAACATTTCTTCCACTAAAGAGGACATGCTTTACAAGAAAAGCTCCCTTATTTCTATGGGCAGTCTCTAGTGCTTTATTTCCCCTGCGGAGGAGATGCAAGAGAAGTGAATACTAGCTTTCAGGTTCCTTCAATGACTACAACTAATTGTTGGGGGTCTGGAAAGTGAATCCTTCTCCTAATAACCTCCTTTCTGAATGTCTTATTATTTGTAGCCATAAAGATGGCAATGGTAACCAACAGAACACATCATGTCATAGCAATAAAACAGTTGTCCCTCTTTGGGGCCAATTTTTTTTGTCCTTAAATGCATGTGGAGCTAAGAATAATTTTTGCAATTGGGTTTCATTAAAGGGAATTTGTCAGCTGGTTTTTGCTATGTAATCTGAGGACAGCATGAGGTAGCATCTGAGACACTGAATTCAGCAATGTGTAATTTATTTGGCTGTAAGCTGTTGTTTACTTACAATGAAGGTTTTATCACCAGGAAGTTATCATTGCCCTGACCACAGTGCAAGAGAGCACTAGTCTGACCACGCCTCCTTCAATAGACAATGTACACAGAAAGCTGTTGTGTGGGCGGGACTAGCTCTCCGAGCTCCGCTCCATGCTACATCTAAAAATTCTGATTGTGTCACAACTGCTGCACCCAGTAAACTAAGTGATATATAGCTGGATTCAGAATCTCCTTTCCTACATTATTCTACTATCAGATTAAATAGCAACAACCTGCTGATAGATTCCCTTTAAAAAAAGTTCAACTTCTATAGTCTCTATGTTACATCATCTATTGCTGGCTGCTGAATGACTTAACTAAGAATCTGTCAGTGAGCTCTTTCTGATTGCTTAATTGGAGAGTTTGTAACTCCTGCCTTTTTATGAGCTCCTTTTAGCCAATCTATGACAACACACCACATCAAAGTTGAATGTGCAGGGAAACAAAGCCTGGAAAAGCAAAACAGCACAACGAAGCCCATTTGCAAGAACTATTTTTATTCCCCCCAAAAAATGCATTCAAGTAAAAAAGAAAATTGTCCGCTAAGGTGTACAACCCCTTTAACCCTCAAAAACGTGATCTCATTGTTTTAAAGCAAAATCTAACATACATTTTCTCAATAGCCAGAAATAAGAATTCTGCAGCAGCCTAAGCCATCTGCTTTCAATGAAAACCCAAAGCAATGCTTCCTTCAGGACAATCTAGAAATTTCCATATCGCTGTGTCTCTGTTACCATTAGAAACAGACAGTAAGATTCCCACTAACAATAGGTGGAACAATAATGTTTCTAGTTTAACTCCTGATAATCAGCAGGGAAAGTGGAGAGAGCAAAGTTGATTATCATGCAAATGAGACCACGCATAAATCCACACTTCTCCTAGGAGTGAGAACATTCCAGGTACAAAGGACAGCTTATGAGAAACTCTTGGGGACAACAATTATCCTTTAGGGACCCTGCTGCTTCTCATATGTTTCCCAATCATTAAGCATATGCATAATACAGCATCATATTGCATAATCAATGCCACGTTATATGAATGTCCATGGTATTTGAAAGGAATGACTTTGTGTAGATTTGCAGACATGCCATCCCCTTGTTTTTAAAGGTAATAATGCAGATTTGGAATTATCAGATGACTTCTAGAACAATTATTATCCACCTGCTTTCCGCAGCACTCCATAATTGATGTAAATGGCTTCTTATTTCAGATGATGCTCTTTCATAGAGTGGTAGGATTCATTCTTTTCATTCATACATTTTGAAATGTGATACCTGTAATGGTGTAATCAATGTGGAATTGACAGAGACGGCCTATTCCCTCCTTCTCTTTAGGTTAGTTATGTTGCAATCCTCTTGTGTTTCCCATTTGATTCTTGGAGCGGCTTATTACTGGCAGATTGGCCTGGCTTGGGTCGCCAGCTATATACTGTATCACAGTCATTTCTGTTACAATAAATCATTTCTGATACAAGTTCATGAACACGAATTGACACCTTTATTGGGCAGAAATTTAGCTGATTGGTTAAAGGGAACTGGTCACTTCATCCATGCTGCTCAACCCATGGGCAGCAACAATCACAGCCTGACTGCACCATCCGTGTAGCATGTAGGTTTTCTATCTATATTTTTCACGGATGCAACATGAACCCATTATGGTCTATAATGCTTTTCACAATTCTTGCAAAACGCTTGGAGACATGTCCGTTTTATTTCAGCAGCACGGATGAAAAGTGCCAATACAAGTCTATAGGTCCATGAAAGAAATGTGCAGCACAGATATAATCCAAGTGCCATCTATGTGTTGTCTATGTTTAACATTGAAAGGGTAAGACAGGCTTTGTAATCTATTCTATTTATCCACACGTGAAATACACTGATGACATATGGATCCAAAACACTGATGACACACTGATGTAATACACTAATGACTAGTGTTGAGCCACCCCCGTAGTGTTCGAGTTCGGTTCGGTTCGTCGAACACCCGTGTGTTCGCCGAACTGTTCGTCGAACTGTTCGTCGAACACCTTCGAACACCGTTAAAACCAATGGCAGGCAAACAAAAACACATAGAAACACATAGAAAACACCTTCAAAGGTGTCCAAAAGCTGACAAACTGCTCAGAAGACATAACTAACACATGGAAAAGTGACAAGTACATATAGTCATGCGAAAATAAAAGAGGTGGAGGAGTAAAAGGAGGGGGAGACACAGATATAGGCATGTCATGCCCTTCTAAAATCCAAAAAGTGAGAAGCCGACACGGCCAGTCCGCTCCTGCCCGTGCCACCTCCGTGTCGCCGGGTTTGTGCCAGAGCCGCGGTGAACCCTGACGGCCAGCCCCCCTCTCCCAATACTGGTGCCTGTCCGCTGGTGGGTCGAGCGAGCCCCCCTGTGGTGGAGGCAGCTCTAAGCTTTTTAATTTAAATTGTCTCTCTAATTTGAATGAATACACTGTAAATCCATTTACAAGGATCTATTGGAGGGCAAGTCTCATGCCAGCAGCCGCGGTAATTCCAGCTCCAGTAGCGTCCACTAAAGCTGCTGCAGTTAAAAAGCTTTTATAAGGATCGAGCTCGGCTGTCCACCGCAAGGCATCCTACTGCCAGTCCCAGCCCCTATGCCTTGGGGTGCCTCCTGATGCTCTTCACTAAGTATCCCATGGTCCCGAAGCATTTCCTTTGAAAAAATTAAGTGTCTAAACTACAGGTGGTGCAGCTTGCTTAACAGCCGGGATAATCCGCTCACTAGCAGACACTGCTACTAGGCACAAAGTATTTCCTGGGCTAGATGCAGTTAAAAATTTGTAATTAGATACTCTCGTTGGATGCTGAGAAAGCATTCCATAGAGTCTCCTGGCACGCCATATATGATTCTCTTAAAAAGCTTGGGGTAGGGGTCTAGGGGACCCTTTTATAGCCAAAATCACGGCCCTGTATCGCAATACGTCACCTAGGCTGAAGATAAATGGAACTGTAGCACCCTGAGGGCTCGGTTGCTACAGACGTATTGCACCTCACCCAGAGGTGTGATATCTCACTCTCAGGTAAGGATGGAGTGTGGATCAGGACCCGACACCTGCATGCATTACACCACATTGCCGTGGGGCAGGGCGACCAATATGCCCCTGAGATGGGCACGACAGTCCCTGTCCCTGGCTGGAGTGGGGGGAGGGAACACTGAGGAAGGGGAACCCTGTAGTGCAGGAGCAGGGAGGAAGCAGTTCCTGGGTGCATTGAGAAGGGAGTATAAAAGGTGGGCACCATCTTAGTTCAGTGCAGAGAAGTCTGAGCAGAAGTGGCAGGGAGCAGGGGCTCTGCATGAGCTCTGCTCCGGAGGCGGGCCTAGTAACAGAGGCCCAGGCCTGGAAGAGGGAGAAGGAAGGAAGAGGAGCGGAGAAGGCTCCAGGAACGAGGAATGAAGGGATCCCAGGGGTGCGGACGGGCGAGTCGCCACCGCACGCCCGAATCCACCTGCGTGGAGGGGTCAGGCCAAAGGGGGAGACCGGTCCCCGAACTAGTGGAGGCAGGAAACGACCCTCAGCTAGAAACCGGAGGCTCTGACATTTTATGTGGTGCAGCCCCTCGCTACACCCGCTAGGAAGGCACCACATAGGGTCAGGGAAACTGGCGCCAAGTTTACCAAGAGGAGGCCCGAGGCAGCCGGACAGAAGTGTTGGTAAGAAAGGCCAGACAAAGGACACACAAAGGGGGTCCTGTGAAGTGCTCCAAAGTTATCTGGGAGTTGTCTGAGCCCCTCACCTGGTGAGCACAGTACGACGTGGGCAGCCGTTACCTGCAGACGTGGTCTGGATAATAAGAACTGTGAGTAAAGGCCCTGAACTGCATCACTGACTCCGTGTCGTTACTGCTGCTGCCCTGCACCATCACCCCCATCCTCCGCATACACTGCCCTGAGGCTATACTCCTCCCGTGGGGAGTTATGCTACGCTCTGCTGCACCCACAACACCAGCCTCAGTGGTCTGCCCTGTAGCGGCGGTTCACTCTGACCGCAATCCACGGGTGGCGTAGTCGGACATTTAAACATGAAAACCACATAAATAGTTCCGCCACTGGTTTGACCGCCCTGAGCCACGGAACTGGGTCGCCGCCACGAAGACTACAACCACCAGCATCCACCAAAAAGGGTCCGGCTCCGGGTGTCCCAAGGCCCAGGGGGTGCGTCAGAACATTTTCATCACCTTTCACAATCACCAATGGGACAAGGCAGTGATGTCCTCTGTCCCCTCTCTTATACATCCTAGTGACGGAGCACCTGCTCTCATCAATTCGCCATAACCCCAATATTAGGTGGATTGAGGTGGGAGGCACCGAGTACAAGTGCTCTCTATTTGCTGATGATGTCCTAGTATATATCACTCAATCACATATATCCATCCATGCTGTTATGGCTGAAATAGATCACTTTGTTACATGGTCAAATTTTAAAATCAATGCAGCGAAGTCTGAGGCCCTCGATGTCTCCCTCCCCAAATCCATATAGGATTCCATCCAGTCCAACTTTCCCTTTGCCTGGCCATCACAGGGTATCAAATACTTAGGAATTCCTATTCATAGAGACCTCTCCCATCTATGTTATCTTAATTTTGGGCCCTTTATTGAACAACTCCATACAGACCACGGTTGGCAAGTTAGAACTGTAAGATTCACTATGTGAACCACTGGTGTTTTGTGGAAAAGCACATGTACACTGCGTTCCAAATTATTATACAAAAAGTGTTTAGGAGTGATAAGGGAAGAATTTGTTTGTTTGTCAGTTAAACTCATTGATGGTGATGTGTGTCAGGGCTCTTTATATCACTGTAAGCAATTGCAGACACCTGTGCTAATTAGTTTGGCAGGTGTGTCCAATGAAAGGCAAGACTACTTAAGAAGGCTCTCTCAAATTATTAAGCAGCCTACATTTTCTGCCAAAATGGGAAAGAAAAAGGATGTGTCGGCTGCTGAGAAGCAACAAATTGTGGAGTGTTTAGGTCAAGGCATGACTACAATCAACATTGTGCGATGATCAGGATGAAGTGTCTTGGCAATCAAGAAGTATGTAGCTGATTCACAGTACACACGTGTGCGTGCTGATAAGGGCAAATTGAGGACTCTTTCCTACAGGCAATTACGTCAGGTTGAAAGAGCAGCGGCAAAAAAGCCTTGTCATAGCAGCAGACAAGTTTTTGAAGCTGCTTGTGCCTCCAACGTCCCCCGAACAACAAGATGCAGGGTCCTTCAGAGGTTTGCAGCTGTGCATGCGCCATCCTGTCGACCTCCTCTATCCACTTCACACAAGCAGAAACGGCTCCAGTGGGCCAAACATTACATGAAGACTGATTTCAAAACTGTTTTGTTCACGGATGAGTGCCGTGCAGCGCTCGATGGTCCAGATGGATGGAGTGGAGGATGGCTGGTTGATGGACACCCCACGCAAACACGGCTACAGCGCCAACAAGGAGGAGGTGGAGTAATGTTTTGGGCTGGAATCATGGGGAGAGAGATTGTCGGCCCCTTTAGGATCCCTGAAGGCGCTAAAGATGAACTCCATAATGTATGTGGATTTTCTCAAACAGCACTTCCTGCCATGGTTCAAGAAGAAGAACCGTGTATTTCACAGCAAGATCATTTTTCTGCATGATAATGCACCATCTCATGCTGCACATAAAACATCTGCATCTCTGGCTGATATGGGCATAAAAGGGGACAAACTTATGGTGTGACCCCCATGCTCCCCTGACCTCTACCCCATTCAGAACCTTTGGAGCATCATTAAAAGGAGTGTCTATGATGGCGGGAGGCAGTTCACATCTAAGCAACAGCTCTGGGAGGGTATTCTGTCCTCATGCAAAACAATTGAAGCAGAAACCATCCAAAACCTGACAAATTCAATGGACGAGAGAGTTCAGAAGCTCCTTTCGAACAAGGGGTCCTATGTGAAAATGTAACATCACCTAGAATAAAGTTTTGAGTTGAAAACTGTTTGATTTCAGTTTCTAACAACCTGCTAATGCTTATAATTTCAAAAATGACCATTTTTTTGGTCTTTATTAAAATGAAAAGGTTGATCGAAAAGTTTGGGGGATCTAAGAGTGTGGCAACCCAGTAGTCATGATTACTTCGAATTCTGACAATATGAGGGTCATGCTGCAGGTAGTGCAGCAAGAAGGCACTTATGTGCCTTGCGCATCTCGGAGCCCCAAAATTATTTTCCGGGCTAGATGCAGCTAAAAATTATTTTTAATTTTAAATCTGGTGAAGCTTTAGTATAGATGGCCTAATAGGATCAGTGCTGCACACTGCTACAAAGCCCAAATTATTTTCCAGTCAAGATACAGATAAACATGATTAGTAATTTTAAATCTGGTGGAGCTTATTATAGATGGCCTAATAGAATCAGTGCTGCACACTGCTACAAAGCCCAAATTATTTTCCAGCCAAGATACAGATAAACATGATTAGTAATTTGAAAGCTTAAAACGGTTGGTAGGGTGATTTTAACCAATCATCAAGCTTTTACTCTCCCCAGGATGACACAGGGGTAGAAAAGTCGTTTCGGATCCATGATTTGTTCATCTTTATGAACGTGAGTCTGTCTACATTATCAGTGGAGAGCCGCGTGCGCTTATCTGTCAGCACACCACCAGCAGCGCTGAACACACGTTCAGACAGAACGCTGGCTGCGGGGCATGACAAGATCTCCAAGGTGTAAGTGGCTAGCTCCGGCCATTTATCCAGATTGGAAGCCCAAAAAGAGCAAGGGTCCAGTGACACAGTCGTGGCTTCAATGTTTACTTGGAGATACTCCTGTACCATCGTCTCTAGGCGTTGACTATGTGTCAAACTTCTTGTCTCCTGTGGCCTTGCAAAGGATGGGCTAAAAAAGTGGTGAAATGATTCCGCAAAATTGATGTTACCAGCAGATACTGTGGTTCTGTTACGGTTTGAGTGCTGAATACTTGACGGTCCCACGGTTGGCAAGTTGGAACTGTGAGATTCACTACGTGCACCACTGGTATTTTGTGGAAAAGCACATGTAAGATTCTGCAACAGTCTCTGCTGATACTCCTGCATGCGTGCATCCCTTTCTATGGCAGGAATAATTTCTGCAAATTTACTTTTGTACCGGGGATCTAACAGTGTGGCAACCCAGTAGTCAGGATTATTTCTAATTCTCACAATTCGAGGGTCATGTTGCAGGTAGTGCAGCAAGAAGGCACTCATGTGTGTTGCGCATCCAGGAGCACCAAGTCCCTGTTGTGTTGGTGGCGAGGTAACAATCATGCTTCCTTCCTCTGTCCTCTCCCCCCAACCTCGCACAACAGAAATGTGATCAAGGTCTCCCTCATCTGATGAGTCTTCCATCAGTTCGTCCTCCACTTCTTCCTGGGCTCCTGCACCTTCCTCACTAGTTTGGCTGCTACCATGCGCCCTGGTAAAACCATCTCCCCCACCCTCACATGCCTGCCGCCTTGGTGCTGCCGACCGTCTGGACCTTGCAGATGTTAGCCCTTCCGCATACAACTCCTCCTCCTCTACTTCCTCCACCTCCTCTTGTGCCACCACCTGACTCCGAATTCTGTTTAACATGTGCTCCAGCATGTAAATCACCGGAATAGTCATGCTGATAATGGCATCGTCAGCACTAAACATCTTCGTCGCCATTTCAAAACTGTGCAGAAGGGTGCATAGGTCCCTGATCTGAGACCACTCCTCCAGCGTGATTTGCCCCACCTCTGAATCTCGTTGGCCCAGGCTATACGTCAGAACGTATTGCACCAGGGCTTGTCGGTGCTGCCACAGTCGCTGCAACATGTGCAGAGTTGAATTCCACCGGGTAGGCACATCGCATTTTAGCCGGTGAAGTGGCAGGCCCAACGACTTCTGTAGAGATGTAAGTCGCTGAGCTGCGGGATGCGAACGGCGGAAGTGAGCACACAGCGACCGTGCCCTCTGCAGAAGGCCATCTAGTCTGGGATAGTGGGCTAAAAATTGCTGGACAACCAGGTTCAACACGTGAGCCATACAAGGCACGTGTGTGACATTGCCCCGGCAAAGGGCCGCACCCAGGTTTGCAGCATTGTCGCACACGGCCTTCCCTGGTTTCAGGTCCAGTGGAGACAACCATTCATGAAATTGGTTCTCCAGAGCTGACCACAACTCCTCAGCTGTGTGACTCACATTTCCCAGACATTTCAATGTAAAAACCGCCTGATGACGTTGAGCCCTACTGCCAGCATAGTAAGGAGGTGTGCAGGATCCCTTCTGCGCAGTTAGAAAGCTTGTGGCATGACCAGACAGGCTTTGGGTGCAGGTGGAAGACCGAGAGGAGGTTGAGGAGGCAGAAGCAGTGGAGGAACTTTGACATAAAGAGGATTGACGCACAACTCGTGGGGACTGCAAGACTTGGACAGCAGCCCCTTGTCCTGCTGTCACCATAGTTACCCAGTGCCCAGTCAGCGACATGTAACGCCCCTGTCCATGCCTACTCGTCCAAGTGTCTGTGGTGAAATGCACCCTGTCACACACAGAGTTTCTCAAAGAAGCGGTGATGTTGTGTGCGACATGCTGGTGGAGCGCAGGCACACCTTTCTTTGAGAAGTAGTGCCGACTGGGCATCTGGTACTGGGGCACTGCGACGGACATAAGGTCTCGAAAATCCTCTGTGTCCACCAGGCGGAAAGGCAGCATTTCTGTAGCCAAGAGCTTGCAGATGGTGAAATTCAACCTCTTAGCTTTCTCATGGCTAGGAGGAAATGGTCTTTTACTTGTCCACATCTGAGGGACCGAGGGCTGGCTATTGTGCTTAGACGGGGTTGATAAGGGTGTCCCCGGCAAACTGCCGGTCTGTGAGGAAGATGCAGGCAGAAAAATTAGGTTGCCTTGATCCAAAGGTGGTGCTATCGATGTCGGACAGCGCTCAACACCAGCTGGTGTTACCACCTCCAAAGAAAATGATGACCTGCCAATCACGCTGGCTGTTGCGGGTAAAGAGGTGGCAGGTCTGTGCCCCAAAACAGGTGTGACTGCTGTCCCCCCAGTCACAGAGGATGAAGAGGCCGCGGATGCACAAGATATGGCAGACGGTGATTGGCCCGGCCGGCTAGGCCGCATTGTAGCACACTGAGCTTCCCACTGCAACTTATGCTTCATGTCCATGTGCCGGTTCATGCGTGAAGTACTCAAACTATGTATTTTTTGGCCTCTACTTAGCTTTTGCTGACAAATGTTACAGATAACACGAGTTGGGTCATCTTTATCGATCTGAAAAAATGCCCAGGCTATGCAAGGCTTAGCACCCATGCGACCTGAAGAGCCACCACGACTTGTGGTGAGAGGCAGAGTTGTGTTTGAGGATGCAGTTGTTGACGTGCTTCCAGTACTACGTCTCTGTCCAGGAAGGCGCAACCTGACCTCGTCGTCACTAGCATCTTCCTCCACCTCCTCTGCTGACCTCATCTCTTGGCTGACTGTGGGTTGACAGTAAGTGGGATCTCCGACCTCATCATCATCACCCTGTGCGTTATCACACCCGTCGTCCTCAGAGCCAACCTGTTCCTGCCCTGACAAAAAACTAAAGTTGTCGCTCCAATCAGGTATTTGAGTCTTATCATCGTCTTCCTCATTGTCTCCACCAACAGGAGTTACAGTTTGGGAATGAGGGTCTACATTATGGTCAGAACCTTCTGCGTCTGGTCCTGGATCCGACTCATAAAGATTCTGGGCATCAGTGCAGATCATTTCCTCGTCTGGATTCACAGAAGTGCTGGAGTCGACCTCTGATTCCCAGGCTATAGTATGAGTAAACAGCTCTGCAGACTCAACCATCTGTTCTACCTCATACTCAGACGGGCAGCTGGAGATTTGGGAGCTGTGAGGAAGCAAGTGCGATTTGGGTGACACCTTTGAGGACTGGAGTATTTGTGATGTTGAAGTTGATGTGGAGGAGAGCCCACTTAAAGGAGCACATGATATCCGTTGAAGCACCTGCTGTTTTTGTGCCTCATCTGGAATTTGTAGCGATTGGCGTGGCCGTAAGAAAGGGATCTTATCACATTGTCCGCTAAAAGAAGTAGACATTTTAGTTTGGCTGGAAGATGGTCTTTCTTCTGCAGATGTTACTGTTGCTTTAACACCTACCCCACGGACACAACCTTTTTTCCCCTTCCCAACACGCCTATTCCCCTTTCCACCAGCAGCAGGCCTTTTTCCACTCATTTTGGTGGTTAACTAATTCACAACTCTGGAGTTGTTTGCACAAAAAAACAATGGATGGTAACCGAGCAGAGCTGAGTGGCCAAACTGTGGTATTAGGCCAAAACTATTGGCTGGGTTAGATGCAGAAAAAAATTATTTTGAATTTGCAACCTGATGGAGGTCAGTATAGATGGACTAATACAAATAGTCCCACACACTGCTAGAAGCCCAAATATTTTTTCAGAGGTACTGTAGATGCAGATAAAAATTATTTTTAATTTGCAACCTGATGGAGGTCAGTATAGATGGACTAATAGACCAAGTCCCACACACTGCTAGAAGCCCAAATATTTTTTCAGAGCTAGATGCAGAAAAAAATTATTTTTAATTTGCAACCTGATGGAGGTCAGTATAGATGGACTAATAGACCAAGTCCCACACACCGCTAGAAGCCCAACTATTTTTTCAGAGCTAGATGCAGAAAAAAATTATATTCAATTTGCAACCTGCTGGAGGTCAGTATAGAAGGACTAATAGAACAAGTCCCACACACTGCTAGAAGCCCAAATATTTTTTCAGAGCTAAATGAAGAAAAAAATTATTTTTAATTTGCAACCTGATGGAGGTCAGTATAGATGGACTAATAGACCAAGTCCCACACACTGCTAGAAGCCCAAATATTTTTTCAGAGCTAGATGCAGAAAAAAATTATTTTTAATTTGCAACCTGATGGAGGTCAGTATAGATGGACTAATAGACCAAGTCCCACACACCGCTAGAAGCCCAAATATTTTTTCAGAGCTAGATGCAGAAAAAAAATATTTTTAATTTGCAACCTGATGGAGGTCAGTATAGATGGACTAATAGACCAAGTCCCACACACTGCTAGAAGCCCAAATATTTTTTCAGAGCTAGATGCAGAAAAAAATTATTTTTAATTTGCAACCTGATGGAGGTCAGTATAGATGGACTAATAGACCAAGTCCCACACACCGCTAGAAGCCCAAATATTTTTTCAGAGCTAGATGCAGAAAAAAATTATTTTTAATTTGCAACCTGATGGAGGTCAGTATAGATGGACTAATAGACCAAGTCCCACACACTGCTAGAAGCCCAAATATTTTTTCAGAGCTAGATGCAGAAAAAAATTATTTTTAATTTGCAACCTGATGGAGGTCAGTATAGATGGACTAATAGACCAAGTCCCACACACCGCTAGAAGCCCAACTATTTTTTCAGAGCTAGATGCAGAAAAAAATTATATTCAATTTGCAACCTGCTGGTGGTCAGTATAGAAGGACTAATAGAACAAGTCCCACACACTGCTAGAAGCCCAAATATTTTTTCAGAGCTAGATGCAGAAAAAAAATATTTTTAATTTGCAACCTGATGGAGGTCAGTATAGAAGGACTAATAGAACAAGTCCCACACACTGCTAGAAGCCCAAATATTTTTTCAGAGCTAAATGAAGAAAAAAATTATTTTTAATTTGCAACCTGATGGAGGTCAGTATAGATGGACTAATAGACCAAGTCCCACACACCGCTAGAAGCCCAAATATTTTTTCAGAGCTAGATGCAGAAAAAAATTATATTCAGTTTGAACCTGATGGAGGTCAGTATAGATGGACTAATAGAATGATGCTATGCCCAAAAGATTTTACTTCACTAGGTGCAGTAAAAAAATTGGTATTCTATACACAGGTGGTATATCTTGCAACACAGATAGGCTACTCCACTGACTAACACACTCTGCAATAGGCCAAAAAGGATTAGCTTTGCTAGATTCAGCCAAATGTTGTGAAAAAAACTTGCACAGCACTGGCACAGACCTGCCTGGCAAAAACTGATAGGAACTCATGTAACCTAGTCCTGAAAAGGACTGCAATTACAATTAGTCTTTACTCCCACAACCTATCTATTTAAGAGCACAGACCTGCCTGATAAAAGTCGTAGGAAATGCTGTAACCTAGTCCTTAAAAGGACTGCAATCACAACTATTCCCTACTCCCAAGTTATCTGTAGATTTGTGCGAAAATTGGCTTGAAATTAACAAGGTATAGCGCACACAGCAACAGCGGTGCCGTCTAACACGCAGCTGCAGCAGTGAGAAAATGGTGGCGACGGGGAAAATTGCTGGGTCTTATAGGGCAAGGACATGTGACATACACTGCCAATGACACATGCCCTTGCTTGTGTGAAAAAAAGCACTTCGCTCCGTGTGTGCGCTGCTGATAGGCTGACAGATTGCACCTCCCCACTGCAAATGCGGGAAAGAGAAAAAAAAATGGAGATCTTCATTGTTCCTGCAGAGATCCATCCCCTGCCCCTCCCCCCACCCCGCTGTACACTCAAACTGCGTATTAACATTAATTTTCATCATTACTGAGAAAAAATCCAGTTATGATTTTGGTGCACGAACAGTTATCGAACATAACCTCGAACAGCCGAATTTTTCTCAAATTGTTCGTGTTCGCCGAACGGCTCGAACACCGCCCAAAACAGCTCGAATTTGAGATTGGCGAACAGTTCGAGTAGAACAACGCTCATCTCTACTAATGACACACTTACCAAACACTGATGACATACAGATATAAAACACTAATGACAAACTGACCAAACACTGATGATACACTGATGACATACAGATCCAAAACACTAATGACACACTGACCAAACACTGATGACACACTGATGTAATACACTAATGACACACTTACCAAACACTGATGACATACAGATATAAAACACTAATGACACACTGACCAAACACTGATGACACACTGATGACATACAGATCCAAAACACTAATGACACACTGACCAAACACTGATGACACACTGATGTAATACACTAATGACACAATTACCAAACACTGATAACATACAGATATAAAACACTAATGACACACTGACCAAACACTGATGACACACTGATGACATACAGATCCAAAACACTAATGACACACTTACCAAACACTGATGACATACAGATATAAAACTGTAATGACACACTGACCAAACACTGATGACACACTGATGTAATACACTAATGACACACTTACCAAACACTGATGACATACAGATATAAAACACTAATGACACACTGACCAAACACTGATGACACACTGATGACATACAGATCCAAAACACTAATGACAACTGACCAAACACTGATGACATACAGATCCAAAACACTAATGACACACTGACCAAACACTGATCACACACTGATGACATACAGATCCAAAACACTAATGACACACTGACCAAACACTGATCACACACTGATGACATACAGATCCAAAACACTAATGGCACACTGACCAAACACTTATGACACACTGATGACATACAGATCCAAAACACTAATGACAAACTGACCAAACACTGATGACACACTGATGACATACAGATCCAAAACACTAATGACACACTGACCAAACACTGATGACACACTGATGTAATACACTAATGACACACTTACCAAACACTGATGACATACAGATATAAAACACTAATGACACACTGACCAAACACTGATGACACACTGATGACATACAGATCCAAAACACTAATGACACACTTACCAAACACTGATGACATACAGATATAAAACTGTAATGACACACTGACCAAACACTGATCACACACTGATGACATACAGATCCAAAACACTAATGGCACACTGACCAAACACTGATGACACACTGATGACATACAGATCCAAACCACTAATGACACACTGACCAAACACTGATGTTACACTGATGACATACAGATCCAAAACACTAATGACAACTGACCAAACACTGATGACATACAGATCCAAAACACTAATGACACACTGACCAAACACTGATCACACACTGATGACATACAGATCCAAAACACTAATGGCACACTGACCAAACACTGATCACACACTGATGACATACAGATCCAAAACACTAATGGCACACTGACCAAACACTGATGACACACTGATGACATACAGATCCAAAACACTAATGGCACACTGACTAAACACTGATGACATACAGATCCAAAACACTAATGACACACTGACCAAACACTGATGACACACTGATGACATACAGATCCAAAACACTAATGACACACTGACCAAACACTGATGACACACTGATGTAATACACTAATGACACACTTACCAAACACTGATGACACACTGATGACATACAGATCCAAAACACTAATGACACACTGACCAAACACTGATGACACACTGATGTAATACACTAATGACACACTTACCAAACACTGATGACATACATATATAAAATACAAATGACACACTGACCAAACACTGATGACATACAGATCCAAAACACTAATGACACACTGACCAAACACTGATGATACACTGATGTAATACACTAATGACACACTTACCAAACACTGATGACATACAGATCCAAAACACTAATAACACACTTACCAAACACTGATGACACACTGATGACATACAGATCCAAAACACTAATGACAACTGACCAAACACTGATGACACACTGATGACATACAGATCCAAAACACTAATGACACACTGATGACATACAGATCCAAAACACTAATGATAACTGACCAAACACTGATGACAAAGCACGGTCTTTAGCGGTGCTCAGAAAAGATGGCCAGGGGCAGTGCCAGACTAGTCTTGTCTCCACTGGATCATCATATTATAATTTCTCTGAAACACGGGAACGTTTCAGAGAACTATATGCCTAGCTGCAATCGTGCAGGTCCATCCACTGAGATGTCATTTTGATGTGAAAAATAGAGCAGCAGTGGTACTAATTTCTTATAAAAAATGCTAAATCTGCAATGAGACTAAAAGATCAACCATTGCAGAAGATGAACATAGCTTTATAGACGCTTTATAAGGCATCGATTCATCTTAACTACCTTTTAGTTCTCAGAAAAGAGGTACAGGACTTTAACCGCTTCCCGACCGCCCACTGTAGATAAACGTCCGCGCTGCCTGGGCTCTGTGCAGCGCAGAAGTTTAAAAACGGTGGGTGGTCCCGCAGCGCTCAGGACCCCCAGGGTCCTGCAAGCGCTGCGGGTGCAGAGCAGAGCGATAGCTCTGACAGGGAACATCATCGGGACCTGATTGGATCAGGTCCCAGTGATGTTAACCCTTTGCTGTCTTCTATATGCCGCGATCTATAGTGATCGTGGCATATAGAAGACAGCAGGAGGAGAGGGGGTCGTCCACTTACCTCTCCGACGGCCCGCTTATACCTTCCAGGACCTGACGTTGTTATGGCAGCTGGAGGTCACATGACCGCCTCCAGATCTGCCATATATGGTGTCCTGCTTGGCTCAGCCTGAAGCTGAAGCCAGGCAGGAGACTGACTGTGAAACAGTCAGCGAAGATCTCATGTAATGTAATATATGTCTATTACATTACATGAGATCAGTGATCAGAAAAATAAAAATTAATGTCCCATACAGGGACTAAGTAAAAATGTAAAAAAAAGTAAAAAAAATGTTTTGAAACTGTTAAAAAAAAAATTACAAAATAAATAAAAATAATAAATAAAATATTAAACCGATAAATCCGTATATTTATGCAAAAATAAAAAAAGTACACATATTTGGTATCGCCGCATCTGAAACAACCCGAGCTATAAAACTGTCACACTAATTAACTCCTTCTGTGCACACCGTAATAAAAATAAATAAAAAACGGAGCAAAAAACTATGCTTTTTCCTCATATCGCCAAACAAAAAGTGGAAAAAAACGCGATCAAAAAGCAAAATGGAAATAAAAATCATACCGCTGAAAACGTCATCTTGTTCCGCAAAAAACAAGCCGCCATACAGCTCCACCAGCTGAAAAATAAAAAAGTTATAGCGCTCAGAATAAAGCGATGCAAAAAAAATATTTTTTGTCTAAAATTGTTTTATTGTGTAAAAGCGCCAAAACATAAAAAAAATACAGTAAGTGACAGTAAGTGTAGTATCGCTGTAAACGTACTGACCCGAAGAATAATGCTGCCTGATCACTTTTACCACACACAGAATGGCATAAAAAAAAAACTCAAAAAACAATTCCTGAATTGTTAGTTTTTGTTAATTTTACCTCCCAAAAAACGGAATAGAAAGCGATCAAAAAATGTCACGTACCCAAAAATGGTACCAATAAAAATGACAACTCGTCCCGCAAAAAACAAGCCATCACATGACTCTGTCGGCCAAAATATGGAAAAATTATAGCTCTCAAAATATGGCAATGCAAAAACTAGATTTTGCAAAAAAAAGCGTCTTTTAGTGTGTGACAGCTGTCAGTCATAAAAACCCGATATAAATCTGGTATCTCTGTAATCGCACCGACCCGAAGAATAAAGTAATCTCATCACTTATACCGCACGAGGAACGGCGTAAAAAATAAATAAAACCAATTCTTCACCTGCTACTGATTTGTTTATTATGTCTCCCAATGTGCTCACCACACATCTAGATAAGTTCCCTAAGTGGTCTAGTTTACAAAATTGTGGCACTTGTCGGGGGTCTCCACTGTTTAGGCACATTAGGGGCTCCCCAAATGTGACATGGCGTCCGCTAATTATTCAAACAAATTTTACATTCAAAAAGTCAAATGGCGCTCCTTCCCTTCCGAACCCTGCAGTGCACCCAAATAGTGGTTTTCCCCAACATATGGGGTATCGGCATACTCAGGAGCAATTACACAGCAAATTTAATGGTGCAATTTTTCCTGTTACCCTTATGATAATGCAAAATTAGGGGATGAAAAACATTTTTGTGGGAAAAATGTGAAAATTTTATTTTTACAGCTCAATATTGTAAACTTCTGTGAAGCACCTGGGGGTTCAAGGTGCTCACCACACATCTAGATAAGTTCCCTAAGGGGTCTAGTTTCCAAAATGGTGTCACTTGTGGGGGGTTTCCACTGTTTAGGCACATCAGGGGCTCTCCAAACGCAACATGGCGTCTGCTAATTATTCAAACAAATGTTACATTCAAAAAGTCTAATGGCGCTCCTTCCCTTCCAAACCCTGCAGTGCGCCCAAACAGTGGTCTTCCCTCACATATGGGGTATCAGCGCGCTCAAGAGAAATTGCACAAAAAATTTTGGGGTCCATTTTTTCATGTTACCCCTGCAAAAATAAAAAAAATTGGGTCTAAAGTAACATTTTTGTGAAAAAAGTTAAATGTTAATTTTTTTCTTCCACATTCCAAAAATTCCTGTGAAGCACCTGAAGGGTTAATAAAGTTCTTGAATGTGGTTTTGAGCACCTTGAGGGGTGCAGTTTTTAGAATGGTGTCACTTTGGGGTATTTTCTGTCATAAAGACCCCTCAAAGTGACTTCAAATATGATGTGGTCCCTAAAAGAATGTTTTTGTAAATTTTGTTGTAAAAATGAGAAACCGCTGGTCAACTTTTAACCCTTTTAGCTCCCTAACAAAAAAAAATTTTGGTTCCAAAATTGTGCTGATGTAAAGTAGACATGTGGGAATTGTTATTTATTAACTATTTTGTGTGAAATATCTCTCTTATTTAAGGGCATGAAAATTCAAAGTTTGAAAATTGCAAAATTTCCAAAATTTTCGCCAAATTTCCATTTTTTTCACAAATAAACGCAAGTGATATCGAAGAAATTTTACCACTATCATGAAGTACAATATGTCATGAAAAAACATTCTCAGAATCAGCGGGATCCGTTGAAGCGTTCCAGAGTAATTACTTCATAAAGTGACAGTGGTCAGAATTGAAAAATTTGGCCCGGTCACGAAGGCAAAAACAGGCTCTGGCGTGAAGTGGTTAATGTGGTATCCATGTTGATGTGGTTATACTCCATTTCTGTATACCTGAAGTTTCATACTTTCAAATGAATCTAAAAACAAAAAATGGCTTTGTTCCTTCAGGTGCTATATTATGAAAAAAATTGAACCCAGAAGCTTAATATTACTTCATTAAACTGTCTGTGCTGCCTTAAAGGCTCCTCGGTGTACATCAGCTATTATATATCCACAGTTTCGTTGGCCTGCATCTGAAATCTTCATACCCACAAAAAATGATTACGTCATGAGTAGGAGGCTGTTGATGATCGCTGCCATAGTGGTAGGTCATTGTTATGGTTCAGGTGGAGGAGCAGTCTCTGCACCATCACCAGCAGGTTTTAGCTGTAACTAAAGCCCCCCAAACACATTAGGCCAATGTTGGTCACACTAGTCAATATCGATAAGTTCAACTGACACTCTAATGTATATGTGGGCACTAGCCAACAGATTGTCAGGGAAGATGTTGATCGGGCACGTCTTTCAGAGATAAGCTGCAGGCAGACATGTCTATCAGTGGCTTTCTCATCGATAACACAGAAACGCTTGGCTGAATGAGCGCTTCTGTGAATGGGAGAGCAAGTGGAGAAGGCTGCCGGCCAAACAAGTGGCCAAAGTATCATTCAGTTGACAGCTATCTAATTTGTATATGGGACTTAAAGAGGACCTTTCACCAAATTTTCCATGTTGAACGTGACAAATGATGTAATCGTGGCTGCAGTGCGGAATAAAACTTGTTTTTTCTTTTTTTAAATTTTGCCTTTTTTTGCGGAGATATTAGCAATCAAAGTATTGGCACATAATGAGTTCCATTTTTTCAAGTGAGTGTTATCAATTAGTTTTCACTGGGGGCATGTACAGCTTCTGCCTGTATGAACTGCCCAACCATAAGCAGCCAGCTTATTATTAGGTCTTTTCTTCATCTTAATGAATTGTTGCGTTGTGTGCAGATACCTTTGCTGAAAATTGGATGTTTTTCTTCAGCCCAACAGATTTCATTGTTGACACCTGACAGTGGTAGAGAAGCAGAATTTGATTTAATATAAATCAAATAAATCTCTAAATCATTTAATGTCTAAGTTGTGGGAAGGCCCATTTCTGTTCCAGCATGACTGTGCCCCAGGGCACAAAGTCAGATCCATAAAATCATGGTTGGGTGAGTTTGGTGTGGAAAAACTTGACAGAAAGCATTGATCTCAACTCCATCAAACACTGTTGGGATAAACAAGAATGGAGATTGTGAGTTAAGCCATCTCATCCAACATCAGAGTCCGGCCCTATAAATTCACTTCTGGATGAATCGACAATAATTCCCACAGAAACACTCCAAAATCTTTTAGAAAGCCTTCTCAGAAGAGGGGAGGCTGTTATAGAGGTGGTGGTGGTGAGGGGGTTGGAGGGATGGTCAACTCAATATAAATGTCTATGGAATTAGAATGGGATGTCCTCAAATCTTCTGTGGGTTTAATGTGCAATCTTCTGTGGGTTTAATGTGCAGTTGTTCCAAATCAATACTTTTGTTCATTTAATATATCTTTACATCTGTATGGACATTGTTCCATATCAATGGTTGTCCAATCAACATACTCAACAAGCATAGGTCACTCCTATGAAATTTTGTGTTCAAGGTTAAACAGTGAATAAAAAATAGCCTTCCAAATTAATAAAATAATAAATCATGATAAGTAGGTCATATTTTTTATACAGGCAAATTTGTACATTTCATCCCATTAATTATTTTTTATAATGGTCTGTAAAGAAACTGATGTGAGTGGGTTTTAAGTGGACAAAATTAATTAGAAATAGTTTTGGCGTCTCAAGAGAATTTCACAGCAATGAATAGATGAGGGAAATTACATTGTGTCTCTTTGGATGTTTTGACAATATGTGGGTCACTTATTGCTACTTAAGAATATAATGCAATAGCTTGAAGCAGCGACAGGGTGAAGACAGACAGCGGAGGGACCCCTGCACGGACACTCTATGTGCCCCTTTATTTCTGACAGCTTGTTAAATGACACCTCCTAGCCCAACTAGTGGACGAGACCTATGAAATTCATTACATTACTCCCTTACATGTAATCTAATAGACATTTGGAAACTGCTATAAATGAGACACTGAGGCTCATTCCCCCATGGATCCTTTGCCACTTACTGCATAGGTTGCACATATTGTAGGATCCCCCATGACATGATACTAGATCCATTAAAACCTCATTCCTAATTTCTCGCATGTCATTCTCATGCCACCAAAACAGCTCTGGCCCGTCGAGGCCAGGACTCCACAGGAGGTTTGTCGTATCTGTCATGAAACATTAGCAGCGGATCATTGGAGTCGTTTGTAAGTTGTGAGATGAGGCCTCCATATATTGGATGTCTTTTTCCAGTACATCTCACAGATTCTCGATAAGGTTGAGAATCGAGGAATTTGGAGACAAAGCCAACAACTTTAAGGGTTTTCCAGAATACAGTAAATAAAAAGCTGCCGGAAGCCAGCAAAACAATATAAATGATGTATGCTAACTCTTTTCACTACAAGTGCCACATCCCTGATCCTTTCCATTGGTCATTTGTTTACATTAGATGGATGCGTCCATCACATTTCATGCTCCCCATGTGACCGCTGCAAACCATAACTGGGCAATTCTTACATCTTAGCAGGGTGCATTACAAACCACTGTCATTATAAAATGCAGCTGCCATGAAGGGGTGTACTCCTGGGTGCAACAATGTTTAGGTGGGTGGTACGTGTCAATGAGATATTCACATGAATGCCAGGACAAAATGTTTCCCAATATACTACACTGCCTGCTCCAATTTGCTTTACACACAACACTTCTATCAGCACTACATCTAATACACTTGTACAAGCTGGGGTAACTGGGATAACCATTGAAGTCATGTTGTCAGCAGAGTCTAATGTACACTGTGGATGCCATTTACTCTAGGGCATCTGGGAATACTATACCATTGAGATCATTTGTTTTCATCCTGTCCTTGAAGGACCAGAAGTGTCCAAATATTTCACATTCTCTATTGTAAACCACACTAAGAGTACGGTTATCATTACATCTGTTAGTCTTTCGGTTGGCTTTAGTCCGACGCCTAAAATGTCATTTCTAAATACTGTATCTAACTTTACACCCTAATCACTTTTGTAATTAGCCATATTACACAATACTATACACTTCTCCCCATCTAGCTAATTCCTAAATGTGTTTTTTTTTACTCCACTTCCTGTGACATTTCGTTTGAGAAGAGCCTCAAACAGGACATCACAGGAGGCTGGGGCTGCATTCACTCTGCGCTGCATTTAACCCCCCTCCTGGATCATGGCATCATCAGGGGGCAGCGCTGCAGTTACTTACTGCATTTTCTTGTATCGTTGCCCTCTGAATATGTCCTGGAACCATGGTGATAGATACTGTCGGAGAGGTGAGTGCAGCGCCAGCCCTCTGCTTCTATCTCCACCACAGCATCTTCTAACTGTGAAACAAGATGTCATCAGGGGCAGAAATAGAAGCAGTGAGTAACACCAGCGCTGCCCCACAGCTTCTAGAACCGTGACTTGTGCAACTTATACATTTGCCTGAAAGGGGTTGTCCAGGATTAGAAAGGATAGTGCATCTAATTCACACAGCTATATGGATTAACTACATACTTCTACAATTTTTATTGCTGTGTTGTGAAATAGAATTCTTACCGCTAGGAACAAAGTTCAATTCAGTTAAAAATTTGATTGGGACCAAATTCATTCATCACAAATCAAATGGGCCCTGAAATGACACTTATTATGCTCGGAGGTCTATCCAGAACACCCCAAAAGAATATAAACAAAGGAGTGAAGAGGTTGAAAAAATAATAGAAGATTATACTCACCTATTCTAGGGGCTCCTCGTCTGTCCTGCTGCCGCAGCTCACCCGCCAAGTGCTCCAGTCTTTACTTCAGATCTTCAGCCACTGACTAAGCCTCACATGGTCACATTAGATGTGAGGCACGTCACTGAGGTGGTGTGCCCCATATGACCACAAAAGGCATAGTCAGGGCCAGGAGACCCAATGATAAGACTTAAGGGCCAGGCAGGGAGCTGCAGCAGAGGACATGTGTGGGGCAGGCCTTGGACAGGAAGATATAAACTTTTAGCAATTTTTAACCCCTTCCCAGCCCTCAGAAGAATCTAACAATATGGTGGCCGTCATTTCGATGTATTCTTGCAAATCTTATCATAATTTTTTTTTTTATAAAATTCATGACGAATTTGATTAGTTAAGATTTGATTTGCTCATCTCTAGTTGAACGTGATAATCTCCATCAATGAGAATGTGCCTGAGCGGCAATACAAATGTGACATTGTTTATAGAAGAAGGCAGCCATGTTTTTTTTTTATTATTATTTTGGAAGATTTTTATGGTACACATTTATTTTAAAGGTAACTACTGCATTAAACTGAAGGAGAAAAAAAATGATGACACTTACTGAGCTTTCCGACACTGATATATGCAAGGCGTCATTAACTTCACTTTCATTAAATGTGCTCACATTTAATTATCCCGCTATATTTTACCGTAATAAATAAATATTATGGCTGCGCTCCAGTACTGTCAATAATGGCATAATTATGCCCTCTCAATGAATGCCAGATGTAGTTACACCTTACGGTAGGCATAATTATAAGTAGCAATCTTTTTTTCTCCCTTGATTGAACATTGCATACCTTCTCATTAGATTTTTTTTTCACCTGGGATCATTACTGAAAAAGATCATTCCGATTTCTTTTAACAAGCGAGAAAAAAACAAACAAATCCAAGATATAACCTTACCAAAACCTCTAAAATTCACAAGGCGTCTACAGTTATTCAAAGTATAAAGGTGAGACACCCAGGAGCGGAAGAAAGCAAGAGTTTGAAAATGAATGATTCACAAGTTTTGCAAGTAAACTTTCTGATGTATTTTAAAGCACAGAGTTAATATTTCATAGACGCTTAATCCGCTCATTCAGAAATAGCAGCTCCAACTCTCAAATATTTATACAGTTTTTGAGGCAAAACAAGGCCTGTGTGCTTTGTGCATTGCGCTTTTTCCTCTGTCACATCCGTAAGATTTACACTAGATCAGGCAGGCAGAAAATAATTGAATGTAACTAGGGAGAGGTGCCGAAGGTAAGCAAAACTTTTAAATTGTTTACCGCATACCAAAATAGCCGGGTGATTTCACCTCTGCCTCCACGTTTACGAGAGCTAAAAACTAGAGAGCGGAACGACAAATCATCGAATCGGAGAAGGAAATATATTTCGATTGTATTTATTACACATATTAGGAATCAGCTCACATAGTGTAAATGAAACTATTTATGCGTAACATAGAAAGCATTTTAAGCAAGCGCTTGTTAGGGCTGTGAATCAGGCTTTGCCGTGGAGTCAATATATCAAAAATATTCAACACTAATATATTGTAAGATTAAACCCGTGGAGAAAAAAAAAAAAATATTCACCATTTTTTTCAACTATGTGTTTCCATCCCTTAATATCCATTGTGTAGTTCAAGCACAGGACAAGGTGATCTTCCAAGCCTTGCAATTTTCAGGAACACTGTATCTCCAAGGTACCCGGCAATCCATTTTATTTTCATTACCTCCTATTCCCCCCTTCTGGTTGTACTACAGGGAAATGACGCGCCCCTGGGCCTGTGTCGCGCTGCGTTGCGCACGCGGGAGCTTACCCGGAGCCGGATCTCTTGAGGGTTGTAGTCTCGTGGCGGTGACCCGGTCCGTGCCCAGGGAGTCAAACTGAGCGGCGATGTAACAGCGGTAGATGTAGGACGACTACGCCACCCGTTGAATGCAGCTATGGAGCTGCCGCTGCAGGACAGTCCGCTGAGGCCGGTGGATGGATGGTGCAGCGTAGATGGTATAACCCCCAACGGGAGGGGTATGGCCTCAGGGCAGCAGATGTGGATGATGGGGGTAGCAGGAACCACTCAGAGACGGTGCGGTGTAATTCAGGGTCTTTACTGGTAACAACGATAGACCCTCCCGGAGTACTTGCTAGTGAATGGGGCCTGGTCAGTCCTTGAGCAGATGGGATCTCCCCTGGCCAGGCGGAGTTGTAGGCCTCCCAAACTGACTGTACTCTTCTGGCTACCTTGCTAGAAGCGGATATAAGTAGCCCACGTCCCTGAGTGTACCGTGTGGTGCTCACCCGTATGGCCGGTGACTCGGGGCCTTCTAATGGCTTCCGCTCCACGATGGCGGTGCTGGTCCCACGCGTGTGACCGTGCCTTCGGGTTTCTGGGCCTGAGGACCTGAAATCCCCTGCCGGTCGGCTTCTGCTGCTGGGTAAGAGTTAGTCCCCACAGCCTCGGACGCCGGGTCCGGTAAGAAAGCTTCTCAGTCAGGGCGAGCTCTGCAGCTGCCAGCCCCTGACTCGTAGTAGTATTGCTTCTGCTGTTTCTTGTCTCTACTCTCCTTGACTCCAGGCTCAGGCCCCTGGACAGGGCCTGCCTGTGTAGCAGAGCCCATAGAGCAGCTCTGCTCCCTGTCTTCTCCTCTCAGAACCCCCCACCCTGCCTCAGCCCCAGGTTTATATAGGGGAAGTCCTTCCCCTCTCAAGACTGGGCAGGAGGTGTGGCATGCACAGGATCCCTGACCAAAGGACCTCCCACCTGCTCTCAGACGTAATATCTCTATCACTGTGGCAACCAGACCCCTGGGGTGTCACATTCCCCCCTAGTGAAATTTAGTACTCCGGGACTAAACATATTTTTTTAGAAAAACATAACAAGGTATAACAATAACAATACAATAAGAAAAACACATAAGATGGTTACGGCGTGTCTGCAACCGGGTGCAGTTTTGAAAAGCAAGGTGTCCATTTCACCAAAACAGGGAGACGTAACCAGGTAGGGGTCTGTCCTACCCCGAGTCCTTAACAGTCTTTTAGTCCATCCTGGGTTACGCTCCACTAACTGTACAAAGGATTCCCGGTAAATCCACCAAGGACTCCTATAAATAACTGGAAACACATAATATTTACAAGATATGGCCGCTCTCAGTCCTCGGCCAGTGGGGATAAGGATTGGCTGCTCACAGTCCTCAGCCTGTGGGGAGATGGGATGGCTGCTCACAGTCCTCAGCCTGGTTAAGGATAGGGGACACACGGGAACAGTTCACACTTGTCCCAACGGGGACCATATTTTAATTAGCAACACAAGTACCCCTACGGGTAGCTATGTACAGTTCCACTTTACCGTACTTCAGTAACGGCATCCTCCTGCTCCTTCTTGTGTGTAGGCTTCAGACCCGTCCGGGTCCTCTTGGCCTTCCTCGTATTGGTAGTACTGCAGCTCCTCCTCAGTCAGACGGTGTACATGGAGGGCGTACAGTCCTTTGGCACCCTTATGCCGGGTGAAGGTAACCACATCACCCGGATAGAGATCACGTCCGCGGTGCCCGTCCGGGCTGGCATGTTGTGCGAAAAGATCTGCGCCCAGGGGTGGCACTGTGGAGGTTGAGGGCGCCGTAGGGGCGGCAGCGCCCGGGGGTACTCGGCCTTGCGACCAGGCCGGGGGTGCTTTGGAAGTAGAGGGCACTGTTGGAACAGCGGCGCCCTGGTTCACTAGGCCTTGCGACCGGGCCTGGAGAGGGTCGCCGTAGATGACGCCCGGGGTCAGAGAGTGCGACTTTGGGCCTGGGCGCGGGCTGGTGGTGGCGGTGCCCAGGGCTGGAGGGCTCGGCCGCAGGGCTTGTTGCGGGGGCTGGAGCAGGTCGGTGTTCGCAGCGCCCGGGGTCAGCGGCTCCACCAGGGGGCCCGGGAGCAGGCTGACGCTGGCAGCGTCCGGGACAGGGAGACTCCTCTTACCTGCTCCCGCGACCGCTCCTGCGTCACGCGTCTTCTCCTGGTGCTGGTCGGGGCCCGCTGCGGCTGGGGCGCTGCCGATGCTGGGCAGCTTAGTCTGCTGCCGGTTCGCCATCTTGCTGTCCGTTCCTGGTGTCCTCCTCCCCCCTAGTGGACCGTGGCCTACCTTGCGATGATCCTGTTCCGTAGGCCGCGGCTCCGCAGTGGATCGTCAGGGTTGAGGACCTTCCGTCGCGCTCCTGTGACGTCGGCGTCTGCTGGGCTCCTTCCAGGACCCTACGCAACGTCCGGACGTGAGGCGGGGCTTCAGTTCTCGCGTGCTTTCAGAGTCCACGCCCCTCTTCTTCCCGCGCGGCGTCCTCAAGATGGCGTCCAATGGCGGGAAAACTCCACGGATGGCGGGAAGAAGGCAAAAGATGGCGCCGGATGGCGGGAAACTTCACCGATGGCGGGAAGAAGGCTGAAGATGGCGCCGGATGGCGGGAATCTTCACCACAGGTAAGTTTGAAAAGTCTCTTTTTCAGGCACGCAGTACCCGGTGGTTGCGGGCACGAAATCCTGCCGACTACGCCAAAAGTTGACGCGCCCCTGGGCCTGTGTCGCGCTGCGTTGCGCACGCGGGAGCTTACCCGGAGCCGGATCTCTTGAGGGTTGTAGTCTCGTGGCGGTGACCCGGTCCGTGCCCAGGGAGTCAAACTGAGCGGCGATGTAACAGCGGTAGATGTAGGACGACTACGCCACCCGTTGAATGCAGCTATGGAGCTGCCGCTGCAGGACAGTCCGCTGAGGCCGGTGGATGGATGGTGCAGCGTAGATGGTATAACCCCCAACGGGAGGGGTATGGCCTCAGGGCAGCAGATGTGGATGATGGGGGTAGCAGGAACCACTCAGAGACGGTGCGGTGTAATTCAGGGTCTTTACTGGTAACAACGATAGACCCTCCCGGAGTACTTGCTAGTGAATGGGGCCTGGTCAGTCCTTGAGCAGATGGGATCTCCCCTGGCCAGGCGGAGTTGTAGGCCTCCCAAACTGACTGTACTCTTCTGGCTACCTTGCTAGAAGCGGATATAAGTAGCCCACGTCCCTGAGTGTACCGTGTGGTGCTCACCCGTATGGCCGGTGACTCGGGGCCTTCTAATGGCTTCCGCTCCACGATGGCGGTGCTGGTCCCACGCGTGTGACCGTGCCTTCGGGTTTCTGGGCCTGAGGACCTGAAATCCCCTGCCGGTCGGCTTCTGCTGCTGGGTAAGAGTTAGTCCCCACAGCCTCGGACGCCGGGTCCGGTAAGAAAGCTTCTCAGTCAGGGCGAGCTCTGCAGCTGCCAGCCCCTGACTCGTAGTAGTATTGCTTCTGCTGTTTCTTGTCTCTACTCTCCTTGACTCCAGGCTCAGGCCCCTGGACAGGGCCTGCCTGTGTAGCAGAGCCCATAGAGCAGCTCTGCTCCCTGTCTTCTCCTCTCAGAACCCCCCACCCTGCCTCAGCCCCAGGTTTATATAGGGGAAGTCCTTCCCCTCCCAAGACTGGGCAGGAGGTGTGGCATGCACAGGATCCCTGACCAAAGGACCTCCCACCTGCTCTCAGACGTAATATCTCTATCACTGTGGCAACCAGACCCCTGGGGTGTCACAGAAAGGCAATCTATGCAGTTATTAACCCCTTCCCACCACAGCCAATTTTTGGGAAAAAAATGCAGTTGCTCCATGGTTCTATGTGTTTTGTCTTTATGTTGCAGGGGAAAAAAAATAAAATAAAAAAAAAATAAATATATATAAATATATATATATATATATATATATATATATATACACACATATATTTGTGTGTACCGTGTTAGCCACTAGATAGAAAAATATTTAGATTTGAGAGTCCTCAGTGGTTGATACCTTTCATGGCTAACTGAAAAGACGGTAACAAATTGCAAGCTTTCCAGACTACTCAGGCCTCTTCATCAGGCATAGAATAACACAAAATCTGAAGAGTCACACATCTATGGCATTATTTCTGTGCCCTATTGTGTATAAATATGTGACTCTTCAGATTTTGGGTTATTCTATACCTGATGAAGAGACCTGTGTAATCTCGAAAGCTTACAATTTGTTACCATCTTTTCAGTTAGCCATTAAAAGGTATCAACCACTGAGGACTCAAATGTAAATATTTGTCTTTACGTTGTACATTCTGTGTATATCAATCACTTTGAATCATGATTCTCCAGGTCAGTACAATTATGGTGACACCAAAAATTGTATAGAATATTTTTCATTCAAGCAGAGAAAAAAAAATCCGAAATTTTTAAAAATAAAATTTGTTGGTTTGTGTCGCCATTTTCCAAGAACCCAACATTTTTGTTTTATTGATATCATTTTTTGGCTGTATATATGACGTTTTGATCTTTTTTAAACTATTTTTTTGGTGAAGCATGGAGACTAAAAAATGCATTCCTGACGTTTTAATTTTTTATTGATCAGGTTAGTGATAGATCAGATATATGAATGTGGCATAAGAAATATGTTTCTTTTATTACATTTTTTAAATATTTTTTAAAACTTTTTTATTTTTTACTTTATTTTTTAGTACCCTCAAAGGACTTGAAACTGTGATTGTCTGATCGCTCATACTATATAACACAATGCCACAGTATTGCGTTATATAGTATAAGACCATGGTACCACTATCAGTATTTGGTCAGTATTCGGTCAATATTTTTTCTAAGGAGTGGGAGCCAAAACCAGGTGAGGAACAATCAGAGAAAAGGTATAATAGAAACAAGTCACCAATTCTGCATTTATCACCCACTCCTGGTTTTGGCTCCCACTCCTGAGAAAAAATACTGACCAAATACTGATAGTGGGGCTGTGACCTTAATCTCGGTCTCCTTTGAAGCTGAGCTGAACTTCAGAAAATTACCAAGATGTCAATGACTGGGGCCTTTAGCAGGTTCCCAGCTTACATAGTAACTCATCGGTGTCTAGCGATCATGTCATAGGATGCTCTTTGGAGCCGGTAAATGCAAGCAGCACCATATGTTCCATTTACATGCTACTGTCAGAGATTGATAGCGGAGTTTCAAAGGTTAAAGCGGTATTCCCATCTCCAAGATCCTATCCCAATATATAGTGGAAGTAATATAAATCATAAATACCTCTAATTAGAAATGTAGTGTAGTTCTTCTGATTCGCTGTGTTGCTTACCTCATGTGAAAAGCATTACAGTAGCTTAGGTATCCATGGTTATGACCACTCATATAGTGACAGTTAGTTAGCTAGTTGCTAGTGGTCATAAGCATAAATGTCTAAGCTACTGCGAAGCCCTGCACATGAGGAAAGAGACATAGAGAATCAGAAGAACTGTACTACATTTCTAATTGGAGGTATCTGCTAATATTACCATTATTACACCTACTACAGATTCGAATAAGATCTTGGAGATGGGAATACCCCTTTAACAGTCGTGTATTGAAATCATGACTGCCGAGTCTGTTAAAGATAGATGCCAGCAATTTAATATAGCAGGTATTATGCTGGATGTGGAGGACCCCCTCCACATGCAATGAACCCCACAATCACATACATGTATGCAAAATTGTGCTAAGGGGTTTAAAGGGGTTGTCCAGAACTTACATATTGATGACCTGTCCTTTGGATCTTCTTGAATAGGATATTAGATGCAGCAGTCACTTGACAATGTACTTTGTTGCGTAAATTACTTAAATTCGGCAAATGTCAGAGCAAATAAAAGCTCATTATGGTGTTACCGGGTGTCGGACCCCTATCTAACCTATGCTACGTCATCAGTATGTAAGGGGCGATTGGTGGCCCTCACTGTGAAGGTGGCAGGTAGAGCAGGGAGGTAGTTAGCCTGTAAGTTTTTATTCCCATAGTAAAAAAAAATTGTCCTGTATAAACCTTTTATCTGCCTTAATGCCATGATATATTAATATTATGCACTGATAACATGTTGGACTATTATTTATTTATTGATATTGTGTCTGTTTTGCTTTATTTATTCATACAGTGCCAGTGGCCGTTTCAATGTCATGTTTCTAGTACTATACTCAGTCTGGTCTTATTCCTGATAACATAATACTTGTGTTTGTAGTTATCATGCTTCCTTCTTCTCAAAGAGAAAATTCCACTTCCGAGAACATGATGCTTATTTTTAATCTGGCCCCAGGGGCGATATAATGATAGCAGCACAAAGAATGACTTGCAGCTCCATTTCAAGTCCTCTTCTCTCATTCAGCATTATCCTTTTATGGCTCTCAAGGTCCCTCCTTGGGATTCAGTATCCGGAATAAGGTTACCGTTTGTCTAAGTATGTATTGGCAGACTGGGAGTTACCAATTAGGTGATAAGAAGAAAAAGAAAACTGCCTTTAGATTTGATTTGCTAATGGCTTGGCATGCCAGCAAACCAAATCTGTGCCCCAAATGCTAAAAAAAATGAATGGTGTATCCAAAAGATTTTCTGTTTATCAGATACTATCAAGCTTCCACAATGACAGCACATTGCTGTTACAATGGCCAACACGGAAGCTTCCAATCCTTATATAAAAAATGTATGGAAAATTGAAACATTACAATGTGACTTTTAGGCTTCCAAATAGAAGCACTCTAATAGTAACCAGAGCAAAATGGGGCTACAAAGAGCATCTTTGGAGGACACGGTGCTTGAACGCACTATGTGGATGATAAAATGATTTCAATGTGCAGTTTGATCTACAGCATTGTTACAGAGCACGTGATCTGCACAGTGACAACAGCTCATCCAAAGCCCCCATTGCCAGATTATCTTTGGATATCTGGTAAACAGAATAGTGTCATCCAAAAAGGGAAAGCTTTCTACACATGTAGCCCATCTTTAATCGAGTTTGTCACCAGGTTTTTGCAACCCCATCTCAGAACACTATAATGTAGGGGCAGAGACCCTGATTCCAGAAATGTGTTACTTACTGGGCTGCTTGCTGTCGTTTTGATAAAATCACTGTTTTATCTGCTGCACATCTAATAGTTGTTTGAATGCTGAGCTCTGTATATCCTCCCTACAACTAAATGGCAGCATTTTGCCCATGTACAGTTTACACAAAAAGCAGTCAATCATTGTTGGGGGTAGGGTTATACAGAGCTCATGAATATGGAGGACTATATGGCTGCAGGTTTACTAGTAATCTAATGATAATCTCCTGCTGACAAAACAGCGATTTTATCAAAACTACAGCAAGCAGATTAGTTAGTGACACATCAATGGAATCAGGGTCTCTGTCCCTAAATTCGTTTGCACTCAGATTAGGTAGCAAAAACCTGGTGACAGATTGCCTTTAAAATGATAAAGATATGAAGATTAGTGATGAGTGAACGTGCTCAGATAAGGGGTTAACCGAGCATGCTTTGGTGCTAACAGAGTATCTTCGGCGTGCTCGCAAAATAGGTTTGAGTCGCTACAGCTGCATGTCTCGTGGCTTTTCGACAGCCACAACACATGCAGGGATTGACCAACAAACAGGCAATCCATGCATGTGTTGCGGCTGTCGAAAAGCCACGAGACATGCAGCTGTGGCGACTTGAACCTATTTTTCGAGCACGACAAAGATACTCTGTTAGCACCTGATAACCCCTAATCCGAGCACGTTTGCTCGTCATCTCTACTAATTATACATATTAAGTCACTTCTGTTACACCAGTTTTGTCAGGAGGAAGGGGCTCAAATTCTGACCAACTATTGTGAGAAGCTTGTGGAAGAATATCCCAAACGTTTGACCCAAGTCATTCAGCTTAAGGGCAATGGTACCAAATACTAATGAAATGTATGTAAAGTTTTGACTTTGCAGTAAGTAATAAAAATGCCTTAAAACATTCTCTCTCTCATTATTCTGGCATTTGGCAAATATAAAAAGTTATGGTAATCCTAATTGACCTAAAACGAGAAAGGTTTATTCTGATTTCATGTCAGTTATTGAGAGAAACATGCATATGTGTCTTTTTATATAGTGTATGTAAACTTCTGGTTTCAACTATATCTAACAACCACCACATGCACAAAGTACAGAAAGTTGCAAGAGCAGAATACATAAGATTCTACATAATTAATCTACAAAGAGCAGAAACATATATTGGTATAAAATATGCACATATTAATAGGGAATTTAGATTGTGAGCGCAAATGGGGACAGTGGTGATAATGCCTGTGGAGCTATATGATCATGCATAATAAGAAATTATATAGTATAAGGGGGTTCTTTTAATAACACTGATAACATCCAATTTTCAACTCCAATTAACACAATGGATTCACAAACGTAATAACTATAACTAGAGCTAAAAGAAACAAAAGATATTGTGAAATATTGAAAAGCCCAACGATAACATGTCTGTAACCCAACTCCCATATGTTTCAATAGTGGGAGAGACAACTGCATGGCCACTTATGAATGCTATTGGGGTTCAGGCACCCCTATCAGTCTGACTTCATTAGAGGGGTTAGACTGTATGACTACTTTAATGACCCAAAAAAAGATGGTTTTAAAAAAAATCCTTCTTATATATCAATGTGTTATCAGAGTTTGGAAAACACAAAAACTGTGTTTCAAAATAGTATAGTATGGAAGTACACTCAACGCCATGTATGATTTGACTTGTTTCTGCAGAGGCTACTTGCCAACTCTGTGTCCAGACTGTGAGTGAACCAGCTCTAACCTCCTCTCTCCCAGCAGTGTGTCCCAGCATGATCTCAGACAGCTGAATGTCATCCAGCCAATCGGCTGCCTGTAACCCACCACTTTATGTTCAATGTCTCTGAGGATGAGATCATTTACTCAGTGCTAGTCATCACCTCCCACATTACAAAAGCTTTGGCAATACTCTGCAGCAAGCAGTCACTTCTGGGATGAGATGTGCTTTTTATGTAAAGTAGGCAGGACTTCCAATACCGTATAAAAAGCATATTCACAAAGTAAACCATTTTAATGAACCAAGATGTCGCTTTATTTATAGCGCTCTGAAGGCAGTTTACAATGGATCATACACTCAATATTATATCAGCCAGATTCTACATATGCAATAATAAATCCATATCCAGTTATGAAATTATACAGCACAAAATAACATCAGCTGCGCACGGGTACCATCATAACTGAACCAATTTGTGATTTGGCCACCTGCATTCCGTGAACATAAGCTGAAATTCTGACACCATCTGTTCTGTTCACATTTTAGAGTCAAATCAATAATCCATATCGCTATAGTGTTATAGAGCACATTAATCATTTGTAAAATATCCAAATCAGGTGCTGAATGGTTAAGTCCTGATTTATTTTCTCACGGTGGGAAACCAGAATATGTACATTTTAAAATTAATACTATGATGACCATTTTGATGAATAAAGCTGTTTGTGTGCCCTAAAAGTGTAAAAAGACAAGAGTATTTTGAAGGGAATGCTTCTTAAATGTTAATCTCCTTCTAAGATTAACTGTAGTTATTGCATGAGCAATTGAATATTCCTGCACTGTTTTTTTTTAAAGAGTAATAGGGCTGAGAATCCATGACCAATCCCCAACTCAAAGCTTTGTAGTACATCAAAACTACCAGACAATGGCCACGATTCAGAAAATTGGCAAAAAACACTTTGATAAGTCACAACATGTTTGTAGGATACCATTTTAGGCAGCTCAGCCAAAATAGATAGAGCTAGGGAGGAACCGGAACAGGACAGAGTGTGGCTACATCTGCCATCAAATTCAAAACTGGCAGTGTATCTTATGTGGCGCCCCTGCGGGTTCAGTCGCCACAGAGGTACTGCATCTCACCCAGAGGTGTGGTATCTCACTCTCACGTAAGGATAGAGTGCTGCCCGGGACCCTAACACCTGCATCCAACACTACACTACTCCAGACCAGCAGGAGGGGCAAGATGCGTCGCTTCCCTGCTGAGCCCTGTCCCTGTCTGGAGTGGGGGGAACCAAAGTAGGGGGAACCATGTAGTGGGTGTGGGTGGAGGAAGAAGTTCAGGGGAGCACCTGTTAGGGATAGTATATAGAGAGAAGCCATCTTGGGAGTGGTCAGACAGTCTGAGAGGAGAAGTAGAGGGAGCAGGAGCTCTGCTCAGGAGGAGGGCCTAGAGAGAGGCCCAGGACAGACTGAGGAGGAGAGGAGCAAGAGGAAGGCTCCAGGAACGAAGAAGGGATCCCAGGGGTACGGGCAGTGCTGGAGGCCACATGTACGCCTGAATCTGCCAGGCGGTGGAGGGATCAAACCGCAGAGGCGACTGGCCCCTAATCAGTGAGAATTGCAACGTTCAACTGGAAACCGGAGGCTTCTGTACTTTCAGGGTGCAGTTGCCACATCCGCACTCAAGTCACCAAAAAGGTAACCACACAGGATCCAGGGAACTCCAGGTTGCCTGGAAAGATCCGAGGATACCGGCTTGGGACATTGTTTGGCGAGGCGCAGGGCAAGAAGGGTGAGGGCCAGCATAGGAAGACGACTGAGAAGGGCATATAGAAGGGGGTCCTGTCACGCACTCTTGAAACACCTGGGAGTTTGCTGAACCCCTGCCTGGTGACCGCAGCGTGACATGGGAGGTCGCAATCTGGAAAGTGTAACCTGAGGAACTTATCAACTGTGAGTAAACTCTGAAGACTGCACCCCACTGTCTCTGCGAAATTATTGCTGCGCCATCACCCCCTGCACTACACCGCAAAATCTTTAACATCTACACTGCCCTGGAGCTAAGCTCTACCTGTGGAGAGCTAAACCAACTCTGCTGCATTTACACCAGCTCCAGAGGACCTGCTCCGCAGCGGCGGTTCCATATAGCCGCATACCACAGGTGGCGTCACGAACTGTATATAAAAACTATAAATCCCCTGTAATTATTCCCCTTTCGATTGACCGCCCTGGGTCATTGCCACTGTGACATCTCCCCTAGCAACAAACGGCCCGGCACCGAGTACCCCACGGCCCAGGGGGCGCGTCATCTTTGGCGTCACGAACAGGATATGAACCCACCCGTTATCACTGGGTATTGTGCGCCTAGAGACTGTGTTCCATACTGAATGTGGCGCCCGCCCCAGAAGAACGGGCGCCATTATGTGCGAGACCAAAGACAACAAGAAACCGCCTCCCATCGTGGGTCAGGTTCCAGAATGGCGCCAGAAGTGGGGTCCGCCCCGAGAAGCAGTGGCCATGTATGTAGATGTGTCCATCAAGATGGGGGGCCGCCCCTAGGTGTGGCCGACAGCAAGCTGCCATGGAACCGCCTCCAAAAGGGGAGAGGAGAGAAGAAACCTGAGAGACAGGGCAGAGTCTCCAGCAGTCTAGACAGACCGCACCCGGCAGGCAAGATGGAGAGAGGTGAGCCTGGAACTCCAGCCTGTGGCCTGCAGCAGCGCGACACACCTCTCACCCTGGAGGAGGTGGTCTACAAATTGTCCTTGGAGAATTCAGAGTTTCTCCACGCCGAGATGCAAGAACTCGGTCGGCGGGTGGAGAAGGCCCAGCAGGCAGCCATTGCCGGCTGGAAGGAGGAGATGCTGGGGAGGATGATGACCAGGCGGTAGCCAGCGCGGCGTTCCACGGCAGCGCCCCAGCCCCAGCGGAGCCTGACCAGAACCAGGAGGCAGCGTGTAGCACAGGAGCAGCCACGGGAGCAGGTAAGATGAGTCTCCCTGTCCCTGGCGCTGACGGCGCTGACCAGCTCCTGGGCCTCCTGGCGGAACCGCCGTGCCCGGGCGCGCACACCCCCGGTCTGCTCCTGGGCCCGTAGCCTTCTACCCCGGGCGCTGGTGAGGAAGACCTACTCCTAGGCCCCCTTCAAGAGCCATCTGCCCCCACACCCGAATAGGTGTACGGGCGCACGGCCTGGGACTAGTCCGCGGAGGTGGAAGACCAGAACTTCCCATTGCTGCCCACTCCCGAGCCCCCAGTTGTCCACCAGGAAGAAGAAGATCCATTTCTGTGGGATAATCCGGGGGGGGGGGGACCTTATGGGTTTTCCTGGGGATACCCGAAGGGAAGCTGCCCGACGGGAGGAGTACTGTAAGAGGGAGCTCCGGCAGCTAGAAAAAGAGCGGCACATCCGGCGGGTGCGCTGGGAGGAAATGGAAGTGAGAAACATGGAGGAGAAGACCCGGGCCTGCAAGGCAAAGTTGACCGCGCCTGAGCCACGTGCAGAAGGGACCATGGTGAAATTTGATTTAGAGGCCGGGTGGGGATTCATAAGAGAGCCCCACATGGCGCGGGACTTCTTCGTTAATCAGCTGAATATGGAGTTCCATCTCCAGCAGGGACACCCCGACCGAAATTTGTACCCCGGTGACCGAGTCACTTACACCCGGCACAAGGGGGAACGGGGTTGGTACGCTCTCCGTGTACACAGGGTAGTGGAGGAGGAGGAGAGTGTACCCTCACCGTCTAAGGCTGATGACCCAGCTGGGTCAGCCTGTAAGAGCCAGGTGTTCCCCAGGAGGGGGCACCACTGCTGAACTGCTAAAATTGAGAACTGTATACAGTTACCCGGAAGGGTGTGGCAGAGACACTGCAAGTTTGTTTATGTGTGCATAATTACCCGGTAAGGGTATCAAAGACTGACAGGCTGAGGACTGTGAGCAGCCAAAAACTTTACGTTGTAAATGGTTACGCTTCTTAAAGTGCCCCTTATTGGTTTTATATAACAAGACTGACCTCAGAATAAAAACCCATTTGGCGTGGCCGAAGACGTGGTCCAACACCTGGATCACCTATGCCTTGCAGCCACGCCCAGGGCCTACGTTGAGGGTTTTCGGACGGGTCCCTCATGTTGCACAGATTGCACCTTGTATGGTGGAATGGACACCCGGTTACAGATCGCGCTGTAACCTGTTGAGAATGTTTTACCTGCGTGAAAAATGTTTTATGAGTATAAAGAAAAATGTGTGCTTTAAAAGTTTTATATAGTAACCTGCAACGTTTATGTAATGTGCCTCCCATAAAGGGAAGAAAAGTTGTTTGAAAATTCTTCTATGTGATGCATCTAAAAATTGTATGTCTAAAATGTGTTTTTTACTCTGTTCCAGCACGCGGACGTGATGTGTTTAACCAGGGGGGTATGTGGCGCCCCTGCGGGTTCAGTCGCCACAGAGGTACTGCATCTCACCCAGAGGTGTGGTATCTCACTCTCAGGTAAGGATAGAGTGCTGCCCGGGACCCTAACACCTGCATCCAACACTACACTACTCCAGACCAGCAGGAGGGGCAAGATGCGTCGCTTCCCTGCTGAGCCCTGTCCCTGGATGGAATGGGGGGAAGCAAAGTAGGGGGAACCATGTAGTGGGTGTGGGTGGAGGAAGAAGATCAGGGATAGTATATAGAGAGAAGCCATCTTGGGAGTGGTCAGACAGTCTGAGAGGAGAAGTAGAGGGAGCAGGAGCTCTGCAGGAGCTCTGCTCAGGAGGAGGGCCTAGAGAGAGGCCCAGGACAGACTGAGGAGGAGAGGAGCAGGAGAAAGGCTCCAGGAATGAAGAAGGGATGCCAGGGGTACGGGCAGTGCTGGCGGCCACCCGTACACCCGAATCTGCCAGGCGGGGGAGAGATCAAGCCGCAGAGGGGACCGGCACCTAATCAGTGAGAATTACAAAGTTCAATTATAAACCGTAGGCTTCTGTACTTCCAGGGTGCAGTTGCCACATCCGCACTAAAGTCGCCAAAAAGGTAACCACACAGGATCCAGGGAACTCCAGGTTGCCCAGAAAGATCCGAGGATACTGGCTTGGGACATTGGCGAGAAGCAGGGCAAGAAGGGGGTCCTGTCACGCACTCTTGAAACACCTGGGAGTGTGCTGAACCCCTGCCTGGTGACCGCAGCGTGACGTGGGAGTTCGCAATCCGGAAAGTGTAACCTGAGGAACTTATCAACTGTGAGTAAACTCTGAAGACTGCACCCCACTGTCTCTGCGAAATTATTGCTGCGCCATCACCCCTTGCACTACACCGCAACATCTTTAACATCTACACTGCCCTGGAGCTAAGTTCTACCTGTGGAGAGCTAAACCAACTCTGCTGCATTTACACCAGCTCCAGAGGACCTGCTCTGCAGCGGTGGTTCCATATAGCCGCATACCACAGGTGGCGTCAAGAACTGTATATAAAAACTATAAATCCCCTGTAATTATTCCCCTTTCGATTGACCACCCTGGGTCACGGACCAGGTCACCGCCACTGTGACATCTCCTCTAGCAACGACCGGCCCGGCACCGAGTACCCCACGTCCCAGGGGGCGCGTCACTTACACCTGAAATGTAACTTTTCTGGGAAGGTGCACAGAAGCACAAACCATTGATTAAATGTGCTGAATTCATAAAAGGGAATCTATCAGCAGGTTTTTGCTATGTAATATGAAGACAGAATGAGGTAGGGGTTAAAACACAGAATTCAGTAATGTGTCACTTATCAAGCTGTGTGATGTTTACTTATGATGAAGATTTTGTCACTTGGTGATTATTTTGGCCATATCAACTAATACCTAATGTATTCTTCCATTTTTGTAGGATAGAGCCAGACCCTGCACTTATATATTGCTGGGCAGCCTGATCTAATAGTATGGGCATCACTAATAGGTGCGCTGTGTGACTGGTGCCCTATATAAGCCTTATCCGTGTGCATCTATAATACTAGTCAAACACCCCCTCTATGAATGATAGGTGGGTGAGGGGTTGTTCATCAGTAGTTTACACCTGTGCTGCCTCCACCTTCTATCACTGGGGCCTATCCTCCATGGGACAATGAGGGGTTGTTCATCAGTAGTTTACACCTGTGCTGCCTCCACCTTCTATCACTGGGGCCTATCTTCCATGGGACGGGTAAGGGGTTGTTCATCAGTAGTTTACACCTGTGCTGCCTCCACCTTCTATCACTGTGGCCTATCATCCATGGGACGGTGAGGGGTTGTTCATCAGTAGTTTACACCTGTGCTGCCTCCACCTTCTATCACTGGGGCCTATCATCCATGGGACGGGTGATGGGTTATTCATCAGTAGTTTACACCTGTGCTGCCTCCACCTTCTATCACTGGGGCCTATCATCCATGGGACAGGTGAGGGGTTGTTCATCAGTAGTTTACACCTGTGCTGCCTCAACCTTCTATCACTTGGGCCTATCATCCATGGGACGGGTGAGGGGTTGTTCATCAGTAGTTTACACCTGTGCTGCATCCACCTTCTATCACTGGGGCCTATCATCTATGGGACGGGTGAGGGGTTGTTCATCAGTAGTTTACACCTGTGCAGCCTCCACCTTCCATCACTGGGGCCTATCATCTATGGGACGGGTGAGGGGTTGATCACCAGTAGTTTACACCTGTGCTGCCTCAACCTTCTATCACTGGGGCCTATCATCTATGGGACGGGAGAGGGGGTTGTTCATCAGTAGTTTACACCTGTGCTGCCTCCACCTTCTATCACTGGGGCCTATCATCCATGGGACGGGTGAGGGGTTATTCATCAGTAGTTTACACCTGTGCTGCCTCCACCTTGTATCACTGGGGCCTATCATCAATGGGAGGGGTGAGGGGTTGTTCATCAGTAGTTTACACCTGTGCTGCCTCCACCTTCTATCACTGGGGCCTATCATCCATGGGACGGGTGAGGGGTTGTTCATCAGTAGTTTACACCTGTGCTGCCTCCACTTTCTATCACTGAGGCCTATCATCCATGGGACGGGTGAGGGGTTGTTCATCAGTAGTTTACACCTGAGCTGCCTCCACCTTGTATCACTGGGGCCTATCATCTATGGGACGGGTGAGGGGTTGTTCATCAGTAGTTTACACCTGTGCTGCCTCCACCTTCTATCACTGGGGCCTATCATCCATGGGACGGGTGAGGGGTTATTCATCAGTAGTTTACACCTGTGCTGCCTCCACCTTCCATCACTGGGGCCTATCATCCATGGGATGGGTTGTTCATCAGTAGTTTACACCTGTGCTGCCTCCACCTTCTATCACTGGGGCCTATCATCTATGGGACGGGTGAGGGGTTGTTCATCAGTAGTTTACACCTGTGCTGCCTCCACCTCCTATCACTGGAGCCTATCATCTATGGGACGGGTGAGGGGTTGATCTCCAGTAGTTTACACATGTGCTGCCTCCACCTTGTATCACTAGGGCCTATCATCCATGGGACGGGTGAGGGGTTGTTCATCGGTAGTTTACACATGTGCTGCCTCCACCTTCTATCACTGGGGCCTATCATCCATTGGACGGGTGAGGGGTTGTTCATCAGTAGCTTACACCTGTGCTGTCTCCACCTTCTATCACTGGGGCCTATCATCTATGGGACGGATGAGGGGTTGTTCATCAGTAGTTTACACCTGTGCTGCCTCCACCTTCTATCACTGGGGCCTGTCATCCATGGGACGGGTGAGGGGTTGTTCATCAGTAGTTTACACCTGTGCTGCCTCCACCTTCTATCACTGGGGCCTATCATCCATGGGACAGGTGAGGGGTTGTTCATCAGTAGTTTACACCTGAGCTGCCTCCACCTTGTATCACTGTGGCCTATCATCCATGGGACGGGTGAGGGGTTGTTCATCAGTAGTTTACACCTGTGCTGCCTCCACCTTCTATCACTGGGGCCTATCATCCATGGGACGGGTGAGGGGTTGTTCATCAGTAGTTTACACATGTGCTGCCTCCATCTTGTATCACTGTGGCCTATCATCCATGGGACGGGTGAGGGGTTGTTCATCAGTAGTTTACACCTGAGCTGCCTCCACCTTGTATCACTGTGGCCTATCATCCATGGGACGGGTGAGGGGTTGTTCATCAGTAGTTTACACCTGTGCTGCCTCCACCTTCTATCACTGGGGCCTATCATCCATGGGACGGGTGAGGGGTTGTTCATCAGTAGTTTACACATGTGCTGCCTCCATCTTGTATCACTGTGGCCTATCATCCATGGGACGGGTGAGGGGTTGTTCATCAGTAGTTTACACCTGTGCTGCCTCCACCTTCTATCACTGGGGCCTATCATCCATGGGACGGGTGAGGGGTTGTTCATCAGTAGTTTACACCTGTGCTGCCTCCACCTTCTATCACTGGGGCCTATCATCTATGGGACGGGTGAGGGGTTGTTCATCAGTAGTTTACACCTGTGCTGCCTCCACCTTCTATCACTGGGACCTATCATCTATGGGACGGGTGAGGGGTTGTTCATCAGTAGTTTACACCTGTGCTGCCTCCACCTTCTATCACTGGGGCCTATCATCCATGGGACGGGTGAGGGGTTGTTCATCAGTAGTTTACACATGTGCTGCCTCCATCTTGTATCACTGGGGCCTATCATCCATGGGACGGGAGAGGGGTTGTTCATCAGTAGTTTACACTTGTGTTGCCTCAACCTTATATCATTGGGCCTGTCTGCATCCTTCACTATATCGGTAGGGTGACTAGCTATTGGTAAGTATGGCCCCTTTGTTTCTGTAATGTATTGTCTTTTTCAGTAAATTGCAACAATGTAGTGGTCACATACAGAACAGTATGTTCAAGTTGAACCCTGATAATGCCTGACTACAGAATATGAATGTCCGGGACCTTACTGCAAAAAACGACCAATAGTCCTGACACTTTTTTTCCACAGAATCTGATTATTATTGAATATAGTAGGAAGAGAATACAGCATATGTCACAATGAGAGTCAGAGAGAGCCTCTCATTACCAATACCAGATAACTATTAGGACAATCAATACATAACTGGTATAGTAAAGATGAGATGGGAGAATTGGAAAATGTAGGACTGTGCTTGCTAAATTATAATGGAAGGGAAAATTATTGGATTGTTCTAACAAGCATCTAATTGTCAGCGAGCAGTAAGTGCATGCCAAGAACTACACAAAGGTGATGTAAATGCCAATAACTCCACTATTGTAAGACAAGATGTACAAATGTAGCAGAGATGAATTTCCCAGATGAGATGAGGTAGAAGTCACAACTGTGATCTGAGATTATCCATATGACTCAATGTAATCCTAAAGAATCGACTAATGATTAGTATTGTACTATACATTTAGTTTCGGAGATTGGATCTGACATTTAATTATTTAAAACCGCTTATACATAATTTTGCCTAAAGTCTAGCAACCCTCCACTGAAGTCCAGGGTTGGATTGCCCTTTACCAGAATCGGCATTATATATTCATCCATTCTCATCAGCACTTTACCAACAATCATCCTACACTCAGTGTATTCACTGTGATCGTGGCTAACTGCATACTCCCTACATACAATGTGCTACATATATAATACATTATTATAAACACATACTCTGCCCAGATCATCAAAATCCAGAGTAAAGAAGAGATCAGTTTCATTAAAACCCATAACTTCTTTATTAGAAAATAAATTAAAAGAAATAAATCAAATAGAGAGTATGTGTTTATAGTATTGTTTAAAGTATAATTTTGGACATTTTTTGATAATAGTATATAATACATTGCCCACTAAGAATGCACGCCAAGATGTACAAACTGCTTTATAGTGTCACCAGCATGTGATATTGATGGTGAATAAAGAGGGCTCCTGTCTGTTAAAGGTCATTCAGCATGCCATAATGTTATTTTACTGTGGACAAGGACTTTTTTCAAGCATTTCCTATCAAATGTAAAAATCGGACAGCACTAAGATGCAACTAGGATGTCAACAGAGTTCTGTTTGAGTGGTTCACGGACTCGTAGACTTGTATTGGAGAGTTTGATTTATAGAATCATAAAATGTTGAAGTTGGATGACCTCCAGGGTCATCATGTCCAACCCCCCTGCTCAATGCAGGATTCACTAAACCATCTCAGACAGATGTCTGTCCAGCCTCTGTTTGAAGACTTCCATTGAAGGAGAACTCACCACCTATCATGGTAGCCTGTTACACTCATTAATCATCCTATTTTTGAATGGGATCGAAAATGTACTAGGCTCCATTTTCCTTTTTGGGACATGTGACTTGAACATGTGAACAGCCACATAAATTATAATAGGTACAAATTCTATCTGTGAAAAACAGCCATCTGAACGAGCCCTTATTCATAGCTACAACTTTACAATAATTTATTTTAAACATCTGTGCCGGTTTTCTTGTCGGCCGCCGGGCGGCGCTGCACTTTTCTTGAGGGTCATACTACACAGCATCAGTCCTGTTTGATTCCTAGGACTTTTGGTGCCATCAGATCAGGGAACTATGGGGTTTAATTGACTGGTTTTGATAGCTCCTTTCTGAGAGCCCTGGACAGGACTGCCTGCTTATTAAAGGGAACCTGTCAGCAGGACTTTGCTAAGTAAAGTACATACATGGCCATATTGCCGCTGTGATACTGATTAAAATGATACCTGCGGTGAAGAAATCCGTATGTGGATTTTGTTTAATCAGGGTTTGAAGCTTTCTTATAATCATAGGTTCATGCATCGGGGTGAGACTGTGGGGTGGGACTGTGGGTAGGGTCTTTGGCTCTGCCACGGCCCCTCCGCTGCTCCTGTTGTATTTATCGTCCTCCTGGTTTAAACAATGCACTGGCGTCGTCCTAGACGCGGGTGGCATTTGCACACATTGATCTCCTGGTAGTCTTCAGGAAAATGGCACCGGTGCATGTTCAAATTGGACATCCCAGCAGTCTTTAGTAAAATTAAGCTGCTTGCTGCGCATGAGCAGATTGAGCCAGGATCTAAACCTGTGCATGCGCCGCCATTTTTCTGAAAAATGGAAACCCCTGGGTCTCTGACTTCCATTGCCAGTCAATTAGTTTTGAAAGTTATTGCTTCTGCTGTTTTCCTGATTCCTCCTGTTTTCTGACCTTGACTTGAATGTTGTGATCTCTTGGCTTTGACCCTGCATTGCAACCTTTCCTGCCTTTGGTTCGCTCTTCTTGGTGGCAGCCCTTCCTTGAATGCAATCCACTGGACCTCACTGTAAGACCAGATCCCTGTACAGGAGTTAAAGGGTTAAGGTTGCGGTTCATCTGGAATCTGCCAGAGTGCATGGTACCAAGTCTGTCCGAGGTAGCCTTTTGAGCCTGTGATCTCTGACAGATGAGATATTTATTTCCTGTTACTCATACAGTGGGTACGGAAAGTATTCAGACCCCTTTAAATTTTCACTCTTTGTTTCATTGCAGCCATTTGGTAAATTCTAAAAAGTTCATTTTTTTCTCATTAAAGTATACTCTGCACCCCATCTTGACTAAAAAAAACAGAAATGTAGAATTTTTTGTAAATTTCTTAAAAAAGAAAAACTGAAATATCACATTGTCATAAGTATTCAGACCCTTTGGTCAGTAGAGAGTAGAAGCACCCTTTTGAGCTAATACAGCCATGAGTATACTTGGGAATGATGCAACATGTTTTTCACACCTGGATTTGGGGATTCTCTGCCATTCTTCCTTGCAGATCCCCTCCGGTTCCGTTAGGTTGGATGGTGAACATTGGTGGTCAGCCATTTTCAGGTCTCTCCAGAGATGCTCAATTAGGTTTAGGTCAGGGCTCTGGCTGGGCCAGTCAAGAACGGTCACAGATTTGTTCTGAATCCACTCCTTTGTTATTTTAGCTGTGAGCTTAGGGTCATTGTCTTGTTGGAAGGTGAACCTTCGGCCAAGTCTGAGGTCCAGAGCACTCTGGAAGAGGTTTTCATCCAAGATATCTCTGTACTTGGCTGAATTCATGTTTCCTTCAACTTCAACCAGTCGTCCTGTCCCTGCAGCTGAAAAACACCCCCATAGCATGATGCTGCCACCACCATGTTTCACTGTTGGGATTGTATTGGGCAGGTGATGAGCAGTGCCTGGGTTTCTCCATACATACCGCTTAGACTTATCACCAAAAAGTTCTATCTTCGTCTCATCAGACCAGAGAATCTTATTTATCATAGTCTGGGAGTCCTTTATGTGTTTTTGAGAAAACTCTATGCGGGCTTTCATATGTCTTGCACTGAGGAGAGGCTTCTGTCGTCGGGCCACTCTGCCATAAAGGCCCTACTGTTGGAGGGCTGCAGTGATAGTTGTCTTTGTGGAACTTTCTCCCATCTCCCTACTGCATCTCTGGAGCTCAGCCAAAGTGATCTTGGGGTTCTTCTTTACCTCTCTCACCAGGGCTCTTCTCCCACGATTGCTCAGTTTGGCTGGACGGCCAGGTCTAGAAAGACTTCTGGTGGTCGCAAACTTCTTCCATTTAAGGATTATGGAGGCCACTGTGCTCTTAGGAACCTTGAGTAATGCTTTTTTTGTAACTTTTTGCCCAGATCTGTGCCTTGCCACAATTCTGTCTCTGAGCTCCTTGGGCAGTTCCTTTGAGTTCATGATTCTCATTTGGTCTGACATGCACTGTGAGCTGTGAGGTCTTATATAGACAGGTGTGTGCCTTTCCAAATCAAGTCCTATCAGTTTAATTAAATACAGCTGGACTCCAATGAAGGAGTATAACCATCTCAAGGAGGATCACAAGGAAATGGACAGCATGTGACTTAAATATGAGTGTCTGAGCAAAGGGTCTGAATACTTATGACACTGTGATATTTCAGTTTTTATTTTTTTAAAAATTTGCAAAGATTTCTACTTTTCTGGGTTTTTTTTCAGTCAGGATAGGGTGCAGAGTGTACTTTTATGAGAAAAAAAAATGAACGTTTTAGAATTTACCAAATGACTGCAGTGAAACAAAGAGTGAAAAATTTAAAGGGGTCTGAATAGTTTCCGTACCCACTGTATATTACCAACCTATTTTTCTTTGGTCATCATCATACTTATTACGTGTTCCCAAACTCAAATACACACAGAGCCAAACAGGACAATTTCATAGGTTGCTTATAAGATTGTTATGGATTTTAAGAGGAAAAATGAGAGACTTCATACATTAACTGGGAAAAGATACAAACTCCATGCAGTTGTTCTTGCTCTGGTATCAGGACCTTAGTGCTCCAGGATAGCATACACTGGACATCTAAAATAATCGATACAAGAAAATAGAATGCAAACTATGCATTATTTTAAATGTCTGCATAAATCAATAGGACAGATTGTTTTTACAAACAGTGGATCATTTTACTGCTGTAAGGCCATGTGCCCACATAGCGTTTTTGTAGCGTTTTTATAGCGCTTTTACGGCCGCGAAAACGCTTGTAAAATCGTCTGCCATGCAAAGCAATGTGAATTCGGATGTGCTGTGCACATGATGCGCTAATTTGGGCGCCGAATTCGCATTGCGTTGCAAAACGCAGCAGGACCATTTCTATTGCGATTACGCTGCAAATTCGTACCATTGAGGAACATTGAAATGCAGCAAACCCGCAGGTATATGTGGCGTAATCGCGGTGCGTGTGGTACCCAGGATGAAGAGGAGACTACAACTCGCGGTGTACTGGCAGGACCTGCAGTGACATCATTTAGTCAGCTGATGGTCACGCGACCATCACCTGACTGCTGACGTCAGCGGTCGCGTGACCATCAGCTGACTAAAGGACGTCAGCGCAGGTCCTGCAAGTACACCACGGGACACCGAGGAGAGAGGAGCGCCACTGGGAGCAGACCGGAGAGATGAGCATACAGGTTTTTTTTATTTTTAACTTTTTAATTCTTTTTTTTTTTTTCACTATAGATGTAGCATTTAAAGCATCTAAGTTGGTCACGCAATATAAATCCATGTCGGTTGCATGGATTTATATTGTGTGACCAACTTGTCAAGCACTTTTCCAAGTGATGCTCAAAATCGTTTGGAAAAGCGCTTGAAAAATCGCATGAAAAAACGCATGTAGAAACGCTGAAAAAAACGCTTCTCTCTGGCAGAAAAAACGCATGTAAATCTGCATACTTTTTTTCTGCCAGAGAGAGGCAAAAACGCTCTGCATCAAATCTGCTATGTGGGCACATAGCCTAACAGTTATTATATAGATGGTATCACTCATTATAGAAGTGTGAATTGTCTATTACACGATAGAAACAGAATTTATCCAAGAAGTCACTAAGCAAATTCAACAAGTCATAGATGGAATAACAATGTGTAATGACATTATTTATAGTATGACTTATTTTTTGCCGCCACTAGTGTGCCACCTGCTTGGCACACACACTTGGAATGTTTGAAGCATCTCTTGGGAAATACAAACCAAGCGGAGAACAAATTACATCCCTCCAGGCACTTTGACACTTCCAATATTTAACTTTTATTTACTGGGTTGGAAAGGTTACATACCTTCTTTCTAACAAGTCCAGTTATATTTTTACTAAAGGAAATAAAGTAGTCTCTCAGGTGTTTTTCATTCATTTTAAAGATTAACGGTGACAAAAATAAAGCTTCTGTGACATTTATATTTCACTGGCGGCACTTCCCTGTACAAGTACACTGGGATTTAATGTATCTTCATTTACAATGCACCATTCAATGAGCTATGCAGGACTGCAAACACAATTTCAACACTACATACTCATTAGGGATTTATGGATGTGGCGCTCATCATGACTACAAACTATGTATTGACTATTTCAGCACTATCCACAGCTTCTCTGCATTTATGCCTTGACTAGTTATGTCTAATATAGATTTATTAAAGACTTATGCCATTATATTAGATTAATTAGTTAAGGGTTATTAAAGCCAATTAGATTTTGTATGCTTTAATGGTACCTAATATTGATGATCTAGCCTTTAAATAGGTCAACAGTACCAGATCGGTGGGGGTCCAATACCCAGTACCCTGACTGATTAGCACCTCAGATAGCGGAGTCACCCGAGCTAATAACATCTCATCAGTGGGGGGGTGTCTGGTGTCAGCCCCTCACCGAGTCAATATTGATCATGTTGCTTCAGAATAAGTGATTAATCTTAAATTCAGACAGTCCCTTTAAAATGTACCGTATATTCCAGTCTCAGCCATGAGATCGGAATATATGGCTGAGATGGCAATACCTGTTTTCATGCAGTGACTAAGAAGACTTTGCCAAGTTGGCAAGAAGTGACACAAACTCACAGCCTAGACTACATGTAAAATACAAATCATGGGTTTTTTTCCATTCGGAAAAACAGAGCCTATAAGTCAGCACCCAGAAGTCATGTCTTTCTGTACTAGTTAGCCATACAGTCTCCCTGGACATGGCTCTGCTGTTGTATCCAAATTCAGCCAAAATTTTTGGCAAGTGAAATTATGGCAAATAGTTTTGTCATTGTACAGAATTGGTGAGATTCTTTTCAACACCACTGGCCCCTGATAAATGCAACCTAAGGTTATGTTCACATCTGGTGAATATGGCACATCATTACCCTTGGTATGCAATAGGCCTTTGAGTGGATAAATACCATCTCGTTGTCACTTTTCTTCTCCATACATATACAGTAAGTGAAGAGAAGCTCTTTTGCTCTACACGAGCCTATTTAACGCCCTACAAAAAGGAATCACAGGCATAAATTCTGTGATATTATTCAGAAGACATTTAGAGAAAACTCACCACTTATGTAATAATTGTGATTTTTCGAGAGGTGAAAGCATGCTGCAATGCAAGAACGCTTTAAAAAATAGAAGTGTTAATAGTTTATTTTTATCAATTAACAAAATGCAAAGTGAATGAAAGAGAAATTAAATTAATATTTGTTATGACTCTTTTGCCTTCAAAACAGCATCAATTATTTTGAATACACTTAGACAAAGTCAGGGATTTTGTAGAATCATAGTCAGGAGTATGAGAAACTAATAATACCAAACAGATGATCTTAGTCATAATTTTTATATTTTAGGTTGAAATACTGTCATTTATCTGTTTAATGTCACAAGTCATATACCAGGCAAAAAATGATGACAGCAACAGGATACTGCATCAGTAAAGTCTCTCCCAGGCAAAGATTTCAAAGCATACTGGGTTTCAAGATGTGTTATTCAAGCTCATTTGAAGAAGCATCAAGAAATGGGGAACATTGAGGACACAAAGTGGTCAATCAAGTAAATTTAGTGCTGCAAATAATAGACAAGTAATGCTTATTTTGTTTCAAAATCAGAAGGTATCCAGCAGTGCCATCATCTAAGAACAGGCAGCAACCAGGTGGACCAACCTATACCCATATACTGTTTGGAGACGTTTGGCCAGAAGAGGTCTTCATGGAAGAAATAGTGACCAAAAGGCCATACATTTGACATGGAAATAACTATCTATCTACTATCAACATAGAAATTAAAATATTAATAAGGAAAAGTCAGAAATTATGGAAATCAGAGGATTGATAGATATTTTTGTATATCATTAACATGTCTCTGTTTTCAGTATTGAGTATGAGCGTCACGCACAGAAATTCATGCACTTGCACACCTTAGCATGTTATAGAGGGATGTTTTGCCATGCTGAATGCACTTGGGCATGCAAATGATCAATGTACGCAGCTGGCAGCTTCATTTTCAATTGCCAACCAATAATGTCCCAGAAGTGCTTAATTGGAGAAAAGTCTAGGGATGCTGCTGGACATGGTAGCACATTTAGGCCATGTAATGTGTTCACAGTAGCATGAGCAACATGAGGCCTGTTGGTGTATTGAAAATGGGCACCTGGGAAACTTTGGAGAAATGGCTGTACCACATTTGATTCATTCAGTACTGCAAGTGAAATTGGAGGTCACATGCCAAGCCTAAGGAGTCAAAGTGTTTACACAAACCATTAAAAGGTGCTTGAAAGACATTGGGCTAACACCCTGACGTCCAGCTACAGCCACAGATATTCGACTGACCTCATGCCATCGCAGAAAAATAGAAGGCTGGAATGGAGGTCTATCTTCTTCATCGATGAGTCATGTTTTGGGGTATAATGATAGCAAGCGATTGGTCTGGAGACCATGTGAGCAACACCATGAAGAGGCCTTCACAAGGGAATGTCAAACTGGACCGACTTCAGGAGTATGGTGTGCAGTGTCGTAATGTACAGTAGCCGACCCATCTAATCTTCATTCCAGGTACGCTGACAGCTCGGCATTACTTTGACTTTGTCGTGGAACCAGTGGTATGGCCATTTCTGCAAAGTGTCCCTGGAGCCATATTTCAACATGACAACAGAAGGCTTGTGCTACAGTAAGCAATTTGCATGGCTTAAATGTGGACTTCTCTCCCATCGAGCATATTAACAGCACACGCGTGACGCTCATTCTCAATACTGAATAAACTGAGATGTTTCGAAAATGTTGTTTCCATTTTTTCATCATTTGCACATCATAAACATGTCTATCAATCCTGCGATTTCCATAATTCCACAACTTTTCTTTCTTGGTGTTGCAGTTTTATTGAGGAGTGTTTTTATAGTACTATGCAAAAGTTTTAGGCAGGTGAAGAAATAATGCTGCACAGTAAGAATGCTTTCAAATATAGAAGTGTTAATAGTTTATTTTGATCAATTTATCTATCTGTAACTCAGCGGTTGAAATACTCTTACAATAAAACATTCCTATCTTGGCCCATGGAATATCAACATAGTAAAACACAAAGTCTAATATTGATGCAGTTGCAGTAGTCATTTATAGATAATCTTTATTATTCTCTTACCCACAGCTGGCTATTATTGTTCACTTGGAGGTTTATCCCACATTTGTATTCACCCTCACTTGTAATGCATTATGACCATGATGAATGCCTCAATATCAGCCTATGGCATCATGCACATGGCATGGAGTTAAGGCTACACTGTCTATCATGCAGTAATTGGGCACCAATAGATGTGCATGAGGACTTACTGTACAGTATACATCAATTTCCATACAGAGGCTTTATTTGCTGGATTCCATTCAAATACAATAGAATAAAATGTGGCATGATACATCAGATACGCTATTTAAAAATACATTTTTTGCCTTAAGCGTTGTTTCAAGGGACAAAAGCTCCATACATAAAGCAACTAACAGAGCATGGAAACAAGGAATAAGCCATGCACCCTGTGTATGGGCTTTGTGCTGGCAAAATCTCTTTTTCCTCCTTCCACTTTAATAATAAAGTGCTTTTCTGCATGCATATGATAGCTGTAACAGCTGGACCACCTGCCATTCAGCTGAATCGGCCTTAGATCTCCTTACGGTACCATGGTTATCCAAGTTAGGTCCAGCTGTTGCAGCTATAATATACTAGTAGACGCTGCGGTGCACCCATATTACAGTCATGTGAACGTGGCCAGAACCACCAGAACAAACAGCAGGTAATGGTATACATCACTCCGTGTAGGAGTGCACGAGTAGGGGTCCAATCCATTATAATAATACAAAGAAATTTGACATTCAAAGGTATGCAGTTGAAAAGAAGAGTAAGTTTATTCAAGCAATCCAAAATAAATTTAATTCAAACAATGGTGACCTTTCAGTCCATCATCCGGACCTTCATCAGAACGGTGCTGTGTAAAATATAGAACAGTGATATAAGTGGCATGATGTGTAATAGAACAAAACAACAAAGGCAGCATCTATATGATGGATATGAAGATGGTACAGACAGTAGATGGCAGCACAATAGTGCAAAAATGGAAACATAGTTAGATAAAGAGACATACAGTCATGGCCGAAAGTGTTGGCACCCTTGATATGTTTTCAGAAAATTAAGTATTTCTTCCAGAAAATTATTGCAATTACACCTACACGTTTTGTTATACACATGTTTATTTCCTTTGTGTGTATTAGAACACAAAAAGAAAACAGAGAAAAAAAGGCAAATTGGACATAATTTCTCACAAAATCCCAAAAATGGGCCGGACAAAATTGTCAGCACCTTTCCAAAATTGTGGGTAACAACTTTGTTTCAAGCATGTGATGCTCTTCCAAACTCAGCTTTGGCAAGTCACAGGTGTGGGCAACATGAAGATCACACCTGAAACCAGATAAAAAGGGGAGAAGTTGACTCAATCTTTGCATTGTGTGTCTGTGTGTGCCACACTAAGCATGGAGAACCGAAATAGAAGAAGTGAACTATCTGAGGACTTGAGAATTAAAATTGTTGAAAAATATCAACAATCTCAAGGTTACATGTCCATCTTCAGAGATCTTGATGCAAATTTGTCTACGGAGCGCAACATAATCAAGAAGTTTACAACCCATGGCACTGGAACTAATCTTCCTGGACAAGGACGGCAGAGAAAAATTGATGAAAGGTTGCAACGCAGGATAGACCAGATGGTGGATAAGCAGCACCAATCAAGTTCCAAAGAAATTCCAACTGTCCTGCAGGCTCAGGGTGCATGATTGTCAGGGTGAACTATATGTTGACATTTGAATGAAATGAAACGCTATGGCAGGAGACCCAGGAGGACCCCACTGCTGACACAGAGACATAAAAAAGCTAGACTGCAGTTTGCCAAAATGTACGCGAGTAAGCCAAAATCCTTCTGGGAAAGCGTTTTATGGACAGATGAGACCAAGATAGTGCTCTTTGGTAAAGAACATCATTTTAATGTTTACCGAAAATGGAATGAGGCCTACACAGAAAAGAACAAAGTAACTACTGTCAAATTTGGTGGAGGTTCAAAGATGTTTTGGGGTTGTTTTGCTGCCTCTGGCACTGGGTGTCTTGACTGTGTGCAAGGCATCATGAAATCTGAAGATTACCAAAGGATTTTGGGTCGCAATGTAGTGCCCAGTGTCAGAAAGCTGGGTTTACGTCTTAGGTCATGGGTCTTCCAGCAGAACAATGACCCCAAATATCAAGAAGCACCTAGAAATTGATGGAAACAAAGCCCTGGAAAGTTCTGTAGTGGCCAACAGTGATTCTGGATCTAAATCCTATTCAACACCTGTGGAGAGATCTTAAAATTGTGGTTCAAATATGAGAGACGTGGAGCAGTTTACAAAGGAAGAGTGGTCCAAAACTCCAGTTGAGAGGTATAAGAAGCTTGTTGATGGTTATAGGAATTGATTGCAGTTATTTATTCCAAAGGGTGTGCAACAAAATATTAAGTTGAGGGAGGGTGCCAACAATTTTGTCTGGCCCATTTTTAGGGTTTTCTGTTAAATTATGTCCAATTTGCCTATTTTACTCTGTACTATGTATAAGGGGGTGTGGTTCCATGGAGTCAGGTGTCCGCCATGTCATATGACATAATCGGGGCCGGGGGAACGGGTGACGTGTAGCACTGATACTTTCAGCGTGAGTAGAGGATCCGCGCCTCCTTGCTGAGTCATTCGACGTCATAGAAGTTGGGTAAGAATGCTGTATTGAGTAAAAGTGATGCTAAGCAAAGGAAAACCAGTGGGAATATGTGTAAAAATAGGAATAACCATGTAATGGGATAAGGGATGACACAGCAGAATGAAAGAGGATCCATGTGCAAAGAAAAAAAAAGAACAAACTTGGTGCTGCAATTAGTGGCTTTAAAGAGAACATGTCACTTGCCATTTATGTGTAATTGTTTTATCTGGTCAAAATACCCCTGTTCTCCAGAATCTGGTCTCTTTTTTCTCCTATCCTTTTCCATTCCAGAGTTTTAGCCCCCCTTATTTGTATGTAAATTTAGCCTCCTCAGCTAAGGTGGTATGATCCTTATGAAAATGCTCACTTAAAAGTGAACCACGCCTACTTGGCTAACAAGACTTGATTTACATACTTATGGCAAGTGACAGGTTTTCTTTAATCTTGGACTTATGATTGTTTTAGATGGATACTTACATGAAGGTAGATGATAAATTATGTTATTTAATAGAAACATGTGTAATAGTGTATATAAAAAGATTACCAAAATCGTTATAATGCCGAATAGAAGAAAAGAATTCCACTAAATTCCTAGATAAAATATTGTACAGCAGACTGCAAAAGTTATGAACATTATATTACAACCTTGTTCTAACCTTGTTTATCAATATATTTTCTTCTCCTTCCTGTAGGCTATGATATCATGAAATTACAAACCAGTGGCCCAGTTTAATCAATGGCATATAGAGAACGCTGGTCTATCTCTTAGGAATTACGGATACTCGGCTAGGAAGAGAACGCTACAAGACAAGTGCCCAGAAAACCGAACCTAGAAATAAATGATTGCTAGATCTTCCTTTAAGTCATATAAATTACATAGAAGTAAAAGCAAACAGCTTAGAAAGTAAATATTAACAGATACATGAGATTCATTTTGTAATAATATTCATGGTCTGTCCTTGAACTAGACACAATTCTGTATCATTGGCCCATTGACACTAGGTGCAGGCAGCTGGTGGATTTCCCTGTGTGCTTACTCTATAAACTGCTACCATAAGCATCTATATGGGAAGGCAATATAACTCCTCAGTACAAAAATACCCTTGATCTAGATTTGTAATATAGATATACTCAAGTTTGGATGTTATCCACTATCCATGGGATATGATTAACTACCGCTCCATTCACAGAGCCTCGGTTCTCGTGGTCGGTGGAGGTCCCATCGGTAGGACCATGGATAGGGAATAATATCCAAATTTGAGAATTCCCTTTTAAGATATAAGAGAGAGTAGAAAATGGGCTTACCGTGTAGATCAGGAAACCCTGTAGGGCATGCAGACTCTACATATGTATGACAGTTTGGGAGGACTCATTAGTTGATAAAACAGGTCAGATGCTGAGAGAAGCAGGGGCATAGTGTTAATCATTGGGAAGACAAAAGTTTGATCTGTGTGAACTGAATCATTGGAATTTCTGGGTTTGGGAGATTAAGGGTGTCACGGTTTCATCACTGACTGTGGTCTAGGGACGCTGTCAGTGACAGCTCAGTCACCCTATGGGATCTGGAGTGTGCTGGACTATCAGTTTTATGAGTGACATCTAATCTGATCCTGGGGTGTGCTGGGCTGTCAACATTTTTACTGAAAGCCCTTCGGCTCAATCTGGTCTAGCCTGCGGGGATGGGACTATCTGCTGTTTAAACCCCTGAACCTCTGAATTCCATTGCCAGTCAATAAGTTCAATTTACCTGTCTATAGTCCTAGTCCTTGCTCCTGTTGTGTCTCTTGATTTATCCCACTTTCTGACCTCGGATTGTATTTTGATCACCCTGATGTAACCTCTTGGTATCAACGATGTGTGACAACCTTTCTTGCCACCAGCTTGCTCTACTGGTGAGTAGCTGACTCTGTGACCCCAGCCCATGTGTAAGTTCCTCTGTGCCTGTGTAAGTTCAGATTTCTGTACAGGAGTAAAGAGTGAAGGCCAGGGCAATCCCTGGGATCTGGTAAATGGAGTGGCTGGCGCTAAGCCTTTCCATAGAAGCTCTATTAACAGCTCCCAGGCTTCCATCAACAGTGCAACCATGACAAGCAACTACTCCCACTAATTACACCGCCATTCTTTTGAAGTGATCTCAATACCAGATCCCTGCATTTCGGTTTGGTTACATTGCAGTCTCTTTCCTTTACTCCCAAAAAATTCAATGGAGATGATCAAATATAAAAATCTTTGCTGCACAGAGACATGGTAATCTAATTTATTTGGAATGAAGTGGGAAGCATAATAAGGTATGGTACGGGCTTTTTGAGGGATAATTTGTAAGTGTTCACAAGTCCTAAGAGATAATCATCATATGCACAGACAGTAAGTCTTCAAAGTAAGAAATGGTAATTGTAAACGTAACCATTATGTGATATAAGTGTGAAAGCTCAAGACCACTGGTCAGTAAGGTCACTTTATTGGTATTAATAATGCATGAGAAGAGAAAGGGGATAGGGAAAATTGAATGCGGAACACCTTAATGATAAACTGCTGTCTAGTGTTAATGCTAAACTCAGCTAACCAGCCTTTCACACAAGCATTTGGCTGTATATTGAAAGCAAGACGTTACAGATTGTTTCTTTCTTCCCAAGAGCAATCGACAGGAATATATAAATATCTAGAAACTCTAAACCTCTAGTGAAGAGTGCTGAGCAAGCTTCTTACATGTCTATGCGAAACAAGAGCCTTTAAGCCAAGAGGACAGAAAAAAAAATCCCTTTTTTATTTGCTTGGAAAACTGGGTCATTTTACGGAATATAGTCTTTCATCTCATTGACATTTAAATGAAAATATCACAAATGGAAGAGAGCAAGCCTGAGGTGTCCTGGACTTTAAGGGCAAAATACAGTATATAATGGAGGGATTTTTTTTTCCCATTAAGTAAAATGTTTCTTAAAGGGGTTGGCCATTTTCTCTTTTTAATGAAGGTTTCATCACCAGCACTTCTGTCCATGCTGCTGGTGGAGGAGCATGTGACCAGACCTGTCCATCAGTCTCCTCCAATAGGAAAGCAGCTTTGCCATGTGAGGGGTTTTACAATTGGAGGAGGCAGATGGACAGGTCTGGTCACACGGTTCTACATCCGCAGTCATTCTGGGGACTAAAGTGCTGGTCAGTTTGTGACAAAAACCGCACTAACAAGAGAAAGTTGCTATGCACTTTAAATATTGTACTACAGACGTGAAGGTAACTGTTCCTCCTAATGTATCACACATATTTCGCCTAATGTAATGCAGCACACTGCCAGATTTTGGGGGGGGGGACCTTTTTATGATTACTCCATTGCTTTTTGTTTTAGTTGCTACTGAAGGGTATGGTTACATCATAGCACACACTATATGGGCAAAAGTGTTTTGACACCCCTCTTAATAATTGAATTCAAGTTTTTCATTCAGTCCCATTGCTGCAAGGGTGTAAGATCCAGCCCCTCACCATGGAGTCTGCCTTTACTAACAATTGTGACAGGATGGGCAGTTCTAAAGAGCTCAAGGTATTCAGCATGGTGCTGTAATAGGATGTCACCATTATATCAAAGATTAAAGAGGTATTCCCATCTCTAAGATCCTATCCCAATACATAGTAGGTGTAATAACACTAACATTAGCAAATACCTCCAATTAGAAATGTAGTATAGTTCTTCTAATTTGCTATGTCACTTACCCCATGTGCAGGGCATTACAGTAGCTTAGGTATCCATGGTTATGACCACTCATATAGTGATAGTTAGTGGGATACCTAAGCTATTGCAATGCCCTGCACATGGGGTAAGTGACATAGCTTATCAGAAAAACTATACTACATTTCTAATTAGAGGTATTTGCTAATATTATTATTATTGCATCTACTACAAATTGATCTTGGGCATGGGAATACCCATTTAATTAAATTTCTTCCCTCCTAAATATTTCATCATCAATTTTTGGGCATAATTGAAGAGTGGAAGCGTTTAGAAACCACAACTACTCAGCCACGTAGTTACAGGGCAAAATCACCAAGAGCATTATACATTGAAGTCAACAACGCTCTGCTGACTCAATAACTGTAGAGTTCCAAACCTCCTCTGGCATTAACACCAGCACAAAACTGTGCGCCCTTAGCTTCATGGCTGATTAGCTGAATGCAAGCCATATATCACCAAGTATAATACCAATAATTGCGTGACGTTATGTAAAGCATGCCTCCACTGGATTGTGGGGCAGGGTAAATGTGTTCTATGGAGTAATAAATCACAATTCTTTATCTAGTAGCTATCAGTCTGATAGACTGGGTTAGTGTATGCTAGGATTTCCTGCATGGCTGCTTTGTGCCAACTGAAAGGTTTGGTGGAAGAGTAATATTGCTATGAGTTTGTTTTTCAAGGGTTCGCCTAGGCCCATTAGTTCCAGTTAAGGGAAATCTTAATGCTCGAGCATACCAAGACATTTTGGACAACTGTTTGCTCTCAATTTCGTGGAAACAGTTTGTGAAGGGCTAACCTGTCACACAGTGCCCAAAATAAGGTCTATCGAGGCATGGTTGGGTGAGTTTGGTGAGGAAGAACTTGACTGGCCCACACAGAGCTATGATCTCAACCCCATCAAGCACTTTTGGGATGAACCAGAACAGAGATTATGAGGCAAGCTGTCTCATCCAACATCAGTGTGTGACCCTACAAATGCTCTTCTGAATTAATTTACAAATATTCCCACAGACACACTCAAAAATCTTGAAGAACGCCTTCCCAGAAGTGTGGAAGCTGTTTTTGCGGCAAAGTGGTCACTAACTCCATATTAATGCCCATGGATTTAGAGCATGAAGTCATAAATGCTGCCGTAGGTGTAATATGTGGGGGTCCAAATTATTTTGACAATATAGTAGTGTATTTCAGTATGACCTATGCCATTATGAAGGACAAGGATACAAGCAACCAACATAGGTGTTTTACAAATACCATTACATTAATGTAGCATTCACACCTGAAGTCAGAGCAAATCTGGACCCCAAAAAAGCTGCTGTATAAAAACATATCACTAGGGTATATTATGGTTTTGGAAAAGTAAATTCATTTTACTTATGTACAATGTAAAAATATACAATTTTTCAATATTCTTACTGTATCAAATGCATTTGTAGGGGTTAGGGACCTAGACCTTGCAAACATACAGATGAGTCCGCTATTAACTCCATTAACTCTTGAGTTATGTGAAGCTATGCAATTTGTCATACTAAATCGATGTGATCTCACTCCATTCATTTTTTTTAACATTGGAGGCCTATGGATTAAGGATGAATGAAAAATAGCATCTGTCACAACTAGCAAAAAAAATATGTAAATTAACATATTATTTTTAACATGGCAGTCTATGAGTGATTGATGGATGATGGATGGTCATCGGATGGAATCTGTTGGCAACATATGTTTTATCCATGTTTAATATCTTTAGTCATACATCTCAAGATGTCAGGTTTAGAAACACGTACAATAAGGACATATCGATTGAGAATTTTCTTTTTGAAATATCTTCATTTACAACCCCAATTCCAAAATAGTTAGGACGCTATATAAAATGTAAAGAAAACAAGAATGAAATGATTTGGGAGCCATATTTTATTCACAACAAAACATAGAACACAGATCAGAAGTTGAAAGTTCAACATTTTTCCATTTTATTTGAAAAAAAATTAACTCACTTGGAATTTGTAATATATCTCCAAAAAGTTGGGACAGGGCCATGTCTACCATTCTGTAGCATCCCCTCTTCTTGTTACAACAGTTTTTAAATGTCTGGGTATTGAGGAGACACATTACTGCAGTTTTGGGAGAGGAATGTTGTCCCATTCTTGTCTTATCTAGGATTCTAGCTGCTCAACAGTCCAGGGTCTTGTTTGCCTGATTTTTCGTTTCATAATGTGCCTAATATTTTCTATAGGTAGGTGACCACTTCATCACCCAGACTCTTCATCTGTGAAGCCATGCTGTTGTGATGAATGAATTATGTAGTTTAGCATTGTTTTGCTGAAATATGCAAGGCCTTCCCTGAAATAGATCAAGTATGGATGGGAGCATATGTAAAACCTCTATATAATGCTCAGAACTGATAGTGTCTTTTAAGATGTGTAAGCTTCCCATGCCATAGGCACTAATGCATCTCTATACCATGAGAGATGTAGGTTTTTGAACTGTGCGCTGATAACAAGCTGGATGGTCCCTCTCCTTGATTGCAAGACACAGAGTCCATAGTTTACATAAAGAATTTCAAATGTTGATTCATCTGACCACAGAACAGTTTTTCATTTTGCCTCAGTCCATTTTAAATAGTATTTGGCCTAGAGAAGATGGCAGCATTTCTGGATAGTGTTGATTTATGGCTTCTTCTTTGCATGATAGAGCTTTACTTGCATTTGGGGATTACATGGCGAATTGTGTTTACAGACAATTATATCTGAAAGTCTTTCAGAACTCAAGCAGCGATTAGCACAACCGAATCATTCCAGTTTTTAATGCAGTGCCAACTAAGGGTCCTTATATCATAAACATCCAACGCTGACCATTGGTCTTGTCCTTTATTCAAATGCATTTCTCCAAAATCTTTTGATTATAAATGTACTATATATGGTGCGATTTTCAAAGTCTTTGCAATTTGAAGTTGAGGAACATTTTCTGATATTGTTTCACAATTTTTAGATGGGATTGTTCACGGATTGGTGAACTTCTGACCATCTTTGTTCCTGATAGACTCTGCCTTTGTAACATGCTAATTTTATACATATTCAAGTGACTTAGTTAGTACCACTTACTTTTCTAGTCTTTTGTTAATGTAGTCCAAACTTTTTGGAGATGTGTTCCGGCCATTAACTTCTAAGAGTTATTTTTTTCAAATTAAATGTCTAACTTTCAACCAGGGGTGGATTAAGAGTAGCAAGGGCCCCGGGCAGTTTAGAAGGCGCACCCCCCCCACACACACACACACACACACACACACCTGATGCATCACATGATCCCCTGTGATAGATCATGTGATAGTTCACGTGAAATTTGGCACAATATTAATTATAATATTGTTTTTAGGCTGTGTGTCCACTATGCCTTATTTGAGCAATTCCGCTGCAGAAACGCTTAAAAAATGCTTGGTAGAAGGTCTGCCATGTTCCCCAATGATAATCCGCATGTGCTGTGCACATGCTGCGGAAATTTCCGCTGCGGATTATCATTGCAGAAAAATCCGCAGTATTACCAATTATTTTGTGGAAGCTCGGCGTTTTCGCCGCCATTGACTTGCATTGGAACGCATGGAATCCGCATCACTGCATCTGTACATGCAGATTCCATGCGTTTCAATGTGCAGATGGTACCCGGGTGTGGAGGACAGGAGACTCTTCTCCGGACCCGGGTACCATAGTACCTGTAAAAAAAAGAATAAAATAAAAAATAAATATTATACTTACCTTCTGATGCGTCTTTATCCGGTGTCTTTATCTGAAGCGTCCTGGCCTGCCGTCAGCTCACGATGGTCTGAAAAGGACCTGCCGTGACGTCATTTAGTCATGTGACGGGTCACGCGACCGCTGACGTTGGCAGGCCATCAGAAGGTAAGTATATATTTATTTTTTACCATTCTTTTACGGTCACACTATATAAATCCATGCCGGTTGCATGGATTTATATAGTGTGACCAAGTTGTCAAGCACTTTCCAAGTGATGCTAAAATCGCTTAGAAAAGTGCTTGATAACCCGCATGCAGAAATGCATGTGAAGAACGCTTCACACCCGCATGTCCCTGGCAGGAAAAACGCATGTAAAATCCATCTATACACAGCAGGAGGACGCACGGCGCCATTTATACACAGCGGGAGGCCGCACGGCGCCATCTATACACAGCGGGAGGCCGCACGGCGCCATCTATACACAGCGGGAGGCCCCACGGCGCAATCTATACACAGCGGGAGGCCGCACGGCGTCATCTATACACAGCGGGAGGCCGCACGGCGCCATCTATACACAGCTGGAGGCCGCACGGCGCCATCTATACACAGCGGGAGGCCGCACGGCGCCATCTATACACAGCGGGAGGCCACACGGCGCCATCTATACACAGCGGGAGGCCACACGGCGAAATCTATATACAGCGGGTGTCACGCTGTCTCTGTGTACTGGAGGTAGGGGGCCTAAGCTGACCCTAAGCTGGGGCCCTGACTAATCCCTCTACCTGGAGGTACTGTTAAAGGTACAGAGGTCCAGGCCGCCAGCGTAACCCCTACCTCCTGAGGATCCCTGCACCTAAGTAATCTAGTCCTGAGAAGGACCCCTGATCACAACAAAAGGGGACAGGTAATAATATGCCCACACTCAGTACTTAGACGAACAAGACAGTACAAGGGTAAAACCAAAACCACCTTGCATACAAAAACTACACAACTACAACAGAGGGAACACCAACGGGAAAGGAGATAAATGATAAAGCGAGGAAGGGAAAAAACACTCCAAATACACTTAGCTCTGAAACTCCAAATACCACGATCCGCTCTGTTAGTCTGCATGAAATGCTTTCACCGACACTTCCCTAACAGGCCGGCAGGCATTTGAAGGGGTCCCACTACAGCAGCATTGATTACAGCTGGGCGAGGCTGGACCTCGTCTAGCACAGAGAGAGAGAGAGTTAACTCCCTCACTGCCGAAAAACACAAAGCACCAAAAACTCAGCTGCGAGAAGTCAGGCTGTGTAATCGTGATGATCTTCGTGGCGACACACCCGTGACAGTACCCCCCCTTCTACGAGGGGCCTCTGGACCCTCAGGGCCAGGTTTATCCGGGTGAGTCGTGTGGAAGGCCCGAACTAATCGGTCTGCATTAATATCCGACGCAGGAACCCACATCCTCTCCTCAGGACCATACCCCCTCCAATGAACCAGGTACTGAAGGGACCGGTGATTAAAGCGTGAATCGATGACCCTCGATACCTGGAACTCCAAGTTACCATTGACCACCACTGGAGGGGGAGGTAAAGGTGACGGTACCACCGGCGCCACATACCTCTTAAGCAATGATCTGTGGAACACGTTGTGAATTTTAAACGTAGGGGGGAGGTCAAGACGGAATGCCACCGGATTAATTATAGAACTGATCCTGTACGGCCCCATGAACCTGGGACCCAGTTTCCAGGAGGGAACCTTAAGTTTTATATTCCTGGTAGACAACCATACCCGATCGTTCACACTTAGGTCCGGACCAGACACTCTCCTCCTATCAGCCATACGTTTGTATCGGTTCCCCATAGTATTCAGATTCTTCAGCACCCCTCTCCATACTGAAGCGAGTGATGAGGAAAATCGTTCCTCCTCAGGAACCCCCGAAGAGCCCCCCCTACTGAAAGTACAAAACTGGGGGTGAAAACCATATGCCCCAAAAAACGGGGACTTACCAGTGGACTCGCTCCGCCTATTATTAAGAGCAAACTCCGCCAGAGGTAAGAAAGAAGCCCAGTCCTCCTGGTTCTCTGACACAAAACACCGGAGATATGTCTCCAAGCTCTGGTTCATACGTTCCGTCTGACCATTGGTCTGAGGATGAAAAGCCGATGAGAACGATAAATGCATACCCCGCCGTGTACAAAATGCCTTCCAGAATTTGGACACAAACTGAGACCCCCCGATCTGACACCACATCGGAGGGTACCCCGTGAAGCCTCACAATCTCCCCAATGAACACCTGCGCAAGAGTTTTAGCATTAGGAAGAGCAGGAAGAGCGATAAAATGTGCCATCTTGCTGAACCTGTCCACTACAACGAGTATGACCGTTTTACCCGAAGACGGCGGGAGGTCCGTAATAAAGTCCATAGACAGATGAGTCCAAGGACGCTCCGGGATCTTCAAAGGTAAGAGGGCCCCAGACGAACGGGTATGTGAGGTCTTAGAGCGCGCACAAACCCCACAGGACGCGACAAAAGTTACCACCTCCCTATGTAAGTTAGGCCACCAAAACCGACGCGAGAGGAGATCCACCGTTGCTTTACTCCCCGGGTGTCCTGCAAAAACTGAGTTATGGTGTGCCTCGATCACCTTTTGTCGCAACTGATCTGGAACAAACAGTCTCCCTGGAGGTCCAACAGGGGCGTCCCCCTGAGCCTCCAATACCTCCTCCTCAAGCTCAGAGCATACTGCCGAAACCACCACCCCCTCCTGAAGGATAGGAACCGGGTCGTCCGTATTCCCGGCCCCAGGGAAACTACGAGATAAGGCATCCGCCTTTACATTTTTTGACCCAGGACGATATGTAACGACAAAATTAAACCTGGTAAAAAACAATGACCACCTAGCTTGTCTGGGATTCAGACGTTTCGCGGACTCCAGATATAGCAGGTTCTTGTGATCGGTGATGACGGTGACCGGATGGACTGCCCCCTCTAAAAAATGGCGCCACTCCTCAAAAGCTAACTTAATGGCCAAGAGTTCCCTATTGCCGACATCGTAATTCCTCTCAGCGGACGACAATTTTTTAGAGAAAAAGGCGCACGGATGCCACTTACCAGGAGACGAACCTTGTGACAATACTGCTCCCACCCCTACCTCGGAAGCGTCTACCTCTACAATGAATGGCTGTAACGCATCAGGTTGAATGAGTATGGGTGCCGAGGCAAAACATTTTTTCAAGGAGGAGAATGCTTGACAAGCCTTGTCAGACCACCTAGAAAAATCCGTCCCCTTTTTAGTCATGTCTGTGAGAGGCTTAACCATGGACGAGAAATTACGAATGAACTTCCGGTAATAATTAGCAAACCCCAGGAAACGTTGTAGTGCCTTAAGATTCTCTGGCCGATCCCACTCAAGAACTGCCCGCACTTTCCCAGGGTCCATACGAAAACCGGACGCTGAAACCAGGAAGCCTAAAAACTGGAGTTCCTGTACGGCGAACACACACTTTTCCCATTTGGCATACAGTTTATTATCCCGCAAGATCTGTAACACCTGCCTAACGTGCTCCTGATGAGACACCAGATCCGGCGAGTAAATTAAGATATCATCCAGATATATGACAACAAACTGTCCCACCAGGCGGCGAAAAATGTCATTAACAAAGTGTTGGAACACCGCCGGGGCATTAGTCAGACCGAATGGCATGACAAGGTTCTCATAATGCCCCTCCGGAGTGTTAAACGCCGTCTTCCACTCATCCCCCTCCTTCATCCTAATCAGATTGTACGCCCCCCTGAGATCCAACTTAGAGAACCATTTGGCGCCCACGATCTGATTAAAGAGATCGGGAATAAGTGGGAGCGGATACGGATCTCGGACCGTAATCCGATTAAGTTCACGGAAATCCAGGCAAGGGCGTAGGCCTCCATCTTTCTTCTTAACAAAGAAGAACCCCGCGGCCACCGGTGAAGATGAAGGTCTAATATGCCCCTTAGCCAGACTTTCTGAAATATAATCCTTCATGGCCTGCCTCTCAGGACCAGAAAGGTTATACAACCTAGCTTTAGGTAACTTGGCCTCAGGGAGCAGTTTTACGGAACAGTCATACTCGCGATGAGGAGGTAGTTCCTGACACCCTTTCTCCGAGAATACATCCTCAAAGTCCGCCAGAAATGGAGGTAAGACCCTAGGAGTAACCGCACCGATGACCGTATTCATGCAGTTTTTATTACAGAATTTACTCCATTGGCTTATCTCTCTGGATTGCCAATTAATAACCGGGTTATGCTTAGTTAACCAAGGAAGGCCCAACACTATAGGAGTGGGAAGACCCTCCAACACGTAGCAAGACAACAGTTCTTTATGTATCGCCCCCACTTGAAGTTTTACGTTATGCACAGCTTGCAAAAAACTTCCCTGACCGAGAGGCCTGGCATCGATCGAGAATATGGGGATGGGTTTAGCCAACTCACTCAATCGCATACCTTGAACCCGGGCAAACCGAGCGTCCACCAGATTAGCCCCGGCCCCACTATCCAGAAGAACAGATATCCTCTCATTTCTCGTACCCACCACCACCTCCGCCGGAACGAGAAACTGAGACGAACCTAGGGACGAAATACCTACTCCCAGATTGCCGTCCACCACACAACCTGGGATCAACAGTTTTCCGACGACTCCTCACTCTGCAAGGGACGGGATGGACACCCCCCAATAAAATGTCCCTTTCTCCCGCAGAAGAAACACCTTCCTGTCTTATGGCGCACCACCGGTCCCCTCCCCCGATATGATGTCCCTCCTAATTGCATAGGCTCCTCTGGACTGACCAGGGGAACCACCATATGAGGGGACCTTGTAGGAGGTGGAGTCATCACAGGGGGTGGAGTTATCCCGCACCTCTCCCAAAGCCGTCTGTCAATGCGAATAGCAAGGGCCATAGCGGCTTCCAGTGACGCGGGAGAGTCATACTGTGCCAACACATCCTGTAATTTGTCGGATAAACCTTGACAAAACTGGCTCCTAAGAGCCGGGTCATTCCACTGGGTGTCAGTGGCCCACCTACGGAACTCCGAACAGAATTCCTCCGCCGGACGATCTCCCTGCTGGATCCTACGTAACTTAGATTCAGCAAGGGAGATCCGATCCGGGTCATCATATACAAGACCCAGAGCAGCAAAAAACCTATCCACTGACTGGAGAGCCGGGGAGCCCGGGGGAAGAGAGAACGCCCAAGATTGTGGGTCCCCTTGTAGGAGCGAGATGACAATTCCCACCCTTTGTTCTTCACTCCCCGATGACCGAGGCCGCAGCCGAAAGTACAACTTGCATGCCTCCCGGAAAACAAAAAATTTGTCCCGCCCCCCAGTGAACCTGTCAGAGAGAGCTACTTTAGGTTCTGGTCCGGCTTGCTCCTGAGGATACAAAACCTTGGACCTAACGTCCGCCAGCTCCATGGACAAACTCTGCAACTGCCGAGCTAGACCGGCTACTGGATCCATGGTAGCTGGAGAAAATCTAAGTGGTCGGTGAAAATGTCACGCTGTCTCTGTGTACTGGAGGTAGGGGGCCTAAGCTGACCCTAAGCTGGGGCCCTGACTAATCCCTCTACCTGGAGGTACTGTTAAAGGTACAGAGGTCCAGGCCGCCAGCGTAACCCCTACCTCCTGAGGATCCCTGCACCTAAGTAATCTAGTCCTGAGAAGGACCCCTGATCACAACAAAAGGGGACAGGTAATAATATGCCCACACTCAGTACTTAGACGAACAAGACAGTACAAGGGTAAAACCAAAACCACCTTGCATACAAAAACTACACAACTACAACAGAGGGAACACCAACGGGAAAGGAGATAAATGATAAAGCGAGGAAGGGAAAAAACACTCCAAATACACTTAGCTCTGAAACTCCAAATACCACGATCCGCTCTGTTAGTCTGCATGAAATGCTTTCACCGACACTTCCCTAACAGGCCGGCAGGCATTTGAAGGGGTCCCACTACAGCAGCATTGATTGCAGCTGGGAGAGGCTGGACCTCGTCTAGCACAGAGAGAGAGAGAGTTAACTCCCTCACTGCCGAAAAACACAAAGCACCAAAAACTCAGCTGCGAGAAGTCAGGCTGTGTAATCGTGACGATCTTCGTGGCGACACACCCGTGACAGCGGGAGGCCGCACAGCGCCATATATACACAGCGGGAGGCCTCACGGCGCCATATATACACAGCGGGAGGCCTCACGGCGCCACCTATACACAGCAGGAGGCCGCACGTCACCATCTATACACAGCAGGAGGCCGCACGGCGCCATCTATACACAGCGCGAGGCCGCACGGCGCCATCTATACACAGCGGGAGGCCACACGGCGCCATCTATATACAGCGGGAGGCCGCACGGCGCCATCTATACACAGCAGGGGGGCCTCACGGCGCCATCTATACACAGCAGGAGGCCGCACGTCACCATCTATACACAGCAGGAGGCCGCACGGCGCCATATATACACAGCAGGAGGCCGCACGGCGCCATCTATACACAGCGGGAGGCCGCACGGCGCCATCTATACACAGCGGGAGGCCGCACGGCGCCATCTATACACAGCAGGAGGCCGCACGGCGCCATCTATGCACAGCGGGAGGCCGCACATAGCCATCTATACACAGCGGGAGGCCACACGGCGCCATCTATACACAGCAGGAGGCTGCACGGCGCCATCTATACACAGCAGGAGGCCCCACGGCGCCATCTATACACAGCGGGAGGCCACACAGCGCCATCTATACACAGTGGGAGGCCACACGGTGCCATCTATACACAGCAGGAGGCCGCACGACGCCATCTATACACAGCGAGAGGCCGCACAGCGCCATCTATACACAGCAAGAGGCCGCAAGGCGCCATCTATACACAGCGGGAGGCCGCACGGCGCCAACTATACACAGCGGGAGGCCTCATGGCGCCATCTATACACAGCGGGAGGCCGCACTGCGCCATCTATGCACAGCGGGAGGCCGCACGTAGCCATCTATACACAGCGGGAGGCCACACGGCGCCATCTATACACAGCAGGAGGCTGCACGGCGCCATCTATACACAGCGCGAGGCCGCACGGCGCCATCTATACACAGCGGGAGGCCACACGGCGCCATCTATATACAGCGGGAGGCCGCACGGCGCCATCTATACACAGCAGGGGGGCCTCACGGCGCCATCTATACACAGCAGGAGGCCGCACGTCACCATCTATACACAGCAGGAGGCCGCACGGCGCTATATATACACAGCAGGAGGCCGCACGGCGCCATCTATACACAGCGGGAGGCCGCACGGCGCCATCTATACACAGCGGGAGGCCGCACGGCGCCATCTATACACAGCAGGAGGCCACACGGCGCCATCTATGCACAGCGGGAGGCCGCACATAGCCATCTATACACAGCGGGAGGCCACACGGCGCCATCTATGCACAGCAGGAGGCTGCACGGCGCCATCTATACACAGCAGGAGGCCCCACGGCGCCATCTATACACAGCGGGGGGCCACACAGCGCCATCTATACACAGTGGGAGGCCACACGGTGCCATCTATACACAGCAGGAGGCCGTACGACGCCATCTATACACAGCGAGAGGCCGCACAGCGCCATCTATACACAGCAAGAGGCCGCAAGGCGCCATCTATACACAGCGGGAGGCCGCACGGCGCCAACTATACACAGCGGGAGGCCTCACGGCGCCATCTATACACAGCGGGAGGCCGCACTGCGCCATCTATGCACAGCGGGAGGCCGCACGTAGCCATCTATACACAGCGGGAGGCCACACGGCGCCATCTATACACAGCAGGAGGCTGCACGGCGCCATCTATACACAGCGCGAGGCCGCACGGCGCCATCTATACACAGCGGGAGGCCACACGGCGCCATCTATATACAGCGGGAGGCCGCACGGCGCCATCTATACACAGCAGGGGGGCCTCACGGCGCCATCTATACACAGCAGGAGGCCGCACGTCACCATCTATACACAGCAGGAGGCCGCACGGCGCCATATATACACAGCAGGAGGCCGCACGGCGCCATCTATACACAGCGGGAGGCCGCACGGCGCCATCTATACACAGCAGGAGGCCGCACGGCGCCATCTATGCACAGCGGGAGGCCGCACATAGCCATCTATACACAGCGGGAGGCCACACGGCGCCATCTATACACAGCAGGAGGCTGCACGGCGCCATCTATACACAGCAGGAGGCCCCACGGCGCCATCTATACACAGCGGGAGGCCACACAGCGCCATCTATACACAGTGGGAGGCCACACGGTGCCATCTATACACAGCAGGAGGCCGCACGACGCCATCTATACACAGCGAGAGGCCGCACAGCGCCATCTATACACAGCAAGAGGCCGCAAGGCACCATCTATACACAGCGGGAGGCCGCACGGCGCCAACTATACACAGCGGGAGGCCTCACGGCGCCATCTATACACAGCGGGAGGCTGCACTACGCCATCTATGCACAGCGGGAGGCCGCACGTAGCCATCTATACACAGCGGGAGGCCACACGGCGCCATCTATACACAGCAGGAGGCTGCACGGCGCCATCTATACACAGCAGGAGGCCCCACGGCGCCATCTATACACAGCGGGAGGCCGCACAGCGCCATCTATACACAGCGGGAGGCCACACGGCACCATCTATACACAGTGGGAGGCCACACGGCGCCATCTATTCACAGCGGGAGGCCACACGGCGCCATCTATACACAGCGGGAGGCCGCATGTAGCCATCTATACAAAGCAGGAGGCCGCACAGCGCCATCTATATACAGCAGGAGGAAGCACAGCGCCATCTATACACAGCGGGAGGCCGCACGGCGCCCCCCCCCAGAAACAGCGGGAGGCCGCATGCAGTTACACACACACAAATATATACAGACATATGCATACACGCATAAACACATTTGAAACACCAAAATACATATAAACAGACATCACACAATGATATCTGCCTGCACACACACACACACACACACTCACTCTCACACTCTCTCTCACACACACACTCACACACAGACACACCCACAGACACACACAGACTCACCATCCCCCGGCTCGGCTCCAGTCCTGCTCCTCTCCGGTGGTAAGTAGCAGTGCAGGGCGCGCACTGTGTGACGTCACAGCTAGGAGACACGGCCGTGCACAGGGCCGTGTCTCCTAGCAGTGACGCAGCAGGGCCAGCACAGGGAAGTTAACTTCTGCAGTGCTGGCCTGGCCAGAGAATAAGCAGCGTCCGTGCGCCGCGGCTGGGGGAGCGGTCCCGGGGCCCCCCCGCCACTGTCTGCCAGTATGTGCCACGGCGCTGCACATATAATGAGGGCAATCAGGCCATAGACACCCCGGATCCTCGGGTCCCCTGGAGCACCGGGGCCCCGGGCGATAGCCCGGATTGCCCTCATTATAATCCGCCTATGCTTTCAACTTCTGATCTGTGTTCTATGTTCTGTTGTGAATAAAATATGACAATAAGAGATTTCCAGATCAGTACATTCTTGTTTTCTTTACATGTTACACAGCGTCCCAACTATTTTTGGACCTTAGGTTGTAAAAGAGACAATATAGTCAGAATGTAGATACTACAGAAATCTCCCATGGGTTGTAGTGAATATTCATGGTCTTTAATAGCGGACACACTGACCACCAAACGCAGTAGGAATCGCGCTGCGGGTACAGTGTGCGTGCTATTAAGGAGAGTGAATGGTTACTGCTCCCCAAGCACACAGTCCCGGCGTGGGGAGCAGTTACTATTCCGGCACAGCATCTCACAGTGTGAGGGCGCATGGCAGTTACACCATGCGTGGCTCACACAGTGAGATCACTGTCGGCAGCAGAGCAGGACGCAGCGCTGGAGGAGAGAGGAGGTGAGCATATTTGTTTATTTTTTTGTGTGCAGCATGATGGGGATCAGGGGGTACCAAGCATACCAGGATGGAGGGGTGCCAAGCATACCAGGATGAGGGGGGCCATACATACCAGGATGAGGGGGCCATACATACCAGGAAGAGGGATGAGGGGGGCCATACATACCAGGAAGGGGTACGAGGGGGGCCATACATACCAGAATGAAGGGTGCCATACATACCAGGAAGAGGGATGAGGGGGGTCATACATACCAGGATGAAGGGTGCCATACCTACCAGGATGAGGGGGGCCATACATACCAGGATGAGGGGGCCATACATACCAGGATGAGGGGGCCATACATACCAGGATGAAGGGTGCCATACATACCAGGAAGAGGGATGAGGGGGGCCATACCTACCAGGAAGAGGGATGAGGGGAGTCATACATACCAGGATGAGGAATGAGGGGGGCCATACATACCAGGATGGGGATAAGGGGGGCCATACATACCAGGATGAAGGGTTTCATGCATACCAGGATGTGGGTGAGAAGATCCATACATACCAGGATGAAGGGTGCCATACATACCAGGATGGGGATGAGGGGTGCCATGCATATCAGGATGAGGATGAGGGGGCCATATATACCAGGATGGAGGATAGTAACAGAATTGGGGGACATTACACCTATAACAGTGTCAACAGCAGATCCCTCCTCCTTAACAGGGCATCATGACCACATTTTTTGCTTACTTTTTTTTTTATATTTTCCTCGTCTGAAACCTAGGTGCGTCTTATGGTCCGGTGCATCTTATAGTCCGAAAAATATGGTAAATCGAAAAATGAAATATAAAAAAGCACAAATAATAAAAGTGTAAACTAAAAAAAAGAGACACTGACAGTCTAAACCACAGTTTCTAGACCCGCCCCAATTGAAAAAATATGCCCAATGTATGAACAGAATTTATACAGAAAGGAGTACACAATTTAAAGCGTTTTTAGTGCCCATTTGGGTCGTAAAAAAAAAATGCAAAAAATAAACACATTTCCTATTAATCTTTACATATTCCCCCAATATTAGTAAAAAAAGGAATATGAAAATGACATAAAAATGAAGCACCATGTGTCACAAAAAGGAAGCAAAAATCATTTGAACAATAAAAAAATATAAAGGCATTGAAAAAAATAAAAAATGTCCCTGGTCAGGAAGGAGTATAAATAGCCTGGTCATGAACTGGTTAATGACTGCCAGCAGATTTCTTCTAGAATGCATATTCTTTATTTGTTGAAACTGTAATATCACTTTAATTACTTCATCAACTATAACAAAGTGTTTTAATATTGGGAGCATATAAGGTCACAAAGTTACCCAGTCAACAAAATGAAATATGTGCGCAACAAAATGACTCTCAAATGAGCAATTAGTCTGTAAATCCTTTAAGTAATAATCCAAGTAATGTATGATATTAAGTGCTGTGCTTATATATTTTGATAGAGAGCATACCTAATTGCTGGGAACTCTTTACAGCTAATTAAAAACTCTGATGAAACTATAATGTTCCTTACTATTCAGATATGTAAGAATCCTGATTCTTATTAAACTCCAAATCTCCTCCTGAAAAAAAAAGAAAAAAATGCACTATTTTTTGTTGCAATATTTTTTACCTAAACTAAAATACTGTAAAAAAACTGTGAAAAATTATCTCAAGAATTGCAACAAAATCACAACAAATACAGCATTTGTGCATATAAACAGTTACACTTTGACACATTATAATAATTAAATTCACAATTTATTATTATGTTGTCTATTAACTACAGATTTGGCAGATAACTAGATGATTGATGAAAGTATACCTAATATTTTAGGTAACTTTCAGAATTATAATAATTTGAGCAGATGTGTGGAGACTATGTATTCCATATACAGCACATAGAGATGTAAGAAATCTCTGCTATCATGTCTCTTTGCAGCATATGTTTAGGTACAGCAGCGGCAAGGAGGGCATTATACAGCAGTACTGAGCAGTGGAGCTGTGAATCCAGCACTGATGGTGAGAAAAAAAAATATTACAATCAGCAGCACCATTTTTCTGTATCTCTGTCTCTCTCTCTCTGTTCGCCCCTTATCTTTACAACTTTAAATTCTATATTGGATTTGTTATTCCATTTATATATTTTTCAAGTACATATAATTATTCCCATTCTTAATTCACATGCAATTTATTTACTCATGGAATCTGCTTCTGAATCATCACATGATCCAAAGCCTGTGACTTTCTTTTGCTCATAGAAATCTATGGCAATATTTTAACCCCTTAATAGCCTATGACGTATTAGTACGCTATAGCCCGCACTGAACCGGGCACATGTCAGCTGATTCTTACAGCTGACAGGTGCCAGCAACAGCCACAGGTGGAATCGCGATCCACCCACGGCTGTTAACCAGTTAAACGCCGCTGTCAATCTCTGACAGCGACATTTAACAGCGCGGCCTTAGCCTCGCCCATCAGTGACCCCGTCACATGATCGCGGGTCACTGATGGGTGGGCATGGCAACCCAGGGTCTGCAGCAGACCCCTGTGGTTGTCATGTCTCGCTAGCTATGAGTGCCACCTAGTGGTCGGCGCTCATAGCATAGGAGCATTTCTCCTGCATACAGGCGATCTGCTCCTCGCCTGTATGCAGTAGAAATGATCAGGAAACTGCAGCTTCTAGTCTCCTATGGAGACTATTGAAGAATGCAGAAAGTGTAAAAAAAAATGGTTTTAAAAATATTAAAAAAAATATATATAAAAGTTTAAATCACCCCCCCTTTCGCCCCATTCAAAATAAAATAATAAAAAAAAATTCCCACATACACATATTTGGTATCGCCGTGTTCAGAATCACCCGATCTGAAAAATTCTAAACAACAGAATTACGTTGTTTTGGTCGTCGTAACATTGCAATAAAATGCAATAACGGGCAATCAAAACATCAGATTTATCCCAAAATGGTATCAATAAAAACGTCAGCTCGACACGCAAAAAATAAGCCCTCACCCAGCCCCAGATCACTAAAAATGGAGACGCTACGGGTCTCGGAAAATCCCGCCATTTTTTTTTAGCAAACTTTGGATTTTTTTTTCACCACTTAAATAAAAAAGAACCTAAACATGTTTGGTGTCTACGAACTCGTAATCACATGGAGAATAATAATGGCAGGTCAGTTTTAGCATTCAGTGAACGTGGTAAAAAAACAAAACAAAAAACAACTGTGGAATTGCATTTTTTTTTGCAATTTAACTGCACTTGGAATTTTTTTCCCGTTTTCCAGTACACGATATGGTAAAACCAGTGATGGCGTTTAAAATTACAACTCGTCCCGTAAAAAATAAGCCCTCACATCCATATTGACCGAAAAATAAAAAGGCTATGGCTCTGGGAAGAAGGGGAGCAAAAAACGAAAACGCGAAAAACTGAAAAACCCAAGGTTCTTAAGGGGTTAATATAATACCACCAGTACCAGTTGTACTGTCTATTAGTGATGGGCTTTGGCACTGCTTGATACTTGATTAAGCATCGAGGTGCTTGATACATCGGGGCAAGGGTGAATTAAGAGTAGCAAGGGCCCCGGGCAGTTTAGAAAGCATGGGCCCCTCCCCCCGTACACACCTGATGTATCACGTGACATGTCACATGATCCCCTGTGATAGATCATGTGATAGTTCACGTGAAATTAATTTGGCACAATATTAATAAATTAATTATAATTATTTTTTTTACATTAATTGTATGACTTAATATTGAGCACAATTAAGTATGCTGACATCCCCTATATACAGTATGAGACCCTACACACAATATGAGCTGCCACAATCCTCCCATACACAGCAGGAGGCTGCACGGTGCCATCAATACACAGCAGGAGGTCGCACGTAGCCATCTATACACAGCAGGGGGCCGCATGGCGCCATCTATACACAGCAGGAGGCCGCACGGCACCATCTATACACAGCAGGGGGCCGAACGGTGCCATCTATACACAGCAGGGGGCCGCACGGTGCCATCTATACACAGTGGGAGGCCGCACGTAGCCATCTATACACAGCAGGAGGCCGCACGTAGCCATCTATACACAGCGGAAGGCCGCATGGCGCCATCTATACACAGCAGGGGGCCGCACAGCGCCATCTATACACAGCGGGAGGCCACACGGTGCCATCTCTACAGAGCTGGAGGCCGCACGTAGCCATCTATACACAGCAGGGGGCCGCACAGTGCCATCTATACACAGCAGGAGGCCACACGGTGCCATCTATACACAGCAGGAGGCCGCACGTAGCCATCTATACACAGCAGGAGGCAGCACGTACCCATCTATACACAGCAGGGGGCCGCATGGCGCCATCTATACACAGCGAGAGGCCGCACGGCACCATCTATACACAGCAGAGGGCCGCACGGTGCCATCTATACACAGCTGGGGGTCGCATGGCGCTGTCTATACACAGCGGGAGGCCGCACGGCGCCCCCCAGATACAGCGGGAGGCTGCACGGCACCACCCCAGAGACAGAGGGAGGCCGCACGGTGCACCCCCAGAGACAGCGGGAGGCCGCACGCAGTCACGCACACCCACACAAACGTATACAGACATACAGTTAGGTCCATATATATTTGGACAGAGACAACATATTTCTAATTTTGGTTCTAGACATTACCACAATGAATTTTAAACAAAACAATTCAGATGCAGTTGAAGTTCAGACTTTCAGCTTTCATTTGAGGCTATCCACATTAAAATTGGATGAAGGGTTTAGGAGTTTCAGCTCCTTAACATGTGCCACCCTGTTTTTAAAGGGACCAAAAGTAATTGGACAATTGACTCCAAGGCTATTTCATGGACAGGTGTGGGCAATCCCTTCGTTATGTCATTCTCAATTAAGCAGATAAAAGGCCTGGAGTTGATTTGAGGTGTAGTGCTTGCATTTGGAAGGTTTTGCTGTGAAGTAAACATGCGGTCAAAAGAGTTCTCCATGCAGGTGAAACAAGCCATCCTTAAGCTGCAAAAACAGAAAAAACCCATCCGAGAAATTGCTACAATATTAGGAGTGGCAAAATCTACAGTTTGGTACATCCTGAGAAAGAAAGAAAGCACTGGTGAACTCATCAATGCAAAAAGACCTGGGCGCACTCTCCAGGAGGTAGGCGTATCAATATACAAATCTACCATAAAGTGAAGACTGCATGAAAGTAAATACAGAGGGTTCACTGCACGGTGCAAGCCACTCATAAGCATCAAGAATAAAAAGGCTAGACTGGACTTTGCTAAAAACATCTAAAAAAGCCAGCACAGTTCTGGAAGAACATTCTTTGGACAGATGAAACCAAGATCAACCTCTACCAGAATGATGGAAAGAGAAAAGCATGGCGAAGGCGTGGTCCAGCTCATGATCCAAAGCATACCACATCATCTGTAAAACACTGCGGAGGCAGTGTGATGGCTTGTACACGCATGGCTGCCAGTGGCACTGGGTCACTAGTGTTTATTGATGATGTGACACAGGACAGAAGCAGCCGAATGAATTCTGATGTATTCAGAGCCATACTGTGTGCTCAGATCCAGCCAAATGCCGCCAAACTGATTGGTCGTCGTTTCATACTACAGATGGACAATGACCCAAAACATAAAGTCAAAGCAACCCAGGAGTTTATTAAAGCAAAGAAGTGGAATATTCTTGAATGGTCAAGTCAGTCACCTGATCTCAACCCAATTGAGCATGCATTTCACTTGTTAAAGACTAAACTTCAGACAGAAAGGCCCACAAACAAACAGCAACTGAAAACCACCGCAGTGAAGGCCTGGCAGAGCATCAAAAAGGAGGAAACACAGCGTCTGGTGATGTCCATGAGTTCAAGACTTCAGGCAGTCATTGCCAACAAAGGGTTTTCAACCAAGTACTAGAAATGAACATATTATTTATAATTATTTAATCTGTCCAATTACTTTTGGTCCCTTTAAAACAGGGTGGCACATGTTAAGGAGCTGAAACTCCTAAACCCTTCATGCAATTTTAATGTGGATACCCTCAAATGAAATCTGAAAGTCTGAACTTCAACTGCATCTGAATTGTTTTGTTTAAAATTCATTGTGGTAATGTCTAGAACCAAAATTAGAAAAATGTTGTTTCTGTGCAAATATATATGGACCTACCTGTATACATACATACACGCATAAACACATTTGAAACACAAAAATACATATAAACAGACATCACACAATGATAACTGCACGCACACACACACACACACACTCACTCACCCCGGCTCCCGTCGTCTAGCTCCTCTTCGGTGGTAAGCAGTGCAGGGCGCGCACTGCGTGACGTCACACTAGCAGACACGGCCGCACACAGGGAGGTGTCTCCTAGCTGTGACGCGGCCAGCACAAACACACAGGGAAGTTAACAGGTGCAGTGCTGGCCCGGCCGAAGAAGAAGCAGCGGCAGTGCGCTGCTGCTGGGGGAGCGGTCCTGGGGCCCCCCGCCTCTGACTGCCGGTATGTGCCACACATTATAATGAAGGAAATCTGGCCATGGACCCCCCGGAGCCCCGGGCGGTAGCCCAGATTGCCCTCATTATAATCCGCCTATTCATCGGGGTACTCAATACATCGGGGTGCTTGATACATCGGGGTGCTCAATACATCGGGGTGCTTGATACATCGGGGTGCTCGATCGAGTATAGAGCAGTGCCAAGGGTTATCTGAAGGAGAGAGAGAGCATTTCAGTGTCGATCAACACTACTCTTGATGCATTTTATTAAGCACATGGAGTAAATATTCACAGTGCAGGCAGAGAAAATGAACCCCTGAAATTTAGAACCTGAAAACCCTATTTAGGAGCAATCATCACTAAATAGAGATGAACTGTTCTTATGTGATTCGAATTTGTCAAATCTCAGATTTTACTAGGAAATTCAATATGCAGCAGATTTTTTATTTGTGAAATGAATGTCCCTTATTGTGGTCTGGGGGTAACAAGAAGAGGTGGAGAGAGCCGTGGAGATGTACAGAGAGGTACTAGTTTTTTTTAAAACCTTTTGCTGGACCCTCATGTTTCAGCAAAATGGTACAAAAAGTATTTGCCCAATTGTGCTACTAAATGTTTCTTGTAGCTGCAAATAAGATTGCACAATGTTTCAGCGAAATTCCTCCTTTTAAGGGTTCGGTCACACCACTATATTAATCGAATTAGTGCTATCCAATTTTTTTATCGGATAGCACTTTGACCAATGATATGTAATGGGACAGTGCTGATGAAGGTTTTTTTCTCATACTGATTTGGCATGAAAAAAAGATCGCAGCATGCTACGTTTTGAGCCATAAATCATCGGACTGCACTCTGATTTCCACAGACTCACAGAATTGAGAAGATGGAGAAATTTTGTTCTCCATCTTCTCCTCACAGTGTGCTCCGATTCTATCATCCGAGAGAACCAAATCATACTGTGCTGAGGATCAGATCAAATTCGGATTAGAGTTTGATCAGAGTGTCATTAGCATAATTGACCCGATTCTCCAGGATGAGAGACTCTACAGTCGTGTGACCTTCGCCTAAAAGTGTTCTATTTTATCAATATTCCGGGGTTACTTCTTGATGCGAATTGTCTCTTCAGAGAGGGAGAGGACAAGAACTCTATTGCCACCTACAGGAAGTAGCAATCCTAAAAGTCAATAGTGACCCTTTAACGAGCTTTATCACATGACTTAGTATATAAGTCAGAACCAGAAACTCAATTTGCAGACACTGTGTTTTGGGGTACTGCTCCTCATCAGTGCAAAGTGTGAGTTCTCGTTTGGCTGGGTGAGAGGCATCAGACCGGTATCTAAGCGGTAACATTTCTCCTTGCGGAGAGCGACATGTTTTGATGCGAAGAACATCAGGACCGTTCCAAAATACTAATTTTGGGTTCTTTCTCACTTCTTTCAAGACTGCTTGTTGTACACCTGTGGTAATCTTACCAGCACACCCAAACCTAGCGAGAGTACAAATAGTCTTGTTTTCTCCATTTGTAGATCATTTCTTTAGCACTGGACAGATGAACATCCTAGTCTTTAGCAATGCTTTCGAAGTCTTACAGGTTCACGCATCTCAATGCATTTCCTTGCTGCATGGTTCTTAGGGAATCGTTCTTGGTAGGAACAGATTAGTCGGTAACCTGGCTTTGTGTGACTTTATTTCAGGGCAAAGCACTTGTGAAACCACAATTCCATTCTCATCTCCTTAAACAGCTTTTTCCAATTAGCTGTCATTAAGACAGAGCGGGTCACTTACTTCATGCACTATATATGTTTGCTCGATGTACTCACTAAAAGACAAGAACTGTACAACTGTGTATGATTAGGTTATTCTGATTATGTTTATTATTGTGACTTAAACAACAATGAAACATTTTATTAGTAATCAATGCAGAAATCCAGCTGATGCCAAAAGGTTCACTTACTTTTTTTTGCAACTGTATACATATACATTCACACTGTTTAACTCAATAAGCATAGACTAGGATTTGCTACCTGCTTGAAGTATAAGATATGTCTACCTTTAAACCTTGTTGCTAAGCAGTAGTTCGTGGAGGTTAATTAGAGTAAGATTGCTCACAATACCCATGGGATATCGTAGGTTATATTGTTAAATAATAGTGGATAACCGCGGCATGATTCTGTATAGTAACATGCCAACACAGCAGTGATCTAAGATAAGCTAAAAATGGTTACAGTTATTCCATTATAGCCACACTAGAATGGAAATCGTGTTTTCCCACAGTGCATTCAGCCGATCTTTGTAAATTAAATGCCACAATGTCTTTAGATTTTCCATCATTAATTGAATATATTTTTTAAAAATCTCCATTTTCTTCCAAAAAAAAATAAAAAATTTGAACGTAAACATTGTAGATGAGTTTAGTTTATATTATAAAATAATATATTATAAAGTTAAAACAGACCTCAGCTAAACTCTAAAAGCGGGCTGCGGACCCCTGGGCTATATCAGAGTAGTAATTTATTTTCACCTAAAAGGAATTGGCTGGCATTCAAAAAAGCGTCTGTTTATTTTCCAAAAACAACGCCACTCTTGTCAGTGCTGCAGCCCAGAAGCATTTAGTTGAATGCCCCACAGGCTGTACGATACCAGTCACAGCCCATAGACATAAGTGGCACTTCTGAAAAATAAACAGACTTCACACAGGTTCATACACGCTTAAATCCATCTGTAAATCAATGTGTTTCCTATTGGACAGAAAACTGCAAAGTTTCTAAAACTGCTGTGTTGGGAAAAGGCAATTTAAATATGTGGCCTACATTACCATATGCAGCAACACATTTCATCTTACATTAAAGCAGATTTTCAGGGATCACAGACAGAAAAGAAGGATGTTGATTACACATTTCAAAGATTGCTTTCAACACTATATATATATATATATATACACACATATATATACACACATATATGTACAGTATATATATATAGTGTTAAAAAGTCTATGAAATGATTAGTTTCTGTATATATACAGTACAGACCAAAAGTTTGGACACACCTTCTCATTTAAAGACTTTTCTGTATTTTCGTGACTTTGAAAATTGTACATTCACACTGAAGGCATCAAACTATGAATTACCACATGTGGAATTATATACTTAACAAAAAAGTGTAAAACAGCTGAAAATATGTCTTATATTCTAGGTTCTTCAAAGTAGCCACCTTTTGCTTTGATGACTGCTTTGCACACTCTTGGCATTCTCTTGATGAGCTTCAAGAGGTAGTCACCGGAAATGGTCTTCCAACAATCTTGAAGGAGTTCCCAGAGATGCTTAGCACTTGTTGGCCCTTTTGCCTTCACTCTGTGGTCCAGCTCACCCCAAACCATCTCGATTGGGTTCAGGTCTGGTGACTGTGGAGGCCAGGTCATCTGGCGTAGAACCCCATCACTCTCCTTCTTGGTCAAATAGCCCTTACACAGCCTGGAGGTGTGTTTGGGGTCATTGTCCTGTTGAAAAATAAATGATGGTGCCACTAAACGCAAACCGGATGGAATAGCATGCCGCTGCAAGATGCTGTGGTAGCCATGCTGGTTCAGTATGTCTTCAATTTTGAATAAATCCCCAACAGTGTCACCAGCATAGCACCCCCACACCATCACACCTCCTCCTCCATGCTTTACGGTAGGAACCAGGCATGTAGAGTCCATCCGTTCACCTTTTCTGCTTCGCGTAAAGACACGTTGGTTGGAACCAAAGATCTCAAATTTGGACTCATCAGACCAAAGCACAGATTTCCACTGGTCTAATGTCCATTCCTTGTGTTCTTTAGCCCAAACAAGTCTCTTCTGCTTGTTGCCTGTACTTAGCTGTGATTTCCTAGCAGCTATTTTACCATGAAGGCCTGCTGCACAAAGTCTCCTCTTAACAGTTGTTGTAGAGATGTGTCTGCTGCTAGAACTCTGTGTGGCACCTGGTCTCTAATCTGAGCTGCTGTTAACCTGCGATTTCTGAGGCTGGTGACTCAGATAAACTTATCCTCAGAAGCAGAGGTGACTCTTGGTCTTCCTTTCCTGGGGCGGTCCTCATGTGAGCCAGTTTCTTTGTAGCCCTTGATGGTTTTTGCAACTGCACTTGGGGACACTTTCAAAGTTTGTCCAATTTTTCGGACTGACTGACATTTCTTAAAGTAATGATGGCCACTCGTTTTTCTTTTCTTAGCTGCTTTTTCTTGCCATAATAGAAATTCTAACAGTCTATTCAGTAGGACTATCAGCTGTGTATCCACCAGACTTCTGCACCACACAACTGATGGTCCCAACCCCATTTATAAGGCAAGAAATCCCACTTATTAAACCTGACAGGGCACACCTGTGAAGTGAAAACCATTTCCGGTGACTACCTCTTGAAGCTCATCAAGAGAATGCCAAGAGTGTGCAAAAGCAGTGATCAAAGCAAAAGGTGGCTACTTTGAAGAACCTAGAATATAAGACATATTTTCAGTTGTTTCACACTTTTTTGTTAAGTATATAATTCCACATGTGTTAATTCGTAGTTTTGATGCCTTCAGTGTGAATGTACAATTTTCAAAGTCATGAAAATACAGAAAAATCTTTAACCCCTTTACAACCCAAGGTGGTTTGCACGTTAATGACCAGGCCAATTTTTACAATTCTGACCACTGTCAATTTATGAGGTAATTACTCTGGAACGCTTCAACAGATCCCCCTGATTCTGGGACTGTTTTTTCATGACATATTGTACTTCACGACTGTGGTAAAATTTATTTGATATCACTTGCGTTTATTTGTGAAAAAAACGGAAATTTGGCGAAAATTTTTAAAATGTTGCAATTTTCAAAATTTTAATTTTTATGCCCTTAAATCAGAGAGATATGTCACAAAAAATAATTAATAAATAACATTTACCACATGTCTACTTTACATCAGCACAATTTTGGAACCAAAATTTTTTTTATTGGGAAGCTATAATAGTTAAAAGTTGACCAGCGATTTCTCATTTTTCCAACAAAATTTACAAAACCATTTTTTTAGGGACCACATCATATTTAAAGTCACTTTGAGGGGTCTTTATGACAGAAAATACCCAAAAGTGACACCATTCTAAAAATTGCACCCCTCATGGTGCTCAAAACCACATTCAAGAACTTTATTAACCCTTCAGGTGCTTCACAAGAATTTTTGGAATGTGGAAGAAAAAAATTAACATTTAACTTTTTTCACAAAAATGTTACTTTAGACCCAATTTTTTTATTTTCGCAGGGGTAACAAGAAAAAATGGATCCCAAAATTTGTTGTACAATTTCCCCTGGGCAGGCAAATGCCCCATATGTGGGGAAAAAACACTGTTTGGGCGCACGGCATGGTTTGGAAGGGAAGGAGCACCATTTGACTTTTTGAATGTAAAATTTGGTTGAATAATTAGCGGACGCCATGTTGCATTTGGGGAGCCCCTGAAGTGCCTAAACAGTGGAAAACCCCCACAAGTGACACCATTTTTGAAACTAGACCCCTCAGGGACTTTACCTAGATGTGTGGTGAGCACCTTGAACCCCCAGGTGCTTCACAGAAGTTTATAACATTGAGCCGTAAAAATAAAATTTTCACATTTTTCCCACAAAAATGTTTTTCAGCCCCACTTTTGCATTTTCATAAGGGTAACAGAAGAAATTGCACTATGCAGTTTGTTGTGCAATTTCTTTTGAGTTAGCAGATACCCCATATGTGGGGGAAAACTACTGTTTGGGCGCGCGGCAGGGTTCAGAAGGGAAGGAGCGCCATTTGACTTTTTGAATGTAAAATTTGCTTGAATAATTAGCGAACGCCATGTTGAATTTGGGGAGCCCCTGATGTGCCTAAACAGTGGAAACCCCCCAATTGACACCATTTTGGAAACTAGACCCCTCAGGGAACTTATCTAGATGTGTGGTGAGCACCTTGAACCCCCAGGTGCTTCAAAGAAGTTTATAACATTGAGCCGTAAAAATACAATTTTCACATTTTTCCCACAAAAATGTTTTTCAGCTCCTACTTTTGAATTTTCATAAGTGTAACAGAAGAAATTGCACCATGCAGTTTGTTGTGCAATTTCTCCTGAGTTAGCAGATACCCTATATGTGGGGGAAAACCACTGTTTGGGCGCGCGGCAGGGTTCGGAAGGAAAGGAGCACCATTTGATTTTTTGATTCTAAAATTTGCTCGAATAATTAGGGATGTGCCCCTGATGTGCCTAAACAGTGGAAACCCCCCCAAGTGACACCATTTTGGAAACTAGACCCCTCAGGGAACATATCTAGATGTGTGGTGAGCACCTTGAACCTTGAGTTTATAACATGGAGCCGTGAAAATAAAAAAATCAAACTTTTTCCACAAAAATTATGTTTTAGCCCCAATTTTTTTATTTTCACAAGGTTAAGAGGAGAAAATGGACCCCAAAAACTTTTGTGTAATTTCTCCTGAGTACACCAATACCCCATATATGGGGAAAATACAGTGTTTAGGTGCACAGCAGAGTTCAGAAGGGAAGGAGCACTGTGTGACTTTTTGAACGCAAAATCGTCTGGAATCGAGAGCGGACGCCATGTCGCGTTTGGAGAGCCCCTGATGTGCCTAAATAGTGGAAACCCCCCACAAGTGACCCCATTTTGGAAACTACACCCCTCAAGGATTTTATCAAGGGGTATAGTTAACATTTTGAACGCAGAGGTACGACAAAGAATTTGATAACTTTAGGTCATCATATTGAATAAGTTGTCATTAGTCTTGAGCGCAAGTGCTCACTACTTAAGTTAGCATCGGGTACTCAGATTTGCACCAAGTATCACGGGTGCTCAAGTGAAATGCTCGAGTCCCTGCCCGCATGTTTCACGGTTATTAGACACCCCCAAAAAAACATGCGGGGATCGCTTGTGCATGGCAGGCAGTCCCCGCAAGGTTTTTTTGGCCGCGAAGCATATGGGGCGGAGACTCGAGCACCCGCGATACTCAATGCATACCCGAGCACCCGATACAAACTCAAGTAGCGAGCACTTGCGTTCAATACTAGTTGCCATATCGTCATTAGTGTTGAGCCACCCCCGTAGTGTTCGGGTTCGGTTCGTCGAACACCGGGATGTTCGAGGAACTGTTCGTCGAACTGTTCGTCGAACACCTTAGAACACCGTCGAACACCGTTAAAACCAATGGCAGGCAAACAAAAACACATAGAAACACATAGAAAACACCTTCAAAGGTGTCCAAAAGCTGACAAACTGCTCAGAAGACACTCTCTTTAAAAAAGCCGGCCGGCAAATTCAGCAGCGGCATACACCGGTACCCGACAATTTAGACAAGAAGGAATAGAGCATCACACATAGATTAGATAGATAGAAACATGTCAGTCACACATATAAGAAGCACAGTGACAGTGTTGGTTACTGCACTTGTCATTTAGTGTAAAGGATTTATTAAAAAAAATATTAGTGTTTTCATGCACCGTCTCTTTAAAAAAGCCGGCCGGCAATTCAGCAGCGGCATACACCGGTACCCGACAATTTATAACCGAAAGAATAGAGCATCACACATAGATTAGATAGATAGAAACATGTCAGTCACATATATAAGAAGTACAGTGACAGTGTTGGTTACTGTACTTGTCATTTAGTGTTAAAATAAAGGATTTATTAAAAAAAAAATTAGCGTGGGGTTCCCCGTAATTTTAGTCTCTAGCGGAGGTTAAGCAGATGGCTGGGGCAGATGTTTGAAGCCTGGGAAGGGGGTAATACCCACTGAGCTTCCCAGGCTACTAATATCAGCCCCCAGCTGAATACCTAGCCTTTACTAGCTATTAAAATGGGGGACCCCCCCAAAAAAATGACGTGGGGTCCCCCCTATTTTAATAACTAGCAAAGGCTAGGCAGACAGCTGGGGGCTGATATTAATAGCTCAGGAAGGGTGCCATGAATATTGGCCCCCTCCCAGGCTAGAAACACCAGCCGTCAGCCGCCCCAGAAATGGCGCATCCATAGGATGCGCCAATACTGGCACTTAGCCTCGCTCTTCCCACTGCCCTGTAGCGGTGGCAGTGGAGTAATAGGGCTGGGGTTGATGTCAGCTTATAATGCCAGCTGACATCAAGCCCAGGTTAGTAATGGAGAGGCGTCTATAAGACACCCCCATTACTAACCCCATAGTGAAAGTTAAAAAAAACACAAACACCCAGAATAAAATCCTTTAATTGAAATAAACACACAATTCTTTATTGTTCTAAATTAAACCATACTTACCATCACGCCCATTCCAGCTGAAGCCAACGATCTCCTGCCATCCAGGCTGGATGGCAGCGTTCTGCTGCGGTCCAGCCAGTCATCTCGATGTAGCAGAGCTGAAGCTGTCGTGGGAACCATGGAAAGGTAAGGATGATGCTGCTTTATTATTTTTCTTTTATTGCAGGAGATCGTTGGCTTCAGCTGGAATGGGCGTGGTGGTAAGTATGGTTTAATTTAGAACAATAAAGAATTGTGTGTTTATTTCAATTAAAGGACTTTATTTTGGGTGTTGTGTTTTTTTTTAAATGCTTTACTAGAAATTCATGGCGGTCATGTCTAATACTGGCGTGACCCCATGAATTTTGGGCTTAGGGCCAGCTGATAATACCAAGCTGGCCCTAACCCCTTTATTACCCAGTGAGCCACCGCACCAGGGCCCTGGATGAGCTGGGTACAGCGCCAGAAGATGGCGCTTCTATGAACGCGCCATTTTCCAGGGTGGCTGCGGACTGCAATTTGCAGCGGGGGTGGGGGGGCCCAGAAAGCTTGGGCCTCCCTGCGCTGCAGATTCCAGCCCCCAGCTGCCTAGTTGTACCTGGCTGGACACAAAAATAGGGCGATGCTGTCAGCGCTGCACAGTGAAAAGATAGTTTGGTCATGTACTGCGCATGACCAAAAAATCTTCCTGCTGTCTGGTGACCTGGATGTTGTCATGACGACATTGTGTCGTCATGGCAACACCCGGGAAGTCGCGGCAGACAGCGCTGGAGGCCGGAAGAGGAGGTGACTATATCGATCACCTCCCCTTAGCCACCGCAATGCTGCAATCGACTTCGATAGCAGCATTGCGGGGGTTAATGTGCCAGGAGTGGTGCGGGACCTCTCCCTGCACATAGTACCGGGTGTCAGCTGTGACAATCAGCTGACACCCGGCGGCGATGGCGCCCACACAGCCTGTGTGCGCGCTCGATCGCCATGACGTACTAATACGGGTCAGGCTCTTAAGTCCCAGGGCACAGAAGCGTATTAGTACGTCATGAGCTTTATATATATATATATATATATATATATATATATATATATACACAGCACTGTGCAAAGCTCGCAAATTACTGTGCAGATGTAAAAAGAATGCTGCAAAGAATGCAGATAAATATAAAGAAGAGAAATCGAGAGATACAGGCAGATATTTAGCCATCATGCAATACCATCAGGGGGCGTCTCATTGGCTCCTAATGTATTCTGCAGCAGGACAACAACCCTGAACATACAGCCAATGTTATTAGGAGCTGTCTTCAGAGTAAAGAAGAACAAGGAGTCCTGAAAGTGATGATACGGCTTCCACAAAGCTCTGATCACATCATTGAGTCTGTCTGGAATTACATGAAGAGACAGGAGGATTTGCACAAACTTACATTCACAGAAGATCTGTGGTTAGTTCTCCAAGATGTTTGGAACAACCTCTCTGCTGTGTTCCTTCAAGAATTTTTTGCTACTATACCTAGAAGAATTGATTCTGTTTTGAAGGCAAACTGTGGTCATATCAAGTATTGATTTGATTTAGATTTCTCTTTAGTTGATTCACTTTTCATTTTGTTAATTAGGATAAAGAAAATATACACATTGCTATTTTTAAAGCATTCTTAATTCATGGGATTTTTCACATCTGACAAACTTTTGTTCAGTATATACAGTATATATATACACATATATATTTACATGATATGTCACCCTGGAGAAACATAATATATTTTTTTCATTGTTCAGTTTTCCCCTGTACCTGGGGCATCCAAAACAGCCACTGTCGTGGCACAAGGCACTGACAGAGCTGATCTTTGTCCACTGAGAAATTTAAGTGGTTGTTCGGTTATTTTTTTTTACTGATGGCCTATCAGGGGGAATCTGACTACCCTACTACGGCCATCATACAGTTGATGGTGTTGTGCTGTTCCACTTCACAACTGAGCATATACAGCTGCCGTAAGCCCTGGGAATAGTTGATGAATGGGGGTCCCAGATGTCACATCCCCACCGATCTGATATTGATGACCTTTCCTAAAGATAGACCAACAATATAAGAGAACTGGACAACCCCTTTTAAAAAATTTATACAAGTGTTATTAAAAAGTGAAAAAATATAGAAAAATAAATATTATACTGTCACAAGATACTATATTTTTTAACAGGAACATCATACTTTAGGTTCCACTATGCAGAACAGACTACAAGGTTAAGAAATGGATATATTTCTTATAAAAGATGCTCTTTTCCCCTCTAAGAAAGTTTTGCGCTTTTGAAGTATTGCAAGGTCCCAGGAGTATCTTGCTTTCAGCCTTTTTCAACTATAAAAACTCTTCACAGTTAGCATTTCTATTGCAGTACTTATGAAGGTATTTAATATGAAACTACCTTTTGCTACATGAAGACTTCATTCCCCATAAAGCAAACCTTTAGGATAACAAGTCCTTTGTTCTAGTCTTCAAATGCACAGATCAATGTAAAGTACGGTGAAAGACAGCGGAGTGACTATCTTATGTAATCACATAAAGCTTCATATGGGAAAATACCATTGTACGCAAACAATAACCAACATAAAGAACCATTAGAATGTGGACATTCCTAAAGATTGTTGCTTCCCTTGATTCAGAGACATTTAGATCTAAAGGCTTATGGCTTTTCCCCTTCCAGTCACAGACAATTTTCGCTTTTGCGCTTTCTTTTTTTTTCTCTTCCTGTCTTCCAAGAGCTGTAGCTCTTTTATTTTTCAGTCGACATAGTCATATGGAGGCTTGTTCTTGGTGGGACGACTTGGATTTTTTAATAAAACCATTTATTTTACCATATAACATACTGAAAAATGGGGAAAAAATCCCAAGTTGGGTGAAATGGTAAATATAACACAATTTTAATTTTTTTATATATTTTTGGAAAAAATGGGGTGATTTAGGTTTTTTTTTTTAAATAACTTTTTTTTCATACATTTTACTTTTTTTAGTCCTCCTAGGATAGTTGAACCTGCAATGATTTCATTTCTTGTACTATTTACTTCAATACCAAAGTATTGCAGTATGAAGTGACATTAACAATCTCCTACAAAGTCGGCCTTAGGTTGGGCTTCATAGGACTACAAAGATGGCAGCGACGAGGGCCCCAGGTGCCATGGCAAACAACTATCATTCCATGATCATGTTGTGCAGGAGTGGGGGCCTATCGGTATCGGGATAGACCCCTGCCTTTGATTGCACCACTTAAAAGGAATCTGACAGCAGGTTTTTGCTATTTAATCTGAGAGCAGCATAATGTACACAGAGACTGATTACAGGGATGTGTCACTTATTAAGCTGTTTTATAGTTTCAATACAATCAGTATTCTATCAGCAGGAGATTATCACTACAGGACTACATTTCACATGCCAGGCAGTCAGGCTAATATGTGTAACCATAACCCCCCCCCACTAAGTAGCAGCTTGCTGACAATATCCAGTGTACACAGGAAGCTGCCAGTCATTGGCATGGGCAAGGTTATGCGCAGCCCAGAAGTCTTAGCTCTGCTACATCTACATCAGACAAAATGGATTCTATCAAACCTCCACCAAGCAGTCCAGTAAGTGATATATCCCTAGAATCAGGTTTTCTTGCCCTATATGATGGTGCTCTCAGATTATATAGAAAAAAAACTGCTGACAGATTCCCGTTAAATACTGTTTTCAGAGATTGACAGCAGCATTTAAGTGGTAAAACAGCTAGTCCTGATCACTGCTGTTAGAGGCAGGTGTTGGATACATATCATAACCAGCACTTACTGTGTAGGGAGACGGCTCAACTCCTCAATACACGCACACCCAACTTCAACTGTACAGTACAGACCAAAAGTTTGGACACACCTTCTCATTTAAAGTTTTTTCTTTATTTTCATGACTTTGAAAATTGTACATTCACACTGAAGGCATCAAAACTATGAATTAACACATGTGGAATTATATACTTAACAAAAAAGTGTGAAACAACTGAAAATATGTCTTATATTCTAGGTTCTTCAAAGTAGCCACCTTTTGCTTTGATGACTGCTTTGCACACTCTTGGCATTCTCTTGATGAGCTTCAAGAGGTAGTCACCGGAAATGGTTTTCACTTCACAGGTGTGCCCTGTCAGATTAATAAGTGGGATTTTTTGCCTTATAAATGGGGTTGGGACCATCAGTTGAGTTGTGCAGAAGTCAGGTGGATACACAGCTTTTAGTCCTACTGAATAGACTGTTAGAATTTGTATTATGGCAAGAAAAAAGCAGCTAAGTAAAGAAAAATGAGTGGCCATCATTACTTTAAGAAATGAAGGTCAGTCAGTCCAAAAAATTGGGCAAACTTTGAAAGTGTCCCCAAGTGCAGTTGCAAAAACCATCAAGGGCAACAAAGAAACTGGCTCACATGAGGACCGCCCCAGGAAAGGAAGACCAAGCGTCACCTCTGCTTCTGAGGATAAGTTTAATGGAGTCACCAGCCTCAGAAATCACAGGTTAACAGCAGCTCAGATTAGAGACCAGGTCAATGCCACACAGAGTTCTAGCAGCAGACACATCTCTACAATAACTGTTAAGAGGAGACTTTGTGCAGCAGGCCTTCATGGTAAAATAGCGGCTAGGAAACCACTGCTAAGGACAGGCAACAAGCAGAAGAGACTTGTTTGGGTTAAAGAACACAAGGAATGGACATTAGACCAGTGGACGTCTGTTCTTTGGTCTGATGAGTCCAAGTTTGAGATCTTTGGTTCCAACCACTGAGTCTTTGTGTGACACAGAAAAGGTGAACGGATGGACTCTACATGCCTGGTTCCCACCGTGAAGCATGGAGGAGGAGGTGTGATGGTGTGGGGGTGCTTTTTTGGTGGCCAGTACAGACTGGGATACAGGAACAGAGCCGTAGGTACGGTGGACTAGCAGAGCAAAACCGCAGGAGCGGTGAACAAGCAGAGCGGAGCAAAACCGCAGGAGCGGTGAACAAGCAGAGCGGAGCAAAACTGCAGGTGCAGTGAGCAAGCAGAGCGGAGCAAAACCGCAGGTGCGGTGAACAAGCAAAGCGGAGCAAAACCGCAGGTGCGGTGAACAAGCAGAGAGGAGCAAAACCGCAGGTGCGGTGAACAAACAGAGCGGAGTAAAACCGCAGGTGCGGTGAGCAAGCAGAGCGGAGCAAAACCGCAGGTGCGGTGAACAAGCAGAGCAGAGCAAAACTGCAGGTGCGGTGAACAAGCAGAGCGGAGCAAAACCGCAGGTGCGGTGAACAAGCAGAGCAGAGCAATACCGCAGGTGCGGTGAACAAGCAGAGCAGAGCAAAATCACAGGTGCGATGAACAAGCAGAGCGGAGCAAAACCGCAGGTGCAGTGAACAAGCAGAGCGGAGCAAAACCGCAGGTGCGGTGAACAAGCAGAGTGGAGCAGAACCGCAGGTGCGGTGAACAAGCAGAGTGGAGCAGAGCAGAACCGCCGGAGCGGTGAACAAGCAGAGCAGAACAGAACTGCAGGAGCGGTAAACAAGCAGAACAGAGCGGAACCGCTGGAGCGGTGAACAAGCAGAGCAGAACAGAACCGCAGGTGCGGTAAACAAGTGGAGCAGAGTGGAACCGCCGGAGCGGTGAACAAGCAGAGTAGAACAGAACCGCAGGTGCAATAAAAAAGTGGGAAGAGCGGAACCGCCGGAGCGGTGAACAAGCAGCGCAGAACAGAGCAGAAGGTGAAGGCAGACAGGACAGGGCTCTGTTCACATGGAACAGACTGGAAAATACAGGCAGATGGCTAGAACACAGGAGGTAGATACAGAGGCAGGGAAAGGGGACAAGAAGAACCAGATACACACAAGGTACTTACAATGAAGTAGCGAGTGGACACAAAACTCACAAACAGAAGTACAGAGAAAAGAGAAGGCACGGATATAGAGAGAAACAAGTAACGGGCTAGGACACTGTTCAGACAGGAACTGAACCTGGAACAAGATACAGGAACGAGCCTGGGAACTCAGCCCCCAGGGTGGTGGAAACAGACTAGAAGTCAGCGATACAGGTAGGGTCCCTGGGTACTCAGCCCTCAGGGTGGCAGAAACAGACTAGAAGTCAGAGATACAGGTTGAGTCCCTGGGTACTCAGCCCCCAGGGTGGCAGAACAGACTAAATACAGGACAGGACCTGGCAACTCAGTTGCAAAAAACAAACTGAGAGAAAATGTTGCTCAGGCACCTCCTACTGGGTGGAGGGGGTTTAAGTATCCAGTGACTCACAGCAATAGGCTGGGGACGCATTAGGACTGTGCACACAGTAGCTATAAGAAACAAGCAGAAAGCCGCGCCGACGCCCTAAGCAATCAGATAAGAGACATGGACACAGCAGGTACTGGAGCAAAGAGTGCAGCATGGACTGACAGGTAAGATTGCGGTCTTGCATGGTGGGAGGTGGTGCACCATGCAAGCATGCCGCCAGGGATGTTACACACAGTTACCAGACCTGAACCCAATCGAGATGGTTTGGGGTGAGCTGGACCGCAGAGTGAAGGCAAAAGGGCCAACAAGTGCTAAGCATCTCTGGGAACTCTTTCAAGATTGTTGGAAGACCATTTCCGGTGACTACCTCTTGAAGCTCATCAAGAGAATGCCAAGAGTGTGCAAAGCAGTCATCAAAGCAAAAGGTGGCTACTTTGAAGAACCTAGAATATCAGACATATTTTCAGGTGTTTCACACTTTTTTGTTAAGTATATAATTCCACATGTGTTAATTCATAGTTTTGATGCCTTCAGTGTGAATGTACAATTTTCAAATACAGAAAAATCTTTAAATGAGAAGGTGTGTCCAAACTTTTGGTCTGTACTGTATATGTACAGAAAATGTCAGGAAGGGGTTAATTTCTTAAAAAATTTTGTATAATATATTATAGTAATTGCTGATGTATGAAAAAATGTATATTTATTAGGATGAAGTTTAATACATATTATTTTAAATTGACAATTAAAGGTGTTTTTTGGTGACTGTTTTAGTCAACTAGCTCTTGTGATTGAACCATTAAGGCTATTGCAGCATTCTCCCACATCACGCTATTCAATTTGATTGATGCTTAATTGGGCTATAATTTGCTTTTCAGCCAATGACCCAAAATATAACTTTAGGCTGTATAGGAGCTACTTGACAAAAAATAAGAATGATGGAGTGCTGTGTCAGATGACCTGATCTCCACAGTCTCCTGACCTAAGCCTAAAAATATATATCTGTTTATTAACTGAATTTGAGAAGGAAAGAAAAGATGCCAACAAGTGCTAAGCTGTGTAAAAATGAAAAATGAAAACTTTTTCTAAAAGTCAGAGTAGCTGACATAATTACATAAATGTTTACTAATATTGTAAGTATTACGGAAACAATATATACCTGTATGTGCAATATACACGGATTGGAATTTTTCACTGATGTGTCTACATGTTTACTTTCTCAACCCTTCTAATATCAGAACATTGGTGACTATACAGAGATAAGCGTCAGATATAGATAACATCATCTCTCTCCCTGTTTTTCTATTTTTTCATTAACTATTCTTCTGCTGACCTCTGGAAAACAGATTTGTTCAAGTGTAAAAAGTAAAAGAAGGTGCACAGTATGTGTGTAGCTGTGGGCTATGGCTAGCATATTGGGTCTTTGTGTTTGACACTGGGAAGAAAGGCACAAGGACATACTTGTCAGCTCTCCTGGGATGTCAGGTAGGCTTCTGGGAAGGGGACCTACCGGATGAATTGGTAAATCTCCCAGATGAATTTGAAATCCACCTGAAATCTCCTGGAAAACAGCACTCTCAGAAGATTTCTTCAGTAAAGGGATCATTGAAGAGACCCTAGATGAGGACAAGAGGTAAGGAGTGGGAGTGTAAGAAGTATGATGGGCGTGTGAAAGGGATGTAGCCCAAAAAGTGGACATGGCCATTGGATTAATTAGCAGGATTTACATGCCACATACACATCACTGTACCTAGTGGTAACTTTAGTTTGGGATTTTAATATGGATGTATACTATTAAAAAGGGTGTTCCAGTAGCTAAAATGTCCTTTCTAAATATCTATGTTTCGTTTAAGAGGCATCTCACACAGGACGTCACAGGAGGCTGGGGCTGCACTTACTTCCCTGCAGCGTCTATCACCGTTCCTGGAACTGGACTTCATCAGAGGCAGCGCTGCAGTTAGTTACTAGTTTCTTGCATCGCTGCTCTCTAAAGTTACCCTGGATCCATGGTGATAGATGCTGTGGAAGAGGTGAGCGCAGCGCCTTCACTCTGCATCTGTCACCGCCTCCGCATCGTCTAACTATGACGAACTATCGTCAAGAGTTGAGATAGAAGCAGTGAGTAACACCAGCACTGCCACACAGCTTCTAGCACGATCCTCAAATGAAGCATCATCAGGAAGCAGTGACATCTAGAGGTAATATTTCTCCTTGCAGAGAGTGACGTGTTAAGCACTTCAGGTGAGGAGACTTTTAAAGCCACAATGCTCCTCTGGGAAATATGCAAATTGTCTCTCCAGAGAGGAATAGGACTAGAACTCTAGTGCCACCTTCTAGAATTGCTACTTTCTGTAGGTGGCACTAGAGTTCTAGTCCTCTTCCTCTCTGAAGAGTCAAGAAGCAGTGATAGAAACAGTGAGTGACATCAGCACCGCCCCACAGCTTCTCACTGCTTCTATCACCATCCAGGACATCTTCAGTGGGCGGCAATGTAAGAAATTGTAGTAAGGGAAGTGAGTGCAGCCCCAGCCTCTTGTGACATCACATTTGAGACAACTCTCAAATGAAATGTCACAGGAAGTGCTGTAATAAAACACAGTTAAGCATAACTAGATATGAAGAAGAGTAGGGTATTGTATAGTAAAGCTAACTACAAAAGTGGTTAGGGTGTAAAGATAGATATTTAGAAAAGACATTTTAGGTACCGGACCAACCATTTAAGTTCAATAAAAGCTTTAAACATTCATATTCAATAATCTCCCCCTAGTGAATGCTGCCTGCAATTGGAATGTTATCTTATAACATTATGTCTGTCCTGTACAAGAAAAATTTTGAAGTTGGATTTGAAGTTCTATGAAAAAAAAATCAAGTACTGATTAAGACAAAGAGATTATGGATTTAACCAGGATAGATTAAATACTCATTCGTGCTTTTTATAAATTCAGCGCATACATTGAAATTAAGGTTATTAGGTTAATAGTTAGAATATGTATTTATATAATTTATTTAAATTGTATAGATAAATCTAGAAAGCACTTGCTCTGCAATTTTTGGAACTCTTAAATCAATGGAGAGACATATCATACATGTTGCCACTCCTTTGGGATCCGCATCTATCTGACATTTACACAATATTCTGTGGATATGTCATAAATGTCTAAGATGGGATCTGAAATTATTAACACCAACATAATCAAACTATGATTTTTAATTTAGATTTAATTTAGTCAACCAATGTTTAGCATGCTGATACTTATACAGGAGCATCTCAGCAAATTAGAATATCATCAAAAAGTTAATTTATTTCAGTTCTTCAATACAAAAAGTGAAACTCATATATTGTATAGAGTCATTACAAACAGAGCGATCTATTTCAAGTGTTTATTTCTGTTAATGTTGATGATTATTTCACAAGTAAACAATGGTGCAGCGGTCTCAGGGAACGCCAAAGGAATACTGGACAATTTAATAGATGGCAACCGACTTTTATTCTTCCTCCAATACCACTGCCACAATGCGTTTCAACGGTCTAAGCCGTCTTCATCAGGACCCCACCTGATGAAGACGGCTTAGACCGTTGAAACGCGTTGTGGCAGTGGTATTGGAGGAAGAATAAAAGTCGGTTGCCATCTATTAAATTGTCCAGTATTCCTTTGGCGCTCCCTGAGACCGCTGCACCATTGTTTACTTGTGAAATATCTCCATACGGAGCCAAAGCGGCAGGAGCAGCCTGGTCTATTTGGATGTGTGAGGACCTGCGGTTATCCAGCCACCGGGTTAAACTACTGAGGACCTGCGGTGACGTGGTATCTGGTCCAGCAGGATTGTGTGACCACTTGAGGAGCACGGAGTTGCGAGGCAAACACCGACAGGACGGTACTACAAATAGAGGTGATCCGGAGCCTCATTAATCACACGCTTAATCTTGGTTGTGTAGACATACACAACCATCACAGGTGAGTGTACTGGCACTTTTTAAATTATTTAAATAGCCCTGTGAGTCTACACATGCGCCCCCTTTCTTTTCTTTTCGAATGTTGATGATTATGGCTGACACCCAATGAAAACACAAAAGTCATTATCTCAATAAATTAGAATACTTTATAACAACAGCTTGAAAAATGTTTTTAAAATCCGAAATGTTGGCCTTCTGAAATGTATGTTCAGCAAATGCCCTCAATACTTGGTTCGGGCTCCTTTTGCATCAATTACTGCATCAATGTGGCGTGGCATGGAGGTGATCAGCCTGTGACACTGCTGAGGTGTTATGGAAACTTCACACTAGACCTCAAGCAGCTTGGATTGTGTGCCTCTCCACTCTTCCTCCAGACTCTGCGACCTTGATTTCCAAATGAAAATTGGAACTCTGGGACCTTGTGGAGTGTGTCAATGACTGCCTTCTAGACATCTGTCAAGTCAGCAGTCTTCCCTATGATTGTGGAGCCTACTGAAACAGACTAAGGGACCTTTTTAAACGGAAGTCTTTGCAGGTGTTTTTTGATAATTATTCTAATTAACTGAGATAATGACTTTTGTGTTTTCATTGGCTGTAAGCCATAATCGTCAACATTAACAGAAATAAACACTTGAATTAGATCACTCTGTTTGTAATGACTCTATATAATATATGAGTTTCACTATTTGTATTGAAGAACTGAAATAAATTAACTTTCTCATGATATTCTAATTTAGTGAGATGCACCAGTATATTTGAAAACAAATGCTGATTCAATTTCTAAAGTTAACAAGTTTTTCAATATGGAAATGGAGATTCCATTAAATGCACTCTAAGGAAATATAAAGACAGAGAGCGGAAACTGGAACTTTTCCTGTAATGCATATCTATTAATGAATAATAATATGACTTGCCATAAAATAACTAGATGTGTTTTCAGTGATAATGTGTCTGTACAGGCAGCTATCTTCATTTCTGTGAAGTTTCATTTACCACAGCTGGAGGACTTCAGGAACAAACTAAATATTTAAGAGCGTGATCCTAAGAGATGATGTTTTGCAAGTCTGTTAAGGCAGATCATGCTGAGATACATTTTAGTCAGACTAACAGCTATTTCTCAGCCCCCTCTTATCATGGAAAGAAGTCATTTCCTTATGGCTGTATTACTCATATACTATAATTGAGTCTTTATATAAACACTGCTTTAGTAAAATATAGGATGCTTTTATTTAAGAACCGATCATTTAATAATACCACCCTACACATACTTTCATACTCAAAAAAAAATACATTAACTCGAACAGTTTACTGTGTATAACCCTTTACCAATCGAGAGCCAACTTTTCACCATGTAGTACAAGCATTTAATTTAGGATATGACGGCAACCAAAATCAAAATTTCGCTGGTAAGGGTACTTGGTGCTGGGAGATTGGCAAAAATAAAAGACTTTATCTAAAATACCAATAAAAAAAAGCAATGTAATAAAAGGCACAGCTTTTTTTATTACATTGGAAGTTATTTCTATGAAATAATTGATATATTGGATAACCCCTTTAATACTTTTGCACCATGAGGCCCCTTTAACAAACAACATTTTTAAATATTTTAAAATGATTTTCAAAATGCCATTGGTCTAGAATTTTTACTATATTTTTAAAATAGAATAGGTCAGAACGATTTTGCCCACCAAACTATTTATGTGTGTATGTAGCTCTTTTATAGACTTGTCCAGCAATTGCTTTACATAGACAGTCCATTCCTCCATTACTGAAAAATCAGCATGTGAAATTATATCAAATGAGGCTGTAGATCTAAACCACAGACTGTGGTTGTACCCTGAGGAAGAAGTTGAATAACTTTGAAACTTAGATATTAAAACCGATTCTATTCATCCTGTGCGTCCTGTGTCCTTCCGTGGAACCTCACCAGCAGCGCAGAAAAAATACACATTTTCACAACAGCCTTTACGCTGTGTGACTTCAGGCAAAGGAGCCATCAGCCAAGCAAGAGGAGGTGGCGCTGGGCGAGAAATTGAGCTGGAGTGACAGAGTCTTTAGATCCTCAGTCTCATTTGCATATCAATTCAGATTTTGATTTCTCAGTAATAGAGGAAGGACTGACCATGAAAAGGTATTGCTGGACTTATTTTTGAAAGAACGACATGCACATGTAAATTGTTAGGGGGGAATCCCGCTGACAGATTCCCTTTAAGTGCATGTTTGTGGCTTTTCTTATTATTATTTATAGTGCCATTTATTCCGTGGCGCTTTACATGTGAAAAAGGTGGTAAACATAGCAAATACACTTACAATAATCTTAAACAAAACGAGTCAGCGACTGGTACAGGAGGAGCGAGGACCCTGCCCGCGAAGGCTCACAGTCTACAATGGATGGGTGAGGATACAGTAGGTGAGAGTAGAGCTGGTCGTGCAGCGGTATGATGGAGCGGTGGTTACTGCAGGTTGTACGCTTGCCGGAAGAGGTGGGTCTTCAGGTTCTTTTCGACGGTTTCCACGGTGGGCGAGAGTCTGATATGTTGGGGTAGAGAGTTCCAGAATAGGGAGGATGCATGGGAGAAATCTTGTATGCGATTGTGGGAAGAGGAGATAAGAGGGGAGTAGAGAAGGAGATCTTGTGAGGATCGGAGGTTGCGTGCAGGTATGTACCGGGAGACTAGGTCACAGATGTATGGAGGAGACAGGTTGTGTATGGCTTTGTATGCCAAGGTTAAGGTCTTGAACTTGAGTCTCTGGGCGATGGGAAGCCAGTGAAGGGATTGACGGAGGGGGAAGGCCGGGGAGTAGCAGGGGGACAGGTAGATTAGTCGGGCAGCAGAGTTTAGGATAGATTGGAGGGGTGTGAGAGTGTTAGAAAGGAGGCAACAGAGCAGGAGGTTGCAGTAGTCGAGGCGGGAGATGATGAGGGCATGCATTAGTATTTTTGCAGAGTCTTTTTTTTTTGTAACATTAAAAATGTGAATTTTTCTAGTGTTTTTTAAATCCTGTTGAGAAGCCCATGGTAAAAAAAATCCATACCCAGAGCATTCTGTGTTTTGAAAAAATAAATGTTACTATAGACTTTAATTATTTATTTTTTGCTTAACTTTTTCTTCATTTTCTATAATTTCTCCAAAACACCTTGAAAGCGCATGGTCATTAAGACATTTCCCTTGCCACAATGCCTGTCTTAGTCTCGCTACAGGAGAAAACTACCCTGACTCTGTCAGAATTAGTTCTGCTTGGACAAATAACCAAGCAGCTCTGACATATAGATTACAAGACCAGTAGGACACTGGCTATCAACTGATTACAGGGACCAAGACTGCAGAAAAATTGTCTTACTTGGATGGATCTATGCCTTACTTTAACCTGACTATGATTTTATGTTTCAAAAGACATGAAGGGGTTGTCCACTACTATGATATCGATAATGAAGGTCATTAATATTAGATCTGTGGGTGTCCTACAGCCAGCGCCCCCACCAATCAGCGGTTACCAGCGAACAGATGTAAACAGTGTATAAAGTAGAACAGCACAGCTACATACAATGTTTAGTAGACACTTCCAAGTACGGCATATCTGCTATTTTAGAGAATAGGAGTAAATCTGCAGTACAAGGGAATGGCCACTAAACAGTGTTGTGGGGGATTTGGTGCGCCAATCCATACACTATTTACATCAGGCCACTAAAATAACTGGTAACTGCTAATCGGTGGGGGTGCTGGGTATCTTACAGATAGGTCATCAATATCATAGCTGCTTAAAAATAGGTCATGAACATCATGGTTGTAGACAGTCCCTTTTACATTTCTTTAAGCCTGACATATCCCTAATGTATGTCATGAGATATTAAACAAACAAGAAAACAAAAAGCTATCCATGCAATGGATTCCTTGACGGATGCCGCGCATTGGTCATCCATCATAGCCACCACTATTTTAAAACAGAGTGTATTAAAGTATTAATTTTTACTGTATTGCTGTAACAGAAGGCACCCAATTCTCAATGTGTTGAGTTAGTAACATGATAAATTGTAGAACTTAAAGGGGATTTCCCACAAACAAAAGTTCATTTTAATCAATAGATCTTGGAATAATAATAAGTTCCACAATTTAATGTATTTAAATAAAATGTCCCTGTGCTGAGATAATCTTATATATGTGCCCCTGCTGTGTACTGTGTAATGGCTGTGTCTGACCGTGCAGGAACATGGTCTGATCACACCACATCTCCTGGGCAGGGGAGGAAGTAAAAGAGTATACAGACATTACAGCAGGGGATCCAAGAGGATTTTTTCTTTGAAGTAAAACATTGTTTAAAAACAGGCAATGAAATGTTTTACCTCACAAAAAGAATCAGCTGCGATTCCCTGTTGTAATATCTGTATACTCTTTTGCTTCCTCCCCTGCCCAGGAGCAGTGGTATGATCAGACCATGTTCCTGTACGGTCAGACACAGCCATTACACAGTACACAGCAGGGGCACATATATAAGATTATCTCAGCACAGGGACATTTTATTTAAACACATCCAATTCTGGAAAATTATTATTATTCAAAGATCTATTGACTAAAACGAACTTTCGTTCTTGGGAAAAGCCCTTTAATTCTATTCAAGAAAAGTTGAGAATGTACATAGCTTCATGTAAGCAAACTGTGAAAAATGATGGTAACTTAAGGTATTCCTTACATTTCCACACTTGCATCTCACAAGATATTAAACATCAGAACCGGTAATACTATTAGTCTTACGGTCCAAAATTGCTCTCGATCTTTCAGCGGCTTATAATATTGTAATGCTGAGGTATCTGTTTTTATGATTGATGACTTCTCCTGAGTAATTCTTTCTTTCCCGTCAGCTGGAGGTCAAGCACGCCCAGTGATGACCATTCATCCGAATTATCAACAGCCTTGTTCAGAAGGTACTAATATTAGCCCGCAGCAAGGCAGTCAGACAGCACTCATTTTCTGTGACCAATTTGTATAGTATAGTATTATAAGTCTAGATTATATTAAAATATAGTTGCTACCTATACCATGTATACAATAGAGAAAAACAGAGCGTGGGAAACACTTTGATTGCCCTGATCAATGGTTATGAATGTATGCATCAATGAACACTAGTGTCCATTTTATTGATTTTTTGACAAGAACAGAGTTATGTTTCCCTGGAGAGGTTTATGATTGAAATCTCTAATTGGTAAATGTCATCACCAGCTGTGCCTTTAATAAATATATCTCTGTTTGATACCCTAGGGGTTGTGCACAGAAAATGTCACTGCAAAGTCAAATTTGGAAAGAGGGACATATAAAAAAAGTTCTTTCATTATTTTGATTGTCAATTCACTTGCCTAATAATACACTATTGTGGCATATGGTATTTATATATAAAATATATATATATATATGTTTTTACACATTTAAAGGGAATCTGTCAGTAGGATATCTCCCCCAAACTATTTATATGATCATGTAGATCTTTTAAAAACAAGTACAGCAATACTTTTACATGGCCAGTTCATCCCTCCATTACTGAGAAATCAGTGTTTCAATTGATATGCAAATGAGGCTATAGATCAGAAGCCTCTGTCACTGCAGACCATGTCTCCACCCAGTGCGGCCTCTCCCTGCTTGACTGATGACTCATTTGCTTGAAGTCACACAGTATAGAGGCTGTCAGTCAAACAGGAAAAGGCGGCGCTAGGCGGACAATAGAGCTGGAGTGACAGAAGCTGTAGATCTACAGATTTTTGGACATATCAATTCAAAGGTTGATTTCTCTGTAAAGAAGGAGTGGAGTGAACATGTAAAGGTATTGCTGGACTTGTCTTTGTCTGTGCATATAAATAGTGTAGTGTGTGAAATCCTGCTGACAAATTCCCCATAATATTAACGTTGTGTTGTATTATTTCAGAAATAATAAATATAATGTATCTGTATAATATTTGATACTACATTTTTACTCATCAGTTAGCCTCTGTTCACACTGAAATCATAGTCCTGTTCCAGCATTATCTGTCTTTGCTATTTGCACAGCGTAACGGAAGATTCACTTTATGATATTAGTGGAGCCCTGCCTTTTTAATACAGAAAACACTTTGGCCAGCATATTTAAAGTAGCGGGTAAGTGGTGTGGAGGGGATACCACTCACACCCCATAGCCGCAAGGCAGCGCCTACTCAAAACAATATATGGAAAGACGAGAAGAGCGAATGAGTAAACTGGCATAAATAAGCTTTATTATTAAAAATTCTTTGACATAAATCGTATCAAAACATATAAAGACAATATATAGACATGCGGATCAAAAAGGTCCCACCATATCCTTAACCCCATAGAAAAGTAGAAAACTGAATGTCTAGACAATACATAATAAATATAAGATGAAAAAATGAACATCAAAAGAAATGACTATAAGTACACATGGGTCCCCTAAGGAAAGATGTCCTGAGGGAACCACCAACATATATAACTACACAGGATGGACTCAAGTAAGTGGCTGTGGTATAACACTACACCTAACGATGCCACCCCAAAAAAATTGTTTGGATAGAAAGTGAAGACAAGAAAATGGGAAAAGGAGAGGGCGGGTAAGGTGGTATAAGCAAACATTAGAAGTACTAAAAAATCAAGAGGGAGTCAGGTCAATCTGGTAAGAAAATGTATCATAGGATTCATCCTATTAGTCTATTATCCACGCGACCAAAGATGACTCACCTACAAGGGTATAGACTGTTGCTCATACAGGGGACAGTGGAGGGCAAGCCTTCTGCTTGATTTATTGGCTAGGATGATGCTTACTACTTTTGTAAAAAAAATTGTGCTAATACAACCTGTGTGAATAGAGAATAGAGAATCCAGATTAACAAAACTCTGAGTCCCTATGAAAACAAATTCAAATGGAGGTAGCGTATGTTTACACATAAGCAGATTTCTCTCTGATTTATATGCAGATTTTTTGAACTTTAGCTGCAGATTTCACCATTTTACATTGCAAAGAAATTTCAGCAATGTGTAGATGACATTTCTTTAAATCCGCAAACCATTGTGGAAAATCTGCAGCTAATATAAAAAGCGTGAACAAACTTGTATAGTAGTGAATTTACGAACCTCTCAGATGCCCAAAATCGTCTCTGCACCAAATAAAGTTGTAATATGATTGTGCTGATGAATCCTTGTCGAGAATCCAAATCTTCTTAAACTATGTCTGCATGTTGTAGCGAAAGAGCATAGTTTTGATTTCACGGTCTCGTTCACATTTTGCATATTTCACATAATTCAGTAAGAAAAAAGAGATTTGTTCACAAATTTGCATGTAAATTCTCTTCCATGTCTAGGGAATTTTTCACACATTCATTCATAACTTGTGAACACAGCCTTAGGGCTCAAGCATTTTACAAAGTGAAAATGCAAAAAAATCCTGTATAGTTGTATACAGAGTTTCCAATAATTTCATAACACGGATTCATTGTCACGTGTGTGCTACTAACAGTCTTCCTTTAAGGCAATATTATGAGATACAATTGGGCATCCTTTTTTTCCCCCTAGAATCGTCTTAAGAAAACTCATCTAATCCACCTTGTAAAAATTGAGATATTGAACACATAAGCACAATATGGACTCAGAACAGCCAATAGAAACCATATTATAATACTGAACAACAAGGGTTATTACATTTGTAAGGTCTATAATGTATGCACTAGTAATTATGGCAGGAGATCTTTATCTGAATTACTACTGGGAAATCCCAAACATAGTGCTTAGCCATTAACGATTGACTCAAGGGCAAATGTTAGCACCAAGAAATATCTTAAATTATTTTGATATATGTATTTGCTACATTAATCTTTAAGATTATTGACAGAATTAAAAGGTTAATCCCAAAATCATAATGTGATCTGAGTTTTCTGTATATACAGAATTAATGATTTGTGCCAAACAACATAATTTAAAATTGGCCGCTGGGCAGCAGCGCGCCTTTGTTGCTTGTGACGCGTTTCAGCGCCAGTGCTGTTTTTTCCATGGGATTTTTGTTGCTGCTTTATTGGGAACTATTGGGTTAATTTTGGTCTAGGCTTTGATCATTCCTTCCAGAGAGCATTGGGCGGGGCAGTAAGCTATTAAACCCCTGTAGCTATGACTCCACTGCCAGTCAATAGTTCTGCTATCCTGGTATATACCTCTCTGCTGTGCTCTGGTGTTTTGTTTTGATTCTTTCCCTTCTTTGACCTCGGCTTGATATTTGACTACCCGCTTGTTTTACGATTCTGTTCCTGTCATAACCTCCTGGATCTGACACGGCTAACTATCCTTCTTGCTAATGTGGTGCCCCTACGGGTCCAGTTGCCACAGAGGTACTGCATCTCAGTCAAAGGTGTGGTACCCCACTCTCAGGTAAGGAGGGAGCACTACCCGGGACCCACACACTCACATCCAACACTACACCACTCCTTCAAGGAAGGGCAAGATTGCTCCTAAGGGAGAGCACAGACCAGGTCCCTGTCTAGAGGATGGAACTAAGTAGAGGAGGTGGGTGGAGGAAGTAGTTTAGGGGAGCACACAAGGAAGGACTGAAGGTAGAGGAGACCATGTAGAATGACAGTTAGTGACGTGGGTCACATGACAGACAGTATAAAAGACTGGTAGAAAGATCTAGAAGGGTCCTAGGAGCAAGAGTACAGTGAGTGAGGACAGTCGAAGAGTGAGGTAGTCAGTCAGAGCAGTTGGTGACAGGAGTCTGTCACAGGGAGTGAAGAGAGAAGACCGGAGCAGTGAGAAGGGCTCCAGAGGCAGAGAAAGGATCTTAGGGGCACGGGAAGTGCGGAGTCCACCCATGCGCCTGAGTTCACGCCGACCATGAAGGGATCAGGTCGCAGTGGAGGACTGCAAGACTCAGCTAGCAAATCGGAGGCTGTGGTATCTCTAAGTGCCGTAGCCAAAACCACACACATTCGCTGAAAAGGTGGACATATAGAACCAAGGGGACAGAGAGGACGTTGCCCGACAAAGCCCGGGGCCACTGGCTCGGGACACTATGTGTAAGGCGCAGGGCAGGAGGGCAAGAGCCAGTGCAGAGAGACGACCTGGGAAGGTACACAAGAAGGGGGTCCTGATCAAGTGCACCCAAGTTATCTGAGAGCTGGCTGAATCACTTCCCCAGAGGACATAGGACTCGGTGGGCTGTTATAATATGGCTAGCAGTTGGAACCTGGAGCACCGTAAAACCTGTGAGTAAAAACTTGAAGACTGCACCCCGCTGTGTCCTTTACTTAATTGCTGCGTCACCTGCCTTGCACTCCACCAACAACATCTAAAATTCACCTATTCAACTGCCCTGGGGCCTAGCTCTACCTGTGGAGAGCTGAAGTATCTCTGCTGCGTCACCAACGACCCCAGTGGATCTGAACAGCGGCGGCCGCTTACCACGGGTGGCGTCACGAAACTTTATCCCCAAAACTTTATTCCCCTCTTTTCTTTATTGACCGCCCTGGGCCACGGACCGGGTCACTGCCACCGTGACTACCCCAATAGAACCAACTGGCCCGGCTACCGAGTACCCCACGGCCCTAGGGGGCGCGTCACTAGCTTGTGCCACCAAACAGCAGCTGACTATGTGGCCCTAGCGCAGTGACCCCTGTATAAGTCAGATCCCTGGACAGGAGTTAAAGAGTGAAGGACAGGGCAACCCTTGGGTTCTGGGAAACAGAGTTGCTTACACCAAGACTGTTTGTGGTAGCCATTTTGGATCTGCAAGATGATTGCGAACAGTGCACATATCACAAAAATAAGCACTGATTTGCAATTATCATGTCCATAATGATACCTCCTAGGTCTCTCTTTACCATCATTTACCAATGGATTTGTCCTCTTGTAGTTTGAATGCTGACAATCGAGAATGCTCAGATGCACCTAATGACGATGTCTAATAAAACACCCTCACTGCATCCTCATTGATCTGATAGCTAGGATAGAGTCCAGCTATGCTATGCTCATCTCTGTAGATCCTATTGATGCCAGCTGCAGATGCACCTAATGTCCCTGAATAATCCATGAAAAACAGATGCACCTTATGACCCTGTCTGTTATAACACCCTTACTGCATCCTCCCTGCTCTAACATCCAGGTTGTAGCACAGTTCAGCTATGACATGCTCGGCTGTGCTGTGCATGCAGGCAAGAGCATGATCAGGCTTGTTAGACAAAACAAGAACATTCAAGGGAATATAGTAAGTAAAGAAATGTTTATACAATGTTTGTATTCCACCCCATAAGTCTGATTATCCAAACCATCAAGTTGATTGTTTACTGTGTCTATAGATTTTTTAACAAAAGTAACCTTTTCAATTTTTTTTTTAGAAAAAATGTTGTCTACTAAACTACTTCTCTGTTTACCTTCAATTCCCCTCTCTCTTCTTTGTATTTATTTTTTGTTCTTTTGTTGGGGTCTCTCATTCTCTTTCCTCTCTTTTTCTCTCATCACTAATTTCTTTTAATAATTCTCACCTTTTCTTTCTTTGTTTCTCTCTCTAAACTTTTTCTCTATATATTGAAATCTATTGATATCGGGAAGCATACAGGAGAGAAGAGGGAGGGACCTGCAGCACAGACAAGAAGCAGTGCACTGCTGGGAAATGTACTTTTAGCAGATAAGAATAAGAATGCCAATTCAGCTTTGCAAAGCACGATGCACATAGGGGAACAAGAAGATGAAAAAATACAAAAAAATACAAGAAAGAAACATTAATTTGAGCTTGCACTATACTTTAACAATAGTCATGCAGATACTATGCTTTATAAAAAAAATAATTATGTATGTACAGTACAGACCAAAAGTTTGGACACACCTTCTCATTTAAAGATTTTTCTGTATTTTCATGACTTTGAAAATTGTACATTCACACTGAAGGCTTCAAAACTATGAATTAACTCATATGGAATTATATGCTTAACAAAAAAAGTGTGAAACAACTGAAAATATGTCTTATATTCTAGGTTCTTCAAAGTAGCCACCTTTTGCTTTCATGACTGCTTTGCACACTCTTGGCATTCTCTTGATGAGCTTCAAGAGGTAGTCATTGGAAATGGTTTTCACTTCACAGGTGTGCCCTGTCAGGTTTAATAAGTGGGATTTCTTGCCTTATAAATGGGGTTGGGACCATCAGTTTGTGTTGTGCAGAAGTCAGGTGGAGACACAGCTGATAGTCCTACTGAATAGACTGTTAGAATTTGTATTATGGCAAGAAAAAAGCAGCTAAGTAAAGAAAAACGAGTGGCCATCATTACTTTAAGAAATGAAGGTCGGTCAGTCTGAAAAATTGGGCAAACTTTGAAAGTGTCCCCAAGTGCAGTTGTAAAAACCATCAAGCGCTACAAAAAAACTGGCTCACATGAGGACCGCCCCAGGAAAGGAAGACCAAGAGTCACCTCTGCTTCTGAGGATAAGTTTACCCGAGCCACCAGCCTCAGAAATCGCAGATTAACAGCAGCTCAGATTAGAGACCAGGTCAATACCACACAGAGTTCTAGCAGCAGACACATCTCTTCAATAACTGTTAAGAGGAGACTTTGTGCAGCAGGCCTTCATGGTAAAATAGCTGCTAGGAAACCACTGCTAAGGACAGGCAACAAGCAGAAGAGACTTGTTTGGGCTAAAGAACACAAGGAATGGACATTAGACCAGTGGAAATCTGTGCTTTGGCCTGATGAGTCCAAATTTGAGATCTTTGGTTCCAACCACCGTGTCTTTGTGTGACGCAGAAAAGGTGAACGGATGGACTCTACATGCCTGGTTCCCACCGTGAAGAATGGAGGAGGAGGTGTGATGGTTGCGGGGTGCTTTGCTGGTGACACTGTTGGGGATTTATTCAAAATTGAAGGCATACTGAACCAGCATGGCTACCACAGCATCTTGCAGCGGCATGCTATTCCATCCGGTTTGCGTTTAGTTGGACCATCATTTATTTTTCAACAGGACAATGACCCCAAACACACCTCCAGGCTGTGTAAGGGCTATTTGACCAAGAAGGAGAGTGATGGGGTGCTATGCCAGATGACCTGGCCTCCACAGTCACCAGACCTGAACCCAATCGAGATGGTTGGGGGTGAGCTGGACCGCAGAGTGAAGGCAAAAGGGCCAACAAGTGCTAAGCATCTCTGGGAACTCCTTCAAGATTGTTGGAAGACCATTTCCGGTGACTACCTCTTCAAGGTCATCAAGAGAATGCCAAGAGTGTGCAAAGCAGTCATCAAAGCAAAAGGTGGCTACTTTGAAGAACCTAGAATATAAGACATATTTTCAGTTGTTTCACACTTTTTTGTTAAGTACATAATTCCACATGTGTTAATTCATAGTTTTGATGCCTTCAGTGTGAATGTACAATTTTCATAGTCAAGAAAATACAGAAAGATCTTTAAATGAGAAGGTGTGTCCAAACTTTTGGTCTGTACTATATATATATATGTATTTGTATATATGTATATATACTGTATATGTGTATACATAGCATTTTAAACCTTGGTGGGAGATACCTAAAAGTCCCAAACCAATTTGAATGGGCAGACCACTAAGCTAATAGCATACGCATGCTATGCTATCAACATAGCATGACCAAGATGACGACTTCTAGTTCTGTAAATTGCCCCAATAAGAACATAGTATACAGTTTCAAAATATAACTATACTTATATAGGCTAAGATGCTGAGAGAATTGCAATGTAATTGCAACATCGATGTTACTTTGTTATAAGTATAGTCTAAGGGAGAACTTGATTTTGAAAGGTCAATAGCAGAAGGTTTTTCCTGTTCTTTATGGCTACACTTGGGATTTATGAACAGTAAAAAATGTGGTAGGCAAAAAGCAGACACTACAGCGTTACAATCATGTTGTCCATGTCTGTATATTGTGCTTCAACTATAAATAAAACTTTAATATTTATATTAAGAAATTAAAAAGATGTTATGAACAGAAGCAAGAAAGATAGAGTTATATCTGGTAGGTTGAACCCCCCCTCCACCCAAAAAATAAATATTTAAAGGGAAGGTGTCGTGATATTTATTTTTGCATTAATAATTATTGATTATATAATGAATTATTTTAAATACAAAATTAAATGTCCTGTTTTTACAGTTTTTTATTTATTATTTTTTTTCTGCAGCCATTTTCATTTGCTGGTGTGTAAGTATCTGAGCACGACATTTACACACCTCATATATGGAAGCACCTGGGCACAGGAGAGTGCAGTTAGTGTCTGATCTCATCTCCTACACTGCCCCTAATTGTGAACTTGGCACGCCCCCTGGGATCACAGTTGTGGGGGGAGCCGGGAACCATTTTATTGTAGCTGAAAACTGCACTGAGATACAATTTCCCCCTGTCACCGCTCAGTGTTCAATGCGAGCGATAACCGAAGTTGCGGGGATGCGGCAAAAGCTGAATGGAGGTCTGGGTTGAGGTGAATATTAGGGCAGTGAGCGGTAATCAGCAGCCTGACATTGCAATACTGTAAGACTAATGTGCTTTTCTCACTGCTGGAGAAGTCCCCGCTGCAGGCTGTTCTGAGCGGTGAGAGCTTTCTTCCTGAGGTGAAAACAGTGTGGTAGCCCGGGATTAGTAGTGTAATGTCAGGCTGCCAATCACTACTGTCATCATAGTGTTCAGAGCACAGCAGTGTAATCATCATGCTGCTGTGCACTGAGCACTGACTGATTATAGCTTACACTGGCATAGCAGAGCTCAGACGTCCCTGCGATACAGACATTTGAAGGAGGCTTACACTGACATAGCAGAGCGGTGTATCTAATCCGATTATGTGGGATACAGCCGCAATGGCAATATCTAATGCCTGTGATGTGTGATACAGCCCAGAGCCGCATATCTAATGCCCATCATGAGTGATACAGCCCACAATGCCGTGTATCTAATTCCCACCAAGTGTGATAGAACCCTCAGAGCCGCATATCTAATCCCCATCATGTGTAATACAGCCAGCAGTACTCCATATCTAATGCTCCTCTTGTGTGATACAGCCCAGAGCCACATATCTAATCCCCATCATGTGTAATACAGCCAGCAGTACTCCATATCTAATGCTCCTCTTGTGTGATACAGCCCAGAGCCACATATCTAATCCCCATCATGTGTAATACAGACAGCAGTGCCATGTAGTTAATGCCCATTGTGTGTGATACAGCCCGCAGTGCCACGTATCTAATTCCATCATGTGTGATACAGCCCGCAGTGCCATGTATCTAATCCCCACCATGTGTGATACAGTCTGCAGAGCCATGTATTTAGTGCCCACCATGTGTGATGCAGCCTGCAGTGTCATGTATCTAATGGCCATCATATTTGATACAGCCCGCAGTTCAGCATATCCGGTGGCCACCATCATGGATGATACAGCTGCAGTGCCATGTATCTGATTCCCTTCATGTGTGATACAGCCTGCAGTGCAGTGCATCTAATCTCCATCAGGTGTGATAAAGCCCACAGTTACATGTATCTAATGGAAATCATGTGTGATACAGCCCACAGTGCCGCGTACCTAATACCCATCATGTATGATAGAGCCCATATCTAATCCCATTATGTGTGGTACAATCTGCAGTGCCGCGTATCTAATCTCCACCATGTGTGATACACTGAGCCCAATATCTAATCCCATCATATGTGATACACTACACTGAAATCTGTATCAAATCCCAGCATGTGATATAGTCCAAGCATCTAATCCCAGCACATGATACATTCTGCATATCCAATTCTAGTGAGTAATAGTCTGAGTATCCAATCCTATCATGTGTGATACACTTCGCTGAGCCATATATCTATTTCCATCATGAGATACACTCCATGTATCTAATCTCAGAATGTGATACACTCCGCATATCTAATCCCAACATGTGATACAGTGTACACATATCTAATCCCATCATGTGTGATACGATAAACTGAGCCCTGTATCTAATCCCAGTGTGTGATCAATCCGCATATCTAATTCCAGCAAGTGATACATTCCATGTATCTAACCCCAGTGCTGGCCGCTGTCCTCTGTGACAAGGTCCACATGTCAGTATCACTTTGCAGTAATCAACAAAATGGCTCCGAATTGTGATCCTCAACTTCATCCTCCATATCTTTTTGCAAACACCTAGGAGGGGAACAGATGTCACACACGTAAGCAGATCCAGCCCACATTTACTGCAGTCATAATGTGAGCTAGTTGTACACTCATTTTTCATGGCAAATTTCAGCAATTGCTTCTCCTTAGTGTTTAAAAATAGAAAATATCAAACATTTTTATATTAGTTTTCATATTTTACACCATTATAAAAAGTTAATATTAAAACAAAAATGGTACTTTACATTTTTTCAATAGCTAAAAAAATATACATACATATATATTTTTTATAGCACATTCCCTTTAAGTAAAACTTTACCTAAATACCATATTTTTCGGACTATAAGACGCACCGGACCATAAGACGCACCTAGGTTTTAGAGGAGGAAAATAAAAAAAATTTAAGCAAAAAATGTGTTCATGGTGCACTTTTAAGGGGCAGGGGGTCTTCTGCTGACACTGGTATAGGGGTAATGTCCCCCAATTCTAACAATATCCCCCATCCTGGTATGTATGCGCCCCCTTCCTTTTATACGTGGTCCCCATCCCCAACCTGGTATGCCTGCATCCCTCCATCCTGGTATGCATGGAACCCCTCCATCCTGGTATGCATGGCACCCCTCATCCTTATCCTGGTATGCATGGCACCCCTCATCCCTGTCCTGGTATGCATGGCACCCCTAATCCCTATCCTGGTATGCATGTGTAGCACCCTGAGGACTCGGCTGCTACAGGGGTATTGCACCTCAAACCAGAGGTGTGGTATTCCACTCCCGGGTAAGGATGGAATGTGGGACTGAGCTCAGATAGCTGCATGCACTACACTCATCCCATTTCCGGGGGACAGAACTACGGTACTCCCACCAGTTAGATGTGCAGGTACGACAGCGTCTGTCCCTGGCTGGAGTGGGAGGGGGGGGGGAACATCCCAGTAGTGTAGGGGCAGATAGGGGAGGGGCTCTGGGCATAGAGGTAGGAGCCCATTGGGTGCTAGTCACCTGGGCTCACACATAGAGGGAGTATATATGGTGGGCACCATCTAGAGATAGGGTCAGTCTGTCAGGAGAGTTCTGAGGAGGAGTTCAGCCAGGAGGGCTGACAGGGAGCTGTGGCTCCGGCTTGGCCCAGCTCCAGGGCCAGGCCTGAAGCAGAGAGGAAGAGGAAGAAAGGCCCAGAGGCATAAGACCAAGAGGGAACCCTGAGATCCCACGAGTGAGCTAAAAAGGGTGAAGGGTTGGCAGAAGAGGGCACCGGATCCCAAACTGACGGAGGCAAAACATCCTTAATCAGGAACCGGAGGTCGTGGTCAAGTTTGCCACGACCCTCACCACATTCACCAGGAAGGTACACCACGAGTAGGGTCAGGAAAGCCTTAAAAGGTTTTACCATATAGAGGCCCAAGGGAACCGGACAAAGGTGGATCCCTGGTGGGGATGGCCGGAGAGAGAGAGAGAGAGGGGAGCTCAGGACCACGTTCCGGAATTGCCTGGGGGTTGGCCGAGTCCCGCACCTGGTGGACGCAGCACGGCTCGGGTGGTCACTCCCGGCCGAAGTGACTGAAGCAACACCAGTGAGTAAAAACCCTGAAACTGCATCCCACTTCTCTGTGCCTCCTTACCGCACCATCACAACCCCCATCATCTACACCTGCTGCCCTGAGGCCATACCCCTCCCGTTGGGGGTTATACCATCCCCGCTGCACCATCCTTCCACCGGCCTCAGCGGTCTGCTCTGCAGCGGCAGCTCCAAAGCTGCATTCAACGGGTGGCGTAGTCATCCAACATCTACTGCTAATAGACTCGCCACTTAGTTTGACTCCCTGGGCACGGACCGGGTCACCGCCACGAGACTACTACCCCCATCTGATCCGGCTCCGGGTAAGCCCCCGTGCGCGCGATGCCGCACGACACAGAAGGCCCAGGGGCGCGTCAACTTTGGCGTAGTCGGCAGGATTTCGTGCCCGCAACCACCGGGTACTGCGTGCCTGAAGAAAAGTTCACAGTTACCGTAAGAAGAAGTCTCCCGCCAATTCCAGAGGGTCCCCGCCATCGGACGCCATCTCGGATCGTTTCACGCCGTTTGCCCGCCATCTGCAGCCTTTTCCCGCCATCCACGGAGTTTCCCGCCATTAGGAGACGATTCCCGCCATCTGAGATGATTTCCCGCCCTGGCAGAGCGGACGCCATTATGGGCGTGCCAGAGGGTGGCAAGAGGCCACCTCCCATCGTGGGCCTGGTCCCAGAAGAGCGCCAAAAGCAAAGACCGCCCCCACCAGCAGAGACTGCAATGATAGAGATGTCCATCAGAGTGGGGGGTCTGCCCCTGGAACTGACAATCACCAAGTTGCCCCAGGACTGCCCTCAGTATGGGCGGATCAAGAACAAAAGAGAGAAGATGGGTGCGGCCTGGAGGAGTCTGGAGAGATCGCACCCGGAGATGGAGGGAGAGTCAGGCAGCACCGACCCTGTGGTCAGGAGCCTGTTGCAGGCCGCCACCCCCGAAGGCCTGGTGGAGATTCTGGCACAGCTCCCCCGAGATCGGGAGCATGCACAGACTGCACTGGAGGGCTTGGCTCGGAAGATGGCCCGAGTGCAGCAAGAAGTGCTGGCCGAGTGGAGCAGAGAAATGGCCCTGCAAGCTGGAACCCGCCAGCAAAGGCCGCCACCCGCAACGAGGAGCACGCCTGCCCCTGAAGATGGTGCAGGAGGGACGAAGGCCGGAGACGATGCCGTGGAAGGAGCTGAAGAGATGGAAGCAGGTAAAGGGGACGTCACCACCCCAAGCCTAGTAGCCGTAAGCCTGCCCCAGCTCCCCGTCGCAGAGCCCGAAATTCCCCTTTCCGAGCCCGTTGCTGCACCGTCACCGCTCCAAACTAGGCCTCCAGCGGCAGGAGCCGCGGCCGCGCCCTCTGTGACGTCACGCGCCTCAATCCAGAGCGTGGCCAAGCAGGAAACGCCACCGGCCTGGTCGCAGGGCCGAGTACCCCCGGGCGCCGCAGTTCCAACAGCGCCTTCTACCTCCACTAAGCCATCGGCCTGGTCGCAAGATCGAGTACCCCCGGGCGCCGCAGTCTCCACAGCGCCCTTCACCTTCATGGTGCCGCCGGCCTGGTCGCAAGGCCTGGTGAATCCGGGCGCCGTTGCCACCACCGCGCCCTCGACCTCCAGAGTGCTACCCTTGGGTGAAGACTTGTTCGCCCAGCATACTTGCCCGGATGGGCAACCCTTTGTGTGGCCTCCGGAGTACACCACTCCCCGACTCCAGAAGGAATGGCCTCTGTGTGAGCCCCTGATTCCGGCTCCGGCGCCCGCCAAGATCACCCCACTCCCGTTGGAGGAGGCGCAGTTCGCATGGGACCCCACTGGAGAAAACCTCATCGGGTTCACCCAAGAGACCCGGGCAGCCGCAGCCCAGCGTGCGGAGTGCTGCCGGCAACAACTGGAGGTCTTCGACAGGGAACGGCGAGACAGGCGGGTCCGCGAGGAGCGGCTGCAAGTTCAGAGTGCGGAGCAGAAACGTCGGACCCGGCGAAACCCCCGTGCAGCCCACGGTCCCCGCGCCACCGGGACCATAATCAAGTTCCAACTGGAGCACGGTTGGGGCTTTATCCGGGATCACAGAACCCCCGGCGATGTCTTTGTCACCCGCAGAGATGTCGAGAGTCATCTGCCGGAGGGACACAGAGGACGTGACCTTTACCCGGGTGACGAGGTCATCTTCACCCAGCATCAGTGTGCTAAGGGACCATATGCTCTTCATGTGCACCGACTGACCGAGGAAGAGCTGCGGTATGAGGAGGATCAAGAGGACCCGGACGGGTTTGAAGATTACCCTCAGAAAGGAGCAGGAGGACGCCGTTACTGAAGTACGGTAAAGCGGAACTGTAAATAGTTCCCCGTAAGGGTACAAGAACTGCTGCTAATTAAAATATGGTCCCCGTTGGGACTAGTGAATTGTTCCCGTGTGTCCCTATCCCTAACCAGGCTGAGGACTGTGAGCAGCCATCCCTTTATCCCCACTGGCCGAGGACTGAGAGCGGCCACCCTGTAAATAGTTGCGCTTCCTAAGGCGCCCCCTACCGGTTTTATAAGGAACTGTATTTGTGACTGTTGCACTTTTACCTGGTCATAAATTGCACCGTGGCCAGAAGATCAAGAGTGTGTTTTATAAGAGAATGTTTTATATGCAAGAGTCTTATATTGAAAGTTAATGTGTTTTATATGTAAGTGCACTTTAAAATTTTTGTATGTTTTATATTGTTTTACTCTTTTACAGCCCGAGGACGTGCTGTGGTTTACCAGGGGGGAATGTAGCACCCTGAGGACTCGGCTGCTACAGGGGTATTGCACCTCAAACCAGAGGTGTGGTATTCCACTCCCGGGTAAGGATGGAATGTGGGACTGAGCTCAGATAGCTGCATGCACTACACTCATCCCATTTCCGGGGGACAGAACTACGGTACTCCCACCAGTTAGATGTGCAGGTACGACAGCGTCTGTCCCTGGCTGGAGTGGGAGGGGGGGGGACATCCCAGTAGTGTAGGGGCAGATAGGGGAGGGGCTCTGGGCATAGAGGTAGGAGCCCATTGGGTGCTAGTCACCTGGGCTCACACATAGAGGGAGTATATATGGTGGGCACCATCTAGAGATAGGGTCAGTCTGTCAGGAGAGTTCTGAGGAGGAGTTCAGCCAGGAGGGCTGACAGGGAGCTGTGGCTCCGGCTGGGCCCAGCTCCAGGGCCAGGCCTGAAGCAGAGAGGAAGAGGAAGAAAGGCCCAGAGGCATAAGACCAAGAGGGAACCCTGAGATCCCACGAGTGAGCTAAAAAGGGTGAAGGGTTGGCAGAAGAGGGCACCGGATCCCAAATTGACGGAGGCAAAACATCCTTAATCAGGAACCGGAGGTCGTGGTCAAGTTTTGCCACGACCCTCACCACATTCACCAGGAAGGTACACCACGAGTAGGGTCAGGAAAGCCTTAAAAGGTTTTACCATATAGAGGCCCAAGGGAACCGGACAAAGGTGGATCCCTGGTGGGGATGGCCAGAGAGAGAGAGAGAGAGGGGAGCTCAGGACCACGTTCCGGAATTGCCTGGGGGTTGGCCGAGTCCCGCACCTGGTGGACGCAGCACGGCTCGGGTGGTCACTCCCGGCCGAAGTGACTGAAGCAACACCAGTGAGTAAAAACCCTGAAACTGCATCCCACGTCTCTGTGCCTCCTTACCGCACCATCACAACCCCCATCATCTACACCTGCTGCCCTGAGGCCATACCCCTCCCGTTGGGGGTTATACCATCCCCGCTGCACCATCCTTCCACCGGCCTCAGCGGTCTGCTCTGCAGCGGCAGCTCCAAAGCTGCATTCAACGGGTGGCGTAGTCATCCAACATCTACTGCTAATAGACTCGCCACTTAGTTTGACTCCCTGGGCACGGACCGGGTCACCGCCACGAGACTACTACCCCCATCTGATCCGGCTCCGGGTAAGCCCCCGTGCGCGTGATGCCGCACGACACAGAAGGCCCAGGGGCGCGTCACATGGCACCCCTAATCCCTATTCTGGTATGCATGGCACCCCTAATCCCTATTCTGGTATGCATGGCACCCCTAATCCCTATCCTGGTATGCATGGCACCCCTAATCCCTATCCTGGTATGCATGGCACCCCTCATCCTTATCCTGGAATGCATGGCCCATCATCCTTATCCTGTTATGTATGCCCCCTCAGCGTTATCCTGTTATGTATCGTCCCTTCATCTTTATCCTGTTATGTGCCCCCCTCAGCGTTACCCTGGTATGTATGGCCCCCTCAGCCTTACCCTGGTATGTATGGCCCCCTCATCCTTACCCTGGTATGTATGGCCCCCTCATCCTTATCCTAGTATGCATGGTCCCCCTAATCCCCATCATGCTGCACATGAAAAAAAATAAGCAAACAGTCCTACTCACCTTTCTTCTCTCTCCTCCAGCGCTGCGTCCTCTCTGCCCGTACTGATCTCTCCATGTGAGTTGCGCATGGCGTCACTGCCATGCGCGGCTCACAAGGAGAGATCAGCTGCCGGAAGTCACTGCTCCCCATGCCGGGACTGTGTGCGGGGGGAGCAGTGACTTCATGCTCCTTCATAGCCGGCACACAGCGTAGCCGCAGCGCGGCTCCTACCGGGCTATCGCGTGTGCCCCCTTATTAAATGGCATGAATATTCACCCCCTCCCCATGCCCATGGGTGTGGAGAGAGGTTGAATATTCATGCCCTTTAACAGAGGGCACAGGTGATTCCAGCAACAGCAGGAGCCGCGCTGCGGATACACTGTATACCGCTATTAAGGAACATGAATTTTCAGTGCTCCACACGCCCCATAGGTGTGGGGAGCACTGAATATTCATTTTCTTTAGAAGCGGGAACAGTGTAGGCTGCAGCGGGCGGCTGCTGCCTCCTGTGCCCCGCTCCTCCGCCGCAACCGCTCCCCCCACACCCCACATATATATATGTAGCACCCCGAGGACTCGGCTGCTACAGGAGTATTGCACCTCAAACCAGAGGTGTGGTATTCCACTCCCGGGTAAGGATGGAGTGTGGGACAGAGCTCAGATAGCTGCATGCACTACACTCACCCCATTTCCGGGGGACAGAACATCGGTACTCCCACCAGATAGATGTGCAGGTACGACAGCGTCTGTCCCTGGCTGGAGTGGGGGGGGGGAGGAACATCCCAGTAGTGTAGGAGCAGATAGGGGAGGGACTCTGGGCATAGGTAGGAGCCCATTGGGTGCTAGTCACCTGGGCTCGGGTGTCAGAGGGAGTATATAAGGTGGGCACCATCTTTAGACAGGGTCTGTTCAGCCTGGAGGAGTGGAGAGAGGAGCTCAGCCAGAGAGGGCTGAGGGGGAGCTGTGGCTCCGTCTGGGCCCAGCTCCAGAGCCAGGCCTGAAGCAAAGAGAGGGAAGGGAAAAGAGGAACACTAGGAAAGGCCCAGAGACGCAAGCAGAAGGAACCCTGAGATCCCACGAGTGAACTAAAACGGGTGAAGGGTTGGCAGAGAAGGGTACCGGATCCCAAACTGGTGGAGGTCAATCATCCTTAGCCAGGAACCGGAGGTCGTGGTCAAGCTTTGGCACGACCCCTCGCCACATCCACCAGGAAGGCACGCCACATAGGGTCAGGAAAGCCGGAGAGAGGTTTTGCCCCATAAGGCCCGAGGAAGCCGGACATAGGTGGGTCCCTGGTGAGGACGGCCAGTAGGAAGGAAGAGAGGGGAGCTCTGGACCACGCTCTGGAATCGCCTGGGAGTTGGCCGAGTCCCTGACCTGGTGGACGCAGCACGGCTCGGGTGGTCCTACTGTGCACAAGGATCTGATAAAGAACTGTGAGTAAAGCTTTTGAAACTGCACTTCCCGCCTCTGTGTTCCTGCCGTCACACCTGCACCCTCAGCACTGGGACACCCGCACTATCACTCCCATCATCATCTCTAACAGATCTGCCCTGAGGCCATACTCCTCCCGTGGGGAGTCATCTCATTCTCAGCTGCACAAACAACACCGGCCTCAGCGGACTGCCGTGCAGCGGCGGTTCCGTGACCGCAATCCACGGGTGGCGTAGTCGAACATTCTAACATCTACTGCTAACGACTGCCGCTCAGTTTGACTCCCTGGGCACGGACCGGGTCACCGCCACAAGACTACTACCCCCATCTGATCCGGCTCCGGGTAAGCCCCCGTGCGCGCGATGCCGCACGACACAGCAGGCCCAGGGGCGCGTCAACTTTTGGCGTAGTCGGCAGGATTACGTGCCCGCAACAGACGGGTACTGCGTGCCTGAAGAAAAGTTCACATTTACCGTAAAAAGGAGTCTCCCGCCAATTCCAGAGGGTTCCCGCCATCGGACGCCATCTCGGGTCGTTTCCCGCCGTTTGCCCGCCATCTGCAGCCTTTTCCCGCCATCCACGGAGTTTCCCGCCATAAGGAGACGATTCCCGCCATCTGAGACGATTTTCCGCCCTGGCAGAGTGGACTCCATTATGGGCGTGCCAGAGGGTGGCAAGAGGCCACCTCCCATCGTGGGCCAGGTCCAGGAATGGCGCCAAAAGCGGAAACCGCCCCCACCAGCAGAGACTGCAATGATAGAGATGTCCATCAGCATGAGGGGGCTGCCCCTGGAACTGACTGTCACCAAGTTGCCCCGGGACCACCCTCAAGGGGGGCGGATAGAGAACAAAACAGAGAAGATGGGTGCGGCCTGGAGGAGTCTGGACAGATCGCACCCGGAGATGGAGGAAGAGTCGAGCAGCACTGACCCTGTGGTCCGGAACCTGTTGCAGGATGCCACCCCAGAAGGCCTGGTGGAGATCCTGGCACAGCTCCCCAGAGATCGGGAGCGTGCACAGACCGCGCTGGAAGCCCTGGCCCGGAAGATGGCCCAGGTACAGCAGGAAGCACTGGCCGAGTGGAGAAGGGAGATGGTCCAGCAGGCTGGAACCCGCCAGCAGAGGACGCCACCCGCATCGTGGAGCACGTCTGCCCCTGAGGATGGTGCAGGAGGGACGAAGGCCGGAGACGACGCCGCGGAGGGAGCCGCAGGGATGGAAGCAGGTAATGGGGACGTCATCACCCCGAGCCCAGTAGCCGTAAGCCTGCCCCAGCTCCCCGTCGCAGAGCCCGAAGTTCCACTCACCGCGCCCGTTGCCGCACCGCCGCTGCTACCAACTAGGCCTCAAGCGGCAGGAGCCGCGGTCGCGCCCTCTGTTATGCCACGCCCCTGGACCCTGAGCGCGGCAAAAGAGGAAGTGCCCCCGGCCTGGTCGCAAGGCCGAGCGCCCCCGGGCGCCGCGGTCCCCACAGCGCCCTCCTCCCGGAAGGCGCCATACCTGAATCCAGACAGGATGCCTACGGCCTGGACGCAAGGCCGAGCGCCCCCGGGCGCCACTGCCCCTACAGCGCCCTCTACCTCCACCGTGCCACCCCTGGGTGAAGATCTGTTCGCACAGCATACTAGCCCGGACGGGCTGCCTTTCGTTTGGCCACCGGAGTACGTCAACCCCCGACTCCGGAAGGAATGGCCTCTGTGTGAGCCTCTGATCCCGGCTCCGGCACCCGCCAAAATTGTTCCGCTCCTGCTAGAGGAGGCCCAATTTGCATGGGACCCCACCGGTGAAAACCTCATGGGGTTCACCCAGGAGACCCGGGCAGACGCAGCCCGGCGTGAGGAATGCTGCCGTCAGCAGTTAGAGGTCTTCGGGAGAGAACGGCGAGAGAGGCGGATCCGCGAGGAACGGCTGCAGGTCCAAAGCGCGGAGCAGAAACGCCGGGCCCGACGAAACCCCCGTACGGCCCACAGTCCCCGCGCCACTGGGACTGTGATAAAGTTTCAGCTGGAGAATGGCTGGGGCTTTATCCGGGATCACCGAACCCCCGGCGACGTCTTTGTCACCCGCAGGGATGTCGAGTCTCACCTGCCGGAGGGACACCGAGGACGTGACCTTTACTCAGGTGATGAGGTCACCTTCACCCGGCACCAGTGTGCCAAAGGACCATACGCCCTTCACGTGCACTGGTTGACGGAGAAGGAGATACGGGATGAGGAAGATCAAGAGGACCCAGACGGGTCTGAAGACTACCCTCAGGAGGAGACAAGGAGAGGACATCGCTACTAAAGGGAAGTAGCATAAACAAAGAACTGTAAATAAGTTACCCGTCAGGGTATGAGAACTGTTGCTGAAACTGTTGCTAATTGAAATGTGGTCCCCGTTGGGACTAGTGTGAAACTGTTTAAAGGAACTGTTTCCTGTGTGCCCCTATCCCTTACCAGGCTGAGGACTGTGAGCAGCCATTTCCTTATTTCCCACTGGCCGAGGACTGAGAGCGGCCATACCCTGTAAATAGTTGCGCTTTTTCAGGCGCCCCCTACTGGTTTTATAAGGAACTGTTTTTTCTACTAGTGACTGTTGCACTTTACCCGGTCACAAGTTGCACCGTGGCCGGAAGAACAAGAACGTTTTATATAAAAGAGTTTTATATTGAAAGTTTATACTGCTAAAATGATAATATAAGAAGTTACCTGTAACGTTATATTTTCTGATAATGTTTTTTTTATAATGTCTTATATGTTAGTGTGTACTTTAAAAATTTTGTATGTTTTATAATGTTATGCTCTTTTCCAGCCCGAGGATGTGCTGTGGTTTACCAGGGGGGAATGTAGCACCCCGAGGACTCGGCTGCTACAGGAGTATTGCACCTCAAACCAGAGGTGTGGTATTCCACTCCCGGGTAAGGATGGAGTGTGGGACAGAGCTCAGATAGCTGCATGCACTACACTCACCCCATTTCCGGGGGACAGAACAACGGTACTCCCACCAGATAGATGTGCAGGTACGACAGCGTCTGTCCCTGGCTGGAGTGGGGGGGGGGGGGAACATCCCAGTAGTGTAGGAGCAGATAGGGGAGGGACTCTGGGCATAGGTAGGAGCCCATTGGGTGCTAGTCACCTGGGCTCGGGTGTCAGAGGGAGTATATAAGGTGGGCACCATCTTTAGACAGGGTCTGTTCAGCCTGGAGGAGTGGAGAGAGGAGCTCAGCCAGAGAGGGCTGAGGGGGAGCTGTGGCTCCGTCTGGGCCCAGCTCCAGAGCCAGGCCTGAAGCAAAGAGAGGGAAGGGAGAAGAGGAACACTAGGAAAGGCCCAGAGACGCAAGCAGAAGGAACCCTGAGATCCCACGAGTGAACTAAAACGGGTGAAGGGTTGGCAGAGAAGGGTACCGGATCCCAAACTGGTGGAGGTCAATCATCCTTAGCCAGGAACCGGAGGTCGTGGTCAAGCTTTGGCACGACCCCTCGCCACATCCACCAGGAAGGCACGCCACATAGGGTCAGGAAAGCCGGAGAGAGGTTTTGCCCCATAAGGCCCGAGGAAGCCGGACATAGGTGGGTCCCTGGTGAGGACGGCCAGTAGGAAGGAAGAGAGGGGAGCTCTGGACCACACTCTGGAATCGCCTGGGAGTTGGCCGAGTCCCTGACCTGGTGGACGCAGCACGGCTTGGGTGGTCCTACTGTGCACAAGGATCTGATAAAGAACTGTGAGTAAAGCTTTTGAAACTGCACTTCCCGCCTCTGTGTTCCTGCCGTCACACCTGCACCCTCAGCACTGGGACACCCGCACTATCACTCCCATCATCATCTCTAACAGATCTGCCCTGAGGCCATACTCCTCCCGTGGGGAGTCATCTCATTCTCAGCTGCACAAACAACACCGGCCTCAGCGGACTGCCGTGCAGCGGCGGTTCCGTGACCGCAATCCACGGGTGGCGTAGTCGAACATTCTAACATCTACTGCTAAATACTGCCGCTCAGTTTGACTCCCTGGGCACGGACCGGGTCACTGCCACGAGACTACTACCCCCATCTGATCCGGCTCCGGGTAAGCCCCCGTGCGCGCGATGCCGCACGACACAGCAGGCCCAGGGGCGCGTCATATACACCCCCCAACATTCGGACTATAAGACGCACCCCCATTTTCCTCCAAAATTTTGGAGGAAAAAAGTGCGTCTTATAGTCCGAAAAATACGGTAGTAGAAGATCTATATGTCCTGGATGCCAAGTCAGAATAATTTTAGTCAAAGAATATTGAAATAGCTTTTTATGGTGTTTATTTATTGATTTAGAATGCAGCAAATTAATGATTTTGGGAAGACCATCTGCACTGAGATTTCAGAATTTAATTCATACAAGGTTGTAAATCATCATTAAACTAAGTTCAATTATGCTCAACTTTCACTAGTCAAATAAAAATAAATAAACTCACATAAAAGTACAAGAAAATTGTCAAAAAAGGGCCTTTAAATATTATTCCTTTAGCATTTCATCAAAGCATGGTGAAACTTGGGCAAACATCAACCAAACCATGGTGGTGACAACTGGTTCAAACCAAGACTCAACATCCATACCAAAAGACCATATGTGAGTTTGTGCTTAGCTTCCACAGTGTCCTCTAATGCAAACAATGATGCTCCAGATTTGTGTTCAGTGGCCACAATGATAAAAATTATCTTTTCATGCTCATAGCTCATCTACAGAGATAGAAATGACAACTTTCTGTGTCTGACAATAATGTCTTTCCACGTGAAGCGATATATCATAGGGCACCTCAGCCAGCACATAAGTGTCAAGTCCTGCGTTAGTGGAACAGTTATGTAAAATGTGGAGCAATTGGGAACCTTTCCATTTCTCATTATGACATTTGTTCTCCCAAATATTTTCACAGAGTAGCATATTTTTATGCTTCAACCACTTCCATACCAATTACGGAACATTTAATGACCAAGTGTATATTCTAACCACATGTTCTACAACTCAATCATTTAGCAAATTTTACCAGTTTGCCCAAAAAAATAAAGATGGCAAACTCGGTTGAATAAAAAGATTGTTACTATTTTACTTTAGAGGTCAGAAAATGGATTTGGCTTATAAAATCCTCTAATGACAACCAATAAAAAGATTGATTTTAATTAACAGTGGTGTTTGTTCTGTGGCTCCGATGCCAAATCTGCTGAGGAGATGTTAGTATTTAGATAACTGGTTGCTTTTGAGAACCTCCCTTGGTTACAATTCATTAACACAGATGCAACAGCTTGATGAATTACTGCTTATATAAACACAGTTGGCAGTTACTAATTAAATAATTATAATAGCACATAAGATGTAATATCCCACTAGAAACCTAATAAAGACCAAGCTGTCAATTGAATGGATATGAAGGTAATGCAGAAAATATATCGTATTAGTAAATGTGATCATCACAATATTTATCTCTGCTGGATTAGCATGCAACATGTAAACGGTATTGATGGTAAAAACAGTCATTCAAAACTGTTTAACTCTACATTTAAAAACAAAAAATCAAGAGTTGAGGACATGTAATAGATTTGAAGATTGTAAAGTGATCGTTACTAATTAAAGGAACACTGATTTGGCTCCGTATATAATTGAAAATGTAAGTATGCCAATGTTTGATAGGAACAAATCTCATCTGAAACGATCTAAACAGTTTTGAATTGCATTCATCTCATTACAATATGAAAACAGGTTGTTCAATAGACCTGAAAAAGAATAAAAAACCAAAAGACTTTACAATATGTATACCTTGGAAATCATCTTCAGTGTCCTGCTCCTTATCTCAATTTCTCCAAGGTTTCACACGGAGACAAATTGTTGTCTTGCTTTTTTTCAAGTGCAGGTCCTTCTACCAACCGAAGATGAACCTACACTTTAAAGGGAATCTGTCAGCAGGATTTCACACCCCAAACTATTTACATCTGCATGTAGATATTTCAAAAATAAATCAAGCAATAACTTTACATGGCCAGTCCGTTCTTCCGTTACCGAGAAATCAGCGTTTGAATTGAAATTCAAATGAGTCTGTAGATCTGAAACCTCTGTCACTCCAGCTCTATTGCCCACCCTTTGCTGCCTCCTCCTGCTTGACTTACAGCCTCTATACTATGTGACTTCACGAAAAGGTGTTGACAGTTTAGTGGGAGGATGCGGCGCTGGGCGAGGAATAGAGCTGGAGTGACAAAGGCTTCAGATCTACAGCCTCATTCGCATATCAATTCAAACACTGATTTCTCAGCTACAGAGGAACGAACTGGTCATGGAAAGGTATTGCTTGACTTGTCTTTGGAAGAGCTACATATAAATAGCTTGGGGTGTGTAATCCTGCTAACAGATTTCTTTTAAAGTTAGTGTTCTAATTTGAGAGTTAACAGATGAAAAGACCACATTTTCTATTTGCTGTATTATCATAATATCAACTGGCAAGATAAATACAGAACAACCCCAAAATATGCCTTTCTAAATGGTTCTCAAGGGACTCAGCATGCTTCTCCCTAGCCTGTGTATTGTATATAAGTACAGTACAGACCAAAAGTTTCGACACACCTTTCCATTTAAAGATTTTTCTGTATTTTCATGACTATGAAAATTGTACATTCACACTGAAGGCATCAAAACTATGAATTAACACATGTGGAATTATATACTTAACAAAAAAGTGTGAAACAACTGAAAATATGTTTTATATTCTAGGTTCTTCAAAGTAGCCACCTTTTGCTTTGATGACTGCTTTGCACACTCTTGGCATTTTCTTGATGAGCTTCAAGAGGTAGTCACCGAAAATGGTTTTCACTTCACAGGTGTGCCCTGTTAGGTTTAATAAGTGGGATTTATTGCCTTATAAATGGGGTTGGGACCATCAGTTGTGTTGTGCAGAAGTCTGGTGGATACACAGCTGATAGTCTTACTGAATAGACTATTAGAATTTGTATTATGGCAAGAAAAAAGCAGCTTAGTAAAGAAAAACGAGAGACCATCATTACTTTAAGAAATGAAGGTCAGTCAGTCCGAAAAATTGGGAAAACTTTGAAAGTGTCCCCAAGTGCAGTTGCAAAAAGCATCAAGCGCCACAAAGAAACTGGCTCACATGAGGACTGACCCAGGAAAGGAAGACCAAGAGTCAACTCTGCTTCTGAGGATAAGTTTATCCAAGTCACCAGCCTCAGAAATCGCAGGTTAACAGCAGCTCAGATTAGAGACCAGGTCAATGCCACACAGAGTTCTAGCAGCAGACATATCTCTTCAACAACTGTTAAGAGGAGACTTTGTGCAGCAGGCCTTCATGGTAAAACAGCTGCTAGGAAACCACTGCTAAGGACAGGCAACAAGCAGAAGAGACTTGTTTGGGCTAAAGAACACAAGGAATGGACATTAGACCAGTGGAAATCTGTGCTTTGGTCTGATGAGTCCAAATTTGAGATCTTTGGTTCCAACCACCGTGTCTTTGTGCGACGCAGAAAAGGTGAACGGATAGACTCTACATGCCTGGTTCTCACCGCGAAGCATTGAGGAGGAGGTGTGATGGTGTGGGGGTGCTGTGCTGGTGACACTGTTGGGGATTTATTCAAAATTGAAGGCATACTGAACCAGCATGGCTACCACAGCATTTTGCAGCGGCATGCTATTCCATCCGATTTGCGTTTAGTTGGACCATCATTTATTTTTCAACAGGACAATGACCCCAAACACACCTCCAGGCTGTGTAAGGGCTATTTGACCAAGAAGGAGAGTGATGGGGTTCTACACCAGATGACCTGGTCTCCACAGTCACCAGACCTGAACACAATCGAGATGGTTTGGGGTGAGCTGGACCACAGAGTGAAGGCAAAAGGGCCAACAAGTGCTAAGCATTTCTGGGAACTCCTTCAAGATTGTTGGAAGACCATTTCCGGTGACTACCTCTTGAAGCTCATCAAGAGAATGCCAAGAGTGTGAAAAGCAGTCATCAAAGCAAAAGGTGGCTACTTTGAAGAACCTAGAATATAAGACATATTTTCAGTTGTTTCACACTTTTTTGCTAAGTATATAATTCCACATGTGTTAATTCATAGTTTTGGTGCCTTCAGTGCGAATGTACAATTTTCATAGTCATGAAAATACAGAAAAATCTTTAAATGAGAAGGTGTGTCCAAACTTTTGGTCTGTACTGTAAGTAGATAAAAAAATCTTCACCAGTGTATATTCCAACTGAGTTATGACTAAGAACCAGGAAGTTCAAAGGTTGGAAACACATAACTCCCATCACCTTTTGCCCAATCTTTTTATGCAATATACACTAATGAATTTTGGAATAAACATTGATTTTATTTACTCGCGTGTAATGTAATTATATATCTCATCGAGTAGGGTGAGGTATATGGCATGTAGAAGAGTTGGATATCCCTAGCAAAGTGTACTTTAAAGGGAACCTGTCACTGTGAAAATGCAGTCCAATCTGCAGGCACTATGTAATAGAGCAGGGGGATGCTGAACAGATTAATATATAGTTTTGTCAGAAAAGATTCAGTATAACCAGTGTTTTACTCATTTAATGCTCTGCTCATTCTGTGATTTTTGGTCCAGTGGGTGGTCCTCATAGTGACTGACAGCTATCTCTATATGCACACTATAAGCATACAAAGAAAAGCTGTCAGTCACTGATACGACCGCACAAAACTATATATCAATCTACTCAGCTCCTCTTGCTATGTTTGCAGATTGAACTGCATTGTCATGGTGACCGGTTCCCTTTAATAAGAGCTTTGATAACTTTTGTTTTTCGACCTGGATTATTATAGAAAGATAGGCAAATTTGGGAAGTGAGCCTGTCACTATTTCCCATCCTGGTTTTCTCTGCAGACCTCAGTCAGTAGTAATAGGTAACCTGTGTAGGGAAGCAAAAGTCAGGCCTGTGCTCTGCTGAGAAGGGGGAAATTTGTATTTTTTTTTACTTGGATTTTTTTGTATTTATTTAGTACATCAACAATAAGGAGCAGCAGCAAACGCACTAAAGTGTGTAACTATCTCCACATTTGCCTACCGCTATGCAGCTAATCTTCCGCAATAGACATACATATTACTGAGACATTTCAAAGTGTTTTATAGAAACATAAGTAGAAATAGTCCCTTCCCCTAGGGTGTTGTCCACTCCTCTGAGAAGGCTCAGAAGATTTTGGAACATGGCTGCAGGGATTCACATCAGAACGTGCAATTTACCATCAATGAGAACACGGGTTCGTATTTTAAAACTGTTCCTAGCTGAAAAGGATTATGGGGAAACCAGAGGTTTTTATTGCTCCCTTAGGCAGTTTAAAACTTATTAGTCTGCGCAACTGAGGGCATTACACATATAAGCACTTAGACGTCCTATTCTGCGAGCCACTAAGGCTGAGCTCTTGTATTTCTTAACACTAGCACTTCACAGTAGCAGTAACATGGGATTACAAATGATACAATTCCTAGGAAGATCTGCACCACCTATCATATAAAAACCTATTAAGGAGAACAAACAGCTGACAGTGGATAGCATCTGTCTTTTTTAATTTAAAGGATAACTGTAAACATTTAAACCTTTTAGTTCTGTATAAAATAACACCAACAATACAGTTCAGTTGTAATATTCATAGTTCCATACCAAACCGTTGAAAAAAACAATGAGCAAATAACCTGCAATAAGTAAATAGTAATAGTACATGTAAGTAACATAGGGTACCTTGTTGACACTATTTTGATCAAAAAAGCATAAAAGCCATCCCACCTCGACAAGGTGTACCCGATCGGGACATCAAGACAGTCCCTAACTCTTGTAGTTCACCTTGCTATGTGTCACCAGACCTGTGGAAAGCTATATAAACAAAATGTACATCCCGAAAAGGGGGAGCCACAGCCCTGTATGTACAAGGTACTAAAAAATAAAGCAAAACCGAAAAAAATAGCTGATGCACCTGTTGGTAAAAGTGCATTGTGTATGTGCATATTCACACTGTGACCATTAACAAACAAACCTATAATGTCTGTTAATGGCTACAGTGTGTCGGCTCATTTATTCGGTTTTTCATAGTTACAAAGCATGGTTGATAAAAGACACATATCCATCGCATTCACCTGAGGGATTGGAGATGATAATATAATTACAACCATAATGCATGAACCAAACCAAATTTGTTCCTCCTAATAACAAGTTCAATTAATTCAGTATTCAGAACAAGAAATTCCACAATCACATAAGTAGTTGTTATTTTCTTCTAAAAAAGCATCTAAGCCTTTTTTGAGAACATTGATGGCTTCCACTGTGTCCAGCTCTCGAGGAAGGCTGTTCCACATATTGATAGTTCTCAATAAAAACATCCTGTATCCTATGGAGATTAAATTTTTTTCTTCAGATGGAGGGAATGCCCTCTTATCTTTTGAGGGGGATTACATGAAACATTTTTTTTTGTATGGGCCATTTATGTATTTGTACAAGTTAATATTGTTTCTCCTTAGATGTCTGTTATCAAGACTAAATACATTTAATTATTTTATTCTTTACTCACAACTAAGATCCTCCATGCCCTTTATCAGTTTTGTGACTATCTTTTGTACCTTTTCTAACTCCATGTAATTGCATACTAGTATTGAGCAAAGCATCAGAGACTCTAGTTGTCAGGTAAGTGCAAGTATGAAAATCGCAAGCCAAAAATGTACTCAGGGGTGAAGAACTCCTTTAATGGTCTTTCCAACAGTGGCCATTCGGGGTTTAATGTTTGTCCTCTATACTTGTTACTTACAGGAATATTTGTTATAGTATGATTGACGAATGTAGATATAGAGCGTTACCATTTATCACTATCAATATCTGGGATTTAAAATTAAGTGTTTTTTCACCTTCCCACCTGAATATGTTTTTATTAAAGTTTAAGCAAAATGGAATTATATTGTCGTCAATGGTACCAAGGATTTTGCAGACTTCGAACATGCTCTGCATTGTTAGTAATGATCAGATCCAAAAGAGCATTGAATCGTCAGGTCTTGCGCAAAATGGCATAATATTATTCTGCAAAAAGCTGCCGAATTTTTCCCCCTTTGCAGCTGCAGCAGAACCATGACCTCAGTCAATACTTGGGTACTTAAAATCTCTCACTATCACTACTGTGCCAAACTCCATACTACCATGTGATTTTACAGATGACCTTTAAACCCCTCAGTGATGGTGGGGGGGCTATAAATTGCACCAACATTTCTATCCAGTTTTCAATATTTACTTTCAGAAATGCAATTTTCTGAAATTTGGATGGCACATTTCTCTTCACTGTTTGTAACACATGGATCTCACTATTCCCTGAGCTAATCTTTCCCCCACAGTCCATTTTTCCAGCCTCCCTTACCTATCTATACCATTATTTTTTTGTCTGGTCTTCCTGCCATTGTCCCTAATTTCAGGTGCAAATTATCTCATGAATACCGATAGTACCCCAATGAAATATCAGCCCATTCCTCTATGAACCCAATCGTTCTTTCCTACACCAACACTTAAAGTGTTTTTTACGGGAACAAAAAAGAAAAACATGATCTGGCCTTTTCTGTAAAGAGTTCCCAAAGCCCCTTGTTACCTTATTTTTCCCTTCCTTGGGATCTGTTATTATTTACACCCTGAACATTTGGCTACCTTTCATTCTATGCCTTCAGACTATATTCCCCAAGAGACAGTGCTCTCTGGTTTATCTCCCAGAACTGTATCCATCGCACAGTTTACACACTCCCACCTTTCGTGTCTTGCCCACTTCTCCTACAAAGCACCATCCTAAGACTCCTATACACTCCCCCCACTTCACCTAATGTGCGCCATGCTGAGCTTCTCCTACAGTCAATGTTATAGTGACATTGGTAACAAATATGGGAGCAATGACTCAAACAATATTCAATTAAATTCTTGCTAAATACTTTGCCTAACCAACTAGTGTTTAACACCTACAGCAAATACATGTTTTAAAAAGTCTTTTTTACTTCCGGACATGAGCTATGCGCCTCTGTAGCTGAGCTTCCAAGGTGCAATGACGTGGGCACATGCGCCAGATTTGCAGAGAGCTGGCGATGATGCCGGCTCTTGTAAATCATGTCATCATTCCCATAAGGGTGTGATAACATGCTCAGTAGGACGACTATCCTATTGACTAGTCAAAAGGCTAATTAGTCTAGGAAAAGCGGAGGTTATAAAGACTTTTTTTTAAACATATTTAGGTGTTAAACACAATACCGGTCTGGTTAGGCAAGGTATTTAGCAAGAAATATACAAATTCTAGTTGGTTGAAAGGCATGGGGGACCTGTCAGGTTCCATTTAACATAATGTAATCCAAAACTGTGGAATGCTCGGCACCATCCCCTTTGGCCACTAGTTGATAATATGACTATTTTTTTCTGTGAAGCCTGCACTGCCTTTATGGCTTCTGCCTCCCTCCCATTTTTTAAAGGGTTAGAACTCCTTCTTTCAACTCCTTTTTTAAACTCCCACTTTACTCACAAGCTCGTTGAGAAAGCTCAAACTGAGTCCTCTGGTTTAATTTAAGCATTAGAAAACAATTAACTCCTCCTAGAAAACCTGGACAAAAATAATTTTAAATTGTGAGAATAATTATAACACAAACTACACAAATCAAGACATAGCTAAATGCAGCACTCAACCACTGATCCAGTGCACAGATTCACATTCAGCAGCAACAACTTTAGTTTTTTAACTCCCATGTTTGCTCACAAGCCACTTTGTTCAGCAAGCCCCTGATTCTGTTTCTTAATGTGGTTTCCTTCCAAAACTCTCACGACAAATCACTAAATATTATATCTATAGCAACCAACTTCACACTAAGACTGCGTGCCCACTAGGCGTTTTTCAAGCGTTTTTGCCGAGGAATTTCTGAAGCGAAAACGCTTAAAAACGCTTGGTAATACGTGCCCCATGGTCTCCAATGATAATCCGCATGTGCTATGCACAAGCTGCGGAAATTTCCGCTGCGGATTATCATTGCGGAAAAATCCGCAGCATGTCCATTATTTTTGCGGACACGCGGCGTAATTGCATTGACTTGCACTGAATCGCTTAATATCCACATGACTACATCTGCACATGCGGATATTAAGTGATTCAATGTGCGGATGGTACCCGGGTCTGGAGAAGAGGAGACTCTCCTCCAGACCCGGGTACAATAGTACCTGTTAAAAAAAGAATTAAAAATAAAAAATATACATTATACTCACCTTCTGATGGTCCGTGGTCTTCTCTCCGGTGGCTCACGATGGTGTAAAACGACCTGCCATGACGTCATTTAGTCATGTGACAGGTCACGCGACCGCTGACGTCGGCGGTCGTGTGACCTGTCACATGAAGGTCCTTTTACACCACCGCGAGCCGTACAAGAGACCGGACGCACCGAAGAGAAGACCGCGGGCCATCAGAAGGTGAGTATAATGTTTTTTTTTTATTTTTTACCATTTTTATTCTTTTTTTAACTTGCCGGTTGCATGGATTTATATAGTGTGACCAAGTTGTCAAGCACTTTCCAAGTGATGCTAAAATCGCTTGGAATAGCGCTTGATAACCCACATGCAGAAATGCATGCAAAAATGCTTGACAAACGCTTCTACCTGGCAGGAAAAACGCATGTAAAATCTGCATGCGTTTTTCCTGCCAGGGAGATGCAGAAAAAATCAGCAGCATTTCTACATCGTGGGCACTTAGTTTCAGTAAGGAAATGTACAGTATGTGGTAGATTTAACATACTCCGTGTGGCTAAAATTTCGCATTTGAGCTGAAAAAGGGCACAGTTTAAATATGACAACATGTATACAAAAATCCTAAATTTAGAATATATAGTTTTTATATTTAGTTATCACATTTTTATTTATAAAGTATAATTAGAATACATAAATAGAATAGTAGTCTCGCTAGAGCTTTTGGCCCCAATGTTATATACCTTTTCAACAAATAAGGACTATCCAAAACATTTTCTACATAGGGACATTATTAATTATATACATATGTGTTACTTTATAAATATCCACATGAATTGTAATGTAACGTTGTAATTTTGCAACCCAAAATTCAATATGGAAAGGCGATCTTAGTTGATGCACCATTTCTATTCTGATTTCACAATTCTGTAATTGAATTATGAAGCTGACAACAAAGGGCTCATTAAAATGAGAAGCTGTATTCCATCCCTCTCACCAGGCATACAGGCGAGCTAATTCATTTTTTACTGCTCTGCCTAGAATATGAAAATCTGAGTTCTGTGCATATTTGTTATAGGAAGAAAATCTCAAGAGTGAACTTAAAAGTGAATGTTAAGAGTGGGCCATATATTTCACATAATTATCTATTTATTGCAACATGTAGGGGTTCAAACATTCTTTGTTGTGATGAGGTCCTTTGAAATTTTCATCGTTGGTGCAAAATAGAATTTATTTAATCACTCAAAAAGAGTAGAAAGAACAGATGACAGTGAAAACAGCAGGAATTGATGCAATCATTTGGGATACAAACAAAGACCAGAAACTTAATTTCAGTACACCGCTGTACCTGAAATTATTGGTTGGTCTGTTAAGTATGCATGAAAAGCCAGGCATCATCCCCAGCAATGGCTGCTCCAAACTTTTGCTGCACATTTTGCCTTAGGCTTTGTTCACATCTGCTCAGGTGTGATCCAAGAGGCAGAGTAAAGTGGAAATTTGTTTTATGGTCAGTGAAGAAGTATAATGATAAAGCAGAGCTCCATCTCCCAGGCTTGGTAGCATGTGTGAAAAGTCAAGCATAGAGTTGGATTTGTACTTGTAGCCACTACTTACATTACTACTCTTTTATATGTATGGCTACAGATCTAAATGAACCAAAGAATACTCTTGTTGAGTGAAAATACTTTGTTGGTTATTAAAAAGGTATTAACATTGTTGCATAAATCCTTAACCCCTTAATTACCGGGGACGTATTAGTACGGATATTTGCGTACTGCCCGTTCAGTGAGGGCTGCTGCGCTGAGCCCTCACTGAACGGAGCACATGTCAGCTGATTCTTACAGCTGACATGTGCCAGCAACAGCCGCGGGTGGAATCGCGATCCACCCGCGGCTGTTAACATGTTAAATGCCGCTGTCAATCTCCGACAGCAGCATTTAACGCGCGCTTCCGGGTAGCGCGTCATAAGCCCCGCCCACCGGCGACCCCGTCACGTGATCGCGGGTCGCCGATGGGTGGGCATGACAACCCAGGGTCTGCAGCAGACGCCTGTGGTTGTCATGATCTTGTCGCTATGAGCGCCACCTAGTGGTCGGCGCTCATAGCACAGGACCATTTCTGCTGCATGCAGGGGACCTGCTCGTCCCCTGTATGTAGCAGAGGCGATCGGATAGTTGCTGCTTCTAGTCTCCTATGGAGACTATAGAAGCATGCAAAAAGTAAAAAAAAAAGTTTTTAAAAATATAAAAAAAATAAAAAAATATAAAAGTTTAAATCACCCCCCTTTCGCCCCATTCAAAATAAAATATAAAAAAAAAACCCCACATACACATATTTGGTATCGCCGCGTTCAGAATCGCCCGATCTATCAATATAAAAAAAGAATTAATCCGATCGGTAAACGGCGTAACGAGAAAAAAATTCTAAACGCCAGAATTACGCTTTTTGGTCGCCGCAAAATTGCAATAAAATGCAATAACGGGCGATCAAAACATCGGATCTACCCCAAATGTTATCAATAAAAACGTTTGCCCGGTGCGCAAAAAATAAGCTATCAACCAGCCCCAGATCACGAAAAATGGAGACGCTACGGGTCTTAGAAAATGGCGCTATTTTTTTTTTTACCAAATTTTGGAATTTTTTTCACCACTTAAATATAAAAGAACCTATACATGTTTGGTGTCTATGAACTCAAAATGACCTGTAGAATAAGAATGGCAGGTCAGTTTTAGCATTCAGTGAACGTGGTAAAAAAAAAAGTAAAAACAACTGTGGTATTGCACTTTTTTTGCAATTTTACCGCACTTGGAATTTTTTTCCCATTTTCCCGTACAGGATATGGTAAAACTAGTAATGGCGTTGAAAAGTACAACTCGTCCCGCAAAAAATAAGCCCTCACACGGCCATATTGACCAAAAAATAAAAATGCTATGGCTCTGGGAATAAGGGGAGCAAAAACGAAAATGCAAAAACGGAAAATGCTCCGGGGCTTATCGTTTTCCCGTGAACAAAAGTGGATTTTTATCAATAGATCTTGGAATAATAATAACTTCAACAACTGGATGTGTTTAAATAAAATGTCCCTGTGCCAAGATAATCTTATAAATGTGCCCCTGCTGTGTACTGTGTAATGGCTGTGTCTGACCGTGCAGGATCATACCACAGCTCCTGGGCAGGAGAGGAAACAAGAGTGTACAGACATTACAGCAGGGGATCATAGCTGCTGCTTTCTGTGAGATAAATCTTTGTTTGAAAACAGAGCAATGTTTTACCTCACAAAGAGAATCAGCTGTGATCCCATGCTGTAATGTCTGTATACAGTATTCTCTTTTCCTTCCTCCCCTGCCCAGGAGAAGTGGTATGATCAGACCATGGTCAGGCACATTTATAAGATTATCTCAGCACAGGGACATATTATTTAAACACATCCAATTATGGAAATTATTATTATTCCAAGATCTATTGATTAAAATCAACTTTTGCTAGTGGGAAAACCCCTTTCACTAGATCTGGAAGGCCCATAGACCTTAAACATCCGGGAAGTCCATGTTCTACTTTGCACTGACATTCTAAAACATCACTGCATAGCAGAGCAGCTGCATGCAATCGTGCTGCTGATGGAGCGGGAAGCCAGCTGTCAGGCTGTCATGGCCATAAAGAAGGCAGAGATGGTTTACTGCCATCTTTGCCTTCAAGATGTCTGTATGTACAGCGCTAAACAAGCACTTTTCACACAGTAATAGGAAGAGCTAAGGGCGCTTCCTCCTCTAGACACAGAAGGAATGTGATTGCTTACTCTAAAAAGGTAGCAAGAGCTGCTGATTCCTAGGAGACCAGTCAGTTCCAAGAGACTGCATTTCCACTGTAACTGGGGTGAATATACCAGCTCCAGTTACAGAGGAAATCAGATAAAAAAAAGTATTTAAATGTTGCAATGCCCAGCATTACTGTCCGAACAAACCTGCAAATGTGCCTGATGAGGATCAGGGGTAAATGGGCTGGTCCTGAACTGGTTAATAAAATGAAAAGGATAACAAGTGTGAATAATTTGTAAATTATTTATTATATTTTGCTCTGCAGTATAATGTTATATTTACTTTATATTTAACTGCCATTTATCAAGTATGTAGTGCACCCTCTTATGCCAACCCTGTTGTTGGTTGGTGAGAGTGGGACCATGGGGATCCATCTATGTGGATAGATGGGCAGGTCAATAAATGGTATCTTTTTTAGACAGGTTTTGTCAATTCAAGTTTGGAATTTATTCATCATTAAATTACAATTGTTGGAACATTTATCTCACACACATTGTATATCTGGTGATGCAGAATTGGAAATAAAAAAAAATTCTGTGTGGAGGAGATTTTAAAAGATCAACTATCCTTGAAAAAAAAACATTTTTATAGAATACATCAAGGACATAAAAGTAGCAACTGAGAAAACTTGCTGCATTGCTGCAACTACAAGAACACTTACAGGATCTGAAGGTGAGACTTATCACCACTAGTGTTGAGCCACCCCCGTAGTGTTCGAGTTCGGTTCGTCGAACACCCGTGTGTTCGCCGAACTGTTCGTCGAACTGTTCGTCGAACACCTTCGAACACCGTTAAAACCAATGGCAGGCAAACAAAAACACATAGAAACACATAGAAAACACCTTCAAAGGTGTCCAAAAGCTGACAAACTGCTCAGAAGACATAACTAACACATGGAAAAGTGACAAGTACATATAGTCATGCGAAAATAAAAGAGGTGGAGGAGTAAAAGGAGGGGGAGACACAGATATAGGCATGTCATGCCCTTCTAAAATCCAAAAAGTGAGAAGCCGACACGGCCAGTCCGCTCCTGCCCGTGCCACCTCCGTGTCGCCGGGTTTGTGCCAGAGCCGCGGTGAACCCTGACGGCCAGCCCCCCTCTCCCAATACTGGTGCCTGTCCGCTGGTGGGTCGAGCGAGCCCCCCTGTGGTGGAGGCAGCTCTAAGCTTTTTAATTTAAATTGTCTCTCTAATTTGAATGAATACACTTTAAATCCATTTACAAGGATCTATTGGAGGGCAAGTCTCATGCCAGCAGCCGCGGTAATTCCAGCTCCAGTAGCGTCCACTAAAGCTGCTGCAGTTAAAAAGCTTTTATAAGGATCGAGCTCGGCTGTCCACCGCAAGGCATCCTACTGCCAGTCCCAGCCCCTATGCCTTGGGGTGCCTCCTGATGCTCTTCACTAAGTATCCCATGGTCCCGAAGCATTTCCTTTGAAAAAATTAAGTGTCTAAACTACAGGTGGTGCAGCTTGCTTAACAGCTGGGATAATCCGCTCACTAGCAGACACTGCTACTAGGCACAAAGTATTTCCTGGGCTAGATGCAGTTAAAAATTTGTAATTAGATACTCTCGTTGGATGCTGAGAAAGCATTCCATAGAGTCTCCTGGCACGCCATATATGATTCTCTTAAAAAGCTTGGGGTAGGGGTCTAGGGGACCCTTTTATAGCCAAAATCACGGCCCTGTATCGCAATACGTCACCTAGGCTGAAGATAAATGGAACTGTAGCACCCTGAGGGCTCGGTTGCTACAGACGTATTACACCTCACCCAGAGGTGTGATATCTCACTCTCAGGTAAGGATGGAGTGTGGATCAGGACCCGACACCTGCATGCATTACACCACATTGCCGTGGGGCAGGGCGACCAATATGCCCCTGAGATGGGCACGACAGTCCCTGTCCCTGGCTGGAGTGGGGGGAGGGAACACTGAGGAAGGGGAACCCTGTAGTGCAGGAGCAGGGAGGAAGCAGTTCCTGGGTGCATTGAGAAGGGAGTATAAAAGGTGGGCACCATCTTAGTTCAGTGCAGAGAAGTCTGAGCAGAAGTGGCAGGGAGCAGGGGCTCTGCATGAGCTCTGCTCCGGAGGCGGGCCTAGTAACAGAGGCCCAGGCCTGGAAGAGGGAGAAGGAAGGAAGAGGAGCGGAGAAGGCTCCAGGAACGAGGAATGAAGGGATCCCAGGGGTGCGGACGGGCGAGTCGCCACCGCACGCCCGAATCCACCTGCGTGGAGGGGTCAGGCCAAAGGGGGAGACCGGTCCCCGAACTAGTGGAGGCAGGAAACGACCCTCAGCTAGAAACCGGAGGCTCTGACATTTTATGTGGCGCAGCCCCTCGCTACACCCGCTAGGAAGGCACCACATAGGGTCAGGGAAACTGGCGCCAAGTTTACCAAGAGGAGGCCCGAGGCAGCCGGACAGAAGTGTTGGTAAGAAAGGCCAGACAAAGGACACACAAAGGGGGTCCTGTGAAGTGCTCCAAAGTTATCTGGGAGTTGTCTGAGCCCCTCACCTGGTGAGCACAGTACGACGTGGGCAGCCGTTACCTGCAGACGTGGTCTGGATAATAAGAACTGTGAGTAAAGGCCCTGAACTGCATCACTGACTCCGTGTCGTTACTGCTGCTGCCCTGCACCATCACCCCCATCCTCCGCATACACTGCCCTGAGGCTATACTCCTCCCGTGGGGAGTTATGCTACGCTCTGCTGCACCCACAACACCAGCCTCAGTGGTCTGCCCTGTAGCGGCGGTTCACTCTGACCGCAATCCACGGGTGGCGTAGTCGGACATTTAAACATGAAAACCACATAAATAGTTCCGCCACTGGTTTGACCACCCTGAGCCACGGAACTGGGTCGCCGCCACGAAGACTACAACCACCAGCATCCACCAAAAAGGGTCCGGCTCCGGGTGTCCCAAGGCCCAGGGGGTGCGTCAGAACATTTTCATCACCTTTCACAATCACCAATGGGACAAGGCAGTGATGTCCTCTGTCCCCTCTCTTATACATCCTAGTGACGGAGCACCTGCTCTCATCAATTCGCCATAACCCCAATATTAGGTGGATTGAGGTGGGAGGCACCGAGTACAAGTGCTCTCTATTTGCTGATGATGTCCTAGTATATATCACTCAATCACATATATCCATCCATGCTGTTATGGCTGAAATAGATCACTTTGTTACATGGTAAAATTTTAAAATCAATGCAGCGAAGTCTGAGGCCCTCGATGTCTCCCTCCCCAAATCCATATAGGATTCCATCCAGTCCAACTTTCCCTTTGCCTGGCCCTCACAGGGTATCAAATACTTAGGAATTCCTATTCATAGAGACCTCTCCCATCTATGTTATCTTAATTTTGGGCCCTTTATTGAACAACTCCATACAGACCACGGTTGGCAAGTTAGAACTGTAAGATTCACTACGTGAACCACTGTTGTTTTGTGGAAAAGCACATGTACACTGCGTTCCAAATTATTATACAAAAAGTGTTTAGGAGTGATAAGGCAAGAATTTGTTTGTTTGTCAGTTAAACTCATTGATGGTGATGTGTGTCAGGGCTCTTTATATCACTGTAAGCAATTGCAGACACCTGTGCTAATTAGTTTGGCAGGTGTGTCCAATGAAAGGCAAGACTACTTAAGAAGGCTCTCTCACATTATTAAGCAGCCTACATTTTCTGCCAAAATGGGAAAGAAAAAGGATGTGTCGGCTGCTGAGAAGCAACAAATTGTGGAGTGTTTAGGTCAAGGCATGACTACAATCAACATTGTGCGATGATCAGGATGAAGTGTCTTGGCAATCAAGGAGTATGTAGCTGATTCACAGTACACACGTGTGCGTGCTGATAAGGGCAAATTGAGGACTCTTTCCTACAGGCAATTACGTCAGGTTGAAAGAGCAGCGGCAAAAAAGCCTTGTCATAGCAGCAGACAAGTTTTTGAAGCTGCTTGTGCCTCCAACGTCCCCCGAACAACAAGATGCAGGGTCCTTCAGAGGTTTGCAGCTGTGCATGCGCCATCCTGTCGACCTCCTCTATCCACTTCACACAAGCAGAAACGGCTCCAGTGGGCCAAACATTACATGAAGACTGATTTCAAAACTGTTTTGTTCACGGATGAGTGCCGTGCAGCGCTCGATGGTCCAGATGGATGGAGTGGAGGATGGCTGGTTGATGGACACCCCACGCAAACACGGCTACAGCGCCAACAAGGAGGAGGTGGAGTAATGTTTTGGGCTGGAATCATGGGGAGAGAGATTGTCGGCCCCTTTAGGATCCCTGAAGGCGCTAAAGATGAACTCCATAATGTATGTGGATTTTCTCAAACAGCACTTCCTGCCATGGTTCAAGAAGAAGAACCGTGTATTTCACAGCAAGATCATTTTTCTGCATGATAATGCACCATCTCATGCTGCACATAAAACATCTGCATCTCTGGCTGATATGGGCATAAAAGGGGACAAAAGTATGGTGTGACCCCCATGCTCCCCTGACCTCTACCCCATTCAGAACCTTTGGAGCATCATTAAAAGGAGTGTCTATGATGGCGGGAGGCAGTTCACATCTAAGCAACAGCTCTGGGAGGGTATTCTGTCCTCATGCAAAACAATTGAAGCAGAAACCATCCAAAACCTGACAAATTCAATGGACGAGAGAGTTCAGAAGCTCCTTTCGAACAAGGGGTCCTATGTGAAAATGTAACATCACCTAGAATAAAGTTTTGAGTTGAAAACTGTTTGATTTCAGTTTCTAACAACCTGCTAATGCTTATAATTTCAAAAATGACCATTTTTTTGGTCTTTATTAAAATGAAAAGGTTGATCGAAAAGTTTGGGGGATCTAAGAGTGTGGCAACCCAGTAGTCATGATTACTTCGAATTCTGACAATATGAGGGTCATGCTGCAGGTAGTGCAGCAAGAAGGCACTTATGTGCCTTGCGCATCTCGGAGCCCCAAAATTATTTTCCGGGCTAGATGCAGCTAAAAATTATTTTTAATTTTAAATCTGGTGAAGCTTTAGTATAGATGGCCTAATAGGATCAGTGCTGCACACTGCTACAAAGCCCAAATTATTTTCCAGTCAAGATACAGATAAACATGATTAGTAATTTGAAAGCTTAAAACGGTTGGTAGGGTGATTTTAACCAATCATCAAGCTTTTACTCTCCCCAGGATGACACAGGGGTAGAAAAGTCGTTTCGGATCCATGATTTGTTCATCTTTATGAACGTGAGTCTGTCTACATTATCAGTGGAGAGCCGCGTGCGCTTATCTGTCAGCACACCACCAGCAGCGCTGAACACACGTTCAGACAGAACGCTGGCTGTGGGGCATGACAAGATCTCCAAGGCGTAAGTGGCTAGCTCCGGCCATTTATCCAGATTGGAAGCCCAAAAAGAGCAAGGGTCCAGTGACACAGTCGTGGCTTCAATGTTTACTTGGAGATACTCCTGTACCATCGTCTCTAGGCGTTGACTATGTGTCAGACTTCTTGTCTCCTGTGGCCTTGCAAAGGATGGGCTAAAAAAGTGGTGAAATGATTCCGCAAAATTGATGTTACCAGCAGATACTGTGGTTCTGTTACGGTTTGAGTGCTGAACACTTGACGGTCCCACGGTTGGCAAGTTGGAACTGTGAGATTCACTACGTGCACCACTGGTATTTTGTGGAAAAGCACATGTAAGATTCTGCAACAGTCTCTGCTGATACTCCTGCATGCGTGCATCCCTTTCTATGGCAGGAATAATTTCTGCAAATTTACTTTTGTACCGGGGATCTAACAGTGTGGCAACCCAGTAGTCAGGATTATTTCTAATTCTCACAATTCGAGGGTCATGTTGCAGGTAGTGCAGCAAGAAGGCACTCATGTGTGTTGCGCATCCAGGAGCACCAAGTCCCTGTTGTGTTGGTGGCGAGGTAACAATCATGCTTCCTTCCTCTGTCCTCTCCCCCCAACCTCGCACAACAGAAATGTGATCAAGGTCTCCCTCATCTGATGAGTCTTCCATCAGTTCGTCCTCCACTTCTTCCTGGGCTCCTGCACCTTCCTCACTAGTTTGGCTGCTACCATGCGCCCTGGTAAAACCATCTCCCCCACCCTCACATGCCTGCCGCCTTGGTGCTGCCGACCGTCTGGACCTTGCAGATGTTAGCCCTTCCGCATACAACTCCTCCTCCTCTACTTCCTCCACCTCCTCTTGTGCCACCACCTGACTCCGAATTCTGTTTAACATGTGCTCCAGCATGTAAATCACCGGAATAGTCATGCTGATAATGGCATCGTCAGCACTAAACATCTTCGTCGCCATTTCAAAACTGTGCAGAAGGGTGCATAGGTCCCTGATCTGAGACCACTCCTCCAGCGTGATTTGCCCCACCTCTGAATCTCGTTGGCCCAGGCTATACGTCAGAACGTATTGCACCAGGGCTTGTCGGTGCTGCCACAGTCGCTGCAACATGTGCAGAGTTGAATTCCACCGGGTAGGCACATCGCATTTTAGCCGGTGAAGTGGCAGGCCCAACGACTTCTGTAGAGATGTAAGTCGCTGAGCTGCGGGATGCGAACGGCGGAAGTGAGCACACAGCGACCGTGCCCTCTGCAGAAGGCCATCTAGTCTGGGATAGTGGGCTAAAAATTGCTGGACAACCAGGTTCAACACGTGAGCCATACAAGGCACGTGTGTGACATTGCCCCGGCGAAGGGCCGCACCCAGGTTTGCAGCATTGTCGCACACGGCCTTCCCTGGTTTCAGGTCCAGTGGAGACAACCATTCATGAAATTGGTTCTCCAGAGCTGACCACAACTCCTCAGCTGTGTGACTCACATTTCCCAGACATTTCAATGTAAAAACGCCTGATGACGTTGAGCCCTACTGCCAGCATAGTAAGGAGGTGTGCAGGATCCCTTCTGCGCAGTTAGAAAGCTTGTGGCATGACCAGACAGGCTTTGGGTGCAGGTGGAAGACCGAGAGGAGGTTGAGGAGGCAGAAGCAGTGGAGGAACTTTGACATAAAGAGGATTGACGCACAACTCGTGGGGACGGCAAGACTTGGACAGCAGCCCCTTGTCCTGCTGTCACCATAGTTACCCAGTGCCCAGTCAGCGACATGTAACGCCCCTGTCCATGCCTACTCGTCCAAGTGTCTGTGGTGAAATGCACCCTGTCACACACAGAGTTTCTCAAAGAAGCGGTGATGTTGTGTGCGACATGCTGGTGGAGCGCAGGCACACCTTTCTTTGAGAAGTAGTGCCGACTGGGCATCTGGTACTGGGGCACTGCGACGGACATAAGGTCTCGAAAATCCTCTGTGTCCACCAGGCGGAAAGGCAGCATTTCTGTAGCCAAGAGCTTGCAGATGGTGAAATTCAACCTCTTAGCTTTCTCATGGCTAGGAGGAAATGGTCTTTTACTTGTCCACATCTGAGGGACCGAGGGCTGGCTATTGTGCTTAGACGGGGTTGATAAGGGTGTCCCCGGCAAACTGCCGGTCTGTGAGGAAGATGCAGGCGGACATGTTAGGTTGCCTTGATCCAAAGGTGGTGCTATCGATGTTGGACAGCGCTCAACACCAGCTGGTGTTACCACCTCCAAAGAAAATGATGACCTGCCAATCACGCTGGTTGTTGCGGGTAAAGAGGTGGCAGGTCTGCGCCCCAAAACAGGTGTGACTGCTGTCCCCCCAGTCACAGAGGATGAAGAGGCCGCGGATGCACAAGATATGGCAGACGGTGATTGGCCCGGCCGGCTAGGCCGCATTGTAGCACACTGAGCTTCCCACTGCAACTTATGCTTCATGTCCATGTGCCGGTTCATGCATGAAGTACTCAAACTATGTATTTTTTGGCCTCTACTTAGCTTTTGCTGACAAATGTTACAGATAACACGAGTTGGGTCATCTTTATCGATCTGAAAAAATGCCCAGGCTATGCAAGGCTTAGCACCCATGCGACCTGAAGAGCCACCACGACTTGTGGTGAGAGGCAGAGTTGTGTTTGAGGATGCAGTTGTTGACGTGCTTCCAGTACTACGTCTCTGTCCAGGAAGGCGCAACCTGACCACGTCGTCACTAGCATCTTCCTCCACCTCCTCTGCTGACCTCATCTCTTGGCTGACTGTGGGTTGACAGTAAGTGGGATCTCCGACCTCATCATCATCACCCTGTGCGTTATCACACCCGTCGTCCTCAGAGCCAACCTGTTCCTGCCCTGACAAAAAACTAAAGTTGTCGGTCCAATCAGGTATTTGAGTCTTATCATCGTCTTCCTCATTGTCTCCACCAACAGGAGTTACAGTTTGGGAATGAGGGTCTACATTATGGTCAGAACCTTCTGCGTCTGGTCCTGGATCCGACTCATAAAGATTCTGGGCATCAGTGCAGATCATTTCCTCGTCTGGATTCACAGAAGCGCTGGAGTCGACCTCTGATTCCCAGGCTATAGTATGAGTAAACAGCTCTGCAGACTCAACCATCTGTTCTACCTCATACTCAGACGGGCAGCTGGAGATTTGGGAGCTGTGAGGAAGCAAGTGCGATTTGGGTGACACCTTTGAGGACTGGAGTATTTGTGATGTTGAAGTTGATGTGGAGGAGAGCCCACTTAAAGGAGCACTTGATATCCGTTGAAGCACCTGCTGTTTTTGTGCCTCATCTGGAATTTGTAGCGATTGGCGTGGCCGTAAGAAAGGGATCTTATCACATTGTCCGCTAAAAGAAGTAGACATTTTAGTTTGGCTGGAAGATGGTCTTTCTTCTGCAGATGTTACTGTTGCTTTAACACCTACCCCATGGACACAACCTTTTTTCCCCTTCCCAACACGCCTATTCCCCTTTCCACCAGCAGCAGGCCTTTTTCCACTCATTTTGGTGGTTAACTAATTCACAACTTTGGAGTTGTTTGCACAAAAAAACAATGGATGGTAACCGAGCAGAGCTGAGTGGCCAAACTGTGGTATTAGGCCAAAACTATTGGCTGGGTTAGATGCAGAAAAAAATTATTTTGAATTTGCAACCTGATGGAGGTCAGTATAGATGGACTAATAGACCAAGTCCCACACACTGCTAGAAGCCCAAATATTTTTTCAGAGCTAAATGAAGAAAAAAATTATTTTTAATTTGCAACCTGATGGAGGTCAGTATAGATGGACTAATAGACCAAGTCCCACACACTGCTAGAAGCCCAAATATTTTTTCAGAGCTAGATGCAGAAAAAAATTATTTTTAATTTGCAACCTGATGGAGGTCAGTATAGATGGACTAATAGACCAAGTCCCACACACCGCTAGAAGCCCAACTATTTTTTCAGAGCTAGATGCAGAAAAAAATTATATTCAATTTGCAACCTGCTGGAGGTCAGTATAGATGGACTAATAGAACAAGTCCCACACACTGCTAAAAGCCCAAATATTTTTTCAGAGCTAAATGAAGAAAAAAATTATTTTTAATTTGCAACCTGATGGAGGTCAGTATAGATGGACTAATAGACCAAGTCCCACACACTGCTAGAAGCCCAAATATTTTTTCAGAGCTAGATGCAGAAAAAAATTATTTTTAATTTGCAACCTGATGGAGGTCAGTATAGATGGACTAATAGACCAAGTCCCACACACCGCTAGAAGCCCAAATATTTTTTCAGAGCTAGATGCAGAAAAAAATTATTTTTAATTTGCAACCTGATGGAGGTCAGTATAGATGGACTAATAGACCAAGTCCCACACACTGCTAGAAGCCCAAATATTTTTTCAGAGCTAGATGCAGAAAAAAATTATTTTTAATTTGCAACCTGATGGAGGTCAGTATAGATGGACTAATAGACCAAGTCCCACACACCGCTAGAAGCCCAAATATTTTTTCAGAGCTAGATGCAGAAAAAAATTATTTTTAATTTGCAACCTGATGGAGGTCAGTATAGATGGACTAATAGACCAAGTCCCACACACTGCTAGAAGCCCAAATATTTTTTCAGAGCTAAATGAAGAAAAAAATTATTTTTAATTTGCAACCTGATGGAGGTCAGTATAGATGGACTAATAGACCAAGTCCCACACACTGCTAGAAGCCCAAATATTTTTTCAGAGCTAGATGCAGAAAAAAATTATTTTTAATTTGCAACCTGATGGAGGTCAGTATAGATGGACTAATAGACCAAGTCCCACACACTGCTAGAAGCCCAAATATTTTTTCAGAGCTAGATGCAGAAAAAAATTATTTTTAATTTGCAACCTGATGGAGGTCAGTATAGATGGACTAATAGACCAAGTCCCACACACTGCTAGAAGCCCAAATATTTTTTCAGAGCTAGATGCAGAAAAAAATTATTTTTAATTTGCAACCTGATGGAGCTCAGTATAGATGGACTAATAGACCAAGTCCCACACACCGCTAGAAGCCCAACTATTTTTTCAGAGCTAGATGCAGAAAAAAATTATATTCAATTTGCAACCTGCTGGAGGTCAGTATAGAAGGACTAATAGAACAAGTCCCACACACTGCTAGAAGCCCAAATATTTTTTCAGAGCTAAATGAAGAAAAAAATTATTTTTAATTTGCAACCTGATGGAGGTCAGTATAGATGGACTAATAGACCAAGTCCCACACACTGCTAGAAGCCCAAATATTTTTTCAGAGCTAGATGCAGAAAAAAATTATATTCAGTTTGCAACCTGATGGAGGTCAGTATAGATGGACTAATAGAATGATGCTATGCCCAAAAGATTTTACTTCACTAGGTGCAGTAAAAAAATTGGTATTCTATACACAGGTGTTATATCTTGCAACACAGATAGGCTACTCCACTGACTAACACACTCTGCAATAGGCCAAAAAGGATTAGCTTTGCTAGATTCAGCCAAATGCTGTGAAAAAAACTTGCACAGCACTGGCACAGACCTGCCTGGCAAAAACTGATAGGAACTCATGTAACCTAGTCCTGAAAAGGACTCCAATTACAATTAGTCTTTACTCCCACAACCTATCTATTTAAGAGCACAGACCTCCCTGATAAAAGTCATAGGAAATGCTGTAACCTAGTCCTTAAAAGGACTGCAATCACAACTATTCCCTACTCCCAAGCTATCTGTATATTTGTGCGAAAATTGGCTTGAAATTAACAAGGTATAGCGCACACAGCAACAGCGGTGCCGTCTAACACGCAGCTGCAGCAGTGAGAAAATGGTGGCGACGGGGAAAATGGCTTGGTCTTATAGGGCAAGGACATGTGACATACACTGCCAATGACACATGCCCTTGCTTGTGTGAAAAAAAGCACTTCGCTCCGTGTGTGCGCTGCTGATAGGCTGACAGATTGCACCTCCCCACTGCAAATGCGGGAAAGAGAAAAAAAAATGGAGATCTTCATTGTTCCTGCAGAGATCTATCTCCTGCCCCTCCCCCCACCCCGCTGTACACTCAAACTGCGTATTAACATTAATTTTCATCATTACTGAGAAAAAATCCAGTTATGATTTTGGTGCACGAACAGTTATCGAACATAACCTCGAACAGCCGAATTTTTCTCAAATTGTTCGTGTTCGCCGAACGGCTCGAACACCGCCCAAAACAGCTCGAATTTGAGATTGGCGAACAGTTCGAGTAGAACAACGCTCATCTCTAATCACCACCTACCATAGTGGGAAGACATTAGACATATCTTTTGGGTGCCAAAAAAAAAAAATCTTCCATTATGCACTGATCTGTACCCGCAGTTTTGGGATACCAATTTTTGAATCCTGTTATAATTGGCCTGCAAAATGATACTTATATGAACCAATCAATTCAGTTTTGACAAAGTGAATAGGAACAAAAACTTTTAGTTTTAACAAGTATTTGTTTTCTATTTTTCGTTGATTGTAGCAATTTTAAAAATTGTCTTTACTTTTATTTTATTTTCTATTGTGGTGTGCTTATATCTCGCTTGGTGAAATATTGCTTAATAAATATCGCGTAATGACATATATTTGTATAATGCATTACACATTTTACATAATATTGCACATATGAATTAGTTTTTAGTAAAGTACTATTCATATATTTTAATTATAATTAATATTTTAGTTTTCATTCCTCTTAAATGGGTTGTCCCATAATCAAAGTACATTTACATTAAGAGATCTTAGAATAAGAATAAGTTCCACAATTGGATGTATTAAAAAACATGTTCCTGTCCCAAGATAATCTAAATGTGTCCCTGCTGTGTGCTGTGTAATAGCTGTGTCTGACCGTGCAGAAATATGGTCTGATCATACCACATCTCCTGGGCAGGGGGGGGGAAGAAAAAGAGTATACAGACCAGACAGCAAGTAGTCACAGCTGCTGCTTTCTGTGAGGTAAAACAAGTTTTTAATCAGGCAGGGTAAATGTTTTACCTCACAGAAAGCAGTAGCGGCGATCCCCTGCTGTCCTGCCTGTATACTCTCTTTTGCATCCTCCCCTGTCCAGGAGATGTGGTATGATCAGACCATGTTCCTGTACGGTCAGACACAGCCATTACACAGTACACAGCAGGGGCACATTTATAAGATTATCTCAGCACAGGGACATTTTATTTAAACACATCCAATCGTGAAAGTTATTATTATTCCAAGATCTATTGATTAAGGTGTACTTTGCTTGTGGGAAAATCCCTTTAAGTTTTAGAACATGGCGAACAGAACTGTCTGTGGCACTGTTTTCTTTTCTGCTTCTGTGAGGAGTAATGCAGGAAATGACAACATAAATATGAACTCCTAAAAATTGGATATTGCTCCTTCTGAACTATACATACTTTTCTCCACATGTTTTTTCAGTTTCCGTTTCTTGGAGGAACAGGGGAGATGATGTATACATATGTTGGACAATATGCGCTCTTTAATTTTCTTTTGTTAATTTGTTGGTTACCTGGAATTGCAGCTTCTACAACCTGGTGTGCACAGTGCTCTTCATCATACAAAAGGAAAATATGAACTGATAGAGTACAAAGCTTCCCCACACTGCACAGCTTTGGAGTAGTATAAGGCTAAGTTCCTACAATCAGTATTTGCTGCATTTTGTACACTGTGTATTTTTGCTGTGTAAAAAATGCGTCTTACATTTACAGCTAAGTGTATGGGATTTATAGAGATCTTATTCCCATTGTCTTTTTTTTCATGTAGGGTAAACTGACCTCCGGTGCGTGGTTGAAATCTGCAACATGTCAAACATGCATTTTATTTGCGGATTTTCCCCATAAACTTGAATGAGATGAGGAAAATCTGCAGGTAAAAAATGGATATGCATTTTTATTGTACGGAAACGCACTAAAAACACATGTAATCTGCATACGTCTTTATCAATAAAATGTTATCAAAGTTAGGCAACAGTAAGTCTAAAAAACAAAGCAGCTTTATTTAAAACGTGACATACTAAAAGTAGCAAAAAACACAGAAAAAAAGACAATAAAAAATCAAGTTAAAAAAAAACCACACTAAAAATGCAATGAAAAAAATGCAAGTAATCTAATTGGGGTAGAAATGTTGCAGAAAATCTGGAACATCAAAAAGGAATCAAATAATCATCATGGGAACTTAGCCCAATTTTCAAGCATCTAAAAAGCTGTATTTTTAATAAGATTAGTATTTCTGCATATAGATTGTGTGGAGACAGAGAACAATTACTCCTGTTATCCTATCAATAATCAGTACGTTCTCCTAAACTGTAGTCAGCCAGAGGTGAAGGCAAGCGTTTAGCTTAGAAAATTAGGCTGTAAATTCACTAGATAAGCAAAAAAAAAGAAATATATATATATATATAGAATTGTCTTTAAAATAGATAAAACAGAGAACACTAAATGAGGTCAGCAGAGGAATAAAGGGTAAAAATAATGATGTGTTGCAAGTTCAAGGTCTAACTGCTGTTGGGAAATTGGGAAAGAGGATGACAGCTTGGAGGTTTAGAATAACTGTAATAAAAAGGTATACAAGAAAATGCAAAAGAAAAGAAAATGTGGCAGATGGTGATAACACACGGTAACCTAAGTCATAGAATAGACTGGATATACATAAAGAAAGAGATAGTATGGAGAGATGCAATACTGATATAGGGACCAAATGGTTATAAAAATATATATAATTAGAGAATATTTTACAGCAGAAGAGAGAAAATAAAGGAAATGAAAGGTAACCTATGTATGAAGACTGCTCCGTTATACAATTTGGAAATGTTAAATATTACACCAAAACTGACCAAAGTCATCAGAGCTGATGAAGTAAAGCAAAATGAAGTATAAAAATCAATAATATCTAACCTCTAGTATACAGATAGACTAACATGAACTACTTAGCCCACATTCAGTTTGGTGGTTTATAGGGTCAAACCAAGTGAAGGAACATGGTGCACCCTTGGTGTGGCCAAACAGTTCGGTGCACCTTCCCACCTACTTGTTTTCCATCTATCTCTGCCTTTCTCTGGTTCTATAAAGTCAGAGCTGTCAATGAAATAAGAGTTGTGTGGAGAGAGGGAAAACAAGAAGTTGTACTTAAATGTTTGGCCACGCCAAGGCTGCACCTCCACATGTACTTGGTTTGAACAGTCATCCTCTGCTGACAAAGTCCCTTTAATTAAAGGCGCCTTGCCATTAAATTTTATTAATTAAATGTGTATATATGTACATGTAGTGTAGTGTGAGTGTAACAATATACTCACTTATCCCTGCCCTTTCCAGTGTCCATCAACATTCTGCCTCTCTTCTCAGCAACGTCATTGCTCTGCAGACTCTCCAGGTCACACTGCACTTTGCGTGACCCAGAAGTGGCTTTTCTAATGTAAGTCTACAGAGCATCAGAACGAGGCGCCACAGGCTTACATTTTAAGGACTCGCTCACACTAACGGATAGTGCTTGGCCCAGTGTTATACTATGGGACAGTGCAGATCAGCATTTTTTTTCTCATGACGATTAGACCAGAGAAAACAATTGCACCATGCAAATCCGACTACGCGCATCTATACAAGTGCGTGTATAACATTGGACTGCACTCGGATGTCATCTGAATGCAGTCCGATGTATGTGCACAGAGACACTGGAGAAGATGGAGAAATTAAGCTCTGTCTTCTCTCTAACAGAGTTTCATGTGTGCGTCATTAGCATAATCAGCCCAATTCTCTCACATGAGTGAATCTACGCTAGCGTGAGCGAGCCCTAAGAGACTTTCTGCTCATACAAAGAGTGAGCTAGCTAGTCGCAATTGCGGTGATGTCACTCAGAGGCAGCGATGGACACCGGAGAGAGCGGCGGTAGGTGAGTATATTAACACACTCAAAGACATTACATCCACATACACACATTTAATGAATAAAAAACTTAACATGAGTGCTTCTTGAAGTATTTCCCAACTTTTAGGCTGTGTTCACACTGCATGTTTTTTGTAAGTGTTTTCACTAAAGGATGTATTAACAATCTTCTCTAATCACTGCATTTTTAGATGTCTTTTCCCCTTTATTTGATGCAGATTGGAAGCATTTTTTATGCTTTTTAGTAGTGTTGAGCAAATTTGTTTGGCATTTCAAATTCGTGATCGGGGTTCCGACTTGTTCGCGCCAAAATATCGGCTCCGCCCATGAACATCCCTGTTTTGCCACGCTGTCACACAGATGTCATCCATGGTTACATCCACTGATAAAGTGACAGTTAACTAGCTGCTAGTGGTCGTAACCATGGATACCTAAGGTCCTGCAATGCCTATATATGAGGAAAGAGACATAGCGAATCAGAAAAACTATACTACAATTATAATTGGAGGTATTTGCTAATATTATTATTATTACACCTACTACATATTGGGATAGGATCTTGGAGATGGGAATACCTCTTTAACTTTCAATGCACTACTAGCTTTATCACATAACATACTGTTTCAGATTAGTAACTGTAAATTGTCATGCTATATCAATTGAACCGATGACCCCGGTGGGAGTGGAGTGTTGAAAGGAGGGGGATTTCTAACTAATTACAATCCCTTGCCTAGGTCATACCTCTTTAGAGTTGATTCACAAGCTGCAGATTTATTGCAGAAATTTTGGTGACGGAAAATCAATTCAATTAATCTGAAAAGGATTGTTTTGGTGGCAAGCAATAATTTCTGAAAGCCTCATTTAGATAAATAGGACATTCAAAGGCCTTATGTGTCTTATTCTGGCAGAAGGGGGCTCGGTATCTGTTATTATTCCTTGTAAGAGAGAAAGGGAAGGTAAGTCCAAGCCGGGCTCATTGCAACCCCTTGGATCCGGCCATAAATATCACCCTGGACTGGTTGTCTCTGATCACTAGTGATTTGTTCACGCTGCGATGATATCCCCCCGAGTATGTACAATGCTTACAACAGGTATCCTACTATGAACCTTACTATAATGCTGCAATAAATAGAGATCTAATGAGAATACAAACTTAATTTTAGAGTTTCAAATAATTGTACGTTACTCGTCCTCTAAGGATCGTAGAAAAGTTTCCCTGTGATCAGCTGATGTGGAAAATGAAAGTGCAATATAATTTATATTTCTGCAGTACATCGGTGGAATTCTCATACCTGCTTTTAATTAAGGACATGCTGAACTCTTGTAGGCAGCTTCTTTTTGAATAGTAATAGCCGTGGTATAAAAAATAATAGAGGTTATCATTTGTATGATTGGGTTTAAAGGGGCTGTCCGGTCCAAATCAATAAGTCCACAGTCACTCTGTGTGACTGCAGACTTATGAATCCCCCCAGCGCAGGCACTGTGCGCTGCGGGAATTCACTGGTTTCTAGCCCGGGCCCGGAGGGTATGTATGAGCTATACATACTCCTGGCCAGGGCCCGTCTAGTGAGTGTGGCCTCGCTCCATACACTTGTATTGATGCGGCCAGCCAGTGGGCGTGGGAGACTAGAGGGCGCGGCCTTGCTCCATACAAGTGTATGGAAGCGACGCCGCACCCACTGGCCGGGGGTATGTATAACGCACATAATGGGTCAGAAACCGGCAAATCCCAGCAGTGAACGGTGCGTGCGCTGGGGGGATTTATAAGTCTGCAGTCACTTTGCAGACTTATCGACTTGGACTAGACAACCCCTTTAAGGAGTGTGATATCAGCACTATTGTGACCATAAAAACACACTATACTCATACAGTTTATAGGCTTCTCCAGTGAAAAGAAGTTATCGCTTATCCAGAGGTTAGATAAGTGGGAATCTGACCTCTGGGACATCCACCGATCAACAGAACGAAGGACCTTTCTCTCCGATACATTGATGTGGCAGTGTGCATTTTTGGAAGCCCTATAGCGAATGAATGGATCAACCATCAGACATTCGACCTTATGTTCAAATTTTAAATGGGAATAAAAAAATACTCATTTTGCCGATTAGTGTGGATCCACAACCACTGATAAATATGTTATCACCTATTCCTTAGATGGGCGATAAAGGGATTCTCGGTGAAAACAAGTTAACTAGTATGTCCTTAGTTTTCACAAAACACTACTACGATTTCAGCAAAAAAAAGATTATTTAGATCTGTATAGGGATGGATAGTCACAGTTTTTATTGGCCATAATGTTTGTCCATAAGTGCAAGAGATCAACTATAAAAAGTGTTCTCTGTCTACTGCTTTTATTTCTCTTGCCACAATAGCACCAGAAGAAGAGGATAGAGAAGTAGCGTCCATCAGACTGAGCATTTGTCTTACCGAACTGAAAAGATATTATCGACCACAGCCACATAATCTACCAATAAGAGGAAGAAGAAAAAAGATATTCATTGTCTTGGTACATGCATATGGCAATCTGAAGACATCTGATTAGTCTGCACCTACTTTCAACAGTAGATGCATTTTCCTCTCCACACAGGCTCCTGTAAATGTATGCATTTGGTGAATTATACTGACGATAAGTATAAATATGTAGCAGTATTAATGAAAAGCATTTCTTCTACCAATTTTAAGATTTGCAGCATAAATGAAGGCTGTACAGTGCAGCAAGGATTTGGGAACTCAGATAAGGTGTTTGATCTAGAGGAGTGTCCTCAGTTTTGGCACCACCCTACATAAGACTGAGAGAACATTTAGCAAATCAGAACACAACTGTCTCTCCAGGAGGCTTAGCCCAGCCTATTACATGGACGTAGTTTAAATAGGAAATAAATAAATAGATATCCCCCTCCCACCAGAATAAAAGCTGGCTGCCAAGGGGATCAGGAGCCACAAAAGTAGCAATAACGTGTTTGCTATAGAGGAGTGTCCTTAGTTTTGGCACCCCCCCTACATAAGACTGAGGGAACATTCAGCAAATCAGAACACAACTGTCTCTCCAGGAGGTTTAGCCCAGCCTATTACATGGATGTAATTTATATAGGAAATAAATAAATAGATAACCCCCTCCCACCAGAATAAAAGCGGGCTGCCAAGGGGATCAGGAGCCACAAAAGTAGCCATCACCAGATCAATGTCAACTGTTTTTAAAGGGGTTGTCATAATGAGTACATCATATAAATGTCTATTTCATGACTTAAAATATAATAGATAATCCGAGAGAAGTATAAACCTAAGAGAACAACCTGCACCAACAAAACCAATAGATATAACCAGTGTCTACATCACATGAACTAAACCACAGCTCAACATTTGAGACTTTTGCCACCAAATCCTTATTCTAAATATTTCCAAATAGCACAGACTTTTCTAAGTCAAAGTGCAGAAGGGTAGACTCACAACATTAGAAAATATGTGGGCTTTGCTGAACCGGCACAAAGGGGTCAGTTGGTTAAATTTTCGGTCAGGTATGAGATATAGCTTCATTTGTATTACTATTAAAAGAAGGAAATGCAACGGTAATAGTTTCATGCTTACTTTATGTACAAAATTAGGCAAAAAATGATATATTTGAAATATATTACAAAATGCATACATAAAAAGGGCACACAAGTAAATCATACACATAAAAACCATCAATCAGTGTAGTTCTATGAGATTCAATCAAAATTCTGCATGTCACCACACTCCCCACCCAATTCCTATAATTATAATGATAGTTCCTACTATCCTCAGCATTTGATATAGCTTGCCAAAACTCCAGGACATGAGATCACAACTATATAGATCAATGACCAACCTACAACACACATAAAATACGACATTGCTGATTAATATTAGATAAAAGGGATCTATCACTAATTACACATCAAAAATCATTTTTAGACATTATTAAAGGGAAATCTATACATACAGTAAATATTCTATGCAACATGTCAGGCATTATGTAACAGTCTGAAGGAGATAGATACATTCTGATACCTAACATGCCGAATCCTTTCATAAATAATTACATATTACATCTGGCTCCAAATTTATGTTTGGGTTAACCTGGCATTACCCCTGAAAAACTCAACTATGACCCTTGAATGGAAAGTCTACAAATATAGTCTTTTGGAAAGAAATCCCCAAAAATTGGCTTGATTTTCAACAATGCCTTAAGAGATATGGGAACCAATTTAGCTAAACTTCCCAGACTCATATCTATCAGACGTTTGACGAGGATCTATTTTTTTCAATGCACTCCTGAAAAATTACATGAATAAATAGATGAAATTACATACACATCATATATATCCATAGCAATGCCAAAATACCCCAAATCATGGTACCTGTTTAAACTGCATGGTCCTTATAAGGACTACAGCATTACAGATTTATAGTTATACTCATACACCACATTCTACATTCAGCCAGCATTAATAGAAACCTTAAAGGATTAGGCATTGAAAATATGAACATATCCAACGTTTCTACTTTTTGGTTTTAAATCTTTCAGAAAGCCAGCAAGAGGCAGCCTGTGGCTAGCTGTGCCATAAACATGCACTGAACAAGTGTACTAGTCATATAAATATAAAAGGCAAGTACTGAAAATTCATTTCTAAGTATCCTGCATGAAAGGAGAGCAAATCAAAAGATTTACTGCCTCCTCTAATCCCATCCCAGCTTCTCCCCTTCTTTTAGCTGTAAATGCTTAGCTACTGTGTGAGAATGACATCCTGTTGATTTATAGAGTAAGGCACAGCAGTCAACGAAAGCCCAATAACATTTCCACTGGCCTCTAGTGCCACCTAGCCATAGGATTTCAAGTTTCATCTCATCATTGGAGCTTTCAAATTAACACACTATGCTCCATATTTATACTCCAGAAAACGTCATTGTATGTCATGGTATTGCTCGAGTTGAGTAGTACTTACTGTAAAAAACGTATTCTGTATAACTGGACCAGATCTTGTCATCAGTATACTGATTGACGAATGAAGCTGTCACTGAGGAGTTACAGGCTACCATATGGAATCCACACTCTGACAACATGTCAAATGCTCTCTCTAGATGCTTGAACTTGAGATAAAACCTTGAGGTGTATTTTTCTGGTGCTCGGTCAGGATCTCTGCTTTCATTTAACGTTTCTCCAAAAACCTCTTTGGCGAGAGAGATACGACCACAAACCAGAATTCTTGGAACTCTGCGAAACTTTGCATCCGCTTGACTTTCTCGGCCCATAGTGCAAGATCCCCTATAACCAACAGTGATGAAGCCCCATTTTCTGTCTGAAGGCATCAAAGAAGATGATGGGCATATTCTTGTTTCACTTCCTTGGGACACTTCCTCAAAGTCACTATGGAAGTAGTCATCAGGACTCTGTTTTACTTCATCAGGTGCTAAGATCTTCACAAGTTCAGGGAGCATAAAGTATTCTGCTTCTCTTTTCAATCTCCCTTTTTCTGGAAAGTGATCTGGCAAGACCACTTGCCTGTCTCTGAGGAAATCAAGCACGTAACGGAAAAGAAACCCATCTCGGTCAATAAAGAATCGTCCTTTGGCATCTTTGGCCAGGTCATTTATAGAGTCCCTTTTTGAGGTGAACATTTTCCATAGCAAAGAATGGGGGATACTGGTCAACGTTGAATGACGTGTAAAGTAAACTTGCCCACCGACATTTAATTCAACCACCTCAGGAAAAGATTGCAGGATGGTCCCTTGGTCTCTAGGTGGAGCATAAGTTCTGCAGTTTCCACTCAGAGCCATTGTGCTTTTTTTAACAGATTCCACTAATTATGGTAAAAATTGTTCATGAATTTTAAAATTGAAGCGAAAAACTGAAATATATATTCCCAAAGTGCAACAACTCTCTGCTGATTCTGAATTTCTTGGTCATGAAGTCAGTTACAACTGGTCATTAACATAACAGTCTGTGTCCGAGATCAAATAGTAACTTGTTAAAAAAGCATAAAAAGGGTTACCGGATGCAAGGTCACACTGAAAGAACAGACGGACAAGGATCTGTCAAAAGAGAATATTTGTAAAGTTTGAAAATGATAAAAATGGTATAAATCATATAAGCTGTTTACGCACATGGAGAAATGTCTGCAAGTCATTTACATCATAGGAAAACATTTTCGACATTTTAGATGCTGTACGTTAAAAGTGAAAATCTAGATTATAGTGATAAAATTACTGTACCTGTGTTGCATAATCCTTTCACATGAAAAAGAAGACACCTTAGATACACAGTACTAGAAATCAATATAAAATAATCAAAAAAAGTATAGGGAAGGTGTAGCTCCTCGCAAGTGCGGAAAGTTGGCAGCTCCTGGGTAGCAGAGGCTATGATGCCTTTTTCAGTTGTAGTGGTCAGCAAAAAAAAAAAAAAAAGAAAGCACAGTAAAAAAAAAAAAAGAAAAAAAAAGAAAAGACGGGCTCCTTATTAGGGGAGAGGAAAAAGCCTTCTCCAGATGGGATGCTGGTTTCTAAATGTCTTGTAAAAACCTCTCATTCACAGCAGGCAGCCAGCATGGAGCAGGGTGCAGATCAGAGACTCCAGGTACTAGCAGGAACACAGAGGCTAACATACTTCCAGGTAGGCTGAGAGCAGAGGAAGGAGCAGGCAGGCAGGCAGGCAGGCAGCAGCACTAGCTGGTTATCCAGCTCTGGGTGCTCTGATGCTTGGTTGCTGAGCCTGCTCTAGCTGCTGAGCTGGGTGGATCCACAGTTCCCAGGGCTGCTCTGAGATGGTGCTATTTCAGCAGTGCAGGGGAGAAACCAACCAGGGAAATAACTATTACATCATCTTAAAGGAATATAGCTGTGAAGGAAAAAATAAAAGCAGACTATCCATTTGTGAGCTGTCAACGGACGCTTTGCTCCAAACAGGTGAAAATATGAAAGTGCGAAGAGCAGTTTAAGCTGTACCTATCCCCCTGGGCGATTTAACCTATTAACCTCCATTTAAGTTGTCACATCAAGCATTGATTCTAATTGGTTATGTTGTTGCAGATTACAGCAATTAGGGACAAAGCTGTGCTTTGCAATTATAGCCTTATCTCGCGGACTGCAAAATATATTTTATGCTTGCTAGCAGGCTGCTGTCACTGTTTTACAAGCCATTATGCTACAATTAGGGCTGCATTACATTGTGAGCTTCCAAATTTCAGTAGGAAATACTAAAAATTGACCAAATATTCCAAGAGGCTGAGGAACGATGTTATATCATGGGGTCACGTTATTTCTATGCAAGTTCAAATAGGGGCACGGGTATTCAGCGCAGTTATCAGCTCTCCACGTGCAATACACAAGACTGTGTGTAGCCAATGAAAGGTATATAGTATTTGTCTATCCATCCAAATCTAAGTACCGATCAGCCATGGCATGTGAAGTAAAACATGACAATGGCAACTGTCAAAGGGTGGAATATATTAGGCAGCAAGTGAACAGTCAGGTCTATCAGTGGATGAATTGTGATAGATAAACTAGGTCAGATCATCTGCAAAACGTACAGAACAATGGAGGTAATTCAATGGTTAATGCCTACAAAAGGAGGTCCAAGATAGAGCTGCCAGTGAACCAGTCTTCTGCTGGAATGCCTACTGTAGAAACATCAGCATGGAGCAGAAGAACAAGATTGCCTGGCCTGATAAATCACTTTTTCTCTTACATCATGTGGACAAGTGTGTATCACTTATGTGAGAACATTATATCACCAAGATGCACAGCCAAACTGGTGGAGGGTGAGTGAGACCCTGAGCCATGTTCTGCTTGAGAACCTTGGTTCCTCACATTCATGTGGATATTACTCTTACATATACCTATAGTACCTATAGTAAACATTATTACAGACCAAGTACACCCAGTCATGACAACAGTATTACCTAATAGTATAGGCTTATTTTAGCTTTTGTTTGGACTTGCATGATTTGTGACAGTCAGGAGCGTCTAATGGTGGTAAAGAAGATCTCAGGGTGTTTTAGCTGCCAGACTCATTGACAGCCAGCTTATGATCAGCTAGTAGGAAAAATCACTTTAACTGTCCTTATTATTGCTTCCAATGGTTTTACTGAATCATCATCATACGGTTGAATTGTAATTTCCTGTAGAAAAATTCCACTATAAACATTGCTTCTGAAACTGGCAACATATAGAACCATGGCTCCACATGCAACTCTAGGGACTTCAAGTACCAAAATGAAATGTGAACTACATGAAAGCATAAGGACTTCATGCTCCAAAATGCACTATGCACCACATGGAATCATAGGTTCGTCATGGGCCAAAATACACTGTGTACTACATGGAACCATAGGGATTTCATGTGCCAAAATGCACTGTGCACCACATGGAAGTATAGAGACTTTGCGTGCCAAAATGCACTGTGCACCACATGGAAGTATAGAGACTTTGCGTGCCAAAATGCACTGTGCACCACATGAAACCAATGGGACTTCATGAGCTGAAATGAACTGTGCACCACATGAAACTATAGGGACTTTATGTGTGAAACTTCACTGTGCACTGCATGAAACCATAGGGACTTCATGAGCTAAAATTCACTGTGCACCACATGAAACTATAGGGACTTTATGTGCCAAACTTCACTGTGCACCACATGAAACTATAGGGACTTCATGAGCTAAAACGAACTGTGCACCACATGAAACCATAGGGACTCCATGAGCTAAAATGCACTGTGCACCAAATGAAACCAAAGGGACTTTATGTGCCAAAATGCAATATGCATAGAGTTGTCGTAATTAGGCCTTAAATGTTTGTCCAGAATTAGAAAAACAGGATTGCCTTTTTCAAAAACCAGTGCCAACTCTCTCTACACGTTGAGTCTGCTATTGGAGTTCAGCTACATTGAAGCGACTGGTGCAAACTGGAATACCGCACACAACCCATAGATAGGTCTGGTACTTTTTGGAGTAACGCAGCTATGTTTTTCTCTCCCTGATCAATCTCTTTAAAGTTGTTGTGTGGTGAACACAAGTTATTATTTATCCACAGGATACATTGCAGGGGTCTGACTGTTGGGACCCACACCAATGAGCAAAAGGATCACTTTTAACGCCGTTAGAATGTAGTGGCCGTGTGCATAATTATCAGCTCGCTCCATTCATTCCTTCTTCCGAAAGCCCCTTTATCCATTATCCCATTGTTTTCATCAGTACTGTCATTCGTACAGCTGCATATTTTCACAGTGTGGTTTCCAAAAGTGATCCAAGAAGTGATATCTCATGTATTGAAGCAGTTTTTGCCCCAAATCTGTGATCTACCATGGCTAAAAACTCATAAGTTCGAAATGCGTTGGTTTGATCTGAGGGGTTTATCTGTATCCTGTGCACCTTGTGAAGAATTTGTGCAATTTGTGCATGAATAAAGAACATTTTGAATTTTAGTTCTACTATGATGTGAAGCCAAATTTGTGCAATTGGCAAAACTGTGGTCAATAGTGGAATGTGGATTAGCTAACGCCTGTGCAGACCCACCATGGTTTAAACCTTAATTCACCAGCAGGAATCTGAGTATCTGCCTTGGATTTTTGATGCAGATTCTTCAGCAAATACATGTCACATTTTTACAACCTGTATTTACTGCATGTGAATACACCTTTAAACTTCATCCTTTCTAAAAAGAAATTTGGTTCAAAAACTCTTGTTTCAACCCAGCTTTAAGGAAATAATTCTAGGATAGAGAAAATAGAATAATCTAATTTCTAAGCTCCACAATTTTATTAGTGCAATTTTAGTTCTTGACAATCTGTGTGTTTGCCCAATACTACAAAACTAAATGGCTAAACAAGGCTAAAAATAATTAAATAAATCATACTCACTTGCTGTCAACCCCCTGGAATCAGAGCAGACTGCTCAGAGGAATGTGCCAGCATAGGAAGCAATGACCATTGGGTTCAATCAGCCACAGGACCTCTAGTGACAACCTGCAGAGGTCAGGTGATTTGAGCTGAGTGTTTTCGGATGTTTTTCTGATGACTTGAGGCTCAAGTCACCTGACTGCTATAGTCTATTATAAGTTGCAGCAGTCCTATGGCTGATTGAATGGTGCGGTAATTGATTGTGGTGCTGGTGCATACCACAGAAAGGCCAATTTTGTATCCACGGGGTGATAGCAGGTGAATATAATTTATTTTATTTACAGAATCCAACCCCGGGTAATGAGTACCTTTTGACTGGACAACCCTTTTAATGGTCTATCCTTTGAACAGGTCCTTAATAATTGATGGGTGTCTAAAACCCAGGGTGTCCACTCTTGTCAGTAGTTGGCTCATTTTTCCGACTAAAACAAAAGTAGAACAGTGTATGGAGCCAGAACACCACAACTCTTTACACAGCAGAGTGGCTGCTTTTGGGTACTGCAGCTCAGTTCCCATTCACCTCAACTGGTGCAGAATAACCTCTACAATGTGTACAGAGCTATAGTCTTCCGGCTCCCTTCTCTGTTTAGTTCTGGCCATGGCAGGACCAGCTAACAACTGATGAGTGATGGTGCAGACACCCACCTACATGTTTAGATTACCTGTGCAAAGGATGGGTCTTCAATATCAATTTTATGGAGAACCCCATCACAGTCTTTTAGAAACCAATGCTTTCTTTCGGTCATCCAAAGTGCAGAATTTTGAGTTCCTTTCCCAATGGCTGAATGTGTCTACTGGCCAAAGTTTTCACAGAGTTTGACATTAATGCAGTGCTTGGCATATATATTTGTGTGATTATATTAGCATTATGTCATTGACCCATAAAAGTTGGCAAAATATTCTTAGAAATGAGCTGACCTACACCAATGCAGTACTCTTGATTTTGTCACCTCTCGTCTTAACGAGCTCTAAGACACCAATAAATCTATTTTCTGCTGCCTACAACTGAATACTAAAGAGGATCATGTGCAGGTTTGTAGCCATTTGCATGATTTGTAGAGTTGGAACTGTTTGCTTGAGGTTCTTGCCAGCCTGCTTTGCATAGATAAAATTTTGTGGTGCCAACCACCCACTCTTTTATCCATCAGTAACCTAATATATTAGGCTTAGTTTATTTCATCGGCATTTAAACATACTTCTCAATAAATAAGTTACGCTTGATAAAATATTTAGTCCTAATCTGCTCTTAAGCTATCTATACCAGACTTGGGCAAAGTGCGGCCCGCGGGCCACATTCGGCCCTCTGGCTGTTCCAGTCCGGCCCGTGGACCAAGACTGCCAAGGGGCTGATAACAGTGGCCCACGGGCCGCACTATGCCCTTCCCAGCTCACACACATGCCGTCACTGCCCGCCGTCACTGCCCGCCCACACGCCGTCACCGCTGTCTCAATCCGCGGTCTCAATCCGCTGTGAATGCATTGGTGGAGGAGGGGCCGCTACCTCGCTCTTCCATCAATCAGCATTAGAAACAGCTGATGCGATGGCGTCAGCCTGTGCACTGCGGAGAGTCAGTGCTTCTCAGACAGGAGCGCCAGGGGAACAGGGAGTGAGGTAAGTATATGCTGGACATAGGGGGGGCTTTAATGATGGACACAGGGGGGGCACTCTCATGCTGGACGAAGGGGGGGCTTTAATGCTGGACACAGGGGGGTACTCTCAGGCTGAACACAGGGGGGCTCTCATGCTGGACACAGGGAGGCTCTCATGCTGGACACAGGGGGGGGCTCTCATGCTGGACACAGAGGGGCTCTCTCATGCTGGACACAGAGGGGCTCTCATGCTGGACACAGGAGGGGCTGTCATGCTGGACACAGGGGGGGCTGTCATGCTGGACACTGGGGAGGGCTGTCAGGCTGGACACTGGGGAGGGCTGTCATGCTGGAGACACTGGGGGGCTCTCATGCTGGACAATAAGGAGGGCTGTCATGCTGGACACAGGGGTGCTCTCATACTGGAAAATGGGGGGCTTTAATGCTGGGCACTGGGAGGCTTTAATGCTGGACACTAAGGAGGGCTGTCATACTGGAAACTAGGGAGGGCTGTCATGCTGGACACTGGGGAGGGCTGTCATGCTGGACACTGGGGAGGCTCTTGGGCTCTCATACTGGACATGAGGGGGCTGTGGGAGGCTCATGCTGGACATGAGGGGGCTGTGTGGGGCTCATGCTGGACACGGGAGGGATGTGTGGGGCTCATGCTGGCCACGGGGGGGCTGTGTGGGGCTCATGCTGGACATGGGGGGGCTGTGTGGGGCTCATGCTGGACACAGTGGGGCTGTGTGGGGATCATGCAGGACACGGGTTGGCTGTGTGGGGCTCATGCTGAACACGGGCGGGGCTGTGTGGGGCTCATGCTGAACATGGGGGGGCTGTGTGGGGCTCATGCTGGCCTTGTGGGGCTGTGTGGGACTCATAATGGACATGGGGGGCTGTGTAGGGCTCATGCTGTATATAGAGAGGCTGTGTGGGGGCTCAAGCTGTATATATGGGGATGTCAGCACACTTAATTCTGCTCAATATTAAGTTACACAATTCATATTTATGTAATCATTAATAATAATAATTAGAATTAATATGTTAATATTAATATTGAGCAGAATTAATTTCAGCCTATTGGTTCGGCCCTCCCCAACAGTCACAGTCTCTCATGTGGCCCCTCGGGAAAATTAATTGCTCACCCCTGATCTATACCATACAGGCTATTATTACTGGTGCTGTAGTTATTAGGTTAGAATAAGCAGAATGATACCAGTTATTTTTCTGACCCTATTTTAGCTCGCTCTTTTCATGCATGGATTGACGAGGGATGGAAAACAGTGATGTGTTAGCATGACTGAACAGGAAAGGGAGAATGACAGCAAAAAAACCCACTAATACACTCCAGTGCCTGAATGTGACATGCACTTCGCTAATATCCTGTTCTGTGGCTTGAGGTTTAGTGGGTTCCCAGTAAAAATCTCACTGGCTAAAGCTTAATGCTCATAGGTAATGAGGTCACGTACACTAGGCACAATATGGGTTTTCTCATTGTTCATCACTCCATTAAGGAGGGTAATCGCAATGTAATTTGCTTTAAGTGTTTCACTGGCTATACATACAGGTTACTTTGGTTCCTGCCTATATATTTAAACAGTTAAGGGTTGCCAGCTCAAGCTGGGATCTCTATTTATTCCCATATCTTCCTACTGTACCTCTGCGTAAGTCAAATGTCATACCAGTGGAGTGCTAATTACTCCCATTAAGGAATAGCACCATCTGGGGAATACATGGTCTTCTGCCGATTCCTCCCTCAGCCCTCAAATTTACCTAGGATCCGGTGATCCGGTGCAGGGTCCTGGATATCATTATCATTTCTGTGTTTGGAAATGCTGGAGATAGTTATGAATATATTGTATACTTACATGCACTCTTTATTTAGTGAGTGACAAAGACAAGCGAACGCTTGCAGATTGTGATTATGTCTTCTGCAGTTAATCAAACATGTTAGGAAAACATTCATGAGGGATTCGAAAAGACTCATTTACATATATAATTACAATGTTACAATGGAAAATTCTGGTTCATGCATTTTCCTTGGATCCAAGGGGTAACGTTTCTCCTTGCAGAGAGTGACATGTCAAGCCTGACATGCCAAGGTGAGGAGACTTTTAAGCCGCAATGCTCCTCTGGGAAATATGCAAATTGTCTCTTCAGAGAGGATGAGGACCTGAACTCTAGTGCCACCTATTGGAAGTAGCAATCCTAAAAGTCAATATCGACTCTCTAACGAGCCTTGTCACATGACTTAGGATAATGGCCAAAATCAAAATCTCAATTTGCAGACACTGTGTTTCGGGGTGCTGCACCTCATCAGTGCAAAGTGTGAGATTTAGGGATCCCAGTCAGATGCCTCTCACCCAGCCAAACCAGATCTCACACTTTGCACTTGCACTTCCTCTCTGAAGATACAATTTGCATATTTCCCAGAGGAGCATTGTCAATGCATACAATGAAATTCTTGATAAATCTGCATTTAGATCATGCAGATTTGACTGTGGATTCATGAAGGTGTTAGTCATGAATTCCTTTGGTTTTCCTTGAGCAAATGGAGTTCTTTGTGAACATACCATCGAGGGAGTTGCCCCAAATTTACAACACCGTCTCAAAAGCAAATTAACCCAGTACTGCCACAGGTTCAGTTGCTTAGATCCCCAATTTTTGGAAATTCCATACAGATCAGTATAGAGACAGAAACCGCTAAGGTCCAGGACAGCATATGAGACAGTCCCTATTCATAATATAGGGTTGTTCTTGTCTCAGCCTGGCATGACTTACAATGGAATGACTACATCCAGTCTTCGACCACTGAAGGTATAACTACAGAGACAACCAAAAACGTGATCTGAATTCAATTCTATGGGAGTTATGGAAACATCATAGCGCGGACACTTTTGGCTGTTTCCGTAGCTTCTCTGCCAGGGGTTAAAGCTTCATGAGTTGTGCTTGTGACAGTCCTAAAAGGGAAGGAAAGCAAAATATTTAAATTACTGCATAAGTTTGATTTCAGGAAAGACATAATTGGACATACTGCAGTAATGTGCTAAAAACACTAAATACTGCATTATTCATTCCCATTGTCATGGTACAAATCACTTTAAACTGATGACCATCTCACATGGGCGTCATTGTGCCCTCATATTCCTTGCCATAATTCTAGATAGACTAATATTAATAAAATCACACTGTAAATGATTTGCGCTCATCTATGAACATGTGTGAGAAAAGATAACCATGAGTCACCCTGCACTTCTATGCAAAACAGTAATTAGATTTTGGTCGTAATTGGTCAGTGGTGAAATATTTTGGTGTGGAAAATTCATAGGTAACTTCTAATAGAATTTTCATTGCACATTAGGACATGCTGCGAAGAAAACGTAAAAAGAAAGTAAATGCTTACAAATGAAGGGCACGGTGCTAATCTGCCACTTTGTAGTAATATCATAATACGCTTTTTATCAGCTTATAAAATACTTTAAAGCACATTTGTAATGGGATACTGAAAATAATCTGCTTGGTGATCAAATAGTAAAAAGCCTTCCTCCTAATCTACTAAATTAGTTATTAATGTGTTATAACTTTATGTTGCTCAGAGACTTTTTAACCGCCATGTTATATTCAATGCTCAGAACCTTGAAAGTTGGAAATGTCTTTCTGCAAAAAAACTTTTGGAGCAAATCAAAGCTTTAATAGGTCACGGACACATGACGATGAATGTGCATTTTCACGGCCAGAAAAATCTGCAAAAAAAATGGAGATGTCATACTTTTATTCATTTTGCAGATTATCAAACTTGTCAATGCATCATGTCATCAGTGTGCCTTCCGTATTTTACTGTTTTATGAGTGGTAGAAGCTATTTTATTTTCATGCATGAAAAAAGGATTTAACAGGGATTGTAAAAATGTACACATGGTCCAAAGATGGGTCCAGCACACAGAACGCTTTTCATATATGTGTCACGCAAGGTGAGGGAAAGACTTAGTGCGAGCCGAAGGGAAGAGGGGGAGGAAGCCCAAACACTAGGGAAAGGGGGAGTGGAGACACCTAGGCAGATCTAATATCACCCTGCCTAACCTATTGTCCCTATATAGGTTCCACACCTATTGCCGAGCAGGAACCTAAGCCCTAAATGTCCCTAGAGCTTGGCCCCAGATAGGGAGGGGACAGGGTGAGCACTAGTCAAGCCCCACTACAAACTAAAGACAACAAGGTAGACAAACAAAGGGAATACACTTAGCTTGAGCAGACACCAGAGAGATAATGCCAACTGTCCTCCAAGTGCACCAGAGAAGACACTAGCTGACTGCTAGTGCTCCAAGGCTACACAGAGGCACATATAACTATCACCGGCGACTTTCTGGAGAAACTGAAACTATTTAACTACCCAGCAAGGGTGTGTCAATCAGCATCAGAAGGTGGAGATCACTGCTGGATCCTAAAGGAAGAAGGATATAACTATACTACAGACATGAGGGAGTCAAGAAGGTGTCTGCAATGCCAAGCGCAGTTACCTTCTACAGCCGGCTCCAGAGCGACTGTCTGTCACACCAGACACACCCGTGACAATATGAGAAAAAAAAAAGGATTTGTGAAACTGATCTTAAAAGGAACCTGACAGCTGATACATGCTGCCCAATCCATGGACAGCATGTATCCGGCACTGGCTGTATGATCTCAGCCAGGTATGTTTAACTCTGAAACACTACGGAGATTAAGAGGAAATCCAGAGCCTCATGGAAGACAAGTCGGACAGGCAGGTCCCAAGCGGTTTCTCTTTGTCTGCTGCCCGAAGTAACAGGTCTCTTCCACATTGTTTAAATTTAAACATATATGGCTGAAGTCATGCAGCCTACATCTGATACATGCTGGCCATGGATCAGCTGTCAGGTGCTCCTTTAATAAGGACTGTGCAACTTAAGCCCATCACAATGCTTGTTCTCAGTATGAGAGTGGATCTCCATTCCTTGCCCTCATTGTTCCAGTGAAGTGAAATAAACTTTTGTTCATTTCACACGTTCATGAAACACGGCCCTTGTTCAGATTGCAGTATCAAGCCTAACTCCTAGGTCTCTGAACAAGAGCTCACTGCCTTATATGCCCATGGGGAAGTCAGTGCTTTTAGAAAAACAGGTAGATAGGCCAGGCATCACGATCTGTGTTTTTCAGACGCGTAAAACCTGCCTTAGATGTTCGCAGTGAACGCTTGGTGTATATCTCAAAAAGTGTACTGCCTGGTATACACCAGCCTTATCATGCAGCACTTTCTGACTATCAAAACAACATAGACCTCAATAACAACTCTGAAGAGCCAAGTTTTAAGTCATACAAACAGGTAATGACCCAGAAGTGGAGAGAGCTCAACCTCACTGAATATGACTATATCTGCTTGGTGACATAACTTACCAATTGCATATTTTACAAAGTTTTTTAAAAACAAAAAACTAAGATGTGGTCAACGAGTTGTTTCATCAAGGACAACCTCTGTAAATGCAGGTAGTGTGGGTTCACGGGATCCTCTTGTGGCCAGCCAGGCATTATTTATTTCAGCAGATATTAACATAATTATCCTTTTACAATACTATAATTTAAGCCCCAGTTATATTTGGGTCAGTATTTGCATCAATATTTATGAGCCAAAAAGAGGTCAGGGCCAAAAATACAGATGAAGGGCAAATCATTCCATTAGAATTCTTCTTTCGTTAGCCTCTACTTATGATTTTGTCTAAGAAAAGTCACTTTCACATGGCAGTATTTTGGTCGACATTTTGCATCAGCATTTGTGAAAGTGAAAAATACAACAATTTGCAACTCCTATGTACTTTGGACCTAATCCTGTTTCTTCCTTACAAATACTGATGTAAATATTGCGGTGTGAAAAAGGTCAAATACTGATGCAAAATACTGACCCAAATACTGCCAAGCAAATGAGGTCTTTGGCCTCATTTGGAAATTGGTGATTTTTCTTGTATGCAAAAAAGGTGCAAGTTTCAGCAGTGTTTTGGATCTCATTGCTCAGTGTTTGCTCAGTGTGCCACTTTTTACCATCAGTTTTTCATCAGTGATTTTCACATATGAAAAAATAAATATTCTATTAATTGCAGTGTTAAATCACATACAGCACAAAAATTGTAGTGCATGCTGTAAAGTGATTTTCACAGTCCCATAGACTTCTGTAGGCAGTTTTGATCAAAAAAGGACATGTCTCTGTGCTTTTTTTTGTGGACACGTGGTCTTCATAGATTATAATGGGTACAAGTTGTATCCATTAAAAACTTATATAGAACACACATGTGATTCCCGGACATCTAAATGACGCCTTAAGGCGAATTCTTATAGTGTAAAAAGTCTAGAGAATTCCTTATCTATTGTGGCAATACAAAAGATTTTTACCACAATTTTCAATTATTGCAATGCAATAAGTGGAATTCAAAGCTCAATCAGCCCCAAAATTTACAAAGAATTCTGCCTGTAAAAACGTCAGATTTCATTGATAGTAACATAGTAATGTAGGTTGAATAAAGACCTAGGTCCATCAAGTTCAACCTTCCTCCCCGAACTGTACTCCCCATACCAACACTACACCAACTTACTGGGACTAGGCCTCACAAATGTACTATTACCATTTTTATTATTGCTGCACTATTACAATTAAAAATGTACCGGTTTATAATTTTTTAATTAGTTTTATATTTTGTATTACACTTGTGATTCTAATAATGCTGTTACTAAAATCCCTCTGCCTAAATCTGTTGATCCAGAAGAAGGCAAAAAAGGACACCTTCAACCAGATTGTTTTGGTGTAGATTTACTTCTGGAAAAATGTGCTCACTGCAAATGTATACAAACATGAACGTCCAATCTTTTTCCAGGGTAAATGTAAAAATAAAATTAGAATTTTTTTTTCTTCTGTGTTTTTACATTTTCTAGTGGTTTTAGGCTGTGTGCCCAAAATGAGCTTTTGGGGAGTTTTTCACGCTATGTATTTTCGCGAAGAAAAAATGCAGCATCTTACAGTTTCAGCAAAGTGGATGGGATTCATAGAAATTTTGTACTCACTGTGCTTCATTTTTACTTAGCGTAAACTGACCTGCGGTGCGTGTTTCAAATCCGCAACATGTCAAATTCTCTTGTGGGTACGCTGAGCTTTATGTGCAGATTATCCCAACAGACTTGCATTAGGTGTGCAAAATCTGCAGGTAAAAAATGCACAAGATCATGTCAATAAAATTGTGTCAAAGCAAAATACCATGAAGTATCAAAAACAAAGCAACTTTGTTTAAAACATGAAATACCAACAAGAGACAAAAAACGCAGCGTCAAAAAACAAAATAAAAAATGTTGTTAAAAAATGCACTCAAAAATGCAATGAAAAAATGCAAGTAGCTTAAGTTACCTAGTAGGTGCAGAAATGCTGCAGAACATCTGCAACATCGAAAACTCACCAAAAGCTCAGCGTGGGAACATAGCCTTAATGTAGTTTAAAGCAGTTTTGATTTGTTTTAATTTCAAGTTGTTTTTTTTTTACATTGCTTTGACTTGACAGTGTTACGTTTCAATGGATTCCACAAGAAACCCACTGTACATCAAAAAAGTGACACGCATTGAGGATTTCAAAGTCTTTTCCGAAAAAAAATGCTTAAAAAACTTGTATAAACAGCCAAGTGGATTTCTATTGAAATCAGTAGTAAGAGTATTGTATTTGATGTGGATCTTGGAGCGGATCCGCTTCAGAATCCTCAAACAGTACAAGTTTCAAGAGGAAGTAGCTTCAGGAAATGGCCATTTTTTGGCTTTCTGCACAGTGTGTCTTTTAGATACCAGGGCACCTACCGAGTTTTCCCAGGAGACTTCCAGCAGTCGTTTTTCATGAAGCAGCTTTGCGCACGATTTTGCTTTGGTTCTTGTATTGGCCCCACCACTGGCATTTTTCACTATATAATTTCAAATATGAGCATGTCACAGAAGATGAACATTTGCACAGCAATACCTTTTTTACATTGAAGTGCACTATGTTCATTTTATGGGATACTTTTTCCGGCGGGTTCTGGGTGGAATCTGTTTCAAAAAGATGCCGTATGCACATACCCCTTGGGAGGTTTTAGAGGAGATTTTCTTTTTCTTAAACATTTTTTGGAAGTCTTAAGCCACGTGCACACATTGAGTATTTGGTCAGTATTTTACATCAGTATTTGTAAGCCAAATCCAGGTGAGGAACAATCAGAGTAAAAGTCTAATAGAAACACCTCACTAATTCTATATTTATCACCCACTCCTGGTTTTGGTTTACTGAGGTAAAAAACTCATCAAATACTCAACCTGTGCATGTGGCCTTAACCCCTTAGGGATCGAGTTAATTGGGATTTTAATGACCAGGCCAAATTTTAGAAATCTGACCAATGTCACTGACTTTATGTGGTAATAACTAAAACACTTCAATGGATCCCACTGATTCTGAGACTGTTTTTTCGTGACATATTGTACTTCATGACAGTGGTAAAATATCGCAATTTTGGGAAAAAATTTGAAAAAACAAAATTGCATTTTTCAAACTTTCAATCTTTATATCTTGAAACCAGTTAGTCATGCTGTTCAAATGAATTAATAAATAATATTTCCCATTTGTCTACTTTACATCTGCATCATTTTTCAAACATTATTTTATTTCGTTAGGATGTTAAAAGTTTAGCAGCAATTTCTCATTTTTTCAACAAATTTACAAAACCTGTTTCTTTAGGGACCTACTCAGATTTCAATGGACGTTGAAGAACCTATATTATGGAAACTCCCCAAAAGTCATGATACAATTTTAAAAACCGCACCCCCCAAATACTTTCAAACTGTTGTCAGGAAAAAAAATGTAACCCTTCAGGTGCAACACAGCAATTAATGCAAAGTGGAATGGAAAAATAAATAAATTAAAATTTTACCTAAAATGTTACTTTAGCCCCAATTTTTTCACTTACACCAAAAAGTGGACCCCACAGTTTATTAATCACTTTCTTTCAAGCGCAGCGATACCCCACATGTAGCTTTTGGACTCTGAAGGGGCGCGATTTCCTTATTCCAGATTTAAAACGGAGATAATGAAATAAGGCCCCTTGGTGGCCGCCATTTTAATGCGCATCGGTGGTCGTTAAGGGTATGTCCACACAACATGTATATCAGGCGGTTACGCTTCATAACCCACCTGAAAAAGCACTAAAGAAACAGTAAAAAGAACGAACATTTACACTGCATTTTAAAAACGACTTGCTGTGCATATATTTAGCCTTTTGAGCTTGGAAGCCTCTCACTCTTTTATACCTACGAGTACAAAAAAACACTAGCAAAGTAAAAATCGACTGAAATTACGCCAAAAAAAGACGCTTCAGGAAAAAGATCACTGATATATTCCACAAAAGTCTTCTGTTTAAAAAAAATTGCAGGTACTCCGACTTCTAAAAGATGTTGTGTGTACATACCTTAAAATAACCTTTTCCCTGAAGTTTTTTCAGCCTTTTTGAAAGGTTTCCATCAGGATCCGCTTCAATGAAGTGACATGCAACTTCTTCTTTTTAAATAGAAGTTTTTCAAAACCTGAAGTGGAAACATCTTTCAAAAAACTCTACATGTGAACAGCAAAGAGGATTAACATTGATATAAATCAGAAGAGTCTTTCAAGCATTTTTTAAATTTATAGTGATGTTTTTGAGTGGATTAGCTCCAAAAAAACTCCTCAAAAACTCAGTCTGTGCACAGCCTTTCACTTTCAAGGGCCTTTTTATCTCATCTCTATGTATGTCGCTATAATCACAGTGCATACATATAAATATAACCATTAATAGTTTTAAAACAAGACAGTTGGGGACATTGTGGTCTAAACCTTGTGATGAATACATAGGTTTTACTATCATCTAGCTCCATCTATTGGTCATTAGAAGATTTACACATACGGAATTGATAACGTGTAAAGGAATAAAGTTCACATGCACGTAAATTGAGAATTAACATGTATATTTTATTAGAGTACAAAACATAATTAGAAAGAAAACGAGTTAATTAAAAACAAAGCCATGATTGATGTGAATAAGACATCATAGAGACAAAAATGGAGATCAAGATAGTAATGCAATAAATGATTGTAAACAGGATGGGAAACAAGCATACATATAATATATGGTTGTGATCATATGAAATTAATCAGATTATATGGGCAAAAACAGCAGTATATGAGGCATAAATATATACACATATATGTATGTGGCGCCCTGCAAAGTCAGGCGTCACAAATGTCTGTGAACTCTGATTGTGTGAGAATTCGGCTCTTCAGCCATTTTCAAACACACAGATGTAATTAGTGTAAGGATGATTGTGAAGCCTGGTGGGTATCAGTCCCTGCAGGAGAACTACTAAGCCCAGGAGAAACAACCCTGTGCCCCTGGGAGTAATTGGTGCTGGAGATCCAGGAGGCCAGCCAGTGCCTCTACTGTGGTTGCTGTTGGGACACCAGCGAAATCTGTGAAGCCGCATGGGACAAAGTGTCCTGTGCGGTTCAAGAAGTGCCCAACTGCCAGACGACGTCAGTTAGGGATCAGATCCTTAGTTGCCAGCGGTGGGAAGAGAGCTGAGGTACCTTCCTGTAAGCCTGAAGTGCCATGGATGCCAAGGTCCAGGCTGAGAGGAGTGGTTTTAGTGCACGTATAGTGCTATATGCAGCAGGAGTGAGGAGAGCTGCTTCACATTGCCGGAAAAGAGCGGGATTCATCACACCATGAAGGGCTGTTGGCTCAGCGTAATGAATAACTGTGGAGAGCTGTAATCATCATCATCATCAACTGCTCCAGTAAAAGCGAGTTTTTCTACTTATTGCATCTGAAGTCGGGACATTACTTATTTAGACAGGCTGATCCTGCATCCCTTCCACAACTGTCCCCTTTTTATTCTGTTGAGGATGGTCCGCCAGCCGGCGAGACCACCGTGACCATTGGCCACCATTGCGCCCCAGCTCGGTGGAGGCTGACCCAGATGATCAATGACTAGCTCTATTTCTGAACTATGTGAATTTCATAATTTTCTTATTAATCTTGATGCAGATATTAAATTTACACTGTCTTATTCCACAAAGTAGCTACAATTTTTGGATGTACTGGTCTAACAAAATTCTGGTCAACTAACCATCTCACTATACATGAACCCACTGACAGAAACGATCTTTTAAGATTTGATAGTCAACATCCGAGAAAAATGATTAATTCTTTATTGTATGGTCAATTTTTACGAATTAATAGAATAGTCAGGGATACAGATGCTAGGAACACATCACTAGCAAAATGTGCACCGTGTAAGCCTATTAAAGAATGCATATTATGTGCTTCTTATCCTATAGGTCCCTATCCACCGGTCTCTCATATGCGGCACTTCAACTGGAGTTCCTTCTGGGTAAATTGAACATCTCCACCATTGTTCAAGCAACATGTTCAGAGATCTGGGCCTGCCTCCATAATACTGTAATGCCAGAGCCAACCCAAGAAGTCTGGCAGTGGATAGCCCATTGATTTGAGAAAACATGCCAGTTCTCCAACTGCATTGGTTGACTGGACAGCAAGGACATCCGCGTTTGCAAGCCGCTGAACTCACGGTCCCTATAGTACAAGTATACATACAGGTTTATAATTTACTGTGGGGTTGGTATGTGTAATGATGCTTTGAGATCTGAGATCTCCACAGTCCCTGTTAATGCACTGGGTGCAGAACTGTCACGTTTAACCCTCTCAGTCAAGAAGCTAAACCAGCTGTTATAAACGGTGTTCTTTTTATGCACAAACAGGTGAACATAGAGTAACAGGTTATGCATTCTTCATCACTTGTCACACAGTACACAGGCTCCATTCTCAGAGTTACAGTCTGCACTTTGGTTCTGGCAACAGGTACGGCACAGTAATGAGGAAAGATCTTAAATGCCTGCATTTTCATTAGAGGTGGGGTCATACGGGTCAACGTGTTTCGCTCTGCCCTGATCCCCTGTGTCCTTGCTTATATCAGTTCCAGGGGCCGCTTGTAGAGACATGCTTCCTGTTTCAGTACCCACAGCAGGGTGCTATCTCATCCCAAGGTCCCCTTTCTCGCTGGACAGTACACTTCAGTACCCACAGCAGGGTGCTATCTCATCCCAAGGTCCCCTTTCTCGCTGGACAGTACACTTCAGTACCCACAGCAGGGCACTATCTCATCCCAAGGCCCCTTTCTCGCTGGACAGTACACTTCAGTACCCACAGCAGGAAGCTATCTCATCCCAAGGCCCCTTTCTCGCTGGACAGTACGCTTCAGTACCCACAGCAGGGCACTATCTCTTCCCAAGATCACTTTCTCGCTGGACAGTACGCTTCCTGGACTGGTAAGCTTTTCTCTTGCAGGGTTCCCCACTTGCCTGTGTCATCCTGCTGCCTCTGTAACTAGATTTTTTTCCTCATGAGCCTTGTAGTTCCACACAAGGAACAATCTGTCTTCCTTCTTTCTCTTACTCTTCTATTCAATTGCAGAGTAGGGATTAACTCATCTTTTTTTTGCACCATTTTGTGATGACAATGACTTGGAACTACAGTACAGACCAAAAGTTTGGACACACCTTCTCATTGAAAGATTTCTCTGTATTTTCATGAAAATTGTACATTCACACTGAAGGCATCAAAACTATGAATTAACACATGTGGAATTATATACTTAACAAAAAAGTGTGAAACAACTGAAAATATGTCTTATATTCTAGGTTCTTCAAAGTAGCCACCTTTTGCTTTGATGACTGCTTTGCACACTCTTTGCATTCTCTTGATGAGCTTCAAGAGGTAGTCACCGGAAATGGTCTTCCAACAATCTTGAAGGAGTTCCCAGAGATTCTTAGCACTTGTTGGCCCTTCTGCCTTCACTCTGCGGTCCAGCTCACCCCAAACCATCTCGATTGGGTTCAGGTCTGGTGACTGTGGAGGCCAGGTCATCTGGCATAGCCCCCCATCACTCTCCCTCTTGGTCAAATAGCCCTTACACAGCCTGGAGGTGTGTTTGGGGTCATTGTCCTCTTGAAAAATAAATGATGGTCCAGCTAAACGCAAACTGGATGGAATAGCATGCCGCTGCAAGATGCTGTGGTAGCCATGCTGGTTCAGTATGCCTTCAATTTTGAATAAATCCACAACAGTGTCACCAGCAAAGCATCCCCACACCATCACACCTCCTCCTCCATGCTTCACGGTGGGAACCAGGCATGTAGAGTCCATCCGTTCACCTTTTCTGCGTCGCACAAAGACACGGTGGTCGGAACCAAAGATCTCAAATTTGGACTCATGAGACCAAAGCACAGATTTCCACTGGTCTAATGTCCATTCCTTGTGTTCTTTAGCCCAAACAAGTCTCTTCTGCTTGTTGCCTGTCCTTAGCAGTTGTTTCCTAGCAGCTATTTTACCATGAAGGCCTGCTGCACAAAGTCTCCTCTTAACAGTTGTTGTAGAGATGTGTCTGCTGCTAGAACTTTGTGTGGCATTGACCTGGTCTCTAATCTGAGCTGCTGTTAACCTGCGATTTCTGAGGCTGGTGACTCAGATAGACTTATCATCAGAAGCAGAGGTGAATCTTGGTCTTCCTTTCCTGGGGCGGTCTCCATGTGAGCCAGTTTCTTTGTAGCGCTTGATGGTTTTTGCAACTGCACTTGGGGACACATTCAAAGTTTGCCCAATTTTTCGGACTGACTGACCTTCATTTCTTAAAGTAATGATGGCCACTCATTTTTCTTTACTTAGCTGCTTTTTTCTTGCCATAATACAAATTCTAATAGACTATTCAGTAGGACTATCAGCTGTGTATCCACCTGACTTCTGCACAACACAACTGATGGTCCCAACCCCATTTATAAGGCAAGAAATCCCACTTATTAAACCTGATAGGGCACACCTGTGAAGTGAAAACCATTTCCGGTGACTACCTCTTGAAGCTCATCAAGAGAATGCCAAGAGTGTGCAAAGCAGTCATCAAAGCAAAAGGTGGCTACTTTGAAGAACCTAGAATATAAGACATATTTTCAGTTGTTTCACACTTTTTTGTTAAGTATATAATTCCACGTGTGTTAATCCATAGTTTTGATGCCTTCAGTGTGAATGTACAATTTTCATAGTCATGAAAATACAGAAAAATCTTTAAAAGAGAAGGTGTGTCCAAACTTTTGGTCTGTACTGTATATAATTTGACAGGGTCACTGGCGATGTATGTGAGAGGAGATATGTGTCACGGAGGTTGCTATCTTCCGTGATGTGAAACCCAGAAGCTTTTCTCCAGCTTGTTAAGTGCTGAAGAGGTTAATCAGCCATCTTGGGTTTGTTTTTTTGTGAGTAGGTGTAAGATGGGTGGGACACCTACTCACCATACCTCAAGGGTGTGGCTGGAGAATTTAAATATCCAGCATTGAGTTATTTTTCTGTTGTGAGTTTGGAGACCAGGAAGTCTCCTGTGGGGAACTTCAGCTCAGGAGGAGCTAAGTGTGTTGCAACCTGAGCGGGCGAATCCTGCATGCTTATGGACTGTGCTTTCATTTATCTTTTGTTTTGCCATTATGCCAGCAAGGCCATGTTTATTTTGTTGAACCTGCCATGGTTTATGCCATTTTAAAATAAACCAGCAGACAAAAAATGTTCCTGTGTCTACCTCTGGAAGGAGCCGGGTGAGTCAATCTACCAAAATATATATATATACACAGTGGGTACGGAAAGTATTCAGACCCCTTTAAATTTTTCACTCTTTGTTTCATTGCAGCCATTTGGTAAATTCTAAAAAGTTCATTTTTTTCTCATTAAAGTACACTCTGTACCCCATCTTGACTGGAAAAAAAAAATAGAAATATAGAAATTTTTCCAAATTTATTAAAAAAGAAAAACTGAAATATCACATGGTCATAAGTATTCAAACCCTTTGCTCAGACACTCTTATTTAAGTCACATGCTGTCCATTTCCTAGTGATCCTCCTTGAGATGGTTCTACTCCTTCATTGGAGTCCAGCAGTTTAATTAAACTGCTAGGACTTGATTTTGAAAGGCACACACCTGTCTATATAAGACCTCACAGCTCACAGTGCATGTCAGACCAAATGAGAATCATGAGCTCAAATGAACTGCCGGAGGAACTCAGAGACAGAATTGTGGCAAAGCACAGGTCTGGTCAAGGTTACAAAAGAATTTCTGTATTACTAAAGGCTCCTAAGAGCACAGTGGTCTCCATAATCCTTAAATGGAAGAAGCTTGGGACCACCAGAAGTCTTCCTACACCTGGCCATCCAGCCAAACTGAGCAATCGTGGGAGAAGAGCCTTGGTGAGAGAGGTAAAGAAGAACCCCAAGATCACTGTGGCTGAGCTCTAGAGATGCAGTAGGGAGATGGGAGAAAGTTCCACAAAGACAACTATCACTGGAGCCCTCCATCAGTCGAGCCTTTATGGCAGAGTGAACCGATGGAAACCTCTCCTCAGTGCAAGACATATGAAAGCCTGCATAAAGTTTGCTCAAAAACACATGAAGGACTCCCAGACTATGAAAAATAAGATTCTCTGGTCTCATGAGACGAAGATAGAACTTTTTGGTGATAATTCTAAGTGGTATGTGTGAAGAAAACCAGGCTCTGCTCATCACCTGCCCAATACAATCCCAACAGTGAAACATGGTGGTGGCAGCAGCATGCTATGGGGGTGTTTTTCAGCTGCAGGGACAGGACGACTGGTTGCAATTGAAGGAAACATGAATGCGGCCAAGTACAGAGATATCCTGGATGAAAATCTCTTCCAGAGTGCTGTAGACCTCAGACTTGGCCGAAGATTCACCTTCCAACAAGACAATGACCCTAAGCACACAGCTAAAATAACAAAGGATTGGCTTCAGAACAACTCTATAACCATTCTTGACTGGCCCAACCAGAGCCCTGACCTAAGCCCAATTGAGCATCTCTGGAGAGACCTGAAAATGGCTGTCCACCAACGTTCACCATCCAACCTGATGGAACTGGAGAGGATCTGCAAGGAAGAATGGCAGAGGATCCCCAAATCCTGGTGTGAAAAACTTGTTGCATCATTCCCAAGAAGACTCATGGCTGTACTAGCTCAAAAGGGTGCTTCTACTCAATACTGAGCAAAGGGTCTGAATACTTATAACCATGTGATGTTTCAGCATTTCTTTTTTAATAAATTTGCAAAAATTTCTACATTTTTTTTTCAGCCAAGATGGGGTGCAGAGTGAACTTTAATGTGAAAAAAAGTGAACTTTTTAGAATTTACCAAATGGCTGCAATGAAACAAAGAGTGAAACATTTAAAGGGGTCTGAATACTTTCCGTACCCACTGTATATATACATAAATACATATATATCAAAATACATTTTTACAGTCTAAACTGACAAGTTAGTAGTCACTCTTGTGTGACTACAGACTTTTGAATCCCCCCAGCGCAGGCACTGTGCGCTGCGAGGATTCATCGGTTTCTGAACCGGGAATGGTGGTAATGTAGGCGACATGCATACTCCCAGGCAGAACCAGTCTAGTGGGCGCAGAGCCTCACTCCATACAGAAAGTGACTGCAAACAGTGCATGGGATCCAGCCAGTAGCGCGCATGCTGTGTAGGCTCCGCCCCTACCCTTAGAAAGCCTTGTTCAGTGTGTCTGTAACTGAATACGGATTTGCTTCAGAAACAGCACAGGGGGACATCTTCTAGAAGGGTTTTGAAAGGTTTTCTTTCGTATTTCATTTATAAGGTATATTTGAAAGATGATTGAAATCGCTTGCTCTTCATTATTATTTTCAATTAAAACAACAGTTACCGTTTAACGCCTAATTAATATGTCCGTAAGAAAACATGCACCATATTTACGAATTGCAATTCTTGGCTTGACTGTCTCCTAACCTGAAAAATTGCCATCAGGTCACTTGCTGCGAAACGTGTGAATTTGACCTAAGTAAACTGTATTGTCAGCATGTACACTTTATTATTATTATTTCCATACTATTTATTGACAGAGGAGTCATCCTGCCAGACGTCCTCTACATTCAGTATTAGGCATAATGAGCAGATACTATTTAATTTTCACTATAAACTCTAAAAAGAGCGTGGCTGACATCTAGTGGACAAAATGAAATTTGCAATTTTTTATGATATGTATATTGTATGCCCCAGCATAGGTTGTTAGGTAAAAAAAAATATCTTCTACTATCATGGAATCAAATCAATTGAATTCCTCCTTGGTCACTGTCAGTATCAGACTGGAATGTGTAGGATCCCCCAGTGGAATTAATTGTAGGGGTCCACCAATTACAGTTCAAATCCACTTTAAATATGTTAATATTATGCATCCAATGCAAGGGAATGGAGTATTCTATGCAACATTCACATGCTCCATACAGATGTTTGCTCCTAAGCTGGGAAAAAAAAGAAAGAAAATATTCATTGTTCTTGCAGATTATACACAGAAAACATGATGGCTTTCTCCCATGTTGCTACAAGTATTTCCACATTATCTTGAAATCTGATAGATGGATTGGGCTGGGCGAAATGGCATAGATTAAAATCTCAATTTTCTTTTTTCAAATTAATGGATTATTTTAGATTTTAATCAAAATTTTCTTGTTCTAGGATATGTTCCTCTTGGGTATTTCCACTGTAAACCACCCACAATGAGAATGTTGAATCAAAATCATTTGCGAAAATGGAGTGGATAAGCTGTGCATTTCATCTTATGCTGTACATGATAACAAAAGCAGCATAATTCAACTAGTTCTCTGTACTGTTTATGTGAGATTATCAAATCAGAAATCTGCAGATAATTATTCCAGAAAGCTGAATGGAAAATCAGCTGTTTGTTCCATGCAGGAGCATGCCATTCATTTTCTAACCTCTTATTGACTGAGCCAATCTTGACCTTAATGACCAGGTCACATTTTTCATATCTGACCAGTATCATTTTATGTGGTAATAACTCTGGAACGTTTCAACCTATCCCAGTGATTCTGAGATTGTTCTTCATGACAAATTGTACTTTATGTTAGTGGTCAATTTAGATTTTTAAGTTATTGTTTATTTGTGAAAATATTGGAATTTTGGTGAAAATTTAGAAAATTTCGCAATTTTCAAAATTTAATTTTTACATCCTTAAACCAGTTAGTCATGCTGTACAGAATAATTCATAAATAACATTTGCCATAGGTCTACTTTACATCTGCATCATTTTTCAAAAGTCATTTTATTATGTTAGGATTTTAGAAGGGTTAAAAGTTTAGCAGCAATTTCTCTTTTTTCAAAACATTTACAAAACCTGTTTCCTTAGGGACCTATCTAGATTTTATGGACTTTGAGGTGCCTATATATTGTAAACTCCTGAAATCTTAAAAACCGCACCCCTCAAATACTTCAAAACTATTGACAGGAAATTTTTAAACCTTTCAGATGCTACACAAGAATTAATGCAAAAAATTGCTATTTTTCCTCTAAAATATTGCTTTAGCCCCAATTTGTTCAGTTTTACAAGGAATAGCGCAAGAAAATGGACCTCACGATTTGGACAAACGGCAGGGCTCAGAAGGGAAGGAGCACCATTTGAATTTTGGAACACAAATTTGGCTGAAATAAATTGCGGACGCCATGTCGCATTTGAAGGGCCCGTAAGGTGCATAGAACAGCAGAAACCCCCAATAATTTTGTAGCCACAGGTATTACACAGAATTTGATAACATTAGGTCGATATTTTTTTTTTTTTAAATGTTGCTTTATCCCCAAATTTTTCACTTTTGCAAGAGGAAACACGGAAAAGTGGACCCCACAGTTTGTTACCCAGTTTTTTCTGAGGGCAGTGATACCCCACATGTAGTCAAAAAGCTCTGTTGGGACACACAGCAGGGCTCAGAAGGGAATAAGCAACATTTGGTATTTGGAATATAAATTTGGCTGGAATAGATTGCGGACACCATGTCTCACTTGCAGAGCTCCTGAGGTAACAAAAGAGCTAAAACACACACTAGTGACCCCATTTTGGAAACTAGACACATCAGGGAATTCATCTAGGGGGTGTTGAGCTTGTTGAACCCATAGGTGCTTTACAGAACTTTTTAATATTAAGTTTTTAAAAATGTTGTTTTGCCCTAAATTTGTAATTTTTCACCATGGATAATAGGAAAAAATGGACCTCAAAATTCGTTGCGCAATTTCTATTGAATGTGATACTAACTCATATGTGGTCAAAAACTGCTGTTGGGGCACATGGCAGGGGTCAGAAAGGAAAGAGTGCTATTTGATTTTTGGATTGTGAATGCCATGTCGCATTTTCTGAGCCCCTGACATGTGAAAACAGCAGGAACCCCCCAAAAGTGAACCAATTTTGCAAACTAGACCCCTCAAAAACTCATCTAGGGATGCACTGAGCATTTTCTAACCTACAGGTGATTCACAAAACTTTATAAAATTTATATGTGAAAACTAAAAATTACATATTTTCCACTAAAATACTGTTTTAGTACCAAATTTATAAATTTATAAAGTGGCAGCACCCCATATGTGGTTGTACACTACTGTTTTAGCACACGGCAGAGATTGGATGGGAAATAGCGTTGATTGGCTCTTAGAACGTAAATTAGATTGTGGGCTCCATTAGCCGATCCCCTGAGGTGCCAAAACTGCAGAAAACTCCACAAGTGACCCCATATTGGAAACTTCATTGCTTAAGTATTTCATCTGGGGATGTAGTGAGTATTTTGAACTCACAGGTGACTGTGGGGGGTCGATCCTGTCAAAGAGGGCTTTTAACCTGCTTTTAAACATGTAGATACTGTTGTCGTGATTGACAGAGGTATTTAAGAGGTTAATCGGCCCAGACTGGTTCCAAAACCGGCCGGTGCCGATATCGCAGGATGATAGCTGTCATGTACATTTGTCACCACAGAAATTTCTGCCGCGGGATGGCACTATTCCTTTATTCCCAATTGCCATTTTAAAATGATGATGAGGGAATAAGGCACCTTAATGACAGCCATTTTAATGCATATTGGCGGTCGTTAAGGGGTTAATCAAGCTAAAAGAATGTTACCTTAGTGCACAAGCAGTCCTCTCCAAAATCACCTGAAAAATCTCATCAAATACACTTGAAAGTCTCTTCCCATTGATTTCTACTGTAAAGGCACTTTCAGTCTCTGGAGTGCTTTTCACTTTAGGTTTTGAAAAACACCTGATGGGAATTTCTATGAAGGGGCTCTTGATAGAATCCACTCAAAACTGCATCAGAAAATAAAAATTTCAACCAAATCTCAGCAGAGAAGAAATGCTTTGCTGGTGAGGGCACTTCCGGCTCAATCACAGCCATGACAAGTATTGGCATGACTGTGACTGGCCAGAGCACACTGTTAAAAAAATTAAAAAAAAGATGTGTAGCTCTGATCAGCAATAAATTCATTACCGCCGGTCAGAGTTCTGCAGTTCCCACGTTGTCAAACAGATGACAGCGTGTGAGCCATCAGCACTGACTTGCAAAAAAAAGGCTACCGCTAGTCACAGGCATCAGCTGATGAGTACTACTCTGATCAGTGTACGCCTTCTCTCACTGAAAGCATTGAGAGGAGGCGCCGCTGATGGGAGTATTCATCAGCCGGCACCAGTGCAATAAATGAAAAATAAAATGACGTGCGGTCCCCTCTGTCTTTGCTAACTAGTGCAAGTAAAGCTGACAGCTATCAGCTTTATACTGGCTGGTTATCAAAAATAGAGGTGTCACACGCCGTTTTTTTAAATTAATTAAATAAATAATTTTAACCCTAGCATGCATGACATCACAAATCTACACTTTTACATAATGGGGGCTCCCGTGCAAATCACATGGAGAAACTCAGATAAATAACTTTTACAAGTTTATTTCAAAATTGCTAAATAAGATATGAATAATGCACAACATTTTAATTATAATTTTTTGTAGAAAACACCAAAAAACATTTTTCTTTCCAAATTTCAAACACACAAAAAGATATCAATCTAGAGTAAACTAGCTGCAGCTACATTTCTTTTCTAACTTTTTCTTTTCAATTTCATTGGTCTTCCACACAATTTTCACATGTTATCTTTTCTGAAGAATGTTCTTTACAGCCATTTTCCCCACAAGTGGTACAATATCACTCAGTTTTCCTCTCTAAGTTTCTTGGACAAATGAAACAACGCTTTAGTTTTCTTTCTCCTGGCCCTGGAATATCCTGAAACTGTACGCCACACCGTTTCATTGCTTCTTTAGTTTGCTTTGGCAAGCATTTCATGTTGCTTCACTCCATTATGTGGGGCATTACAAGTTCATGGCAAAGGTCTTTCAAGAATAGGCGTCTCCTGTCCTCCCTCCTTGCATGGAATTCTGGATGAGTTTATGTATAAATAATGAATGAATTCAGGGCTGCTACATCAAGCATATTTGAAAAAATTACTACAGGCCAACATCTTGTTTGCCTGTTGCATGAATATTCTCCACCCATTTCATCCATTTTGTCTACACCTCCTTTAGTTTTATTGTAATACAGGATGATTTCTGGTTTCAGTTTCCTGTCATTGCTCTCAACACGCAATCATAATGCATGGTACTGAGTAATATAACGGATTTCTCCTTCTTCGCTTTGCAAGATACCAGTGTCGCTTTGTTGTTGAAACCAAATACACTCTAATAAAGTGCTCGCTGTGGATTGTGTTTCATTGCTTGAGGAATTTCTCGTTGGTTTGGCTTCATAGTACCAACAAGTGTAACAGCTTTTTCTAGTAGAAAATTGCCCAATGCAACATTGGTAAAATAATTGTCCATGGTAATGTTTCTACCTGAATTGTATATTGGTACAAGAGTAGAATGTTTCTTCTAATTTCCTCTTATCTGTCCACTGCCATTGTTGCTTTATAGTGTGGATCAAAAAGTGGGTCCAGAAATAATTCTCTGATTGTAACATCATACGATTTTTGACTCCCTGCCAGCAGTAAAAGTCCAATATATGGATAAAGTTCCTCTTTTAAGATATTTTTCCAGGACTTATTTTTTGTAGAAGCGATACGTCTTCCTTCTAAGTGTGAACATAAAAGGACTTCTTCTGCAATATTGTCAGAAAAAAAAAGTACAGAATACGTCTTTAGGGGAAAAGTACCTGGGACTTCCCACAGCTCCTTGAGCATGTCTCACAATATTATGTATTGGAGTACGTCCGACTAATGAAGGATTACTGTCCCAAAAAGCATTCGTTTTGGATGTTCTACTTATCACTTCTTCAGGATCCACTTCTTCATCATCAGAAGAATCACTGAATGAGGATGTTTTATTAGCTGGTGGCAGGTACTCTTCATCAGACAAAGATAGTTCACTTTCATCATCACTTTGAAACATAATTGCTTCAATCTCTTGGTCAGTCAGACGCTTGGAGGAAGACTGTGCCATTGCTGACTAGATGTTAGCAAACTAAAAGAAAAAATAATGAACACAATCAGGGTTGTCCACTCTTTGCTTGTGTGTGACACACTGTAAGGGTAAAGTGCCCCCTTCCTCCTCTCAACCTCAGCAGCTCTTACCTTTTATACTTTCTTTTAGGTGGTGTACAATTCTCTGGATTTTTGTGGCTCACAAGCTCTACTCTTTGCAAGCTTCTTATAGAAACAAAGAGACTGAAAATGAGTCAGACTTCCTCCCAACATCATATCATCACAGGTCCTTCAGAAATTAGCTCACAGTGTATACTGTCCTTAGTACTCTCTACACAGCTAATTACTAGAGATGAGCGTTGTTCGAATCGAACTGTTCGCCAATCTCAAATTCGAGCTGTTTTGGGCGGTGTTCGAGCCGTTCGGCGAACACGAACGATTTGAGAAAAATTCGGCTGTTCGAGGTTATGTTCGATAACTGTTCGTGCACCAAAATCATAACTGGATTTTTTCTCAGTAATGATGAAAATTAATGTTAATACGCAGTTTGAGTGTACAGCGGGGTGAGGGGAGGGGCAGGGGATGGATCTCTGCAGGAATAATGAAGATCTCCATTTTTTTTTCTCTTTCCCGCATTTACAGTGGGGAGGTGCAATCTGTCAGCCTATCAGCAGCGCACACACGGAGCGAAGTGCTTTTTTCACACAAGCAAGGGCATGTGTCATTGGCAGTGTATGTCACATGTCCTTGCCCTATAAGACCAAGCCATTTTCCCCGTCGCCACCATTTTCTCACTGCTGCAGCTGCGTGTTAGACGGCACCGCTGTTGCTGTGTGCGCTATACCTTGTTAATTTCAAGCCAATTTTCGCACAAATCTACAGATAGCTTGGGAGTAAGGAATAGTTGTGATTGCAGTCCTTTTAAGGACTAGGTTACAGCATTTCCTACGACTTTTATCAGGCAGGTCTGTGCTCTTAAATAGATAGATTGTGGGAGTAAAGACTAATTGTAATTGCAGTCCTTTTCAGGACTAGGTTACATCAGTTCCTATCAGTTTTTGCCAGGCAGGTCTGTGCCAGTGCTGTGCAAGTTTTTTTCACAGCATTTGGCTGAATCTAGCAAAGCTAATCCTTTTTGGCCTATTGCAGAGTGTGTTAGTCAGTGGAGTAGCCTATCTGTGTTGCAAGATATACCACCTGTGTATAGAATACCAATTTTTTTACTGCACCTAGTGAAGTAAAATCTTTTGGGCATAGCATCATTCTATTAGTCCATCTATACTGACCTCCATCAGGTTGCAAATTGAATATAATTTTTTTCTGCATCTAGCTCTGAAAAAATATTTGGGCTTCTAGCAGTGTGTGGGACTTGTTCTATTAGTCCATCTATACTGACCTCCATCAGGTTGCAAACTGAATATAATTTTTTTCTGCATCTAGCTCTGAAAAAATATTTGGCCTTCTAGCAGTGTGTGGGACTTGTTCTATTAGTCCATCTATACTGACCTCCATCATGCTGCAAATTCAAAATAATTTTTTGTCTGCATCTAGCTCTGAAAAAATATTTGGCCATCTAGCAGTGTGTGGGACTTTCTCTATTAGTCCATCTATACTGACCTCCATCAGGTTGCAAATTAAAAATAATTTTTATCTGCATCTACCTCTGAAAAAATATTTGGCCTTCTAGCAGTGTGTGGGACTTTCTCTATTAGTCCATCTATACTGACCTCCATCAGGTTGCAAATTCAAAATAATTTTTTGTCTGCATCTAGCTCTGAAAAAATATTTGGCCTTCTAGCAGTGTGTGGGACTTTCTCTATTAGTCCATCTATACTGACCTCCATCAGGTTGCAAATTAAAAATAATTTTTATCTACATCTACCTCTGAAAAAATATTTGGGCTTCTAGCTGTGTGTGGGACTTGTTCTATTAGTCCATCTATACTGACCTCCATCAGGCTGCAAACTGAATATAATTTTTTTCTGCATCTAGCTCTGAAAAAATATTTGGCCTTCTAGCAGTGTGTGGCACTTTCTCTATTAGTCCATCTATACTGACCTCCATCAGGTTGCAAATTAAAAATAATTTTTATCTGCATCTAGCTCTGAAAAAATATTTGGCCTTCTAGCAGTGTGTGGGACTTACTCTATTAGTCCATCTATACTGACCTCCATCAGGTTGCAAATTAAAAATAATTTTTTGTCTGCATCTAGCTTTGAAAAAATATTTGGCCTTCTAGCAGTGTGTTGGACTTTCTCTATTAGTCCATCTATACTGACCTCCATCAGGTTGCAAATTCAAAATAATTTTTTGTCTGCATCTAGCTCTGAAAAAATATTTGGCCTTCTAGCAGTGTGTGGGACTTTCTCTATTAGTCCCTCTATACTGACCTCCATCAGGCTGCAAATTAAAAATAATTTTTATCTGCATCTACCTCTGAAAAAATATTTGGCCTTCTAGCTGTGTGTGGGACTTGTTCTATTAGTCCATCTATATGGACCTCCATCAGGTTGCAAACTGAATATAATTTTTTTCTGCATCTAGCTCTGAAAAAATATTTGGCCTTCTAGCAGTGTGTGGGACTTTCTCTATTAGTCCATCTATACTGACCTCCATCAGGTTGCAAATTAAAAATAATTTATATCTGCATCTAGCTCTGAAAAATTATTTGGCCTTCTAGCAGTGTGTGGGACTTTCTCTATTAGTCCATCTATACTGACCTCCATCAGGTTGCAAACTGAATATATTTTTTTTCTGCATCTAGCTCTGAAAAAATATTTGGCCTTCTAGCAGTGTGTGGGACTTTCTCTATTAGTCCATCTATACTGACCTCCATCAGGTTGCAAATTAAAAATAATTTTTATCTGCATCTAGCTCTGAAAAAATATTTGGCCTTCTAGCAGTGTGTGGGACTTTATCTATTAGTCCATCTATACTGACCTCCATCAGATTGCAAATTAAAAATAATTTTTTGTCTGCATCTAGCTCTGAAAAAATATTTGGCCTTCTAGCAGTGTGTGGGACTTTCTCTATTAGTCCATCTATACTGACCTCCATCAGGTTGCAAATTAAAAATAATTTTTGTCTGCATCTAGCTCTGAAAAAATATTTGGCCTTCTATCAGTGTGTGGGACTTTCTATATTAGTCCATCTATACTGACCTCCATCAGGCTGCAAATTAAAAATAATTTTTATCTGCATCTACCTCTGAAAAAATATTTGGCCTTCTAGCTGTGTGTGGGACTTGTTCTATTAATCCATCTATACTGACCTCCATCAGGTTGCAAACTGAATATAATTTTTTTCTGCATCTAGCTCTGAAAAAATATTTGGCCTTCTAGCAGTGTGTGGGACTTTCTCTTTTAGTCCATCTATTTTTATCTGCATCTACCTCTGAAAAAATATTTGGCCTTCTAGCAGTGTGTGGGACTTTCTCTATTAGTCCATCTATACTGACCTCCATCAGGTTGCAAACTGAATACAATTTTTTTCTGCATCTACCTCTGAAAAAATATTTGGGCTTCTAGCTGTGTGTGGGACTTGTTCTATTAGTCCATCTATACTGACCTCCATCATGTTGCAAATTGAATATAATATTTTTCTGCATCTAACCCAGCCAATAGTTTTGGCCTAATACCACAGTTTGGCCACTCAGCTCTGTTCGGTTCCCATCCATTGTTTTTTTGTGCAAACAACTCCAGAGTTGTGAATTAGTTAACCACCAAAATGAGTGGAAAAAGGCCTGCTGCTGGTGGAAAGGGGAATAGGCGTGTTGGGAAGGGGAAAAAAGGTTGTGTCCGTGGGGTTAAAGCAACAGTAACATCTGCAGAAGAAAGACCATCTTCCAGCCAAACTAAAATGTCTACTTCTTTTAGCGGACAATGTGATAAGATCCCTTTCTTACGGCCACGCCAATCGCTACAAATTCCAGATGAGGCACAAAAACAGCAGGTGCTTCAACGGATATCAAGTGCTCCTTTAAGTGGGCTCTCCTCCACATCAACTTCAACATCACAAATACTCCAGTCCTCAAAGGTGTCACCCAAATCGCACTTGCTTCCTCACAGCTCCCAAATCTCCAGCTGCCCGTCTGAGTATGAGGTAGAACAGATGGTTGAGTCTGCAGAGCTGTTTACTCATACTATAGCCTGGGAATCAGAGGTCGACTCCAGCGCTTCTGTGAATCCAGACGAGGAAATGATCTGCACTGATGCCCAGAATCTTTATGAGTCGGATCCAGGACCAGACGCAGAAGGTTCTGACCATAACGTAGACCCTCATTCCCAAACTGTAACTCCTGTTGGTGGAGACAATGAGGAAGACGATGATGAGACTCAAATACCTGATTGGAGCGACAACTTTAGTTTTTTGTCAGGGCAGGAACAGGTTGGCTCTGAGGACGACGGGTGTGATAACGCACAGGGTGATGATGATGAGGTTGGAGATCCCACTTACTGTCAACGCACAGTCAGCCAAGAGATGAGGTCAGCAGAGGAGGTGGAGGAAGATGCTAGTGACGACGAGGTCAGGTTGCGCCTTCCTGGACAGAGACGTAGTACTGGAAGCACATCAACAACTGCATCCTCAAAAACAACTCTGCCTCTCACCACAAGTCGTGGTGGCTCTTCAGGTCGCATGGGTGCTAAGCCTTGCATAGCCTGGGCATTTTTTCAGATCGATAAAGATGACCCAACTCGTGTTATCTGTAACATTTGTCAGCAAAACTAAGTAGAGGCCATAAAATACATAGTTTGAGTACTTCATGCATGAACCGGCACATGGACATGAAGCATAAGTTGCAGTGGGAAGCTCAGTGTGCTACAATGCGGCCTAGCCGGCCGGGCCAACCACCGTCTGCCATATCTTGTGCATCCGCGGCCTCTTCATCCTCTGTGACTGGGGGGACAGCAGTCACACCTGTTTTGGGGCGCAGACCTGCCACCTCTTTACCCGCAACAGCCAGCGTGATTGGCAGGTCATCATTTTCTTTGGAGGTGGTAACACCAGCTGGTGTTGAGCGCTGTCCGACATCGATAGCACCACCTTTGGATCAAGGCAACCTAACATGTCCGCCTGCATCTTCCTCACAGACCAGCAGTTTGCCGGGGACACCCTTATCAACCCCGTCTAAGCACAATAGCCAGCCCTCGGTCCCTCAGATGTGGACAAGTAAAAGACCATTTCCTCCTAGCCATGAAAAAGCTAAGAGGTTGAATTTTACCATCTGCAAGCTCTTGGCTACAGAAATGCTGCCTTTCCGCCTGGTGGACACAGAGGATTTTCGAGACCTTATGTCCGTCGCAGTGCCCCAGTACAAGATGCCCAGTCGGCACTACTTCTCAAAGAAAGGTGTGCCTGCGCTCCACCAGCATGTCGCACACAACATCACCGCTTCTTTGAGAAACTCTGTGTGTGACAGGGTGCATTTCACCACAGACACTTGGACGAGTAGGCATGGACAGGGGCGTTACATGTCGCTGACTGGGCACTGGGTAACTATGGTGACAGCAGGACAAGGGGCGGCTGTCCAAGTCTTGCCGTCCCCACGAGTTGTGCGTCAATCCTCTTTATGTCAAAGTTCCTCCACTGCTTCTGCCTCCTCAACCTCCTCTCGGTCTTCCACCTGCACCCAAAGCCTGTCTGGTCATGCCACAAGCTTTCTAACTGCGCAGAAGGGATCCTGCACACCTCCTTACTATGCTGGCAGTAGGGCTCAAAGTCATCAGGCGGTTTTTACTTTGAAATGTCTGGGAAATGTGAGTCACACAGCTGAGGAGTTGTGGTCAGCTCTGGAGAACCAATTTCATGAATGGTTGTCTCCACTGGACCTGAAACCAGGGAAGGCCGGGTGCGACAATGCTGCAAACCTGGGTGCGGCCCTTCGCCGGGGCAATGTCACACACGTGCCTTGTATGGCTCACGTGTTGAACCTGGTTGTCCAGCAATTTTTAGCCCACTATCCCAGACTAGATGGCCTGCTGCAGAGGGCACGGTCGCTGTGTGCTCACTTCCGCCGTTCGCATCCCGCAGCTCAGCGACTTACATCTCTACAGAAGTCGTTGGGCCTGCCACTTCACCGGCTAAAATGCGATGTGCCTACCCGGTGGAATTCAACTCTGCACATGTTGCAGCGACTGTGGCAGCACCGACAAGCCCTGGTGCAATACGTTCTGACGTATAGACTGGGCCAACGAGATCCAGAGGTGGGGCAAATCACGCTGGAGGAGTGGTCTCAGATCAGGGACCTATGCACCCTTCTGCACAGTTTTGAAATGGCGACGAAGATGTTTAGTGCTGACGATGCCATTATCAGCATGACTATTCCGGTGATTTACATGCTGGAGCACATGTTAAACAGAATTCGGAGTCAGGTGGTGGCACAAGAGGAGGTGGAGGAAGTAGAGGAGGAGGAGTTGTATGCGGAAGGGCTAACATCTGCAAGGTCCAGACGGTCAGCAGCACCAAGGCGGCAGGCATGTGAGGGTGGGGGAGATGGTTTTACCAGGGCGCATGGTAGCAGCCAAACTAGTGAGGAAGGTGCAGGAGCCCAGGAAGAAGTGGAGGATGAACTGATGGAAGACTCATCAGATGAGGGAGACCTTGATCACATTTCTGTTGTGCGAGGTTGGGGGGAGAGGACAGAGGAAGGAAGCATGATTGTTACCTCGCCACCAACACAACAGGGACTTGGTGCTCCTGGATGCGCAACACACGAGTGCCTTCTTGCTGCACTACCTGCAACATGACCCTCGAATTGTGAGAATTAGAAATAATCCTGACTACTGGGTTGCCACACTGTTAGATCCCCGGTACAAAAGTAAATTTGCAGAAATTATTGCTGCCATAGAAAGGGATGCACGCATGCAGGAGTATCAGCAGAGACTGTTGCAGAATCTTACATGTGCTTTTCCACAAAACACCAGTGGTGCACGTAGTGAATCTCACAGTTCCAACTTGCCAACCGTGGGACCGTCAAGTGTTCAGCACTCAAACCGTAACAGAACCACAGTATCTGCTGGTAACATCAATTTTGCGGAATCATTTCACCACTTTTTTAGCCCATCCTTTGCAAGGCCACAAGGAGACAAGAAGTCTGACACATAGTCAACGCCTAGAGACGATGGTACAGGAGTATCTCCAAGTAAACATTGAAGCCATGACTGTGTCACTGGACCCTTGCTCTTTTTGGGCTTCCAATCTGGATAAATGGCCGGAGCTAGCCACTTACGCCTTGGAGATCTTGTCATGCCCCGCAGCCAGCGTTCTGTCTGAACGTGTGTTCAGCGCTGCTGGTGGTGTGCTGACAGATAAGCGCACGCGGCTCTCCACTGATAATGTAGACAGACTCACGTTCATAAAGATGAACAAATCATGGATCCGAAACGACTTTTCTACCCCTGTGTCATCCTGGGGAGAGTAAAAGCTTGATGATTGGTTAAAATCACCCTACCAACCGTTTTAAGCTTTCAAATTACTAATCATGTTTATCTGTATCTTGGCTGGAAAATAATTTGGGCTTTGTAGCAGTGTGCAGCACTGATTCTATTAGGCCATCTATAATAAGCTCCACCAGATTTAAAATTACTAATCATGTTTATCTGTATCTTGACTGGAAAATAATTTGGGCTTTGTAGCAGTGTGCAGCACTGATCCTATTAGGCCATCTATACTAAGCTCCACCAGATTTAAAATTAATAATAATTTTTAGCTGCATCTAGCCCGGAAAATAATTTTGGGGCTCCGAGATGCGCAAGACACATAAGTGCCATCTTGCTGCACTACCTGCAACATGACCCTCATATTGTCAGAATTCGAAGTAATCATGACTACTTGGTTGCCACACTCTTAGATCCCCCAAACTTTTCGATCAACCTTTTCATTTTAATAAAGACCAAAAAAATGGTCATTTTTGAAATGATAAGCATTAGCAGGTTATTAGAAACTGAAATCAAACAGTTTTCAACTCAAAACTTTATTCTAGGTGATGTTACATTTTCACATAGGACCCCTTCTTCGAAAGGAGCTTCTGAACTCTCTCGTCCATTGAATTTGTCAGGTTTTGGATGGTTTCTGCTTCAGTTGTTTTGCATGAGGACAGAATACCCTCCCAGAGCTGTTGCTTAGATGTGAACTGCCTCCCGCCATCATAGACACTCCTTTTGATGATGCTCCAGAGGTTCTGAATGGGGTAGAGGTCAGGGGAGCATGGGGGTCACACCATAAGTTTGTCCCCTTTTATGCCCATATCAGCCAGAGATGCAGATGTTTTATGTGCAGCATGAGATGGTGCATTATCATGCAAAAAAATGATCTTGCTGTGAAATACACGGTTCTTCTTCTTGAACCATGGCAGGAAGTGCTGTTTGAGAAAATCCACATACATTATGGAGTTCATCTTTAGCGCCTTCAGGGATCCTAAAGGGGCCGACAATCTCTCTCCCCATGATTCCAGCCCAAAACATTACTCCACCTCCTCCTTGTTGGCGCTGTAGCCGTGTTTGCGTGGGGTGTCCATCAACCAGCCATCCTCCACTCCATCCATCTGGACCATCGAGCGCTGCACGGCACTCATCCGTGAACAAAACAGTTTTGAAATCAGTCTTCATGTAATGTTTGGCCCACTGGAGCCGTTTCTGCTTGTGTGAAGTGGATAGAGGAGGTCGACAGGATGGCGTATGCACAGCTGCAAACCTCTGAAGGACCCTGCATCTTGTTGTTCGGGGGACGTTGGAGGCACCAGCAGCTTCAAAAACTTGTCTGCTGCTATGACAAGGCTTTTTTGCCACTGCTCTTTTAACCTGACGTAATTGCCTGTAGGAAAGAGTCCTCAATTTGCCCTTATCAGCACGCACACGTGTGTACTGTGAATCAGCTACATACTTCTTGATTGCCAAGACACTTCATCCTGATCATCGCACAATGTTGATTGTAGTCATGCCTTGACCTAAACACTCCACAATTTGTTGCTTCTCAGCAGCCGACACATCCTTTTTCTTTCCCATTTTGGCAGAAAATGTAGGCTGCTTAATAATGTGAGACAGCCTTCTTAAGTAGTCTTGCCTTTCATTGGACACACCTGCCAAACTAATTAGCACAGGTGTCTGCAATTGCTTACAGTGATATAAAGAGCCCTGACACACATCACCATCAATGAGTTTAACTGACAAACAAACAAATTCTTCCCTTATCACCCCTAAACACTTTTTGCATAATAATTTGGAACACAGTGTACATGTGCTTTTCCACAAAACACCAGTGGTTCACGTAGTGAATCTTACAGTTCTAACTTGCCAACCGTGGTCTGTATGGAGTTGTTCAATAAAGGGCCCAAAATTAAGATAACATAGATGGGAGAGGTCTCTATGAATAGGAATCCCTAAGTATTTGATACGCTGTGAGGGCCAGGCAAAGGGAAAGTTGGACTGGATGGAATCCTATATGGATTTGGGGAGGGAGACATCGAGGGCTTCAGACTTCGCTGCATTGATTTTAAAATTTGACCATGTAACAAAGTGATCTATTTCAGCCATAACAGCATGGATGGATATATGTGATTGAGTGATATATACTAGGACATCATCAGCAAATAGAGAGCACTTGTACTCGGTGCCTCCCACCTCAATCCACCTAATATTGGGGTTATGGCGAATTGATGAGAGCAGGTGCTCCGTCACTAGGATGTATAAGAGAGGGGACAGAGGACATCCCTGCCTTGTCCCATTGGTAATTGTGAAAGGTGATGAAAATGTTCTGATGCACCCCCTGGGCCTTGGGACACCCGGAGCCGGACCCTTTTTGGTGGATGCTGGTGGTTGTAGTCTTCGTGGCGGCGACCCGGTTCCGTGGCTCAGGGTGGTCAAACCAGTGGCGGAACTATTTATGTGGTTTTGATGTTTAAATGTCCGACTACGCCACCCGTGAATTGCGGTCAGAGTGAACCGCCGCTGCAGGGTAGACCGCTGAGGCTGGTGTTGTGGGTGCAGCAGAGCGTAGCATAACTCCCCACGGGAGGAGTATAGCCTCAGGGCAGTGTATGCGGAGGATGGGGGTGATGGTGCAGGGCAGCAGCAGTAACGACACGGAGTCAGTGATGCAGTCCAGGGCCTTTACTCACAGTTCTTATTATCCAGACCACGTCTGCAGGTAACGGCTGCCCACGTCGTACTGTGCTCACCAGGTGAGGGGCTCAGACAACTCCCAGATAACTTTGGAGCGCTTCACAGGACCCCCTTTGTGTGTCCTTTCTCTGGCCTTTCTTACCAACCCTTCTGTCCGGCTGCCTCGGGCCTCCTCTTGGTAAACTTGGCGCCAGTTTCCCTGACCCTATGTGGTGCCTTCCTAGCGGGTGTAGCGAGGGGCTGCGCCACATAAAATGTCACAGCCTCTGGTTTCTAGCTGAGGGTCGTTTCCTGCCTCCACTAGTTTCGGGGACCGGTCTCCCCCTTTGGCCTGACCCCTCCACGCAGGTGGATTCGGGCGTGCGGTGGCGACTCGCCCGTCCGCACCCCTGGGATCCCTTCATTCCTCGTTCCTGGAGCCTTCTCCGCTCCTCTTCCTTCCTTCTCCCTCTTCCAGGCCTGGGCCTCTGTTACTAGGCCCGCCTCCGGAGCAGAGCTCATGCAGAGCCCCTGCTCCCTGCCACTTCTGCTCAGACTTCTCTGCACTGAACTAAGATGGTGCCCACCTTTTATACTCCCTTCTCAATGCACCCAGGAACTGCTTCCTCCCTGCTCCTGCACTACAGGGTTCCCCTTCCTCAGTGTTCCCTCCCCCCACTCCAGCCAGGGACAGGGACTGTCGTGCCCATCTCAGAAGCATATTGGTCGCCCTGCCCCACGGCAATGTGGTGTAATGCATGCAGGTGTCGGGTCCTGATCCACACTCCATCCTTACCTGAGAGTGAGATATCACACCTCTGGGTGAGGTGCAATACCTCTGTAGCAACCGAGCCCTCAGGGTGCTACAGTTCCATTTATCTTCAGCCTAGGTGACGTATTGTGATACAGGGCCGTGATTTTGGCTATAAAAGGGTCCCCTAGACCCCTACCCCAAGCTTTTTAAGAGAATCATATATGGCGTGCCAGGAGACTCTATGGAATGCTTTCTCAGCATCCATCGAGAGTATCTAATTACAAATTTTTAACTGCATCTAGCCCAGGAAATACTTTGTGCCTAGTAGCAGTGTCTGCTAGTCAGCGGATTATCCCGGCTGTTAAGCAAGCTACACCACCTGTAGTTTGGACACTTAATTTTTTCAAAGGAAATGCTTCGGGACCACGGGATACTCAGTGAAGAGCATCAGGAGGCACCCCAAGGCATAGGGGCTGGGACTGGCAGTAGGATGCCTTGCGGTGGACAGCCGAGCTCGATCCTTATAAAAGCTTTTTAACTGCAGCAGCTTTAGTGGACGCTACTGGAGCTGGAATTACGCGGCTGCTGGCATGAGACTTGCCCTCCAATAGATCCTTGTAAATGGATTTAAAGTGTATTCATTCAAATTAGAGAGACAATTTAAATTAAAAAGCTTAGAGCTGTCTCCACCACAGGGGGGCTCGCTCGACCCACCAGCGGACAGGCACCAGTATTGGGAGAGGGGGGCTGGCCGTCAGGGTTCACCGCGGCTCTGGCACAAACCCAGCGACACGGAGGTGGCACGGGCAGGAGCGGACTGAACGTGTCGGCTTCTCACTTTTTGGATTTTAGAAGGGCATGACATGCCTATATCTGTGTCTCCCCCTCCTTTTACTCCTCCACCTCTTTTCTTTTCGCATGACTATATGTACTTGTCACTTTTCCATGTGTTAGTTGTGTCTTCTGAGCAGTTTGTCAGCTTTTGGACACCTTTGAAGGTGTTTTCTATGTGTTTCTATGTGTTTTTGTTTGCCTGCCATTGGTTTTAACGGTGTTCGAAGGTGTTCGACGAACAGTTCGACGAACAGTTCGGCGAACACACGGGTGTTCGACGAACCGAACCGAACTCGAACACTACGGGGGTGGCTCAACACTACTCATTACTGTGTTCAGAAGGACCTGAAATGATTTCATGGTCTTATCACTCCCTCCCAAAATTACATGACATCCTCACATGGCATGATCCACCCCTTGGCCCCTCCACCAGCAACCCTGACTACAAATAAAGTAACTTGAGACACAAACACTGCTGAGTACATGATAACAATAGCAGGGGCCTAAAAGGCCCCCGTTCCATACAGATGTGGTTTTCCCCAAAAAAGAATTGTTACACCAACATGCCTATCAAAAAAATTATATGAATAACTGGATATTACCAACGACGACATACTTGAGGAATACCTAGAGTTTCAAAATTCTAACTAAAGTAATTTTGCAGATAATAGCAAAAAAGTAAGCACCGGGGCCTAAAAGGCCCCCAATACACATTGTAGGGTTAAAAAATGGCATAGGGTCCCCCCATTTTTGACAACCAGCCAAGCTAAAATAGACAGCTGGAGGTGGGTATTCTCAGACTGGTTAAGGGCCATGGATATTGTACCTCCCCAGCCGCCCCATCTATTAGATGCACCAATTCTGGCGCTTTGCCTGACTCTTCCCACTTGCCCTGGTGCTTTGTAATGTCAGCTGACATCAAGCCCACAAGTTAGTAACTGAGAGGCGTCTATCAGATGCCCCCATTGCTAACCCCATAGTCAAATATAATAAAAACACACACATGGACAGAACTCTTTTAATTGAAATAAACACAGAGTCCTTTATTTGAAATAAACACTCTCCACCCTATTTTACCCATTTATTAACATGAAATGAAAAATAATAAAACACTATATTCTTAACCTGTCTGACGACAATCGATTTGTCCGGAAACGAGCCCAACTCTGCTTCATCTGGATTGCATGGCTGAGCAATGGCATGATGTGCCTGCTCAGCGGTGAATGAAGGAGACAGTGAGCTGAGCGTGAGAGCGCAGCTTCAGTGAACTGTGGTGATGTCACTGAGGTTACCGCAGGTCATAAGCAGCTGCTTTCCCATGGTCAGCTCAGTGTGAGCCGGCCGGTGACCTGCGGTAACCTCAATGATGTTATCGCTTGCACTAGAAAGAAAACACTCTGCGTGCACAAACCCTTAGGTTCCTTCACGCCTAGGATATTTTGGACTATTTTTTTCTTGTAAATACTTGCAATGCCATGAATACCAAGCATTCTTTTTCAATCAGAATGGCTTTTTAAGGCTATGCGCCCACGATGGGTTTTTGATGCTACATGTTTAAAAAACAGCATTTTACAGTTCCGGCAATATGGATGGGATACAAAAATCTCATGCACACTGGGCTTTTTTTTTGGGCTTACCAAAAGCTCATCGTGGGAACATAGCCTAAGGATCACGATCAAGAATAGTAGCGTTTTGAACGCAGCGTATCTTTGCTGCGTCCAAAACGCTGTGTTCTGTATTGCAGGCACAGTGGATGGGATTTATAGAAATCCTATGCCCACTGTGCTTCTTTCTAACACTGAGTAAACTCACCTGTGGTGAGGGTTTATGAGACACAGTATGTTAATTTCTGTAGGGGAGACGCTGCATATTTTCTCCAATAGACAGTCATTAGATGCGGTAAATACGAATGTTAACTAAACACATGCATTTTAATAGAACACAGAGTTTTGGAAGCAGCAAAAATACGCTGCTTCCAAAACGCTACTATTCCTGATAGTGGGCAGTGCACGTACCCTAAAGAAATTATTTTTTCTATCCAAGGCTATGTGTACACAGAGTGTGCTGGTTTGGCTAAAGAAAAAAGGTGTAGGAACACAGAAAAAAAACCACACCATAAATTTGAAACAATACCACAGATAATACCTGTAGTTTATAGTGCATTTCAAATTTCCAATAGCCTCACAGTCATTCATTCACAGCAATCTGTGAAAACCACCCTTAAGTAAAAGTAGTTATACGGTCACTTTTTTTGCGCAATTCAAGTTAACGAAACATGTGACAAGACAAATTAATCCCTTTGTATCTCCCATAAGCAGACATTTACTTTTTGTTTCAATTGTAATATCTAAGTGTAAACATTATTTATCCCCTTCCTGTTATGGCAATTTTCAATTTTTGCGCTTTCGTTCTTACCTCCCCTTCTGCCAATTACTATATCTTTTTTATTTTTCTGTTGATATAGCCGTATGGTGCCTTGTTTTTTTGCAAAACAAGTTGTACTTTTAAATGACACCATCAATTTTACCATATGATGTACTGGACAATTGTAAAAATTCCAAGTAGTGTAAAATTGCAAAATTCCATATTTGTTCGTTAAATTTTGTTTTTAGGGTGTTCATTCTGTGAGAAAAATCACCTGACAGTATGATTCTCCAGGTCAATACAATCACGGAGACACCAGATCTTTTTTTAGAGTGGTGAAAAAATATTTAGAAATTCTTTAAAAAAAAATGATGTGTCACCATTTTACAAAAATTTTAATTTTCAGTTGATGGAGCTGTGTGAGTGCTTGTTTTTTTGGGTTGCAAGCTGATGTTTTTGTCAGTATCCTTTTGGGGTAGACAATTCTTATTGCATTTTTTTGCAGTCTTGTAGTAGGTAAAAACTGCAATGCTGGCATTTCTATTTTTTATCATTAATGCATTTACCAATCTGGTTAATTTTATATCAGACTTTTCCACAGATTTGTATTTTTTTATTATTTCTTTATTTTTAATAGAAGAAAAATTGGTCGATTCAAACTTTTTAAATATTTAACCACTATACGACCTTGCGATTTTCAGTTTTTGCATTTTTGTTTTTTCCTCCCCTTCTTCCCAGAGGCATATATTTTTATTTTTCCTTCAATATGGTTGTGTGAGGGCCTGTTTTTTGCGGGATGAGTTGTACTTTTGAAAGACACCATTGATTTTACCATATAGTGTACTGGGGGGGTGATTTGAACTTTTATATTTTTTAAAAAAAATTATACTTTTTACTTGCTTCAATAATCCCCTTTGGAGACTTTAAGCTGTGATCTTCTATTTCAGCTTCAGCTCTGCTATGTGTATCATAAATGCTGATCTCCTATGAACACCGGCCACCGGAAGCCACATAGGAGGTTTTCAATGAAAGGCAGAGGGGTCTTCTACAGACCCCTGGCTGTCATGACAACCCATCAGCGCCTTGTGATCACATGACAGGGGAGCTGATGGGTGTGTCTTATGACGCACTTCCAATTTGCGTGAGTTAAATGCCGCAGTCAGTGATTTAACATGTTAACGGCAGATCTACGCACTGTTGTTTCTCAGCACCCAAACACATCTAGTTTTGAGTCCACAACTCCCAGGCAGCCGCTGGTGGAGCCCAAAATCGCTTTGCCTGATAGATTCTCTGGGGGTGAGACAAGTTTGTTGTTTTCAGGGTGGCCTGTAAGCTTTACTTTAAATTACATCCTCACTTCTTTGGAATTGAGGAGCAACGGGTGGGGATCGTAATTTTGCTCCTTCAGAGAGCATGGGCATTTTCTCTCCTAGTAGACTCTCAGTCACTTCAGATGGTTGAGGATTGGATTTTTTTTCAGACGCTGGGTCACATATATGACGATCCCGAAAGCATCTCCCTGGCCGAAACTATGCTATGTCAGCTTCAGCAGGGAGACCGGCCAGTGGAGGAGTATTGCTCCGAGTTTCGGAGGAGGTCCACAGATACTAAGTGAAATGACTCCGCGCTCCGTAGCCAGTTCAGTGAAGGGCTATCTGTAAGGGTAAAGGATGCTTTTGCCCTGTATGAGACTCCCCTTTCCCTTGAGGCGGCCATGTCTCTGGCTATTCGTGTAGACCGCCGTCTTTGCCAGAGACGTAAAGAGACCCTCCAATTTGCGGGAGGCATGGGTTCAAGTGAAGTCAACTGAGAAACCCATGCAGTTGGGTGCGGTGCCTCATTCTGTTGGTCCTACTGTAGTTTGGCATAAAGGGGGAGTGTGTTTCATCTATGGTAGAAAGGGTTCATTTTGTAGGTGCTTGTCCTTCCATATCACACCATAAACAATTGCCGAAAAACGAAGGAGCCCAAGTTGCGGAGAGATTGGCAACCAGATGTACATATTTCTTCTGTGGGTAGGTCAAAAATTTTTTTACCGGCCGACATCCATCTTGGCAAAAATAATGTGGTTATTTCAGCATACTTCTAGACAGTGGGGCAAGGTTTAATTTGATGAACGCTAGGTTTGTCCCGGTCTGGGGCCTCAAACCACAAACTATAAACTGTCTAGACCGATACCCATAATCTCTATTGACTCTGCACCCTTGAACTAGGTGTATTTTACTCAGGTCGTTCGTGTGTTACATCTACATCTATATCTTGGGGCTCTGCACTCAGAATTTATTGACTATTATGTGCTAGATGGCTTGACCTCTCCTGTGGTTTTTTCACCAACTTGGCTTACGCTGCATAATCCTATGGTAGACTGTCAGACTCGAGAGGTGGTAAAGTGGAGCGAGTATTGCCAAGGTCACTGCTTAGGCACCCGGCTAGACAGGGTGGGTACCCAATCTCTGCCTGAATACCTGTCTGACTTTGGGGATGTGTTTTCAGTTCAGGGGTGTTAAGAACTTCCTCCCCATCATCCTTATGATTGCGCCGTTAATCTTATTCCTGAGGTCAAGCTGCCAAAAAGCCGGTTATACAATATCTCTAGTCCAGAGAGACAGACCATGAAGGACTATATCGCTGAAAGTCTGGCAAAGAGCCATATCAAACCTTCTTCATCTCCCGTTTTAGCAGTGTTTTTCTTTGTGAAGAAAAAGATGGGGAGTTATGCCCCTGCCTAGATTTTCGTGAACTTAATCAGATCACAGTCCAGGATCCAAATCCTCTACCTCTCATCCCGGACCTCTTTAATCATATTGCAGGAGCCAAATGGTTTTCTAAACTGGATCTCAGGGGGGCATGTAATCTCATTCACAATAAGGAGGGGGGTGAGTTGAAGACAGCCTTCTATACACCTGAGGGTCATAATGAAAACCTTGTGATGCTATTTGAGTTGACTAATGCTCTTTCAGCACTTCTATGCATACTGCTGCATAAGCCTTCAGACATTTGACTGTCTGTTGGAGGGACTTCGACCTGGTATTACCTTCTAAAATGTCAAGATAAGGTGAAGTATTTCTGCCAAGGAGCGTCTTCTAGTCGCTGAGATAAGTACGTAAGCAATGCATGATGTTTTTTGTCTCTTAACATTTGAAAAATAAGGCTATTTCCTTGCTCTTGAATAGTGTTGAGCCACCCCCGTAGTGTTCGAGTTCGGTTCGGTTCGTCGAACACCCGTGTGTTCGCTGAACTGTTCGTCGAACTGTTCGTCGAACACCTTCGAACACCGTTAAAACCAATGGCAGGCAAACAAAAACACATAGAAACACATAGAAAACACCTTCAAAGGTGTCCAAAAGCTGACAAACTGCTCAGAAGACATAACTAACACATGGAAAAGTGACAAGTACATATAGTCATGCGAAAATAAAAGAGGTGGAGGAGTAAAAGGAGGGGGAGACACAGATATAGGCATGTCATGCCCTTCTAAAATCCAAAAAGTGAGAAGCCGACACGACCAGTCCGCTCCTGCCCGTGCCACCTCCGTGTCGCCGGGTTTGTGCCAGAGCCGCGGTAAACCCTGACGGCCAGCCCCCCTCTCCCAATACTGGTGCCTGTCCGCTGGTGGGTCGAGCGAGCCCCCCTGTGGTGGAGGCAGCTCTAAGCTTTTTAATTTAAATTGTCTCTCTAATTTGAATGAATACACTTTAAATCCATTTACAAGGATCTATTGGAGGGCAAGTCTCATGCCAGCAGCCGCGGTAATTCCAGCTCCAGTAGCGTCCACTAAAGCTGCTGCAGTTAAAAAGCTTTTATAAGGATCGAGCTCGGCTGTCCACCGCAAGGCATCCTACTGCCAGTCCCAGCCCCTATGCCTTGGGGTGCCTCCTGATGCTCTTCACTAAGTATCCCATGGTCCCGAAGCATTTCCTTTGAAAAAATTAAGTGTCTAAACTACAGGTGGTGCAGCTTGCTTAACAGCCGGGATAATCCGCTGACTAGCAGACACTGCTACTAGGCACAAAGTATTTCCTGGGCTAGATGCAGTTAAAAATTTGTAATTAGATACTCTCGTTGGATGCTGAGAAAGCATTCCATAGAGTCTCCTGGCACGCCATATATGATTCTCTTAAAAAGCTTGGGGTAGGGGTCTAGGGGACCCTTTTATAGCCAAAATCACGGCCCTGTATCGCAATACGTCACCTAGGCTGAAGATAAATGGAACTGTAGCACCCTGAGGGCTCGGTTGCTACAGACGTATTGCACCTCACCCAGAGGTGTGATATCTCACTCTCAGGTAAGGATGGAGTGTGGATCAGGACCCGACACCTGCATGCATTACACCACATTGCCGTGGGGCAGGGCGACCAATATGCCCCTGAGATGGGCACGACAGTCCCTGTCCCTGGCTGGAGTGGGGGGAGGGAACACTGAGGAAGGGGAACCCTGTAGTGCAGGAGCAGGTAGGAAGCAGTTCCTGGGTGCATTGAGAAGGGAGTATAAAAGGTGGGCACCATCTTAGTTCAGTGCAGAGAAGTCTGAGCAGAAGTGGCAGGGAGCAGGGGCTCTGCATGAGCTCTGCTCCGGAGGCGGGCCTAGTAACAGAGGCCCAGGCCTGGAAGAGGGAGAAGGAAGGAAGAGGAGCGGAGAAGGCTCCAGGAACGAGGAATGAAGGGATCCCAGGGGTGCGGACGGGCGAGTCGCCACCGCACGCCCGAATCCACCTGCGTGGAGGGGTCAGGCCAAAGGGGGAGACCGGTCCCCGAACTAGTAGAGGCAGGAAACGACCCTCAGCTAGAAACCGGAGGCTCTGACATTTTATGTGGCGCAGCCCCTCGCTACACCCGCTAGGAAGGCACCACATAGGGTCAGGGAAACTGGCGCCAAGTTTACCAAGAGGAGGCCCGAGGCAGCCGGACAGAAGTGTTGGTAAGAAAGGCCAGACAAAGGACACACAAAGGGGGTCCTGTGAAGTGCTCCAAAGTTATCTGGGAGTTGTCTGAGCCCCTCACCTGGTGAGCACAGTACGACGTGGGCAGCCGTTACCTGCAGACGTGGTCTGGATAATAAGAACTGTGAGTAAAGGCCCTGGACTGCATCACTGACTCCGTGTCGTTACTGCTGCTGCCCTGCACCATCACCCCCATCCTCCGCATACACTGCCCTGAGGCTATACTCCTCCCGTGGGGAGTTATGCTACGCTCTGCTGCACCCACAACACCAGCCTCAGCGGTCTGCCCTGTAGCGGCGGTTCACTCTGACCGCAATCCACGGGTGGCGTAGTCGGACATTTAAACATCAAAACCACATAAATAGTTCCGCCACTGGTTTGACCGCCCTGAGCCACGGAACCGGGTCGCCGCCACAAAGACTACAACCACCAGCATCCACCAAAAAGGGTCCGGCTCCGGGTGTCCCAAGGCCCAGGGGGTGCGTCAGAACATTTTCATCACCTTTCACAATCACCAATGGGACAAGGCAGGGATGTCCTCTGTCCCCTATCTTATTTATCCTAGTGACGGAGCACCTGCTCTCATCAATTCGCCATAACCCCAATATTAGGTGGATTGAGGTGGGAGGCACCGAGTACAAGTGCTCTCTATTTGCTGATGATGTCCTAGTATATATCACTCAATCACATATATCCATCCCTGCTGTTATGGCTGAAATAGATCACTTTGTTACATGGTCAAATTTTAAATTCAATGCAGCGAAGTCTGAGGCCCTCGATGTCTCCCTCCCCAAATCCATACAGGATTCCATCCAGTCCAACTTTCCCTTTGCCTGCCCCTCACAGGGTATCAAATACTTAGGAATTCCTATTCATAGAGACCTCTCCCATCTATGTTATCTTAATTTTGGGCCCTTTATTGAACAACTCCATACAGACCACGGTTGGCAAGTTAGAACTGTAAGATTCACTACGTGAACCACTGGTGTTTTGTGGAAAAGCACATGTACACTGCGTTCCAAATTATTATGCAAAAAGTGTTTAGGAGTGATAAGGGAAGAATTTGTTTGTCAGTTAAACTAATTGATGGTGATATGTGTCAGGGCTCTTTATATCACTGTAAGCAATTGCAGACACCTGTGCTAATTAGTTTGGCAGGTGTGTACAATGAAAGGCAAGACTACTTAAGAAGGCTCTCTCACATTATTAAGCAGCCTACATTTTCTGCCAAAATGGGAAAGAAAAAGGATGTGTCGGCTGCTGAGAAGCAACAAATTGTGGAGTGTTTAGGTCAAGGCATGACTACAATCAACATTGTGCGATGATCAGGATGAAGTGTCTTGGCAATCAAGAAGTATGTAGCTGATTCACAGTACACACGTGTGCGTGCTGATAAGGGCAAATTGAGGACTCTTTCCTACAGGCAATTACGTCAGGTTGAAAGAGCAGCGGCAAAAAAGCCTTGTCATAGCAGCAGACAAGTTTTTGAAGCTGCTTGTGCCTCCAACGTCCCCCGAACAACAAGATGCAGTGTCCTTCAGAGGTTTGCAGCTGTGCATACGCCATCCTGTCGACCTCCTCTATCCACTTCACACAAGCAGAAACGGCTCCAGTGGGCCAAACATTACATGAAGACTGATTTCAAAACTGTTTTGTTCACGGATGAGTGCCGTGCAGCGCTCGATGGTCCAGATGCATGGAGTGGAGGATGGCTGGTTGATGGACACCCCACGCAAACACGGCTACAGCGCCAACAAGGAGGAGGTGGAGTAATGTTTTGGGCTGGAATCATGGGGAGAGAGATTGTCGGCCCCTTTAGGATCCCTGAAGGCGCTAAAGATGAACTCCATAATGTATGTGGATTTTCTCAAACAGCACTTCCTGCCATGGTTCAAGAAGAAGAACCGTGTATTTCACAGCAAGATCATTTTTCTGCATGATAATGCACCATCTCATGCTGCACATAAAACATCTGCATCTCTGGCTGATATGGGCATAAAAGGGGACAAACTTATGGTGTGACCCCCATGCTCCCCTGACCTCTACCCCATTCAGAACCTTTGGAGCATCATTAAAAGGAGTGTCTATGATGGCGGGAGGCAGTTCACATCTAAGCAACAGCTCTGGGAGGGTATTCTGTCCTCATGCAAAACAATTGAAGCAGAAACCATCCAAAACCTGACAAATTCAATGGACGAGAGAGTTCAGAAGCTCCTTTCGAACAAGGGGTCCTATGTGAAAATGTAACATCACCTAGAATAAAGTTTTGAGTTGAAAACTGTTTGATTTCAGTTTCTAACAACCTGCTAATGCTTATAATTTAAAAAATGACCATTTTTTTGGTCTTTATTAAAATGAAAAGGTTGATCGAAAAGTTTGGGGGATCTAAGAGTGTGGCAACCCAGTAGTCATGATTACTTCGAATTCTGACAATATGAGGGTCATGCTGCAGGTAGTGCAGCAAGAAGGCACTTATGTGTCTTGCGCATCTCGGAGCCCCAAAATTATTTTCCGGGCTAGATGCAGCTAAAAATTATTTTTAATTTTAAATCTGGTGGACCTTATTATAGATGGCCTAATAGGATCAGTGCTGCACACTGCTACAAAGCCCAAATTATTTTCCAGTCAAGATACAGATAAACATGATTAGTAATTTGAAAGCTTAAAACGGTTGGTATGGTGATTTTAACCAATCATCAAGCTTTTACTCTCCCCAGGATGACACAGGGGTAGAAAAGTCGTTTCGGATCCATGATTTGTTCATCTTTATGAACGTGAGTCTGTCTACATTATCAGTGGAGAGCCGCGTGCGCTTATCTGTCAGCACACCACCAGCAGCGCTGAACACACGTTCAGACAGAACGCTGGCTGCGGGGCATGACAAGATCTCCAAGGCGTAAGTGGCTAGCTCCGGCCATTTATCCAGATTGGAAGCCCAAAAAGAGCAAGGGTCCAGTGACACAGTCGTGGCTTCAATGTTTACTTGGAGATACTCCTGTACCATCGTCTCTAGGCGTTGACTATGTGTCAGACTTCTTGTCTCCTGTGGCCTTGCAAAGGATGGACTAAAAAAGTGGTGAAATGATTCCGCAAAATTGATGTTACCAGCAGATACTGTGGTTCTGTTACGGTTTGAGTGCTGAACACTTGACGGTCCCACGGTTGGCAAGTTGGAACTGTGCGATTCACTACGTGCACCACTGGTGTTTTGTGGAAAAGCACATGTAAGATTCTGCAACAGTCTCTGCTGATACTCCTGCATGCGTGCATCCCTTTCTATGGCAGGAATAATTTCGGCAAATTTACTTTTGTACCGGGGATCTAACAGTGTGGCAACCCAGTAGTCAGGATTATTTCTAATTCTCACAATTCGAGGGTCATGTTGCAGGTAGTGCAGCAAGAAGGCACTCATGTGTGTTGCGCATCCAGGAGCACCAAGTCCCTGTTGTGTTGGTGGCGAGGTAACAATCATGCTTCCTTCCTCTGTCCTCTCCCCCCAACCTCGCACAACAGAAATGTGATCAAGGTCTCCCTCATCTGATGAGTCTTCCATCAGTTCGTCCTCCACTTCTTCCTGGGCTCCTGCACCTTACTCACTAGTTTGGCTGCTACCATGCGCCCTGGTAAAACCATCTCCCCCACCCTCACATGCCTGCCGCCTTGGTGCTGCCGACCGTCTGGACCTTGCAGATGTTAGCCCTTCCGCATACAACTCCTCCTCCTCTACTTCCTCCACCTCCTCTTGTGCCACCACCTGACTCCGAATTCTGTTTAACATGTGCTCCAGCATGTAAATCAACGGAATAGTCATGCTGATAATGGCATCGTCAGCACTAAACATCTTCGTCGCCATTTCAAAACTGTGCAGAAGGGTGCATAGGTCCCTGATCTGAGACCACTCCTCCAGCGTGATTTGCCCCACCTCTGGATCTCGTTGGCCCAGGCTATACGTCAGAACGTATTGCACCAGGGCTTGTCGGTGCTGCCACAGTCGCTGCAACATGTGCAGAGTTGAATTCCACCGGGTAGGCACATCGCATTTTAGCCGGTGAAGTGGCAGGCCCAACGACTTCTGTAGAGATGTAAGTCGCTGAGCTGCGGGATGCGAACGGCGGAAGTGAGCACACAGCGACCGTGCCCTCTGCAGAAGGCCATCTAGTCTGGGATAGTGGGCTAAAAATTGCTGGACAACCAGGTTCAACACGTGAGCCATACAAGGCACGTGTGTGACATTGCCCCGGCGAAGGGCCGCACCCAGGTTTGCAGCATTGTCGCACACGGCCTTCCCTGGTTTCAGGTCCAGTGGAGACAGCCATTCATGAAATTGGTTCTCCAGAGCTGACCACAACTCCTCAGCTGTGTGACTCACATTTCCCAGACATTTCAAAGTAAAAACCGCCTGATGACGTTGAGCCCTACTGCCAGCATAGTAAGGAGGTGTGCAGGATCCCTTCTGCGCAGTTAGAAAGCTTGTGGCATGACCAGACAGGCTTTGGGTGCAGGTGGAAGACCGAGAGGAGGTTGAGGAGGCAGAAGCAGTGGAGGAACTTTGACATAAAGAGGATTGACGCACAACTCGTGGGGACGGCAAGACTTGGACAGCAGCCCCTTGTCCTGCTGTCACCATAGTTACCCAGTGCCCAGTCAGCGACATGTAACGCCCCTGTCCATGCCTACTCGTCCAGGTGTCTGTGGTGAAATGCACCCTGTCACACACAGAGTTTCTCAAAGAAGCGGTGATGTTGTGTGCGACATGCTGGTGGAGCGCAGGCACACCTTTCTTTGAGAAGTAGTGCCGACTGGGCATCTGGTACTGGGGCACTGCGACGGACATAAGGTCTCGAAAATCCTCTGTGTCCACCAGGCGGAAAGGCAGCATTTCTGTAGCCAAGAGCTTGCAGATGGTGAAATTCAACCTCTTAGCTTTCTCATGGCTAGGAGGAAATGGTCTTTTACTTGTCCACATCTGAGGGACCGAGGGCTGGCTATTGTGCTTAGACGGGGTTGATAAGGGTGTCCCCGGCAAACTGCCGGTCTGTGAGGAAGATGCAGGCGGACATGTTAGGTTGCCTTGATCCAAAGGTGGTGGTATCGATGTCGGACAGCGCTCAACACCAGCTGGTGTTACCACCTCCAAAGAAAATGATGACCTGCCAATCACGCTGGCTGTTGCGGGTAAAGAGGTGGCAGGTCTGCGCCCCAAAACAGGTGTGACTGCTGTCCCCCCAGTCACAGAGGATGAAGAGGCCGCGGATGCACAAGATATGGCAGACGGTGGTTGGCCCGGCCGGCTAGGCCACATTGTAGCACACTGAGCTTCCCACTGCAACTTATGCTTCATGTCCATGTGCCGGTTCATGCATGAAGTACTCAAACTATGTATTTTTTGGCCTCTACTTAGCTTTTGCTGACAAATGTTACAGATAACACGAGTTGGGTCATCTTTATCGATCTGAAAAAATGCCCAGGCTATGCAAGGCTTAGCACCCATGCGAGCTGAAGAGCCACCACGACTTGTGGTGAGAGGCAGAGTTGTGTTTGAGGATGCAGTTGTTGACGTGCTTCCAGTACTACGTCTCTGTCCAGGAAGGCGCAACCTGACCTCGTCGTCACTAGCATCTTCCTCCACCTCCTCTGCTGACCTCATCTCTTGGCTGACTGTGGGTTGACAGTAAGTGGGATCTCCAACCTCATCATCATCACCCTGTGTGTTATCACTAGAGATGAGCGGTGTTCGACTAGAACTGTTCGCCAATCTCAAATTCGAGCTGTTTTGGGTGGTGTTCGAGTTGTTCGACGAACCCGAACGATTTGCAAAAAATTCGGCTGTTCGAGGTTATGTTCGATAACTGTTCGTGCACCAAAAGCGTGTCCTGCATGTCTGGTGCTATTTAGAGCACCAATCATGCAGGGATTGTCTGCCACTCACTGTAATGCCACAGCCATGGTGGTTGTGGCATTACAGTGATTGCCCAAATCGATGGGAACAGTGCTCACAGTGAAACATGAAAAGCCGGCAATTCATCAGCGGCATACACCGGTACCCGACAATTTAGAACCGAAAGAATAGAGCTTCACACATAGATTAGATAGATAGAAACATGTCAGTCACACATATAAGAAGCACAGTGACAGTGTTGCTTACTGTACTTGTCATTTAGTGTAAAGGATTTATCAAAAAAAATAATAGTGTTTTCATGCACCGTCTCTTTAAAAAAGCCGGCTGGCAATTCAGCATTTGTACCCGACAATTTAGAATAGAAGGAATAGAGAATCACACATAGATTAGATAGATAGAAACATGTCAGTCACATATATATGAAGTACAGTGACAGTGTTGCTTACTGTACTTGTCATTTAGTGTAAAGGATTTATTAAAAAATATAATAGTGTTTTCGTGCACCGTCTCTTTAAAAAAGCCGGCCGGCAATTCAGCAGCGGTACCCGACAATTTATAACAGACAGAATAGAGCTTCACACATAGATTAGATAGATAGAAACATGTCAGTCACATATATATGAAGTACTGTGACAGTGTTGCTTACTGTACTTGTCATTTACTGCAAAGGATTTATTAAAAAAAATAATAGTGTTTTCATGCACCGTCTCTTTAAAAAAGCCGGCTGGCAATTCAGCATCTGTACCCGACAATTTATAACAGAAAGAATAGAGCATCACACATAGATTAGGTAGATAGAAACATGTCAGTCACTTATATATGAAGTACTGTGACAGTGTTGCTTACTGTACTTGTCATTTACTGCAAAGGATTTATTAAAAAAAATAATAGTGTTTTCATGCACCGTCTCTTTAAAAAAGCCGGCCGGCAATTCAGCATCTGTACCCGACAATTTATAACAGACAGAATAGAGCTTCACACATAGATTAGATAGATAGAAACATGTCAGTCACATATATAATAAGTGCAGTGACAGTGTTGGTTACTGTACTTGTCATTTAGTATTAAAATAAAGGATTTATTATTAAAAAAAATTGGCGTGGGGTTCCCCGTAATTTTAGTCTCTAGCGGAGGTTAAGCAGACAGCTGGGGCAGATGTTTGAAGCCTGGGAAGGGGGTAATACCCACGGAGCTTCCCAGGCTACTAATATCAGCCCCCAGCTGAATACCTAGCCTTTACTAGCTATTAAAATGGAGGACCCCCTCCAAAAAAATGACGTGGGGTCCCCCCTAATTTAATAGCTAGCAAAGGCTAGGCAGACAGCTGGGGGCTGATATTAATAGCCCAGGAAGGGAGCCATGAATATTGGCCCCCTCCCAGGCTAGAAACACCAGCCGTCAGCCGCCCCAGAAATGGCGCATCCATAGGATGCGCCAATTCTGGCACTTAGCCTCGCTCTTCCACGCTGCCCTGGTGCGGTGGCAGGGGGTAATAGGGTTGGGGTTGATGTCAGCTTATAATGCCAGCTGACATCAAGCCCAGGTTAGTAATGGAGAGGCGTCTATAAGACACCCCCATTACTAACCCCATAGTCAAAGTTAAAAGAAAACACAAACACCCAGAATAAAGTCCTTTAATTGAAATAAAGACACATTCCTTTATTGTTCTAAATTAAGCCATACTTACCGTCACGCCCATTCCAGCTGAAGCCAACGATCTCCTGCAATAAAAGAAAAATAATAAAGCAACCTCATCCTTACCTTTCCATGGTTCCCACGACAGCTTCAGCTCTGCTACATCGAGATAACAGGCTGGACCACAGCAGAACGCTGCCATCCAGCCTGTCATCCCGCAGACACTGAGAAGCGCAGGCATGCTTGCGCTCTGCAGTGTCTGGCTGTGACGGCATAAAGATGAGACGAGTTCATGTCCAATGAACTCGGCGCACCTCATGCACGTCACTGACAGCGTGGGAGAATTCTCCTGCACTCAGCACTTCAGCGTGAGAATTCTCCCACGCTGTCAGTGACGTGCATGAGGTCAGCTGAGTTCATTGGACATGAATGAGCTCACCTCATGCACGTCACTGACAGCGTGGGAGAATTCTCCTGCACTCAGCACTTCAGCGTGAGAATTCTCCCACGCTGTCAGTGACGTGCATGAGGTCAGCTGAGTTCATTGGACATGAATGAGCTCACCTCATGCACGTCACTGACAGCGTGGGAAAATTCTCCTGCACTCAGCGCTTCAGCGTGAGAATTTTCCCACGCTGTCAGTGACGTGCATGAGGTGAGCCCATTCATGTCCAATGAACTCAGCTGGAAAGACATTGGCTTCAGCTGGAATGGGCGTGACGGTAAGTATGGTTTAATTTAGAACAATAAAGAATTGTGTGTTTATTTCAATTAAAGGACTTTATTCTGGGTGTTGTGTTTTTTTAAATACTTTACTAGAAATTCATGGTGGTCATGTCTAATATTGGCGTGACCCCATGAATTTCGGGCTTAGGGCCAGCTGATAATGCCAAGCTGGCCTTAACCCCTTTATTACCCAGTGAGCCACCGCACCAGGGCCCTGGATGAGTTGGGTACAGCGCCAGAAGATGGCGCTTCTATGAACGCGCCATTTTCTGGGGCGGCTGCGGACTGCAATTTGCAGCGGGTGGGGCCCAGAAAGCTTGGGCCTCCCTGCGCTGCGGATTCCAGCTCCCAGCTGCCTAGTTGTACCTGGCTGGGCACAAAAATAGGGCGAAGCCCCACGCATTTTTTTTTAAAATTATTTCATGAAATTCATGGAATAATTAAGAAAAAAAGGGCTTCCCTATATTGTTGTGTCCAACCAGGTACAAATAGGCAGCTGGTGGTTGGGGGCAGCCCGTCCCTGCCTGCTGTACCTGGCTGGACACAAATATAGTGCGAAGCCCCACGTCAATTTTTTTAAAATTATTTCATGAAATAATTTTTTTAAAAAAGGGCTTCCCTATATTGTTGTGTCTGGCCAGGTACAAATAGGCAGCTGGTGGTTGGGGGCAGCCCGTTCCTGCCTGCTGTACCTGACTGGACACAAATATAGGGCGAAGCCCCACGTCAATTTTTTTTAAATTATTTCAGGAAATTCATGAAATAATGAAAAAAAAATTGATGTGGGGCTTCGCCCTATATTTGTGTTCCCAACCACCAGCTGCCTATTTGTACCTAGCCGGACACAACAATATAGGGAAGCCCTTTTTTTCTTAATTATTCCATGAATTTAATGAATTTAAAAAAAAAATACGTGGAGCTTCGCCCTATTTTTGTGTCCAGCCAGGTACAACTAGGCAGCTGGGGGCTGGAATCTGCAGCGCAGGGAGGCCCAAGCTTTCTGGGCCCCACCCGCTGCAAATTGCAGTCCGCAGCCGCCCCGGAAAATGGCGCGTTCATAGAAGCGCCATCTTCTGGCGCTGTACCCAACTCATCCAGGGCCCTGGTGCGGTGGCTCACTGGGTAATAAAGGGGTTAAGGCCAGCTTGGCATTATCAGCTGGCCCTAAGCCCGAAATTCATGGGGTCACGCCAATATTAGACATGACCACCATGAATTTCGAGTAAAGTATTTAAAAAAAACACAAACACCCAGAAAAAAGTCCTTTAATTGAAATAAACACACAATTCTTTATTGTTCTAAATTAAACCATACTTACCGCCACGCCCATTCCAGCTGAAGCCAATGATCTCCTGCAATAAAAGTAAAATAATAAAGCAACATCATCCTTACCTTTCCATGGCTCCCACGACAGCTTCAGCTCTGCTACATCGAGATGACAGGCTGGACCGCAGCAGAACGCTGCCATCCAGCCTGTCATCCCGCACACACTGAGAAGCGCAGGCATGCTTGCGCTACTCAGTGTCTGGCTGTGACGGCATCCAGATGAGCCGAGGTCATGTCCAATGAACTCGGCTCACCTCATGCACGTCACTGACAGCGTGGGAAAATTCTCACGCTGAAGCGCTGAGTGCAGGAGAATTTTCCCACGCTGTCAGTGACGTACATGAGGTGAGCCGAGTTCATTGTCGGCTCATCTGGATGCCGTCACAGTCAGACACTGAGGAGCGCAAGCATGCCTGCGCTTCTCAGTGTGTGCGGCATGGCAAGCTGGATGGCAGCGTTCTGCTGCGGTCCAGCCTGTCATCTCGATGTAGCAGAGCTGAAGCTGTCCTGGGAACCATGGAAAGGTAAGGATGAGGTTGCTTTATTATTTTTCTTTTATTGCAGGAGATCTTTGGCTTCAGCTGGAATGGGCGTGATGGTAAGTATGGTTTAATTTAGAACAATAAAGAATTGTGTCTTTATTTCAATTAAAGGACTTTATTCTGGGTGTTTGTGTTTTTTTTTTAACTTTGACTATGGGGTTAGTAATGGGGGTGTCTTATAGACGCCTCTCCATTACTAACCTGGGCTTGATGTCAGCTGGCATTATAAGCTGACATCAACCCCAACCCTATTACCCCCTGCCACCGCACCAGGGCAGCGTGGAAGAGCGAGGCTAAGTGCCAGAATTGGCGCATCCTATGGATGCGCCATTTCTGGGTCGGCTGACGGCTGGTGTTTCTAGCCTGGGAGGGGGCCAATATTCATGGCTCCCTTCCTGGGCTATTAATATCAGCCCCCAGCTGTCTGCCTAGCCTTTGCTAGCTATCAAATTAGGGGGGACCCCACGTCATTTTTTTGGGGGGGGTCCTCCATTTTAATAGCTAGTAAAGGCTAGGTATTCAGCTGGGGGCTGATATTAGTAGCCTGGGAAGCTCCGTGGGTATTACCCCCTTCCCAGGCTTCAAACATCTGCCCCAGCTGTCTGCTTAACCTCCGCTAGAGACTAAAATTACGGGGAACCCCACGCCAATTTTTTTTAATAATAAATCCTTTATTTTAATACTAAATGACAAGTACAGTAACCAACACTGTCACTGTACTTCATATATATGTGACTGACATGTTTCTATCTATCTAATCTATGTGTGAAGCTCTATTCTGTCTGTTATAAATTGTCGGGTACAGATGCTGAATTGCCGGCCGGCTTTTTTAAAGAGACGATGCATGAAAACACTATTATTTTTTTTAATAAATCCTTTGCAGTAAATGACAAGTACAGTAAGCAACACTGTCACAGTACTTCATATATATGTGACTGACATGTTTCTATCTATCTAATCTATGTGTGAAGCTCTATTCTGTCTGTTATAAATTGTCGGGTACCGCTGCTGAATTGCCGGCCGGCTTTTTTAAAGAGACAGTGCATGAAAACACTATTATATTTTTTTAATAAATCCTTTACACTAAATGACAAGTACAGTAAGCAACACTGTCACTGTACTTCATATATATGTGACTGACATGTTTCTATCTATCTAATCTATGTGTGATGCTCTATTCCTTCATGTCTAAATTGTCGGGTACCGGTGTATGCCGCTGCTGAATTGCCGGCCGGCTTTTTTAAAGAAAGCGTCTTCTGAGCAGTTTGTCAGCTTTTGGACACCTTTGAAGGTGTTTTCTATGTGTTCCTATGTGTTTTTGTTTGCCTGCCATTGGTTCTAACGGTGTTCGACGGTGTTCTAAGGTGTTCGACGAACAGTTCGACGAACAGTTCCTCGAACATCCCGGTGTTCGACGAACCGAACCGAACCCGAACACTACGGGGGTGGCTCAACACTAGTTATCACACCCGTCGTCCTCAGAGCCAACCTGTTCCTGCCCTGACAAAAAACTAAAGTTGTCGCTCCAATCAGGTATTTGAGTCTTATCATCGTCTTCCTCATTGTCTCCACCAACAGGAGTTACAGTTTGGGAATGAGGGTCTACATTATGGTCAGAACCTTCTGCGTCTGGTCCTGGATCCGACTCATAAAGATTCTGGGCATCAGTGCAGATCATTTCCTCGTCTGGATTCACAGAAGCGCTGGAGTCGACCTCTGATTCCCAGGCTATAGTATGAGTAAACAGCTCTGCAGACTCAACCATCTGTTCTACCTCATACTCAGACGGGCAGCTGGAGATTTGGGAGCTGTGAGGAAGCAAGTGCGATTTGGGTGACACCTTTGAGGACTGGAGTATTTGTGATGTTGAAGTTGATGTGGAGGAGAGCCCACTTAAAGGAGCACTTGATATCCGTTGAAGCACCTGCTGTTTTTGTGCCTCATCTGGAATTTGTAGCGATTGGCGTGGCCGTAAGAAAGGGATCTTATCACATTGTCCACTAAAAGAAGTAGACATTTTAGTTTGGCTGGAAGATGGTCTTTCTTCTGCAGATGTTACTGTTGCTTTAACACCTACCCCACGGACACAACCTTTTTTCCCCTTCCCAACACGCCTATTCCCCTTTCCACCAGCAGCAGGCCTTTTTCCACTCATTTTGGTGGTTAACTAATTCACAACTCTGGAGTTGTTTGCACAAAAAAACAATGGATGGGAACCGAGCAGAGCTGAGTGGCCAAACTGTGGTATTAGGCCAAAACTATTGGCTGGGTTAGATGCAGAAAAAAATTATATTCAATTTGCAACCTGATGGAGGTCAGTATAGATGGACTAATACAACAAGTCCCACACACAGCTAGAAGCCCAATATTTTTTCAGAGGTAGATGCAGAAAAAAATATATTCAGTTTGCAACCTGATGGAGGTCAGTATAGATGGACTAATACAACAAGTCCCACACACAGCTAGAAGCCCAATATTTTTTCAGAGGTAGATGCAGAAAAAAATATATTTGTGGCACCCCAGGGGTCTGGTTTTCCACAGTAATGTAATGTTATGTCTGAGAGCCGGTGGGAGGTCCTTTGGTCAGGGATCCTGTGCATGCCACACCTCCTGCCCAGTCTTGGGAGGGGAAGAACTTCCCCTGTATAAACCCGGGGCTGAGGCAGGGAGAGTCAGACAAGGAGAGTGGAGACAAGAAGCAGCATAGGAAACAGCAGAGTTACAAGGAGTCAGGGGCTGGCAGCTGCAGAGCTCGCCCTGACTAAGAAGATTCTTTACCGGACCCGGAGTCCGAGGCTGTGGGGACTAACTCCTACCCAGCAGCAGAATCCGTCAGGCAGGGGATTTCAGGTCCTCTGGCCCAGAAGCCCGAAGGCACGGTCACACGCGTGGGACCAGCACCGCCATCGTGGAGCGGAAGCCATTAGAAGGCCCCGAGTCACCGGCCATACGGGTGAGCACCACACGGTACACTCAGGGACGTGGGCTACTTACATCAGCTTCTAGCAAGGTAGCCAGAAGAGTACAGTCAGTTTGGGAGGCCTACAACTACGCCTGGCCAGGGGAGATCCCATCTGCTCAAAGACTGACCAGGCCCCGTTTGCTAGCAAGTACTCCGGGAGGGTCTGTCGTTGTTACCAGTAAAGACCCTGAACTACACCGTACCGTCTCTGAGTGGTTCCTGCTACCCCCATCATCCACGTCGGCTGCCCTGAGGCCATACCCCTCCCGTTGGGGGTTATACTATCACGCTGCACAATCCTACCACCGGCCTCAGCGGTCTGCCCTGCAGCAGCAGCTTCCTGGCTGCACTCAACGGGTGGCGTAGTCATCAACTATTTACTACTAATAGACTGCCGTCTAGTTTGACTCCCTGGGCACGGACCGGGTCACCGCCACGAGACTACAACCCTCCACTGATCCGGCTCCGGGTAGGCTCCCGCGTGCGCAACGCAGCGCGACACAGGCCCAGGGGCGCGTCAACTTTGGCGTAGTCGGCAGGATTTCGTGCCCGCAACCACCGGGTACTGCGTGCCTGAAAAGCAAAGACTGTTCAAACTTACCAGTGGTGAAGGTTTCCCGCTATCCGGCGCCATCTTCTACCTTCTTCCCGCCATCCGCGAAGTTTTCCCGCCATCCGGCGCCATCTTCGACCTTCTTCCCGCCATCCGTGGAGTTTTCCCGCCATTGGACGCCATCTTGAGGACGCCGCGCGGGAAGAAGAGGGGCGTGGACTCCGAAAGCGCGCGAGAACTGAAGCCCTGCCTCACGTCCGGACGTTGCGTAAGGTCCTGGAAGGAGCCCAGCAGACGCCGACGTCACAGGAGCGCGACGGAAGGTCCTCAACCCTGACGATCCACTGCGGAGCCGCGGCCTACGGAAGAGGATCATCGCAAGGTAGGCCACGGTCCACTAGGGGGGAGGAAGATGTCGGATACGGAGGAGAGCTTCACTGCCTCAACCCCCGCCAGCGCTACCGCTGCTGCAGTTATGCCCTTCACCATGCCCTATATCCCGGGAGCAGCTTGGCTACCCCAGTACTCAGGGGAGTCACATACCCTGCATGACTTTAGAGAAAAGCTGGATAGCCTCTTCCAGGTGTACCCCCTCACAGAAGAGCAAAAAGTGAGCATCCTGGTGGCCCAACTAACCGGGGCAGCCAAAAGGGAAGTAAAATCCTGGCCACCTGGGAGGAAGACTGTCGCAGGGATACTAACCCGGCTGAAGGACACCTTTGATACCCGCACCTCAGCCGAGATTAAGCTTAGATTCTACGGGTGCAAGCAGCGAGCGCATGAGAGTATAAGGGACTATGCACTAAACCTACAAGAGGCCCTGAGGGCCATAAAGCAGACCGACCCTGATGGGGTGGGAAACGAGGACAGGCTATTGACTGAACAATTTATAGAGGGTTTATATTGCAATGCCCACCGAACCCAGTTGCGGGCAATGGCCTTACAGGATCCCCATCTGGACTTTGCACAGTTCAAGGATAGAGCTATCCGGGTGCTCCGAGAACCAGCACCGGGTGGCGTTGTTACCCACAGGCGCCCAGCTATCACTTACCACCAGGAGGCAGCGCCCTTGTCGGCAGGGCCTGTGGGAGCTGATGCGCAGGCTTTGGACAATGACCCGGCTCCAGACCTACACCATCAGGTCCAAGAGCTAGCTAAGAGCGTTGCTGCGCTAACCCGAACTCTGCAGTCTTTACAGGTTTCCACCCCAGGGAAGATCCAGCTGGCATCCGGACCGGAGGACATCCCGTGGCGTCGACCAAGGAGGACCCCACCGGCCAGAGGAAGACCCAGTGACCGATACAGCGAGGACGGACGACCCATCTGCCGCCGCTGCAATCAACCCGGACATATGGAAAGGTACTGTTCTTTAAACGGGCACAACCTGGGGTAGAGGGCCAACCCCCAGGAAAAAGATCACCAGGCCCATCGAACTGGCGCGACAGATATGTGGGAGGACGTCCAGTCTTGCCTGTGGTACTGGATGGCATTCCCATGAGTGCCCTACTGGATACCGGGTCACAGGTCACCACCATCCCGTACGTGCTCTTCAAGCAGTACTGGAATGACTCGGATATTACCCGCTACCCTGACGACGACTTGAGTATCATCGCCAGCAATGGCCAGCCCGTGCCACAGATCGGATTTAAAGAGGTGACCCTCAAAATCGGTAGAGTCGAACTGGCCGCACAGGGACTGATCATTGTAGATATTGATAAACATGAGAGTCACCCAAAAATAACTCTAGGAACTAACGTAATTGAAAATTGTCTTGCAGAGGTGATTTTCCTTTTACAGCAGGTTGCCAAGAACGCCAGCTCCGGCGAGCAGCGGGTGCTCCAGAAAGAGATCCGGGCACTGATGCAACGGCAACAAGTGGAACTCTCCGGCGGTGAGATTGGTAGCGTAAGAATGTGTGACCCTTTTCCTATTGCCATGCCCCCAAAAAGTGAAATGATGATTTGGTGCCGGGCAGCTATTGGTCTGAGAGGTAGAGATTACCAGGCAATGGTAGAACCAGTTTACTCAGACAGTAGGCCCACCATTTTGACAGCACGGGGGGTGGTCAATGTACGCCATGGGAGGGTGCCCATTCGCATAATAAATATCGGGGAGAGGGAAGTGTACCTGCCCCGGTATGCCACGCTAGCCAAATTATATACCACTAATCAAAATTCTATACAATCTGTGGAACCCTTGCCTCCATCTCACCCGGAGGAAGGTAACGGCTCTAAGAAAGACATGGAGGACTGGTGTCAGCAACTACATTTGGGTACTGATTCCACTCCCTCACATCAGAAACAAGGAGTCTATCGGGTGGTTCAAGAGTATGAGAGAGTGTTTAGTAAACACCCGTTAGACTTCGGGCGAGTCAAGGGGGTAGAACACCGCATCCCCACGGGAGATCATCCTCCCATAAAAGAGAGGTATCGACCCGTACCCCCTGCACATTACCAACACGCCAAGGGGATGCTTAGAGACATGAAGGAGGCTGGGGTAATCCGGGATAGCTGTAGCCCCTGGGCAGCCCCACTAGTTTTAGTCAAAAAGAAAGACAACACCATGAGGATGTGTGTAGATTACCGGAAAATCAACCGTATCACACACAAGGATGCGTACCCCTTACCAAGGATAGAGGAGTCATTGGCTGCTTTAAGATCTGCTAACTTCTTCTCTACCTTGGATCTCACTAGCGGGTACTGGCAGGTTCCTGTAGCAGAGGCGGACCGGGAGAAGACCGCATTCACCACCCCGATGGGACTTAGCGAGTTCACCTGCATGCCGTTCGGACTCTGCAACGCCCCAGGAACCTTCCAACGATTAATGGAGTGCTGTCTGGGCCACAGAAACTTCGAGACGGTCCTGTTGTACCTGGACGATGTCATCGTATACTCCAAAACTTATGAGGACCACCTGAAACACCTGGCGGAGGTGTTCGAAGCTCTGGCGAGTTACGGCCTAAAGGTGAAACCCTCCAAGTGTCACCTCCTGAAACCAAAGGTGCAATACCTGGGACACGTGGTGAGCGCTGACGGAGTGGCTCCCGACCCCGATAAGATCACCGCAATTAAGGGATGGCCAAGCCCCTCCAGCGTAAAAGAAGTGCGGCAGTTCCTAGGGTTGGTAGGCTACTACCGAAGGTTTATTCCCGGTTTCACCAAAAAGGCAGCGCCTATGCAGGACCTCCTGATAGGCCAGTCCCGAAAGGCCAAGAACCAGAAGCCGCCCTTCAAATGGGAAGAGCTAGAAGAAGAGTCCTTCCGCCAGCTGAAGATGGCCCTCACGGGGGATGAAATCTTGGCGTACCCGGACTATAGCCAGCCCTTCATCCTCTACACCGACGCCAGTAACATCGGGCTAGGGGCCGTACTGTCCCAGATTCAGCAGGGGAGAGAACGAGTAATCTCCTATGCCAGCCGAAAACTGCGACCCACCGAAAGGAACCCCGAGAATTACAGCTCATTTAAGCTAGAGTTCCTGGCCGTGGTATGGGCAGTCACCGAGCGCTTTAGGCATTACCTTGCTTCTTCCCGGTTCACCGTATACACGGATAACAACCCGTTGACACACCTGGACACGGCAAGACTCGGTGCCCTGGAGCAGAGGTGGATGGCCCGTCTGTCCAACTACGAGTTCACAATCAAATACCGGGCAGGACGCTCCAATACTAACGCGGATGCCCTGTCCAGGATGCCCAACCTGCCGGACGAAGGAGAAGATCCGGAGGGACTGGAAGAAGTTGAACTCCCTGCGTTCCACCGTCATGGGACTATCCAGTATTCCCACCGGGTAAGGGGTAAGCAGGCTGCTACGTTGAACCCCTTACCCCACTACAACTGGGCGGAAACGCAAGACAGCGACCCTGCCGTCCGACTGGTGAAGGAGATGCTGACTCGGCCGGAGGCTCGCCTTGAACCAGACGCTCCGGAGGAAGCCAAACAACTATGGGCGGAGAAGAGTCGACTATTCCTTTACAAGGGGAAGTTGTGCCGCAGAATGGTCAACTCCCGGACGCATGAACTACTCTGGCAAGTAGTGGTGCCACGAAGAGACGCAGCCATGGTGATGGAGGCATACCACGACGGAGCTGGACACTTCGGGTGGAAAAAGCTGGAGTTCCTGCTGCGCGAGCGGTTCCACTGGGTAGGCATGAGGGGAACCATCGAGAGGTGGTGCAGAGACTGTGGCCCGTGCAATCTGAGAAGGAAGGACCGGGCCAGCCAGAAGACTCCCCTGCAGTCCATCGTCACCCGGCAACCGTTGGAACTGGTAGCCTTGGATCATGTAAAACTGACCCCAAGCAGAAGTGGCTACGTCTACGCGTTAACCATCGTGGATCATTACTCCCGGTTCTTGGTTGTCGTCCCCGTCAAGGACTTAACGGCTCAAACAGCAGCTAGAGCCTTCCAGCAGCACTTCTGCCGTCCACACGGGTACCCGGACCAAGTGCTGACGGACCAGGGACCTGCCTTTGAAGCGGAGGTCTTCCAGGAATTCTGCAATCTGTATGGCTGCCGGAAGATAAGGACGACACCCTACCATCCGCAAACTAATGGACTTTGTGAAAAAATGAACCAGGTGGTAATGGATCTTCTAAAAACATTGCCCCTGGAAGAACGCAGTCTGTGGCCTGAGAAGTTGCCCGATCTGGTGGACCTATACAACCACATCCCGGTAGGTTCCACCAACTGTACCCCGGCTTACCTAATGAGGGCGAGACCTGGTAAGTTACCTGTTGACCTGGAAATGGGAGTCCTGACACCTGAGGACACTTCACCAGAAACAGACTGGGACACAGAGAGGCAGCAGCAGTACCGGAGAGTACAAGAGAGCGTGGAGCGAAGTCTCTGTCAGGCTAGGGAAAGACAAGAGAAGACTTACAACCAGTATGCTCCCGCTGTTCCCCTGGTACCCGGAGAGCAGGTCTTGAAGAGGAAAAGACGGCTCCACAAGTTGGATGACCAGTGGGAGAAGGACCCGTACACCGTACTGCCTTCAAGCCACGAGAACCCGAAGGTCTGTACCATCAGTAAAGACGGAGGGGAAACCACAGCCATTGTATCCCGGGACCACCTGAAGAAGTGTCCCGAACAACTGAGGAACCCTGAAGAGGAACAAGAAGACCATCGACCCGTGGGAGAAAGGGAAGATATGGTTAGTACCGTGCTCGGGGACTTCCCTCGGTCTTGGACTCAAGTCAATGGTGCAGTTGTGGTACCCGTACTCACCTTCCTCCAACCATCATCCCAAGAACCTACGGAGCAACGGGTAGAGCTGGAAGAACAGCCGGTCCAGGAGGCAGAAGACTCCACACGAGTAGAACAGGAGAATCAACCCTCTGCTTATAGTGAGCCTGCCGTACCCCTAGTGAGACAAAGAGCCGGTAGACAGCTGCCCAGTTTACCCTTGACAGCTCCTACACCCTGTAGTTCAGGGCCAGACAGTCAGCTCCGTAGGTCCACTAGGGCCACTAGAGGCCAGTTACCCGCACGCTGGAGAATTTGAAGTGTAAAAATAGTTTTATTTATGTTTATCTGTGTATTGTTGCTTGTGTATAATTTTGTGTTTCCAGTTGTTTTTAGGAAACCTTGGTGGATTTACCGGGAATCCTTGTATATAGTTGGAGCGTAACCCAGGATGGACTAGAGACTGTTAAGGACTCGGGGTAGGACAGACCCCTACCTGGTTACGTCTCCCTGTGTTGGTGAAATGGACACCTTTGCTTTTCTTCAAAGACTGCATCCGGTTGCGGACACGCCGTAACCATCTTATGTGTTTTTCTTATAGTATTGTTATTGTTATACTTTGTTATGTTTTTCTAAATGTGTTTAGTCCCGGAGTACTAAATTTCACTAGGGGGGAATGTGGCACCCCAGGGGTCTGGTTTTCCACAGTAATGTAATGTTATGTCTGAGAGCAGGTGGGAGGTCCTTTGGTCAGGGATCCTGTGCATGCCACACCTCCTGCCGAGTCTTGGGAGGGGAAGAACTTCCCCTGTATAAACCCGGGGCTGAGGCAGGGAGAGTCAGACAAGGAGAGTGGAGACAAGAAGCAGCATAGGAAACAGCAGAGTTACAAGGAGTCAGGGGCTGGCAGCTGCAGAGCTCGCCCTGACTAAGAAGATTCTTTACCGGACCCGGAGTCCGAGGCTGTGGGGACTAACTCCTACCCAGCAGCAGAATCCGTCAGGCAGGGGATTTCAGGTCCTCTGGCCCAGAAGCCCGAAGGCACGGTCACACGCGTGGGACCAGCACCGCCATCGTGGAGCGGAAGCCATTAGAAGGCCCCGAGTCACCGGCCATACGGGTGAGCACCACACGGTACACTCAGGGACGTGGGCTACTTACATCAGCTTCTAGCAAGGTAGCCAGAAGAGTACAGTCAGTTTGGGAGGCCTACAACTACGCCTGGCCAGGGGAGATCCCATCTGCTCAAAGACTGACCAGGCCCCGTTTGCTAGCAAGTACTCCGGGAGGGTCTGTCGTTGTTACCAGTAAAGACCCTGAACTACACCGTACCGTCTCTGAGTGGTTCCTGCTACCCCCATCATCCACGTCGGTTGCCCTGAGGCCATACCCCTCCCGTTGGGGGTTATACTATCACGCTGCACAATCCTACCACCGGCCTCAGCGGTCTGCCCTGCAGCAGCAGCTTCCTGGCTGCACTCAACGGGTGGCGTAGTCATCAACTATTTACTACTAATAGACTGCCGTCTAGTTTGACTCCCTGGGCACGGACCGGGTCACCGCCACGAGACTACAACCCTCCACTGATCCGGCTCCGGGTAGGCTCCCGCGTGCGCAACGCAGCGCGACACAGGCCCAGGGGCGCGTCATATTCAGTTTGCAACCTGATGGAGGTCTGTATAGATAGATTAATAGAACAAGTCCCACACACAGCTAGAAGCCCAATATTTTTTCAGAGGTAGATGCAGAAAAAAATATATTCAGTTTGCAACCTGATGGAGGTCAGTATAGATGGACTAATACAACAAGTCCCACACACAGCTAGAAGCCCAATATTTTTTCAGAGGTAGATGCAGAAAAAAATTATATTCAGTTTGCAACCTGATGGAGGTCTGTATAGATGGATTAATAGAACAAGACCCACACACAGCTAGAAGCCCAATATTTTTTCAGAGGTAGATGCAGAAAAAAATATATTCAGTTTGCAACCTGATGGAGGTCAGTATAGATGGACTAACAGAGAAAGTCCCACACACTACTAGAAGGCCAAATATTTTTTCAGAGGTACTGTAGATGCAGATAAAAATTATTTTTAATTTGCAACCTGATGGAGGTCAGTATAGATGGACTAATAGAGAAAGTCCGACACACTACTAGAAGGCCAAATATTTTTTCAGAGCTAGATGCAGAAAAAAATTATATTCAGTTTGCAACCTGATGGAGGTCAGTATAGATGGATTAATAGAACAAGACCCACACACAGCTAGAAGCCCAATATTTTTTCAGAGGTAGATGCAGAAAAAAATATATTCAGTTTGCAACCTGATGGAGGTCAGTATAGATGGACTAACAGAGAAAGTCCCACACACTACTAGAAGGCCAAATATTTTTTCAGAGGTACTGTAGATGCAGATAAAAATTATTTTTAATTTGCAACCTGATGGAGGTCAGTATAGATGGACTAATAGAGAAAGTCCGACACACTACTAGAAGGCCAAATATTTTTTCAGAGCTAGATGCAGAAAAAAATTATATTCAGTTTGCAACCTGATGGAGGTCAGTATAGATGGATTAATACAACAAGACCCACACACTGGTCTTGCTAATACATGTGGGGACAAATGACACCGCAAGAAAGGACCTGGAAACCATCTGCAGTGACTTTGAAGACTTAGGCAAGAAAGTGAAAGAATTGGGAGCGCAGGTGGTCTTCTCATCCATCCTCCCAGTGGATGACCATGGAACAATGAGGTGGAATAAGATTCTACAGGTGAACAACTGGCTACGTCGATGGTGCCGTCAACAAGGATTTGGATTTCTGGATCACGGGATAAATTACCTATACGATGGACTACTTGCTAGAGATGGGGTGCACCTTACGAAGACTGGAAAACATGTATTTGGAAGTCGCCTTCCTACACTCATCAGGAGAGCTTTAAACTAGAACAATGTGGGAAGGGAAGCAAAAGGCCAGAAAAAGCCATACAGCTGACAAATACTATTGAGATCTCTGCTACTGGAAGTGGAAAGAAAGAACAAAGACAAAAAAATCTAAATAAAAATATGGGAGGAAGAGAAACCAATCACAAACTAAAATGTTTTTATACAAATGCACAAAGCATGGGCAACAAACAAGGAGAATTGGAACTACTAATGCAGGAAAAGAAATATGATGTCATTGGAATCACTGAAACTTGGTGGGACGATACACATGATTGGAATAAAAGGCTAAAAGGATACAACTTATTTGCAAGAAACAGAATTGATAAACGAGGAGGAGGTGTCGCATTGTATGTTAGAAAAGCGTATATCTGCACAGAGATTGAAGCTTCAGAGACTGGGAGTTCTGTGGAAACTGTTTGGGTAAGAATACAAGGAGAGAACAACGGAAAGGACACCATTGTAGGCATTTACTACAGGCCACCTGGGCAAGCTGAAGATATGGATGAACTCTTTATGTATCAAATGACCAAGTTCTCCAAAAAATATGACGTAGTGGTCATGGGAGATTTCAACTATCCAGACATTTGTTGGGAATCTCTCTCAAGTAAAACTAACAGGTCAAGCAAATTCTTATCCTCTCTTGCTGACAACTTTATCTTCCAAAAGGTAGGGGAGAAAACAAGGGTTCTGCTACTTTGGATCTAATCCTTATAAACAGGGAGGAAATGGTTGAGGAGGTAAAGGTGGCTGGGACCCTAGGAGGCAGCGATCATGCTATTATAGAATTTTGGATAACTAGAGGAGGAAGACATGTGAAGACTCAAACTTCAAGGTTAGATTTTAGAAAGGCAGATTTTAAGAGACTCAGAAAGAGAATAGGAGGGATCCAATGGCTGGATGTCCTTAAGGACAAAAATGTCCAGGAAGGATGGGAAATTTTTAAAAATGAGATTCTCAAAGCACAATTGTTAACAATCCCGAAAAGTAGGAAGAATGGGAAGCATTTAAGGAAACCAGGATGGATGAACACAGAACTTAAACACATGCTAAAAAGAAAGAAAGAAATGTTTATTAAATGGAAAGAGGGAGGCATATCTAAAGAAGATTATAATGCAGTCTGCAGATCCTGCAGGGCACGTATCAGGTTAGCTAAAGCTGACAATGAATTAAGGCTTGCAAGAGATGTCAAAAGCAATAAAAAAGGATTTTGGGGGTATGTCAAAAGTAAAAGAAAAGTCAAAGATGCTATAGGATTTTTACAGGATGAAAATGGAGAAATGGTAAGAGAGGATGTTGAGAAGGCCGAACTTTTTAATTCCTATTTTGCATCTGTTTTCTCTCAGAAAGAAAATGTAACATCAACTGATTTTCACTGTCCTTTTAAAGGAATAGAAGAATCCAAGTTATCTGTAAACAGAAAGATTGTGAGGGAATATTTAGCTAACATAAATGAGTTCAAGTCTCCAGGTCCAGATGAATTACACCCCAGAGTACTGAAGGAGATCGTAGAAGAAATTTTAGAACCACTCTCCATAATCTTTGAAAATTCTTGGAGAACAGGAGAAGTCCCAGAAGACTGGAGAAGAGCAAATGTTGTTCCTATCTTCAAAAAGGGGAAGAAGGTGGACCCAGGGAACTATAGGCCGGTGAGTCTGACTTCTATACCAGGAAAGATCTTTGAACAAATTATTAAACATCATGTATGTAAGTACCTGGATAAGAATGAAGTGATTAACCAGAGTCAGCATGGGTTTGTAACTAACAAGTCATGTCAGACTAACTTAATTTCCTTCTATGACAGAATCACTGACTGGGTGGATCAGGGAAATGCTGTAGATATAGTATATCTTGACTTCAGCAAAGCATTTGACAAAGTATCTCACACCATCCTTATTGAAAAAATGACCAAGTATGCAATGGACCAGGCAACTGTTAGGTGGATTCATAACTGGCTTAGTGATCGGACTCAAAGGGTGGTTGTAAATGGCTTCACATCCAGCTGGATGAATGTCTCAAGTGGGATACCACAGGGCTCTGTCCTGGGACCTGTATTGTTCAACATCTTCATCAATGATTTAGATGAAGGAATTGAGGGTAAACTGATTAAATTTGCTGATGACACAAAGCTAGGAGGGATAGCTAATACTAGAGAAGAGAGAGAGAGGATTCAAAAAGACCTAAATAAACTGGAGCAGTGGGCAGCAACCAACAGAATGGTTTTTAACAGGGAAAAATGCAAAGTACTACATCTGGGCAATAAAAATGAAAAAAGCATATACAGAATGGGAGGAATAGAGCTAAGCAACAGTACATGTGAAAAAGACTTAGGTATACTAATAGATCATAGACTGAACATGAGTCAACAGTGTGATGCAGCAGCAAAAAAGGCAAATACAATTCTGGGATGTATTAACAGAAGCATACAGTCTAGATCACTTGAAGTCATTATCGGTCTTTACTCCTCTTTGGTCAGACCTCATCTGGAATACTGTGTACAGTTTTGGGCACCGCATTTTAAAAAAGACATAGACAAACTGGAACAAGTTCAGAGAAGAGCGACCAGAATGGTGACTGGTCTGCAAACCATGTCCTATGAGGAACGGTTGCAGGATTTGGGAATGTTTAGCTTGCAAAAAAGAAGACTGAGAGGAGACTTAATAGCTGTCTACAAATATGTCAAGGGCTGTCACATTGTAGAAGGATCATCTTTATTCTCATTTGCACAGGGAAAGACTAGAAGCAACGGGATGAAACTAAATGGGAGGAGACACAGATTAGATATTAGAAAAAACTTTTTGACAGTTAGGGTGATTAATGAGTGGAACAGGCTGCCACGAGAGGTGGTGAGTTCCCCTTCAATGGACGTCTTCAAACAGAGGCTGGACAGACATCTGTCTGAGATGATTTAGTGAATCCTGCTTTGAGCAGGGGGTTGGACCAGATGACCCAGGAGGTCCCTTCCAACTCTACCATTCTATGACTTCTATGACTTCTATGACACAGCTAGAAGCCCAATATTTTTTCAGAGGTAGATGCAGAAAAAAATATATTCAGTTTGCAACCTGATGGAGGTCAGTATAGATGGACTAATACAACAAGTCCCACACACTGCTAGAAGCCCAATATTTTTTCAGAGTTAGATGCAGAAAAAAATATATTCAGTTTGCAACCTGATGGAGGTCAGTATAGGTGGACTAATAGAACAAGTCCCACACACTGCTAGAAGGCCAAATATTTTTTCAGAGCTAGATGCAGAAAAAAATTAGATTCAGTTTGCAACCTGATGGAGGTCAGTATAGATGGACTAATAGAATGATGCTATGCCCAAAAGATTTTACTTCACTAGGTGCAGTAAAAAAATTGGTATTCTATACACAGGTGGTATATCTTGCAACACAGATAGGCTACTCCACTGACTAACACACTCTGCAATAGGCCAAAAAGGATTAGCTTTGCTAGATTCAGCCAAATGCTGTGAAAAAAACTTGCACAGCACTGGCACAGACCTGCCTGGCAAAAACTGATAGGAACTGATGTAAGATAGTCCTGAAAAGGACTCCAATTACAATTAGTCTTTACTCCCACAACCTATCTATTTAAGAGCACAGACCTGCCTGATAAAAGTCGTAGGAAATGCTGTAACCTAGTCCTTAAAAGGACTGCAATCACAACTATTCCCTACTCCCAAGCTATCTGTATATTTGTGCGAAAATTGGCTTGAAATTAACAAGGTATAGCGCACACAGCAACAGCGGTGCCGTCTAACACGCAGCTGCAGCAGTGAGAAAATGGTGGCGACGGGGAAAATGGCTTGGTCTTATAGGGCAAGGACATGTGACATACACTGCCAATGACACATGCCCTTGCTTGTGTGAAAAAAAGCACTTCGCTCCGTGTGTGCGCTGCTGATAGGCTGACAGATTGCACCTCCCCACTGTAAATGCGGGAAAGAGAAAAAAAAATGGAGATCTTCATTGTTCCTGCAGAGATCCATCCCCTGCCCCTCCCCCCACCCCGCTGTACACTCAAACTGCGTATTAACATTAATTTTCATCATTACTGAGAAAAAATCCAGTTATGATTTTAGTGCACGAACAGTTATCGAACATAACCTCGAACAGCCGAATTTTTCTCAAATTGTTCGTGTTCGCCGAACGGCTCGAACACCGCCCAAAACAGCTCGAATTTGAGATTGGCGAACAGTTCGAGTAGAACAACGCTCATCTCTAATGAGATTATCTTAGAAAGAGGCATGAAACGAGCTATACACTATCGTCTTCACAAAGATTTTTCAAATGCATATATTCAACACCTTACCATATTGTATGCTAGTAATACATCACTTATGTGCTTTTCTGAATCCTTGCTTTATGACCTAAAATATGTCAGTTCCATTACCAACAGATTGTTCTGGTGGCGCTGTGGTGCGCATGCACACTTCGACCCCTGTGATCGCTCGACGCCATCTAGCATCTGTATGTCTGCTGTGCATGACCGGGAGCCCTGGAATGCTTCCACGCTCCTGTGTATACGTGGCTGCGACTTGATGGCTAGGCAGCGACCACTTGACGTGGCGCGCATGCGCCAGGTGAGCAGCACTATTGGTCAGTCTAAGATCACATACAATACCATGTGACAGGTTGCTAAGGATACAAAAAAGGTCCTGTTGAGCTTCTATCACACAACTTCCCATTGAAAAAGCAAAAACTACAACTATGTGAAACATGCATCAGGGACTGTCTTTTATCCGATTACTGCCAACTAGAGATTAGTGTTGAGCCACCCCCGTAGTGTTCGAGTTCGGTTCGGTTCGTCGAACACCCGTGTGTTCGCCGAACTGTTCGTCGAACTGTTCGTCGAACACCTTCGAACACCGTTAAAACCAATGGCAGGCAAACAAAAACACATAGAAACACATAGAAAACACCTTCAAAGGTGTCCAAAAGCTGACAAACTGCTCAGAAGACACAACTAACACATGGAAAAGTGACAAGTACATATAGTCATGCGAAAAGAAAAGAGGTGGAGGAGTAAAAGGAGGGGGAGACACAGATATAGGCATGTCATGCCCTTCTAAAATCCAAAAAGTGAGAAGCCGAGACGGCCAGTCCGCTCCTGCCCGTGCCACCTCCGTGTCGCCGGGTTTGTGCCAGAGCCGCGGTGAACCCTGACGGCCAGCCCCCCTCTCCCAATACTGGTGCCTGTCCGCTGGTGGGTCGAGAGAGCCCCCCTGTGGTGGAGGCAGCTCTAAGCTTTTTAATTTAAATTGTCCCTCTAATTTGAATGAATACACTTTAAATCCATTTACAAGGATCTATTGGAGGGCAAGTCTCATGCCAGCAGCCGCGTAATTCCAGCTCCAGTAGCGTCCACTAAAGCTGCTGCAGTTAAAAAGCTTTTATAAGGATCGAGCTCGGCTGTCCACCGCAAGGCATCCTAGTGCCAGTCCCAGCCCCTATGCCTTGGGGTGCCTCCTGATGCTCTTCACTAAGTATCCCGTGGTCCCGAAGCATTTCCTTTGAAAAAATTAAGTGTCCAAACTACAGGTGGTGTAGCTTGCTTAACAGCCGGGATAATCCGCTGACTAGCAGACACTGCTACTAGGCACAAAGTATTTCCTGGGCTAGATGCAGTTAAAAATTTGTAAGTAGATACTCTCGTTGGATGCTGAGAAAGCATTCCATAGAGTCTCCTGGCACGCCATATATGATTCTCTTAAAAAGCTTGGGGTAGGGGTCTAGGGGACCCTTTTATAGCCAAAATCACGGCCCTGTATCACAATACGTCACCTAGGCTGAAGATAAATGGAACTGTAGCACCGAGGGCTCGGTTGCTACAGACGTATTGCACCTCACCCAGAGGTGTGATATCTCACTCTCAGATAAGGATGGAGTGTGGATCAGGACCCGACACCTGCATGCATTACACCACATTGCCGTGGGGCAGGGCGACCAATATGCCCCTGAGATGGGCACGACAGTCCCTGTCCCTGGCTGGAGTGGGGGGAGGGAACACTGAGGAAGGGGAACCCTGCAGTGCAGGAGCAGGTAGGAAGCAGTTCCTGGGTGTATTGAGAAGGGAGTATAAAAGGTGGGCACCATCTTAGTTCAGTGCAGAGAAGTCTGAGCAGAAGTGGCAGGGAGCAGGGGCTCTGCATGAGCTCTGCTCCGGAGGCGGGCCTAGTAACAGAGGCCCAGGCCTGCAAGAGGGAGAAGGAAGGAAGAGGAGCGGAGAAGGCTCCAGGAACGAGGAATGAAGGGATCGCCACCGCACGCCCGAATCCACCTGCGTGGAGGGGTCAGGCCAAAGGGGGAGACCGGTCCCCGAACTAGTGGAGGCAGGAAACGACCCTCAGCTAGAAACCGGAGGCTCTGACATTTTATGTGGCGCAGCCCCTTGCTCCACCCGCTAGGAAGGCACCACATAGGGTCAGGGAAACTGGCGCCAAGTTTACCAAGAGGAGGCCCGAGGCAGCCGGACAGAAGTGTTGGTAAGAAAGGCCAGACAAAGGACACACAAAGGGGGTCCTGTGAAGCGCTCCAAAGTTATCTGGGAGTTGTCTGAGCCCCTCACCTGGTGAGCACAGTACGACGTGGGCAGCCATTACCTGCAGACGTGGTCTGGATAATAAGAACTGTGAGTAAAGGCCCTGAACTGCATCACTGACTACGTGTCGTTACTGCTGCTGCCCTGCACCATCACCCCCATCCTCCGCATACACTGCCCTGAGGCTATACTCCTCCCGTGGGGAGTTATGCTACGCTCTGCTGCACCCACAACACCAGCCTTAGCGGTCTGCCCTGTAGCGGCGGTTCACTCTGACCGCAATCCACGGGTGGCGTAGTCGGACATTTAAACATCAAAACCACATAAATAGTTCCGCCACTGGTTTGACCGCCCTGAGCCACGGAACCGGATCGCCGCCACGAAGACTACAACCACCAGCATCCACCAAAAAGGGTCCGGCTCCGGGTGTCCCAAGGCCCAGGGGGTGCGTCAGAACATTTTCATCACCTTTCACAATCACCAATGGGACAAGGCAGGGATGTCCTCTGTCCCCTCTCTTATACATCCTAGTGACGGAGCACCTGCTCTCATCAATTCGCCATAACCCCAATATTAGGTGGATTGAGGTGGGAGGCACCGAGTACAAGTGCTCTCTATTTGCTGATGATGTCCTAGTATATATCACTCAATCACATATATCCATCCCTGCTGTTATGGCTGAAATAGATCACTTTGTTACATGGTAAAATTTTAAAATCAATGCAGCGAAGTCTGAGGCCCTCGATGTCTCCCTCCCTAAATCCATATAGGATTCCATCCAGTCCAACTTTCCCTTTGCCTGGCCCTCACAGGGTATCAAATACTTAGGAATTCCTATTCATAGAGACCTCTCCCATCTATGTTATCTTAATTTTGGGCCCTTTATTGAACAATTCCATACAGACCACGGTTGGCAAGTTGGAACTGTGAGATTCACTACGTGCACCACTGGTATTTTGTGGAAAAGCACATGTAAGATTCTGCAACAGTCTCTGCTGATACTCCTGCATGCGTGCATCCCTTTCTATGGCAGGAATAATTTCTGCAAATTTACTTTTGTACCGGGGATCTAACAGTGTGGCAACCCAGTAGTCAGGATTATTTCTAATTCTCACAATTCGAGGGTCATGTTGCAGGTAGTGCAGCAAGAAGGCACTCATGTGTGTTGCGCATCCAGGAGCACCAAGTCCCTGTTGTGTTGGTGGCGAGGTAACAATCATGCTTCCTTCCTCTGTCCTCTCCCCCCAACCTCGCACAACAGAAATGTGATCAAGGTCTCCCTCATCTGATGAGTCTTCCATCAGTTCGTCCTCCACTTCTTCCTGGGCTCCTGCACCTTCCTCACTAGTTTGGCTGCTACCATGCGCCCTGGTAAAATCATCTCCCCCACCCTCACATGCCTGCCGCCCTGGTGCTGCCGACCGTCTGGACCTTGCAGATGTTAGCCCTTCCGCATACAACTCCTCCTCCTCTACTTCCTCCACCTCCTCTTGTGCCACCACCTGACTCCGAATTCTGTTTAACATGTGCTCCAGCATGTAAATCACCGGAATAGTCATGCTGATAATGGCATCGTCAGCACTAAACATCTTCGTCGCCATTTCAAAACTGTGCAGAAGGGTGCATAGGTCCCTGATCTGAGACCACTCCTCCAGCGTGATTTGCCCCACCTCTGAATCTCGTTGGCCCAGGCTATATGTCAGAACGTATTGCACCAGGGCTTGTCGGTGCTGCCACAGTCGCTGCAACATGTGCAGAGTTGAATTCCACCGGGTAGGCACATCGCATTTTAGCCGGTGAAGTGGCAGGCCCAACGACTTCTGTAGAGATGTAAGTCGCTGAGCTGCGGGATGCGAACGGCGGAAGTGAGCACACAGCGACCGTGCCCTCTGCAGAAGGCCATCTAGTCTGGGATAGTGGGCTAAAAATTGCTGGACAACCAGGTTCAACACGTGAGCCATACAAGGCACGTGTGTGACATTGCCCCGGCGAAGGGCCGCACCCAGGTTTGCAGCATTGTCGCACACGGCCTTCCCTGGTTTCAGGTCCAGTGGAGACAACCATTCATGAAATTGGTTCTCCAGAGCTGACCACAACTCCTCAGCTGTGTGACTCACATTTCCCAGACATTTCAATGTAAAAACCGCCTGATGACGTTGAGCCCTACTGCCAGCATAGTAAGGAGGTGTGCAGGATCCCTTCTGCGCAGTTAGAAAGCTTGTGGCATGACCAGACAGGCTTTGGGTGCAGGTGGAAGACCGAGAGGAGGTTGAGGAGGCAGAAGCAGTGGAGGAAAAATGACATAAAGAGGATTGACGCACAACTCGTGGGGACGGCAAGACTTGGACAGCAGCCCCTTGTCCTGCTGTCACCATAGTTACCCAGTGCCCAGTCAGCGACATGTAACGCCCCTGTCCATGCCTACTCGTCCAAGTGTCTGTGGTGAAATGCACCCTGTCACACACAGAGTTTCTCAAAGAAGCGGTGATGTTGTGTGCGACATGCTGGTGGAGCGCAGGCACACCTTTCTTTGAGAAGTAGTGCCGACTGGGCATCTGGTACTGGGGCACTGCGACGGACATAAGGTCTCGAAAATCCTCTGTGTCCACCAGGCGGAAAGGCAGCATTTCTGTAGCCAAGAGCTTGCAGATGGTGAAATTCAACCTCTTAGCTTTCTCATGGCTAGGAGGAAATGGTCTTTTACTTGTCCACATCTGAGGGACCGAGGGCTGGCTATTGTGCTTAGACGGGGTTGATAAGGGTGTCCCCGGCAAACTGCCGGTCTGTGAGGAAGATGCAGGCGGACATGTTAGGTTGCCTTGATCCAAAGGTGGTGCTATCGATGTCGGACAGCGCTCAAGACCAGCTGGTGTTACCACCTCCAAAGAAAATGATGACCTGCCAATCACGCTGGCTGTTGCGGGTAAAGAGGTGGCAGGTCTGCGCCCCAAAACAGGTGTGACTGCTGTCCCCCCAGTCACAGAGGATGAAGAGGCCGCGGATGCACAAGATATGGCAGACGGTGGTTGGCCCGGCCGGCTAGACCGCATTGTAGCACACTGAGCTTCCCACTGCAACTTATGCTTCATGTCCATGTGCCGGTTCATGCATGAAGTACTCAAACTATGTATTTTTTGGCCTCTACTTAGCTTTTGCTGACAAATGTTACAGATAACACGAGTTGGGTCATCTTTATCGATCTGAAAAAATGCCCAGGCTATGCAAGGCTAAGCACCCATGCGACCTGAAGAGCCACCACGACTTGTGGTGAGAGGCAGAGTTGTGTTTGAGGATGCAGTTGTTGACGTGCTTCCAGTACTACGTCTCTGTCCAGGAAGGCGCAACCTGACCTCGTCGTCACTAGCATCTTCCTCCACCTCCTCTGCTGACCTCATCTCTTGGCTGACTGTGGGTTGACAGTAAGTGGGATCTCCGACCTCATCATCATCACCCTGTGCGTTATCACACCCGTCGTCCTCAGAGCCAACCTGTTCCTGCCCTGACAAAAAACTAAAGTTGTCGCTCCAATCAGGTATTTGAGTCTTATCATCGTCTTCCTCATTGTCTCCACCAACAGGAGTTACAGTTTGGGAATGAGGGTCTACATTATGGTCAGAACCTTCTGCGTCTGGTCCTGGATCCGACTCATAAAGATTCTGGGCATCAGTGCAGATCATTTCCTCGTCTGGATTCACAGAAGCGCTGGAGTCGACCTCTGATTCCCAGGCTATAGTATGAGTAAACAGCTCTGCAGACTCAACCATCTGTTCTACCTCATACTCAGACGGGCAGCTGGAGATTTGGGAGCTGTGAGGAAGCAAGTGCGATTTGGGTGACACCTTTAAGGACTGGAGTATTTGTGATGTTGAAGTTGATGTGGAGGAGAGCCCACTTAAAGGAGCACTTGATATCCGTTGAAGCACCTGCTGTTTTTGTGCCTCATCTGGAATTTGTAGCGATTGGCGTGGCCGTAAGAAAGGGATCTTATCACATTGTCCGCTAAAAGAAGTAGACATTTTAGTTTGGCTGGAAGATGGTCTTTCTTCTGCACCTACCCCACGGACACAACCTTTTTTCCCCTTCCCAACACGCCTATTCCCCTTTCCACCAGCAGCAGGCCTTTTTCCACTCATTTTGGTGGTTAACTAATTCACAACTCTGGAGTTGTTTGCACAAAAAAACAATGGATGGTAACCGAGCAGAGCTGAGTGGCCAAACTGTGGTATTAGGCCAAAACTATTGGCTGGGTTAGATGCAGAAAAAAATTATTTTTAATTTGCAACCTGATGGAGGTCAGTATAGATGGACTAATAGACCAAGTCCCACACACCGCTAGAAGCCCAAATATTTTTTCAGAGCTAGATGCAGAAATTTTTTTTATTCAATTTGCAACCTGATGGAGGTCAGTATAGATGGACTAATAGACCAAGTCCCAAACACTGCTAGAAGCCCAAATATTTTTTCAGAGCTAGATGCAGAAAAAAATTATTTTTAATTTGCAACCTGATGGAGGTCAGTATAGATGGACTAATAGACCAAGTCCCACACACTGCTAGAAGCCCAAATATTTTTTCAGAGCTAGATGCAGAAAAAAATTATTTTTAATTTGCAACCTGATGGAGGTCAGTATAGATGGACTAATAGAACAAGTCCCACACGCTGCTAGAAGCCCAAATATTTTTTCAGAGATAAATGAAGAAAAAAATTATTTTTAATTTGCAACCTGATGGAGGTCAGTATAGATGGACTAATAGACCAAGTCCCACACACTGCTAGAAGCCCAAATATTTTTTCAGAGCTAGATGCAGAAAAAAATTAGATTCAGTTTGCAACCTGATGGAGGTCAGTATAGATGGACTAATAGAATGATGCTATGCCCAAAAGATTTTACTTCACTAGGTGCAGTAAAAAAATTGGTATTCTATACACAGGTGGTATATCTTGCAACACAGATAGGCTACTCCACTGACTAACACACTCTGCAATAGGCCAAAAAGGATTAGCTTTGCTAGATTCAGCCAAATGCTGTGAAAAAAACTTGCACAGCACTGGCACAGACCTGCCTGGCAAAAACTGATAGGAACTCATGTAACCTAGTCCTGAAAAGGACTCCAATTACAATTAGTCTTTACTCCCACAATCTATCTATTTAAGAGCACAGACCTGCCTGATAAAAGTCGTAGGAAATGCTGTAACCTAGTCCTTAAAAGGACTGCAATCACAACTATTCCCTACTCCCAAGCTATCTGTATATTTGTGCGAAAATTGGCTTGAAATTAACAAGGTATAGCGCACACAGCAACAGCGGTGCCGTCTAACATGCAGCTGCAGCAGTGAGAAAATGGTGGCGACGGGGAAAATGGCTTGGTCTTATAGGGCAAGGACATGTGACATACACTGCCAATCACACATGCCCTTGCTTGTGTGAAAAAAAGCACTTCGCTCCGTGTGTGCGCTGCTGATAGGCTGACAGATTGCACCTCCCCACTGCAAATGCGGGAAAGAGAAAAAAAAATGGAGATCTTCATTGTTCCTGCAGAGATCCATCCCCTGCCCCCCCCCCCCACCCCGCTGTACACTCAAACTGCGTATTAACATTAATTTTCATCATTACTGAGAAAAAATCCAGTTATGATTTTGGTGCACGAACAGTTATCGAACATAACCTCGAACAGCCGAATTTTTCTCAAATTGTTCGTGTTCGCCGACCGGCTCGAACACCGCCCAAAACAGCTCGAATTTGAGATTGCGCCATTTCTGGGGCGGCTGACGGCTGGTGTTTCTAGCCTGGGAGGGGGCCAATATTCATGGCTCCCTTCCTGGGCTATTAATATCAGCCCCCAGCTGTCTGCCTAGCCTTTGCTAGCTATTAAATTAGGGGGGACCCCACGTCATTTTTTTTGGGGGGTCCCCCATTTTAATAGCTAGTAAAGGCTATGTATTCAGCTGGGGGCTGATATTAGTAGCCTGGGAAGCTCCGTGGGTATTACCCCCTTCCCAGGCTTCAAACATCTGCCCCAGCCGTCTGCTTAACCTCCGCTAGAGCCTAAAATTAAGGGGAACCCCACGCCAATTTTTTTTAATAATAAATCCTTTATTTTAATACTAAATGACAAGTACAGTAACCAACACTATCACTGTACTTCATATATATGTGACTGACATGTTTCTATCTATCTAATCTATGTGTGATGCTCTATCTTTCTGTTCTAAATTGTCGGGTACCGCTGCTGAATTGCCGGCCGGCTTTTTTAAAGAGACAGTGCATGAAAACACTATTATTTTTTTAAATAAATCCTTTACACTAAATGACAAGTACAGTAAGCAACACTATCACTGTACTTATTATATATGTGACTGACATGTTTCTATCTATCTAATCTATGTGTGAAGCTCTATTCTTTCTGTTCTAAATTGTCGGGTACAGATGCTGAATTGCCGGCCGGCTTTTTTAAAGAGACAGTGCATGAAAACACTAATATTTTTTTTAATAAATCCTTTACACTAAATGACAAGTGCAGTAACCAACACTGTCACTGTGCTTCTTATATGTGTGACTGACATGTTTCTATCTATCTAATCTATGTGTGATGCTCTATTCCTTCTTGTCTAAATTGTCGGGTACCGGTGTATGCCGCTGCTGAATTTGCCGGCCGGCTTTTTTAAAGAGAGTGTCTTCTGAGCAGTTTGTCAGCTTTTGGACACCTTTGCAGGTGTTTTCTATGTGTTTCTATGTGTTTTTGTTTGCCTGCCATTGGTTTTAACGGTGTTCGACGGTGTTCTAAGGTGTTCGACGAACAGTTCGACGAACAGTTCCTCGAACATCCCGGTGTTCGACGAACCGAACCGAACCCGAACACTACGGGGGTGGCTCAACACTACTGCCAACCTGAGCCTTCAGCCATACCTAGGTAAGATGTGCCATACTTATGTGTATACGTAGCATTGCCACTAGACGCGAGACATGGCATTCATTCTATGGTGTGGGAGTTATTGATATGCATACATTCCTTTACTTTCTGACACCTCAAAAACAATCCCCAGTATGTTGGCTTAATGGTTCCTCCTAAGCACTACAGTGGTGGCCAAAAGTATTGGCACCCCTGCAATTCTGTCAGATAATACTCAGTTTCTTCCTGAAAATGATTGCAATCACAAATTCTTTGGTATAATTATCTTCATTTAATTTGCTTGCAAGGAAAAAACACAAAAGAGAATGAAGCAAAAATCAAATCATTGATTATTTCACACAAAACTCCAAAAATGGGCCAGACAAAAGTATTGGCACCCTCAGCCTAATACTTGGTTGCACAACTTTTAGCCAAAATAACTGCGAACAACCGCTTCCGGTAACCAGCAATGAGTTTCTTACAATGCTCTGCTGGAATTGTAGACCATTCTTCTTTGGAAAACTGCTCCAGGTTCCTGATATTTGAAGGGTGCCTTCTCCAAACTGCCATTTTGAGATCTCTTCACAGGTGTTCTATGGGATTCAGGTCTGGACTCATTGCTGGCCACCTTAGAAGTCTCCAGTGCTTTCTCTCAAACCATTTTATAGTGCTTTTGGAAGTGTGTTTTGGGTCATTGTCCTGCTGGAAGACCCATGACCTCTGAGGGAGACCCAGCTTTCTCACACTGGGCCCTACATTATGCTGCAAAATTTGTTGGTAGTCTTCAGACTTCATAATGCCATGCACACGGTCAAGTAGTCCAGTGCCAGAGGCAGCAAAGCAACCCCAAAACATCAAGGAACCTCAACCATGTTTGACTGTAGGGACCGTGTTCTTTTCTTTGAATGCCTCTTTTTTTTCCTGTACACTCTATGTTGATGCTTTTTCCCAAAAAGCTCTACTTTTGTCTCATCTGACCAGAGAACATTCTTCCAAAACGTTTTAGGTTTTCTCAGGTAAGTTTTGGCAAACTCCAGCCTGGCTTTTTTATGTCTCGGGGTAAGAAGTGGGGTCTTCCTGGGTATCCTACCATACAGTCCCTTTTCATTCAGACGCCGACGGATAGTACGGGTTGACACTGTTGTACCCTCAGACTGCAGGGCAGCTTGAACTTGTTTGGATGTTAGTCGAGGTTCTTTATCCACCATCTGCACAATCTTGCGTTGAAATCTCTCGTCAATTTTTCTTTTCCGTCCACATCTAGGGAGGTTAGCCACAGTGCCATGGGCTTTAAACTTCTTGATGACACTGTGCACGGAAGACATAGGAACATTCAGGTCTTTGGAGATGGACTTGTAGCCTTGAGATTGCTCATGCTTCCTCACAATTTGGTTTCTCAAGTCCTCAGACAGTTCTTTGGTCTTCTTTCTTTTCTCCATGCTCAATGTGGTACACACAAGGACACAGGACAGAGATTGAGTCAAATTTAATCCATGTTAAGTGGCTGCAAGTGAGATTTAATTATTGCCAACACCTGTTAGGTGACACAGGTAAGTTACAGGTGCTGTTAATTACACGAATTAGAGAAGCATCACATGATTTTTCAAACAGTGCCAATACTTTTGTCCACCCCCTTTTTTAGGTTTGGTGTGGAATTGTATCTAATTTGGCTTTAGGACAATTCTTTTTGTGTTTTTTCATTGAGGATAAATTAAATGAAGATAATAATACCAAAGAATTTGTGATTGCAATCATATTCAGGAAGAAACTGAGTATTATCTGACAGAATTGCAGGGGTGCCAATACTTTTGGCCACCACTGTATATGCTTTTGATTATCTTCTACAGTTTTTTGCTTATGAGGCATTACTAATTACGGATGATTAATTGCTGTCATATCTGTCTCCCTGTCCTGTTTACATATTTTTTACTACATGTTTAAGTGTGTTTTAGTGTTGAGCCACCCCCGTAGTGTTCGAGTTCGGTTCGGTTCGTCGAACACCCGTGTGTTCGCCGAACTGTTCGTCGAACTGTTCGTCGAACACCTTCGAACACCGTTAAAACCAATGGCAGGCAAACAAAAACACATAGAAACACATAGAAAACACCTTCAAAGGTGTCCAAAAGCTGACAAACTGCTCAGAAGACACAACTAACACATGGAAAAGTGACAAGTACATATAGTCATGCGAAAAGAAAAGAGGTGGAGGAGTAAAAGGAGGGGGAGACACAGATATAGGCATGTCATGCCCTTCTAAAATCCAAAAAGTGAGAAGCCGAGACGGCCAGTCCGCTCCTGCCCGTGCCACCTCCGTGTCGCCGGGTTTGTGCCAGAGCCGCGGTGAACCCTGACGGCCAGCCCCCCTCTCCCAATACTGGTGCCTGTCCGCTGGTGGGTCGAGAGAGCCCCCCTGTGGTGGAGGCAGCTCTAAGCTTTTTAATTTAAATTGTCCCTCTAATTTGAATGAATACACTTTAAATCCATTTACAAGGATCTATTGGAGGGCAAGTCTCATGCCAGCAGCCGCGTAATTCCAGCTCCAGTAGCGTCCACTAAAGCTGCTGCAGTTAAAAAGCTTTTATAAGGATCGAGCTCGGCTGTCCACCGCAAGGCATCCTAGTGCCAGTCCCAGCCCCTATGCCTTGGGGTGCCTCCTGATGCTCTTCACTAAGTATCCCGTGGTCCCGAAGCATTTCCTTTGAAAAAATTAAGTGTCCAAACTACAGGTGGTGTAGCTTGCTTAACAGCCGGGATAATCCGCTGACTAGCAGACACTGCTACTAGGCACAAAGTATTTCCTGGGCTAGATGCAGTTAAAAATTTGTAAGTAGATACTCTCGTTGGATGCTGAGAAAGCATTCCATAGAGTCTCCTGGCACGCCATATATGATTCTCTTAAAAAGCTTGGGGTAGGGGTCTAGGGGACCCTTTTATAGCCAAAATCACGGCCCTGTATCACAATACGTCACCTAGGCTGAAGATAAATGGAACTGTAGCACCGAGGGCTCGGTTGCTACAGACGTATTGCACCTCACCCAGAGGTGTGATATCTCACTCTCAGATAAGGATGGAGTGTGGATCAGGACCCGACACCTGCATGCATTACACCACATTGCCGTGGGGCAGGGCGACCAATATGCCCCTGAGATGGGCACGACAGTCCCTGTCCCTGGCTGGAGTGGGGGGAGGGAACACTGAGGAAGGGGAACCCTGCAGTGCAGGAGCAGGGAGGAAGCAGTTCCTGGGTGCATTGAGAAGGGAGTATAAAAGGTGGGCACCATCTTAGTTCAGTGCAGAGAAGTCTGAGCAGAAGTGGCAGGGAGCAGGGGCTCTGCATGAGCTCTGCTCCGGAGGCGGGCCTAGTAACAGAGGCCCAGGCCTGCAAGAGGGAGAAGGAAGGAAGAGGAGCGGAGAAGGCTCCAGGAACGAGGAATGAAGGGATCCCAGGGGTGCGGACGGGCGAGTCGCCACCGCACGCCCGAATCCACCTGCGTGGAGGGGTCAGGCCAAAGGGGGAGACCGGTCCCCGAACTAGTGGAGGCAGGAAACGACCCTCAGCTAGAAACCGGAGGCTCTGACATTTTATGTGGCGCAGCCCCTTGCTCCACCCGCTAGGAAGGCACCACATAGGGTCAGGGAAACTGGCGCCAAGTTTACCAAGAGGAGGCCCGAGGCAGCCGGACAGAAGTGTTGGTAAGAAAGGCCAGACAAAGGACACACAAAGGGGGTCCTGTGAAGCGCTCCAAAGTTATCTGGGAGTTGTCTGAGCCCCTCACCTGGTGAGCACAGTACGACGTGGGCAGCCGTTACCTGCAGACGTGGTCTGGATAATAAGAACTGTGAGTAAAGGCCCTGAACTGCATCACTGACTCCGTGTCGTTACTGCTGCTGCCCTGCACCATCACCCCCATCCTCCGCATACACTGCCCTGAGGCTATACTCCTCCCGTGGGGAGTTATGCTACGCTCTGCTGCACCCACAACACCAGCCTTAGCGGTCTGCCCTGTAGCGGCGGTTCACTCTGACCGCAATCCACGGGTGGCGTAGTCGGACATTTAAACATCAAAACCACATAAATAGTTCCGCCACTGGTTTGACCGCCCTGAGCCACGGAACCGGATCGCCGCCACGAAGACTACAACCACCAGCATCCACCAAAAAGGGTCCGGCTCCGGGTGTCCCAAGGCCCAGGGGGTGCGTCAGAACATTTTCATCACCTTTCACAATCACCAATGGGACAAGGCAGGGATGTCCTCTGTCCCCTCTCTTATACATCCTAGTGACGGAGCACCTGCTCTCATCAATTCGCCATAACCCCAATATTAGGTGGATTGAGGTGGGAGGCACCGAGTACAAGTGCTCTCTATTTGCTGATGATGTCCTAGTATATATCACTCAATCACATATATCCATCCCTGCTGTTATGGCTGAAATAGATCACTTTGTTACATGGTAAAATTTTAAAATCAATGCAGCGAAGTCTGAGGCCCTCGATGTCTCCCTCCCTAAATCCATATAGGATTCCATCCAGTCCAACTTTCCCTTTGCCTGGCCCTCACAGGGTATCAAATACTTAGGAATTCCAATTCATAGAGACCTCTCCCATCTATGTTATCTTAATTTTGGGCCCTTTATTGAACAATTCCATACAGACCACGGTTGGCAAGTTGGAACTGTGAGATTCACTACGTGCACCACTGGTATTTTGTGGAAAAGCACATGTAAGATTCTGCAACAGTCTCTGCTGATACTCCTGCATGCGTGCATCCCTTTCTATGGCAGGAATAATTTCTGCAAATTTACTTTTGTACCGGGGATCTAACAGTGTGGCAACCCAGTAGTCAGGATTATTTCTAATTCTCACAATTCGAGGGTCATGTTGCAGGTAGTGCAGCAAGAAGGCACTCATGTGTGTTGCGCATCCAGGAGCACCAAGTCCCTGTTGTGTTGGTGGCGAGGTAACAATCATGCTTCCTTCCTCTGTCCTCTCCCCCCAACCTCGCACAACAGAAATGTGATCAAGGTCTCCCTCATCTGATGAGTCTTCCATCAGTTCGTCCTCCACTTCTTCCTGGGCTCCTGCACCTTCCTCACTAGTTTGGCTGCTACCATGCGCCCTGGTAAAATCATCTCCCCCACCCTCACATGCCTGCCGCCCTGGTGCTGCCGACCGTCTGGACCTTGCAGATGTTAGCCCTTCCGCATAGAACTCCTCCTCCTCTACTTCCTCCACCTCCTCTTGTGCCACCACCTGACTCCGAATTCTGTTTAACATGTGCTCCAGCATGTAAATCACCGGAATAGTCATGCTGATAATGGCATCGTCAGCACTAAACATCTTCGTCGCCATTTCAAAACTGTGCAGAAGGGTGCATAGGTCCCTGATCTGAGACCACTCCTCCAGCGTGATTTGCCCCACCTCTGAATCTCGTTGGCCCAGGCTATACGTCAGAACGTATTGCACCAGGGCTTGTCGGTGCTGCCACAGTCGCTGCAACATGTGCAGAGTTGAATTCCACCGGGTAGGCACATCGCATTTTAGCCGGTGAAGTGGCAGGCCCAACGACTTCTGTAGAGATGTAAGTCGCTGAGCTGCGGGATGCGAACGGCGGAAGTGAGCACACAGCGACCGTGCCCTCTGCAGAAGGCCATCTAGTCTGGGATAGTGGGCTAAAAATTGCTGGACAACCAGGTTCAACACGTGAGCCATACAAGGCACGTGTGTGACATTGCCCCGGCGAAGGGCCGCACCCAGGTTTGCAGCATTGTCGCACACGGCCTTCCCTGGTTTCAGGTCCAGTGGAGACAACCATTCATGAAATTGGTTCTCCAGAGCTGACCACAACTCCTCAGCTGTGTGACTCACATTTCCCAGACATTTCAAAGTAAAAACCGCCTGATGACGTTGAGCCCTACTGCCAGCATAGTAAGGAGGTGTGCAGGATCCCTTCTGCGCAGTTAGAAAGCTTGTGGCATGACCAGACAGGCTTTGGGTGCAGGTGGAAGACCGAGAGGAGGTTGAGGAGGCAGAAGCAGTGGAGGAAAAATGACATAAAGAGGATTGACGCACAACTCGTGGGGACGGCAAGACTTGGACAGCAGCCCCTTGTCCTGCTGTCACCATAGTTACCCAGTGCCCAGTCAGCGACATGTAACGCCCCTGTCCATGCCTACTCGTCCAAGTGTCTGTGGTGAAATGCACCCTGTCACACACAGAGTTTCTCAAAGAAGCGGTGATGTTGTGTGCGACATGCTGGTGGAGCGCAGGCACACCTTTCTTTGAGAAGTAGTGCCGACTGGGCATCTGGTACTGGGGCACTGCGACGGACATAAGGTCTCGAAAATCCTCTGTGTCCACCAGGCGGAAAAGCAGCATTTCTGTAGCCAAGAGCTTGCAGATGGTGAAATTCAACCTCTTAGCTTTCTCATGGCTAGGAGGAAATGGTCTTTTACTTGTCCACATCTGAGGGACCGAGGGCTGGCTATTGTGCTTAGACGGGGTTGATAAGGGTGTCCCCGGCAAACTGCCGGTCTGTGAGGAAGATGCAGGCGGACATGTTAGGTTGCCTTGATCCAAAGGTGGTGCTATCGATGTCGGACAGCGCTCAAGACCAGCTGGTGTTACCACCTCCAAAGAAAATGATGACCTGCCAATCACGCTGGCTGTTGCGGGTAAAGAGGTGGCAGGTCTGCGCCCCAAAACAGGTGTGACTGCTGTCCCCCCAGTCACAGAGGATGAAGAGGCCGCGGATGCACAAGATATGGCAGACGGTGGTTGGCCCGGCCGGCTAGACCGCATTGTAGCACACTGAGCTTCCCACTGCAACTTATGCTTCATGTCCATGTGCCGGTTCATGCATGAAGTACTCAAACTATGTATTTTTTGGCCTCTACTTAGCTTTTGCTGACAAATGTTACAGATAACACGAGTTGGGTCATCTTTATCAATCTGAAAAAATGCCCAGGCTATGCAAGGCTTAGCACCCATGCGACCTGAAGAGCCACCACGACTTGTGGTGAGAGGCAGAGTTGTGTTTGAGGATGCAGTTGTTGACGTGCTTCCAGTACTACGTCTCTGTCCAGGAAGGCGCAACCTGACCTCGTCGTCACTAGCATCTTCCTCCACCTCCTCTGCTGACCTCATCTCTTGGCTGACTGTGGGTTGACAGTAAGTGGGATCTCCGACCTCATCATCATCACCCTGTGCGTTATCACACCCGTCGTCCTCAGAGCCAACCTGTTCCTGCCCTGACAAAAAACTAAAGTTGTCGCTCCAATCAGGTATTTGAGTCTTATCATCGTCTTCCTCATTGTCTCCACCAACAGGAGTTACAGTTTGGGAATGAGGGTCTACATTATGGTCAGAACCTTCTGCGTCTGGTCCTGGATCCGACTCATAAAGATTCTGGGCATCAGTGCAGATCATTTCCTCGTCTGGATTCACAGAAGCGCTGGAGTCGACCTCTGATTCCCAGGCTATAGTATGAGTAAACAGCTCTGCAGACTCAACCATCTGTTCTACCTCATACTCAGACGGGCAGCTGGAGATTTGGGAGCTGTGAGGAAGCAAGTGCGATTTGGGTGACACCTTTGAGGACTGGAGTATTTGTGATGTTGAAGTTGATGTGGAGGAGAGCCCACTTAAAGGAGCACTTGATATCCGTTGAAGCACCTGCTGTTTTTGTGCCTCATCTGGAATTTGTAGCGATTGGCGTGGCCGTAAGAAAGGGATCTTATCACATTGTCCGCTAAAAGAAGTAGACATTTTAGTTTGGCTGGAAGATGGTCTTTCTTCTGCACCTACCCCACGGACACAACCTTTTTTCCCCTTCCCAACACGCCTATTCCCCTTTCCACCAGCAGCAGGCCTTTTTCCACTCATTTTGGTGGTTAACTAATTCACAACTCTGGAGTTGTTTGCACAAAAAAACAATGGATGGTAACCGAGCAGAGCTGAGTGGCCAAACTGTGGTATTAGGCCAAAACTATTGGCTGGGTTAGATGCAGAAAAAAATTATTTTTAATTTGCAACCTGATGGAGGTCAGTATAGATGGACTAATAGACCAAGTCCCACACACCGCTAGAAGCCCAAATATTTTTTCAGAGCTAGATGCAGAAAGTTTTTTTATTCAATTTGCAACCTGATGGAGGTCAGTATAGATGGACTAATAGACCAAGTCCCACACACTGCTAGAAGCCCAAATATTTTTTCAGAGCTAGATGCAGAAAAAAATTATTTTTAATTTGCAACCTGATGGAGGTCAGTATAGATGGACTAATAGACCAAGTCCCACACACTGCTAGAAGCCCAAATATTTTTTCAGAGCTAGATGCAGAAAAAAATTATTTTTAATTTGCAACCTGATGGAGGTCAGTATAGACGGACTAATAGAACAAGTCCCACACGCTGCTAGAAGCCCAAATATTTTTTCAGAGATAAATGAAGAAAAAAATTATTTTTAATTTGCAACCTGATGGAGGTCAGTATAGATGGACTAATAGACCAAGTCCCACACACTGCTAGAAGCCCAAATATTTTTTCAGAGCTAGATGCAGAAAAAAATTATATTCAGTTTGCAACCTGATGGAGGTCAGTATAGATGGACTAATAGAATGATGCTATGCCCAAAAGATTTTACTTCACTAGGTGCAGTAAAAAAATTGGTATTCTATACACAGGTGGTATATCTTGCAACACAGATAGGCTACTCCACTGACTAACACACTCTGCAATAGGCCAAAAAGGATTAGCTTTGCTAGATTCAGCCAAATGCTGTGAAAAAAACTTGCACAGCACTGGCACAGACCTGCCTGGCAAAAACTGATAGGAACTCATGTAACCTAGTCCTGAAAAGGACTCCAATTACAATTAGTCTTTACTCCCACAATCTATCTATTTAAGAGCACAGACCTGCCTGATAAAAGTCGTAGGAAATGCTGTAACCTAGTCCTTAAAAGGACTGCAATCACAACTATTCCCTACTCCCAAGCTATCTGTATATTTGTGCGAAAATTGGCTTGAAATTAACAAGGTATAGCGCACACAGCAACAGCGGTGCCGTCTAACACGCAGCTGCAGCAGTGAGAAAATGGTGGCGACGGGGAAAATGGCTTGGTCTTATAGGGCAAGGACATGTGACATACACTGCCAATCACACATGCCCTTGCTTGTGTGAAAAAAAGCACTTCGCTCCGTGTGTGCGCTGCTGATAGGCTGACAGATTGCACCTCCCCACTGCAAATGCGGGAAAGAGAAAAAAAAATGGAGATCTTCATTGTTCCTGCAGAGATCCATCCCCTGCCCCTCCCCCCGCCCCGCTGTACACTCAAACTGCGTATTAACATTAATTTTCATCATTACTGAGAAAAAATCCAGTTATGATTTTGGTGCACGAACAGTTATCGAACATAACCTCGAACAGCCGAATTTTTCTCAAATTGTTCGTGTTCGCCGACCGGCTCGAACACCGCCCAAAACAGCTCGAATTTGAGATTGGCGAACAGTTCGAGTAGAACAACGCTCATCTCTAGTGTGTTTTCTTAATAATATAACTTTAATATTTTGGACCTTTTATACTCCGGTTTCTCCTGTTTTATATATTCAGAGAACGGAGCAGCAGTGAGCCATTAGGAAGTAGATCACTCCAGGAGGTAAGTTTCCAGGGCAAAGAGGAGGAGCGGAGGTAGAAAGAAGTCTGCAGGAGCCAGGATCAATCAGACAGAATCAAGGGACACCAGTGGATTCTCCAGGCAAAAGGGGCAGGAGCCCATGAGTGCTCACTAGTGTTGAGCGAGCATGCTCGACACTGCTCGAGACTCGCCCGAGCATCTCACTACTCGGGATGTTCGGCGAGCACCGAGCATTTCCGGGTTACTCGGGCGGGAGCTCGGGTCTCCGCCCTGCACGTTTGGCGCTCTTTACCGAACCAATGAACATGCAGGGATTGCCAGCCAGTCACTGTAATGCTGCAGCCATGTTGTTTTTGGGCATTACAGTGATTGGCTGGCCGCACAGCGTCATCTCGAGTATTTAAAACCAGGCGCCGCCATCTTGGACACAGTCGCTCCGGATCACACAGTGTAGAGAGGGTGCTGCTGAGTTAGGGAGAGATATATAGTGCGAAATAGGTAGTGTAGGGTCTCTAAAGCCTGCCAAATCAAACAAACAGTCCTTCTCAGGACTAATATCCATCGCAGATATCAGACAGGCAGGCAGGCAGGCTGTATAGGAGACACAGTGGTTATACCAGAAAACGCTGCATTACAGTCCTGTGTGCTCCTGTTGGTCAAATTGCTAGACTTATCACCCCGGTCTCAGGGGCCAGGAAAAATTTTTTTTTTTTTCATCTAAATCCTGTATTTTTTTGTTTCTCAGTCAGAATGTACAAATACGTGTCTTATTAACCTTTTGGTATCCCCCCCCCAAAAAAAAAAAAAATTGAGTGTGTCTGTGACTGTTCAGACACCAATATATCTGTTTAAAAGAGTCTGGTGTGGGCCAGAAAAATAGAACTGTGGTTTTGCAGTTCCATTGGTCAAATCTCGGTATTATCCTGCTTTTGGTATTTTTTGCCGTAAAAAAATACTGTAATAGTGTCTCCCTGACTGGTCAGACACCAATATATCTGTTTAAAAGAGTCTGGTGTAGGCCAGAGAAAAAGAACTGTGGTTTTGCAGTTCCACGGGTCAAATCTCTGTAATATCCTGCTTTTGGCATTTTTTGCCATAAAAAAAACAGTAATAGTGTCTCCTTGACTTGTCAGACACCAATATATCTGTTTAAAAGAGTCTGGTGTGCGCCACATAACTATAACTGTGGTTTTTCAGTTCCACGGGTCAAATCTCTGTATTATCCTGCTTTTGGCATTTTTTGCCGTAAAAAAAACTGTAATAGTGTCTCCCTGACTGGTCAGACACCAATATATCTGTTTGAAAGATTCTGGTGTACGCCACATAACTATAACTGTGGCTTTGCAGTTCCACGGGTCAAATCTCTGTATTATCCTGCTTTTGGCATTTTTTGCCGTAAAAAAAACGGTAATAGTGTCTCCCTGACTGGTCAGACACCAAGATATCTGTTTAAAAGAGTCTGGTGTAGGCCAGAGAAATAGAACTGTTGTTTTGCAGTTCCATGGGTCAAATCTCTGTGTTATCTTGCTTTGGCATTTTTTGCTGTAAAAAAACTGTAATAGTGTCTCCCTGACTGGTCAGACACCAATATATCTGTTTAAAAGAGTCTGGTGTAGACCAGTAAAATAGAACTGTGGTTTTGCAGTTCCACGGGTCAAATCTCTGTATTATCCTGCGTTTGGCATTTTTTGCCGTAAAAAAAACCTGTAATAGTGTCTCCCTGACTGGTCAGACTCCAATATATCTGTTTAAAAGATTCTGGTGTACGCCACATAACTATAACTGTGGTTTTGCAGTTCCACGGGTCAAATCTCTGTATTATCCTGTTTTTGGCATTTTTTGCCGTAAAAAAATACTGTAATAGTGTCTCTCTGACTGGTCAGACACCAATATATATATTTTAAAGAGTCTGGTGTAGGCCAGAGAAATAGAACTGTGGTTTTGCATTTCCATGGGTCAAATCTCTGTATTATCCTGTTTTGGGCAGGAGGAGAGCATGGTCAGTTGTCATCTTGGTGAGGACACGGAAGTCTAGCCCATTACCAGTCTGGCACGCTTGGCTGACTTTATGTTACCTTGCCTTAACCGTGGCCCTCGCGTTGTCAAAATGTTGGGTGACAGTCATTACTGGTTGGTGACACTTTTAGACCCCCGCTACAAGGAGAACTTTCACTCTCTTATTCCTGAGGTGGAGAGGTCTACAAAAATGGGGCAGTACCAGAAGGCTCTTTCTGCAGAACTGTTAAAAAAATTCCCATCTAAACACGGTAGCGGCAGAGGTCACAGTTCGTTGACCAACCAAGGCATACAGGCGAGAGAGACGCAACTCCATTCCAGCAGAGGCAGGGGAACACTGTCAACATTCTGGGACAGTTTTCTGAGACCCACCAAGCTTACAGGCCCTGAGGCGCGGGGTACTCTCACAAGGAGTGGTAAGTTTCAAAAGATGGTGAGGGAGTACCTTGCCGACTGTACCAGCGTCCTCCGTGATTCCTCTGTGCCTTTTAATTATTGGGTATCCAAGCTGGACACTTGGAATGAACTCACTCTGTACGCCTTGGAAGTCCTGGCCTGCCCTGCCGCTAGCGTGAAATCGGAGCGTGTTTTTAGTGCCGCTGGGGGAATTATAACTAATAAGCGCATTCGCCTGTCAACTGACAATGCTGACAAGCTGACACTTATCAAAATGAACAAGGGCTGGATTGGGCCAGACTTCTCATCACCACCAAATGACAGCAGAGTAACATAAAGTCAAATCCACTGTGTTATTTCGGGAGGTGTATTCCCATGCACCGCTTCACACCCACACATGGGTATACGCTTCCTCATTTCGGCTGTATTTTGCTCTTATCCTCAGCCTCCACCACTACTATACCACCAGGGTGACCGTGGTCCGTGTTGCCAGCATTGCAAGTTCCTCTGTCCTAATTTTTGGCAGTTTTTGCTTGGAAGGCATAGGCAAAGACTATGGGAGACCCACTCCCCAATAATGGGAACAATGTTTTTAATATGCTGTACTGCATGGCTCTTGTAAGGGGCATGAAAACCGTCTTGTTAAGCTACTGCAACCTCCATTGTCTTTTTATTCCACTGCGAACTCCACCATTCTTCCAAGGGGCATTAAAACCATCTTGTTAAGCTACTGCAACCTCTACCACTTTTCCAAGGGGCATTAAAACTGTCTTGTTAAGCTACTGCGACCTCCACGTCTCTTCCAAGGGGCATTAAAACCGTCTTGTTAAGCTACTGCGACCTCCATGTCTCTTCCAAGGGACATTAAAACCATCTTGATAAACTACTGCGACCTCCACCACTTTTTCAAGGGGCATTGATATTGTCTTTTTATTCCACTGCGAACTCCACCATTCTTCCAAGGGGTATGAAAACCGTCTTGTTAAGCTACTGCGACCTCCACCACTTTTCCCAGGGGCATTGTTATTGTCTTTTTATTCCACTGCGACCTCCACGTCTCTTCCAAGGGGCATTAAAACCGTCTTGTTAAGCTACTGCGACCTCCACCAGTTTTCCCAGGGGCATTAAAATCATCTTGCTAAGCTACTGCGACCTCCACCACTTTTTCAAGGGGCATTGATATTTTTTTTTTTCTACTGCGAACTCCACCATTTCCTCCTAATTTTAGTCAGCTTTTCCTTTTCAATGCATAGGCGAATGTAGCGCCCCGAGGGTTCGGCCGCTACAGGGGTATTACACCTCTGCCAGAGGTGTGATATCCCACTCCCGGGTAAGGATAGAGTGTGGACCAAGGCTCGGTAGGCTGCATGCATCACACACACCCCATTTCCGAGGGACAGCTCAACGGTGCTCCCATTAGACAGTAATGCAGGCACGACAGAATCTGTCCCTGGCTGGAGTGGGGAGGGGGGAGGAAAACCCAGTGATGTAGGAGCAGATAGGGGTTGGGTCTCTGGGCATAGGTAGGAGCCCATTTGTTGCAAGTCACCTGGGCTCATACACAGAGAGGGAGGTATAAAAGGTGGGCACCATGTTAGAACAGTGTTCAGTCTGAGAGAGGAAGTGACAGAGCAGGGCCTCTGTGGAGCTCTGCTCCGGAGGCGGGCCTAGCCTGTGAGGCCAGAGCCAGCAGAAAAGACAGGAACAGAAAGGAAAGGAAGAAAGGAACAGAACACCAAGAGGGGCCCAGAGACACGAAGGCAGAAGGAACCCCAAAAGCCCAGGAGATTGCGGGTGACGGGTTGGCAGAACAGGGTACCGGATCCCAAGCTGGTGGAGGCGAATAATCCTCAGCCAAGGACCGGCGGTCGCGATCATATCTTGGTGCGACCCCTCACTACACCTACTAGAAAGGCATACCACATAGGGTCCGGGAGGCGAGCACGAAACCCTCCCAAGAGAAGGCCCGCGGGAGCTGGACAGATGTAGTGTCACTGGTGGGGCACGGCCAGAGAAAGGAATAGAAGGGAGTCCTGTGACACACTCTGGAATTGCCTGGGGGTTGACCGAGCCCCCCTGCCTGGTGGACGCAGCACGGCTTGGGCAGTCATTGCCCGCGGAATGACTTGGGACATAAAGAACTGTGAGTAAAGAACTTGAACTGCAACTCCACGTCTCTGTGCTTCATCGCCACACCAGCACTACTAGTGCTGGGACGCCCATGCACCATGACTCCCATCATCCACTCTTACTGCCCTGGGGCTGCACTCTTCCCGTGGGGAGTCACACTACCTCAGCTGCATACACCATCAGCCCCAGCGGTCTACCTTGCAGCGACGGTCCACACTGACCGTAATCCACGGGTGGCGTAGTCGGACAATTAACCTAAAACCCCACAAAATACTGCCATTGGCCTGACCACCCTGAGCCACGGGACCGGGTCACCGCCACGGATACTACAACCCCCAGGAGCCCGGTTCCGGGTGCCCCTCGGCCCAGGGGGCGAGTCAGCCTTGGCGTAGTCGGCAGGATCGTTACCAGCCCGCCACTAACGGGTATTGCGTGCCTGAAAAAGACTTTGCACTTACCTGAGTGAAGTTTCCAGCCATCCGGAGTCGTCTCCCGCCATCTTCAGCCGTTTTCCCGCCATCGGACGCCATCTTCAGTCGATCCCCGCCATCTTCAGTCATTTTCCCGCCATCTTCAGCCGTTTTCCCACCATCGGACGCCATCTTCAGAACGCCGCGCGGGAAGAAGTGGGGCGTGGACGTCCAAAGCACGCGAGACTTGAAGCCCCGCCCTACGCACCGACGCTGCGCAAGGTCCTGGAAGGGAGAGAGAGCGACGCTGACGTCAGCAGAGCGCGACGCCAGGTCCTCAACGCAGACCATCGCGAGCGGAGCAGCGGCCTACAGAAGAGGATCGCTGGAAGGTAGGCCACGGTTAACCGGGGGGAAAGAAGACATCAGGAACGGAGAGCAAGATGGCGGACCGGCAGCAGACTAAGCTGCCCAGCATCGGCAGTGCCCCAGCCGTCGCGGGTCCCGACCAGCGTCAGGAGAAGACGCGTGACGCAGGAGTGGTCGCGGGAGCAGGTAAGAGGAGTCTCCCTGTCCCGGACGCTGCCAGCGTCAGCCTGCTCCCGGGCCCCCTGGTGGAGCCGCCGATCCTGGGCGCTGCAGACACCGACCTGCTCCAGAACCCGCAACAAGCCCTGCAGCCGAGCCCTCAAGCCCTGGGCGCTGCCACCACCAGCCCGCGCCCTCTGACCCCAGGCGTCATCGACAGCGGCCCTCTCCAGGCCCCGCCGCAAGGCCCACTGCACCGCGGCGCAAGGGGCGGGTATGCCCTCGACATCCACCGGGTGGGCGCAGAGAGTCACACTGCTGAGGACCCGGACGGGTCTGAAGATCAATATGAGGAAGGAGCATCAGGAGGATACCGCTACTAGTGAGTGGCAGAGTACCTGTGTACATAGTTACCCGTCAGGGTAAAAGGAACTGTTAACTGTAATGGGACTGTTTCCACTGAGAGTGTGGTCCCCATTGGGACTGATATGGAACTGTTATTTGACTGTTGCCCGTTTTAAGTGCTCCCCTAAGTTACCTGGATGAGGACTGAGAGCAGCCATTCCCCTAATAGAAAAATGGACACATGGTCGCAAGTTGCACAGTGGCCAGTGAAGAAGAGAATCTACTAAAAAAAAAAAAAAATGTTTTACCTGAAAAAGTTTGATATGCTGAATAGTTTTATATGCTGCTAGAAAATGTTATATGACAAAAGAGTTCCAGTAATATTAAAAGTGCAGTATAATGTCTAGTAAAGAGAAAGTGTTTCCCATAAAGGGAAGTTGAATAATGCCGGCCGGTTTCTAATGTGAAAAGTTTTGAAAAAGTATTGCATGTTTTTGAATTGTCTTTACTCTTTTCCAGCCCGAGGACGTGCTGTGGTTTACCAGGGGGGGAATGTAGGACCCCGAGGGTTCGGCCGCTACAGGGGTATTGCACCTCTGCCAGAGGTGTGACATCCCACTCCCGGGTAAGGATAGAGTGTGGACCAGGACTCGGTAGGCTGCATGCATCACACACACCACATTTCCGAGGGACAGCTCAACGGTGCTCCCATTAGACAGTAATGCAGGCACGACAGAATCTGTCCCTGGCTGGAGTGGGGAGGGGGGAGGAAAACCCAGTGATGTAGGAGCAGATAGGGGTTGGGTCTCTGGGCATAGGTAGGAGCCCATTGGTTGCAAGTCACCTGGGCTCATACACAGAGAGGGAGGTATAAAAGGTGGGCACCATCTTAGAACAGTGTTCAGTCTGAGAGAGGAAGTGACAGAGCAGGGCCTCTGTGGAGCTCTGCTCCGGAGGCGGGCCTAGCCTGTGAGGCCAGAGCCAGCAGAAAAGACAAGAACAGAAAGGAAAGGAAGAAAGGAACAGAACACCAAGAGGGGCCCAGAGACACGAAGGCAGAAGGAACCCCAAAGGCCCAGGAGATTGCGGGTGACGGGTTGGCAGAACAGGGTACCGGATCCCAAGTTGGTGGAGGCGACTAATCCTCAGCCAAGGACCGGCGGTCGCGATCATATCTTGGTGCGACCCCTCGCTACACCTACTAGAAAGGCATACCACATAGGGTCAGGGAGGCGAGCACGAAACCCTCCCAAGAGAAGGCCTGCGGGAGCTGGACAGACGTAGTGTCACTGGTGGGGCACGGCCAGAGAAAGGAATAGAAGGGAGTCCTGTGACACACTCTGGAATTGCCTGGGGGTTGACCGAGCCCCCCTGCCTGGTGGACGCAGCACAGCTTGGGCAGTGATTGCCCGCGGAATGACTTGGGACATAAAGAACTGTGAGTAAAGAACTTGAACTGCAACCCCACCTCTGTGCTTCATCGCCGCACCAGCACTACTAGTGCCGGAACGCCCGTGCACCATCACTCCCATCATCCACTCTTACTGCACTCTTCCCGTGGGGAGTCACACTACCTCAGCAGCATACACCATCAGCCCCAGCTGTCTACCTTGCAGCGGCGGTCCACACTGGCCGCAATCCACGGGTGGCGTAGTCGGACAATTAACCTAAAACCCCACAAAATACCGCCATTGGCCTAACCACCCTGAGCCACGGGACCGGGTTACCGCCACAGATACTACAACCCCCAGAAGCCCGGTTCCGGGTGCCCCTCGGCCCAGGGGGCGAGTCACAAACACTAAGGGAGACCCACTCCCCAATAATGGGTAGAAGGTTTTTAGTATGCTGTAATCCACGTCTGTTTCAAGGGGCATTGCAGTTCCTCATAATTTTTGGAAAGCCTTCCATTCACTGCTTAGGCCAACAGTGCACAGGAGACCCAGTTGCTATAAATGGAAAAAATGGTTTAGTTAAGGCCCTCTGACCTCCATGTCACTTACAAGGGGCATTGGAGCGCCTCGAAATTTTTGGCAGGCATTGCACTCACTGCATGCCCTATAACTGTGTAGCCGAACCGCTCCTTTTGGTACAGAAACATATCCTACAAGACATGTGTGGTTGACTGGCCTGATATTGATGTGAATGGTCCCTGTTCCTCCTGCTCTTTCTCCTTTGCCACCACCTCATCCATCATTCATCACCTGAAGCTTTGTTTTAACGGGAGTCATAGAACTGGGATAGTAGCAGGAAAACATCCAGCAATCCTCGGAGGAGGTAGGATATGCGCCAAAATGCTGACCACCTCAGGCCTAGCCGCTACTACATACATGTGCTTGCATTCCAAGCAAACAAAGCAGATGCTATCTTCTATCATCATCATCATGCTCCTCACTTTGGCACTCTCAACTCCCCTGATGGAGAAGCCAGGGCCCACCGGAGGAGTCTGGTTCTCTGGTGGGCTCGTCCAATGCTGCCCTAAAGCAGGCTGGGCTAAGAAAAGTGTGGGGGGAACTTCCAAGGAGAAATAGGGGCGGCTGGGGACCGTTTATGGACACCCGGCCGCCCCCAGGTGGCTGGGGACTGTGTGTGGACACCCGGCCGCGGGGCGGCTGGGGACTGAGTATGGATACCAGGCCGCCGACGCAGCCATGACATGGTGGGCTCGTCCAATGCTGCCCTAAAGCAGGCCAGGCTAAGAAAAGTGTGGGGGGAACTTCCAAGGAGAAATAGGGGCGGCTGGGGACCGTTTATGGACACCCGGCTGCCCCCAGGTGGCTGGGGACTTTGTGTGGACACCCGGCCATGGGGCGGCTGGTGACCATGTGTGGACAACTGGCCGCCCCCTGGCGGCTGGGGACCGAGTGTGGACACCCGGCCGCCGGGCTCCTGGAGACTGAGTATAGATACCTCGCTGCCAAAGCAGCCATGAGGTAGTGGCCAGCTTTGGCCTCCTCCAAACTAAAAGGCCCCATTTCAAGTGCAAGCTAGCAGTATGGTATTGCAGCTTGGGGGTGGGTGGGTGGCAGGCTGCATACTTGCACTTGCATTGCAAGGAATGGGGGAGGTACAATTAAACACTGCCCTGGGACAAGGACTTGCACTGGGATAGTTGCAAGTCTGCATCTTGTGATGCGGCAAGGATCACTTCTGATGGGCACACTTTTAGGCAGTGACCTGGGTGTCAGAGATGCTTCCAAGGGTCTTCCCCATGCTGTTCCCATGTCTTTTCAGCACTGTATGCATGTGTCACACAGCACATGGCCAGATAAGATTGTAAAATGTTAAAATGACATTTCCCGGTGAATGCATTTGTCACGGTTGAAAGCAATACAAAAGTGCAAAAACGCATAAAAAATGCTACTTGTGAACATAGGCCAAGCTGTGGAGGAGTATTTTTGTTTTAGGTTATTAATTTTACCTTATACACAAGTCTTTACCCTGGAAAGGAAGTTCCTTAACATATTTCACAGGAAAACAGTTTCAGTTTCGTTTTTGAACATTTTATTGTGAGCCCGTAAAAGTGGCTTAATACCTCTGACCACGTTGTTTACAGCAGTGACCTGGCGGTCAGAAATGCTTCCTGGGGCGATGCCCATGCTATCCCCATGTCTTTTGAGCACTGTCATTATCGTTTTGGGCACTTTTTAGGCTTTCTACAGACTGCCGGGGGTGCTGCCGCAAAAATGCTGGGGTCTCCCTTAGCCTAACATTGGGCTCGTTGCTCGGGTCGAGCACCCGAGTATCACGGTGAGCTCGGCCCGAGCTTCGAGCACTTGAGCATTTTAGTGCTCGCTCAACACTAGTGTTCACCAGTACCTTCAGTGCAGCAGCCAGGAGATGATAGATCAGGCAGTTAGAAGGAGACAAGTAATAGCTGACACTGTTATTCGGGCTTCTGCAGCTGGTGGAATAAAAAGCTTTCCTTCTCTAGAGGCTGGGTCGTTAGGGCTCAAGCTGTAAGCAGTGGCAGGCATGAGGTTACAGCACCATCTGCTGGCCGCTTTGACAATGTCAGCCTTTGGATGCTGCTGTTTTGACGCCACCTGCTGGTGCTGTTCAGCAGCATACTGATGTTGCTTCTGTTTCCTTTCCATTACAGGTGCTCAGCCAGAAGAGGTTGTAAGGCAAGTTGTTGGTGGTAGACCAGGAGCGTTACCAGTTTCAGTTCTAGATAAAGGTAGTATGTACATGTGTTTTGACTGACTTTTGGGAGCACATTTAAAGCAAGAAATAAAAGAAAAAATTTGGAAGAGGGAGAATATAGATATTTTTACTTTGTTACCGTTGGAGAGATTTAGAATTGAGCATTGGGAAAAGGGAAAGGAACATAGAAAAGAGGATAATGAGGAAAGAAGGTGTTACAGATTAATATCGCACACGTTTGGTATTTGGCTCCAAGCATTTTCTATTTTAGGAAGTATAGTTGATGAAAAGCACCCGAAATGTTGTTCCAGTTTGTTTTGTTACTTAGATGCGATTTGGGAGGTGTTTCGGGTGTATGATGGTGCGCTTGTTTAAAATATGATGAACAATTTCGTCAGAGGATGGTTGTGCAGCCTTCGTTAAAATGGGACCACAAAGATATTGCCCTCAAGATGATGTTCATGATCTTGTCAAAAGGCCAGAATCCTTCTGTTAATCAAGAGGGTTGGGTTCTTCTAACCCGTTTCAGGTCCACCCCGATGGATCCAAATATGGTGGTCCATCAGAATCTACAATTAAGGGAGTGTGCTGGTTCTTTAGGGCTCACTCTTTGTGTATAAATCGGACGAGTTCAATCAGGTAAAAAATTGAATTGCGCTTGTACCAATGTTATTCAATGAGTCAGTGCTGTTCTGTGTTTTTTTTTCTCAGCTGTAATCTGGATGAGAAAAAAAATGCAGCATTCTGCGAGTGGCTCCGTATATTGATATATATATATATATATACAGTATATATATATATAAGACTCGATCCTGTAATATGAGACAGCGGGACCAAGGATATATGGACTGCACAAGACTTAATGCATAATGGTGGGGTGAGTCATTATATAGTTGATACGGAAATTATTCAGACCCCTTTAAATTTTTCACTCTTTGTTTCATTGCAGCCATTTGGTAAATTCTAAAAAGTTCATTTTTTCTCATTAAAGTCCACTCTGCACCCCATCTTGACTGAAAAAACAGTAATGTAGAAATTTTTGCAAATTTATTAAAAAAGAAAAACTGAAATATCACATGGTCATAAGTATTCAGACCCTTTGCTCAGTATTGAGTAGAAGCACCCTTTTGAGCTAGTACAGCCATGAGTCTTCTTGGGAATGATTCAACAAGTTTTTCACACCTGGATTTGGGGATCCTCTGCCATTCTTCCTTGTAGATCTTCTCCAGTTTCATCAGGTTGGATGGTGAACATTGGTGGACAGCCATTTTCAGGTCTCTCCAGAGATGCTCAATTGGGTTTAGGTCAGGGCTCTGGCTGGGCCAATCAAGAATGGTCATAGAGTTGTTCTGAAGCCACTCCTTTGTTATTTTAGCTGTGTACTTAACGTCATTGTCTTGTTGGAAGGTGAATCTTCGGCCACGTCTGAGGTCTAGAGCACTTGTGGTGCCCCTGCGGGTTCAGTTGCCACAGAGGTACTGCATCTCACCCAGAGGTGTGGTATCTCATGCTCAGGTAAGGTTAAAGTGCTGCCCAGGACCCTAACACCCGCATCCAACACTACACTACTCCAGACTAGCTGGAAGGGAGAGATGTGTCGCGCTTCCTGCTGAGCCCTGTCCCTGGCTGGAGTGGCGGGAACCAAAGAAGGGGGAACCATGTAGTGGATGTGGGTGGGGGACGTAGATCAGTGGAGCATTGAAGGAAGTGATCTAAAAAGAGGGTGGAACATTCTAGAAGGAGTTCAGTCAGAGGAGGACAGTGAGAGGAGCAGGAGCTCTGTAGGAACTCTGCTCAGGAGGAGGGCCTAGCCAGAGGCCCAAGACTGAAGAAAGAGAGGAGCAGGAGAAAGGCTCCAGGAATGTGGAAGGGACTCCAGGGGTACGGGTAGTGCTGGAGGCCACCCGTACGCCCGCATCTGCCAGGAGGTGGAGGGGTCAGGTCGCACAGAGAGGACCAGTCCCTAAACTAGCAGAGTTCTTTAAGTCTCAACTAGGAAACCGGAGGGTGCAGTATTTCAGGTACTGCAGCCACAAGCCACATCTACCTCACCAAGAAGGTGGCCATAGAGGACCCAGGGGACAGAGAAGACGTCGCCCGACAAGGTCCGCAGCCACTGGATTGGGACACTAGGTGTGAGGTGTAGGGAGACGGCCAGAAGGAACACACAGAACGGGGTCCTGTCAGGCACTCTTGAAACACCTGGGAGTTTGCTGAACCCCTGCCTGGTGAACGCAGCGTGACGTGGGAGGCTGTAAGCTGGACAGTGCAACCTGAGGAACTTAACAACTGTGAGTAAACTCTGAAGACTGCACCCCACTGTCTCTGTGAAGTTATTGCTGTACCATCACCCCCTGCACTACACCGCAACATCTATAACAACTCAGCACAGCCCTGGAGCTAAGCTCTACCTGTGGAGAGCTAAACCAACTCTGCTGCATTTACACCAGCTCCAGAGGACCTGCCCCGCAGCGGCGGCTCCATATAGCCGCATACCACAGGTGGCGTCACGAACTGTATATAAAAACTATAAATCCCCTGTAATATTCCCCTGTTTATTGACCGCCCTGGGTCACGGACCGGGTCACTGTGACATCTCCCTTAGCAACGACCGGCCCGGCGCCGAGTACCCCACGGCCCAGGGGGCGCGTCACACTCTGAAAGAGGTTTTCATCCAGGATATCTCTGTACTTGGCCGCATTCATGTTTCCTTCAATTGCAACCAGTCGTCCTGTCCCTGCAGCTGAAAAACACCCCCATAGCATGATGCTGCCACCACCATGTTTCACTGTTGGGATTGTATTGAGCAGGTGATGAGCAGTGCCTGGTTTTCTCCACACATACCGCTTAGAACTTTTTGGTGATAATTCTATCTTCATCTTATCAGACCAGAAAATCTTATTTCTCATAGTCTGGAAGACCTTCATGTGTTTTTGAGCAAACTCTATGCGGGCTTTCATATGTCTTGCACTGAGGAGAGGCTTCCATTGGGCCACTCTGCCATAAAGGCCCGAATGGTATATGTATATACATATATTATATGTATTTATAATCAAAAAATTACAATTGGTGATATTCACAAACAAAGACAAGGAGCAAAACTGAAGTGAACTCTGGAATTTCGAGGAAAAAATAGGTGAGCAGTTTTTCTTTTGTTTTATAAATTTAATGCGTAGCCTCATAAATACCCTGGATCATCAAGTCATACCGAATACAAAGTAACCAAAAATTAAACGGCAAATTTCCATAGTAGTAATATTGTCTCCAAAATTATTTTTGTATATAGACCTATAATGAGAGGAGACTATTCCAAAGTATAATCAAATATATGAAGTCTCATTATGTCATAATAAAACCATAAAATACTTAAAATTGTGTTATTATGACATAATGAAAGTTGAAATATTTGATTATACTTGGAATAGTCTCCTCTCATTATAGGTTTATATACCGAATACAAGTAAGAAGAGGTAACAATAATCCTGAAAATCCCCAGCACTGTGCGACATTGGTGCGAGAAGACTGCAATCTACCGTTCAAACGGGACCATGCAGAACCAATCGGAAGAGGAAGAGTTGCAGGGGGACGAGTTTGGCTGTAACACCTAGTCAGATGCCATTGATGACAGGGATCCTGAGTAAAAGGGTCTGCGCGCCAAACCGGAGCAGGTTTTGGCACCAGGAAGGAGAGCAGACCAGACATGAGCAGGGGAAGACGCTACAGCCGTGGTCACAGGCCGCAATAAGGAGTGTGCACCATTGGCTGCGGTATGGTCAGAGACAGGATTGGGGCATGCCAGATCGGGGAAAAGCGGTGTGGGGGAGGAAAGTGCTGGACAACGGCCGTTTCTCACTCTTACGGCGCTTCCACAGGTCCAAGATAACTGTGACGTGTTACTACTTCCTTTCATACAGAATTTTAATTAGTGCACGTATGAGCAAATAAGTAATTAAAACAATTGACATTGCAATGGCTACAGACAGTTAACTTTCATAAGAATACTGACATGTCTAACTTTTCATTTAGCCCTAATGGAACCTGTGTTAAAAATCCATCTAGGATGGACTTACAGCCATAGGCCACGTTCACACGTTCATGCTCCGGAGCCTCTTTGAGTCACTGGCTATATGAGGTGTGGCAGCTCGGGGTAACGAATGGACAGTGCGCATGTGCAGGATTGGATAGGTGGTTGCCTTGACGGTGAACAACTCACGGCAATCAATTGAAATGATGTGTGGTCATAATTTATACACGACACTGAATGAGCCGTGAGTGAAACGATGAAAGCGCCACCCCTATTACTGAAAGGAAAGGTATATGAGGGAATCCCCTAATGATATAAAGTGTTTTTTATATATAATATTGGAATATAATATTTCTTTTAGAAAACCATACTAGTGACATCACTAACAACACACTGGGGCAGTTGAATAGCTAAAAACGAGGTGCCAATGCACTTGGGAGTTTTTGTTTCTGTGTTCTCTATGTTGCGTGGTAAAATGAATGGAGTCATTCAAAACTACAATTACTACAACAACAAAAAAGAAGCCTCCTTATGGCTATGTCGATGAAAAAAATCAAAAAGTTATGGCTCTTAACAAGAAGGGGTTAACAATGATATATCATATCACATTGCCTGTTGTAAAAAAAAAAAAAAAAGGAAGTATTTTGGATGTATTAGCTCCAACTCTAAATGCACATGGTCTTAGGGAAGCATAAGAAACCATAATCTAATAAATTATTTAAAACTCTTAAGATCTTAACTTCTTACAACCTTACACGTACTAAGAACGTCCAGGCGATTTTACACGCACACAAGCTGCTGGGTGTCAGCTGAATCTGACACCCAGTACTCAGTGCCAGGAGCGGTGCCCGCATCGTTCTCGGCACTATATCCCCCTAAATGCTGCAATTGCAGCATTTAGCTGGCAAGCAGAGGGAGGGGGAGCCCCCTCTGCTCTTGGATCTGCGCCCCAGCGTGAAGTCGCGGGGGCCCGATCGTCGCCATGGTGACCCAATGTTTAATTAAGATGCAAACATCCTTGAGGTAAAGGGGTTAAATGTCCGTAATAAACTGTACTTTGGCAACCTCATGTGGTCATCTCAAACTATTACACTTTAAATAATAATGCAAATACATTTTTTTTATTTTTGACCTCTATAGGCTTTCGAATAACTAAACTCATGAAACAGGAAATATGAACTACATCCTAATATACAGTACAGACCAAAAGTTTGGACACACCTCATTTAAAGATTTTTCTGTATTTTCATGACTATGAAAATTGTACATTCACACTGAAGGCATCAAAACTATGAATTAACACATGTGGAATTATATACTTAACAAAAAAGTGTGAATGTCAGCAATGTCAGGGTCGAATCGCCCGGGGCTCACATGGCATCCCTGGAACGGCAAAAGTGTGGGAGGTATTTGTTATTGTAGTTTTCCAAGGGGGACTAATTCATTTAAAAGAGGGTTGTCCAGGTAGTGCACAACCCCTTTAATGACTCTATAAATAGTGAAGACCATGATGTTGTGTGTTTTTTGGGACAGAAAACATTTTTCATAAGGTTTTAGAATACTACTGACAAACCTTGCATAGCTATACCTTTGGTGAACACATTACACATACAGTAGTATCTCTCGCAATGAAAGGTGAATTTCCTGTATATTTGTATTAATTGGCAGTGTCTCATTGTAAGAAAGAAAAACATATGAGACTAATGAATGATCTATGACAGGGATGCCAAACTCAAACACACCGGAGGGCCAAAATGAAAAACTTGCAAAGTCGCAGGCCAACCAGTATACAGTATAATGGGCCCCACATAGTCCTCCATACAGTATAATGTTACCCACATAGACCTCCATACAGTATAATGGGCCCCACATAGTCCTCTATACAGTATAATGGGCTGTACATAGTCCTCCATACAGTATAATGGACCCCACATAGTCCTCCATACAAAATAATGGGCCCCACATAGTCCTCCAAACAGTTTAATGTTACCCACATAGTCCTCCATACAGTATAATGGGCCCCACATAGTCCTACATACAGTATAATGGGCCCCACATAGTCCTCCGTACAGTATAATGGGCACCACATAGTCCTCCATAGTCCTCCATACAGTATAATGGGCCTCACATAGTCCTCCATACAGATTAATGGCCCCACATAGTCCTCCATACAGAATAATGGCCCCTCATAGTCCTCCATACAGTAGTATCTCTCGCAATGAAAGGTGAATTTCCTGTATATTTGTATTAATTGGCAGTGTCTCATTGTAAGAAAGAAAAACATATGAGACTAATGAATGATCTATGACAGGGATGCCAAACTCAAACACACCGGAGGGCCAAAATGAAAAACTTGCAAAGTCGCAGGCCAACCAGTATACAGTATAATGGGCCCCACATAGTCCTCCATACAGTATAATGTTACCCACATAGACCTCCATACAGTATAATGGGCCCCACATAGTCCTCTATACAGAATAATAGGCCCCACATAGCCCTCCATACAGAATAATGGGCTCCACATAGTCCTCCATACAGAATAATGGGGTCCACATAGTCCTCCATACAGAATAATGGCCCCTCATAGTCCTCCATACAGTATAATGGGCCTCACATAGTCCTCCATACAGTATAATGGGCCCCACATAGTCCTCTATACAGAATAATGGGCCCCACATAGTCCTCCATACAGAATAATGGGCCCCACATAGTCCTCCATACAGTATAATGGGCACCACATAGTCCTGCATACAGTATAATTGGCCTCACATAGTCCTCCATACAGAATAATGGGCTCCACATGGTCCTCCTTACAGAATAATGGGCTCCACATGGTCCTCCATATAGAATAATGGCCCCACATAAGGGTGGTGGTTCAGGTGTCGTGGGCCAAATATAATCAATAGTGTTGAGCAAGCATGCTCGACACTGCTCGGTACTCACCCGAGCATCTCACTACTCGGGATATTCGGCGAGCACCGAGCATTTTCGGGTTACTCGGGTGGGAGCTCGGGTCTCCGGCCTGCATGTTTGGCGCTCTTTACAGAGCCAATGAACATGCAGGGATTGCCAGCCAGTCACTGTAATGCCGCAGCCATGTTGGTTGTGGGCATTACAGTGATTGGCTGGCCGCACAGCGTATTGAGTATTTAAAACCGGGCGCCACCATCTTGGACACAGTCGCTCCGGATCAGACAGTGTAGGGAGAGTGCTGTTGAGCTAGGGAGAGATTTATACTGCGAAATAGGTAGTGTAGGGTCTCTAAAGCCTGCAAACAAACAGTCCTTCTGAGGACTAATATACATCCCAGATATCAGGCAGGCAGGCTGTATAGGAGACGCAGTGGTTATACCAACAAGCAGTATAGTATTGCAGCCTGGGGGTGGGTGGGTGGTTGGCTGCATATTTGCGCTTGCATTGCAAGGAATGGGGAGGTACAATTGAACACTGCCCTGGGACAAGGACTTGCACGGGGATAGTTGCAAGTCTGCATCTTCTGATGCGGCAAGGATCACTTCTGATGGGCACACTTTTAGGCAGTGACCTGGGTGTCAGAGATGCTTCCAGGGGTCTTCCCCATGCTGTTCCCATGTCTTTTCAGCACTGTATGCATGTGTCACACAGCACATGGCCAGATAAGGTTGTAAAATGTTAAAATGACATTTCCCGGTGAATGCATTTGTCGCGGTTGAAAGCAATACAAAAGTGCAAAAACGCATAAAAAATGCTACTTGTGAACATAGCCCAAGGTGTGGAGGAGTATTTTTGTTTTTGGTTATTTATTTTACCTTATACACAAGTCTTTACCCTGGAAAGGAAGTTCCTTAACATATTTCACAGGAAAACAGTTTCAGTTTCGTTTTTGAACGTTTTATTGTGAACCCGTTAAAGTGACTAAATACCTCTGACCTCGTTGTTGACAGCAGTGACCTGGGGGTCAGAAATGCTTCCTGGGGCGAAGCCCATGCTGTCCCCATGTCATTTGAGCACTGTCACTATCCTTTTGGGCACTTTTGGGTGCCGCCGCAAAAATGCTCGGGTCTCCCATAGACTAACATTGGGCTCGTTGCTCGGGTCGAGCACCCAAGTATCACGGTGAGCTCGGCCCGAGCTTCGAGCACCCGAGCATTTTAGTGCTCGCTCAACACTAATAATCACCCTGCGGGCCAGAGTTTGAAATGTATGTTCATGTATGCTTTATATTCAAGCAATGTGGTCAAACCTTAACCCCTTCATGACCGGGCAATTTTCAGTTTTTTCCTCCCTTTCTTCCCAGAGCCATAACTTTTTTATTTGTCCATCCACAAAACCGCATGAGGGTTTTTTTGTGGGGTGAATTGTTGTTTGGAATGACTCCATTCATTTTATCATATGATACACTGGAAAGTGAAACTGAAATTCCAATGCCATTGAAATTGCAAATAAAAGTGTATTTCCACAATTGTTTTTTTGTTATAACCATGTTCAGCATACGGTAAAACTGACCTGCTAATATGATTCTCCAGGTCAGTATGATTACGCAGATACCAAACAAGCATAGTTTTTTTTTTTATTTAAGTGGTGAAAAAAAACATAAATCTGAAGACCCGAGACCCATAACATTTTCAATTTTTCAGCCATTGTGAGGACTTAATTTTTTTGCGCCCTGAGCTGATGTTTTTATTGATACCATTCTGGGGTGGATACAATATTTTGATCGCCTCTTAGTGTATTTTATTGCAATGTTGCAGCGGCCAAAAAAACCCACAATTCTGGCGTTTGATTTTTTATCGTTATGCCATTTACCGATTGGATTCATTTATTTGACATTTTGATTGGACTTTGATGAACGCAGCCATACCAAATACGTGTATTTTGTTTTTTAATTGCTTTATTTTAAACTGTGCAAAAAGGAGCTGAACTTTTGTTTGTTTTTTCATATTTGTAAAAACTTTTTTTTTTACTTTTTACTGCATTTAATAGTCTCTTAAAATAATAAATGTTCAAAACTCAGGGGTCAAGAAGTACAAGGCTAACATTAGGAAAAACAAAACCTATAAAAACATGTATTTATTAGATATGCATTTAAAACCACTGGACTAACACACATTAATATAACACACAAAAAGCACAAAAATTAGAGCACATAAGATACAGGCACTAAATTGATGCGACCCTATGACAAAGCCAGGCAAACAAAAAGGGGCACTGAATCACCCTAAACCTAGTACCTTAAATTCAGATACTGCCTAGCCACAGAGGCTGACACCCTAATGCGAGGTTGACAATGGCACCACTGCCTCTCGACAGCTATCCCTGAGATACCATATGGGGACCTGATAACTGTATGTTAATACAAGTATAGATAGACACCGTAATCAAGCCTACAGTAATAGACAACTCAGGGTTACATTTTTCAAAAAGATAATACAGATACACAGGCAGATTAGAGCCCGACAAAAAAGAAAATAATACTTATCAGTACATAGCATTAGCAGCTGCCTCAATGCGTTTCCCCAAATGGTTCATCAGGAGGCTGATTTTAAACCAGAGTTGCAGTTTGTTGCCCGTATCTTATGTGCCCTATTTTTTTTAATGTATTACATTCATGTGTGTTAGTCCAATGTATTTAATAGTCCCCTTAGTGGACTTGTAGCTGTGATCATCTATATTGGTGCACTGCTATGGATAGTGAAAATCACAATCTCCTATGAATGTCAGCAACAGGCTGGTTTTCATCATGACAAGCACAGAAGTCTTCAGCAGATCCCCATTGGCGACCCATGATCATGTCACAGAGGCGCCGATTCACACGTGGAGTGACGCGCCTATTCACACGTGGAATGACGCGCCTACCCTGCCGGAGCGTGTTAAATGCTTACGTCAGAGAATGACAGTGGCATTAAGAGCCACAGGCGTAGCTGTTAGAGACACATGATGTGTGATAAGCAGACATCAACTGCCGGGAAAGATAAAGGTTCGGTGTGGGAGCCCTCATCAAAGTCTGGGACACAACATATGGCGTAAATGTACTTCATATGTCGTGAATTTGTCCAGGCTTGTGGCTAACGTCTGAAGTCACTCTATGTTACTGCAGACTTGTTAATGCTCACAGTGCGCACTACCAGGATTTTACGGTGCCAGGAGTGGTCGGTCATGTGATCACAAGTATGCGATTTCCATACTTCCCGCGACATTCCGACTAGACGTGTCTGGCCTCGCTCTATTTTCTAGTATGGAAACAAGGCTGTGCACATCTAGTCGGCATGTGACCGCATACAGTTAGGTCCATATATATTTGGACAGAGACAACATTTTTCTAATTTTGGTTCTAGACATTACCACAATGAATTTTAAACAAAACAATTCAGATGCAGTTGAAGTTCAGACTTTCAGCTTTCATTTGAGGGTATCCACATTAAAATTGGATGAAGGGTTTAGGAGTTTCAGCTCCTTAACATGTGCCACCCTGTTTTTAAAGGGACCAAAAGTAATTGGACAATTGACTCCAAGGCTATTTCAAAGACAGTTGTGGGAAATCCCTTCGTTATGTCATTCTCAATTAAGCAGATAAAAGGCCTGGAGTTGATTTGAGGTGTGGTGCTTGCATTTGGAAGGTTTTGCTGTGAAGTAAACATGCAGTCAAAGGAGCTCTCCAAGCAGGTGAAACAAGCCATCCTTAAGCTGCAAAAACAGAAAAAATCCATCCGAGAAATTGCTACAATATTAGGAGTGGCAAAATCTACAGTTTGGTACATCCTGAGAAAGAAAGAAAGCACTGGTGAACTCATCAATGCAAAAAGACCTGGGCGCCCACGGAAGACAACAGTGGTGGATGATCGCAGAATAATCTCCATGGTGAAGAGAAACCCCTTCACAACAGCCAACCAAGTGAACAACACTCTCCAGGAGGTAGGTGTATCAATATCCAAATCTACCATAAAGAGAAGACTGCATGAAAGTAAATACAGAGGGTTCACTGCACGGTGCAAGCCACTCATAAGCATCAAGAATAAAAAGGCTAGACTGGACTTTGCTAAAAAACATCTAAAAAAGCCAGCACAGTTCTGGAAGAACATTCTTTGGACAGATGAAACCAAGATCAACCTCTACCAGAATGATGGAAAGAGAAAAGTATGGTGGAGGCGTGGTACAGCTCATGATCCAAAGCATACCACATCATCTGTAAAACACGGCGGAGGCAGTGTGATGGCTTGGGCATGCATGGCTGCCAGTGGCACTGGGTCACTAGTGTTTATTGATGATGTGACACAGGACAGAAGCAGCCGAATGAATTCTGATGTATTCAGAGCCATACTGTGTGTTCAGATCCAGCCAAATGCAGCCAAACTGATTGGTTGTTGTTGCATACTACAGATGGACAATGACCCAAAACATAAAGCCAAAGCAACTGAGGAGTTTATTAAAGCAAAGAAGTGGAATATTCTTGAATGGCCAAGTCAGTCACCTGATCTCAACCCAATTGAGCATGCATTTCACTTGTTAAAGACTAAACTTCAGACAGAAAGGCCCACAAACAAACAGCAACTGAAAACCACCGCAGTGAAGGCCTGGCAGAGCATCAAAAAGGAGGAAACACAGCGTCTGGTAATGTCCATGAGTTCAAGACTTCAGGCAGTCATTGCCAACAAAGGGTTTTCAACCAAGTATTGAAATGAACATTTTATTTACAATTATTTAATCTGTCCAATTACTTTTGGTCCCTTTAAAAACAGATTGGCACATGTTAATGAGCTGAAACTCCTAAACCCTTCATCCAATTTTAATGTGGATAGCCTCAAATGAAAGCTGAAAGTCTGAACTTCAACTGCATCTGAATTGTTTTGTTTAAAATTTATTGTGGTAATGTCTAGAACCAAAATTAGAAAAATGTTGTCTCTGTCCAAATATATATGGACCTAACTGTATATAGAAAACGTATACTTGCAGTCATGCGCCCGTCTGCTCGCGGCACTTGCATATCCTGACAGCATGCACACTGTGCGCTGGGAGGATTCACATGTCTGTAGTCACATAGAGGCTTTCAAACACATGTGAATACCATGAATACTGAACTTTGTGACAAGGAATATGAATTATTACTTTCAATCCACTTAGCTCTTATTTGTATGGTAAGAGAACTTCCAGATCATGAATTTCTTTTCAATTGACAGATTGACATCATGAAAGCAGAAATGATTGTTGGGACCGCTTCCTCATGGTCTCCTGATGAATTGTAGAAATAAGCATATACATTATTTTTCCAATGCTTCTACAGAAAAGCAATCTCCCAATTTAGCTCAGCAAGAGAAATGACATAGAAAGAAAAGATACAAGCACAGTGAGAGGAGACAGCTAGTGGGATTTCATTTACCGAGTACCATATCATGGTTTCCAAGGAGATGCAAAAGAAAATTACTAGGAGAAACTTTCTTGATTTCCAAAAGCAATCTTCCTTAAGATGTACTGAGATGAATAGCATAGAATCCCACCAGCCCAGCAATAAGTCTTTGTATAGAAATCACAGGTTTTCATTGGGGATTTTGTATAGTGAAATCGTGACGTAAATAAGTGATTCTCTTGAAAAATAAAACTGGAAAAGGTGGCTTCATGAGAAAAATGGAGCTGGAACAGGCAGTTTCGTGAGAAAAAACAAAGCTGGAAAGACGGGCTTCATGAGAAAAACAGCTGGAAAAGGCTTCATGAGAAAAAAATGGAGCTGGAAAGGCGGCTTCATGAATAAAACGGAGCTGGAAAAGACGGCGTCATGAGAAAAACGGAGCTGGAAAAGGCGGCGTCATGAATAAAACGGAGCTGGAAAAGACGGCGTCATGAGAAAAACGGAGCTGGAAAGGCGGCTTCATGAATAAAACGGAGCTGGAAAAGACGGCGTCATGAGAAAAACGGAGCTGGAAAAGGCGGCGTCATGAGAAAAACGGAGCTGGAAAAGGTAGCGTCATGAGAAAAACGGAGCTGGAAAAGGCGGCTTCATGAGAAAAAACGAAGCTAGAAAGACGGGCTTCATGAGAAAAAACAAAGCTGGAAAGGCTGGCTTCATGAGAAAAAACAAAGTTGGAAAGGCTGGCTTCATGAGAAAAAAGGAGCTGGAAAAGGCGGCTTCATGAGAATAACTAAGCTAGAAAAGGTGGCTTCATGAGAAAAACGGAGCGAGAAAAAAGGAGCTAGAAAAGCGGGTTCATGAAAAAAAACGAAGCTGGAAAGACGGGCTTCATGAGAAAACCGGAGCTGGAAAGGCAGGCTTCATGAACAAAATGAAGCTGGAAAAGGCGGAGTCATGAGAAAAACGGAGCTGGAAAAAGCGGCTTCATGAGAAAAACGAAGTTAGAAAAGGCGTCGTCATGAGAAAAATGGAGCTGGAAAAAGCGGCTTCATGAAAAAAACGGAGCAGGAAAACGTGGCTTAATGAACCCAATTATTAATAAGTTTGAGGTGATCAGACACATATGTGAGATTGAAAACAAAGACAAAAATGTAATTCAACTATTATAAAATGCCCTCATAACATAAAAGTGTATCTGGCATGTTAGCTTGTAGAAAGCAGGTGGCTTCATAGAAAATATAAATTACAGGGCTTTTAAAAGTGACAGAGGGCAAAGATAAATCACTCGGCTACTGTTAGGACTTGTTTAAATGCTGAGTAGATATTTTAGTGCGCAAAATAAAATGCATTTTACAGTCCCAGCATAATGGATGTAAATTCCAAAATGTCATCCAGATACTGCGTTTTTTATTGACTTGTGTTTTTAATCCATCTATGTGTTTTTCGAATCTGATGTATGTCAATTCCTTCTGCGTTTTTACAGGGTTTTTCACCCATGCCTAAAAAATGTTACTAAAAATGCAATGAAAATGCAACTAAAAATGCATTAAAAAACCACAAATAATGTATGGAGCATTTTTCCTGCCGACATCTGTGTTTTTCGTATGGAAATAAAGGCTGTAAAAATGCCCTGTGTGAACATACCATTAGGCCATGATGAGCTTTAGATGCGTTTTTGGTGTTGCAGAATTTCTGCACCACTTCTTCACCTCTTATGTAAATTAGGTTCCTTGCTTTTTTTTTATTGCATTTTTATCATGTTTTTGATGCTGCGGTTTTTGTCTCTGTTTGAGGTGTCATTCTTTAAATACAGCTGGCTTGTTTTTGAAACTTTTTGGTATTTTTATTTCACTGAACTTTATTGACATATGTAGGTGTGAATTTCTTGCGTTTTTTATGCGTTTTTTGCCTGCAGATTTTATGCATCTAATGTAAGTCTATGGGGAAAATCTGACTACAACTACAACCCACTCCCATGGGGAGTGGTGAATATTCATGGTCTTTAATAGCGGGCACACAGACTGCAGAGCGGCAGCTATTAAGGGGAGTGAATGGTCATGGCTCCCCACGCACACAGTCCCGCCATGGGGAGCAGTGACTATTCCGGCGACCATCTCACAGTGTGAGGGCCCATGGCAGTTGCACCATGCGCGGCTCACACAGTGAAATCCCTGTCAACAGCAGAGCAGGACGAAGTGCTGGAGGAGAAAGGAGGTGAGTTTAATTGTTTATTTTTTTGTGTGCAGCGTGATGGGGATCAGGGGGTGCCAATCATACCATGATGGAGGGGTGCCAAGAATACCAGGAAGAGGGATGAGGGGTGCCATGCATACCAGGAAGAGGGAGAACATACATACCAGGATGACGGATGAAGGGTGCCATACATACCACTAAGAGGGATGAGGGGGGCAATACATAGCAGGAAGAAGGATGAGGGGGGCCATACATACCAGGAAGAGGGATGAGGGGGACCACACATACCAGGAAGAGGGATGAAGGGTGCCATACATACCAGGATGAGGGATGAAGGGTGCTATACATACCAGGAGCCAAGTTGCAGGTACAGTGTGCATGCCATTAAGGAAAATGAATATTCACAGTGAATATTCATTTTCTTTAGCAGCGAGCACAGTGTAGGATGCAGCAGCGGGCTACTGCCTCCTGTGCCCCGCTATTCCACGGCTGCAGCTCCCCCCACCGCCCACAGACACTATATATACATATATATATATATATATACACATATATCGGACCATAAAACACCCCCCCCACTTTTCTCCAAAATTTTGGAGGTAAAAAGTGCGTTTTATAGTCTAAAAAATATGATGGTACCCATAAATAAATATTATGAAAAAAAAATAAAAGTACACGTTTGGTATTGCCGTGTTTGGAACGACCTGACCTATAAAAATGTCCCACTAGTTAACCCCTTTAGTGAACACGCGCTAAAAGTAGTGAGGCGGACTCAGGTTCTGTAGGTAAAAGAAAGGTTAATTTTTATTCAAAGTCATAAAAGGTTTTTGGTTAAAAATTTTAAGAATACGAATGAATAAACAATTAAAATTTAAAAATGAAGGAGTAGGTCATTCACAGGAAATGATGGTTTGGAGGTGAGGTGTGGGTAGAGGTGGCTTGTTTTGTTCAGAGGTGGAGGACCTGTAAGGAGAGAGAATGGGTTACTTAGGCCTATTAAAGGGGTAGTGGTCTACGATGATAGTCATAAAAAGGGGGGGGGTTTAGGTACCTGATTCACTGGTTGAGAAGTGGTTTGTTGTGGATACAGTGCGCTATCCAAGAGTTCCTGTAGTAGGCTCTGTAATGTAATGCAGGGGTTAGTATATCAAATGGTGGCACTTGTTAGAGGATCCAGTATATAGTAAGGCAAGTGACTAGCCCAGGGGATGGGGATGACTCGGGTACCTGGGCCTTAAGCCTGGCCTTGGGGATGTCGCGGTGGTCGGCTCCCGGGCCCGTACCCTGGGGTCTCTCTTTAAAAGGGTTGATATTTATTAATTTTATTAAAGTTCGTGATGCCACCTGTGGCTTCTTGTGAGAATCACCAGCGCTGCGCAGTCCACTGAGGCCGATGATAAGGCAGCTCGATGGTATAGCTCCCCACAGGTGGAGCTAGGCCTCAGGGCAGCGTACGGAAGGGGGATGCAGGACAGGCGAGACACAGCCGGGTCAGAGCAAGAACAGGGACAGACACGATAGTCACTTCAGTACCTTTTACTGATGGAAATTCAGGCACATCCCGAAGCACTGTAGGGTGAAGGGTGCATATCAGGATCCTCCACAATGAGCAGGTGTAGGGCCTCCTGTTTCTTGCCTCTGCGTAGTAAGTTTATGACCTGCCTGGAGCTAGGCCTAACTTTGTCTCTGTCCTGCGCTGGCTGACCTTGTGGTAGGGCCTTTTCTTGGAGTACACGCTCCTCAGCTTGCGGGTCCTATGTGTCTCCCGGCTCTGTTACGTATCAGCACTTTAGCGATCCTGGGACTTGTAGTTCTCCAGGGATTCCGGTTATGTCTTACTGGGTCATAGAGATCCCGGTAAGCTTCGGACCCGGTGTCCGGTAAACGCTTCGGAGTGAGCTAGTTAAGCTCCTCTGCCCCCTATGTACTAACTCTCCACTCGCCTTCAGCCTACTCGGGCCCTCACTAGGCTATACACACTAAAGGCAGCTTGCCGCGCTTCACCGATCTTATGGCGCCGACACACCTAAAGCTCACTACTCTGAGCTACGCTGAGTCTGGACTGTGCTCCACAGCAGACTAACCTCTCTCCTGCTCCTCTACTGCAGGAACTCTCTCAACAGGCTTGGCTCCCTGTCGACTCCAGGCTAGACTCACTGCTGCCTGGCTCCACCTTCCCTATTTATCTATCCCTAACGGGCTCCCTCTGGTGGTCTGAGGTGGAAGGTGGAGATGTGTGAATGTTTATGGGGGCCTCTTGTGGAGGAATCCATCAATGCACTCTTCCAGGATCTGTGATACCAAGCGCAGATGGGCGTCACACAAGTACCTACAGTGACTGGTAGAAAGGTGCTTATTGGAAACCAATCTTAGAATGCTTGGTTTGAGGGTGGCGAGCTTCTTAGTTCAAGGGTGTTGGTTCGATTTTAGGGAGTAAGAGAGTAAAGCGTATAAGGATCAGATAGAATGATAAGCTAGGTTCCTAGGGTTTAATAAGGTGCATTACCTATAGATGTTCTTTGGTGGAGAATGGTTAGGCTGGTGCTGAGGTACTTGGTTCCTTTGTTTGCAGAGGTGTCCAGGAGTGTCCTGGATAGTCCTCAGGTAGACCTGCTGGCTAAAGGTACAGGGTACGTCTCTAGGTTAAGGTCAAGTGGGTGGTTAGTGGTCAGGTAGGTCGTTTTTGTGGTCAGTAAGGAGCTGGTACTGCTCCGTGTATAGCACTATTGGGCTTAAGGTGGCGGTACCTGGTAGTGGCCCAGGGAGGCAGTACAGGGTCTGTGCTTTTGCTCTTGATGGTCAGTCTGGAGCTTCGTTGGGCTCCGTATAGAGTGAGGGTGAGGATGGGTTCTGGCAGCGGTGCCTGGTGCGATGGTCCAGAGGGGCGGCGCAGAGCCCAGGTAGTGCTCACAGTTCTGGAGAGGCAAGCGTATGTAGTGAGGATGACAGGTGGGTTCTGGCAGCGGTGCCTGGTGTGATGGTCCAGGGAGGTGGCGCAGAACCCAGGTAGTACTCACAGTTCTGGAGAGTCAAGCGTGCTGGTGCTGAGGGCCGGAGCCCAAGAGTTACTCACAGCCTAGGAAGCGGGCGGGTTGTTCCAAGGGGCCGGAGCGAGAGCGGAGTCCCGGCCCGTGACTGAAGCTACCTCGCGTAGTTCCGGCCTAGAGAAGTTTTTCGTGGTTCTCGCGGAGAGCGCGCGAGGACCTGTGTGACGTGGCGGCATGTGACACACACGTGGTACGGAAGCTGTTTAGCGCTAACTGGTCTTGGATTAGGGACACTTTCCAACGCGTTTCAAAAGCATCTGCTTTCTTCTTCAGGGATGGTCCTATCCAGCTACATAGTGCCCTTATATACCCTATGGCGATATGGTGCTGTAGTACACCTGTCAATCATTAAAGGCAAATAGCTCAATTTCGCTATTGAGCCCCCTTGGCTTTAGAGTGTTTAGTTGGAAAATCCACTGGCTTTCAGCTTTTGATATTTCTTTAATAAAATCTCCTGATCTCCAGTGTGTTGGTACAGTCTGGATACCTGTCACCTTGATCCCGTGGGTGGATCCATTATGTTTCCCCAAAAAATGCTTGGAGAGTGGGTGGCCTGTACACTGTGTTCCAAATTATTATGCAAATAATATTTTCTCCGATTTTCCCAAATTACCTATATGAATTGCAGTCATTGTAATTTTCCAGTCAAATAACTATTAGAGTACAATTGAAAGGTTTTTGTACAAACTGCCTATGATAACAGTATATTTTTAAAAAAATAAAAAACTCAAACTGCACTCAAAATGCATGTTCCAAATTATCGTATCGTTGTCGGGATCGCTGTAGCATCGCTATGTGTGACGGGGCCTTTACTCCCTAAAAAGGAACCAACAGCCTTGAACTAAGAAGCTCGCCACCCTCAAACCAAGGCATTCTAAGATTGGTTTCCAATAAGCACCTTACTACCAGTCCCTGCAGGTACTTGCTTTACTATATACTGGATCCTCTAACAAGTGCCACCATTTGATATACTAACCCCTGCATTACATCACAGAGCCTACTACAGGAACTCTTGGATAGCGCACTGTATCCACAACAAACCACTTATCAACCAGCGAATCAGGTACCTAAACCCCCCCCTTTTTATGACTATCATCGTAGACCACTACCCCTTTAATAGGCCTAAATAACCCATTCTCTCTCCTTACAGGTCCTCCACCTCTGAACAAAACAAGCCGCCTCTACCCACACCTCACCTCCAAACCATCATTTCCTGTGAATGACCTACTCCTTCAATTTTAAATTTTAATTGTTTATTCATTCGTATTCTTAAAATTTTTAACCAAAAACTTTTTATGACTTTGAATAAAAATTAACCTTTCTTTTACCTACAGAACCTGAGTCCGCCTCACTACTTTTAGCGTGAATTTAAACCATAACTCTCTATTGCACTTACCCAAGGACACTTAGTAGTTCTCTGTCTATAAATTCACAGCTACTGCAAGTGAAGAGCCTACCCGCGCCTCCTTTATCTAATTTATATCCTTTAGTGAACACGGTAAAAAAATAAAAAAACGAAGCAAAAAACAGTGCTTTATCATGTTAATGCCTAACAAGAAGTGGAATAAAATGCGATCAAAAAGACGAATGTAAAAAAAAATGATACCGCTGAAAACTTCATCTTGTCCTGCAAAAAACAAGCCGCAGTACAGCTGCATCAGCCGAAAAATAAAAAAGTTATAGCCTCCTAAAAATCAGTATAGAAAGCGATCAAAAAATGTCACGTGCCCAAAAATGGTACCAAGAAAAACTTTTTCCGCAAAAAACAAGCCCTTATATGACTCTGTTGGCCGGAATATGGAAAAATTATAGCTCTCAAAATATGGAGATGCAAAAACTAGTCTTTGCAAAAAAAAAGCGTCTTTTAGTGTGACAGCTGCCAAACATAAAAACCCTTATAGAAATCTGGTATCAATGTAATCGCACCAACCCGAAGAATAAAGTTGTCTAATCACTTACACTGCACGAGAAACAGTGTAAAAAATAAATAAAATCAATTCTTCACCTACTGCTGATTTGTTCATCCTGCCTCCCAAAGATCACATTAAGGCTGGGCTCACATCTATCATGAGATCTGCGCTGAGAGCTTACACCGGGGTTCCCATGTAAGTCTCTGAAATACGTGATTCAGACGGAACCCCAGCGGAAGACTCCCTGTAATGAGGCAGATGGAGCACTGTGGACGCTGTCTGGCCTGTGATCCCACTGTGTCCATCGTTTTATTAGTCGTGCATAAAAGTGCCGTCGGCCACAGTTTTGTGAACCTTTGAAAAAAAGACACTGTTAAATAGAGGCCAGACGGAGTGTAGAGTAACTCTGCTGCCTCATCATAGTGAATGGATACCTCGGGATAGGGGGATAGGGTTGGGATTAGGGTTGTGTTAGGGTTAGGATTGTGTTAGGATTGTGTTAGGGTTAGGATTAGGGTTGTGTTGGGGTTAGAATTAGGGTTACGGTTAGGATTAGGCTTGTGTTGGGGTTAGGGTTGTGTTAGGGTTAGGATTAGGCAAACGATTAGGATTAGAACTGTGTTAGGGTTGTGACTTTTTCAAAACTAAAGAAAAAAAATTATGACATTATGGCTACTAGTGTCGAGCGCAAGTGCTCGCTACTTGAGTTTGCATTTGGTGTCTAACAACCGTGAAACATGCAGGACAGGGACTCAGGCATGTCAATCGAACACCCAAGATACTTGAGGCATACCCGAGTACCCGATGCAAACTCAAATAGAGAGCACTTGCGCTGAAGACTAATGACAACATATTCAATATGTTGACCTAATGTTATCAAACTCTGTGTCGTACCTCTGGGTTCAAAATATTCACTATACCCCTTAATAAAATCATTGAGGGGTGTAGTTTCCAAAATGGGGTCACTTGTAGGGGCATTCCACTGTTTAGGCACATCAGGGGCTCTGCAAACATGACATGGTGTCCACTCTTGATTCCAGCCAATTTTGTGTTCAAAAAGTCACACAGTGCTCCTTCCCTTCTGAACCCTGCCATGTGCCCAAACAGTGGTTTTTCCCCACATATGGGGTATAGACGTACTCAGGAGAAATTGCACAACAGTTTTTGGGGTCCATTTTCTCATCTTACCCTTGTGAAAATAAAAATTTGGGGGCTAAAAGTTCAATTTTGTGGAAAAAGTTAGATTTTTTTATTTTCATGGCTCTACATTATAAACTTCTGTGAAGCACCTAGGGGTTGAGGGTGCTCATCACACATGTAAATATGTTCCTTAAGGGGCCTAGTTTCCAAAATGGGGTCACTTGTGGGCAGTTTCCACTGTTTAGGCACATCAGGGGCTCCCCAGATGCGACGTGGCATCCGCTAATTATTCAAGCAAATTTTACATTCAAAAAGTCAAAAGGCGCTCCTTCCATTACGAACCCTGCTGTATGCCCAAACAGTGGTTTTCCCCCACATATGGGGTACGGCTTATTCAAGAGAAATTGCACAACAAATGGTATGGTGCAATTTCACCTATTACCCTTATTAAAATGCAAAATTGGGGGCTGAAACACATTTTTGTGGGGAAAATGTGAAAATATTATTTTTACAGCTCAATGTTATAAACTTCTGTGAAGCATCGGGGGGGTTCAAGGTGCTCACCACACACCTAAATTAGTCTAGTTTCCAAAATGGTGTCACTTGTGGGGGGTTTCCCCTGTATAGGCACATCAGGGGCTCCTCAAATGCAACATGTCTTCCGCTATTTATTCAAGCAAATTTTATAATTAAAAAGTCAAATGGCGCTTCTTCCCTTCCGAGTCATGCCGTGTGCCCAAACAGTGGTTTTTCCTCACATATGCAGTATCGGTGTACTCAGGAGAACTTGCATAAAAAATTTGGGGGTTCATTTTTTCCTGCTACCCTTCCAAAAATAAAAGAAATTGAGTTGAAAGTAACATTTTTCTGAAAAAGTTAAATGTTCATTGTTTTCTTCCACATTCCAAAAATTCCTGTGAAGCACCTGAAGGGTTAATAAACTTCTTGAATGTGGTTTTGAGCACCTTGAGGGGTACAGTTTTTAGAATTGTGTCACTTTTGGATATTTTCTGTCATAAAGGCCCCTCAAAGTCACTTCAAATGTGATGTGGTCCCTAAAAAAAATGGTTTTGTAAATTTTGTTGTAAAATAAGAAATTGCTGGTCAATTTTAACCTGTATATCTTCCTAACAAAAAAAAAATTTGGTTCCAAAATTGAGCTGATATAAAGTAGACATATGAGAAATGTTATTTATTAACTATTTTGTATGAAATATCTCTCTGATTTAAGGGCATGAAAATTCAAAGTTTGAAAATTGCAAAATTTTTGCCAAATTTCTGATTTTTTCACAAAATAACGCAAGTCATATCAAAGAAATTTTACCACTATCATGAAGTACAATATGTCATGAAAAAACAATCTCAGAATCAGTGGGATCCGTTGAAGCGTTCCAGAGTTATTACCTCTTTAAGGTTGCAGCCGGACAGGTCGTGAACGGGAGGGTATGAGATGTAGGACTCGGAAAAGCAGGCTCCAGCACACATAGTGCTGAGAGGTGTTTAATGGGCCCGGATTATGGGGCCGAGTTTTACGAGCAGCTAAAAGAGCTGGGTGGGATCAGCTGCTCACTTACCTCCAGTCCATGTCTTGGATGGGCTGATTTAAAACAACTGCGGCTGTCTGTCTGGCGGTGTCTTTTGCATGGTGAGCAGGCCTTGCATGTGCTGCTCAGACTCGGCTGAAGGCAGTGAAAAGCATTTCATTTAAACCTTGAAGGTGGAGGTGGGGAAGATCAGGACCCAGCAGTAGGTAGCAGGGTAACAGTTAGAAGAAGGGGTAGGGGGAAAAGTGCCAGAGAACCCAGTCCTGATCTGGCACAACATAGTAAATATGCCTGTTTGGCTGATATTCGAAATGCTAGCCCATGGCTGGGATCACTGCAACAGGATGTTGCTCCTAGCAACCAGAAAGACGACTGCTGTAGTAAGGAGGCAAATAGAAGTGCAGCAAAGGCCAGACAGCTGTTGGTGGTAAGGAACTCTATAATTAGGTGGACAGACTTGGTTATCTGAGACCGTGAGTGCTGAACAGTGTGTTGTAGGCTGGGTGCTCGGGGTCGACATATTGCGTATCGGATAGACAGATAGCTGGGTGGGGCTTGGGAAAACGCAGCGGTCATGGTACACATCCGTAACAATGACAAAGTTAGAGGGAGGTGGAAGGTCCTTAAAAATGATTACAGGGAACTAGGAGGGAAGCTTAAGGCCAGGACCTCCAAGGTGGTGTTTTTAGAAATACTGCCAGTGCCACGAGCGTCAATAGATAAGATAGCGGGAGCTTAGGGAGATAAACAAGTGGCTCAGAAATTGGTGCAGGAAGGAAGGATTTGGGTTCATAGAGAACTGGGCCGACTTTGCTGTCGGCTACAGGCTCTACAGTAGGGACGGACAGCATCTCAATGGGGAGGGTGCAGCTATGCCAGGGGAAAAAATGGTAAAATGGATGGAGGCGCTTTTAAACTAGGATCTGGGGGAGGGAGGGTATTCATGCTAATAAGTGGATAGATGGAGTAGGCTGAGAGAGTGGGACAGCAGGGGTTATAGAGGTTTCTAGGGGGGCTGGAATATGCAAGGAAAGTTGGGAGCGGAGTAGGAGTAACAAATGTGCTAATGGTATTAAATGTTTGCTGGCAAATGCTAGAAATCTCGCAAACAAAATGGCTGAGCTGGAGACTCTCATGTCAGTCACGGAATATGATATGGTGGGTATTACGGAAAACTGGCTGGATGAAAGCCATGACTGGGTGACGAACATGGAGGGATACACTACATTTAGAAAAGACAGGAAAGACGAAAAAGGTGGAGGGGTGTGTATTTTCATAAGATCCAACTTAAAACCTGTGCTCAATGACAACATTGGGAGAGCTGCGACAATGTAGAGTCAGTCTGGGTTAATGTACATGGGGATGGCCATTATGGAAAGCTTTTAATTGGAGTTTGTTACAAGCCTCCTAATATAGCTGAACTGGTAGAGGACGAAATGCTGAAACTAATAAAAAGGCAGCAAATAATAATAGGGTCCTTATTATGGGGGATTTTAACTATCCAGATATCCAATGGGACATAGAATCGTCCAGTTGTGCTAAAAGCTGTAAGTTCTTATCCACAGTAGTGTTGAGCCACCCCCGTAGTGTTCGAGTTCGGTTCGGTTCGTCGAACACCCGTGTGTTCGCCGAACTGTTCGTCGAACTGTTCGTCGAACACCTTCGAACACCGTTAAAACCAATGGCAGGCAAACAAAAACACATAGAAACACATAGAAAACACCTTCAAAGGTGTCCAAAAGCTGACAAACTGCTCAGAAGACACAACTAACACATGGAAAAGTGACAAGTACATATAGTCATGCGAAAAGAAAAGAGGTGGAGGAGTAAAAGGAGGGGGAGACACAGATATAGGCATGTCATGCCCTTCTAAAATCCAAAAAGTGAGAAGCCGACACGTTCAGTACGCTCCTGCCCGTGCCACCTCCGCGTCGCCGGGTTTGTGCCAGAGCCGCGGTGAACCCTGATGGCCAGCCCCCCTCTCCCAATACTGGTGCCTGTCCGCTGGTGGGTCGAGCGAGCCCCCCTGTGGTGGAGGCAGCTCTAAGCTTTTTAATTTAAATTGTCTCTCTAATTTGAATGAATACACTTTAAATCCATTTACAAGGATCTATTGGAGGGCAAGTCTCATGCCAGCAGCCGCGTAATTCCAGCTCCAGTAGCGTCCACTAAAGCTGCTGCAGTTAAAAAGCTTTTATAAGGATCGAGCTCGGCTGTCCACCGCAAGGTATTCTACTGCCAGTCCCAGCCCCTATGCCTTGGGGTGCCTCCTGATGCTCTTCACTGAGTATCCCGTGGTCCCGAAGCATTTCCTTTGAAAAAATTAAGTGTCCAAACTACAGGTGGTGTAGCTTGCTTAACAGCCGGGATAATCCGCGGACTAGCAGACACTGCTACTAGGCACAAAGTATTTCCTGGGCTAGATGCAGTTAAAAATTTGTAATTAGATACTCTCGTTGGATGCTGAGAAAGCATTCCATAGAGTCTCCTGGCACGCCATATATGATTCTCTTAAAAAGCTTGGGGTAGGGGTCTAGGGACCCTTTTATAGCCAAAATCACGGCCCTGTATCGCAATACGTCACCTAGGCTGAAGATAAATGGAACTGTAGCACCCTGAGGGCTCGGTTGCTACAGAGGTATTGCACCTCACCCAGAGGTGTGATATCTCACTCTCAGGTAAGGATGTAGTGTGGATCAGGACCCGACACCTGCATGCATTACACCACATTGCCATGGGGCAGGGCGACCAATATGCCCCTGAGATGGGCACGACAGTCCCTGTCCCTGGCTGGAGTGGGGGGAGGGAACACTGAGGAAGGGGAACCCTGTAGTGCAGGAGCAGGGAGGAAGCAGTTCCTGGGTGCATTGAGAAGGGAGTATAAAAGGTGGGCACCATCTTAGTTCAGTGCAGAGAAGTCTGAGCAGAAGTGGCAGGGAGCAGGGGCTCTGCATGAGCTCTGCTCCGGAGGCGGGCCTAGTAACAGAGGCCCAGGCCTGGAAGAGGGAGAAGGAAGGAAGAGGAGCGGAGAAGGCTCCAGGAACGAGGAACGAAGGGATCCCAGGGGTGCGGACGGGCGAGTCGCCACCGCACGCCCGAATCCACCTGCGTGGAGGGGTCAGGCCAAAGGGGGAGACCGGTCCCCGAAACTAGTGGAGGCAGGAAACGACCCTCAGCTAGAAACAGGAGGCTGTGACATTTTATGTGGCGCAGCCCCTCGCTACACCCGCTAGGAAGGCACCACATAGGGTCAGGGAAACTGGCGCCAAGTTTACCAAGAGGAGGCCCGAGGCAGCCGGACAGAAGGGTTGGTAAGAAAGGCCAGACAAAGCACACAAAGGGGGTCCTGTGAAGCGCTCCAAAGTTATCTGGGAGTTGTCTGAGCCCCTCACCTGGTGAGCACAGTACGACGTGGGCAGCCGTTACCTGCAGACGTGGTCTGGATAATAAGAACTGTGAGTAAAGGCCCTGGACTGCATCACTGACTCCGTGTCATTACTGCTGCTGCCCTGCACCATCACCCCCATCCTCCGCATACACTGCCCTGAGGCTATACTCCTCCCGTGGGGAGTTATGCTACGCTCTGCTGCACCCACAACACCAGCCTCAGCGGTCTGCCCTGGAGCGGCGGTTCACTCTGACCGCAATCCACGGGTGGCGTAGTCGGACATTTAAACATCAAAACCACATAAATAGTTCCGCCACTGGTTTGACCGCCCTGAGCCACGGAACCGGGTCGCAGCCACGGAGACTACAACCACCAGCATCCACCAAAAAGGGTCCGGCTCCGGGTGTCCCAAGGCCCAGGGGGCGCGTCAGAACATTTTCATCACCTTTCACAATCACCAATGGGACAAGGCAGGGATGTTCTCTGTCCCCTCTCTTATACATCCTAGTGACGGAGCACCTGCTCTCATCAATTCGCCATAACCCCAATATTAGGTGGATTGAGGTGGGAGGCACCGAGTACAAGTGCTCTCTATTTGCTGATGATGTCCTAGTATATATCACTCAATCACATATATCCATCCATGCTGTTATGGCTGAAATAGATCACTTTGTTACATGGTCAAATTTTAAAATCAATGCAGCGAAGTCTGAGGCCCTCGATGTCTCCCTCCCCAAATCCATATAGGATTCCATCCAGTCCAACTTTCCCTTTGCCTGGCCCTCACAGGGTATCAAATACTTAGGAATTCCTATTCATAGAGACCTCTCCCATCTATGTTATCTTAATTTTGGGCCCTTTATTGAACAACTCCATACAGACCACGGTTGGCAATGTGTGTCAGGGCTCTTTATATCACTGTAAGCAATTGCAGACACCTGTGCTAATTAGTTTGGCAGGTGTGTCCAATGAAAGGCAAGACTACTTAAGAAGGTTGTCTCACATTATTAAGCAGCCTACATTTTCTGCCAAAATGGGAAAGAAAAAGGATGTGTCGGCTGCTGAGAAGCAACAAATTGTGGAGTGTTTAGGTCAAGGCATGACTACAATCAACATTGTGCGATGATCAGGATGAAGTGTCTTGGCAATCAAGAAGTATGTAGCTGATTCACAGTACACACGTGTGCGTGCTGATAAGGGCAAATTGAGGACTCTTTCCTACAGGCAATTAAGTCAGGTTGAAAGAGCAGCGGCAAAAAAGCCTTGTCATAGCAGCAGACAAGTTTTTGAAGCTGCTGGTGCCTCCAACGTCCCCCGAACAACAAGATGCAGGGTCCTTCAGAGGTTTGCAGCTGTGCATAATCCATCCTGTCGACCTCCTCTATCCACTTCACACAAGCAGAAACGGCTCCAGTGGGCCAAACATTACATGAAGACTGATTTCAAAACTGTTTTGTTCATGGATGAGTGCCGTGCAGCGCTCGATGGTCCAGATGGATGGAGTGGAGGATGGCTGGTTGATGGACACCCCACGCAAACACGGCTACAGCGCCAACAAGGAGGAGGTGGAGTAATGTTTTGGGCTGGAATCATGGGGAGAGAGATTGTCGGCCCCTTTAGGATCCCTGAAGGCGCTAAAGATGAACTCCATAATGTATGTGGATTTTCTCAAACAGCACTTCCTGCCATGGTTCAAGAAGAAGAACCGTGTATTTCACAGCAAGATCATTTTTCTGCATGATAATGCACCATCTCATGCTGCACATAAAACATCTGCATCTCTGGCTGATATGGGCATAAAAGGGGACAAACTTATGGTGTGACCCCCATGCTCCCCTGACCTCTACCCCATTCAGAACCTTTGGAGCATCATTAAAAGGAGTGTCTATGATGGCGGGAGGCAGTTCACATCTAAGCAACAGCTCTGGGAGGGTATTCTGTCCTCATGCAAAACAATTGAAGCAGAAACCATCCAAAACCTGACAAATTCAATGGACGAGAGAGTTCAGAAGCTCCTTTCGAACAAGGGGTCCTATGTGAAAATGTAACATCACCTAGAATAAAGTTTTGAGTTGAAAACTGTTTGATTTCAGTTTCCAACAACCTGCTAATGCTTATAATTTCAAAAATGACCATTTTTTTGGTCTTTATTAAAATGAAAAGGTTGATCGAAAAGTTTGGGGGATCTAAGAGTGTGGCAACCCAGTAGTCATGATTACTTCGAATTCTGACAATATGAGGGTCATGCTGCAGGTAGTGCAGCAAGAAGGCACTTATGTGTCTTGCGCATCTCGGAGCCCCAAAATTATTTTCCGGGCTAGATGCAGCTAAAAATTATTATTAATTTTAAATCTGGTGAAGCTTTAGTATAGATGGCCTAATAGGATCAGTGCTGCACACTGCTACAAAGCCCAAATTATTTTCCAGTCAAGATACAGATAAACATGATTAGTAATTTTAAATCTGGTGGAGCTTATTATAGATGGCCTAATAGAATCAGTGCTGCACACTGCTACAAAGCCCAAATTATTTTCCAGCCAAGATACAGATAAACATGATTAGTAATTTGAAAGCTTAAAACGGTTGGTAGGGTGATTTTAACCAATCATCAAGCTTTTACTCTCCCCAGGATGACACAGGGGTAGAAAAGTCGTTTCGGATCCATGATTTGTTCATCTTTATGAACGTGAGTCTGTCTACATTATCAGTGGAGAGCCGCGTGCGCTTATCTGTCAGCACACCACCAGCAGCGCTGAACACACGTTCAGACAGAACGCTGGCTGCGGGGCATGACAAGATCTCCAAGGCGTAAGTGGCTAGCTCCGGCCATTTATCCAGATTGGAAGCCCAAAAAGAGCAAGGGTCCAGTGACACAGTCATGGCTTCAATGTTTACTTGGAGATACTCCTGTACCATCGTCTCTAGGCGTTGACTATGTGTCAGACTTCTTGTCTCCTGTGGCCTTGCAAAGGATGGGCTAAAAAAGTGGTGAAATGATTCCGCAAAATTGATGTTACCAGCAGATACTGTGGTTCTGTTACGGTTTGAGTGCTGAACACTTGACGGTCCCACGGTTGGCAAGTTGGAACTGTGAGATTCACTACGTGCACCACTGGTATTTTGTGGAAAAGCACATGTAAGATTCTGCAACAGTCTCTGCTGATACTCCTGCATGCGTGCATCCCTTTCTATGGCAGGAATAATTTCTGCAAATTTACTTTTGTACCGGGGATCTAACAGTGTGGCAACCCAGTAGTCAGGATTATTTCTAATTCTCACAATTCGAGGGTCATGTTGCAGGTAGTGCAGCAAGAAGGCACTCATGTGTGTTGCGCATCCAGGAGCACCAAGTCCCTGTTGTGTTGGTGGCGAGGTAACAATCATGCTTCCTTCCTCTGTCCTCTCCCCCCAACCTCGCACAACAGAAATGTGATCAAGGTCTCCCTCATCTGATGAGTCTTCCATCAGTTCGCACTCCACTTCTTCCTGGGCTCCTGCATCTTCCTCACTAGTTTGGCTGCTACCATGCGCCCTGGTAAAACCATCTCCCCCACCCTCACATGCCTGCCGCCTTGGTGCTGCCGACCATCTGGACCTTGCAGATGTTAGCCCTTCCGCATACAACTCCTCCTCCTCTACTTCCTCCACCTCCTCTTGTGCCACCACCTGACTCCGAATTCTGTTTAACATGTGCTCCAGCATGTAAATCACCGGAATAGTCATGCTGATAATGGCATCGTCAGCACTAAACATCTTCGTCGCCATTTCAAAACTGTGCAGAAGGGTGCATAGGTCCCTGATCTGAGACCACTCCTCCAGCGTGATTTGCCCCACCTCTGGATCTCGTTGGCCCAGGCTATACGTCAGAACGTATTGCACCAGGGCTTGTCGGTGCTGCCACAGTCGCTGCAACATGTGCAGAGTTGAATTCCACCGGGTAGGCACATCGCATTTTAGCCGGTGAAGTGGCAGGCCCAACGACTTCTGTAGAGATGTAAGTCGCTGAGCTGCGGGATGCGAACGGCGGAAGTGAGCACACAGCGCCCGTGCCCTCTGCAGAAGGCCATCTAGTCTGGGATAGTGGGCTAAAAATTGCTGGACAACCAGGTTCAACACGTGAGCCATACAAGGCACGTGTGTGACATTGCCCCGGCGAAGGGCCGCACCCAGGTTTGCAGCATTGTCGCACACGGCCTTCCCTGGTTTCAGGTCCAGTGGAGACAACCATTCATGAAATTGGTTCTCCAGAGCTGACCACAACTCCTCAGCTGTGTGACTCACATTTCCCAGACATTTCAATGTAAAAACCGCCTGATGACGTTGAGCCCTACTGCCAGCATAGTAAGGAGGTGTGCAGGATCCCTTCTGCGCAGTTAGAAAGCTTGTGGCATGACCAGACAGGCTTTGGGTGCAGGTGGAAGACCGAGAGGAGGTTGAGGAGGCAGAAGCAGTGGAGGAACTTTGACATAAAGAGGATTGACGCACAACTCGTGGGGACGGCAAGACTTGGACAGCAGCCCCTTGTCCTGCTGTCACCATAGTTACCCAGTGCCCAGTCAGCGACATGTAACGCCCCTGTCCATGCCTACTCGTCCAAGTGTCTGTGATGAAATGCACCCTGTCACACACAGAGTTTCTCAAAGAAGCGGTGATGTTGTGTGCGACATGCTGGTGGAGCGCAGGCACACCTTTCTTTGAGAAGTAGTGCCGACTGGGCATCTGGTACTGGGGCACTGCGACGGACATAAGGTCTCGAAAATCCTCTGTGTCCACCAGGCGGAAAGGCAGCATTTCTGTAGCCAAGAGCTTGCAGATGGTGAAATTCAACCTCTTAGCTTTCTCATGGCTAGGAGGAAATGGTCTTTTACTTGTCCACATCTGAGGGTCCGAGGGCTGGCTATTGTGCTTAGACGGGGTTGATAAGGGTGTCCCCGGCAAACTGCCGGTCTGTGAGGAAGATGCAGGAGGACATGTTAGGTTGCCTTGATCCAAAGCTGGTGCTATCGATGTCGGACAGCGCTCAACACCTGCTGGTGTTACCACCTCCAAAGAAAATGATGACCTGCCAATGACGCTGGCTGTTGCGGGTAAAGAGGTGGCAGTTCTGCGCCCCAAAACAGGTGTGACTGCTGTCCCCCCAGTCACAGAGGATGAAGAGGCCGCGGATGCACAAGATATGGCAGACGGTGGTTGGCCCGGCCGGCTAGGCCGCATTGTAGCACACTGAGCTTCCCACTGCAACTTATGCTTCATGTCCATGTGCCGGTTCATGCATGAAGTACTCAAACTATGTATTTTTTGGCCTCTACTTAGCTTTTGCTGACAAATGTTACAGATAACACGAGTTGGGTCATCTTTATCGATCTGAAAAAATGCCCAGGCTATGCAAGGCTTAGCACCCATGCGACCTGAAGAGCCACCACGACTTGTGGTGAGAGGCAGAGTTGTGTTTGAGGATGCAGTTGTTGACGTGCTTCCAGTACTACGTCTCTGTCCAGGAAGGCGCAACCTGACCTCGTCGTCACTAGCATCTTCCTCCACCTCCTCTGCTGACCTCATCTCTTGGCTGACTGTGGGTTGACAGTAAGTGGGATCTCCAACCTCATCATCATCACCCTGTGCGTTATCACACCCGTCGTCCTCAGAGCCAACCTGTTCCTGCCCTGACAAAAAACTAAAGTTGTCGCTCCAATCAGGTATTTGAGTCTCATCATCGTCTTCCTCATTGTCTCCACCAACAGGAGTTACAGTTTGGGAATGAGGGTCTACATTATGGTCAGAACCTTCTGCGTCTGGTCCTGGATCCGACTCATAAAGATTCTGGGCATCAGTGCAGATCATTTCCTCGTCTGGATTCACAGAAGCGCTGGAGTCGACCTCTGATTCCCAGGCTATAGTATGAGTAAACAGCTCTGCAGACTCAACCATCTGTTCTACCTCATACTCAGACGGGCAGCTGGAGATTTGGGAGCTGTGAGGAAGCAAGTGCGATTGGGGTGACACCTTTGAGGACTGGAGTATTTGTGATGTTGAAGTTGATGTGGAGGAGAGCCCCCTTAAAGGAGCACTTGATATCCGTTGAAGCACCTGCTGTTTTTGTGCCTCATCTGGAATTTGTAGCGATTGGCGTGGCCGTAAGAAAGGGATCTTATCACATTGTCCGCTAAAAGAAGTAGACATTTTAGTTTGGCTGGAAGATGGTCTTTCTTCTGCAGATGTTACTGTTGCTTTAACACCTACCCCACGGACACAACCTTTTTTCCCCTTCCCAACACGCCTATTCCCCTTTCCACCAGCAGCAGGCCTTTTTCCACTCATTTTGGTGGTTAACTAATTCACAACTCTGGAGTTGTTTGCACAAAAAAACAATGGATGGGAACCGAGCAGAGCTGAGTGGCCAAACTGTGGTATTAGGCCAAAACTATTGGCTGGGTTAGATGCAGAAAAAAATTATATTCAATTTGCAACCTGATGGAGGTCAGTATAGATGGACTAATAGAGAAAGTCCCACACACTGCTAGAAGGCCAAATATTTTTTCAGAGCTAGATGCAGATAAAAATTATATTCAATTTGCAACCTGATGGAGGTCAGTATAGATGGACTAATAGAACAAGTCCCACACACAGCTAGAAGCCCAAATATTTTTTCAGAGGTACTGTAGATGCAGATAAAAATTATTTTTAATTTGCAACCTGATGGAGGTCAGTATAGATGGACTAATAGAGAAAGTCCCACACACTGCTAGAAGGCCAAATATTTTTTCAGAGCTAGATGCAGATAAAAATTATTTTTAATTTGCAACCTGATGGAGGTCAGTATAGATGGACTAATAGAGAAAGTCCCACACACTGCTAGAAGGCCAAATATTTTTTCAGAGCTAGATGCAGAAAAAAATTATATTCAGTTTGCAACCTGATGGAGGTCAGTATAGATGGACTAATAGAGAAAGTCCCACACACTGCTAGAAGGCCAAATATTTTTTCAGAGCTAGATGCAGATAAAAATTATTTTTAATTTGCAACCTGATGGAGGTCAGTATAGATGGACTAATAGAGAAAGTCCCACACACTGCTAGAAGGCCAAAAATTTTTTCAGAGCTAGATGCAGATAAAAATTATTTTTAATTTGCAACCTGATGGAGGTCAGTATAGATGGACTAATAGAGAAAGTCCCACACACTGCTAGAAGGCCAAATATTTTTTCAGAGCTAGATGCAGATAAAAATTATATTCAATTTGCAACCTGATGGAGGTCAGTATAGATGGACTAATAGAACAAGTCCCACACACAGCTAGAAGCCCAAATATTTTTTCAGAGGTACTGTAGATGCAGATAAAAATTATTTTTAATTTGCAACCTGATGGAGGTCAGTATAGATGGACTAATAGAGAAAGTCCCACACACTGCTAGAAGGCCACATATTTTTTCAGAGGTAGATGCAGAAAAAAAAAAAAACAGTTTGCAACCTGATGGAGGTCAGTATAGATGGACTAATACAACAAGTCCCACACACAGCTAGAAGCCCAATATTTTTTCAGAGGTAGATGCAGAAAAAAATATATTCAGTTTGCAACCTGATGGAGGTCTGTATAGATGGATTAATAGAACAAGTCCCACACACAGCTAGAAGCCCAATATTTTTTCAGAGGTAGATGCATAAAAAAATATATTCAGTTTGCAACCTGATGGAGGTCAGTATAGATGGACTAATTCAACAAGTCCCACACACAGCTAGAAGCCCAATATTTTTTCAGAGCTAGATGCAGAAAAAAATTATATTCAAATTGCAACCTGATGGAGGTCAGTATAGATGGACTAATAGAATGATGCTATGCCCAAAAGATTTTACTTCACTAGGTGCAGTAAAAAAATTGGTATTCTATACACAGGTGGTATATCTTGCAACACAGATAGGCTACTCCACTGACTAACACACTCTGCAATAGGCCAAAAAGGATTAGCTTTGCTAGATTCAGCCAAATGCTGTGAAAAAAACTTGCACAGCACTGGCACAGACCTGCCTGGCAAAAACTGATAGGAACTGATGTAACCTAGTCCTGAAAAGGACTCCAATTACAATTAGTCTTTACTCCCACAATCTATCTATTTAAGAGCACAGACCTGCCTGATAAAAGTCGTAGGAAATGCTGTAACCTAGTCCTTAAAAGGACTGCAATCACAACTATTCCCTACTCCCAAGCTATCTGTAGATTTGTGCGAAAATTGGCTTGAAATTAACAAGGTATAGCGCACACAGCAACAGCGGTGCCGTCTAACACGCAGCTGCAGCAGTGAGAAAATGGTGGCGACGGGGAAAATGGCTTGGTCTTATAGGGCAAGGACATGTGACATACACTGCCAATGACACATGCCCTTGCTTGTGTGAAAAAAAGCACTTCGCTCCGTGTGTGCGCTGCTGATAGGCTGACAGATTGCACCTCCCCACTGTAAATGCGGGAAAGAGAAAAAAAAAATGGAGATCTTCATTGTTCCTGCAGAGATCCATCCCCTGCCCCTCCCCCCACCCCGCTGTACACTCAAACTGCGTATTAACATTAATTTTCATCATTACTGAGAAAAAATCCAGTTATGATTTTGGTGCACGAACAGTTATCGAACATAACCTCGAACAGCCGAATTTTTCTCAAATTGTTCGTGTTCGCCGAACGGTTCGAACACCGCCCAAAACAGCTCGAATTTGAGATTGGCGAACAGTTCGAGTAGAACAACGCTCATCTCTAATCCACAGTTCATGACAATTACCTCTCTCAGCTGGTAGATGAACCAACCAGGGGAGGTAATCTGCTGGATCTGGTTCTGTCAAATAGACCAGATACTGTTTCAGATCTACAGGTCCGGGAGCATTTGGAAAACAATGACCATAATATGGTATGTTTCAATGCAGTATTCAATAAAACATTTCCAAAAGGAAATGCAAAAACCTGGAACTTCAGGAAAGCTGATTTCAACAAATTAAGGGAAGAGATTAATCATGTAGACTTGGAACCATATCATGGTAACTGGAGATATCGAACATAAATGGGGCATGTTTAAGGAAATACTACTAGAATCCTATAGAAAATTTATACCCTCTGGTAATAAAATGTCAAGGAATAAAAATAAACCATTATGGATAAATAAGATAAGATTTTGAAAGGACATTCAAAACCTTGAAGGCCGAGAATACAGAAATAGCATTTCAGGAGTATAGAGACCTAAATAAAAAATATAACAAAAGAAATCAAGCTAGCAAAATTATCTACAAAGCAACAAATCGCCTGCGACATTAAAATAAATCCCCAAAAAGTTTATACATACATCAATGCCAAAAAGAAAAAATCAGATCGTATCGGCCCCTTAAAAACGATAACAATAAGATAATTATAGAGGACAAAGAAAAGGCTGAGATATTAAACAGGCACTTTTCATCCATGTTCACCAAGAAACCGTCCGTTGCAGGAATCTTTCAACTGGTCAAAAATCAAAGTTCACGACCTAATATAACAATTTTAACACAAAAAGAAGTATGCCTACGTCTGAGCAAATTAAACATTGACAAATCCCCCGACCCAGATGGTATTCATCCATGGAATACTGAGGGAATTAAGCTCTTTAATTGACAAACCGCTGTATCTCATATTCTTAGACTCTCTGGTAACAGGGGTAGTGCCATAGGATTGGAAGATAGCCGATATGGTTACGATATTTAAGAAAGGTAAAAAGGTGGATCCAGGTAATTACCGTCCAGTAAGTCTGACATCAGTAGTGAGCCAAGTTTTTGAGGGCATCATAAGAGATGATTTTCAGAGTTATATCGCAGAGAATAATATAATAAATGATAATCAGCATGGATTCATGAAAAATACGTTATGTCTAATCAACATGTTGGGGTTTTATGAGGATGTAAGTGCAAATCTGGATGTTGGTAATGCGGCGGATGTGACTTATCTGAACTTTGCAAAGCCATTTGGTACTGTACCACATAGCAGCCTTATACTGAAGCTACAGAAGCAAGGACTTGGGGGAACCATTTGCAGATGGGTAAGGAATTGGCTTAATGATAGGAAAAAAAGAGTTGTCATAAATGGTACGTTCTCTAAATGGGATACAATCAGCAGTGGGGTGCCGCAGGGATCTGTGCTAGGACCGATTCTTTTTAACCTCTTTATTAATAACCTTTTGGATGGAATTGAGAGTAAAGTGTCAGTTTTTGCTGACGACACCAAACTATGTAGGATATTAAAATCTGATTTTGATGTTAAAATATTGCAGAACGATCTGGATAAGATGACTGAATGGGCAAACACTTAGCAGATGAGGTTTAATGTAGTTAAAAGTAGAGTAATGCACCTAGGACGGAGTAATCCTTTTGCTACATACATATTAAATGGGAGTATACTCGGGACTACAGAACAGGAGAAGGACTTGGATATTCTGGTTACAAGTAAGCTGAGTAGCAGTACTTAATGTCAAGCAGCAGCTGCAAAAGCAAATAAGATTTTAGGATGTATAAAAGGAGAAATCAAATCCTGTGATCCCAATGTATTATTACCCCTTTATAAATGACTGGTGATGCCACATTTGGAATATGCGATACAGTTTTGGGCTCCACATTTCAATAAGGACATTCAGAAGTTAGAGTCCGTTCAAAGGCGGGCAACTAGATTATTACAAGGGATGGAAGGCATCTCTTATGATGAAAGGTTGGAAAAGTTGAGTCTGTTTAGCTTAGAAAAGCAATGCCTCAGAGGAGATCTCATTTATATGTTTAAATACATGTGTGATCAATACAGAGGATTGGCACATGACTTATTCCTTCTAAGGACCATACTAAGGACCAGGGATCACTCATTACGGGTGGAAGAAAAGCAATTCCGGCACCTAAACAGGAAAGGGTTCTTTACAGTCAGAGCAGTTGGACTGTGGAATTCTCTACCACAAGAGGTAGTAATGGATGGCCAACACTATAACAGCTTTCAAAAAAGGGCTTGGCGATTTCCTCGATACACATAACATTGTAGGCTACAGTTAAATTAGACAAAATATTACATCAATAGTAGTACATTTAATACGATAATAGTAAATATATAACTAGTATTGTAATTAGGTCTGATCCAGGGTTCGCTTGTCTCGGGGTCAAGAAGGAATTTTTCCCCGTGATGCAAATTGCCTGAATGTTTCGTGGGGTTTTTGCCTTCTTCTGGATCAACAGATTTAGGCATAGGGATTTTAGTAACAGCATTATTAGAATCACAAGAGTAACACAAAATATAAAACTAATTTAAAAATTATATAAAGCTTCATTTTTAACTGTAATAGTACAGCAATAATAAAAATGGTAATAATACATTTGTGAGGCCTAGTCCCAGTAAGTTAGTATGTTAGCGTAGGGAGTACAATTGGGGCAGAAAGGTTGAACTGGATGGACCTAGGTCTTTATTCAACCTACGTTACTATGTAAATGGCTGAGGCCGTGCTACATATGGACTGGCTATTTTGAGTTTTGTTCAGTTATACCTTATTGTGCCGGAAAAAGGCTGTTTTGTGTTTGTCTCCTGAGCGGTTTATGCAAGCAAAATAAACCAACCTGGATTTCTATTGAAAACCTTCCCTGTGCCTACCTCAACCGCAGCCAAGTGAGCACTAAACCCTACACCTCATAAAGTGACAGTGGTCAGAATTGTAAAAATTGGCCTGGTCCTTAACGTGCAAACCACCTTCGCGGGTAAAGGGGTTAAGAATGTTGACAGTAATGTAAAAATGCAACTAATGGCCTTTGCCGGAGAGAGTGTAGGAAAAGAAGCCTATATCAATGTTTGCCAATACAACCTGTTGGGAGAACCAAAGTATCATATAGCTCAATAGTGTAGCTTACCGTATTACCGGGGTGGAACAAACACAGTTGCAGAGAATGCGACTGGGCCCCTGCGCCTCTTTTGAGTTGGATGTGTATCCTAGAAGGCACATTCAAGTGTAATGGGGCAGCCAAACCCCTATGGTGTATGCGCTGCAATAGACCCCATCGGCCAATCTGAGGCTGGCATGTGACGTCGTCGTAACAGTGACTGTGGTTGCAGTGAGGTCAATGCAAGCTGCCACCTACTCCGACCACTGAAGAAGAGGACATGGCGTGATACTGTGGGGGAATGGGCTTTTTGTTAGAGAATTTTTTTCAAATGGGTTAAACAACAGCTACACAATGGGGGTTGATAGATATAAGGAAGGGGCACAAGATGGGGGACATTATTGAATAACGTAGGCTAGGGCAACACATATGTCTTTATGTCTTTTAGGATTGAAACGAGTACAGGTGCCCATACATTGGACCAACATGAGGGGGGGGGGACCCAGGTCCAAAATTTGCACTGGGGCCCATCACATTCTAGTTACGCCACTGCTCTAACACATTCTTTAACTCTAATTTACGACCATTAAGCCAAATGTGAGCATTTGTTCATGGTAGTTCAACTAGTTTTAAGCATTTGTGACCGATGATGTTATTCATGTTCCTAGTTGTTGTGGCCTTAAAGTGAACTTGTCACCAGCAAAAACTCTTTTAACCTGCAATTATGTGGGTTAATTGCATTGCTAACCTGCCTGGCGCTGCACGTAGCCAAACGCTGAGGGAAGAAAATTAACTTTTCTCCCTGGTAGCATTTGGTTTCTTTCACGGGGGCGCCACTGGTTCAGTCACTGCTCTAAGAATACAGAGCAATGGCTGTAACCGTGTCCCTGGCCTTGACTGACACTCACTTTGCATTAGGGCTGGCTGTCAGTCAGAGCCAGGGGTATGGTTACAGCCACCGCCCTGTAATCTCAGAACCGTGACTGAACCAATGCTGGGACTGTCCTGACTGAAAACAAATGCTACCGGGGAGAATAAAGTTAATTTTCTAATTTTCTCTCCGCAGTGTACGGCTAAGTGTGGGCGTCGGGCAGGTTAGTAACACTATTAACCTGCAGATTAACCTCATAACTGCAGGTTCATCGTGTTTTTGGTGGTTACAGGTCCTTTTTAAGAAGATCCTTCCAACCCCCATTAGAAGACATTATTGGCCAAAATCTCCTTACTAGTCCAAAGAATACAGGGAATTGAAGGAAGACTAATTTTGTACAGTAGGTTATTTAGCAAATTCCTTTAACATAAATGTGTTCAAAGTAGTGGTACCTTGTTCAAGGAAAGTCCCTTACTAACGCCAACCATCAATGGCTATGCATTTATTTAATGCATGCATGTAATTTAAATAACTCTGGAAATTTAAGACACACTGTAGGGCCACGTCAACACGTTCAGTATTTGTGTTTCTATTATACTTTTCCTCAAGATTGCTTTACTCCTGATGTAAAAAACTGACCAAATAGTGAACCTGAGAACATGGTCTAGAATGGATGGAAGCCTATTGCAAAAGGGTTAGAACGAAGAAGCTATGTCAGCACTTAAGTAAAATGTATGTACGACTTTGTAGCCAAAATACACTGCATACAGGTAATTGTTGATAATCATACGCATCTAAAAGTCCTATACACAGTGAGGCCCATACGCGTCTAACAGTCCTATACACAATGAGGCTCCAGAAATCTCCTTTCATTCCTACCATAATATGGAAGACCAAGGGGGGGTGTTAGCCATTGAATGGCCCACGGCCACAAATATGTTGACATATGATGACCTTGATGTTTGTGTTTGTTGTGAATTCAATAGACTTTCATTGTCATGTTAGATCTGCTTTTGTGTGGACCACTAGGTCCGAGGCGAAAAATTGAACATATGAAGTAACTCACAGACTAAGATACAGTGGTGCGACAAAGTGTTTGCCCCCTTCCTGATTTCTTAATCTTTTGCATGTTTGTCACACTTAAATGTTTCAGATCACAAAACAAATTTAAGTATTTGACAAAGATAACACAAGTAAACAAAAAATGCAGTTTTTAATTGAAGGTCTTTATTATTAATGAAAAAAGAAATCCAAACCTACAGGGCCCCGTGTGAAAAAAATATTCCCCCAAAACCTAATCACTAGTTGCGCAACCCTTAGCACCAACAACTGCAATCAAGCATTTGCGATAAATGGCAATGAGTCTTTTACAATGCTCTGGAGAAATTTTGGCCCACTCATCTTTGCAGAATTGTTGTAATTCAACCTCAGCCACATTGGAGGGTTTCCGAGCATGAACCGCCTGTTTAAGGTGTTATTTCTACGCCAGATTTAATGGGACATAGAGCTTCCAAAAAGTTAAACTTTTGTCTCGTCAGTTCACAGAGTATTCTCCCAAAAGTCTTGGCGACCATCAAGATGTTTTCTGGCAAAACTGAGTAGAGCCTATTACTCAGCAGTGGTTTTCATCCTGGAACTGTGCCATGCATGCCCTTTTTGCCCAGTCTCTTTCTTATGGTGGAGCCATGAATACTGACCTTAACTGAGGTAAATGCAGTTCTTTGGATGTTGTTGTGGGGTGTTTTGCGACCGCTTGGATGAGTCATTGCTGCACTCTTGGGGTAATTTTGGTCAGCCGGCCATTCCTTGGAAGGTTCACCACTATTCCATGTTTTTGCCATTTGTGGATAATCGCTCTCATTGTGGTTCGCTGGAGTCCAAAAGCTTTAGAAATGGCTTTATAACCTTTTTCAGACTGATAGATCTCAATTACTTTTGTTTCTCATTTGTTCCATTTGATTTGAGGATCTTTTCATCTACTTCACTTTATCAGGTAGGTTCTAATAAAGTAATTTCTTGATTGAGAACAGGTGTGGCAATAATTAGGACTGTGTGTGGCTAGGGAAATTGAACTCAATTTCCCAAAGATGTGATAACCTACAGTTAATTTATGTTTTAAAGGTGGGGGTGGCAATCACTTTTTCACACAGGGCACTGTAGGTTTGGATTTCTTTTTCCCTTAATAATATAGACCTTCATTTAAAAGCTGCATGTTGTGTTTATTTGTGTTATCTTTGTCTAATATTTACATTTGTTTGGTGATCTGAAACATTTAAGTGTGACAAACATGCAAAGAATAGGAAATCAGGAAGGGGGCAAACACTTTTTTCACAGAACTGTAGGTACGAATGCTATTCATGAAGAACATGGCTAGCACTTGTTAGATAAAAATGAGGTCTGAATGAGCCCTTAGGCTGATTTCACACATCAAAAATTCATGGTCCTTGTACAAACTGCAAAAACTGGACCAGCCATAGGTCTACTGATCTGAACTACCCAGCCCCATAGTATGTGTGAAAGGCAGAACTTGTGCTGGTGTTTTCAAAAACATCCAGCAACTAGAGGGGTTAAAGCAGCCACAAAAGACAGGGAGTGGTCAGCACAGCTCCTGGGGGATGTTCGGGAAAATTCAATTAATTGTTGTCTGGAATCTGCTGGAAGAAGCTGTATAGTCACAGAGTTTCAGGGTAAACTAAGGCAAGTTAAGCTATCAACACCAGATTGAGAGAAGCTGTTGCTGTAATCAGACTCAGTACTGACAGCTATTAGTTAAATCTGTTGCATGAAGATTAGTGTTGAGCGAGTATGTTCTATTAACCCGAGCTCCGAGTATTTACAGCTGCTCGGTGATATGGTTGAATCGCTCCCGTGTGCATTATTTGCGACTGTTTGACAGCTTTAATACATGTGAGGAATGTCTATTTATTACACATTCCTCACGTGTAATAAAGCTGTCAAACAGTTGCAAATCATGCACACGGGAGCGATTCAACCATATCACCGAGCATACTCGACAGAACATACTCGCTCAACCCTAATGAAGATAAGAGAGGGAGAGAATTACCACATGGGACTCATTCCCCTCACCAACACCCCTCCCCCTAACTGCAGGATAAAGGTAGAGATATTCTATGTAAACTGTGCATCTGTGAAGAGAACTGACCTGTGAAGAGACTATCATGATTGTTACTGGAAGCATTGTACAGAGAGTAATGATCCTGTGTGATGGACTTGAATAAAACCAGTGATTTACTTCAGCCTGGGACCCTGTCATAGCTGTGTGTTTCTGGAGGCTGATGACTGTGTAAGTGCTGATTAATGGTCGCCCTTAGTAAGATTCCTCAGGATTTCAAAGAATTCACATTTATTGGAACTGCATCTATATACCATATTGGCATGCATGCAACATATATATGAGACTTTTAAGTTCAGGTCAGGAAACCCAAGCCAGTGTGGACACTGCAATTTGTGTTTGGGCCATGAGCAGAATAGAAATATATAAAGCAGACATGTTCCGGTCGGGAGACCCACGGCCAGTCCGCGCATTGCGGTCCATAATCGGACCAAGATCCATGGATGTCTGAATGAGCACTTAGGGGGACATGTCCAGATGAGTAGCTGTGCAGCCGCAAGTAGTGTCGGCTCCGTGATTCCACGGCCTATAAGCGGCTCATAGAACTTCCAAAGAGCAGGAAATTTCCCGAAGACGAGGCAGCACAAGAAGCAGGACACTCTGGTCGACGATGGGGCGCATAATGAGGAGCAAAGGTGCAACTCCCGGCAGAATTTCCATCTTTGTGCCGGCGCCCAGGAAAAATCAAGATGGTCACCGCAGCACTCACCATGTGGCTAGCTACGCTGCAGAGCGTTCCACGATTTCTGATCCACTGCCATTGGATCAGACAGCACCGGATAAAAGTGCATACAGCCCCAGGCCATTACAGGAGCATCATAACTTGACAGAGGACGTATCTCGGCATCCAGCAGCCTAGAGAGACCTCCAGGCTCTAAACTGCAAGTATCTGCTGTACCTGACATAGGCCAAAGCTCTTCCCTCATTACACTCTAACGTCCCTTCTAGGTGATTTAAATCAAGCCATACATAGAGACACCACCTCAGCCTTCACTGCATTACAGAAGGACATTGTGCACAATGGAGATAGAACCACACATATTGAGTTTACTACTGCACACAATCACTTAGTGGACGCACACAATGAGGCAGACGAGGAGATTACCTCTTTGAGATTGAAACTGGCGGATCTGGAGGACTGCTCCAGACGCAAAAATCTGCGGGTCAGAGGGATACCAGAAAGCATTGCTGCAGACGCATTGAAAGAGTTCTTAACTGACTTTTCACCGCATTAAGTCCCGAAATGGAGCAACGGGACCTCCAAATAGATAGGACACACAGAATCCCCAAACCTAAAAGTGTCCCCAATTCTGCATCCAGGGATGTGATGGCCCGGCTAAACTTTTACCATTTTAAAAAGGCTGTGACGGGGCAGCAGCGGGCAATCCAAAGCTCCCGAACAGGTTCAAGAAAATCATGGTGTTTACTGATTTGTCCGCTGTCACCCTAAACAAGAGGCAGGAATTCTCAAGTGACAAAAATACTACAAGACAACGGGATCTCACACAAGTGGGACTATCCTGTGAAGCTCATCATCACCAAGAATGGAACCACACATGTCCTGACATCTCCCCAGGAGGCCATGACTCTGCTGCAGAAGTGGTAGTTGGCGTCTGTGGACGAAGAGACAAGTTTCCCACTGAATAAAAAAACGCAGACGCTGAGGAAGGAGTGTACCTGAACAAGAAGCAATTTCTACCCCTATCTATCCTTGTTCCTTCACTTTAACTGTAACTGTTCTACCTAATTCTTTTTAAAAGCAGATTACAGAACTATTTTTTCATAATAGACAGTGGAAGAACGAGAAAAATATGTTCTCTCTTTTTTTAAGCTTCCATCCCGTTATATACTGGATAATGGTGCATGTCCAGTAGGTTCACTTAGAACCAGACCTTATTTTTGGAACTGTTATAGTTATATTCAACTTTGAGATTTGAATTTTGTTATTCCCCTATTTTTTCCTAACTGTCTAGTGGTGATAAATAGATTTTATCTGTAATTTGTATATGGTACTTCACATCTCATGTAATAATGTGAAAGGGTTAAATAGCCCGTTCAAAAGATCTCTTCTATGGAGAGAGGCCCAGTCTCTTAAAGCTGATGTACTTTGCGTTCAAGAAACTCACTTAAATAGCACCGACGCACACAGATTGCAGAAGAGAAACTTTCCAAATGTGTTTTACTCTCATGCAGCTGACAAAAAAGAGTAGTAACAGCAATTAAAAATTCTGTCGTCTTCCAATTAATTAACAGCATTGCAGACAATGAGGATAGATACGTCATCTCGGCATGCAGTATAAATAACAAAACCTACGCGATTGTCTCTATATACGCCCCTAACTCCAGGCAGATCTCATTTGTCAAAGACACTTTGGCTGTAGTAGCTGGTGTAAAGAAAAAAGTTGCCCTCTGGGTATGTGGGGACTTTAATATCACCCCATGGCCCAAAACAGACAAGTCGGTACATTCCCAAAAGTAAGAAAAAACCTGTTCACTCTCTCAAATTCTCGGAAGAACTTTAGAATGTATGGTGGGTTTTGTACGCCTCTGAACATGATTACATGTTCATTTCACATTCACACAAAGGATATTCAAGAATTGATCTAATTATTGCAGATAAATGGTTATTGCAGGACATCAACAGCCACGATAGGTAATATCATGTGGTCACACCACGCCCGTCTCATCTTACATTAAAGAGGGATACAACTACCCGACATATTCCCCATGGAGAGTAAACAATTACCTAATTATGTCACATATAATTAGGCCCCAACTACAGAAGATCTTAAAAGAATATTCCATAATCAACAACACGCCTGATTTGTCCCCATCCACAGAATGGTGCGCACACAGGGCTTACATCAGTGAAAAATGAATTCAAATAGCTTCCAGAAATAAAAAAGTGAGACTATGCAAAATAAAGGAATCAAAATATAGTCTCATTAGAAGTGATGCACAAACGTAGAACCACAATCACAACTCTCAAAAATTACAAACTATACCAAGTGCTCTAACACAAATATCAGCATAAGGGCTCATACTCATATGCGAGGAAAACAGACGAGTGAAATCCGATAAAAAATCGGATTGCACTCAGACCAATGTTATTCTATGAGGCACATTTCATCTGCAATTTAGACTGAGAAAAAAAAAATCGCAGCATGATGTGTATTAAGGCGTATCTCGGATGAGACTCGTCAATGGGTGCGAGAAAAAAAGCAGACGGCATATGGACTGACCAGTCCGTTTTTTATGGAACGTAGTTAGAGAATTGAAAAAAAAACCACACAAATCATCCCATGACAGGAAGTGACTTACAGGGAAGTTTGGCAGCCTCCCATAAAGCACCTGTCAGCAATCAGTGCATGTGTCACACCTCCACGGAGTGGTTTCTTCTGTAAAGTTTAAATGTCTCGTGTGATTAATGTGGAGATGCTATTTGATTTAGTTCAGGAGCAGCTGGAACCCTGGGATCCTCGTGACTCCAATTACCAGAATCTAGCCCCACACTACTAGATGCATTATGTAAAATAGGAGGCAGGTCAGTGAAGGCACAGTGAGCTGTCATAAGAGCATACAGATGAATATGTAAGCAGAGCACCAGATAGAGTGCACCCCACAGGCCGCCCCGAAGCACGAGCATTTCAATATCTCAAAACTGAAACTAAAGATTACACAACAACCACAGGACGGATTTCATCAACCAAGATATCATTTTAATCAGTGTAATGTCACCCACCTGACAGTGTATGTGGTTTACTGAGTACAATCCTGCTGACAGGTGCGCTTTAAGACCGTAAGCAATGTTTTGTGTGCCACATTGTTATTGTAATGAATAGTATATTTTTTTGCATTTAAAGAAAAAGCTACTACATATTTTTCAAATTATATATAGAACTGAATCCAACATTCGGGAAAGGGACACAGGCTCTGAGGCAGAGGCAGGACCATCATAACCTATGGAACAACACCCATCTGAGGAAGATGTTCCTGGGCCATCAGCAGAGGAAGGTCGTGGGCCAACACACTCACCACAGAATACAGCTCAGCAGGAGAAGCAGGCCAGGGGCAGCAGTCCAACATTGCCCCTAGAAACCTCACCCCACGCATCAACAATCCCACATCAACTGCACAGACGGAGAGATGCCCAAAACATCACGATAAGGAGGCAAATTGATAGCCATGTTATGGACTACATTGGGCGAACAATTTCTGATGATGGAGAGGAGGCATTTTGTCGCAGTTTGCCCAACACATTAGCCAAATTCCCACAGAATTACGCCTTGACACAAAAATCTCAATCCTTCACGTCATCCATGCCACCAAATAATCCCAGCCAGCTATTTGCTGACATAGAGAGACACCACCAACAGCAGTTTCAGTGCCACCATGCATGCAGCTCAGGGTCTGCTCATGTGGCTGCAGGTACTGAGTTACAACAAACTCCCTCAAATCTGCCACTTCCTGAGGTCAGGTTATACATCTTCCACTGTACCTCCTACTCACTCAGTGCAACATCATCCGAGTATGGAAGGTCCATACGTCTGCCAGCATGCCACCATAGGCCAACCACCATCCACAGGGCCTCCACTGTCATCACTCATCTCCTCATACGTACTCAGCCACCATATGCTCCATCCCAAACACATTATGACCTGCGATCCCACTATGAGGCACAGTACAGCCAATGCAATGTAGTTTTCTAGGGAGAAGGCTGTCATTACGGCCCACCCCAACAAACCTCCCATATTGCCCACCACAGTCAAACATCACACCGCCAACAGCCACAGGAACCTGGTTAGTATTATTATGGTCCCCTGGAATATGTCCCCTCTCACCAACAACCAATACTAACCCAGCACAACCCCCCAGCAACCAGAGATCCAGGCCAAACTACACATCATCAAAGCACCCTTCCAGAAAACCTATCCAATCCCCTTCACCATTCACATCACATCATTCTTTGTTGGATTTGTAATGTTTTATATTGTTTTATTAACACAAACATTGCCAACGTTGGTTAGTTCCTATTTGTGCCGAAATCAAGGCTGCATTTTCTTTATATTGTGTTAAAAATTCAAGTAAGTTTTGTTTTGTACCAGAAAAATCAGACTTTCTTTTGTAAACACTTTATGTCTGCGTGTTTTTTTAAAAATAACAAAAAAAATAGTATGATTATTAAAATCTTCATAACCCATACAAATATGACAATATACATCATAGGCAAACATTTTATTGCCAGGGTATAGACCCTCAGGCGTCAGAAAATATTCCGCAAGAAGTTCACGGACTCTGAGGCCTGAAAGATCCCTGAGTCTGGGCAAAGCCTGTGCAATTTGACCAGGAGTGTTAGCAATTTCTCCCTCAGCATCCACAGACACAGGCGAATCGTGGATGCGGGTAAAATTAGGTAGGATTACACAGGCCTTAAGGACACCGTTGACAATTTTCACGCTTAACTGGAGGGCACTAAGCAATACCCTCCATTTAGCGGTCAAAATGCCAAAGGCACATTCAACCAGACGCCCTGCCCGAGTAAGTCTGTAATTAAAGATCCTACGACGTCGGTCAAGACTCCGCCGAGGATAAGGCCTCATGACATAACGTGTCAGCTGAAATGCCTCATCAGCCACTATCACAAAAGGAATTGGCTGACCAACTGAAGCAGGAAGATTTTGTGGGGGTGGCACACCCATTTGATTGCCCCAAAGTCGCCGACCCATTAAGGAAGAATTGAAGATTCTAGAATCTCCAGTTCTTTCGTAGGCCTCAATATCTACAATAATAAAATTGTAGTTGCTGTCAACTAATCCCAACAGCACTACAGAAAAAAAATGATTATAATTGTAGTATTAGGACCCTGAGTTCGGCGGCTTCTTGACTCGGATGTACTTCCCATCTAAAGCACCCAGATAATTTGGAAAATTACATGTCTGGTACATCCCATTTGTGATGAGTTCCAAGTGTTCACGGGTTGGCTTCTGGGTAACTTTCTCCTTCAGATGCTCCCATATTTGTGTGCTTCACTATATTGGAGATGGTAGTTCGTCCAAGAAGAAAATGGAGGGCAGCATATATTTGAAATAAAAATAAGGGAACTTACACATTGTTTTAGAGGAATGGCAAACATTATACTTGAAGTGTTGGTATAAATTTACAGGTCATATAGCTTAATAATCCATGCCAACATATGCTAAGTCAAAAATTAAAATACAGACATTTAAATGTTTCAAATATGTGAAATAAGCACACTATGTAACATCCCTGGCGGCGTGCTTGCATGGCTTACCATCTCCCACCATGCAAGACCGCAATCTTACCTATCAGGCCAGGCTGCACACTTTGTTCCAGTACCTATTGTTTGTATGTCTCTTGTCTGCTGGCTTAGGGTGGCGGCGCTGTTGCTTCCTGATTCTTAAAGCTACAGTGTGCGCAGTCCTAATGCGTCCCCAGCCTATTGCTGTGAGTCACTGGATACTTAAACCCCCTCCACCCAGTAGGAGGTGCCTGAGCAACACTTTCTTACAGTGTGTTCTGTGCAACTGTGAGTTGCCAGGTCCTGTCCTGAATCTTGTCTGTTTCCGCCACCCTGGGGGCTGAGTACCCAGGGCCGTTACCTGTATCTCTGACTTCTAGTCTGTTTCCGCCTCCCTGGGGGCTGAGTTCCCAGGCTCGTTCCTGTATCTTGTTCCCGGTTCAGTCCCTGTCTGAACAGTGTCCTAGCTCGTTTCCTGTTTGTCTCTATGTCCGAACCTTCCCTTTTCCTGCAGTGTCTGAACCTGTAACTAACTCCAACTCGTTGTCTCTGTACTTCTGTTTGTGAGTTTTGTGTACACTCGCTACTTCATTGTAAGTATCTTGTGTTTATTTGGTTCTGCTTGTTCACCGCATCTGCGGTTTTGCTTTGCTCTGCTTGTTCACCGCACCTGCGGTTTTGCTCTGCTCTGCTTGTTCACCGCACCTGCGGTTTCGCTCTGCTCTGCTTGTTCACTGCATCTGCGGTTTTGCTCTGCTCTGCTTGTTCACCGCACCTGCGGTTTTGCTCTGCTCTGCTTGTTCACCGCACCTGCGGTTTTGCTCTGCTCTGCTTGTTTATCGCACCTGTGGTTTTGCTCTGCTCTGCTAGTCTACCGCATCTGCGGGTTTTGCTCTGCTCTGCTTGTCTACCGCATCTGCGGGTTTTGCTTTGCTCTGCTTGTCTACCGCATCTGCGGGTTTTGCTCTGCTTTGCTTGTCTACCGCATCTGCGGGTTTTGCTCTGCTCTGCTTGTCTACCGCATTTGCGGGTTTTGCTCTGCTCTGCTTGTCTACCGCATCTGCGGGTTTTGCTCTGCTCTGCTTGTCTACCGCATCTGCGGGTTTTGCTCTGCTCTGCTTATCTACCGCATCTGTGGGTTTTGCTCTGCTCTACTTATCTACCGCATCTGCGGGTTTTGCTCTGCTCTGCTTGTCTACTGCACATACAGTTCCGTTCTTGTGTTCCAGTCTGTACTGGTCCCTATTTTGCCTGCATTCCTACCTGCCTGTACCCGCATGTCTGCATGCCAGCCGTGCCTGCCAGTGCCCACCTGTCTGCATGCTAGCCGTGCCTGCCAGTGCCCAACTGTCTGCATACCAGCCGTGCCTGCCAATACCCACCTGTCTGCATACCAGCCGTGCCTGCCAGTCAGGGCCAGCTCCAGGATTTTGTAGGCCCTGGGTGAAAGAGTCTCAGTGGGCCCCTATTACACATACCAGGATTCATGATGCACACATACTGCAGATATATATATAGTATAAGGCCAAAGATTTCACTTCTTACATTACCTGACCGATATCTATAGTAAATTCCACAATAGATCAGAAACAGGCAAATCGCTCCATACAAAATACTGGCCCCCATATAACGCTCCATACAGGATACTGGCCCCCATATAACGCTCCATACAGGATACTGGCCCCCATATAACGCTCCATACAGGTTGTGCCCCCACATAATGCTCCATGCAGGCTGTTCCCTCCACATAATGCCCCACGCAGGCTGTTCCCCCCACATAATGCCCCATGCAGGCTGTGCCCCCCCATATAATGCCCCATGCAGGATGTCACCCCCCTTATAATGCCCCATGCATTATGTCACCCCCCTTATAATAAATTTAACAGTCAGAAGATTATCAGGTGGGGAATGTCTATAATTATCAGAAGGAAGGTCCAAAAAATATCAATCTACTAAAGGTGGTTTTTCCACCAATAAAGAACCAGTTTACATACATTCTGAATGTTCAAATATTGATAATACCACTATTTTTTTAGACAGACATGTGGGTGAAATAGAAGAAGATGCCAGAAAAAGAGGAGGGGCGGAAGGAAATATTACCATGGACGGAAAACAGAGGCACCAATAGAGCCGCACGCTTCCTCAGAGACGAGCAGCCATGAAAAATAAGGAGTGAATATTGTGGTAAATTTGTCTTCTAATAAACTATCTTCAGCAGAAATATCAGTATTAAGTAAGAGGTTTTCATATAGCCCCAGTAGTCATGTGGACTGGTTCAAATTAGAAACAGATCTGTTTAGACTCTTTAGGTTGATTAAGCTTAAATACTGGTATTCTAAAAATACATTGGATTTAACAACATCTAGAAGAAATCTGAGTTTGCAACAGTTTATACTATTGAATAGTAGTAATTTTGTTCTAATTATTAATATTCCAGTGATTGAAGCATATATATCTGCAATCAATAATATTAATAATTTAAAACACACATGTGAAAGCAATACGTTTGCACATCCTAACCTCGCATGTGAGGAAAATATGGCACTAGAAGGGTTAATCCATGACGGCGACGTCACCATCAAACCAGTGGACAAGGGTGGTGCCGTCATTATGGATATCTATAAATAAGGCAGAGATTAGGAGACAGTGGTCGGATACTAATCTTTATAGCATGCTCAATGGGGATCCAAGATTTGAAGTTATTAATAAAATTAAGATTATATTGGATGAAGCAAAATATCATGATATTATTGATGAAAATCTTTATAAATTATTATTGTCTTATTAATGGAAAATCCTATTACCCCTGTACTATATATCTTGCCTAAGATTCAGAAATCTTTGGACGACCCACCTGGTCATCAATAGTGTCTGGCAGAGATTCTGTTTTTAGTTATACGGGAATTTTTTTGGACAAAATATTGCGTCCCCTAGCCAGACAGGCTGCATCTCACATACAAGATACAACTGACTATCTAGGTAAACTGAATACATTTAAGTTAGAACAGAATATTATACGGAGATCATTTGACGTCGTGTCATTACACACATCTATTAATCATGAAATTGGGTTCGCAGCTATATGTAAGAAATGGCTTGGAAAAGAATATACAATAGACTCTGTGGAGTTCATATTGAAATTATTTGAGGTGGTACTTAAAAACAACTACTTTCTGTTTGCAGATGATTTCTAGATACTAAACCAAGGTACCGCAATGAGCGTGAATATGGTGCCAGCGTACGCAAATATGGTTATGGCGGTCACAGAGGAGGACATTGCTTATGTATCGCAGAAGTGGTGGAGGTACATAGACGATGTCCTTCTCCTATGGACTGGTACAGTCTCTGAATTGATGGAATTTCATGAATTTCTGAACCACCTGAATGATGACATAAATCTCATAGTAGTTTTATATCTCAATGTTCTGAGATACGATAGTCATCATACGCGCAAGATAATAGAATCCTACAGTCAACTGCTAAGAGTGAAACGTATTATCACGTGAGTGATAATATGGAATCAAAAATTGCTCCGAATGATATGACAAATAAATTCAGATAGAGAGGTTACCCTAAACAACTTCTAAGAAAATGGAAGGTTAAAGTGACAGAAATGGAACGAGATAATTTACTTAAGACCAAAATTAAGAAGGATAGTATAACGAAAAGAATCCCTGTGATTACAACTTTCTGTGAGGAAAGTAGTAGAATAGTGAGCATTATTAAACATTATTGGCCAATGTTGGGCAAATGCCTACCGGAGATAGAGGAATATAGATCGCCTCCACTTATTTCCTACAAACGAGCCAAGAATATTAAAGATAAATTAGTCCACTCAAGACTATGGCCCAGTAGGAACTATTTTGCAAACATTTCTGACTGGAAGACAGAGAGTGAGATGATATCCGTGTCTCAGCTGCATAAATTGTGGTAATATTTTAAAAGGGGATTGTTGTCTATAACCAGATAATTTTTTATATCAATCATTTGTTAACTTGCTCAAGTGAATATATAATATAACTGTTACAGTGCCTATGCAATTTATGGTAAGTGGGTGAAGCCACGTGGGATTTTAATACCCAGCTCAACCACCACAGGCATACTATTAGAAAGAAAAAAATTAGATCTACCGGTACCCAAACATTTTATTGAGAGTGGACACACAGAAAGGAATTTAAAATTTTGTATCATAGATCATGTACCATTATTAAGAAGAGGTGGAGATAGAATCAAATTACATAAAACTAAAGACTTCCAATGGATACGTAGACTCAATACACTCCCACATGGTTTAATTGTTGACTTTAAATTAGGTTCTATTTGCCTGTTCTGACTTCTGTCTAACCCTCTATAATTCATGGTATAGATACTGAGAACTATTCCGTATATATTTTTCTATTTTTTTCTCTTTTTTCCTAGAATTTGAAAATTATGAATTGACCAAGATTATGACTCATCCCTTTTCTGAAGGTAATGAAATAAAAACTGCTGTTCTTTCTAATATTTCTGTTCATTTTTTCTTTTATTATTTTGTTATCATGATTATTATAACTATTTTCATTATTTTTTGTTTATTTTTACTTTTTGTATATATCCTAAAGATTGAGCTCTTGATTGCAAATGTGTTTGACTCTATTATGAAAAGATTAGTGAATCCAATTAAAATGGACACTGCCCCTTTAAATGTATGACTATAACTTGGGATGTATGATCTAACAAGGTACTGGGGTTGAGAAGTGTGTCCTTCACAGGGTACATGCTTGGGAGGCTCTGCACCCAAAATGATATTGCAGTTGCTGTTTCTATTTTTTTTTTTTTTAGAAAGTATAATAGGTATAAATTTTTCAATAATATAGTAACACCCGCTCTCACTCAAACCACAGGAGACATTACATAAAGCAGCAAGTGGAAATATACACCCCTGTTGGTGTAAATCTGAAAGAGGATAATACAAAGAGCAAATTACCACTGCGCTAAAACCTTATCAATACATACTGATAATTAACAGAACTGCTTGAAAATGGACACTGAAAAAACAAGCAATTGATGATTGAAAAAAAATATACAGAAAAGTGATAAACTGCTATACAATTGCGAATGTTATTCCAGTTTGCCACCACAAGTCATATATTTAAAATACACAATAAGACAAGACGCCCAACAAGGGTTTGATGCAGTGAAATATAAAAAGACCAACCAGGTTATTTAAATAAATATAATGATGCCGTATTGATCAAAAACGTACAAAAAAGAAGTAACCTGTTTGGTTTACATAATACCATGATGTGTATGCTAATACAGATGAAGTTATTACTTAATAGGGTTTAAATGTCGGCGATACTAAGTCCGATCGTGCACATAAATTACACAGATGTACCAGTAAGTGGCACACGCAAATAGGAATCAAAGTTAAATTGTCCGATGTTATGTTCTGCTACCAGAGCTAAGGAAAGAGAGGAGATCTGTCCCTACGATAGAACTCAGCTGAATCCCTACGATGTAACAGGGGACCTGATCCTGCGATCAGACCTGCTAAAGTCCTAAGCTAGTCTGTACGGAGACCTATAGATGTGGGGAAGGAATCCCTACAAGTACTAAGGACTGGGAGGAATATGGGACACCTCCTAACAGAAATAGTAGCAGACAGACGAACAAACAAAATATATAGAACATAGAGGTCAGTAGACCAAGCAAACTAACAGAGCAAGACACAGAGCACAGGCTAGCTAGAAAGTAGATATACAATGAAGTCCAGCAAAGCCAGAAGGGCGGAGCAGGATTAAATAGGCCAACAAGGTCATGTGACCAGCAAAGGAAAAAAAACCTAAGAGCAAGGTTCTAACAGTACCCCCCCTTCTAAGAGGATCCTCCGGATCCCCTAGGACCAGGCTTATCAGGAAATCTCCTGTGAAACGCTCTGATAAGTCTGGACGCGGAAACATCATCCGACCTCACCCAAGAGTTATCCTCGGGACCGAAACCTTTCCAGGCCACAAGATACTGCAAACTACTTCTATACCGTCTAGAGTTAAGGATGCGAGAAATTTCATATTCCCCGTCCTCCACCACCGGAGGAACAGAGGCAGAGGCGTCACAATCCGATACAACAGCTTTTTTCAACAGAGAGACATGAAATACCGGATTAATTCTCCAGGAGGTAGGAACCTCCAACCTAACAGCAGATTGGTTGACAACCTGAAGCACCTTAAAGGGCCCTACAAACTTGGGACCCAATTTCTTTGAAGGAATCCTCAACCGCAGATTCCTAGAGGACAACCAAACCATGTCACCAACAGCGAACAAAACCTCCTGTCGTTTCCTATCAAAGTAGTCTTTAGATTTTCTGTTGGCCTCCTGAAGATTACCACGCACATCCGTCCAAACTCTCTCCAAATCACCGGAAAAATTCTCCTCCTCAGGCACGGCAGATCCCAACTTGGAGAACGACCCAAACGACGGATGTCTCCCAGAACAACAAAAAAAAGGCGAACAACCAGCAGAAGAAGATGTATGATTGTTCAGAGCAAATTCAGCAAGTGGCAGAAACTCAGACCACCCCTCTTGATTGTCTGCCACAAAACAACGCAAGAACTGCTCAACATCCTGGTTTTTCCTTTCTGTCTGGCCATTAGATTCAGGATGATATCTGGACGAGAACGACAAATGAACTCCCAACCTATCACAAAAGGCACGCCAAAAACGAGCCACGAACTGAGGACCCCTATCAGAAACAATGTCAGTAGGAACGCCATGAAGTCTGACAATTTCCTTGACAAAGGCCTTAGCGAGAGTTTTAGCGCAGGGCAGTTTGACGAAAGGAACCAAGTGACACATCTTGCTAAAACGGTCCACGACCACCCAGATGACAGTAAAACCCTCAGAGGAGGGAAGGTCAGTTATAAAGTCCATAGCCAAATGTGTCCAAGGAGCACTGGGAACCTCCAAAGGACAAAGCAACCCCGCAGCAGGAGTATGTGAGGACTTAGATCTAGCACATATAGTACATTGACGCACCCACTTAATGACTTCCTTCTGCCATCCAGGCCACCAAAAACTGCGACCCACCAGTCTCTTGGTCTCAGAGATTCCGGGATGACCTGCCAACCGAGATTCGTGACACTCAACAAACAAATCTCTCCTAAAGGTCCCAGGCACAAACAACCTCCCATGAGGAGTCTTAGAAGGGGCATTCTCCTGTGCTTTAAGAATCTCATTTTCCAAAACGGAGTCCAAAGCAGCTATCACAACACCTTCTTGTAAAATGTTCTCCTCTTTCTCAGCACCGACTATGGGAGAAAAACTGCGAGACAAGGCATCCGCCTTAACATTCTTAGTACCAGGGATGTAAGTAACGGAGAAATTAAACCGCGAGAAAAACAGTGCCCACCTAGCCTGACGGGCATTCAGGCGCTTGGCAGCATCAAGATATATCAGATTTTTATGATCCGTAAGAACCTGAACGGGAAATTCCGCACCTTCCAAGAAGTGGCGCCAGTGTTCAAATGCGAGTTTAATAGCCAATAATTCCCGATTACCAATATCGTAATTCAGTTCAGTCTCCGAAAATTTTTTTGAAAAAAAGGCACAGGGATGTAATCCATCCCCGTTATCCTGAGACAATACTGCGCCAACCCCCACAGAGGAAGCATCAACCTCAATCAAAAACGGCCTAGTAACATCAGGCTGCATAAGGATGGGAGCAGAGGTGAACCTCTCCTTGAGATACACAAAAGCTTCAATGGCCTCAGAAGACCACTGAACCGCATCAGCACCTTTCCTGGTGAGATCAGTCAGAGGTTTGACAATACTAGAAAAATTTTTTATGAATTTTCTGTAGTAATTGGCGAAACCCAAAAACCTCTGTATCGATTTCAAACCAATAGGCCTAGGCCATTCCTGCACAGCCTGAACCTTAACCGGATCCATCTCAAAACCTTTGCTGGAGATAATGTAGCCCAAAAAACTAATTCTCTGTACAGCGAACTCACATTTCTCCAGCTTAGCAAAAAGCGAATTGTCCATTAATAACTGTAATACCTCACGCACGCTCCGCCAATGAGACTCCAGATCTGGCGAATAAATCAAAATGTCATCCAAATACACAACCACATTTTTACCGATCAAACCAGATTCTCAAAATGACCCACAGGAGTGTTAAAAGCAGTCTTCCATTCGTCACCCTCCTTCATGCGCAACAGATTGTATGCCCCCTTAAGGTCAATTTTAGAGAACCACTTGGCCCCCATTAACTGGTTAAACAGATCAGGAATCAATGGCAGTGGGTAAGGATTGCGTACAGTAATTTTGTTAATCTCACGAAAATCCAGACAAGGACGTAAACCGCCGTCCTTTTTTTTTACAAAAAAAAATCCAACCGCCACAGGAGACTTAGAGGGCCTAATGTGACCGGCGGCCAAACTTGTCTGTATGTATTCCTCCAAAGCCTTCCTCTCAGGAATAGTAAGGTTAAATAAACGACTTTTAGGAAGAGTCGCTCCAGGGACAAATTCAATAGAACAATCATAGTCTCTATGGGGAGGCAAAACCTGCGATTCCTTCTCAGAAAAAACTCTCCAAAAATCCTGAATAGGAACAGGCAATTCTCCCCTATCCAAAGCTGCAATACGCCCGTTACAACACTTGTCATAACATTTATGGCTCCAGGATTTAATTTCACTGGTAGACCAATCCAGTACAGGATTGTGAAATTTTAACCAGGGCAATCCCAATATTACTGGAGAAGGCAAGTTATTCAACACTACCAAATCCAATTTCTCATGGTGAACACCATTAATAGTGAGAGGAAATTCACAGACCTTGAGAGTAATATTCTTCAAAGGGGAACCATCCACAGAAACCACAGCAATGGGGGATGATAAAGGTTCAGGTTTTAAATTGAGTCTTTCCACGAATCCCCCATCAATTACATTCAGAGTAGACCCGCAATCAACAAACACCCGAAATTCCATTAATTTTTTCTGAGCAATCGTGGAAGCAGCTAAAAATATACCCTTGGAATTTAAACAGGCAATACGGGCGTGACTGACCTTTTTTTTTTTTTTCTTCATACGAAGCTCACAGCCTTTAATCAAATGACCAGATTTTCCGCAATAGAAACACAAGCCTTCAGAAAATCGACGGTCTTTTTCTTGAGAGCGAGGTGCCACCGATCCAATCTCCATCGGTTCACCACTGTTAGTACACACATTCTCATAACCAGAAACTGACATAGCAGAGGATTTGCTCTCATTAACCCTTGCACGCAGTCTTCTATCCACCCGTATAGCTAATTGCATAGCCTGTTGCAAATCTTCAGGTGTAGGATAAGCAATTAGCAGGTCTTTAACCCTTTCACTGAGCCCAGCAAGAAATAGACTTTTCAGAGCAGAATCGTTCCACCCTGTTTGAGTAGACCAGCGACGGAAATGAGTACAATATTTTTCCACATTACCTGATCCCTGTTTTAAACGTCTCAACTCAGTCTCAGCTGATGCGACACGGTCAGGATCATCATATAATAGTCCCAAAGCAGAAAAAAAACTATCCACTGATCTGAAGCATGTATCACTAGGTTGCAAAGAAAAGGCCCACTCCTGAGGCTCTTTGCGCAAAAGTGACATTATGAACCCTACGCGCTGGGATTCATCCCCAGAGGACTTAGGTCTCAAACGAAAATACAATAAGCAAGCATTTTTAAATGAAAAAAATTCTCGGTGTTCACCAAAAAATAAATCCGGCAAACATACCTTAGGCTCCAAGAAATGTGCTCCAGGACAGCTACTCACGTGCTGACGGAGCTCGGCCACCTCCAGAGAGAGTCCCTGCAGGCGATGAGCCAAATCCTGAACCGACACCATGATGGAACAGAAAAATCTTTCCTTAGAGAATTTGCGGGCTGGACTTACTGTTATGTTCTGCTACCAGAGCTAAGGAAAGAGAGGAGATCTGTCCCTACGATAGAACTCAGCTGAATCCCTACGATGTAACAGGGGACCTGATCCTGCGATCAGACCTGCTAAAGTCCTAAGCTAGTCTGTACGGAGACCTATAGATGTGGGGAAGGAATCCCTACAAGTACTAAGGACTGGGAGGAATATGGGACACCTCCTAATAGAAATAGTAGCAGACAGACGAACAAACAAAATATATAGAACATAGAGGTCAGTAGACCAAGCAAACTAACAGAGCAAGACACAGAGCACAGGCTAGCTAGAAAGTAGATATACAATGAAGTCCAGCAAAGCCAGAAGGGCGGAGCAGGATTAAATAGGCCAACAAGGTCATGTGACCAGCAAAGGAAAAAAAACCTAAGAGCAAGGTTCTAACATCCGATCCAACTCACTGCATATCGGTGAAAGCATTCAGGGAGTCCAGTGACTCACCTGAAGCTATGCAGGACCGCGTGTGGACCTGAAGGGGTCGTACTTCCCTTACGCGTTTCGGAGATAAAGCAATCTCCTTCGTCAGAGGGTAATGTGAAGACGTTGCTCCCTGATCTTTATATAGCCTGAGTTTCCACTTTATTACGATGTTAAAACAAATAACTGCAATGGTATATATAAGATTGTTTGCAGCGATATACAGATAAATAATACAATATTTAAAATAAATAATTTTTATTACACACTAATTAAAACAATAAACTGCCAGATAGCTTACATTGGGCCCATCTAGCAGATATATAATATCAATAAAAATAAAAAAAAACAGAACAATTTGAATTAATACCCAATGTTTGCATGTTCATTTGAAAGCAAACAGCTCTATATCATAATTTAGTCCACTAGAAACCAAAGTGTTCAAGTTAAAAATCCACTTGGATTCAGTACGAGACATCGGCATTAAATAATTCCTAGGAACATGTTCCAACCCCAAAAAGACAACATTCTTAGAGGATTAGTTATGTTTAATTAAAAAATGACGAGACAGGGGGTGTCCTTTAAACCACCATTTGCTGCTATAAATATGCTCCCTAATGCTTTCCGAAATGGTTTGTTTAGTTTGGCCTACATACAACTTCCTACATGGGCAGATGATTGCATACATAACTCCCCTAGTTCGACATGATATATATTCTTTAATGGGGAAAGTTTTATTATTTCCTGAATTCATAATTTCTTTAAAGGAATTTTTCTTGCTTAGGGTATTTTTACAGCCATAATAATAGCCACACTTAAAGAAACCTCCAAGTGTGTATAAAAAGCTTTCTTTATTTTTATTATTTTTGTTTATATTCTTCCTTTTATAATTGTTGTGTTGAACATTTGGGGTTATAAGGTTTCCCAAATCTTGAGCTTTACGAAAGACAAATTTTGGGTTATTTGGGATAAGTTCCCCTATTGTAGGGTCTTGTTTTAATATGGGCCATAATCTTTTTATGATATTTTTAAAAGGACCTATCTGTATATTATATCGTGTATTAATGTGGATGTTGGTTAATTCTTCCTATATTGTAAGAATTTGGTTAGATTCTTTTGGGATCAACTACAAAATGTGGCCCTTTATAGTTTAGAGTATTTATAATCTGTTTATCTGCCACAAAATCCTCTCTCTGTTGATAAGCCATCCCTTGAATTGCTGCATCCAAAAATCCCTGTTCGTATCCTCTATTTTGAAATTGCTTCAAGAAGTCGACCATTTCAAAAATTTCTTCATTGTATGTACAATTATGTATACATTTTTGGGGTTCCACACTAAACAGCACAGGGGTCTCAGCCTCCCGGTTAAATGTCTGTATGTTTGTTTGTTGTTGGATGTTTTCTATCTTCTGGTTGAGTCATCCACATAACTAAGTAAAATAATTATGGTGAGTGAACTGTATTGGATTCGGTTTTCTCACCCGTGACTTTGCTGTATCCTGAGGAACACACCCTGATACATGACTTACACCTGTGGGAGAGGGAGAGTTTTTTAACGGACCCTGTAAAACATGTGGAAAAAATGTTGTGCTGGTTAAGGTACATTGATAATGTTTTTTTTATTTGGAACTGATCGGAGCAAGATCTAAAGGAATTCATCTCAGAACAAGTATAATATCCGCCTAACAACACATACACTCAAACCTCGATGGAATTCTTGGATATTCTCATTTACAAGGGTGATTGTGATCAGCTACAAACAAACATTTTTTAGAAAAGAAACAGCAGTGAATTCCTTAATGAATGCTTCCTCTGCTCATCCTGAACACTTGAAACAAAATATCCCAAAAGGACAATTCCTAAGATTGAGACGCAACTGCTTGGACGATGCAGTCTTTTCCCAGTAGAGAACTGTCTAAACGGTTTTGGACAGAGATTATAGTAGAACAGTTAGAACAGGATTACTTAGAGCCTGCAATATGAGAAGGGATGGTCTGCTACAACCATGTGCGTCGAGTACCTCTGCTAACTTGGTGAGATTCATATCACAATACAATGAACAGGGTTTTTTCATACATAAAACTTTAGGGAAATTCTCGCCACTTCTCTCCTCAGATTCTATTCTAACAAAGTATGTCACTGAACAACCGTCAATAACCTACAGAAGAGCTAAGAATCTAAAGGACTCTTTGGTTAGAAGTCATTATGTTGGCATTAAACCTCATAATAAATCTAGATCCAAGGGACCCAAATGGGGTTTCTTTCCTTGTGGGAGCTGTCTGGCATGTCCAAATATGAGAAGGGGTCATACATTCAGCTCAAGCAATCAAGAAAAGGAATTTAAGATCACCTACCACATAACGTGCAGCACGGAAGAAGTTGTGTCCTACGCCACATGTCCATGTCATTTGATCTACGTAGGTTTGACATCGAGGACATTACAGATTTGTATACGTGAACAAGAGTTGGATATAATAAATGCCTCAAATGAAGTTGAGATCACATAACTCAAATCGATCCTATGACATTCCAAAATGGTACACAGCTGTAATCAGAAATTGTTGAAAGTGATTGGAGTGATCACTGACCAAAAAGAGGGCGACTGGTAGAAGAGTCTATCCCAATTAGAGGATAAATGGAACTGGAAACTTGACACGGTACGACCTAAGGGCCTGAACGAAGTCCTGAGTTGTCCTCCTTTTTAGCTTCTTCTATTTATAGTGTTGGTATTGTATATGTGCTGGTTACCTTAGAGACAGTGTTCGGTTGATCATGCAATATTTTTGAAGGACATGTTGGGATAGCAAGATTCTGAAGCGTTCTTAAATGGGGCCCCACAACATGGCTTGAATCTAGGTATTGTACTGTGCACTTTTGCTGCTCTTGACACATTTTTTCCACCTGGGAACGGTTATTTATTTGTGATTTTTGCATTCGAATATATTTATGCTATTTTTTTTTCTCATATTGTATACAGTGAAGGAAATAATTATTTGATCCCTTGCGGTTTTTGTAAGTTTGCCCACTGACAAAGACATGAACAGTCTATAATTTTAAGGGTAGTTTAACTTTAGCATTGAGAGATAGAATATCCAAAAAAAAAATCAAGAAAATCACATTGTATAAATTAGATAAATTTATTTGCATTTTGCAGTGAGAAATAAGTATTTAATCCCCTACAAACCATTATGAGTTCTGGCTCCTACAGACCAGTTAGACGCTCCTAATCAACTCGTTACCTGCATTAAAGCCAGCTGTCTTACATAGTCACCTGTATAAAAGACTCTTGTCCACAGACTCAATTAAACAGTCACACTCTAACCTCTACAACATGGGCAAGACCAAAGAGCTTTCTAAGGATGTCAGGGACAAGATCATAGACCTGCACAAAGCTGGAATGGGCTACAAAACCATAAGTAAGATGCTGGGTGAGAAGGAGATAACTGTTGGTGCAATAGTAAGAAAATGGAAGAAATACAAAATGACTGTCAATCGACATCGATCTGGGACACCATGCAAAATCTCACCTCGTGGGGTATCCGTGATCATGATGAAGGTGAGAGATCAGCCTAAAACTACATGGGGGAACTTGTTAATGATCTCAAGGCAGCTGGGATACAATGTGATTTTCTTGATTTTTTTGGCTATTCTATTTCTTAATGTGAAAATTAACCTACCCTTAAAATTATAGACTGTTCATGTCTTTGCCAGTATGCAAACTTACAAAAACAGCAAGGAATCAAATAATTATTTCCTTCACTGTATATATTATACTTATGTCTAACCAGAGCGCATCCAGTGAAGGATGTGTTTTATTACATTTTACAGATAAGCATCCGTGCCAATCACTCAAGCATGTAAGTACTGTATATAGTAAGTATACTTTGCTAGTCACATAACTTCAAGGTCGCCTTTTTTCACATTACATGTTTCACTGTTGCACTGTATCAATTTATTTTTTTATGTTCATAAAGATTCATATGTGATCCACACTTTACAGTGATGATCGCATATGTGGTGTGGGCCCGCACATGCTTCACCATTTATTGTCATTGTATTTATATGGTTACTTATGTCTTCATTAGCGGTTCAAGTGTACATGCATTGTCTTTGGAGGGTCTCCCAACAAACATCTACATTACCCTTATATTATTTGATTTCAGGCATAGTGGTTTCCCCGCAATTATTCTAATGCTTTTGTCCTTAATGTCAACGGGATATGGTGGCACAAAATTTCCCTTGCCACTTCTGGGGTGATGCCCCATTAATGACAGGTGGACACGGCCCCTTGATGACGCATTACTAGATATCTAACATGCCCCGATGTGTGTTAGCAATATGGAGAATGTTGTTGTCGCCATGGGAAAGCGTCCCTGTGACTACATCAGGACATGGCCCCTCCTTCTGCCCCTGGGGGGTGTGTCTGTGCATCTTCTTGCTAGTCATAGGGTGGCGCCACATTGGGGGCAGATGGACACGCCCCGTAATGATGCACCATGGACTTGTCACAAGATAATAAACATACCCTGTTGATTGTTGGAGCGGCACAATATGGAAGGTGTCCCTCTCTCTATAGGGAAGTTTCCCTGCGTTGGGGCATGATTTTCAGACTTCTCAATAAAGCTATATACTTTTTATCTTTCAAGATCTGGGGTATCATGGTTCTTTCTCTACAGTATCGACAATCCATCACTCTACAGCACGAAATTACAAAGTGCTGATCAAACTAACTGGGAAGATAGAACCCCGTTACAATATTATTGCATTTCTTTACAAAGTAAACATTAAGCACTTCTCCAACATATTTACAAGTAAGGTTTTCAATCTTCATCTCGCTTTTGTATCAGTTTTGATGTCTGATTAACCCAATTTCTTGTGGAAGTTTTTTGTTCTAACCAATAGCTTTTTAACCATAAACAACGGTTTAGGTATCGCAAAACCTCATAGAGAATATGAAAAGTGATCAAGGGTTTTGTGCCAGATTTATGGTTCATGCCCATTTTCCATGAAATGTATATTTTTTTTAGTTTTTTGCTCCTTTATTAAAAAAAATATATATAGACTTAATTTTGTAGAGCACTAATAGCCAGATTTATAAAGATCTATTCTTTGCAATTTTTAACGTGTTTTTCAGCCATCTTTCAATCACTAAATAAAAGCCTATAGAAAATGACAGCAGGAATAAAAAGCCATACCCTGGAGAATCCTAGAGCACGGACCCACAAAAGGACCACAAAAAAACTGTAAAAAATGCTTAGCTTTAATATGTGTAAAACCGCACTAAAGGTATGTGGTGCAGACAGACATTTCTGTACCAAAAAAACGTGTCTTTTGGCAAAAGGGAGTAAAAAACATGTTTTTGCCACGTTTCCTATGCATTTTTTTTCCATGCATTCTTTCTGCCGCAAAAAAGGCAGAAAGAATTGACATGCTGCAGATTTGCAACTGCTTCAAATCTGCAAGAAAGATATAAGCAACATATCTACACTGAACTTTGTGCGGAGTTTTTGGAATGAAAAGTCCAAGTTTTGGAGGAGTTTTAGGAGAGAATTTGGCGTTTCTACCACTTACACTCCAAAAACTCCTTGAAAAAATCAGTGTTAACATACTCTAAAGATATTTTTACAAGCAAATTGGTTGAATAGATAAAAGAAAAGAGGCAATAAATCTCCATTATATTATTACAGTACAATGCAGGACCGTAAGTAAATCTCCAGGAGCTGGCAGTGTATTTACATTGCATTAGTGTTGACCGAGCATGCTCGACACTGTTCGTTACTCGCCCGAGCATCACGCTACTCGGGATGTTCGGTGAGCACCGAGCATTTCCGGGTTACTCGGGCGGGAGCTCGGGTCTCCGCCCAGCATGTTTGGCGCTTTTTACAGAGCCAATGAACATGCAGGGATTGCCAGCCAGTCACTGTAATGCCACAGCCATGTTGTTTGCGGGCATTACAGTGATTGGCTGGCCGCACAGCGTCAACTCGAGTATTTAAAACCTGGCGCCGCCATCTTGGACACAGTCGCTCCGGATCAGACAGTGTAGGGTCACTGCTGCTGAGTTAGGGAGAGATATATAGTGCGAAATAGGTAGTGTAGGGTCTCTAAAGCCTGCCAAATCAAACAAACAGTCCTTCTCAGGACTAATATCCATCCCAGATATCAGGCAGGCAGGCAGGCTGTATAGGAGACGCAGTGGTTATACCAGCAAATGCTGCATTACAGTCCTGTGTGCTCCTGTTGGTCAAATTGCTAGACCTATCACCCCGGTCTCAGGGGCCAGGAAAAATTATTTTTTTTCCATCTAAATCCTGTATTTTTTTTTTCCTCAGTCAGACTGTCCAAATATGCATCTTATTAACCTTTTGGTATTCCCCCCCCGTAAAAAAATTGAGTGTGTCTGTGACTGTTCAGACACCAATATATCTGTTTAAAAGAGTCTGGTGTAGGCCAGAAAAATATAACTGTGGTTTTGCAGTTCCACGGGTGAAATATCTGTATTATCCTGTTTTTGGCATTTTTTGCCGTAAAAAAAAAAAATGTAATGGTGTCTCTCTGACTGGTCAGACACCAATATATCTGTTTAAAAGAGTCTGGTGTACGCCACATAACTATAACTGTGGTTTTGCAGTTCCACGGGTCAAATCTCTGTATTATCCTGCTTTTGGCATTTTTTGCCGTAAAAAAAACCTGTAATAGTGTCTCCCTGACTGTTCAGACACAAATATATCGGTTTAAAAGAGTCTGGTGTATGCCACATAACTATAACTGTGGTTTTGCAGTTCCACAGGTGAAATCTCTGTATTATCCTGCTTTTTGCATTTTTTGCCGTAAAAAAAACCAGTAATAGTGTCTCCCTGACTGGGGAGGCAGAGTACCCCAACAGGCAGGAAGAAGCAGTGTGGTGGCCGCACACAGAAGGCGGGCAACAGTTTCCCGTAACACCAACACGAGGGACGTTCCCAGTACAACCGGTAGGTCTTCCAGAGTCTGGAATTTTTTTAAAGACTCTGCTGATAACCCCAAAAAGGCCATTTGTACCACCTGCCATGCCAGCATCAGCAGGGGTGACAAAACTACCAGCCTGACCACCACCAGCATGATCAGGCACATGGCAGCAAAGCACCCGAATTGTGGGGCGAACCCCAGGGTCCACGACCAGTGTCAGCAGGTGTCACCACTGCTTCTTCCGCTGTTGTGTGTGTGATATGTTATGCACACGCCCGGACTGACTGGCGTGTGCGTGTTTAGTGATCCCACTGGACCATGAACCGGAGAGTGCCTGGAGGGGAGTAACTAAGTATCTGCCCGATCCGACCAGGGTCGCACGATGGCATACGATGCCAGTGCACCAGGGAGGAACTGAGCAGAGGGACCAGGTGCTACTCCAGGTCAGACCCCGAACATGGCTGTTGACCCACACCGGGGAATACAGGAACAGGCAGGCTCGGCTGGCACACCGACTGGGGGCACAGGCAGGCACGACTGGTATGCAGGCAGGTGGGTATGCAGGCAGGCGGGTATGCAGGCAGGGGGTACAGGCAACCACGGCTAGAGTGCAGACAGGGAGGCACAAGCAGGTTGGAGCACAGACGGGATAAGGTCCAATACAGATTGGGACTCAGGAACAGAACCGCGGATGCGGTAGACAAACAGAGCAGAGTGAGGCCGCTGGAGCGGTGAGCAAGAGCAGAGAGGGGCAAGACCGCCTGGAGCGGTGAGCAAGAGAAGAGCAGGACGAGGCCACCTGGAGCGGTGAGCAAGAGCAGAGCGGGGCGAGACCGCCGGAGCGGTGAGCAAGAGCAAAGCGGAGCGAGGCCGCCAGAGCGGTGAGCAAGAGCAGAGCGGGGCGAGACCGCCTGGAGCGGTGAGCAAGAGTAGAGCAGGACGAGGCCGCCTGGAGCGGTGAGCGAGAGCAGAGCGGGGCGAGACCGCCGAAGCAGTGAGTAAGAGCAAAGCGGGGCGAGACCGCAGGAGCGGTGAGCAAAGGCAGAGCAGAGCGGAAACCGCAGGAGCGGTAAGCAAGGCAAAGCAGAGCGGAAACCACAGGAGCGGTGAACAAGGCAGAGCAGAGCGGAAACCGCAGGAGTGGTGAGCAAGGCAGAGCAGAGCGGAAACCGCAGGAGCGGTGAGCAAGGCAGAGCAGAGCAGAAACCGCAGGAGCGGTGAGCAAGGCAGAGCAGAGCGGAAACCGCCGGAGCAGTGAGCAAGGCAGAGCAGGCAAGAACCGCCGGAGTGGTGAGCAAGGCAGAGCAGGCAAGAACCGCCGGAGCGGTGAGCAAGGCAGAGCAGGCAAGAACCGCCGGAGCGGTGAGCAAGGCAGAGCGGGCAAGAACCGTCGGAGCGGTGAGCAAGGTAGAGCGGGCAGAAACCGCCGGAGTGGTGAGCAAGGCAGAGCAGGCAAGAACCGCCGGAGCGGTGAGCAAGGCAGAGCAGGCAAGAACCGCCGGAGTGGTGAGCAAAGGCAGAGCAGAGGGGACAGGGCTCTGTTCACACGGAACAGACTGGAAGGGAAAGGCAGTACCAGATACACACAAGGTACTTGCAATGAAGTAGCGAGTGGACTCTAAACTCACAAATGGGAGTACAGTTGTTATGACAGGCTACAAGCACTAAGGAAAGACAGGAGATCTGTCCCTACAATAGAACTAAGCTAGATCCCTACGATGTAACGGGGAACCTGATCCTGCGATCAGACCCGCTAAAGTCCTCAGCTAGTCTGAACGAAGACCTATAGATGTGAGGGAGGGATCCCTACAAGAACTAGGGACTGGGAGAAAGATGGACACCTCCTAGCAGAAATTGTAGCAGTAAAAGACAAACACACAACATAGAACATAAAGGTCAAAAGACCTAGCTAAACTGACTGAGAAAGGTTGCAAAGCACCTGGCTAGCTTAAGAGTAGAAATTACAATGAAGACCAGCATGGCCAGAAGGGCGGAGCAGGATTAAATAGGCAAAAGGTCATGTGGCCAGCAAAATAGAAAAAACCTAACAGGAGAGTTCTAACAGTACCCCCTCTTCTATGAGGATCCTCCGGATCCCCTAGGCCCAGGCTTATCAGGAAACCTCTTGTGAAATGCTCTGACAAATCTGGAAGCAGAAGCATCATCCGCCCTCACCCATGAGTTATCCTCGGGACCGAAACCCTTCCAAGCGACGAGATGCTGCAAACTCCCCCTATACCGTCTAGAATTAAGGATGCGGGAAATTTCATACTCCCCGTCCTCCACCACCGGAGGAACAGTGGCAGTGGCGTCTCTATCTGATGCATCAGCTTTTTTCAATAGAGAAACATGAAACACCGGATTAATCTTCCAGGAGGTAGGAACCTCCAACCTAACAGCAGATTGGTTAACTACCTGAAGCACCTTAAAGGGCCCTACAAACTTGGGACCCAATTTTTTAGAAGAAATCCTCAACCGCAGATTCTTAGAGGACAACCAAACCATGTCACCAACCGTAAACAAAACCTCTTGACGTTTCCTGTCAAAATACCTCTTAGATTTTTTGTTAGCCTCCTGAAGATTACCACGCACATCCGTCCAAACTCTCTCCAAATCACCGGAAAAACTCTCCTCCTCAGGCACAGCCGATACCAATTTGGAGAATGACCCAAAAGACGGATGTCTCCCAGAACAACAAAAAAAAGGCGAACACCCAGCAGAAGAGGATGTATGGTTGTTAAGAGCAAATTCAGCAAGCGGCAGAAACTCAGACCACCCCTCTTGATTGTCCGCCACAAAACAACGCAAGAACTGCTCAACATCCTGATTCTTCCTTTCTGTCTGGCCATTAGACTCAGGATGATATCCAGATGAAAACGACAAATGAACTCCCAACCTGTCACAAAAGGCACGCCAAAAATGAGCCACGAACTGAGGTCCCCTATCAGAAACAATGTCAGTAGGAACACCATGGAGTCTGACAATTTCCTTGACAAAGGCCTTAGCAAGTGTCTTAGCGCAGGGCAGTTTGATGAAGGGAACCAAGTGACACATCTTGCTAAAACGGTCCACGACCACCCAGATGACCGTGAAACCCTCAGAGGAGAGAAGGTCAGTAATAAAGTCCATAGCCAGATGTGTCCAAGGTGCACTAGGAACCTCCAGAGGGCAAAGCAACCCCGCAGCAGGAGTATGAGAAGACTTAGATCAAGCACACACAGTACATTGACGCACCCACTTAATGACTTCCTTCTGCCATCCAGGCCACCAAAAACTGAGACCCACAAGTCTCTTGGTCTCAGAAATTCCTGGATGACCTGCCAACCGAGACTCATGACACTCAACAAACAAATCTCTCCTAAAGGTCCTAGGCACAAACAACCTCCCATGGGGAGTGTTAGATGGGGCATTCTCCTGTGCTTTAAGAATCTCATCTTCCAAAACGGAGTCCAATGCAGCAATCACAACACCTTCTTGTAAAATGCTCTCCTCCTCCTCAGCACCGACCATGGGAGAAAAGCTGCGAGACAACGCATCAGCTTTAACATTCTTGCTACCCGGGATGTAAGTAACGGAAAAATTAAACCGCGAAAAAAAAAAGTGCCCACCTAGCCTGACGGGCATTCAAGCGCTTGGCAGCATCAAGATAGAACAGATTTTTATGATCAGTGAAAACCTGAATGGGAAATTCAGCACCTTCCAAGAGATGACGCCAGTGTTCAAATGCGAGTTTAATAGCCAGCAATTCCCGATTACCAATATCGTAATTAAGTTCAGTCTCAGAACATTTTTTTGAAAAAAAGGCACAGGGATGTACTCCATCCTTGTTTTCCTGAGACAACACCGCACCGACCCCCACAGAAGAAGCATCAACCTCAACCAAAAACGGCTTAGTCACATCAGGCTGCATAAGGATGGGGGCAGAGCTGAACCTCTCCTTTAGAAACACAAACGCTTCAATGGCCTCAGTAGTCCACTGAACCGTATTAGCACCTTTCCTGGTGAGATCGGTCAGTGGTTTAACAATAATAGAAAATTTTTTAATTAATTTTCTGTAATAATTGGCGAAACCCAAAAACCTCTGCATCGATTTCAAACCAATAGGCCTAGGCCATTCCTACACAGCTTGAACTTTCACCGCGTCCATCTCAAAGCCCTCGCTGGAGATAATGTAGCCCAAAAAACTAATTCTCTGTACAGCGAACTCACATTTCTCTAGCTTAGCAAAAAGCGAATTGTCAAATAATAACTGTAATGCCTCACGTACGCTCCACCAATGAGACTCCAGATCAGGCGAATAAATCAAAATGTCATCCAAATACACAACCACATTTTTGCCGATCAAAGGTCTAAGGATGTCATTAATAAGATTCTGAAAAAATGCTGGTGCATTGGTAAGACCAAAAGGCCTAACCAGATTCTCAAAATGACCCACAGGTGTGTTAAAAGCATTCTTCCATTCATCACCCTCCTTCATGCGCAACAAATTGTATGCCCCCCGGAGATCAATTTTAGAGAACCACTTGGCCCTCACTATCTTTTTAAACAAATCAGGAATCAATGGCAGTGGGTAGGGATTACGTACAGTAATTTTATTAATCTCGCGAAAGTCCAGACAAGGACGTAAACCGCCGTCCTTTTTTTTAACAAAAAAAAATCCAACAGCCACAGGTGACTTAGAGGGTCTGATATGACCGGCGGCCAAGCTCGTCTGTATGTATTCCTCCAAAGCCTTTTTCTCAGGAATAGTAAGATTAAATAAACGACTTTTAGGAAGAGTCGCTCCAGGGACAAATTCAATGGTACAATCATAGTCTCTATGGGGAGGCAAAATTTGCGACTCCTCCTCAGAAAAAAATTTCCAAAAATCCTGAATAGGTACAGGTAATTCCCCTTTATCCACAGCAGCAATGCGCCCGTTACAACACTTGTCATAACACTTAGGGCTCCAGGACTTAATTTCATTAGTAGACCAATCCAGTACAGGATTGTGCAATTTTAACCAGGGTAACCCCAAAATTACTGGAGAAGGCAAATTATTTAATACTACCAAATCCAAATTTTCTTGGTGAATACCATTAATAGTGAGGGGAAATTCAAAAACCTTGTGAGTAACACATTTCAAGGGAGAGCCATCGACAGAAACTACGGCAATAGGGGATGACAAAGGTTTGGGTTTTAATTTAAGTTTTTCTAAGAAACCCCCATCAATCACATTCAGAGTAGAACCACAATCCACAAATACCCGAAATTCAATTAATTCTTCCTGAGCTGCAGTAGTAGCAGAAAGATATACCCCCTTAGTGTTTAAACAGGCTATACGGGCGTAACTGCCCTTTTATTTTTTTTTCTTTGTTCATACGAAGCGCACAGTTCTGAATGAAATGGTCAGATTTTCCGCAATAAAAGCACTGTAGCGCCGGCGTCCCTGCCCTCTGCTAGGCAGGGACGCTGTTCCCCTCACCCCTCTGCTCCGAGCCCGGCGTCCTCCTCCCGCTCTGCTGGCAGCGCGCGCTCCTTCCCGGCCACTGTGCTTAGGGCGCGCGCGCGCTCCCTCCCTCTTAAAGGGGCCGCGCGCGCCGTCCTAAGGAGTCCCCGGCCAATGGCCGGAGGACTTCACCATATATAAGGCACCTCCTCCAAAATGGAGGTGCCCGAGCAATGTTGTTGCACTGTTCACTACTCTGCTTCAGCCCTCAGGTCCCGTTGCCAGTTACCTGCCAGTTACCTGCCAGAAACCTGCCAGTTTGCTGTCTGTTTCCCGCCTGACATTCCTCCTACCTGCTTGCTAGCCTGAGGTCCGACGGTCTGCCTTCCTACTCCTGTCAGTCTGTCTATGGACCAGCTTGCCCGCTCACCTGGGAGCGCACATCTGCTACCTGCCTGCTAGACTACCTGGAGGCTCCACCGTCACATGCTGTGACCACATGCCATTCCAGAGACTCCTGCCCGCTCACCTGGGAGCGCTCATCTGCTGCCTGTCTGTTGGCCTACCTGGAGGCTCCGATGTCACGTGCTGTGACCACCTGCCATTCCAGAGACTCCTGCCCGCTCACCTGGGAGCGCTCATCTGCTGCCTGTCTGTTGGCCTACCTGGAGGCTCCGCCGTCACATGCTGTGACCACCCGTTTATCCAGAGACTCTCGCTTGCTCACCTGGGAGCACACATCTACCATCTGCCTGCTAGCCTACCTGGAGGCTCAGCCATCACAGGTCGTACCTACCCTTTACCCAGAGACTGCCCCGGTCACTTGCCGTGACCCCCTGCCCGTTCATCCAGAGACTGCCCCGGTCACTTGCCGTGACCCCCTGCCCGTTCATCCAGAGACTGCCCCGGTCACTTGCCGTGACCCCCTGCCCGTTCATCCAGAGACTGCCCCGGTCACTTGCCGTGACCCCCTGCCCGTTCATCCAGAGACTACCCCGGTCACTTGCCGTGACCCCCTGCCCGTTCATCCAGAGACTGCCCCGGTCACTTGCCGTGACCCCCTGCCCGTTCATCCAGAGACTACCCCGGTCACTTGCCGTGACCTCCAGCCCGTTCACCCAGAGACTGTCCCGGTCACCTGCTGTGACTGCCTGCCCGTCTTCCCTGGTCGCCACCCGCTCCCTTACAAGGACCGCCCCCTTGTATAGTAGCTCAGAGGTTCCGCCTCCCAGACCCGTTACAAGCACAAACCTTCAGAAAACCTGCGGTCTTTTTCCTGAGAGCGGGGTGACATCGCCCCAATCTCCATCGGCTCTCCAATGTCAGTACAGACCCTCTCAAGACAAGGAGCTGACATGGCAAAGGATTTACTCTCATTAACCCTTGCACGCAGTCTCCTGTCCACCCGTATAGCTAATTGCATTGCCTCCTGCAAGTTTCCAGGTGTAGGATAAGCAATAAGCAGATCCTTAACCCTTTCACCTAGCCCAGCAAGAAACAAACTTTTCAGAGCTGAATCGTTCCACCCCACCTGAGCAGACCACCGACGGAAGTGAGTACAATACTTTTCCACATTACCTGATCCCTGCCTCAAAAGTCTCAATTCCGTCTCAGCTGATGAGACACGATCAGGATCATCATACAACAACCCCAAAGCAGAAAAAAACCTATCCACTGATCTAAAGCACGGATCACTAGGTTGGAGAGAAAAGGCCCATCCCTGAGGTTCTTTGCGCAAAAGTGACATTATGAACCCTATGCGCTGTGATTCATCACCAGAGGATCTGGGTCTCAAACGAAAATACAATAAACAAGCATTTTTAAAGGAAAAAAAATCTTGTTGTTCACCAAAAAATAAATCAGGCAATCGTACCTTTGGCTCCACAAAATGCGCTCCAGAACAGCTACTCACGTGTTGTTGGAGCTCGGCCACCTCCAGAGAGAGTCCCTGCAGGCTTTGAGCCAAATCCTGAACCGACACCATGATGGAAACTGGAGGTCTTTCCTTAGAGATATTTTTGGGCTGGACTTACTGTTATGATAGGCTACAAGCACTAAGGAAAGACAGGAGATCTGTTCCTACAATAGAACTAAGCTAGATCCCTACGATGTAACGGGGAACCTGATCCTGCGATCAGACCCGCTAAAGTCCTCAGCTAGTCTGAACGAAGACCTATAGATGTGAGGGAGGGATCCCTACAAGAACTAGGGACTGGGAGAAAGATAGACACCTCCTAGCAGAAATTGTAAAAGACAAACACACAACATAGAACATAAAGGTCAAAAGACCTAGCTAAACTGACTGAGAAAGGTTTACAAAGCACCTGGCTAGCTTAAGAGTAGAAATTACAATGAAGACCAGCATGGCCAGAAGGGCGGAGCAGGATTAAATAGGCAAAAAGGTCATGTGACCAGCAAAATAGAAAAAACCTAACAGGAGAGTTCTAACAACAGTGACAGCGAGTAGGAGTTAGGTGCAGGTTCAGACAATGCAGGAAAAGGGAAGGGATGGACATAGAGACAAAACAGGTAAAAGGCTAGGAGAGTGTTCAGACAGGAACTGAGGGTTCGGACAGGAACCGACACTGCAGCGAGAAACAGGAGCGAGTCTGGGTATGCGGCCCCCAGAATGGCGGGACAAACAGGCAAGGAGCGTGTTCAGACTGGCCTGGAAAAACAGCCTCCAGGAAGGCGGACAGACAGGCAAGAAAACACAGATCACAAGTCTAGGTATGCAGCCCCTAGAAGGCGGAACGAACAGGCAAGGAGCGTGTTCAGACTGGCCTGGAAATACAGCCTCAGGAAGGAGGACAGACAACAGGCTAGGAGATAGTTCAGACTGGACCTGGCACATCAGGGGCAAGAAGCCCTCTGAAGGAACGAGATGCTCAGGCACTAGCTTCCAGGTGAAGCAGGTTTAAATACCCAGTGACAGACAGCAATAGGCTGAGGAAATATTAGGGGTGCGCTCACAGCAGCTATAAGAAGCAGGAAGTGATCGGTCGCCGCCCTTAAGCAGACAGAACAGAGGCAAGCAGACAGCATGGAGGAAGCCAGGCTAGCAGACTGGACTGGTGATCAAGTTTGCGATCTTGCATAGTGGGGGATGGAGCACTATGCAAGAACGTCACCAGGTATGTTACATGATAGAACCCCCTGTTGCGCGTGCAAGGCAATCCCCTGTCCATACTGCATGCAAAGATGCCCCCTACTCTCAGTCTTCACTTGTTAAGGCAGTTTCTCAAGAAACAGCATCAACGTCCACGTCCATCCGCAGCGTTCAATTGTCCATATCCCAGAGCTTTGAACGAAAGCGCAAATTCGCAGCCAACGCCCCACAGGCCACAGTCCTAAATTCGCACATTTCACGACTGCTAGCGTTGGAAATGCTACCTTTGAGGCTGGTGGAGACGGAATCCTTCCGCAACCTTATGGCGGTGGCCGTCCCTCGGTACTCGGTCGCCAGCCGACACTATTTTGCCCGGCGTGCCATCCCCGCACTACACAAGCACGTGTCCCAAAACATCTGCCGTGCCCTTAACAAAGCAGTTACTGGGAGAGTCCACCTGACAATGGACACGTGGCCAAGTGCTTGTGGCCAGGGACGGTACATCTCCCTGATGGCACACTGGGTAAACATACTGGAAGCCGGGACTCAGTCGGACCTTGGGACGGAACACATCCTGCCCACACCGAGGATTGCGGGCCCTATGTCAGTCAGAGTTGCCCCCACAGTGTACAGCTCCTGCACATCATCCTCCTCCTCCTCATGTTCAGCCTCCTGTCAACTCATTTTCGCAAGTCGGCTACAGCTTCCGCCGCCCTTGCTGTGTTGCAGCAGCGTTTGCAGCTTCCGGCACACCGACTGGTGTGTGATGTCCCCATATGATGGAACTCTACCCTCCACATGTTGCAAAGGATTTGTGAGCAGAAGAGAGCAGTTGTGGAGTACAAGATGCAACAAGGCCGTCGATATTCAGGTCAGACTCCACACATAACACCTCAGGAGTGGACCTGATGTCTGACATATGTACCATCCTGACAAACTTTGAGGAGTTCACCAAGATGGTGAGTGGCGATGACGCGATCATTAGCGTCAGCATCCCACTTGTCTGCCTTTTGCAACACTCTCTGCAGAGAATTAAAGAGGAGGCATTGCAGCCAGAATATGATGAGATGGATCAAGAAGCCGTAGCGGGTGATTACACACAGCACAGCCTCATCTCATCCCAACGTGTATTGGGGGACAATGAGGGAGAGGAGGAGGAGGAGGAGGAAGAAGAACAGGAGCTGGTATCATGCGCTGTAGATGGTAGTACCTGTACAACTGTCATACTGTCAGTTTAGCGTGGGTGGCCTGAGGACAGGGGGGAGGAGAAGGAGGAGGAGAGCATGGTCAGTCGTCATCTTGGTGAGGACACGGAAGTCTTGCACGTTACCAGTCTGGCACGCATGGCTGACTTTATGTTATGCTGCCTTATCCGTGACCCTCGCGTTGTCAAAATGTTGGGTGACAGTCATTACTGGTTGGTGACACTTTTAGACCCCCGCTACAAGGAGAACTTTCATTCTCTTATTCCTGATGTGGAGAGGTCTACAAAAATGGGGCAGTACCAGAAGGCCCTTGCTGCAGTACTGTTAAAAAAATTCCCATCTGAACACGCTAGCAGCAGAGGTCACAGTTCGTTGCCCAACCAAGGCGTACAGGCGAGAGAGACGCAACTCCAATCCAGCAGAGGCAGGGGAACACTGTCAAAGTTCTGGGACAGTTTTCTCAGACCCTCCCATCGCACAGGCCCTGAAGTGCGGGGTACTCTCACAAGGAGTGTAAAGTTTGGGAAGATGCTGAGAGAGTACCTTGCCGACCGTACTAACATCCTCCATGATTCCTCTGTGTCTTTTAATTATTGGGTATCCAAGCTGGACACTTGGAATGAACTCGCTCTGTACGCCTTGGAGGTCCTGGCCTGCTCTGCCGCTAGCGTGTTATCGGAGCGTGTTTTTAGTGCCGCTGGGGGAATTATAACAGATAAGCACACTCGCCTGTCAACTGACAATGCTGACAAGCTGACCCTTATCAAAAGGGCTGGATTGGGCCAGACTTCTCATCACCACCAAATGACAGCAGAGTAACATAAAGTCAAATCCACTGTGTTATTTCGGGAGGTGTATTCCCATGCACCGCGTCACAACCACACATGGGTATACGCTTCCTCATTTCGGCTGTATTTTGCTCTTCTCCTTATCCTCAGCCTCCACCACCACTATACCACCAGAGTGACCTTGGTCCGTGTTGCCAGTATTGCAAGTTCCTCCGTCCTAATTTTTGTCAGCTTTTGCTTGGAAGGCATAGGCAAAGACTATGGGAGACCCACTCCCCAATAATGGGAATAATGTTTTTAAGATGCTGTACTGCATGGCTCTTCCAAGGGGCATTTAAACCGTCATGTTAAGCTATGCAACCTCCACGTCTCTTCCAAGGGGCATTAAAACCGTCTTGTTAAGCTACTGCGACCTCCACTAGTTTTCCCAGGGGCATTGATATTGTCTTGTTATTCCACTGCGACCTACACCATTCTTCCAAGGGGCATTAAAACCGTCTTGTTAAGCTACTGCAACTTCCACGTCTCTTCCAAGAGGCATTAAAACCATCTTGTTAAGCTACTGCAACCTCCACGTCTCTTCCAAGGGGCATTAAAACCATCTTGTTAAGCTATTGCAACCTCCACGTCTCTTCCAAGGGGCATTAAAACCGTCTTATTAGGCTACTGCAACCTCCACGTCTATTCCAAGGGGCATTAAAACCGTCTTGTTAAGCTACTGCAACCTCCACGTCTCTTCCAAGGGGCATTAAAACCGTCTTGTTAAGCTACTGCGACCTCCACCACTTTTCCCAGGGGCATTGATATTGTCATTTTATTCCACTGCGACCTCCACCATTCTTCCAAGGGGCATTAAAACCGTCTTGTTAAGCTACTGCAACCTCCACGTCTCTTCCAAGGAGCATTAAAACCGTCTTGTTAAGCTACTGCGACCTCCACCACTTTTCGAAAGGGCATTGATATTGACTTTTTTTTCCACTGCGACCTCCACGTCTCTTCCAAGGGGCATTAAAACCGTCTTGTTAAGCTACTGCGACCTCCACCATTCTTCCAAGGGGCATTAAAACCGTCTTGTTAAGCTACTGCAACCTCCACGTCTCTTCCAAGGGGCATTAAAACCGTCTTGTTAAGCTACTGCAACCTCCACGTCTTTTCCAAGGGGCATTAAAACCGTCTTGTTAAGCTACTGCAACCTCCACGTCTCTTCAAAGGGGCATTAAAACCGTCTTGTTAAGCTACTGCGACCTCCAAGTCTCTTCCAAGGGTCATTAAAACCGTCTTGTTAAGCTACTGCGACCTCCACCACTTTTACCAGGGGCATTGATATTGTCTTTTTATTCCACTGCGACCTCCACCATTCTTCCAAGGGACATTAAAACCGTCTTGTTAAGCTACTGTAACCTCCACCACTTTTCCCAGGGGCATTGATATTGTCTTTTTGTTCCACTGCGACCTCCACCATTCTTCCAAGGGGCATTAAAACCGTCTTATTAAGCTACTGCAACCTCCACCACTTTTCCCAGGGGCATTGATATTGTCTTTTTATTCCACTGCGACCTCCACGTCTCTTCCAAGGGGCATTAAAACCGTCTTGTTAAGCTACTGCAACCTCCACGTCTCTTCCAAGGGGCATTAAAACCGTCTTGTTAAGCTACTGCGACCTCCACCACTTTTCCCAGGGGCATTGATATTGTCTTTTTATTCCACTGCGACCTCCACCATTCTTCCAATGGGCATTAAAATCGTCTTGTTAAGCTACTGCGACCTCCACCACTTTTCCCAGGGGCATTGATATTGTCTTTTTATTCCACTGCGACCTCCACCATTCTTCCAAGGGGCATTAAAACCGTCTTATTAAGCTACTGCGACCTCCACCACTTTTCCTAGGGGCATTGATATTGTCTTTTTATTCTACTGCGACCTCTACCATTCTTCCAAGGGGCATTAAAACCGTCTTGTTAAGCTACTGCAATCTCCACGTCTCTTCCAAGGGGCATTAAAACTGTCTTGTTAAGCTACTGCAACCTCCACGTCTTTTCCAAGGGGCATTAAAACCGTCTTGTTAAGCTACTTCGATCTCCATTTCTCGTCCAAGGGGCATTAATACCGTCTTGTTAAGCTACTGTGACCTCCACCACTTTTCCCAGGGGCATTGATATTGTCTTTTTATTCCACTGCGACCTCCACCATTCTTCCAAGGGGCATTAAAACCGTCTTGTTAAGTACTGCGACCTCCACCACTTTTCCCAGGGGCATTGATATTGTGTTTTTATTCCACTGCGACCTCCACGTCTCTTCCAAGGGGCATTAAAACCGTCTTGTTAAGCTACTTGCAACCCCCACGTCTCTTCCAAGGGGCATTAAAACCATCTTGTTACGCTACTGCGACCTCCACCACTTTCCCCAGGGGCATTAAAACCATCTTGTTAAGCTACTGCGACCTCCACCATTCTTCCAACGGGCATTGCATTTCCTCCTAATTTTAGTCAGCTTTTGCTTTTCAATGCATAGGCGAACACTAAGGGAGACCCACTCCCCAATAATGGGTAGAAGGTTTTTAGTATGCTGTAATCCACGTCTGTTTCAAGGGGCATTGCAGTTCCTCATAATTTTTGGAAAGCCTTCCATTCACTGCTTAGGCCAACAGTGCACAGGAGACCCAGTTGCTATAAATGGAAAAAACAGTTTAGTTAAGGCCCTCTGACCTCCATGTCACTTCCAAGGGGCATTGGAGTACCTCGAAATTTTTGTTAGGCATTGCACTCACTGCATGCCCTTTAACTGTGTAGCCGAACCGCTCCTTTTGGTACAGAAACATATCCTACAAGACATGTGTGGTTGACTGGCCTGATATTGATGTGAATGGTCCCTGTTCCTCCTGCTCTTTCTCCTTTGCCACCACCTCATCCATCATTCATCACCTGAAGCTTTGTTTTAACGGGAGTCATAGAACTGGGATAGTAGCAGGAAAACATCCAGCAATCCTCGGAGGAGGTAGGATACGCGCCAAAACGCTGACCACCTCAGGCCTAGCCGCTACTACATACATGCGCTTGCATTCAAAGAAAACAAAGCAGACGCTAACTTCTATCATCATCATCATGCTCCTTATCTTGGCACTCTCAACTCCCCTGATGGAGAAGCCAGGGCCCACCGGAGGAGTCTGGTTCTCTGGTGGGCTTGTCCAATGCTGCCCTAAAGCAGGCCAGGCTAAGAAAAGTGTGGGGGAAGTTTCAAGGAGAAATAGGGGCGGCTGAGGACCGTGTGTGGACACTCGGCCGCGGGGCGGCTAGGGACCGAGTATGGACACCTGGCCGTCCCCTGGCGGCTGGGGACCGAGCGTGGACACCCGGCTGCCGGGGACTGAGTATGGATACCTTGCTGCCAAAGCAGCCATGAGGTAGTGGCCAGCTTCGGCCTCCTCCAAACTAAAAGGCCCCATTTCAAGTTCAAGCTAGCAGTATGGTATTGCAGCCTGGGTGTGGGTGGGTGGCCGGTTGCACACTTACGCTTGCATTCCAAGAAAACAAAGCAGATGCTAACTTCTATCATCATCATCATGCTCCTCACCTTGGCACTCTCAACTCCCCTGATGGAGAAGCCAGGGCCCACCGGAGGAGTCTGGTTCTCTTGTGGGCTCGTCCAATGCTGCTCTAAAGCAGGCCAGGCTAAGAAAAGTGTGGGGGAAGTTTCAAGGAGAAATAGGGGTGGCTGGGGACCGTTTATGGACACCCGGCCGCCCCCAGGCGGCTGGGGACCGTGCGTGGACACCCGGCCGCGGGGCGGCTGGGGACCGAGTATGGACACCCGGCCGCCTGGGGACTGAGTATGGATACCTCGCTGCCGAAGCAGCCATGAGGTAGTGGCCAGCTTTGACCTCCTGAAAAATAAAAGGCCCCATTTCAAGTGCAAGCAAGCTAGCAGTATGGTATTGCAGCCTGGGGGTGGGTGAGTGGCAGGCTGCATACTTGCGCTTGCATTGCAAGGAATGGGGGAGGTACAATTGAACACTGCCCTGGGACAAGGACTTGCACGGGGATAGTTGCAAGTCTGCATCTTCTGATGCTGAAAGGATCACTTCTGATGGGCACTCTTTTAGGCAGTGACCTGGGTGTCAGAGATGCTTCCAGGGGTCTTCCCCATGCTGTTCCCATGTCTTTTCAGCACTGTATGCATGTGTCACACAGCACATGGCCAGATAAGATTGTAAAATGTTAAAATGACATTTCCCGGTGAATGCATTTGGCACGGTTGAAAGCAATACAAAAGTGCAAAAACGCATAAAAAATGCTACTTGTGAACATAGCCCAAGGTGTGGAGGAGTATTTTTGTTTTTGGTTATTTATTTTACCTTATACACAAGTCTTTACCCTGGAAAGGAAGTTCCTTAACATATTTCACAGGAAAACCGTTTCAGTTTCGTTTTTGAACGTTTTATTGTGAGCCCGTTAAAGTGGCTTAATACCTCTGACCACGTTGTTGACAGCAGTGACCTGGGGGTCAGAAATGCTTCCTGGGGCGATGCCCATGCTGTCCCCATGTCTTTTGAGCACTGTCACTATTGTTTTGGGCACTTTTTAGGCTTTCTACAGACTGCCGGGGGTGCCGCCGCAAAAATGCTCGGGTCTCCCATAGACTAACATTGGGGTCGTTGCTCGGGTCGAGCACCCGAGTATCACGGTGAGCTCCGCCCGAGCTTCGAGCACCCGAGCATTTTAGTGCTCGCTCAACACTCCATTGCATATTTACCTTCTGAAGAGAGGCGCTGGTGTAATCACTATACCTAGATTTGTTCACTAGGTTTCAAGGACTGTTCCATTTATGTATGGAATTGATAGTCAGCACTCTCAGACTATACGCTATAGGATATGTACACAAAGAGCTTTTTGAGGCAAATCAATCTGAGTATTTTGTGTGGAAACCACTTCAGGAAATGCTGCTTTTCTTTACATCAAGATTTTTTTTTTTTGCAGCCTTTTGATTTGACAGTAGATTTTATCAAGATCATCTTCAAATAAGTAGGGTGCACAGTTTTTCAAAAGCTTTTAGCTCATAGTCTAAAATAGAAAAACCTGCATTTTTTCTACATGTATCTGTTTAAAAAAATTCTGCTCTGAATCTTGTATTTTCCCTCATTTTATGTGTTTTGGTGCAGATAAGACAGCTTCCTTTTCACTGCGTTTTCTTAGTACAGAATTGCTGGAATTCTGCACCTAAAAGCACATTTGTTCTTTTTTTACAAGTGTTTTTCTAGGCTCCCCATAGAAGCTTACATGGAAAAATGGAACAAAAAACACAGTTCAATCATGTCTTTAAATGCACAGTGGGCATCAGTTTTCACAAAATCCCACCCATTTTGCATGAACCGTTAAATACTAATTTTCTGCACAAAAATAAGGCAACAGAGAAAACTAATGTCTGCCATGTGTGAACATGGCATTAAAGCGGTTGCCCAGGTCAGGTGACTTCAGCGATGACGCACTGCTGAAGATACCTAACCACTGCAGCCAATCACAGCTCCCAGAGGTCTGCTTCTTTGATGACTACTTCTGATGTACGCGTAGACCCCGCGCTGGATCCCGGTAAGTGCAGATAGAGGAGTAGCTTTGTTATTTTTTTAATATACCACCCCATTGGTAAAATATTGATTTAACCCTTCTAATTACTGCTCCTATAAACAGCAGAGTGGATTTCCCTGAAAATAGATGGGAAGAGTTTTCCAACCATTTATTTATCATTTTTGGGTGGATTTTGTAGCTAACCTCCTAAAAAACCCTTCAGTGAGCGCTGGTGTGAGAAGAGTTTTATTAAAGTGTGCCCATTTCTTCACAGTAGCCTCTTATTTGTATCCAATATAAAGGACATAGAAGCTTTGTGGGCTATGTTCGGTGTGAACCATTGGGCTATATGGTAAGCCTTAGCAGCTAACATGTCTGGCAATCGTCGCAAGCTTATACTGAAGGCACCAATGGGAAAAAGCCACGCACAGGTACAACTATTACTGCGCTGTGGACTTGCTTGTGCACAGCCATGGTGTCAGCAGCCGCTATACTGGCTGCGCTCCCCTTCCCTAACCAGTCATCTCCCATAAAGCTGTTTAGCACGCGTTAGAACAACCACAACCGTTGCCACCCAAACAGCAACTGACTGAGTAATCAATCATCAACGACATCCTGGACTGGGCGGGGCGAGTCTGTGTAGCCGCTGATTGGTAGATTCTTCTAGCACTATTGCGCATGTGCGAAAGTCTCTAAGCCCCAACCCGGAAGTGAATCGCAGGGTTGTTTAGTTTGACACGTAGTAACGGGAGTGTGCTGCGGCAATAGCGGCCCGGGAGGTGAGTGCGCCCGGCTAGTGTCGGCTGTTTGTGTGGTGTGTAGCCTCTCCTATCGCTATGGCCACATTGATGTAGACTAATGGCGCCATAGGGATAGTGTTATAGGGGCTTTCTCCTGAGGTAGCTTTCGGGTTTTCCTCTGCAATGAATAGAATCCCGTGTGCATTGTCTTCTTATTCTGTCTTAAAGGGATTCTGGTGTTTTGTATAGAAGTAGCAGCCACTGTAGTGTCTGGGGACCACCACCCAGCCATCCTTAGTCCCCTGCCTGTATGTGGCCCCTTTATTTCATGCTAAGCCATTGTGTTTTCCACTGGTGGCATTAGAAATCCTAGTGGAATGTGTTCTCTTGCTATTTACTTGAATGGGATCCATTTATTTTTGACTCAGTTTGTGAGTTCCACCTCAGCAGCCACGTACATTTAAAGGGATTGTCCACTACTTGGACAGCACGTCTATAAATACCAATAAGAAAAGCTTACACTCAGCTCATACTCTCTCCAGGGCTCGTATGACATGTCCAATGAACGCTGCTCATTAATATTCTGTCAGAGCTGATAATCCACCTTGACAAAGTAGTAAAGGCAGCAACCGATTGGCATAATGTTACGGGAGCCCCGGCCACAGTGCAGGAGATGAGTATAAGCGTTTCTTCTTTTACTCGGATTGGTTGTCCAAGTTGTGGCCACTGCGTGGTCTGCACCTCATCTTCTATGTAAAGGAATGTTTGTCTCCCACCTATCTTATATTGATGGTCTCGCCTATAAATAGGTCTTTAATTGTTTTGGCCTCTAACATCATCTTCAAGACAGCACTAGTAGAGCAGACATGGTGTCCTGATGTAGTGGTCAAACTATCCAGGTTCCTATGTGGAAAAATAGTCACCATGAAACAAGCAGAGAGTTCAAATGGTATGAACTTTAATTTGAGTCCCGACATGTATAACGCGCTTCTTATTAAAGTGGTATTCCCATCTTCAAGATCCTATCCCAATATGCAGTAGGTGTAATAATATTACCAAATACCTCCAATTAGAAATGTAGTATAGTATTTTTGATTCGCTATCTCTCTTACCCCATGAGCAGGCTTTACAGGACCTTAGGTATCCACGGTTACGACCACTAGCAACTAGCTAACTAACTGACTTTATCAGTGGACATAACCATGGATACCTAAGGTCCTGTAAAGCCTGCTCATGGGGTAAGAGAGATGGCGAATCAAAAATACTATACTACATTTCTAATTGGATATATTTGCTAATATTATTATTATTACACCTACTACATATTGGGATAGGATCTTGGAGATGGGAATACTCCTTTAATCCATACAGAGACTTACCTCAAGCGTTTTATATATTTTTTTCTTTGCACCAGAGAACCGTTTGTGTTTGTTTTTATACATCTCAGGACTCCAATACTGCAAAACTTCGGCAAACTTCTTGTTTGTTTATTGCGCCATATGGCGTTGTCCAGTCTCCTATCCATAGAATAGGCCATCTATGGGGGTCTGACACTTGGCACACCCACTAGTCAGTTGAAAATAGCTCCTGGGGCAGTTCTATGCAAACACATTGAGTGGGGCTGTTACAACTTCCTTCCATTGTGTTTCTATCCCAGCTGATCAGTGTGAGTGATTGGTTTTATAAGCATTTTGCAATTTGAAAGGGGTTGTTCAGTCACACCCTATTGATGACCTAAAAATGGGTGAAATTGCAAAGTGCGTGTAAAACCAAACAACTCTACCGATTAGCTCTTATTAAAAATGATCTCCATTCTCAAGTACATAGAGTTCATAACTCCCCCTTCATGTAAAATAACTCTGTCTCCAGAGATTATCTTCCAGGCAACATTTCCCCCAGAGCCTGAAAGAGGTCATTTATATAAAGTGATAAAAAGTAAAAAATGATTTGTCAGCAATAAGGCATCTGATATGAGACATACAGGTATCGCTCTCCCCAGCAATCTATAACCTGTATGCCCATATTAATAGTTTAGATAAGTCAAATGTGGTGACAGATTCCCTTTAATTTCCATACATCTTATCCTGTAATGGTATGCTGTTCAGAAATACTTTTCTTGTTTCATTTTCAGAGCTGCTGCCATGTCAAACTTTGATAACTTCAACCAAGAGTTCTACCAAACAAGCTATAGTATTGATGATCACTCTCAGGGTTACAACTACAACGGGCAAGGTGGAGCACAGTATAACAAGTGAGAGAAGCTTTTCTATCATATTTCTCGTCAATAGAAAACTCATTGACATCTATGGATATATTTTTAGTTTGCTGTGAAAACCTGCTGACTCTGCAGAGGTGATTCCTTCTTCATGCGCTCGGCTCAATACCTTCACACGTCACAGGTTGTTTTTGCAGAATGACCCTCTTTGCTTTTTCTCCTTTAGCATTAGCAGTGTACTTATAGGAAAAACCTGGTGACAGGTTCCCTTTATAACCTACGGCCACCACTTTTCAGCTCCATGTGACAGCATTCTATAATGACTCCAATTCGCCCTGCAATAACCTTTTTATATACTCACCTACGGTGTGGTCCGGTCTAATGGGAGTCGTTGGTCTTCATCCAGCGCCTCCTCTCTTCTTGCGATCACTGTCGACCTTCTCTGCTTCGTATGGATGACGTTTCCTACGTCATCCACACAGTGTTCCCCTTCTCGCTCCTATACAGGCAGAGACGTGCGTCTGCATAGGAGCGAGAAGGGGAACACTGTTTGGATATCTTGGGACGCGTCATCCACACGAAGCAGAGAAGGACGACAGTGATCGCAAGAAGAGAGGAGGCTCTTTATGAAGATCAGCGACGCCCATCGGACCAGACTGCCCCGTAGGTGAGTATAATAAAAGGGGGTTTTTTTGCTTTCCATGGCGAATTGGAGTCATGTATACTGCATTATAGAATGTTGTCACATGGAGCTGAAAGGTGGTGGCCATAGGTTATATAGGAAAAACCTGGTGACAGGTTCCCTTTAAGCACACTGCTAATGCTGAAGAAGGAAAAGCAAAGGATTAGGGTCATTGTATAAAATTTTACCGTATTCAGAGCAGAAATCAGGTGTCGGTATATACTGACACATGTGGGAATTTTATTCATCTTTACTCCAATATTTTATAGGGATGTGGTGGTGTCCTCCTACTGGACACTGTTTCTATTTTCTATTCATTTGTTCTAATAAATTGTCTATTAAAAAAGTAATAGTCTGTTAATGAATATGGATCTCTTCTTGACTCTGGATCTAGCTTGCATGAGCAGAGTATGTGATCGTACATTTCTAATTGGAAGTATTTGCTAATAATAACATTACACCTACCACATATTGTAATAGGTTCTTGGAGATGGGAATACCCCTTCAAATTCTGATTACTGTGATCCCCTCACTGATCCTCACTTTATGAGCAAGCACAAGAGACAATAGAAACGCAGGAAAACCTTCTTTTTCTAAGCAGCTTCGTTACTGCCAAGATAGCAGGTTTTGCCTGCAGAAAAAAGTGCAGCAAAAACGCAATGTGTGAACATAGCCTTATACTTGAGACTACAGCTATTCTTTTTTTCCTTTGTTCCTCATTCTGTATCAACTTCCTACACCCAGAAAGTGTCTTTCACGTCTATATTACTTTCAGATTGCCTTTGATATGTATGATGGCTGTCTGTGGCAATTTCATTTACCGTATTTTTCGGACTATAAGACGCACCTAGGTTTTAGAGGAGGAAAATAAAAAAAATAAAAATTTAAGCAAAAAATGTGGTCATGATGCACTTTTAAGGGGGAGGGGGTCTTCTGCTGACACTGGTATAGGGGTAATGTCCCCCAATTCTGACAATATCCCCCATCCTGGTATATATGCCACCCCCCTTCCTTTTATATGTGGTCCCCATCCCCATCCTGGCATGCCTGGCATCCTTCCATCCTGGTATGCTTGGCACCCCTCATCCCTGTCCTTGTATGCTTGGCACCCCTCATCCCTGTCCTGGTATGCTTGGCACCCCTCATCCCTGTCCTGGTATGCATGGTCCCCTTAATCCCCATCATGCTGCACATTAAAAATAAATAAACACTCCTACTCACCTTTCTTCTCTCCTCCAGCGCTGTGTCCGGTCTGCCTGCACTGATCTCTCCATGTGAGCCGTGCATGACGTCACTGCCATGTGCGGCTCACAAGGAGAGATCAGCTGCCGGAAGTCACTGCTCCCCACGCCGGGTCTGTGTGCGCGGGGAGCAGTGACTTCACTCTCCTTCATAGCCGGCACACAGTGGAGCCGCGCTGCGGCTGCTGCTGCTGCCGGCTATCTCCTGTGCCCGCACATTAAAAGGCATGAATATTCACCCCCTCCCAACTACCATGGGCGTGGAGAGAGGTTGAATATTCATTCTCTTTAACAGCGGACAAAGCAGATAGCCGGCAGCAGCAGGAGCCGCAGCGCGGCTGCACTGTATACCGCTATTAAGGAGCACTGAATATTCATTTCTTTTAGCAGCGGGGACAGTGTAGGCTGCAGTAGGCGGCTGCTGCCTCCTATGCCCCGCTCCTCCCACCGCTGCCGCTCCCCCCGCACCACACATAAATATACACCCCCCCAACATTCGGACTATAAGACGCACCCCCGATTTTGCTCTAAAATTTTGGAGGAAAAATGTGCGTCTTATAGTCCGAAAAATAAGGTAGTTCATATCTGAGTGGTACGTGTGTAAGAATCCCTCCAGTGCCTTATACTAGGACTACATGGTGATATGGCTTGCTTGATGTGTCATGAGATATGAGGATTGCAATGTGGCATCTGATTGTTGCTGGGATAGCATTGCACATGGACATACAACTGTTCCATAACATCCAAATCCCCAGTTCCAAGTCTCACCCATCTTTGCCCCTAGACTTTGATGTAAGATATGTGTGACTTGCATGATTTTATTAAAAAAAAAAAAAAAATGTTTTTTGGCCTTGCGACTTTCCAAATCTGGTCATAGTGTGATGTGTAGTTGTAACCAATTTCACTTCTAGTGTGACATATGTGCTGTCAATAGGTACGGCAGAAACGTAGGATTTTACTGATCTGCTTTGTAGATTATAAACTGACAAATGCTGTGTTTTTATGGGAAAACCTGATGACTTTTTAATATGATACCATCCTATGAATTTAAAAACCTCCTAAAGTGAAATCTGATTGACGTCTGCATTCACGCGTATTTTCCAGACAATACCAATATGACTATAACCAACAAGGTGGCTATATACCTCCAGACATGATGACTCAACAGCAGCCTTACACAGGACAGATCTACCAACCAACGCAAACGTACACTCCGACTTCTCCAGATTCTGTGTATGGAAGCAGTTTTGATGATGAGCCACCTTTGTTAGAAGGTAAAGTCCACTCTATGTAATAAGCTGTGATTGTGTTATTTTATTTACAGCTATAACTCACATTCCGATAATCTAGGCTTTATCAGCCAGAGCAACCAGGGTTCACTCAGCAGTACACAACTTTTTCCATATTTTTTTTTTCTCATCTGTTATTTTACTCCTGAAGTTTTTTCAAGAATCCACAGAATAAGAGTGTCTGATGGCTGAGGTCCCAAAGCCAGGTCACCTACCAAACACAAGATCAGGGATCCAATGTTCCCATCAGAAGGGAGCGGCAATCAAGCGTTTGCACTGTGTCTCCATTCAAAGTCTATAGTACTGATGTATGATTGCAGAGCTCTGTAGATGGCTGTCTTCATCATTCCTATAGACTTTAACCCCTTACCAACATATGACATATTAGTACGTAATTTTGTATCTTTTCCAGCAGATGATGGGTGTGCTATTCAGTAATTATCTGCCTCCCAACAGCCGCGAGTGGAGCGGTACTCCTCCTTCGGTTGTTACCATCAATCTCTGACAGGAACATTTATAGCACTCATCCCCGGGAGGTGTGCTGCCCTAACACCTGTGACACTATCGTGGGGTGCAATTGTGGCTGGGGGTCTGCTGAAGACCCATTTGCCTGTCATAACGGTACTCCTATGAAAGCCTGCCCTTGGCTGGCGTTCAAAGCAGGGCTGTGGAGTCGGTAAGCCAAACCTCCGACTCAAACTCCTCAATTTCCATGACTCCGACTCCCTCATACACTGTTCATGTTTAAGTAATAAATTTACTGTAGCACAGATTCATCTCAGCTAAGTCTAGACCCTTAGATCAGGAATAGGACAGACATTCATAGGACATTACATAACTTTCCCAAAATTCTTATGAAAAAATATTCCCCACAAACTGCATTGAACTACTGTACCCAATTTATTATATATTTTAGGAGTCTGAGTTGGTACATTTTATTCCAACTCCACCAAAATGGGCTCCGACTCCACAGCCCTGGTTCAATATATTACATATTACAGCAATACTTTAGTATAAGAGATATGACGATCTTAGGTCCAGGTCTACAAAGGGAACTAAACAAAGTAAAAAGACTTTAAAAATATGAAAACATTTAAATGTTCAAGTCACCCTCTCTTTCCATCATTAAAAATAAGGAAATGGTGGAGGAAAGAACGAAAGCACAAAAAAAACAATAGAAAATTGGGGTTAGATTGAGTGTTTAACCCCTTTAAAGCCTGGGGCATATTGGTACGCCCCAGGCCATCACCCCCGCTTCAGTGAGGGCTCCAGTGCTGAGACCGCACTGAACCGGGCACATGTCAGCTGATTCTTACAGCTGACATGTGCCCGCAACAGCCTCGTGTGGAATCATGATCCACCCGCGGCTGTTAACCAGTTAAACGCCGCTGTCAATCTCTGACAGCGGCATTTAACAGCGCTGCGCCGGAAGCGCGGCCTTAGCCCCGCCCATCAGTGACCCCCATCACATGATCGCGGGTCACTGATGGGTGGGCATGGCAACCCAGGGTCTGCAGCAGACCCCTGTGTTTGTCATGTCTCGCTAGCTATGAGCGCCACCTAGTGGTCGGCGCTCATAGCACAGGAGCGTTTCTCCTGCATACAGGCGATCTGCTCGTCGCCTGTATGCAGTAGAAACGATTAGGAAACTGCAGCTTCTAGTCTGAGACTAAAAGACTATTGAAGCATGCAGAAAGTGTAAAAAAATATATATGTGTGTGTGTGTGTGTGTGTGTGTTTATATCGCCCCATTCAAAATAAAATAATAATAAAAAATTCCCACATACACATATTTGGTATCTTCGCGTTCAGAATCGCCCGATCTATCAATATAAAAAAAAAATTAATCCGATCAGTAAACGGCATAAAGAGAAAAAAATTCTAAATGCCAGAATTACGTTTTTTTTGGTCGTCGCAACATTGCAATAAAATGCAATAACGGGCGATCAAAACATCAGATTTATCCCAAAATGGTATCAATAAAAACATCAGCTTTGCATGCAAAAAATATGCCCTCACCCGGCCCCAGATCATGATAAATGAAGACGCTGCGGGTCTTGGAAAATGCCGCCTTTTTTTTTTTTTTTTTTTTTTTTAGCAAACTTTGTTTTTTTTTTTCCACCACTTAAATAAAAAAGAACCTGTACATGTTTGGTGTCTGCGAACTCGTAATGACCTGGGAGAATAATAGCAGGTCAGTTTTAGCATTCAGTGAACGTGGTTAAAAAAAATAAAAAAAACTGTGGAATTGCTTTTTTTTTGCAATTTCACCGCACTTGGAATTTTTTTCCCGTCTTCCAGTACACGATATGGTAAAACCAGTGATGGCGTTTAAAAGTACAACTTGTCCCACAAAAAAATAAGCCCTCACATGGCCATATTGACCGAAAAATAAAAAGGCTATGGCTCTGGGATGAAGGGGAGCAAAAAACGAAAACGGAAAAACCCAAGGGGTTAAACTCCGCATCCGTCATCTTACCATTCAATTTGGAAGTCAAGACCACTGTTCTCTTGGGCTAATTTGGTCACTGCTTAGCTGCATATTCACAAAAAATGTTACAGATAATATCAAAATCTGAAATATAGTGTACTAAGGGATAAACAATAGTTCCGTATATATCTGTACATATATTCCCGGTAATATATATGCACTCTTACTCTGCAGAGCTTGGAATCAATTTTGACCACATTTGGCAGAAGACGTTGACCGTGCTGCACCCTCTGAAGGTAGCAGATGGCAGCATCATGAACGAAACGGATCTGACTGGACCAATGGTTTTTTGTCTTGCATTTGGTGCCACATTGTTGCTGGTATTTATAATTTTTTGTCAGTTTCTTGTTTAGGTGTTTGTCACAGCACTTGAAATCAAACTATTCACTTCCATGACAGGTTTTATGACTCCATCTTGATATTACTCATTCAAGGAGTTGCCCAGTATTAACATTTTAGTGAGGTTTTAGTTGGGTTTTCCCCAACATTAAAGGAGTTGTCCAGGTAAAACGAGTTATTACCTATCTACAGTAGATGTTAACTTGCTGATTGGTGAGGGCCCAACCACTGGGACCCGCTCTGATCAGCAGAACAAGGAACTGGTGTCTCGTTTGAATGGAGTGGAAGTGTACATTGTGATTTGCTTCATTCATTCTCTGTGGGGCTGCCGAATGCTGCACTTGACTTTTTCCGACAGCTCTATAGAGAATGAATGGAGAGGTAGTCAAATGTCCAACTCAATGTGTCATTTTGCAACAGGGATAAAAATTCCCCCATCTGCCGATCGGCAGGACACCCACCAATCACTCGGTTATCTCCTATCCTGTGGATAAGTGATTACTTGTTTTAACTGGATGACCCCTTTTAAGTAAAAGGGAACCTGTCAATATGTTTTTACATATATATGTAGTGCTATAGCTGTAAAAGTACTTGTTCCCTAATAAATGGATCATATGTACCAGTCATGAGAAATCTAGTAGAGAAGTCATATGCAAATCTGGCTGGTACACCGGATTTCTGTATCATGTATTGGAGGAGAAGCAAATATACAGCTCCACCACTGCTGTAATAAAAAAAAACATACGGCACATTTTCTACAAGTAGAACAAATGTATATAAAGAAAGCTTTTACATTTGACATCTTTATTTTGTAATTCTTTCAGTGTAACTTGTTTTTTTTGTTTGCTGACAGGCTGGGAAAATTCAGTTTGGATATGTGTATGGGATCAGTGCAATCGGCTGTCTAGGGATGTTCTGCCTTCTTAATTTGATGAGTATGACCGGAGTTTCGTTTGGCTGTGTTTCCAGTGTATTGGGCTACTGCCTTCTTCCAATGATTATCCTGTCTGGATTTGCAGTAGTTTTTTCTTTGCAGTAAGTCTGTTTTCCTTTATCTAAATTATTCAACTGGAACATAACCCTTTACCCCATAAGTGGAACAAGTTCTGTTGTGGTTTTGAAATGCAACCCTCGTCAGTAGTTCATTCCTCTTAGTACATCCACAATTCACCTCTTCCCCATAGTCTCCAAACATGCAGTTTCGCTCTTAAAGGAGTTGTCCAGGCAAAATAAAACTTTTCCCAGGGGCCAGGATATGTTAAAAAAAAAAAAAATCCTCAGTCATACTCGCCTACCGGGACTAACACGGAGTCTGCACAGGCTGCTTCATCATCTGCACTGATGTCACCCATTCACAAGGTGGTGGGCTGCAGAGGCCCCCCGGTGTGCTGCAGCCATCATCATAAAACATCTGATTATGTGCTGCTGAAGTCACCTGATTGCTACAGCCACTTACAGGCTGCAGTGGTCCTGCTGCTGGTGGAGCAGTGATGTCTCCTCTTTCTGTAAGTTAAGACCATCGATCCTGGATCCAGATGGGTGAATGTAGGGGGGGTATGAAAGTGGGAAACTATCACAAACTTTATCTTGCACCTTTAAAAGGTCCTTATTTCTCAGTGCCGTAAAAAGGCACTAAAAAATAAGGGAACGGCACCCTCCAATGTAATGGTTTTCAGCTGTATACTATAGCTAACGCCCCACTGCAATTGTCATGATTGGTGCTAACACCATCACCTACAATAATTAATAGTGACAGCAGCATCTAGGTCAGGGATGTCAAACTCAAATACACAGGGGGCCAAAATGAAAAACTTGGACAAAGTTCTAAGCCAACCAGTATACAGTATAATATAAATATATATATATATATATATATATATATATATATATATATATATATATATATATATATATATATATATATATATATATATATATATATATATATATATATATATATATAGAATAATGGACCGCACATAGTCCTCCATACAGAATAATGGGCCCCACATAGTCCTCCATACAGTATAATGGACCGCACATAGTCCTCCATGCAGAATAATGGACCGCACATAGTCCTCCATGCAGAATAATGGACCGCACATAGTCCTCCATGCAGAATAATGGACCGCACATAGTCCTCCATACAGAATAATGGCCCACATAGGGGTGGCGGTTCTGGTGTTGTGGGCCAAGTAAAGCCACCCTGCGGGCCAGATTTGGCTCACAGGCCGGAGCTTGACATGTGTGATCTGTATGGTTCAGAGGGTGAAAGAGGAAGCTCCCTCATTACTAGCATCCCCATGATGCTGTCACATGCTGCCGATTGGTATGGGGTCTACAAACTATGGTGACCTGTAAGCCTCTGTAATAAGCAGAGTCTAACAGATGTGTGTCAGTGTAAAACTGACAGGTCTGTATATTAGACCTATGATCAAAGTGTAAAATGTGCTTGTTCAATAGTGCAACTAAGTTAAAAAAAAAAATGGCATAGATATGGCCGGAACAACCTGACTTATAAAACTGTCGCCTTATTTAACCTACAGGGTTAACATCTTAAGAAAGAAAAATTAATTTAAAAAGTATGCAAAAAAAATTTCTTCATACCACCCCACAACTAGATGAAAAAATGGTATAATTGAAAATGTGATAATGTCCCACAAAATTAAACCACCATATGACTGTCAGCATAAAAATAAATTCTAGCTTTTAGAATATGACTGAAGCAAATTGAGTGGAAAAGTAGCACAGCATGGAAAGAAATTTATTTTTTAATGTGCAAAACACACACCCCTATATCTAGCACTATCATGTTTTCTTATTTTATATATTTTATCTTTTTTTTTTCCTGGTATCTCTGCAGTTATACTGACCAGGACACGGTATTCCTTATATCACAAAGTAATTGTGTAAAATTTGCAAAATTGTTGTTTAAACTAAGCCCTCCCGGTGGAACCATTCACTAGAAGGGCGCAGTCAGAGGGCTGTATAACATGGACGACGATCACATTTCAGCGCCCAAACCAGCCAGTGGCTCGATAGCAAGACTCTTTAAAGGGTCGATATTGACTTTTAGGATTGCTACTTCCAATAAGTGGCACTAGATTCTAGCCCTCTTTTTCTCTGAAGATGCAATTTGCTTATATAATTACCCAGAGGAGCATTGCAAGGCTTAAAAGTCTCCTCACTCTGACATGCCAGGCTAGGCATGTCACTCTCCACATGGAAAAACATTACCCCTTAGATCCCGGTTAGATGCCTCTCGCCTAGCCAAACCAGTTCTCACACTTTGCACTGATGTGAGGCAACACCCTGTAACACTGTCTGCAAATTGAGATTCTGGTTTGGCTTTGTCGTGTGGCAAGACTTGTTAAAGGTTCGATATTGACTTCTAGGATTGCTACTTCCAAAAGGTGCCACTAAAGTTTTAGTCCTCTTTCTCTCTGAACAGGCAATTTGCATAGCTGGATAGAAATACATGCTATCACGCTCAGGTCAGGAGAACCGCCGGCTAGATCGAGCATTGCGATCCAATCGTCGTCCATGTTATACAGCCGTCTGACTGCACCCTAAGGCAGATGAGGTCACTTTGCACTCCATATATCCTTTGTTCCAGCAGCAGGGGCGTACCTATAAAAGGTACAGGGGTTGCAATGGCACCTGGGCCCTGGAGTCTAGAGCAGGGTTCCCCAACTCCAGTCCTCAAGGCCCACTAACAGGTCATGTTTTCAGGATTTCCTTAGTATTGCACAGGTGATGGAATTATCACCTGAGCAATACTAAGGAAATCCTGAAACATGACCTGTTGGTGGGCCTTGAGGACTGGAGTTGGGGAACCCTGCTCTAGAGGATTCAAACGGTCTATTTGGCCAGTATGAAAAGACTTGTGATAATTGGAGCCCCTCTTTGAGATCTTGCATTAGGTCCCACAAGCTTCAAGTTCCACTACTGTCCTGTACTTCCCCAGCTTTGTAGACTTGCACAAAACCGTGGTTGACCATGTTTTCTTTTGTAATACCCGCACAAAGACCACATGTGGATCAAAGTGACTCCATCTGCTTTATAGTGAATGTTTCCATTGGGGGTTCCATCAGAATCTGGTCTTTTGGAGGGCGAGGGGTTGAGGAAAACATGATTATAACTGCTCATGGTAGAGCACAGGGTGAATGTGAACCTTGCCTTAAAAGCAATCAAAAATGTTAAGTGCTCCTACTCAGATCTCTCAATGGAAGGCGTCATGGCTTCAATAAAATAATCTGTAAGTCCAAAGTAAGACCTCCTACACTCCCTCTTATCCCACCCCCTCATCTCTGCACTGTCCCTGAACTGCAGTTATCATCTACATATAATGGAACTGCTGAAGGGGAGAGCCCACTTAAATATTACGCGATGCACGTCTCCAGACGGCATATTTGCAAGATAGGTGGAAACTTGCTCTGTAGGGAAAGGGTTAAAGTGTGCAGTGTCCAGCCAACCTCCGTTCAGCTACTTACTCTATATTAGCAGTGCAGAGTAAAATGAGGACCGCCCCAAAGGTTTAAGCCATTTGCAGTCTGCAATCAGTTAAGCCGCAGCTACAAACTTACTACTTCCCCATTATTTTTCCCTGTCTTATATGTGAAATAGATGTTTGCATATCCATGTCTTGTATTTTCTTCTTTTGATAATGTAGTAATATGTGGCATTGTGTTTATTACAGAGGGATTCTTGGTGTTCTGCTCACAGCATTAATAATCGGCTGGTGCAGCTTCTCTGCCTCTAAGATCTTCATTTCTGCTTTGGCTATGGAAGGACAGCAGCTCCTCGTCGCCTATCCATGTGCTTTACTATATGGTGTATTTGCCCTGATTTCTGTTTTTTGAACTGTACGTTAATGTTGGACTACAATGGGCCAAACACATTTTGAAGATGGATCTAATCTGCTGTCGTGGATCACTAAGCCGTCATTGTCTTGCACACTTCTGGGGATCAAGTGACATACATCTTATGTTCGTGTTTTATATAGGACTTTTAAATACTGAAGTTACTCAGAATATTCTTATAAAGTGCTAACATTTTATAGCATTTACTGGCTGAAACATCGAGCATGCTGGGAGTTGTTCTATAAAGAAGCAAAATTTGAAAGTAATAAAGAAGATTCTGAGTTCAAGATGTTCTATTTTATTATAGCATCTAATTCAATTTCTCAGTGTTCGACCCTATGTTCAATGGTATTTCACAGTTTACATGTAGATAAAAAGTTCAGTATGTTTACTATTTTTAATGTGGTCCTGTGTTATAGCCCAGAGCTGCATTCATAATTCTGCTTGTCATCCATTGATGCAAAAAAGCCTTTTCGGCAACGTCAAAGATCTTTTAAATTTTCTTCTGGTTTTCCTACAGCAGATTATGGAATGGTGCATATACTTAACAGGCAATGAATGCTGAGGGATTTCAGCTCTACTGTCAGCAGAATTGTGAATGCAGGTCTGAACTAATTCAGGCTGCAATGTAGGATCAGTAGAAGTAAAGTATTTATAAACGTGGAACTATGAAATGAAAACACATGACTTGATGTTCACTTGTAAAGCTAATTTTGATCATGGCTTATAAAAACGAACAATTCTTATTTAGGTGATATTTTCCCTTATATTACAACATTACAGATGACTGTCATTTTTTTTTTAAGCTCTAATGTGACTTAAACGCCCTTTTTAATAAATCCTTGTTTTCCCGAATAATTAACAAGTCTGATATGGTATTGTTGTCACATGATCAGTTTTGCAGCCAATCATCAGCCACTGATTGGCTGCAATCACATGACAACAATGTTACTTGACTGCTGGAACATTGGTGGACCGGTGGCAGTCTGAAATTTGTGTTTTTTGTTTTTAAATCCAGTTAAGTAGGGGTAGTCAATGAGCCTGTTGCCTGTTCACCAGTTGTCCATTCTTGGACTATATTTTGTCCATACTGATCACTGCATACCAAGGCTACCCCATATGACTTACCGATTTTGTGATCTCTGAGTCAGTTGTCCAACCATCATACCGTCGTAATGATATAGTACCAAAAAAGAGAGAACCCAGTTAGTCTTGGGCTTCAAAGCTTTTAGGTAAATTTTGCTAATATTTCAAGCAAGTGCAACAGTCGCTAAAGCAAGTCTCCCCAACCTGTGACTTGGGACCCACATATGGCTCGCAGGCCCATGGTGTGTTGCTTACGCTGTCTGAGCTTATTGCATTAACATGAGGCCTAGCAGTCGGCTATGAAGAGAAGTACTTCAAATGGTGACTTTTTTGTGACTATCCCTGTAAAGCACATCTAGCTGTGCATATATTGCTAGGGAAGGGGGTGATAAATATGAGAGAGACTGGATGTGGCTCCCAAGATAAAGATTTAGGACCACTGCTATAAATTATGCTTTAGTGTGCACAGTCACAAATGAAATTACAATGAGCCGAGTTTATGAAAACTGAAAAGCCCTTTGACTTAAAAGGAATCTGTCAGTAGGATCTTCCCTCCTACGACGTCTATATGGGCATGCTGGTTATGGGAAGCCGAATAAAATGATACCTTGATATCTGCAAGCCGATGTCTTAGAACTGAAAGATTTTCTTATATGTAAATGAATTGTTAACTATGGGCAGGACACAGATCTTCAGAATGAATCTGCTTTTTATTTTAAATAAAAGGGCATTAACAAATGTGAACCAAGTAATAGCTGATCTCACTGCTGTGTATTATTATAAGGCCACCGCCCCACTTTCAGTATTTGGTCAATATTCGGTCAGTATTTTTTCTCAGGAGTGGGAGCCAAAACCAGGAGTGGGTGATAAATGTAGTATTGGTGACTTGTTTCTATTATACCTTTTCTCTGATTGTTCCTCACCTGGTTTTGGCTCCCACTCCTGAGAAAAGATACTGATAGCGGGGCCTGTGACCTAACTGACACATCAGCAGGTGTCCTCTCAGTGCTACAGCTTTCATCTCACAGGCAGCCAGTGTTGCAATACAGTAGAGGTGTGAGAGCTGCAGCAATGTATTTGTAAGGAGACAAAATACAGTTCTACTGTTCTGTGCTAGTTACTTGTCTCACACTGATCTCACCCCAGTTTTAAATGAAAGGGGGAGTTGATTATTTTTTCTCCAGACCCCTGGCAAATTCCTGAGGACTTATTTTGCTGGTCATTTAATTCCTTCGTGCACTGCTAGCACATGCATGCTGCATTCACTACTGAATGCTGCGGCGCACGCAATGAAGGATCACTTCATGACCCTGGCCAGTGCAAGCGTCAGGACGTCCTTTGTGGGCTGAGTTAGCGTGCGATGCGCTCTTGTTCCTCAGAAGAAGACGGCAGCGGCAGCTTATGCGTCGCCTGTGGTGTATCTGCTCCAGGCCCAACATCTCCCATGTGATGTATCGGCTCCAGGCCCAGTGTTTCCTATGGTATATATCGGCTTCAGTCCCAGCGTCTCCCATGTGATGTATTCAGCAGTTTTGGTGTCTCCTATATGTTGTATACAGCAGAGTCTCTTGTCTCCTATGTGGTGTATGCTGCAGACCCCCCACTACTGAGTTCAGGGATACCTGAGCAGTGATGAATTTCCTGCTGTGAGGAAACCTGCAGTGTAATCTGTGTTCAGTACAACTTACTGCTGTGAGTTTTTTACAAAACGTATCGCAAAGAGTCGACTGCACCAGACCGACACAAACCTGGAAAAACAATATTTACCCCTTAACGACCGCTGATACTCCTTTTCAAAGCAGCAGTTATGGGTAATTATTCCTCAACGCTGCTGTTTAACGGCGCTAAGGAATAACAGTGTAGGGTCCCCCAGTATCGGAAAATTTCAGAGGTTTCAGCTACTGGAGGTATGCGTGGTTACAATGATTTCTCTCTCCACTGACATGATATACGTGTCAGAGGAGAGAGAAATGATGCCCCCTTGAGCTCACCTAGTACCTCTGCCGTCTCCCGGATCTCCTGAGCCGTCCCTGGCCCTCCGTCATCTTCCTGGAAAAAAAAATTGGCGTCCAGTACTCTGCCACAATAGGGAATTTTCCTTATTGGTTCTTTTGTTCACTGTAATAGACCCGATCACAGTGATGATAAAATATATATATTTTTTCCATTCTTTGCTGTTAGGGTTGGGTTGAAGTTGGTGTTGGGGTCAGGTTTGTGTTGGGGTTGAGATTTTTTTCAAAAGTAAAGAAAAAAAAATTACGATATGACGACTAGTGTTAAGCGCAAGTTCTCGCTGCTCGAGTTTGCATCGGGTGTTCGGGAATATACAGAGTATTGTGGGTGCTCGAGTGACATGCTAGTGTCCCCGCCCCACATGTTTTGCGGCTGTTATACAGCAAAAAAAAAAACATGCGGGCATTGCCTGCCATAGATGGGCAATCCCCGCATGTCTTTTTTTTTTTTTGGGTGTCTTAACAATCGCGAAACATGCAGGGCAGGAACTCTAACACCCGCAATACTCTGTGTGTACCCGAGCACTCAATGCAAACTCAAGTAGCGAGCACTTGCGCTCAACACTAATGACCTAATATTATCAAATTGTGTTGTACCTCTGGGTTAAAAATGCTCACTATACCCCTTGATAAAATCTTGGATGGGTGTAGTTTCCAAAATGGGGTCACGTGGGGGATTTCCACTGTTTAGGCACATCAGGGGTTCTCCAAACGCGGCATGGTGTCCACTTACGATTCCAGCCAATTTTGCGTTCAAAAAGTCAAACGGTGCTTCTTCCGAGCCCTGCCATGCGCCCAAACAGTGGTTTTCCCCCACATATGGGGTATCAGCGTATTCAAGAGAAATTGCACAATTTTGTGGTCCATTTTCTCTTGTTACCTTTGCAAAAATAAAAAAAATTGGGGTCTGAAGTAAATTTTTTGTGAAAAAAGTTAAATGTTCAGTTCCTGTGAAGCACCTGCGGTTTAATAAACTTCTTGAATATGGTTTTGAGCACCCGGAGAGGTGCGATTTTTAGAATGGTATCACTTTTGGGTATTTTCTGTCACATAGACCCCTCAAAGTGACTTCAAATGTGCGATGTGGTCCCTAACAAAATAGTTTTGTAAATTTTGTTGGAAAAATGAGAAATTCCTGGTAAACTTTTAACCCTTATAACTTCCTAGCTAAAATTGTGCTGATGTAAGGTACACATGTGGGAAATGTTAGTTATTAACTATTTTGTGTAACATATCTCTTGATTTAAGGGCATGAAAATTCAAAGTTTGAAAATTACTTAATTTTAAAAATTTTCCCCAAATTTCCGTTTTTATTTCACAAATAAACGCAAGTCCTATCAAAGAAATTTTACCACTATCATGAAGTACAATGTCACAAAAAAAACAATCTCAGAATCACTGGGATCCATTGAAGCATTCCAGAGTTATTACCTCATAAAGTGACACTGGTCAGAATTGTAAAATTTGGCTTGGTCATTAACCCCTTTACAGCTCAGGACGTACTAATACGTACCTGCCCCCTGGGCTTTAAGAGCCAGGTACGTATTAATACGCCCTGGCGATTGCGCCCGCACACAGGCTGTGGGGGCGCGATCGCCACCGGGTGTCAGCTGATAGTACCGGGTGTCAGCTGTGACAATGTGCTGGGAGCGGTGCCGCACCGCTCCTGGCGCATTAACCCCTGGAATGCTGCGACCGAGCAGCAAAAAAATCAATCCCCAAAAAATAAAAATATAATGTACCCATCAATAAATATTATTGTGGGGAAAAAAAAAACAATAAAAGTATACATGCTTGGTATCGCCGTGTCCGGAGCGACCTGACCTATAAAACTGTCCCACTAGTTAACCCCTTTTGTTAACACAGTAAAAAAAATAAATAAAAAATGAAGCAAAAAACAATGCTTCATCATCATACCACCAAATAAAAAAATGGAATAAAACGCAATCAAAAAGACGAATGTAAATAAAAATGGGATCGCTGAAAACGTCATCTTGTCCAGGAAAAAACAAGCCACAATACAGCTCCATCAGCCGAAAAATAAAAAAGTTACAGCTCTCAGAATAAAGCGATGCAAAAAATTTTCTTTTTTCTATAAAATAGCTTTTATTGTGTAAAAGAGCTAAAACATACAAAAACGATATAAAGCTGCCTTATCAATTTTACCACACGCAGAACTGCATAAAAATTTAAAAAAAAAACAATTCCTGAATTGTTGGTTTTTGTTTATTCTGCCTCCCAAAAATTGGAATAGAAAGTGATCAAAAAATGTCACATGCCTGAAAATGGTACCAATAAAAACATCAACTTGTCCCGCAAAAAACAAGCTGTTACATGACTGTCAGCCGAAATATGGAAAAATTATAGCTCTCAAAATATGGCGATACAAAAAATAGTCTTTGCAAAAAAAAAAAAAAGAAGTATTTTAGTGTGTGACAGCTGTCAATAATAACCTGTGCTATCGCTGTAATCGCACCAACCCAAAGAATAAAGTCATCTAATCACTTATACCGCACGAGGAACAGCGTAAAAAGTAAACTCTAGGGTTAGGGTTGTGATGGGGTTGGGATTTTTTCGAAAGTAAAAAAAAAAGAAAGAAATGACGCTATGGTGACTAGTGTTGAGTGCAAGTGCTCGCTACTTGAGTTTGCATAGGGTGCTCAGGTATGCACCGAGTATCCCTGGTGCTCGAGTGACCTGCTCGAGTCTCCGCCCCATATGCTTTGCGGCCAAAAAAAAACTCACTGGGATTGCCTGCCGTGCACGAGCCATACCCGCATGGTTTTTTTTGGGTGTCTAACAACCGTGAAACATGCGGGACGGGGTCTCGAGCATGTCACTTGAGCACCCGCGATACATGGTGCATACCCGAGTACCCGATGCAAACTCAAGTTGTGAGCAATTGCGCTCAAGACTAACGACAGCTTATTTAATATGATGACCTAATGATATCAAATTCTGTGTCGTACCTCTGGGTTCAAAATGTTCACTATACCCCTTGATAAAATCCTTGAGGGGTCTATGTGGGGAATTTCCACTGTTTAGGCACATCAGGGGTTCTCCAAACGCGACATGGCGTCCTCTCTCAATTCCAGCCAATTTTACATTCAAAAAGTCACACTGTGCTCCTTCCCTTCTGAACCCTGCCGTGCGCCCAAATAGTGTATTTTCCCCACATATGGGGTATCGGCATACTCTTTTGGGGTCCATTTTCTCCTCTTACCATTGTAAAAATAAAAAATTTGGGGCTAAAACATCATTTTTGTGGAAAAAGTTTGATTTTTTTATTTTTACGGCTCAATATTATAAACTTCTGTGAAGCAACTGGGGGTTCAGGGTGCTCACTACACATCTAGCTAAGTTCCCTGAGGGGTCTAGTTTCCAAAATGGGGTCACTTGTTGGGGGTTTCCACTGTTTAGGCACATCATGGGCTTTCAAACGTAACATGCGTCCGCTAATAATTCAAGCTAATTTTACATTCAAAAAGTCAAATGCCGCTCCTTCCCTTCCGAACCCTGCCGTGCGCCCAAACAGGGGTTTTCCCCCACATATGGGGTATCTGCTTACTCAGGAATATTGCACAACAGATTTTGGGGTTAATTTTTTTAATGATACCCTTGCGAAAATATAAAAGTTGGGGTCTAAAGTAACATTTTTGTGAAAAAAAATAAATGTTAATTTTTTTCTTCCACATTCCAAAAATTCCTGTGAAGCACCTGAAGGGTTAATGAACTTCTTGAATGTGGTTTTGAGCACCTTGAGGGGGACAGTTTTTAGAATGGTGTCACTTTTGGGTATTTTCTGTCATAAAGGCCCCTCAAAGTCACTTCAAATTTGATGTGGCCCCTAAAAAAATGGTTTAGTAAATTTTGTTGTAAAAATGAGAAATCACTGGTCAATTTAACCCTTATAGCTCCCTAACAAAAAAAAAATGTTGGTTCCAAAATTGTACTGATGTAAAGTAGACATGTGGGAAATGTTATTTATTAACTATTTTGTTAATCTCTCTGATTTAAGGGCATGAAAATTGCGAAATTTTTGCCAAATTTCCATTTTTTTCACAAATAAACGCAAGTGATATTGAAGAAATTTTACCAATATCATGAAGTACAATATGTCACGAAAAAAACAATATCAGAATCAGGGGGATCCGTTGAAGCGTTCCAGAGTAATTACCTCAAAGTGACAGTGGTCAGAATTGTAAAAATTGGCCTGGTCATTAACATGCAAACCACCCTCGGGGGTAATGGGTTTAAAGACATAATTGGCTTTGTCACTAAGGGACTAAAACATTCATAGAGAACATAATCTATGTCTGGGTTAGGGACAAGTGTACCAGCCCCCCCACTCACCCTAAGAGAAGGGATCTCAACAACTGAATACTCCAAACATAATCTATTACAAAAAAAAAACAATAGCCATAAACCAACAGTAAGGTTAAAACATAGTTTATTGAAAAAATGGATATTAAAAAGTTATTACCATATGGGTCTACCAAGGAGCAAAAGAAGTGGGGAGCATCAAAAATCCAATGTACAATGCAACACTCAACAGAAAAACACCTATTAAAGAAGAGTATGATAGATACTGTAGTGTTGAGCGAACATGCTCGACACTGCTCGGTACTCGCCCGAGCATCACGCTACTCGGGATGTTCGGTGAGCACCGAGCATTTCCGGGTTACTCGGGCGGGAGCTCGGGTCTCCGCCCTGCATGTTTAGCGCTCTTTACAGAGCCAATGAACATGCAGGGATTGCCAGCCAGTCACTGTAATGCCGCAGCCATGTTGGTTGTGGGCATTACATTGATTGGCTGGCAGCACAGCGTCACCTCGAGTATTTAAAACCGGGCGCCGCCATCTTGGACACAGACGGCTGGGATCAGACAGTGTAGGGACAGCGCTGCTGATTTAGGGAGAGATATATCCTGCAAAATAGTTAGTGTAGGGTCTGTAAAGGCTGCCAGATCAAACAAACAGTCCTTCTCAGGACTAATATCCATCCCAGATATCAGGCAGGCAGGCTGTATAGGAGACACAGTCGTTATACCAGCAAACGCTGCATTACAGTCCTGTGTGGTCCTGTTGCTGAAATTGCTGGACTTAGCTCCAGGTCTCGGGGGCCAGGAAAAATCCTTTTTTTTTCATCTAAATCCTCTTTTTTTTTTTCCTCCTTCACACTGTACAAATGCCCATCTTATTAACCTTTTGGAGTCCCCCCCCAAAAAACAAAACAAAAAAAAACGTGTGTCTGTGACAGTTCAGACACAAATATATTTTTTTGTTAGAGTCTGGTGTAGGCCAGAGAAATAGAAGTGTGGTTTTGCAGTTCCACGGTTCAAACCTCTGTATTATCAACGTTTGGGCTATTTTTGCCTAAAAAAAAACAGTTTGAGTGTGTCGCTCACTGTTCAGCCGCAAATATATCTATTTAAATTAGTCTGGTATACCCCAGTAAACAATAACTGTGGTTTTGCCATTCCGCGGTAAAAAATCTCTATTATTCAGCTTTTGGTATTTTTTCTGTAAAGAAAAACAGTAATAGTTTCTCCCTGATTTTTCAGATTGTTTAAAAGAGTCGGGTGTAGGCCAGAGAAATAGAACTGTGGTTTTCCTCTTCCACGGTTCTAATCTACTTTATATTACCCTTTTTCCATTGATAGTGCAAGTGTAAGCTATTTTACTTCCTTTACAATGGGCAAGGCGCGTGGCAAGGGACGTGGAACTGGACTTTCCGGTGATGGTGCGTGCAGAGGACGGGGCCATGGCCAAGGTGAAAATGTGCCACAACCAACAGCCACATCTTCTCGCTCCCACTTCTTGACCAAATTACTAGGGAATCACAGAACAACACCAGTATTGCAAACTGATCAGTGTGAACAGGTTATTAATTGGATGGCAGATAATACTTCCAGTTACCTGGGCACCACCACCTCCGGTCTGTCTTCCACACGGTCAAATCTTAGTAGCCGTGAGTCTCGACCGCATACTCCTCCTCACCCTGATGCTCCTTCCTCCCACCATGCCGAGTGTCGTCAGACAGCAACTGATCCCACACTTGGACACTCTGAAGAGCTGTTCACTGGTCCATTTCCAGATTTGTGCCGCTCGCCTGCTCCACTTGAAGTGGTGGAAGAGGAGATCCCATGTAGCGATGCCCAAATATTTGAACAGCCACGGCCACAGGAAGTCGACGCTGGAAATTTGTCACAAGAGGTGGACGATGACGAGACACAATTGCCAGGAAGTGAGGAGGAGGATCGTGGTGCACAAGTGGAAGAGGAGGAGGTGGTGGATGATCTAGCAACTGACCCAACGTGGCAGGAGGACATGCAGAGCGAGGCCAGCAGCACACAGGGTGAGGGAGGCAGAGTACCCCAACAGGCAGGAAGAAGCAGTGTGGTGGCCGCACACAGAAGGCAGGCAACAGTTCCCCGTAACACCAACACGAGGGACATTGCCAGTACAACCTGTAGGTCTTCCAGAGTCTGGAATTTTTTTAAAGACTCGGCTGATAACCCCAAAAAGGCCATTTGTACCACCTGCCATGCCAGCATCAGCAGGGGTGACAAAACTACCAGCCTGACCACCACCAGCATGATCAGGCACATGGCAGCAAAGCACCCGACTTTGTGGGGTGAACCCCAGGGTCCACGACCAGTGTTAGCGGGTGTCACCACTGCTTCTTCCGCTGTTGTGCGTGCAATAAAACCCCCTGTTGTGTGTGCAAGGCAATCCCCTGTCCATACTGCATGCAAAGATGCCCCCTCCTCTCAGTCTTCACTTGTTATGGCAGTTTCTCAAGAAACAGCATCAACGTCCACATCCCACCACAGTGTTCAATTGTCCATATCCCAGACCTTTGAACGAAAGCGGAATTTCGCAGCCAACGCCCCACAGGCCACAGTCCTAAATTTGCACATTTCACGACTGCTTCCGTTGGAAATGCTGCCTTTTAGGCTGGTGGAGACGGAATCCTTCCGCAACCTTATGGCGGTGGCCGTCCCTCGGTACTCGGTCCCCAGCCGACACTATTTTGCCCGGTGTGCCATCCCCGCCCTACATAAGCACGTGTCCCAAAACATCTGCCGTGCCCTCAACAATGCAGTTACTGAGAGATTCCACCTGACAACGGACACGTGGACAAGTGCTTGTGGCCAGGGACGGTACATCTCCCTGACGGCACACTGGGTAAACATAGTGAAAGCCCCGACCCAGTCGAACCTTGGGACGGAACACATCCTCCCCACACCAAGGATTGCGGGCCCTATGTCAGTCAGAGTTGCCCCCACAGTGTTCAGCTCCTGCGCATCATCCTCCTCCTCCTCCTCCTCATGTTCACCCTCCATCTCAGATATCACCACATCAGTTACAAGCTGGAAGCACTGCAGTACTGCCTCCGCCAAGCGGCAACAGGCTGTGCTGAAACTCATAAGCTTAGGTGAGAAACCTCACACTGCTTGTGAGTTGTGGACAGCTGTTAAAGAGCAGGCAGATCTGTGGCTGAGACCGCTGAACCTACATCCAGGCATGGTCATGTGTGACAATGGCCGTAACCTGGTGGTGGCTCTGAGGCGAGGCGAGATCACACACGTACCATGCCTGGCTCATGTGCTTAACCTCGTGGTTCAGCGGTTTCTTAAATCGTACCCCGAGTTGCCCGATCTGCTCGTCAAAGTATGCTGCCTGTCAGCTCATTTTCGCAAGTCGGCTACAGCTTCCGCCACCCTTGCTGTGTTGCAGCAGCGTTTGCAGCTTCCATCACACCGACTGGTGTGTGATGTCCCCACACGTTGGAACTCTACCCTCCACATGTTGCAAAGGATTTATGAGCAGAAGAGAGCAGTTGTGGAGTACCAGCTGCAACAAGGCCGTCGATATTCAGGTCAGACTCCACACATAAGACCTCAGGAGTGGACCTGGATGTCTGACATATGTACCATCCCGACAAACTTTGAGGAGGCCACCGAGATGGTGAGTGGCGATGACGCCATCATTAGTGTCAGCATTCCACTTGTCTATCTTTTGCAACGCTCTCTGCAGAGAATTAAAGAGGAGGCATTGCAGCCAGAGTATGATGAGATGGATCAAGAAGCCATAGCGGTCGATTACACACAGCCCAGCCTCATCTCATCCCAACGTGCATTGGGGGACAATGAGGGAGAGGAGGAGGAGGAGGAGGAAGAACAGGAGCTTGTATCATGCGCTGTAGACGGTAGTACCTGTACAACTGTCATACCGTCGGTTCAGCGTGGGTGGCCTGAGGACAGGGGGGAGGAGGAGAAGGAGGAGAGCATGGTCAGTCATCATCTTGGTGAGGACACGGAAGTCTTGCCCGTTACCAGTCTGGCACGCATGGCTGACTTTATGTTACGCTGCCTTAACCGTGACCCTCGCGTTGTCAAAATGTTGGGTGACAGTCATTACTGGTTGGTGACACTTTTAGACCCCCGCTACAAGGAGAATTTTCACTCTCTTATTCCTGAGGTGGAGAGGTCTACAAAAATGGGGCAGTACCAGAAGGCCCTTGCTGCAGAACTGTTAAAAAAATTCCCATCTGAACACGCTAGCGGCAGAGGTCACAGTTCGTTGCCCAACCAAGGCGTACATGCGAGAGAGACGCAACTCCAATTCAGCAAAGGCAGGGGAACACTGTCAATGTTCTGGGACAGTTTTCTCAAACCCTCCCTTCGGACAGACCCTGAGGCGCGGGGTACTCTCACAAGGAGTGGAAAGTTTCAAAAGATGGTGAGGGAGTACCTTGCCGACCTTACCAGCGTCCTCCGTGATTCCTCTGTGCCTTTTAATTATTGGATATCCAAGCTGGACACTTGGAATGAACTTGCTCTGTATGCCTTGGAGGTCCTGGCCTGCCCTGCCGCTAGCGTGTTATCGGAGCGTGTTTTTAGTGCCGCTGGGGGAATTATAACTCATAAGCGCATTCGCCTGTCAACTGACAATGCTGACCAGCTGACCCTTATCAAAATGAACAAGGGCTGGATTGGGCCAGACTTCTCATCACCACCAAATGACAGCAGAGTAACATAAAGTCAAATCCATTGTGTTATTTCGGGAGGTGTATTCACATGCACCGCTTCACACCCACACATGGGTATACGCTTCCTCATTTCGTCTGTTTTAAGTTCTTCTCCTTATCCTCAGCCTCCACCACCACTATACCACCAGGGTGACCGTGGTCCGTGTTGCCATTATTGAAAGTTCCTCCGTCCTTATTTTTGTCAGCTTTTGCTTGGAAGGCATAAGCAAAGACTGTGGGAGACCCACTCCCCAATAATGGGAATAATATTTTTTAGATGCTGTACTGTATGACTCTTGTAAGGGGCATTAAAACCGTCTTGTTAAGCTACTGCGACCTCCACCACTTTTCCGAGGGGCATTCAAACCGTCTTGTTAAGCTACTGTGACCTCCACCACTTTTCCAAGGGGCATTCAAACCGTCTTATTAAGCTACTGTGACGTCCACCACTTTTCCAAGGGGCATTAAAACCGTCGTTTTAAGCTACTGCGACCTCCACGACTCTTCCAATGGGCATTGCATTTCCTCCTAATTTTAGTCAGCTTTTGCTTTTCAATGCATAGGCGAACACTAAGGGAGAACCCACTCCCCAATAACGGGTAGAAGGTTTTTAGTACGCTGTAATCCACGTCTGTTTCAAGGGGCATTGCAGTTCCTCATAATTTTTGGAAAGCCTTCCATTCACTGCTTAGGCCAATAGTGCACAGGAGACCCAGTTGCTATAAATGGAAAAAATGGTTTAGTTAAGGCCCTCTGACCTCAATGTCACTTCCAAGGGGCATTGGAGTGCCTCTAAATTTTTGTTAGGCATTGCACTCACTGTATGCCCTATAACTGTGTAGCTGAACTGCTCCTTTTGGTACAGAAACATATCCTACAAGACAAGTGTGGTTGACTGGCCTGACATTGATGTGAATGGTCCCTGTTCCTCCTGCTCTTTCTCCTTTGCCACCACCTCATCCATCATTTATCACCTGAAGCTTTGTTTTAACGGGAGTCATAGAATTGGGATAGTAGCAGGAAAACATCCAGCAATCCTCGGAGGAGTTAGGATATGCGCCAAAACGCTGACCACCTCAGGCCTAGCCGCTACTACATACATGCGCTTGCATTAAAAGAAAACAAAGCTGATGCTAACTTCTATCATCATCATCATGCTTCTCACCTTGGCACTCTCAACTCCCCTGATGGAGAAGCCAGGGCCCACCGGAGGAGTCTGGTTCTATGGTGGGCTCGTCCAATGCTGCCCTAAAGCAAGCCAGGCTAAGAAAAGTGTGTGGGAAGGTGACAGGAGAAATAGGGGCGGCTGGGGACCGTTCATGGACACCCGGCCGCGGGGTGGCTGAGGATCGAGTATGGACACCCGGCCACCCCCTGGCGGCTGGGGACCGAGCGTGGACACCCGGCCACCGGGCGGCTGGGGACTGAGTATGGATACCTCGCTGCCGAAGCAGCCATGAGGTAGTGGCCAGCTTCGGCCTCCTCCAAACTAAAAGGCCCCATTTCAAGTGAAAGCTAGCAGTATGGTATTGCAGCCTGCGGGTGGTTGGGTGGTTGGCTGCATATTTGCGCTTGCATTGCAAGGAATGGGGGAGGTACAATTGAACACTGCCCTGGGACAAAGACTTGCACGGGGATAGTTGCAAGTCTGCATCTTCTGATGCGGCAAGGATCACTTCTGATGGGCACACTTTTAGGCAGTGACCTGGGAGTCAGAGATGCTTCCAGGGGTCTTCCCCATGCTCTTCCCATGTCTTTTCAGCACTGTATGCATGTGTCACACAGCACATGGCCAGATAAGGTTGTAAAATGTTAAAATGACATTTCCCGGTGAATGCATTTGTCATGGTTGAAAGCAATGCAAAAGTGCAAAAACGCATGAAAAATCCTACTTGTGAACATAGCCCAAGGTCTGGAGGAGTATTTTTGTTTTTGGTTATTTATTTTACCTTATACACAAGTCTTTACCCTGGAAAGGAAATTCCTTAACATATTTCACAGGAAAGCAGTTTCAGTTTTGTTTTTTAACGTTTTATTGTGAGCCCGTAAAAATGGCTTAATACCTCTGACCACGTTGTTGACAGCAGTGACCTGGGGGTCAGAAATGCTTCCAGGGGCGATCCCCATGCTGCCCCCATGTCTTTTGAGCACTGTCACTATCATTTTGGGCACTTTTTAGGCTTTCTACAGACTGCTGGGGGTGCCGCCGCAAAAATGCTCGGGTTTCCCATAGACGGCGAGCTCAGCCCGAGCTTCGAGCACCCGAGCATTTTAGTGCTCGCTCAACACTATTGCTTACCCATAATGTGGAAGGATAGGATGAGCCCATAACGCTGCCCCAAAGAAGAGTTTAGCGTATTATCTTTTTCAAGGGGAAGTATCATATAAGTGCTGACCTGTTGGCTATTTATATTGCGGTCACAGATGCCAACTAGAGCTGCGCATGGGCGCTGCTGCTCACACCACTGATCCGCTGCTGCCCGCCGCCATCACAGCGGCGCACGCGCATCAGGTCAATCAGACCCAGTGACGTTATAAACATGCGCGCGTTACACAGCAGATGACAGAACAGTGCAAGAAGGCATCAGAACGCAGCGCACATGCGCCCATTGGTGGCCATTTCTAAGAAGTCCGTTGTAAGTGGCCATTTTTGAGGCTATTTACAACCCCTGGCAAAAAATATGGAATCACCGGGCTCGGAGGATGTTCATTCAGTTATTTAATGTTGTTGAAAAAAAGCAGATCACAGACATGGCACAAAACTAAAGTCATTTCAAATGGCAACTTTAGGGCTCTAAGAAACACTAAAAGAAATCAAGATTAAAAATGTGGTACTCAGTAAGGGTAATTTTTTTCAGACCAAGCTGAGGGAAAAAATTATGGAATCACTCAATTCTGATGAAAAAATTATGGAATCATGAAAAACGAACACACAAAAGAACACTCCAATACATCACTAGTATTTTGTTGCACCACCTCTGGCTTTAATAACAGCTTGCAGTCTCTGAGGCATGGACTTAATAAGTGACAAACAGTACTCTTCATCAATCTGGCTCCAACTTTCTCTGATTGCTGTTGCCAGATCAGCTTTGCAGGTTGGAGCCTTGTCATGGACTATTTTCTTCAACTTCCACCAAAGATTTTCAATTGGATTGAGATCCGGACTATTTGCAGGCCATGACATTGACCTTATGTGTCTTCTTTCAAGGAATTTATTCACATTCACAGTTTTTGCTCTATGGCAGGATGCATTATCATCTTGAAAATGATGTCATCATCCCCAAACATCCTTTCAATTGATGGGATAAGAAAACTGTCGAAAATATCAATATAAACTTGGGCATTTATTGAAGATGTAATGACAGCCATCTCTCCAGTGCCTTTACCTGACATGCAGCCCCATATCATCAATGACTGTGGAAATTTGCATGTTCTCTTCATGCAGTCATCTTTATAAATCTCATTGCAACGGCACCAAACAAAAGTTCCAGCATCATCACCTTGCCCAATGCAGATTTGCGATTCATCACTGAATATGACTTTCATCCAGTCATCCACAGTCCACGGTTACTTTTCCTTAGCCCATTGTAACCTTGTTTTTTTCTGTTAAGGTGTTAATGATGGCTTATGTTTAGCTTTTCTGTATGTAAATCCCATTTCCTTTAGGCGGTTTCTTACAGTTCGGTCACAGACATTGACTCCAGTTTCCTCCCATTCGTTCCTCATTTGTTTTGTTGTGCATTTCCTGTTTTGGAGACATATTGCTTTAAGTTTCCGGTCTTGACGCTTTGATGTCTTCCTTGGTCTACCAGTATGTTTGCCTTTAACAACCTTCCCATGTTGTTTGCATTTGGTCCAGATTTTAGACACAGCTGACTGTGAACAACCAACATCTTTTGCAACATTGCGTGATGATTTACCTTCTTTTAAGAGTTTGATAATCCTTTCCTTTGTTTCAATTGACATCTCTCGTGTTGGAGCCATGATTCATGTCAGTCCACTTGGTACAACAGCTCTCCATGGTGTGATCACTCCTTTTTAGATGCAGACTAACGAGCAGATCTAATTTGATGCAGGTATTAGTTTTGGAAATGAAAATTTAGAGGGTGATTCCATATTTTTTTCCTCAGAATTGAGTGATTCCATAATTTTTTCGCTATGCTTGGTCTGAAAAAAATTACCCTTACTGAGTACCACATTTTTAATCTTGATTTCTTTTAGTGTTTCTTAAAGCCCTAAAGTTGACATTTGAAATGACTTCAGTTTTGTGCCATCTCTGTGATCTGCTTTTCTTCAACAACATTAAACAACTGAATGAACATCCTCCGAGCCCGGTGATTCCATAATTTTTGCCAGGGGTTGTATAAAGCAAGTAAAAAAAGATCACATAATAAGGAAGTGGAGGAAACTGGGAAGGGACACTAAGCCATCGGATGTCGAGGGCATAGGGTTGTTAGTAAATATAAGTGTTGTAAAGTGCTGAGTGCAAGAATGTAGAAATGGCAATTATATAAGCGACTTGTGCAAATGTTGCCAATAATATATGATCAGCAAATGCTGAAACAGTATAAGAACCATATCAAAAGAAAGTGGAAAAAAATAAAATAAAAAATGATAAATAATTGTTATGCTCAGGAATAGCTACTCTGTAGTGACTTGCATCGGACCAGCAAATGGCATCTTGTGACGTGGACAATGAGGAGTCAGGTACCAGAGTAAATCCTGTGCAGCAGTGATTGGTAGAGCAGATGCAAGAAGAAAGTAAAGTTTTATTCTCCCTTTATTCTCCCTGCAGCCATTAACTTCCTGTCATTGGGAGGCGCCGGGGCATTGAACAGTCAGCGGTCGCTACACAATGAGTGTGCTGTCATTACAACCACGTCTACTTTACTGACATTCTACTCAGCACTGTTCATTGCCTCAGCGCCTCCCAATGTCTGGAAGCGAGTGCCTGCAGGGACAAAATAACTTTATTTTATTCTTCCAGCCACACTTCCATTTATACTGCTCCACATGTTTAAAGAGAACCAGTCATCACGATTGTGCATGTTAACCGCTTCCCGACTGCCCACTGTAAATAAAACGCGGCGCTTGCTGGGCTCTGTCCAGCGCCAACGTTTGTTTACGGTCAGCGGTATCGTAGCAAGCGCTGCGATTCTGGTGCAGAGCGGTAGCTCTGACAGGTAACATCATTGGGACTTGATTGGATCAGTTCCCAATGATGTTATCTCGTTGCCATCTTCTAGATGCCGCGATCAATAGCGATCGTGGCATTTAGAAAATTGTGAGAGGGAGAGGACTGCTTCACTCACCTCTCCGGCTCCACAGTGATGAGATGTGATCACATCACGGGGGAGCCGAGAGTTGTCATTGCAGCTGGAGGTCATGCTATGTATGGTGGCAGTCAGTCAGCAGCTGAGTCTAACAGGAGATCTGACAGTGTAAAACTGACAGGTCTCATGCAATGCATTACATGTGTATTGCAATGCATGAGACCAGTGATCAGAAAAATAAAAATTGAAGTCCCATACAGGGACTAAGTAAAAAAGTAAAAAAAAGTTTAAAAATGTTTTTGATAATGAGTGATGAGCGAGCATGCTTGTTACTCAAGATTTACAAGCATGCTCGGGTGTCTCCCAAGTATCTTCAGCATGCTCGGATGTTATGTTTGAGTTGCGCTGTGTGCATGATTTGCGATTGTTTGACAGCTTTAATACATGTGAGGAATGCTTGTTTCTTAGGAATTCTTCACATGTATTAAAGCTGTCAAACAGTAGCAAATCATGCACACACAGTGACTCTAACATAACATTTGAGCATGCGCGCCAAAAGGGTTAACAGAACACACTTGCTCATCACTAATACCTAACAAACAAGCATTCCTCACATGTATTAAAGCTGTTAAATAATCGCAAATAATGCACACAGCGCGACTCAAACATAACATAACGCTGAAGATAGAAAAAAGAAAGGGGTCGCTCACTGGTCTATTCGGGTGCTCTGAAGAAAAAAGTAATCTCAATTGCAAAAAGAACTTCGGCACTCCATACATGAAAATATAAGAAATATTGTATCTGGACTAATGTCACTTTGAAAAATGAAGGTTTTTTGCGCATAATTTGGCCAATTTATGTGTGCCCATCAACCACGACAAGGTCACCTTCGTATGATGGGAAACTACGCTACACTACCACTGGATATTCCACTCTTGGGCTGTAAGCCTGTATGGACAATATGTCTCTGCTTGGGCTTTTAACCTACAATGTATGGGCTGGTAGAGCTAGTTAAAACCACCTGTGACTGAATGGGAGGGACACATGGTCAGAAAAAAGGCTGTCAAACTTCTAATAGTGTGAACACGTACCTGCTGCAATGCTCCAGGAGCGGGATCCCAAAAATGATTAATAGAAAAAAGAAAGGGGTCGCTCACTGGTCTATTCGGGTGCTCTGAAGAAAAAAGTAATCTCAATTGCAAAAAGAACTTCGGCACTCCATACATGAAAATATAAGAAATATTGTATCTGGACTAATGTCACTTTGAAAAATGAAGGTTTTTTGCGCATAATTTGGCCAATTTATGTGTGCCCATCAACCACGACAAGGTCACCTTCGTATGATGGGAAACTACGCTACACTACCACTGGATATGCCACTCTTGGGCTGTAAGCCTGTATGGACAATATGTCTCTGCTTGGGCTTTTAACCTACAATGTATGGGCTGGTAGAGCTAGTTAAAACCACCTGTGACTGAATGGGAGGGACACATGGTCAGAAAAAAGGCTGTCAAGCTTCTAATAGTGTGAACACGTACCTGCTGCAATGCTCCAGGAGCGGGATCCCAAAAATGATTAATAGAAAAAAGAAAGGGGTCGCTCACTGGTCTATTCGGGTGCTCTGAAGAAAAAAGTAATCTCAATTGCAAAAAGAACTTCGGCACTCCATACATGAAAATATAAGAAATATTGTATCTGGACTAATGTCACTTTGAAAAATGAAGGTTTTTTGCGCATAATTTGGCCAATTTATGTGTGCCCATCAACCACGACAAGGTCACCTTCGTATGATGGGAAACTACGCTACACTACCACTGGATATGCCACTCTTGGGCTGTAAGCCTGTATGGACAATATGTCTCTGCTTGGGCTTTTAACCTACAATGTATGGGCTGGTAGAGCTAGTTAAAACCACCTGTGACTGAATGGGAGGGACACATGGTCAGAAAAAAGGCTGTCAAACTTCTAATAGTGTGAACACGTACCTGCTGCAATGCTCCAGGAGCGGGATCCCAAAAATGATTAATAGAAAAAAGAAAGGGGTCGCTCACTGGTCTATTCGGGTGCTCTGAAGGAAAAAGTAATCTCAATTGCAAAAAGAACTTCGGCACTCCATACATGAAAATATAAGAAATATTGTATCTGGACTAATGTCACTTTGAAAAATGAAGGTTTTTTGCGCATAATTTGGCCAATTTATGTGTGCCCATCAACCACGACAAGGTCACCTTCGTATGATGGGAAACTACGCTACACTACCACTGGATATGCCACTCTTGGGCTGTAAGCCTGTATGGACAATATGTCTCTGCTTGGGCTTTTAACCTACAATGTATGGGCTGGTAGAGCTAGTAAAAACCACCTGTGACTGAATGGGAGGGACACATGGTCAGAAAGATACGCTGAAGATACTCGGTGAGCACCCGAGCATGCTCGCCGAAAGGGTTAACAGAACATGCTCGCTCATCACTAAAAGCTATTAAAAAATCACAAAATAAATAAATAAAAATATTAAACCAATAAATATGTATGTTTATGTAAAAACAAAAAAAGTACACATATTTGGAATTCTCGGATCCTTAACGACCTGATACTTAAAACTGTCACACTAGTTAACCCCTTCTGCGCACACAGTAAAAAAATGGAGCAAAAAACTATGCTTCTTCATCATACTGCATAGCAAAAAGTGGAAAAAAACGCTATCAAAAAGTCAAATATAAATAAAAATGGTATGGCTGACAACGTCATCTTGTCCCACAAAAAAACAAGCCACCACACAGCTCCATCAGTGGAAAAATAAAAAACGTATAACTCTCAGAATAAAGCGATGCAAAAACAGTTCTTTTTTCTATAAAAATACTTTTTATTGTGTAAAAGCAGCAAAACATAAAAAAAACAATATAAATGTGGTATCACTGTAATCATACTGACCAGGAGAATAAAGCTGCCTTATCAATTTTACCACACGCGGAATGGCATCAAAATTAAGTAAAAAAACAATTCCTGAATTGCTGTTTTTTGTTCATTCTGCCTCCCAAAAATCAAAATGGAAAGTGATCAAAAAATGTCATGTGACTGAAAATGGTACCAATAAAAACGTCAATTCGTCCCACAAAAAACAAGCTGTCACATGACTCTGTCGGCGGAAATATAGAACAATTATAGGTATCAAAGTATGGCAATGCAAAAACTTGTTTTAGTAAAAAGAAAACAACGTCTTTTCATGTGTGATAGCTGTCAAACATAAAAACCCAATATAAATCTCGTATCGCTGTAAGAATAAAGTCGTCTAATCACTTATACCGCACAAGAAACAACGTAAAAAATAAATAAAATCAATTCTTCACCTGCTGTTGACTTGTTTATTCTGCCTTCCAAAGATCGCTGTAAGGCTCGGCTCACATTTCTCCTGTGCTCTGTGCTGAGTGCTTACATTGGGGTTTCTGTGTAAATCTCTGAAATACATGATTTATACAGAACCCCCAGTAGAAGATTCCCTATAGTGAGGCAGATGGAGGCATTGTGGACGCCGTCTGGATTATGATCTGTCCGTGTTTGTCTTTTTAGGCGTGCATAAAAGTGTCGTCGTCCACAGTTTTGTGCACTTTTGTGCACCGCTGAACAGAGGCCAGATGGAGAACAGAGTAACTCTTCAGCCTCATTATAGTGAATGGATCCCATGGGGGTTTCATCTGAATCAGAGATTTAGATGGAAACCCCGATATAAGTGCAAAGTGTAGAGCGCAGGATAAATGTGATCCCAATAAAAGCTTCAACTCAATCCACAAAAAAAAGCAAGTTCCCACTCAGGTCCGTCATCTGTCAATGGAAATATAGGGGGCTTCCACTTTACTGGAAGCGCTATGGCTCATCACCCCCCAAAAGAAATCCAACAAATTTTGCGCTCCCAAATCCAAATGCCCCCCTCCTTTCTGAGCCCCAGTGTACCTAAACTACAGTTCGAATCCACATAATTGGCATTTCTGTAGCGATGAGAGCCCACTTAATTTACAGGTGCATGTCTCCAGAAGCATGAGCTGGGCATAATGTAATGGGCATTACAATGTACTGGGCACTACAACGTACTGGTAACTACAACATACTGGTCACTACAACATATTGGTCACTACAAAATACTGATCACTACAATGGCAGTTTGCAATCTTCACTCAGCAACATCCACTGCTGCTTGTTTCTGGAAAGCACCTCTGGAGTCAAAATTGTCACTACACATGTAGATAAATTCCAAAAGGGGTATAATTTCCAAAATGGGGTCACTTGAGGGGGATTCTGATCTTCTGGCACTTAGGGGCTCTGTATATGGAGTCCGCAAACTATTCTGCAATATTTTGTCAAATAGCGCTCCGTCCCTCCCAAGTCCCTCTGTGTGGCTAAGCAGTACTGTACAGCCACATATAGGGTATTGCCACATTCAGCAGAAATTGTGTGACACAGTTTGGCACCATTTTTTACCCATTTCCCCATGTGAAAATGTAAAATCTTGGACTAAAATTTTTTTTTGTGGTATAAATGTAATTATTTTTTCTTCACAGCCCAATGGTATAAAATTTTGTGTCAATATGGTGTCAATATGATCACTGCACCCCTAGATGAATTTATTGAGAGGTGTAGTTTGTAAAATGGGGTAATTTCCACTGTTTAGGCACATCAGGGGCTCTCCCAATGTGACATGGCGTTCGCTATCGATTTCAGCCAATTTTGCATTCCAAAACTCAAATGGTGCTCCTTCCCTTCCATGCACCTAAACAGTAGCTTTAAACCGTATATGGGGTATAAGCGTACTCAGGAGAAATCGCACAACAAATTTTATGGTGCATTTTCTCCTGTTACTCTTATGAAAATGAAAAATTTGGGGCTAAAGTACAGTAACTTTTTTGTGGAAAAAGTAAAACTATCATTTTTTCCTTCCACATTCTATTAATTCTTGTGATGGATTAATAAACTTCTTTAATGTAGTTTTGGGCACCTTGAGGGGCTCAGTGTTTAGAATGGTCTCACTTTTGGGGATTTTCTGTCATATAGACCCCTCTGTAGCGCCGTCGTTTCTGCCTCCTGCCGGGCAGAGACGCCGCCCCCCTCACCGCTGCGGTCCTGGTCCGGCGTCCTCCAGCTCCCCTGCTGCTGTTGTGCACACCACGCGCAGCTTCCCGGGCACTGTGCTTAGGGCGCGCGCTCCCTCCCTCTTAAAGGGGCCGCGCGCTCCATCCTAAAGAGTCCCCGGCCAATGGCCTGAGCACCACTCCTATTTAGAGCACCTCCTCCAAAATGGAGGTGCCTGTGCAAGGTTGCTGTTTGTGTGCTAACACTCTCCTCAGCCCTCAGGTTCCCGTGCCCTCCAGTCTGTCTATCAGCCGTGCCCGCCAGCCTGTCTATCAGCCGTGGCCGCCTGCCTGTCTATCAGCCGTGCCCGCCAGCCTGTCTATCAGCCGTGCCCGCCAGCTTGTCTATCAGCCGTGCCCGCCTGCCTATCTATCAGCCGTCCCCACCAGCCTGTCTACCTGCCGTGCCCGCCCACCTGCCTACCTGGATCACCTGTCAGGATACCTGCTGTGCCAGCCTGCTCATCTACCCGGATCACCTGTCTGCCATGCTCATCCGCTCTACCTGTCAGCTTCAGCCATCTGACCCGTGGGAGTCGCCTGCCCTCACACAAGATCGGTCCCAGAGTGGCACCTGGTCCACCTAACAGGTTCCTCCCTGGTTCACAGAGTTGACTAAGCCGCCGTATGGCCAGGGTCGGTCCGAGTTAGCACTTAGTTATGCCCCTCTGGTCCCTCCTTGCATCTCAGCACAGAGGTTCCACCACCCGGATCCGTAACACTCTCAAAGTCACTTCAAATATGGTGTGGTCCGTAAAAAAGATGGTTTTACAAATTTTGTTGGAAAAAATGAGAAATTGCTGGTCAACTTTTAACCCTTCTAACTTGCTAACAAAAAATGGCAAAATTGTGCTCATGTAAAGTAGACATGTGGGAAATGTTATTTATTAATTATTTTGAGTGACATAACTCTCTGGGTTAAGGGCATAAAAATTAAAAGTTATCACCAAATTTCTGATATTTTCAGAAATAAACGCAAGTCATATCGAAGAAATGTTACCACTATCATGAAATACAATATGTCACGAAAAAACAGTCTCACAATCACTGGGATCCGTTGAAGTGTTCCAGAGTTATTACCTCATAAAGTGACACTGGTCAGAATTGAAAAAATTGGCCTCGTCACGAACGCGAAAACGAGCTCTAGCGCGAAAGGGTTAAAGAAAAGGCATGGCAGGCCATAATGGTGCTGTTATACAGATTAAATAGATACATTCAGTGAAAAAAAAATCGTCATCCTGGTTATTGTTTAATCAGCATTTGAAGTTTGGGTTCCATAAGCTTTCGGTGCATAGGGGTGCGAATTTGGGTAGGCCCAGTCACATAACACCTATTCTATTACAAATACTGAGGTAGAAAACTCAACAAATACTCAAGGTGTGCACGTATAAAGGTGTATTTTTTTCTAACCTCACATAAAAAGTCTTTTACCATCATTGATAAACCTGATGTGAACAAACCTTTGCTTCTGACTCTTGCTGCTGATGGTACGGGCACAGATTCCGAGCCTATAATAGCATAGTAACTGACTGCTCCCCATGCTATACTTGGTCAGTCATGGAATCATCCATCACTCCCCTATGGTTACAGCACAAGTCATATACATTTTCAATTCAGTAGTGCTGGATGATAGCTCTTGCTCTTGTCACCCAGTATTTACAAAATCATATAAAATGAATATTGCGTCACAGTGAAAAGGGTTATGTAAGGGTTCAGTCGAATGTATTTTTGTTCCGTGTAGAAAACACAGAACATAAGGATTCAACATTATCCTATGTACAAGTTTACATGGGATATTTTTCATACAGACCTCAGTTCCAAGTGAAAAAAAATTGCAGTATTCGCTAGCGTGGTCTGATTTACAGATCATATAAGTGCATGCAAATGGCACCTCCTGCATCGATCCACTATGCAGATCAGTGCACAGATTCAGTCAATTTGCAGATGAGACTCGTCCGAATTTTACAATGGCTGACTGAACGTACCCTGATGCTGTTAATAGAAACCTAAGTGGGCTGACTCGTTCTGTAGTATTTCTAATGCCACTCTCAGTATTTGGTCAGTATTTTTTCTCAGGAGTGGGAGCCAAAACCAGGAGTGGGTGATAAATACAGAATTGGTGACTTGTTTCTATTATACCTTTTCTCTGATTGTTCCTCACCTGGTTTTGGCTCCCACTCCTAAGAAAAAATACTGACCGAATACTGACAAAATACTGATAGTGGGGCCGTGGCCTTAATATAAATAACAAGCCCACAAGATGAGAACCCTTTCATCAAAGATGCTATACATTTTAGCTATACAGTGGGGAAAAAATTTATTGATTCTCTGCCAATTTTGCAAGTTTTCCCACCTACAAAGAATGGAGAGGTCTGTAATTTTTATCGTAGGTACACTTCACCTGTGAGACAGAAACATAAAAAATCCAGAAAATCACATTGTATAATTTTTAAATAATTAAATTGCATTTTATTGCATGAAATAAATATTTGATCACCAACCAACCAGAAAGAATTCTGGCTCTCACAGACTTGTTAGTTTTTCTTTAACCCTTTCACAACCTTTGAGGTATACATACGTCCAGGTTGCATGGTATTTACTGACCTTGGAAGTATGGATACATCATGGCGATCGCCGCCGCTATTCTGATAGCTGAAACCCAGCACTGCTCCCGGCATTTTAACCCCCTAAATGCTGCGATCAAAATGATTGCAGCATTTAGAGAGCAGGCAGAGGGAGGAAGCCCCCTCTACTCTTGGATCGGCACCCTCTCGACGTCATCGCGGGGGCACGATCATTACTATGGTGGCCCAATGTTGTCATGACGACATCCAGGTCACCATAAGTAGCAAACTTGCTAGATCATGCTCAGTGCATGATCTAGCAAATTTGCCCGTCAGTGCAGCGCCGACAGTTTCTAAAGCATAGGAATGCTCCTGCATCCCTATACTATACAAGTGATCAGCCTGCAAAAAGTGAAAGTCTCATAGTGGGACAAAGTAAAAAAAAGTGATAAAAAAAATTGTAAAAATATATATATGTATATATATATATATATATATATATATATATGTATATATATATATATATATATATATGTATATATATATATATATATATATATATATACTGTATATCCGAGCAAAAATACGGAGGCATCACACACAGCCGCAGCCAGAGAAAGGTCCAAAATTTTGGACCGAATGGGCTATTAAACCTCATCACTTTATTCTACCCTGTGCACTTCCTCCATATTTTTGCTTGGATATTTAAAGGACTGGTATGTACCTGGGGGGCTTTTTTGCACCAAAAACACTTTTTGTGCTGTTTCCTATTTTTGTTTTATCTATCTATCTATCTATCTATCTATCTATCTATCTATCTATCTATCTATCTATCTATCTATCTATCTATATGTATATATATATTGTACCCATAAATAAATATTTTTATTGAAAAAAATATAAAAACAAAAAAAGTACCCATATTTTGTATTGTCACGTCCGGAATGACCCAACCTATAAAACTGTCCCCCTAGTTAAGTGCTTTAGTGAACACAAAAAGAAACAAGGCAAAAAAATGCTTTATCGTCATACCGCTGAACAAAAAGTGGAATAAAACGCGACCAAAAAGACGAATGTAAATAAAAATGTTACCACTGAAAACGTCATCTTGCCCCGCAAAAAACAAATCATCATACAGCTCCATCAACGGAAAAATAAAAAAGTTATAGTTCTCAGAATAAAGCGATGCAAAAATAATTATTTTTTCGATAAAATAGTTTTTATTGCATAAACGCTCCAAAACATAAAAAAAATAAATGTGGTATCGCTGTAATCATACTGACCCGAAGAATTAAACTGCCTTATCAATTTTTTCCACACGTGGAACGACATAAAAAAGAAACAATTCCTGAGTTGCTAGTTTTTGTTAATTCTTCCTCCCAAAAATTTGAATAGAAAGCGATCAAAAAATGTCATATGCCTAAAAATGGTACCAGTAAAAACGTCAAGTCGTCCCGCAAAAAATAAGCCTCCACATTACTCTGTTTCCACTGTTTAGGAACATCAGGGGCTCTGCAAACATGACATGGCGTACGCTAATTATTCCAGCAAATTTTACATTCAAAAAGTCTAATAACGCTTCTTCCCTTCCGAGCCCTGCTGTGCGTCCGAACAGTAGTTTTCTTCCATATATTGGGTATCGACGTACTCAGGAGAAATTGCACAACAAATTGTATTGTGCAATTTTTCCTATTACCCTTATGAAAATGCAACATTTCCGGCAAAAAAATATTTTTGTGGGAAAAATTAGATATTTTTATTTTCACGGTACTACGTTATAAACTTCTTTGAAGCACCTGGAGTTTAAGGTGCTCATCACACATCTAGATAAGTTACCTGAGGGGACTTGTTTCCAGAATGGTGTTACTTGTGGAGGGCTTCCATTGTTTAGGCACCTCAGGGTCTCTTCAAATGTGACATGGCATCCCCTAATTATTCCAGCAAATTTTACATTCAAAAAGTCTAATGGCGCTTCTTCCCTTCCGAACCCTGCCGAGTGCCAAAACAGTGGTTTTCCCCCCACATATGGGGTATTGGCGTGCTCAGGAGAAATTGAACAACAAAATGTAAGTTCCATTTTCTCCTGTTACCCTTCTGCAAGTAAAAAAATTGGGTCTAAAGTAACATTTTTGTGAAAAAAAGTTAAATGTTTATTTTTTTCTTCCACATTCCATTAAATCCTTTGAAGCACCTGAAGGGTTAATAAACTTCTTGAATGTGGGTTTGAGCGCCTTTAGGGGTCCAGTTTTTAGAATGGTGTCACTTTTGGATATTTTCTGTTGTATAGGCCCCCCAATGTGACTTCAAATGTGATGTGGTCCCTAAAAATATGGTTTTGTAAATTTTGTTGGAAAAATAAGAAATTAATGGTCAACTTATAACCTTTATAACTTCCTAACAAAAAAATTACCTTATATACTCGTGTATAAGCCGATTTTTACAGCACATTTTTTTATGCTGAAAAAACCCCCCTCGGCTTATACTTAAGTATATGCTTCTCGAGTATATGTAATTCTGGCTGTGGAAGGTGGGGAGGTTGCGGTGGCGGCGGAGCGGTGCACAGGCAGTAGCTGGCTGCTGCAGCTACCATGTGTGCCCGCTGCTAAAGAAAATGAATATTCACTCTTCTCCACGCCCATGGAAGTGGAGAGGAGTGAATATTCATTCTCCTTAATAGCGCACACTGTCAGTAGCAGCCGCCAGCTTCCTGCTGTGGCTCAGCGATCCTCTGTGCCCACTATTAGAGAGTATGAATATTCACTGTTCTCCTCTCCCATGGGTGTGGAGAGGAGTGAATATTCATTCTCTTTAGTTGCAGGCACACAGGATCGCTGAGCCACAGCAGGAGCTGCGGCTGCTGCCGACACTGCGCGCTATTAAAGAAAATTACTATTCACTCCTCTCCACACCCATAGTGCTGGCGTGGAAAGGAGTGAAAATCCCCGCAGCTCACCTCAATATCTGAGGGCGCATGGCAGTGATGTCATTGTCTGCTCAGATGTTGAGATCAGCTGCTGGCAGAACAGAATGCCGCGCTGGAGCAGAGGGAAGGAAGGTGAGTATAAGTGTTTTTTTTCATGTGTGAACTGATGGGGGGCCATGTATACCAGGATAGGGGGGCCATGCATACCAGGATTGGGGATGAGGGGGCCATGCATACCAGGATAGTTGATGAGGGGGCCATGCATACCAGGATTAGGGATGAGGGGGGCATGCATACCAGGATTGGGGATGAGGGGGCCATGTATACCATGATTGGGGATGAGTGGGCAATGCTTACCAGGATTGGGGATGAGGGGGCAATGCATACCAGGATTAGGGATGAGGGGGCAATGCATACCAGGATTAGGGATGAGGGGGCAATGCATACCAGGATTGGGGATGAGGGGACCATAAATACCAGGATAGGGGATGAGGGGGCCATGCATATCAGGATTGGGGATGAGTGGGCAATGCTTACCAGGATTGGGGATGAAGGGGCCATGCATACTAGGATTGGGGATGAGGGGGCCATGCATACCAGAATAGGTGATGAGTGTGCAATGCATACCAGGATTGGGGATGAGTGGGCAATGCTTACCAGGATTGGGGATGAGGGGGCCATGCATACCAAGATAAGGGATGAGGGAGCCATGTATACCAGGATTGGGGATGAGGGGGCCATGCATATCAGGATTGGTGATGAGTGGGCAATGCTTACCAGGATTGGTGCTGAGTGGGAAATGCTTACCAGGATGGAGAAATTTACCAGTAGCTGCTGCATTTCCCACACTAGGCTTATACTCGAGTCAATAAGTTTTCCCAGATTTTTGTGGTAAAATTAGGTGCCTCGGCTTATATTCGGGTCGGCTTTAGTGTTGAGCCACCCCCTAGTGTTCGAGTTCGGTTCGGTTCATCGAACACCCGTGTGTTCGCCGAACTGTTTGTCGAACTGTTCGTCGAACACTTTCGAACACCGTTAAAACCAATGGCAGGCAAACAAAAACACATAGAAACACATAGAAAACACCTTCAAAGGTGTCCAAAAGCTGACAAACTGCTCAGAAGACACAACTAACACATGGAAAAGTGACAAGTACATATAGTCATGCGAAAAGAAAAGAGGTGGAGGAGTAAAAGGAGGGGGAGACACAGATATAGGCATGTCATGCCCTTCTAAAATCCAAAAAGTGAGAAGCCGACACGTTCAGTCCGCTCCTGCCCATGCCACCTCCGTGCCAGAGCCGCGGTGAACCCTGACGGCCAGCCCCCCTCTCCCAATACTGGTGCCTGTCCGCTGGTGGGTCGAGCGAGCCCCCCTGTGGTGGAGGCAGCTCTAAGCTTTTTAATTTAAATTGTCTCTCTAATTTGAATGAATACACTTTAAATCCATTTACAAGGATCTATTGGAGGGCAAGTCTCATGTCAGCAGCCGCGTAATTCCAGCTCCAGTAGCGTCCACTAAAGCTGCTGCAGTTAAAAAGCTTTTATAAGGATCGAGCTCGGCTGTCCACCGCAAGGCATCCTACTGCCAGTCCCAGCCCCTATGCCTTGGGGTGCCTCCTGATGCTCTTCACTGAGTATCCCGTGGTCCCGAAGCATTTCCTTTGAAAAAATTAATTGTCCAAACTACAGGTGGTGTAGCTTGCTTAACAGCCGGGATAATCCGCTGACTAGCAGACACTGCTACTAGGCACAAAGTATTTCCTGGGCTAGATGCAGTTAAAAATTTGTAATTAGATACTCTCGTTGGATGCTGAGAAAGCATTCCATAGAGTCTCCTGGCACGCCATATATGATTCTCTTAAAAAGCTTGGGGTAGGGGTCTAGGGGACCCTTTTATAGCCAAAATCACGGCCCTGTATCACAATACGTCACCTAGGCTGAAGATAAATGGAACTGTAGCACCCTGAGGGCTCGGTTGCTACAGAGGTATTGCACCTCACCCAGAGGTGTGATATCTCACTCTCAGGTAAGGATGGAGTGTGGATCAGGACCCGACACCTGCATGCATTACACCACATTGCCGTGGGGCAGGGCGACCAATATGCCTCTGAGATGGGCACGACAGTCCCTGTCCCTGGCTGGAGTGGGGGGAGGGAACACTGAGGAAGGGGAACCCTGTAGTGCAGGAGCAGGGAGAAAGCAGTTCCTGGGTGCATTGAGAAGGGAGTATAAAAGGTGGGCACCATCTTAGTTCAGTGCAGAGAAGTCTGAGCAGAAGTGGCAGGGAGCAGGGGCTCTGCATGAGCTCTGCTCCAGAGGCGGGCCTAGTAACAGAGGCCCAGGCCTGGAAGAGGGAGAAGGAAGGAAGAGGAGCGGAGAAGGCTCCAGGAACGAGGAATGAAGGGATCCCAGGGGTGCGGACGGGCGAGTCGCCACCGCACGCCCGAATCCACCTGCGTGGAGGGGTCAGACCAAAGGGGGAGACCGGTCCCCGAAACTAGTGGAGGCAGGAAACGACCCTCAGCTAGAAACCGGAGGCTGTGACATTTTATGTGGCGCAGCCCCTCGCTACACCCGCTAGGAAGGCACCACATAGGGTCAGGGAAACTGGCGCCAAGTTTACCAAGAGGAGGCCCGAGGCAGCCGGACAGAAGCGTTGGTAAGAAAGGCCAGACAAAGGACACACAAAGGGGGTCCTGTGAAGCGCTCCAAAGTTATCTGGGAGTTGTCTGAGCCCCTCACCTGGTGAGCACAGTACGACGTGGGCAGCCGTTACCTGCAGACGTGGTCTGGATAATAAGAACTGTGAGTAAAGGCCCTGGACTGCATCACTAACTCCGTGTCATTACTGCTGCTGCCCTGCACCATCACCCCCATCCTCCGCATACACTGCCCTGAGGCTATACTCCTCCCGTGGGGAGTTATGCTACGCTCTGCTGCACCCACAACACCAGCCTCAGCGGTCTGCCCTGCAGCGGCGGTTCACTCTGACCGCAATCCACGGGTGGCGTAGTCGGACATTTAAACATCAAAACCACATAAATAGTTCCGCCACTGGTTTGACCACCCTGAGCCACGGAACCGGGTCGCCGCCACGAAGACTACAACCACCAGCATCCACCAAAAAGGGTCCGACTCCGGGTGTCCCAAGGCCCAGGGGGTGCATCAGAACATTTTCATCACCTTTCACAATCACCAATGGGACAAGGCAGGGATGTCCTCTGTCCCCTCTCTTATACATCCTAGTGACGGAGCACCTGCTCTCATCAATTCGCCATAACCCCAATATTAGGTGGATTGAGGTGGGAGGCACCGAGTACAAGTGCTCTCTATTTGCTGATGATGTCCTAGTATATATCACTCAATCACATATATCCATCCATGCTGTTATGGCTGAAATAGATCACTTTGTTACATGGTCAAATTTTAAAATCAATGCAGCGAAGTCTGAGGCCCTCGATGTCTCCCTCCCCAAATCCATATAGGATTCCATCCAGTCCAACTTTCCCTTTGCCTGGCCCTCACAGGGTATCAAATACTTAGGAATTCCTATTCATAGAGACCTCTCCCATCTATGTTATCTTAATTTTGGGCCCTTTATTGAACAACTCCATACAGACCACGGTTGGCAAGTTAGAACTGTAAGATTCACTACGTGAACCACTGGTGTTTTGTGGAAAAGCACATGTACACTGTGTTCCAAATTATTATGCAAAAAGTGTTTAGGAGTGATAAGGGAAGAATTTGTTTGTTTGTCAGTTAAACTCATTGATGGTGATGTGTGTCAGGGCTCTTTATATCACTGTAAGCAATTGCAGACACCTGTGCTAATTAGTTTGGCAGGTGTGTCCAATGAAAGGCAAGACTACTTAAGAAGGCTGTCTCACATTATTAAGCAGCCTACATTTTCTGCCAAAATGGGAAAGAAAAAGGATGTGTCGGCTGCTGAGAAGCAACAAATTGTGGAGTGTTTAGGTCAAGGCATGACTACAATCAACATTGTGCGATGATCAGGATGAAGTGTCTTGGCAATCAAGAAGTATGTAGCTGATTCACAGTACACACGTGTGCGTGCTGATAAGGGCAAATTGAGGACTCTTTCCTACAGGCAATTACGTCAGGTTAAAAGAGCAGCGGCAAAAAAGCCTTGTCATAGCAGCAGACAAGTTTTTGAAGCTGCTGGTGCCTCCAGCGTCCCCCGAACAACAAGATGCAGGGTCCTTCAGAGGTTTGCAGCTGTGCATACGCCATCCTGTCGACCTCCTCTATCCACTTCACACAAGCAGAAACGGCTCCAGTGGGCCAAACATTACATGAAGACTGATTTCAAAACTGTTTTGTTCACGGATGAGTGCCGTGCAGCGCTCGATGGTCCAGATGGATGGAGTGGAGGATGGCTGGTTGATGGACACCCCACGCAAACACGGCTACAGCGCCAACAAGGAGGAGGTGGAGTAATGTTTTGGGCTGTAATCATGGGGAGAGAGATTGTCGGCCCCTTTAGGATCCCTGAAGGCGCTAAAGATGAACTCCATAATGTATGTGGATTTTCTCAAACAGCACTTCCTGCCATGGTTCAAGAAGAAGAACCGTGTATTTCACAGCAAGATCATTTTTTTTCATGATAATGCACCATCTCATGCTGCACATAAAACATCTGCATCTCTGGCTGATATGGGCATAAAAGGGGACAAACTTATGGTGTGACCCCCATGCTCCCCTGACCTCTACCCCATTCAGAACCTCTGGAGCATCATCAAAAGGAGTGTCTATGATGGCGGGAGGCAGTTCACATCTAAGCAACAGCTCTGGGAGGGTATTCTGTCCTCATGCAAAACAATTGAAGCAGAAACCATCCAAAACCTGACAAATTCAATGGACGAGAGAGTTCAGAAGCTCCTTTCGAACAAGTGGTCCTATGTGAAAATGTAACATCACCTAGAATAAAGTTTTGAGTTGAAAACTGTTTGATTTCAGTTTCTAATAACCTGCTAATGCTTATAATTTCAAAAATGACCATTTTTTTGGTCTTTATTAAAATGAAAAGGTTGATCAAAAAGTTTGGGGGATCTAAGAGTGTGACAACCCAGTAGTCATGATTACTTCGAATTCTGACAATATGAGGGTCATGTTGCAGGTTGTGCAGCAAGAAAGCACTTATGTGTCTTGCGCATCTCGGAGCCCCAAAATTATTTTCCGGGCTAGATGCAGCTAAAAATTATTATTAATTTTAAATCTGGTGGAGCTTAGTATAGATGGCCTAATAGGATCAGTGCTGCACACTGCTACAAAGCCCAAATTATTTTCCAGTCAAGATACAGATAAACATGATTAGTAATTTTAAATCTGGTGGAGCTTATTATAGATGGCCTAATAGAATCAGTGCTGCACACTGCTACAAAGCCCAAATTATTTTCCAGCCAAGATACAGATAAACATGATTAGTAATTTGAAAGCTTAAAACGGTTGGTAGGGTGATTTTAACCAATCATCAAGCATTTTCTCTCCCCAGGATGACACAGGGGTAGAAAAGTCGTTTCGGATCCATGATTTGTTCATCTTTATGAACGTGAGTCTGTCTACATTATCAGTGGAGAGCCGCGTGCGCTTATCTGTCAGCACACCACCAGCAGCGCTGAACACACGTTCAGACAGAACGCTGGCTGCGGGGCATGACAAGATCTCCAAGGCGTAAGTGGCTAGCTCCGGCCATTTATCCAGATTGGAAGCCCAAAAAGAGCAAGGGTCCAGTGACACAGTCATGGCTTCAATGTTTACTTGGAGATACTCCTGTACCATCGTCTCTAGGCGTTGACTATGTGTCAGACTTCTTGTCTCCTGTGGCCTTGCAAAGGATGGGCTAAAAAAGTGGTGAAATGATTCCGCAAAATTGATGTTACCAGCAGATACTGTGGTTCTGTTACGGTTTGAGTGCTGAACACTTGACGGTCCCACGGTTGGCAAGTTGGAACTGTGAGATTCACTACGTGCACCACTGGTGTTTTGTGGAAAAGCACATGTAAGATTCTGCAACAGTCTCTGCTGATACTCCTGCATGCGTGCATCCCTATCTATGGCAGGAATAATTTCTGCAAATTTACTTTTGTACCGGGGATCTAACAGTGTGGCAACCCAGTAGTCAGGATTATTTCTAATTCTCACAATTCGAGGGTCATGTTGCAGGTAGTGCAGCAAGAAGGCACTCATGTGTGTTGCGCATCCAGGAGCACCAAGTCCCTGTTGTGTTGGTGGCGAGGTAACAATCATGCTTCCTTCCTCTGTCCTCTCCGCCCAACCTCGCACAACAGAAATGTGATCAAGGTCTCCCTCATCTGATGAGTCTTCCATCAGTTCGTCCTCCACTTATTCCTGGGCTCCTGCACCTTCCTCACTAGTTTGGCTGCTACCATGCGCCCTGGTAAAACCATCTCCCCCACCCTCACATGCCTGCCGCCTTGGTGCTGCCGACCGTCTGGACCTTGCAGATGTTAGCCCTTCCGCATACAACTCCTCCTCCTCTACTTCCTCCACCTCCTCTTGTGCCACCACCTGACTCCGAATTCTGTTTAACATGTGCTCCAGCATGTAAATCACCGGAATAGTCATGCTGATAATGGCATCATCAGCACTAAACATCTTCGTCGCCATTTCAAAACTGTGCAGAAGGGTGCATAGGTCCCTGATCTGAGACCACTCCTCCAGCGTGATTTGCCCCACCTCTGGATCTCGTTGGCCCAGGCTATATGTCAGAACGTATTGCACCAGGGCTTGTCGGTGCTGCCACAGTCGCTGCAACATGTGCAGAGTTGAATTCCACCGGGTAGGCACATCGCATTTTAGCCGGTGAAGTGGCAGGCCCAACGACTTCTGTAGAGATGTAAGTCGCTGAGCTGCGGGATGCGAACGGCGGAAGTGAGCACACAGCGACCGTGCCCTCTGCAGAAGGCCATCTAGTCTGAGATAGTGGGCTAAAAATTGCTGGACAACCAGGTTCAACACGTGAGCCATACAAGGCACTTGTGTGACATTGCCCCGGCGAAGGGCCGCACCCAGGTTTGCAGCATTGTCGCACACGGCCTTCCCTGGTTTCAGGTCCAGTGGAGACAACCATTCATGAAATTGGTTCTCCAGAGCTGACCACAACTCCTCAGCTGTGTGACTCACATTTCCCAGACATTTCAAAGTAAAAACCGCCTGATGACGTTGAGCCTTACTGCCAGCATAGGAGGTGTGCAGGATCCCTTCTGCGCAGTTAGAAAGCTTGTGGCATGACCAGACAGGCTTTGGGTGCAGGTGGAAGACCGAGAGGAGGTTGAGGAGGCAGAAGCAGTGGAGGAACTTTGACATAAAGAGGATTGACGCACAACTCGTGGGGACGGCAAGACTTGGACAGCAGCCCCTTGTCTTGCTGTCACCATAGTTACCCAGTGCCCAGTCAGCGACATGTAACGCCCCTGTCCATGCCTACTCGTCCAAGTGTCTGTGGTGAAATGCACCCTGTCACACACAGAGTTTCTCAAAGAAGCGGTGATGTTGTGTGTGACATGCTGGTGGAGCGCAGGCACACCTTTCTTTGAGAAGTAGTGCCGACTGGGCATCTGGTACTGGGGCACTGCGACGGACATAAGGTCTCGAAAATCCTCGAAAATCCTCTGTGTCCACCAGGCGGAAAGGCAGCATTTCTGTAGCCAAGAGCTTGCAGATGGTGAAATTCAACCTCTTAGCTTTCTCATGGCTAGGAGGAAATGGTCTTTTACTTGTCCACATCTGAGGGACCGAGGGCTGGCTATTGTGCTTAGACGGGGTTGATAAGGGTGTCCCCGGCAAACTGCCGGTCTGTGAGGAAGATGCAGGCGGACATGTTAGGTTGCCTTGATCCAAAGGTGGTGCTATCGATGTCGGACAGCGCTCAACACCAGCTGGTGTTACCACCTCCAAAGAAAATGATGACCTGCCAATCACGCTGGCTGTTGCGGGTAAAGAGGTGGCAGGTCTGCGCCCCAAAACAGGTGTGACTGCTGTCCCCCCAGTCACAGAGGATGAAGAGGCCGCGGATGCACAAGATATGGCAGACGGTGGTTGGCCCGGCCGGCTAGGCCGCATTGTAGCACACTGAGCTTCCCACTGCAACTTATGCTTCATGTCCATGTCCCGGTTCATGCATGAAGTACTCAAACTATGTATTTTTTGGCCTCTACTTAGCTTTTGCTGACAAATGTTACAGATAACACGAGTTGGGTCATCTTTATCGATCTGAAAAAAAGCCCAGGCTATGCAAGGCTTAGCACCCATGCGACCTGAAGAGCCACCACGACTTGTGGTGAGAGGCAGAGTTGTGTTTGAGGATGCAGTTGTTGACGTGCTTCCAGTACTACGTCTCTGTCCAGGAAGGCGCAACCTGACCTCGTCGTCACTAGCATCTTCCTCCACCTCCTCTGCTGACTTCATCTCTTGGCTGACTGTGGGTTGACAGTAAGTGGGATCTTCAACCTCATCATCATCACCCTATGCGTTATCACACCCGTCGTCCTCAGAGCCAACCTGTTCCTGCCCTGACAAAAAACTAAAGTTGTCGCTCCAATCAGGTATTTGAGTCTCATCATCGTCTTCCTCATTGTCTCCACCAACAGGAGTTACAGTTTGGGAATGAGGGTCTACATTATGGTCAGAACCTTCTGCGTCTGGTCCTGGATCCGACTCATAAAGATTCTGGGCATCAGTGCAGATCATTTCCTCGTCTGGATTCACGGAAGCGCTGGAGTCGACCTCTGATTCCCAGGCTATAGTATGAGTAAACAGCTCTGCAGACTCAACCATGTGTTCTACCTCATACTCAGACGGGCAGCTTGAGATTTGGGAGCTGTGAGGAAGCAAGTGCGATTGGGGTGACACCTTGCAGGACTGGAGTATTTGTGATGTTGAAGTTGATGTGGAGGAGAGCCCACTTAAAGGAGCACTTGATATCCGTTGAAGCACCTGCTGTTTTTGTGCCTCATCTGGAATTTGTAGCGATTGGCGTGGCCGTAAGAAAGGGATCTTATCACATTGTCCGCTAAAAGAAGTAGACATTTTAGTTTGGCTGGAAGATGGTCTTTCTTCTGCAGATGTTACTGTTGCTTTAACACCTACCCCACGGACACAACCTTTTTTCCCCTTCCCAACACGCCTATTCCCCTTTCCACCAGCAGCAGGCCTTTTTCCACTCATTTTGGTGGTTAACTAATTCACAACTCTGGAGTTGTTTGCACAAAAAACAATGGATGGGAACCGAGCAGAGCTGAGTGGCCAAACTGTGGTATTAGGCCAAAACTATTGGCTGGGTTAGATGCAGAAAACAATTATATTCAATTTGCAACCTGATGGAGGTCAGTATAGATGGACTAATAGAACAAGTCCCACACACAGCTAGAAGCCCAAATATTTTTTCAGAGGTAGATGCAGAAAAAAATTGTATTCAGTTTGCAACCTGATGGAGGTCAGTATAGATGGACTAATAGAACAAGTCCCACAGACAGCTAGAAGCCCAAATATTTTTTCAGAGGTAGATGCAGAAAAAAATTGTATTCAGTTTGCAACCTGATGGAGGTCAGTATAGATGGACTAATAGAACAAGTCCTACACACAGCTAGAAGCCCAAATATTTTTTCAGAGGTAGATGCAGAAAAAAATTATATTCAGTTTGCAACCTGATGGAGGTCAGTATAGATGGACTAATAGAACAAGTCCCACACACAGCTAGAAGCCCAAATATTTTTTCAGAGGTAGATGCAGAAAAAAAATATATTCAGTTTGCAACCTGATGGAAGTCAGTATAGATGGACTAATAGAGAAAGTCCCACACACTGCTAGAAGGCCAAATATTTTTTCAGAGCTAAATGCAGACAAAAAATTATTTTGAATTTGCAACCTGATGGAGGTCAGTATAGATGGACTAATAGAACAAGTCCCACACACTGCTAGAAGGCCAAATATTTTTTCAGAGCTAGATGCAGAAAAAAATTATATTCAGTTTGCAACCTGATGGAGGTCAGTATAGATGGACTAATAGAACAAGTCCCACACACAGCTAGAAGCCCAAATATTTTTTCAGAGGTAGATGCAGAAAAAAATTATATTCAGTTTGCAACCTGATGGAGGTCTGTATAGATGGATTAATAGAACAAGTCCCACACACAGCTAGAAGCCCAATATTTTTTCAGAGGTAGATGCAGAAAAAAAATATATTCCGTTTGCAACCTGATGGAGGTCAGTATAGATGGACTAATAGAGAAAGTCCCACACACTGCTAGAAGGCCAAATATTTTTTCAGAGCTAGATGCAGACAAAAAATTATTTTTAATTTGCAACCTGATGGAGGTCAGTATAGATGGACTAATAGAGAAAGTCCCACACACTGCTAGAAGGCCAAATATTTTTTCAGAGCTAGATGCAGATATAAATTATTTTTAATTTGCAACCTGATGGAGGTCAGTATAGATGGACTAATAGAGAAAGTCCCACACACTGCTAGAAGGCCAAATATTTTTTCAGAGCTAGATGCAGAAAAAAATTATATTCAGTTTGCAACCTGATGGAGGTCAGTATAGATGGACTAATAGAACAAGTCCCACACACAGCTAGAAGGCCAAATATTTTTTCAGAGGTAGATGCAGATAAAAATTATTTTTAATTTGCAGCCTGATGGAGGTCAGTATAGATGGACTAATAGAGAAAGTCCCACACACTGCTAGAAGGCCAAATATTTTTTCAGAGCTAGATGCAGACAAAAAATTATTTTGAATCTGCAACCTGATGGAGGTCAGTATAGATGGACTAATAGAGAAAGTCCCACACACTGCTAGAAGGCCAAATATTTTTTCAGAGCTAGATGCAGACAAAAAATTATTTTTAATTTGCAACCTGATGGAGGTCAGTATAGATGGACTAATAGAGAAAGTCCCACACACTGCTAGAAGCCCAAATATTTTTTCAGAGCTAGATGCAGACAAAAAATTATTTTTAATTTGCAACCTGATGGAGGTCAGTATAGATGGACTAATAGAGAAAGTCCCACACACTGCTAGAAGGCCAAATATTTTTTCAGAGCTAGATGCAGATAAAAATTATTTTTAATTTGCAACCTGATGGAGGTCAGTATAGATGGACTAATAGAGAAAGTCCCACACACTGCTAGAAGGCCAAATATTTTTTCAGAGCTAAATGCAGAAAAAAATTATATTCAGTTTGCAACCTGATGGAGGTCTGTATAGATGGATTAATAGAACAAGTCCCACACACAGCTAGAAGCCCAATATTTTTTCAGAGGTAGATGCAGAAAAAAAATATATTCAGTTTGCAACCTGATGGAGGTCAGTATAGATGGACTAATAGAGAAAGTCCCACACACTGCTAGAAGGCCAAATATTTTTTCAGAGCTTGATGCAGACAAAAAATTATTTTTAATTTGCAACCTGATGGAGGTCAGTATAGATGGACTAATAGAGAAAGTCCCACATACTGCTAGAAGGCCAAATATTTTTTCAGAGCTAGATGCAGATATAAATTATTTTTAATTTGCAACCTGATGGAGGTCAGTATAGATGGACTAATAGAGAAAGTCCCACACACTGCTAGAAGGCCAAATATTTTTTCAGAGCTAGATGCAGAAAAAAATTATATTCAGTTTGCAACCTGATGGAGGTCAGTATAGATGGACTAATAGAACAAGTCCCACACACTGCTAGAAGGCCAAATATTTTTTCAGAGGTAGATGCAGATAAAAATTATTTTTAATTTGCAGCCTGATGGAGGTCAGTATAGATGGACTAATAGAGAAAGTCCCACACACTGCTAGAAGGCCAAATATTTTTTCAGAGCTATATGCAGACAAAAAATTATTTTGAATTTGCAACCTGATGGAGGTCAGTATAGATGGACTAATAGAGAAAGTCCCACACACTGCTAGAAGGCCAAATATTTTTTCAGAGCTAGATGCATGCAAAAAATTATTTTTAATTTGCAACCTGATGGAGGTCAGTATAGATGGACTAATAGAGAAAGTCCCACACACTGCTAGAAGGCCAAATATTTTTTCAGAGCTAGATGCAGACAAAAAATTATTTTGAATTTGCAACCTGATGGAGGTCAGTATAGATGGACTAATAGAGAAAGTCCCACACACTGCTAGAAGGCCAAATATTTTTTCAGAGCTAGATGCATACAAAAAATTATATTTGTATTGCAACCTGATGGAGGTCAGTATAGATGGACTAATAGAGAAAGTCCCACACACTGCTAGTGACGCGCCCCTGGGCCTGCTGCTTCGCGCGGCATCGCGCGCACGGGGGAGCTTACCCGGATCCGGATCAGATGGGGGTAGTAGTCTCGTGGCGGTGACCCGGTCCGTGCCCAGGGAGTCAAACTGAGCGGCGATGTATTAGCAGTAGATGTTGTTTAAGTGTCGACTACGCCACCCGTTGAATGCAGCCTTAGGGCTGCCGCTGCAGGACAGTCCGCTGAGTCCGGTGGTACGTTTGTGCAGCGTAGATGGTATAACCCCCAACGGGAGGGGTATGGCCTCAGGGCAGCAGATGTGGATGATGGAGGTAGTGATGGTGCAGCAAGGAGAGTCAGAAACGTATAATGCAGTTTCAGGGTTTTTACTCACAGGTGTTACTTCAGTCACTTCGGCCGGGAGTGACCACCCGAGCCGTGCTGCGTCCACCAGGTGCGGGACTCGGCTAACCCCCAGGCAATTCCGGAGCGTGGTCCTGAGCTCCCCTCTCTCTCTCTCTCTCTCCGGCCGTCCCCACCAGGGATCCACCTTTGTCCGGTTCCCTCGGGTCTCTCAATGGCAAAACCTTTTATGGCTTTCCTGACCCTACTCGTGGTGTACCTTCCTGGTGGATGTGGTGAGGGTCGTGGCAAAACTTGACCACGACCTCCAGTTCCTGACTAAGGATGTTTTGCCTCCGTCAGTTTGGGATCCGGTGCCCTCTTCTGCCAACCCTTCACCCTTTTGGTTCACTCGTGGGATCTCGGGGTTCCCTTTTGTTCTTATGTCTCCGGGCCTCTCTTCCTCCTTCTCTCTGCTTCAGGCCTGGCCCTGGAGCTGGGCCCAGCCGGAGCCACAGCTCCCTGTCAGCCCTCCTGGCTGTACTCTCTCCTGGACTCTCTGACCCTGTTCCTAAGATGGTGCCCACCATATATACTCCCTCTATGTGTGAGCCCAGGTGACTAGCACCCAATGGGCTCCTACTTCTATGCCCAGAGCCCCTCCCCTATCTGCCCCTACACTACTGGGATGTTCCTCCCCCCCTCCCACTCCAGCCAGGGACAGACGCTGTCGTACCTGCACATCTAACTGGTGGGAGTACCGTAGTTCTGTCCCCCGGAAATGGGATGAGTGTAGTGCATGCAGCTAGCTGAGCTCAGTCCCACACTCCATCCTTACCCGGGAGTGGAATACCACACCTCTGGTTGAGGTGCAATACCCCTGTAGCAGCCGAGTCCTCGGGGTGCTACATTCCCCCCTGGTAAATCACAGCACGTCCTCGGGCTGTAAAAGAGTAAACAATATAAAACATACAAAAATATTAAAGTGCACTTACATATAAAACTATAACTCATCCCTTTATGGGAGGTACTTTTCTCTTAAAACGTTACGGGTATAAAACATTTTAACTCTTTTGACGCATAACACATAACTTCCTCATTATTACTCTAGCAGCATATAACTTTCGATATAATCTTGATTTCTGGCCACTGTGCAAATTGGTGACCAGGTAAAAGTGCAACAGTCACAAAAACAGTTCCTTATAAAACCGGTAGGGGGCGCCTTAGGAAGCGCAACTATTTACAGGGTGGCCGCTCTCAGTCCTCGGCCAGTGGGGAAAAAGGGATGGCTGCTCACAGTCCTCAGCCTGTGGGGAAAAAGGGATGGCTGTTCACAGTCCTCAGCCTGTGGGGATAGAGACACACGGGAACAACTCACTAGTCCCAACGGGGACCATATTCTATTTACCAGCAGTTCTTGTACCCTTACGGGTAACTATGTACAGTTCCACTTTATCGTACTTCAGTAACGGCGTCCTCCTGCTCCTTCCCGCGGGTAGTCTTCGAACCCGTCCGGGTCCTCTTGTTCCTCCTCGCACTGTAGCTCTTCCTCGGTCAGTCGGTGCACATGAAGAGCATATGGTCCCTTAGCACACTGATGCCGGGTGAAGGTGACCTCGTCACCCGGGTAAAGGTCACGTCCTCTGTGTCCCTCCGGCAGATGACTCTCGACATCTCTGCAGGTGACAAAGACGTCGCCGGGGGTTCTGTGATCCCGAATAAAGCCCCAACCGTGCTCCAGTTGGAACTTGATTATGGTCCCGGTGGTGCGGGGACCGTGGGCTGCACGGGGGTTTCGCCGGGTCCGACGTTTCTGCTCCGCACTCTGGACTTGCAGCCGCTCCTCGCGGACCCGCCTCTCCCACCGTTCCCGGTCAAAGACCTCCAGCTGTTGCCGGCAGCACTCCGCTCGCTGGGCTGCGGCCGCCCGGGTCTCGTGGGTAAACCCAATGAGGTTTTCTCCGGTGGGGTCCCATTCGAATTGGGCCTCCTCCAACGGGAGCGGGACGATCTTGACAGGCGCCGGAGCTGGGATTAGGGGTTCACACAAGGGCCGTTCCCTCCGGAGTCGTGGGTTGGTATACTCCGGTGGCCATTCGAACGGCAGCCCGTCCGGGCTAGTGTGCTGCGCGTACAGGTCCTCGCCCAGTTGTGGCACTGTGGAGGTAGAGGGCGCTGTGGGGGCAGCGGCGCCCGGGGGCTCTTGGCAATGCGTCCAGGCCGGAGGCATCCTGAAAGTGAAGGGCGCTTTAGAGGCAGCGGCGCCCGGGTCCACCAGGTCTTGCGACCAGGCCGGTGGCATGATAGAGGTAGAGGGCACTTTGGAGACAGCGGCGCCCGGGGGTACTCGATCTTGCGACCAGGCCGATGGCTTAGTGGAGGTAGAGGGCGCTGTTGGAACCGCGGCGCCCGGGGGTACTCGGCCTTGCGACCAGGCCGGTGGCATTTCCTGCTTGGCCGCGTTCTGGATTGAGGCGCGTGACGTCACAGGGGGCGCGGCCGCGGCTCCGGCCGCTTGAGGCCTAGTTTGGAGCGGTGGCGGTGCAGGAACGGGCACGGTCGGTGGGATTTCGGGCTCTGCGACGGGGAGCTGGGGCAGGCTTACGGCTACTAGGCTTGGGGTGGTGACGTCCCCTTTACCTGCTTCCGTCTCTTCAGCTCCTTCCACGGCGTCGTCTCCGGCCTTCGTCCCTCCTGCACCATCCTCAGAGGCTGTCAGACTCCTCGTCTCGGGTGGCGTCCTTTGCCGGCGGGTTCCAGCCTGTAGGGCCATTTCTCTACTCCACTCGGCCATCACCTCTCGCTGCACTCGGGCCATCCTCCGAGCCAAGCCCTCCAGCGCAGTCTGTGCATGCTCCCGATCTCTGGGGAGCTGTGCCAGGATCTCCACCAGGCCTTCTGGGGTGGCGGCCTGCAACAGGCTCCTGACCACAGGGTCGGTGCTGCCTGACTCTCCCTCCATCTCCGGGTGCGATCTCTCCAGACTCCTCCAGGCTGCACCCATCCTCTCTCTTTTGTTCTTGATCCGCCCACACCGAGGGTGGTCCCGGGGCAACTTGGTGATTGTCAGTTCCAGGGGCAGACCCCTCACTCTGATGGACATCTCGATCATCGCAGTCTCTGCTGGTGGGGGCGGTCTCCGCTTTTGGCGCTCTTCTGGGACCAGGCCCACGATGGGAGGTCGTCTCTTGCCACCCTCTGGCACGCCCATAATGGCGTCCGCTCTGCCAGGGCGGGAAATCGTCTCAGATGGCGGGAATCGTCTCCCAATGGCGGGAAACTCCGTGGATGGCGGGAAAAAGGCTGCAGATGGCGGGCAACCGGCGGGAAATGATCCGAGATGGCGTCCGATGGCGGGGACCCTCCGGAACTGGCGGGAGACTTCTTCTTACGGTACATACAAACTTTTCTTCAGGCACGCAGTACCCGGTAGTTGTGGGCACGTAATCCTGCCGACTACGCCAAAGTTGACGCGCCCCTGGGCCTGCTGCTTCGCGCGGCATCGCGCGCACGGGGGAGCTTACCCGGATCCGGATCAGATGGGGGTAGTAGTCTCGTGGCGGTGACCCGGTCCGTGCCCAGGGAGTCAAACTGAGCGGCGATGTATTTGCAGTAGATGTTGTTTAAGTGTCCACTACGCCACCCGTTGAATGCAGCCTTAGGGCTGCCGCTGCAGGACAGTCCGCTGAGGCCGGTGGTACGTTTGTGCAGCGTAGATGGTATAACCCCCAACGGGAGGGGTATGGCCTCAGGGCAGCAGATGTGGATGATGGAGGTAGTGATGGTGCAGCAAGGAGAGTCAGAAACGTATAATGCAGTTTCAGGGTTTTTACTCACAGGTGTTACTTCAGTCACTTCGGCCGGGAGTGACCACCCGAGCCGTGCTGCGTCCACCAGGTGCGGGACTCGGCTAACCCCCAGGCAATTCCGGAGCGTGGTCCTGAGCTCCCCTCTCTCTCTCTCTCTCTCCGGCCGTCCCCACCAGGAATCCACCTTTGTCCGGTTCCCTCGGGTCTCTCAATGGCAAAATCTTTTATGGCTTTCCTGACCCTACTCGTGGTGTACCTTCCTGGTGGATGTGGTGAGGATTGTGGCAAAACTTGACCACGACCTCCGGTTCCTGACTAAGGATGTTTTGCCTCCGTCAGTTTGGGATCCGGCAGGGGCGGAACTACCGCCCGTGCAGCCGGTTCATTGAACGGGGGCCCCGAGGGAGAGGGGGCCCCTCCAGCCTCCAGCAGGGCCGCCATCAGGGCATGACTGCCCTGACTCCAGTATGGGGCCCGGCCGGTAGGGGTCCCCTCGGGGGCCCCCCTCTTGTGCGTCTCTCTCCTCATGGGGCCCCCGGCCCCATGCTATGCGCCGGGTCCGGGACATTTCAGCGCTGAGCTGCGCTGTTGCAGCAGCGCCTTCATGATTCCCCTGACTTCCGGTCATGTGACGGTGCCGTCACATGGCCGGAAGTCAGGAGAACCTGCTGTCAGCGATTTGGACGAGCGCCAGGATTCTGCAGGGATCGCATGGGGGTAAGTATAACAAGTTTTATTTTTTTTAAAATACAATTAACTAGGAGTGGAGAGATGGGAGAAGCACATGTGTGTGTGTGTGTGTGTGTGTGTGTGTCTGTGTATGTGTGTGTGGGGGGGGAGATGGGAGATGCACATGTGTGTGTGTGTGTGTGGGGGGGGGAGATGGGAGATGCACATGTGTGTGTGTGGGGGGGGAGATGGGAGATGCACATGTGTGTGGGGGGGGAGATGCACATGTGTGTGGGGGGGGGAGATGGGAGATGCACATGTGTGTGGGGGGGGGAGATGGGAGATGCACATGTATGTGGGGGGGAGATGGGAGATGCACATGTATGTGGGGGGGAGATTGGAGATGCACATGTGTGTGGGGGGGGAGATGGGAGATGCACATGTGTGTGTGGGGGGGATGGGAGATGCACATGTGTGTGGGGGGGGGATGGGAGATGCACATGTGGGGGGGGATGGGAGATGCACATGTGGGGGGGGGATGGGAGATGCACATGTGTGTGTGGGGGGGGAGATGGGAGATGCACGTGTGTAGGGGGGGAGATGGGAGATGCACATGTGTGGGGGAGATGGGAGATGCACATGTGTGTGGGGGGGAAATTGGATAATGCACATGTGTGGGGGGGGGAGATGGGAGATGCACATGGGGGGATGAGAGAGGTGCACATGTGGTGGAGGGGGATGAGAGAGGGGCACATGTGGGGGAGGGGGATGAGAGAGGGGCACATGTGGGGGAGGGGGATGAGAGAGGGGCACATGTGGGGGAGGGGGATGAGAGAGGGGCACATGTGGGGGAGGGGGATGAGAGAGGGGCACATGTGGGGGGGAGGGGGATGAGAGAGGGGCACATGTGGGGGGGAGGGGGTGAGAGAGGGGCACATGGAGGGGGATGAGAGCTGCACATGGGGGGGTTTGAGAGCTGCACATGGGGGAATTGGGAGTAGGGGGATAATGAGCTGCACATAACGAATGTGGGGTGGGGGAGAGTAAATGATAAATGATGATGGGGTGGGGAGAGCACGGACATGATATAATGAATTGGGGCAGGGGGTGCATGTAAATATTGAATGCGGGGAGCAGGAAGTATAGAGTAGGGGGCGTTGCGGATGCAGGAGTGTGACTGGTAACAAATTGGCGGAAAGAGTAGAGGTTCTAATTAAATTATATATTAAGTGCCTATTTACAGTTAATGGGGGCACAGTGGTGGATTACAATTTATATTTGGAATGGTAGGTTGCCTAATAACTAACCATATATTGATGGTGGATGCACGTCTGTATTCAGCTGCGTAATGTAGAAGTTGGGGAATGTGCTCTAGATAACTGTGTTATTTTATGCAGAGACGAGTCCTGGCTGGAAGACGTGATGGCGGTCTGTGCTGGATGAAGGAGAAAAGCGAAGATGAAGGACTTCACCTAGAGACGTCACCGGTGAGTCAGTCTATTACATGTACACTGTGTATAATGTCACTGGTGATCACTGTATTACCTGTACACTGACACTATATACAGAGCTCCTGTGTATAATGTCACTGGTGATCACTGTATTACCTGTACACTGACACTATATACAGAGCTCCTGTGTATAATTTCACTGGTGATCACTGTATTACCTGTACACTGACACTATATACAGAGCTCCTGTGTATAATGTCACTGGTGATCACTGTATTACCTGTACACTGACACTATATACAGAGCTCCTGTGTATAATTTCACTGGTGATCACTGTATTACCTGTACACTGACACTATATACAGAGCTCCTGTGTATAATGTCACTGGTGATCCCTGTATTACCTGTACACTGACACTATATACAGAGCTCCTGTGTATAATGTCACTGATGATCACTGTATTACCTGTACACTATATACAGAGCTCCTGTGTATAATGTCACTGTACTACCTGTACACTGACACTATATACAGAGCTCCTGTGTATAATTTCACTGGTGATCACTAGATTACCTGGACACTTACGTTATACATACCATGTATAGAGCTCCCGTGTATAATGACACTTATGGTAATATTAGTAATGTGGTGGTAATATTAGTAATGTAGTGGTAATATGTGGTCTGGTCATGGTGTGGCAGTTTTTCTCCCTTCTGTGTGGTATTATTCGGTCACTATGTTGTGGTAATATGTGGTCTGGTCATGGTGTGGCGGTATTCCCTGTATGTGGTATTATTGGTCATTTAAAAAAAAAATGTATATGACACATTCCCTTAAAGAAAACTAAATAAAAATATATCTAAAAAGAGTATTGGATATTTTAAGAAAATTTTAATAGGTTAGAGTAGGGCCCGCCCAGAAGAGTCTACCTTATCGTGGTGGCGGCTTTAAAAATCTTTTGGCCAAAACAAAAGCTGATGGCTATGTATGTGGCGCCGTCACATGGCCGAACGTCAGGAGAACCTGGTGGCAGCGACGTGGACGAGCGCCAGGATTCTGCAGGGATTGCATGGGGGTAAGTATAACAAGTTTTATTTTTTTTAAATACAATTAATTAACTAGGAGTGGGGGGAATCAGAGTTGCACAGGGGGGATGAGAGATGCACATGGGGGGGCTGAGAGATGCACATGGGGGGGTGAGAGATGCACATGGGGGGGTGAGAGATGCACATGGGGGGTGAGAGATGCACATGGGGGGGTGAGAGATGCACATGGGGGGGGTGAGAGATGCACATGGGGGGTGAGAGATGCACATGGGGGGGTGAGAGATGCACATGGGGGGGTGAGAGATGCACATGGGGGGGTGAGAGATGCACATGGGGGGGATGAGAGATGCACATGGGGGGGATGAGAGATGCACATGGGGGGGATGAGAGATGCACATGGGGGGGATGAGAGATGCACATGGGGGGATGAGAGATGCACATGGGGGGGATGAGAGATGCACGGGGGGTGAGAGCTGCACATGGGTGGGATGAGAGCTGCACATGGGGGGGTGAGAGATGCACATGGGGGGTTATGTTTACATAACTTTGTTGCCTTATGAAGGGCAGGGGGGGCCCCCCAAAATTTCTTGCACAGGGGCCCACTACAGTCTGTGTCCGCCCCTGGGATCCGGTGCCCTCTTCTGCCAACCCTTCACCCTTTTGGTTCACTCGTGGGATCTCGGGGTTCCCTTTTGTTCTTATGTCTCCGGGCCTCTCTTCCTCCTTCTCTCTGCTTCAGGCCTGGCCCTGGAGCTGGGCCCAGCCGGAGCCACAGCTCCCTGTCAGCCCTCCTGGCTGAACTCTCTCCTGGACTCTCTGACCCTGTTCCTAAGATGGTGCCCACCATATATACTCCCTCTATGTGTGAGCCCAGGTGACTAGCACCCAATGGGCTCCTACTTCTATGCCCAGAGCCCCTCCCCTATCTGCCCCTACACTACTGGGATGTTCCTCCCCCCCTCCCACTCCAGCCAGGGACAGACGCTGTCGTACCTGCACATCTAACTGGTGGGAGTACCGTAGTTCTGTCCCCCGGAAATGGGATGAGTGTAGTGCATGCAGCTAGCTGAGCTCAGTCCCACACTCCATCCTTACCCGGGAGTGGAATACCACACCTCTGGTTGAGGTGCAATACCCCTGTAGCCGCCGAGTCCTCGGGGTGCTACACTAGAAGGCCAAATATTTTTTCAGAGCTAGATGCTGACAAAAAATTATTTTGAATTTGCAACCTGATGGAGGTCAGTATAGATGGACTAATAGAGAAAGTCCCACACACTGCTAGAAGCCCAAATATTTTTTCAGAGCTAGATGCAGACAAAAAATTATTTTTAATTTGCAACCTGATGGAGGTCAGTACAGATGGACTAATAGAGAAAGTCCCACACACTGCTAGAAGGCCAAATATTTTTTCAGAGCTAGATGCAGATAAAAATTATTTTTAATTTGCAACCTGATGGAGGTCAGTATAGATGGACTAATAGAGAAAGTCCCACACACTGCTAGAAGGCCAAATATTTTTTAAAAGCTAGATGCAGAAAAAAATTATATTCAGTTTGCAACCTGATGGAGGTCAGTATAGATGGACTAATAGAACAAGTCCCACACACAGCTAGAAGGCCAAATATTTTTTCAGAGGTAGATGCAGATAAAAATTATTTTTAATTTGCAGCCTGATGGAGGTCAGTATAGATTCACTAATAGAGAAAGTCCCACACACTGCTAGAAGGCCAAATATTTTTTCAGAGCTAGATGCAGAAAAAAATTATATTCAGTTTGCAACCTGATGGAGGTCAGTATAGATGGACTAATAGAACAAGTCCCACACACAGCTAGAAGACAAAATATTTTTCCAGAGGTAGATGCAGATAAAAATTATTTTTAATTTGCAACCTGATGGACGTCAGTATAGATGGACTAATAGAGAAAGTCCCACACACTGCTAGAAGGCCAAATATTTTTTCAGAGCTAGATGCAGATAAAAATTATTTTTAAATTGCAACCTGATGTAGGTCAGTATAGATGGACTAATAGAGAAAGTCCCACACACTGCTAGAAGGCCAAATATTTTTTCAGAGCTAGATGCAGGCAAAAAATTATTTTGAATTTGCAGCGTGATGGAGGTCAGTATAGATGGACTAATAGAACAAGTCCCACACACTGCTAGAAGGCCAAATATTTTTTCAGAGCTAGATGCAGAAAAAAAATATATTCAGTTTGCAACCTGATGGAGGTCAGTATAGATGGACTAATAGAACAAGTCCCACACACTGCTAGAAGCCCAAATATTTTTTCAGAGCTAGATGCAGAAAAAAATTATATTCAATTTGCAACCTGATGGAGGTCAGTATAGATGGACTAATAGAATGATGCTATGCCCAAAAGATTTTACTTCACTAGGTGCAGTAAAAAAATTGGTATTCTATACACAGGTGGTATATCTTGCAACACAGATAGGCTACTCCACTGACTAACACACTCTGCAATAGGCCAAAAAGGATTAGCTTTGCTAGATTCAGCCAAATGCTGTGAAAAAAACTTGCACAGCACTGGCACAGACCTGCCTGGCAAAAACTGATAGGAACTGATGTAACCTAGTCCTGAAAAGGACTGCAATGACAATTAGTCTTTACTCCCACAATCTATCTATTTAAGAGCACAGACCTGCCTGATAAAAGTCGTAGGAAATGCTGTAACCTAGTCCTTAAAAAGACTGCAATCACAACTATTCCCTACTCCCAAGCTATCTGTAGATTTGTGCGAAAATTGGCTTGAAATTAACAAGGTATAGCGCACACAGCAACAGCGGTGCCGTCTAACACGCAGCTGCAGCAGTGAGAAAATGGTGGCGACGGGGAAAATGGCTTGGTCTTATAGGGCAAGGACATGTGACATACACTGCCAATGACACATGCCCTTGCTTGTGTGAAAAAAAGCACTTCGCTCCGTGTGTGCGCTGCTGATAGGCTGACAGATTGCACCTCCCCACTGTAAATGCGGGAAAGAGAAAAAAAAATGGAGATCTTCATTATTCCTGCAGAGATCCATCCCCTGCCCCTCCCCCCACCCCGCTGTACACTCAAACTGCATATTAACATTAATTTTCATCATTACTGAGAAAAAATCCAGTTATGATTTTGGTGCACGAACAGTTATCGAACATAACCTCGAACAGCCGAATTTTTCTCAAATCGTTCGTGTTCGCCGAACGGCTCGAACACCGCCCAAAACAGCTCGAATTTGAGATTGGCGAACAGTTCGAGTCGAACAACGCTCATCTCTAGTCGGCTTATACTCGAGTATATATGGTATGTTTCTAAAATTGTGCTGATGTAAAGTAGACATGTGGGACATGTTATTTATTAACTATTTTGTGTGACATAACTCTCTGATTTAAAGGCATAAAAATTAAAAGTTTGAAAATTGTGAATTTTTAAAAATTTTTGCCAAATTTCCATTTTTTTCACAAGTAAACGCAATTCATATTGAATAAATTTTACCACTTTCATGAAGTACTGTACAATACGTCACGAAAAAACAATCTCAGAATCAGTGGGATCCGTTGAAGCATTCCAGAGTTATTACCTCATAAAGATACACTGGTCAAAATTGTAAAATTTGGCCTGATCATGAAGGTGAAAACAGGCTTGAGGGGTGAAGGGTTTAAGAAGCCCTCTTACTCTGCACTCATTACCTGTATTAATTGCACATGTTTAAACTTTTTACCTGTATAAAAGACACCTGTCTACACACTCAATCACACCTCAACCTCTCCACACTGGCCAAGACCAAAGAGCTGTCTAAGGACACTAGGGACAAAATTGTAGGCATGCACAAGGTTGGGATGGGTGACAGGACAATAGGTAAGTAGCTTGGTGAGAGGGCAACAACTATTGGCACAATTATTAGAAAATGGAAGAAACAAAAGTTGACTGTCAGTCTTCCTCGGTCTGGGGTTCCATACAAGGTCTTGCCTTGGGGGGTTTGGATGATTCTGAGAAAGGTCAAGAATCAGCCCAGAACTACACAGAAGGACCTGGTCAATGACCTGAAGAGCGCTGGCACCACAGTCTGAAACATTAGCATTAGCAACACTCTGCTCCTTCATGGATTAAAATCCTGCAGGGCACGTAAGGTCCCCCTGCTCACACCAGCACATGTCCTGGTCCATTTGAAGTTTGCCAATGACCATCTGGATGATCCAAAGGAGGCACGGGAGAAGGTCATGTGGTCAGATGAGATCCAATAGAACTTTTTGGTATCAACTCCACTCACCGTGTTTGGAGGAAGAACAAGGGTGAGTACAAGCCCAAGAACACTGTCCCAACCATGAAGGAAAAAGGTGGGGAAAGGTGGGGAAAACATCATACTTTGGTGGTGCTTTTCTGCAAAGGGGGCAGGATGACTGCACCGTATTGAAGGGAGGATGGAGGGGGTCATGTATCGTGAGATTTTGGCCAACAATCTCCTTCCCTCAGTAAGATCATTGAAGATGGGTCATGGCTGGGTCTTCCAGCTTGACAATTGTATCAAATATTTATTTCATGCAATGAAATGCTAATTAATTATGTAAAAATCATGCAATGTGATTTTCTGGATTTTTTATGTTTCTGTCTCACAGTTGAAGTGTAGCTGCGATAAAAATTACAGATCTCTCCATTCTTTGTAGGTGGGAAGACTTGAAAAATCGGCAGTGTATCAAATACTTATTTTCCCCACTGTATAGCTAAAATGTATAGCATCTTTGATGGAAAGGTTCTCATCTTGTGGGCTTGTTATTTATATTAAGGCCACTGCCCCACTATCAGTATTTGGTCAGTATTCGGTCAGTATTTTTTCTCAGGAGTGGGAGCCAAAACCAGGTGAGGAACAATCAGAGAAAAGGTATAATAGAAACAAATCACCAATTCTGCATTTATCACCCACTCCTGGTTTTGGCTCCCACTCCTGAGAAAAAATGACCAAATACTGATAGTGGCATTAGAAATACTAAAGAATGAGTCAGCCCACTTAGGTTTCTATTAACAGCATCAGGGTACGTTCAGTCAGCCATTGTAAAATTCGGATGAGTCACATCTACAAATTGACTGAATCTGTGCACTGATCTGCATAGTGGATCGATGCAGGAGGTGCCATTTGCATGCACTTATATGATCTGTAAATCAGACCACGCTAGCGAATACTGCAATTTTTTTTCACTTAGAACTGAGGTCTGTATGAAAAATATCCCATGTAAACTTGTACATAGGATAATGTTGAATCCTTATGCTCTCTGTTTTCTACACGGAACAAAAATACATTCGACTGAACCCTTACATAACCCTTTTCACTGTGACGCAATATTAATTTTTCGCTCCTATCAGCTGGCATGTTGAACAGAATGCTTAGTCTAACTTTTGCAAATGTAAAAATGTCCATCTGCCCCAGAGCACAAAGTTCTCCCACAGTTTAATGAGGAACATTATCTGCTAATGGCTCACAATGTCCTGTGTTTATGCGAGTAAATGAAAATGATTACCTGCTCAGATGAGAACTAATTAAATACAGAATTGTTCCCCTAATATATGTGAACACTGAGATTGGTTCCTTGGGACATTTGTTTCCCAAAAATGAAATATTTGTTTTTTTGAGAGCCGGAATAATTAGATTTATCTTGGACATACAAATTTAGATTATTCATTTTGGTGAGCAAACACATTTGAAGAGTGATTATTACATATTAAAATTGTTTTTCTCATGAAAGATACAGAATTTTAACTATTACTTTTCTTAAATTTAGAATATTTTTGATCTTATTGTGAGTCTCAGCAGGACATTTCATGTGTGATTTTTTTTTGTACCTTTTACCTATATATATTTTGAGATTAATATTGCTTTCAGAGGAATCTGCCAGTAAGATCCTCCTCCCCCCACTTCTCCAAAACCGCATATACGAGTATGCAGGTCTTAGAAGATATAAAAGTGTCGATAGTTTTGCTTTTCAATTTGTTGCTGCATTCTAGAGAAATGATTGTTTTGATTCATCTGCAAATCAGGCATTAAGTGTTCTGGGCGTGACGGAGCACTTAACAAGCCTCTCAATGTTATTTTGCTCTGAGCACCAGCTTCTTCAGCTTGATTGATAGCTTTCTGTGTGTGTGACGTAAGGAAAGAGGCAAAGAAATCAGACTGTTAGATATCAATCATGCTAAAGAAGCTGGTTCTGGGTGGGGAAACAGAGAAAATAACTTGTAGAAAGTACAAGGATTGGACTTGCAGAGGACAAGGGTGCAATTATTTTCTCTGATGAAGCCCCCTTCAGACTGGGACATTTGTAAGAATGATTGTCCAGAGAAGAAAAGGTGAGCACATCCTGAGACCACCAGGTGTGGGGTTGCTCTTCCTCCAATGGAGGGGGCTCACTCATAATTTTGCCTAAGAACCCTACCGTGAATAAAGCATGGTGTTTAAACATCCTCCAAGAATTACTTCTCCCAACTATCTAGGAAAAATCTGGTGATTAATAATGGTTGTTCCAGCTTGATGGAGCACACTGTCACAAGGCTAAAGTGATATCTAAGTGGCTGGGTGAGCAAAACATTGAAATTTTGGATCCATGACCAGGAAACTTCCCAGATCTCAAACCCATTGATAAGTGATGGCCAATCCCCAAAAAAGGTGGAAAGCCTAAACAGAAATTTTGATAAACTCCAAGCACTGATAAGTCAAGAATGGGTTGACATCATTCATGATTTGGCCCAGAGCCTGATATCCAGCATGACATGGCAAATTGTAGAATTGCTGAAAAATAAAGGTCAATACTTTAAATATTGAGCCTTTGCATGAGCTTGATATATTTGTCAAAGGGTAAAAACTTATGAAAAGCTTATAATTGTACATCATTGAAATAGTTAATTAGGTTCTATTTTAAGCTGATTTCATGCATGTGTGAAACATGGTTCATTCTCACATCAAAAGACACGACCCAATGCCAGGTCTCTTATGACTTGAGCTAACTTCTTCATAAACATATATGAAGAAGTCAGCCCAGATCGGGGGATCCAGCTGTCTGGAACGTTCTTCCAGTCCAAACACGATTCATGTACATGGACCTCATGAACCCGACCTAATTAAAACTTTAAATAGGTTCTGTCAGCAAGTCTGGTACTTGGTTATACTTGCACATTTACCATACAGCATATAATGCAAGAACACAGGATTACTGTGAAACCCAATTCTCCTGGGAAAGACAACTATGCCTCTACCAGCAAAAACCCAGACTACCTTGGTTAAGGGATTATTAGCAATAAGTCACAGTAAATTAAGTAAAAAAACATATCTGGAGATTTGCTGGATAGGGAGAATTGTAGGGTATTTTATAATACAGCAAATTACAATAGTTACAATAGTTGTTAGGGTGTAACAATAAAGGACATTTTAGTTATTGGACCAACCATTTAACGAACATACTGTTCAATGATTGAGATTAGTTGCAGAAGTTCATGTGACTTTTAGTTGTCACTGCAGTTCATAGAGCTATCACATAATAAAGGAAGCCATTCAACATTAAAACACTGTAGAACACTCCCCCTCCCCCCACATGATTTTCCACATACTGATGTTCCAAAGGGATTCACAGGGCTATGTGTTCCAGAATGCTAATACAGAGCTTATAATTGCTCTGATTTAAAGGCAATATAAAGATTTCTCCTATCCAACCAATCACACACGCCTTTACAGCATCTAGCTGGCATCAACCAATCCAATTTGAGCGCTAGCCTCCCGTCACAGTGGAGCATACACAAGCAATGAGTCTTTGTTAGGCTCACCAGGTGAAGTGGATCCTCTAAGCATTAGGTTCGGGTGGGCACACTTTTATGCAGTGAGCAGGAAGACATGTGGGTAGTGAGGACTTGGCACACACAGGAATGCCAGAAGGAACAAGACAGATGAAATTAACCCAGCAGAGATAAATGAAACACAGCAAGCAGAGATAATGGAGCAAACCAAGCATGGAATGCTAGAGTCTCCACCCCAAGACACAGGTGTGTATCTAAATGGGCCTTAAATAGGTCTAGGAAGTAGGAAATAGGAAGATGATGTCATTGAGCCACTCCAAGCAATATACTAAACCTGACGTGGAACACAACAGAGGGCAGCAGACAAGGGGAAGAAAATGGAGACATGTGTGTAACAATATCCCCCCTCTTAGGGCCCCTCCCAGATGAGCCAGTGACAGCAGAAAGAAGATGCTTAGCATGAAATCTCATGAGCAGGATTGGAGCATCTACGTCCTTATTTGGCACCCAGCAACTTTACTCAGGACCACAAGTCATTTCACAGTCCAGAATTTGGTTGATTCCATACTCCGTGATTGGATCATAAGCAGAAGGAAGAACTGTTTTGACTGCAGAAGTGGACCTGTTAAGGGCCAGAGGTGACCTGCGGATGGAGAGTCGGAAAACGAAGAGGCAGAAGCAAGGACGTACTCAGGCTCTGTCACGTCTTCCCTGTGGTTCTCTTTGGTCCCATGCCCGGAGAAGACATCTGCAAAGTTCTGAGGAGGCAGAAAAATCAGAGGCAGCGGATGCAGAGCAGAGTTTCTGAGATGGTTGTGGTGGAATTTTAAAGCAGTTACCAAAACAAGATGATCCCCAATCAATGACTGGAGTATGTAACCGTAGCCACGGAAGTCCCAAAAAGACATGAGCATCAGAAAGTGGCAAAATTATATCCTCAACGTGTAGTACACCAAACTGAAGAGCCACCTTCACTGTCCGGAATTGGATAAGACCACCTGGAATTGTGGAGCTATTCACGCAGGTTAGCTTCAGGGGAGTCTGCGAAGAAATAAAAGGAATTTTCAGCGTCAGAGAGAAGCCTATAAAATTCTCTGCTGCCCCTCACTCAGTAAGCGATTTTACTGGGAACACAGAGGAATTGTTAAGAAATGGATACACAAGTAGGTGCTATTAAGTTATCATTAGTAGAGGAAAGAGTTAATCCTAGGATAACACCTCCCTCCTTGTCTAGGGACTGAAGTTCTCCCCATTTGGCCTTCAGTTGGAACAATTTGTGTGATAATGATCTTATAACCAGAGTCCACCATTAAGGTCACAGGATCTTTCAGATGGAGATAATCTGTTCCAGCCAAACTCCATGGGTTTTGGCTCAGCCATTCTGGGGCGAGATTTTGAAAATGTAGTGGAATATGAGACACGGGAATTAAGAGTTTTTTCCTTATACCATTCTTTAAAACACAAGTATACTGGGTATAACATTTATTGATAATAATTTAAAAATGCATAATAAAAGATGGGGAAAGGAATCACAGAAAAGGAAGGCCACAGAGGTAAGTATCAGCAGTACTCAGATGAACATGCACAAAAATAAAGTAAATATATCAACCAATTCTCCACATGAAGTGTTAAAATATTATATATGCAGGTAATAAAGTGAAACAGTGGTAAAGTGCAATGTGCTAATATACTTCCCACAATATTAGATGTATAAAAAATAACAGACAAAGTGAGAATGGTGTGCAAAGATCAGACATGTGTTACATATTAGGCTGGTACTGACCCGTGAGGCCTGGATCCAACGCGCGTTTCGCCGGAGCTTTCACAAGGATATCATATCCTTGTGAAAGCTCCGGCGAAACGCGCGTTGGATGCAGGCCTCACGGGTCAGTACCAGCCTAATATGTAACACATGTCTGATCTTTGCACACCATTCTCACTTTGTCTGTTATTTTTTATACATCTAATATTGTGGGAAGTATATTAGCACATTGCACTTTACCACTGTTTCACTTTATTACCTGCATATATAATATTTTAACACTTCATGTGGAGAATTGGTTGATATATTTACTTTATTTTTGTGCATGTTCATCTGAGTACTGCTGATACTTACCTCTGTGGCCTTCCTTTTCTGTGATTCCTTTCCCCATCTTTTATTATGCATTTTTAAATTATTATCAATAAATGTTATATTTTATATTATATCTAGTTTATGTGTCATATATATAGGTTTTATGGTTAAATAGACACATTTACATATATATTTTCTCTTACACCCCTTTCTAATTGTTACAAGTATACTGGGGTAGCAAGGGAAATCAAATCATCAAGGGAAGATGGCAAATCTCTGCCAGCGAGTTCATCTTTGATCCGTCTGGATAAGACAGCCAGAAGAGCGTCATTGTTCCAGGTCAGAGCAGCGGATAGGGTGCAGAACTGGATGGTATAATGTCCCGCAGAGCTAGTTTCTTGTCTGAGTCACAGTATGGAATCAGCGGTGGAGTGGACAGGACCCTGTTCATCAAATGCTTTAAGGAAAGCAGACAGGAAAGATGTTAGGGAATGCATCATAGGGTCATCCCTCTCCAACAATGGCGCAGCCCATGCCAAAGCATCCCCAGACAGCAAAGATAAAGTGTAGGCCATAGGTGTGTGTCTAAATGGGTCTTAAAAAGGTCTAAGGAGATGATGTCATTGATCCACTCTGGGCAACCTACAAAACCCGACGTGGAGCGCAGCAAGGGGCAGTAGACCCAGGGGAAGGACATGGAGCCCGGGATAACTGAGACAGGTGTGTAACAGTCTTGTTTAGTAATGATCGGGTTTCAGCCTTCCTTACCTCGGCCATGTCTCTGAGCACCTGGTACTTCTGGGTTCTCCAGAGAGTAAGCAGTTCCGGAATGACAGCACTGGAGGATAATGGGTTCCTAGTCGCTTCACGTTTAATTCTTCTCAAATCTCTAGAAGTTAATTTGCATCTTTTATTCTTAACACCTTTTTTGCAACCTGTTTGACAATTTGCAACAAACTTTTGATGGTTCTGTGATCACACCACAGTATGTTAGCAATTTCAAGAGTGCTAAATCCCTCTTTAAGACATTTAACAATTTTTCACTTTTCAGAGTCGGTTTTCTTTTTTGGCCCTTTTTGCCTGAGGAAAACGAGCTGCCTAATAATTCTGCACACCTTGATAAATGGTGGGGATATCCTTAGCCCGCACCCTCCATCATTACACACATACACATCACCTGATCTGCTTCATCCAATCAGCATTCAAGATTGAAGTTAGAAAATCTGCATAAAAATGATGATATGGTCAAAATACTATAATGTTATCATGTGTGATACAGTCCATGTATCTAATCCTAACATGTGATACAGTCGGTTGAGCAATGCATCTAATTATGTCATATATGATAGTCTGTAGAGCTGTGTATCTAATCCTACCATGTCTGATACAGTCTGCAAAGCTTTGCAACTAATCCTATCATGTGTGATACAGTCTGCTGAGCTGTGTATCTAATCCTATCATGGGTGATACAGTATGTTGACCTGTGTATCTAATCCTACATTGTGTGACACAGTCTGTTTCTAGTCCTATAATGTTTGATATAGTAAGTGTATCTTAATCTATCATGTGTGATACACTCTGCTGAGCTATGTATCTAATCCTATCAAGCATGACTCAATATTTGTATTGAATCCTGTTATGTGTGACAATCTGCAGAATCAAGTATCTAATCCTATCATGTGTGATACAGTACAGTGGAGCTCGGTGACACTGTCCACATCTCAGTATCTCTGCACTGTCATCCTAAACTTCATCTTCCCTTAGACTATGTTCACACACGTTGGGTTTTTCAGCGTATTTTGCTGTAGATTTTTATGTAAATTTTCAGCTGCGTTTTGCAGTACCAGTAAAGTCTATGAGAAACCGGAATTCTCTGTTCACACATGTTGTTTTTTTTTTACTGCTTATTTTGTGACTTGCAGCCTTTTTTTGGAAAATAGAGCGTGTCACTTCTTTCAGCGTTTTTTCACCCATAGGAAGTAATGGATGGTAAAAAAAATGCTGAAAAAAATGCACCAAAAAAGCAGGTACCATTTTTTTCGGTGTTTTTGATGGCAAAATAGAATGGGGTTCTTTTCTTTATAGAACTTTATGTACATGCCTAAACAGAGACAGGACAGTGAAAAAATGCTGAAAAAGTGTTGAAAAAACGCGCAAAAAACGCAGCAAAGCCTGCGTTTTTGAAGCAGCTGATTTCCTGCCAGAGATTGGGTTTTGCTGCTGATTTGTGACGCTGAAAAACCCCATGTGTGTGAACATAGCCTTATCCTTTTACAAATGCCTAGAAGAGGAGAGGAGTTATGTCACACACACGAGAGCAGATCTTGCCCACATTTGCAGCAGTCGTAAAGCAAACTAGTTGTACACTAGGTTTTCATCGCACATTTAAGCAGCTGCTCGGCCTTGTGTTTAAAAGTTTAAAATATCAAATCTTTTTAAATTATTTTTTTCATATTTTACTCCATTGAAAAATTAAATAATACTTTACATTTTTTCAATAGTTTAAAAACTTTTTTGATGACACATTCCCTTTAAATAAGAAAACAAATTAAAAGAAGAATAAGTCACAAATGAAAAACGAGGAAAAAAACACCAAAAACTAGACTAAAAAAAAGTGCAAATGCAATAATGAATCAGACCATAGCAAATACAAGTACATATGTAAATGTTATAAGACATTACATTAAAGGTTTGATGTATCAGACCGGCAACAGATTAGGCAAAAAGTTAGGACATTTGAATTAGATACTTGGAACCCCTTTAAGGAGTAAACGATGTAACATGGGAGCAATTCTGATTGTGCAATTGTATCACTTATAATGGAACAACTTCACATTTTTACCTTTAGTGTTGGATTTAATTTCTTATATATAGTTCCCATATTTTCTCTTACAATTCACGGTATTGTAGTTACTCAAGGTGACCTCTAGAGGGTACTTTTGCACTAGTTTTCATGCCATTATGTTGAATTAGGAAAGATGTGAACTTCAAGGTTTTAACACCAGTCAGTTCATGGCATTCTTCACAAATACAGTCCTGGGGACGGCTTCAATTTACCTATAGACTTAATATTGATTTTATTAAACATTGTTGATGTCTATGAGGCCAGCAAGCGCCTTTTGGTTGTTCATTGTTGTACTTGTATCAAAATGTCCAAAGTCTCTCACTCAATACAGATATATTAAAATTACACAGAGAGATAGTTCTATCTTATCTTGTGTGTATTGTGAAAGGCCATTTGGAGTATGTACTATTAAAAACATGGCACCAGATAGAAACGAAAGACTCAACGGGCAAAAAAATAAGACCATGCACTCATTATACATAGTGTTCTCTACCTGTACTACATGTACTGTGCTGCTCTCTACCTGTACTACATGTACTGTGCTGCTGTCTACCTGTATTACATGTACTGTACTGCTCTCTACCTGTACTACATGTACTGTACTGCTGCACACCTGATTAAGCGCACAATACGGCTCTCTCCCTGTACTACATGTACTGTGCTGCTTTTCATCTGTATTACATCTACATCATATACTGTACTGCTCTCCACATGTACTCCACTGTTATCTAATTCTACATCATGTACTATACTGGTCTCCACCTTTTGTTACATGCATGCACTGCTCTCTACCTGAATTACATGTACTATAATAATAAATAATCTTTTTATTTATACAGTGCCAACATATTTCGCAGCGCTTTACAATTCAGACAATATTGGCACTGTCCCCAGTGGGGCTCACAATCTAAGTCCCCTATCAGTATGTCTTTGGAGTGTGGGAGGAAACCGGAGAACCCAGAGGAAACCCACGCAAACATGGGGAGAACATATAAACTCCTTGCAGATTTTATCCTTGGTGGTATTTGAACCCACCAAGGCTGCAGGGCTAACCACTGAGCCACTGTGCTGCCGTTACTGTACTGCTGTCTACATGTACTAAATGTACTGTACTGCTGTACTGCTATCTACTTTCACATGGTATATCATACTGCTCTACACTTTGCTGCAATTTAATGGTAATCAGAAAAAAACAACCACTTGCAAGCAACTTGTAAATGTATCCTTTTATTTATTCTGTGTGCTATTTACCTGCAGATGTGGGTTTAATCTGCAGGTAAATAGCATTAAAATGCTGCCTGGCCGCCTTACTAGATCCACTGCTCACTTCCAATCATAGAGGCATGCATGGAGTAGTTACAACTACCGCTCATCATCCTGTGAGTGGCGGCTGTAATCACTCCCTGGTCCTTTGACTGACAGCTCGCTCTGCGCTTAAAACTTACAGAGAAAGCTGTCAAAGTGACAGTTTGTGGCGATTGTAACTGCTCTGTGCATGCCTCAATGGAAAGCAAGTAGCTACAGGGAGGATATGTTTATTTCCTCCCATTCATCATTTTTAGTAAGGCGGCCAGGCAGCATTTTAAAGATATCTACCTTAAAGGGGTTGTCTGATCCAAACCGATAAGTCTGCAGTCATTCTGTGTGACTGCAGACTTATGATTCCCCCCAGTGCAGGCACTGTGCGCTGCAGGGATTCACTGGTTTCTGAGCCGGGACCGGAGAGTATGTATGAGCTATGCATACTCCCGGCCAGACCCCATCCAGTGGGCATGGCCTCGCTCCTTACACTTGTATGGAGTGAGGCCGTGATATCTAGGCCACGCCCACTGCATGGCCTCGTCACTAGACATGGTAAGGCCTCACTCAATACAAGTGTATAGAGCATGGCCATGCCCACTAGACCGGATCTGGCCGGGAGCATGTATAGTTCATACATACTCTCCGGTCCCGGCTCAGAAACCAGTGAATCCCCGCAGTGCACAGTGCCTGCACTGGGGGGATTCATAAGTCTGCAGTCACACAGAATGACTGCAGACTTATCGATTTGGACCGGACAACCCCTTTTAACCCTATATCTGCAGGTAAATAGCTTATAGACAGGTTCTGTAGGGCAGGATGGGGGTTGTAGTAATCTAGCACCGATGTGGCTTAGCGTAGGCACATACAGGAAGATGTTGCATTTACTCAGAACTTGGCTGTATAGCCTGGTAAGATGTTGGTTTAGAATCAAGGTACCTTGACATTATAAGAAAAAATAAAAAACTATTTATTAACATTCCTCGCCCCAGGATGAAGAATAGGAAAAATTCAAATTTAGGAAACAGTGTGCTTCTGTAATTTTGAGATGCTATGGAAACTAGTAATAAAAGCAGCAGATTTGAAGATAACTCTGGGGAACATAAAAGTCTGCACAACTTAACAAAGACTAATGTATGGAACATTTACATTGGCCCAGTGAATAGAGGGATAGTTTATCATGGAGTAATATGGGGGAAATGCTGTTACTTCAGCGTTTTTATGTGACCTCGTATGTCTTCTGCTTGTGTCATGGTGTAACACATGTCCTAAGTGATCTGCGCTACTTCCCAACTGAGTCCCAATATTTGTTTCCCCAGCTGCTGGCCTCAATCTGTATGCACATTCTGAAAGACGACGTTCAGCGAGCGCACCGCTGATTTGCTGTGCATGTATATGTTTACGTGGTGAGTGACATACCTGAAATCTAGACAGAGAACAGTCACCTCAGAACAACTGACTGACCTGAATGGACCTAGTGAGGCGGCAGACCTTACATCAACCGAGCCAGAGATAATGTATGCGAGTTCACTGCCTGCAAAATACAGCGTGGAGAGCTAGGACAAATGGAGACATTACAGGAAAGGCATTTACAAAGCTCCAACATACATTACTAAAAGTATTACTTATCTCCTGAACAAGTATATTAGGGTGTAATGACACAGAGAAACATGTATATTAGGGGAAACATTTACAGCTGTTATATGCTCCGACTGTAAGGGCTCGCTCACACCGAGTCCGATCCGACAAAACTTCAGATCTCACTTGGACCAATGTTATGCTATGGGGCCCAGCACATGTCCAATTTTTTCCTTGGTCTCAGCCATGCAAGTCAACGAGTCATCAGACTGCACTCGGAAGATATCTGAGTACAATCCAATTTCCACAGACTGACAGAATGAAGGAGATTAAAAAAGTGTATTAGGTGTATGTGCACCAAAAGAAATATTCACTAGGAATGTACAGTATATTGTGAGGGAAATTTTCACACACATTTGTTAAAGGGAATCAGTCACCAGGTTTTTGCTCTCCATCTGAGAACAGCGTAATGTAGGGGCAGAGACGCTGTTTTCGACAAGGTATCACTTACTGGTCTGCATGCTGTCATTTTGATAAAATTACTGTTTTCTCTACTTCAGATCTATCAGTATACCCGCCCACACCACTGATTGGCAGCTCTTTGTGTACACTGTTCATAGACAGAAAGCTGCCAATTAGTGGTAGGAGCTATACAGGGCTCATGAATTTGGAGGACAACATGGCAGCAGGTTTACTAGTCTTCTAGTGATTATCTCCTGCTTATAAATCTGTGATCTGCAGCAAGTAGCCCAGTAATTGACGCATCACTGCAATTAGGGTCTCTGTCCAGGGCCGGCTCCAGGTTCGCGTGGGCCCCAGGCGAAAGAGTCTCAGTGGGTCCTTTTAACACATATCACGATTCATGATGCACAGATACCGCAGAGAAATATAGGTATACAACTCAGGGCCCAGGCTATCCCCTCATCCTTCACATATGCAGACATGCACACACACACACACGGTATGTAGACATACACACACACATGTTATGCTGACATGCACACACATTCATTACACAGACATGCACACACATACACACACAGTACACAGATATGCAAACGCACACACAGAGTACACAAACATACACACACATACACACAGTACACAAACATACACACACACAGTACACAGACATGCACATGCACACACACAGTACGCAGACATGCACACACATACACACACATACACACAGTACACAAACATACACACACACAGTACACAGACATGCACACACACAGTACGCAGACATGCACTCACACAGTGCGCAGACTTTGACACACACGGTACACAGACATGCACATACACAGTACCCAGACATGCACACACCCAGTACTCAGACAAGCACACACACAGTATGCAGACATGCACACACAGTACACAGACATGTGCACACACATAGTACACAGACATGCGCACACACACAGTACGCAGACATGCACACACACATAATACACAGACATGTGCACACACACAGTGGGCAGACATGCGCACACACACAGTATGATGACATGCCCACACATACAGTAAGCAAACATGCGCACACACAGTATGCAGACATGCGCACACAGTACACAGACATGTGCACACAGGATGCAGACATGAGCAACCATGCAGACATGCGCACACATGCAGACATGCGCACACATGCAGGCATGCACACACATGCAGGCATGCACACACATGCACATGGTACACAGATAAACACTCATACAATACACAGACACGCACATATACAAACATATACACAGATACATACATATACAGACATACATATTTGAACACAAGTTCTTGAAAACACATATAAAACAGAGACCCTGCTGTGTCATTACTACTAGACACAGCCACATAGTGTACTGCATGCGGCCATGTCTGGTAAAGTGACAGCAATCAAACAGCGCCATAGGTCCTGCATAGATGCTGGGGGAGTGGCCCGGAACCGATGGTGAGTGGGCCCCCCTGATGGTCCAGGGCCCCGGCACTTGCCCAGGTGCACCGGGTGCTGACGCCAGCCCTGTCTCTGTCCCTACATTTTGCTGCTCTCACATTTGGTGGCAAATACCTGGTGACAGATTTCCTTCTTAAGCTTGTGGGAATACTTGCTCTTATTTGAAATCTTTCTTCACATAAATTTCTATGGACATGGCATTAACAGCTCATAATAGGGGCTGAATTATCATTTTTTTATTATTTTGGATTAGTATTTGATCATAGCAGAGTACACTTATTTATAAAATTAAATAAAGCCTTAACTTGATTTTCCAGAACTTTGATATTGATGAACTATCCTAAAGCGATCAAGAGGGCTGTTGGCCAAACAAAGCTTCAGACGATCATTCGGCTGTCAGCCATCTTGGCCATCTCTTTGCTGAACAAGCAAAGCCGTCACCAGACATGTCCGGCAACAGCTTATCTCTGGGAGAATAAAGCAATCGGCAGTCCGAAAGTGATATCTTCCACGAGGATCAGTTGTCCAGGGCTCCCATACACATTAGACTGTAGGCCGAACCCTCGATATGTTTGGTCGACATTAGTCTTATTTGTATAGAAGCCTTAAGGCATCAGAGATCATCTGAGTCCTGGCACCTTCAATTTTCAGCTAATTGAAGGGGTCAGAAACTTAATAGTTTAGCAAGCAAAGCATACAGTAAACCTCTGCAGCTCAGCGGGTGAAATTCACAGCTACACAATGCACGGAGCTGTACTTGGCAAATAATGAAGGCTTGTGGGCTAAGTAATAAATATTAAAGTCCTTGAAAATCCACCTGAAGAAGACGTCTCAAAATAACATGGTAATTTAAAATGTAATTACTTCAGGTATTAGAATCGGCAGTGAAATACTTGAGGAAATCTCTAGATATGGGTTACAGTTGAAGGTTTACTTAAGGTTTAGGGGTGTGAGAGAACTTTGAAAAGTTTGAAAGTGGGAATCCACTAATCCACTTAAATGTGTAGAGATTGTTCTATAATTTTAAACATTGTGCAAATAGTGGTTATTGTACATCAATGTGCCAATTTTTCTGTAGGGTAAATTTTAGCTTTTAATGTATTTTCTTTGAATAGTAAAAGTTGGTTTGCATATTTCCAATTTCTATTTCCTTCCATAGATTCAACATGATTTGGTGAGAATTAACCTATAGCAGTGGTGGCGAATCTATGGGGGCACTCAGAGCCCTCCATGTGGGCAAGCCCACCAGGCCCGGGAGACCCCGCTCCCTTCTTCCCATGTTCAAATGTATTTGCTTCTTTTAGATGTGAATACATTTGAACAGTGCTGTCCTGGGACTGGGCAGAGGAGCGCCGATCAGTCCCAGGTCAAAAGTGCAGCAGTGTGATGACGTCATCACGCTACTGACCTCATCACACAGATGCCTGCGTCGGGGTCACAGAGGAGCAGAGAGGAGCCGAACAATAAATGTGTCATTGTGGATGGGGGGAGGGGGCAATTGTGAAAGGGGCACAGTTTTGACAGTTTTACTAGAGGCAGTGTGTGGGGATAGGGGGCTGCTTTATTCAGAGGGACACTGTGTGTGTGTCTGTGTGTATATTTTGCAGAGGGTCAGTGTGGGTGTGGGGGGGAGGAGTATTTTGCATGCCTCCTGTGATGTCTACACTAGCCCCAATGCCTCTTGTGATGTCCACATCAGCCACAATGCCTCTTGTGATGTCCACACCATCCAAAATTCCTCTTGTGATGTCCGCACCAGCCCCAATGCCTCCTGCGATGTCCTCATCAACTCCACTGTCTCCTGCGATGTCTGCACCAACTCCATTGTCTCCTTCAATGTCCGCACCAGCTCCACTGTCTCCTGCAATGTCCATACCAGCCCCAATGCCTCCCACTATGTCCGCACCAACCCCAATGCCTCCCACGATGTAGCCATCTATAAGATTCTTGCACTTCTCAGCTGGAATTTTCTCTCACTCTTCCTTTGCAGTTTATGGGTTCTTTTTCCCAAAGGCAGATTTCAGCTCACCCCAAAGATTTTTGATGGGATTGAGGTCAGGGCTGACCATTTTAAAACAGTCCATTTTTTCTTTTTCAACCATTTCTGTGTATGTTTAGATGTGTGCTTTGGGTCATTTTCTTGCTGAAGGACCCATGATCTTCGACTAAAACCAAGTTTTCTTACACTGTGTAGGATATTTTGCTTTAAAATCTCTTGATAATTCTCTGATTTCATAATTCCTGTCATACGGTCAAGGCCTCCAGTACGGAATGCAGCAAAGCAACCCCACAGCATTATGGATCCTCCACCATGCTTAACTGTTGGTAAGGTGTTATTTTCCTTATAAGTTTAATTGCGCTTTGCATTGCCAAAAAGCTCTGTCTCTGTTTCATCTGTTCACAGAACATTTTCTCAGAAGGATTATGGTTTGTCAAGGTACTCTTTGGCAAAGGTCAGTCGTTCCTTTTTATGTCTCTTATTCAGCAATGGTTTCTTCCTTGGCCTTCGCCCATAAAACTCTGCTTGGTTTAGTGTGCGGCGTATGGTACTTGTTGAAACCATGACCACAGACTGTTCCAGGTTGGCCTTCAGGTCTTTGGATGTTTAACGTGGTGCTTTTTCCACCATTCGCACCAACCTTCGAAGACATCTCTTGTCAATTTTCCTCTCCCCACGCCCGGGGAGGTTCTTGACGATTCCATGCTTGGCAAACTTCTTAATAACATTGCGCACTGTTGAAACTGGGATAGCAAGGTTTTTGGAGATGTCCTTATACCCTTTGGAAGTCTTGTGTTTGCTATAATAGCAGTTCTGATGTCCTCAGACAACTCCTTTGTCTTCACCATTGTGACAAAAGAACAGGGCCTACCATGTGGCTTTTTTTTAGCTCTGAAGTCATTATTCATTGGCTAATTCATGTCACATGGGCACCAACAATTAATCACAGTTGAATTTCTTTTGTGATTTACCATAAGCGAGTCAAAATGTGTTTCCATACTAAATTAATTTAAAGGGTGCCAATACCAGTGAAACAGCAAGCTTTAGGTTTTTATATTTTTCCCTCCCATTGTTTTTTGTTTTAATTTATTGTTTATCATTTGCTCTTTTGTATTTAACACGAGTCTCTATACAAAAAAACTGTTTCACTTAATTAATTTTTTTCAGGAGATATTCCACATTATGTACTTAAACTTCATGGGTGCCAATAACGATGAACAGGATTGTGTAATAAGCACAATGACATATGAAAAAACATCACATACTGTATATTATATACTGCAAGTGCACATCTGCTCCATTCATAATTACATAGGTTGAAAAAGGACCAAGGTCCATTAAGTTCAACCTTCCTCCCCAATTGTACATTTTGTCACTAATTTAACTATAACCCACAATGTTACGTGTACTGAGGAATTCATCCAGCCCTTTTTTAAAAGCTGTTCTAGTGTCTGCCATTACTACCTCTTGCAGTAGGGCATTCCAAAGTCTGACTACTCTGACTTCAAAGAACCCTTTTCTATTTAGCTGCGGAATTGCCTTTCTTCCACCAGTAATGAGTGCCCCCTGGTCCTTAGTATGGTCTTTGGAAGGAATAAGTCATGTGCCAGTACTTTGTACTTACCACACATATATTTTTACATATAAATGAGATCCCCTCTGAGGTGTCTTTTTTCTAAGCTAAACAAGCCCAACTTTTCCAACCTCTCTACATATGAGAGGCCTTCCATCCCTTGTAATAATCTAGTTGCCCGCCTTGGAACTGACTCTAACTTCTAAATATCCTTTTTAAAATGTGGAGCCCAAAACTGGATCCCATACACTTGATGTGGCCTCACAAGTGATTTACAAAGGAGTAATTGCGGGATTTAACTGTCTTTTTATACACCCTAAAATCTTGTTTGGTTTTGTGGCTGCTGCCTGACATTGAGTACTGTGGCTCAGCTTACTTGTAATTAGAATATCCAAGTCCGTCTCCTGTTCTGTAATCCCGATTATGCTCCCATTTAATGTATATGCAGCAATAGGATTTCTTCGTCCTAGGTGCATTACTCTACATTTATCTATATTAAACCTCATTTGCCAAGTGTGTGCCCATTCAGTCATCTTATCCAGATCGTTCTGCAATATCGTAATGTCAAGATCAGATTTTAATATCCTACATAGTTTGGTGTCATCAGCGAAGACTGACACTTTACTCTCAATCCCATCCACAAGGTCATTAATAAAGAGGTTAGAAACAATCGGTCCTAGCACAGATCCCTGTGGTACCCCACTGCTGACTTTGTTTCCTGCCTTTTAGCCAATTCCTTACCCATCTGCATATTGTTTCCCTCAATCCTTGCTTCTTTAGCTTCAGTATAAGGCTGTTATGTGGTACAATATCAAATGCTTTTGCAAGGTCCAGATAAATCAGCCGCATTTCCAACATTCAGATTTGCACTTACCTCCTCATAGAACCTCAACATGTTGATTAGACACAACTAGTGATGAGCGAGCACTAAAATGCTTTGGTACTCGTTGCTCGGGTCGCGCAAATTGGAATACTCGGGTGCTCGACCCGAGCAACGAGCCCAATGTGAGTCTATGGGAAACTCGAGCATTTTTCAGGCCGCTCCCCCCGGCGGTCTGCAGAGGGCCTAAAAATTGCCAAAATCGATGGGAACAGTGCTCAAATGACATGGGAACAGCATGGGGAAGACCCCTGGAAGCATTTCTGACTCCCAGGTCACTGCTGTCAACAACATTGTCAGAGTATTACGCCACTTTTACGGACTCACAATAAAACATACAAAAACGAAACCAAAATGGATTTTCCTGGGAAATATGTTAAGGAACATCCTTTCCAGGGTAATGACTTGTATATACGGCAAAATAAATAACCAAAGCCAAAAATACTCCTCCACACCTTGAGCTATGTTAACACGTAGCGTTTTTGATGCGTTTTTGCACTTTTGCATTGCTTTCAACAAAGACAAATGCATTCACTAGGAAATGTGATTTTAACATTTTACAACCTTATCTGGCCATGTGGTGTGTGACACATCATCAGACACAGCATGGGTAAGACCCCTGGAAGCATCTCTGACTCCCAGGTCACTGCCTAAAAGTGTGCCCATCATAAGTGATCCTTGGCGCATGTGAAGATGCCTCCCGCCATGCACCTGTCATTGCAGACTTGAAACAATCACCGTCCATGTCCTTGTCCCAGTGCAACGTTCAGTTGTCCCTACCCCATTCCTTGGAATGCAAGCGTAAGTATGCAGCCAGCCACCTACACTGCCAAATTTTTGACAGCTGCTTGCACTTCAAATGTGGCCTTTTAGGCTCGTGGAGATGGAAGCTGTCCACAATCTTATGGCGACAGCGACCTGGTATCCATACTCGGTCCCCAGCCGCCACTATTTTTCCCGGTATCGTCTCCGCCTTCCACAAGCACGGGTCCCACAACATTACCCGTTCCCTCCCCAGTGCACTTACTGGGAAGGACCACCTTACCACAAACACGTGGAAAGGTGAATGTGGCCAAGGACGGTACGGAGCCAGTCCACAGCTTTTTTTTGCTGAGTTGTATTTAGCTCGGTGAAAGGACTGGCATAGAGGGAAACCGTATCTACTCTGTGTGTAATTTCTCCCAGGAAGTCCTCTAATGCAGCTTGTTGCAGAAGCAATGGCGGCCCGTCCAACATCAACTCGCACTTGTCGGTGGTGCTTTGACACACAAACATCTTTCTTTGCGCATTTACTTTACTGAATACAGAGTTGGACAATGGCCTGATCTGCAATGCGATTTAAGAAATAACATGCATAAGCATGTCCGATCTACATTACAAAAGCGGCCATAGAGTGTCCGGGAACGTTCCCCCACACTTTTCTTAGCCAGGACTGCTTCTCGGCAGGGTTGGATGGTCCCACCAGAGAATCCTCTGGTGTGCCCTGGCTTCTACCTCAGGAGAGTTCATGATAGCGCTAACTTTACAGCTGCTATGGGGCTCTTGAGCGGGGGAGAAAGGTGAACACTCAAAATCAAATGCTCTGGTGGGCACAATGTTTTTCAATCTGAAACAGCTTCTCAATGGGAGTTGTATTTCACCACAGCCATATTCTTTAGCTCGGTGAAAGGACTGGCATAGAGGGAAACTGTATCTACTCCAGCTGCCATTTAAAGACACATAGAGCAGGGCCACAGTAACAAGTACAACAAGTTCCCATTAGAAAGGATAGGGTCTGCTATACATATAGGGTATGCAGTGAGTCCAACGGCTGACCAATTTTAGGAAAAAAAAACACTAAGAATTTAAAGACACATAGAGCAGGGCCACAGTAACGATAAATTCTCATTATAAATGAGAGGGTCTCCCATAGTGTTGGCCTATGCAGTGAATGCAAGAGCTGCCAAAAATTGGGGGGCACTCCAATGCCCCTTGGAAGAGACTTAGAGGGCCTCATAATAAAATGTTCCCATTAGAAAGGAGCGGGCCTTCTATACTTGTAATGCCCATGCAGTGTATTGGCTGATAAACATTTACCCCTGGGGGGTATACATTTAAATACTGTATAATATTATTTTTTTTACGGGCATCATAAACACCCTTTAAAAAAATTATGTGGGTGTTGCATCACGGACCACGGTCACCCTGGTGATATGGTGGTGGAGGATGAGGAGAAGGAGGAGGACAAGAGCAAATAGCCAAAATCAAGAAGCGTATACCCTTGTGTGGGTGTGAAGAGGTGCATGGGAACACACCTCCCAAAAAAATACACTGGATTTGAGTTTATATTACGCTGCTATCATTCGGTGGTGTTAAAAAGTCTGGCCCAATCCAGCCCCTGTTCATTTTTATAAGAGTCAGCCTGTCAGCATTTTCAGTTGACAGGTGGATGCGCTTATCAGTTATTATTCCACCAGCGGCACTAAAAACCCGCTCTGATAAAAAGCTAGCGGCAGGGCAGCCTAGGATCTCCAAGGCATAGAGAGCCAGCTTGGATACCCAATAATCAAAAGGCACAGAGGAATCACGATGGACGTTGGTACGGTCGGCAAGGTACTCTCTCAGCATCTTTCCAAACTTTTCACTCTTTGTGAGAGTACCCCACACTTCAGGGCCTGTGCAATTGGAGGGTCTCAGAAAACTGTCCCAGAACTTTGACAGTGTTCCCCTGCCTCTGCTGGATTGCATTTGTGTCTCTCTCACCTGTACTCCTTGGTTGTCCAATGAACTGTGACCTCTACCGCCAGCGATTTCAGATGGGAATTTTTTTAATAGTTCCGCAACAAGGGCCTTCTGGTACTGCCCCATTTTTGTAGACCTGTCCGCCTCAGGAATAAGAGATATAAAGTTCTCCTTGTAGTGTGGGTCTAGAAGTGTCACCAACCAGTAATGACTGTCACCCAAAATTTTGAGAACGCGAGGGTCATGGGAAAGGCAGCGTAACATAAACTCAGCCATGCTTGCCAGACTGCTAACAGGCAATTCTTCCGTGTCCTCACCAAGAGGATGACTGACCATGCTCTCCTCCTGCTCCTCCTCTCTGTCCTCTGGCCATCCACGCTGAACAGACGGTATTGTAGTTGTGCAGGTAGTACCATCTATTGCGCATGAAACTAGCTCCTGTTCTTCCTCCTCCTCCTCTTCCTCATTGTCACCCAATCCACGTTGGGATGAGATGAGGCTGGGCTGTGTGAAATCAGCCTGTATGGTTCCTTGCTCCATCTCATCGTGCTCCGCCTGCAATGCATCCTCTTTGATTGTGAGCAGAGAGCGTTTCAGAAGACAGAGAAGCGGGATGGTGATGCTAATTATCACGTCATCGCTGCTCACCATCTTGGTGGAGCCCTCAAAGTTTTGGAGGATGGTACATATGTCTGACATCCATGTCCACTCCTGAGGTCTTATGTGTGGAGTCTGAACTGAATACAGACGGCCTTGTTGATGCTGGTACTGAACAACTGCCCTCTTCTGCTCACAATTCCTTCCCAACATCTGCAGTGTAGAGTTCCAACGCGTGGGGACATCACACACCAGTCTGTGAGATGGAAGCTGCAAACGCTGCTGAAACATGGCAAGGGTGGCAGAATCTGTAGGTGACTTTCTAAAATGGGCACACAGGCGGCGTACTTTAACAAGCAGATCCGTTTGCTCTGGGTAGGATTTGAGAAACCGCTGAACCACGAGGTTAAGCACATCGGCCAGGCATGGTATGTGTGTGAGCTCGCCTCACCTCAGAGCCGCCACCAGGTTCCGGCCATTGTCACACACGACCATGCCTGGATTTAGGTTCAGCGGTGTAAGCCACAGATCTGCCTGCTCTTTCAGAGCTGTCCACAACTCTTCAGCATTGTGCAGTTTGTCACCTAAGCATTTTAGCTTCAGCACAGCCTGTTGCCGCTTGGCCGAGGCAGTGCTTCCAGCTTGTGACTGATGCGGTCATTTCAGAGATGGAGGCTGAAAAGGAGGAGGAGGCTGAGGAGGATGAGGTGCTGGAGCTGTAGACTGTGGGGGCAGCCCTGTTTGACCTAGGGCCCGCAATGCTCGGCATCGGGAGGACGTGTTCCATCCCAAGGTCCGACTGGGTCCCGGCTTCCACTATGTTAACCCAGTGTGCTGTCAGCGAGATATACTGTCCCTGCCCACAAGCAGTTGTCCACGTGTCTGTGGTTAGGTGGACTTTCCCGGTAACTGCGTTGTTGAGGGTACGGCTAATGCTTTAAGACTCGTGCTTGTGTAATGCGGGGACGGCACACTGGGAGAAATAGGAGTGGCTGGGGACGAGTACCGAGGGACGGCCGCCGCCATCAGGAATGCTTCTGTCTCCACAAGCCTAAAAGGCAACATTTCGAGCGCAAACAGTCGTGAAATGTGGGAATTTAGTACTGTGGCCTGTGGGGCGCCTGCATTCCAAGGACTGTGGTATGGACAACTGAACGCTGCGCTGGGACAAGGACGTGGACCTGCTTCCTGATGCTGCTACTTGAGAGTGTGTAACGACAGGTGCAGGGCAGGAGGCATCTTCGCATGGACTGGGGATTGTCTTGCATGCACAACAGTGGAAGAAGCAATGGTGCCACCCGCAGACACTGTTCCTGGACCCTGGGGTTTGACCCACAAAGTCGGGTGCTTTGCTGCCATGTGCCTGATCATTCTGGTGGTCGTCAGGCTGGTCGTTTTGCAACCCCTGCTGATGCTGGCCTGGCAGGTGGTGCAAATGGCCTTTTTGGGGTTATCGGCAGAGTCTTTAAAAAACAACCAGACTCAGGAAGACCTAACAGTTGTACTGGCAACTTCCTTCGTGTTGGTGTTACGGGGAACGGTTGCCTGCCTTCTTTCTGCGGCCACCACACTGCTTCCTCCTGCCTGTTAAGGTGCTCTGCCTCCCTCCCCCTGTGTGCTGCTGTCCTCGCTCTGCATGTCCACCTGCCAGGTTGAGTCAGTTACTATATCATCCCCCACCTCGTCTTACACTTCCGCACTCTGGTCCTCCTCCTGATTTTCTGGCAATTGTTTCTCATCATCGTCCACCTCTTGGGACACTTTCCCACCGTCGCCTTCATGTGACCGTGGCTGCTCAAATATTTGGGCATCGCTACATGCGATCTCCTCTTGCCCCGCTTCAAGTGGACTGGTCAAGAGGCCTGAATCTATAAATGGGAAAGTAAACAGCTCTTCGGAGTGTCAAAGTGTGGGATCAGTTGTCTCTGGACACTCGGCATGGTGGGAGGAAGGAGGTTTAGGGTGAGGAATATGCGGTCCAGACTCACAGCTACTGAGACTTGACCGTGTGGAAGACAAGGTGGTGGTGGTGGTGGCTAAGTGACTGGAAGCATTATCTGCTATCCAACCAATAACCTTTTGACACTGCTCTGTTTTCAATAGTGGTGTTCTGCGGTCCCCTATTAATTGGGACAGGAAGGTCGAGCGAGAAGATGTGGGTGTTTGTTGTGGCACAATTTCAGCTTGCCCATAGCCTCGGCCTCTGCATGTACCATCATCACCATCACGTCCAGTTCCCCGTCCCTTGCCACGTGCCTTGTTCATTTTAAATGGAAGACAATATGTTCCACGCTCACACCAAATGACTGAATTTGGAACGAACTTATATGTGATCCGTGTGACGGACAAACCACAGTTTAAATACCTGACCTGTAGGTAACTGTTTTGAACAGCAAACCGGTGTCAAAAACTTTGCTGACACACTGAAAAAAAAATTTAATGGAGGGCAGAAATGGCAGTATTTTCTGAAAACGTATATGTGATCCGTGTGACGGAGAAAACACAGTTTTAAATACCTGGCCTGTAGGTAACTATTTTGAACAGCAATCTGGTGTCAATTGCTTCACTGACACACTGCAGCAAATTTTTAATGAAGATCTGAAATGGCAGTATTTTCTGAAAACGTATATGTAATCCGTGTGACGGAGAAAACACAGTTTTAAATACCTGGCCTGTAGGTAACTATTTTGAATAGCAATCTGGTGTCAATTGCTTCACTGACACACTGAAACAAATTTTTAATGGAGGCCAGAAATGGCAGTATTTTCGGAAAACGTATATGTGATCCGTGTGACGGAGAAAACACAGTTTTAAATAGCTCGATTTTTAGCGCTGTAATATGGAGGGACCTGGCTGTATTCTGCAGTGCCAACAAGCAAATGGTGCAGAAAAATGGTGTTCTCTGGATTGTTTTTTAAGCAAATAATGAGGATTAAGATCCAAAAAAAAATATTTCTGGCCCCTGAGACCTGGGCCTTTGTCTAGAAATATCTAACAGCAGTAGAAGGCAGAACTGGAATGGAGCCTCTTATGCTATGTGCACTGCAGTCTGCTATATACCCTGCCTGCCTATATACACTGCCTGCCTGCCTATATACAATGTTTGTTGAGATGGATATGTGTCTCTAATATAGTCTGTACACATACACTAACTAGAAACAAGCGAATCTCTTCCTAGCTCAGCAGCAGTTCTCCCTACACTGTCTGATTCCGGAGTGACTTTGACGAGTATGGCAGCGCCAGGTTTGATATAGACTTGATGACGCTGTGCGGCCAGCCAATCACTGTAATGCCACAACCAACATGGCTACAACATTACAGTGAGTGGCAGGCAATTCCTGTATGTTCATTGGCTCTCTAAAGAGCACCAAACATGCAGGGAGGAGACCCGAGCTCCTGCTGAGCAACCCCGGAAATATTCGGCGAGCGCCAAGCATGTCGAGCAGTGAGATGCTCCGGTGAGCACCGAGCAGTAGCGAACATGCTCGCTCATCACTAGACACAACCTATTTTCATGAATCCATGCTGATTATCATTTATTATATTATTCTCTGCAATATAACTCTGCAGGTCTTCTCTTATAATGCCCTCAAAAACTTTTCACACTACCGATGTCAGACTTACCGGACGGTTGTTACCTGCATCCACCTTCTTACCTTTCTTAAATATCGGTACCACGCCAGCCATTCTCCAATCTTGTGGCACAAACTCTGTTAGAAGAGAGTCTAATAATATGAGATACAGTGATCTGTCAATTACTGGTATCAATTCCCTCAGTATCTGTGGATGAATAACATCGGTACCGGGGGATTTGTCAATATTTCATTTGCTCAGACGTAGGCGTACTTCTTTTTGTGTTAAACTAGCTATATCAGGTGGTGAACTTTGATTTTTGCCCTGTTGAAAGATCCCTGGAACAAACGGTTTGTTATTGAACATGGATGAAATGCGCTTGTTTAATATCTCAGTCTTTTCTTTGTCCTCTATAATTATCTTGTTATTATCGTCTTTTAAGGGGCTGATACCATCTTTTTTTTTTTTTTTTTTTGGCATTGATGTATTTCTACATTTTTTGGGGATTTATTTTAATGTGACTGGCAATTTGTTTCTCCGTAGATAACTTTGCTAGCTTGATTTCTTTTTTTGTATTTCTTGTTTAGGTCTTTATACTCCTGAAATGGTATTTGTGGAATCTCGGCTTTCAAGATTTTGAATGTCCTCTATTTTTGTCTTACTAAACTTTGTACTGTCTTATTTATCCATAATGGTTTCTTTTTATTCCTGGACATTTTATTTCCAGAGGGTATAAATTTTCTTCAGGATTTTAGTAGTATATCCTTAAACATGCCCCATTTATGTTTGGTATCCCCAGTTACCATGATATGGTCCCAGTCTACACGATTAAGCTCTTCTCTTAATTTGTTAAAATCAGCTTTCCTAAAGTGCCAGGTTTTTGCATTTCCCCTATGAGTGTTTGATTGAAAATTACATTGAAACTCACCATATTATGGTCGCTGCATCCCAAATGCTCCTGGACCTGTAGATCTGAAATTGTATCTAGTCTATTTGACAGGACAAGATACAGCAGATTACCTGCCCTAGTTGGTTCATCTACCAGCTGAGAGAGGTAATTGTCTTGAATTGCAGTTAAGAACTTGCAGCTTTTAGCACAAGATTCTATGTCACATTGAATGTCTAAATAGTTAAAATACCCCATAATAAGGACCCTATTATAATTTGCTGCCTTTTTAATTTGTTGCAGCATTTCATCCTCTACCAGTTCAGCTACATTAGAAGGCTTATGGCAAATTTCAATTAGCAGCTTTCCATTGTTGCCATCTCCATGTACATTTACTCATACTGACTCTACATTATCGCAGCTCACCCCAATGTCATCATTAAGCACTGGTCTTCACTTGGATTTAACCAAAATATACACACCTCCACCTCTTTTGTCTTTTCTGTTCTTTCTAAGTGTAGTGTAACCATCTATATTTGTCACCCAGTCATGACTTTCGTCCAGCCAGGTTTCCGTGATGCCCAACACATCGTATTATGTGACCGACATAAGAGTCTCCAATTCATTCTATTTGTTTCCAAGACTTCTTGCATTTTCCCAGCAGACATTTAATACTATTAGCACATTTGTTACTCCTACTCAGCTCCCTACTTTCCTTGCATATCCTGGCCTTCAGCTTCTCTCCTAGTTCCCTGTAATCATTTTTAAGGACTTTCCACCTCCCTTTAACTTTGTCATTGATACCGATGTGTACCATGACCACTTGGTTTTCCCCACCCAGCAAACTGTCTATTTGACCCACAATATGCAGAACCCAAGCACCCAACAGACCACACACTGTTCGGCATTCACGGTCTCGGTGGCAGATGACCCTGTCTGTCCACCTAATTATAGAGTTCCCTACCACCAACATCTGTCTGGTCTTTGCTGCACTCCTATTTCCCTCCTTCCTACAGCAGTAATTTTCCTGGCTGCTAGGAGAAACGTCCTACTGCAGTGATCCCAGCCCTGGGCTTGGTTTCCTAATATCAGCCAAACAGGCATATTTACTAGGTTGTGCCAGATCAGGATTGGGCTCCCTGGAACTTTTCCCCCTACCCCTTCTTCTAACTGTTACCCAGCTACCTACTTCTGGGTCCTGATCTTCACCACCTCCACCCTCCTTCATATCACTGGCCCCAGCCAGCGCAAGCTCAGTGAGCTCTAAACTCCTCTCCAGGTTTGCAATGCTCCTGAGTGTTACAAGCTGCACATATAGATCCATTACTTGGGCTTCCAAACATGTAACATCGAGCGCAGACATATTCACCCTCAGACGGCTGTTCAAGGCATGCATACATCTCACAAGAGGCAAACCTGGTAGCATTGTCCATGGAGCACATACTAAATGGGGTAAACCATGCAGATAAAAGCAGAAAAACTAATGGAAGGCTAGTAAGGAAAACACTAAACTATGCTCTTGTGTTAAACTATGATATTGTATTTACCTATGCACTTATCTGCAGCCCTTGTGTAGCACCCTGAGGATTCGGCTGCTACAGGGGTATTACACCTCAAGCCAGAGGTGTGGTATTCCACTCCCGGGTAAGGATGGAGTGTGGAACTGAGCTCAGTAGGCTGCATGCACTACACACATCCCATTTCCGGGGGACAGACCAATGGTACTCCCACTAGAGAAATGTGCAGGTACGACAGTGTCTGTCCCTGGCTGGAGTGGGAGGGGGGTGGAACATCCCAGTAGTGTAGGGGCAGATAGGGGGAGCAGTCTGGGTAAAGCTAGGAGCTCATTGGGTGCTGGTCACCTGAGCTCACACATAGAGGGAGTATATAAGGTGGGAACCATCTTAGATCAGGGTCTTTGTAGAGGTTTGGTCAGTCAGTCTGTCAGTCTTTTGTAGAGTGAGTCAGAGGAAGAGAGCAGAGGAGAAGAGCAGCTCCAAGGCCCAGAGAGAGAGAGGAGAAAGAAGGACCCAGAGGGGGAGAAGAGAGAACTCCAAGAACCCAAGATTAGATCAGCGGGTGAAGAGTTGGCACAAGGGTACCGGATCCCAAGCTGGTGGAGGGCCCTAATCCTTAGCCAGAGACCGGAGGTCGTGGGCAGGATCTGCCACGACCACCCACTAAATCCACCCGGAAGGCAGACCAGGAATAGGGTCAGGGAACCCAGAGACAAGGGTTTACCAACAAGAGGCCCGAGGGAGCCGGACTTAGGTGGATCCCTGGTGGGAAAGGCCAGAGAGAAGGAACGTCAGAAAGGGAGCTCAGGATCACGCTCCAGAATTACTTGGGAGTTGGCCGAGTCCAGGACCTGGTGGACGCAGCACGGCTCGGGCGGTCACTCAAGGCCGGAGTGACCAGAACAACAGCAGTAAGTAAAGACCCTGAACTGCACAGCCCGACTCTGAGTCTCATTACCATCCTCCCTGCACCTCCACAACCACCATCCTCTACACCTGACCCCCTGAGGCTATACCCCTCCCGTTGGGGGTTTTACTACCTGAGCTGCACACACATCACCAGCCTCAGCGGACCCTGCTGCAGCGGCGGCCGTATTGACCGCAATTCAACGGGTGGCGTAGTCGACACTAAAGAACATCCAGCAACATCTGTAGGACTGCCACACACTGAGCTTGACACCCTGGGCACGGACCGGGTCACCGCCACTCGGAGACTACAACCCCCATCTGATCCGGCTCCGGGTATCCCCCAAACAACACTGGCCCAGGGGGCGCGTCAACTTTGGCGTAGTCGGCAGGATTACGTGCCCGCAACAACCGGGTACTGCGTGCCTGAAGAAAAGTTCACCGTTACCTTAACAAGAAGTCTCCCGCCGGTTCCGGAGGGTCCCCGCCAACGGACCCCATCACAGGTCGTTTCCCGCCGGTTGTCCGCCATTTGCAGCTTTTTCCCGCCATCCATGGAGTTTCCCGCCACTGGGAGACGATTCCCGCCATTTCCAAAGATTTCCCGCCTTGGAAGAGCGGACGCCATTATGGGCGTGCCAGAGGGTGGCAAGAGGCCACCTCCCATCGTGGGCCAGGTCGAAGAATGGCGCCAAAAGCGGAAACCGCGCCCACCAACAGAGACTGTGATGCTGGAAGTGTCCATCAGCGTGAGAGAACTGCCCCTGGAACTGACAATCACAAAGTTGCCCCGGGACCACCCTAAATGTGGGCGGAGACAGAACAAGAGAGCAAAGATGGGTGTCGCCTGGAGCAGTCTGGAGAGAGCGCACCTGGAGACAAGAAGTCTGGAGAGGAGTCCAGAGAAAGCCTACCCGGAGATGGAGGGAGAGTCAGGCAGCACCGACCCAGTGGTCAGGAGCCTGCTACAAGCCACAACTCCACTAGGCCTAGTGGAGGTCCTGGCACAGCTCCCCCGAGACCGGGAGTGTGCACAGACTGCGCTGGAGAGCCTCGCACGGAGGATGGCCCGGGTACAGCGAGAGACGTTGGCGGAGTGGAGCCAAGAGATGGCCCAGCAGACCGAAACCCGACAGCGGAGCACGCCACCCGAGACGAGGAGACAGACCGCCTCTGAGGATGGTGCAGGAGGACTGAAGGCCGGAGACGGCGCCGAGAAGGGAGCTGAACGGACGGAGGCAGGTAAAGGGGACGTCTCTACCCCGAGCCGGGAAACCGCGTGCCTGCCCCAGCTCCCCGTCGCAGAGCCCGAAGTTCCCCCTGCCGTGCCCGTCGCTGCATCGTCACCGCCGCCGACTAGGCCTCAACCGGAAACCGCGGCCGCGACCCCTGTGACGTCACACGCCTCGACCTCGAGCGTGGCCAAGCAGGAAATACCATCAGCCTGGTCGCAAGGCCTAGTACCCCCGGGCGCCGCTATTCCAACAGCGCCCCCTACCTCCGCGGAGCCACCGGCCTGGTCGCAGGGCCGAGTAACCCAGGGCGCCGCCGTTCTTACGGTGCCCTTTGCCTTTAGGGTGCCCCAAGCCTGGTCGCAAGGCCTGGTCAACCCGGGCGCCGCTACCATCAACGCGCCCTCAACATCTAGAGTGCCGCACCTGGGTGAAAATCTATTCGCCCAGCATACGTGCCCGGATGGGCAGCCCTTCATATGGCCCCAGGAGTACATTCAGCTGGAACTCCAGAGAGCAAGGCCCATGTGCGAGCCCCTGATTCCGGCTCCGAAGCCTGTAAAGAGGACCTCGCCCCCGCTGGAGGAGGCACAGTTTGAGTGGGACCCCACCAGAGGAGACCTCATGGGGTTCACTCAGGAGACTCGGGCGGCCGCAGCGGAGCGTGCAGAGTGCTGCCGCCAGCAGCTCGAGGTCTTCGAGAAGGAGCGGAGAGAGAGGCGGGTCCGGGAACAGCAAGCACAGATAAGGAGCGCGGAGCAGAAGAGCCGGACCAGGAGGAACCCCCGTGCAGCTCATGGTCCCCGTACCACCGGGACTGTGATAAAATTCAACATGCAGCATGGGTGGGGCTTCATTAGAGACCATCATACCCCCGGCGACGTCTTTGTGACCCGCAGAGACGTAGAAAGCCATCTGCCGGAGGGACACAGAGGTCGTGACCTGTATGTAGGGGACGAGGTCACCTTCACCCGGCTCAAGTGTGCCAAAGGACCCTACGCCCTCCATGTGCATCGCCTGACGGAGGAGGAGCTGCGATGTGAGGAGGAGCAAGAGGACCCGGACGGGTCTGAAACTGAAACCAACCAACAAGAAAGAGCAGGAGGACGCCGTCGTTGAAGTACGGTAGAGAGAGACTGTATAAAGTTGCCCGTCAGGGTACCAAGAACTGTTACTTATTTAAAATATGTTCCCCGTTGGGACAAAGTGTGAACTGTTAACCCGTGTGTCCCTATTCCCATTACCTGGCCGAGGACTGAGAGCGGCCACCTTCCCCTTGTATATAGTTGCGCTTCCTAAAGCGCCCCCTACCGGTTTTATAGGAAACCATTTTCTTTAAGAGACTGTCGCACTTTACCCGGTCACAAGTTGCACCGTGGCCGGAGGAGCAAGAGTGTTTACAAGAATGTTATTTATGAAAAGTTTTATATGAAGAGTTTATTGCTGCTGATGATATATATGATGTTTTATATGTTTATATGTTTATGTTTATGAAAAATAATTGTATGTTTTGGATGTTTTTGTATCTTACAGCCCGAGGACGTGCTGTGATTTACCAGGGGGGAATGTAGCACCCTGAGGATTCGGCTGCTACAGGGGTATTACACCTCAAGCCAGAGGTGTGGTATTCCACTCCCGGGTAAGGATGGAGTGTGGAACTGAGCTCAGTAGGCTGCATGCACTACACACATCCCATTTCCGGGGGACAGACCAATGGTACTCCCACTAGAGAAATGTGCAGGTACGACAGTGTCTGTCCCTGGATGGAGTGGGAGGGGGGTGGAACATCCCAGTAGTGTAGGGGCAGATAGGGGGAGCAGTCTGGGTAAAGCTAGGAGCTCATTGGGTGCTGGTCACCTGAGCTCACACATAGAGGGAGTATATAAGGTGGGAACCATCTTAGATCAGGGTCTTTGTAGAGGTTTGGTCAGTCAGTCTGTCAGTCTTTTGTAGAGTGAGTCAGAGGAAGAGAGCAGAGGAGAAGAGCAGCTCCAAGGCCCAGAGAGAGAGAGAGGAGAAAGAAGGACCCAGAGGGGGAGAAGAGAGAACTCCAAGAACCCAAGATTAGATCAGCGGGTGAAGAGTTGGCACAAGGGTACCGGATCCCAAGCTGGTGGAGGGCCCTAATCCTTAGCCAGAGACCGGAGGTCGTGGGCAGGATCTGCCACGACCACCCACTAAATCCACCCGGAAGGCAGACCAGGAATAGGGTCAGGGAACCCAGAGACAAGGGTTTACCAACAAGAGGCCCGAGGGAGCCGGACTTAGGTGGATCCCTGGTGGGGAAGGCCAGAGAGAAGGAACGTCAGAAAGGGAGCTCAGGATCACGCTCCAGAATTACTTGGGAGTTGGCCGAGTCCAGGACCTGGTGGACGCAGCACGGCTCGGGCGGTCACTCAAGGCCGGAGTGACCAGAACAACAGCAGTAAGTAAAGACCCTGAACTGCACAGCCCGACTCTGAGTCTCATTACCATCCTCCCTGCACCTCCACAACCACCATCCTCTACACCTGACCCCCTGAGGCTATACCCCTCCCGTTGGGGGTTTTACTACCTGAGCTGCACACACATCACCAGCCTCAGCGGACCCTGCTGCAGCGGCGGCCGTATTGACCGCAATTCAACGGGTGGCGTAGTCGACACTAAAGAACATCCAGCAACATCTGTAGGACTGCCACACACTGAGCTTGACACCCTGGGCACGGACCGGGTCACCGCCACTCGGAGACTACAACCCCCATCTGATCCGGCTCCGGGTATCCCCCAAACAACACTGGCCCAGGGGGCGCGTCAACTTTGGCGTAGTCGGCAGGATTACGTGCCCGCAACAACCGGGTACTGCGTGCCTGAAGAAAAGTTCACCGTTACCTTAACAAGAAGTCTCCCGCCGGTTCCGGAGGGTCCCCGCCAACGGACCCCATCACAGGTCGTTTCCCGCCGGTTGTCCGCCATTTGCAGCTTTTTCCCGCCATCCATGGAGTTTCCCGCCACTGGGAGACGATTCCCGCCATTTCCAAAGATTTCCCGCCTTGGAAGAGCGGACGCCATTATGGGCGTGCCAGAGGGTGGCAAGAGGCCACCTCCCATCGTGGGCCAGGTCGAAGAATGGCGCCAAAAGCGGAAACCGCGCCCACCAACAGAGACTGTGATGCTGGAAGTGTCCATCAGCGTGAGAGAACTGCCCCTGGAACTGACAATCACAAAGTTGCCCCGGGACCACCCTAAATGTGGGCGGAGACAGAACAAGAGAGCAAAGATGGGTGTCGCCTGGAGCAGTCTGGAGAGAGCGCACCTGGAGACAAGAAGTCTGGAGAGGAGTCCAGAGAAAGCCTACCCGGAGATGGAGGGAGAGTCAGGCAGCACCGACCCAGTGGTCAGGAGCCTGCTACAAGCCACAACTCCACTAGGCCTAGTGGAGGTCCTGGCACAGCTCCCCCGAGACCGGGAGTGTGCACAGACTGCGCTGGAGAGCCTCGCACGGAGGATGGCCCGGGTACAGCGAGAGACGTTGGCGGAGTGGAGCCAAGAGATGGCCCAGCAGACCGAAACCCGACAGCGGAGCACGCCACCCGAGACGAGGAGACAGACCGCCTCTGAGGATGGTGCAGGAGGACTGAAGGCCGGAGACGGCGCCGAGAAGGGAGCTGAACGGACGGAGGCAGGTAAAGGGGACGTCTCTACCCCGAGCCGGGAAACCGCGTGCCTGCCCCAGCTCCCCGTCGCAGAGCCCGAAGTTCCCCCTGCCGTGCCCGTCGCTGCATCGTCACCGCCGCCGACTAGGCCTCAACCGGAAACCGCGGCCGCGACCCCTGTGACGTCACACGCCTCGACCTCGAGCGTGGCCAAGCAGGAAATACCATCAGCCTGGTCGCAAGGCCTAGTACCCCCGGGCGCCGCTATTCCAACAGCGCCCCCTACCTCCGCGGAGCCACCGGCCTGGTCGCAGGGCCGAGTAACCCAGGGCGCCGCCGTTCTTACGGTGCCCTTTGCCTTTAGGGTGCCCCAAGCCTGGTCGCAAGGCCTGGTCAACCCGGGCGCCGCTACCATCAACGCGCCCTCAACATCTAGAGTGCCGCACCTGGGTGAAAATCTATTCGCCCAGCATACGTGCCCGGATGGGCAGCCCTTCATATGGCCCCAGGAGTACATTCAGCTGGAACTCCAGAGAGCAAGGCCCATGTGCGAGCCCCTGATTCCGGCTCCGAAGCCTGTAAAGAGGACCTCGCCCCCGCTGGAGGAGGCACAGTTTGAGTGGGACCCCACCGGAGGAGACCTCATGGGGTTCACTCAGGAGACTCGGGCGGCCGCAGCGGAGCGTGCAGAGTGCTGCCGCCAGCAGCTCGAGGTCTTCGAGAAGGAGCGGAGAGAGAGGCGGGTCCGGGAACAGCAAGCACAGATAAGGAGCGCGGAGCAGAAGAGCCGGACCAGGAGGAACCCCCGTGCAGCTCATGGTCCCCGTACCACCGGGACTGTGATAAAATTCAACATGCAGCATGGGTGGGGCTTCATTAGAGACCATCATACCCCCGGCGACGTCTTTGTGACCCGCAGAGACGTAGAAAGCCATCTGCCGGAGGGACACAGAGGTCGTGACCTGTATGTAGGGGACGAGGTCACCTTCACCCGGCACAAGTGTGCCAAAGGACCCTACGCCCTCCATGTGCATCGCCTGACGGAGGAGGAGCTGCGATGTGAGGAGGAGCAAGAGGACCCGGACGGGTCTGAAACTGAAACCAACCAACAAGAAAGAGCAGGAGGACGCCGTCGTTGAAGTACGGTAGAGAGAGACTGTATAAAGTTGCCCGTCGGGGTACCAAGAACTGTTACTTATTTAAAATATGTTCCCCGTTGGGACAAAGTGTGAACTGTTAACCCGTGTGTCCCTATTCCCATTACCTGGCCGAGGACTGAGAGCGGCCACCTTCCCCTTGTATATAGTTGCGCTTCCTAAAGCGCCCCCTACCGGTTTTATAGGAAACCATTTTCTTTAAGAGACTGTCGCACTTTACCCGGTCACAAGTTGCACCGTGGCCGGAGGAGCAAGAGTGTTTACAAGAATGTTATTTATGAAAAGTTTTATATGAAGAGTTTATTGCTGCTGATGATATATATGATGTTTTATATGTTTATATGTTTATGTTTATGAAAAATAATTGTATGTTTTGGATGTTTTTGTATCTTACAGCCCGAGGACGTGCTGTGATTTACCAGGGGGGAATGTAGCACCCTGAGGATTCGGCTGCTACAGGGGTATTACACCTCAAGCCAGAGGTGTGGTATTCCACTCCCGGGTAAGGATGGAGTGTGGAACTGAGCTCAGTAGGCTGCATGCACTACACACATCCCATTTCCGGGGGACAGACCAATGGTACTCCCACTAGAGAAATGTGCAGGTACGACAGTGTCTGTCCCTGGATGGAGTGGGAGGGGGGTGGAACATCCCAGTAGTGTAGGGGCAGATAGGGGGAGCAGTCTGGGTAAAGCTAGGAGCTCATTGGGTGCTGGTCACCTGAGCTCACACATAGAGGGAGTATATAAGGTGGGAACCATCTTAGATCAGGGTCTTTGTAGAGGTTTGGTCAGTCAGTCTGTCAGTCTTTTGTAGAGTGAGTCAGAGGAAGAGAGCAGAGGAGAAGAGCAGCTCCAAGGCCCAGAGAGAGAGAGAGGAGAAAGAAGGACCCAGAGGGGGAGAAGAGAGAACTCCAAGAACCCAAGATTAGATCAGCGGGTGAAGAGTTGGCACAAGGGTACCGGATCCCAAGCTGGTGGAGGGCCCTAATCCTTAGCCAGAGACCGGAGGTCGTGGGCAGGATCTGCCACGACCACCCACTAAATCCACCCAGAAGGCAGACCAGGAATAGGGTCAGGGAACCCAGAGACAAGGGTTTACCAACAAGAGGCCCGAGGGAGCCGGACTTAGGTGGATCCCTGGTGGGGAAGGCCAGAGAGAAGGAACGTCAGAAAGGGAGCTCAGGATCACGCTCCAGAATTACTTGGGAGTTGGCCGAGTCCAGGACCTGGTGGACGCAGCACGGCTCGGGCGGTCACTCAAGGCCGGAGTGACCAGAACAACAGCAGTAAGTAAAGACCCTGAACTGCACAGCCCGACTCTGAGTCTCATTACCATCCTCCCTGCACCTCCACAACCACCATCCTCTACACCTGACCCCCTGAGGCTATACCCCTCCCGTTGGGGGTTATACTACCTGAGCTGCACACACATCACCAGCCTCAGCGGACCCTGCTGCAGCGGCGGCCGTATTGACCGCAATTCAACGGGTGGCGTAGTCGACACTAAAGAACATCCAGCAACATCTGTAGGACTGCCACACACTGAGCTTGACACCCTGGGCACGGACCGGGTCACCGCCAATCGGAGACTACAACCCCCATCTGATCCGGCTCCGGGTATCCCCCAAACAACACTGGCCCAGGGGGCGCGTCACTTGCTCTGCTAAGCAGCCTCGCTTAGGCTATGTGCCCACGATGCAGAAATGCTCTGGATTTTTCCTGAGCGTTTCTGCATCTCCCTGGCAGAAAAAACGCTTGTGGATTTTACATGCGGATTGTACATGCGTTTTTCCTGCCAGGGACAAGCGGAAGTGAAGCGTTTTTCACATGCATTTCTGCATGCAGGTTGTCAAGCGCTTTCCAAGCAATTTTACCATCACTTGGAAAGTGCTTGGCAACTGTGTCACAATATATAAATCCATGCCACCGGCATGGATTTATATAGTGTGACTGTAAAAGAATGGTAAAAAATAAAAAATAAATATTATACTTACCTTCTGATAGCCCCCAGTGTCCTTATCCGATCCGTCCGGTGTCCCCGCTGTCTCGTGGTGGTCTAAAAGGACCTGCCATGACGTCTTTTAGTTGTGTGACGGGTCACGCGACCGTCGACATCAGCGGTCGCGTGACCCGTCACATGACTAAATTACTTCATGGCAGGTCCTGTTAGACCATCGCGAGCTGCCGGGAAGCCAGGATGGATCGGATAAGGACACGGGGGGCCATCAGAAGGTAAGTATAATGTATATTTTTTATTTTATTCTTTTTTTTACAGGTACTATGGTACCCGGGTCTGGAGGAGAGTCTCCTCTTCTCCAAACCCAGGTACCATCCGCACATTGAACCGCATAATATCCGCATGTTATCCGCATGTGTACATGTAGTGATGCGGATATTATGCGATTCAGTGCAAGTCAATAGCGAAAATAATGGGTAGTGCTGCGTATTTTTCCGCAATGATAATCCGCAGCGGAAATTTCCGCAGCATGTGCACAGCACATGCAGATTATCATTGGGGAGCATGGCAGGCCTTCTACCAAGCATTTTTTAATTGTTTCTGCAGCGGAATTGCCGCTGCGGAAACGCTTAAAAAACGCACAGTGGGCACACAGCCTTAGAGTCCTTGGAACTTGTAGTCCTCCAACCAGCAAAGCACCGATGTGGCCATGGACCAATTACAAGATCCCTTTTTTAAAAAAAACCAAGGTGTAACATGCTCACAAACAAACACAGACAATTCCCCAAACAAATACAACAATTACACAATTATCACAAACTATGAAATTGTGTTTAACTATGCACTTATCTGCAGCCCTACACTTAAAATGCAGCCCTTACTCCGCTCAGCAGCCTAACTTAGAGTCCTTGGAACTTGTTGTCCTCCAACCAGCATATTGGTTATGAATCTGATTGCATATGAATCTGCAGGAAATAGCCCATGTACAGCACTCAGCAATCTTTGGCAGCACTATAGAAAATGAATGGAGCAGAGGTATGCATGCTTAACCTCCATTCCATTGAAACATAAGTTTACAGAGCTCCATTCTTGAGCACACTGGGGGTCAGACACAGTAAAGTATCCAATATGCTGTTCATAAGGGATAACTTACATTCTTTGAAAACCCCTTTAAGGACTGGTGCTATTTTACTTAAACATTTTACAATTTTTTCTGTACTTACACTACAATAGAAGCAAATAAATACACTCATACACACACATAAACATACACAAATACACACATACACATAAACACTAACCATCCATTTTAGATATGTCACTGGGCAAATTCTCCAACCTCCCTTCATCCAAGGACAGCATAAGAACAGCTGTGATGGAGGTAGGTCGGTTGATAACCACCAAGAATACATTGATACATCACCAGAACCATCATCAGTGCATGAATACTTCACCAGAAAACCATCCAAACATGAATACAGCATCAGAACCATTATCAGAACATGAGGGCAGTATTATGAGAGGAAATTTCTTATTTACTACTATGGTAGATCGACTCACTTGGTTGCATATAGAGGTACACAGGAACATTGTCTTTTTAAATCTTCTGCTGAGTTTTTTAAGAGCACTGCATAAACTACAACAATGTTAGCAAAAACAAACACGGCCTTCCTGTCCTAACAGGAAAAACAAAACTTAACCATAATGTATGGCACAGTCCTTGTTGCGACGGGTAACCGCCCACTTCAGGAACAAACAATCTCAGGTTTGTTTTTCCTTCATATGTCCAAAACAGCTCAGAGCTTTCACCTCCATGCCCTCCCCACACCAAATGCTCTAAAGGCTTGGATTTTATTCTCTGACCTCCTCCCTCTCTACAGGTGTTCAATCCCCCTATCACTCAAGTTGGCTGATTAACCCCCTCACGTGCTGGAACCTTTTTTCTATGTTTAATTACTGGAGCTAACAATCTCAGTGATACATATCTCCCCTCCAGTACTTTGCCAGTGACTTTCTCACACTACTTATGTAAAAATGGGTAAGAAATGGTGTTGAATTTTTCTAAACATAAATTTAAGCAAAAAATGTTATACTCCTTGGCAGGTATAAATCCTTATTTTTTTATAACTGAAATGACCCTCCAGTCGAAACTCACAAGTTTAACTTATTACTCTCCTGCTGCACTTCCCTGATTTTTGGCGTTGGGCAGTGAGGACCACCTTGCTTACCCTATTTAAAATAATAAAAAATGCATCTTGTGTTCACAATAAATAATGTCTATAATGATTGTACTCAAAATTATTGATGATGGCACATGGAATAAATGAATGCTTGGTGTCTGTGACAGATCTAGAGACAGCGAGAGCAGGAACTGTGTCTGTACTTAATTAGTAACTAAGCAATGGTGGTCTAATTAACTGTCTGTACATGTTGCTTACATTAATATGCATAGCAAGTTAATTTAATGATGATAATCTATGCAATGTATGGTTCTGTGAGAGTAGCCATGCACTGCATTATTAATTAAGGTGGCAGACATATGTCAGATGAATTGTCTCCTATCAGCCATAAGGTGTCACTCTTAATCTATTCATATAATGCTTTTATTAGTTTTCCACTATGTTCTGTCATCTGTGTAGCACAACTTAAGATCACTAGCTAAGCCGTTATCATTGAAAGTAACCATCACCGAAATTTAGATAGGTGAAACGATAAAATGGAAATAATGACCAGAGCTAACAGCATAAATGGTGTTATCAGGGCCAGGACAAGTTATTTTGCTTCCCTATGTAAATGAGGAAAATTGCAACCCCATCTTTCCCTTCCATCCCCTAGAAATGGGTCCAAAAGTCAAGTCAGCTAACATTTCTCCCACCATATAGATTAAGGTGTATTTTGACTGTATATTTACAGAGTGTAACATCTGTGCCAGTTCCTGCCCTCTATATGTCTGCTTCGGCCGGTAGGCAGTGCCGTTACTTTATTGCAGGTGAAGCGTGACAACATCAGTCCTGTTACATTCCTGGGACTTTTGGTACTGCTAGATCAGGGAGCTTAATTGTTTGGTTTTGATTACTTATTGAGAGCCCTGGGCGGAGCTGTCTGCTATTTAAACCCCTAGGTCTCTGACTTCTGCTGCTGTCAATGATTTCTGCTTACCTGGCTTGTGAAGCTCTAGTCGTTGCTCTTTTGTTGTCTTCACAAATTCTCTCGTTTTCTGAAATAGAATTTTGACCATCCGCTTGCTTTCCAATTTTGTCCCGGGCAACCCCTGAGATCTGGTAAACGGGGTGGTTTGTGCTAAGCATGTCTGTGTAAGCTCTATCAACAGCTGCCAGGCTTCCACAAACAGCACACTTTGCTTTTTAGTCATATGGTTAGAACATTTATGGCCCTTCTAGATGGATCAATTCAGGCTATATACAAGCCAATCGGCAACTGTTTACTGTCCTATTTACACAAACCAACGAATGCACACAGAACAATCTCTAATATGATTGTTCTGTGCTCCTAGAATATCAATGCTATCGACAACACATTTCTTGTTTACATGGGTCAATACGCTCACAATAAAAATAAAAATGATTTTTAATCCGGCATAAAAATCATAGCACCCAATAAACAAGTGTTTTGTTCATTCATTGGTTGTTTGCTGGCCTGTTTCATTGGGCCAAGTCAGAAACAAATGTTCTTCTATCTAAAATGGTAGTATGCTGGCAAACAAAAAAAATCATCGTTATCAACAGCACATCACAGGTTATGTGCTGCCAACAAAATGATGCTGTACAAAGACAGAACTATCATTATAACAATTGTTATGTACCATTTAGTACAAGTCAACTTTTATGTAGCCCAGTAACGCTTGTTAACAGGCCGATGACTGCACATCTAAATGCACGTTTAGTGCGCATAGTAATAAACACTCCCATTCAATCTCTGATAACCACTATAATTCTGCCGCTCCACTAACCCACATCAAGTTCACTGACTAAGGGGGCAGAACACTACACTAACTCTAGAGCTCGCAGGACACTGGAGCGCATAAAGCATTCATTGATCTTCTAATTTTTACTGATCTGCCTGATTGGCAAACCAGTGCAAACTAGTATTTGAAGACTAAATACAAAGAAAATAGGGTACTGGTGAAATAAAAATGTGTTTTATTCAAGTTGGTTAAGAAGAGGTTAAGAAGTTGGTGGCATATTGTAGGCAACATTGTGAATTTTCAAAGTTTGAAGTGTCTTACAAGGAAGAAATGACATCTTACTCGTAAAAGGTTAACTTCACATTTAGAAAAGTTCAATAATGTTATATGGAAAAGTCATCGCAAACATTTCCGTCCACAAAATATCAGAATGTTCCTTTGTCAATATTAGATATGTCAGCCTTGTACCTGTAACATAAGTTAGGTTTAATGGAACAAAACATTTTTCCTTCATATTCACTATTGTTACAATCATTTTTAGTAATCTGAATATGTTACTTTACTTTTTCATCCCCACATTGCCTCCTTTTAATAATAATAATGTTTATTTATATAGTGCCAACATATTTCGCAGCTCTTTAAAATACAGAGGTTCATATACAACAGTCATAAGTAAAATAGCTAAAGATAATAATACAATAATAAAAGCAAAAATAATTGTGACCCTGCTCGTAAGAGCTTACAATCTACAATGAGGTGGGGGTGACATAAAGTACAGGGGCCTATTTACAATGATGGTCCAGCCATCTTGAAGAGATGAGGGATAGATAAAGGCAGCATGATCTCGTCACCAGCCAGTATTTGTAGTGCATTTGGGTACCATGGAGTTTGGTGGAGACTTATGTTTGGAGAAATAATGAATGGGCTATAAAAATATAAAAGGACTTCAATTAGGGAACGTGATAGGCCACCCTAAACAGTTGTGTTTTTAGGGAGTGCCTAAAACTGAACAAGTTGTGGTTGGTCCTAATTTCTTGGGGTAGAGCATTCCGAAGAATAGGTGCAGCTTGGGAGAAGTCTTGGAGCCGGGAGTGGGAGGTATGGATTAGTGCGGATGTTAGTTAAAAGTCGCTTGTGGAGCGTAGAGAATGGGTAGGCTGGTAAACAGAAATGAGGGAGGAGATGTAGGGGGGTGCCACACTGTGGAGAGCTTTGTGGATGAGAACAAGCAATTTAAATTGGATCCTATAATGAATGGGCAGCCAGTGGCATGACTGGCATAGAACGGAAGCCTCTGAGTAATGATTAGAGTGGATCAGGGCAACAGTGAGGGTTTTTGTTTTTTCCAAGGTGAGAAAGGGGTGGAGTCTAGAGATGTTCTTCAGGTGCAAGTGACAAGAGCGGGCAAGAGATTGTATATGGAAGGTGAAGGAAAGATTGATATCAAACACAACGCCCAGACAGCGCGCCTGCTGGCTCAGTATTATTGTGGTGCCACACACAGAGCGGGAGATGTCAGATTTAGGGAGGGGAGTAGACGGCATGAGCAGAACAAGTTCAGTTTTGGAGAGGTTGAGTTTCAGATAGAGAGCGGACATGATGTTGGAAACTGCAGCCAGACAGTAACTGGTGTTCTGTAGTACAGTGGAGTAAGGTCAGGGGGTGAGGTGTATAGTTGTGTGTCATCAGCATAAAGATGGTACTGAAAGCCAAATTTGCTGATGGTCTGTCAAATTGGGGCCATGTAGAGCGAGAAGAGGGCCAAGGACTGAACCCTGAGGAACCCCAATAGTGAGAGGAAGGGGGGAAGAAGTAGAGCCAGCAAACGATACACTGAAAGAGCAGTCAAATGGGTAGGAGGAGAACCAGGAGAGAGCAGTGTCCTTTATGCCGATTGAGTGGAGCATAAAGAGTAGGAGGTGGTGGTTAACAGTGTCGAAAGCTGCAGAGAGGTCAAGAAAAATGAACAGAGAGTAGTCACTATTACATTTTGCTGTCAGAAGGTCATTGGTTACTTTGATGAGTGCAGTTTCTGTAGAATGTAAGGCGCAGAAGCCGGACTGTGATGGGTCTAGAAGAGAGTGAATGGAGAAGTAACGGGTAAGGTGGGAGTAGACCAGGCACTCCAAGAGTTTAGAGATAAAGGGGAGATTGGAGACTGGTATGTAGTTATTTGTGTAGGAAGGGTCAAGAGAGGGCTTTTTTAGTAATGGAGTAATGATGGAGTGTTTGAAGGAGGAGGGGAAGATACCAGAAGAGAGGGAGAGGTTGAAGATTTTAGTTAGGTGAGTTGTGACAACTGAAGAGAGAGACTGGAGTAGGTGTGAGGGAATGGGGTCAGTGGTGCATGTAGTGGGATGAGAAGAAGAGAGAAGCCTGGAGACTTCTTCTTCTGTGACTGGGTCAAATGTGGAGAGTGAGATGTGGGAGGGATGGAAGTCACAACACTTGGTGGCTGGGAGCTGATTTGCTGACGGATGTTCTCTATTTTCTCTGTGAAGTAGGAGGCCAGGTCCTCAGCACAAATGTCCATGATAGGGGCTTGCGCTTTAGGACTGAGGAGAGAGTGAAAGGTATCAAAGAGTTTTTTTGGGTTGTTGGATAGTGAGGATATCAGGGTGGTGAAGTAGGACTGTTTGGCAAGGTGAAGGGCAGAGTTATAGGTTTTATCATAAATTTATAGTGGATAAAGTTTTCTAGTGTGCGAGTTTTCCTCCATAGGTGTTTGGCACTCCTAGAGCATCGCTGGAGAAACCAGGTTTGCGGTGGGAGCCAGGGCTGTTCTACCCTGTATTTAGAGATTCTGAGAGTGAGAGGCACTACTTGATCCAAGGTGCTTCTGAGAGTGTCATTGTAGTGATTTACAGCCAGATAAGGACAGGAAAAAGAGGAGATTGGGGACAGTGATGAGTGAAGGGAGTCTGTAAGTGTATGAGGGTTAGTGGCTTGTAGGGTTCTGAATGTGTGATAGGTAGGAATGTGCTGGGTTGGGTGAGGATTTGTGAGCATGAAGGAGAGAATGTTATGGTCAGAGAGGGGAAGAGGGGAGTTATCTATGTAGGGGATTGAACAAAGCTGGACAAAGGCCAGATCAAGGGTGTTTCCGTCTTTGTGTGTCTCAGAGGTTGAAAGCTGTGAGAGGCCAAGAGAAGTGGTTAAAGGTAGAAGCTGAGATGCAGATGGGGAGGTAGGTGTTAGAACCTTGCTGTTAGGTTTTTTTTCCTTTGCTGGTCACATGACCTTGTTGGCCTATTTAATCCTGCTCCGCCCTTCTGGCTTTGCTGGACTTCATTGTATATCTACTTTCTAGCTAGCCTGTGCTCTGTATCTAACTCTGTTAGTTTGCTTGGTCTACGGAACTCTAGGTTCTTTCTATTTTGTTTGTTCGTCTGTCTGCTGCTATTTCTGTTAGGAGGTGTCCCATATTCCTCCCAGTCCTTAGTACTTGTAGGGATTCCCTCCCCAAATCTATAGGTCTCCGTACAGACTAGATTAGGACTTTAGCAGGTCTGATCGCAGGATCAGGTTCCCTGTTACATCGTAGGGATTCAGCTGAGTCTTATAGTAGGGACAGATCTCCTCTCTTTCCTTAGCTTTGGTAGCAGAACATAACAGTAAGTCCAGCCTGTAAATTCTCTAAGGAAAGATTTTTTTTTTGTTCCATCATGGTGTCGGTTCAGGATTTGGCTAAACACCTGCAGGGACTCTCTCTGGAAGTGGCCGAGCTCCGTCAGCACGTGAGTAACTGTCCTGGAGCATATTTCTTGGAGCCTAAGGTATGTTTGCCGGATTTATTTTTTGGTGAACATCGAGAATTTTTTTCATTTAAAAATGCTTGCTTATTGTATTTTCGTTTGAGACCCAAGTCCTCTGGGGATGAATCCCAGCGCGTAGGGTTCATAATGTCACTTTTGCGCAAAGAGCCTCAGGAGTGGGCCTTTTCTTTGCAACCTAGTGATACATGCTTCAGATCAGTGGATAGTTTTTTTTCTGCTTTAGGACTATTATATGATGATCCTGACCGTGTGGCATCAGCTGAGACTGAGTTGAGACGTTTAAAACAAGGATCAGGTAATATGGAAAAATATTGTACACATTTTCGTCGTTGGTCCACTCAAACAGGGTGGAACGATTCTGCTCTGAAAAGTCTATTTCTTGCTGGGCTCAGTGAAAAGGTTAAAGACCTGCTAATTGCTTATCCTACACCTGAGGATTTGCAACAGGCTATGCAATTAGCTATACGGGTGGACAGAAGACTGCGTGCTAGGGTTAATGAGAGCAAATCCTCTGCTATGTCAGTTTCTGGTTATGATAATGTGTGTACTAACAGTGGTGAACCGATGGAGATTGGATCGGTGGCACCCCGCTCTCAAGAAAAACACCGTCGTTTTTCAGAAGGCTTGTGTTTCTATTGTGGAAAATCTGGTCATTTGATTAAAGGCTGTGAGCTTCGTATGAAGAAAGAAAAAAAAATGGTCAGTCACGCCCGTATTGCCTGTTTAAATTCCAAGGGTATATTTTTAGCTGCTTCCACGATTGCTCAGGAAAAATTAATGGAATTTCGGGTGTTTGTTGATTGCGGGTCTACACTGAATGTTATTGATGGGGGATTCGTGGAAAAACTCAATTTAAAACCTGAACCTTTATCATCCCCCATTGCTGTGGTTTCTGTGGATGGCTCCCCTTTGAAGAATATTACTCTCAAGGTCAGTGAATTTCCTCTCACTATTAATGGTGTTCACCATGAGAAATTGGATTTGGTAGTGTTGAATAACTTGCCTTCTCCAGTAATATTGGGTTTGCCCTGGTTAAAATTTCACAATCCTGTACTGGATTGGTCTACCAGTGAAATTAAATCCTGGAGCCATAAATGTTATGACAAGTGTTGTAACGGGCGTATTGCAGCTTTGGATAGGGGAGAATTGCCTGTTCCTATTCAGGATTTTTGGAGAGTTTTTTCTGAGAAAGAATCGCAGGTTTTGCCTCCCCATAGAGACTATGATTGTTCTATTGAATTTGTCCCTGGAGCGACTCTTCCTAAAAGTCGTTTATTTAACCTTACTATTCCTGAGAGGAAGGCTTTGGAGGAATACATACAGACAAGTTTGGCCGCCGGTCACATTAGGCCCTCTAAGTCTCCTGTGGCGGTTGGATTTTTTTTTGTAAAAAAAAAGGACGGCGGTTTACGTCCTTGTCTGGATTTTCGTGAGATTAACAAAATTACGGTACGCAATCCTTACCCACTGCCATTGATTCCTGATCTGTTTAACCAGTTATTGGGGGCCAAGTGGTTCTCTAAAATTGACCTTAAGGGGGCATACAATCTGTTGCGCATGAAGGAGGGTGATGAATGGAAGACTGCTTTTAACACTCCTGTGGGTCATTTTGAGAATCTGGTTATGCCTTTTGGTCTTACTAATGCTCCTGCATTTTTTCTGAATCTGATTAATGACATCCTTAGACCTTTGATCGGTAAAAATGTGGTTGTGTATTTGGATGACATTTTGATTTATTCGCCAGATCTGGAGTCTCATTGGCGGAGCGTGCGTGAGGTATTACAGTTATTAATGGACAATTCGCTTTTTGCTAAGCTGGAGAAATGTGAGTTCGCTGTACAGAGAATTAGTTTTTTGGGCTACATTATCTCCAGCAAAGGTTTTGAGATGGATCCGGTTAAGGTTCAGGCTGTGCAGGAATGGCCTAGGCCTATTGGTTTGAAATCAATACAGAGGTTTTTGGGTTTCGCCAATTACTATAGAAAATTCATAAAAAATTTTTCTAGTATTGTCAAACCTCTGACTGATCTCACCAGGAAAGGTGCTGATGCGGTTCAGTGGTCTTCTGAGGCCATTGAAGCTTTTGTGTATCTCAAGGAGAGGTTCACCTCTGCTCCCATCCTTATGCAGCCTGATGTTACTAGGCCGTTTTTGGTTGAGGTTGATGCTTCCTCTGTGGGGGTTGGCGCAGTATTGTCTCAGGATAACGGGGATGGATTACATCCCTGTGCATTTTTTTCAAAAAAATTTTCGGAGACTGAATTGAATTACGATATTGGTAATCGGGAATTATTGGCTATTAAACTCGCATTTGAACACTGGCGCCACTTCTTGGAAGGTGCGGAATTTCCCGTTCAGGTTCTTACGGATCATAAAAATCTGATATATCTTGACGCTGCCAAGCGCCTGAATGCCCGTCAGGCTAGGTGGGCACTGTTTTTCTCGCGGTTTAATTTCTCCGTTACTTACATCCCTGGTACTAAGAATGTTAAGGCGGATGCCTTGTCTCGCAGTTTTTCTCCCATAGTCGGTGCTGAGAAAGAGGAAAACATTTTACAAGAAGGTGTTGTGATAGCTGCTTTAGACTCCGTTTTGGAAGATGAGATTCTTAAAGCTCAGGAGAATGCCCCATCTAACACTCCTCATGGGAGGTTGTTTGTGCCTGGGACCTTTAGGAGAGATTTGTTTGTTGAGTGTCACGAATCTCGGTTGGCAGGTCATCCCGGAATCTCTGAGACCAAGAGACTGGTGGGTCGCAGTTTTTGGTGGCCTGGATGGCAGAAGGAAGTCATTAAGTGGGTGCGCCAATGTACTATATGTGCTAGATCTAAGTCCTCACATACTCCTGCTGCGGGGTTGCTTTGTCCTTTGGAGGTCCCCAGTGCTCCTTGGACACATTTGGCTATGGACTTTATAACTGACCTTCCCCCCTCTGAGGGTTTTACTGTCATCTGGGTGGTCGTGGACCGTTTTAGCAAGATGTGTCACTTGGTTCCCTTCGTCAAACTGCCCTGCGCTAAAACTCTCGCTAAGGCCTTTGTCAAGGAAATTGTCAGACTTCATGGCGTTCCTACTGACATTGTTTCTGATAGGGGTCCTCAGTTCGTGGCTCGTTTTTGGCGTGCCTTTTGTGACAGGTTGGGAATTCATTTGTCGTTTTCGTCCGGATATCATCCTGAATCTAATGGCCAGACAGAAAGGAAAAACCAGGATGTTGAGCAGTTCTTGCGTTGTTTTGTGGCAGACAATCAAGAGGGGTGGTCTGAGTTTCTGCCACTTGCCGAATTTGCTCTGAACAATCATACATCTTCTTCTGCTGGTTGTTCGCCTTTTTTTTGTTGTTCTGGGAGACATCCGTCGTTTGGGTCGTTCTCCAAGTTGGGATCTGCCGTGCCTGAGGAGGAGAATTTTTCCGGTGATTTGGAAAGAGTTTGGACGGATGTGCGTGGTAATCTTCAGGAGGCCAACAGAAAATCTAAAGACTACTTTGATAGGAAACGACAGGAGGTTTTGTTCGCTGTTGGTGACATGGTTTGGTTGTCCTCTAGGAATCTGCGGTTGAGGATTCCTTCTAAGAAATTGGGTCCCAAGTTTGTAGGGCCCTTTAAGGTGCTTCAGGTTGTCAACCAATCTGCTGTTAGGTTGGAGGTTTCTACCTCCTGGAGAATTAATCCGGTCTTTCATGTCTCTCTGTTAAAAAAAGCTGTTGTGTCGGATGGTGACGCCTCTGCCTCTGTTCCTCCGGTGGTGGAGGACGGGGAATATGAAATTTCTCGCATCCTTGACTCTAGACGGTATAGAGGTAGTTTGCAGTATCTTGTGGCCTGGAAAGGTTTCGGACCCGAGGATAACTCTTGGGTGAGGTCAGATGATGTTTCCGCGTCCAGACTTATCAGAGCGTTTCACAGGAGATTTCCTGATAAGCCTGGTCCTAGGGGATCCGGAGGATCCTCTTAGAAGGGGGGGTACTGTTAGAACCTTGCTGTTAGGTTTTTTTTCCTTTGCTGGTCACATGACCTTGTTGGCCTATTTAATCCTGCTCCGCCCTTCTGGCTTTGCTGGACTTCATTGTATATCTACTTTCTAGCTAGCCTGTGCTCTGTATCTAACTCTGTTAGTTTGCTTGGTCTACGGAACTCTAGGTTCTTTCTATTTTGTTTGTTCGTCTGTCTGCTGCTATTTCTGTTAGGAGGTGTCCCATATTCCTCCCAGTCCTTAGTACTTGTAGGGATTCCCTCCCCAAATCTATAGGTCTCCGTACAGACTAGATTAGGACTTTAGCAGGTCTGATCGCAGGATCAGGTTCCCTGTTACATCGTAGGGATTCAGCTGAGTCTTATAGTAGGGACAGATCTCCTCTCTTTCCTTAGCTTTGGTAGCAGAACATAACAGTAGGGCTGTTTATGGGAATGTTGAAGTCTCCCAGGATAAGGGTTGGTAAATCTGAGGACATGAAGTGCGACAGCCAGGCAGCAAAATGGTCAAGGAACTGGGTGGGTCAGCCTGGGGGATGGTATACAACCGCTACTCTGAGGGAGATGGGAAGGAAGAGCCTGATTGTGTGGACTTCAAAAGAAGGGAATGAGAGTGATGGGACTGTGGGGATGACCTGGAAGGTGCATTGTGGGGACAGGAGTAAGCCGACTCCACCACCACGTCTGTTCGCAGGTTTCGAGTTTGGGAAAAATGCAAGCCACCATGAGAAATAGCGGCACGGGAGACAGTGTCAGAATCATGAATCCAGGTTTCAGTGAGGGCCAGCAGATTGAGAACCTTTTCTAATAGGTTCTTCATAACCCTTAAAGTAAACCTGCACAAATGATGTTACTAATCAAATTAGTGATATGGCTGTATAAGTCATAGAACAATAATAATAAAAATCAGGGATGGACATACCGCATTGCACAGGGGCTAGTATGGGGGCATGAGGTCAGTATTGGATTTTGGTGCCAAGGGCGCCCACATTGAGTCAGGGGTCCCGCTGTTCAGCACCATGCAAATATTAAATTATCTTTATTCACAAATGTTTCTATGCTTCTATATGTTAATGAACTGGGTATATTGTGAAATGAATAATATACTTGCCCAGGTTAGCTAAATGGCACTTGCCCTTAGAACGGTATACCATATGCACAATCTAGAGATTTCTGCACTAAAATATTAGAAATCTTTGAGCAGTGCCAATTAGGTATACACACACTAAAGAGACCATTCACTCCAGAAATTAGTAGCTACCAAAGGTCGAGACTTATTATTATGCTTGCTTATATATTATTATACTTGCTTATATAGTGTCATCATATTCTGCAGCGCTTTACAGAGATCATCACTGTCCCCATTGGGACTCACAATCTAAATTCCTCATCATGTCTCTGGAGCGTGGGAGGAAACCGGAGAACCCAGAGGAAACCCACCGAGGTAGAGGAAGAAAATACAAACTCCTTGCAGATGTTTGTCTTGTTGGGATTTGAACCCAGTGACCCAGCACTGCAAGGCTGCAGTGCTAACCGCATGGTAGACTGCATCAGGGTGTCCATCTCCAATAGGTGTACACGACCAAAAATGATACTTGACAGGGCACACATTCACTAGGTCGGCAGCATTATAGTTTAAGCCCCAATGACCAACAAACAGGTGACAAAACACAGTGTGAAAGCACCCTTATCCTTCACCTGCCCACCCTCTTGTCCTCTCTCTTTTCAGTTTTCTCCCTTATCTAACTCACATTTTCCCAACTACCTCTACCTGGCTCTACCTGATTATTCTCTTTTTTACTATTTACGATTACAATTTTTTTCTGGCTTTCCGCTCCTTTATTTCTGCAACTACAGTCATGGCATGCTTGAAATTGTTACAGATTGTGAAATTTTCCTTTTTTTTTCTCTGTATTTTTTGTTGTTTTTCCAACACATACAAATGAATTAAACATGTGTATGACAAAATGTGTAATTGCAATCATTTTCTGGGAGAAATACTTCATTTTCTGGAACAATTTCAAGGGTGCCAACATTTTCGGCCATGACTTTATGTTCTAACCCCACTTCCCTATTGTTTTCCCTTTTTTTTTCTCTCTTCTCTCTCCTGATTTCACCACTCATTCATCATTTTACAAAACCATGACTTGTCTTTACCTTCAAGCTTCCTCGTGGAGCTTATCCCCCAGCCACAGGGCATCAGCAACAGTTATTGAGCTTTCATGGGAGTTGTGCCTACACATTAGGTGAGCACATTACCTGACCTGGATTGTAATATATCTTTTCATATAGGTATCATCCTATGGTATGGTGTGCTCTGTTTCCCTACAGTTTGTCTAAACCTTAATAGTAGTTACTCCCCTGGACCGTTTTCTAGGTTTACTTGGAAGAAAAGGTAAATTGTAAAATAAAGTCATAAGAAGATGTATTACTCTTAATATATATATATATATATATATATATATATATATATATAAATATTTTTTTTTTTTTAAAGAAAGAACCTGTTTATTATCTTAATGAATATACACTACTGATTTAAGGTTTATTTTGTTCTGTGCACATGGAAAATTATTCATTTTCTATTAAAGCAATGAGTTTTTTTAAATGAAGACAAAATGTAAAACAAAATATGCAGAGATCTTTTTAATATTCATAACCAGCAGTTCTATTAGTTAGGTTTAAAAAAAAAAAGTCACCAGTAAATATATACAGTATCTTTAAAGGGGTTGTCCCACAAAGAGCATTTATCACCTATCATATGTCCCCACAGCTACCACTGGAAAAGGGGTTTTGGCCCCCAAGCTTATTGCCCGACGATGCAGGACTAGCGTCTCCCACAGCCACATAAATATTGAATGGAGCAGCATGGTGCATGCATGATCACTGCTCCATTCAATTTCCTCCTACATATCAAATTTATATAACCCAGATGGTTTGCTAAATTAAAGAGAATCCATCAGCATAGTTTTGTAATGTAAAGTAAATCATGACTGTAATGGCACTGTAATACTGATTACATTGATACCTTTGGTGAACAAATCTGCTTGTTGTTCTTCTGTAATCACCATTTGAAGTTTTCTGCTAATTAGATTTCGGTACACAGGGGCCGGACTGTACACGCGGTCTTCTCCTCCCTGTCTGTGATTTCCCAGCCCCTCCGCTGCCTCCGGTTGGTGAGTGACCTGCCTCCTCTGTTTGAAATCTCAGCGGTGACCTGTTATTCAGAGACCGGAGGCAGCGGAGGGGCCGGGGAATCGCAGACAGGAGAAGACCCAGTGCACAGTCCGTCCCCTGTGCACCGAAGTCTAATTATCAGAAAAATTCAAATGGTGATTAACAAAGAACCACAAAGTGGATTTCGTCACCGAAGGTATCAATGTAATAAGTATTACAGCACCATTACACCCATGTCTTTACTTTACATTACAAAATCGTGCTGACAGATTCTCTTTGAAGAGGTTGTCTGGGACTAACATAACAATGTCCTATTTGAAGGGTTATATGGCACAGGCCATCAAACAATGTATGAGTTCCACTTATGACATTGCTTACATCTGATGATGGAGCAGAAATTAGCTGATTGATGGGATGTTGGATGATAGAATCTTACCAATCTATGGGTAGGTCATCAATATAATAGAAACAGATGAGCCTTTAAAATTGGCTTTAAAAATAATGGTTGTGTTGGCAGTCTCGGCTATTCAAGGAAAAATTTAAGAAGGGCAAACAGCATTTTTACATTGTTGTTTTATCACGAGAGCACATATCATAAGACATACGATTTTTTCCAATGAAGATCTCATTCGTTTTTCTCGTACTACATCACAGACATGACCCTGCTTTACGAAGTATCTTGTTTATATTAAACCAACTTGATAGTACAGTGTGAAATCTTGCTATGATGCATCCTTAGTGTATTGGTCTACAAGGCAAAAACTGCTAACGTTAGGCCTTTATTCAACTCTCCAGTGACTGGAAATCTGCTTCCAGGGCATTACACAGACGGCTAAGCAAGACTCGCTATGCTAATCATTGCAGAAATAATATGCGCCCAGACAGTGCGCCCTGGATGTGTCATGCAGGTGTGGAGTCCTGCTATTTCTAATGAAGGTTAGCAGCATTTCACATTACTTTTTATTCATTTTTTTGAATTTATAAGTGTATCTCTCAGTACCTTCATTCACAGTTGGGTTTAAAGTTTCTTATTAATAATTATAATTATACACTTGAGTATTTTTTTATTATATACTACAGTCACTCAGATACCCCTAGAAACATCCAGTTATATACAACATATTGGTGCTTGCAGTAGGAAGAAGTGTTGGAGAGTGAAATATTGTAAAGCTAAAGTAACAGTAATAAGGGTATGTGCACACGATGCAGAAATGCTCAGGATTTTTTCCTGAGCGTCTCTGCATCTCTCTGGCAGGAAAAAACGCATGCGGATTGTACATGCGGTTTCCTGCCAGGGACATGCGGATGTGAAGCGGTCTTCACTTTCATTTCCGCATGCGGGTTGACAAGCGCTTCCCAAGCGATTTTAGCATCACTTGGAAAGTGCTTGTCAACTTCACACTATATAAATCCATGCAACCGGCATGGATTTATATAGTGTGTGATGTCAAAAAATAAAAAATAAATCTATACGTTACCATCTGATGGCCCCCGGTGTCTTGCTTCATCGGTCCCGGCTGCCGGCAGTGAAGACTGTAGGACCTTCCGACGTCAGCGTCACGTGACCCGTCACATGACTCTGACGTCAGCGAAGGTCCTTCATTCAACCGCGAAGTGCGCGGGAAGCCGGCAGGACGCAGCGCGGGTCGTCAGAAGGTGAGAATATATATATTTTTTATTTTATTCTTTTTTTTTTAATGGTACCTGGGTCTGGATGAGAGTCCTCTCATCCACACCCGGGTACCATCCGCACATTAGACCGCATGAAAAGCGCATCAACATATACAGTGATGCGGATTCCATGCGGTCTAATGCAAGTCAATGGCGGCAAAAGAGCAGCGTTTCCGCAAAATTAATTGACATGCTGCGGATTTTTGACCGCAGCGTTTACGCTGCGGAAAAATCCGCATCATCGGCACAGCACATGCGGATTTCCATTGGGGAACATTGCTGCCCTTCTACCATGCGTTTTTCATGCGTTTCCGCGGCGTTTACGCAACTGCAAAAATGCCGCGGAAACGCATGAAAAACGCATCGTGTGAACTCAGCCTAAGCCTCTTTTACATATCCATGTTTAAACACGTACATGAAAAATGATACCAGCGTCATCAGTGTTTTGGATCAGTGTATCATCCATGTGTCCATTTTTACCATCAGTGTGTCATCCTCGTGTCCGTTTTTACCATCAGTGTGTCATCCTTGTTTCCATTTTTACCATCAGTGTGTCATCCTTGTTTCCATTTTTACCATCAGTGTGTCATCCTTGTTTCCATTTTTATCATCAGTGTGTCATCCTTGTTTCCATTTTTATCATCAGTGTGTCATCCTTGTGTCTGTTTTTACCATCAGTGTGTCATCCTTGTGTCTGTTTTTACCATCAGTGTGTCATTCTCGTGTCCGTTTTTACCATCACTGTGTCATCCTTGTGTCCGTTTTTATCATCAGTGTGTCATCCTTGTGTCTGTTTTTACCATCAGTGTGTCATTCTCGTGTCCGTTTTTACCATCACTGTGTCATCCTTGTGTCCGTTTTTATCATCAGTGTGTAATCCTTGTGTCAGTTTTTACCATCTGTGTATCATCCTTGTGTCCGTTTTTATCATCAGTGTGTCATCCTTGTGTCCGTTTTTATCATCAGTGTGTCATCCTTGTGTCCGTTTTTATCATCAGTGTGTAATCCTTGTGTCAGTTTTTACCATCTGTGTATCATCCTTGTGTCCGTTTTTATCATCAGTGTGTCATCCTTGTGTCCGTTTTTATCATCAGTGTGTCATCCTTATGTCCGTTTTTATCATCAGTGTGTCATCCTTGTGTCCGTTTTTATCATCACTGTGTCATCCTTGTGTCCGTTTTTACCATCTGTGTATCATCCTTGTGTCCGTTTTTACCATCAGTGTATCATCCTCATGTCCGTTTTTACCATCAGTGTGTCATCCTTGTGTCCGTTTTTATCATCAGTGTGTCATCCATGTGTCAGTTTTTACCATCAGTGTGTCATCCATATGTCCGTTTTTACCATCAGTGTGTCACCCTTGTGTCAGTTTTTACCATCAGTGTGTCATCCATATGTCCGTTTTTACCATCAGTGTGTCATCCTTGTGTCAGTTTTTTCCATCAGTGTGTCATCCTTGTGTCCGTTTTCACCATCAGTGTGTCATCCTTTGTCCGTTTTTACCATCAGTGTGTCATCCGTGTGTCCGTTTTTACCATCAGTGTATCATCCTTGTGTCCGTTTTTACCATCAGTGTGTCATCCTTGTGTCCTTTTTTACCATCAGTGTGTCATCCTTGTGTCAGTTTTTTCCATCAGTGTGTCATCCTTGTGTCAGTTTTTTCCATCAGTGTGTCATCCTTGTGTCAGTTTTTTACATCAGTGTGTCATCCTTGTGTCAGTTTTTTCCATCAGTGTGTCATCCTTTTGTCAGTTTTTATCATCAGTGTGTCATCCATGTGTCAGTTTTTATCATCAGTGTGTCATCCATGTGTCAGTTTTTATCATCAGTGTGTCATCCTTGTGTCTGTTTTTTCCATCAGTGTGTCATCCTTGTGTCCGTTTTCACCATCAGTGTGTCATCCATGTGTCGGTTTTTACCATCAGTGTGTCATCCTTGTGAACGTTTTTACCATCAGTGTGTCATCCGTGTGTCCGTTTTTACCATCAGTGTGTCATCCATGTGTCTGTTTTTACCATTATTATGTCATCCATATGTCCGTTTTCACCATCAGTGTGTCATCCTTGTGTCCGTTTTTACCATCAGTGTGTCATCCTTTGTCCGTTTTTACCATCAGTGTGTCATCCTTGTGTCAGTTTTTACCATCAGTGTGTCATCCTTGTGTCCGTTTTTACCATCAGTGTGTCATCCTCGTGTCCGTTTTTTCCATCAGTGTGTCATCCATATGTCCGTTTTTACCATCAGTGTGTCATCCTTGTGTCAGTTTTTACCATCAGTGTGTCATCCATATGTCCGTTTTTACCATCAGTGTGTCATCCTTGTGTCAGTTTTTTCCATCAGTGTGTCATCCTTGTGTCAGTTTTTTCCATCAGTGTGTCATCCTTGTGTCCGTTTTCACCATCAGTGTGTCATCCTTTGTCCGTTTTTACCATCAGTGTGTCATCCGTGTGTCCGTTTTTACCATCAGTGTATCATCCTTGTGTCCGTTTTTACCATCAGTGTGTCATCCTTGTGTCCTTTTTTACCATCAGTGTGTCATCCTTGTGTCAGTTTTTTCCATCAGTGTGTCATCCTTGTGTCAGTTTTTTCCATCAGTGTGTCATCCTTGTGTCAGTTTTTTACATCAGTGTGTCATCCTTGTGTCAGTTTTTTCCATCAGTGTGTCATCCTTTTGTCAGTTTTTATCATCAGTGTGTCATCCATGTGTCAGTTTTTATCATCAGTGTGTCATTCTTGTGTCAGTTTTTTGCATCAGTGTGTCATCCTTGTGTCCGTTTTCACCATCAGTGTGTCATCCATGTGTCGGTTTTTACCATCAGTGTGTCATCCTTGTGAACGTTTTTACCATCAGTGTGTCATCCGTGTGTCCGTTTTTACCATCAGTGTGTCATCCATATGTCCGTTTTCACCATCAGTGTGTCATCCTTTATCGGTTTTTACCATCAGTGTGTCATCCTCGTGTCCGTTTTTACCTTCAGTGTGTCATCCTTGTGTCCGTTTTTACCATCAGTGTGTCATCCTTGTTTCCGTTTTTACCATCAGTGTGTCATCCATGTGTCAGTTTTTACCATCAGTTTGTCATCCTTGTGTCCGTTTTTGCCATCAGTGTGTCATCCTTGTGTCCATTTTTAACCATTAGTGTGTCATCAGTGTGTACGTTTTACCATCAGTGTTCGGTCCATTTTTAAGATGAGTGTCATCAGTGTGTCTGTTTTTACCATCAGTGTGTCATCCCTGTGTCCATTTTTTAACCATTAGTGTGTCATCCTTGTGTCCATTTTTAACCATTAGTGTGTCATCCTTGTGTCCGTTGTTAACTATCAGTGTGTCATCCGTGTGTCTGTTTTTACCATCAGTGTTCGGTCCATTTTTAAGATGAGTGTCATCAGTTTGTCTGTTTTTACCATCAATGTGTCATCCCTGTGTCTGTTTTTAACCATTAGTGTTTTATCCATGTGTCTGTTTTTACCATCAGTGTTTTGGATCAGTGTTCGGACTGTGTGTACATTTTTACCAACAGTATGTCATCAGTGTTTTCCATGGTTGGATAAGTATACAAAGTAGTTTTATTGAAAACATTATATATCAAAAGATACAAAACCGAAGATAAAAAACAAAAATAAAAACGCATTTAAAGAAAAAACGCCCTAAAAAAATGCACTAAAAAATGCAAGTAATAGGATCGGAATAGGTTAAAAAAAATTACATCATAAATGCAACAAATACTCATCACGTTGCAGATTTGGTGCATTTTTGTCGCGTTTTTTTCTGTGCGGATTTGTGACAAAACCTGATTCCAGCAAAGTGAATGAGAAACCCTGAAGTGTCATGCACATGTTGAGTATTTTTGGCTTGCAGATTTTGCAGAAAATAATTTTCAGCATGTCAATTCTCTGTGCATTTTTGCCTTCATTTTTCACCCGTTGAGTGCAAAGAAAAAACACAGGCAAAAAACGCTGAAAAAACGAGGCAAAATCGTGGCCAAAATGCAGTGGTTTTAAGGCTGCGTTTTCCTGCCAAGAGATGCAGAAATACTCAATGTGCGCACATACCCTTAGCCTTAAACAATTAGGAAAACGCTAGCATTTATCTGTAGCAAAAAAGATGACATCTTCCCAGCAACTTTTTAGCCTTTCTATTAACTTGTATTTAGTGATAAATGAACGTGCTTGCTACTACTCGGTACTCGCCCGAGCATCATGGTGCTCGACAAGCTCGGTGCTCTGCGAGTATTTCCGGGTTGCTTGGGCGGGAACTCGGGTCCCCTCACTGCATGTTTGGCGCTCTTTAGAGAGCTAATGAACATGCAGGGATTGCCTGCCACTCACTGTAATGCCGTAGCCATGTTGGTTGTGGCATTACAGTGATTGGCTGGCCGCACAGCGTCATTAGGTCTATATAAGACCTGGCGGCACCATGCTCATCACAGTCACTCCGGATCAGACAGTGTAGGGAGAGGTGCTGCTGCGTCAGGGAGAGATTTGATCGTGTATTAGGTAGTGTAGGGAGAAAAACCGTACATTACACATATCCATCTTAACAAACAGTCCTTCTGAGGACTAATCCATCTGCAGAGATATCAGGCAGGCAGGGTGTATAGGCAGGCGCTGTATATAGCAGACTGCAGAGGCTCCATTCCAGTTCTGTCGGCTGCTGCTGTTAGAAATTTCTGGAAAAAGGCCCAGGTCTCAGGGGCCAGGAATAATTTTTTTTGCATCTTAATCTTCATTATTTGCTTAAAAAGCAATTCAGAGAACACGGTTTTTCTGCGCCATTTGCTTGTTGGCACTGCAGAATACAGCCAGGTCCTTTCCATATTACAGCTCTAAAAATCCATCTATTTAAAACTGTGTTTTTACACGGATTACATATACGTTTTCAGAAAATACTGCCATTTCTGGCTTCCATTAAAAAAAATGTCAGTGCGTCAGTGAAGCAATTGACACCAGATTGCTGTTCAAACTACTTACCTACAGGCCAGGTATTTAAAACTGTGTTATCTCCGTCACACGGATCACATATGCGTTGTCAGAAAATACTGCCATTTCTGGCCTCCATTAAAAATTTCTTTCAGTGTGTCAGTGAAGCAATTCACAGCAGTTTGCTGTTCAAAATAGTTACCTACAGGCCAGGTATCTAAAACTGTGTTTTCTCCGTCACACGGATTACATATACGTTTTCAGAAAATACTGCCACTGGCCTCCATTAAAAATTATTTTCAGTGTGTCAGTGAAGCAATGGACACCAGATTGCTGTTCAAAACAGTTACCTACACACCAGGTATTTAAAACTCTGTTTTCTCCGTCACACGGATCACATATAAATTCGCTCCAAGCTCAGTCATTTGTAGTGAGCGTGGAAGATACTGTCCTCCATTTAAAATGGGCAAGGCACGTGGCAGGGGACGGGGAACTGGACGTGATGGTAATGGTGTATGCAGAGGCCGAGGACAAGGCCGTGGGCAAGCCGAAATTGTGCCACAACAAACACCCACATCTTCTCGCCTGACCTTCCTGTCCCAATTTCTAGGGGACCGCAGCACACCACTATTGAACCCAGAGCAGTGTGAAAAGGTTGTTGGTTGGATAGCGGATAGCGGATAATGCTTCCAGTCACTTAGCCACCACCACCACCACACTGTCTTCCACGGTCAAGTCTCAGTAGCCGTGAGTATGGACCGCATTCCTCACCCTGATCCTCCTTCCTCCCACTATGCCGAGTACCCAGAGACAACTGATCCCACACTTGGACACTCTGAAGAGCTGTTCACTTTTCCATTTATAGATTCGGGCCTCTCGCCCGGTCCACTTGAAGCGGGGCAAGAGGAGATCACGTGTAGCGATGCCCAAATATTTGAGCAGCCACGGTCACATGAAGCCGACGGTGGGAAAGTGTCCCAAGAGGTGGACGATGATGAGGCACAATTGCCAGAAAGTCAGGAGGAGGACCAGGGTGCGGAAGTGGAAGACGAGGTGGTGGATGACATAGTAACTGACCCAACCTGGCAGAAGGACATGCAGAGTGATGACAGCAGCACACAGGGGGAGGCAGGCAGAGCACCCCAACAGGCAGGAAGAAGCAGTGTGGGGGCCTCAGACAGAAGGCAGGCAATCGTTCCCCGTAACACCAACATGAAGGAAGTTGTCAGTACAACTGATAGGTCTTCCCGAGTCTGGTTGTTTTTTAAAGACTCTGCCAATAACCCCAAAAAGGCCATTTGCACCACCTGCCAGGCCAGCATCAGCAGGGGTGGCAAAACAACCAGCCTGACCACCACCAGCATGATCAGGCACATGGCAGCAAAGCACCCGACTTTGTGGGCCGAACCCCAGGGTCCAGGAACAGTGTCTGCGGGTGGCACCATTGCTACTTCCGCTGTTGTGCATGCAAGACAATCCCCTGTCTATGGTGCATGCGAAGATGCCTCCTGCCCTGCACCTGTTGTTGCACACTCTCAAGTAGCAGCATCAGGAAGCACGTCCATGTCCTTGTCCCAGAGCAGCGTTCAGTTGTCCATACCCCAGTCCTTGGAACGCAAGCGCAAATATGCAGACAACGCCCCACAGGCCACACTACTAAATTCTCACATTTCACGACTGCTTGCGCTCGAAATGTTGCCTTTTAGGCTTGTGGAGACGGAAGCATTCCGCAACCTGATGGCGGTGGCCGTCCTCCCGATACCCCGTCCCCAGCCGCCACTGTTTCTCCCGGTGTGCCGTCCCCGCATTACACAAGCACATTACCCAAAACTTTAGCCGTGCTCTCAACAACGCAGTTACCGGTAAAGTCCACCTAACCACAGACACGTGGACAAGTGCTTGTGGGCAGGGATGGTACATCTCGCTGACGGCACACTGAGTTAACATAGAGGAAGCCGGGACCCAGTCTGACCTTGGGACGGAACACGTCCTCCCGACGCCAAGGATATCGGGCCCTAGGTCAATCAGGGTTGCCCCCACGGTCTGCAGCTCCTGCACCTCAGCCTCATCCTCCTCTTCAGCCTCCATCTCCGAAATGACCACACCAGTCACAAGCTGGAAGCACTGCAGCACAGCCTCGGCCAAGCAGCAACAGGCTGTACTGAAGCTAATATGCTTAGGTGAAAAACCGCACAATGCTGAAGAGTTGTGGACAGCTCTGAAAGAGCAGGCAGATCTGTGGCCCACACCGCTGAACGTACAGCCAGGCATGGTCTGTGTGACAATGGCTGGAACCTGGTGGCGGCTCTGAGGCGAGGCGAGCTCACACACGTACCATGCCTGGCCCATGTGCTTAACCTCGTGGTTCAGCGGTTTCTCAAATCCTACCCAGAGCTGCCGGATCTGCTTGTTAAAGTACGCCGCCTGTGTGCCCATTTTAGAAAGTCAGCTACAGCTTCCTCCGCCCTTGCAGTGTTTCAGCAGCGTTTGCAGCTTCCGGCTCACAAACTGGTGTGTGAAGTCCCCACGCGTTGGAACTCTACACTGCAGATGCTATGAACTCTCCTGAAGGAGAAGCCAGGGCCCGACGGAGGAGTCCGGTTCTCTGGTGGGCCCGTCCAACCCTGCCGAAAAGCAGCCCTGGCTAAGAAAAGTGTGGGGGAAGGTTCCGGACACTCTTTGGCTGCTTTTTTATTGTGGATCGGCCATGCTTATGCATGTTATTTCTCAAACCGCATTACAGATCAGGCCATTGTCCAACTCTGTATTCAAGAAATTAAATGCGCAAAGAAAGATGTGTGTGTGTCAAAGCTCCACCGACAAGGGCGAGTTGATGTTGGACGGGCTGCGATTGCTTCTGCAACAAGCTGCATTAGATGACTTCCTGGGAGAAATGACACGCATGGTAGATAGGGTTTCCCTCTATGCCAGTCCTTTCACCGAGCTAAATACAACTCTCAGCAAAAAAAGTTGTGGACTGGCTCCGTACTGTCCCTGGCCACATTCACCTGTCCACATGTTTGTGGTTAGGCGGTCCTTCCCAGTAAGTGCATTGGGGAGGGCACAGGTAATGTTGTGGGACCCATGCTTGTGGAAGGCGGAGGCGATACCAGGAAATATAGTGGCGGCTGGGGACCGAGTATGGACACCCGGCCACCGCCAACATGAGGTTGTGAAGAGCTTCTGCCTCCACGAGCTTAAAAGGCCATATTTCAAGTGCAAAAAGCTGCCCAGAAATCTGGTAGTGTAGTGTTGCAGCCTGTGGGTGGGTGGCTGGCTGCATACTTGCACTTGCATTCCAAGTAACAGAAAACTAAGCAGATGGTGGCCTCTATCATCATCATGGCCTCACCTCGGCACTATGAACTCTCCTGAAGGAGAAGCCAGGGCCCGCAGGAGGTGTCTCCGGCTCTCTGGTGGGCCCGTCCAACCCTGGACTGGCTCCGTACTGTCCCTGGCCATATTCACCTGTCCACGTGTTTGTGGTTAGGCGGTCCTTCACAGTAAGTGCACTGGGGAGGGCACGGGTAATGTTGCGGGAAAATGCTTGTGGAAGGCCTATAGTGGCAGCTGGGGACCGAGTATGGACACTCGGCTGCCGCCGGCATGAGGTTATGAAAAGCTTCTGCCTCCACGAGCCTAAAAGGCCACATTTCAAGTGCAAGCAGCTGTCAAAAATTTGGCAGTATAGTATTGCAGCCTGTGGGTGGGTGGGTGGGTGGCTGGCTGCCTGCATACTTGCCCTTGCATTCCAAGGAATGGGGTAGGGACAACTGAAAGCTGCAGTGGAACAAGGATGTGGACGGTGATTATTGCAAGTCTGCAGCGACAGGTTCATGGCGGAAGGCATCTTCGCATGCGCCAAGGATCACTTATGATGGGCACACTTTTAGGCAGTGACCTGGGAGTCAGAGATGCTTCCAGAGGTCTTCCCCATGCTGTTCCCATGACTTTTCAGCACTGTATGCATGTTTCTGATGATGTGTCACACACCACATGGCCAGATAAGGTTGTAAAATGTTAAAATGAAATTTCCTGGTGAATGCAGGTTGAAAGCAATGCAAAAGTGCAAAAACGCATCAAAAACGCTACATGTGAACATAGTCCAAGGTGTGGAGGAGTATTTTTGTATTTGGTTATTTATTTTGCTTTATATACATTTTACATGTCATGGAAAGGATGTTCCTTAACATATTTCCCAGGAAAATCCATTTTGCTTTCGTTTTGGTATGTTTTATTGTGAGTCCGTAAAAGTGGTGTAATACTCTGACCACGTTGTTGACAGAAGTGACCTGGGAGTCAGAGATGCTTCCAGGGGTCTTCCCCATGCTGTTCCCATGTCATTTGAGCACTGTTCCCATCAATTTGGGCAATTTTTAGGCCCTCTGCAGACCGCCGGGGGGAGCCGCCTGAAAAATGCTCGAGTTTCCCATAGACTTACATTGGGCTCGTTGCTCGGGTCGAGCACCCAAGTATTCCAATTTGCTCGACCCGAGCAACGAGCACCCGAGCATTTTAGTGCTCGCTCATCACTACTTGTATTGCAAAGTATTGAGCATCTTCCTAACACAAAATACCAGGAGAATAGTCAGCTCCCTTTCTTTAAAATGTTTGGCGTCTTTGCAAGCTTGAAGCATTCAAGTGGTTTTCTAATACAAGCCAATAGGACCATTCTTTTGTTAGTTTTATTTGTGCTTTTTCCACCATGGATTAAAAAATGCAATGTCAACATACTCTTAAATGTCCAAAAATGGAGCAGTTCATATGAACATTACATGAAGCAGTCAAGTAATATGGTGCCAAGTGAAAACTATTGGGTCAACTTACCGCCATTTTCAGCAACAATATTACTGAACAGGATTTCTCATTCTTCTGCGGTGATGCTGAACAGCAAAAGAAAAGACAATACACACTGTATCTACTTGTAACATTATTACAGTATATGCTGAATAGTATTTTGCTGTTCATTTTTTTATCTTTTCCAGTGCTACAGACATAGTATTGTTCTATCATTCTATAAACGATGACTATTACTATGAAAGGCTTTCTGTATACTCGGATTTCTTTGAACAGAACTGATGGTTTCCTGAATACGTAGAAAATGTATGTTGTTTTTGTACTCCTTGAAGCACCTAATAAAACATTAGTATGTGAATGATATGGCTTTCAGCACATTACAGAAATAATCTGTAAGAACGTATTCATCAGTATACTTTATTTCGAGCACCAATTCTTAGAAAAGTGTTAACTTATAAGCATTTATTTCAGCCTGGTGACAGTTTGACTGTAACTACATCACTGACTAAGAGTCTAGAATAATGTCTGCTCACATAAGCACTTTTTTGTTTGTTTCTTTACCTTGTCTCCAAGAATCTCCAAAAAACATTTACATGCATATTTGCTCATTATATCATCAGAACTTTGAATTTAGTAGACCTTTTAGACATAAGGGAACATTCTGGGACTGAAAGATATTGGGTTTCCTTATCATTCACCATTCATGATGAGGCATGGAAGCAACAACCAATAAAAATTCATGTTTATAAAGTACTATGATGTTAAAGATAGGATTTTTTATGACTCTATCAAAGAAAAAAATGTTGACATGATCCATTGGATGACTTCAAAAGGGTAGTCTTCCTGTAGAAGCATTAACTTGTAGGGGACGTAGGGATTGTACTCACTCAGATGCGATGAGAGGCAAAAAGGAGGCATGTTTCTTTAAATGTCCATAGCGGTTTATTGGCTTCATAAACCGTGAAAACATAAATGCAAACAAACAGCCTTTAGTCCAGGTAAAAGCAAAACTAAAGCAGTCCTTTTAGCAAAGTCTTTGGTGAACCGGACCTGTGGTCACACAGGCTTGTTCTCTGGTTCAGCACACAGCTCATTCTGGAGACAACACACAGGAGGCCTTCTCCCTCCAAACACAGACCATGTGCCAAACAACAGCCTCCATTATATAGGCTGGTAAACACACCCAGAGATGAGGTATGTGGGTTGCTGGACCTGCCCAACTCTCCAAACTACCCATAACCCGTCTCCTAGGTGCACCAAAACTCTCCAAACTACCCATAACCCGTCTCCTAGGTGCACCAATTAGACTGCTTAGTGCATGCGTGCACTAGAGAAATACTCCGGGTTACATCACAGAGACTAGCCATCTCTGTGATACATACCTCCCATCGACTACGCGACCATTAGCCACCTTACAGGAAGAATATCTCAATACATACATAGTCAGAAGTCTTTACAGCAGTGTTTGAAGGCCATATTGCCTGAGTTTCTTACCGTTCCTTGCTGACTATATTATGTACAGTATGAGCCCATACAAGTGGAAAAATTATTCTTTCCTGGCCTACAGTTGGGCATTGAATAGACTCTTAAAGGAATGTGACAGCAGAATTTCACCTCCAAATTATTTATATCCACATATATATCTTTCAAAGACATAATCCACCCGTACCTTTTCCTAAACAGTCTTCCATTCCTGAGAAATCAGCATTTGAATGGATATGGACATGAGGCTGAAAAGCTATTGTAGATCTGAAGCCTCTTTCACTCTAATTCTATTCTCCAGCCAGCTCCACCTCCTCCTGCTTGTCTGACCATTCCATTGCTGTGTGACTTCAAGCAAAGATGCTGTCAACCAAGCAAAAGGAGGCTGCATAGGGTGGGGAATAGAGCTGGAGTGAAAGAAGCTTTGGAAGAGCTCCCATGCACTTAAAGCACTTTACCCTACAATCAATCACTTATATCTCAGGAACGGAGAAACAGACTGTCTAGGAAAAGGCCCAGGTTACATGGTGACTTTGGCCGTGATTCCTGTTGAAATTAGGCAGCAATTAGGCTCAGGCTACAGTCATGGCCAAAAGTTTTGAGAATGACACCAAAATTATATTTTCACATGATCTGCTGGCCTCTGGTTTTTATTAGTGTTTGTCTGATGTTTATATCACATACAGAAATATAATTGCAATCATATTATGAGTACCAATAGGTTATATTGACAGTTAGAATGAGTTAATGCAGCAAGTCAATATTTGCAGTGTTGCCCCTTCTTCTTCAAGACCTCTGTAATTCTCCCTGGCATGCTCTCAATCAACTTTTGGACCAAATCCTGACTGATAGCAGTCCATTCTTGCATAATCAATGCTTGCATTTTGCCAGAATTTGTTGGTTTTTGTTTGTCCACCCGTCTCTTGATGATTGACCACAAGTTCTCAATGGGATTAAGATCTGGGGAGTTTCCAGGCCATGGACCCAAAATCTCTATGTTTTGTTCCATGAGCCATTTAGTTATCACCTTTGCTTTAAGGCAAGGTGCTCCATCATGCTGGAAAAGGCATTGTTGGGCGCCAAACTGCTATTGGACGGTTGGGAGAAGTTGCTCTTGGAGGACATTCTGGTACCATTCTTTATTCATGGCTGTGTTTTTAGGCAAGACTGTGAGTGAGCCGATTCCCTTGGCTGAGAAGAAACCCCACACATGAATGGTTTCAGGATGCTTTACAGTTGCCATGAGACAAGACTGGTGGTAGCGCTCACCTCTTCTTCTCCGAATAAGCTGTTTTCCAGATGTCCCAAACAATCGAAAAGGGGATTCATCAGAGAAAATGACTTTGCCCCAGTCCTCAGCAGTCCACTCCCTGTACCTTTTGCAGAATATCAGTCGGTCCCTGATGTTTTTTCTGGAGAGAAGTGGCTTCTTTGCTGCCCTCCTTGAAACCAGCCCTTGCTCAAAGAGTCTCCACCTCACAGTGCGTGCAGAAGCACTCACACCAGCCTGCTGCCATTCCTGAGCAAGCTCGGCACTGCTGGTAGTCCGATCCCGCAGCTGAAACAGTTTTAAGATACGGTCCTGGTGCTTGCTAGTCTTTCTTGGGCGCCCTGGAGCCTTTTTGACAACAATGGAAGCTCTCTCCTTGAAGTTCTTGATGATGTGATAGATTGTTGACTGAGGTGCAATCTTTGTAGCTGCGATACTCTTCCCTGTTAGGCCATTTTTGTGCAGTGCAATGATGGCTGCACGTGTTCCTTTAGAGATAACCATGCTTAACTGAAGAGAAACAATGATACCAAGAACCAGCCTCATTTTAAAGTGTCCAGTGATGTCATTCTTAGTTAATCATGACTGATTGATCGCCAGCCCTGTCCTCATCAACACCCACACCTGTGTTAATGGATCAATCACTAAAACGATGTTAGCTGCTCCTTTTAAGGCAGGACTGCAATGATGTTGAAATGTGTTTTGGGGGTTAAAGTTCATTTTCTGGGCAAATATTGACTTTGCAACTACAGTAATTGCTGTTAAGCTGATCACTCTTTGACATTCAGGAGTATATGCAAATTGCCATTACAAAAAATGAAGCAGTAAACTTTGGAAAAATTACTATTTGTCTCATTCTCAATACTTTTGGCCATGACTGTACATATCAAGTTTGGCCATGACACTTGTTGAGCAGCAAGGATTTACTTGATGCCACTACTAAATTGCAGTGCAACGCAAGTGAATGGGTTTGCATTGCAACCCCAAGGGTACTGCTACTACGACAACTAAGTTGCAAAAAGGCCCCCCTCATCTGATTTTTTTTGCAACTTGCTTGTCACAGTCAGAGTCCCCCTGGTGTCTCAATGTGACCCCATTCACTTGCAATGGGCTGAGATTTAGCAGCGGGACTTAGCAAACTTTGGACTGGGCTAGCAAACCTTGGAGCAGGCATATTCTTGGGTTTTGTCATACATGAGCTTTTAATGGCTCTAAAAAATTTCTCTTTTGAATATTCAAATAATTTTCCACAAATTGTTTTTCCATATGCTAAGGGCTTAATTTTTGTTCTCATATTCTTTTTTTTTTTTACTGAAATTGGGAGAAAATGTAAAGAAAACCAAGACTATGTGTCTATTTTTAAATTGTTTTAATTTTTTTTATCACAGCAGTGTTTTTTATTTTTTGTTTTATTTATTTTCATTTATTTTACACAATGTGCCCCCCCACAAGGACTCAAAAGACCTTGGGGGAGGGAGTAGCATTTGAACATATTAATACATTCTTAAGCCTCTTGCACAGCAGCCTATTGGATCCAGAAGCTTCTGCTCCCTCTAGACACCCAGCGAAAACATGATCACTGAGTCCTGAGGCGGAAGCACTATCAGTGCATCCTAGTCTGTATACACAAATTCATGCTAGTTCAGTGTTGTACTGTATACACAGCGATAACGAAATAATAAATACATTAATAAATCATGTATGCTTTGTCTGTGGGGAATCTGGCTGTGTCTGACAGCCAGCACAACACCCCTGCAGCTGCACAATCTCCTGCAAGCTGCATTGACATTTTAGAACATCAGTGCAGAATAAAGTGTGGTTGTTTAAAGACTATATAGGCTGTCCAGAAGTAGTTAAACAAGTTTAAAAACCATTTCATCCAATTAACACATATTTTGCTTATTCGTTGAATAATTGTCAGTCTTTTTACACTGCCCAATGATTGAAAAATGAGCGTTCCTAGTACCACTCATTCCTAATAATAGTGTAAGCCCAGTTTAAAAGTTTCAGAAAATATTTGTCCATTAGCTGCAGCTTGTTTTAAAAAAGCAAACTCTTTTTTATTCGCCCTCCCCAGGTCTGGCAGTGAATCTTCACCACTGCGCCTTGCAGTGCTGATGTCACATCAAAAGCTCAATGGCTCTGATTGTACCGTCAACTTAGGGAGACAAAAACAGACACCTGGAGCAGCAGCGGAGACTCAGCACTCAGCCTTGGAAGGTGAGTAAAGCACAGTTTGTTTGCTTTAAACAAACTGCAGCCTAAGAAAAGGGGGTTTCTAAAATTAGAAATTCCATGTAAACAAAGGAGACATCTGTGTGGCGTTTGCATGCTTTCCAATGTTTGCATTGTTATACAGTGAGGGAAATCATATAGGAGGATCGGTACGTGTCCCTCAGGTTGGGCATACAAACATACTGAACTCACTGGAGAGCATTGTAATTACAGCCACAGCTGTGATTACAATGCAAAATAAAAGAGAGTGTGGACTTGGTCAAGTTATTTGACCAAGTCAGATTTAGGAAAACCAGACATGGACTTGTAGGAAGGTAGTGGGAAGGATCTCTCCCTCCACTCCAGGTCTTGGAGGTGGCCCAAGTCCACAATTCCCATTTAAACTTTTAGGTAAAAGGTGTCACGGGTGTGTCAGGTGTGACAGACCGTCGTTCTGGATCAAACTGTAGAAGGTCATTGCACTTGGCTCTGCAGGCAACTTCTAGACCTTTTCATCTCTGTAGTTTAGTGATATCCTTCTCCCTCAAGGACCTAGCAGTAACCTCCACCTTCTGCTGCTAATTGGCACACCATTTCTGAATGTTTAAATACCTTCAGTCTCTCCAGAGAGTTGCTGGTGATAGCTCTATTTTCCTTTGTCGAGGCTTGAAGTACTAGTAGTCGGCTAGTGTCTTCTTGGAGTTCCCTTGGAGGATAGATGGCGTTATCTTTCTTGTGTCTTCTCAAGCTAAGTGTTTCCCTTGTCTGTTTACCTCTTTGTCTTTAGTTGCAATGGGGGCTGACTAATGCTCACACCGTCCCCTCCTTTTCTAGGGCCTATCGCTAGGGGCAGTCAGAGGTTAGGTTTCATGCTCTGCGATACATGCGGAACCTATTTAGGGACATTAGGGGAACCAGGATGTTGTCAGATCTGCCTAGGGGTCTCCACTCCCCCTTTCCCTAGTGTTTGGGCTTCCTCCCCTATTCCCGTTGTTGTGCACTTAGTTTTTCCCTCACCTTGTGTGACATTATCACCGGCCTTACACATTTATAAAAATAAAAAAAACTGACACGTGTTTGTTTTTGTGTGTTTTTTTTTTTGCTGTGTTTTTTTTCCTCTCCTCTGGTTCATGGATTCTGTTTCTGTGCTGGCAGAGCAGTTAAGGAGGTTGTCACTAGAGGTGTTGTACTCCTGGACAGATTTTCGGGAGGTAAGGACACGTTTTTTGTATTCAAGGAAGCTTGTAAATTGTATTTCAAAGTTCGTCCTTACTCCTCTGGAGATGAGGAGCAGCGAGTGGGGGTTGTGATCTCACTGTTGCAAGGAGATTCTCAATACTGGGCTTTTTCTTTGGCACATGGTTCTATTTGTCTCCACTCAGTAGAAGAGTTTTTTGGCACTTTAGCTCTTATTTATGATGATCCTGACCGAATTTCCCTGGCTAAATCCAGGCTGTGCCGCCTCCAGCAGGGGAATCGGTCACTGGAGACTTACAGCTCTGAATTCCGAAGGCGGGCAACCGATACCAAATGGAAGGACCTGGCTCTTAGAAGCCAAATTTGTCAGGGCTTTAGAGAAAGGTTGATAGATGCTTTGGCAGTGTACGATACCCCGTAGTCCTTGGAGGCTGCCATGTCATTGGCAATACGTGTTGATAGACGCCTGCGGTGGGTAAGACCACCTTCTCCTGAGCCCTCATTGTGGGGCAATGCCCCTTTGCCAAGGGAGGGGCGGTCTGGGGGTGTAACAGTACTTGTGGAGTCAGAGGAACCAATACAGTTAGGGGGTGCTGCTGCGTCGTTTGTCTCCCCTGACATCCGCAAGAAAAAGGGCGTGTGGTTTTTTTGTGCGAAAAAGGGATATTTTATTGGACTTGTCCCTCGATTCCTAAGCAAAAGAGACTTGATTAACCCTTGCGAGTCTGGAGTTGGATGATCAAGGAAAATGTTTGTCCTCTACCTGCAGTTCTTGGTTTGTCCTGATGGCAGAGGTGGTGCTAGAGAGTGGGACTGAGAAAATGTCTGTGTTTTTAAACAGTAGAGCTTGAGTCAGCATGGTTGATGGTGAGTTTGCGAGAACTCATGGGCTTGCTTGCTGTACTTTAGCTAAGCCAACTCCTATTTATGTCATCGACTCAGCACCAATTGCACAGAAAGCTTTGACTCAGATTGTACATAGTATAGGACTGAGGATGGAGTCTTTTCTTTATGAGGTAATTCCTTGTTATGTTCTGGAGGGCCTTCCCATTCCAATTGTACTGGGTTTACCCTGGTTGGTGAAATTTAATGCAATAGTGGAATGGCAATCAAGAGAGATTGTTGAGTGGTGAGATTACTGCCATGAGAACTGCTTAAATATTTCCCTTTCTGCAGTCTCTACGGAAACCTTACCTGCGTTTTTGTCTGGTTTTGAGGACATATTTTCTGAGAAGGGGTGTCAGGATTTTCCACCTCATCGTGCATATGACTGTCCTATTAACCTGACCCCCTGAGCTAAACTACCAAGGTCCAGACTGTACAATCTTTCTTGCCCTGAGAGACAAGCCATGAAGGATTTTATTGGTGAGAGTCTGGAGTTTTTGTGGTACCTGTTGTCATCTTCGGGTTTTCGAAATGGATCCCAAGAAGGTCCGTGCCGTACTTGATTGGGACCGTCCCAAGAACCTAAATGCTTTACAGCACTTTCTGGGCTTTACTAATTTTTACCGGAAATGTATTCAAAATTATTTGGTAATTGTGAAACCCCTCACTGACATGACAAGGAAGGGGACTGATTTTTCTAAATGGTCAAATGCTGCCCAGCTGGCTTTTTCCTCCCTTAAGAGTTGTTTTGCCACAGCATCTATTCTCAGTCAACCCGATGTTTCTCAATCTTTTATCGTAGAAGTTGATGCGTCGGAGGTGGGGGTTGAGGCTGTGTTGTCTCAGGGTCTGTCCCCTGGTAATTGGCGTCCATGTGCCTTCTTTTCTAAAAAATTGTCTTCAGCTGAGAGAAATTATGACATGGGTAATAGGGAACTTTTGGCGATCAAATTGGAATTCGAAGAATGGCGACATTGGTTGGAGGGGGCTGTCCATCCTATTACGGTTATCACTGACCATAAGAACCGGTCATATCTCGAGTCAGTTAAACGTCTCAACCCTAGGCAAGCTAGGTGATCCCTGCTTTTTTACTATGTTCAATTTTGTTGTCACTTTTCGTCCAGTGGTTTAAAACATCAAGGCTGATGCTTTGTCCCAGAGCTTTCCTGGTGGTGGTGACCATGAGAACGCTGCCCCTATTTTGCAGAAGGGGGTAATCATTTTGGCGTTGTACCCTGATCTGGAGGGTCAGGTGTCGGATGCTCAGGGGGACGCCCCTGCCTCCTGCCCTTCAGGGAGGTTATTTGTACCACCTAATTTGCACCGTTAAGTAATTAGAGAACATCATAACTCTGTGCTTTTGGGTCATCCAGGTGGTAAGGCAACCGCAGACCTCCTTTCTCGTAGTTTTTGGTGGCCGGGGTTACATCGGGCTATGGTTGAACAGGTGTCAGTATTGCATACCCGTACGTCTGGTCCTCTTCTTCCACTGCCTATTCCTAGGAGGCCATGGACACACTTGTCTTTGGATATTATTACTGACCTACCGATAGCTGCAGGTAAGACTGTGGTTCTGGTGGTTTTAGATAGGTTCAGTAAAATGGTTCATTTCATCGCACGCTTCATCGTTCATTTTCTCCGGCACTTCCGAATGCCAAGACTCTTGCTCAGGTTTTTATTAATGAGATCGTGGAGCTTCACTGGGTTCCTTCCGAATTGGTGTCAGATCGGGGGACCCAGTTTGTTTCTGGAAAGCTTTCTGTACTTGACTGGGGGTGCAGCTGTTCTTTTCCTATGCCTTCCATCCTCAGTCGAATGGACAGAGCGAGCGCAATAATCAGAATTTAGAGACTTACCTCAGGTGTTTTGTCTCCGAAAACCAGGAGGATTGGGCATCTTACTTACCGTTGGCCGAGTTTGTTATTAATAATCATCGGCAAAAATCTAGCAGCAAGCCACCGTTCTTTAGTGCATACTGTTTCCATCCACAGTTTGGTACTTATAGTTGGGAAGGGGCTATGGGAGTTCCTGAGGAGGAACGTTTTGCTTCATTGCTCTCATCTGTGTGGCGGAGAGTTCAGAGTAATTTGAAGATCATGGGAGACAGTTACAAACGTATGGCTGACGGAAAATGCTCGCCAGGTCCGGACCTAAGTGACGGTTGGCAACCCAGCTTCATATGTCTCCCATTGTGACCCACCTTGTGCTAAAATCATTTAAAACAAAATCAACCATAGCTCACACCTTTCCCCGCTCCCAGGTTGAGCAGTTCAACGCTCTTCTTGGTTTGCGTAGTGCAAGTGGTGCAATGCATTGTGCTGCCTGTGATGGGAGGTTGACATCCTACATTGCTTTTGTGGGACTCTGATAGACTTTCAGCTTGAGTAGGTAATGTGAGCAACGAGCCAGAGGAGTGTGATACAGTAATATAATGCCAATGTTGTAACAAGTCAGTTTGTGAAATTTCTTCTATCATATACATTCCACGATCAACAGTAGTATATTGGAAGAGTGGAAGCATTTAGGAATCACCATAACTCAACAAAGAAGTGGTAGGCCACGTAAATTTACAGAGTGAGGTCGCTGAGTGCTGAGACGCATAGTGCATAAAGGTCAACAAACCTCTTCTGGCATTAACATCGGCACAAAAACTGTACACCAGGAGCTTCATGGCATGAGTTTTCATGGTCAAGCATATAAATGCAAAATACCAAGCATTGGATGGTGGTAAAGCATGCTATCGTTGGAATCGAACAGTGGAAAACCTGGTCGGTGGAGTCACAAGTCACGCTTCTTTATCTGTCAGTTTGATGGACAAGCCTGAGTTTGGCAAGAGAACATTACCTACATAACCCAATTTAACACCTCTGAAATTAGCTAAAATGAAGATTGCGACCCAGGTTGTCTCATCCAATATCAGTGTTTGACCTCACAAATGCACTTCTGGATGATTGGACAAAAATTCCCAGAGACACACTCCAAAATTTTGTAGAATGTCTTCCCAAAAGAGTGGAAGCTGTTTTATCTGCAAAGTGGAGACAAATCCAAATAATAAATATGGTGGTAAAATGGAATGTCTTAAAGGTAGGTGTAATGTGTAAGCATCCCAATACATTTATTCATTATAGTGTATCTCCAGATTCTCATACAGATCTGTGTCCTGCCCATAGTCTTGAACAGTTCATTTATATATAAGAAATACTTTGATTTCTCTGAAATAAGACATTTGATCGCAGATTTCAATTTATCATTTTCTCCAGCTTCCTATGACCTACATACCCATATAGACAGCTTAGGAGGGTTCATGACTAGGGTATTGTAAAGTGTCTACGGCTTTCGCAAATAAGACATAACGCTGAGTGACGTGGAACTATATTGCCACAGTAGCCTTTTATTGATTACAATATATATTAAAAAATAATCACAAAAACAACCATAAAATGCTCTTTTTCTCTGAGGAGAATGACCTAACAACAATGCATAGCACCAGAAAAAAACTCTCCAGTCTCACCGCTCCAACTCGGGGTTGACAAATGTCACGGTGCTGTCCGTTCATCAATTTTACCTGTTCCCTGGGAACCGTCCCAGCAGGAACTAACCATAACTCAATAATAAAGGGTCAACATTCCTCCGATGTGACTCTGCCCCATTAACCAAGGCCATCCCTGACCTCCTTACCTCCAGCTGCTATGTCAAAGCTATAAATTATTACATAATCCACCACTACACTGCCAGAGTTTTAGGTTAACGAAACAAAGCTATAACATAAGAGCGGGTCGCGGGATGGTCACTGGTCTAGAATCCGCAGAGAAGAGGATGATCTGGGATAATCCTCTTCTTTCAAGTTACATTCAAACTCGTTTCCCCACCCCTAGCTACAACTTCCTACCCAATCCTATACTAAAGCCCAACCCATGTGAGCAGAACTAAAAAAAAAATAAAACTCCCCTTAGCTTCTCTTTTGTGTACATGCAAATCTACCTCATCCCTTCTTCCAAACCTCTGTCATTGTTGGAATATGTTTAGCGCAACAACTCCATTCCTGTGTATGTAAATGTTCTATTGCTAGGTTTGTGTATTGTCTATAAAGCTAAAAAAAAAACAACTCCCAGAGGCTCACACACAGAAAACACCATGTCACTGTGTTTAGTTTCTTGTGTCTGTGCATGAGAGGAGAAGCTGCCTGCTGATGTTGCACAGAGACACTTAAGATATGTATATTCCTGATTCCACAAAGCCTAACATATCTGTACCTGTTTATAGCTAATTAAAGCCTTGTTCTGTTGTCAACACGCTTTGAGAGTATCCTAAATGATCCGCTGCCAACAGGTTATGGGCCCAGCGTAACACAGAACCCCAGCGTAACACAGAACTCCAGCGTGACACAGAACCCCAGGAGTGACACAGAAGAGTAATACAGCAACAAAAGTCCGAAGCAAAAGCAGCACAGAGCAACAGAGAAGATGTCCACAAGCAGGGATCATTGCAAGTTCTCGGTGCAAAGTCTCACCAATCAGAATTATCAATCTTGGAAATTTCAGGTGAAAACAGCTGTAAAGGAAAAGTTTGCATGTGTTGAAACTGCATTTAATACCAGTACAGGCTCATCTGCAAAGCATATGTGGTGTATATACTCTGGTGCTAGCAGCCATATGACGAATAACAAGGATTTCTTCACTGACCTTGATGAAAGCAAGTCAGAAAAGGTCATCTTAGCTAATGGTCAATATATGACTTCAGAAGGAGTAGGAGACGGTTACCTCCACTGTCCAGTTTTCTCAGCACAAAGCAGAAAGATCCCAGTAAAGGATGTTCTCTATGTTCCCAGCCTAGAAAGCAATCTTCTGTCAGTAAAGAAGCTTATGCAAAAAGGGAATGTAGTTACTTTTAAAGACAACAGCTGCATTATATCAAAGAAGGGTCACACTCTTACAAAAGGAAAAATCCAAAATGAACTTTATCAGCTAAAATGCAAAGAAAGAGTGTACAGTGCTAGACAAGATCTGTATAAGAACTGTATCCATATATGGCACAGATGTCTTGGGCACAGAGATCCAGAAGCAATAGGGAAGTTAGGTCAACTTGCTAATGGTGTGGAAATCAAGCAATGTAGTCAAATAATGAAGTGCACTAGCTGTCTTAAAGGGAAAATGTCCAGAAAATCCTTTCTTAAAGTAAGCACCACTAGATCTGCACAGCCACTGGATTTGATACACACAGATGTTTGAGGTCCAATGAGTGTTCAAACTCCAAGCAAGAAGAGATATTTTCTCACATTTATTGATGACTACTCCAGATATACAGTCGCCTACCTGCTTCACAGTAAGGATGACGTTCCACAGAAACTTAAAAAATATCTTGCCGTAGTATTTAACAAATTTGGAAGAATACCAAAAGCCCTGCGTGCAGATAATGGGACTGAATATACAAGTGGTAAGGTGCAAACCATTTTGAAAAAGAATGGAATCGTGTTCCAGACTACCATCCCATACAACCCAGAACAGAATGGCATTGCAGAGAGAACGAACCGCACTCTCTGTGAAAGTAGAAGAAGTATGTTGTTTGATGTGAATCTACCTACAACGTATTGGGTAGAAGCCATCACAACAGCTTGCTATCTTCAAAACAGACTGCCAGGTAAAGCCACAAATAAAGCTCCATATGAGCTATGGAACTGTGAGAAGCCTAACCTGAAGCACCTAAGGATATTTGGAAGCAAAACGTTTGTGTGTGTTCCCAAAGAAAAATGTTCCATCGGGAATCACATGCAAAGCAAGGAGTACTGGTGGGCTATAGCGAAACTCAAAAGGGATACAGAATCTTGCACCCAGAGACCAACACAGTAACAATCAGCAGAGACGTAGTGATTGATGAGAACTCAGTTTCGCTCAAATTCCATGAAGTTACACCAGTCATTCAAGCCAAGAAACATGAACAAGAATCTCAATCACCAAACCCAGACACTGAAAAAGAAAACACTGAAGTCTGGATAAGCTCTGAAGCCAGCAAGAAAGAAGCAGAAGAACCAAGTCAACCTCCAGTCAGGAGATCAGAAAGACCAAACAAAGGTATCCCAGCTAGACGCCTTTCTTATATGGTCAGAACACTTCCTGAGCCAGAGCCACAGTCATGGCAAGAGATGCAAAAACTGCCTGTCCACGAGAATCAGAAGTGGATAAATGCCGCTAATGAAGAGATGGAGTCCGTCCACCAGCTCCAGACATGGAAGCTTACGGAGCTACCACAAGGAAAAAGAGATATCGGATGTAAGTGGGTCTTCAAAAACAAATATGACTCAGAAGGTAAAGTTCACCGGTTTAAGGCAAGATTGGTCGCAAAAGGGTACTCGCAAAAATATGGTGAAGATTATGATGCTACATTTTCTCCAGCTGCAAAGCAAACCACATTCAGAACTTTAATGTCCATAGCTGCAGTTCAACAGATAACAGTGAGACATTTTGACATCAAAACAGCCTTCCTACATGGTGATATTGAAGAAGAGTTGTACATGAGCCAACCCAAGGGATATATTAAAAAGGGTGAAGAGCACCTTGTTTGTAGAATGCAAAAATTTCTCTATGGACTTAAGCAGTCGGCAAGAGCATGGAACTCAAAAATGAACAAAGTTTTGATGGATGAAGGATTTAAAGGGTCTCAAGCTGATTCATGTTTGTATATGAAAATTGTAGTGGAGTGGATGTATGTTCTCCTATATGTAGACGATGTAATCATGTCTCATCGAGATGAAAAAGAAATTACAAAGCTAGGTGAAATTCTCAACCAGCACTTTGAGACCAAGGACCTTGGAAACGTGACGTATTATATGGGAATCCAAATCCAGAGAGAGGAAGATGGGAAATTTCTTCTCAATCAAAGTTCTAAAATTTCCGCAATCCTGAACCAATTTGGACTGTCAGAAGCCAAAGGTGCGTCAACACCAATGGATTCATCCTACTTACAGTTGGAAGGAGAAGAAGATCTGCTACCCACCAATGAGAGTTACAGACAAGTGACTCGCCCAGGGGGATATGGGGGAAACTAGGTACCTGGGCCTTGACCTTCTGTGGGATGTCGCGGCAGTCGGCTCCCGGGCCCGTACCCTGGGGTCACTCTTTAAAAAGGGGATTTGTTAACAGTTTTGTCTCGTGACGCCACCTGTGGTTCCCGGTAATGAGTACCGGCGCTGCTGCAGACCTCCGGGGGTGATGGGATGGCAGCTGGGATGTTTCTGCTCCCCACAGGTGGAGTGGGCCCCCGGGGCAGGGTTGATGAAAGGGATGCAGGTGAGAGGTGGCCCAGCCGGGCCAGGGGAGAATAACAGACACGCACACAGGGGGTTCGCTTCAGTACCTTTACTGGTGTAGACGGCAGGTACGGTCCAGGGTACTTGATAGGAAGGGTGCACTTCTGGACTCTCCCCAGTGAGCGGGTTTAAGGCCTCCTAATCCGTTTCTTCCTCTCGTTCTGAAGCTTCTGACCAGCCTGAAACTAGGCCTAGCTTCTGTACTCTTTCACTCTCCTAACCTGTATGCTTGGTGGTAAGAACTTTCTTCTGGCTACCACTATCCTTGGACGCTGGGGCCTTCGTGGTTCCTAGTTCTTTAAATGATTGTAGCTTCAGGTTGACCAGGGGTTTAGAATCCTCCTGGTATACCGGTTATTCCTACTGGGCGTAGAGGACACTGTAGGCGCGGACCCGTTGTCCGGCTTGTGTTCTGGGGTGAGCCTAAGATGCTCCTCTGCCCCCATAACTTCTCTCACTCTCCTCCTTGCCTCCGGCCACGCTCTAGGCCCTGAGGCTTCAGCACGTGCTTTAGGCTCTGGCTGGCCCTCAGCACAGCAGCTCACATGCTGCTTCTTCACTGATCTCAGTCCAGCACACTCACTGACTCTAACTCCACCTTCAAGTCTATATATATCCCTAACAGGGCTCCCTCTGGTTGTATAAGGTGGAAGGGCGGAGGTGTCTGTTATGTAATGAGGGCCTCTTGTGGAGAAGTCCGTTCATGCACCTTTTTGGGTCCTGTGGTACCTGTAATAGCAGGGTGCCACACAAGCAGTGGGGGCGCTTCTGTATATAGCAACCACAACTCATCCAGATATTACAGCCGCAGTTGGAATTCTCTGCCGACGTGCAAGCAAGCCACGCCAAAGAGACTGGAACGCGAATTCTACAATATCTTAAGGAAACTCAAAGGCTAAATCTTAAGATATCTGCATCTGGAGATCTCACTCTCAGAGGTTATGTGGATGCGGATTGGGCTGGAGATACAAGTGATCGGAAATTAACAAGTGGTTACTTGTTCAAGTTAGGAGAAAATTCAATTTCTTGGTCCAGCAGAAAACAAGTGTCAGTCGCATTGTCTTCTACAGAAGCAGAATATGTGTCAGCTGCTTATGCAAGTCAAGAAGTTATTTGGTTGAAACAACTTTTGGAAGATTTCGGCAAGCCACTAGCTCAGCCAACAGTTATCTATGAGGACAACCAAGGATGTATTAAACTTGCCAGCAGTGAGAAGATTGGTGCAAGGACTAAATACATCGACGTTAAACATCACCACTTATGTGACTTAGTACAACGTGGTATACTAGAGTTTGTTTATTGCGAGTCTGACAGGATGTTAGCTGATGGTATGACAAAACCATTGCCAAGAGCCAAGTTTGAGGACTTCAGAACTGCAATGGGACTAACAGGATAAGTAGTTGTTGAGTGGGTGTGTTGGAATATGTTTAGTGCAACAACTCCATTCCTGTGTATGTAAATGTTCTATTGCTAGGTTTGTGTATTGTCTATAAAGTAAAAAAAAAAAAAACTCCCTGAGGCTCACATCCAGAAAAGACTATGTGACTGTGTTGAGTTTCCTGTGTCTGTGCATGAGAGGAGAAGCAGCCTGCTGATGCTGCACAGAGACACTTAAGATATTCCTGATTCCACAAAGCCTATCATATCTGTACCTGTTTATAGCTAATTAAAGCTTTGTTCTGTTGTCAACACGCTTTGAGAGTATTCTGAATGATCCGCTGCCATGGGTCTGCTCTAGCTATTCCCGTTGCGACCCTATCTTCCTACTGAGAGATTCCCTTTAACAAGTTTTAGCTTGAGTTACACTTTAAAAAGCAGCAGCCAATAAAGACTTATTAAAAATAATTTAAACCATTTTACTATTACAAAAACATATAAATCTATTCTTGTATAGTAGAAAACAGTGAATAAAAGAAGAAATCTCCATAACATTGGTAAATAAATAGCATACAGACAGTTTCCTGAGTGATATATAGTCAGAACCTTTATTTTATTCATTTTATGCATAAATTAGGTGACTGTTCACCAAAGTCTTTATTCAGTCTGATCGAGCACTGGCATTGTTCCAAAATGAATGGATGAATCAATGTCCAGATGTGCAAAACTGACATAGATATGCCCAAGCAAACCCACCTCTGTAAAATCTGGAGTTTTAAATGGCGTTTTCTCCATTTTACTTATAATCAATTAACACATGTTTCACAGATGTTTGTTTGACCTTAAAGGATTTTAGTGCTGATATAATGGCAGAAATAAAGAATAAATCATTATGATTCTATCAGGTCAGAACAAAGAAATGTAAAAGGTTGTGACTTCTTTTCATCAGTAATGTCTATTTTGTGGATTGTGCAGGATTCGGTGGAGCAAGTAACCCATAGCCTCACAACTGTGAGGTTGTTGTGTCTGTTAGGCTGTGTGCACACTTTGTGATTTGCTGACACTGTAAATGTGTGTCTTCTACTAGTGCTATTTATGGGCTAGTCAGTTTACTGACACTTTGATGAATAGAAGTTCTTTGCTGGCTCTATTAATGAAGGCACTTTCCTAAGTTATAAATTGGTCACTATGATGATATTTTATTAATGTAGCACTCAGATGGTGCTGCTATTCTAGATGGTGCAATTAAAGGAGACTTGTTATGAATTCAAAAGTGCTCATTTTTTGCTTCTATTTTATTTTATGTTTTTTAGTTTTTTTTTATATCTGTCATATGGTTCCAGACAGGGGTGGATTCAGAGTAGCAAGGGCCCCGGGCAGTTTAGAAGGCGCGGGCCCCCCCCCCAGACACCCCCCCCTCAACACACACCTGATTTATCACGTGACATGTCACATGATCCCCTGTGATAGATCATGTGATAGTTCACGTGAAATTAATTTGCCACAATATTAATTATAATATTTTTTTTTAGGCTGTGTGCCCACTATGCGTTTCTTAAGCGTTTCCGCAGCGGCAATTGCGCTGCGGAAATGCTTAAAAAACGCTTGGTAAAAGGCCTGCCATGTTCCCCAATGATAATCCCCATGTGCTGTGCACATGCTGCGGAAATTTCCGCTGCGGATTATCATTGCGGAAAAATCCGCAGCATTACCAATTATTTTGCGGAAGCGCGGCGTTTTCGCCGCCATTGGCTTGCATTAGAACG